>NC_056074.1:35050892-37450892 GCF_016772045.2 Ovis aries
CATTTACACTGCCCGTGCCAGGCCAATCCTGTCATTTCCTCGATCAAAACTGAGAAATGCAGAAAGGCGTCACCCCAGGAACCAGGTCTCTCTAGATAAACTAAAACCATGCTCATCAAAGGCGAGATAACAGTTGCCTCTAGAAACCTGGGGAGTCAGAGAACACACCAGTGAGCATGAGCCCATACAGGTGACTTCCCCAATATCCAGACCCCAGCCAATTCACTTGCTTCTTTCCTCTTTTAGTATCAGGGGGTTTTCTCAGCAGCAGGGGATGAGAGTTCATCACAACCAAAGAAGGCACAAGACATGAGTTGCCATGAGGAAGGTGTGATGAGTGGAGGACTGGGAGTTGGGGAAGAAGGAATAGAAAACAGCAAAGTCTACTGTAGCTGAAGGAACTATATTCAATATTCAGTGATAAACCATGAAAATGAATAAGAAAAAATATATTTTATATGTATAACTGATTCACATTGCTGTGCAGAAGAACTTAATGGAACACTGAAGATTAGCCACACTTCCAATATAACTTTAGAAAAGAATAAGTGTGTCCAAAGTTCCTCACTTCCTGTTTCTTTCCTTCTGACTTCTGCTGCTTGTTTTCTCTGCAAAGAATGCTGGTTCTCCTCCTGCCTCTCACAATCCATACTTTATTTAAAGCTTTTTTTACTTTTAGTAAAGCTGATTAACAATATTCTGAGAGTTTCAGTTGGACAGTAAAGAGACTCAGCTGTATCAGTATGTCAGGTGTCCTGGTCCCCAAGGACACCCTCCCCATCCAGGCTGTCAATATATGCAGAGTTCCCTGTGCTGCAAAGTAACTGGTTGTTAGTTATCCATCTTAAATAGAGCAGTGCCCACAACACGATGTTGAAGACTTAACTCAGGAATCTGAGGTCCTTTAGCCCAAACTCCCTCTTTGGCCATTTCAGGCTTGGTTGAGTAATGTCTCTGGTTCCCATCCCACCAGTCAGTCCGTAGCCCTCATCACCTCATAAGTCCCCGGGCCCCAGTGTAGAGCACCTTGAGATGCCATCTGCATGGAATACCATGCAGTTTTGCCTAGAACCAAGCAACCCTCCATATGGCTCAATGACTTTGTGGTTTTAGAATTCCTGAAATTCCTCTTCTCAAAGCCTACTGAGCCCATCCACCTTCTCTGAACTCTCGAAGGGACCTGACATGAAGCCTCACCCTTGCCAGGTGAGCAGCATTACGCCATTCGTGCAACCTCCCCACAGAGGTCAGGTACCTCAACTCTCAAAGGAGGCACCTGGCACGCAAGGGAAGATGCAGCTGAGAACTAGGGTGACCATGTAATTTATCATCAAACAGGAAACTTTGAGAGGGAATGGAGACTGTTAACTTATGCTGGGACATCCACTGACTGTCCCCAGTCATTCTCCTTGTCACATGGCCTATTTCAGGGACTGCTGTGCTGATTTCATGCTCATGCACCTAAGGGTTCAGATTGAATTGAAGCTCTTTGAGGACTGAGGACCTTAGTGTTCCCCTCTCCCTGCGCCCACCATGCCATGGTGTGGTATCTCCACATTTATTTCAGGAAGATCAGTGTCCACACGGCCTTTGCTTTCAAGTTACTTTCAAGTGAGATGACTGGTTTCCAGCTACACTGGGCCCAGCTCTCAGTGCAGCATTTCAATGGTGTGACATGGCCTCCAGAGGTGCCCTCCTTCCAGCAGCCCAAGGGTTCCTGCAACCTCCAGTTTGAGAACCAGCCCCTCAGTATTGTCCCTCACCTCGAGAATGTAGGCTTGAGCTGGCACTGGGTGTCAGTGCATTGATGGTGAGAGATAATAGAGGCAGGGGTATTGACCACAGACATGAAACATAGTGCTGTTAGAAGAGAGGGAGAGAGGTTGGCCCTGGAGATCCTTGTGTGTGGAGACTGGGAGTACTTGGGCATGACCCTTCACCTTGGAAAGCCAATGTGTGGCGCCAATGAGCTCATCTTATTGACTAGTCTTCTTGGGCCTATGATAAGTGATGTCCCAGTGTCCACACAGGCCTGCAGCCTGAGAACAAGCAATATATCTTTTCATGGAGATGCTGAGAGACAATGGAAGAAAGCTGGCATCAAGGTCACTTGAATCTCCTCAGCGTTACCCTTTCCGACTGTCTCATAAACAGCCCTTCGTCTCTTGCCCACTTTTCCTTTACTCTGACACAGCACCTTTCCTGACATCCTCAGAATGCAGTACTTGAATACCAGGATCTTTGGTACCTTAACACAAGCTGGTCTTCCTTCCAGAAGACTCCACTCCCTTTAACCAAAGTTTCTTCTCATCTTAGATTCACCTTAATTGTATTGTTTTGGGTTCTCCCCTAGTGTTTATCAGCCTCCTATCATGGTATCTCGTGACCCTTCCTCATGTCTGCTGCTACTGCCGCTGCTAACTCACTTCAGTCATGTTCAGCTTTGTGGGACCTCATAGGCAGCCACAAGCTCCACAGTCCTAGGACTTCCAGGCAAAGTACTGGAATGGGTGGCCTTGCCTTATCCTCCTCCCTATCTAGCATATAGAAGTCACAATTCACTGTGGGTGAGTCACTTCATGTACATCTGCTTCTTAGGTGAGGGCAGGTTTATTCTCCTTGCCTCCCTAAATTACCTGGCACACAGTGGACGTGCAGCCTCTGTTTAATGAGAGAATGAAACTGAGAAAATAAGAAACATCCAGGGAGCTGTATCTGATGGGAACAAATAACAGGTCTCAAACAGAGTGAAGATGGAGATTCTCAGGGCCAGCAGATTCTCACAGTAGGAGGAGAGCTCCTCCTAAAGCATGTCTTCAGCACTGCGCCTACAACCAGCTCAGACCCTGAGACCCTGGCCAGAAATACATGACTAGCCACAGAAACTCCAAGGACAGGTCAGCTTTCTCTGAGGTACCACAGAAACCTATCAGTTATGCCTCTTCCAGGTCACTCCAGGATCCACACCTGATTCTCTATTATAGTCCTGTCCCACTGTGCCCAAGAGCATGGGGTGTCATTTTATTAGTTGCTTTCACATCTTCAGACTGCAGCCATCATCTCTCCTGCTGGCTAGTTGCTCCTAGTAAGACCAGTTTTCCCCATTTTCTCAGGACTGTCCCAGTTTTAAAATGACATTTATTTGTACTGAGAACTTCCTATGTCCTAGGTAGCCCTGGACAGTCGGTCATCTTATCATACCTCTGTTCAGGCTGGAAATTCTGCCTGTTCCTCTTTACCACACTGTAAGTCCTCTAGCCATGCTCCCCACCTCAGGGCAGTGGGTTCAGGGCTCCATCTGCACAGACCTCTGGTCCCTTAGAACGCTGGCCAGAGCTTTGCTCAGAAGGCCTAGGGATTATGAACCCATAGGTTGTTTGTGTAACTATGTGCCTGTGTTATTTTGTATGTGTGTTTGTATGTGTCTCATGTGTGCTTGTGTGTCTCTGACTAGCTATGCCGCATGTTTATATATGTCTTTGTGTAGGTTTATATGTGTGTGCTTGTGTCTTTCCATCTGTTTATGTGTCTCTCTGTCGTTAATATGGTATATATCTGTGTGACTGTGTGTCTGAGAATGCATTTGTGTTCGTCTGCCTGTCCATGTACAGTAGTGGGAACTTCACTTCAGCTGACCCTCAGAGAGACCTTACGGTTCATGTGTACCTCCAGGCACCTGCTTGGATCACTGGCACCCAGTTGAGCTCTCCCTTGTAGTAGCGGTGAGTCCACTCCACCAAACATCACCACACTACTCCCACATGTCTCTGTAGAGAGAACAAGAGTGGGATCCTTGGAATAACAAAACAACAGCAATGTCTGAGACCTGTGCTGGTCCACCCATCAAGGCCCTAATAAGGTCCCCATGTACAGATGCAGAGTGAGTCTAAGAGATTGAGATCCAGACTGGCAGGCCTTACTGGCTAGTTAGTGGAACAGAGAGGCCAGAAGCATGGCTGGGCTCCAGGCACTATGTCTTCTGATCCCTGGACCTCCACCAGACCTCAGTGCTCAGTCACCCTCAGAGGACACAGTGCTGAAATGGCACATCCCTTCCACCTTATCATTTTTCAGGAAAATCAAGGCCTGGGACTTCTAAGGGTGTGGGTTCAGATCACCCAGTGTTGGCTCAATGGCCTAAGACCTCTACTGTCAAAGAGCAACACATTCAGAAGGGACTCCACCTCTGTTCTCCCTGTCTTGAAATGCCTAATATTTCTTGAATAAGGATCCCACTTTGTGTCACACTTCATTTCTCTGGCTCTTACAAACTGGGTAGCTGGTCATGGACTCCCAGTGAAATGCTAATGAGGAAGGAAAGATATCCACCATCCTTCTTCTTCCTTCCTTATCAAATTCATAATGCGTCTAATACCTTTTCCTTCTTGTTTTCTGCACCTTCCATTAGCCTTCCTCCTCACTCACCCCCTAGACCATGTTACTGGTCTTGAGCCCAGGAGTAGAGTTGGGTTCCAATAAAATTTTATTTATAAAAGCCAGGGGTAGGGTGGCTTGGCCCTGGGGCCATAGTTATCCTAGATTAGATTACCTCTGAGGTACTTCTTTCAAGTATTCTATATTTCGCACCTGAAACCATCTTACATCTAATTAGGACAAAGATATTGTCCACCTCAGACTTACTTGCTCAAGTAGAAGGCAAAACTGGCTCAGAAATGGCACCTTGATTCTTCAGCTTCAAATATGGGGATGGCTCCAAGGCAGGATGTGTTGGGGTAGCTCAAGCCCAAGATGCCATCAAAAGTTGTATTTCTCAAACCCAGATTCTGCAAAGCTTAGACCAAAGTCTGGTCCGTACCCCAAGGTCCCCAATCTGTGGAGAGAAGAGTGTTGACACTTGCAGATACTGGAAGTGGGGCTAGCACTGCCTGGGTGCATTGCCATTAGATCCTCAGAAGAATTCAGGCTGGGCTCTGTCTTTGGTGGCCCATAGATAGTTAGATCAAGCTGGGAGAGAATTTCAGTTCCATTTGACCTGTAATTTCAAGCATCTGCCACTCTGAAAACACCACCTAGGTGAGTCAAATTGGCCTCGTGGCTTGTTCATGTGGGGGCAGCAAGAGTCAGGCCAGGTCCCATAAAGGTGCCACCTGAGGACAAAAATACCGAGGCCAAGATAGCCTTATCTTTCATCACTGTGACCTAATGACAGAATGGACTGCATTCTCTGTAATTACTCAGGATTCTGCATCAGAAGACAAAAGCAAAAACACAATCTTATTTGCAGGGTTCTATAATTACTGTCTGGGAATTCACTTTTGGGGATCTGTGTATATTTCTGTGAGTGTATGAGAGAAAAAGAGAGAACTGCTCAAGTATTTTAGAGGAGGCAGGCCATAGGTTTATCAGACACTCAAGGGTCATATAGAGTGATAATGCATTTATCAGGCCCCTTGACTTCAGGCTCCCACTCTGGATACCTGAAGTCCTTGACCACCTCCAGGGTCCCCAGATCAGTTTACCCTGTCTCCCAACACCGCAACCAGTCCTGAAAAGCCAGCCTAACTCCACCTTTTACCACCTGTGTGCCCTCAGCAAGGCCCTTGCTCTGCACCTCAGTTTCCTCATGTCTCATGAGCTAATCACAGTGCTGTTAGGTTGTTGCAGGATTAAACCAGTTATCACCTGAAAGTGCCTGGAAAGTCTGTGAATATAAAGTGGGGTGCTTTCTGCCTTCCTCGCACAGAAAAATGAACCATGAACTGCTCATGGGCAGAGGGAGCTGCGTCCTCAAGCCACTCTCTGGGTTAGCTAATTTCTTTGCTCGAGTGCAACACAGGCACTGCCTCCCGAGACATGAACCTGTGGGTAAGATGGCCAATATCTATGGAGTTAGGCTAGGAAGGTCCTGCCAGATGGTTCTGCATCTATTTTTATAACAGTGGTCACTGCATAGCCAGTCCTACCTCAGCATTTTATACTGTTACCCGAACTGTGTCACGAACAACATCCTTCAATTTCCAACTCCATAGAAGATCCATGAAGTCTTATTGGTAGGCCGGTAGGTGGAAGACAGATGATGTCTGAACATAACGTGTTTAGCTGCAGACACAAGAGATGAGTGCCATCAGGTGCCAAGGGTGGAAACAGGGTGGCAGGGCAGGTGAAAGACGATCCGGATAGGGGTATGTATACTCACCACAGGTTGAGCTGTTGCACAAGAGAGAGGGACCCACAAGTCAGATGAGCCTGTGTCAAAGAGAACCTGGAATTCCTGAGGGGTGTTCCAATGGTGATGTTACCCAGGTAGAGCAACTACAAGAAGGATGGAGTGGGTTAGTGCAGAACTGGCTACCCTCTATTCCCAAACTGATGCCACCTCCATTCCCAAACTGATTCTTCCTCTGATGTCACATATCTCTGAGACACTTTCTAACCACCGTGCAGCTCACAGACTTTGGTCACAGACATATCTGCATTTGGTATATTTTTCCTGTGCTATATTGTATGCAGGATATTAACTCTATGACCAGGCGTTGAAGTGGTACCTTCTGAAACCCAGAGGCATACCACTGGGCCTCCAATACCACTGGAAACCCAGGAAGCCCTGGCGCCTTCATTTGGGAAGCTCTGTAGTCTCTTCAAACCCAGCATTAGCTCCTGCTTCTCCAGGAGGTCCTTCTTGATCAACCCCAGCCACTTCCTCTAAACTCAGACCACATCCAATCAACATCACACAGGTGACCCTTTCATTTGACATGTATTTACTCTTGCCTATCTCTCAGGCTGGCATGCACTTTTCTGAAGACATCTTGAACACAAAGTAAGCCTTTTCTAATCTAAAACAGGAACCACAGTGATTCTTATGGCCATACTCAGAATAGTTTTAGTCTTACGGCTGTTGTTCTGCATCTGTGGCAACTGATTTCCTCTACCTGGGGATTCACAATTGCTTTGCAGTTGGTTCCTACCGTTTGATCAGTGATGGTTCACTCTTCACCTATAACTGAGTGGCTCACTTAGTTCATAAGGAACAATCCTCCAACTAATGACACATGTTTGATACGGAAATGGATGTTTACCTGCCACCTGGTAATCTCCAGGCCCAATCACAAAGACCAACAGTTGAGAATGAGAGTGCCTTCTCCTCTGGGTGGGTCCCTGTTTCCAGTGTCTCTGCCTCCTGCAGGAACCCCAACCCCAACATCCCACCTGGCACCTCTAGATGAGCCCCGTGCTAGGCTAGAGTACCAGGGGCGCTGTGGAGCACCATCCTCCCAAAATACTCACATCCCAGATGTTCATCAGTGGGTGAGTAGTGAGATTTGAGCCACGAAAAGAAATCTGGGACAATCTGTAAGGATGCTTCTTCAGGAAATTGTTCAGCATGTTTTTCCACTGGCGGTATTGCTCATGGTCTTCACTCTCCTTAGAGGTATTCTTTCACCAAGCATTTGACAAAGAAATCAAAGCAGATAATCCAATTAGCTCTCAGTGTTAAGGTATAACTGTCATTGTAATAGTCCTGTGCATTTTCTAATTATTTTTATGAGGCACATTATTATCAGAATTTTATGCATATCTGCAATCTTTGGTAAGCCAAATGACCATGTGGCGTCTAAGTCACCCCTTGATAAAATGGTGGAATGTAACAATACAAACCCTCCAAATAGAATAACTTGGGGATAAGTGAAGTAATGGATATAAGGTACCTGATAAATAGGAAGCCTCAACCATGACAGTCTTTAGCATTGCTGTTGCCTTCACACATTCCTTCTCAGAACCTCAAGGAAGGAGGTAGAAGGGGGACTCTTATCCTCTTTTACAAGGAGCAACTTGAAATGCAAGAGGTTTCTGAGTTGACTGTGTTCACACTGCTTGTTTGATATAAAACAGTGTAAAATGGTTTATCTTTCTCCAAGTTGAAGGAGAAGAGAGAGTTGAAAGAAGAATCCAAGATATAGAGAACAAGTAAGGGAATTTAAGAGGCTTAAGAAGGAGGAAGAGTCAAATGAAAACTTAAAAGAAAACAACACAAAGAGAAATAGACTCCCAGTGACTTGCAAAGAGATGGAGAGATAAATGACAGTGATACAGAGATGCAGACATAGGCATATACACACTGAAATAGACCAGGATAAAAGAGGACATGTTGAATAAAATGTAGAAAAATGCTATTCCACAGGACCACATCGACATCTGCAAAAACTATGCACTGAACAGTTGCAAGGAGTTGCATTTTCAATAGGTCATGACATGACTGGTCCTCAAGATTTGTGCAACCCAAATCTGCACCAAGACCTTGAGATCCACAGTTCCTACAGAAACTTGTTTATCAATAAGTAAGAGTTGAACCTTAAGACTCTGAGGGAAATATTCCATTCCCTTCTACACCTGATGGCTGGAAGAATAATCAGATGAAAAGAAAAATCCAAGAAAGGAATATGATGTGACTTACAGTCCCCATACTTACTTGATTATGCACTCTGAGAAGGCCACCAGCGCAAGGAGCACAAGCCACTTCATGTTTCTTTCCTGGCTCCAAGTATTCAAGGAAGTTTAGGTTCTTAGCATGTAGTGGTGACCAGGGCCCCTAGTTATATATGCTCTGACCTACACTACTTCTCCCGTTTAGGCCACTAAAGATCTGAAAACAACAACAACAACAAAGGTCTCGATAAAATCTTTACCTTCATGAGTGTCCTTGGCGAGGGCCTTTGAAGCTTTTCAGAATACAGAGAATTGAACTGTAATCTCTTTTTTGAAGCTTGAATGGAAAATCAAACTGATCTGCATGCACATCTAAGAAGACGAAAAACCTTGCATATTTGGAGAAAAAACTGCTAAGAACATCATGAAAATGGATACTAGGGGCCATGCTCGACACTTCTGGTTTCATGCCATCTTCCTAGCCACTTGATGAGATAGGCATTGCTGTCTTCTTTGTAGAGGAGACTGCTAGGAGGATAAGCTGTCAAAAGGCAAACTGAAGACTTCAGGGGCAACCCAGGGACATACAACTGGCTTAGGTATTGAGTCTAATGGCAGACATCAGGGGCACTTATGATGCCAGTCTGCATCAATGATTTAGGACAGAGCAGTACTTCGATTGCATGGTTTCCGTTTTGGAAGAAATGTCATATGCTTCCACAATAATTTATATCTCCAACAACTGTACAAGGAAGAACTGTGTGCTAGGCTCTGAGTTACAGGCTTCAAAGTCAAAGTTGATCAAGGCAAAAGTAGTCTTTATCTAAGGAGAGCTAGAAGTCTAGTTCTCACAAACTGATGTCCCCAGGAGACAGGAGATATGATACTAGGACTAGGTGGCCATGTTGGAATCTGGGTAGCACAGGCCTTACCATTGGGAGCAGCCTTTCCTCCACTTCACCCATGCTGGAAAGCAGGCCAGTTGACTATGTTTTCAAGAGAATTACAATCTATTGACTTTAATGCTAGCAACTAATTCCCCCCCCCCCCAAAAAAAAAAAAGATTTTGAATGAAATCTCTACAGCAATGTGCTGGAATCAGCCTTCAGTCTGCAGGTTTTTGTGTCTGGCCTAGACTTGGGAGTGCAGTGGGGACAGAGAGGAGTTGAATACATGTTGGTTGATTTTAAAAGAGACTCAATGCATACTAAACATGCTGACACATTGGTAAAGACCCTGATATTAGGAAAGATTGAAGGTATGAGGAGAAGCATACGAAAGAGAATGAGATGGTTGGATGGCATCACCAAGTCGATGGACATAAGCTTGAGCAAGCTCCGGGAGCTGGTGATGGACAGGGAAGCCTGGATGGTATGGATTCCTGTCTATGGTATTGCAAAGAGATGGACACAAGGGAAGGACAGAACTGAAGTGAACAAATTGAGAACAAAGACTAATAAATCTAATTGCATCAACTTGTTGACAAGCTACCTATCACAACACATTACTTAAGTGGCCTTAAAATTCAGACTTATGACTCTACATTCAGAGTGGAATATCTTCTAAGGGAAAACAAGAATACTGCCCATCAAAAACAATACCAAAGAAACCAAAAGAAAAAAAGGGAAATAAATCTCGCACTATATTCAACAACTATGTTTCCTTGGTATGTCTAATTTTCTTGAAGAAATCTGTAGTCGTTCCCATTCAATTGTTTTCCTCTATGTATTTTCATTGATCACTGAGGAAGACTTTCTTATCTTTCCTTGCTATTTTTTGGAATTCTGCATTCAAATGGGTATATCTTTGCTTTTCTCCCTTGCTTTTTGCTTCCCTTCTTTTCACAGATATTTGCAAGGCCTCCTCAGACAGCCATTTTGCTGTTTTGCATTTCTTTTTCTTGGGGATGGTCTTGATTTCTGTCTCCTGTACAATGTCATGAACCTAGATCTAGTCCATTAAATCTATTTCTCACTTCCGCTGTATACTCCTAAGGCGTTTGACTTAGGTCATACCTGAATGGTCTAGTGCTTTTCTCCACTTTCTTCAATTTCAGTCTGAACTTGGCAATAAGGTGTTCATGATCTGAGCCATCGTCAGCTCCCAGTCTTGTTTTTGCTTACTGTATAGAGCTTCTCTATCTTTGGCTGCAAAGAATATAATCAATCCGATTTTGATGTCAACCATCAGGTGATGTCCATGTGGACAGCCTTCTCTTGTGTTGTTGGAAGAGGATGTTTGCCATGACCAGCGCGTTCTCTTGGCAGAACTCTATCAGCCTTTGCCCTGTTTTATTCTGTACTCCAAGGTCAAATTTGTGTGTTACTCCTGGTGTTTCTCAACTCCTCTTTTTGCATTCCAGTCCCTATAATGAAAATAACATCTTTTGGGGGGTGTTAGTTCTAGAAGGTCTTGTAGGTCTTCATAGAACTGTTCAGCTTCAGCTTTTTCAGTGTTACTGATCAGGACGTAGACATGCATTACCATGATATTGAATGGTTTGCCTTGGAAATGAAGAGATCATTTTGAGATTGCATTCAAGTACTGCATTTCAGACTCTTTTGTTGACTCTGATGTCTACTCCATTTCTTCTAAGGGATTCCTGCCCACAGTAGTAGATATAATGGTCATCTGAGTTAAATTCACCCATTCCAGTCTATCTTAGTGCGCTGAATCCGAGAATGCCTATGTTCACTCTTGTCATCTCTGGTTTGACCCTTCCAATTTGCCTTGATTCATGGACCTAACAATCCAGGTTCTTATGAAATATTGCTCTCTACAGCATCGAATCTTGCTTCTATCATGAGTCCCATGCACAACTGGGTGTTGTCTTTGCTTTGGCCCCATCCCTTCATTCTTCCTGGAGTGATTTCTCCACTGATCTCCAGTAGCATATTAGGCACCTACCGACCTGGGGAGTTCATCTTTCAGTGTCCTATCTTTTTGCCTTATCATACTGTTCATGGGGTTCTCAAGGCAAGAATACTGAAGTAGTTTGCCTTTCCCTTCTCCACTGGACCACATTCTGTCAGACTTCCCCACCATGACCCCTTCATCTTGAGTGATGCCACATGGCATGGCTTAGTTTCATTGAGTTAGACAAGGCTGTGATCCATGTGACAGATTTGCTAGTTGTCTGTGATTGTGGTTTCAGTCTGTCTGCCTTCTGATGCCCTCTCTCAGTGCCTACCATCTTACTTGGGTTTCTCTTACCTTGGATGTGGGGTATCTCTTCATGGCTACTCCAGCAAAGCACAGCCGCTGCTCCTTACCTTGGAAGTAGGGTAGAACCTCTTGGTGCCACCCCTGATTTGGACATGAGGTAGTCCCTCTCCACCACGCTTCTGTACTGCCATTACAGCTGCCATGCATCTGCACTGCCATCTCATCTGCAGCTAGCAATAATTCAACAACTATTGTTACTCATATTGTTTCTGTTATTGTGATGGAATCATACGTATGTTAACAGGTAAAAGCAAGACAATCATTAAAACTAATGTTCTGAAATAAGTTTTCACTCTCTAGAAAAAAGAGGTTCACACATAATATATCAAAGTTTATTTCAAATCCTGCTGCCTTAAATCTTGAACTGAAAGCAAAAGATGGTACCAGCTAATTATATTTCTTTTTATTTTAATTTTTAAGGAAGATGTGTACTTCCTCCTCTGACCACTCTAAAGCATAGAATCAGTGACAACTTGATAACAGTGACTCTTCTGACGTCTGACATCCAGCTTCTAAATACATTTCCCATCAGACAATCTTAAAGAGATGGCTGATTTCAGGACTGGGTAAAGAAATGTGCAAAATAATGTTGGGAATCGTGAAGGACCAGAAAGCTGAGGGACTTCAAAAACTAACGGGGACTCTAGAGAAGTTTTAGGGGTCCAAATGAAAAGGCCAAACACCTACCAGTTTTTGGGGCAGAATGATGTTTCTGCTTCTCAACACACTGTTTATGTTTGTCATAGCTTTCGTGCCAAAAAGCAAATGTCTTCTGATGTCATGGCTGCATGCAACATCCACAGTGGTTTTAGAGGCTAAGATGAAAAAATCTCTCATGGCTTCCAACTTTTGTCCTTCTATTTGCCAGGAAGGATGGGGCTGGATCCCATTATCTTAGTTTTTTAATTTTTAATTTTAAGCTGGCCGAATGTGTCCAAATGTTAATAGGCAACATCTAATTTGTCACTGTGATAGGCTGCTAGAGCACCAATTCACCATTGTGAGCACTGAGAAAGGAAAATAATCATCAATATTTATGCTATTTTTGTTTCTATTAAGCATAAGTTATGTAACTACAAACAATTCCAGGAAAACAAGCTAGACTGTCCCTTCTAGGGGTGATGAGAGTGTGATGGGGAGCAACTATAACACAGACGATGCCTCATTCACTGGACTACAGTTCACCTCCTGCTGTGGAGGTCTGGTTCCTAATAGACCAAAGACTGGTACTGGTTCTGACCCACTGTGCTGGTATTGTGGACTTCTGCTCTAAAACCAATAGTGCAACATTCTGTAGGACAAACACCCTTGCTTCCTCCCCGTTTCTGAACGAATAAATGACATTAAAATTGGGAGAGGAACACTTATGTAGTCCTAAAGGAGGACAACCAAATGCAACATATGACTACATTCTTTCAATAAACTGTGAAAGGTATCTGCTTTTTGAGAATCAGGGAAATTTGCACAGAGACTGGATATAAAATATTCATTTTCTTGGGAACAAAAGAGCAGCTTTTTCATATCTTATCATTCTACCACAAATACTCAAAATGTGTATTTTGAGAAATGTTCATCTTGTCCCTAAAATACTTCAGGAAAATGAATAAGGAGTAAAGAGAGAATGAAATGAAGGCCAGTCTTGATTTAAAAACGGATAGCTGCTACGGTATGCATAGCTGCTATGGAGTGAATTGTGTCCACCCTTGAATCCCAATATAATGATATTAGGAAGTAGCCCCTTTGGGAGGTACCCAGGTTGACATGGGGTTTTGAGGGTGGTCCCTCATGATGAGATTAGACTCTCCCTCTTTTTCTCTCTTATTCTCCCTCTTCTTCCTTCCCTTCAACCACCACATGTGAGAACATAGCAAGATGAGAAAGACTGATGCAAGTCAAGACTGTCTCTGCTGGGAACTCAATTGGCCACCACCTTGATGTTGCATAGTCTCAAGTCTATGACAATCTGTGGGACTCAGAGGTTAGTTTTGTAGTTATCAATGCTGAATGATGAAATATAGGGTTCATGACACCCTTCTTTCTTATATTTGTTATTTTCAAAATAGTTTTGCAATAAGAGGTTTACAGAAATCCATTTTGAAGTTTCTGTCTTAGTGATACTATCGTCTCAAATGAGTGTCTCTCAGGCTTGCTTTCCCCAGCCACTGCACTCTAACAAGCACAGACCCTCATCCAAAAAGTGTGTAGACCCCTCCCTCCATCAAAACAATAATTATGCTTACCAAAGTAGAAAGGTGGGAGAGGGATAATTTGAGATTAAAATATGTATACTTCTTCATTTAATAGATAACAAAGACCTACTGTACAGCACAGAAACTCTACTCAATTGTCTGTAATGTCCTTAGGAGAAAATAATCTAAGAAACAATAGGTCCATGTGTATGTGTAAGGGAATTAATTTCCCATACAACTAATATTAATACAGTGCTGTAAGTCAACTACACTCCCGTACAAACCAAAACCTGAATTAAAAAATATATATATGCTTACATGTAGAGACCCATGGAGTTCTTTAGTCTCGCAGAATGTCAGATATGATGCTGGAGACCGCAGACTGGGTGCAGAAATCTAGACATTATCTGAGGTTGCATTTTCCTGAGCTTTGGTGTCCTTTGCTTCTAGTGTCTCCTTTGATTTGTCTTTGGAGGATCTAATACAAGGGCTTGGAGACACCAGCTGGGTGCTAGTTGAAGGGCTAGAGGGAGGCGCTAGCGGGAGAATGAAATCCCAGCTCCCTAGCCTTGGTTTGGGGCACGATTGAGGCACAGCTTATATCCCAATTTCCCTGTGAAAACAGGCTATAGCTTCCTTCTCCGTGACTTGCAGGATATCAGACTCAGACTGGTTTAATCCTTTTCCAAGTCCTGCTTCCCTTGAGGCCTCACTGGTTTCTCTGGGAGAATTTTATTTTACTTTACTTT
Organism: Ovis aries; assembly: GCF_016772045.2. Lineage (NCBI taxonomy): Eukaryota > Metazoa > Chordata > Mammalia > Artiodactyla > Bovidae > Ovis > Ovis aries. The sequence goes on from NC_056074.1 coordinate 35,065,444, forward strand.
ATTTTATTTTTATTTTTATTTTTGGCATCACTATGTCTTCATTGAGGAGAAGGCAGACACCACTCTGGTACTCTTGCCTGGAAAATCCCATGAACAGAGGAGCCTGGAAGGCTGCAGTCCATGGAGTCACTGAGGGTCAGACAGGACTAAAAGACTTCACTTTCACTTTTCACTTTCATTCATTGGAGAAGGAAATGGCAACCCACTCCACTGTTCTTGCCTGGAGAATCCCAGGGACGAGGGAGCCTGGTGGGTGGTTGTCTATGTGGTCGCACAGAGTTGGACACAACTGAAGTGAATTAGAAGCAGTAGTACGTCTTCATTGCTGCTCAGGACCTCTCTGTTTTCAGCGAGCAGGGGCTCCTCTGTAATTGCAGTGCACTGGCTTTTCAATCCTGTGCATCTCTAGATGTGGATCACAGGCTCTAGACTACTCAGGCTCAGTAGCTGTGGTCCACTGGCTTAGTTGCCCTGGTGCATCTGCAATCTTCCCAAACCAGGTCTCAAGCACATATCTTAAGTACTGGCTCAAAGGGGAAACTCTCTGGATGGAATCTAAAATAAATCACTTTTACATGAAACTTGGCAACATAGACTATTTATGAGAATACTGATAGAGAATTGTCTCTGCTTCAAGTAAGCTCCTGAAATCAGGACTGATTGAGGTCCCCCCCGCCCCCTGGCCCCCGGGTTCCTACAGGATCTTGAAGCTCTCCTGCCATGTGGCTTTGTTCTTGCTTCAGTTTCTGAATCCCACACTAGAGCACAGCTTCCAGAGGGCAGGGCTGCCACTTGACTCACTTGTAAATATTCTTCAGTACATATTGTCTCATTCAGACCCTAATGTCAAGAAAAGGCTAACACAAATATCAGTTATTTTATTATGAGTGTTAGGTTACAAGTTCAATGACTATAATCAAAACCTTATTAATATTGTCTTAAATACAATACAATTTCAATTATCTTTCATATAATGCTATTGCAGGTCTCTCCACAGAGATGAGGGCCCACTTCTTTTTGTCACATCTTCCACCTATGCTTCTTACCTCTGGTCTAACATGTCTGCTCCAGCTCCTGTCATTATATCTCCATTCCAGCTAGTGGGACAGAAAATACTACTTCCATTTGGAAGTGACATATCACCTCTACTCCAATTCCACTGGCCGAAGTATCTTCCATTGTCATGGCAAACCTGGGGGTTATGGGCACACAGAAGGGCAGGGGAATGTGATCCTACTGAATAACATTCACGATGAGCAACAAGGGCCACCACCCTTCATTCATATCCCTGTATTCATTCTTCTTTGGTTCTTCCCAAACAGCTCTCAGTCTGTTTTGGCCTGCAGAGATGGATATGGATGAGGTTCTAAGAAAGGACATGGCCCAGGCTCTACACATATGGAAAAAAACAAGAATGGAAAGAAGATAAGAATGCATAGAAATTCAAACTCTAAAGTAAAGCATGCTTATAGTCATAATTTTGCATGTATACAATTTAGGTATAATGGTTGGTAAATCAATTTATAAAATAAAAATAAGAGAAATGTAAAATATACATATATTCACTAAACACAACAAAATAACAAGTCTACATCATATTAAACACCTAGTAGTATCAGGATTAAGTTTGGATGCACATTGTGTTAAACTAAAACAACTAAAACTTTAGTAAGATAAATTTGATTTTTCTCTCCCACTGAAAAAAAAGCTGGAGGTGGGCCAGCCAGAACTTGCGTGCTATCTATCTCCAAGGTTACATGATTGTCCAATACAACTGCAGGAGTTCCAGCCATCACAACTAAAATCCGGAAACCAAACTCCTACTTACGAAGTAGGTGGGGAAAAGAAGAGTCCCATCTCTCAGCTGAATCAGCTCCTTGAAAGTAGTCTTCTAAGAAATCCCTCTTACAGATCTGCTTGCATCTCAAAGTCACCAGTCACAACTAAGGGCACGGGTAGTTAGGAAGTGCAGTTCTGTAGCTACTGGGCTGATGGCTATGTAACAAACTATTTTTGCTTTTGAAAGAGAACCAGGGAATACATAATTTTGTAGATAGCCTGCAGCGCCTTCCTTAAAGAACAACAATAACAACAACCACAAGAATGGAATAGCCTGAACGGCTGGGCACAGTGTGGGAGCCAGGGAAAAGGAGCAGCAATGAGAAACAGCTAGATGGATCTGATCTGTGCTCCAGGAAATAGAGGCAGACTGGTCACGAGAGACTTCTAAAGACTGAAGTGAGGATTACACAGACCACACGACCCAATTTGGTTTGAAACTGCTTTTCCAACTCAGGTCCCAAATTTCTCTCAATTGTTCAGCTTATTTCTATTCATATCACTTCTCCATTTAGTCCACTAGCATTACAATATCCAGTATTGAGAACTTAGCAACACTTTCTAGAAGTGGGTAGAAACAGAATGACTATTTCTACTTTAGTAGTTGTTTGTCCTGATCAAGGTCTTTTGAAAAGACTGAAATGACTAGAATTATGGAGATCTCACGTTTCCTCTAAAATCCCAACCATGTGACTTCCTTGGACCTGGAGGGGATGCATTTACTTTTGGATCCACAGGTCTTAGCAGAACAGTGAGTCCCCTGTATATGAACAAATTACATATGAAAAGGGTGTTCAAAAATCCCAATTTCTTCATATATCCAGCAAAGGTACTTAGGTAGCCAACTAAGACAATTGGCTATATATTACTGTAGTTTAATAGCTTTATGATACTTTTCACACAAATAAAACATAAAAAAACAAACACAACAAAAGAAACATTTTTCATCTTGCAGTACCTGGATATGGCATGGCAACCCACTCCAGTATTCTTTTCTTGAGAATCCCCATGACAAGAGGAGCCTGGCAGACTGCAGTCCATTTGTTGAAAATTCAGACATAGCTGAGCAAGTAAGCACACCTTTAAAAATAGAATAGTAGTGCCATCTATGTTATCACTGCATTTATTCTTCGTTTCAGACAGCATAGGTTTGAAATAAAAGTCCTGCACTATTGTACTCCATACAGTTCTGTACAGTAAAGTACACAAATGCACACCAACTTGTTTTGGATGTACCCACGACAATGTGTGTCAGATCTGTGAACTAACTGATGTGATTGCACTTGCAAATGCACTTTTACATGTTTGAAAGTTTTCTACTTGAATATTTGTATGTAACAAACTTGCTACACAGGTTTTCAGTGGATGTATGTAGTGAAGGAACAAGAGAGGAGAGTAAAGAGCTGCCTGTTCTTCCCCTTTTTGTGGGTATTATGGCCACTCTGAATAGGAATTTCATTTGGTGTAATGGAAGCCCTGTGTATGGGAACATGGCTGCAAGTGATAGTGGACCAGAATCCCAGGAGGTAGGACGAGAGCCGTGGTTGGTTGAAAAGAGCCAAGAGTGCGAAATAGGAGGAAACAAGTTTTCACTGGTTTATGTGAAAGACTCGGCAAATATCATCCAGCTTTGTGTGTAGTGTTGAGCTGTGGTTTAGATGAGCAGTCCCTGTTGCCCATGATGAGCAAAAGAGGAGAAGAGAGAGGAGACTGAGCCATGAAAATCAAACATGAATGTCTAGTGTTGTCCATATATGTCAAGTATGTCTAGTATTGAAGAGATGTAAGACCTGTCAATTTATCTGCTCCCTCCTGAGAAGAATTAGAGTTGTAAAAGAGGGAATGTCTGCACTATGCTAGCACCTTATTCTTCTGTCCAGTGAACATTAATTTCTAATGCCATTTTTTATAAACAGAGGATGTACATTGTATGATTGAAGTCTTCTAATGTACTGTTCCATAAAAACTTTTGATGCTGTTCTGTGCCCAGGCACATGGGTCCCTGGGGCCTGGAAGGCTCTGTTTTGGCTGCACAGTGCAGTGTATGGGGATCTACTGTCGTCTGGACCCTGGGTTATATCTTCAGTCTGGGTTCACATCTGAGGAGTTAACTCTAGTTGGGTTTAATTCGATCATCTTGCTCTTTATCTTCAGTTTGTCCCATGTTCTTTCTTCCCATGTCTCTTTTTACCCCTGACTTCTCTGTGGCTGAGTAGTTTTTCAGATTTCCTGTTATATCTTGTCACTTTATTAACTGTATCTGTTTTTTTAAGTAGTTTTAAGATCCATGGTATGCATCTTTAACTTGCTATTCTATCATTATTAATTATGACAATTATTAAATTATTTATTTATCATTTCTTTGTCTGTACTGGGTCTTAGTGGGGCATGCAGGAACTTCCTTGTGTTAGGGACTCTCTATTTGAGGAGGGCAAGCTCAGTACTTGCAGCATTAACTTTATGTGAGACATTCAGGCTTAGTGCTCAGTGGCATGTGGGATCTTAGTTCTCTGACAAAGGAACAATGCTTTGCCATTTGCAAATGCTTTGCATTGAAAAGCAGATCCTTAAACACTGGACCACCAAGGAAATCCCTATATTTGCCTTTTAATACATATAAAATATTTATCATTTTTGAGTACTGTTCATTCCCCCTGTAGACCCAGATTGTCACTTGGTTTTAAATTCCTTCTGATTTGAAACCTTTCAAAAAAACATTTATTACATTGTTCTGTTGGTGGTGATGCAGTCTTGCTGTTGTTATATGTCTGAAAAAGTACTTTATCTGGTTTTTGATATGTATTTTTCTTGGGTATAGAATTCTGAGTACATTATGTTCCTCTCAGCATTTAAGATGTGGTGCCAGTGTCCTCTGGCTAACATTGTTTCCTTTGCTTAATCTGCTGTCATGCCCATTTCTTGTTCTACTGTGTCGGTTTTTCCTTGTGGTTACATTTCTTTGGTTATTGTCTTAAACCATGAATTATGATGTGCCTTTGTATAGTTGTCATATTTCTTGTCCTTGAATTAATTGAGCTTCTGTGTTAACAGGTTTAAAGCATTCATCATTCCTGGAAATTTTTCAGCCAGTAATTGTGCAGTTTTTTTGCTCTATTCTCCTGTCTTTCACTACCTGTGGGATTCCATTTACAAATATTTTAGCACACTTAAATTTACTTCAAAGCTCTCTGATGTGCAATAAATTTTTTCCATGGTGTTTGCATTTCTATTTTACATGTCTCTATTTTGCATGTCTCTATTTAACATACTGAATATTCTTCAGCTTCATGCATATAAGGATTATTGACAATCACTCACCTAGAACCAGACATCCTAGAATGCGACGTCAAATGAGCCTAAAAAGCATCATTATGAACAAAGCTAGTGGAGATGATGGAACTCCATTTGAGCTATTTCAAATCGTGAAAGATGATGCTGCAAAAGTGCTGCACTCAATATGCTAACATAATTTGGAAAATTCAGCAGTGGCCACAGGACTGGAAAAGGTCAGTTTTCATTCCAATCCCTAAGAAAGGCAATGCCAAAGAATGCTCAAACTACTCCACAATTGCACTCATCTCACACGTTAGTAAAATAATGCTCAAAATTCTCCAAGACAGGCTTCAGCAATACATGAATCGTGCAATTCCAGATGTTCAAGCTGGTTTTAGGAAAGGCAGAGGAACCAGAGATCAAATTCCCAACATCCACTGGATAATCAAAAATGCAAGAGAGTTCCAAAATATATCTATTTCTGCTTTAATCACTATACCAAAGTCTTTGACTGTGTGGATCACAATAAACTGTGCAAAATTCTGAAAGAAATGGGAATAACAGACAACCTGCCCTGCCTCTTGAGAAACCTGTATGCAGGTCAGGAAGCAGCAGTTAGAACTGGACATGGAACAACAGACTGGTTCCAAAAAGCAAAAGGAGTAAGTCTAGGCTGTATATTGTCACTCTGCTTATTTAACTAGTATGCAGAGTACATCATGAGAAAGGCAGGACTGGAAGAAACACAAGCTTGAATCGAGATTGCCGGGAGAAATATCAATAAACTCAGATATGCAGATGACACCACCCTTATGGCAGAATGTGAAGAGGAACTAAAAAGCCTCTTGGTGAAAGTGAAAGAGGAGAGTGAAAAAGCTGGCTTAAAGTCCAACATTCAGAAAACGATGTTCATGGCATCTGGTCCCATTGCTTCATAGAAAATGGATGGGGACACAGTGGAAACGATGTCAGACCTTATCTTTTTGGACTACAAAATCACTGCAGATGCTGACTGCAGCCATGAAATTAAAAGACGCTTACTCCTTGGAAAGTTATGACCAACCTAGATAGCGTATTGAAAAGCAGAGACATTACTTTGCCAACAAAGGTCCGTCTAGTCAAGGCTTTGTTTTTTCCAGTGGTCATGTATGGGTGTGAGAGTTGGACTGTGAAGAAAGCTGAGCGCTGAAGAATTGATGCTTTTGAACTGTGGTGTTGAAGAAGACTCTTGAGAATCCCTTGGACTGCAAGGAGATCCAACAAGTCCATGCTAAAGGAGATTAGCCCTGGTTGTCCTTTGGAAGGAATGATGCTAAACCTGAAAGTCCAGTACACTGGCCACTTCATGTGAAGAGTTGATTATTTGGAAAAGACTCTGATGCTGGGAGGGATGGTGGGTAGGAGGAGAAGGGTACAACAGTGGATGAGATGGCTGGATGGCATCACCGACTGGATGGACATGAGTTTGAGTGAACTCCAGGAGTAGTGATGGACAGGGAGGCCTTGTGTGCTGCAATTCATGGCATCGCAAAGAGACGAACGCGACTGAGCAACTGAACTGAACTAAACTGAACTGATGTATTTTATTGTCCTTCCCTGCTAATTATGTAATATATATTTTACTTGTGTTTTTACTAGTTCATTTTCCCTCATAATGGTTATTTTCTGGCTTCTTTTCACATCTGGATTTTTTTTCTTTTTAAATTTATTTAATTATCTTAATCAGAGGATAATCAACTTACAATATTGAGATGAAACTAGGACAAATACTTGCACAATTTATATAGAAATTTTAAACTGGATTGTGGATGTGCTCACTTTACCTTTGGATGCTGGATATTTTTAAATTTTTATAAATTATTCCTTTCACTGTTTGCAATCACTGTTAATTTCTTGGAAACAATTGCATTTTTGAAGGCTTGCTGTAAAGTTGTCTAAGCTGAGAAACCAGCTTTTAGACCAGGTTTACTATTCCCCACTAGCAAGGCAATATTGTCTTCAGGGCCCTATTGATCTCATGGGAATTATGAATAATTTTGGGGTCAGTCCTAAGGTGGTGGAGTAATAGGACAGGGAACCCACCTTCTCCCCAACAAATTCATCAAAAGAACATTTGAACGCTGAGTAAATTCCACAAAACAACTTTTGAATGCAGGCAGAGGACATCAGGCACCCAGAAAGCAGCCCATTGTCTTCAAAAGGAGGTAGGAAAAAATGTACCAGATAAAAAGTGATATAAATTAGGTAGGGACGGAGATCCGTCCTGGGACATGAGTCTTAAAAAAGGGAAGTTTCCAAACACCAGGAAAGACTCTCACTGGCGAGTCTGTGGCGAGCCTTGGAACCTCAGAGGGCAACATAACTGGAAGGAAAAATAAATAAATAATCTAAACCCACAGATTACATGCCCAAACGTAACTCCCAGCAGAGCAGCTGCGCAGACACCTGCATCTGCCACTAGCAAGAGGAGGCTGGGCAGGGAGGTGCTGGCTGCATTGCTTAGAGTAAGGACTGGGCCAGAATGCCCCAAGGGCAATGTGAGGGAACTAACTTGAGATAGCAAACCAGATCCTGGGATAGCTACCCCAGGAAAAGCCCTAAAGTAAGACACTGCCAGGCCTGCTCACAGAACAGAGGAGTAAGCAGCGCTAGCCAGCTGCGGACTGGCCCATCTCCTGCCAGAGACAGGCATGTGAGGGCAGCCAGGGCTGGAAGAGGGCAATCACAGCCCCAGGGAGGCATCATCTACCAAACTGCAAGCAGGCTTTGTTGCTAACCAAGACTTCTTGGGATTCTGGACGGTCAACAACTGCCTGAGAAGTTGTGCTGGTTGTATACCCAGAAAACCAAGTGCCAGGAATGGGAGAGGCAGTAAGTCGCAGTGACCATGCTTCCCAAACACCTGATATCCTGAGCGGCTCGGACATGGGAAGGGCACAAAACGCAGGCCCAACCGAGTCTTCTCCTTTGAGTACCCGAGTACCTGAACTTGAGTGGCTTAGACCTGGGATGTGCATGCAACCCAGGGCTTGCCTCAGACAGTTCCCAGCAGAGCAACCTAGAGACTGAGCAGTCTAGACAGGGGGAGCATACACTCTGAGCAGTGGCAAACCCAGTGTGGCCGAATTACTGAAAGCACACGCCATTGTTATCTGTTGGCAGCAACCATCCTTCCTCACAGCACAACTGAACAAGTGAGCCTAAAAAATTGTCCACCACCACTCCTTTGGGTCAGGGCAGAAATTAGACACCGAGAGACTAGGAAACAGAAAAAGCTAAAACACAAGTAACTGCCCTGGAAGTGACAGGTTCAATAGATTAAAACCCTGCAGTTAGCACCAACTACATAGTAAGGGGCCTATAGATCTTGAGAGGTATAAGCTCGATCAAGGAACTGAAAGCAACTCATCCCACACTGTCCACAACAACACCAGAGAAAGTCCTACATATATTATTTGCTACTTTCATTCTTTAAGTTTATTTTTTTAAGTTTTAAGTCCTCCATTACTCCTTTAATTTTCATTATTATAACCTACAATTAGTTTGAAAAAAAGACCCTGTTCCTTAAAGCAAAATTCATATGTGTATATATGTATATATATATGTATGTATGTATGTATGTGTATATATATATATATATATATATATATATAATGTGATTTTGTTTTTATTTTCCTTTACTATTGTATTTTGAGAATCCAGCCTCTACTCTAGATTTTTAATCTTTGCTTTTTGATATTTGTTAACAATTTTGTACCTTTAAGAACCCAATCTTCAGCAACCAATTTTACTTGGGAGTGAAATCACTGGCCCAATTGCTCTCTCCCCCTTGGGGACCTCTCCACCAGGTCACATCTCCTCCCTCCACCTTTTCTTATCTACCCACATCTGTGAATCTCTTGTGTGTTCTGGACTGTGGAGAACAGTTAGGGAACTGATTATTGGCTGGAACTGTCTCTCTCCTTTTGATTCCTACCTTTATCCCCCTGGTCACCTCTGTCTCCTTCCTACCTCTTCTCTTCTATGTGTAATTCTGTGAACATCTCTGAGGGATCCAGACTGTGGAGAGCACATAAGGAAGTGATTACTGGCTAGTTTGCTCTCGCCTCTTTTGATTCCCCCTCTTCTACTCCTGGTCACTTCTATCTCCCTCCTCCCTCTTCTCTTCTCCATGTAACTATGTGAACCTCTCTGGGTGTCCCTCACTGTGGAGAAACTTTTCATCATTAACCTAAATGTTTTGTCTTTGATGCTGTATAGATGAAGAAGTCTTGAGACTACTGTAAGAGTCAGACTAAAAACCAGAAGCAGGAGGATTAAGTGTAAATCCTGAGAATACTGGAGAACTCCTCACTCCAGTGAACATTAATCGATAAGAGCTCATCAAACGCCTCCAAACCTACTCTGAAGCCAAGCACCACCCAAGGGCCAACAAGTTCCAGAGCAAGACATACCACACAAATTCTCCAGCAACACAGGAAACATAGCCCTGAGCTTCAATATACAGGCTGCCCAAAGTCACTCCAAACCCACTGACATCTCATAACTCATTACTGTACACTTCTTCACACTTCAGAGAGAAGAAATCCAGCTCCACCCCCCAGAACACCGACACAAGCTTCCCTAACCAAGAAACTTTGACAAGCCACCTGTCCAACCCCACCCACAGCGAGGAAACTTCACAATAAAGAGAACTCCACAAACTGCCAGAATACAGAAAGGCGACCCCATACACAGCAATATAAACAAGATGAAGAGGCAGAGAAATACCCAACAGGTAAAGGAACAGAATAAATGTCCACGAAACCAAACAAAAGAGGAAGATATAGGGAAGCTACCTGATAAAAAATTCTGAATAATGATAGTAAAAATGATCAAAAATCTTGAAAACAATAAGGAATTACATATAAATAGCCTGGAGACAAGGATTGAGAAGGTGCAAGAAAAGTTTAACAAGACCTAGAAGAAATAAAAAAGAGTCAATATGTAATGAATAATGAAATTAATGAGATAAAAAGCACTCTGGAGTGAAACAAGAGTAGAATAACAGAGGCAGAAGATAGGATAAGTGAAGTAGAAGATATAATGGTAGAAATAAAAGAAACAGAAGGGAAAAAAGAAAAACAAATTAAAAGAAATTAGAACAACTTCAGAGACCTCTGGAACAATGTTAAATGTACCAACATTTGAGTCATAGGAGTCCCAGAAGAAGAAGACATAAAGAAAGACCATGTGAAAATACTTCAGATAATATTTGAAAGCCTCCCTGAAATGGGAAAGGAAATAATCACCCATTCCAAGAAACCCAGAGAGTCCCAAAAAGGATCAATGCAAGGTGAAACACTCCAAGACAAATATTAATCAAATTAACAAAGATCAAACACAAAGATCAAATATCAAAAGCAGCAAGGGAAAAACAACAAATAGCACACAATTACAAGGGGGTCCCCATAAGGATAACAGCTGATCTTTGAATAGAAACTCTTCAGGCCAGAAGGGGATGGCAGGGCATACTGAAAGTGATGAAAGAAAAAAACTTACTGCCCAGATTACTGTACTCAGTAAGGGTCTCATTCAAATATGAAGGAGAAAACAAAAGCTTTACAGACACCCAAAAGCTGAGAGAATTCAGCACTACCAAACCAGCTCTCCAACAAATGCTAAATGCTCTTCTCTGGACAGGAGACACAGAAAAGGTGTAGAAACTTAAACCCAAAACAAGAAAGTAAATGGCAACGGGATCATATTTATCAATAGTTACCTTAAATGTGAATGGGTTGAATGCCCCAAAACAAAAGACAAAGACTGGTTGAATGGATACAAAAACAAGACTCCTACATATGTTGTCTACAAGAGACCCACCTCGAAACAAGGGACACATTCAGACTGAAAGTGAAGGGCTGGAAAAAGTTATTCCATGCAAATAGAGACCAAAAGAAAGCAGGAGAACAACCCTCATATCAGATAAAGTAGACTTGAAAACAAAGGCTGTGAAAAGAGACAAAGAAGGACACTATATAATGATCAAACTATCAACCCAAGAAGAAGATAGAACTATTAAAAATGCACCCAACATAGGATCACCACAATATGTAAGACAAATGCTAACAAGTATCAAAGGGGAGATTAACAATGAGACAATAATAGTGGGAGACTTTATTACCTCACTCACACCTATGGCTAGATCAACCTAACAGAAAATTAACAAGGAAACACAAACTTAAATGATACCATAGACCTGTTAGACCTAATTGATATCTATAGGACATTTCACCCCAAAGCAATGAATTTCACCTTTTCTCAAGTGCACGTGGAACCTTCTCCAGGATAGATCACATTCTTGGCCACAAATCTAGCCTCAGTAAATTTTAAAAAATCTAAATCATTCCAAGCATCTTTTCTGACCACAGTGCAGTAAGATTAGGTCTCAATTACAGGAGGAAAACTATTAAAATTTCCAATTTACGGAGGGTGAACAACATGCTGATGAATAATCTACAAATCACAGAAGAAATCAAAAAATAAACCAAAATATGCATAGAAACTAATGAAAATGGAAAGAAAACAACCCAAACCTTGTGGGACACTGTAAAAGCAGTGCTAACGGGAATGTTCATAGCAACACAGGCTTACCTCAAGAAACAAGAAAAGTCAAATGAATAACCGAACTCTACACCTAAAGCAACTAGAAAAGGAAGAAATGAAGAATCCCAGGGTTAGTAGAAGGAAAGAAATCTTCAACATTTGGGCAGAAATAAATGCAAAATAAACAAAAGAGACCATAGCAAAAATCAACAAAGCCAAAACCTGGTTCTTTGAAAGGATAAATAAAATTGACATACCATTAGCCAGACTTATCAAGAAACAAAGGGAGAAGGATCAAATCAATACAATTAGAAAAGAAAAGGGAGAGATCACAACAGACAACAAAGAAATACAAAGGATCATAACAGACTACCATCAGCAAGTACATGCCAATAAAATGGACAACGTGGAAGAAATGGACAGATTCTTAGAAAAGTACAACTTTCCAAAACTGAATCAGGAAGAAATAGAATATCTTAACAGACACATGACAAGCACAGAAATTGAAACTGTAATCAGAAATCTTCCAGCAAACAAAAGCTCAGGACCAGACGGCTTCATAGCTGAATTCTACCAAAAATTTAGAGAAGAGCTAATACCTATCCTTCTCAAACTCTTGAAGCAATTTGCAGAGGAAGGTAAACTTATGAACTCATTCTATGAGGACACCATCACCCTAATACCAACACCTGACAATCATGCCACAAAAAAAGAAAACTACAGGCCAGAATCACTGACGAACATAGATGCAAAAATCCTTGACAAAATTATAGCAATCAGAACTAAATAACACAATAAAAAGATCATACATCATGACCAAGTGGGCTTTATCCCAGGGATGCAAGGATTCTTCAATATCTGCAAATCAGCCAATGTAATACACCACAATAACAATTGAAAAATAAATGTCATATGAATATCTCAATAGATGTAGAGAAAGCCTTTGACAAAATTCAACATCCATTTATGATAAAACCTTCCAGAATGCAGGAATAGAAGGAACATACATCAACATAATCAAAGCTATAAATGACAAATCCACAGCAAACATTATTCTCAGTGTTGAAAAATGGAAAGCATCTCCCATAAAGTCAGGAACAAGACAAGGGTGCTCACTCTCACCACTACTAGTCAACATAGTTCTGGAAGTATTGGCCACAGCAATCAGAATAGAAAAAGAAATAAAGAAATCCAAATGGGAAAAGAAGAAGCAAAACTCTCACCATTTGCAGATGGCATGATCCTCTACATAGATACCCCTAAAGACTTCACCAGAAAATTACTAGAGCTAATCAATGCATATAGTAAAGTTTCAGGATATATCAACACACAGAAATCCCTTTCATTCCTATACACTAATAATGAGAAAATAGAAAGAGAAATTAAGGAAACAATCCATAAACCATTGCAAAGAAAAGAATAAAATACTTAGGACAATATCTACCTAATGAAACAAAAGACCTATATATAGAAAACTATACAATAGTGGTGAAAGAAATCAAAGAGGACACTAATAGATGGAGAAATATACCATGTTCGTGGCTTGGAAGAATCAATATAGTGAAAATGAGTATATTAACCAAAACAATTTTTAGATTTGATGCAATCCCTATCAAGATAACAAAGGTATTTCTCACAGAGCTAGAACAAATAATTTCACAATTTCTATGGAAATACAAAAAAACCTCAAATAGCCAAAGCAATCTTGAGAAAGAAGAATGGAACTGGAGGAATCAACCTGCCTGAATTCGGGATCTATTACAAAGCCACAATCATCAGGACAGTATGGTACTGGCACAAAGACAGAAATATAGATCAATGGAACAAAATAGAAAGCCTAGAGATAAATCCATGCACCCATGGACACCTTATCTTTGACAAAGGAGGCAAGAACTCTCAATGGAGAGAAGACAATCTCTTTAACAAGTGGTGCTGGGAAAATTGGCCAACCACTTGTAAAAGAATGAAACCAGAACACTTTCTAACACCATACACAAAAATGAACTAAAAATAGATTAAATATCTAAATGTACAACCAGAAACTATACAACTCCTACAGGAGAACATAGCAAAACATTCTCCCACACAAACCACAGCAGAATCCTCTATGATCCACCTCCCAGAATATTGGAAATAAAAGCAAAAAGAAAACAAATGGGACCTAATTAAAATTAAAAGCTTCTGCACAACAAAGGAAACTCTAAGCAAGGTGAAAGACAGCCTTCAGATTGAGAGAAAACTATGGCAAATGAAACAACTGATAATTAATCTCAAAAATATACAAGCAAATCCTGCAGCTCAATTCCAGAAAAATAAATGACCCAATCAAAAAATGAGCCAAAGAACTGAACAGACATTTCTCCAAAGAACACATACAGATAGCTGCCAAACACATGAAAAGATGCTCAACATCACTCATTATCAGAGAAATGCAAATCAAAACAACAATGAGGTACCATTTCATGCCAGTCAGAATGGCTGCTATCCAAAAGTCTACAAGCAATAAATGCTGGAGAGGGTGTGGAGGAAAGGGAACCTTCTTACACTGTTGGTGGGAATGCAAACTAGTACAGCCACTATGGAGAACAGTGTGGAGATTCCTTAAAAACTGGAAATGGAACTGCCATAAGACCCAGAAATCCCACTGCTGGGCATACACACCAAGGAAACCAGAGTTGAAAAAGACACGGGTACCCCAATGTTCATCACAGAACTGTTTATAATAGCCCGGTCATGGAAGCAAACTAGACGTCCATCAACAGACAAATGGATAAGAAAGCTATGGTACATATACACAATGGAGTATTACTCAGCCATTAAAAAGAATACTTTTAAATCAGTTCTAATGAGGTGGATGGAACTAGAGCCTATTATACAGAGTGAAGTAAGCCAGAAACGGGAGGGAGATAGAGGGGGGTACAGGATGAGGAACTGTGTACACACGTGGTGGGTCATGACAATATCTGGCAAAACTGATAAAATATTGCAAATACACCAATACAGTATACTAACAGCAAAAAGAGATAAGAAAGCCTTCCTCAGTGATCAATGCAAATAAATAGAGGAAAAGAATAGAATGGGAAAGACTAGAGAACCCTTCAAGAAAATTAGAGATACCAAGGGAAGATTTCATACACAGATGGGCTCGAAAAAGTACAGAAATTGTACTAACCTAACAGAAGCAGAAGATATAAAGAAGTGGTGGCAGGGATACACAGAACTGTACAAAAAAGATCGTCACCACCAAAATAACCACGATGGTATGATCAGTCATCTAGAGCCAGATATCTTGGAATGTAAGGTCAAGTTGGCCTTAGAAAGCATCACTATTAACAAAGCTAGTGGAAGTGATGGAATTCCAGTTGAGCTATTTCAAATCCTGAAAGATGATGCTGTGAAAGTGCTGCACTCAATATGCCAGCAAATTTGGAAAACTAAGCAGTGGCCACAAGACTGGAAACATCAGTTTTCATTCCAATCCCAAAGAACGCAATGCCAAAGAATGCTCAAACATCCACACAATTGTACTCATCTCACATGCTAGTAAAGTAATGCTCCAAATTCTCCAAGCCAGGCTTCCGCAATATGTGAACCATGTACTTCCAGATATTCAAAGTGGTTTTAGAAAAGGCAGAGGAACCAGAGATCCAATTGCCAACATCCGCTGGATAATGGAAAAAGCATGAGAGTTCCAGAAAAACATCTATTTCTGCTTTATTGACTATGCCTGTGCCTTTGACTGTGTGGATCACAATAAACTGTGGAAAACTCTGAAAGTGATGGGAATACAAGACAACTTGACCTGCCTCTTGAGAAACCTATATGCAGGTCAGGAAGCAACAGTAACAACTGGACATGGAACAACAGATTGGTTCCAAATAGGAAAAGGAGTACGTCAAGGCTGTATATTGTCACCCTGCTTCTTTAACTTATTTGCAGAGTACATCATGAGAAACGCTGGGCTGGAAGAAGCACAAGCTGGAATCAAGATTGCTGGGAGAAATATCAATAACCTCAGATATGCAGATGACAGCACCCTCACGGCAGAAATTGAAGAGGAGCTAAAAGCCTCTTGATGAAAGTGAAAGAGGAGAGTGAAATAGTTGACTTAAAGTTTAACATTCAGAAAATGAAGATCATGGTATCTGGCCCCATCACTTCATGGGAAATAGGTGGGAAACAGTGGAAACAGTGTCAGAGTCTATTTTTTTTGGGGGGGGGGCTCCAAAATCACAGCAGATGGTGACTGCAGCCATAAAATTAAAAGACACTTACTCCTTAGAAGGAAAGTGATGACCAAACTAGATAGCATATTGAGAAGCAGAGACATTTCTTTGCCAACAAAGGTTGGTCTAGTCAAGGCTATGGTTTTTCCAATAGTCACATATGGATGTGAAAGCTGGACTGTGAAAAAAGCTGAGCGCCAAAGAATTGATGCTTTTGAACTGTGGTCTTGGAGAAGACTCTTGAGAGTTCCTTGTACTGCAGGGAGATCCAACAAGTCCATTCTAAAGGAGATCAGCCCTGGGCGTTTTTTGAAAGAAATGGTGCTGAGGCCGAAACTCCGGTACTTTGTCCACCTCATGTGAAAATTTGACTCTTTGGAAAGGACTCTGATGCTGGGAAGGATTGGGGGCAGGAGGAGAAGGGGACGACAGAGGATGAGATGGCTGTATGGCATCACGGACGAGATGGATGTGAGTTTGAGTGAACTCCAGGAGTTGGTGATGGACTTGTCTGCCTGGCTTGCTTCAGTTCATGGGGTCGTAAAGATTCAGACACGACTGAGCAAGCGAACTGAACTGAATGCATATATATGGAATTTAGAAAGATGGTAATAACCCTGTATGCAAGACAGCAAAGGAGACACAGACGTATAGAACTGTCTTCTGATCTCTGTGGCAGAGGGCGAGGTTGGGATGATTTGGGGGGATGGCATTGAAACTTGTATATTATCCTATGTGAAACGAATTGCTAGTCCAGGTTCGATGCATGATTCCGGATGCTCGGGGTTGGTGCACTGGGATGATTCAGAGGGATGTTACGGGGAGGGAGATGGAGGTGAGTACAGGATGAGGAACCCGTGTACACGTGTGGTGGGTCATGACAATATCTGGCAAAACTGATACAATATTGTAACGTAGTTAGCCTCAAATTAAAGTAAATAAATTTATAGTTGAAAAAATGAGTAATTTCCACACTGGTAATGGGGACACAATTAGACTTGGTGCAATTTGAGCCTCAAGGATTGTTCCCTAGAATTCAGACCAGTACAATCAGCTCTGCTGAAACCTGGAATGGTATCACATCTACTTCCTACAGTTCTCTGTATGTAGCTCTCTCCTGTGAACTCTAACTATATAGAGTCATAAATCTCTCTTTTTGGGGAGACTGTTTGTCTATGCCTACGTACACCTTCCATGTATCTGTTGGAAACTATTTTTAGAGTTAAGGCAATTGTAGAACTCTCCTTGCTTGCTCCCTGACTCAGGAATCCATTTTCTGCTGCCAGATGTTTGATGTAAATCAATGCTCTTTCATTTGTCTTTTCTACTTTGGAATTATATGAGACAGGAGAATAAATGTGTCCTTTATTCTTTATGTCGACTAAAATGGAGGTCCCCCAGAATGCCTTGTGAAAGCTAAGCAATGACTTCTATGCATGGCTGCAAACTTGACTGGGGATATGTGTTGGGGCCTTATGGAGCCCTAGTCTTGCTGAAGAAACATGCCAATTTCAAATAGTATTTGCTATGTGCTATGTTCAGTTCAGTTCAGTCGCTCAGTAATGTCCAACTCTGTAACCCCATGGACTGCAGCACGAGAGGGCTTGCTGTTCTTCACCAACACCTGCAGCTTGAGCAAACTCAAGTCCATTGAGTTGGCAATTTCATCCAACCATCTCATCCTCTGTCAACCTCTTCTTCTCCTGCCTTCAATCTTTCCCAGTAACAGGGTTGTTTCTAACGAGTCAGTTCTTCACATCAGTTGGCCAAAGTATTGGAGGCTCAATTTCAGCATCAATCCTTCCAATGAATATTCAGTTTTTATTTCCTTTAGGGTGACTGGGTCAATCTCCTTGCAGTCCAAGAGACTCTCAAGAGTCTTGCCAAACACCACAGTTCAAAACCATCAATTCTTCATTGCTCACCATTCTTTATGGAGCAACTGTCACATCCATACATGACAACTGGAAAAATCTTAGCTTTGATTATACTGAACTTTTTCAGCAAAGTAATCTCTCTACTTTTAAAAAAATTGTATAGGTTTGTCATACTTTTTCTTCAAAAGAGCAAGCCTATTTTAATTTCATGGCTGCAGTCATCATCTGCAGTGGTTTTGGAACCCCTGAAAATAAAGTCTCTCACTGTTTCCATTGTTTCCCTATCTATTTACCATGAAGTGTTGGGACCAAATGCCATTATCTTCATTCTCTGAATGTGTAGTTTAAACCAAATATTTCACTCTCCTATTTCACTTTTATCAAGAGGTTCTTTAGTTCCTCTTCAAATTCTGCTGTGAGGGTGGTGTCTTCTGCACATCTGAGGCTATTGATATTTCTCCCAGCAATCTTGATTCCAGCTTGTGCTTCATCCAGTTGGGCATTTCACATGATGTACTCTGAATATAAGTTAAATAAGCAAGGTGCCAATATACAGCCTTTATATAATGCTTTCCCAATTTGGAACCAGTCTGCTTTACCATGTTCAGTTCTAACTGTTGTTTCTTGACTTGCATACAGATTTCTCAGAAGGCAGGTAGAGATGGTCTGGTATTCCCATCTCCGTAAGTTTTCCACAGTTTGTTGTGATCCAGGCAGTCAAAGGCTTTTGTGTGGTCAATAAAGCAGAAGTAGGTGTTTTTCTAGAAATCTCTTGCTTTTTCTATGATCCAACGAATGTTGACAATTTGATCTCTGGTTCCTCTGCCTTTTCTAAATCCAGCTTGAACATATGGAATTTCACAGTTCATGTACTGTTGAAGACTTGCTTGGAGAAGTTACTTTGGTAGCATGGGAGATGAGTGCAACTGTGTGATAGTTGAACATTTTTTTTAATTGCCATTTTTGGGGATTGCAAGGAAAACAACCTTTCCAGTCCTGGAACCACTGCTGAGTTTTCCACATTTGTTGGCATATTGAGTACAGCACTTTAACAGCATCATCTTTTAGGATCTGATGTAGCTCTACTGCAGTGACATCACCTCCAATAGCTTTGCTTGTAGTGATGCTTCTGAAGACCCATTTGATTTCACATTTCAGCATTGTCTAGCTCTAGGTGAGTAATCACACCATCAGTGTTATCTCAGTCATCAATATATTTTTTTGCAGTTCTTCTATGTATTCTTTCACCCTCTTCTTAATATATTCTGCTTCTGTTAGGTCCATCCCATGTCTCTTTTATGGTGTCAATCTTTGCCTGAAACATTTCTTCCTTGAACATTCCATCTCTTTCTTAAAGAGATCTCTGGTCTTTCCCATTCTAAAGTTTTCTTCTCTTTCTTTGCACTGATCACTTAGGAAGGCTTTTTTTTTTTTTTGGTCTCTTCTTGCTATTCTTTGGAACTCTGCATTCAGATGGATATGTCTTTCTTTTCTCCTTTGCCTTTTGCTTTTCTTCTTTTCTAACTTCTTTGTCAGGCCTCCTCAGGCAACCATTTTGCCTTTTTGCATTTTTTTTTTCTTTAGATCATATTGATGTGGTATATACAGATCAAAAATTTAAGATCATGGCTTTCAGTTAGATCACTTCATGGCAGATTCCTGGAAAAACAATGAAAACAGTGACATACTTTATTTCCCTGGGCTCCAAAATCACTCTAGGTAGCGACTGCAGTTGTGAAGAAAAAGACATTAGCTCCTTGGAAGAAAATCTAAGAAAAACACCACAGCATACTAAAAAGCAGAGACATTACTTTACCAGCAAAGGTCTGTGTGCTCAAAGCTATGGTTTTACCAGAAATCGTGAGTGGATGTGAGAGTTGGACCATAAAGAAATCTGACTATCAAAGAATTGATGGTTTTAAACTGTGGTGTTGGACAAGACTCTTGAGAGTCCCTTGGACTGCAAGTAGATCCAACAAGTTCATGTTAAGGAAATAAGTCCTGAATATTCATTGGAAGGATCGATGCTGAAGCTGAACCTCCAATGCTTTGGCCACCTGATGGGAAGAACAGACTCATCAGAAAAGACTTGATGCAGGGAAAGATTAAAGGCAGAAGGCAAAGGGGAAGACAGAAGATGAAATTGTTGGGTGGCATCACCGACCTGATGAACATGAGTTTGAGCAATGTCAGGGAGGTGGTGATGGACAGGGAAACCTGGCATGATGCACCCCATGATATATGACTGAGAGACTGAACTGAACTGATGTACAGAGGACATCAGGGAGCAGGCAGAAGTCTTTGGGGTCCAGTCAAGCCTGTGGCCCTGGTGGGAGCGGTGAAAGATTTAGAGACAAGGGGAGGCTTCCCTTCCTCTGGTGCAGGTCCTTGAATCCAAAGCAAGGAGCACCAGATTTTGAATGTGTTACCAAATATTGTTTTCTTAAAAACAAAAAAACTGTTTTCTTCAGGAGTGAGAACTTTGACTGAGTCTATTCTCTCGATTTTACTGAAGGATGTGAAGGGATATGGAGTGGGCTGAGTCTGCAAAAATTAGGTGACCAGCTGCTGGAGGGTCAGGCTTATGATAGACATTCTGCACTAGATGGAAAACAAATCCAGAGAAAAACATGTCCCTTCTAGAGTGTACATGTCAATGTATTACATCGTTTCAGCAGATCACTTTAATGGTGTTTTGGGGCAAGCAAGAAATGCATGAAGAGTCGTTTGCTTTTCTCAATTTCTGTAGGTACTTAGATGACTAAATACTTCGTTACTTATTTGCATGGTTGGAATCATGCTTGGGAAAGAATACTAGATGAGGTCCATACATATTTTGACATTAAACAGCAAGCATAGGAAGGTTACTAAGGCAACTGTAGGTAATTTAAAAATGAAGGGGCAAATGGGGAAAGATTCATTTAACAGGCTGAGACTGGGCTATACAGGTAGCCATAGTTGTTGCTATGACAAGTAGCCATAACAGCTTCTTATTTCTATGCTGGAGTGTGGGCACTGACAAGAGACCAAAAGCCTTTACGATTTTCCTTGGAGTGTGGTTTCAGGGGAGTAGTTGACAAGGAAAGGCTGACTGGTAAGGGTGAGGAAGGGAGTAATCTGAGCAAGTAGTCATTAGCTCTTGTGTAAGCCCAGAAAACAGAAGCATCGGCTCAGTCAGAGTTCTGGGTCAGGGTTCAGAAACAGATGTCATTTGGCTTGAACCAATATTTAGCCTTGGGGATGGCAGCCATAACCTCTAAACAGAAGATTTCCTTCTCCCCATGTGGCAGAATAATTCATATTTGTTCCAGACTCAGAAACCCAGAAAGCCCTCTCAAGGCCATTTGCACTTCGCAGGCACACATGCAATCTAGAAGGTGGAATTATCACCATGGTGCCCATTTTCCAGATGAGAAAACTGAGGTTAAGAGACTTGATCAAGCTCACACTGCTAAGCATGTGAAAAACCAAGCACAAACCCAAGGTAACAGTCCTCAAATTGTGTGTTTTTGCTCCACACCCACTGGGAGTGGTGGGTGGTGATCTGGAAGCAATGCTTAGGCAGAAGCAAACAATATTCACATTGAAATAGAAGAAAGTAAGGAAACTTAGAACTAAAACATTCAACTATGACCTAATTAAAATCCCATATGATTATATAGTGTAGATAAAAACTAGATTCAAGTGATTAGGTTTGTTAGCCTGAAGAGCTATGGATGGAGCCTTTTAACATTGTACGGGAGGTGGTCATCAAAAGCATCTGAAGAGAAACAAATGTGAGAAGGCAAATTGTTTGCCTGAGGAGGGCTTAAAGGTAGCTGAGAAAGTAAGAGAAGTGAAAGGCAAAGGAGAAAGGAAAAGATATACCTAATGGAATGCAGACTTCCAGAGAATAGCAAGGAGAGACAAGAACGTTTTCATAAGTGAATATTGAAAGAATTAGAGGAAAACAATATAATTGTAAAGACTTAGAACTGGTTGAGGAAAGTGGAGATACTAGAGGAACACTTCATGCAAATATGGGCACAAAAGGACACAAAATTCAAAGATCTAAGAGAAGCAGATGAGAGTAGGAAGAGTTGGCAAGAATGCACAGAAGGACTATACAAAAATGGTCATAATGACCAGGATAGGGATGATGCTGGGGTCACTTACATAAGCCAGATATGCTGGAGTATGAAGTAAAGTGGGCTTTAGGAAGCATCACTACAAGAAAAGCTAGGGAAGGTGATGAAATTTCAGCTGAAATGTTTAAAACTTCTAAAGAATGAGGCTGTAAATATGCTGCATTCAATATGTCAGCAAATTTGGAAAACTCATTAGTGGCCACAGTGCTGGAAAAGATCAGTTTTCTTTCCAATCCAAAGGAAAGGCAATCGCAAAGAATGTTCAACCTATCATGCTAATGTGCTCATCTCACTTGCTAGCAAGATAATGCTCAATATGTTTCAAGCTAAGTTTCAACAGTACATGAACTGATAACTTCCAGCTATACAAACTGGTTTGAGGAAACAGAGATCAAATTGCCAACATACATTGGATAATAGAGAAAGCAAGGGAATCCCAGAAAAATGTTTCCATCTGCTTCACTGACTATGCTAAAGCCTTTCACTGTGTGGACCACAACAAACCATGGAAAATTCTTAAGGAAATGAGAATACCAGATCACCTTACCTTTCTCCTAACAAGTCTGTATGTAGGTCAAAAAGCGGCCTTTAGAATCAAACATGGAACAACTGAAAGATTTAAAATTGGGAAAAGGGCATGACAAGGTATACATTGTCACTCTGGCATTAAACTTATATGAAGGATACATCATCCAATATACTGGTCTGGATAAATCCCAAGCTGGAATCAAGATTGCTGGGAGAAGTATCAACATCCACTAATATGAAGATCTCCCAAAATAGCAGAAAGCAAAGAAGAACTAAAGAGCCTCTCGATGAGGAGAGGATATTAAAAACCTAGCTTAAACCCAACATTTAAAAAATATTCACAAAAAGATACGCAACACTCATGGCATCCAGTCCCACCACTTCAAGGTGAGGGAAAAGTGGAAACAGTGGCAGATTTTATTTATTTGGGCTCCAAAATCACTATGGAACTTGACTGCAGCCACAAAATTAAAAGCCTCCCTGTCCATCAACAACTCCCGGAGTTCACTCAGACACATTCATCGAGTCAGTGATGCCATCCAGCCATCTCACCCTCTGTCATCCTCTTCTCATACTGCCCCCAATCCCTCAAGCATTAGGGTCTTTTCCAATGAGTCAACTCTTCACATGAGGTGGCCAAAGTATTGGAGTTTCAGATTCAGCATCAGTCTTTCCAATGAATACACAGAACTGATCTCTTTTAGGATGGACTGTTTCGGTCTCCTTGCAGTCCAAGGAACTCTCAAAAGTCTTCTCCAACACCACAGTTCAAAAGCACCAATTCTTCAGTGCTCAGCTTTCTTCACAGTCCAACTCTCACATCCATACATGACCACTGGAAAACCATAGCCTTGACTAGATGGGCCGTTGTTGGCAAAGTAATGTCTCTGCTTTTGAATATACTATCTAGGTTGGTCATAAATTTCCTTCCAAGATGTAAGCGTCTTTTAATTTCATGGCTGTAGTCACCATCTGCCGTGATATTGGAGCCCCAAAACATAAAGTCTGACACTGTTTCCACGGTTTCCCATCTATTTCCCATGAAGTGATGGGACCAGATGCCATGATCTTCATTTTCTGAATGTTGAGCTTTAAGCCAACTTTTTCACTCTCCTCTTTCACTTTCATCAAGAGGCTTTTAGTTTCTCTTCATTTTCTGCCAAGAGGGTGGTGTCATCTGAGTATCTGAGAATATTGATATTTCTCCTGGCAATCTTGATTCCAGCTTGTGCTTCTTCCAGCCCAGCATTTCTCATGATGTACTCTGCAAATAAGTTAAATATGCGGGGTGTCAATATAAAGCCTTGACATACTTCTTTTCCTATTTGGAACCAGTCTGTTGTTCCATGTCCAGTTGTTACTGTTGCTTCCTGACCTGCATACAGGTTTCTCAAGAGGCAAGTTAGGTGGAGTGGTATTCCCATCTCTTTCAGAGTTTTCCACAGTTTATTGTGATCCACACAGTCAAAGGCTTTGGCATAGTCAACAAAGCAGAAATAGATGTTTTCTGGAACTCTCATGTTTTCTCTGTGAATCAGCTGATGTTGGCAATTTGATCTCTGGTTCCTATGCCTTTTCTAAAACCAGCTTGAACATCAGGAAGTTCATAGTTCACGTATTGCTGAAGCCTGTCTTGGAGAATTTTGAGCATTACTTTACTAGCATGTGAGATTAATGCAATTGTGTGGTAGTTTGTGCATTCTTTGGCATTGCCTTTCTTTGGGATTGGAATGAAACTGACCTTTTCCAGCCCTGCAGCCATTGCTATGTTTTCCAAATTTGTTGGCATATTGAGTACAGCACTTTCATAGCATCATCTTTCAGGATTTGAAACAGCTCAACTGGGATTTCATCACCTCCACCAGCTTTGTTTGTAGTGATGCTTTCTAAGGCCCACTTGACTTCACATTCCAGGATTTCTGGCTCTGGATGAGTGATCACACCATCTTGATTATCTGGGGCATGAAGATCATTTTTGTACAGTTCTTCTGTGTATTGTTGCACCTCTTCTTAATATCCTATGCTTCTCTTAGGTCCATACTATTTCTGTCCTTTATCAAGCCCATCTTTGCATGAAATGTTCCCGTTCTATCTCTAATTTCTTGAAGAGATCTCAAGTCTTTCCCATTCTGTTGTTTTCCTCTATTTCTTTGCTTTGATAACTGAAGAAGACTTTCTTATCTCTTTGCTCTTCTTTGGGACGCTGCATTCAGATGCTTTTATCTTTCCTTTTCTCACTTGCTTTTCACTTCTCTTCTTTTCACAGCTATTTGTAAGGCCTCCCCAGACAGCCATTTTGCTTTTTTACATTTCCTTTCCATGGGGATGATCTTGGTCCCTGTCTCCTGTACAATGTCACGAACCTCATTCCATAGTTCATCAGGCACTCTATCTATCAGATCTAGGCCCTTAAATCTATTTCTCACTTTCACTGTATAATCATAAGGGATTTGATTTAAGTCATACCTGAATGGTCTAGCGGTTTTCCCTACTTTCTTCAATTTCAGTCTGAATTTGATAATAAGGAGTTCATGATCTGAGCCACAGTCAGCTCCTGGTCTTGTTTTTGTTGACTGTATAGAGCTTCTCCATCTTTGGCTGCAAAGAATGTAAACAATCTGATTTCGGATTTGACCATCTGGTGATGCCCATGTGTAGAGTCCTCTCTTGTGTTGTTCGAAGAGGGTGTTTGCTATGACCAATGCATTTTCTTGCCAAAACTCTATCAGTCCTTGTCCTGCTTCATTGCACATTCCAAGGCCAATTTTGCCTGTTCCTCCAGGTTTTTCTTGACTTCCTACTTTTGCATTCCAGTCCCCTATAATGAAAAGGACATCTTTTTGGGGTGTTAGTTCTAATAGGTCTTGTAGGTCTTCATGGAACCATTCACCTTCAGCTTCTTCAGTGTTACTGGTTGGGGCATAGGCTTGGATAACTGTGATATTGAATGGTTTGCCTTGGAGACGACCAGAGATCATTCTGTCATTTTTGAGATTGCATCCAAGTACAGCATTTTGGACTCTTTTGTTGACCATGATGGCTACTCCATTTCTTCTGAGGGATTCCTGCCCACAGTAGTTTTGAAAAGTGTTACCACGTTCCCATACCCGGAGTAATACCCGGGCTGCCTGGGTGAAAACCAGGAATCTTAACTGCTAGACCATATGGGAAGTGCTGTGTTATAGTATAGTAAGTGGTGACCAAAACCTTCCCCAAGAAAAACAAATGTGAGAAGGCAAAGTGGTTGCCTGAGGAGGCCTTCAAAACAGCTGAGAAATAGGAGAAGTGAACAGCAAACAAGAAAAGGAAAGATATACCCAATGAAATGCAGACTTCCAGAGAATAGCAAGGAGAGATAAGAAAGTCTTTGTAAGTGAAAAGTGCAAGAATTAGAGGGAAATAATAAGTTGTGAAGAGTATAGATCTCTTCAGGAAAACTGAAGACACCATAGGAATGCTTCATACAAAGACAGACACAATAAAGGACAGGAAATTCAAATGCCTAACAGAAGCAAATGAGATTGAGAAAAGATAGCACAGAAGAATTATACAAATTATAATTATACAAAAATGGTCATAATGACCCAGATAGAGATGATGTTGGTGTCACTCATGTAAAGCCAGACATACTAGAGCTTGAAGTCAAGTGGGCCTTAGGAAGCGTCACTACAAGAAAAGTAGTGGAGGTGATGGAATTCCAGCTGAGCTGTTTAAAACATCCTAAAGAATGAGACTGTAAAAGTGCTGCATTTAAAATTTCACCAAATTTGGGAAACTCAGCAGTGTCCACAGTGCTGGAAAAGATCAGTTTTCATTCCAATGGAAAAAAAAAAAAAAGGCAATTCCAAAGAATCTTCAGCCTATCATGCCATTGTGCTGATTTCACTTGCTAGCAAGATAATGCTCAACATCCTTCAAGCTAAGCTTCACAATACATGACATGAGAACTTCCAGATGTACAAACTGGTTTGAGGAACCTGTGATCAAATTGTCAACATCCATTGGATCATAGAGAAAGCAAGGTAATTCCAGGAAAAAAATCTACATCTGCTTCACTGACTATGCTAAAGCCTTTCACTGTGTGGACCACAACAAACTGTGGAAAATTCTTAAGAGAATGGGAGTAGCAGATCACCTTACCTGTCTCCTGAAAGTCTGTATGTAGGTCAAAAAGTGGCAGTTAGAATCAGACACGGAACAACTAAAAGATTTTAAATTGGGAAAGCAGCATGACAAGGTATACATTGTCACTCTGGTTATTGAACTTGTATGTAGGAAAAATCATTAGATAGGCTGGACTGTATAAATCCCAAGATGGAATCAAGATTGCTGGGAGAAATATCAACATCCAGTTAAGAAGATGACACCACACTAATAGCAGAAAGCAAAGAACTAAAGACTAATTAATAAGGAGAGGAGATGAAAAAAGCTGGCTTAAAACTCAACATTCAAAAAACTATTCACAAAAAGACACTCAACTTTCATGGCATCCAGTCTCACCACTTCATGGCATACACATGAGGAAAAAGTGGGAAAAGTGGCAGATTTTATTTTCTTGGGCTCCAAAGTCACTATGGACCTTGACTGCAGCCACAAAATTTCACACTTGCTCCTTGGAAGGAAGAAAGGCTATGAAAAACCTGCACAATGTATTAAAAACCAGAACTCATTTTGCTAGTGAGGTCTGTAGTGTCGAAGCTGTGGTTTTTGCAGATGTGAGATCTGGACCATACGAAAGGATGAATGCCAAAGAACTGAGCTTTTGAACTGTGGTGCTTGAGAAGATTCTTGAGAGTGCTTTATACAACAAGGAGTTCAAACCAGTCAATCTGAAAGGAAATCAACCTCTGACCCTGGTATCTTAGTTGAGGGATCTACTGAGGGTCTCCAGATGGAAAAAAAAAACAGATGTTTCCACTGCAAAAGTGCCTAACCATGGCAGCTCCAAGCAAATAGTTTGTAGCTCCACCCCTGGAGGAAGCTCAGAAAGGCTGAAGGCTCTGTGTACCCTGGGTCTCTCAATACATGCGCTGCATTCTCCCCAGCAGAATTGGAGGCCAAGGAAGGGGCATTCTGGGCCCTGGAGGAGGGGGATGGTTCAGGGATCCACTGGTGCCACCACTTACCAAGTAAGACTGGAAAGGACAGAGCAGGCATATATGGCAGAGAGCTGGTGCCTGGGCTGCGGGAACAAAAGGAAACCAGCTTTGCATGAAGTACCACACCCAAAATCCCCTGAAAGAGAAGCCCAGCAATAAGATCATCTTAGATGTGATGAAGAGAGTCTAGTTCATTACTCCTTATAATTCCTCTGAATGAGAAGGTGATGGAGTTGGTGAGTCATCACGAACTCTTCCATGGCCTAGACCACCCCCTAGTCGTTATCCTTGGGGCTGCCTCTCCCCAGCTTCAGTCATGTAGTTCTGGAGGAAATTGGCAGTCATGTGTGCTGCTGGGTCAGGGTCAATGACCATATAAAGCCAATCATAGGACACCATGGCCCTGCCAGAATGGCTGACCTAGGGCTGTACATGTGAACTGAGGTGAGTCATTCATAGAACAACCTTCAACTCTAATGGCTCTGAGCTTCTTTCCTTACTGGAAGATGCTTTCAGGATATAAAACTCTAGTGCATGTAGCTTGACTTCCTCACTAGGTGTAGAAGCCTTAAGGAGGAATGTTGTGAGACTAAGACCATCAAAGAAGAGGGAAGGGAAAGAGAGAGGGTGAGAGAGAATTGATGACTTCTGATTTCTTGGGTCCAGTTTGGGGATGGTTCCTCTCAACTGTGATTGAGACTTTGTTTTAGGTCTTTCCCGATCATTGTACACCTCCCAGACTCAAACAGAGACATACATTTGTTTCAGCACCATTAGAGTGAAACCCTTTATTCTTTAATGGGAGTAGGGTTTGCAGCCCACCAAATACAGTTCACCAGCATCCTGGGCAGGAGTACCCTAAGTGTGAGTGAGTGTTTGCTCAGAGCAGCCTTACTGATTCCTGAGCCACACCAAGCATATACACTGCCTGTGCCAGGCCAATCCTGTCATTTCCTCGATCATAAACCGAGAAGTCCTGCCTCAGGAAGACGTCACCCAGGATCCAGGTCTGTACATATACTCACTGTGTTCTCTTTAAAAGTGTTATAGCAGTGTCCCCTAGAATCCTGGGGGAGTCAGAGACACACACCAGTCAGCCTGAGCTCTTACCTGTGACTCCCACCAATATTCAGACCCAGCAAAATTCTTGGTTTTATTTCCCTCTTTTGGTAAGTATTAAGGGGTTTTATGAGCAGCAGGGGATGTGAGAGTTCATCCAAAACCAAAATGGGACAAGACATGCGCTTGCCATGAGGAAGGGTTTCGGGGAGGGGAGAAGTGGGTGTTGGGGATACAGCAAAATGATAAGAAACAACGTCCTACTGTAGAGCATAAGGTGCCGGGAGCCAGCGTGAGGAATCCCACCCGTGACAAGGTCATGCAGAAGGAGGCCTGACAAAATGCAAGGACGTGATCAGGCTTCAGGTGTTCCCCCCTGGAATTTCCTGAGCATTCACCCCCCAAGACCAGAGTCTGCCTGCTTTACTGTGTTATGCTTTCCACCTACTCTTCTGTCATTAACAGGGGGCTGTACCCCCACCACCTTTTTCTGGAAAAAACTTAATTTCGAGCTTTTAGATAATAAATCTCCTGGGCATAATATGAGTGTTTCAATCCAAAAACCCCTCTGATGGCTTTCTAGCCTGCCTGCAGGACTCGTACAGCTGCGCATGTGATTCTTTGTGGCCTCCTGACAGAGGGAGGCACAGGAAGCTTCAAACATCCTAGGAATGTAGGGGCTTCCAAGGAGTCAAAATCATTAGAATAGGACTGATTAAAGGTTTCATTTGTTGAGCCAATACTTGCTGCCAAATTTTCATATCTTTTATTTGTTGATATAGTTGGTATATAGAAAAAACAAGTAGCAACATTAGATCTTTGAGTTAAGTACCTTCTTTGTTATAACCCACTGCGCCTTTGTTCTATAAAAATGTAACTTTAGTGCTTTAAGGAGATGCAGATTAAAGAAAAACACTTCAGGGGAAACGAGATCAACATTCATTAAGAAAGAGAGCCAAAAAGTGTTAGCAAGCCTCTTGGCCAGAAGATAATGTAAATCACCTGAGACCTTTTGTATACAAAAAGATATACAGAAAGGGTCAGGACTGCTGCCACTGCATGACTCTGTATCTTCCATTATGTAAAATTTAGGGTATATAAACACTTTTGAACAATAAAGTTGGAGGGGATTTGCATAAGCCTGGCCTCCCCCGTGTTGATTCTTTCTCTTGCTCCCTCCCTCTCATTTTCAGGCTGATACCTTGGAATGTGGAGGCTCACTGAGTCTACTGACTTGCTTGGGCTTCAGAGACCCACGTGAGAGGGAACCCAAGGCGGGTCACCCTCCGCTATTCAAGCGGGTGCCTGTGGCACAACATAGACGGTGCAAGTTCCTTGTCTGGAAATTTATTGGTTTTCCACGTAAACCAAGTTAATCAGCCTCTTTTCTCCACTAAATTTTCCTACTACGCTTTTTCTTCCTAATCTAATCTTATATTAATAAATAAATAAGTCTTTTCTCACCAACACCGTCCCTGCTTTGAATTCCCTGGATCCACCAGGGCTGGACCCTGGCAAGAAGGAACTATATTCAATCTCCAGTGATAAATCTCATAAAAAAGAATATACATTCTTAAACAAATATACAGTTTTTATGTGTGTAACTGAGTCACATTGCTGTGCAGAATAACTGAAAGCAATACTGAAGATCAGCCGTAGTTCAATAAATTTTTAGAAAAGAACAAGAGTGTCCATAGTTCTCCTCACTCCCTGTTTCTCTCTTCTGACTCCTGCTCCCTGTTTTCTCTGAAGACAATGCCATTCTCCCCCTGCATCCCCACAATCTGAACTTTATTTTAAAAACTATTTTGTATTGGAGTATAACTAATTAACAATATTCTGAGTTTCAGGTGGACAGTAAAGGGCCTCAACTGTATGTATCCGGGCATGCTGGTTCCAAAGATACCCTTCCCATCCAGGTTGTCATATTACTGAGCAGAGTTCCCTGGGCTACAAAGTAACTCGTTGTTGGTTATCCATCTTAAATAGAGCAGTGCCCACAACACGTTCTTGAAGACTTAACTCAGGAACTCTGGGAAGATTCCTTCAGCCCGCACTCACCCTCTTTGGCCACTCCAGGCTTGATTGGGTAACTTACTCTGGTTCCCCATCCCCACCAGTCAGTCCGTGGCCCTCATAACACCCAGTAAGTCCCCAGTGCCCCAATGCAGAGCACCTTGGGATGCCATTTGTATGGAATCCAGTACAGTTTTGCCCAGAACCAAGCAACTCTCCACATGGCTCCATGAGTTTACAGTTTTATAGTACCTGAAATTCCCTTCCTTCCTTAAAGTATTCTTTGAGCCCCTTAGCCAGCTCTGAACTCCCCTAAGGAGCTGATATGAAGCCTCCACTCTGTGC
This sequence comes from Ovis aries, assembly GCF_016772045.2. NCBI lineage: Eukaryota > Metazoa > Chordata > Mammalia > Artiodactyla > Bovidae > Ovis > Ovis aries. The sequence continues at coordinate 35,096,418 of NC_056074.1, forward strand.
CAGGGCTGAGCAGTCATTGCACAGCCTTTATTCACATTAGCATCCAGGCTCCCCACAGAGCGGTCAGGTATCCCAACTCACAAAGGGGACAAATGGCCAGAGCGAGGGGAAGATACATCTGAAAACTAGGGTGACCATGTAATTTATCATCCAAACCAGGAAAACTGTGAGAAGGAAAGGGAGACTGTTAAGCCCTATGGTGGGAGAGCACACTGGGAGTGTCCCCAGGCATTCTCTTTTTCATATGGCCTATTTCATGACCACTGGAGCTGACTTTCATGTTCATGCATCTGAGGGTTCAGATTGAATTGAAGCACTTTGAGGACTGAGGACCATAGTGTTCCCCTCTCCTTGTGATTCCCACCATGCCAACATGGTGTGGAGTCTCCACATTTATTTCAGGATGATCAGTGTCCCAGACAGCCCTTTAATCTCAAGCGGTTCATTTTGTGGCAGGCTCCGTCAGACTTTATTTTTGGGGGCTCCTAAACCACTGCAGATGGTGATTGCAGCCATGAAATTAAAAGATGCTTACTCCTTGGAAGATAAGTTATGACCAACCTAGATAGCATATTCAAAAGCAGACATTACTTTGCCGACTAAGGTCCGTCTAGTCGAGGCTATGGTTTTTCCTGTGGTCATGTATGGATGTGAGAGTTGGACTGTGAAGAAGGCTGAGCAACGAATAATTGATGCTTTTGAACTGTGGTGTTGGAGAAGACTCTTGAGAGTCCCTTGGGCTGCAAGGAGTTCCAACCAGTCCATTCTGAAGGAGATCAGCCCTGGTTGTTCTTTGGAAGGAATGATGCTAAAGCTGAAACTCCAGTACTTTGGCCACCTATGTGAAGAGTTGACTCATTGGAAAAGACTCTGATGCTGGGAGGGATTGGGGGCAGGAGGAGAAGGGGACGACTGAGGATGAGATGGCTGGATGGCATCACTGACTCTGTGGACATGGGTCTGAGTGAACTCCGGGACTTTGTGATGGACAGGGAGGCCTGGCGTGCTGTGACTCATGGGGTGGCAAACAGTCAGACACCACTGAACGACTGAACTGAACTGAACTGAACTGGCCCGGCAACAGGGCTCAGCAACATCTGCAATAGTGCGACATGGCCTGCAGAGGGCGACGTCCTAGCAGCTGCAGCACAAGGGTGTCTGAAGTTCCTATTTGAGAACCACCCTTCAGGGTTCTCCCCTCACCTTGAGGATGTAGGCTTGAGCTAGCACTGGGTATTTGATGCCGTTGATAGTGAAGATAATAGAGAACAGGGTATCTACCACAAAACATGACACATAGTTTAGCTAGAGACAGAGCGAGAGAAGTTAGCCCTGGATATCCTTCTTGTGTGTGGAGACTGGGAGTGACTGGAGGCATGACCCTTCTCCTCGGAATGCCATGGTGTGGTGCTGATGAGCTTCTGGATGTTACTGATCAGTTTTCTTGGGCCAAGGATCAGTGATGTCCACAAGGGCCTCTCAGCTGCCGGAAGAAGCAATAACCTTTCTTTTCATGGAGATGCTGAGAGACAGTGTGACAAAGCGGACATCAAGGTCCCTCTGAGTCTCCCCAGAGCTGCCCCCTTCCCAATTGTCTCCTCATCTTTTGTGCTTTGTCTCTTCATCTTTTGTGCTGACTCTTTTCCTTTGCTCTCCACATGGCACCTTCCTTGGCATCCTTGAATGCAGTATTTGAATACTGCAGGATGTTTTGTATCTTGACACAAGCGGTCTTCCTTCCTAAAAGAGTCCCCTCCCCTTTGACTAGCAAATTTCTTCTCATCTTCCAGATTCCAGTATAATTATTACTTCAGGGAAGTCTTTGCCTCGTTGTTTATCAGTCTCCTGTCTTGGTCAATTTCTGTAGACCCTTTCTCATGTATGCTGCTGCTGTTAAGTCACTTCAGTCGTGTCTGACTCTGTGCGCCAAGCTCCCACATCCCTGGGATTCTCCAGGCAAGAACACTGGAGTGGGATGCCATTTCTTTGTCCAATGCATGAAAGCGAAAAGTGAAAGTGCTGTCACTCAGTCGTGTCTGACTCTTTTCCACCCCATGGACTGCAGCCTACCAGGCTCCTCCGTCCATGGGATTTTCCAGGCAAGAGTACTGGATTGGGGTGCCCCTCATGTCTAGCATGGACAAGTCACAATCACCATGTCACCCTCACATCCAAGAAGGCAGATGCACAAGAAATGACACACACACATAGTGAATTGTGTCTTTGGTACATGCTCATGACACACACACATAGTGAACTGTGACTTTCACAATTCACTATGTGTGTGTGTGTCATTTCTTTTTGCCTCTGCCTTCTTAGATGTGAGGGCGAGTTTTATTCTCATTGCCTCCCTAAAGTTCTGGCACACAGTGGATGCCCAATGCTTGTCTGTTTGGTGAAAGAATGAAGACTGTGAAAATAATCAATGAGGAACATCCAGAGAGCTGTATCTGGTGGGAAACAAGTAATGCGTCGGCCACAGCGTGAAGCTGGAGATTCGCAGGAACAGTAGATTCTCATAATGGAGGGAGAGAGGGGCTCCTCTGGGAGAGGGTGTCTCCCAGCACTGCTCCTACAACCAGCTCAGACCCTGAGACCCTGGCCAGGAAATATATGACTAGCCCACAGAAACTCCAAAGGACAGGTCAGCTGTTGTCTGAGGGTTTCACACAGAATCTTATCATTTATGCCTCTTGTCCTCAGGTCACTCCTGGATCCCCCATTCCTGATTCTCTGTTCTAGCCCCTGCCCCACTGTATGCCCAGGTACGTGGGGTGTCTTTTTTTTTTTTTTTAGTTGCTTTTAAGTCTTTAGACTCAGCCAACCTCTCTCCACTGCTGGGTACCTGCTCCCTAGGAAGACCAGTTATACCCATTTGATCAGAAATTTCCCTATCTTTAAACTGACATTTATCTGTGCTGAGAATTTCCTTGGTCCCAGGTAGCGCTGGACAGTTGGTCATCTTATAACTCTGTTCAGGCTGGTGTAATCCTCCTTGATCCTCGATTCAGCACACTGAAGAGTCCTCTAACCATGCTCCTCACCTCACAGGGCAGTGGGTGCAGCCCTCTCCCAGGTGCACAGACCTCTCTGGACCCTTTTAGTACTCTGGTCAGAGCCCTGGTAGGAAGGCCTGGGGATTATGAACCCACAGGTTGTTTGCGTATCTATGTGTTTATGTGTTTGTTTGTATATGTATTTGTATGTGACTCTAATTGTGCTCTTGTGTCTCTGACTGGCTGTGCATGTTTGTACGTGTCTCTGTTTATATGTGTCTGCTTGTGTGTTTCCATGTGTCTGTGTGTCTGTCTGTGTCCTTGTGGGTGGTGTATATGTCTGTGTCACTATGTGTCTGAGAATCCATTTGTGTGTGTCTGCCTGTGTCCGTGTACGGATGTGGTGCATCACTCGGGCTGACCCTCAGAGGGAGAGGCTTACCGGTCCATGTGTACATGCCAGTCTCCTGCTTGAATCAATGGTATTCAGTTGAGCGTTCCCTGGTAGTAGGCTTGTCCATCCCTCCAAAAATCACCACACTGCCCCTCCCCTGCATCTGTAGAGAGAAAAGAGGGGGAGATCTTTGGAGGACAGTAACAACAGCACTGTTGGAGAGCTTGTATTTGTGCCTGTTTACCCATCAAAGCCCCAATAAAGTCTCCATTTACAGATGCAGAAATCGAGGCTAGGAGTGATTGAGAACCAGAGTGAGGTCAGTTACTGGCTAATGAGTAGCACAAAGGAGGTTAGAAGTGGATTCACATGGCTGGGCTCCACCCACTATGCCTTCTGAAGAGGCCCAGGACCTCCTGCTACCTGTGTGCTCAGAAACCTTCAGATGAGAGGGTGCTGAAGAGTGTTTGCTTTCCCCTTGTCCAGGTTGTAATTTGTCAGGAAAATCAAAGCCTGGGAGTGCTAAGGATGTGGGTTCCAGTCTCCCAGAGTTTGCTCCACTGGCCTGTGACCTCTACTGTTAAAGGGTCCCACACTCAGAAGAGACCACACCTCTCCTCTCCCTTTTTTTCAAATTTTCTCCCTGTCTTAAAATGACTTCTGTTTCTTGAACATGGGATTCCACATTTTGTTTTGTGTCCCACATTTTTATTTTTCACTGGCTCCTGAAAATTGGGTATCTGGTCCTGGGCTCCCAGTGGAATGCTAATGAGGAATGAAAGATATTCACCATCGTTCTCCTTCCTTCCTTATCAAATTCATAAGCAAATCCTATTGCTTTTCTCTCCAACTTGTTTTCTGTTGCCTTCCATTAGTCTTCCTCCTCACTCACCCCCCTAACCAAGTTACTAGTCTTGAGCCCAGGAGCAGGCATGTATTCCAATAAAACATTATTTATAAAAACAAGTGGTGGTGCCAGGTTGGGCTCTGGGGCCATAGTTATCCTGGCTTTGATTATCTCTCAAGATACTTCTTTATCAAGAGTTCTATAATTTGCATGCAACTGAAAGCACCTTACAGCTAATTTGGAGAAAGGGATTGTCCATCTCAGACTTACTTTCTCAAGGAGAAGGCAAAAACAGGCTCAGAAATGGTACCTTGATTCTCCAGGTTGTCAAAGATGGGGATGGCTCCAGTGAAGGATATGTTGGGGTAGTTCAAGCCCAAGACGCCATCAAAAGGTATACCCTCAAACCCAGATTCCACCAGGCTTAGACTGAATGGCTGGTCAGTGCTTACAAGGTCCCCAATCTGTGGGAGAGAAGAGTGGTCCCACTTACAGATACATGAAGTGGTGCTCGAACTGGGCTGGGGTACATTGCCATTACATCCTTAAAGAAGAATTTAGGCTGGGCTGTGTCTTTGGTGGACCTCAAAGTTAGAACAAGGTGGGAGGGGAATTTGGGTTCCATTTGTGTGAGGTTGTGAATTTTAAAACATCTCACCTGAGTGAGTCAAATTGGCCTCATGGCTTCTGTACAGGTGGGTCAACCAAGAGTCAGGCCAGGACCCACTGGTGCCACCTTGTGGACAAAATGAGTCGAGAGCAAGATAGCCTTCTCTTTGGCATGATGTAATGATAGGAATGGACTGCATTCTCTGTAAGGAACTGTAGATTCTGCATCTGCCCCGGAAGACAGAAGCTGAAAACCCAATATTACTTGCAGGGTTCTATGAAATTATTGCCTGGGAAATTCACTTTTGGGGATATGTGTGTATTTCTGTGAATGTGTATGAAAGAAAGAGAGAGAAGGGAACTACTTAAGTACTTTGGAGAGGCAGATAATAGGTTTTATTAGACTCTCAAAGGTCTCCTAGAGTGAGAACTCATTTATCAAGGCCCCTGACATCTCTGGCATCGTTTCCCACTCTGAATATTTGAAGCCCTTGACTACCCCCACGGTGCCCAGATCAGTTTTATCATGTCCCAAAAACCCCACAGCAAGTGCAGTCTTGAAAAGCCAGCCCAGCTCCACCACATACCATATATGTGACCTCAGCAAGGCCCTTGCTATCTGTACCTCAGTTTCCTCATATGTCTCATGAGCTATTCAGACCATCTGCTGTGTGGGGTTGTTGCAGATTAAACCAGTTATCAACTGAAAGTGCCTGGAACAGTCTGTGAATATAAAAGTGGGTGCTTTTACCCCTTCCTCTCGCTCCTAGCAAAATGAACCTTGAACTGCTCATGGGCAGAGGAGCTGCAACTCCAAACCTCAAACCACTCTCTTGGTTAGCTAATCTGTTTGCTCATGTGTCACCACGGGCAATGCCTCCCCAGACATATGATCATGTGGATAAGATGGCCAATATCTATGGGAGTTAGGCAAGGGAGGGTCCTGCCAGATGGTCCTGCATCTGTTTTGTAAGCAGGGATCACTCCATAACCAGTCCTGACTCAGCTTCTGTTTACACGTTACCCGAACAGTGTCATAAGCAAGAAATCACTTTATGCTCCCAGATCCATAGGCGATGCTGAAGGTCTTTTGGGTAGGCCGGAAGGTGGAAGACTTTTAATGTCTGTACCTAAATTGCCCCACTGGAGAAGGGAATGGCAAGGCACGTCAGTATTCTTGCCTTGAGAACCCCATAATAGTATGGGGTTTCATAATAGTATGAAAAGGAAAAATGATAGGATACGAAAAGAGGAACTCCCCAGGTCATTAGGTACCCAATATGCTACTGGAGGTCATGGAGAAATAATTCCAGAAAAAATGAAGGGAAGGAGACAAAGCAAAAACAATACCCAGTCGTGGATGTTGTTGGATGTGGTGATAGAAGAAAGATCCGATGCTGTAAAGAGCAATACTGCATAGGAACCTGGAATGTCAGGTCCATGAATCAAGGCAAATTGGAAGCGGTCAAACAAGAAATGGCAAGGGTGAACGTCGACATTCTAGGAATCAGCGAACTAAGATGGAATGGAATGGGTGAATTTAACTCAGATGATCATTATATCTACTACTGCGGGCAGGAATCCCTCAGAAGAAATGGAGTAGCCATCATGGTCAACAAAAGAGTCCAAAATGCAGTACTTGGATGCAATCTCAAAAACAACAGAATGATCACTGTTCGTCTCCAAGGCAAACCATTCAATATCACAGTTATCCAAGTCTATACCCCAACCAGTAACGCTGAAGAAGCTGAAGTTGAACGGTTTTATGAAGACCTACAAGACCTTTTAGAACTAACACCCAAAAAAGATGTCCTTTTCATTATAGGGAACTGGAATGCAAAAGTAGGAAGTCAAAAACACCTGGAGTAACAGGCAAAACTGGCCTTGGAATGCAGAAAGAAACAGGGCAAAAACTAATAGAGTTTTGCCAAGAAAATGCACTGGTCATAGCAAACACCCTCTTCCAACAACACAAGAGAGGACTCTACACATGGGCATCACCAGATGGTCAAAACCGAAATCAGATTGTTTACATTCTTTGCAGCCAAAGATGGAGAAGCTCTATACAGTCAACAAAAACAAGACCAGGAGCTGACTATGGCTCAGATCATGAACTCCTTATTGCCAAAATCAGACTGAAATTGAAGAAAGTAGGGAAAATCGCTAGACCATTCAGGTATGACCTAAATCAAATCCCTTATGATTATACAGTGGAAGTGACAAATATATTTAAGGGTCTAGATCTGATAGATAGAGTGCCTGATGAACTATGGAATAAGGTTCATGACATTGTACAGGAGACAAGGATAAAGACCATCCCCAGGGGAAAGAAATGCAAAAAAGCAAAATGGCTGTCTGGGGAGGCCTTACAAATAACTGTGAAAAGAAGAGAGGTGAAAGCAAAGGAGAAAAGGAAAGATATAAGCATCTGAATGCAGAGTTACAAAGAATAGCAAGAAGAGATAAGAAAGCCTTCTTCAGCAATCAATGCAAAGAAATAGAGGAAAAGAGTAGAATGGGAAAGACTGGAGATGTCTTCAAAAAAATTAGAGATACAAAGGGAACATTTCACACAAAGATGGGCTCCATAAAGGACAGAAATGACCTGGACCTAAGAGAAGCAGAAGATATTAAGAAGAGGTGGCATGAATACACAGAAGAACTGTACAAAAAATATCTTCATGACCCAGATAATCATGATGATGTGACACTAATCTAGAGCCAGACATCTTGGAATGTGAAGTCAAGTGGGCCTTAGAAAGCATCACTAAAAACAAAGCTAGTGGAGGTGATGGAATTCCAGTAGAGCTGTTTCAAATCCTGAAAGATGATGCTGTGAAAGTGCTGCACTCAATATGCCAACAAATTTGGAAAACTCAGCAGTGGCCAGAAGACTGGGAAAGGTCAGTTTTCATTTCAATTCCAAAGAAAGGCAATGCAAAAGATTGTTCAAACTACTGCACAATTGCACTTATCTCACATGCTAGTAAAGTAATGTTCAAAATTCTCCAAGCCAGGCTTCAGCAATATGTGAACCGTGAACTCCCTGATATTAAACCTGGTTTTAGAAAAGGCAGAGGAACCAGAGATCAAATTGCCAGCATCTGCTGGACCATGGAAAAAGCAAGAGAGTTCCAAAAATACATCTATTTCTGCTTTATTGACTATGCCAACACCTTTGACTTTGTGGATTACAAGAAACTGGAAAATTCTGAAAGAGATGGGAATACCAGAACACCTGACCTGCCTCTTGAGAAATCTGTATGCAGGTCAGGAAGCAACAGTTATAACTGGACATGAAACAACAGACTGGTTCCAAATAGGAAAAGGAGTACGTCAAGGCTGTACATTGTCATCCTGCCTGTTTAACTTATATGCAGAGTACATCATGAGAAATGCTGGAACTGAAGAAACACAAGCTGGAATCAAGACTGCAGGGAGAAATATCAATAACCTCAGATATGCAGATGACACCACCCTTATGGCAGAAAGTGAAGAAGAACTAAAAAGCCTCTTGATGAAAGTGAAAGAGGAGAGTGAAAAAGTTGGCTTAAAGCTCAACATTCAGAAAAAGAAATCATGGCATCCGGTCCCATCACTTCATGGGAAATAGATGGGGAAACCGTGGAAACAGTGTCAGACTTTACTTTGGGGGGCTCCAAAATCACTGCAGATCGTGACTGCAGCCATGAAATTAAAAGACGCTTACTCCTTGGAAGAAAAGTTATGACCAACCTAGATAGTATAGTCAAAAGCAGAGACATTACTTTGCCGACTAAGGTCCGTCTAGTTAAGGCTACAGCTTTTCCTGTGGTCATGTATGGATGTGAGAGTTGGACTGTGAAGAAGTCTGAGCGCCGAAGAATTGATGCTTTTGAACTGTGGTGTTGGAGAAGACTCTTGAGAGTTCCTTGGACTGCAAGGAGATCCAACCAGCCCATTGTAAAGGAGATCAACCCTGGGATTTCTTTGGAAGAAGTGATGCTAAAGCTGAAACTCCAGTACTCTGGTCACCTCATGCGAAGTGTTGACACATTTAAAAAGACTCTGATGCTGAGAGGGATTGGGGGCAGGAGGAGAAGTGGACGACCGAAGATGAAATGGCTGGGTGAGATCACGGACTCGATGGGCATGAGTCTGAGTGAACTCCGGGAGATGGTGGTGAACAGGGACGCCTGGCGTGCTGCAATTCATGGGGTTACAAATAGTCTGACACAACTGAGCGACTGAACTGTACTGACCTAACTTGTGTAGCTGCAGACAAAAGAGATGAGTGTCATCAGGTGCCAAGGGTGGAAAACAGGGCGGCAGGGTAAGTGAAAGATGGTCCGGGTAGGGGGTGTCAATATTCCCAACAGGCTGCACTGGGGCAAAAGAGGGATGGCACCCAAAAGTCAGATTAGCCTGTGTCAAGGACAACCTGAAATTCCTGAAGGGGTGTTCCAATGGTAATGTTACCCATGTATAGCATCTACAGGGAGAAGAAGGGAGTGGGTTTTCCAGAACTGGCTACCCTCTATTCGCACTTGCTGCCTCCCTTTGGGTGTCACATATATCTTGAGATCACTTTCTAACCACTGTGCAGCTCACGGCCTTTGACAACAGTGGTGTCTGCAATTGATATATATTTTCCTGTGCTACATTGTATGCAGGATATTGTTTTGTCACCAGGCTTTGAAGTGATACCTCTTTCATGGCAAGCCTAGAGGCATATCCACTGGGCCTCCAGGACCGCTGGACACCTTATGGTGCCTTCATTTGAGAAGCTCTGTAGTCTCTTCAAACCCAGCGTTAGCATCCTCTTCTCCAGGAGGTCCTTCTTGATCAACCCCAGCCACTCCCTCAGAACTCACATCCAATTAACACCACCCAGGTGACCCTTTTACTTGACAAGTATTTACTCTTTGCCTATCTCTCAGGCTGGCATGGGCATCCTAGAAAACAAAATAAGCCCTTTTCTAATCTAAAAACTGTAAGCACTGTGATAGATTCTTATGGCCTTACACGGAATACGGGTTCAGTAACATTTTACTGCTGTGGTTCTTGCATCTGTGGAAACTGAATTCCTCTGCCTGGGGATTCACAGTTGCTTTGCAGTTGGTTCTACCTTTTCATCAGAGATGATTCACTCTTCGTCTGTAACTGAGTGACTCCCTTAGTTCGGAAGGATCTGCTGTTGCTGCTGCTGCTAAGTCACTTCAGTCATATCCAATCCTGTGCAACCTCATAGACAGGAGCCCACCAGGCTCCCCCATCCCAGGGATTTTTCCGTCAAGAACACTGGAGCGGGTTGCCATTTCCTTCTCCAATTCAGGAAAGTGAAAAGTGAAAGTGAAGTTGCTCAGTCATGTCTGACTCTTAGTAACCCCATGGACTGCAGCCTACCAGGCTCCTCCAACCTTGGGTTTTTCAAGGCAAGAAAACTGAAGTGGATCACCGTTGCCTTCTCCTCAGAAGGAATAATCTCCATCAAACTAATGACACATCTTTGACACAGAAATGGATGTCTACCTGCTACCTAGTAATTTCTGGGCTCAGTCACCAAGACCAAGAGTTGAGGAAGATAGAGCCTTCTCCTTCGGATGGGACCTCTGTTGCCCGGGGTTTCTACCTCCTGCAGAAACCTCCTGGATCCCCAGCCCCAACATCCCACCCATCACCTCCGGAAGACCCCAGTGCTAGGCTAGAACACCAGGGGGTGCTGTGGAGCACCATCCTCCCAAAATACTCACATCCGTGATGTTCCTCAGGGGGTGAATAGTTCTATTTGAGCCAGGAGAAGAACTATGGAACAATCTGTAAGTACGTTCCTTCAGGAAATTGTTCAGCATGTTTTTTTCAATGAGGTTTTTCTCATGGTCTTCACTTTTGTTAGAGGTATTCTTTCATCGAGCATTTGACCAAAAAAAAAAAAAAAAAACAAAAAAAACAAAAAAAAAAACAAATAAATAGCTACAATTAGCTGTCAGTGTTAAGGTATAACTGTCATTGTAATGGCACTGTGTATTTTCCAATCATTTTTATGAGTCACGTTATTATCAGAATTTTATGCATATTCCATGGCAATGACATAGGCTTGAATAAAGATTATGTTCTGTAATGTTGGGTAGGCCGTATGAACATGTGGGGTCTCAGTGTCCCCTCAGCAAAATGGTGGAATGTAATGATTCAAACCCTCCAAATAGAATATTTTGAGGATAGTGAAGTGATGGATATAAGGTGCCTGATAAATAGGAAGTCTCAACAATGACAGCCATTAGCACTGCTGTTGCCATCCCACTGTATCCTTTTCATAGAAGCTCAGGGAAGGAGGCAGAAGGGGGGTTACTGTCCTCTTTTACAAGGGAAGAATTTGAAATGCAAGAGGTTTTGAATTGCCTGTGGTCACCCTGCTTGTCCGATATAAAACAGTGTATAAATAATTCTCCCAATCTTTCTACAAGTTGAAAGAGAAGAGATAGTTGAAAGAGAAGAGATAGTTGAAAAAAGAATCTAGGAGATAGGGAACAAGTTAGGGAAATGTAGAGGCTCAAGAAGGAAGGATGAGTCAAATGAAAAATTAAAAGAAAACAACACAGAGAGAAAAACATCAGATCCTTCCAAAGAGATGAAGAGATAAATGATAATGATACAGAGATGAAGACATAGACATGTACACACTGAAGTAGAGAGGGAACATGCTAAATAAAACATGCTAAATAAAAGATAGAAAAGTGCTATTCCACAGGACCACACCTTCATCTGCATTGACTGTGCACTGAAAATTGCAAGGAGTTTCAATTTCAATAGGCCATGGCATAACTGGACCCCAAGAGTTGTGCAGCTATGCAAATCTACACCAGGACCTTTGGGACCCACAGTTCCTATAGCATCATACTTATCAATAAGGTAGGGTTGAACTTTAAGATTTTCAGGGAAATATTCCATTCCCTTCTAAAACTGATGAATAATCAGATGAAAAGAAAAATCACATAAATTAATATGATGTGGCTTACAGTGTCCATACTTACATGACTATGCAATCTCAGAAGGCCACCAGGTCAAGGAGCACAAGCCACTTCATGCTTCTTTCCTGGCTCCAAGTACTCAGGAAAGATCAGGTTCTTAGCATGTAGTGGTGACCCAGAGCCCCTAGTTATATATGCTCTTGCATGCCCAAGTTTAGCCCTTTAGGCCAATAATAGGTCTGAAAAAACACAAAGGTCTCAATAAAATATTTACCTTCATCAGTGTTGAAGGAAGTTAATGCGGCCATAATAGGGAAGCGGAGATGTGCCTGCAAATGAGACTCTCTGCTCGGGTGGAATGTGCTTCCAAACAAGATGTTCTGCCAAGGAGTCTGGACACAGCCTTGAGTTTAATGGTCCCTTGCAAACGAGGGAACATTCCCTTCTTGTGATAAAGAGGAAGAAAGGGCTCTGGACAGACTCTGCAGTAAACAGGAGTTTCACTCCCCTTGCTGTACAATAACATTTGTGTACCTGCGCTGTGCTGAAAAGGCTTAGTCATGCAGTCTGGAATTCTGCCTAGGGGGCTTTATAAAAATAAACTGCAGCTTGTTTGCGCAGTTCTCTTTTCCTCCGGCTGGAGTTGTGTCTTTGTCTGTCTCATGTGTGTGTTTTGTCTTTGTATCATTTCACTCACAACATCTGGCGCCCAACGTGGGGCTCGAGTGAAACCGAAAGGGTGAGTAACCCCTGGGGGATTTTATAGCAGGGGAACTTTCAGGAAAATCATGGGGAATTCCTCATCATTATGGACACAATACATGGAGTTGGTCAAAAGACTTCTCCACTCCATAGGCATTAAGGCCTCAACTCGTCGATTGAGTGAGCTCTTTCGCTTGGTGGAGCAATATTGTTATTGGTTTCAATATCAAAGTAAGTTACAGTTAAATTTAAAGTAGTAGAAAATAATCCAAAAAAAAACAAAATTTGAGAAAGCAACATCAGAAGGATAATGTGATCCCTTTGAAGTTGTGGACTTTATGTAGTGCTATAACACAGGCTTTGACCTTGCTATCTACTGATAGTGAAACTAAATCTAATGCTTCAATGAAGGGAGAGGCAATTTATGAGGATGTGCCAGATGTTGGTGGGGCTTCTGCATCGCCTAAAGGTAGAGATACGGGTGAGCCTCCTCCTGTAAATGGTAAAATATCTGATAGTTCAAAATCAGATTTGGAGGCTTCTCTGGTTTTGTCAGAAGAGGGAAAAGAGATTTTTAAAAAATGACCCATCTATTCCAGGAGTGGTAAAAATCCCATAAAAAAGAGAAAAAATCTACACCTTCTGCTTCTCCTTATGCTTCTCTTTTCCCCACTGTGGTTGATCAGCCCGATGTGGGCAGGGAACATGCCCACATGTCAGTTCTCCTTTCCTTTGTCTATGTTTTATGATGATGACTTACCTGCTCCCCCTGGTGGTTTTATCGATCCTCCACAATTATTTCCCATCCAGAGACAGCAAAATGCCAATGTGGTAAATGTTCACTACTCTCCTTTGGAATATAAAATTTTTAAAGATCTTAAAGCTGCAGTAGTGCAGTACGGTCCTCAATCTCCCTTTGTTTTGGCTATACTGAAATCATTGGGAAAAGGCAAATTAATCATTCCATTAGATTGGGAATCTATTGCTCAAGCTGTCTTGGAGGGTTCTCAATGGTTGCAACTTCGTAGCTGGTGGAAACAAAAAAAAAAGGCTAAAAAGCAGGCTCAGATTAATAGAAGACAAAATCCCCCGGTCCTCTTGAAGACAAGCTAATGGGAGAGGGCCATTATCCGGCTTTAAGAGAACAAGCTCAATACTCTGACCAGGACTTACAACAGGTCCACCAGGTCTTTTTACGAGCATGGCGCCATGTGGTGCCTACTGGCCACGCCCAGCCCTCCTTTGTTAAAACAATGCAAGGCCCCAATGAGCCATATACTGATTTTCTAGCAAGATTGAGGGTAGCTGTAAAACAAGCTATAGGGAGGGATGAGATTTCAGGTTTATTATTACAAACTTTAGCATTTAAAAATGCAAATCCTAAATGCAAGCACATACTGAGACCATTAAAGGGACAGGGTGCATCTGCAGCTAACTATATCAGAGCCTGCTCGGGAGTAAAAAGAGCAAAGCATCAGGCTAATGTCTTTGCTACAGCCTTGGCCAAAGCTATAAGACCACAAAGGGAAGGTAACTGCTTCCATTGTAAAAAATCTGGTCATATTAAAAAAAAAAGTGTCAGAAATTAAAAGCTAATCAAGGTGCAATTCCTAAAGACAGATCTCTTGCTAAAAAAAAAATAATAATAATAATAAGACTCCTCCTGAACCTTGCCGTCGGTGCGAAAAAGGACTTCATTAGACTAATGAGTGCAGATCTGAAACAGACAAAATGGGCAACCCGATATCAAAAAACTTTCCTGCGGGCCTGAGCCCTTGGGGCCCAAAAACAATACTGGGGACTTCTCCTTCCTGCCCTCCTGCCATCCCACCTACCCCAACCCTGTTCCCTCCCAACAACAGTTACGAGTCAATGCCCCATTAAAAAGACCTCAAATGATGATTTCGGACTTACGGTCTGCTACTTCAGAAAGTGCTGCTACTGATTTGCCACTAGCTGAAAATGTTCTTTTGTCGCCAAGAAGAGGCATTTATAAATTAAAAACAAATATATTCAGACCACTGCCTAAAGACTTTTTTGGCTTGATATTAGGCCGTAACAATGTGGCTTTGAGAGGTCTAACCACAATTCCTGGGATAATAGACTCTGACTATGTTGAAAAAATTTTAATTATGGTTTCTACTTCTACCACGCTTTCATTATTAGCTGGAGAGCATATTGCTCAAATACTTCTCCTACCTTATCACCCCTTTTTGGCTCTTCCTAATAAACAAACAAAAATATTTAAAAATACTGGGCGACATATATTCTGAAAAATGCTTATCAAAGATTCTCGCCCTGTTCTCTCCTTGATTAAAAAAACAAAAACAAAAAAACTTTGAGGGACTAGTAGACACAGGGGCAGATGTTTCAGTCATTTCTTCTCAACAATGGCCCCAAGATTAAAAAAATAAAAATAAAAAAGCCCTCTAATGCTGGGCTCCACTTCAGATGTCTAAAAGAGTACCCACCCCTTACAATGCCAATTCCATAATAAAAGATCAGCGTTTGTTACCTTTTATATTGTAAACATACCTATTAATATATGGGGAAGAGATCTTCTCTCTCCTTTGGGGGCTTCTGTAACCATTCCATCAAAAAAACTTGTAGCCACTGCTCAAATTCCTCGAACACTCCCATTAAAATGGTTAACTAATACTCCAAAATGGGTTGAGCAATGGCCATTACCACAAATAAAGCTTGAGATATTAAAACAATTAATACAAAAACAACTCCAACTTGGTCATATAGAGCCCTCTACCTCCCCCTAAAATTATCCTGTTTTTGTTATTTTACAAAATCTAAAAAATAGATAATGTTAACCGATTTACGAGAAGTTAATAAATGTATTGAACCTATGGGAGCATTACAATTGGGACTCCCCTCTCCAGCTCTTATTCCTCAGAATTGGTCCTTAATGGTGCTAGATCTTAAAGACTGTTTTTCTTATTTGTTTTTTGTTTGTTTGTTTTTTGTTTTGTTTTGTTTTGTTTTGTTTTTGTTTTTTGTTTTTTTTGTTTGTTTGTTTGTTTTTACCATTCCCCTACAATTGCAAGATAGAGATAAATTTGCTTTTACAATTCCTGTTCTTAATCATGCTCAGCCTGTTAAGCATTATCAGTGGACAGTCTTACCACAGGGAATGACAAATAGCCCTACCTTATGCCAAGAATTCGTAGCTCACTCTTTACAATCTCTCCATCAAGAATACCCCAATTATATTCTATATCACTATATGGATGATCTCCTATTAGCAGCTCCTAGTATTGCTGAACGTGATGAATCCTTTCTAAAAGTACAGGAGACTTTAAGACTATACAATTTGCAAATAGCCCCAGAAAAAATTCAAAAGGACTTTCCTATTTCGTATTTAGGGACAGTATTGAAGCAACATAGAATAAGGCCCCAAAAGTTGCAAATTAGAAGGGACCATCTCAAAACCTTAAATGATTTTCAAAAGTTATTGGGAGATATCAATTGGCTACGCCCAGTACTTGGGATTCCTACTTATCAATTATGACATTTGTTTTCTACTTTAGAGGGAGATACAGCTCTGGATAGCCCCCAGACCTTAACCCCATTGGCTTTACAGGAACTTCAATTTGTTGAGCAATGAGTAAATGACGGCTTTTTGACTTACTTACATGTGTCTCAACCTATTTCGTTTATAATATTTCATACCCCTTATTCCCCTTCTGGTGTAATTGCTCATGAAAAAGGATTAATAGAATGGGTTTTCTTACCTAACAGCTTTTCCAAAAAAATGACTACATATATGGATAAATTAGCCTTCCTTATACAGAAAGGTCGCCATTGTATTTTACAATTGTCAGGATGTGAACCACACCAGATTGTTACTCAGTTAACAACTGCTCAAATATCTCGATGTTTACAATTTAATAAAAACTGGCAAATTTCTCTTGCCTCATTTCCTGGTTCGTTTTCTAATCACTATCCGTCATCTAAGTTGATTGATTTTCTCTGGACTAACTCTATGATATCTCAATCCCCAATTTCAGATGTTCCAGTTAAGGGACCCACTATTTTTACAGATGCAAATAAAAATACTGCTGGATATTGGACCCTGGAAAATTCTAAGGTTCTCCCCCACTCATTTTCTTCTGTACAGCCCGCTGAGTTGTGGGCTATCTATTTAGTTTTGCAAGGTTTTCCCCAACTTCCTATTAACATTGTTTCAGATTCTCAATATGCTGTTCTCTCTTGCCTACAGCTTCCCCATGTCTCCCTTCCACTGACACTTAAAACAGCTATATTGATAAAGTGTTTTACCAAGTAAAACAATTGCTCTTGCAGCGTTCAGAGTTAATTTTCTATACTCACATCCTTGCACATTCTGCCCTTCCTGGACCCTTATCATTCAGAAATGCTACAATTGATGCCTTACTTTATCCTATAGAAGCAGCAAAACAAGAACATCTCTTACAGCATACCAATTCTAAAGGGTTACAAAAATCTCATCTTATTACTCGAAAACAAGCTCAAAATATTGTTCGTTCTTGTTCCGTATGTGCACCCTTTGCTTTGCCATTTACCCCACCAGGTGTCAACATGAGAGGACAACAAGCAAATCAGATATGGCAAATGGATGTAATTTACATTTCTTCTTTCAGACCATCAAAAATGTGTGCATCATACTATAGATACTTGCACACATTTTCAATGGGCCACTGCATTACATTCTGAAAAGGCTGACGCGGTTATTACTCATTTGTTATCTTGTTTTGCAGTTATGGGATTACCAATTGAATTGAAAACTGATAATGCACCTGTCTACCAATTCGCGAAATTAGCTCACTTTTTATCCCAATACCATATAACTCATACTTTTGGTATTCCTTATAATAGCCAAGGGCAAGCTATCATTAAAAGGGCTAATCATACCTTGTGTGAATATCTTAAAAAAATGAAAAAGGGGGAACAGGAGAGATTTATGAAACCTAAGGACATTCTGAATAAAACCTTACTCACCCTAAATTTTTTGAAGATTTGGAGCAAGGGAAATCTATCAGCAGCAGAGTTGCATTTTCAAGGGAAAGAAGAGGATAAGAAGATCTTGAATATGCCTATTTGGTATAAAGATAAAGAGAAAGGTTGGATCCCAGCATTATTAATATATCTGGGACAAGGGTATGCTTTCATTTCTGTTAATAATTACAGGGTTTGGACCCCAGCAAGATTGATCAAAATCAACAATGGCTGATCCCTTTGTTCAAAAATTCAAAGAGCTTACTATGCAGAGAAGCTTTACTTTCCTTACAAGGGAAGCAATACCTCCTACATGGGGTCAAATGAATAAGTTGACCCAGGAAGCAGAGAAGACGTTAATGAAGGCGAGGTAACCTCTGAATCCTACCAATCTTTTGCTTGTCATGATGGCAGTGGTGACATGTCAGGTAACCAGTGTATCGGCAAGTAATCATACACATTGGGCATATATAACTAATCCCCCATTAGTAAAAGCAGTTTCCTGGGGGGAGCCAAAAGTGCAGGTATGCACTAATGAGACTGCCTTCTTTCCCCCCAGCTTGTGGGGAAATAGAACAACTATCTCATCATAAACAACAATATAATATTAGTAATTTGACCATTGCAGCGGAAGGTATTCCTTTGTGCATAAGAGGATACCCCTTTTGTCTGTCCACCAAGGAACATTCTCATCATTTCTATAATACATGGGGGTAAAGTATAATAATTATCACTTTGCTACTTTTACTATGCTTGTTTCCACCAAGGGATTTAACACCACGACAGAACTGACAGACATTCATAATGGCATACACATGTCGCTATGCCCTGTTAACTTTTTTGCTCCTTCTCTAGAATCTTTGGAATGGGAACGTTGCCAAGATCATTGACCCTTAAAAGTCATGAATTATTCTGGGTCTATCATTGTAGATTGGAGTCCAGATCATGGGCAATTCTTAGAAAAAATGGTCAAATAAATCTCTTAGGTGGCATCGTGCAAATAGCACTTTGATGGGCAATGGTAATGAAACATTTAAATGGCAGCAATTTGCACTTGTTCTTCCTCAATTACAATTGCAAGGATATCCGCACATTCAAGGGGATGTTTGGAAACTATGGGCAGTTTCTGGTAATCTCACTATCTGTTCAGGAAACTATACTTTGGATAGTGGCGATGCTTAGGGTCCATTTCATGTAAATTTACATGTTAATAAATCTTATTCTGCAATGGCATGTGTAAAATATCCTTTTGCATTGTTATATGGAAATTGGACCTGGAATGATACTGTGGGGTCTGTGTCATGTGATTATTGTAATCTAACTCAATGTGTAAATCAGTCTTGGTGGGAAGAATTTAAAAGGCAAGCCAATAACTCCAATTTTTCATTAGTAATTGTTAAGGCTCGAACAGAAGTATGGTTACCTATAAATCTGACTCTGCCGTGGTCAAATTCTTTTGCTGTTTCTCATCTAGTAACCGCTGTACAGACTTTGCTACATCTATCTCAACGTGTGCTTGGTGTGGTCATTTCTTCAATTCTAGCAGTTGCGTCAGTAACTGCAACAGAGGCGGTGGCAGTCCTTGTGTTACACCAAGAAATTAAAATAGCTGACTTTGTTCGGGACTGGCATAAAGACTCTCATTTGTTATGGAAACAACAGCGAGATTTGGATGCACAACTTGCTACTGACGTGCTCAATCTTCAACACACCGTTTCCTGGCTTGGAGATCAATTAGCTGTTTTATCTACATGAAGTGTGTTGAAATGTGATTGGAATTCTTCTCAGTTTTGTATAACACCTGTAACATTTAACATGAGTGAGGGATGGGAAAGAGTAAAACGATCTTTGACTGGGCATCAAAATCTCACTACAGAGATTATGGACCTGGAACGACAAATTTTGTCTACTTTTAGCAGGACTTTACCTGACATTAGAGTCTGATTTGTTGAAAAGTCTTCAAGAGGAAATGAATAACTTAAATCCATTAGGGCATGTATCCTCACTAATTGAGATTACTTTGGAGCATATTACTTTTATGTTGTGTTGCTTTTCTAGTCTTCTAGTGATGGCGGAAAGGGTAACAACTGAAGCGCAAAGCAGAGAAGATCCAGACCATGCTAAAATTTATTAAAGTAAATAAAAAAGGGGGAGATGAAGGAAGTTAATGCGGCCATAATAGGGAAGCGGAGATGTGCCTGAAAATGGGACTCTCTGCTTGGGCGGAACGTGCTTCCAAACAAGATGTTCTGCCAAGGAGTCTGGACACAGCCTTGAGTTTAATGGTCCCTTGCAAACGAGGGAACATTCCCTTCTTGTGATAAGGAGGAAGAAAGAGCTCTGGACAGACTCTGCAGTAAACAGGAGTTTCACTCCCCTTGCTGTACAATAACATTTGTGCACCTGCGCTGTACTGAAAAGGCTTAGTCATGCAGTCTGGAATTCTGCCTAGGGGGCTTTATAAAAATAAACCGCAGCTTGTTTGTGCAGTTCTCTTTTCCTCCGGCAGGAGTTGTGTCTTTGTCTGTCTCTTGTGTGTGTCTTATTTTTGGGTCATTTCACTCACAACAAGTGTCCTTGGCGAGTGGACTTTGAAGCTTCTCATAATACAGAGAATTGAACTGTAATCTCTTCCTTTAAGTTTGACTGGAAAATCAAACTAATCTGCATGGACATCTAAGAAGATGGAGAAACCTGAGACTTGGAGAAAAACAAAAATGCTAAGAATATCATAAAAATGGATACTAAGGGCCATGATCAACATTCGTGGTTTCATATCATCTTCCTAGCCACTTCATGTCATATGCATTGCTGTCTTCATTGGAGAAGAAATTGCTAGGAGGATAAGTTGTCAAATGGCAAAGTGAAGACTTCAGGCACATCCCAGGGACATACAACTGGCTTTAGGTAGTGGGTCTAAGGGCAGACATCAGGGGCACCTATGATGCCAGGCTGCATTAAAGATTTAGGGCAGAGCAGTACTTCAATTGCATGGTTTCAGTATTGGAAGAAATGCCATATGCATCCACAAGAAATTTTATATCACATATAAACGTACAAGGAAGAACTCTATGCTAGGTTCTGGGTTAAAGGTTTCAAAGTCAAAGTTGATGAAGAAAAAAGTGGTCTTTATCTTAAGAGAGCTAGCAGTCTAGTTCTCACAGTCATGGCCCCTGGAGGCAGATATGATACTAGGACTAGGTGGCCATGTTTAACCCTGGGCCACACAGGCCTTACCACTGGGAGCAGCCTTTCCTCCACTTCACCCATGCTGGAAAGCAGGCCAATTGACCTTGTTTTCAAAAGAATCAGAAGTTTGGATATTTATCTACAATCTACTGATTTTAATGTTAACAATTTTTTTTTTAATCAAAAACAGTGGGAACAAAATCTCCACAGCGATTGGCTGGAATCAGCCTTCCGTCTCTGCAGGTATTTATTTCTTGCCTACAGTTGGGAGTGCAGTGGGGACAGAGAGGAATTTAATTCATGTCTGTTGATTTAAAAAGAGACTGAATGCACACTGAACATGTGTGTTTCCTTTCTATTTGTAAAGAAAGATCATTAGGGACATACAAACCAACAAAGTTTAACTGCTGAAGATAAATGGATATATTTCTAATATAATTTCCCCATAGAGTCTATGTCATAAAAAATTTTGCCTGCCAAACCAAACATACAAAAAATAATTTAGAAATGTCTTCCCAATCAAAGAAGACAAAACTACTGTGGCATCCAAGTAAAGACAATCGTGTTTAATGACTCATCCAGGACTCCCAAGGCCTATTCCTGCAAGAGATCTATCCATGCCTGTCCCTTGAGTACAACAGGAGCCTCTCCAGTTGCCAGGTGTGTTTAGATAGGGCACTGTGACTTAATCCTCATATTTTCATGTTGTTTACATTCAGTTCTGGTGGTTAAATCCCAACAGGGGAAATATGATATGCCTGACAAATGACACACATGTATGCACTTTGAACTATGGTGTTGGAGAAGACTCTTGGGAGTCCCTTGGACTGCAAGGAGATCAAACCAGTCCATGATAAATAAAATCAGTCCTGAATATTCACTGGAAGGACTGATGCTGAAGCTGAAGCTCCAATTATTTGCCCACCTGATGGGAAGAACTGACTCATTGGAAAAGACACTGAGGTAAGGAAAGATTGAAGGCAGGAAGAGAAGGGGAAGACAGGATGAGATGGTTCGGTGACATCACCAAGTCGATGGTCATGAGCTTAAGTAAGCTATGAGAGTTGGTGATGGATAGGGAAGCCTGGCATGCTGCAGTCCAAGGTGATCCAAAGAGACGGACATGACTGAAAGGACTGAACTGAACTGAACAAATTAAGAACAAAGAGACTGATAAATCTAATTGCATCAAGTTGGTGACTAGCTGCCCATAACAACATATTACTTAAGTGTCTTTAAAATTCATAATTATGACTACATTCAGAGTGGAATATCTTCTAACGAAAAACAAAAATTCTGCCCATCCAAAACAAAACCAAAGAAAAACAGGAAATAAATCTGAAACTATATTCAACAACTTATTGTTCCTCATAACTTCGGTTACTGTGACAGAATCATACGCATGTTAACAGGTAAAAGCAGGATAATAATTAAAACTAATGTTCTGTTGAAATAAGCCTTTGAATGGCTAGAAAAAGAGGTTCACATATAGCATAAAGAAGTTTAATTCAAACCCTGCCGTCTTAAATCTTGAATTGAAAGCATATGTTTGTGCCAACTAATTATATTCATTTTAATTTTATGTTTTAAGGAAAATGCATACTTCCTCCTCTAACAACTATAAAGCTTAGAAGTAGTGACAACTTGATGACAATGACTATTCTGAGGTCTAACATGTAGCTTCTAAATACATTTCCCATCAGATGATGCTTGGATTCTTAATGGGATGGCTGATTACAGGACTGAGTAAAGAAATGCACAAAATAATCTTGGGAAACATGAAGGACCAGAAAGCTAAGGGACTTCAAAAACCAATGGGGACTGGAGAGAAAGTTTAGGAATCCAAATGGAAAGGCCAATCATCTACTAGTTTCTTGGGCAGAATGATGTTTCTGCTTCTCAACACACTGTTTATGTTTCTCATAGCTTTCCTGCCAAGAAGCAAATATCCTCTGATTTCATGGATGCAGGCAGCATCCACAGTGGTTTAAGAGGCTAACATGTAGAAATCTGTCACTGCTTCCAACTTTTCTCCTTCTATTTGCCATGAAGGATGGGGCTGGATCCCATGATCTTAGTTTTTTAAGATTTAATTTTAAGCTGGCCGAATATGTTCAAATGTTAATAGGCATCATGTAATTTGAACTGTGATAGATTGTCAGGACACCAACTCACCATTCTGAGCACTGAGTAGGAAAATTATCATCAATGTTTATGCTATTTTTTTAAATTAAGCATATGTTATATAACTGCAAACATTTCTTGGAAAACAAGCTAGACTGTCCCTTCTGGGGGTGATGAGAGAGTGTTTGGGAGCAGCTATAATACAGATGAAGCCTTACTCACTGGCCTGTAGCTCACCTCCTGCTGTGGAGGTCTGGTTCCTAATAGACCAAGGACTGGTCCTGGTCCTGACCCACGGTGCTGGTATCATGGACTTCTGCTCTAAACCCAATAGTGGGACACTCTGTAAGACAAACCACCCTGCTTTCACCAAGTTTCTGAACAAATAAATGGCATTAAAATTGTGAGAGGAACAGTTATTTAGTTTTAAAGGAGAACAACCAAGTGCAACATATGACTACATTGTTTCAATAAACTGTGAAAAGGCATCTGCTTTTTGAGAATAAGAGAAATTTGTATGTGGACTGGATATTAGATGTTAATTTTATTGAGAACAAAAGAGCATTTTTTTCACATCCTATTTTACCCCAAATGCTCATTATGTATACTTTGTGAAATGTCCATCTCGTCCATAAAACACTTAAAGAAAAAATGAATAAGGAGTAAAAGAGATAATGAAATGATGGTCTGTCTTGATCTAAAACAGATCTGCATAGCTGCTATGGACTGCTTTGTGTCCACCCTTGACTCCCAATGTGATGGTATTAGGAAGTAAGGCTGTAGGGAGGTACCCAGGTTGACATTGGGTTTTAATGGTAGTCCTTCATGATGGGATTATCCTCTCCCTCTTTTTCTCTCTTATTCTCCCTCTTCCTCCCTTCTTTTCCCCACCACAAATGAGAACATAGCAAGAGAGAAAGACCTGATTCAAGTCAAGAATGTGGGAACTCTATTGGCCACCACCTTGATGTTGCTTAATCCCCTGTCTATGACAACCTATGGGACTAAGAGGTTAGTTTTGTAGTTATTGATGCAGAATGATGAAATATAAGGTTCATGACACTCTTTTTTCCTTATATTTGTTATAGTTGAAATCATTTTGTAGTGTGAAGTTTATAGAATGAAGTTTCTGTTTTAGTGATACCCTGAGGGGCCCAAGATAGCAGATTCAGGCAGGTCCCTGGTGAGTGAGTGGTTGGAAGACCACATGCTCCTTACTCCAACTCTTCTCTTGTCATCTGAAAACCATCCCCCTCATACCTGACAACCTTACCTCCAACCATATCTGCATCACCACTCCCCTGCTAAGCTACTGAGTCATCTAGTTGGAGATCTTGATGATTCAGGACAGGGTCTGGAAGGAGAAGGAATACAGGCATTTTTAGAAAGAATGATCTGGGCAGACCCTTCCATGGTTTTACCTTCTTTATTGCTATCTGCAGGTGAGGGATAAGGCCTGGGTAGAGAGGAAGCCACAAATGAGACTGCATGGATATTTGCCAGAGAAGAGAGGAGAAATTTACAACCCAATAACCAGGAGATGGGCAGCTTACACAGGACGCAGGAGGGAAGGAAGAAGCACTGGGAAAAGAATAGTGCCTAAGTGAGGGCCAGACCAACGTGAGTCTTCCTGGTAAACTTGGAGGTCGCATCCTTCCTGCTTTAATTACTGCTCCAGATGTGGAGGGGATAGAGCTGTACTCACTGCTACCGAGTCAAGGGGAGACAGACAGCCTCCCCCAGGAGGCCTTGGATTCCACTCTAACTGTGGGTATCATCTCAAGCCAGAGAGCAAATGGCAGGTAATCCACAAAATGATCTACTTCAAATAGTATTTAAAATAATACAAAATTCGTCTAAGAGTCCTGGCATATCTTGTTCCCAGAGTTTTTTAGGAGAGATGATTCGTTAGCCTATTTTGGGTTTCTGCTGAGGAATCTACAAGCTTCCCCATTGGTAACTTCTGACTTATAACTACCTGATCTCATCCCACGGAACCCAAATGATGGTAGGTTGCAGGGGGCAAGGCCTCTAAGGTCCTCAGTGTCTCAGCAGCTGTGTGCCAAGTGGTCTACCACTCCCAGGCATGAGCCCAGGACCCATGAACATCATCAGACAGTTATAGCCCCCTGTCCACCAGAGGCAGCCTCAGCTTTCTCAGCAAAATGCACATCTTAGCCTCTTGTTCACGGATTGGCACTGAGCTTCAGTCTGGAACAAGTGTTCTGGAGTGAGTCCAGTCTTCCTCATCCAAGAGGTGGGAAACTGAACCCTGGTCTGTGTGACTCACTCTAAAGCTGCAGGTACATTAGTGAAGACTTGGGACACAGGAACTCTGGTTCTAAGACTAGGAGACTTCCAGGAAGGGAAAGATGAGAGAAAACTCCATTGCTTCCACTGTTGGGTAGCTCTCACATATCTGCAGGCAACAGAGTGGAAGTTCCTTTCCTGTTGCCCCTCAAGTTTGGTTCTGATTTTGTCAGCAAACCTGCCTTCTTGTAGCAGCAGGAAAGCAATACTGCAGACTGTTTCTTCTGGGTTCTAGGCACAGCGGGGGAGCCCCAGCTGTAGTGACCCCAGGAGGCAGTCGTGCAGATGGTGACTGACTCACTCCCAACTCAGAATCCCCAGAGCTATTGCTCCTCATTTAGAAAACAGAGACCTTTGGGTAACAGGATAACATGAACCTGCATTCACAGTAAGAAGCATTCTCTTCTCAGCCTTCTGGCGACCTAGATAAGTGTCTTATGGTTCCTCAGGGAACCACTGGCGGAGGAAGGCTGAGGTCTGAGATTAGCCTGGATGCAAGGGAATGTGTTCCCTCTTTGATACTCCAAATACACCTTGGAGATTCAAAGGCCTTGAGAGAATTACAATCACCCTTATGTTTTTTTAGAAACTTTGCTTTATGAATCTGATTGGAGAAAAAGGACAGAAACTCAGGAGAAAGCTGGACATCTCTGGGTCCCAGCTGACTGTGAGTTGAGTTCCAGCCACCTGGCTTCACCGTTAGGTGCTGATGTAATTCACAAGCCACCTTTGAGGAAGCAAAAGAGGACAGAGTTTTTGGTCAGAGAGCAGTGTGGTCAAAGGGCCGTGGGAATCACACGGGGCAAGATGAAACAAGAGTCGTTACTTGTTCCTTTGCTCTACAGTTCCTTGGCATTTCTACTCCTGAGAACAAGAACATGGAGATAATCTGAGGCATTGGTGCTGCCCCTGGAACCTTATGCTGCTGGTGATAACCAGTTTGTGGACACGTCCCTGAGTCCAGAGCATATGCAGCATCATGATATCCCCAGGTAATCCCTTCTTGGGAAGGCTGACATGGCTCATTGCTGCCAACTCACAACTGAAGCATGGGATGAGGTCATGGTCATTGACCTGTAGGCCAAGTTCCAAGCATGGAAGGAAGATTGGCAGTGGAAGGGTAACCGTTTATTAAACTTGGTTACCTTGGTCCTTAGCCGGGGCTACTTCCCACATCTTGAATGCTTTTCTCCCAACTTTGCATGGCCGGGTCCTTCTCAACATTTACCATCATCTCAAATGAGTCTCTCTCAGACTTGCTTTCCCTGGCCACTGCACTCTCACAAGCATAGACCCTGATCCAAAAAGTGCTTAGACACTTCCTTCCATCAAAACAATAATTATAGTTACCTAAGTGGAAAGGTGGGACCGGAATAAATTGTTAGTTTGAGATTAAAATATGTATAGTACTGTTTTTAGTTGATAATCAACAGAGACGTACTGTGCAGCACAGGAATCCTACTCAATAGTCTTTAATATCCTGTATAGGAAAAGAATCTAGGAAAGAATGGATGCATGTCTATGTAAAAGGGAATTAATTTCTCTTACAATTAATATTAATACAATGCTGTAAATGAACTATACTCCTATATAGATTAAAAACTGATTTTTTTTCAAATGCTTACATGTAGAGACCCATGGAGTTCTTTAGACTCGCAGGATTTCAGATATGATGCTGAATATAGCAGAACGGGTGCAGAAATCTAGACATTTTCTGAGGTTATATTTTCCTGAGCTTTGGTGTCCTTTGCTCCTAGTGGCACCATTGATTTGTCTTTGGAGGTACTAATACAAGGGCTTGGAGACACCAGCTGGGTGTTAGTTGAAGGATGAGAGGGAGGCGCTAGTGGGAGAGTGAAATCCCAGCTCCCTAGCTTTGGGTTAGCACACGTTTAAGGCACAACTTATATCCCAAGTTCCCTGTGGAAACAGGCTGCAGCTTCCCTCTCCATGACATGTATGAAATCAGACCAAGACTGGTTTCATCCTTTTTCATATTCTGCTTCCCCTGAGACCTCACTGGTTTCTCTGGGAGAATTAAAAAAAAAAAAATTTTTTTGGCTGCACGAGGTCTTCATTGCTGCTCAGGACTTCTGTATTTGCAGCAAGTAGGGGCTACTCTGTAATTTCAGTGCACTGGCTTTTCAGTCCTGTGCTTCTCTTGATGTAGATCTCAGGCTCTAGGGCACTCAGACCCAGTAGTTGTGGCCCACCGGTTTAGTTGCCCTGGGGCATTTGCAATCTTCCCAAACCAGGTCTTAAGCACTGGATCAAAAGGGAAAACACTCTGAAAGGAATTTGAAACATTTACATGTTTTTGTTTCCTACTTTTACATGAAGCTTGGCACCATGGCCTATTTATGAAGAGACAGAGAGGATTGTCCCTGCTTCATGCAACCTCCTGAGATCAGGACTGACTGAAGTTCCCCTCCCAAGGGTTCCTACAGGATCTTGAAGCTCTCCTGCCATGTGGCTTTGTTCTTGCTTCAGTTTCTGAATCCCACACTAGAGTACAGCTTCCAGAGGGCAGGGCTGACACTTGACTCACTTGTAAGTATATGTCAGTAGATATTGTCTCATTCAGACCCTAATGTCAAGACAAGGCTAACACAGAGGTCAGCTATTCTATTATGAGGTTTAGATTACAACTTCAATGACTGTAATCAAAACCTAAATGGCATTATCTTAAATACAATACAATTTCAATTCTCTTTCATATAATGTTAGTGCAGGTCTCTCCACAGAGGTGAGTGTCCACTTCTTTCTTGTCATATCTTCCACCTGTGCTCCTTACTTCTGGTCTAATGTGGCTGCTTCAGGTGCTATCATTACATCTGCTAGTGGAACTAGTGGAACAGAAAATAATACTTCAGTTTGGAAGTGAGGTATCACCTCTACTCAAATTGCACTGATGAAAGTATCTTCCATGTTCATGGCAAACTTGGGGGTGATGGGCACACAGAAGCACGGGGAATATGATCCTACTTCAGAACATTCATGATGACTAACAAGAGCCACCACCCTACATTCATATTCCTGTATTCATTCTTCTTTGGTTCTCCCCACGCAGCTCTCAGTTTGTTTTGCCCTGTAGATATGGATATGGATGACTTTATAAGAGAGGACATGGCCCAGACTGTCCAAATATGGAGAAAAGAAGAAAGGAAAGAAGATAAGAGAGTATAAAAATTAAAAATCTAAAGGCAAGCATGCTTATAATCATAACTTTGCATTTATGCAATTTAGGTATAATGGTTGATGTATCAATTTGTAAATAATAATTAGAGAAATGTAAAATATAAACATATTCACTAAACCCAACAAAATAATAAGGTTATATCATATTAAACACATAGTAGTATCAGGATTAAGTTTGGATGTACATTGCAAAAAACTAAAACAATTATAATTTTAGCAAGATAATCATGATTTTCTCTCCCACTGAAACAAAGTGGGAGTTGAGCTAGCCAGAGCTTGGGTGGTATCCATCTCCAAGGTCTCATGATTGTCCAACACAACTGCAGCAGTTCCAGCCATCACAACTAAAATACAGACAACAGTTAGGAAGTAGATGGGGAACGGCAGAGTACCATCTCTCAGCTAAATTAGTTCCTTGAAAGGAGTTTTCCAAGAAATCACTCTTACAGATCTGCTTGTATCTCTAAGTCACCTGTCATGACTAAGATCATGAGTGGGAAGGAAATGCATTCCTGTAGCTACTGGGCTCATGGCTATATAACAAACTATTTTCAGTTTTGAAAGAGAAGCAGAGAATAGTTCATTTTGTAGATAGCCTGCATTGCCTACCTTAAAGAATGAACCTTTTCTGGATGGATTAGGCTGAATGGCTGGGCACAGTGTGGCAGCCAGGAGGAAGTAACAGCAATGAGAAACAGCTAGATGGACCTGAGCTGTGTTCCAGAGGAAAAAAAAAAAAAAGCCAGACCTCTCAGTAGAGATCTTCTAAGGACTGAAGTGAGGATTATACATACCACAGGACCCAATCTGGTTTGAAAACTGCTTTTCCAATTCAGGTCCCAAACCTCTCTCAATTCTTCAGCTTCTAAATACCTTGTCTTTGTTCACTCGCATTCTGACTTACCTGTCTCACCTTCCTTATTTCTCTTCGCATTACTTCTCCATCTTGTTCACCAACATTGCAAGATGCAGTACTGAGGAGTCAGCAACACTTTGTAGAAGAGGGTAGAAACACAATGACTATTTCTACTTTAGTATTTGTTTGTCTTTATCAAGGTCTTCTGAAGGACTGAGATGGCTAGAATTATGGAGATCTCACGTTTGAGGGCTTTTAAAAAACATTTCTTGTTACATTGGTCTGTTGGTGGTGATGAAGTTTTATAGTTGTTATACATCTGAGAAAGTATTTTGTCTTGTTTTTGATATGTATTTTTCTTGGGTATAGAGTTCTGACTCAATTATGTTTCAGCATTTTAAGATGTGGTGCCAGTGTCCTCTGGCTAACATTGTTTCACATGCCTAATCTGCTGTCTTTCCCATTTATTGTTCTACTGTGTCTATTTTTCCTTCTGGTTACATTTGTTTGGTTGATTATTTTAAACAATGAATTACCATGCACCTTTGAATAGTTGTCCTATTTCTTGTCCTTGAATTAACTGAGCTTCTGTGTTAGTGGGTATAAGATTTTCATCGTATCTGGAAATTTTTCAGCCAGTAATTATGAAGTTCTTTTCTCTATTCTCCTTTCACTTCCTGTAAGATTCCATTTACATTTATTTTAGTATTCTTAAAGTTGTTTCAAATTTCTGTGATGCACAATTATTTTTTCCAACAGTTTTTTTCATTCCTATTTTCCATGTCTCTATTTAACATACTCAATATTCTTCAGTTTCATGAATATAAAGATTATTGATGTAGTAAGCATTTTAATGTTGTTCTCTGCTAATTATGTAATGTATATTTTAGCTGTGTTTTTACTAATTGATTTTTCCCTCATTATGGATATTTTCTTGCTTCTTTCTACATCAGAATTTTTTTTCTTTTTAAATTTATGTATTTATCTTAACTAGAGGATAATTACTTTAAATACTGTGATTGACCTAGGGCAAATATTTTCCAATTCATATGGAAATTTTAAATTGGATTTTGGATATGGTAAATTTTACCCTTTGGATGCTGGATATTTTTAAATTTTTATAGATTATTCCTGGCACTGTTTGCAAACACTATTAATACCTTGGAAACAATTGTACTTTTTAAAGGCTTCTTGTTCGATTTTTTTTTTTTTTAGCTGATATGAGACCAGCCTTTAGACCAGGTTTACTATTCCCCACTAGTAAGTCAACATTGTCTTCAAGGACATACTGATGTCATGGGAATTATGAGTAATTTCCACTCTGGTAGGTGGGGACACCAATAGACTTGGCTCAATTTGAGACTCAAAGATTGTTCCCCATAATCCTGAACAGTACTATCAACTCTCTGCTGAAAACTGAAGGGGTATCGTCTGTACACGCCCACAGTTCTCTGTGTGTAGCTCTCTCCTGTGAACCCTAACTATCTAGAGTCTCAAATCTCTCTTCTTGAGGTGATTGTTTGTCTCTGCCTAGATAGCCCTTCTGTGTATGTGTTGGAAACTATTTCTAGAGTTGGGGCAAATGTACAATTCACCTTGCTTGCTCCCCACCTCAGGAATCGATATTCTGCTGCCTGACGTTTGATGTAAAAAACTGTTATATCATTTATCTCTTCTACTTTCAAATTGTTTGAGACAGGAGAATAAATGTGTCCTTTGCTGCTCTATGTCTACCCAAATGGAGGTCCTGCTGCGATCAGAACTCACTAAATGCCTTGTGGATGCTAAGCACTGTGCATGGGTGCAGACTTGACTAGGGATATGTATTGGGCCCTTGGGGAGCCCTGGTTTGTAGGAGAAGCATGACGATTACCACCAGCATTTACTATGGGGTATGTTCAGTCGCTCAGTCATGTCTGACTCTTTCCAACCCCATGGACTGCAGCACACCCGGCTTCCCTGTCCTTCACCAACTCCTCAAGCTTGCTCTATCTCATGTCTATCAAGTCGGTGATGCCATTCAGCCTTCTCATCTGCCATCGTCCTCTTCTCCTCCTACCTTCAATCTTTCCCAGTTAATCGAGTCTTTTCTAATGAGTAATTTATTCACATCAGTTGGCCAAAGTATTGGAGCTTCAGCTTCAGCATTGGTCCTTCCAATGAATATTCAAGATTGATTTCCCTTAGCATTGACTTGTTGGATGTCCTTGTAGTCCAAGGGACTCTCAAGAGTCTTGTCCAACACCACACTTCAAAACCATCAATTCTTCATCAGTCACCATTCTTTACGGTCCAACTGTCACATCCATACATGACAACTGGGAAAATCATACCTTTGATTATACTGAACTTTTTTCTGCAAAGTAATATCTCTGCTTTTAAAAATACTGCTAGGTTTCTCATAGCTTTTCTTCAAACAAGCAAGCATGTTTTAATTTCATGGGTGCAGTCATCATCTGCAGTGATTTTGGAGCCCTCAAAAATAAGATCTCTTTCTGTTTCCATTGTTTCTTGATCTATTTGCCATGAAGTGATGGGATGAAATGCCATGATCTTCATTTTCTGTTGTGGAGTTTAAGCCAAAAGTTTCACTCTCCTCTTTCACTTTCATCAAGAGGCTGTTTAGATTCTCTTCACATTCTGCCATGAGGGTGGTGCCTTCTGCATATCTGAAGTTATTGATATTTCTCCCAGCAGCCATGATTCCAGATTGTGCTTCATCCAGATGGGCATTTCACGTGATGTACTCAGCATATAATTTAAATAAGCAGAGTGACAATATACAGCCTTGACATACTCCTTTCCTGATTTGGAAGCAGTCTGTTGTTCCATGTTCAGTTCTAACTATTGCTTCTTGACCTGCATACAGATTTCTCAGAAGGCAGATAAAATGGTCTGGTATTCCAATCTCTGTAAGTTTTCCACAATTTGCTGTGATCCACACAGTCAAAGGCTTTTGCACGGTTAATAAAACAGAAGTAGGTATATTTCTGGAATTCGCTTGCTTTTTCAAAGATCCAGTGAATGACAGAAATTTGATCTCTGGTTCCTCTGCCTTTTCTAAATCTAGCTTGAACATATGGAATTTCACAGTTCATGTACTGTTGAAGACTTGCTAGGAGAAACTACTTTGATAGCATGTGGGATGAGTGCAACTGTGTGGCAGATGAACATTCTTTGAAATCGCCTTTCTTTGGGACTGCAATGAAAATGACCTTTTCATTCCTGTGGCCACTGCTGAGTTTTCAAAACTTGCTAGCATATTGAGTGCAGCACTTTAACAGCATCATCTTTTAAGATTTGAAATAGCTCAACTGCAATTCCATCACCTCTACTAGTTTTGCTCATAGGGATGCTTCTTAATGCCCTCTTGACTTCACATTTCAAGATGTCTATTTCTAAGTGAGTGATCACACCATCGTGGTTATCTGGGTCATTAATATCTTTTTTGTATAGTTCTTCTATATATTCTTTCAACCTCTTCTTAGTATATTCTGGTTCTCTTAGGTCCATGCCATTTCTGTCTTTTTTTGGCCCATCTTTGCATGAAATGATCCTTCCCTACCTCTAACTTTCTTGAGCAGATGTCTAGTCTTTCCCATTCTATTGTTTTCCTCTATATCTTTGCACTGGTCACTTAGGAAGGCTTTTTTGAATCTCTTCTTGCTATTTTTGAAACTCTGCATTCACATGGGTAGGTGTTTATTCTATCTTTTGCCTTTTGCTTCTCTTCTTTTCTAGGTTACTTCTAAAGCATCCTCAGGCAACCATTTTGCCTTTCTGCATTTCATTTTCTTGGGGATGGTCTTGGTGAGGAATGTACAGATCAAAAAAAGAATGTCACTTCATCCAGTTCCAATATTTCATGGCAAATGCATGGAGAAACAATGAAAACAGTGACAGACTTTATTTCCCTGGGACCCAAAATCACTGCAGATACTGACTTCAGCTGTGAAACAAAGACGCTTGCTCCTTGGAAGAGAAGCTATGAAAAACCTTGACAGCATACTAAAAAGCAGAGACATTACTTTTAACAAAGGTCTGTATAGTCAAACCTATGGTTTTTCGAGAAGTCATGAGACGATGTGAGATTTGGACCATAAAGATTGCTGAGCACCAAGGAATTGATGCTTTTGCACTGTGGTGTCAGACAAGACTCTTGAGAGTCCCTTGGACTGCAAGGAGATCCAACCAGTCTATTCTAAAGTAAATCAGTCCTGAATATTCATTGGAAGGACCGATGCTGAAGCTGAACCTTCATTACTTTGGCCAATTGATGGGTGGAACTAAATCATTATAAAAGACCCCAATGCTGGGAAAGATTACATGCAGGAGGAAAGGGGGAAGACAGAAGACAAAATTCTTGGGTGGCATCATCAACCTGATGAACATGAGTTTGAGAAAAGCTCTGGGAGTTAGTGATGAACAGGGAAGCCTGGCGTGCTACACCCCACAATATAGCAAAGAGTTAGACATGATTGAGAGATTGAACTGAACTGATGTACAGAGGATAATCAGGGAGCAGGCAGAAGTCTTTAAGGAAGGAGGAAGGAACAATTCCTGGACAGCTGACAATGATTGGTCGGCAAGTGGTTTCAAGCTGGAGAAGCTGTAGGGAAGCAATTCTATGCCAGGTGGAGAGGATGGTAAGAGAAAGGCAGGGTGGCAGTGATGGGATTTCCCAGGGGACTAGATCCCTGTTCTACTAAACTGTATCAATGCTTAATATTGTTAGGTGATTGGAGATAAGAGTTTTGATTTGAAAGTGGTAGAGCAATAGTCAATGGAAGGACTGATGCTGAAGATGAAGCTCCAACACAGGCCATCTGATATGAAGACCCCACTCATTGGAAGAGACCCTAATTCTGGGAAAGAATATGAGCAGAAGGAGAGGGAATAAAAGGATGAGAATGTGAGATAGCATCACCTACTCAAAAAACATGAGCTTGAGGAAACTGCAAAATAGTGAAAGACTGGGAAGCCTGCTTTGATGCCAAATATGTAATCACAAAGAGTCAGATATGACTTGGCAACTGAACAATACCAATGAAGACACAGGGTCCAATGAAGGCTTTGGTCCTGGTTGGAGTGGAGAAAGATTTAGGTGGAAGGGGAGGCTTCCCATCCTCTGGTACAAGTCCTTGAATCCAAGGCAATGAGCACAAGATTTTGAATGTGTTACTAAACATTGTTTTCTTAAAAAAAAAAAAAACTATTTTCTTCAGGAGAGAGAGAGCTTTGACTGAGTTTGTTCTCTAGATTTTCCTGAAGGATGTCGAAGGCTTCTGGAGTGGGCTGAGTCTGAGAAAACCAGGTGACCAGCTGCTAGAGTGTGATGCTTGTGGTAGACATTCTGCACTAGGTGGAAAACGAATCCAAAAAAAGTGTCCCTGCTGGCGTGTACATGCCAGTGTATCACATTGTTTCAGCAGATCACTTCAATACTGTTTTGGGGCAAGATAGAAATGTAGGATGGGTGGTTTGCTTTTTTCAGTTCCTGTGTGTAGTTAGATGACTAAAAGTCTGGTTACTTCATTGCATAGTTGGAATCATTTTTGGGAAAGTAAACTAGATCAGGTCCACATATATTTGGTCATTAAACAGCAAGTGTAGGAAGGTTTCCAAGGCAACTGTAGGTAATTTAAACACGAGGGGCCAGGTGGGGACAGTTTCATTTAACAGGCTGATTTGGACTGTACAGGTTGCCATAGTTGTTGCTATGACAAGAAACCATCACAGCTTCTTCTTGCTATGCTGGAAATGTGGGAAACTGAAAAGAGACCAAAAGCCTTACAATTCTCCTTGCAGTGTGATTTCAGGCTAGACGTAGTTGACAAGATAAGGCTGACTGGTAAGGCTGAGGAAGGAAGTAATCTGAGCCAGTAATCATTAGCTTTTGTGGGAGCCCAGAAAACAGAAGCATTGGCTCAGTCAGAGTTCTGGATCATGGTTCAGACAGAGATGTCATGTGGCTTGAATCAATATTTAGCCTTTTGGACGGCAGCCATAACTTCTAAACAGAAGAGTTCTTTCTCCCCAGGTGGCAGAGTAATATATATTTGTTGCAGAGTCAGGAAGCCAGAAAGCACTCTAAGGGGCGCTTGTTCTTAGCAGTCACACATGCAATATAGAAGGTGGAATTATCATCATGGGGCCCATTTTCCAGATTTAAAAAACTGAGGTTAAGGGACTTGATCAAGGCCACACAGCTAAGCATGTAAAAAGCCAAGCACAAACCCAGGGTAACAGTTCTCAAATTGTGTGTTTTCACTCCACATTCACTGGGAGTGGTGGGTGGTGATCTGGCACAAATGCTTAGGCAGAAGCAAGCAGTATTCAGGCTTAAATTGAAGTAAGTAAGGAAAATCACTAGACCATTCAGCTATGACCTAATTCAAATCTCTTATGATTTTATAGCGGAGATGAAAAATAGATTCAAGGGATTAGGTCTGGAAGCCTGAGGAACTATGGATAGAAGTTTGTAACATTGTACAGGAGGTGGTCAGCAAAACCATCCCCAAGAAAAACAAATGTGAGAAGTGAAAGAGGTTGCCTGAGGAGTCCTTAAAAGCAGCTGAGAAAATAAGAGAAGTGAAAGGCAATGGAGAAAGGGAAAGTTATACTCAATGGAATGCAGACTTCCCGAGAATATTAAGGGGGTATAAGAAAGTCTTAAAAAGTGAAGAGTGCAAGAATTAGAGGAGAACAATAGAACTGTAAAGAGTAAAGATCACCTCAGGAAAATTGGAGCTACCAGAGGAACACTTAATGCAAGGATGGGCACAATAAAGGACAGAAAAGTCAAAAACCTAACAGAAGCAGATGAGATTAAGATGAGGTGGCAAGAATGCACAGAAGAACTGTACAGTGGTCATAAAACCGGGATAGGGATGATGCTTGGGTCACTCATGTAAAGCCAGATATACTAGGGTATGAAGTCAAGTGGGCCTTAGGAACCATCACGATGAACAATGATAGGAGAGGTGATGGAATTTCAGCTGAGCTGTTTAAAAATCCTAAAGAATGAGGCTGTAAAAGTGCTGCACTCCATATGTCAGCAAATTCGGAAAACTCTTCAGTGACCACAGTGCTGGAAAAGGTCAGTTTTCATTCCAATCCAAAAGAAAGGCGATTCCAAAGAATGTTCTACCTGTCAAGCAATTGCACTCATCTCACTTGCTAGCAAGGTAATGCTCAAAATCCTTCATGCTAAGCTTCAACACTACATGAACTGAGAACTTCCAGATGTACAAAGTGGTTTGAGCAATCAGAGATCAAATTGCCAACATCCATTGGATCATAGAGAAAGAAAGGGAATCCGGGAAAAATGCTTCCATCTGCTTCACTGACTATGCTAAAGCCTTTCACTGTGCAGACCACAAAAAACTGGAAAATTCTTAAGGAAATGGAAGTACCAGATCACATTACGTCTCCTGAAAAGTCTGTATGTAGGTCAAAAAGTGGCAGTTAGAATCAGACGTGAAACAACTGAAACATTTAAAACTGGGAAAGAAGCATGACAAGGTGTACACTCTCACTCTGCTTATTAACTTCTACAGGATACATCATTCAATATGCTGGACTGAACAAATCCCAAGCTGGAATATAGATTGCTGGGAGAAATATCAACATCTACAGATATGAAGAAGACACTGCCCTAATGGCAGAAAGCAAAGGTGAACTAAAGAGCCTCTTGATGAGGACAGGAGATGAAAAAACTGGCTTAAAAGTCAACATTCACAGAACTCTTCACAAACATATACTCAACATTCATGGCATCTGGTCCCACCATATCATGGTATATAGATGAGGGAAAACTGGAAACAGTGGCAGATTCCCACCCCCCACCCCCACCTTGGGCTCCAAAACCACTATGAACCTCGACTGCAGCCACAAAATTAAAAGACACTTGCTCCTTGGAAGGAAGAAAGGCTATGAAAAACCTGGACAGTTTATTAAAAGCAGAGACTCACTTTGCTACAGAGGTCTGTAGTGTCAAAGCTATGATTTTTCCAGTAATCACGTACAGATGTGCGATCTGGACCATAAGAAAGGGTGAATGTCAAATATTTGATCTTTTGGACTGTGGTCGTTGAGAAGATTCTTGAGAGTCCCTTATACAACAAGGAGATCAAATCAGTCAATCTGAAAAGAAATCAACCTTGTGACTACTGCTGCTCAGCTGAGGCATCTATTGAGGGCCTCCAGGTGGAAAGAACGGATGCTTCCACTGTAAAAGTGCCTAACCATGGCTGCTGCTGCTGCTAGTCACGTCTGTCATGTCCGACTCTGTGCGACCCCATAGATGGAAGCCCAACAGGCTCCTCTGTCCCTGGGATTCGACAAGCAAGAATACTGGAGTGTGTTGCCATTTCCTTCTCCAATGCATGAAAGTGAAAAGTTAAAGTGAAGTTGCTCAGTCATGTCCAACTCGTAGAGACCCCATGGACTGTAGCCTACCAGGCTTCTCCGTCCATGGGATTCTCTATCAACAGTATTGGAGTGGGTTGCCATTGCCTTCTCCGCTAACCATGGCAGCTCCGAGCAAATAGTTTGTAGCTCCACCCCTGAGGAAGCTCAGAAAGACTGAAGGCTCTGTGTACACTGGGTCTCCCAATACATGTGTTGCATTCTCCCCAGGAGCATTGGAGGCCAAGGAAAGAGCATTCTGGGCCCTGGAGGACAGGGATGGCTCAGGGATCTACTGGGGCCACCACTTAAAAAGTCACACTGGAAAGGACAAAGCAAGCATATGTGGCAGAGAGCTGGTGACTGGGGTGTGGGAACAAGAGGGAACCAGCTCTTCATGAAGTACCTCACCCAAAATCCCCTGGAGGAGAAGCCCAGTGATAAGATCATCTGAGATGGGATGAAGAGTCTATTTCATTACCCCTTATAATTCCTCTGACTGAGGACGTGGTGGAGTTGGTGGGTCATCACAAATTCTTCCACGGCCTAGATCATCTGCCAGTCGCTATCCTTGGGGCTGCCTCTCCTCAGCTTCTGTCATGGAGTTCTGGAGGAAATTGACAATCATGTGTGCTGCTCGGTCAGGGCCAAAGACCATGTAAAGCCAGTCATAAGACACCATGTCCCTGCCAGGATGGCTGATCTGGGGCTGTACCTGTGATCTGAGGTGGGACATTCAGAGAACACCCATGAACTCTGAAGTCCGCAAACTTCTTTCCTTAGTAGGTGATGCCTTTGGGATTTAAAACCCTAGGGTAGGTAGCTTGGACTTCCTCACTAGGTGTAGAAGCCTTAAGGAAGAAAGTTGCCAGGCTAAGAACATCAAAGAAGACCAAAGGGAAAGAGCGAGGGTGAGAGAGAATTGATGACTTCTGATTTCTTGGGTCCTGTCACTGAGATCTTTGTATTTGCTCTTATTCTTGTGTCCTGGATTCCCAGAACATTTCAATGAGTCTACCTTTTCCCTGAAACAAGTTAGAGTTGGGCTCCTCTCAATTTTGATTCAGACTTGCTTCTAAATCTTTTACTCTCAGACACAAACAGAGGCAACCATTTGTTTCAGCACCATTATGATTGAAACACTTTTTTCTTTACTGAGAATAGGGTGTGCAGACCACCAAATACAGTTCACCAACATCCCTAGCAGGAGTACCCAAAGTGTGAGTGGATGCATGTTAGGAGCATCCTTACTGATTCCTGAACCACTCCAAGCATATACACTGCCAGTGCCAGGCCAATCCTGTCATTTCTTTGATCAAAGACTGAGGAATACACCCTCAGGAAGATGTCTCCCAGGATCCAGGTCTCTGTAGATGGATTCAGTCTGTTCTCTTGAAAGGTGGCATAGCAGTGGCCTCTATCATCCTGGGGGAGTCTGCTGGGGTCCAGCCCCAGTGGATCCAGGGTAATTCGAAGTGTGGACGGCGTGGGTGAGGAAAAACTTATTTATTTATTTAATTAGAAATATAAGATTAGATTAGGAAGAAATAGTGTAGCAGGAAAATTTAGTGAAGAAAAGAGGCTGAATAACTTGGTTTACGTGGAAAGCCAATAAAGTTCCAGGCAAGGAGCTTGCACCATCTATGTTAGGCCACCAGCATCCTCTTGAATAGCAGGGGATGCCCCACCTTGGGCTCCCTCTCGTGTGGATCTTAGAAGCCGGGGCCAGTAAGTATACATGGTGAGCCTTCTCGCCCCAGATGGGAATTTAGACAGAAAATAGAGTAAAGAGGAGACACAGGGGAAACCAGTCCAGAGACTGGCCCATCCCCTATTGTCCAGAAAGCCCTTTTATACCCTTTTTTGTACATAGACATCAATGGATAACATAAAATTATGCAGCATCAGCAGCCCTGACTCTAATCAAAACCTAGCTTTGCTCTCTGCATACATAGTTGTATACACAAGTCTTAGGTGATTTACATCATCTTCTAGCCAGAGGGCCAATTAACATTTTACAGCCTTTTTTCTGATAAGGGTTTGTCAACCAGAAGACTTATTTGTGTTGATCTTCCCAAAGTCTGGTGCCACTCTCAGCACTAAATAAAGTTGCATTCTTATATAGCAAGGACACAAGAGGAGTGCAGTGATATATAACAAAGAAAAATAATTAACTCAAAAGTCTAGTGTTGCTAACATCAAAGTTACTACATTCCTATTTCTATATCCCTATTACATTGATTAATATCCTTCAGGTGCCTAAATGATTAAGAATATGAAGGTCTGGCAGCAATTATTGAGTCAACAGTGAAATCCATCACCAATATGATTTTTAGCTCTTTAGAAAAGGCTCTGTATCTTTAAGATGCTTTAAGCTTAGTGACTCTTGAGGTTGGGGGGCTGTAAGCAATCCACAGGTTGTAAAAGTTCAGGGGAACCTGTTAGGCAAGTTAGAGACCTATCAGAGGGGATTTTAAGCTGAGACATTCTTTTGCAGGCGACTGAAACCCTGAATTAACTTTTTCCAGAGAGTGTCAGAAGAGTAGAAAAGCAAAATACAATAAGGCAGGCATAATTTGCTTTTTTTTGGCAGGGGGAGTAGATGCTCAGGGAAACTCAGGGGGAACTCCTGAGGCCTGACTCGCCTTGCCCATCAGGCCTCTCCGCATGACCTTGTCATGGGTGGGATTCCTCATGCTGGCTCCCAGCATCTCCCCCTTTTTTTTTTTTTTGTTTTTTTAAACAATCAGGTGTAATTCAGTCGTGAGATTCCGAATGCTCTGCTGAAGAATCCTGACAATATGAGGAAGAATGATTATGAGAAGCAAGATTATAGCACCCATAGCAACATAACTAGAAACAGTAGACAGAATAGTCTTTCCAGAAATGAAGTTAGAGAAGGTGTAGAAAAAGTCTTTGGCTTCTCCTGTGGCAGTAAAATCTAATTGGGAGTTTTCCAAGGCCTGAATCTGATTATGAAGTTTCCCTAAGTCTAAACTAACATCTGAGCTGTTCCAAACACCTAAAATATGATTTTTGATACTTTCCCATTCAAAATCTGTCTCATTTACTTTCAGGGATGTAACACATCCACCGGTAGTCAGCAACATGAAAGAGCAATTTTTACTTTCAGACTCTGTAATTCAGTCCCAATATGCATTATTGCTTCTTCTAGGGCATCAACCCTCATTTCTAGTTTCCTATCTGTAACTTCCTGTGTTGCCAGCCTTAAAGAAACATTTTTGGACATAGTACCAACATATTGGGCAGTATGCACTTGTTGAGTCAATGATATTGCTGCCACAGTAACAGAAGTAATTGCAGTTATCAAAGCTGATATTCCCAAAATAAGTAAGCCCACAAGCCATTGTGTCCACATTAAATCTTGTAGCTGTTGCAGCACAGTAAGGCCATGGTTATCATACCAATACGTGGTTACAGTTACAGGTACCATGAGATAGGGTGGACGTTTTAAAACCATAAAAGAGCAAACATTATATGGAGGAGTTAAACAAGATGAAAGCATATATTGTTCACAAGTCACTACATTAGGCCCATTTGTACATTAAGTTTTCTGGAATCATTGGTGAAAAGAAAAACATAAGGAGAGGATAAACAAGCCAAAATAGAGTAAATAGAGTCATTTTCTGGTCGGAGTTTGCATTGCAGCAGTGTCAGTCCCGCTGGGATCTCGATGTTTATCTTGCCTCTCCTGCCAGCAGGAGTGGTGGCCCTCACCCCACCTTTCACTGAACCGGCATTGGCCCTAGCGGCGGCCAAGCAACATGAAAAATTTTGAGCAAATAGTATACAGTTATCATATATCTCTTTCCCCCATCAATCCTCTATCCCATAGTTTTGCAGACGGATGCTGGGCTGCTACCAGCCGTAAGCACAGCATACTGGGTCCTGTCAGTCAGTCAGGCTGGCCCTGCCCATGGCTGTTTTATGCGGTGGTGGTGGCAGAGGAGTTCCCTTTTTGTTTTTTGTGGTCATGGCAGTGGAGGAACCAGGTGCCTGGGGGACTGCAACATGACGAATCAGCCTGTTTGGGAACCAAATTGGAGAATCTGTGTCCTGTGGAAAAAATATAAACACCTCCTTGGCCGCCAGTTAATTTTGGTTTGGGATCTTTTTATTGTCTGGAGAGGAGGTCTTTTCACGTTACTGTCGGCTTTACAATATATTGTTCCAGACGAATCCACATTTAACTTATTACAAAGAGAGCATGATGTAAAATCTGATGGGGGAAAACTATACTTAATTTATTCTTTCTTAATTTTTGAATGAACAAAGCATGTGAGGGTAAATGATGCAAGATTTGATGACAGTAATTTCCTATAGCAATCTGCCAATCATCATCAAACATTAGAAGAGCATCAAGTTGTTCTCTGTTATATGGAATTATAATTTTTGATGGCTCTTTACTAAACAATTTAATAAATCAATATACTTGAATTAATCTTTATAATTAATACATATATTGCAGCAATACAACATGCACACAACTAATACCAACCAACACAAACCAATGCATTGTAATAATACGTCTCACACACACAATATAATTATACAGTATATAAAACATATGTTATCACAGCACTCCAATCTATACCAATTAATATAAGCCACATTCATATTATATTACTGCAACATATACATTATGTATATATAATTATACAGTATATATTCAATATGCATATATATAGTATACATATTAATTTATATACAAATCAGCATGAGCCCTTACCTGTGATGCCCCCCAATATCCAGACTCAGTATAATTCTTTGTTTTATTTCCTTTTTTTGGTAACTATCAAGGAGTTTTCTCAGCATCAGGGGATAAGATAGTTCATCCAAAACCAAAGAGGGCCAAGACATGAGGTTGCCATGAGGAAGGGTATGGTGTGTGTAGGACTGGGAGTTGGGGAAACAGAGAAATGAAAAACAACAAAGTCCTACTGTAGAGCATAAAGAACTATATTCAATATTCAGTGATAAATCACATGAAAAAGAATAAGAAAATATATATATTTATGTGTATAACTGAGTCACATTGCTGTGCAGCATAACTTAATGCAACAATGAAGATTAGCCACACTTCAATAAAATTATTTAGAAAAGAACAAGTGCGTCCATAGTTCTCCTCACTCCCTGTTTCTTTCCTTCTGACTCCTGCTCCTTGATTTCTTTGCAGAGAATGCTGGTTCTCCTCCTGCATCACCACAATCCGTACTTTCTTAAAAGAAAAACTTTATTTTGTATTGGAGTATAGCTTGTTAACAATATTCTGAGTTTCAGGTGTACAAAAAAGGAACTCAACTATATATATCCGGGTATCCTAGTCCCAAAGACACCCCTCCCATCCTGGCTGTCATATAACTTAGTGGAATTCTCTGTGCTACATAGCAACTCATTGTTGGTATTCCATCTTAAATAGAGTAGGGCACACAATACTTTATTGAAAACTAAACTCAGGAACTCTGAGAAGCCTACTTCAGCTCAGACTCACCATCTTTGGCCACTCCAGGCTTGGTTGGGTAACATACTCTGGTTCCCCATCCCTACTGGTCAGTCCATAGCCCTCATCACCCCTAGTAAGTAACCAGTGCCCCAGTGCAGACCAGTTTGACATGCCATTTGCATGGAATCCAGTACAGTTTGCCCAGAACCAAGCAACCCTCCATATGGCTCAATGAGTTTGTGGTTTTAGAATTCCTGAAATTCCCGCTCTTCCTCAAAGCCTTCCTTGAGCCCATCAGCCTGCTCTGAATGCCCGCTGGGAGCTGACATGAAGCCTCCACTCTGTGGTGGGGCTGAGCAGTCACTGTGTACCCTTTAATCACATTAGCATCCAACCTCCCGACAGAGGGGTCGGGTACCCCAACTCACAAAGGAGGCACCTGGCAAGAGCAAGGGAAAGATGCAACCGAGTACTAGGCTGACCATATAATTTATCATCCAAACTAGGAAAACATTGAGAAGGGAAGGGAGACTGTTAACTTATGCTGGGAGAGCACACTGGGACTGTCCCCAGCCATTCCCCTTGTAACATGGGCTATTTCAGGGACTGCTAGTGCTGAATTTCATGTTCATGCACTTACAAGTTCAGATTGAAATGAAGCTCTTTGAGGACTGAGGACCTTAGTGCTCCCCTCTCCCTGACTCCCACCAAGCCATATTGTGTGGCCTCTCCACATTATTTCAGGAAGATCAGTGTCCCACACGGCCCTTTACTCTCAAGTGATTGTTTTGTGGGAGGCACTGGACCAGTCACAGGGATCAGCAGCATCTGCAATTGTGTGACATGGCCTCCAGAGGGCGCCCTCCTCCCAGAATCAGCCCAAGGGTTCCTGCAAGCTCTAGTTTGAGAACCAGCCCTCAGTAGTGTCCCCTCACCTTGAGGATGTAGACTCGACCTGGCACTGGGTAGTTGATGCCATTGATGGTGAAGATAATAGAGGGCAGTGTACTGACCACAGAACATGAAATGTAGTGCTGTTAGAGAGA
The DNA here is from genome assembly GCF_016772045.2 of Ovis aries. Classification (NCBI taxonomy): domain Eukaryota; kingdom Metazoa; phylum Chordata; class Mammalia; order Artiodactyla; family Bovidae; genus Ovis; species Ovis aries. The sequence continues at coordinate 35,140,495 of NC_056074.1, forward strand.
GAGGGAGAGAGGCTGGCCATGGTGATCCTTGTTGTGTGTGGAGACTGGGAGCAACCTTTCACCTGGGAACCATGTGGAGTGGTGCTGATGAGCTTCTGCATGTTATTGACCAGTGTATCTGGGCCTTCGATAAATGCTGCTCTGGTGTCAACAATGGCCTCACAGCCACAAGAACAAGCAATAATCTGTCTTTTCATGGAGATGCTGAGAGACAACGGAAGAAAGTGGGTACCAAGGTCACTGTGAGTCTCCCCAGAGTTGTCACCTTCCCGACTGTCTCCTAAACAGCCCTTCGTCTCTCGCCCTCTTTTCCTTTGCTCTCGATACAACACCTTTTTTGACACCCTCAAATGCAATACTGGAATACGCTAGAATATTTTGTACCTTAACACAAGCTGGCCTCCCTTCCTAGAAGACTCCAGTCCCCTTTGACTAGCAAATTTCTTCTCATCTTCTAGCTTAATTGTATTGTTTTTGGGAAGTCTTTCCCCTGGTGTTTATCAGTCTCCTGTCTTGGTCACTCTCTGTAGACCCTGCCTCATGTCTGCTGGTGCTACTACTGCTAACTCACTTCAGTCATGTCTGATCTGTGCAACCTCATAGAGGGCAGACCACCAGGCTCTTCTGTCCCTGGGATTTTCCAGGCAAGAGTACTGGAGTGGGTTGCAATTGCCCCCTCCTCCTCATGTCTAGCATGTGCCAAAGTCACAATTCACTATGTGGGCGAGTCACTTCATCTACATCTGCCTTCTTAGATGTGAAGGTGAGTTTTATTATCCTTGTCTCACTAAAGTGCCTGGTACACAATGGATGTCCAATGCTTGTCTGTTCAATGAGTGAATGAAGACTGAGAAAACAAGAAACTTCCAGATAGCTGTATCAGATGGGGAACAAACAACGGGTCGCACACAGAGTGAAGATGGAGATTCGCAGGGGCAGCAGATTCTCATAGTAGGGGGAGAAAGGGGCTCCTCTGGGATAGGGTGTCTGCCAGCACTACTCCTACAACCAGCTCAGGCACTGAGACCCTGGCCAGGAAATATATGACTAGCCCACAGAAACTCCAAAGGACAGGTCAGCTTTTCTCTGAGGGTATCACACAGAATCTTATCAATTATGCCTCTTGTCCTCAGGTCACTCCTGGATCCCACCTACCTGATTTTCTGTTATATCCCCTGTCCCACTGTGTGCCCAAGAACGTGGGGTGTCTTTTTTATTATTTGTTTTCATGTCTTAAGACTGCAGCATCCTCTCTCCACTGCTGGGTAGCTGCTCCCTAAGAAGACTAGTTTTCCCTTTTCTCAGGACTGTCCCTGTTTTTTAAATGACATTAATCTGTACTGAGAACTCCCTATGTCCTAGGTATCCCTGGACTGTTGATCATCTTATCATAACTCTATTCAAGCTGGAGAAATTCTCCCTAATCCTCTGTTCATGACACTGTAGAGTCCTCTAATCATGCTTCCCACCTCAGAGGGCAGTTGGTTCAGCCCTCTTCCAGCTACAAAGAGCTCTCTGGTGCCTTTTAGGACCCTGGTCAGAGCACTGGTCAGAATGCCGGGGATTATGAAACCCTGGCTTGTTTGTGTATTTATGTGCTTGTGAGTTTGTATGTGTGTTTGTATGTGTCTCTGTGTGTGCCTGTTGTCTCTGACTAGCTATGCATATTTTTATGTGTTGCTGTGTATGTTTGTATGTGTCTGCTCATGTGTTTCCATGTGTCTGTGTGTCTGTCTGTATCATTGTGGGTGGTGTATATATCTGTGTGACTGTGTGTCTGAGAATGCATTTGAGTGTGTCTGCCTGTGTCCATGTACAGTAGCGGGAACATCACTTGGGCTGACCCTCAGAGGGAGAGGCTTACTGGTCCATGTGTACAATCCAGTCCCTCACTTGGATCAATTGTACCCAGTTAAGCTCTCCCTCATAGTAGCGGTGGTCTACCCCACCAAACATCAGCACACTGCCCTCCTGCTCATCTCTGTAGAGCGAAGAGAGGGGGGAATCCTTGGAGGACAGTAACAACAGCACAGTCTGAGAGCTGTGGTTGTCCACCCATCAAGGCACTAATAAGGTCCCCATGTATAGATGCAGAAATTGAATCTAGGAGAGGTTGAAATCCAGACTGAGGTCTGTTACTGGCTTATGAGTAGAACAGAGGAGGTTAGAAGCTGAATCACTTGGCTGGGCTCCACCCACTATGTCTTCTGAAGACCCCCTGGACCTCCAGCGACCTGAGTACTCAGACACCATCAGAGGACAGGGTGCTGAAACATTTTGGCTTTCCCCTTGTCCACCTGTCATTTTTCAGGAAAATCAAGGCCTGGGACTTCTACGGGTGTGGGTTCAGGTCACACTCAGAAGGGACCCCACTTCTGCTCTCCCTGTCTTGAAATACCTCATATTTCTTGAACAAGGGGTCCCACACTTTTGTGTCTCACACTTTCATTTCTCACTGGCTCCTACAAATTGGGTAGCTGGTCCTGGGCTCCCAGTGAAATGCTAATGAGGAAGGAAAGATATCCACCATCATTCCCCTTCCTTCCTTATCAAATTCATAAGCAAATCTAATGCCTTTTCATTCAACTTGTTTTCTGTTGCCTTCCATTAGCCTTCCTCCTCACTCACCCCCCTAGACCAAGTTACTGGTCTTGAGCCCAGGAGTAGGGTTGTGTTCCAATAAAATTGTATTTATAAAAGCCAGGGGTGAAGCCAGGTAGGGTCCTAGGGTCATAATTATCCTTGGTTAGGTTATCCCTCAAGATACTCCTTTATCAAGTGTTCTCTAATTTTTGTGCAACTGAAAGCATCTTAAAGCTAATCTGGAGAAAACTATTGTAAATCTCAGACTTAGTTGCTCAAGAAGGAAAAAAGAGGCTCAAAAGTGGCACCTTGATTCTTCAGCTTGTCAAATATGGAGGTGGCTCCAGAGAAGGATATGTTGGGGTAGTTCAAGCCCAAGACACCATCAAAAGTTATATCCTCAAACCCATATTCCACCGTGCTTGGACCGAACGGTGAGTACATACAAGGTGCCCAGTCTGTGGGAGGGAAGAGTGTTCCCACTTACAGATACATGAACTGGGGCTAGGACAGGGCTGGGGTGCATTGCCATTAGATCCTCAGAGAAGAATTGAGGCTGGGCTCTGTCTTCAGTGGCCTGCAGACGGTTAGATCAAGCTGGAAGGGGCAGAGGATGGATTTGGGTTCCATTTGAGAAAGGCTGTGAATTTTATCACATCTGCCCCTCTGAAAAACACCAACTGAGTGAGTCAAATTGGCCTTGTGGCTTCTGTACAGGTGAGGCAACCAAGAATCAGGCCTGGTCCCATTGGTGCCACCTTATGGACAAAACAATAGAGAGCAAGATAGCCTTCTCTTTGGCATCACTGTGACCTAATGAGAGGAATGGACTGCATTCTCTGTAATATACTGAGGATTCTGCATCTGTCCAGGAAGACAGAAGCCAAAAACACAATCTTGTTTGTAGGGTTCTATGAAATTACTGTCTGGGGAATTAACATTTTGGGATATTTGTATATTTCTGTGAGTGTGTATGAGAGACAAACAGAGAGAGGGGAACTACTGTAGTATTTTGGGGGAGGCAGGCCATAGGTTTATTAGACTCTGAAGGGTCTTCTAGAGTGAGAACTCATTCATCAGGCCCCTTGACTTCTCAGTTCTCCAGTTTCCCATTCTGGATACCTGAAGCATTTGACTGCCTCCAGGGTCCCCAGATCAGTTTTATCCTGTCCCCAAACACCCCTCAACAACTTCAGTTCTGAAGCCTAACTCTACCACTTGCCACATTTGCGCCCTCAGCAAGGCCCTTTCTATCTGCACCTCAGTTTCCTCATATGTCTCATGAGCTAATCAGACCACCTACTGTGTGGGGTTGTTGCAGGATTAAAACAGTTATCACCTGAAAGTGCCTAGAAGAGTCTGTTAATATAAAAATGGGTGTTTTTATGCCTTATTCTCACTCCCAGCAAAATGAACCATGAACTGCTCATGGGCAGAGGAGCTGCAAGTCCACATCTCAGGCCACTCCCTGGGTTAGCTAATTTGTTTGCTCATGTGTCACCACGGGCACTGTCTCCCCCGAGACATGATCCTGTGGATAAGATGGCCAATATCTATGGGAGCTGGGCTAGGAAGTGTCCTGCCAGATGGTTCTGCATCTGTTTTGCAAGCAGTCGTCACTCCATAGCCAGTCCTGCCTCAGCATTTGTTACACTGTTACCCGAACTGTGTCATCAGCAACAACTCCTATCATTCTCCCAGATCGATAGGTGATGCTGAAGGTCTTTTTGGTAAGCTGGAAGGTGGAAGAATGAAGATGTCTGAACCTAATCTGTGTAGCTGCAGACATAAGAGATGAGTGTCATCAGGTGCCAAGGATGGAAACAGGGCGGCAGGGCAAGTTAACGATGGTCTGGGTAGGGGGTTCTGTACTGACAACAGGTTGAGCTGTTTCAAAAGACAGAGGGCACCCACAAGTCAGATGAGCCTGTGTCAAATATAACCTGGAATCCTGTGGGGGTGTTCCAATGGTGATGTTACCCACATAGAGTATCTACAGGGAGAAGGAGGGAGTGGGTTAGTGCAGAACTGGCTACCCTCTATTCCTACACTGATGTTTCACTCTGGATGTGACATATCTCTTGAGATCACTTTCTAACTACCGTGCAGCTCACAGACTTTGGTCACAGAGGTATCTGCATTTTATATATTTTTTTTCTGTGCTACATTTTATGCAGGATATTGACTCTATGACCAGGCTTTTAAGTGGCACCTCCTGCATGGGAAGCCAAGAGGCATAACCACTGGAGTTCCAAGACCACTGGACACCCAGGGAAGTCCTGGTGCCTTCATTTGAGAAGCTCTGTACTCTCTTCAAACCCAGCTTTAGCACCCGCTTCTCCAGGAGGTCAGTTTTGAGCAACCCCAGCCACTCCCTCTAGACTCAGACCACATCCAATCAGCACCACAGAGGTGACCCTTTCATTTGACATGTATTTATTCTTTGCCTATCTCTCAGGCTGGCATGGGCATTCTTGGAGACAAAATAAGCCCTTTGTCTAATCTAAAAACAGTAACCACTGTGATTCTTATGGCCATACATGGAATACAGGTTCAGTAACTTTTTACTGCTGTTGTACTTGCATCTGTGGAAAATGAATTATTCCTCTGCCTCGGGATTCACAATTGCTTTGCAGTTTGTTCTACCTTTTGATCAGTGATGGTTCACACTTCATCTGTAACTGAGTGGCTCACTTAGTTCAGAAGGAACAATTGCCCTCAAACTAATGACACATCTTTGACACAGAAATGTATATTTACCTGCCACCTGGTAATTTCAAGGCCCAGCCACAAAGACCAACAGTTGAGGATGAGAGTGCCTTCTCCTCTGGGTGGGGTCCCTGTTTTCCAGAGTTTCTGTCTCCTGCAGGAATCTCAACCTCAACATCCCACCTGGCACCTCCAGATGAGCCCCATTGCTTGGCTAGAGCACCAGGGGGCGCTGTGGAGTACCATCCTCCCATAATATGTAGAGTACATCATGAGAAATGCTGGGCTGAAAGAAGCACAAGCTGGAATCAAGATTGCAAGGAGAAATATCAATAACCTCAGATATGCAGATAACACCACCCTTATAGCAGAAAGTGAAGAGGAACTAAAAGCTTCTTGATGAATGTGAAAGACGAGGTGAAAAAGTTGACTTAAAGCTCAACATTCAGAGAGAGAAGGTCATGGCATCTGGTCCCATCACTTCATGGGAAATAGATGGGAAAACAGTGGAAACAGTGTCAGATTTTATTTTGGGGGGCTCCACACTCACTGCAGATGGTGATTGCAGCCATGAAATTAAAAACACTTACTCCTTGGAAGAAAAGTTATGACCAACCTAGATAGTGTATTGAAAAGCAGAGATAATACTGTGCCAACAAAGGCCCGTCTATTCAAGGCTATGATTTTTCCAGTGGTCATGTATGGATGAGAGAGTGGGACTGTGAAGAAGGCTGAGCACCAAAGAATTGATGCGTTTGAATTGTGATGTTGGAGAAGACTCTTGAGAGTCCCTTGAACTGCAAGGAGATCCAACCAGTCCATTCTGAAGGAGATCAGCCCTGGCATTTCTTTGGAAGGAATGATGCTAAAGCTGAAGTTTCAGTACTTTGGACACCTCATGCAAAGAGTTAACTCATTGGAAAAGACACTGATGCTGGGAGAGATTGGGGGCAGGAGGAGAAGGGGACGACCGAGGATGAGATGGCTGGATGGCATCATGGACTCAATGGACATGAATCTGAGAGAACTCCAGGAGATGGTAATGGACAGGGAGGCCTGGCGTGCTGTGATTCATGGGGTCGCAAAGAGTCGGACACGACTGAGCGGCTGAACTGACCTGAACCATGGTAAAACATAGTTTTGAATACAGGTTCTGTTTTGCTATCTTGGGTAAATCATATGATCATGAGTTGTCTCAGTCTCCTCTTTGGTAAAATGGTGGAAATAGCATTACAAACCCTCCAAATAGGATATCTTTGGGATAAGTGAAGTGATGGATATAAGGTACCTGATAAATTGGAAGTCTCAACAATGACAGCCATTAGCATTGTTGTTGCCATCCCCTTCATTCCTTCTCATAGAACCTCAAGGAAGGAGTTAGAAGGGGGACTCTTATACTCTTTTACAAGGGAGCAATTTGAAATGCAAGAGATTTCTGAGTTAGCTGTGGTCTCACTGCTTGTCAGATATAAAACAGTGTATCTTTCTCCAAGTTGAAAGATAAGAGAGAGTTGAAAGAAGAATCCAAGATATAGGGAACAAGTAAGGGAAATTCAGAGGCTTGAGAAGGAAGGAAGAGTCAAATGAAAAATTAAAAGGAAACAACACAAAGAGAAATAGACTCCCAGTAACTTCCAAAGAGAAGGAGAGATAAATGACAGTGATACAGCGATGCAGACATAGGCATATACACACTAAAGTAGACAGGGGGAAAAGAGGACATGTTGAATAAAATGTAGAAAAGTGCTATTCCACAGGACTACAAAGACATCTGCATAGAATATGCACTGAACAGTTGCAAGGAGTTGCGAATTGAATATGTCATGACATGACTGGACCCCAATATTTGTGCAACCCAATCAAAACCTTGGGATCCACAGTTCCTATAGCAAGTTACTTATCAATAAGTAAGAGTTGAGCTTTAAGACTCTTAGGGAAATATTCCATTCCCTTCTAAACCTGATGGCTGGAAGAATAATCAGATGAAAAGAAAAATCCGAGAAAGGAATATGATGTGGCTTGCAGTCCCCATACTTACTGGACTATGCACTTTGAGAAGGACACCAGCTGGAGGAGCACAAGCCACTTGATGCTTTTTCCCTGGCTCCAACTACTCAGGGAAGTTTGGGTTCTTAGTATGTAGTGGTGACTGGGAGCCCCTAGTTATATATGCTCTGACCTACCTGAGTTTTCCTGTTTAGGCCACTAAAAGATCCAAAAAAAAAAAAAAAAACCACAAAGCTCTTGATAAAATCTTTACCTACATCAGTGTCCATGGTGAGTAGCCTTTGAAACTTCTAAGAATACAGATAATTGAACTCTAATCCCTTCCTTGAAGCTTGGCTGGAAAATCAAACTAATCTTCATGGACAGCTAAGAAGACAGAGAACTTTGCCTACTTGGAGGAAAAACGGCTAAGAACATCATCAAAATGAATACTAGGGGCCATGCTTGACATTCGTGGTTTCATATCATCTTCTTAGGTACTTCATGAGATATGCATTGTTGTCTTCATTGGAAAGGAGATTGCTAGGAGGATAAATTGTCAAATGGCAAAGTGAAGACTTCAGGGACAGCCTAGGGACATACAACTGGCTTTAGTAGTGAGTCTAATGGCAGACATCAGGGACACCTATGCCAGGCTGCATCAAAGATTTAGGGCAGAGCAGTACTTCAGTTACATGGTTTCAGTATTGAAAGAAATGTCATATGCAACCACAAGATATTTCATAACATCCAACAAATGTATAAGGAAAAACTGTGCTAGGTTCTGGGTTAAAGGCTTCAAAGACAAAGTTGATCAAGACAAAAATATTCTTTATCTTAAGAGAGCTAGAAGTCAAGTTCTCACAAATTCATGGCCCCAGGAAGCAGGAGATATGATACTAGGACTAGGTGGCCATGTTGAAATCTGGGCAGCACAGGCCTTACCTCTGGGAGTAGACTTTCCTCCACTTCACTCATGCTGGAAAGCAGGCCAGTTGGCCATGTTTTCAAGAGAATCAGAAGTTTGGATATTTATGCACAATCCACTGATTTTAAGGGTAGCAACCAATCCGCCCCCCCCCCAAAAAAAAAAAGTGGGAGCGAAATGTCCAGAGAGTTGTGCTGGAATCAGCCTTCAGTCTCTGCAATATTTTTGTTTCTGGCCTAGACTGGGGAGTGTAGTAGGGACAGAGAGGAATTTAATTCATGTTGGTTGATTTAAAAAGAGACTGAATGCATGCTAAACATGCTGATTGATTGGAAAAGACCCTGATATTAGGAAAGATTGAAGGCAAGAGGAGAAGCGGAAGAAAGGATGAGATGCTTGGATGACATCACCGAATCAATGGACATGAGCTTGAGCAAGCTCCGGGAGTTCATGGTGGATAGGGAAGCCTGACATCCTGCAGTCTATGGTGTTGCAAAGAGACAGACACAACTGACAGATTTAACTGAACTGAACAAATTGAGAACAGAGACTAATAAATCTAATTTCATCAGGTTGTTGACTAGCTACCTATAATACCACATTACTTAAGTGGCTTTAAAATTCAGACTTATGACTCCACATTGAGAGTGGAATATCTTCTAAGGAAAAAACAAAAATACTGTCCATCAAAAACAAAACCAAAGAAAACCAAAAGTAAAAAAGGAAAGAAACCTGACACTATATTCAACAACTTCAGTGCAGCTCAGTTGCTCAGTCGTATCCAACTCTTTGTGAGCCCATGAACAGGAACACACAAGGCCTCCTTGACCATCACCAACTTCCGGAGCCCACACGTACTCCATCGAGTTGGTGATGCCATGCAACCATCTCATCCTCTGTCATCCCTCTCCTCCTGCCCTCAATCTTTCCCAACATCAGGGTCTTTTCAAATGAATCAGATATTTGCATCAGGTGGCCAAAGCATTGGAGTTTCATCTTCAGAATCAGTCCTTCCAGTGAACATTCAGGACTGATTTCCTTTAGGATTGACTGGTTGGATCTCCTTGAAGTCAAAGGGACACTCAAGTGTCTTCTCCAACACCACTGTTCAGAAACATCAATTCTTCGGGGCTCAGCCTTCTTCACAGTCCAACTCTCGCATTCACTCATGACCACTGGAAAAACCATAGCCTTGACTACATGGATTTGTTGACATAGTGGTGTCCCTGCTTTTCAATATGCTGTCTACATTGCTCTCAACTTTCCTTCCAAGATGTAAGCCTTTTTTTAATTTCATGGCTGCAGTCACCATCTACAGTGATTTTGGAGCCCAGAAAAATGAAGTTAAACACTGTCTCCACTGTTTCCCTATCTATTGGCCGTGAAGTTATGGGACCAGATACCATCATGTTACTTTTCTAAATGCTGAGCTTTAAGACAACTTTTTCACTCACTTCTTTCACCTTCATGAAGAGGTTCTTTATTCTTCTTCACTTTCTGCAATAGTGTGGTGTCATCCGCATATCTGAAGCTGTTGATATTTCTCCCAAAAATCTTAATTCCAGCCTGTGCTTCCTCCAGCCCAGCGTTTTCATGATGTACTCTGCATATAAGTTAAATAAGCAGGGTGCCAGTATACAGCCTTGACGTTCTCCTTTCCTATTTGCAACCAGTCTGTTGTTCCATATGCAGTCCTAACTGTTACTTCCTGACCTGCATACGGGTTTATCAAGAGACAGGTCAGGCGGTCTGGTATTCCCATCATTTTCAGAATTTTCTACAGTTTATTGTCATCCACACAGTCAAAGGCTTTGGCATAGTCAGTAAAGCAGAAGTAGGCGGTTTTCTGGAAATTTCTTGCTGTTTTGATAATCCATCTGATGTTGGTAATACGATCTCTGGTTCCTCGGAATTTTCTGAAACCAGGTTGATCATCACCGGAAGTTCACGGTTCACGTATTGCTGAAACCTGGCTTGGAGAATTTTAAGCATTACTTTACTAGCATGTGAGATGAGTGCAATTGTGCCGTAGTTTGAGCATTCTTTGACACTGCCTTTCTTTGGGATAGGAATGAAAACTGACCTTTTCCAGTCTTGTGGCCACTGGTGAGTTTTCCACATTTGCTGGCATATTGAGTACAGCACTTTCACAGCATCATCTTTTAGGATTTGAAATAGCTCAACTGGGATTCCATCACCTCCACCAGCTTTGTTCATAGTGATGCTTCTTAAGGCCCTTTTGACTTCACATTCCAGGATGCCTGGCTTGAGATTAGTGATCACACCATCGTGATTATGTGAATAGTGAAGATCTTTTTTTGTATAGTTCCTCTGTGTATTCTTGCCACCTATTCTTAATATCTTTTGCTTCGGTTAGGTCCATACCATTTCTTTCCTTTACTGAGCTCATCTTTGCATGAAATATTCCATTGGTATCCCTAATCTTGCCATCTCTTCTTAATATTGTCTGCTTTTGTTAGGTCCATATCATTTATGTCCTTTATCGAGCCCATCTTTGCATGAAATTTTCCCTTGGTATCTCTAATTTTCTTGAATAGATCTCTACTTTTTCCCATTCTGTTCTTTTCTTCTATTTCTTTGCACTGACTGCTGAAGAAGGCTTTCTTATCTCTTCTTGCTATTCTTTGGAACTCTACATTCAGATGTTTATATTTTTCCTTTTCTCCTTGGCTTTTCGCTTCTCTTCTTTTCACAGCTATTTGTAAGGCTTCCCCAGGCAGCCATTTTGCTTTTTTACTTTTATTTTCCATGGGGATGGTCTTGATTCCTGTCTCCTGTACAATGTAATGAACTCCCATCCATCATTCACCAGGCACTCTGTCTATTAGATCTAGTCCGGTAAATCTATTTCTCACTTCCACAGTATAGTCATAAGGGATTTGATTTAGGTCATACCTGTGTTCTCCACTTTCTTCAATTTGAGTCTGAATTTGGTAATAAGAAGTTCATGATCTGAGCCACCGTCAGTTCCCTGTCTTGTTTTGCTGACTGTATGGAACTTTATCTATGGCTGCAAAGAATAAAATCAGTCTGATTTTGGTGTCGACATCTGGTGATGTCCATGTGTAGAGTCTTCTCTTGTGTTGTTGGAAGAGGGTGTTTGCTATGACCAGTATGTTCTCTTGGCTGAACTCTATTATCCTTTGCCCTGCTTCATTCTGTACTCCAAGGACAAATTTGCGTGTTTCTCCTGTTGTTTCTTGACTCCTACTTTGGCATTCCAGTCCCCTATAATGAAAATAACATCTTTTGGGGGTGTTTTCTAGAAGGTCTTCAAGGTCTTCATAGAACTGTTCAACTTCAGCTTCTTCAGGGTTACTGATCGGGGCATAGACTTGGATTACCTTAATATTGAATGGCTTGCCTTGGAAATGAACAGAGATCATACTGTCATTTTTTAAATTGCATCCAAGTACTGCATTTCAGACTCTTTTGTTGACTCTGATGTCTACTCCATTTCTTCTAAGGAATTCTTTCCCACAGTAGTATATAAAATAGTCATCTGAGTTAAATTCACCCATCAGTCCATCTTAGTTCACTGATTCCTAGAATACCTATGTTCACTCTTGTCATCTCCAGTTTTTTGCCTTGATTCATGGACCTAACAATCCAAGTTCCTATGCAATGTTGCTCTCTACAACATCGAATCTTGCTTCTATCATCAGTCCCATCCACAACTCGGTGTTGTCTTTGCTTTGGCTCCATCCTTTCATTCTTTCTGAAGTTATTTCTCCACTGATCTCCAGTAGCATATTGGGTGCCTACTGACCTGGGGAGTTCATCTTTCACTGTCCTATCTTTTTGCATTACCGTACTGTTCATGGGGTTCTCTAGACAAGAATACTGAAGTGGTTTACCATTCCCTTCACCAGTGAACCACATTCTGTCAGATCTCTCCACCATAACCCGTCCATCTTGGGTGGCCCCACATGGCATGACTTAGTTTAATTGAGTTAGACAAAGCTGTGGTCCATGTGACAGATTTACTAGTTGCCTGTGACTGTGGTTTCAGTCTGTCTGCCCTCTGATGCCCTCTCTCAGTACCTAGCATCTTACTTGGGTTTCTCGTACCTTGGACATGGGGTATCTCTTCATGGCTCTTACAGCAAAGCGCAGCAGCTGCCCCTTACCTTGGAAGTAGGGTAGCTCCTCTCGGGTGCCCCCCCTGACTTGGACGTGGGGTAGTTCCTCTCCCCCGTGCTTCTGCACTGCCGTTGCAGCCACCATTCATCTGCACCACCATCGAAGCTGTGGTAAACAATAATTCAACAATGTATTGTTCCCCGTATTGTTTCTGTTATTGTGACAGAATCATATGTATGTTAACAGGTAAAAGCAAGACAATAATTAAAACTAATGTTCTGAACTATGGCTTTCAGTGGAAAGAAAAAGAGGTTCACACATAACATATACAAGTTTAATTCAAACCCTACTGTCTTAAATCTTGAACTGAAAGCATAGGTTTCTACCAACTAATTATATTTCTTTTTATTTTAATTTTTAATGAAAATGTGTACTTCCTCCTCTAACCACTGTGAAGCCTAGAAGCGGTGACAACTTGATAACAGTGGCTATTCTGAGGTCTAACATCTAGCTTTTAAAAAAATTTCTCTTCAGACGATCTTAAAGAGATGGCTGATTTCAGAACTGGGTAAAGAAATGCTCAAAATAGTCTTGGGAATCTTGAAGAACTAGAAAGCTGAGGAACTTCAAAGACCAATGGCGCCTGGACAGAAAGTTTAGGAATCCAAACAAAAAGGCCAAACATCTGAGTTTCTTGGGCAGAATGATGTTTCTGCTCCTCAACACACTGTTTACGTTTCTCATAGCATTCCTGCCAAGAAGCAAATGCCTTCTTATTTCATGGCTGCAGGAAAATCCACAGCGATTTTAGGAGCTAAGATGAAGAAATCTGTCATTGCTTCTACCTTTTCTCCTTCTGTTTGCCATGAAGGATAGCGCTGGACCCCATGATCTTAGTTTTTTAATACTGAGTTTTAAGCTGGCCAAATGTCTCCAAATGTTAATAGGCAACATCTAATTTGTCACTATGATAGACTGCTATGGCATCCATTCACCATTCTGAGCACTGAGAAAGGAAAATAATCGTCAATATTTATGCTATTTTTGTTTCTATTTAGCATAGGTTATGTAACTACAAGCAGTTCCAGGAAAACAAGCTAGATTGTCTCTTCTGGGGGTGATGAGAGAGTGATGGGTAGCAGCTATAATACAGATGAAGCCTCACTCACTGGCCTGCTGCTCACCTCCTGCTGTGGAGGTCTGGTTCCTAATAGACCAAGGACTGGTACTGGTCCTGACCCACTGTGCTGGTATTGTGGACTCCTGCTCTGAACCCAATAGTGAGACATTCTGTAGGAAAAACCACCCTGCTTCCTCCCTGTTTCTGAACAAATAAGTGTCATTAAAATTGGGAGAGGAACAGTTATTTAGTCTTAAAGGAGAACACAAAAGTGCAACATATGAGTACATTCTTTCAATAAACTGTGAAAAGACATCTGCTTTTTGAGAATCAGGGAAATTTGTACATGGATTGCATATTAAATGTTCATTTTATTGGGAACCAAAAAGCATTTATTTTTTTTCTTATCCTATCATTCTACCATGAATACTTGTAATGTGCATTTTGTGAAATGTTCGTCTTGTCCCTAAAATACTTCAGGAAGCAACCTAGATGCCCATCAGCAGATGAATGGATAAGAAAGCTGCGGTACATATACACAATGGAGTATTACTCAATATTAAAAAGAATACACTTGAGTCAGTTCTAATGAGGTGGATGAAACTGGAACCTATTATACAGAGTGAAGTAAACCAGAAAGAAAAACACCAATACAATATACTAACACATATATATGGAATTTAGAAAGATGGTTATGATAACCCTGTATGCGAGACAGCAAAAGAGACACAGATGTATAGAACAGTCTTTTGGGCTCTGTGGGAGAGGAAGAGGGTGGAATGATTTGGGAGAATGGCATTTAAATATGTATAATATAATATATGAAATGAGCCGCCTGCCCAGGTTCAATGCTTGATACTGGATGCTTGGGGCTAGTGCTCTGGGACTACCCAGAGGGATGGTATGGGGAGGGAGGAGGGAGGGGGGTTCAGGATGGGGAACACACATGTATACATGTGGCGGATACATGTTGATGTATGGCAAAACCAATACAATATTGTAAAGTAATTAACCTCCAATTAAAATAAATAAATTTATTTTAAAAATAAAAAATAAATTAAAAAACTTCAGGAAAAATGAATAAGGAATAATAGAAAGAATGTAATGATTATTTGTCTTGATTTAAAAACAGCTAGCTGCTATGCTATGCATAGCTGCTATGGATTGAATTGTGTCCACCCTTGACTCTCAATGTGATGGTATTATAGAAGCTGGACATTTGGGAGGTACCCAGGTTGACATGGGGTTTTGATGGTGGTCCCTCATGATGGAATTAGCCTGTTACTCTTTCTCTATTTTATCCTCCCTCTTCCTTCCCTTCAACCACCACATGTGAGAAGATAGCAAGAAGAGAAAGACTGATGCAAGTCAACAATGTCTTCACCGGTAACTAAACTGGCCATAATCACTGATGAACATAGATGCAAAAGTCCTCAACAAAATTCCAGCAATAAGAATCCAACAACACATTAAAAAGATCATATACCATGACCAAGTGGGCTTTATCCCAGAGATGCAAGGATTCTTCAATATCTGCAAATCAATCAGTGTAATTCACCACATTAACTAATTGAAAATTAAAAGACATGATTATCTCAATAGATGCAGAGAAAGCCTTTGACAAAATTCAACATCCGTTTATGATAAAAACCCTTCACAAAGCAGGAATAGAAGGAACATACCTCAACATAATAAAACCTATATATGACAAACTCACAGCAAATATTATCCTCAACGGTGAAAAATTGAAAGCATTACCCATAAAGTCAGGAACAAGACAAGGGTGCCCACTTTCACCACTACTATTCAACATAGTTCTGGAAGTTTTAGCCACAGCAATCAGAGCAGAAAAAGAAATAAAAGGAATCCAAATTGGAAAAGAAGAAGTAAAACTCTCACTGTTTGCAGATGACATGATCCTTTATATAGAAAACCCTAAAGAATCCACCAGAAAATTACTAGAGGTAATCAATGAATATAGTAAAGTTGCAGGATATAAAATCAACACACAGAAATCCCTTACATTCCTATACACAAATAATGAGAAAGTAGAAAAAGAAATTAAGGAAACAATTCCATTCACCATTGCAACAAAAACAATAAAATACTTAGGAATATATCTACCTAAAGAAACTAAAGACCTATATATAGAAAACTATAAAACACTGATGAAAGAAATCATAGAGAACACTAATAGATGGAGAAATATACCATGCTCATGGATCAGAATAATCAATATAGTGAAAATGAGTATATTACCCAAAGCAATCTTCAGATTCAATGCAATCCCTATCAAGCTACCAGCGGTGTATTTCACAGAACTAGAACAAATAATTTCAAGATTTGTATGGAAATACAAAAACCTCGAATAGCCAAAGCAATCTTGAGAAAGAAGAATGGAACTGGAGGAATCAACTTGCCTGACTTCAGGCTCTACTACAAAGCCACAGTCATCAAGACAGTATGGTACTGGCACAAAGGCAGAAATATAGATAAATGGAACAAAATAGAAAGCCCAGAGATAAATCCACACACCTATGGACACCTTATCTTTTACAAAGGAGGCAAAAATATACAATGGAGTAAAGACAATCTCTTTAACAAGTGATGCTGGAAAACTGGTCAACCACTTGTAAAAGAATGAAACTAGATCACTTTCTAACACCACACACAAAAATAAACTCAAAATTGATTAAAGATCTAAATGTAAGACCAGAAACTATAAAACTCCTAGAGGAGAACATAGGCAAAACACTCTCAGACATAAATCACAGCATGATCCTCTATGATCCACCTCGCAGAATACTGGAAATAAAGCCAAAATAAACAAATGGGATCTAATTAAACTTAAAAGCTTCTGCACAACTAAGGAAAATATAAGCAAGGTGAAAAGACAGCCTTCTGAATGGGAGAAAGTAATAGCAAATGAAGCAACTGACAACTAATCTCAAAAATATACAAGCAACATATGCAGCTCAATTTCAGAAAAATAAACGACCCAATCAAAAAATGGGCCAAAGAACTGACTAGACATTTCTCCAAAGAAGACATACAAATGGCTAACAAACACATGAAAAGATGCTCAACGTCACTCATTATTAGAGAAATGCAAATCAAGACCACAATGAGGTACCACTTCACACCAGTCAGATTGTCTGTGATCCAAAAGTCTGCAAGCAATAAATGCTGGAGAGGGTGTGGAGAAAAGGGAATCCTCTTACACTGTTGTGGGGATGCAAACTAGTACAGCCACTATGGAGAACAGTGTGGAGATTCCTTTAAAAAATTGCAAATAGAACTGCCTTATGACCCAGCAATCCCACTGCTGGGCATACACACCGAGGTAACCAGAATAGAAAGAGACACGTGTACCCCATTGTTCATCGCAGCACTGTTTATAATAGCCACGATATGGAAACAACCTAGGTGTCCATCAGCAGATGAATGGATAAGAAAGCTGTGGTACATATGCACAATGGAGTACTACTCAGCTATTAAAAATAATACATTTAAATCAGTTCTAATGAGATGGATGAAACTGGAGCCGATTATACAGAGTGAAGTAAGCCAGAAAGAAAAATACCAATGCAGTACACTGATGCATATATATGGAATTTAGAAAGATGGCAATGATGACCCTGTATGCAAGACAGTAAAAGAGACACAGATGTGTAGTGCGGACTTTTGGACTCTGAGGGAGAGGGAGAGGGTGGGATGATTTGGGAGAATGGCATTGAAACATGTACACTGTCATGTAAGAAATGAATCGCCAGTCTATGTTCGATGCAGGATGCAGGATGCTTGGGGCTGATGCACGGGGATTATCCGGAGGGATGATGTTGGGTGGGAGGTGGGAGGAAAGTTCATGTTTGGGAGCTCATGTACACCCGTGGTGGATTCATGTCAATGTATGCCAAAACCAATACAGTATTGTAAAGTAAAATAAAGTAAAAATTAAAATTTTTTTTAAAATGCACAGAAGAACTGTAGGAAAACAGTCATAATGCCTGGGATAGTTATGATGCTTGGGTCACTCATGTAAAGCCAGATATACTGGGGTATGAAGTCAAGTGGTCCTTAGGAAGCATCATTACAAACAATGTTAGGTGAGGTGATGGAATTCCAGCTGAGCTATTCAAAAATCATAAAGAATGAGGCTGTAAAAGTGCTGTATTCAATATGTCAGCAAATTTGGAATACTCAGCAGTGGCCACAGTACTGGAAAAGGTCAATTTTCATTCCTTCCAAAGGAAAGATAATTCCAAAGAATGTTAAATCTATCATGCAATTTTTCTAATCTCACTTGCTAGCAAGGTAATGCTCAAAATCCTTCAAGCTAAGCATCAACACTACATGAACTGAGAACTTCCAGATGTACAAACTGGTTTGAGGAACCAGATATCAAATTGCCAACATCCATTGGATCTTAGAGAAAGAAAGGGAATCCCAGAAAATATTTCCGTATGCTTCACTGAATATGCTAAACCCTTTCACTGTTTAGACAACAAGAAACTGTGAAAAATTCTTAAGGAAATGGGAGTACCAGATCACCTTACCTGTCTCCTGAAAACCCTGTGTGTAGATCAAAAAGTGGCACTTAGAGTAAGACACAGAACAACTTAAAGATGTAAAACTGGGAAAGAAGCATGACAAGGTGTACATTCTCACTCTGGTTATTTAACTTCTATGTAGGATACATCATTCATTATGTTGGACCGCATAATTCCCAAGCTGGAATAAAGAGTGCTAGAAGAAATATCAACATCCACAGATATGAAGATGACACTGCCCTAACAGTAGAAAGCAAAAAAGAACTAAAGAGCCTCTTGAAGAGGAAAGAAGATGGAAAAACTGGCTTAAAACTCAACATTTAAAAAACAATTCACAAAAATATACTCAAAATTCATGGCAACCTGTCGCACCACTTCATGGCATATAGATGAGGGAAAAGTGGAAACAGTGGCAGATTTTATTTTCCTGGGCCCCAAAACCACTATGGACCTTGACTGCAGCCACGAAATTAAAAGACACTTGCTCCCTGGAAGGAAGAAAGGCTGTGAAAAACCTGCACAGTGTATTAAAAAGCAGAGACTCACTTTGCTAAAGAGGTCTGTAGTGTTAAAGCTATGATTTTGCCAGTAATCAGGTATATATGTGCAATCTGGACCATAAGAAAGGGTGATGAGCAAAAATTGAGCTTTTGAACTGTGGTGCTTGAGAAGATTCTTGAGAGTCCCTTATAAAACAGGGAAATGAAACCAGTCAATATGAAAGGAAATCAACCTCTGACAACTGCTGTCTTAGCTGAGGCATCTACTGAGGCCTCCAAGTGGAAAGAACGGATGCTTCCACTGGAAAAGTGCCTAACCATGGCAGCTCCAAGCAAATAGTTTGTAGCTCCACCTCTGGAGGAAGCTCAAAAAGGCTGAATGCTCTGTGTACCCTGGGTCCCCCGATACATGTGTTTCATTCTCCCTAGAGGCCAAGGAAGGGGCATTCTGAGCCCTGGAGGAGG
This sequence comes from Ovis aries, assembly GCF_016772045.2. NCBI lineage: Eukaryota > Metazoa > Chordata > Mammalia > Artiodactyla > Bovidae > Ovis > Ovis aries. The sequence goes on from NC_056074.1 coordinate 35,159,440, forward strand.
GTGATGGCTCAGGGATCCACTGGGGCAAACACTTAACAAGTGGCACTGGAAAGGACAGAGCAGGCATACATGGCTGAGAGCTGGTGACTGGGGTGTGGGAACAAGAGGGAACCAGCTCTGCATGAAGTACCTCACTCGAAATCCCCTGGAGGGCAAGCCCAGTGATAAGATCATCTGAGATGGGATACAAAGAGAGTCTATTTCATTACCTCTTATAATTTCTCTGAATGAGGAGGTGGTGGAGTAGGTGGGTCATCACAAACTCTTCCATGGCCTAGACCATATCTCAGCCGCTATCCTTGGAGCTGCCTCTACCCAGCTTCGGTCATGTAGTTCTGGAGGAAATGATATTCATGTGTGCTGCTGGGTCAGGGCCAAAACCATGTAAAGCCAATCATAAGACCCCATGTCCCTGCCATGATGGCTGATCTGGGGCTGTACATGTGATCTCAGGTGGGTCATTCAGAGAACACCCTTTAACTCTGACGTCTGCAATCTTCTTTCCTTACCAGGTGACGCCTCTGGGATTTAAAACCCTAGGGCAGGTAGCTTGGACTCCCTCACTAGGTGTAGAAGCCTTAAGGAAGAAAGTTGCTAGGCTAAGCCCATCAAAGAAGTCTGAAGGGGAAGATCAGGAGTGAGAGAGAATTGATGACTTCTGATTTCTTGGGTCTAGTCACTGAGATCTTTGTATTTGCTCTTATTCTTGTATCCTGGATTCCCAGAATCATTTCAATGAGTCTCCCTTTTCCTTGAAGCAAGTTACAGTTGGGCTCCTAGCAATTTTGATTCAGACTGGGTTCTCGATTCTTCCCGATCTTTGTATACCTCCCAGACATAAACAGAGGCACCCATTTGTTTCAGCACCATTATGAGTGAAATCCTTTATTCTTTACTGAGAATAGAATGTGCAGACCACCAAATACTGTTCTCTAGCATCCTGGGAAGGAGTGTTCAAAGGGCGAGTGAGTGTATGTTAGGAGCAGCCTTATTGATTCCTGAACCACTCTAAGCATTTACACTGCCCCTGCCAGGACAATCCTGTCATTTCCTCGATCAAAGACTGAGAAATACAGCCTCAGGAAGATGTCACCCAGGATCCAGGTCTCTCTAGATGTCCTCATTGTGTTCTCTTTAAAGGCTGTATAGCAGTGGCCTCTAGAATCCTGGGAGATCAGAGACACACACAAGTCAGTATGAGGCCTTACTGGCGAATCCCCCCAATATCCAGACCCAGCACAATTCTTTGTTTTATTTCCTTCTTTTGATAAGTATCAAGGGGTTTTCTCAGCAGCAGGGGATATGAGTTCATCAAAAACCAAAGAGGACCAAGACATGAGGTTGCCATGAGATAGGGTGTGGTGAGTGGAGGACTGGGAGTTGGGGAAACAGAGGAATGAAAAACAACAAAGTCCTACTGTAGAGCGTAAGGAACTATAATCAGTATTCAGTGATCGACCACATGAAAAAGAATAAGAAGAATTATATTTTATGTGCATAACACACTTTTTATGTGTCTCACATTGCAATGCAGCAGAACTTAATGCAACACTGAAGATCAGCCACACTTCAATATAATTTTTTCGAAAAGAACAAGAATGTCCATAGTTCTCCTCTTTCCCTGTTTCCTTCCTTCTGCCTCCTGCTGCTTGTTTTCTCTGTAGAGAAGCTGTTTCTCCTCCTGCGTCCTCACAATCCATACTTTATTTAAAAACTTTATTTTGTATTGGAGTATAGCTGATTTACAATATTCTGAGTTTCAGGTGGACAGGAAAGGGACTCAACCATATGTATCCGTGTATCCTAGTCCCAAAGATAACCCTCCCATCCAGGTTGTCATATAACTGAGCAGAGTTCTCTGTGCTACACAACAAATCATTGTTGGTTATCCATCTTAAATAGAGCAGTGTGAACAACATGTTCTTGAAGACTTAACTCAGGAAATCTGTGAAGCCTCCTTTGGCCCACACTCACCCTCCTTGGCCACTCCAGTCTTGGTTGGGTAATGTACTCTGGTTCCCCATCCCCACTGGTCAGTCCTTAGCCCTCATCATCCTTAGTAAGTCCCCATTGCCTTAGTGCAGACCACCTTGAGATGCCATTTGCATGGAATCCAGGGCAGTTCTGCCTAGAACCAAGCAACCATCCATATGGCTCAATGAGTTTGTGTTTTCAGAATTCCTGAAATTCCCTCTCTTCCTCAAAGCCTTCTTTGAGCTCATCAGCCTGCTTTGAACTCCTGTAGGGAGCTGACATGAAGCCTGCACCCTGTACCGGGGCAGAGGAATCACTATTCACACTTTATTCACCTTAGTATCCAACCTCCCCACAGAGGGGTCGGATACCCCAACTCACAAAGGAGGCACCTGGCCAGAGCAAGGGGAAGATGCAGCCAAGTACTAAGCTGACCATGTAATTTATCATCCAAACCAGAAAAAACTTGAGAAGAGAAGGCAGACTCTTAACTTATGCTGGGACATCACACAGGGACTGTCCCCAGCCATTCTGCTTGTAATGTGGCCTATTTCAGGGACTGCTAGAGCTTACTTCCATGTTAATACAGCTAAGGGTTCAGATTGAACTGAAGCTCTTTGAGGACTGAGGACCTTAGTGTTCCCCTCTCCTTGTGACTCCTACCATTCCAGCATGGTGTGGCATCTCCATATTTATTTCAGGAAGATCAATGTCACAGACGGCCCTTTAATCTCATCTGGTTGGTTTTCTGGCAGGCACTGACCCAGCCAAAGGCCTCATCAGCATCTGCAATGGTGTGAGACGGCCAGTAGAGGACACCCTCCTCCCAACAGCAGCCCGTTGGTTGCTGCAAGCCTCAGGTTGAGAACCACCCCTCAGTATTGTGCCCTCACCTTGAGGATGTACGCTTGTGCTGGCACTGATTAGTTGATGCTGTTAACTGTGAACATAAAAGAGGGCAGCGAATTGACCACAGAACATGAAATGTAGTGCTGTTAGAGAGGGAGAGAGTTTGGCCCACGAGATCTTGTGTGTGGAGACTGGGAGTGACCTTGGGGCATGACCCTTCACCTTGGAAACCCATGGCATGGCACCGATGAGCTTCTGTATGTTATTGACCAGTCTTCTAGGCCTTCAATCAGTGCTGTTCTGGTGTCCACAAGGGCCTTTCAGCATCCAGAACAAGCAATAACCTTTATTTTCATGGAGATGCTGAGAGATAGTGGAAGAAAGCGGGCATCAAGGTCACTCTGAGTCTCTCCAGAGCTGCCCCCTTCCTGACTGTCTCCTAAACAGCCCTTTGTCTCTTGCCCTCTTTTCCTTTGCTCTAGACACAACACCTTTCTTGACATCCTCGAATGCAGTACTTGAATACACCAGGAACTTTTGCACCTTGACCCAGGCTGGTCATCCTTCCTAGAAGACTCCACTCCACTTTGACTAGCAAATTTCATCTCATCTTCCAGATTCCACCTTAATTGTATCGTTTTCAGGAAGTCTTTCCCCCAGTGTTTATCAGTCTCCTGTTTTGGTCACTCTCTGTAGAGCCTCATGTCTACTGCTGCTGCTGCTAACTCACTTCATTTGTGTCTGACTCTGTGTGACCCCATAAACAGCAGCCCACCAGGCTCCACCATCCCTGAAATTTTCCAGGCAAGAGTAGTGGAGTAGGTTTCCATTGCCTTCCCCTCCTCACATCTAGCATGTACCAAAGTCACAATTCACTATGTGGGTGAGTCACTTCATGTACATCTGCCTTCTTACATGTGAGTCTGAGTTTTATTCTCATTGTCTCCCTAAAGTCCCTGGCACAGAGTGGATGCCCAATGCTTGTCTGTTCAGTGAGTGAATGAAGACTGAGAAAAAAATGAGAAACATTCAGATGGCTATATCTGGTGGGGAACAAATAACGGGTCGCACACAGAGTGAAGATGGAGATTCACAGGGGCAGGAGATTCTCATAGTAGGGGGAGAGAGGGGCTCCTCTGGGAGAGGGTGTCTCCCAGCACTGCTCCTACAACCAGCTCAAGCACTGAGACCCTGGCCAGGAAATATGTAACTAGCACACAGAAACTCCAAAGGACAGATCAGCTTTTGTCTGAGGATCTCACACAGAAGCCTATCAATTATGCCTATTGTCCTCAGGTCACTCCTGGATCCCACCTTCCTGATTCTCTGTTATAGCCCCACCACTGTGTGCCCAGGTAAGTGGGATGTCTTTTTTATTAGCTGATTTCATGTCTTAAGACTGCATCCAACCTCTCTCCACTACTGGGTAGCTGCTCACTAAGGAGACCAGTTTTCCCCATTTGCTCAGAACTTTCCCTGTTCTTAAACACACATTTATCTGTAATGAGAACTTCCTATGTTCTAGGTAGCCCTGGACTGTTGGTCATTTTATCATATCTCTGTTCAGGCTGGTGAAATTCTCCCTGATCCTCTGTTCACCACAATGTAGAGTCCTCTAACCATGCTCCCCACCTCAAAGGGCAGTGGATGCAGCTCTCTTCCAGGTGCACAGACCTCTCTGGACCCTTTTAGGACCCTGGTCAGAGCCATGCTCCGAAGGCCTGGGGATTATGAACCCATGAGTCATTTGTGTATCTGTGTGCTTGTGAGTTTGTTTGTATATATGTTTGCATGTGTCTCTGTGAGTGCTTGTGTGTCTCTGACTAGCTATGCATGTTTATATATGTCTCTGTGTATGTTTATATGTGTCTGCTTGTGTGTTTCCATGTGTCTGTGTATCTGTCTGTCATTGTGGGTGGCGTATATGTCTGTGTGACTGTGTGTCTGAGAATGCATTTGTGTGTGTCTGCCTGTGTCCATGTACAGTAGTGGGAGCATCACTTCAGCAGACTCTCAGAGGGAGAGGCTTACCTACCGGTCCGTGTGTACACTCCAGTCTCCTGCTTGGATAAATGGTACCCAATTGAGCTCTCCCTTGTAGTAGCGGTGGTCCACCCCACCAAACATCACCACACTGCCCTCCCACTTGTCTCTGTAGATAGAAGTGAGGGGGGGATCCTTGGAGGACAGTAACAACAGCACTGTCTGAGAGCTGTGCTTGTACACCCATCAAGGAATCGCGTCTAGGAGCGATTGAGATCCAGACTGAGGTCTGTTACTGGCTAATGAATGGCACAGAGGTGGTTAGAAGCTGGAGCACTTGGCTGGGCTCCATCACATATGTCTTCTGAAGACGCCCTGGACTTCCAGCAACCTGAGTGCTCAGACACCCTCAGAGGAGAGGGTGCTGAAGCGTTTGGCTTTCCCCTTGTCCACCTTGTCATTTTTCAGGAAAATCAAGGCCTGGGAGTTCTAAGGGTGTGGATTCAGGTCACCAAGATTTGGCTCCACTGGCCTGTGACCTCTACTATCCAAAGGGCCCCACACTTATAAGGGACCCCACCCCTGCTCTCCCTGTCTTGAAATGCCTAATATTTCTTGAACAAGGCTGCCACAGTTTTTTGTCCCACTCTTTCATTTTTCACTGGAATCTACAAATTGGGTAACTGGACCTGGGCTCCCAGTGAAATGCTAATGTGGAAGGAAAGATATCCACCAGGGTTCTCCTTCTTTCCTTATCAAATTCATAAGCAAATCCTAATGCTTTTATTCAACATGCTTTCTGTTGCCTTCCATTAGCCTTCCTCCTCACTCAACTGCATAGACCTATTTACTGATTCTGAGCCCAGGAGCAGGGTGTGTTCCAATAAAACGTTATTTATAAAAGCCAATGGTGAAGCCAGATAGGGCCCTGGGGCAATAGTTACCTTGGGTTAGATTATCTCTCAGGATACTTCTTTATCAAGTGTTCTATAATTTTTGTGCAACTGAAATCATCTTACAGCTACTTTGGAGAAAGGGATTGTCTATCTCAGACATACTTGCTCAAGTAGAAGGCAAAAATAGGTTCAGAAATGGCACCTTCATTCATCAGGTTGTCAAAACTGGGGAGGGCTCCAGTGAAGGATATTTTTGGATAGTTCAAGCTCAAGACACCATCAAAAGGTATACCCTCAATCCCGGATTTTGCCAGGCTTATACCGAACTTCTGGTCAGTACTTACAAAGTCGCCAATCTGTGGGAGAGAACAATGTTCCCACTTACATATATGTGAAGTGGCCTAGGACTGGGCTGGTGTGCATTGCCATTAGATCCTCAGAGAAGAAATGAAGCTGGGCTCTGTCTTCGGTGGCCCACAGATGGTTAGACAAAGCTGGGGGAGGGGGGGAATTTGGGTTCCACTTGAGAGACGCTGTGTATTTTAAAACACCTGTCTATGTGAAAAACATCACCTGAGTGAGTCAAATTGGCCTCCTGGCTTCTGTACAGGTGTGGCAGCCAAGTCAGTCCAGGACCCATTGGCGCCACCTTATGGACAAAATGAGTCAAGAGCAAGATAGTCTTCTCTTTGGCATCACTGTGACCTAATGACAAGAATGGACTGCACTCTCTGTAATGTACTGTGGATTCTGCATTTGTCCAGGACGACAGTAGCCGAAAACACAATCTTGCTTGCAGGGTTCTATGAAATTACTGCCTGGGGAATTCACCTTTGGGGATATGTGTGTATTTGTGTGAGTGTGTATGAGAGAGAAAGTGAGAGAGCAGAACTACTCAAATAATTTTAGGGAGGCAGGCTCATTCATCAGGCCCGTTGACTTCTCAGGCCTCCAATTTCCCATTATGGATATCTGAAGCCCTTGACTGCCCCCAGGGTCCTCAGATCAGTTTTATTCTGTCCCCAAACACCCCACAGAAACTTCAGTTCTGAAAAGCCAGCCTAACTCCACCTTTTACCACCTGTGTGCCCTCAGCAAATCCCTTGCTGTCTGCACCTCAGTTTCCTCATATGTCTCATGAGCTAATCAGAGTAACTGCTGTGTTGGGTTGTTGCAGAATTAAACCAGTTATCACCTGAAAGTGCCTGGAACAGTCTGTGAATATAAAAGTGGTGCTTTTTTCCCTTCTTCTCACTCCCAGAAAAATGATCCCTGAACTGCTCATGGGCAGAGGAGGTGCAAGTCCAAACCTCAAGCCACTTTCTGGGTTAGCTAATCTGTTTGCTCGTGTGTCACCACAGGCACTGTCTCCCCAGATACAGGATCCTATGGATAAGATGGCCAATATCTATGGGAGTTAGGCTAGGAAAGATCCTGCTGGATGGTCCTGCATCTTTTTTGCAAGCAGGGGTCACTCCATAGCCAGTCCTGATTCAGCGTATGTTACCCGAACTGTGTTATAAACAAGAAGTCCTTTCACCCTTCCAGTAATGTACTTGATGCTGAAGATCTTTTGGGTAGGCCGGAAGGTTGAAGAATAAAGATGTCTGAACATAACCTTTCTAGCTGCAGACACAACAGATGAGTGTCATTACGTGCCAAGAGTGGAAACAGGGTGGCAGGGCAAGTGAAGGATGGTCCAGTATGGGGTGTCTGTACTCACAATAGGCTAGACTTTGGCAAAAGACCGAGGGCACCCACAAGTCAGATGAGCCTGTGTCAAAGACAACCTGGAATTCCTGAGGCTGTGTTTCAATGGTGATGTTACCTATGTAGAGCATCTACAGTGAAAAGAAGGGAGTGGGTTAGTGCAGAACTGACTACCCTCTGTTCCCACACTGATGTCTCCCTCTGGGTGTCACATATGTCTTGACATCACTTTCTAACCACCATGCAGCTCACAGACTTTGGTCACAGAGGTTTCTGCATTTGATATATTATTCCTGTGCTACATTGTATGCAGGATATTGATTCTAAGACCAGGCATTGAAGTGGTACCTCCTGCACTGGAAGTACAGAGACATAATCACTGGGCCTCCAGGACTGCTGGACACCCACGGAAGTTCTGGTGCCTTCATTTGAGAAGCTCTGTAGTCTCTTCCAGAGAAGGCAATGGCACCCCACTCCTTTACTCTTGCCTGGAAAATCCCATGGATGGAGGAACCTGGTGGGCTGCAGTCCATGGGGATGTTAGGAGTCAGAAACGACTGAGCAACTTCAGTTTCACTTTTCACTTTCATGCATTGGAGAAGGAAATGGAAACCCACTCCAGTGTTCTTGCCTGGAGAATTCCAGGGAATGGGGGTGGGGGGGGCCTGGTGGGCTGCTGTCTCTAGGGTCACACAGAATCGGACATGACTGAAGAGACTTAACAGCAGCACCAGCAGCAGCAGCAGTCTCTTCAGTCCCAGCCTCAGCACCCCTTTCTCCAGGAGGTCTTTCTGGATCAACCCCAGGCACTCCCTCTATCAGACCACATCCAAGCAACTCCACACAGGTAACCCTTTCACTCGACATGTATTTACCCTTTGCCTATCTCTCAGGCTGGCATGGGCATTCCTGAAGACAAAATAAGCCCTTTATCTAATCTAAAAAGAGTAACCACAGTGTAAGATTCTTATGGCCTTACACGGTATACAGGTTCAGTAACTTTTTACTGCTGTGGTTCTTGCATCTGTGCAAACTGAATTCCTCTGCCTGGGGAGTCACAGTTGCTTGGCAGTTGGTTCTACCTTTTGATCAGTGATGGCTCACTGTTCATCTATAACTGAGTGGCTCACCTGTTCCTAAGGAACAATAGCCCTCAAAGTAATGATGCGTCTTTGACACAGAAATGGATGTTTACTTGCCACCTGGTAATTGCCCAGCACAGTCACCAAGACCAACAGTTGAGGATGATAGTGTCTTCTCCTCTGGGTGGGGTCCCTGTTTTCCAGTGCGTCTGCCTCCTGCAGGAACCCCAAACCAACATCCCACCAGGCACCTCCAGAAGAGCCCCAGTGCTAGGCTAGAGCACCAGGGGGCGCTGTGGAGCACCATCCTCCCAAAATACATCCATGATGTTTCTCAGCGGGTGAGTAGTTAGATTTGAGCCACGAGAGGACATCTGGGACAGTCTGTAAGCACGTTCCTTCAGGAAATTTTTCAGCATGTTTCTTCCACTGAGGGCATTTCTCATGGTCTTCATTCTCCCTAGAGGTATTCTTTCACCGAGCATTTGACAAAGAAAACAAAGAAGATGCTACAACAAGCTGTCAGTGTTAAGGTATAACTTTCATTGTAATGGCCCTGTGTATTTTCTAATCATTTTTATGAGGCACATTATTATCAGAATTTTATGCATATACCATGGCAAAAACATCAATTTTAATGCAAGTTCTCTTCTGCAATCTTGGATAAGCCATATGACCATGTGGTGTCTCAGTCTCCCCTTCGGTGAAATGGTGGAATGTAACAATACAAATCCTCCAAATAGAATATCTTGGGGATAAGTGAAGTGATAGATATAAGGTACCTGATAAATAGAAAGTCTCAACATGACATCCATTAGCACTGTTGTTGCCATCCTTTTCAAAGAACACTATCCTTTTCAAAGAACCTCAAGGAAGGAGGTAGAAGAGGGATTCTTTTACAAGGGAGCAATAAGTTGACTATGGTCACACTGCTTGTCAGATAGAAAACAGTGTATATAAAACAGTGTATCTTTATCCACTTTGAAAGAGAAGTGAGAGTTGAAAATAGAATCCAAGTTTTAGGGAACAAGTAAGGGAAATTCAGAGGCTTGAGAAGGAAGAAAGAGTCAAATGAAAAATTAAAAGAAAACAACAGAGAGAAATACACTCCCAGTGACCTCCAAAGAGATGGAGAGATAAATGACAGTGAGACAGAGATGCAGACATAGACATATACACACTGAGGTAGACCAGGAAAAAAGAGGACATGTTGAAAATAATGTAGAAAAGTGCTATTCTACAGGACCACATCGACATCAACATAAGCTGTGCACTGAACAGTTGCAAGGATTTGTACTTTCAATAGGTCATGACATGACGGGACCCCAAGATCTGTGCAACCCAAATCTGCACCAAGACCTTGGGATCCACAGTTCCTACAGCAAGTTACTTGACAATAAGATAGAGTTGAACTTTAAGACTCTTAGGGAAATATTCCATTCCCTTCTAAACCTGATGGGTGGAAGAATAGTCAGATGAAAAGAAATCCAAGAAAGGAATATGATGTGACTTACAGTCGCCATACTTTCTTGACTATGAACTCTGAGAAAGCCACCAGCCTGAGGAGCACAAGCCACTTCATGTTTCTTTCCTTCTCCAAGTACTCAGGTAAGTTTGGGTTCTTAGCATGTAATGCTGACTAGGAGCCGCTAGTTATATATGCCCTGACCTACCCTAGTTTTCTACTTTAGGCCAATAAAAGATTGGAAAAAAACACAAAGCTCTTGATAAAAACATTACCTTCATCAATGTCCTTGGCGAGTGTCCTTTGAAGCTTTTCAGAATACAGAGAATTGAACTGTAATATCTTCTTTGAAGCTTGGCTGGAAAATCAAACTGATCTCCATGAACATCTAAGAAGACAGAGAACCTTGCCTACTTGGAGAAAAAAATACTAAAACATCATGAAATAGATACTAGGGGCCATGCTCGACACTCGTGGTTTCATGTAATTTTTCTAGAGACTTCATGAGATATTCATTCCTGTTTTTCATTGGAGAGGAGACTGCTAGGAGGATAAGTTGTCAAATGGCAATCTGAAGACTTCAGGAACAGGCCAGGGACATAAAACTGGCTTTAGGTAGTGGGTCTAAATGGCAGACATCAGGGGCACCTATGATACCAGGCTGCATCAAAGATTTACGGCAGAGCAGTACTTCAATTACATGGTTTCAATATTGGAAGAAATCTCATATGCATCCACAAGATATTATATATCATTCAACAAACTTACAAGGAAGAACTGTGTGCTTGGTTGTGGGTTAAAATCTTCAAAGTTAAAGCTGATCATGTCAAAAGTAGTCTTTATCTTAAGAGAGCTAGCAGTCTAGTTCTCACAAACTAATGGCCCCAGGAGGCAGGAAATATGATACTAGGACCAGGTGGCCATGTTCAAATCTGGGCAGCACAGGCCTTACCACTGGGAGCAGCCTTTCCTCTACTTCACACATGCTGGAAAGCAGGCCGGTTGGCCATGTTTTCAAGAGAATCAGAAGTTTAGATATTTATGTACAATCTACTGATTTTAATGTTAGCAACAGTTTCCCCCCCCCCCCCCCCCAATGGGAATGAAAGCTCCACTGGGATGTGCTGAAATCAGCCTTCAGTCACTGCAGGTTTTTGTTTCTGGCCTAGAGTTGGGACTGCTGCGGGGACAGAGAGGAATTTAATTCATGTTGGTTGATTTTAAAAGAGACTGAATGCATACTAAACATGCTGACTTATTGGAAAAGACCCTGATATTAGGAAAGATTAAAGGCATGAAGAGAAATAGAAGACAGAGGATGAGACGTGTGGATGGCATCACCAAGTTGATGGGATATGAGACTGAGCAAGCTCTGGGAGTTGGAGATGGGTAGGGAAGCCTGGCATGATGCAGTCTATGGCATTGTAAAGAGATGGACACAACTGAAGGACCGAACTGAACTGTACAAATTGAGAACAAAGACTAATCTAATTGTGTCAAGTTGTTGACTAGCTACCTACAACAACACATTACTTAAGTGGCTTTAAAATTCAGACTTAAGATTCTATATTCAGAGTGGAATATCTTCTAAGGAAAAACAAAAATACTGCCCATCAAAAACAAAACCAAAGAAAACCAAAAGAAATAAAGGAAAGAAATCTGACGCTATATCCAACAATTATATTCCCTTGGTATCTCTACTTTTCTTGAAGAAACCTCTAGTTTTTCCCATTCTATTCTTTTCCTCTATGTCTTTGCATTGATCACTGAGGAAGGCTTTCTTATCTCTCCTTGCTATTCTTTGGAACTCTGCATTCCAATGGATATATCTTTGCTTTTCTCCTTGGCTTTTTGCTTCTCTTCTTTACACAGCTCTCTGTAAGGCCTCCTCAGACAGCCATTATGATTTTTGCATTTCTTTTTCTTAGGGATGGTCTTGATTCTTGTCTCCTGTACAATGTCATGAACCTCTGCCCATAGTTCATCAGACACTCTGTCTATTAGACCTAGTCCCATAAATCTATTTCTCACTTCCTCTGTATAGTCATAAGGGATTTGATTTAGGTCATACCTGAATGGTCTAGTGCTTTTCTCCACTTTCTTCAATTTCAGTCTGAATTTGGCAATAAGATGTTCATGATCTGAGCCACCGTCAGCTCCCAGTCTTGTTTTTGCTGACTGTATAGAGCTTCTCCATTTTTGGCTGCAAAGAATATAATCAATCTGATTTTGGTGTCAACCCTCTGGTGATGTCCATGTGTAGAGTCTTCTCTTGTGTTGTTGGAAGAGGGTGTTTGCTATGACCAGTGCATTCTCTTCACAGAACTCTTAGCCTTTGCCCTGCTTCATTCTGTACTCCAAGGACAAATTTACATGTTACTCCTGGTGTTTCTTGACTCCTACTTTGGCATTCCAGTCCCCTATAATGAAAATGATATCTTTTTTGGATGTTAGTTCTAGAAGGTCTTGTAGGTCTTCATAGAACTGTTCAACTTCAGTTTCTTCAGCTTTACTGATCAGGGCATAGACTTGGATTACCATAGTATTGAATGGTTTGCCTTGGAAATGAACAGAGATCATACTGTCATTTTTGAGATTGCATCCAAGTACTGCACTTTGGCCACCTCATGCAAAGAGTTGACTCATTGGAAACAATTCTGATGCTGGGAGCGATTGGAGGCAGGAGGAGAAGGGGACAACAGAAGATGAGATGGCTGGATGGCATCACTGACACTGTGGACGTGAATCTGAGTGAACTCTGGGAATTCGTGATAGGCAGGAAGGCCTGGCGTGCTGTGATTCATGGGGTCGCAAAGAGTCAGACACGACTGAGAGACTGAACTAAACTAAACTTCATTTCAGACTCTTTTGTTGACTATGATGTCTACTCCATTCCTTCTAAGGCATTCCTGCCCACAGTTGTAGATATAATGGTCATCTGAGTTAAATTCACCTATTCCAGTCCATCTAAGTTTGCTGATTCCTAGAATGGCTATGTTCACTCTTGTCATCTCCTGTTTGACCACTTCCAATTTGTCTTGATTCATGGACCTAACAGTCTAGGTTCCTATGCAATATTGCTCTCTACAGCATCTAATCTTGCTTCTATCACAAGTCCCACCCACAAGTAGGTGTTGTCTTTGCTTTGGCTCCATCCCTTCTTTCTTCCTGGAGTGATTTCTCCACTGATCTACAGTAGCATATTGGGCGCCTACCGACCTGGGGAGTTCATCTTTCAGTGTCCTAACTTTTTGCCTTATCATAGTTCATGGGGTTCTCAAGGCAAGAATACTGAAGTGGTTTGCCATTCTCTTCTCCAGTGGACCACGTTCTGTCAGACCTTTCCACCATGACCCATCTTTCTTGGGTGATCCCACATAGCATGGCTTAGTTTCATTGAGTTAGACAAGGCTGTGATCCGTGTGACAGATTTGCTAGTTGTCTGTGATTGTGGTTTCAGTCTGTCTGCCCTGTGATGCCCTCTCTCAGTGCTTACCATCTTACTCGGGTTTCTCTTACCTTGGACGTGATGTATCTCTTCATGGCTGCTCCAGCAAAGCACAGACACTGCTTCTTACCTTGGACGTAGGGTAGCGCCTCTTAGCTGCTGCCCCTGGTTTGGACGTGGGGTAGTCCCTCTCCACCACGCTTCTGTACTGCCAATGCAGTTGCCATGCATCTGCACTGCCATCACAGCTGCAGCTAGGAATAATTCTACAACTTATTGTTACTCATATTGTTTCTCTTATTGTGATAGAATCATATGTATGTTAACAGGTAAAAGCAAGAAAATAATTAAAACTAATGTTCTGAAATAAGTTTTCACTCTCTAGAAAAAAGAGGTTCACATATAATATATAGAAGTTTATTTCAAACCCTGCTGTCTTAAATCTTGAACTGAAAGCAAAAGATTGTACCAACTAATTATATTTCTTTTTATTTTAATTTTTAAGGAAGATGTGTACTTCCTTCTCTGACCACTGTAAAGCATAGAAGCAGTGACAATTTGATAACAGTGACTATTCTGAGTTCTAACTTCAAGCTTTTAAATACATTTCCAATCAGACAATCTTAAAGAGATGGCTGATTTCAGGACTGGATAAAGAAATGCATAAAATAATCTTGGGAATCATGAAGGACCGGAAAGCTGAGGGACTTCAAAGTCTAATGGGGACTCTAGAGAAATTTTAGGAATCTAAATGAAAAGGTCAAACACCTACCAGTTTTGGGGGCAGAATGATGTTTCTGCTTCTCAACACACTGTTTATGTTTGTCATAGCTTTCATGCCGAAAAGCAAATGTCTTCTGATTTCATGGCTGCATGTACCATCCACAGTGGTTTTAGAGGCTAAGATGAAGAAATCTCTCACTGCTTCCAAATTTTGTCCTTCTATTTTCCATAAAGGATGGGGCTGGATCCCATGGCCTTAGTTTTTTAATTTTTAATTTTAAGCTAGCGGAATGTGTCCAAATGTTAATAGGCAACATCTAGTTTGTCACTGTGATAGGCTGCTAGAGCACAAACTCACCATTGTGAGTACTGAGAAAGGAAAATAATCATCAATATTTATACTATTTTTGTTTCTATTAAGCATAGGTTATGTAACTACAAACAATTGTAGCCATTTCAGTCTTTTCAAAAGACCTTGATCAGGACAAATACTAAAGCAGAAATAGTCATTGTGTTTCTACCCACTTCTAGAAAGTGTTGCTAAGTTCTCAATACTGGATCTTGTAATGCTTGTGGATTAAATGAATAGAAATAAGGAAGGTGATACAGGTAGGTCAGGATGTGAGGTAACAAAGACAAGGTATTTAGAAGCTGAAGAATTGAGAGAGATTTGGGACCTGAGTTGGAAAAGAAGTTTTCAAACCAAATTGGGTCGTGTGGTATGTGTAATCCTCACTTCAGTCCTTAGAAGATCTCTACTGACTGGTCTGCCTCTATTTTCTGGAGCACGGTTCTCCAGAAGCATCACTTCTCCATTTAATCCACCAGCCAGTATTGAGAACTTAGCAACACTTTCTAGAAGTGGGTAGAAACACAATGACTATTTCTGCTTTAGTATTTGTCCTGATCAAGGTCTTTTGAAAAGACTAAAATGGCTACAATTATGGAGATCTCACATTTCCTCTAAAATCCCAACCAAGAATGTGACTTCCTTGGACCTGGAGAGGATGCGTTTACTTTTGGATCCACAGGTCTTAGCAGAACAGTAAGTCCCCTGTATATGAAGAAGTTACCTTTCAAAAGGGTGTTCAAAAATCCCAATTTCTTCATAAATCCAGGAAAGGTACTTAGGCAGCCAGCTAAGACAATTGGCTATATATTACTATAGTTTAATAGCTTTATGATACTTTTCACACAAATAATACATAAAACACAAATACAATAAAAGAAACATTTTTCATCTTGCAGTTCCTGGATATGGCATGGCAACCCATTCCAGTATTCTTGTCTGGAGAATCCCCATGGTAAGAGGTGCTTGGCGGACCGAAGTCCATTTGTTGAAAATTCAGACATAGCTGAGCAAATAAGCACGCCTTTAAAAATAGAATAGTGGTACCGTCTACATTACCACTGAATTTATGCTTCCTTTCAGACAGTGTAGGCTTGAAATAAAAGTCCTGCACTGTTGTACTCCATACAGTTCTGTATAGTAAAGTACACAAATGCATACCAACTTGTCTTGGATGTGCCCACAACAATGTGTGTCAGATCTGTGAACTAACTGATGTAATTGCACTTGCGAATGCACTTTTACATGTTTGAAAGTTTTCTACTTGAATGTTTGTATGTAACAAACTTGCTACACAGGTTTTCAGTGAATGTATGTAGTGAAGGAACAGGAGAGAAGAGTAAGGAGCTGCCTGTTCTCACCCTTTTTGTGGGTATTATGGCCACTCTGAATAGGAATTTCATTTGGTGTAATTGAAGCCTGGTGTATGGGAACATGACTGAAAGTGACAGAAGACCAGAATCCCAGGAGGTAGGAAAAGAGCTGTTGTTGGTTGAAAAGAGCCAAGAATGTGAAATAGGAGGAAACAAGTTTTCACTGGTTTATGTGAAACATTCGGCAAATATCATCCAGATTTGTCTGTAGTGATTGAGCTGTGGTTTAGAGGAACAGTCCCTTTTGCCCAGGAAGAGCAAGAGATGAGAAGAGAGAGGATTCTGAACCGTGAAAATCAAACATGAATGTCTAGTATTTTCTATGTATGTCAAATATGTCTAATATTGAAGAGATATAAGTCCTGTCAATTTATCCGCTCCTTCTGGAGAAGAATTAGGGTTGTAAAAGAGGAAAGGTCCACACTATGCTAGGACCTTATTCTTCTTCTGTCCTGTGAACATTGATTTGTAATGCCATTTTTTATAAACAGAGGATGTACTTTGTATGATTGAAGTCTTCTAATTTACTGTTCCATATAAACTTTTGATGCTGTTCTGTGCCCAGAGAGATGGGGCTCTGGGACCTGGCAGGCTCTTCTTCACATGCACCGTCCAGTGTATGGGGATCTACTGTCGTCTGGGCCCTGAGTTATATCTTCAGTCTGGGTTCACATCTGAGCAGTTAACTCTAGTTGGGTTTAATTAGATCATCTTGCTCTTTATCTTCAGTTTGTCCCATATTCTTTCTTTCCATGTCGCTTTTTATCCCTGACTTCTCTGTGACTGAGTAGCTTTTCTGATTCCCTTTTATATCCTTTGTCACTTTATTAACTGTAACTGTGTTTTAAGTAGTTTTAAGATCCATCCTATGCATCTCTAACTTGCAAATCTATCACTATTAATTATGATAATTATTAAATTATTTATTTATCATTTCTTTGTCTGTACTGGGACTTAGTGTGACATGCAAGAACTTCATTGTGGTTCAGTTCAGTTCAGTTCAGATGTTCAGTCGTGTCCGACTCTTTGCGACACAATGAATCACAGCACACCAGGCCTTCCTGTCCATCACCAACTCCCAGAGTTCACTCAGATGCATGTCCATCGAGTCAATGATGCCATCCAGCCATCTCATTCTCAGTTTTCCCCTTCTCCTCCTGCCCCCAATCCCTCATAGCATCAGAGCCTTTTCCAATGAATCAACTCTTCGCATGAGGTGGCCAGAGTACTGGAGTTTCAGCTTTATCATCATTCTTTTCAAAGAATTCCCAAGGCTGATGTCTTTCAGAATGGATTGGTTGGATCTCCTTGCAGCCCAAGGGACTCTCAAGAGTCTTCTCCAACACCACAGTTCAAAAGCATTAATTCTTCGCCGCTCAGCCTTCTTCACAGTCCAACTCTCACATCCATACATGACTACTGGAAAAAACATAGCCTTGACTAGACGGACGTTAGTCTGCAAAGTAATGTCTCTGCTTTTCAATATGCTATCTGTTGATCAAAATTTTCTTCTAAAGAGTAAGCATCTTTTAATTTCATGGCTGCAGTCACCATCTGCAGTGATTTTGGAGCCCAATAAAATAAAGTCTGACACTGTTTCCACTGTTTCCCCATCTATTTCCCATGAAGTGATGGGACCAGATGCCATAATCTTTGTTTTCTGAATGTTGAGCCTTAAGCCAACATTTTCACTCTCCTCTTTCACTTTCAACAAGAGGCTTTTTAGTTCTTCTTCACTTTCTGCCATAAGGGTGGTGTCATTGCATATCTAAGGTTATTGATATTTCTCCCAGCAATCTTGATTCCAACTTGTGTTTCTTCCAGTCCAGCGTTTCTCATGATGTACTCTGCATATAAGTTAAATAAGCAGGGTGACAATATACAGCCTTGATATACTCCTTTTCCTATTTGGAACTAGTCTGTTATTCCACCTCTAGTTCAACTGTTGCTTCCTGACATGCATACAGTTTTCTCAAGAGGCAGGTCAGGTGGTCTGGTATTCCATTCTCTCTCAGAAATTTTCACAGTTTATCATGATCCACAAAGTCAAAGGCTTTGGCATAGTCAATAAGGCAGAAATAGATGTATTTTTGGAACTCTCTTGGTTTTTCGATGATCCAGCGGATGTTGGCAATTGAATCTCTGGTTTCTCTGCCTTTTCTAAAACCAGCTTGAACATCTGGAAGTTCTCGTATTGGTTCACGTATTGCTAAAGCCTGGCTTGGAGAACTTTGAGCATTAATTTACTAGCATGTGAGATGAGTGCAATTGTGTACTAGTTTCAGCAGTTTTTTGCATTGCCTTTCTTTGAGATTGGAATGAAAACTGACCTTTTCCAGTCCTGTGGCCACTGCTGAGTTTTCCAAATTTGTTGGCATATTGAGTGCAGCACTTTCACAGCATCATCTTTCAGGATTTGAAACAGCTCAACTGGAATTCCACCACCTCCACTAGCTTTGTGTGTAGTGATTCTTTCTAGGACCCACTTGACTTCACATTCCAGGATGTCTGGCTCTAGATGAGTGATCACAAGATCATGAATACTCGGGTTGTGAAGATCTTTTTTGTACAGTCCTTCTGTGTATTCTTGCCACCTCTTCTTAATATCTTCAATTTCTGTTAGTTCCATACCATTTCTGTCCTTAATCGAGCCTATCTTTGCATGAAATGTTCCCTTGGTATCTCTAATTTTCTTGAAGAGATCTCTAGTCTTTCCCATTTTGTTGTTTTTCTCTCTTTCTTTGCATTGATCGCTGAAGAAGGCTTTCTCAACTCTTCTTGCTCTTCTCTGGAACTCTGCCTTCAGATGCTTATATCTTTCCTTTTCTCCTTTGCTTTTTGCTTATCTTCTTTTCACAGCTATTTGTAAGGCCTCCTCAGACAGCCATTTCGCTTTTTGCATTTCTTCTCCATGGGGATGATCTTGATCCCTGTCTCCTGTACAATGCCATGAACCTCATTCCATAGTTCATCAGGCATTTTATCTATCAGATCTAGGCCTTTAAATCTATTTCCCATTTCCACTGTATAATGATAAGGGATTTGATTTAGGTCATACCTGAATGGTCTAGCGGTTTTCCTACTTTCTTCAATTTAAGTCTGAATTTGGTAATGCGGAGTTCATGATCTGAGCCACAGTCAGCTCCTGGTCTTGTTTTTGTTGGCTGTATAGAGCTTCTCCATCTTTGGCTGCAAAAAATATAATCAGTCTGATTTCGGTGTTGACCATCTGGTGATGTCCATGTGTAGAGTCTTCTCTTGTGTTGTTGGAAGAGGGTGTTTGCTACGAGCAGTGCATTTTCTTGACAAAACACTGTTAGTCTTTGCCC
The DNA here is from genome assembly GCF_016772045.2 of Ovis aries. Lineage (NCBI taxonomy): Eukaryota > Metazoa > Chordata > Mammalia > Artiodactyla > Bovidae > Ovis > Ovis aries. The sequence continues at coordinate 35,178,621 of NC_056074.1, forward strand.
TGCTTCATTTCACCTTCCAAAGCCAAATTTGCATGTTATTCCAGGTGTTTCTTGACTTCTTACTTTTGCATTCCAGTCTCCTATAATGAAAAGGACATCTTTTTGGGGTGTTAGTTCTAAAAGTTCTTGTAGGTCTTCATAGAACCGTTCAACTTCAGCTTTTTCAGCATTAATGGTTGGAGCATAGACTTGGATTACCATATTGAAAGGTTTGCTTGGAAACGAAGAGAGATCATTCTGTCGTTTTTGAGATTGCATCCAAGTACTTCATTTTGGACTCTTTTGTTGACCATGATGACTACTCCATTTCTTCTGAGGGATTCCTGCCAGCAATAGTAGATGTAATGGTCATCTGCGTTAAATTCACCCATTTCAGTCCATTTTAGTTCACTGATTCCTAGAATGTCAACTTTCACTCTTGCCATCTCTTGTTTGACCACTTCTCATTTGCCTTGATTCATTGACCTGACATTCCAGATTCCTTTGCAATATTGCTGTTTACAGCATCTCACCTTGCTTCTATCACCAGTCACATCCACAGTTGGGTATTGTTTTTGCTTTGGCTCTATCCTTTCATTCCTTCTGGAGTTATTTCTCCACTGATCTTCAGTAGCATATTGGGCACCTACTGACCTGGGGAGTTCCTCTTTTGGTATCCTATCATTTTGCCTTTTCATACTGTTCATGGGGTTCTTGAGGCAAGAATACTGAAGTGGTTTGCCATTCCCTTCTCCAGTGGACCACATTTTGTCAGACCTCTCCACCATGTCCCACCAGTCTTGTGTTTCCCTGCAGGCATGGCTTAGTTTCATTGAGTTAGACAAGGTTGTGGTACTAGTGTGATTAGATTGACTAGTTTTCTGTGAGTATGGTTTCAGTGTGTCTGCCCTCTGATGCCCTCTTGCAACACCTACCATCTTACTTGAGTTTCTCTTACCTTGGGTGTGGGCTATCTCTCCACGGCTGCTAAGGACTCTCTATTTGAGGAGTGCAAGCTCAGTACTTGCAGCATTAAAATGTATTTGAGACATGCAGGCTTAGTGCTCAGTGGCATGTGGGATCTCAACATGTTCTTGATGGTTCTCTGACAAAGGAACAAATACTTGTAATTTGCAAATGTTTTGCATTGAAAAGCAGATCCTTAAACACTGGACCACCAAGGAAATCCCTATATTTGCCTTTTAATACATATAACATTTTTATCATTTTTGAGTACTGTTCATTCCCCCTGTAGATCCAGATTGTCACTCAGTTTTAAGTTCCTTCTGATTTGAAACCTTTTAAAAAACATTTATTACATTGGTCTGTTGGTGGTGATGCAGTCTTGCTGTTGTTATATGTGTGAGAAAGTATTTTATCTTGTTTTTGATATGTATTTTCCTTGAGTATTGAATTCTGAGTCAATTATGTTTCTCTCAGCATTTACAATATGGTGCCAGTGTCCTCTGGCTAACATTGCTTATTTTGCCTAATCTGCTTTCATCCCCATTTCTTGTTCTAATGTGCCTGTTTTTCCTTCTGGTTGCATTTCTTTGGTTATTGTCTTAAATCATGAATTCTGATGTGCCTTTGTATAGTTGTCATATTTCTTGTCCTTGAATTAACTGACCTTCTGTGTTAACAGGGTTAAAGAGTTCATCATTCCTGGAAAATTTTCAGCCAGTAATTATGCAGTTCTTTGCTCTATTCTCCTGTCTTTCACTTCCTGTGGGATTCCATTTACATATATTTTAGAACTCTTAAAGTTACTTCAAAGCTCTCTGATGCGCAATTAATTTTTTTCCACGGTGTTTGCATTTCTATTTTACACGTCTCTACTTAACATACTCAATATTCTTTAGCTTCATGCATATAAGGATTATTGATAATCACTCACATAGAGCCAGACATCCTGGAAAGTGACATCAAACCAGCCTTAGAAAGCATCACTATGATCAAAGCTAGTGGAGGTGATGGAATTCCAGTGGAGCTATTTTAAATCCTGAAAGATGATGCTATGAAACTGCTGAACTCAGTATGCCAACACATTTGGAAAACTCAGCAGTGGCCACAGGACTGGAAAAGGTCTGTTTTCATTCCAATCCCAAAGAAAGGCAATGCAAAAGAATGCTCAAACTACTGCACAATTGCACTCATCTCACACGTTAGTAAAGTAATGCTCAATATTCTCCAAGCCAGGCTTCAGCAATATGTGAACCGTGAACTTCCAGATGTTCAAGCTGGTTTTAGAAAAGGCAGAGAAACCAGAGATCCAATTGCCAACATCTGCTGGATCATTGAAAAAGCAAGAGAGTTCCAAAAATACATCTATTTCTGCTTTATTGACTACGCCAAAGCTTTTGACTGTGTGGATCACAATAAACTGTGGAGTATTCTGAAAGAGATGGGAATAACAGACAATCTGACCTGCCTCTTGAGAAACCTATATGCAGGTTAGGAAGCAACAGTTAGAACTGGACATGGAACAACAGACTGGTTCCAAATAGGAAAAGGAGTACGTCAAGGCTGTATATTGTCACCCTGCTTCTTTAACTTATATGCAGAGTACATCATGAGAAACGCTGGGCTGGAAAAAGGCACAAGCTGGAATCAAGATTGCCAGGAGAAATATCAATAACCTCAGATATGCAGATGACACCATCTTTATGGTAGAAAGTGAAGAGGAACTAAAAAAGCCTCTTGTGAAAGTGAAAGAGGAAAGCGAAATAGTTGGATTAAAGCTCAACATTCAGAAAACGAAGATCATGGCATCTTGTTCCATCACTTCATGGGAAATGGATGGGGCAACAGTGGAAATGATGTCACACTTCATCTTTTTGGGCTCCAAAATCAGTGAAGATGGTGACTGCAGCCATGAAATTAAAAGACGCTTACTCCTTAGAAGGAAAGTTATGACCAACCTAGATAGCATATCGAAAAGCAGAGACATTACTTTGCCAACAAAATTCCATCGAATCAAGGCTATGTTTTTTCCAGCGGTCATGTATGGATGTGTGATTTGGACTGTGAAGAAGGCTGAGCGGCGAATAATTGATGCTTTTGAACTGTGGTGTTGGAGAAGACTCTTGAGAGTCCCTTGGGCTGCAAGGAGATCCAACCAGTCCATTCTAAAGGAGATTAGCCCTGGTTGTTCTTTGGAAGGAATGATGCTGAGGCTGAAATGCCAGTACTTTGGCCACCTCATGCGAAGAGTTGACTCATTGGGAATGACTCTGATGCTGGGAGGGATTGGGGATGGGAGGAGAAGGGGACGACAGAGGATGAGATGGCTGGATGGCATCACCGACTCGATGGACATGAGTTTGAGTGAACTCTGGGAGTTTGTGTTGGACAAGGAGGACTGGCATGCTGCAATTCATGGGGTCGCAAAGAGTCTGACACAACTGAGCAACTGAACTGAACTGATGCAGTTTAATCTCCTTCCCTGCTAATTATGTAATATATATTTTACTTGTGTTTTTCCTAATTCATTTTCCCTCGTTATGGTTATTGTCTGGCTTCTTTACAGATCTGGATTTTTTTCTTTTTAAATTTATTTAATTATCTTAGTCAGAGGATAATCACATTAAAATACTGAGATGAAACTAGGACAAATACTTGTACAATTTATATGTAAATTTTAAACTGGATTGTGGATGTGCTCACTTTACCTTTGGATGCTGGATATTTTTAAATTGTTATAAATTATTCCTTTCACCATTTGCAAACACTGTTAATTTTTTGAAAACAATTGCATTTTTTGAAGGGTTGCTGTAAAGTTTTTTAAGCTGAGATGAAACCAGCCTTTAGATCAGGTTTACTATTTCCCACTAGCAAGGCAATATTGTCTTCAGGGCCCTATTGATCCCATGGGAATATGAGTAATTTCAGGGGCAGTCCTAATGTGGCAGAGAAATAGGAGAGGGAAACAACCTTCTCCCCAACAAATTCATAAAAAAAGAAAGAGAAAAAAAAACACACACATTTGAACACTGAGTAAATTCCACCAAATAACTTTTGAATGCAGTCAGAGGACATCAGGCACCCATAAAGCAGCCCATTATCTTCAAAAGGAGGTAGGAAAAAATGTACCAGATAAAAAGAGAGGCAAATTAGGTAGGGATGGAGATACGTCCTGGGATGGGAGTCTTACAAAAGGGAAGTTTCCAGACATCAGGAAACACTCTCACTGGCGAGTCTGTGGCAAGCCTTGGAACCTCAGAGGGCAACATAAGTGGGAGGAAAACTAAATAAATGATTTAAACCCACAGATTACATGCCCAAAGGTAAGTCCCAGCAGAGAAGCTGCACAGACACCTGCATCCACCACTAGCAAGAGGGCGCTGGGCAGGGAGGTGTGTGGTGTATTGCTTAGAGTAAGGACTGGACCAGAATGCCCCGAGGGCAATCTGAGGGAACTAACTTGAGATAGCAAACCAGACCCTGGGATAGCTACCCCAGTGAAAAGCCCTAAAGTAAGACACTGCCAGGCCTGCTCACAGAACAAAGGAGTAAGCAGAGCTAGCAGGCTGCGGACTGGCCCATCCCCTGCCAGAGACAGGCAGGTGAGGGCAGCCAGGGCCAGAAGTGGGCAATCATGGACCCAGAGAGGCATCATCTACCAAACTGCAAGCAGGCTTCATTGCTAACCAAGACTTCTTGGGATTCTGGATGGTCAACATCTGCCTGAGAATGTGCGCCAGTTGTATACCAGAAAACTGAGTGGCAGGGACGGGAGAGGCAATAAGTCGCAGCGACCATGCTTGCCAAACACCTGGTCTCCTGAGTGGCTCGGACCTGGGAAGGGCACAAAACGCAGGTCCAACTGAGTCTGTGCCTTTGAGGAGTACCCGAGTACCTGAACCTGAGCAGTTTAGACCTGGGAAGTGCATGCAACCCAGGGCCCACCTCAGACAGTTCCCAGCAGAGGAACCTAGAGCCTGAGCTGTGTAGACAGAGAAAGCATACACGCCATGAGCAGTGGCAAACCCAGTGTGGCCGACTTACTGCGAGCACAGCCATTGTTATCTGTTGGCAGCAACCCTCCTTCCTCACAGCACGACTGAACAAAGGAGCCCAAAAAGTTATCCACCACCACTGAAAAGACTAGCAAACAGAAGAAGCTAAAACAGAGGGAACCGCCCTGGAAGTGACAGGTGCAAAAGATTAAAACCCTGGAGTTAGCACCGACTACATAAGAAGGGGCCTATAGATCTTGAGAAGTATAAGCTGGATCAAAGAACTATCTGAAAGTGAACTCATCCCAACTGTCCACAACAACACCAGAGAAAGTCCTACATATATTTTTACTAATTTCATTCTTTAAATTTAATATTTTTTTATTTTTAAGTCCTCTATTACTCCTTTAATTTTCATTTTTATAACCTACTATTAGTTTGAAAAAAGACCCTGTTTCTTAAAGCAAAATTCATATATATATTATAATTTCTGTGACTTTTTTTTTTCCTTTAGTAATGTATTTTTGAGAATCCAACCTCTACTCTAGATTTTTAATCTTTGTTTTTTGGCATTTTTAGCAATTTTGTACCTTTAAGAACCCAATCTTCAGCAACCATTTTTACTTGGGAGTGAGATCACTGGCCCGATTGTGCTCTGCCCCTTGGGGACCTCTCCACCAGGTCGCCTCTGTCTCCTCCCTCCTCCTTCTCTTATCTACACACATCTGTGAATCTCTTGTGTGTTCTGGACTGTGGAGAACAGTTAGGGAACTGATTGCTAGCTGGAACTATCTCTCCTTTTGATTCCCACTTTTATCCCCCTGGTCACCTCTGTCTCCTTCCTCCCTCTTCTCTTCTCTGTATAATTCTGTGAATATCTCTGAGGGATCCAGACTGTGGAGAACACATAGGGAAGTGATTACTGGCTAGCTTGCTCTCTCCCCTTTTGATTCCCCCTCTTCTTTTCCTGGTCACCTCTATCTCCATCCTCCCTGTTCTTTTCTCTGTGTAACTCTGTGAACAATTCTGAGGGATCCAGACTGTGGAGAGCACATAAAGAAGTGATTACTGGCTAGTTTGCTCTTGCCTCTTTTGATTCCCCCTCTTCTACTCCTGGTTACTTCTCTCTCCCTCCTCACTCTTCTGTTCTCCATGTAACTCTGTGTAACTCTCTGGGTGTCCCTCACTGTGAAGAAACTTTTCATCTTTAAATTAAATTTTTTTATCATTGGTGCTGTACAGATGGAAAAGCCTTGAGACTACTGTAAGAGTAAGACTAAAAACCAGAAGCAGGAGGATTAAGTGCAAATTCTGAAAACACTGGAGAACTCCTCACTCCAGTGAACATTAATCGATAAGAGCTCATCAAACGCCTCCAAACCTACTCTGAAACCAAGCACCACCCAAGAGCCAACAAGTTCCAGAGCAAGACAAACCACACAAATTCTCCAGCAACACAGGAAACATAGCCCTGAGCTTCAATATACAGGCTCCCCAAAGTCACTCCAAACCCACTGATATTTCATAACTCATTACTGGACACTTCTTTGAACTTCAGAGAGAAGAAATCCAGATCCACACCCCAGAACACTGACACAAGCTTCCCTAAACAAGAAACGTTGACAAGCCACCTGTCGAGCCCCACCCACAGTGAGGAAACTCCACAATAAAGAGAACTCCACAAACTGCCAGAATACAGAAAGGCTACCCCAAACACAGCAATATAAAGAAGATGAAGAGGCAAAGGAATACTCAGCAGGTAAAGGAACAGAATAAATATCCACCAAACCAAACAAAAGAGGAAGATATAGGGAAGCTACCCGATAAAGAATTCTGAATAATGACAGTGAAAATGATCCAAATCTTGAAAACAAAAAGGAGTTACAAATGAATAGCCTGGAGACAAGGATTAAGATGATGCAAGAAAAGTTTAACAAGGACCTAGAAGAAATAAAAAAGAGTCAATATATAATGAATAATGCAATAAATGAGATTAAAAAGAAAACACTCTGGAAGGAACCAAGAGTAGAATAACAGGCAGAAGATAGGATGAGTGAAGTAGAAGACAGAATGGTAGAAATCAATGAAACAGAGGGGAAAAAAGAAAAACGAATTAAAAAAAAATGAGGACAATTTCAGAGACTTCTAGGACAATGTTAAATGCCCCAAAATTCAAACCATAGGAGTCCCAAAAGAAGAAGACATAAAGAAAGACCTTGTGAAAATACTTGAGATAATAGCTGAAAGCCTCCCTAAAATGGGGAAGGAAATAATCACACAAGAGACCCACCTCGAAACAAGGGGCACATTCAGACTGAAAGTGACTGGCTGGAAAAAGATATTCCATGAAAATAGAGACCAAAAGAAAGCAAGAGAAACAACCCTCATATCAGATAAAGTAGACTTTAAAACAAAGGCTGTGAAAAGAGAGAAAGAAGAACATTACATAATGATCAAACTGTCAATCCAGGAAGAAGATAGAACTATTATAAATGCACCCAAAATAGGATCACCGCAATATGTAAGACAAATGCTAACAAGTATGAAAGGGGAAATTAACAGTAAGACAATAAGAGTGGGAGACTTTAATACCCCAGTCACACTTATGGCTAGATCAAATAAACAGAAAATTAACAAGCAAACACAAACTTAAATGATACCATAGACCTGTTAGACCTAATTGATATCTATAGGACATTTCACCTCAAAACAATGAATTTCAACTTTTTCTCAAGTGCACGCAGAACCCTCTCCAGCATAGATCACATCCTGGACCACAAATCTAACCTCGGTAAATTCAAAAAAAAAAAAAATGAAATCATTCCAAGCATCTTTTCTGACCACAGTGCAGTAAGATTAGATCTCAATTACAGGAGAAAAACTATTAAAAATTCCAATATACGGAGGGTCAACAACACGCTTCTGAATAACCAACAAATCACAGAAGAAATCAAAAAATAAATGAAAATATGCATAGAAACGAATGAAAAGGAAAAGAAAACAACCCAAACCCTGTGGGACACTGTAAAAGCAGTGCTAAGGGGAATGTTCATAGCAATACAGACTTACCTCAAGAAACAAGAAAAAAGTCAAATAAATTACCTAACTCTACACTTAAAGCATCTAGAAAAGGAAGAAATGAAGAACCCCATGGTTAGTGGAAGGGAAGAAGTCTTCAACATTTGGGCAGAAATAAATGCAAAAGAAACAAAAGAGACAACAGCAAAAATCAACAAAGCCAAAAGCTGGTTCTTGAGAGGATAAATAAAATTGACAAACCATTAGCCAGACTCATCAAGAAACAAAGGGAGAGAAATCAAATCAGTAAAATTAGAAATGAAAATTGAGAGATCACAACAGACATCACAAAAATGCAAATGATCATAAGAGACTACTATCAGCAAGTACATGCCAATGAATTAGACAACGTGGAAGAAATGGACAAATTCTCATAAAAGTACAGCTTTCCAAAACTGAACCGGAAGAAATAGAACATCATAACAGACACATCACAAGCACAGATATTGAAATTGTAATCAGAAATCTTCCAGCAAATAAAGGCTCAGGACCAGATGGATTCATAGCTGAATTCTACCAAAATTTTAGAGAAGAGGTAATACCTATCCTACTAAAACTCTTCCAGAAAGTCGCAGAGGAAGGTAAACTTCCAAATTCATTCTATGAAGCCAACATCACCCTAATACCAAAACCTGACCATGATGCCACAAAAAAAGAAAACTACAGGCCAGTATCACTGATGAACATAGATGCAAAAATCCTTAACAAAATTATAGCAATCAAAAGCAAACATCACATTAAAAAGATCATACATCATGACCAAGTGGGCTTTATCCCAGGAATGCAAGGATTCTTCAATATCCGCAAATCTGTCAATGTAATACACCACATTAACAATTGAAAAATAAAAGCCATATGATTATCTCAATAGATGCAGAGAAAGCCTTTGACAAAATTCAACATCTATTTATGATAAAAACTTCCAGAATGCAGGAATAGAAGGAACATACATCAACATAATCAAAACTATAAATGACAAACCCACAGCAAACATTATTCTCAATGGTGAAAAATGGAAAGCATTTCCCATAAAGTCAGGAACAGGACAAGGGTGCTCACTCTCACCACTACTAGTCAACATAGTTCTGGAAGTATTGGCCACAGCAATCAGAACAGAAAAAGAAATAAAGAAATCCAAACGGGAAAGAAGAAGCAAAACTGTCACCATTTGCAGATGGCATGATCCTCTACATAGAAACCCCTAAAGACTCTACCAGAAAGTAACTAAAGCTAATCAATGAATACAGTAAAGTTGCAGGATATATCAACACACAGAAATCCCTTTCATTCCTATACACTAATAATGAGAACATAGAAAGAGAAATTAAGGAAACAATCTGTTCACCATTGCAACAAAAAGAATAAAATGTTTAGGACTATACCTACCTAATGAAACAAAAGACCTATGTATAGAAAACTATAAAACACTGGTAAAAGATATCAAAGAGGACACTAATAGATGGAGAAATATACCGTGTTCGTGGCTTGGAAGAATCAATATAGTGAAAATGAGTATATTACCCAAAACAATCTTTAGATTTAATGCAATCCCTCTCAAGCTACCAAAGGGATTTTTCACAGAGCTAGAACAAATAATTTCATAATTTGTATGGAAATACAAAAAACCTAGAATAGCCAAAGCAATCTTAAGAAAGAAGAATGGAACTGGAGGAATCAACCTGCCTGAATTCAGGATCTACTACAAAGCCACAGTCATCAAGACAGTATGGTACTGGCACAAAGACAGAAATATAGATCAATGGAACAAAATAGAAAGCCCAGAGATAAATCCATGCACCCATGGACACCTTATCTTTGACAAAGGAGGCAAGAACATAAAATGGAGAAAAGACAATCTCTTTAACAAGTGGTGCTGGGAAAAAAGGCCAACCACTTGTAAAAGAATGAAACTATAACACTTTCTAACACTATACATGAAAATAAACTCAAAATGGATTAAATATCTAAATGTACAACCAGAAACTATACAACTCCTAGAGGAGAACATAGGCAAAACACTTCCACATAAATCACAGCAAAATCCCTATGATCCACCTCCCAAAATATTGGAAATAAAAGCAAAAAGAAAACAAATGGGATCTAATTAAATTTAAAACCTTCTGCATAACAAAGGAAACTCTAAGCAAGGTGAAAAGACAGCCTTCAGATTGAGAGAAAATACCAAATGAAGCAACTGACAAAGAATTAACCTCACAAATATACAAGCAACTTCTGCAGCTCAATTCCAGAAAAATAAATGACCCAATCAAAATATGGGCCAAAGAACTAAATAGACATTTCTCCAAAGAAGACATACAGATCGCTAACAAACACATGAAAAGATGCTCAACATCACTCATTATCAGAGAAATGCAAATCAAAACCACAATGAGGTACCACTTCACGCCAGTCAGAATGGCTGCTATCCAAAAGTCTACAAGCAGTAAATGCTGGAGAGGGTGTGGAGGAAAGGGAACCTTCTTACATTTTTGATGGGAATGCAAACTAGTACAGCCACTATGGAGAACAGTGTGGAGATTCCTTAAAAACTGGAAACGGAACTGCCATAAGACCCAGAAGTCCCACTACTGGGTATACGCACCAAGGAAATGAGAGTTGAAAAAGATACATGTACCCCAATGCTCATCGCAGCACTGTTTATAATAGCCATGACATGGAAGCAAACTAGATGTCCATCAAGAGACAAATATATAAGAAAGCTATAGAACATATACACAATGGAGTATTCAGTTCAGTTCAGTCACTCAGTCGTGTTCGACTCTTTTTGACCCCATGAATCACAGCACGCCAGGCCTCCCTGTCCATCACCAACTCCAGGAGTTCACTCAGACTCACGTCCATTGAGTCGGTGATGCCATTCAGCCATCTCATCCTCGGTCGTCCCCTTCTCCTCCTGCCCCCAATTCCTCCCAGCATCAAAGTCTTTTCCAATAAGTCAACTCTTCACATGAGGTTGTCAAAGTACTGGAGTTTCAGCTTTAGTATCATTCCTTTCAAAGAAATCCCAGGGTTGATCTCCTTCAGAATGGACTGGTGGAATCTCTTTGCAGTCCAAAGGACTCTCAAGCATCTTCTCCAACACCACAGTTCAAAAGCATCAATTTTTCGGTGCTCAGCCTTCTTCACAGTCTAACTCTCACATCCATACATGACTACTGCAAAAACTATAGCCTTGACTAGATGGACCTTAGTTGGTAAAGTAATGTCTCTGCTTTTGAATATGCTATCTAGGTTGGTCATAACTTTTCTTCCAAGGAGAAAGCATCTTTTCATTTCATGGCTGCAATCACCATTTGCAGTGATTTCGGAGCCCCCCAAAATAATGTCTGACACTGTTTCCACTGTTTCCCCATCCATTTCCCATGGAGTGATGGGACCTGATGCCATGATCTTCGTTTTCCTAATGTTGAGTTTTAAGCCAACTTTTTCACTCTCCTTTTTCACTTTCATCAAGAGGCTTTTTAGTTCCTCTTCACTTTCTACCATAAGGGTGGTATCATCTGCATATCTGAGGTTATTGATGTATCTCCTGGCAATCTTGACTCCAGCTTGTGCTTTTCCAGTCCAGCGTTTCTCATGATGTACTCTGCATATAAGTTAAATAAGCAGGGTGACAATATACAGCTTTGACATACTCCTTTTCCTATTTGGAGCCAGTCTGTTGTTCCATGTCCAGTTCTAACTGTTGCTTCCTGGACCACATACAGATTTCTCAAGAGGCAGGTCAAGTGGTCTGTTATTCCCATCTCTTTCAGAATTTTCCACAGTTTATTGTGATCCACACAGTCAAAGGCTTTGGCATAGTCAACAAAGCAGAAATAGATGTTTTTCTGGAACTCTCTTACTTTTTTGATGATCCAGCGATTGTTGGCAATTGGATCTCTGGTTTCTCTGCCTTTTCTAAAACCAGCTTGAACATCTGAAAGTTCACGGTTCACGTATTACTGAAGCCTGGCTTGCAGCATTTTGAGCATTACTTTACTAGCATGTGAGATGAGAGCAACTGTGAGGTAGCATTCTTTTGCATTGCCTTTCTTTGGGATTGGAATGAAAACTGACCTTTTCCAGTCCTTTGGCCACTGCTGAGTTTTCCAAATTTGCTTGCATATTGAGTGCAGCACTTTCATGGCAATCGTCTTACTCAGCCATTAAAATTAATACATTTGAATCAATTCTAATGAGGTGAATTGAACTAGAGCTTATTATACAGAGTGAAGTAAGCCAGAAATAAAAACACCAATACAGTATACTAACAGCAAGAAGAGATAAGAAAGCTTTCCTCAGTGATCAATGCAAATAAATAGAGGAAAAGAACAGAATGGGAAAGACTAGAGATCTCTTCAAGAAAATTAGAGATACCAAGGGAACATTACATGCAAAGATGGGCTAGATAAAGGACAGAAATTGTACTGACCTAACAGAAGCAGAAGATATTAAGAAGAGGTGGCAAGGATTCACAGAAGAATTGTACCAAGAAGATCTTCACCACCAAGATAATCACGATGGTATGATCACTCCCCTAGAGCCAGATATCCTGGAATATAAAATCAAGTGGGCTTTAGAAAGCATCACTATGAACAAAGCTAGTGGACGTGATGGAATTCCAGTTAAGGTATTTCAAATCCTGAAAGATGATGCTGTGAAAGTGCAGCACTCAATATGCAGGCAAATTTAGAAAACTCAGCAGTGGCCGAAGGACTGGAAAAGGTCAGTTTTCATTCCAGTCCCAAAGAAAGACAATGCTAAAGAATGCTCAAACTACCACACAATTGCACTCATCTCACATGCTAGCAAAGTAATGCTCAAAATTCTCCAAGCCAGGTTTCTGCAATATGTGAACCATGTACTTCCAGTTGTTCAAGCTGGTTTTAGAAAAGGCAGAGGAACCAGAGATTCAATTGCCAACATTCGCTGGATCATCAAAAAAGCAAGAGAGTTCCAGAAATACATCTATTTCTGCTTTATTGACTATGCCAAAGCCTTTGACTGTGTGGATCACAATAAAATGTGGAAAATTCTGAAAGAGATGGGAATACCAGATCACTTGGCCTGCCTCTCGAGAAACCTAATGCAGGTCATGAAGCAACAGTTAGAACTGGACATGGAACAACAGACTGGCTCCAAATAGGAAAAGGAGTGTGTCAAGACTGTATTGTCACCCTGCTTATTTAACTTATATGCAGAGTACATCATGAGAAACGCTGGACTGGAAGAAGCACAAGCTGGAATCAAAATTACCAGGAGAAACATCAATAACCTCAAATATGTAGATGACACCACCCTTATGGTAGAAAGTGAAGAGGAACTAAAAATCCTCTTGATGAATGTGAAAGAGGAGAGTGAAAAAGTTGGCTTAAAGCTTAACATTCAGAAAATGAAGATCATGGCATTTGGTCCCATCAGTTCATGGGAAATGGATGGGGAAACAGTGGAAACAGTGTCAGACTTTATTTTGGGGGGTCTGCAAAATCACTGCAGATGGTGACTGCAGCCATGAAATTAAAAGACACTTACTCCTTGGAAGGAAAGTTATGATCAACCTAGATAGCATATTGTAAAGCAGAGACATTTCTTTACCAACAAAGGTCCATCTACTCAAGGATATGTTTTTTCCAGTGGTCATGTATGGATGTAAGATTTGGACTGTGAAGAAAGCTGAGCACCGAAGAATTGATGGTTTTGAACTGTGGTTTTGGAGAAGACTCCTGAGAGTCCCTTGGACTGCAAGATCAAATGAGTCCATTCTAAAGGAAATCAGCCCTAGGTGTTCTTTGAAAGGAGTAATGCTGAGGCTAAAACTCAAGTACTTTGGCCACCTCATGTGAAGAATTGACTCATTGGAAAGGACTCTGATGCTGAGTATGATTGGTGGCAGGAGAAGGGGACAATAGAGGATGAGATGGCTGGATGGCATCACCGACAGGATGGATGTGAGTTTGAGTGAACTCTGGGAGTTTGCGATGTACCGGGAGGCCTGGCATGCCGCAATTCATGGGGTCATAAAGATTCAGATACGACTGAGTGAACTGAACTGAATGCATATATATGGAATTTAGATAGACGGTAATAACCCTGTATGCGAGACAGCAAAAGAGACACAGATGTATAGAACTGTCTTCTGGACCCTGTGGCAGAGGGCACGGGTGGAATGATTTGGGAGGATGACATTTAATCATGTATATTATCATATGTGAAATGAATCGCTAGTCCAGGTTCGGCGCATGATACAGGATGCTCAGGGCTGGTGCACTGGGATGACTCAAAGGGAAGGTATAGGGAGGGAGGTGGGAGTGGGCTACAGGATGAGGAACCCGTGTACACGTATGGTGGGTCATGTCAATGTATGGCAAAACCAATACAATACTGTAACGTAGTTAGCCTCAAATTAAAGTAAATAAATTTATAGTTGAAAAAATGAGTAATTTCCACACTGGTGGTGGGGACACAATTAGACTTGGTGCAGTTTGAGACTCAAGGATTGTTCCCTATAATTCAGACAAGTACTATCAGCTCTGCTAAAACCTGAAAGGGTATCACCTGTACCTTCCTACAGTTCTCTGTATGTAGCTCTCTCCTGTGAACTCTAACTTTATAGAGTCATGAATCCCTCTTCTTGGGGAGACTGTTTGTCTCTGCCTAGGTACACCTTCCATGAATGTGCTGGAAACTATTTCTAGAGTTGAGGCAATTGTAGAACTCTCTTTGCTTGCTCCCCATCAGGAATCCATTCTCTGCTGCCAGATGTTTGATGTAAAACAATGCTCTTTCATTTGTCTTTTCTACTTTGGAGTTATTTGAGACAGGAGGAAAAATGTGTCATTTACTCCTTTATGTCGCCTATAATGGAGGTCTCCCTGCAACCAGAACTCACTGAATGCCTTGTGAATCCTAGGCAATGACTTCTGCGCATGGGTGCAAACTTGATTGGGAATATGTGTTGGGGCCTTAGGGAGCCCCAGTCTTGCTGGAGAAACATGTCAATTACAAATAGTATTTGCTGTGTGCTATGTTCAGTTCAGTTCAGTCACTCAGTCATGTCTGACTCTGCAGCCCCATGGACTGAAGCATGACGGGGCTTGCTGTTCTTCACCAACTCCTGGAGCTTGGGCAAAGTTATGTCCATCGAGTTGGTGATTCCATCCAACAATCTCATCCTCTGTCAACCTCTTCTCCTCCTGCCTTCAATCTTTCCCAGTAACAGGATTGTTTCTAATGAGTGAGTTCTTCACATCAGTTGGCAAAAGTATTGGAGGTTCAATTTCAGCATCAGTCCTTCCAGTGAACATTCAGGTTTGATTTCCTTTAGGATGATTGGGTGGATCTCCTTGCAGTCCAAGAGACTCTCAAGAGTCTTGCCCAACACCACAGTTCAAAACCATGAATTCTTCATTGCTCACCATTCTTTATGGTCCAACTGTCACATCCATACATGACAACTGGAAAAATCATAGCTTTGATTATACTGAAGTTTTTCAGCAAAGTACTCTCTCTACTTTTAAAAATTTTGTATAGGTTTGTCATAGTTTTTCTTCAAAAGAGCAAGCATCTTTTAATTTCACGGCTGCAGTCATCATCTGCAGTGATTTTGGAGCCCCTGGAAATAATGTATCTCACTGTTTCCATTGTTTCCCCATCTATTTGCCATGAAGTATTGGGACCAAATGCCATGATCTTCATTTTCTGAATGTGAAGTCTAAACCAGATGTTTCACTTTCCTATTTCACTTTTACCAAGAGGTTCTTTAGTTACTCTTCAACTTCTGCTGTGAGGGTGGTGTCTTCTGCATATCGAGGCTATTGATATTTCTCCCAGCAATCTTGATTCCAGCTTGTGCTTCATCCAGCTGGGCATTTCACATGACGTACTCTGCATATAAGTTAAATAAGCAAGGTGCCAATATACAGCCTTTATATAATGCTTTGCTGATTTGGAACCAGTCTGCTTTTCCATGTTCAGTTCTAACTGTTGTTTCTTGACTTGCATACAGATTTCTCAGAAGGCAGGTAAGATGGTCTGGTATTCCCATCTCTGTAAGTTTTACACAGTTTGTTGTGATCCACAGAGTCAAAGGCTTTTGCATGGTCAATAAAGTAGAAGTAGGTGTTTTTCTAGAAATATCTTACTTTTTCTATGATCCAACGAATGTTGACAATTTGATCTCTTGTTCCTCTGCCTTTTCTAAATCCAGCTTGAATATATCAAATTTCACAGTTCATGTACTGTTGAAGACTTCCTTGGAGAAATTACTTTGATAGCGTGCGAGATGAGTGCAACTGTGTGGTAACTGAACATTTTTTGAAACCACCTTTTTGGGGGATTGCAAGGAATACAACCTTTCCAGTGCTGTGGCCACTGCTGTGTTTTCCATTTTTGCTGGCATATTGAATGCTGCACTTTAACAGCATCATCTTTTAGGATCTGATATAGCTCTACTGCAGTGCCATCACCTCCAATAGCTTTGCTCGTAGTGATGCTTCTGAATAGCCATTTGACTTCGCATTTCAGGATTGTTTAGCTCTAGGTAAGTGATCACACCATCGGTGTTATCTGGGTCATCAATATCTTTTTGTGCAGTTCTTCTATGTATTCTTTCACCCTCTGCTTAATATATTCTGCTTCTGTTAGGTCCATCCCATGTCTCTCTTTTATTGTGCCCATCTTTGACTGAAACATTCCCTCCCTATCTTGAATTTTCTTGAAGAGATCTCTGGTCTTTCCCTTTCTAATGTTTTCCTCTATTCCTTTCACTGATCACTTAGGAAGGCTTTTTTTCTTTTTTTATCTCTTCTTACTATTCTTTGGAACTCTGCATTCAGATGGGTATTTCTTTCTTTTCTCCTTTGACTTTTGCTTCTCTTCTTTTCTAACTTCTTTGTCAGGCCTCCTCAGGCAACCATTTTGCCTTTTTGATTTTTTTCTTTCCTAGATGGTTTTGATGTGGTATATATAGAGCAAAAAATGAAGATCATGGCATTCACTTCGATCACTTCATGGCAGATACCTGGAAAAACAATGAAAACAGTGACATACTCTATTTTCCTGGGCTCCAAAATCACTGTAGATAGCGACTGCAGTTATGAAGAAAAAGACGTTAGCTCTTTAGAAGAAAAGCTATGAAAAACACGACAGCATGCTAAAAAGCAGAGACATTACTTTACCAGCAAAGGTCTGTATACTCAAAGCTATGGTTTTACCAGAAATCGTGAGTGGATGAGAGAGTTGGACTATAAACAAATCTGAGTATCAAAGAATAGATGGTTTTAAACTATGGCGTTGGACAAGACTCTTGAGAGTCCCTTGGACTGCAAGGAGATCCAACCAGTCCATGTTAAGGATAAGTCCTGAATATTCATTGGAAAAACCGATGCAGAAGCTGAACCTACAGTACTTTGGCCACCTGATGGGAAGAACTGACTCATTAGAAAACACCCTGATGCAGGGAAAGATTAAAGGCAGAAGGCAAAGGGGAAGACAGAAGATAAAATTGTTGGGTGGCATCACCGACCTGATGAACATGAGTTTGGGCAATTTCCAGGAGTTGATGATGGACAGGGAAACCTGGCATGCTGCACCCCATGACATATGACTGAAAGACTGAACTGAACTGATGTACAGAGGACATCAGGGAGCAGGCAGAAGTCATTGGGGTCCAGTCAAGCCTGTGGCCCTGGTGGGAGTGGTGAAAGATTTAGGTGGAAGGGGAGGCTTCCCATCCTCTGGTGCAGGTCCATGAATCCAAGGCAAGGAGCACCAGATTTTGAATGTTACCAAATATTGTTTTCTATTAAAAAAAAAAAAAAACTGTTGTCTGCAGGAGAGAGAATTTTGACTGAGTCTATTCTCTAGATTTTACTGAGCAATGTGGAAGGGATATGGAGTGGGCTGAGTCTGCAAAAATTAGGTGACCAGCTGCTGGAGGGTCAGGCTTATGGTAGACATTCTGCACTAGATGGGAAACATTCCACAGAGAAACATGTCCCTTCTAGGGTTTACATGTCAATGTGTTACATTGTTTCAGCAGATCACTTCAATGGTCTTGGGGCAAGCAAGAAATGCAAGAAAGGTGGTTTGCTTTTGTCAATTCCTGTAGATAGTTAGATAACCAACTAAATGCTTGGTTACTTATTTGCATGATTGGGATTATGCTTGGGAAAGAAAACTAGATGAGGTCCACACATATTTCGACATTAAACAGCAAGCATAGGAAGGTTACTAAAGCAACTGTAGGCAATTTAAACATGAAGGGCCAAATGGGGAAAGATTCATTTAACAGGCTGAGATTGGACTGTACAGGTAGCCATAGTTGTTGCTATGACATGTAGCCACAACAGCTACTTGTTGCTATGCTGGACATGTGGGAAACTGACAAGAGAGCAAGAGCCTTTACGATTTTCCTTGCAGTGTGATTTCAGGGGAGTAGTTGACAAGGAAAGGCTGACTATTAAGTGTGAGGAAGGGAGTAATCTGAGCAAGTAATCATTAGCTCTTGAGTAAGCCCAGAAAACAGAAGCATTGGCTCAGTCAGAGTTCTGGATCAGGGTTCAGAAATAGATGTCATTTGGCTTGAATCAATGCTTAGCCTTGGGGATGGCACCCATAACCTAGAAACAGAAGATTTCCTTCTCCCTAGGTGGCAGAATAATTCATATTTGTTCCAGACTCAGGAACCCAGAAAGCCCTCTCAGGGCCATTTGCTCTTTGCAGGCACACATGCAACCTAGAAGGTGGAATTATCACCATGGTGCCCATTTTCCAGATGAGAAAACTGAGGTTAAGGGACTTTATCAAGCTCACACAGCTAAGCATGTGAAAAGCCAAGCACAAACCCAGGGTAACAGTCCTCAAATTGTGTGTTTTTGTTCCACACCCACTGGGAATGGTCGGTGGTGATCTGGAAGCAACGCTTAGGCAGAAGCAAACAATATTCACCTTTAAATAGAAGAACAGCCGCCTGCACTTAGTGAGAGGTCAGGGGTGGCAGCCAGGAGGAGACACCCCTCATCTGAGGTCAGGGGTGGCCAGGAGAAGCCACCTCGCACCTGAGGCCAGGGGCGGCCTGGAAAAGCCAACTCAAGCACGAGGCTAGGGGTGGCCAGGAGAAGCCACCTCAAGCCTGAGGCCAGGGAGCCACCCAGAGCCCGAGGCCAGGAGCAGCAGTTGGGAGGAGCCACCCTGCCCGAGGCCAAGGCCAGCGACCAGGAGGAACAACCTGAGGAGTGCTGGCTGCCCAGGCACAGGAGGGCCTAGAGGAGCTATCCCACATTGACGGTCAGGAACGGTGACGGTAAGGAGATACCCCTCATCCAAGGTAAGGAACAGCAGCTGTGCTTTGCTGGAGCAGCCGTGAAGAGATACCCCATGCCAAGGTAAGAGAAACCCAAGTATGATGGTAAGTGTTGCAAGAGGGCATGAGAGGGCAGACACACTGAAACATTACTCACAGAAAACTAGTCAATCTTATCACACTAGGACCACAGCCTTGTCTAACTCAATGAAACCAAGCCATGCCTGCAGGGCAACCCAAGATGAGCTGGTCATGGTGGAGAGGCTTAACACAATGTGGTCCACTGGAGAAGGAAATGACAAGCCACTTCAGTATTCTTGCCTTGAGAACCCCATGAACAGTAGAAAAAGGCAAAATGATAGGATACCAAAGAGGAACTCCCCAGGTCAGTAGGTGCCCAATATGCTACTGGAGATCAATGGAGAAATAACTCCAGAAAGAGTGAAGGGATGGAGCCAAAGCAAAAACAATACCCAGCTGTGGATGTGACTGGTGACAGAAGCAAGACCTGATGCTGTAAAGAGCAATACTGCATAGGAACCTGGAATGTCAGGTCCATGAATCAAGGCAAATTGGAAGTGGTCAAATGAGATGGCAAGGATGAACGTTGACATTCTAGGAATCAGTGAACTAAAATGGACTGAAATGGGTGAATTTAACTCACATGACCATTACATCTACTACTGCAGGCAGGAATCCCTCAGAAGAAATGGAGTAGCCATCATGGTCAACAAAAGAGTCCAAAATGCAGTACTTGGATGCAATCTCAAAATGACAGACTGATCTCTTTTCGTCTCCAAGGCAAATCATTCAATATCACAGTTATCCAAGGCTATGTCCCAAACAGTAACACTGAAGAAGCTGAAGTTGAACGGTTTTATGAAGACCTACAATATCTTTTAGAACTAACACCCCAAAAAAGATGTTCTTTTCATTATAGGGGACTGGAATGCAAAATTAGGAAGTCAAGAAACACCTGGAGTAACAGGCAAATTTGGCCTTGGAATGCAGAATGAAGCAGGGCAAAGACTAACAGAGTTTTGCCAAGAAAATGAACTGGTCATAGCAAACACCCTCTTCCAACAACACAAGAGAAGACTCTACACATGGACATCACCAGATGGTCAACACCGAAATCAAATTGACTATATTCTTTGCAGTCGAAGATGGAGAAGCTCTATGCAGTCAACAAAAACAAGACCAGGAGCTGACTGTGGCTCAGATCATGAACTCCTTATTGTCAAATTCAGACTTAAATTGAAGAAAGTAGGGAAAACCACTAGACCATTCAGGTATGATCTAAATCAAATCCCTTATCATTATACAGTGGAAGTGAGAAATAGATTTAAGGGTCTAGATCTGATAGATAGAGTGCCTGATGAACTATGGACAGAGGTTCATGACATTGTACAGGAGACAGGGATCAAGACGATCCCCATGGAAAAGAAATGCAAAAAAGCAAAACGGCTGTCTGGGGAGGCCTTACAAATAGCTGTGATAAGGAGAGAGGTGAAAATTAAAGGAGAAAAGGAAAGATATAAGCATCTGAATGCAAAGTTTCAAAGAATAGCAGGAAGAGATAAGAAAGCCTTCTTCAGCGATCAATGCAAAGAAGTAGAGGAAAAGAACAGAATGGGAAAGACTAGAGAACTCTTCAAGAAAATTAGAGACACCAAGGGAACATGTCATGCAAAGATGGGCTCGATAAAGGACAGAAATGGTCTGGATCTAATAGAAGCAGAAGATATTAAGAAGAGGTGGCAAGAATACACAGAAGAACAGTACAAAAAAGATTTTCACGCCCCAGATAAACATGATGATGTGATCACTAATCTAGAGCCAGACACCTTGGAATGTGAAGTCAAGTGGGCCTTAGAAAGCATCACAACGAACAAAGCTAGTGGAGGTGATGGAATTCCAGTTGAGCTGTTTCAAATCCTGAAAGATGATGCTGTGAAAGTGCTGCACTCAATATGCCAGCAAGTTTGGAAAACTCAGCAGAGGCCACAGGACTGGTAAAGGTCAGTTTTCATTCCAATTCCAAAGAAAGGCAATGCAAAAGAATGCTCAAACTACTGCACAACTGGACTCATCTCACAAGCTAGTAAAGTAATGCTCAAAATTCTCCAAGCCAAACTTCAGCAATATGTGAACTGTGAACTCCCTGAAGTTCAAGCTGGTTTTAGAAAAGGCAGAGGAACCAAATTGCCAAATTGCTGTGCGCCAAAGAATTGATGCTTCTAAACTGTGGTGTTGAAGAAGACTCGAGAGTCCCTTGGACTGCAAGGAGATCCAACCAGTACATTCTGAAGGAGATTAACCCTTGGATTTCTTTGGAAGGAAGGATGCTAAAGCTGAAGCTCCAGTACTTTGGCCACCTCACGCGAAGTGTTGACTCACTGGAAAAGACTCTGATGCTTGGAGGGATTGGGGGCAGGAGGAAAAGGGAATGACTGAGGATGAGATGGCTGGATGGCATCACAGACTCGATGGACGTGAGTCTGAGTGAACTCTGGGAGATGGTGATGGACAGGGAGGCCTAGCGTGCTGCGATTCATGGGGTCGCAAAGAGTCGGACATGACTGAGTGACTGAACTGAACTGAACTGAACTGAAATCGAAGAAAATAAGGAAAACCACTAGAACATTCAGCTATGACCTAATTCAAATCCCGTATGGTTATATAGTGGAGATGAAGACTAGATTCTAGGTATTAGGTCTCTTAGCCTGAAGAACTATGGGTGGAGCCTTGTAACATTGTACGGGAGGTGGTCATCAAAACCACCCTCAAGAAAAACAAATGTGAGAAATCAAAATGGTTGCCTGAGGAGGCCTTAAAAGTAGCTGAGAAAATAAGAAAACTGAAAGGCAAAGGAGAAATGGAAAGATATACCCAATGGAATACAGACTTCCAGAGAATAGCAAGGAGAGATAAGAACGTCTTCATAAGTGAATAGTGAAAGAATTAGCGGAAAACAATAGAATTGCAAAGAGTATAGATCTCTTCAAGAAAAGTGGAGATACCAGAGGAACACTACATGCAAATATGGGCACAATAAAGGGCAGAAAAGTCAAAGACCTAACAGAAGCAGATGAGATTAAGAAGAGGTGGCAAGAATGCACAGAAGAACTATACAAAAATGGTCATAATGATGGGGATAGGGATGATGCTGGGGTCACTTACATAAAGCCAGATATACTGGAGTCTGAAGTCAAGTGGGCTTTAGGAAGCATCACTACAAGCAAAGGTAGGGAAGGTGATGAAATTCCAGCTGAACTGTTTAAAATTTCTAAAGAATGAGGCTGTAAATATGCTGCATTCAATATATCAGCAAATTTCGAAAACTCATTAGTGGCTACAGCACTGAAAAAGGTCAGTTTTCATTATAATCCAAAAGAAAGGTAATTCCAAAGAATGTTCAGCCTATCATGCCATTGTGATCATCTCACTTGCTAGCAAGGTAATGCTCAATATGTTTCAAGCTAAGTTTCAACAGTACATGAACTGAGAGTTTCCAGCTATACAAACTGGTTTGAGGAAACAGAGATCAAATTGCCAACATACATTGGATAATAGAGAAAGCAAGGGAATCCCAGAAAAATTTCTATCTGCTTCACTGACTATGCTAAACCTTTTCACTGTGTGGACCACAACAAACTGTGGAAAATTCTTAAGGAAATGGGAATGCCAGTCACCTTACCTTTCTCCTAACAAGTCTGTATGTAGGTCAAAAAATGGCAGTTTGAATAAAACACAGAACTGAAAGATTTAAAACTGGGAAAGGGGCATGACAAGGTATACATAGTCACTCTGGTTATTTAACTTATATGTAGGATACATCATCCAATATACTGGTCTGGATAAATCCCAAGCTTGAATCAAGATTGCTAGGAGAAGTATCAATGTCTACAAATATGAAGATAACATCCCCATAACAGCAGAAAGCAAAGAAGAACTAAAGAGCATCTTGATAAGGAGAGGACATTAAAAACCTAGCTTAAACTCAACATTTAAAAAACTATTCACAAAAAGATACTCAACATTCAGGGCATCCAGTCCCAACATTTCAAGGCATATAGATGAGGGAAAAGTGGAAACGGTGGCAGATTTTATTTTCTTTGGCTCCAAATTCACTATGGAACTTGACTGCAGCCACAAAATTAAAAGCCTCCCTGTCCATCACCAACTCCCAGAGTTCATTCAGATTCACGTCCATTGAGTCAGTGATGCCATCCAACCATCTCATCCTCTGTCGTCCCCTTCTCCTCCTGCCCCTAATCCCTCCAACATCACGGTCTTTTCCAGTGAATCATCTCTTCACATGAGGTGGCCAAAGTATTGCAGTTTCAGCTTCAGCATCAGTCTTTCCAAAGAATACGCAGAACTGATCTCCTTTAGGATGGACTGGTTGTATCTCCTTGCAGTCCAAGGGACTCTCAAGAGGCTTCTCCAAAAATACAGTTCAAAACCATCAATTCTTCGGTGCTCAGCTTTCTTCACAGTCCAACTCTCACATCCATACATGACCACTGGAAAAACCATAGCCTTGACTACATGGACCTTTGTTGGCAAAGTAATGCCTCTGCTTTTGAATATGCTATCTAGGTTGGTCATAAATTTCGTTCCAAGATGTAAGCATCTTTTAATTTCGTGGCTGTAGTCACATTCTGCAGTGACATTGGAGCCCCAAAAAATAAAGTCTGACACTGTTTCCACTGACTCCTCATCTATTTCCTATGAAGTGATGGGACCAGATGCCATGATCTTCGTTTTTTGAATGTTGAGCTTTAAGTCAACTTTTTCACTCTCCTCTTTCACTTTCATCAAGAGGCTTTTAGTTCCTCTTCACTTTCTGCCGTAAGGATGGTGTCATCTGCATATCTGAGGTTATTGATATTTCTCCTGGCAATCTTGATTCCAGCTTGTGCTTCTTCCAGCCCAGCATTTCTCATGATGTACTCTGCCTCTAAGTTAAATAAGCAGAGTTACAATATACAGCCTTGACGTACTCCTTTTCATATTTTCAACCAGTCTTTTGTTCCATGTCCAGTTCTAACTGTTGCTTCCTGACCTGTCTACAGGTTTCTGAAGAGACAGGTCAAGTGGTCTGTTATTCCCATCTCTTTCAGAATTTTCCACATTTTATTGTGATCCACACAGTCAAAGGCTTTGGCATAGTCAGTAAAACAGAAATAGATGTTTTTCTGGAACTCTCTTGCTGTTTTGATGATCCACCAGATGTTGGCAATTTGATCTCTGGTTCCTCTTCCTTTTATAAAACCAGCTTGAACAACTTATTGCTGAAGCCTGGCTTGGAGAATTTTGAGCATTACTAGTGTGTGAGTTGAGTGCAACTGTGCAGAAGTTTGAGCATTCTTTGGCATTAGCTTTCTTTGGGATTGGAATGAAAATTGACTTTTTCCAGTCCTGTGGTCACTGCAGAGTTTCCAAATTTGCTGGTATATTGAGTGCAGCACTTTCACAGCATCATATTTTGGGATTTTAAATAGCTCAACTGGAGTTCCATCACATCCACTAGCTTTGTTCGTAGTGATGATTTCTAAGGCCCACTTGACTTCACATTCCAGGATGTCTGGCTTTAGTTGAGTGATCACACCACTGTGTTTATCTGGGTCGTAAATCTCTTTTTTGTACAGTTCTTCTGTGTATTCTTGCCACCTCTTCTTAATATTTTCTGCTTCTGTTAGGTCCATACTCTTTCTGTCCTTTATCAAGCCCATCTTTGCATGAAATGTTCCCTTGGTATCTCTAACTTTCTTGAAGAGATCTCTAGTCTTTCCTATTCTGTTGTTTTCCTCTATTATTTGCATTGATCACTGAGGAAGGCTTTCTTATCTCTCCCTGCTATTCTTTGGAAATCTGCATTCAGATGCTTTTATCTTTCCTTTTCTCCTTTGCTTTTCACTTCTCTTCTTTTCACAGGTATTTGTAAGGTCTCCTCAGACAGTCATTTTGCTTTTTTGCATTTCTTTTCCATGGGGATGATCTTGATCCCTGTCTCCTGTACAAGGTCACAAACTTCCGTCCATAGTTCATCAGGCACTCTGTCTATCAGATCTAACCCCTTAAATCTATTTCTCACTTCCACTGTATAGTCCTCAAATTGTTGTTGCTGTTTTTATTTTTTGGTTGTTGTTGTTGTTCCATACCCACTGGGACTGGTGGGTGGTAATCTGGTACTATCGCTTAGGCAGAAACAATCAATATTCAGGCTTCAATTGAAGAAAGTAAGGAAAACCACTAGACCATTAAGCTATGACCTAAATCAAACCCCTTATGATTATACAGTGGAGATGAAAATAGATTCAAGGGATTAGATCTGGTAGCCTGAAGAACTATGGATGGAGGTTTATAACATAGTACAGGAAGTGGTGACCAAAACCATCCCCAAGAAAAACAAATGTGAGAAGGCAAAGTGGTTGCCTGAGGAGGCCTTGAAAACAGCTGAGAAAATAAGAGAAGTGAATACAAATAAGAAAAGGAAAGATATACCCAATGAAATGCAGAATTCCAGAGAATAGCAAGAAGAGATAAGAAAGTCTTAGTAGGTGAAAAGTGCAAGAATTAGAGGAAAATAATAAATTGTAAATAGTATAGATCACTTCAGGAAAATTGGAGATACCATAGGAATACTTAATGGAAAGATGGGCACAATAAAGGACAGAAAACTCAAAGACATAACAGAAGCAGATGAGATTAAGAAGAGGTAACAAGGATGCACAGAAGAACTGCACAAAAATGGTCATAATGACCCGGATAGAGATGACGTTGGGGTCACTTATGTAAAGCCAGCTATACTAGAACATGAAGTCAAGTGGGCCTCAGGAAGCACCACTACAAGCAAAGCTAGTGGAGGTGATGGAATTCCATCTGAGCTGTTTAAAACATTGTAAAGAATGAGGTTGTAACAGTGCTGCATTCAATATGGCACCAAATTTGGAAAACTCAGCAATGGCCACAGTGCTGGAAAAGGTCAGTTTTCATTCCAATCCAAAAGAAAGGCAATTCCAAAGAATGTTTAACCTATCATGCAGTTGTGCTCATCTCACATGCTAGCAAGATAATGCTCAAAATCCTTCAAGCTAAGCTTTACAGTACATGAACTGAGAACTTCCAGATGTACAAACTGGTTTGAGGAACCAGAGATCAAATTGCCAACATCCATTGGACCATAGAAAAACCAAGGGGATTCCAGTAAATCATCTGCATCTGCTTCACTGACAGTATAAAGCCTTTCACTGTGCAGACCACAACAAACTGTGGAAAATTTTTAAGAGAATGGGAGTAGCAGATCACGTTACCTGTCTCCTGAAAGTCTGTATGTAGGTCAAAAAGGGGCAGTTAGAATCAGACATGGAACTACTAAAAGATTTACAATTGGGAAAGGAGCATGACAAGGTATACATTGTTATTCTGGTTATTGAACTTGTACATAGGAAAGATCATTCAATATGCTGGACTGCATAAATCTCAAGATGGAATCAAGATTGCTGGGAGAAATATCAACATCCACAGATATGAAAATGGCACTACCCTAATAGCACAAAGCAAAGAACTAAAGACCAATTAGTAAGGATCGGGGATGAAAAAAAGTTGGCTTAAACTCAACATTCAAAAAACTATTCACAAAAAGATACTCAACATTCACGGCATCCAGTCCCACAACTTCATGGCATATAGATGATGGAAAAGTGGAAATAGTGGCAAATTTTATTTTCTTGGACATCAAAATTACTATGGACCTTGACTGCAGCCACAATATTAAGACACTTGCTCCTTGGAAGGAAGAAATACTATGAAAATTCTGTGCTGCTGCTGCTGCTGCTGCTAAGTTTCTTCAGTCATGTCCAACTCTGTGCCACCCCATAGCCAGCCCACCATAGCCAGCCCACCAGGCTCTGCCGTCCCTGGGATTCTCCAGGCAAGAACACTGGAGTGGGTTGCCATTTCTTTCTCCATTGCGTGAAAGTGAAAAGTGAAAGTGAAGTCGCTCAGTCGCGTCCGACTCATAGCGACCCCATGAACGGCAGCCTACCAGGCGGCTCCATCCATGGGATTTTCTAGGCAAGAGTACTGGAGTGGCTTGCATTGCCTTCTTTGATGAAAAACCTGTACAGTGTATTAAAAAGCAGATTCTCACTTTGCTACAAAGGTCTGTAGTGTCAAAGCTATGATTTTTCCAGTAATCATGTACAGATGTGAGATCTGGACCATACAAAGGATGAATGCCAAAGAAGTGAGCTTTTGAATTGTGGTGCTTGAGAAGATTCTTGAGAGTCGCTTACACAACAAGGAGATCACACCAGTCAATCTGAAAGGAAATCAACTTCTGACCCCTGCTGTCTTAGCTGAGGCATCTACTGAGGGACTCCAGGAGGAAAGAACGGATGCTTCCACTGGAAAAGTGCCTAACCATGGCAGCTCCAAGCAAATAGTTTGTAGCTCCACCCCTGGAGGAAGCCCAGAAAAGCTGAGGGCTCTCTGTAGCCTGGGTCCCCCGATACATGTGTTGCATTCTCCCCAGCAGCATTGGAGGCAAAGGAAGGGGCATTCTTGGCCCTGGAGGAGGAGGATGGCTCAGGGATGCACTGGGACCACCACTTACCAAGTAGGCCTGGAAAGGAAAGAACAGGCATATATGGCAGAGAGCTGGTTACTGGGGTGTGGGAACAAGAGGGAACCAGCTCTGCATGAAGTACCTCACTCAAAAACCCCTGGAAGAGAAGTCCAGTGATAAGATCATCTGAGATAGGATGAAGAGAGTCTATTTCATTACCCCTTATAGTTCCTATGAATGAGGATATGGTGGAGTTGGTGGGTCATCACAAACTCTTGCATGGCCTAGACCATCTGCCAGTTGCTTTCCTTGGGGCTGCCTAGCCCCAGCTTCAGTCATGTAGTTATGGAGGAAATTGACAATCATGTGTGCTGCTGAGTCCTGGCCAATGACCATGTAAAACCAATCATAGCACCCCATGGCCCTGCCACGTTGGTTGATCTAGGGCTGTACAGGTGAACTGAGGTGAATCATTCAGGGAACACCCTTGAACTCTAATGGCTCCAAGCTTCTTTCCTTACTAGGAGATGCCTTCAGGATATAAAACCCTAGGACAGGTAGCTTGACTCCCTCACTAGGTGTAGAAGCCTTAAGGAAGAAAGTTGTCAGGCTAAGACCATCAAAAAAGAGGGAAGAGAAAGACCGAGGTTGAGAAAGAGAGAACTGATGACTTCTGATTTCTTGGGTCAAGTCACTGAGATCTTTGTATTTGCTCTGATTCTTGTGTCCTGGATTCCCAGAATCATTTCAATGAGTCTCCCTTTTCCTTGAAGCCAGTTGGAGTAGGGTACCTCCCAATTTTGTTTCAGACGTGGTTCTAGATCTTTCACCCCGGACACAAACAGAGGCAACCATTTATTTCAGTACAATTAAGAGTGAAACCCTTTATTCTTTATTGAGAATAGGGTCTGCAGACCACCAAACACAGTTCACCAGTCTCCTGGGCAGGAGTGCCCAAGATGTGAGTGAGTGTGTGTCAGAAGCAGCCTTACTGATTCCCGAACCACTCCAAGAATTTACACTGCCCTTGCCAGGCCAATCCTGTCATTTCCTCGATCATAGACTGAGAAATACAGCCTCAGGAAGATGTCACCCAGGATCCAGGTCTCTATAGGTGGACTCACAGCGATCTCTTCAAAGATGAAATAACAGCCTCTATAATTCTGAGGGAGTCAGAGAGACATATCACTCAGCATGAGCCCTTACCAGTGACTCTCCCCAACACCCAGACCCAGCAAAATACTTTGTTTTATTTCCCTCTTTTGGTAAGTGTCAAGGGGTTTTCTCATGAGCAGGGGCTATGAGAGTTCATCCAAAACCAAAGAAGGCCAAGACGTGAGGTTGCCATGAGGAAAGGTGTGGGGGAGGAGAGAGCTGGGAGTGGGGAAACAGAGGAATGAAAAACAACAAAGTCTTACTGTAGAGCATAAGGGATTATATTAAATATTCAGTGATAAATCACATGAAAAAGAATAAGAAAATATATATTTTTTATGTGTATAACTGAGTCACATTGCTGTGCAACAGAACTTAATGCAACACTGAAGATTAGCCACACTTCAATATAATTTTTTAGAAAAGAACAAGTGTGTCCATAGCTTTCCTCATTCCCAATTGCTTTCCTTCTGACTCCTGCTCCTTATTTTCTCTGCAGAGAATGCTGGTTCTCCTTTGGCAACCCCACAATCCATACTTTTTTAAAAAACTTTATTTTGTATTTGAGTATAGCTGATTAACAATAATCTGAATTTCAGGTGGACAGTAAAGGGACTCAATCATATGTATTCAAGTATCCTGGTCCCAAAGACACCCCTCCCATCCAGGATAACTGAGCAGATTTCCCTGTGCTACACAGTAACTCATTGTTGGTTATCCATATTAAATAGAGCAGTGCCCACAACACTTTCTTGAAGACTTAACTCAGGAACGCTGTTAAGCCTCCTTCAGCCCACAGTCACCCTCTTTGACCACTCCAGGCTTGGTTGGGTAACGTACTCTGGTTCCCCATCCCCACTGGTCAGTCCATAGCCCTCATCACCCATCGTAAGTCCCTGGTGCCCCAGTGCAGACTACCCTGGGATTCCATTTGGATGGAATCCCGTGTAGTTTTGCCTAGAACCAAGCAACCCTCCATAAGGCTTAATGAGTTTGTGGTTTTAGAATTCCTGAAATTCCCTCTTTTCCTCAGAGCCTTCTTTGAGCCCACCAGCCTGCTCTGAACTCCCGCTGGGAGCTGACATGAAGCCTCCACCCACTGCCGGGGCTGAGCAGTCGCTGTGCACCCTTTATTCATATTAGCATCCAACCTCCCCACAGAGGGGTTGAGTACAGCAACTCACAAAGGAGGCACCTGGCGGGAGCAAGGGAAAGATGCAGCCGAGAACTAGGCTGACCAAGTAATTTATCATCCAAACCAGGAAAACTGTGAAAAGGGAAGGGAGACTGTTAACTTATGCTGGAACATCATACTGGGACTGTCCCCACCATTTTCCTTGTAACATGGCCTATTTCAGGGACTGCTAGTGCTGAATTCCATGTTCATGTACCTACAGGTTCAGATGGAATTGAAGTTCTTTGAGGACTGAGGACCTTAGTGTTCCCCTCTCCCTGACCCCCACCATTCCATATGGTGTGGCCTCTACACATTTATTTCAGGAAAGTCAGTGTCTCACACGGCCCTTTATTCTCAAATGATTGGTTTTGTGGGAGGCACTGGCCCAGCCACACAGCTCAGCAGCATCTGCAATGGTATGACATGGCCTCCAGAGGGCGCCCTCCTCCCTGCAGCAGCCCAAGGGTTCCTGCATGCTCCAGTTTGAGAACCAACCCTCAGCACTGTCCCCTCACCTTGAGGATGTAGGCTCGAGCTGGTACTGGGTAGTTGATACCGTTAATGGTGAAAATAATAGAAGGCAGGTCCACAAAACATGAAACGTAGTGCTGTTAGAGAGAGAGGGTGAGAGGTTGACCCTGGAGATCCTTGTTGTATGTGGAGACTGGGAGTGACCCTGGGGCATGACCCTTCACCTTGGAACCCCATGGTGTGGCTCCGATGAGCTTCCGTATGTTATCGATCAGTGTTCTTGGGCCTTTGATCACTGATACCCCGGTGTCAACAACGGCCTCGCAGCCACCAGAACAAGCAATAACCTTTCTTCTCATGGAGATGCTGAGAGACAAAGGAAGAAAGTGGGTATCAAGGTCACTCTGAGTCTCCCCAGAGTTGTCCCCTTCCTGACTGTCTCCTAAACAGCCCTTTGTCTCTTGGCCTCTTTTCCTTTGCTCTTGACAAATCACCTTTCTTGACATCCTCGAATACTGTATGAATACACTAGGTTCTTTTGTACCCTGACAAGATCTTTTGTACCTTGCCTCCCTTAAGTGCCTGGCACCCAGTGGATACCCAATGCTTGTCTGTTCAATGAGTGAATGAAGACTGAGAAAACAATAAGAAACCTCCAGAGAGCTGTATCTGATGGGGAAAAATAACAAGTTACACACACAGAGTGAAGATGGAGATTCGCAAGGGCAGCAGATTCTCATAGTGGTGGGAGAGAGGGACTCCTCTGGGAGAAGGTGTCTGCCAGCACTGCTCCTACAACTAGCTCAGACCCTGAGACCCTGGCAAGGAAATACATGACTAGCCAACAGAAACTCCAAAGGACAGGTCAGCTTTTATCTGAGGGTATGACAGAATCCTATCAATTATGCCTCTTGTCCTCAGGTCACTGCTGTATCCCACCTTCCTGATTCTCTGTTATAGCCTCTGTCCCACTGTGTGCCCAAGAATATGGGGTGTCCTTTGTATTAGTTGCTTTCACATCTTAAGACTGCAGCCAACCTCTCTCCATTGCTGGGTAGCTCCTCCCTAAAAAGACCAGTTTTCCCCATTTTCTCAGGACTGCTCCTGTTTTTAAAATGGCGTTAGCTGTACTGAGAACTTCCTATGTCCTAGGTAGCCCTGGAGATTCGCTCATCTTATCATAACTCTGTTCAGGCTGGAGAAATTCTCCCTGATCCTCTATTCACCACACTGTAGAATCCTTTAACCATGCTCCCCACCTCAAAGGGCAGTGGGTGCAGCATTGTCCCAGCTGCAAAGACCTCTCTGATGCCTTTTAGGACCCTGGTCCAAGCCATGCTCAGAAGGCCTGGGGATTAAGAACCTATGGGTTGTTTGTGTATCTATGTGCTTTGTGTTTGTTTTTATGTGTTGATTGAACTGAAATGATATGTGTCTCTGTGTGTGCTTGTGTGTCTCTGACTAGCTATGCATGTTTTTATGTGTTGATGGGTATGTTTATATGTGGCTGCTTGTGTGTTTTCATGTTTGTCTGTGTTGTTGTGAGTAGTGTATATCTGTGTGATTGTGTGTTTGAGAATGCATTTGTGTGTGTCTGCCTGTGTCCATGAACAGTAGTGGGAGCATCACTTGGACTGACCCTCAGAAGGAGAGGCTTACCTGTCCATGTGTACCATCCAGTCACCTGCTTGGATCAATGGTACCCAGTTGAGCTCTCCCTTGTAGTAGCGGTGGTCCACCCCACCAAACATCACCACACTCCCCTCCTGCTCGTCTCTGTAGAGAGAAGTGATGGGGGGATCCTTGGAGGACAGTAACAACACTTTCTGAGAGCTGTGCTTGTCCACCCATCAAGGCCCTAATAAGGTCCCCATGTGCAGATGCAGAAATCGAGTCTAGGAGAGATTGAGATCCAGATTGAGGTCTGTTACTGGCTAATGAATGGCACAGAGGAGGTTAGAAGCTGAAGCACTTGGCAGGGCTCCACCCACTATGTCTTCTGAAGATGCCCTGGACCTCCAGCAACCTGAGT
This sequence comes from Ovis aries, assembly GCF_016772045.2. NCBI lineage: Eukaryota > Metazoa > Chordata > Mammalia > Artiodactyla > Bovidae > Ovis > Ovis aries. The sequence continues at coordinate 35,211,354 of NC_056074.1, forward strand.
GTTCAGACACCTTCAGAGGACAGGGTGCTGAAGTGTTTTTGGCTTTCCCCTTGTCCACCTTGTCATTTTTCAGGAAAATCAAGGCCTGGGGGTTCTAAGGGTGTGGGTTCAGTCACCCAGCATTGGCTCCAATGGCATGTGACCTCTAACGTCAAAAGGTCTCCAAACTCAAAAGGGACCCCGCTTCTGCTCTCCCTTTCATGAAATGCCTCATATTTCTTGAACAACGTCCCATACTTTTGTGTCCCACACTTTCATTTATCACTGGGTCCTACAAATTGGGTAGCTGGTCCTGGGCTCCCAGTGAAATGAAAATGATAAAGGAAAGATATTCACCATCCTTCTCCTTCATTCCTTATCAAATTCATAATCAAATCCTAATGCCTTTTCCTTGAACTTGTTTCCTGTTGCCTTCCATTAGCCTTCCTCCTCACTCACCCCCCTAGACCAAGTAACTGGTCTTGAGCCCAGGAGTAGGGTTCCAATAAACTTTTATTCCTAAAAGCCAGGGGTGAAGCCAGGTAGGGTCCTGGGTCCATAGTTATCCTGGGTTAGATTATCTCTCAGATACTTCTTATTTAAGTGTTGTGTAAATTTTTGTGAAACTGAAAGTATCTTGCAGCTAATTAGGAGAAAGAGATTGTCCATCTCAGACTTACGTGCTCAAGTAGAAGGCAAAAACAGGCTCAGAAATGGCACCTTCATTCTTCAGCTTGTCAAAGATGGGGATTGCTCCAGAAGAGGACATGTTGGGGTAGTTCAAGCCCAAGATGCCATCAAAAGTTATATCCTCAAACCCGTATTCCTCCATGCTTAGACCGAACGGCTGGTCAGTGCTTACAAGGTCCCCAATCTGTGGGAAAGAAAAGTGTTTCTATCTACAGATACATGAAGTGGGGGAAGCAGGCCATAGGTTCATTACACTCTCAAGGGTCCTCTAGAGTGAGAACTCATTCATCAGGCCCCTTGACTTCTCAGGTCCCCAGTTTCCCACTCTGGATACCTGAAGCACTTGACTGCCCCCAGGGTCCCCAGATCAGTTTTATCCTGTCCCCAAACACCCCACAGCAACTTCAATCCTGAAAAGCCAGCCTAATTCCACCTTTTATGACATGTGTGCCCTCCTCAAGGCCCTTGCTGTCTGTACCTCAGTTTCCTCATATGTTTCATGACCTAATCAGAGTAACTGCTGTGTGGGGTTGTTGCAGGACTAAACCAGTTATCACCTGAAAGTGCCTGGAACAGTCTGTGAATATAAGAGTAGGTGCTTTTTTCCCCTCTTCTCGCTCCCAGCAAAATGATCCTTGAACTGCTCATGGGCAGAGGAGGTGCAAGTCCACACCTCAAACCACTCTCTGCGTGAGCTAATCTGTTTTCTCATGTGTCACCACAGGCATTGCTTCCCCAGAGACATGACCCTGTGGATAAGATGGCCAATATATATGGGAGTTAGGCTAGGAAGGGTCCTGGCAGGTGGTCTTGCATCTGTTTTGCCAAAAGTGGTCAGTCCATAGCCACTCCTGACTCAGCATATGTCACACTGTTACCCGAACTGTGTCATGAGCAACAACTCCTTTCATTCTCCCAGATTCGTAGGCGACGCTGAAGGTCTTATTGGTAATCCGGAAGGTAGAAGACAGATGATATCTGAACCTATTGTGTGTAGCTGGAGACACAAGAGATGAGTGTCATCAGGTGCCAAGGATGGAAACAGGGCAGCAGGGCAAGTGAAGGATGGTCTGGGTATGGGGTGTCTGTACTCACAATAGGCTGCAGTGGCGCAAAAGTCAGAGGCCATCCACAAGTCAGATGAGCCTGTGTCAAAGATAACCTGGAATTCCTGAGGGGGTGTTCCAATGGTGATGCTACCCATGTAGACCACCTACAGGGAGAAGGATGGAGTGGGTTAGTGCAGAAATGGCTACGCTCTATTCCCACACTGATGCCTCCCTCTGGGTGTCACATATTTCTTGAGATCACTTTCTAACCACCATGCAGTTCATAGACGTTGGTCACAGAGGTATCTGCATTTGATATATTTTCGCTATGCTACATTGTATGCAGGATATTGACTCTATGACCAGGCGTTGAAGTGGTACCTCCTGCATGGGAAGCCCAGAGACATAACCACTGTGCCTCCAGGACCACTGGGCACACAAGGAAGTCCTGGTGCCTTCATTTGAGAAGCTCTGTAGTCTCTTCAATCCCAGCCTTAGCACGCCCTTCTCCAGGAGGTCCTTCTTGTTCAACCCCAGCCACTCCCTCCAAACTCAGATCACATCCAATTAACACCACACACGTGACCATTTCATTTTACATGTATTTACTCTTTGCCTATCTCTCAGGCTGGCATGAGCATTTTTGAAGACAAAATAAGCCCTTTGTCTAATCTGAAAACAGTAACCACAGTGATTCTTATGGCCATACAAGGGAATACAGGTTCAGTAACTTTTTACTGCTGTCTTTCTTGCATCTCAGAAAACTGAATTCCTCTACCTGAGGATTCACAATTGCTTTGCAGTTGGTTCTACCTTTTGAACAGAGATGGTTCACTCTTCATCTGTAACTGAGGGGCTCACTTAGTTCTGAAGGAACAATTGTCCTCAAACTAATGACACATGTTTGACACAGAAATGGATATTTACCTGCCACCTGGTAATTGCCAGGTCCAGTCACAAAAACAAACAGTTGTGGAGGAGAGTGCCTTCTCCTCTGGTCGGAGTCCCTATTTTCCAGTGTCTCGGCCTCCTGCAGGACCCCCAACCCCAACATCCCACCTGGCACCTCCAGATGAGCCCCAGTGCTAGGCTAGAGCACCAGGGGGCGCTGTGGAGCACCATCCTCCCGAAATACTCACATCCTCGATGTTTTTCAGCGGGTGAATAGTTAAATTTGAGCCACGAAAAGACATCTGGGACAGTCTATAAGCATGCTCCTTCAGGAAATTGTTCAGCATGTTTTTTCCCCTGAGGGTGTTTCTCATGGTCTTCACTCTCCTTAGAGGTATTCTTTCACCGAGCATTTGACAAAGAAAACAAACAAGACGCCACAATTAGCTGTCAGTGTTAAGGTATAACTGTCATTGTAATGGCCCTTTGTGTTTTCTAATCATTTTTATGAGGCATATTGTTATCAGAATTTTATGCATATACCATGGCAAAGACAGATTTGAATACAGGATCTGTTCTGCAGCTTTGGGTAAGCTGTATGACCATGTGGTGTCTCAGTCTCCCCTTCGGTATGGTGGAATGTAACAATACAAACCCTCCAGAAAGAATATCTTGGGGATAAGTGAAGTGATAGATATAAGGTACCTGATAGATAGGAAGTGTCAACAATGACAGCCATTAGCATTTATTTTGCCATCCCACTCATTCCTTCTCATAGAACCTCAAGGAATGAGATAGAAGGAGGACTATTATCATCTTTTAGAAGAGAGCAATTTGAAATGCAAGAGGTTTCTGAATTGGCTGTGGTCACACTGCTTGTCAGATATAAAACAGTGTATATAAAACAGTGTATCTTTCTCTAAGTTGAAAGAGAAGAGAGAGTTGAAAGAAGAATCTAAGATATAGGGAATGACTAAGGGAAATTCAGAGGCTTGAGAAGGAAGTAAGAGTCAAGTGAACAATTGAAAACAAACAACACAAAAAGAAAAACACTCCCAGTGACTTCAAAAGAGATGGAGAAACAAATGACAGTGATACAGACATGCAGACATAGACATATACACACTGAAGTAGATAGGAAGAAAAGAGGACATGTTGAATAAAATGTAGAAATGCTATTCCACAGGACCACATCGACATCTTCATAGACTGTGCACTGAACAGTTGCAAGGAGTTGCATTTTCAATAGGTAATGACATGACTGGACCCCAAAATTTGTGCAACCCAACCAAAATCTTGGAATCCACATTTCCTATTGCAAGTTACTTATCAATAAGTAAGAGTGGAGCTTTAAGACTCTTAGGGAAATATTCCATTCCCTTCTAAACCTGATGGCTGGAAGAATAATCAGATGAAAAGAAAAATCCGAGAAAGGAATATGATGTGGCTTACAGTCCCCATACTTACTTGACTATGCACTCTGAGAAGGCCACCAGCCCAAGGAGCACAATCCACTTCATGCTTCTTTCCTGGCTCCAAGTATTCAGGGAACTTTGGGTTCTTAGCATGTAATGGTGACCAGGAGCCCCTAGTTATATATGATCTGACCTACCCGAGTTTTCCCCTTTAGGCCACTAAAAGATCTGAAAAAAACACAAAGGTCTCGATAAAATCTTTATCTTCATCAGTGTCCTTGGTGAGTAGCCTTTGAAGCTTCTCAGAATACAGAGAATTGAACTGTAATCTCTTCCTTGAAGCTTGGCTGGAAAATCAAACTGATCTGCATGGACATCTAAGAAGTTTGAGAACCCTGCCTACATGGAGAAAAAACTACTAAGAACATCATGAAAATGGATAGTAGGGGCTGCGCTCGACATTCTTGGTCTCATGTCATCTTCCTAGGCACTTCATGAGAAATGCATTGCTGTCTTCATTGAAGAGGAGATTGCTAGGAGGATAAATGGTCAAATGGCAAAGTGAAGACTTCAGGGACAGCTTAAGAACATACAACTGGCTTTAGGTAGTGGGTCTAATGGCAGACATCAGGGGCACCTATGATGCCAGGCTGCATCAAAGATTTAGGGAAGAATATTACTTTAATTGTATGGTTTCAGTATTGGAAGATATGCTGTATGCATCCACAAGATATTTTATATCTTCCAACAACTGGACAAGGAAGAACTGTGTGCTAGGTTCTGGGTTAAAGGCTTCAAAGTCAAAGTTAATCAAGACAAAAGTAGTCTTTAACTTAAGAGAGCTAGCAGTATAGCTCTCACAAATTCATGGCCCCAGGAAGCAGGAGATATGATACTAAGACTAGATGGACATGTTGGAATCTGGGCAGCACAGGCCTTACCACTGGGAGCAGCCTTTCCTCCACTTCACCCATGCTGGAAAGCGGGCCAGTTGGCCATGTTTTCAAGGGAATTGGAAGTTTGGATATTTATGTACAATCTACTAATTTTAATGTTAGCAACAAACCCCCCCCCCCAAAAAAAAAGAAAAAAAAAAAAACAGTGGTAACGAAATATCCACAGCGATGTGCTGGAATCAGCCTTCAGTCTCTGCAATTTTTTGCTTCCGGCCAAGAGTTGGGGGTGCAGTAGGGACAGAGAGGAATTTAATTCATGTTGTTCAACTTAAAAAGGGACTGAGGTAGTTCTATTTGCAATTTTTTAAGGAATCTCCACACTGTTCTCCATAGTGGCTGTACTAGTTTGCATTCCCACCAACCCAGCAATCCCACTTCTGGGCATACACACCAAGGAAACCAGAATTGAAAGAGACACATGTACCCCAATGTTCATCGCAGCACTCTTTATAATAGCCAGGACATGGAAACAACCTAGATGTCCATCAGCAGATGAATGGATAAGAAAGCTGTGGTACATATACACAATGGAGTATTACTCAGCTGTTAAAAAGAATACATTTGAATCAGTTCTGATGAGATGGATGAAACTGGAGCCGATTATACAGAGTGAAGTAAGCCAGAAAGAAAAACACCAATACAGTATACTAACACATATATATGGAATTTAGGAAGATGGCAATGACGACCCTGTATGCAAGACAGGGAAAGAGACACAGCTGTGTATAACGGACTTTTTGGACTCAGAGGGAGAGGGAGAGGGTGGGATGATTTGGGAGAATGACATTCTAACATGTATACTATCATGTAAGAATTGAATCGCCAGTCTATGTCTGACGCAGGATGCAGCATGCTTGGGGCTGGTGCATGGGGATGACCCAGAGAGATGTTATGGGGAGGGAGGTGGGAGGGGGGGTTCATGTTTGGGAACACATGAAAGAATTAAAGAAAAATAAAAATAAAAAATAAATTCCATATAAAAAAATTAAAAAAATAATAATAAAAAAATTAAAAGGGACTGAATGCATACTAAACATGCTGTCACATTGGAAAATATCCTGATATTAGGAAAGATTGAAGGCAGGAGGAAAAGTGGAAGACAAAGAATGAGACGGTTAGATGGCATCACCAAGTTGATGGACATGAGCTTGAGCAAGCTCCGGGAGTTAGTGATGGATAGGGAAGCCTGGCATGCTGCAGTCTATGGTGGTGCGAAGAGACTGACACAACTGAACTACTGAACTGAACTGAACCAATTAAGAACAAAGACTAATAAATCTAATTGCATCAGGTTGTTAACTAGCTACCTGTAACAACACATTACTTCAGTTCAGTTCAGTCCAGTTCAGTCGCTCAGTCGTGTCAGACTCTTTGCAACCCCATGAATCGAAGCATGCCAGGCCTCCCTGTCCATCACCAACTCCCGGACTTCACCCAGACTCACGTCCATCGAGTCAGTGATGCCATCCAGCCATCTCATCCTCTGTCATCCCCTTCTTCTCCTGCCCCCAATCCCTCCCAGCATCAGAGTCTTTACGCATGAGCCAACTCTTCTCATGATGTGACCAAGGTACTGGAGTTTCAGCTCTAGCATCATTCCTTCCAAAGAAATCCCAGGGCTGATCTCCTTCAAATGGACTGGTTGGATCTCCCTGCAGTCCAAGGGACTCTCAAGAGTCTTCTCCAACACCAAAGTTTAAAAACATCAATTCTTCAGCGCTCAGCTTTCTTCATAGTCCAACTCTCACATCCATACATGACCACTGGAAAAACCATAGCCTTGACTAGATGGACCTTAATCGGCAAAATAATATCTCTGCTTTTGAATATGCTATCTAGTTTGGTCATAACTTCTTCCCAGGAGTAAGCATCTTTTCATTTCATGGCTGCAATCACCATCTGCGGTGATTTTGAAGCCCCAAAAAATAAAGTCTGACACTGTTTCAACTGTTTCCCCATCTATTTCCCATGAAGTGATGGGACCAGATGGCATGATCTTCGTTTTCTGAATGTTGAGCTTTAGGCCAACTTTTTCACTCTCTACTTTCACTTTCAACAAGAGGCTTTTTAGTTCCTCTTCACTTTCTGCCATAAGGGTGGTGTCATTTGCGTATCTGAGGTTATTAATATTTCTCCTGGCAATCTTGATTCCAGCTTGTGTTTCTTCCAGTCCAGCGTTTCTCATGATGTACTTTGCATATAAGTTAAATAAGCACGGTGGCAATATACAGCCTTGATGTACTCTTTAAGTGGCTTTAAAATTCAAACTTATGACTCTACATTCAGAGTGGAATATCTTCTAAGGAAAAACAAAAATACTGCCCATCAAAAACAAAATGAAAGAAAACAAAAAGAAAAAAAAAAGGAAATAAATCTGAAACTATATTCAACAACGTCAGTTCAGTTCAGTTGCTCAGTCGTGTCCGACTCTTTGTGAGCCCATGAACGGCAGCACGCAAGGCCTCCTTGTCCATCACCAACTCCTGGAGTCCACACTTACCCATGTCCATTGAGTTGGTGATGCCATCCAACCATCTCATCCTCTGTCATCCCCTTCTCCTCCTGCCCTCCATCTTTTTCCCAAAATCAGGGTCTTTTCAAATGAGTCAGCTCTTTGCATCAGGTGGCCAAAATATTGGAGTTTCAGCTTCAGCATCAATCCTTCCAGTGAACATTCAGGACTGATTTCCTTTTGATGGACTGGGTGGAACTCCTTGTAGTCCAAGGGACACTCAAGAGTCTTGTCCAACACCGCAGTTCAAAAGTATCTATTCTTCGGAGCTCAGCTTTCTTATAGTCCAACTTTCCCATCCATACATGACCACTGGAAAAACCATAACCTTGACTACACAGACCTTTGTTGACAAAGTAATGTCTCTGCTTTTCAATATGCTGTCTAGATTGGTCTCAACTTTCTTTTCAAGATGTAAGTGTCTTTTAATTTCATGGCTGCAATCACCATCTGCAGTGATTTTGGAGCCCAGAAATTGACATCAACCAGTTTCTTCAATGTTTCCCCATCTATTGGCCGTGAAGTGATGGGACCAGATGCCATGATCTTAGTTTTCTAAATGCTGAGTTTTAAGCCAACTTTTTAATCTCGTCTTTCACCTTCATCAAGATGTTCTTTTTCTTCTTCTTTTCTGCAATAGGTGATGTCATCTGCATATCTGAGGCTATGGATATTTCTCCCGGCAATCTTGATCCAACCTATGCTTCCTCCAGCCCAGCGTTTTCATGATGTACTCTGCATATAAGTTAAATAAGCAGGGTGACAATATACAGCCTTGACGTACTCCTTTCCTATTTGAAATGAGTCTGTTGTTCCATGTCCAGTTCTAACTGTTGCTTCCTGACCTGTGTACAGGTTTCTCAAGAGGCAGGTCAGGTGATCTGGTATTCCCATCTCTTTAAGAAATTTCCACATTTTATTGTGATCCATACAGTTAAATGCTTTGGCATAGTTAGTAAAGCAGAAGTAGGTGTTTTTTTCTGGGATTCTCTTGCTTTTTTGATAATCCACCAGATGCTGGCAATACAATCTCTGGTTCCTCTGCCTTTTCTAAAACCAGCTGGATAATCTGGAAGTTCATGGCTCACGTATTGCTGAAACCTGGCTTGGATAATTTTAAGCATTACTTTACTAGCATGTGAAATGAGTGCAATTGTGCTGAACTTCGAGCATTCTTTGGCACTGCTTTTACTTGGGATTGGAATAGAATAGAAGTGACCTTTTCCAGGTGTGTGGCCACTACTAGGTCTTCCAATTTTTCTAGCATATTGAGTACAACACTTTCACAGCATCATATTTCAGAATTTGAAATAGCTCAACTAGAATTCCATGACCTCCACTAGCTTTGTTCGTAGTGATGCTTCCTAAGGCCCATTTGACTTCACATTCCAGGATTTCTGGCTCTAGATGAGTGATCACACCATCGTGATTATCTGGGTCTTGAATACATTTTTTGTACAATTCCTTTGTGTATTTTTGTCACCTCTTCTTAATATCTTCTGCTTCTGTTAGGTCCGTACAATTTCTGTCCTTTATTGAGCTCATCTTTGCATGAAATATTCCCTTGGTGTCTCTAATTTTCTTGAAGAGATGTTTAGTCTTTCCCATTCTATTGTTTTCCTCTATTTCTTTGCATTGATCACTGAGGAAGGCTTTCTTATCTCTCCTTGCTATTTTTTGTAACTCTGCATTCAAATGGGTATATCTGTGCTTTTCTCCTTTGCTTTTTGCTTCCCTTCTTTTCACAGCTAGCTATCTGTTAAGCCTCCTCAGACAGCCAGTTTGCTTTTTTGCATTTATCTTTCTTGGGAATGGTCTTGATTCCTGTTTCCTGTACAATGTTATGAACCTCCATCCATAGTTCATCAGGCACTATGTCTATTAGATCTAGTCCCTTAAATCTATTTCTCACTTCCAATGTATAGTGCTAAGGGATTTGATTTAGGTCATATTTGAATGGTCTAGTGCTTTTCTCCACTTTCTTCAATTTCAGTCTGAATTAACCGATAAGGAGTTCATAATCTGAGCCACTGTCAGCTCCCACTATCATTTTTGCTAACTGTATAGAGCTTCTCCATCTTTGCTGCAAAAAATATAATCAATCTGATTTTGGTGTCGACCATCTGCTGATGTCCATGTGTAGAGTCTTCTCTTGTGTTGTCAGAAGAGGGTATTTGCTATGGCAAGTGTGTTCTCTTGGCAGAACTCTATTAGTCTTTGCCCTGCTTCATTCTGTACTCCAAGGCCAAGTTTGTGTGTTACTTCTGATGTTTCTTGACTCCTACTTTTTCATTACAGTCCCCTATAATAAAAACGACACCTTTTTGGGGTGTTTTCTAGAAGGTCTTGTAGGTCTTCATAGAACTATTCAACTTTAGCTTCTATAGTGTTACTGATGGTGGCATAGACTTGGATTATCATGATATTGAATGGTTTGCCATGGAAACGAACAGATGTCATACTGGTATTTTTGAGATTGCATCCAAGTACTGCATTTCAGACTCTTTTGTTGACTATAATGTCTACTCCATTTCTTCTAAGGGATTCATGCCCACAGTTGTAGATATAATGGTCATCTGAGTTAAATATACCCATTCCAATCCATCTAAGTTTGCTGATTCTTAGAATGTCTATGTTCACTCTTGTCATCTCCTGGTTGACCTCTTCCAATTTGCATTCATTCATGGCCCTAACAATCCAGGTTCCTATGCAATATTGCTCTCTACAGCATTGAATCTTGCTTTCATCACCATTCCCACCCACAACTGGATGTTGTCTTTGCTTTGGCTCCACCCCTTCATTCTTTCTGAAGTTATTTCTCCATTGATCTCCAGTAGCATATTGGGTGCCTACCAGCCTGGGAAGTTCATCTTTCAGTGTCCTATCCTTTTGCCTTATCATACTGTTCATGGGGTTCTCAAGGCAAGAATACTAAAGTGGTTTGCCATTCCCTTCTCCAGTGGACCACATTCTGTCAGACCACTCTACCATGATCTGTCCATCTTGGGTGGCCCCACAAGGCATGGCTTAGTTTCATTGAGTTAGACAAGGCTGTGGTCCATGTGACAGATTGGCTAGTTGTCTGTGAATGTGGTTTCAGTTTGTCTGCCCTCCAATGCCCTCTCTCAGGGCCTACCATCTTACTTGGGTTTCTCTTACCTTGGATGTGGGTTATTGCTTTACTGCTCCAGCCAAGTGCAGCTGCTGCTCCTTACCTTGGAAGTAAGGTAGCTCCTCTCAGCTGCTGCCCCTGATTTGGACGTGGGGTAGTTCATCTCCACCATGCATCTGCGCTCCCGTTACAGCTACCATGCATCTGCACCATCATTGCAGCTGCGGCGAGCAATAATTCAACAACTTATTGTTGCTCATATAGTTTCTGTTATTGTGACAGAATAGTATGTATGTTAACAGGTACAAGCAAGACAATAATTAAAACTAATGTTCTGAAATAAGGCTTTCAGTGGCTAGGAAAAGAGGTTCACACATAACATATAGAAGGTTAATTCAAACCCTGCTGTCTTAAATCTTGAACTGAAAGCATAAGTTTCTACAAACTAATTATATTATATTCCATTCTATTTTAATTTTTCAGGAAAATGTGTACTTCCTCCTCCGACCACTGTAAAGCCTAGAAGGAATGACAACTTGATAACAGGGACTATTCTGAGGTCTTACATCTAGCTTCTAAATACATTTTTCATCAGAAGATCTTAAAGAGATGGCTGATTTCAGGACTGGGTAAAGAAATGCTCAAAATAATCTTGGCATCTTGAAGGACCAGAAAGCTGAGGGACTTCAAAGACCAATGGGGACTGGACAGAAAGTTTAGGAATTCAAACAAAAAGGCCAAACATCTACCAGTTTGTTGGGCAGAATGATGTTTCTGCTTCTCAACACACTGTTTATGTTTCCCAAAGCTTTCCTGCCAAGAAGTTAATGTCTTCTGATTTCATGGCTGCAGGCAGCATCCACTGTGGTTTTAAAAGTTAAGATGAAGAAACCTATCACTGCTTCCGACTTTTCTCCTTCTATTTGCCATGAAGGATGGGGCTGGATCCCATGATGTTAGTTTTTAAATATTTAAATTTAAGCTCTTGGATTACAAGGAGATCCAACTAGTCCATTCTGAGGGAGATCAGCCCTGGGATTTCTTTGGAAGGAATGATGCTAAAGCTGAAACGCCAGTACATTGGCCACCTCATCGAAGAGTTGACTCATTGGAAAAGACTCTGATGCTAGGAGGGATTGGGGGCAGGAGGAGAAGGGGACAACAGAGGATGAGATGGCAGGATGGCATCACTGACTCAATGGAAGTGAGTCTGTGTGAACTCCGGGAGTTGGTGATGGACAGGGAGGCCTAGCGTACTGCGATTCATGAGGTCACAAAGAGTCAGACATGACTGAGGAACTGAACTGAACTGAGTATCTAAATTTGCCCTACCGAATATAAATATCAAAATTAATGGCAAAATATTTTTTGGTCTCCTCGACACTAGATTTGATATTACTATTGTTTCCAAACATTTATGGCCCAAATCCTGGCTTTTATAAAAAATTTCTTGGGGAATTCCAAGGATTTCTCAAACCAAAGTATAAGAGTTTTATCAGAGCACTCAAATTTATCCATGTGAGGGACCAGAAGGCCAACCTGCAACATTAAATCTTATGTGATAGATGCAGCCCTTAATCTAATAAGAAGGGACTTGCTTTTTTTTTTTTTTTTTTTTTTTAGTTTTTTATTTTTTAAATTTTAAAATCTTTAATTCTTACATGCATTCCCAAACATGAACCCCCCTCCCACCTCCCTCCCCATAACATCTGATGCAATGGCAAACTCAGATATACATTCCACATTTTTCCTAGGGGCCACTGCTCATTTAACAAACAATACAATTATTAAAATAACTTGGAAGACTGACAAGCCTATTTGGACAGAGCAGTGGCCCCTCACGAAAGAGAAATTACAGGTGGCTAAGAAACTTATTGACTATCCCAAAGCCTTTGACTGTGTGGATCACAATAAACTGTGGAAAATTCTAAAAGAGATGGGAATACCAGACCACCTGACCTGCTTCGTCAATGTATGGCAAAACCAATACAGTATTGTAAAAGTAAAATAAAGTAAAAATTAAAATTAAAAAAATAAGAAACCTATATGCAAGTGAAGAAGCAACAGTTAGAACTGGGCATGGAACAACAGACTGGTTCCAAATAGGAAAAGGAGTACGTCAAGGCTGTATATTGTCACCCTGCTTATTTAACTTATATGCGGAGTACATCATGAGAAATGCTGGGCAAGAAGAAGCACGAGATAGAATCAAGATTGCCAGGAGAAATATCAATAACCTCAGATATGCAGATGACACCACCCTATGGCAGAAAGTGAAGAGGAACTAAAAAGCCTCTTGAGGAAAATGAAAGACAATGAAAAAGTTGACTTAAAGCTCAACTTTCAGAAAACGAAGATCATGCCATCTGGTCCCATCACTTCATGGGAAATAAATGGGAAACAGTGGAAACAGTGTCAGACTTTATTTTGAGGGGGCTCCAAAATCACTGCAGATAGTGATTGCAGCCGTGAAATTAAAAGAGGCTTACCCCTTAGAAGAAAAGTTATGACCAACCTAGGTAGTATATTGAAAAGCAGAGACATTATCTTGCCAACAAAGGTCCGTCTAGTCAAGGCTATGGTTTTTCCAGTGGACATGCATGGATGTGAGAGTTGGACTGTGAAGAAAACTGAGCACCGAAGAATTGATGCTATCAAACTGTGGTGTTGGAGAAGACTCTTGAGAGTCCCTTGGACTGTAAGGAAATCCAACCAGTCCATTCTAAAGGAAATCAGTCTTGGGTGTTCGTTGGAAGGACTGATGCTGAAGCTGAAACTCCAATACTTTGGCCACCTCATGCGAAGAGTTGACTCATTGGAAAGGACCCTGATGCTGGGAAGGATTTGGGGCAGGAGGAAAAGGGGACGACAGAGGATGTGATGGCTTGATGGCATCAAGCCATCACTGACTCAACGGACATGAGTTTGTGTGAACTCTGGGAGTTGGTGATGGACAGGGAGGCCTGGCGTGCTGCGATTCGTGGGGTCGCAAAGAGTCGGACACGACTGAATGACTGAACTGAACTGAACTGAAGCTGGCCCAATGTGTCCAAATGTTAATAGTCAACATCTAAATTGTCACTGTGATAGATTTCTAGGGCACCACCTCAACATTCTGAGCACTGAGAAAGAAAAACAATCATCAATATTAATGCTATGTTTGTTTCTATTAAGCATAGGTTATGTAACTACAAACTGTTCCAGGGAAACAAAGTAGATTGTCCCTTCTGGGGATGATGAGAGTGTGACGGGAAGCAGCTATAATACAGATGAGGCCTCACTCTCTGGCCTGCAGCTCACCTCCTGCTGTGAAGGTCTGGTTCCTAATAGACCAAGGACTGGTACTGGTTGTGAACCACTGTACTTGTATTGTGGACTCCTGCTCTATACCCAATAGTGGGACATTCTGTAGGACAAACCACCCTGCTTCCTCCCAGTTTCTGAACAAATAAATGGCATTAAAATTGGAAGAGGAACACTTATTTAGTCATAAAGGAGAACAACCAAGTGCAACATAGGATAACATTCTTTCAATAAACTGTGAAAAGACATCTGCTTTTTGAGAATCAGGGAAATTTGCACATGGACTGGATATAAAGTGTTCATTTTGGAGGGAACAAAAGAGCATTTTTTTTTCAATATCCTATCATTCTACCAGAAATACTCACTATATGGATTTTGTGAAATGCTCATCTTGTCCCTAAAATACTTCAGGAAAAATGAATAAGGAGTAAAAGAGAGAATGAAATGGTGGTTTGCTTGATTTAAGAACAGATAGCAGCTATGGAGTGAATTGTGTCCACCCTTGACTCCTAATATGATGATATTAGGGAGTAGGGCCTTAGGGAGGTTCCCAGGTTGACATGGGGTTTTGATGGTGGTCCCTCATGATGGGATTAGCCTTTCCCTCTTTTTCTCTCTTATTCTCCCTCTTCTTCCTTCCCTTCAACCACCACATGTGAGAACATAGCAAGATGAGAAAGACTGATGCAAGTCAAAATGGTCTCCGCTGGGAACTCAATTGGCCATCACCTTGATTTTGCATAGTCTCCAGTCTATGACAATCTGCGGGACTAAGAGGTTAGTTTTGTAGTTATTGACGCTGAATGATGAAATATAGGGTTCATGACACTCTTCTTTCTTATATTTGTTATGTTTGAAATAGTTTTGCAGTAAGAAATTTATAGAAAGTCAATTTTGAAGTTTCTGTCTTAGTGATATTGAGAGTTTGAGATTAATATATGTCTACTACTTTATTTAGTAGATAATCAACAAAGACCTACTATACAGCACAGGAATTCTGCTCAATTGTCTGTAATATCCTGTATGGGAAAATAATCTAAGAAACAATAGGTACATGTATATGTATAAGGGAATTATTTTCCCATACAACTAATATTAATACAGTGCTGTAAGTCAACTACACTCCAGTTCAAATTTAAACCTGAACTAAAAAGAAAAAGAAAACTTACATGTAGAGAGTCATGGAGTTCTTTAGACTCGCAGGATTTCATATATGACGCTGGAGATAGCAGACTGGGTGCAGAAATCTAGACATTATCTGAGGTTGCATTTTCCTGAGCTTTGTTGTATTTTGCTTCTAGTGTCTCCTTTGATTTGTCTTTGGAGGATCTAATACAAGGGTTGTAGACACCAGCTGGGTATTAGTTGAAGGACGAGAGGGAGGCGCTCGTGGGAGAGTGAAATCCCAGCTCCCTAGCCTTGGTTTGGGGCACGTTTGAGGCACAGCTTATATCCCAATTTCCTTGTGAAAACAGGCTGTAGCTTCCTTCTCCATGACTTGCACGATATCAGACTGAGATTGGTTTCATCCTTTCTCATGTCCTGCTTCCCTTGAGACCTCACTGGTTTCTCTAGTAGAATTCTTTTTTTTTTTTTTTTTTTTTAATTTTGGCAGCATTAAGTCTTCATTGTGGAAAAGGCAATGACACCACTCCAGTACTCTTGCCTGGAAAATCCCATGAACAGGGCCTGGAAGGCTGCAGTCCATGGAGTCGCTGAGGGTCAGACAGGACTGAGCAACTTCACTTTCACTCTTCACTTTCATTCACTGGAGAAGGAAATGGCAACCCACTCCACTGTTCGTGCCTGGAGAATCTCAGGGATGGGGGAGTTTGGTGAGCGTCCATCTATGTGGTCACACAGAGTCGGACACACTGAAGTGAATTAGCAACAGCAGTACGTCTTCATTGCTGCTCAGGACTTCTCTATTTTCAGCGAGCAGGGGCTCCTCTGTAATTGCAGTGAACTGGCTTTTCAATCCTGTGCTTCTCTTGATGTAGATCACAGGCTCTAGACCACTCAGGCTCAGTAGCTGTGGTCCACTGGTTTAGTTACCCTGGTGCATCTGCAATCTTCCCAAACCAGGTCTCAAATGCATATCTTAAGCACTGGATCAAAAGGGAAAACATTCTAAAAGGAATTTGAAATAAATCACTCTTACATGAAACTTGGCAACATAGCCTATTTATGAGGACACTGACAGAGGATTGTCCCTGCTTCAACCAACCTCCTGAAATCAGGACTGATAGAGGTTCTCCTCCCCAGGGTTCCTACAGGATCTTGAAGCTCTCATGCCATGTGGCTTTGTTCTTGCTTCAGTTTCTGAATCCCACACTAGAGCACAACTTCTAGAGGGCAGGGCTGTCACTTGACTCACTTGTAGGTATATGTCAGTAGATATTGTCTCATTCAGACCCTAATGTCAAGACAAGGCTAACACAAAGATCAGATTTTTTATTTTGAGTGTTAGGTGACAGGTTCAATGACTGTAATGAAACTCTAAATAACATTATCTTAAATACAATACAATTTCAATTCTCTTTCATATTATGTTAGTGCAGGTCTCTCCACAGAGATAAGGGCCCACTTCCTTCTTGTCATATCTTCCACCTGTGCTACTTACCTCTGGTCTAACATGTCTGCTCCATCTCTTGTCTTATATCTCCATTCCAGCTAGTGGGACAGAAAATAATACTTCCATTTGGAAGTGAGATATCACTTCTACTCAAATTCCATTGGCTGAAGTATCTTCCATGGTCATGGCAAACCTGGGGGCTATGGGCACGCAGAAGGGCAGGGGAATGTGATCCTACTGAATAACATTCACGATGAGTAACAAGGGCCACCACCCTTCATTCATATCCCTGTATTCATTCGTTGGTTCTTCCCAAACAGCTCTCAGTCTGTCTTAGCCTGCAGAGATGGATATGGATGAGGTTATAAGAAAGGACATGGCCCAGGCTGTGCAAATATGGAAAAAAACAAGAATGGAAAGAAGATAATAAAGTATAAAAATTCAAAATCTAAAGGAAAGCATGCTTATAATCATAATTTTGCATTTATAAAATTTAGGTATAATGGTTGGTGAATCAATTCATAAAATAAAAAATTAGAAAAACATAAAATATAAATATATTAACTAAACCCAACAAAATAATAAGTCTACATCATATTAAACACATAGCAGTATCAGGATTAAGTTTGGATGCACATTTGTAAAACTAAAACAACTATAACTTTAGCAAGATAAACTTGATTTTTCTCTCCCACTGAAAAAAAGCTGGTGGTGGGCCAGCCAGAGCTTGGGTGCTGTTTATCTCCAAGGTTACATGATTGTCCAATACAACTGCAGGAGTTCCAGCCATCACAACTAAAATCCAGAAAACAGTTAGGAAGTAAATGGGAAAGGGAAGAGTCCCATCTGTCAGCTGAATCAGCTCCTTGAAAGCGGTCTTCCAAGAAGTTCCTCTTACAGATCTGCTTGCATCTCAAAGTCACCAGTCACGACTAAGAGCACGGGAGGGTAGGAAATGCTGTCCTGTAGGTACTGGGCTGATGGCTATATAATAAACTATTTTCACTTTTGAAAGAGAACCAGGGAATACATCATTTTGTAGGTAGCCTACAGCACCTTCCTTAAAGAACAACAACAAAAAAAAAAAGAATGGAGTAGCCTGAATGGCTGGGCACAATGTGAGAGCCAGGGGAAAGGAGCAGCAATGAGAAACAGCTAGATGGATCTGAACTATGCTCCAGAAAATAGAGGCAGACTGGGCAGTAGAGATCTTCAAAGGACTGAAGTGAGGATTACACATACCACATGACCCAATTCGGTTTGAAAACTTCTTTTCCAACTCAGGTCCCAAATCTCTCTCAATTCTTCAGCTTCTAAATACCTTGTCTTTGTTACCTCACATTCTGACCTACCTGTCTCACCTTCCTTATTTCTATTCATATCACTTCTCCATTTAGTTCACCAGCATTACAAGATCCAGTATTGAGAACTTAACAACAATTTCTAGAAGTAGGTAGAAACACAATGATTATTTCTACTCTGGTATTTGTTTGTCCTGATCAAGGTCTTTTGAAAAGACTGAAATGGCTAGAATTATGGAGATCTCACATTTCCTCTAAAATCCCAACCAAGAATGTGACTTCCTTGGACCTGTAGGGGATGCGTTTACTTTTGGATCCACAGGTCTTAGCAGAACAGCAAGTCCCCTGTTTATGAAGAAGTTACATTTGAAAAGGGTGTTCAAAAATCCCAATTTCTTCATAAATCTAGTAAAGGTACTTAGGTAGTCAGCTAAGACAATTGGCTATATATTACTGTAGTTTAATAGCTTTATGATACGTTTCACACAAATAATACATAAAACACAAACACAATAAAAGAAACATTTTTCATTTTGCAGTACCTGGATATGGCATGGCAACCCACTCCAGTATTCTTGTCTGGAGAATCCCCATGGCAAGAGGAGCCTGGCGGACTGCATTCCATTTGTTGAAAATTCACATAGCTGAGTAACCAAGCACACCTTTAAAAATAGAATAGTAGTACCGTCTACATTACCACTGAATTTATGCTTCCTTTCAGACAGCCTAAGCTTGAAATAAAAGTCCTTCACTATTGTACTCCATACAGTTCTGTACAGTAAAGTACACAAATGCACACCAACTTGTCTTGGATGTACCCATGACAATGTGTGTCAGATCTGCGAACTAACTGATGTGATTGCACATGCAAATGCGCTTTTACATGTTTGAAAGTTTTCTGCTTGAATGTTTGTATGTAACAAACTTGCTACACAGGTTTTCAGTGAATGTATGTGTGAAGGAACAAGAGAGGAGAGTAAGGAGCTGCCTGTTCTTTCCCTTTTTGTGGGTATTATGGCCACTCTGAATAGGAATTTCATTAGATGTAATTGAAGCCCAGTGCATGGGAACATGGCTACAAGTGACAGAGGACCAGAATCCCAGGAGGTAGGAAAAGAGCTGTGGTTGGTTGAAAAGAGCCAAGAGTGTGAAATAGGAGGAAACAAGTTTTCACTGGTTTATGTGAAACATTTGGCAAATATCATCCAGATTTTTGTGTAGTGATTGAGCTGTGGTTTAGATGAGCAGTCCCTGTTGCCCACGGTGAGCAAGAGAGGAGAAGAGAGAGGAGACCGAACCGTGAAAATCAAACATGAATGTCTAGTATTGTCTGTGTATGTCAAGTATGTCTAGTATTGAAGAGATATAAGACCTGTCAATTTATCTGCTCCCTCCTGAGAAGAATTAAGGTTGTAAAAGAGGGAAGGTCCACACTATGCTAGCACCTTATTCTTCTTCTGTCCAGTGAACATTGATTTCTAATGCCATTTTTTTTATAAACAGAGGATGTAATTTTTATCATTGAAGTCTTCTAATTTACTGTTCCATATAAACTTTTGACGCTGTTCTGTGCCCAGGCACATGGGGCCCTGGAGCCTGGCAGGCTCTGTTTCGGCTGCACAGTGCAGTGTATGGGGATCTACTGTCATCTGGGACTTGGGTTATATCTTCAGTCTGGGTTCACATCTGAGCAGTTAACTCTAGTTGGGTTTAATTTGATCATCTTGCTCTTTATCTTCAGTTTGTCCCATGTTCTTTCTTTCCATGTCTCTTTTTACCCCTGACTTCTCTGTGGCTGAGTAGTTTTTCTGATTTCCTTTTATATCCTTTGTCACTTTATTAACTGTAACTGTTTTTTAAGTAGGTTTAAGATCCATGGTATGCATCTTTAACTTGCTATTCTATCATTATTAATTATGACAATTATTAAATTATTTATTTATTTATCATTTATTTGTCTGTACTGGGTCTTAGTGTGGCATGCAGGATCTTCCTTGTGGTAGGGACTCTCCATTTGAGGAGGGCAAGCTCAGTACTTGCAGCATTAAAATTTATTTGAGACATGCAGGCTTAGTGCTCAGTGGCATGTGGGATTTAGTTCTCTGACAAAGGAACAAAGCTTTGCCATTTGCAAATGCTTTGCATTGACAAGCACATCCTGAAACACTGGACCACCAAGGAAATCCCTATATTTGCCTTTTAATACATACAAAATGTTTACCATTTTCGAATACTGTTCATTCCCCCTGTAGACCCAGATTGTCACTTGGTTTTGAATTCCTTCTGACTTGAAACCTTTTAAAAAACATTTATTAAATTGGTCTGTTGGTGGTGATGCAGTCTTGCTATTGTTGTATGTCTGAGAAAGTATTCTATCTTGTTTTTGATATGTATTTTTCTTGGGTATAGAATTCTGAGTCAAATATGTTCCTCTCACCATTTAAGATGTGGTGCCAGTGTCCTCTGGCTGACATTGTTTATTTTGGCCTAATCTGCTGCAATCCCCATTTCTTGTTCTACTGTGTTGGTTTTTCCGTCTGGTTACATTTCTTTGGTTATTGTCTTAAATCTTGAATTATGATGTGCCTTTGTATAGTTGTCATATTTCTTGCCCTTGAATTAATTGAACTTCTGTGTTAACAGGGTTAAAGCGTTCATCATTCCTGGAAATTTTTCAGCCAGTAATTATGCAGTTCTTTGCTCTATTCTCCTGTCTTTCACTTCCTGTGGGATTCCACTTACATATATTTTAACACTCTTAAAGTTACTTCAAAGCTCTCTGATGTGCAATTAATTTTTTCCACGGTGTTTGCACATCTATTTTACATGTCTCTATTTAACATACTCAATATTCTTTAGCTTCATGCATATAAGGATTATTGATAATCACTCACATAGAGCAAGACATCCTGTAATGTGATGTCAAATGGGCCTTAGAAAGCATCACTATGAACAAAGCTAGTGGAGGTGATGGAATTCCAGTGGAGCTATTTCAAATCCTGAAAGATGATGCTGTGAAAGTGTGCACTCAATATGCCAGCAAATTTGGAAAACTCAGCAGTGGCCACGGGACTGGAAAAGGTCAGTTTTCATTCCAATCCCAAAGAAAGGCAATGCCAAAGAATGCTTAAACTACCACACAATTGCACACATCTCACACGCTAGTAAAGTAATGCTCAAAATTCTCCAAGCCAGGCTTCAGCAATATGTGAACCGTGAACTTCCAGATGTTCAAGCTGGCTTTAGCAAAGGCAGAGGAACCAGAGATCAAATTGCCAACTTCCACTAGATCACCAAAAATGCAAGAGAGTTCCAAAATACCTCTATTTCTGCTTTATTGACTATACCAAAGTCTTTGACTGTGTGGATCATAATAAACTGTGAAAAATTCTCAAAGAGATGGGAATGCCAGATAACCTGCCCTGCCTATTGAGAAACCTATCTGCAAGTCAGGAAGCAACAGTTAGAACTGGACATGGAACAACAGACTGGTTCCAAATAGGAGAAGGAGTACGTCAATTCTGTATATCGTCACCCTGCTTATTTAACTTATATGCAGAGTACATCATGAGAAACGCTGGACTAGAAGAAGCACAAGCTGGAATCAAGATTGGTGGGAGAAATATCAATAACCTCAGATATGCAGATGACACCACCCTTATGGCAGAATGTGAAGAGGAACTAAAAAGCGTCTTGATGAAAGTGAAAGAGGGGAGTGAAAATGTTGGCTTAAAGTTCAACATTCAGAAAACGAAGTTCATGGCATCTGGTCCCATCACTTCATGGGAAATAGATGGGGAAACAGTGGAAACAGTGTCAGACTTTATCTTTTGGGGCTCCAAAATCACTGCAGATGTTGACTGCAGCCATGAAATTAAAAGACACTTACTCCTTGGAAGAAAAGTTATGACCAACCTAGATAGCATATTCAAAAGCAGAGACATTACTTTGCCAACAAAATTCAACTAGTCAAGGCTATGTTTTTTTCCTGTGGTCATGTATGAATGTGAGAGTTGGACTATGAAGAAAGCTGAGCGCCGAAGAATTAATGCTTTTGAACTGTGGTGTTGGAGAAGACTCTTAAGAGTCCCTTGGACTGCAAGGAGATCCAACAAGTCCATTTAAAAGGAGGTTAGCCCTGGTTGTTCTTTGGAAGGAATGATGCTAAACCTGAAACTCCAGTACTCTGGCCATCTCATGGGAAGAGTTGATTAATTGGAAAAGACTCTGATGCTGGGAGGGATTGGGGGTACAAGGAGAAGGGGACAACAGAGGATGAAATGGCTGGATGGCATCACCGACTTGATGGACATGAGTTTGAGTGACCTCCGGGAGTGGTGATGGACAGGAAGGCCTGGTATGCTGAAATTCATGGCATTGCAAAGAGTCGGACACTACTGAGTAACTGAACTGAACTGAACTGAACTGATGCATTTTAATGTCCTTCCCTGCTAATCATGTAATATACATTATACTTGTGTTTTTACTAGTTCATTTTCCCTCGTTATGGCTTCTTTACACATCTGGATTTTTTTTTCTTTTTGCATTTATTTAATTATATTAGTCAGAGGATAATCAACTTACAATATTGAGATGAAACTAGGACAAATAATTGAACAATTTATATGGAAATTTTAAACTGGATTGTGGATATGTTTACTTTACTTTTGGATGCTGGATATTTTTAAATTTTTATAAATTATTCCTTTCACTGTTTGCAATCACTGTTCATTTCTTGAAAACAATTGCATTTTTGAAGGCTTGCTATAAAGTTTTTTAAGCTGAGAAACCAGCCTTTAGACCAGGTTTACTATTCCCCGCTAGCAAGGCAATATTGTCTTCAGGGCCCTATTGCTCTCATGGGATTTATGAATAATTTGAGGGGCAGTCCTAAGGTAGTGGAGAAATAGGACAGGGAAACCACCTTCTCCTCAACTAATGCATGAAAAGAACATTTGAACGCTGAGTAAATTCCACAAAACAACTTCTGAATGCAGGCAGAGGACATCAGGCACCCCAAAAGCAGCCCATTATCTTCAAAAGGAGGTAGGAAAAAATGTACCAGATAAAAAGAGAGGTAAATGAGGTAGGGATGGAGATCTGTCCCGGGACGGGAGTCTTAAAAAAGGGAAGTTTCCAAACACCAGGAAGCACTCTCACTGGTGAGTCTGTGGCAAGCCCTGGAATCTCAGAGGGCAACATAACTGGGAGGAAAAATAAATAAATAATTTAAACCCACAGATTACATGCCCAAAGGTAAGTCCCAGCAGAGCAGCTGCACAGACACCTGCATCCACCACCGCAAGACGGGGCTGGGCAGGGAGGTGAGGGCTGCATTGCTTAGAGTACGCACTAGGCCAGAATGCCCCAAGGGCCATCTGAGGGAACTAACTTAAGATATCAAACCAGACCCTGGGTTAACTACCCCAGGAAAAGCCCTAAAGTAAGACAATACCAGGCCTGCTCACAGAACAGAGGAGTAAGCAGAGCTAGCCAGCTTTGGACCAGCCCATCCCCTGCCAGAGACAGGCAGGCAAGGACAGCCAGGGCTGGAAGAGGGCAATCACAGCCCCAGGGAGGCATCATCTACCAAACTGTAAGCAGGCTTCGTTGCTAACCAAGACTTCTTGGGAATCTGGACAGTCAAAAACCGCCTGAGAAGTTGCGCCGGTTGTAAACCCAGAAAACCAAGTGGCAGGGATGGGAGAGGCAATAAGTCGCAAGGACCATGCTTGCCAAACACCTGGTCTCCTGAGTGGTTCGGACCTAGGAAGGGCTCAAAATGCAGGCCCAACTGAGTCTGCCCCTTGGAGGAGTACCCGAGTACCTGAACCTGAGTGGCTTAGACCTGGGAAGTGCATGCAACCCAGAGCCTGCCTCAGACAGTTCCCAGCAGAGCAACCTAGAGCCTGAGCAGTGTAGACAGGGAAAGCATACACTCTGTGAGCGGTGGCAATCCCAGTGTGGCTGAATTTCTGCGAGCACAGCCATTGTTATCTGTTGGCAGCAGCCCTCCTTCCTCACAGCACGATTGAACAAATGAGCCTAAAAAATTGTCCACCACCACCCATTTGGGTCAGGGCAGAAATTAGACACTGAAGAGACTAGCAAACAGAAGAAGCTAAAACACAGGGAACAGCCCTGGAAGTGACAGGTTCAATAGGTTAAAACCCTGCACTTAGCACCACTACATAGGAAGGGGCCTATAGATCTTGAGAGTTATAAGGTGGATCAAGGAACTATCTGAAAGTGAACTCATCCCACACTGTCCGCAACACCAGAGAAAGTCCTACATATACTTTTCCTACATTAATTCTTTAAATTTATTTTTTTTATTTTTAAGTCCTCTATTACTCCTTAATTTTCATTATTATAACCTACTAGTTTGAAAAAATGACCCTGTTTCTTAAAGCAAAATTCATATATATATATATATTTCTGTGACTTTGTTTTTTTTTTTCTGTTAGTAATGCATTTCTGATAATCCAACCTCTACTCTAGATTTTTAATCTTTGCTTTTCAGTATTTGTTAGCAATTTTGTACCTTTAAGAACCCAATCTGCAGCAACCATTTTTACTTGGGAGTGAGATCACTGGCCTGATTGCTCTCTCCCCGTTGGGGACCTCTCCACCAGGTCGCCTCTATCTCCTCCCTCCCCCTTCTCTTATCTACCCACATCTGTGAATCTCTTGTGTGTTCTGGACTGTGGAGAACAGTTAGGGAACTGATTACTGGCTGGAACTGTCTCTCTCCTTTTGATTCCGACCTTTATCCCCCTGGTCACCTCTGTCTCCTTCCTCCATCTCCAGACTGTGGAGAGCACATAGGGAAGTGTTTACTGGCTAGTTTTCTCTCTCCCCTTTTGATTCCTCCTCTTCTCCTCCTGGTCACCTCTATCTCCATCCTCCTTCTTCTTTTCTCTGTGTAACTCTGTGAACAACTCTGAGGGATCCAGCCTGTGGAGAGCACATAAGGAAATGATTATTGGCTAGTTTGCTCTCGCCTCTTTTGATTCCCTCTCTTCTACTCCTGGTCACCTCTATCTCCCTCCTCCCTCTTCTCTTCTCCATGTAACTGTGTGAACCTCTCTGGGTGTCCCTCACTGTGAAGAAACTTTTCATCTTTCACCTAAATGTTTAATCATTGGTGCTGTATAGATGGAGAAGACTTGAGACTATTCTAAGAGTAAGATTAAAAACCAGAAGCAGGAGGATTAAGTGCAAATTCTGAAAACACTGGAGAACTCCTCACTCCAGTGAACATTAATCGATAAGAGCTCATCAAACGCCTCCAAACCTACTCTGAAGGCAAACACCACCCAAGGGCCAACAAGTTCTATAGCAAGATATACCACACAAATTCTCCAGCAACACAGGAAACATAGCCCTGAGCTTCAATATACAGGCTCCCCAAAGTCACTCCAAACCCACTGACATCTCATAACTCAATACTGGACACTTCTTCGCACTTCAGAGAGAAGAAATCCAGCTCCCCCCCCCCCCCCCAGAACACAGAAACAAGCTTCCCTAACCAAGAATCATTGACAAGCCACCTGTCGAACCCCACCCACAGCGAGGAAACTCCACAATAAAGAGAATTCCACAAACTGCCAGAATACAGAAAGGCGACTCCAAACATAGAAATATAAACAAGATAAAGAGTCAGAGAAATACCCAGCAGGCAAAGGAACAGAATAAATGTCCACCAAACCAAAGAGGAAGATATAGGGAAGCTACCTGATAAAAAATTCTGAATAATGATAGTGAAAATGATCCAAAATCTTGAAAACAGTAAGGAATTACAGACAAATAGCCTGGAGACAAGGACTGAGAAGATGCAAGAAAAGTTTAACAACGACCTAGAAGATATGAAAAAGAGTCAATATATAATGAATAATGCAATAAGTGAGAATAAAAACACTCTGGAGTGAAACAAGAGTAGAATAACAGAGGCAGAAGATAGGATACATGAAGTAGAAGATAGAATGGTAGAAATCAAAGGAACAGAGAGGAAAAAAGAAAAACAAATTAAAAGAAATGAGAACAATTTCAGAGATCTCTGGACAATGTTAAATGCGCCAACATTCTAATCATAGGAGTCCCAGAAGAAGAAGACATAAAGAAAGACCATATGAAAACACTTGAGATAATAGTTGAAAGCCTCCCTAAAATGGGGAAGGAAATAATAACAGAAGTCCAAGAAACCCAGAGAGTCCCAAAAAGGATAAATGCAAGGTGAAACACCCTAAGACAAATATCAATCAAATTAACAAAGATCAAATATCAAAAGCAGCAAGGGAAAAACAACAAATAGCACACAATTACAAGGGGGTCCCCATAAGGATAACAGCTGATCTTTGAATAGAAACTCTTCAGGCCAAGAGGAAATGGCAGGACATACTTAAAGTGATGAAAGAAAAAAACCTACAGCCCAGATTACTGTACCCAGCAAGGATATCATTCAAATATGAAACAGAAAACAAAAGTTTTACAGACAAACAAAAGCTGAGAGAATTCAGCACCACCAAACCAGCTCTCCAACAAATGCTAAAGGATTTTCTCAGGACAGGAAACACAGAGGTGTAAAAACTTGAACCCAAAACAAGAAAGTAAATGGCAATGGGATCATACTTATCAATAGTTACCTTAAATATAAATGGGTTGAATGCCCCAAAACAAAAGACAAAAACAGGCTGAATGGATACAAAAACAAGACCCCTGTATATGTTGTCTACAAGAGATCCACCTCAAAAAACGGGACACATTCAGACTGAAACTGAAGGGCTGGAAAAAGATATCACATGCAAATAGAGACCAAAAGAAAGCAAGAGAAGCAACTCTCATATCAGATAAAATAGACTTTAATACAAAGTCTGTGAAAAGAGACAAAGAAGGACACTACATAATGATAAAACTATCAATCCAAGAAGAAGATAGTCTGTTATAAATGCACCCAATGTAGGATCACCACAATATGTAAGACAAATGCTAACAAGTATGAAAGGGGAAATAAAAAATAAGACAATAATAGTGGGAGAATTTAATACCCCACTCACACCTATGTCTGAAGAGCTATGGATGGAGCCTTGTAACATTGAATGGGAGGTGGTCATCAAAACCATCCTCAAGAAAAACAAATGTGAGAAGGCAAAGTGGTAACCTGAGGAGGGCTTAAAAGTAGCTGAGAAAATAAGACGTGAAAGGCAAAGGAGAAAGGGAAAGACATACCCAATGGAATGCAGACGTCCAGAGAATAGCAAGGAGAAATAAGAACGTCTTCATAAGTGAATAGTGAAAGAATTAGAGGAAAACAATATAATTGTAAAGACTTAGATCTGTTCAAGGAAAGTGGAGATACCAAAGGAACACTTCATGCAAATATGGGCACAAAAGGACAGAAGATTCAAAGATCTAAGAGAAGCAGATGAGAGTAAGAAGAGGTGGCAAGAATGCACAGAAGAATTATGCAAAAATGGTCATAATGACAGGGATAGGGATGATGTTGGGGTCACTTACATAAGCCAGATATACTGGAGTATGAAGTCAAGTGGGCTTTAGGAAGCATCACTATAAGAAAAGCTAGGGAAGGTGATAAAATTCCAGCTGAACTGTTTAAAATTTCTAAAGAATGAGGCTGTAAATATGCTGCATTCAATATGCCAGCAAATTTGGAAAACTCATTAGTGGCTACAGTGCTGGAAAAGATCAGTTTTCATTCCAATCGAAAAGAAAGGCAATTCCAAAGAATGTTCAACCTATCATGCCATTGTGTTCATATCACTTGCCAGCAAGGTAATGCTCAATATGTTTCAAGCTAAGTTTCAACAGTACATGAACTGATAACTTCCAGTTATACAAACTGGTTTGAGGAAACAGAGATCAAATTGCCAACATACATTGGATAATAGAGAAAGCAAGGTAATCCCAGAAAAAAATATTTCCATCTGCTTCACTGACTATGCTAAAGCCCTTCACTGTGTGGCCCACAACAAACTGTGGAAAATTCTTAAGGAAATGGGAATACCAGTCACCTTACCTTTCTCCTTTCTGTATGTAGGTCAAAAAGCGGCGGTTAGAATAAAACACGGAACAACTGAAAGATTTAAAATTGGGAGAGGGGCATGACAAGGTATACATTGTCACTCTGGTATTAAACTTATATGAAGGATACATCATCCAATATACTGGTCTGGATAAATCCCAAGCTGGAATCAAGATTACTGGGAGAAGTATCAACATCCACTAATACGAAGATGACACCCACATAATAGCAGAAAGCAAAGAAGAACTAAAGAGCCTCTCGATGAGGAGAGGATATTAAAAACCTAGCCTAAACCCAACATTCAAAAAACTATTCACAAAAAGATATTCAACATTCATGGCATCCATTCCCAACACTTCAAGGCATATAGATGAGGGAAAAGTGGAAACAATGGCAGATTTTATTTTCTTGGGCTCCAAAATCTCTATGGAACTTGACTGCAGCCACAAAATTAAAAGCCTCCCTGTCCATCACCAACTCCTGGAGTTCACTCAGACTCACATCCATCGAGTCAGTGATGCCATCCAGCCATCTCATCCTCTGTCGTCCCCTTCTCCTACTGCCCCCAATCCCTCTAGCATCAGGGTTTCTCCAATGAATCAACTCTTCACATGAGGTGGCCCAAGTATTGGAGTTTCAGCTTCAGCATCAGTCTTTCCAATGAATACACAGAACTGATCTCCTTTAGGATGGACTGGTTGGATCTCCTTGCAATCCAAGGAAATCTCAACAGGCTTCTCCAAACCCACAGTTCAAAAGCATCAATTCTTCAGTGCTCAACTTTCTTCACAGTCCAACTCTCACATCCATACATGACCACTGGAAAAACCATAGCCTTGACTAGACGAACCATTGTTGGCAAAGTAATGTCTCTGCTTTTGAATATGCTATCTAGGTTGGTCATAACTTTCCTTT
Organism: Ovis aries; assembly: GCF_016772045.2. Classification (NCBI taxonomy): domain Eukaryota; kingdom Metazoa; phylum Chordata; class Mammalia; order Artiodactyla; family Bovidae; genus Ovis; species Ovis aries. Next base: position 35,240,094 of record NC_056074.1, read on the forward strand.
CAAGATGTAAGCATCTTTTAATTTCATGTCTGTAGTCACACTCTGCAGTGATATTGGAGCCCCCCAAAAGAAAGTCTGACACTGTTTCCACTGATTCCTCATCCATTTCCCATGAAGTGATGGGACCAGATGCCATGATCTTTGTTTTTTGAATGTTGAGCTTTAAGCCAACTTTTTCACTCTCTTCTTTCACTTTCATCAAGAGGCTTTTTAGTTTCTCTTCATTTTCTGCCATAAGGGTGGTGTCATCTGCATATCTGAGGTTATTAATATTTCTCCCACCAATCTTGATTCTAGCTTGTGCTTCTTCCAATGCAGCATTTATCATAATATACTCTGCATCTAAGTTAAATAAGCAGGGTGACAATATGCAGCCTTGATGTACTCCTTTTCTGATTTGAAATCAGTCTGTTATTCCATGTCCAGTTGTTATTGTTGCTTCCTGACCTGCATACAGGTTTCTCAAGAAGTAGGTCAAGTGGTCTGGTATCCCCATCTCTTTCAGAGTTTTCCACAGTTTATTGTGATTCACACAGTCAAAGGCTTTGGCATAGTCAATAAAGCAGAAATAGACGTTTTTCTGGAACTCTTGCTTTTTCAATGATCCATCGGATGTTGGCAATTTGATCTCTGGTTCCTCTGCCTTTTCTAAAACCAACTTGAACATCAGGGAGTTCATGGTTCACGTATTGCTGAAGCCTGTCTTGGAAATTTTTGAGCATTACTTTACTAGCATGTGAGATGACTGCAATTGTGCGGTAGTTTGAGCATTCTTTGGCATTGCCTTTCTTTGGGATTGGAATGAAAACTGACCTTTTCCAGTCCTATGGCCATTGCTATGTTTTCCAAATTTGTTGGCATATTGAGTGCAGCACTTTCACAGCACCATGTTTCAGGATTTGAAACAGCTCAACTGGGATTCCATCACCTCCACCAGCTTTGTTCGTTGTGATACTTTCTAAGGCCCATTTATCTTCACATTCCAGGATTTCTGGCTCTAGATAAGTGATCACACCATCATGATTTTCTGGGGCATGAGGATCTTTTTTGTACAGTTCTTCAGTGTATTGTTGCCACCTCTTCTTAATATCCTCTGCTTCTGTTAGGTCAATACTATTTCTGTCCTTTATTTAGCCCACTTTTGCATGAAATGTTCCCTTGGTATCTCTAATTTCTTGAAAGATCTCCAGTCTTTCCCATTCTGTTCTTTTCCTCTATTTCTTTGCATTGATCACTGAAGAAGACTTTCTTATCTCTTTTTGCTCTTCTTTGGAACTCTGCATTCAGATGCTTATATCTTTCCTTTTCTCCTTTGCTTTTTGCTTCTCTTCTTTTCACAGCTATTTGTAAGGCCTCCACAACAGCCATTTAGCTTTTTTGCATTTCTTTTCCATGGGGATGATCTTGGCCCCTGTCTCCTGTACAATGTCATGAACCTCTGTCCATAGTTCATCAGGCACTCTATCTATCAGATCTAGGCCCTTAAATCTATTTTTCACTTCCACTGTATAATCATAAGGGATTTGATTTAGGTCACACCTGAATGGTCTAGCGGTTTTCCCTACTTTCTTCAATTTAAGTCTGAATTTGGTAATAAGGGGTTCATGATCAGAGCCACCATCAGCTCCCAGTCTTGTTTTTGCTACTGTATAGAGCTTCTCCATCTTTGGCTGCAAAGAATATAATCAATCTGATTTCAGTGTTGACCATCTGGTTATGTCCATGTGTAGAGTCTTCTCTTGTGTTGTTGGAAGAGGGTGTTTGCTATGAGCAGTGCATTTTCTTGGCAAAAGTCTATCAGTCTTTGCCCTGCTTCATTCCACATCCCAAGGCCAAATTTGCCTGTTACTCCAGGTGTTTCTTGACTTCCTACTTTTGCATTCCAGTCCCCTATAATGAAAAGGGCATCTTTTTTGGGTGTTAGTTCTAAAAGGTCTTGTAGGTCTTCATGGAACCGTTCAACTTCAGCTTCTTCAGTGTTACTGGTTGCGGCATAGACTTGGATTACCGTGATATTGAATGGTTTGCCATGGAAACAAACAGAGATCATTCTGTCGTTTTTGAGATTGAATCCAAGTACTACATTTTGGACTCTTTTGTTGACCATGATGGCTACTCCATTTCTTCTGAGGGATTCCTGCCCACAGTAATTTCTGAAAAGTGTTACCACGTTCCCATATTCAGAGTCATACCCGGGCTCCCTGGGTGAAAACCAGGAATCTTAACTGCTAGACTATATGGGAAGTGCTGTGTTATAATACAGTAAATGGTTACCACAACTATCCCCAAGAAAAACAAATGTGAGAAGGCAAAGTGGTTGCCTGAGGAGGCCTTCAAAACAGCTGAGAAATAGGAGAAGTGAACAGCAAACAAGAAAGGGACAGATATACCCAATGAAATGCAGACTTCCAGAGAATAGCAAGGAGAGATAAGAAAGTCCTCATAAGTGAAAAGTGCAAGAATTAGAGGAAATAATAAACTGTGAAGAGTATAGATCTCTTCAGGAAAATTGAAGAGACCATAGGAATATTTCATGCAAAGATAGACACAATAAAGGACAGGAAAGTCAAATACCTAACAGAAGCAGATGAGATTGAGAAAAGGTAGCAAGAATGCAGAAAAGAATTATACAGAAATGGTCAGAATGACCCGGATAGAGATGATGTTGGTGTCACTCATGTAAAGCCAGACATACTAGAGCATGAAGTCAAGTGGGCCTTAGGAAGCATCACTACAAGCAAAAGTAGTGGAGGTGATGGAATTCCAGCTGAGCTGTTTAAAACATCCTAAAGAATGAGACTCTAAAAGTGCTGAATTCAATATGTCACCAAATTTGGAGAACTCAGCAGTGGCCACAGTGCTGGAAAAGGTCAGTTTTCATTCCAATGAAAAAAAAAAAAAAGGCAATTCCAAAGAATGTTCAACCTATCATGCCACTGTGCTCATCTCACTTGCTAGCAAGGTAAATCTCAAAATCCTTCAAGCTAAGCTTCACAATACATGAACTGAGAACTTCCAGATGTACAAACTGGTTTGAGGAACCTGAGATCTAATTGTCAGCATCTAGTGTATCATAGAGAAAGCAAGGAAATTCCAGAAACACATCTACATCTGCTTCACTGACTATGCTAAAGCCTTTCACTGTGTGGACCACAACAAACTTTGGAAAATTCTTAAGAGAATGGGAGTAGCAGATCACCTTATCTGTCTCCTGAAAGTCTGTATGTCAGTCAAAAAGTGGCAGTTAGAATCAGACATGGAACAACTAAAAGATTTAAAATTGGGAAAGAAGCATGACAAGATATACATTGTCACTCTGGTTATTGAATTTGTATGTAGGAAAGATCATTCGATAGGCTGGACTGCATAAATCCCAAGATGGAATCAAGATTGCTGGGAGAAATATCAACATCCAGATATGAAGATGATACCACACTAATAGCAGAAAGCAGAGAACTAAAGACCAATTGATAAGGAGAGGAGATTAAAAAGCTGGCTTAAAACTCAACATTCAAAAAACTATTCACAAAAAGACACTCAACATTCATGGCATCCAGTCTCACCACTTCGTGGCATATAAATGAGGAAAAAGTGGAAAAAGTGGCAGATTTTATTTAGTTGGGCTCCAAAATCACTATGGACCTTGACTGCAGCCACAAAATTAAAAGACACTTGCTCCTTGGAAGGAAAAAAGGCTATGAAAAACCTGCACAATGTATTAAAAACCAGAGACTTACTTTGCTACAGAGGTGTGTAGTGTCAGAGCTGTGATTTTTCCAGCAATAACGTGCAGATGTGAGATCTGGACTATACGAAAGGATGAATGCCAAAGAATTGAGCTTTTGAACTATGGTGCTTAAGAGTCCTTTATACAATAGGAAGTTCAAACTAATCAATCAGATAGGACATCAGCCTCTGACCCCTGCTGTCTTAGCTGAAGCATCTACTGAGGGTCTCCAGGTGGAAAGAATGGATGTTTCCACTGCAAAAGTGCCTAACCATGGCAACTCCAAGCAAATAGTTTGTAGCTGCACCCCTGGAGGAAGCTCAGAAAGGCTGAAGGCTCTGTGTAGCCTGGGTCTCCTGATACATGCATTGCATTCTCCCCAGCAGCACTGGAAGCCAAGGAAGAGGCATTGTGTGCCCTGGAAGAGGAGGATGGCTCAGGGATCCACTGGGGCCACCATTACCAAGTAAGACTGGAAAGGACAAAGCAGGCATATGTGGCAGAGAGCTGGTGACTGGGGTGTGGGAACAGAAGGGAACCAGCTCTGCATGAAGTACGTCACCCAAACTCCCCTGAAGGAGAAACCCAGCAATAAGATCATCTGCGAAGGGATGAAGAGAGTCTATTTCATTACCCCTTATAATTCCTCTGAATGAGGAGGTGATGGAGTTGGTGGGTCATCATGAACTTTTCCATGGTCTAGACCACTCTCCAGTCATTATCCTTGGGGCTGCCTCTCCCCAGCTTCAGTCATGTAGTTCTGGAAGAAATTGACAATCATGTGTGCTGCTGGGTCAGGGTCAATGACCATGTAAAGCCAATCAGGACCCAATGGCCCTGCCAGGATGGCTGATCTAGTGCTGTACATGTGAACTGAGGTGAGTTATTCAGAGAACAACTTTGAACTCTAATGGCTCCGAGCTTCTTTCCTTACTAGAAGATGCCCTCAGGTTATTAAACTCTAGGGCATGTAGCTTGGACTTCCTCACTAGGTGTAGAAGCCTTAAGGAGGAAAGTTGTGAGGCTAAAACCATCAAAGAAGAGGGAAGAAAAGAGCGAGGATGAGATAGAATTGATGACTTCTGATATCTTGGGTCTAGTTACTGAGATCTTTGTATTTGCTCTGATTCTTTTGTCCTGGATTCCGAGAATCATTTCAATGAGTCTCCCCTTTCCTTGAAGTCAGTTGGGGGATGGCTCCTCTCAACTGTGATTCAGACTTTGTTCTAGATCCTTCCCGATCATTGTACACCTCCCAGACTCAATCAGAGACACCTGTTTGTTTCAGCACCATTACGAATGAAACCCTTTATTTATTTTTTTTTTTTGAAACCCTTTATTCTTTACTGGGAATAGGGTTTGCAGCCCACCAAATACAGTTCACCATCATCCTGGGCATGAGTGCCCTAAGTGAGAATGAGTGTTTGCTCAGAGTGGCCTTACTGATTCCTGAGCCACACCAAGCATTTACACTGCCTGTGCCAGGCCAATCCTGTCGTTTCCTTGATTATAAACTGAGAATTACTGCCTCAGGAAGATGTCATCCAAGATACAGGCCTGTAGATATACTCACTGTGTTCTCTTTAAAGGTGGTATAGCAGTGTCCTCTAGAATCCTGGGGGAGTCAGAGACACACACCAGTCAGCCTGAGCTCTTACCTGCGACTCCACCAATATTCAGACCCAGCACAATTCTTGGTTTTATTTCCCTCTTTTGGTAAGTATCAAAGGGTTTTATGGGCAGCAGGAGATGTGAGAGTTCATCCAAAACCAAAACGGGACAAGACATGCACTTGCCATGAGGAAGGGTGTCAGGGAGGGGAGGACTGGGAGTTGGGGATACAGCAAAATGATGAGAAACAAAGTCCTACTGTAGAGCATAAGGAACCATATTCAATATCCAGTGATAAACCACATGAAAAAGAATATACATTCTTAACCGAATGTATAGTTTTTATGTGTGTAACTGAGTCACACTGCTGTGCAGAAGAATTTAATGCAACACTGAAGATCAGCCACACTTCAATAAAATTTTTAGAAAAGAACAAGAGTGCCCATAGTTCTCCTCACTGTCTGTTTCTTTCTTCTGACTCTTACTCCTTGTTTTCTCTGCAGACAATGCCAGTTCTCCTCCTGCATCCCCACAATCTGAACTTTATTTTTAAAACTTTATTTTGTATTGGAGTATAGCTGATTAACAATATTCTGAGTTTCAGGTGGACTGTAAAGGGCCTCAACTGTATGTATCCGGATATGCTGGTCCCAAAGATACCCCTCCCATCCAGGGTGTCATATAACTGAGCAGAGTTCCCTGTGCTACAAAGTAACTCGTTGTTGGTTATTCATCTTAAATAGAGCAGTGCCCACAACACTTTCTTGAAGATTTAACTCAGGAACTCTGGGAAGCTTCCTTTGGCCTGCACTCACCCTCTTTGGCCACTCCAGCTTGGTTGGGTAACTTACTCTGGTTCCCCATCCCCACCAGTCAGTCCATAGTCCTCATAACCCCCACTAAGTCCCCAGTGCCCCAGTGCAGAGCACCTTGGGATGCCATTTGCATGGAATCCAGTGCAGTTTTGCCCAGAACCAAGCAACTCTCCACACGGCTCCATGAGTTACAGTTTTAGAATTCCTAAAATTCCCTTCCTTCCTCAAAGTCTTCTTTGAGCCCACCAGCCAGCTCTGAACTCCCCTAGGGAGCTGACATGAAGCCTCCACCCTGTGCCAGGGCTGAGCAGTCAATGTGCAGCCTTAATTCACATTAGCATCCAGGCTCCCCACAGAGGGGTCAGGTATCCCAATTCACAAAGGGGGCAACTGGCCAGAGCTAAGGGAAGATGCATCTGAGAACTCGGGTGACCATGTAATTTATCATCCAAACCAGGAAAACTGTGAGAAAGAAAGGAAGACTGTTAATCCCTATGGTGGGAGAGCACACTGGGAGTGTCCCCAGTCATTCTCCTTTTCATATGGTCTATTTCAGTGACCACTGGAGCTGACTTTTGTGTTCACTCATCTGAGGGTTCAGATTGAATTGAAGCTCTTTGAGGACAGAGCACCATTGTGTTCCCCTCTCCTTGTGACTCCCACCATGCCAGCATGGTGTGGCGTCTCCATATTTATTTCAGGATGATCAGTGTCCCAGACAGCCCTTTACTCTCAAGCGGTTGGTTTTGTGGCAGGCTCTGGCCCAGCCACAGGGCTCAGCAGCATCTGCAATAGTGTGAGATGGCCTGCAGAGGGTGCCCTCCTCCCAGCAGCAGCCCAAGGGTTTCTGCAAGTTCCTATTTGAGAACCACCCCTTAGGGTTCTCCTGTCACCTTGAGGATGTAGGCTCAAGCTAGCACTGGGTATTTGATGCCGTTGATAGTGAAGATAATAGAGTGCAGTGTATTGACCGCAAAACATGAAACAGAGTGTAGTTAGAGAGACAGGGAAAGAGGTTAGCCCTGGAAATCCTTCTTTTGTGTGGAGACTGGGAGTAACCGCGGGTCATGACCCTTCACCTTGGAAAGCCATGGTGTCGTGCTGATGAGCTTCTGGATGTTACTGACCAGTATTCTTGGGCCAAGGATCTTTGACGTCCTAGTGTCCACAAGGGCCTCGCAGCCACCAGAACAAGCAATAACCTTTCTTTTCATGGAGATGCAGAGAGACAGTGTGATAAAGCAATCATCAAGGCCACTCTGAGTCTCTCCAGAGCTGCCCCCCTTCCTGACTGTCTCCTAAACAGCCCTTCATCTTCTGTGCTGACTCTTTTCCTTTGCTCTCCACATGGCACCTTCCTTGACATCCTTGAATGCAGTACTTGAATACACCAGGATATTTTGTGTCTTGACACAAGCTGGTCTTGCTTCCTAGAAGAGTTCCCTCCACTTTGACTGGCAAATTTCTTCTCATCTTCCAGATTCCAGCTTAATTATCATTGCTTCAGGGAAGTCTCTCATGGTGTTTATCAGTCTCCTGCTTTGGTCACTTTCTGTTGACCCTTTCTCATGAATGCTGCTGCTGCTAAGTCACTTCAGTCGTGTCTGACTCTGTGCGACCCCAGAGATGGCAGCCCACCAAGCTCCCCCATCCCTGGGATTCTCCAGGCAAGAACACTGGAGTGGGTTGCCATTTCTTTCTCCAATGCATGAAAGTGAAAAGTGAAAGTGATGTCACTCAGTCGTGTCCAACTCTTCACAACCCCATGGACTGCAGCCTACCAGGCTCCTCTGTGGGTGGGATTTTCCAGGCAAGAGCACTGGAGTGGGGTGCCTCTCATGTCTAACATGTACAAAAGTCACAATTCACTATATCACCCTCATTCAAGAAGGCAGATGCACGAGAAATGACACACACACATAGTCAATTGTGAAAGTCACAATTCACTATGTTTGTGTGTCATGAGTGTGTACCAAAGTCACAATTCACTATGTGTGTGTGTCACTTCTTGTGCATCTGCCTTCTTAGATGTGAGGGCAAGATTTAGTCTCATTGCCACCTTAAAGTGCCTTGTACACAGTGGATGCCCAATGCTTGTCTGTTTAGTGAGTGAATGAAGAATGTGAAAACAATGAATGAGAAACATCCAGAGAGCTGTATCTGGTGGGAAACAAATAATGGATCAACCATGGAGTGAAGTTTGAGATTCTCAGGGACAGCAGATTCTCGTAGTGGAAGGAAAGAGGGGCTCCTCTGGGAAAGGGTGTCTCCCAGCAGTGCTCCTACAACCAGCTCAGACCCTGATACCTTGGCCAGGAAATACATGACTAGCCCACAGAAACTCCAAAGGACAGGTCAGCTTTAGTCTGAGGGTATCACACAGAATCTTATCAATTGTGCTTCTTGTCCTCAGGTCACTCCTGGATCCCCCATTCCTGATTCTCTGTTCTAGCCCCTGCCCCACTGTGTGCCCAGGTAAGTTTGATGTCTTTTTTTTTAAGTTTCTTTCAAGTCTTTAGACTGCAGCCAACCTATCTCCACTGCTGGGTAGCTTCTCCCTAAAAAGACCAGTTTTCCCCATTTGCTCAGGAATTTCCCTGTTTTTAATCTGACATTTATCTGAACTGAGAACTTCCTTGGTCCCAGATAGCCCTGGACAGTTGGTCATCTTATAACTCTGTTCAGGCTGGTGTAATCCTCCCTGATCCTCTGTTCAGCACACTGTAGAGTCCTCTAACCATGCTCCACACCTCACAGGGCAGTGGGTGCAGCCCTCTCCCAGCTGCACAGACCTCTCCAGACCCTTTTAGGACCCTGGTCAGAGCCCTGGTCAGAAGGCCTGGGGATTATGAACCCATGGGTTGTTTGCGTATCTATGTGTTTATGTGTTTGCTTGTATATTTGTTTGTATGTGACTCTAATTGTGCTTTTGTGTCTCTGACTGCTTATGCATGTTTATATGTGTCTCTGTATATATGTGTCTGCTTGTGTGTTTCCATGTGTCTGTGTGTCTGTCTGTGTCATTGTGGGTGGTGTATATGTCTATGTCACTATGTATCTGAGAATCCATTTGTGTGTGTCTGCCTGTGTCGATGTACAGATGTGGAGCATCAGTCGGGCTGACCCTCAGAGGGAGAGGCTTACTGGTCCATGTGTACAGGCCAGTCTCCCGCTTGGATCAATGGTACTCAGTTGAGCGCTCCCTGGTAGTAGGCTTTTCCACCCCAACAAAAATCACCACACAGCCCTTCCACTGCATCTGTAGAGAGAAAAGAGGGGGAGATCTTTGGAGGACAGTAACAATAGCACTGTTGGAGACCTTGTGTTTGTGTTAGTCTACCCATCAAGGCCCTAATAAAGTCTCCATTTACAGATGCAGACATTGAGGCTAGGAGCGACTGAGAACCAGAGTGAGGTCAGTTATTGGCTAATGAGTGGCACAGAGGAGGCTAGAAGCTGAGTCACATGGCTGGGCTCCACCAACTATGTCTTCTGAAGAGGCCCAGGACGTCTTGCTACCTGTGTGCTCAGAAACCCTCAGATGACAGGGTGCTGAAGAGTGTTTGCTTTCCCCTTGTCCAGCTTGTCATTTTTCAGGAAAATCAAAGCCTGAGAGTGCTAAGGATGTGGGCACAGGTCACCCAGATTTAGCTCCACTGGCCTGTGACCTCTACTGTTAAAGGGTCCCATACTCAGAAGGGATGCCACCTCTGTTCTCCCTGCCTTAAAATGAATACTGTTTCTTGAACAAGGGACCCCACATTTTGTTTTGTGTCCCACACTTTTATTTTTCACTGGCTCCTGAAAATTGAGTAGCTGGTCCTGGGCTCCCAGTGGAATGCTAATGAGGAAGGAAAGATATCCACCATCGTTCTCCTTCCTTATTAAATTCATAAGCAAATCAAATTAATTTCTGTTACAACTAATATTAATACAATGCTGTAAACGAACTATACTCCTATATAGATTAAAAGCTGATTTTTTTCAAATGCTTACATGTAGAGACCCACGGAGTTCTTTAGACTCTCAGGATTTCAGATATGATGCTGGATATGGCAGAACGGGTGCAGAAATCTAGACATTTTATGAGGTTATATTTTCCTGAGCTTTGGTGTCCTTTGCTTCTAGTGGCACCATTGATTTGTCTTTCGAGGATCTAATACAAGGGCTTGAAGATACCAACTGGGTGTTAGTTGAAGGATGAGAGGGAGGTGCTAGTGGGAGAGTGAAATCCCAGCTCCCTAGCCTTGGGCTGGGACTCGTTTGAGGCACAACTTATATCCCAAGTTCGCTGTGGAAACAGGCTGTAGCTTCCCTCTCCATGACTTGTATGAAATCAGACCAAGACTGGTTTCATCCTTTTTCATGTCCTGCTTCCCCTGAGACCTCACTGGTTTCTCAGGGAGATTTTTTTTTTTTTTTAATTTGGCTGCACAAGGTCTTCATTGCTGCTCAGGGCTTCTATATTTGCAGCAAGCAAGGGCTACTCTGTAATTTCAGTGCACTGGCCTTTCAATCCTGTGCTTCTCTTGATGTAGATCACAGGCTCTAGTGCACTCAGACCCAGTAGTTGTGGCCCACAGGCTTAGTTGCCCTGGGGCATTTGCAATCTTCCCAAACCAGGTCTTAAGCATTGGAGCAAAAGGGAAAACACTCTGAAAGGAATTTGAAATATATCACTTTTACATGAAACTTGGCACCATGGCCTATTTATGAGGAGACTGATAGAGGATTTTCCCTGCTTCAAGCAACCTCCTGATATCAGCAATGACTGAGGTTCCCCTCCCAAGGGTTCATACAGGATCTTTAAGCTGTCCTGCTATGTGGCTTTGTTCTTGCTTCAGTTTCTGTATCCCACACTAGAGCACAGCTTCCAGAGAACAGAGCTGTCACTTGACTCACTTGTAAGTATATGTCAGTAGATATTGTCTCATTCAGACCCTAATGTCAAGACAAGGCTAACACAAAGATCAGTTATTCTATTATGAGGGTTAGATTACAGCTTCAACGACTGTAATCAAACCCTAACTAGCATTATCTTAAATACAATACCATTTCAATTCTCTTTCATATAATGTTAGTGCAGGTCTCTCCACAGAGATGAGAGTCCACCTCTTTCTTGTCATATTTTCCACCTGTGCTCCTTACTTCTGTTCTAACATAGCTGCTCCAGCTTCTGTCATTCCATCTGCTAGTGGAACAGAAAATAATACTTCAGTTTGGAAGTGAGATATCACATCTAGTCAAATTCCACTGACCAGAGTATCTTCCCAGTTCATGGCAAACTTGGGGGTGGTGGGCACACAGAAGCACAGGGGAATATGATCCTATTTCAGAACATTCATGATGAGTAACAAGGGCCACCACCCTTCATTCATATCCCTGTATTCATTCTTCTTTGGTTCTCCTCACACAGCTCTCGGTCTGTTTTGGCCTGCAGATATGGATATGGATGAGTTTATAAGAGGGAACATGGCCCAGGCTGTCCAAATATGGAGAAAAGAAGAAAGGAAAGAAGATAAGAGAGTATAAAAATTAAAAATCTAAAAAAATAATAATAAAATAAAAAAATTAAAAATCTAAAGGCAAGCATGCTTATAATCATAATTTTGCATTTATACAATTTAGGCATAATGGTCAATGAATCAATTTGTAAATTATAATTAGAGAAACATAAAATATAAACATATTCACTAAACCCAACAAAATAATAAGGCTATATCATATTAAACGCATAGTAGTATCAGGATTAAGTTTCGATGCACATTGCAAAAAATTAAAACAATTATAACTTTAGCAAAATAAGCATGATTTTTCTCTCCCACTGAAACAAAGCTGGAGTTGGGCCAGCCAGAGCTTGGGTGTTATTTATCTCCAAGGTTACATGATTGTCCAATACTACTGCAAGAGTTCCAGCCATCACAACTAAAATCCAGACAACTGTTAGGAAGTAGATGGGGAAGGGAAGAGTCCCATCTCTCAGCTAAATCAGTTCCTTGAAAACAGTCTTTATAGAAATCCCTCTTTAGATCTGCTTGCATCTCTAAGTCACCTGTCATGACTAAGAGTACGGGTGGGCAGGAAATCCAGTCCTGTAGCTACTGGGCTCATGGCTATATAAAAAACTATTTTCAGTTTTGAAAGAGAAGCAGAGAATAGATCATTTGTAGGTAGCCTGCATCACCTACCTTAAAGATCAAACCTTTTCTGAATGGATTAGGCTGAATGGCTGAGCACAGTGTGGGAGCCAGGGGAAGGAACAGCAATGAGAAACAGCTAGATGGACTTGAACTGTGCTCCAGAAAAAAAGCCAGACCTCTCAGTAGAGATCTTCTAAGGACTGAAGTGAGGATTATATATACCACATGACAAAACTTGATTTGAAAACTGCTTTTCCAACCCAGGTCCCAAATCTCTCTGAATTCTCCAGCTTCTAAATACCTTGTCTTTGTTACCTCACATTCTGACCTATCTGTCCCACCTTCCTTATTTCTGTTCACATCACTTCTCCATCTTGTTCATCAGCATTGCAAGATGCAGTACGGAGGAGTCAGCAACACTTTCTAGAAGTGGGTACAAACACCATGACTATCTCTACTTTAGTATTTGTTTGTCTTTATCAAGGTCTTCTGAAGGACTGAGATGGCTAGAATTAAGGAGATCTCATGTTTGAGGCCTTTTAAAAATCATTTCTTGTTACATTGTTCTGTTGGTGGTGATGAAGTTTTACAGTTGTTGTATGTTTGAGAAAGTATTTTGTCTTGTTTTTGATATGTATTTTTCTTGGGTATAGCATTCTGACTCAATTATATTTCTCTCAGCATTTTATTGTTTTTTTAATTTTTATTTTTATTTTATTTTACTTTACAATACTGTATTGGTTTTTGCGTACATTGACATGAATCCGCCATGGGGATGTGGTGCCAGTGTCCTCTGGCTAACATTGTTTCACATGCCTAATCTGCTGTTTTTCCCATTTTTTTGTTCTGCTGTGTCTTTTTTTCCTTCTGGTTACATTTTTTTTTTTTTTTGGTTGATTGTTTTAAACAATGAATTATCATGCACCTTGAATAGTTGTCCTATTTCTTGTCCTTGAGTTAACTGAGATTCTCTGTTAATGGGTGTAAAGTTTTCACCATATCTGGAAATTTTTCAGCCAGTAATTATGAAGTTCTTTTCTCTATTCTCCTTCTTTCACTTCCTGTAAGATTCCATTTACATATGTTTTAGGATTCTTAAAGTTGTTTCAAACTTCTGTGAATCACAATTATTTTTTCCCACAGTCTTTTCATTCCTATTTTCCATGTCTCTATTTAACATACTCAATATTCTTCAGCTTCATGAATATAAGGATTATTGATGTTGTAAGCATTTTATGTCCTTCCCTGCTATTTAGGTAATGTATATTTTAGCTGTGTTTCTACGAATTGATTTTCCCCTCATTATGGATATTTTCTTGCCTCTTTATACATCAGAAATGTTTTTTTTTTCTTTTCAAATTTATGTATTTATGTTAACTAGAGGATAAATACTTTACAATACTGTGATTGACCTAGGACAACTATTTTCACAATTCATGTGGAAATTTAAATTGGATATTGCATATTTTAAATTTTAACCTTTGGATGCTGGATATTTTTAAATTTTTATAGATTATTCCTGGCACTGCTTGCAAAAACTATTAATATCTTGGAAACAATTGTATTTTTTGAAGGCTTCCTGTTCAATATTTTTAGTTGATATGAGACCAGCTTTTAGACCAGGTTTTCTATTCCCCACTAGTAAGTCAATATTGTCTTCAAGGACATACTGATGTCATGGGAATTATTAGTAATTTCCACTCTGGTGGGTGGGGACACCATTAGACTTGGCTCAATTTGAAACTCAAGGATTGTTCCCTATAATCCTGAACAGTACTATCAACTCTCTGCTGAAAACTGAAGGGGTATCACATGTACACGGCCACAGTTCTCTGTGTGTAGCTCTCTCCTGTTAACCCTAACTATCTAGAGTATAAAATCTCTCTTCTTGAGGTGACTGTCTCTGCCTAGATAACCCTTCCGTGTATGTGTTGGGAACTATTTCTAGAGTTGGGGCAATTGTAGAATTCACCTTGCTTGCTCCCCACCTCAGGAATCAATATTCTGTTGCCTGACATTTGATGTAAAAAACTGTTCTTTCACTTATCTCTTCTACTTTCAAGTTGTTTGAGACATGAGATAAATGTGTCCTTTGCTCCTCTATGTCTGCCAAAATGGAGGTCCCCCTGCAATCAGAACTCACTAAATGCCTTGTGGATGCTAGGCACTGTGCATGGGTGCAGACTTGATTAGGGATATGTACTGGGGCCTTGGGGAGCCCGGGTTTGTGGGCAAAGCTTGACAATTACCACTAGCATTTGCTATGGGTTATGTTCAGTTCAGTTCAGTCGCTCAGTCATGTCTGACTCTCTGCACCCCCATGGACTACAGCACACCAGGCTTCCCTGTCCTTCACCAACTCCTCGAGCTTGCTCTAACTTATGTCCATCGAGTCGGTGATGCCTTCCAGCCTTCTCATCCTCCATCATCCTCTTCTCCTCCTGCCTTCAATCTTTCCCAGTAATAGGGTCTTTTCTAACGAGTAATTTCTTCACATCAGTTGGCCAAAGTATTGGAGCTTCAGCTTCAGCATTGCTCCTTCCAATGAATATTCAAGATTGATTTCCTTTAGCATTGACTTGTTGGATCTCCTTGTAGTCCAAGGGACTCTCAAGAGTCTTGTCCAAAACCACAGTTCAAAACCATCAGTTCTTTATTGGTCACCATTCTTTATGGTCCAACTGTCACATCCATACATGACAACTGGAAAAATCATAGCTTTGATTATAGTGAACGTTTTTTCTGCAAAGTAATATCTCTGCTTTTAAAAATGCTGCTAGCTTTCTCATAGCTTCTCTTCAAACAAGTAAGCATGTTTTAATTTCATGGGTGCAGTAATCACCTGCAGTGATTTTGGAGCCCCCAAAATAAAGTCTCTCTCTGTTTCCATTTTTTCCCCATCTATTTGCCATGACATGATGTCGAGTTTAAGCCAAATGTTTCACTCTCCTTATTCACTTTCATCAAGAGGCTCTTTAGATCCTCTTCACATTCTGCCATGAGGGTGGTGTCTTCTGTATATCTGAAGTTATTGATATTTCTCCCAGCAAACGTGATTCCAGCTTGTGGTTCATCCAGTTGGTCATTTCGCATGATGTACTCAGCGTAAAATTTACATAAGCAGGGTGACAATATATATGAGTATGTCAGCCTTGACATACTCCTTTCCTGATTTGGAAGCAGTCTGCTGTTCCATGTTCAGTTCTAACTTGCTTCTTGACCTGCATACAAATTTCTCAGAAGGGAGATAAGACGGTCTGGTATTCCAATCTCTTTAAGTTTTCCACAGTTTGTTGCAATCCATACAGTCAAAGGCTTTTGCATGGTCAATAAAACAGAAGTAGGTATACTTCTGGAATTCTCTTGCTTTTTCGAAGATCCAGTGGGTGTTGGCAATTTGATCTCTGGTTCCTCTGCCTTTTCTAAATCTAGCTTGAACATATGGAATTTCACAGTTCATGTACTGTTGAAGACTTGCTTGGAGAAACTACTTTGGTAGCATGTGAGATGAGTGCAACTGTGTGGGAGATGAACATTCTTTGAAATCGCCTTTCTTTGGGATTGCAATGAAAACGACCTTTTCATTCCTGTGGCCACTGCTGAGTTTTCCAAATTTGCTAGCATACTGAGTGCAGTACTTTAACAGCATCATCTTTTAAGATTTGAAATAGCTCAACTGCCATTCCATCACCTCCACTAGTTTTGCTCATAGTGATGCTTCTTAATGCCCTCTTGACTTCACATTTCAAGATGTCTAGCTCTAAGTGAGTGATCACACCATTGTGGCTATCTGGGTCATTAATTTTTTTTTTTTTTGTATAGTTCTTCTATATGTTCTTTCAACCTCTTCTTAATATATTCTGCTTCTCTTAGGTCCATTCCATTTCTGTCTTTTATTTACCCATCTTTGCATGAAATGATCCTTCCTTACTTCTAACTTTCTTGAGCAGATCTCTGATCTTTCCCATTCTATTGTTTTCCTCTATATCTTTGCACTGATCACTTAGGAAGGCTTTTTTGAATCTCTTCTTGCTATCTTTGAAACTCTGCATTCAGATTGGTAGGTGTTTATTTTCTCTTTTGCCTTTTGCTTCTCTTCCTTTCTAAGTTATTTCTAAGGCATCCTCAGACAACCATTTTGCCTTTTTGCATTTCATTTTCTTGTGGTTGATATTGGTGAGGAATGTGCAAATCAAAAAAAGAAGATCACTGCATCCAGTTCCAATATTTCATGGCAAATGCATGGAGAAACAATAAAAACAGTGACAGACTTTATTTCCCTGGGCTCCAAAATCACTGCAGATACTGACTTCAGCTGTGAAACAAAGATGCTTGCTCCTTGGAAGAAAAGCTATGAAACACCTTGACAGCATGCTAAAAAGCAGAGACCTTACTTTGAGCAAAGTTCTCTAGTCAAATCTGTGGTTTTTCCAGAAGTCGTGAGAGGAAGTGAAAGTTGGACCATAAAGAAGGCTGAGAACCAAATAACTGATGCTTTTGCACTGTGGTGTCAGACAAGACTCTTGAGAGTCCCTTGGACTGCATGGAGATCCAACCAGTCCATTCTAAAGGAAATCAATCTTGAATATTCATTGGAAGGACCGATGCTGAAGCTGAACCTCCATTACTTTGGCCAATTGATGGGTAGAACTAACTCATTATAAAAGACCCCAATGCTGGGAAAGATTAAAGGCAGGAGGCAAAGGGGAAGACAGAAGACGAAACTGTTGGGTGGTATCATCAACTTGATGAGCATGAGTTTGAGCAAGCTCTGGGAGTTAGTGATGAACAGGGAAGCCTGGCGTGCTGCACCCCATGATATAGCAAAGCGCTGGACATGACTGACAGACTGAACTGAACTGATGTACAGAGGATAATCAGGGAGCAGGCAGAAGTCTTTAAGGAAGGAGGAAGGAACAATTCCTGGACAGCTGACAATGATGGGTTGGCAAGCAGTTTCAAGCTGGAGAAGCTGTAGGGAAGCAATTCTATGCCAGGTGGAGAGGATGGTAAGAGAAAGGCAGGGCGGCAGTGCTGGGATTTCCCAGGGGACTAGATCCCTGTTCTACTAAACTGTATCAGTGCTTAATATTGTTAGGTGAATGGAAACATGAGTTTTGTTTTGGAAGCGGTAGAGCAATATTCAATGGAAGGACTGATGCTGAAGATGAAGCTCCAACACAGGCCATCTGACATGAAGACCCAGCTCATTGGAAGAGAACCTGATGCTGGGAAAGAATGTGGGCAGAAGGAGAGGGAATAAAAGGATGAGAATGTGAGATAGCATCACCTACTCAAAGAACATGAGCTTGAGGAAACTCTGCAAAACAGTGAAAGACTGCTTTGATGCCAAACATGTAATCACAAAGAATCAGACATGACTTAGCAACTGAACAAAACCAATGAGGACACAGGGCCCAATGAAGACCTTGGTCCTGGTTGGAGTGGAGAAAGATTTAGGTGGAAGGGGAGGCTTCCCATCCTCTGGTACAAGTCCTTGAATCTAAGGCAAGGAGCACAAGATTTTGAATGTGTTACCAAACATTGTTTTCTAAAACACACACACACACACACACACACACACACACACACACACACACACAACTGTTTTCTGCAGGAGAGAGAGCTTTGACTGAGTTTGTTCTCTAGATTTTACTGAAGGATGTCGAAGGCTTCTGGAGTGGGCTGAATCTGCAAAAACCAGGTGACCAGCTGCTAGAGGGCGAGGCTTGAGGTAAACATTCTGCAGTAGGTGGAAAACAAATCCAGAAAAAGTGTCCCTTCTGGCATGTACCTGCCAATGTATCACATTGTTTCAGCAGATCACTTCAATATTGTTTTGGGGCAAGAGAGAAATGTAGGATGGGTGCTTTGCTTTTGTCAATTCCTGTGGGTAGTTAGATGACTAAAAGTCTGGTTATTTCATGGCATAGTTGGAATCATGCTTGGGAAAATAAACTAGATCAGGTCCACATATATTTGGTCATTAAACAGCAAGTATAGGAAGGTTTCTAAGGCAACTGTAGGTAATTTAAACATGAGGGGCCAGATGGGGCAGTTTCATTTAACAGGCTGATTTGGACTGTACAGGTTGCCATAGTTGTTGCTGTGACAAGAAGCCATCACATCTACTTCTTGGTACAGGAGAGATGTGGGAAACTGAAAGGAGACCAAAAGCTTTACAACTCTCCTTGCAGTGTGATTTCAGGCTAGAAATAGTTGGCAAGGAAAAGCTGACTGGTAAGGCTGAGAAAGGGAGTAATCTGAGCCAATAATCATTAGCTCTTGTGGGAGCCCAGAAAACAGATGCATTGGCTCAGTCAGAGTTCTGGGTCATGGTTCAGAGAGAGATGTCATTTGTCATTTGTCACTTGAATCAATATTTAGCCTTTGGGATGGCAGCCATAACTTCTAAACAGAAGATTTCCTTCTCCCCAGGTGGCAGAATAATATATATTTGTTGCGGACTCAGGAACCCAGAAAGCCCCTCTAAGGGCCACTTGTTCTTAGCAGGCACACATGCAATATAGAAGGTGGAATTATCATCATGGGGCCCATTTTTCCAGATGAGAAAACTGAGGTTAAGGGACTTGATCAAGGTCACACAGCTAAGCATCTGAAAAAACAAGCACAAACCCAGGGTAACAGTCCTCAAATTGCGTGTTTTCACTCTACATCCACTAGGAGTAGTGGGTGGTGATCTGGCACCAATGCTTAGGCAGAAGCAAGCAGTATTCAGGCTTAAACTGAAGTAAGTAAGGAAAACCACTAGACCACTCACCTATGACCTAATTCAAATACATTATGATTTTATAGTGGAGATAAAAAATAGATTCAAGGGATTAGATCTGGAAGCCTGAAGAACTATGGACAGAAGTTTGTAACATTGTATGGGAGGTGGTCAGCAAAACCATCCCCAAGTAAAACAAACGTGAGAAGCAAAAGAGGTTGCCTGAGGAGGTCTTAAAAACATCTGAGAAAATAAGACAAATGAAAGACAATGGAGAAAGGGAAAAATATACTCAATGGAATGCAGACTTCCAGAGAATATTAAGGGGATATAAGAAAGTCTTAAAAAGCGAAGAGTGTAAGAATTAAAGGAAAATAATAGAACTGCAAAGAATATAGATTGCTTCAGGTAAATTGGAGCTATCAGAGGAAGAGTTAATGCAAGGATGGGCACAATAAAGGACAGAAATGTCTAAGACCTAACAGAAGCAGATGAGATTAAGAAGAGGTGGCAAGAATGTACAGAAGAACTTTACAAAAATAGTCATAAAACCGGGATAGGGATGATGCTTGGGTCACTCATGTAAAGCCAGATATACTGGGGTATGAGGTCAAGTGGGCCTTAGGAAACATCACTATGAACAATGATAGGAGAGGTGATGAAATTCCAGGTGAGCTGTTTAAAAATCCTAAAGAATGAAGCTGTAAAAGTGCTGCATTCAATATGTCAGCAAATTTGGAAAACTCAGCAGTGGCCACAGTGCTGGAAAAGGTCAGCTTTGATTCCAATCCAAAAGAAAGGCAATTCCAAAGAATGTTAAACCTATCAAGCAATTGCACTCATCTCACTTGCTTGCAAGGTAATGCTCGAAATCCTTCATGCTAAGCTTCAATACTACATGAACTGAGAACTTCCAGATGTACAAACTGGTTTGAGGAACCAGAGATCAAATTGCCAACATCTATTGGATCATAGAGAAAGAAAGGGAATCCCAGAAAATATTTCCATCTGCTTCACTGACTATGCTAAAGCCCTTCACTGTGTGGACCACAACAAACTGGAAAATTCTTAAGGAAATGGGAGTACAAGATCACCTTACCTGTCTCCTGAAAAGTCTGTATGTAGGTTCAAAAAGGGGCAGTTAGACTGAAACATTTAAAACTGGGAAAGAAGTGTGACAAGGTGTACATTCTCACTCCGGTTATTTAACTTCTATATAGGATACATCATTCAACACGCTGGACTGCATAAACCCCAAGCTGGAATAAAGATTGCTGGGAGAAATATCAACATCTACAGATATGAAGATGACACTTACCTAATGGCAGAAAGCAAAGAACTAAAGAGCTTCTTGATAAGGAGAGGAGATGCAAAAACTGGCTTAAAACTCAACATTCAAAAAACTATTCACAAAAGTATATTCAACAAACATGGCATCCTGTCGCAACACTTCATGGCATATAGATGAGGGAAAAGTGGAAACAGTGGCAGAATTTTTTTCTTGGGCTCCAAAACCACTATGAACCTTGACTATAGCCACAAAATTAAAAGACACTTGCTCCTTGGAAGGAAGAAAAGCTATGAAAAACCTGGACAGTTTATTAAAAGCAGAGACTCACTTTGCTTCAGAGGTCTGTAGTGTCAAAGCTATGATGTTTCCAGTAATCATGCACAGATATGTGATCTGGACCATAAGAAAGGGTGAATGCCAAATAATTGAGCTTTTGGACTGTGGTCATTGAGAAGATTCTTGAGAGTCCCTTATACAACAAGGAGACCAAACCAGTCAATCTGAAAGGAAATCAACCTGTGACCCCTGCTGTCTCAGCTGAGGCATCTACTGACGGCCTCCAGGTGGAAAGAACAGATGCTTCAACTGTAAAAGTGCCTAACCATGGCTGCTGCTGCTGCTAAGTCACGTCAGTGGTGTGCGACTCTGTGCGACCTCATAGATGGCAAGCCCAACAGGCTCCTCTGTCCCTGGGATTCTCCAGGCAAGAATAATGGAGTGGGTTGCCATTTCCTTCTCCAATGCATGAAAGTGAAAAGTGAAAGTGAAGTTGCTCATTTGTGTCCAACTCGTAGCGACCCCATGGATTGTAGCCTACCAGGCTTCTCTGTCCACGGGATTCTCTATCAACAGTACTGGAGTGGGTTGCCATTGCCTTCTCTGCTAACCATGGCAGCTCCAAGCAAATAGTTTGTAGCTCCACCCCTGGAGGAAGCTCAGAAAGACTGAAGGCTCTGTGTACACTGGGTCTCCCAATACATGTGTTGCATTCTCCCCAGCATCATTGGAGGCCAAGGAAGGAGCATTCTGGGCCCTGGAGGATGGCTCAGGGATCCACTGGGGCCACCACTTACCAAGTCACATTGGAAAGGACAAAGCAGGCATATATGGCAGAGAGCTGGTGACTAGGGTGTGGGAACAAGAGGGAACCAGCTCTTCATGAAGTACCTCACCCAAAATCCCCTGGAGGAAAAGCCCAGTGATAAGATCATCTGAGATGAGACGAAGAGAGTCTATTTCATTACCCCTTATAATTCCTCTGAATGAGGAGATGATGGAGTTGGTGAGTCATCACAAATTCTTCCATGGCCTAGACCATCTGCCAGTCGCTATCCTTGGGATTGCCTCTCCCCAGCTTCAGTCATGTAGTTCTGGAGGAAATTGACAATCATGTGTGCTGCTGGGTCAGGGCCAAAGACCATGTAAAGCCAGTCATAAGACCACATGTCCCTGCCATTATGGCTGATCTGGGGCTGTACACGTGATCTGAGGTGGAACATCCAGAGAATACCCTTGAATTCTGATGTCTGCAAACTTCTTTCTTTAGTAGATGATGCCTTCGGGATTTAAAACCCTAGGGCAGGTAGCTTGGAATCCCTCACTAGGTGTAGAAGCCTTAAGAAAGAAAGTTGTGAGGCTAAGACCATTAAAGAAAACCAAAAGGAAAGATCAAGGGTGAGAGAGAATTGATGACTTCTGATTTCTTGGGTCCAGTACAGAGATCTTTGTATTTGCTCTGATTCTTGTGTCCTGGATTCCCAGAATCATTTCAATGAGTCTCCCTTTTCCTTGAAGCCAGTGGAGTAGGAATCCTCTCAATTTTGATTCAGACTTGGTTCTAAATCCTTTACTCCCAGACACAAACAGAGGCAACCATTTGTTTCAGCACCATTAAGAGTGAAACCCTTTATTCTTTACTGAGACTAGGGTGTGAAGACCACCAAATACAGTTCACGAGTTCCTGAGCAGAAGTACCCAAAGTGTGAGTGGGTGTGTGTTAGGAGTGACCTTCCTGATTCCTGAACCACTCCAAGCAATTACACTGCCGGTGCCAGGCCAGTCCTGTCATTTCTTCGATCAAAGACTGAGAAATACAGCCTCAGGAAGACGTCACCCAGGATCCAGGTCTCTGTAGATGGACTCACTCTGTTCTCTTGAAAGGTGGTATGGCAGTGGCCTCATCATCCTGGGGGAGTCAGAGACACACACCAATCAGCATGAGCCCTTACCTGTGATGCCTCCCAATATCCAGACCCAGCACAAATCTTTGTTTTATTTCCCTCTTTTGGTAAGAATCAAGGGGTTTTCTCAGCAGCAGGGGATAAGAGAGTTCATTGAAAACCAAAGAGGGCCAAGATATGAGGTTGCATGAGGAAGGGCATGGTGAGTGGAGGACTGGGAGTTGGGGAAACAGAGGAATGAAAAACAACAAAGTCCTACTGTAGAGCGTAAGGAAATATATTCAATACTCGGTGATAAATCATATGAAAAAGAATAAAAATATATATATTTATGTGTATAACTGAGTCACACTGCTGTGCAGCAGAACTTAACACAACAATGAAGATTAGCCACACTTCAATATAATTATTTAGAAAAGAACGAGTGTGTCCATAGTTCCCCTCACTCCGTTTCTTTCCTTCTCTCACTCCTGCTCCATGTTTTCTCTGCAGAGAATGCTGGTTCTCCTCCTGCCTCCCCACAATCTGTACTTTCTTTAAAAACTTTATTTTGTATTGGAGTATAGCTGGTTAACAATATTCTGAGTTTCAGGTGGACAGTAAAGGGACTCAGTCATACGTATCTGTGTATCTTGGTCCCAAAGACACCCCTCCCATTCTGGCTGTCTTATAACTGAGTGGAGTTCCCTGTGCTACACAGCAACTCATTGTTGGTATTCCATCTTAAATAGAGCAGTGCCCACAATACTCAGGAACTCTGAGAAGCCTCTCTCAGCCCAGACTCACCCTCTTTAGCAACTCCAGGCTTGGGTGGGTAACTTACTCTGGTTCCCCATTCCTACTGGTCAGTCCATAGCCCTCATCACCCCTAGTAAGTCCCCAGTGCCCCAATGCAGATCACCTTGACATGCCATTTGCATGGAATCCAGTACAGTTTTGCCTAGAACCAAGGAACCCTCCATATGGCTCAATGAGTTTGTGGTTTTAGAATTCCTGAAATTCCCTCTCTTCCTCAAAGCCTTCTTTGAGCCCATCAGCCTGCTCTGACGTCCCGCTGGGAGCTGACATGAAGCCTCCACTCTGTGCAGGGGCTGAGCAGTCATTGTGCACCCTTTAATCACATTAGCATCCAACCTCCCCATAGAGGGTCGGGTACCCCAACTCACAAAGGAGGCACCTGGCAAGAGCAAGGGAAAGATTCAGCTAAGTACTAGGTTGACCATGTAATTTATCATCCAAAGCAGGAAAACATTGAGAAGGGAAGGGAGACTGTTAACTTATGCTGGGAAAGCACACTTGTAACGTGCTATTTCAGGGACTGCTAGTGCTGAATTTCATGCTCACGCACCTACGAGTTCAGATTGAATTGAAGCTCTTTGAGGACTGAGGACCTTAGTGTTCCCCTCTCCCTTACTCCCACTATGCCATATTGTGTGGCTTCTCCACATTGTTTCAGAAAGATCAGCGTCCCACAGTGCCCTTTACTCTCAAGTGATTGTTTTGTGGGAGGTACTGGCCCAGCCACAGGGCTCAGCAGCATCTGCAACGGTGTGGCATGGCCTCCAGAGGGCGCTCTCCTCCCAGCAGCAGCCCAAGGGTTCCTGCAAGCTCCAGTTTGAGAATCAACCCTCAGTATTGTCCCCTCACCTTGAGGATGTAGGCTCGACCTGGCACTGGGTAGTTGATGCCATTGATGGTGAAGATAATAGAGGGCAGGGTATTGACCGCAGAACATAAAACGTAGTGCTGTTAGAGAGAGAGGGAGAGAGGTTGGCCATGAGATCCTCGTTGTGTGTGGAGACTGGGAGTGACCCTGGGGCATGACCCTTCCACCTGGGAACCCTGTGGAGTGGTGCTGATGAGCTTCTGCATGTTATTGGCCAGGGTTCCTAGGCCTTCGATAAATGCTGCTCTGGTGTCAACAATGGCCTCGCAGCCACTAGAATAAGCAATAACCTTTCTTTTCATGGAGATGCTGAGAGATAGTAGAAGAAAGCGGGCACCAAGGTCACTGTGAGTCTCCCCAGAGTTGTCACCTTCCCGACTGTCTCCTAAACAGCCCTTCGTCTCTCACCCTTTTTTCCTTTGCTCTCAATACAGAAGCTTTTTTTGACATCCTCAAATGCAATACTGGAATACACTAGGATATTTTGTACCTTGACACAAGCTGGCCTTCCTTCCTAAAAGACTCCAGTCTCCTTTGACAAGCAAATTTCTTCTCATCCTCCAGATTCCACCTTAATTGTATTGTTTTTGGAAAGTCTTTCCCCCGGTGTTTACCAGTCTCCTGTCTTGGTCACTCTCTATAGACCCTTCCTCATGTCTGCTGGTGCTACTACTGCTAACTCACTTCAGTCATGTCTGACTCTGTGCAACCTCATAGAGACAGACCACAAAGCTCCGCCATCCCTGGGAATTTCCAGGCAAGAGTACTGGAGTGGGTTGCCATTGCCTTCACGTCCTCATGTCTAGCATGTAACAATGTCACAATTTACTATGTGGGCGAGTCACTTCATGTACATCTGACTTCTTAGATGTGAGGGCGAGTTTTATTATCCTTGCCTTCCTAAAGTGCCTGGCACACAGTGGATGCCCAATGCTTGTCTGTTCAATGTGTGAATGAAGACTGAGAAAACATTAAGAAACGTCCAGAGAGCTGTATCTGGTGGGGAACAAATAATGGGTCACACAAAGAGTGAAGATGGAGATTTGCAGGGGCAGAAGATTCTCATAGTAAGTGGGGAGAGGGGTTCCTCTGGGACAGGGTGTCTCCCAGCACTGCTCCTACAACCAGCTGAGACCCTGAGACCCTGGCCAGGAAATACAAGACTAGCCCACAGAAACTCCAAAGGAATGGTCAGCTTTTGTCTTAGAGTATCACACAGAATCTTATCAATTATGCCTCTTGTCCTCAGGTCACTCCTGGATCCCAGCTTCCTGATTCTCTGTTATAGCCCCTGTCCCACTGTGTGCCCAAGAATGTGGGGTGTCTTTTTTATTAGTTGCTTTCATGTCTTAAGAGTTCAGTCAACCTCTCTTCACTGCTGGGTAGCTGTTTCCTAAGAAGACCAGTTTTCCCCATTTTCTCAGGACTGTCCCTGTTTTTAAAATGACATTAATCTGTACTGAGAACTTCCTATGTCCTAGGTAGCCCTGCAATGTTGATCATCTTATCATAACTCTGTTCAAGCTGGGGAAATTCTCCCTGAGTCTCTGTTCACCACACTATAGAGTCCTCTAACTATGCTTCCCACCTAAAAGGGCAGTGGGTGCAGGCCTCTCCCATCTGCACAGTCCTCTCTGGTGTCTTTCAGGACCCTGGTCAGAGCCCTGGTCAGAATGCCTGGGGATTATGAACCCATGGCTTGTTTGCATATTTATATGCTTGCGTGTTTGTTTGTATATGTGTTTGCATGCGTCTCTGTGTGTGCTTGTGGGTCTCTGACTAGCTATGCATGTTTTAATGTGTTGATGTGTATGTTTACATGTGTCTGCTTATGTGTTTCCATGTGTCTGTGTGTCTGTGTGTCTTTGTGGGTGGTGTATATGTCTGTGTGACTGTGTGTCTGAGAATCCATTTGTGTGTGTCTGCCTGTGTCCATGTACATTAGTGGGAGCATCGCTTGGGCTGACCCTCAGAGGGAGAGGCTTACCGGTCCATGTGTACAATCCAGTCACCCACTTGGATCAATTGTACCCAGTTAAGCTCTCCCTCATAGTAGCGGCGGTCTACCCCACCAAACATCACCACACTGCCCTCCCGCTCATCTCTGTAGAGCAAACAGAGGGGTGGATCCTTGGAGGACAGTAACAACAGCACTGTCTGAGACCTTCACTTGTCCATCCATCAAGGCCCTAATAAGATCCCCATGTACAGATGCAGAAATCAAGTCTAGGAGAGATTGAGATCCACACTGAGGTCTGTTACTGGATTATGAGTGGAACAGAGGAGGTTAGAAGTTGAATCACTTGTCTGGGTTCCACCCAACTATGTCTTCTGAAGAACCCCTGGACCTCCAGTGCCCTGAGTGCTCAGACACCATCAGAGGACAGGGTGCTGAAACATTTTGGCTTTCCCCTTGTCCATCTTGTCATTTTTCAGGAAAATCAAAGCCTTGGACTTCTAAGGGTGTGGGTTCAGCTCACCCAGAGTTGGCTCCGATGGCCTGTTATCTCTACTGTCCAAAGGGCCCCACACTTAGAAGAGACCCCACCTCTGCTCTCCCTGTCTTGAAATACCTCATATTTCTTGAACAAGGGGTCCCACACTTTTATGTCCCACCCTTTCATTTCTCACTGGCTCCTACAAATTGGGTAGGTGGCCCTGGGCTCCCAGTGAAATGCTAATGAGGAAGGAAAGATATCCACCATTATTCTCCTTCCTTCCTTATCAAATTCATAAGCAAATCCTCAAGCCTTTTCTTTTAACTTGTTCCCATTTGCCTTCCATTAGCCTTCCTCCTCACTCACCCACCTAGACCAAATTACTGGTCTGGTTGTGTTCCAATAAAATGTTATTTATAAAAGCCAGAGGTGAAGCCAGGTAGGGTCCTAGGGCCGTAGTTATCATGGGTTAGATTATCCCTCAGGATACTTCTTTATCAAGTGTTCTCTAATTTTTGTGCAACTGAAAGCATCTTACAGCTAATTTGGAGAAAAGTATTGTAAATCTCAGACTTAGTTTCTCAAGTAGAAGGAAAAAACAGGCTCAGAAATGGCACATTGTTTCTTCAGCTTGTCAAATATGGGGATGGCTCCAGAGAAGGATATGTTGGGGTAGTTCAAGCCAAAGACACCATAAAAGTTATATCCTCAAACCCATATTCCACCATTTTTGGAACGAATGGCTTGTCAGTACTTACAAGATCCCCAATCTGTGGGAGGGAAAAGTGTTCCCACTTACAGATACATGAAGTGGGGCCAGGACTGGGCTAGGGTGCATTGCCATTAGATTCTCAGAGAAGAATTCAGGCTGGGCTCTGTCTTCAGTGGCTGGCAGACGGTTAGATGAAGCTGGCGGGAGTGGGGGTTGGGCCATTTGAGAGAGGCTGTGAATTTTATAACATCTGCCCCTCTGAAAAACACCACCTGAGTGAGTCAAATTGGCCTCCTGGCTTCTGTACAGGTGGGGCAACCAAGAATCAGGTTTGGTCCCATTGGTGCCACCTTATGGACAAAACAATAGAGAGCAAGATAGCCTTCTCTTTGGCAGCACTGTGACCTAATGACAGGATTCTGCATTTGTCCAGGAAGACAGAAGCTGAAAACACAATCTCGCTTGCAGGGTTCTATGAAATTACTGCCTGGGGAATTCACTTTTTGGGATATGTGTATATTTCTGTGAGTGTGTATGAGAGAGAGAGGGGGGAACTACTCAAATATTTTGGAGGAGGCAGGCCATAGATTTATAACACTCTCAAGGGTCCTCTAGAGTGAGAACTCATTTATCAGGCCCCTTGAATTCTCAGGCCTCCAGTTTCCCATTCTGGATACCTGGAGCCCTTGATTGCCCTCAGAGTCCCCAGATCAGTTTTATCTTGTCCCCAAACACCCCTCAACAACTTTAGTCCTGAAAACACAGCCTAACTCCACCATTTACCGCATGTGTGCCCTCAGCAAGGCCCTTGCTGTCTACACCTGTTTCCTCAATATGTCACATGAGCTAATCAGACCACCTGCTGTGCGGGGTTGTTGCAGGATTAAACCAGTTTTCACCTGAAAGTGCCTGGACATCTGTGAATATAAAAATGGGTGCTTTTATGCCTTCTTCTCACTCCCAGCAAAATGAACCGTGAACTGCTCATGGGCAGAGGAGCTGCAAGTCCAACCTCAAGCCACTCTCTGGGTTAGCTAATTTGTTTGCTCATGTGTCACAATGGGCACTGCCTCCCCAGAGACATGATCCTGGGAATAAGATGGCCAATATCTATGGGAGTTAGGCTAGGAAGGGTCCTGCCAGATGGTCCTGCATCTGTTTTGCAAGCAGTGGTCACTAAATAGCCAGGCCTGACTCAGCATTTGTTACACTGTTACCCGAACTGTGTCATGAGCAACAACTCCTTTCATTCTCCCAGATCCATAGGTGATGCTGAAGGTCTTATTGATAAGCCAGAAGGTGGACGAATGAAGATGTTTGAACCTAACCTGTGTGGTGGCAGACACAAAAGATGAGTGTCATCAGGTGCCAAGGGTCGAAACAGGGAGGCAGGGTAAGTGAAGGTTGGTCTGGGTAGGGGATGTCTGTACTCACAACAGGCTGGACTGGTGCAAAAGATGGAGGGCACCCACAAGTCAGATGAGCCTGTGTCAAATATAACCTGGAATTCCTGAGGGGGTCTTCCAATGGTGATGTTACCCACATAGAGTATCTACAGGGAAAAGGAGGGAGTGGATTAGTGCAGAACTGGCTACCCTCTACTCCCACACAGATGCCTCCCTTTGGGTGTCAAATATCTCTTGAGATCACTTTCTAACAACCTTGAAGCTCACAGACTTTGGTCACAGACATATCTGCATTTGATATATTTTTTCCTGTGCTACATTTCATGCAGGATATTGACTCTATGACCAGGCATTTAAGTGGTATCTCCTGCATGGGAAGCCCAGAGGCATAACCACTTGGCCTCCAGGATTGCTGGACACCCAGGGAAGTTCTGGTGCCTTCATTTGAGCAGCTCTGTAGTCTCTTCAAACCCAGCCTTAGCACCCACTTCTCCAGGAGGTCCTTCTTGATCAACCCCAGCCACTCCCTCTAACCTCAGACCACATTCAATCAACACCACACAGGTGACCCTTTCATTTGACATGTATTTACTCTTAACCTATCTCTCAGGCTGGCATGGGCATTTTTGAAGACAAAATAAGCCCTTCGTCTAATCTAAAAACAGTAACCATGGTGATTCTTACGGCCATACACAGAATAGAGGTTCAGTAACTTTTTACTGCTATTTTACTTGCATCTGTGGAAACTGAATTCCTCTGCCTCAGGATTCACAATTGCTTTGCAGTTGGTTCTACCTTTTGATCAGTGATGGTTCACTCTTCATCTGTAACTGAATGGCTCACATAGTTCAGAAGGAACAGTCGACCTCAAACTAATGATACATCTTTGACTCAGAAATGGATATTTACCTGCCACCTGGTAATTTCCAGGCCCAGTCACAAAGACCAACAGTTGAGGATGAGAGTGCTCTCTCTTCTGCTTGGGGTCCCTGTTTTCCAGTGTCTCTGTTTCCTGCAGGAACCCCAACCCCAACATCCTACCTGGCACCTCCAGATGAGCCCCAGTACTAAGCTGGAGCACCAGGGGGCGCTGTGGAGTACCATCCTCACAAAATATGTAGAGCACATCATGAGAAATGTTGGGCTGGAAGAAACACAAGCTGAAATCAAAATTGCCGGGAGAAATATCAATAACCTCAGATATGCAGATGACACCACCCTTATGGCAGAAAGTGAAGAGGAACTAAAGGCTTCTTGATGAAAGTGAAAGACAAGAGTGAAAAAGTTGACTTAAAGCTCAACATTCAGAGAAAGAAGATAATGGCATCTGGTCCCATCATTTCATGGGAAATAGATGGGAAACAGAGGAAACAGTGTCAGACTTTATTTTTTGGGGCTTCAGAATCACTGCAGATGGTGATTACAGCCATGAAATTAAAAACAATTACTCCTTGGAAGAAAAGTTATGACCAACCTAGATAGCATATTGAAAAGCAGAGACATTACTTTGCCAACAAAGGTCCATGTAGTCAAGGCTATGGTTTTTCCAGTGGTCATGTATGGATGTGAGAGTTGAACTGTGAAGAAAGCTGAGCACTGAAGAATTGATGCTTTTGAACTGTGATGTTGGAGAAGATTCTTGAGAGTCCTTTGGACTGCAAGGAGATCCAACCAGTCCATTCTGAAGGAGATCAGCCCTGGCATTTCTTTGGAAGGAATGATGCTAAAGCTGAAACTCCAGTACTTTGGCCACCTCATGCGAAGTGTTGACTCATTGGATAAGACTCTGATGCTGGGAGGGATTGGGGGCAGGAGGAGAAGGGGACGACAGAGGATGAGATGGCTGGATAGCATCACTGACTCGATGGACGTGAGTCTTAGTGAACTCCGGGAGTTGGTGATGGACAGGGAGGCCTGGCGTGCTGCGATTCATGGGGTCGCAAAAAGTCGGACACGACTGAGTGACTGAACTGAACTGATGATGTTCCTCAGCTGGTGAATAGTTAGTTTGAGCTACAAAATGAAATCTGGCACAGTCTGTAAGCATGCTCTTTCAGTAAATTGTTCAGCATGTTTTTTGCACTGCAGGTGTTTCTCATGGTCTCTACTCTCCTTAGAGGTATTCTTTCACTGAACATTTGACAAAGAAAACAAAGAAGATGCTACAACTAGCTGTCAGTGTTAAGGTATAACTGTCCTTGTAATGGCCCTGTATATTTTCCAATCATTTTTATGAGTGACATTATTATCAGAATTTTATCCATATACCATGGCAAAGACATAACTTTGAATACAGATTCTGTTCTGCTATCTTGGGTAAACCATATGACCATGAGGTGTCTCAGTCTCCCCTTTGGTAAAATGATGAAATGTAACATTACAGATCCTCCAAATAGGATATCTTGGGGATAAGTGAAATGATGGATATAAGGTTTCTGATAAATAGGAAGTCTCAACGATGACAGCCATTAGCATTTTTGTCTGCATCCCACTCATTCCTTCTCATAGAACCTCAAGGAAGGAGGTAGAAGAGGGACTCTTGTCCTCCTTTTTTACAAAGGAGCAATTTGAAATGCAAGAGGTTTCTGCATTAGCTGTGGTCACACTGCTTCTCTGATATAAAACAGTGTATATAAAACAGTGTATCTTTCTCCAAGTTGAAAGAGAAGAGAGAGTTGAAAAAAGAATCCAAGATATAGGGAACAAGTAAGGGAAATTCAGAGGCTTCAGAAGAAAGTAAGAGTCAAATTAAAAATTAAAAGCAAACAACACAAAGAGATATAGACTCCCAGTGACTTCCAAAGAGATGGAGAGATAAATGACAGTGATACAGAGATGCAGACATAGGCATATACACACTAAAGTAGACAGGGAAAAAAGAGGACATGTTGAATAAAATGTAGAAAAGTGCTATTCCACAGGACTACAAAGACATCTGCATAGACTGTGCACTGAACAGTTGCAAGGAGTTGCAAATTCAATAGGTCATGACATGACTGGACCCCAAGATTTGTGCAACCCAACCATAACTTTGGAATCCACATTTCCTATAGCAAGTTACTTATCAATAAGTAAGATTTGAGGTTTAAGACTCTTAGGGAAATATTCAATTTCCTTCTAAACCTGATGGGTGGAAGAATAATCAGATGAAAAGAAAAATCCGAGGAAGGAATATGATGTGGCTTACAGTCCCCATACTTACTTGACTATGCACTCTGAGAAGGCCACCAGCCCGAGGAACACAAGCCAGTTCATGTTTTTTCTCTGGTCCCAAGTACTCAGGGAAGTGTGGGTTCTTAGCATGTAGTGGTGACCGGGAGATCCTAGTTATATATGAACAACCTACCCAATTTTTCCCCTTTAGGCCACTAAAAGATATGGAAAACAAACAAACAAACACACAAAGCTCTTGATAAAATCTTTACCTACATCAGTGTCCTTGACGAGTAACCTTTGAAACTTCTCAGAATACAGAGAATTGAACTGTAGTCTCTTCCTTAAAGTTTGGCTGGAAAATCAAACTAATCTGCATGGACAGCTAAGAAGACAGAGAACCTTGCCTACTTAAAGATAAAACTGCTAAGAACATCATGAAAATAGATACTAGGGGCCATGCTAGACATTCGTGGTTTCATATCATCTTCCTAGGCACTTCATGAGATATGCATTGCTTTCGTCATTGGAGAGGAGATTGCTAGGAGGATAAATTGTCAGATGGCAAAGTGAAGACTCCAGGGGCAGCCTAGGGACATACAACTGGCTTAGTAGTGGGTCTAATGGCAGACATCAGGGACACCTATGATGCCAGACTGCATCAAAGATTTAGGGTAGAATTGTACTTCAGCTGCATGGTTTCAGTATTGGAAGAAATGTCATATGCATCCACAAGATATTTTATAACATCCAACAAGTGTACAAGGAAGAACTGTGTGCTAGGTTCTGGGTTAAAGGCTTCAAAGACAAAGTTGATCAAGGCAAAAGTAGTCTTTATCTTAAGAGAGCTAGAAGTCTAGTTGTCACAACTCATGGCCCCAGGAGGCAGGAGATATGATACTAGGACTAGGTGGCCATGTTGAAATTTGGGCAGCACAGGCCTTACCACTGGGAGCAGCCTTTCCTCCACTTCACCCATGCTAGAAAGCAGGCCAGTTGGCCATGTTTTCAAGAGAATTGGAAGTTTGGATATTTATGCAAAATTTACTGATTTTAATGTTAGCAACTAATCCCCCCCCCTCGCCAAAAAAAAAAAAAAAAAAAAGTGGGAACGAAATATCCAGAGCGATGTGCTGGAATCAGCCTTCAGTCTCTGCAATTTTTTGTTTCTGGCCTACCTTAGGAGTGTAGTACGGACAGAGAGGAATTTAATTCATGATGGTTGATTTAAAAAGGGCCTGATTCAAATGTACATGGGGATGACCCAGAAAGATGTTATGAGCAGGGAGGTGGGAGGGGGGTTCATGTTTGAGAACGCATGTACACCTGTGGTGGATTCATGTCAATGTATGGCAAAACCAATATAGTATTGTAAAGTAAAATAAAGTAAAAATAAAAATTAAAAAAAAAATAAAATAAAAAGGGACTGAATGCATACTAAACATGCTGACAAATTGGAAAAGACCCAGATATTAGCAAAGATTGAAGGCAGGAGCAGAAGCACAAGAAAGGATGAGATGTTTGGATGACATCACCAAATCAATGGACATGAGCTTGAGAAAGCTCTGGGAGTTGGTGATGGATAGGGAAGCCTGACATGCTGCAGTCTATGGCATTCAAAGAGATGGACACAACTGAAGGACTGAACTGAACTGAACAAATTGAGAACAAAGACTAATAAATCTAATTTCATCAGGTTGTTGATTAACTACCTATAACAACACATTACTTAAATGGCTTTAAATTTCAGACTTATGACTCTACATTTAGAGTGGAATATCTTCTAAGAAAAAAACAAAAATACTGCCCATCAAAAACAAAACCAAAGGAAACCAAAAGTAAAAAAGGAAAGAAATCTGACACTATATTCAACAACTTCAGTTCACTTCAGTTGCTCAGTCGTGTCCAACTCTTTGTGAGCCCATGAAGGGCAACACGTAAGGCTTCCTTGTCCATCACCAACTCCCAGAGTCCACACATACTCATGTCCATCAAGTTGGTGATGCCATGTAACCATCGTATCCTCTGTCATCCCTCTCCTCCTGCCCTCAATCTTTCCCAACATCAGGGTCCTTTGAAATAAGTCAGC
Organism: Ovis aries; assembly: GCF_016772045.2. Lineage (NCBI taxonomy): Eukaryota > Metazoa > Chordata > Mammalia > Artiodactyla > Bovidae > Ovis > Ovis aries. The sequence continues at coordinate 35,274,052 of NC_056074.1, forward strand.
TCTTCACATCAGGTGGCCAGAGCGTTGGAGTTTCAGCTTCAGAATCAGTCCTACCAGTGAACATTCAGGACTGATTTCCTTTAGGATGGACTGGTTGAATCTCCTTGCAGTTCAAGGGACACTCAAGAGTCTTCTCCAACACCACCGTTCAGAAGCATCAGTTCTTCAGGGCTCAGCCTTCTTTCTAGTCCAACTCTCACATCTATACATGACCACTGGAAAAACCATAGCCTTGACTACATGGACCTTTGTTGACATAGTAATGTCTCTGCTTTTCAATATGCTGTCTACATTGGTCTCAACTTTCCTTCCAAGATGTAAGCCTCTTTTAATTTCATGGCTGCAGTCACCATCTGTAGTGATTTTGGAGCCCAGAAAAATGAAGTCAACCACTGTCTCCACTGTTTCCCCATCTATTGGCCATGAAGTGATGGGACTGGATACCATCATGTTACTTTTCTAAATGCTGAGCTTTAAGACAACTTTTTCACTCTCTTCTTTCACCTTCATCAAGAGGTTCTTTATTCTTCTTCACTTTCTGCAATAGTGTGGTGTCATCTGCATATCTGAGGCTGTTGATATTTCTCCCAGAAATCTTAATTCCAGCCTGTGCTTCCTCCAGCCCAGCGTTTTCATGATGCACTCTGCATATAAGTTAAATTAGCAAGGTACCAATATACAGCCTTGACATTCTCCTTTCCTATTGGCAACCAGTCTGTTGTTCCATGCACAGTCCTAACTGTTACTTCCTGACCTGCAAACAGGTTTATCAAGAGACAGGTCAGGTGGTCTGGTATTCCCATCACTTTCAGAATTTTCTACAGTTTATTGTCATCCACACAGTCACAGGCTTGGGCATAGTCAGGAAAGCAGAAGTAGGTGTTTTTCTGGAATTCTCTTGCTGTTTCGATAATCTATCTAATGTTGGTAATACGATCTCTGGTTCCTCTGAATTTTCTAAAACCAGCTTGATTATCTGGAATTTCATTGTTTACGTATTGCTGAAACCTGGGCTTGGAGAATTTTAAGCATTACTTTACTAGCATGTGAGATGAGTGCAATTGTGCTCTAGTTTGACTATTCTTTGACACTGCCTTTCTTTGGGATTGGAATGAAAACTGAACTTTTCCAGTCCTGTGGCCACTGCTGAGTTTTCCAAATCTGCTGGCATATCGAGTGCAGCACTTTCACAGCATCGTCTTTTAGGATTTGAAATAGCTCAACTGGAATTCCATCACCTCCACTAGCTTTGTTCATAGTGATGCTTCCTAAGGCCCATTTGACTTCACATTCCAGGATGTCTGGCTCTAGGTGAGTGATCACACCATCGTGATTATTTGGATAGTGAAGATCTTTTTTTGTACAGTTCCTCTGTGTATTCTTGCCACCTCTCCTTAATATCTTTTGCTTCTGTTAGGTTCATACCATTTCTGTCCTTTATTGAGCTCATCTTTGCATGAAAGATTCCCCTGGTGTCTCTAATCTTCTTGAAGAAATCTCGTCTTTCCCATTCTATTGTTTTCCTCTATTTCCTTGCATTGATTGGTGAGGAAGGATTTCTTATCTCTCTTTGCTATTCTTTGGATCTCTGCATTCAAATGGGTATAACTTTCCTTTTCTCCTTTGCTATTTGCTTCCCTTCTTTCAAAGCTATCCATAAAGCCTCCTCAGACAGCCATTTTGCTTTTTTGCATTTCTTTTTCTTGGGGATGGTCTTGATTCCTGTCTCATGTACACTGTAATGAAATTCTGTTTATCGTTCACCAGGCACTCTGTCTATTAGATCTAGTCCCTTAAATATTTTTCTCGCTTCCACTGTATAGTCCTAAGGAGATTGATTTAGGTCATACCTGTGTTCTCCACTTTCTTCAATTTCAGTCTGAATTTGGCAATAAGGTGTTCATGATCTGAGCCACTGTCAGCTCCCAGTTTTGTTTTTGCTGACTGTATAGAACTTCTCTATCTATGGCTGCAAAGAATATAATCAATCTGATTTTGGTGTCGACCATCTGGTGATGTCCATGTGTAGAGTCTTCTCTTGTTTTGTTGGAAGAGGGTGTTTGCTATGACCAGTACATTCTCTTGGCAGAACTCTATTAGCCTTTGTCCTGCTTCATTCTGTACTCCAAGGCCAAATTTGTGTGTTACTCCTGGTGTTTCTTGACTCCTACTTTGGCATTCCAGTCCCCTATAATGAAAATGACATATTTTTGGAGTGTTTTCTAGAAGGTCTTCTAGGTGTTCATAGAACTGTTAAACTTCCTCAGTGTTACTGATCGGGGCATAGACTTGGATTACCAGGATATTGAATGGCTTGCCTTGGAGATGAACAGAGATCATACTGTTGTTTTTGAGACTGCATCCAAGTACTGCATTTCAGACTCTCTTGTTGACTCTGATGTCTACTCCATTTCTTCTAAGGGATTCTTTCCCACAGTAGTAGATATAATAGTCATCTGAGTTAAATTCACCCATCCAGTCCATCTTAGTTCGCTGATTCCTAGAATGCCTATGTTCACTCTTGTCATCTGCAGTTTGACCACTTCCAATTTGCCTTGATTCATGGACCTAACAATCTAGGTTCCTATGCAATATTTCTTTCTACATCAAATCTTGCTTCTATCTTCAGTCCCATCCACAACTGGGTGTTGTTTTGCTTTGGCCCCATCCCTTCATTCTTTCTGAAGTTATTTCTCCACTGATCTCCAGTAGCATATTGGGCGCCTACTGACCTGGGGAGTTCATCTTTCAGTGTCCTATCTTTTTGCATTAACATACTGTTCATGCGGTTCTCAAGACAAGAATACTGAAGTGGTTTACCATTCCCTTCGCCAATGAACCACATTCTGTCAGATCTCTCCACCATGACCCATCCATCTTGGGTTGCCCCACATTGCATGGCTTAGTTTCATTGAGTTAGACAAAGCTGTGGTCCATGTGACAGATTTACTAGTCCCCTGTGACTGTGGTTTCAGTCTGTCTGCCCTCTGATGCCCTCTCTCAGTGCCTACCATCTTATTTGGGTTTCTCATACCTTGGACATGGGGTATCTCTTCATAGCTCTTACAGCAAAGTGCAGCGGCTGCCTGTTACCTTGGAAGTAAGGTAGCTCCTCTCGGGTGTCATCCCATATTTGGACGTGAGGTAGTTCCTCTCCCCCGTGCTTCTGCACTGCCATTGCAGCCGCCATGTATCTGCACCACCATCACAGCTGTGGCGACCAATAATTCAACAATGCACTGTTCCTTGTATTGTTTCTGTTATTGTGACAAAATCATATAGATGTTAACAGGTAAAAGCAAGACAATAATTAAAACTAATGTTCTGAATTATGGCTTCCAGTGGCTAGAAAAAGAGGTTCACACATAACATATACAAGTTTAATTGAAACCCTGCTGTCTTAAATCTTGAACTGAAAGCAAAAGTTTCTATCAACTAATTATATTCCTTTTTATTTTAAATTTTAATGAAAATGTGTACTTCCTCCTCCGACCACTGTAAAGCCTAGAGGTAATGACAACTTGATAACAGTGACTATTCTGAGGTCTAACATCTAGCTTCTAAAAACATTTCCCATCAGACGATCTTAAAGAGATGGCTGATTTCAGAAGTGGGTAAAGAAATGCTCAAAATAATCTTGGGAATCTTGAAGGACTAGAAAGCTGAGGGACTTCAAAGACCTACAGGGCCTGGACAGAAAGTTTAGGAATCCAAACAAAAAGGCCAAACATCTATGAGTTTGTTGGGCAGAATGATGTTTCTGCTTCTCAACACACTGTTTATGTTTCTCATAGCTTTCCTGCCAAGAAGCAAAAGCCTTCTGATTTCATGGCTGCAGGGGCATCCACAGTGATTTTAGGAGCTAAGGTGAAGATATCTGCCACTGCTTCAACCTTTTCTCCTTCTATTTGCCATGAAAGATGGGGCTTGACCCCAGGATCTTAGTTTTTTAATATTGAATTTTAAGCTGGCCGAACATGTCAAAATGTTAATAGGCAACATCTAATTTGTCACTGTGATAGACTGCTAGGGCACTAACTCACCATTGTGAGCACTGAGAAAGGAAAATAATCATCAATATTTGTGCTATTTTTGTTTCTATTAAGCATAGGTAATGTAACTACAAACAGTTCCAGGAAAACCAGCTAGACTGTCCCTTCTGGGGGTGATGAGAGAGTGATGGAGAGCAGCTATAATACAGATGAAGCCTCACTCAGTGACCTGCAGCTCACCTCCTACTGTGGAGGTCTAGTTCCTAACAGACCAAGGACTAGTACTGGTCCTGACACACTATGCTGATATTGTGGACTCCTGCTCTAAACCCAATAGTGGGACATTCTGTAGGAAAAACCACCCTGCTTCCTCCCTGTTTCTGAATAAATAAATATCACTAAAATTGGGAGAGGAACAGTTATTTAGTCTTAAAGGGGAAAACGCAAGTGCAACATATGAGTACATTCTTTCAATAAACTGTGAAAAGACATCTGCTTTTTGAGAATCAGGGGAATTTGTACATGGATTGGATATTAAATGTTCAGTTTATTGGGAACAAAAGAGCATTTTTCTTCTCATATCCTATCATTCTACCATGAATACTCATTATGTACATTTTTCTGAAATGTTCATCTTGTCCCTAAAATACTTCAGGAAGCAACCTAAAAGTCCATCAGCAGAGAAATGGATAAGAAAGCAATGATACATATACACAATGGAGTATTATTCAGCCATTAAAAAGAATACATTTGAATCAGTTCTAATGAGGTGGATGAAACTGGGACCTATTATACAGAGCGAAGTAAGCCAGAAAGAAAAACACCAATACAGTATACTAATGCATATATATGGAATTTAGAAAGATGGTAATGATAACCATGTATGCGAGACAGCAAAAGAGACACAGATGTATAGAACAGTCTTTTGGACTCTGTGGGAGAGGAAGAGGGTGGGATAATTTGGGAGAATGGCATTGAAACATGTATAACATCATATATGAAGCGAGTCACCAGCCCAGGTTCAATGCATGACACTGGATGCTTGGGGCTGGGGCACTGGTACTCTGATATTGTTCCTCTAATCTATGTAAATGAAACTATTTATATGGTAATCTGCCCTTCTTCAAGATTCAAGTTAATCATTTTATGGCCCAAGATAAACCATTTGGTGCAAGATTATCCCAAAATACATCTTATGGGTTAGGGGCCTAGTGCCATTCTGAGTTCTGAGACATTCCTTTCTTTCATTAACAGGCTGCTTGTGACTATATAACATCCAGCTGAAGACTAGTAGGGGGGTACTCTTTCTGCCCCCTTCTGATGCCTATGTCAGAAGCTTTATCTCCTTTATACTTTAATAAAACTTTATTACACAAAAGCTCTGAGTGATCAAGCCTCATCTCTGGACCCGGATTGAATTCTTCTCTGGGGGCCAAGAATCCCGGCCTCGTGATTCAACAACAACCTTTCATCTTGGGGGTTCGTCCGGGATCCTTCAGGACAAGGTAAGGATGCTTGGAGCTCTAGTTCTTTGTTCTCTTAGCGAACACGTTTTCTGCTGTGCTTTACTAACTCTACGGTGTACTTGTGTGAATGAATGACATGCCCTGTGCGAAGCAAATGAGGAGCCCTGCTCTGAGGTTCCATGGTGATCTCATACAGCTTATGGCAGAAACCTGTCGGGGGTTTATACCAACCTGCCAATGCCAAGAGGCACCCAATGACTCCTTTGGGAACTGACCAGAAATGGGCAAAGCGTGTGGACCAAACTCTCCTTTCTCGGTCAAACTTTTCGGTCTCTCTGACCATTTCATAACTCGAAATACTAACCTAAACTATCGAATCATAGACTTTCAAGGGACTTATGATCTATACTGTTACTGTGTACTGTGGCTTAGGTCCCAAACTTTGAATGGTAGTCAAGAAAGCGGCTAGCCTCTCTAGGAATCGAAAGTTCAGAAGCTAGATGGAGCTCTAGCCCCAAGAACATCTCAGAGGTTAAAGGTTATTCAGATTGGGACTGCAATGGAAATTTTTCCTTTGGTAACGCTGGCTCTTAGTGGACCAGAGGAGGCTCTCATACTGGTGTGGTGATGCTTGAAAAGGACATCTCAGCTTCATGTTCATATTGGTCTTATTGTGGTCAGGAATATACTCAGAGTTGTGCACAGGCACTCAGGTGATGAACGTTCCTCCCGCCCCGCCCCCCCCCCCCCCGCCCCCCCACCCCCCCCGCCCCCCCCCCCCCCCGCCCCCCCACCCCCCGCCCCCCCCCGCCCCCCCCACCCCCCCCGCCCCCCCACCCCCCCCCCCCCCCCCCCCCCCGCCCCCAGCGGTCTTAGCTTGGGAAGCATTCCGAAGGTTACACTGATTGCACCCCAGGTGGCATCAGAGGCAAGCAAGGTTAAAGGTGAAGAGCTGGATATCAGGTAGAGATGCTATCAGGTCTACCCCTGGTACATCCCCACCCCATCTCAGTGAACCGGGAGGGTCGAGAACAGTGCCTGCGTCGGTAAGGGACAGACTAAGTCCGGCCAGGAAGGAAAAGCTTTTGCTGTAAAATCTGTCTACACCCCCATCTAGAGCAGGGAAGGATGCCTCCAGCAGGAAAATGGCGCTGGTCGCTTTTTTTCTCTCTTACAGATGGGAGCTAACAATTCCAGCCTCACTCCTTTGAACTGTATCCTGAAAAACTGGGATAGATTTTACTCCCAGGGCTTAAAGAAGACACACCTAGTCTTCCTATGTGATACTGCATGGCCATGGTATCCATTGGAGAATGGCGAATGGTGGCAGGTTGGAGGGTCTCTTAAGCATAATACTGTTTTACAATTAGACCGGTTCTGTAAGGAACAAGGGAAAAGTGATCTTAAAAGATAGATTTCTCACTCAGTCAGCTCCAGATGTCCGCCGTAAACTACAAAAATGGGCATATGAACCAAATCAGTCTTTAGATACTCTGTAACAACTGGCTCAGATAGTCTATTGTGGTAGGGAACATGAGGGAAAGAAAGAAAGGCAAAAAAAGACAAAGGAAAAGGTGGAAGCTTTTGCAACAGCTATGAAAAATGCTCTTAAACAGCCAGAGAAAAATGCCCAGAGGGACCCAGGTGAAAAGGGATGAGCTTGCTATTACTGTGGAAAGGAGGGGCACCTCAAGCGGGATTGCCCTCAGGCATCTAAGCCGCCCCTGGCTCCATGTCAGGTCTGCAAATGACCACACTGGAAGAGAGACTGCCCTAAGAGGCGTAGGTCACCGGGGTCGGACTCTCAATAGAATCAGGAATGAAGGTGCCCGGGGGTCCCCACACAAGCTCCCATCCTAATTACACCTGAGGAACCCTGGGTATTAATAATTGTGGGGGGCCAATCCATCGATTTACTTTTAGATACTGGGGCAACTTACTCTGGGTTTACTGAAGCCCCTGGCCCACTTTCTTCCTGATCCACTTCCATAATGGGACTGTCTGGATGAGCCAAAGGGCATTATTTAAGTTATTCTTTATCTTACAACTGGGATTCTCTGCTATTTTCATATGAGTTTCTGATCATGCCAGAATCCCCCTCACTCCTTTTGGGGAGGGATATACTGAGCAAGGTCCATGCCTCTCTTTTCATGAATATGGAGCCCTCCCTTTCTCTCCCTCTAGTTCAACAAAATGTAAATCCTAGAGTATGGGCTGATGGAAAATCTGTGGGGCGAGCACAAAATGCTATTCCTGTAGTTTTCAAGCTCAAAGACTCAAACTTATTTCCACATAAGAAGCAGTATCCACTCAAACCTGAGGTTAAGGAAGGATTAAAACCCATCATTGAAAATTTAAAGCAACAGGGACTATTAGTTCCCTGTAACAGTCCTTGTAACACTCCTATATTGGGTATAAAAAAAATCAAATGGTAAATGGAAACTAGTTCAAGATTTATGTATAATAAATGAGGCTGTATGGTGGTACCTAATCCATATACTCTATTGTCTGAAATTCCTGAACGAGCCAAATATTTCTCAGTAATTGATTTAAAAGATGCTTCTATTCAGTGCCTTTGGCAGAGGAAAGTCAATTTCTATTTGGCTTTGAAGACCCTACGCAGCCAGCTTCTCAATTAACCGGGATAGTTTTGCCCCAGGGATTTTGGATACTCACTTATTTGGACAAAGTTTGTCACAAGATCTACAAAATTTTAATAGCTCTGAAGCAGTGGTGTTACAATATGTAGACGATATTTTGCTCTGTGCTGAGACAGGGGAAGCTTGTTCGCGAGCCTCAGAAGATTTCTTAAACTTTCTGGCAGGCTGTGGTTACAAGGCATCAAGAGAAAAGGCTCAGCTTGGTCAACAATCAGTTAGATATCTGGGCCTAAACATATCAGAAGGGACTAGGGCCATAGGCCCTGAGAGAATTAAACCTATACTAAATCACCCCTATCAATGACTTTGAGACAACTGAGAGGATTTTGGGGAATCACAGGTTACTGTCACATTTGGATTCCAGGTTATGGGGAACTTGCCTGGCCTTTGTATAAACTTATAGCTGAAACTCGGCAGGCCCAAACTGACAAACTGGTTTCGTCTGCAGAAACTCAAAAGCCTTTTAAGGTTCTTCAGACTGCTCTCCTGCAAGCTCCAGCTCTGAGGTTGCCTACAGGGTCAGAATTTAATTTGTTTGTCACTGAAAGGAAAGGTATGGCCTTGGGAGTTTTGACCCAAACCCGAGGGCCTCACCAGCAACCTATTGCTTATCTAAGCAGAGAATTAGATGTAATTTCACGCGGGTGGCCCCACTGCCTAAGAGTAATTGGGGCAGTGGCTTTATTAGCACCTGAAGCTTTAAAAATAATTAATGGATGAAAATTTACTGTACTGACTTCTCATGATGTGAGTGGAATCTTAAATTCTAAGGTTAATATTTGGATGACAGACAGTAGGCTTCTTAAATATCAGTCACTGTTGTTAGAAGGACCAGTCACTAAACTTAAAATCTGTGGAAATTTAAATCCTACCACTTTCCTTCCTGAGAAGGAAAATGAAACACCTGATCACGATTGTTCTCAATTCCTAATTTTAAACTATGCAGCTCGGGAAGATCTAATGGATACCCCATTAGACAATCCTGACATGGAAAAATTTAGAGATGGCAGTTCTTTTGTTCGGGATGGAAAGCATAAAGCAGGTTATGCCGTGGTGACTGCTGAACAGGTTTTGGAAGCAAAATCTCTCCCCCAAGGAACCAGTGCTCAGTTAGCGGAGCTTGTGGCTCTGACCCGAACTCCAGAGTTAAGCAAAGGGCAGCGGGTAAATATTTACACTGATTCTAAGTATTCTTATTTGACTTTACATGCTCATGCTGTAATAGGGAAAGAAAGACAGTTTAAAACAGCAAGGAGAGAACCTATTAAGCATTTCAGAGAGATTGAGAGACGTTTAGCTGCTATATATTGTCCTAAAGAAGTAGCTGTTATGCATTGCAAAGGGCACAGCAGGCATGGAAGTAAAGTAGCCTAATCAGCTGGCTGACTGTCAAGCCAGAAAAGTGGCACTTTAGGAAACCCCTTCACTGCAGACGACTTTGATCTGGACAGGTCCTGTGGAACAGGAAAAAACAAAATATACTGAGAAAAAATTAGAAAGATATAAAAGAAGAGGAACACAGATTACTGATAAAAGATGGTTACAGTCTGAGGATAGACGATTAATAATTCCTGAAAATGTTCAATGGAAAATTCTTAAGGGTTTGCATCAGAGTTTTCATTTGGGTCCATAGAGTACTTACCAAATGGTTTCTCATTTGTTTGAAGGTAAAAATGTAATGAAAACTTAAAAAAAAAAAGACAAAAATAAAAAACAAAAAACATTATCAAAAGGTGTGAGGTTTGTCAGAAAAATAACCCAAAGACTGAAAAGCTAACAAAATCTAGATTACAACGAAGTGGGAAGTATCCTGGAGAAGACTGGGAAATTAATTTTATTCATATTCCAAAAGCTAATGGATATTCTTGCTTACAAATTTGGGTACATACTTTTACTGGATGGATTGAGGCTTTTCCCTGTGGTAGTGAACACGCTAAGGAGGTTATAAAGATTTTAATCCATTAAATTATCCCCAGGTTTGGGCTGCCATGAAGCCTTCAGAGTGACAATGGCTCCGCCTTTAAAGCTGCTCAGGGGGTATCTAAAGCTCTAGGAAAAGAATATCGAAAACTGACCTTTTCCAGTCCTGTGGCCAACTGTCGAGTTTTCCAAACTTGCTGGCATATTGAGTGCAGCACTTTCACAGCATCATCTTTCAGGATTTGAAACAGCTCAACTGGAATTCCATCACCTCCACTAGATTTGTTCGTAGTGATGCTTTCTAAGGCCCACTTGACTTCACATTTCAGGATGTCTTGCTCTAGATGAGTGATCACACCATCGTGATTATCTGGGTCGTGAGGATCTTTTTCATGTTATTCATACCCAATGCTGTACATATATACCTGATATGAGCACAAATGTTACTCATTTTACTAAACACATGAACAAGATGATTGGGGCCATGGATAGTCCTGAAGCCTCAATTGCCTCACTTTGGGAGATGTTAACTAGTTCCCCATGGTGGACAACTATCTTAATTACAATAATTCTGAGTGTTTTGTTTTTACTGTTTGCTCCCTGCATCTGTAACTGTATAACTGGATTTATTTCTAGCCTCATGAAAGCTTTTAAGTTACAAATGGTTGCTCAAACTCCTGCTACTGCTGCAGCTGCCTCCACCTGCTATTTGGGGCCCCTGGATCAGATATCCTCAATATGAGGATTAGGAGAAGATGTTGCCTCGCCAATTTAGGGACAACACCCCTTCTCAGCTCAGAAGCAGTTATGGAATGAAAACAATGCCCCTTTTCCCTAGGCAACATAATTCTCCTAAAAGAAAAGGGGAGAATGAGAGGGTAACAGGCAGGAAAGCCAGGGGTCTCTTAACGGAGGAAATAGCCTGCAAGTGTCAGACATTTTTATCTCTCTTAAGCGGCAGGAGGAAACAAACTAGCGATATCTTTTCCTTCTCTATACAAATTTAAAAGAAGGTTTCTCTTAAAATTCTGTGTTGCCATAATGACACCTGGCTTCACCTGAAGTTAACCAATGCCTCTTTCTTATGGAAATGTTTATCTTAAGCTATGCTAATGTACTATTCTTTACTTCAAACTCTGTCTTCAAGTCGTTCTGCCTTTTGGGCTCAGAACCTACTTGATAAACCAGTATGTTATACTCTGATATTGTTCCTCTAATCTATGTAAATGAAACTATTTATACGGTGATCTGCCCTTCTTCAAGATTCAAGTTAATCATTTTATGGCCCAAGATAAACCATTTGGTGCAAGATTATCCCAAAATACATCTTATGGGTCAGGGGCCTGGTACCATTCTAAGTTTTGAGACATTCCTTTCTTTCATTAACAGGCTGCTTGTGACTATATAACATCCAGCAGAAGACTAGCAGGGGGGTACTCTTTCTGCCCTCTTCTGATACCTATGTCAGAAGCTTTCTCTGTCTCCTTTATACTTTAATAAAACTTTATTACACAGAATCTCTGAGTGATCAAGCCTCATCTCTGGACCCGGATTGAATTCTTCTCTGGGGGCCAAGAATCCCGGCCTCGTGATTCAACAACAACCTTTCATCTTGGGGGCTCGCCAGGGCGCCCAGCTGCAGCGTCCTGTAAGCCCTCTCCTTCAGGCCGTAGAGCACAGTCTCCCTCCTTTTGTTCATCAGTGGCAAAAAATATGATCTGCATAGAAGGTGGAGACCCAACACCATCCACCGCTATAGCCCCTCCCATAGGCTATCTAATAGCCTCATGATGGGGGGGTCAGAACATTTCTAATCATATTCCACAAAGCAAAAGCATTTACAAGCTCATGTAAAGTATAATAAGCTTTTAGCTGTTTTCCTAGGTTCACCCAAGTATCTAAATTAGCAGTGCCCTTTTCTGGAAACCAAGGGCATTGTTCTTGTACAAATGAAAAAAATGACTGAATATTGGATTTCGTAAGTTTAATTCCTCTCTTACTTAATAACTGCAAAGTTACTCCTGTAAAGAGCTCTCTTTCCTTTGACTCACTGTTATCCATGTCAGAAAGTTTAAGTTTTATAGAAAAGTCTGCCTTGTAAAAGTTTTTACCTTTGGCAAGGGGGGGTCTTTCTTTTCAACACTAAAAAAGCAGGTTCCCTTCAACCTTTAAAACACTTCTCACTCCTACTCACCCTGTCTATCCTACAGGGGGGTCTCTAGCACCCTGAGTGGGATCCTATCCATCCGTAAAACTCAATACTGCGCCGGGGTGGGGGGGGGGGGGGGGGGGGGGCGGTCAATACGGCTGATAACCCTAATTGCTTTGAGGGACTTACCTACCTTTGAAAAGCCTGTTCCGGGCGCCACTTGCTGGTGTCCAGACTCAGTGGATCCAGGGAATTCGAAGGGGAAATGGAGTCAGTGAGGAAAGACTTATTTATTCAGAGATATAAAGAGAGATTAGGAAAGAATAGTGCAGTAGGAAAATTAGTGGAGAAAAGAGGCTGAATAACTTGGTTTACGTGGGATACCAATAAAACCTCGAGACAAGAGGTTTGCACCACTTACGTAGGCCACAGGCATCTTTCCGTTCTCCTGAAGAAGTGGAGAAACGAAGCCCTCCCCCGTCAGATCTTAGAAGCCCAGGCATAATTAGCAGGCTTGGTGGGCATCCATGCTCCAGATGGGAATTCAGCTAGAAAATGAGAGAAAGAACTACAAGAGGAGACTAGTCTTTCCAGGAACTGATCCGTTTTCTTTATTTTCCAGGTTTGCTTATTTACCTTCTGTTACACGTACACACAAATGGAAATTACAAAGTCATGCGGGGGTCAGCAGTCCTGACCTTTATCAAAATCAGGTGTTTCATATAAATGTATACTAAAGGTCTTAGGTGGCTTTACATCATCTTCTGGCCAAGAGGCCTGCTAACATTTTATGACCCTTTCTTTCTGATAACCGTCAGTCAACCAGAAAACCTATTTTCCAGGGGTGATTTTTCTTAAACCAAGTGCCACCCTCTGAAGGTACCAGATAAAGTTGCATTCCTATAGGGTGAGGGTGAGGGGGTTATAATCAAGAAAGGAATTTACTTAGCCTAAGGTTTAACATGATTAATATCAAAGGTTAATATCTATTTCTCCTATATGCTAGTTATATATGTATATAAGGGCAGGGGATATGGAGACTTAACAGCAAATATTGGCCCAACAAATGAAAAACCCTTCACCAGTATAATTCCTAATCAACCCACTATAGTACACTAATAATTTTCTAGCTTCTCAAAAGAATCTGTATTTAGAAAGTTTAAAGCATCTCATGCCTCTGATGGTTGGGAGGCTGTGAAAAATCACATGTGGCTGAACGAGCCTGTCAGGCAGGCTAGAGAACTTTCAGAGGAGTTTGTGAACTGAAACACTCTTGTCAAGCCCAGGAATTTTATTAGCTGGAACCCGAAGTAATCTCCTTTTCCGAGAGAGGTGGTGGGGGACAGCCCCCATAAAGTCAGAGGTGTAGGTGAGAGCATAAAGCAGTAAAGTAAGCAGACTCAGGTTTTGGGGGTATATGCTTGGGAACAGCGGGTCTCCTGAGGCTCGATCCCTCCTTTGCATATGCCGAGGCTCCTTCCTCATGACTTTTGCCACGGGCAGAGTTCCTCAAACTGGATCCTGGCAGGTTACTAAGGCAACTGTAGGTAGTTTAAACATGAAGGGCCAAATGGGGAAAGATTCATTTAACAGGCTGAGATTGGACCATACAAGTAGCCATAGTTGTTGCTATGACAAGTAGCCATAATAGCTACTTGTTGCTATGCTGGACGTGTGGGAAGCTGACAAGAGAGCAAGAGTCTTTATGATTTTCCTTGCAGTGTGATTTCAGCAGAGTAGTTGACAAGGAAAGGCTGACTGATAAGGGTGCAGAAGGGAGTAATCTGAGCAAGTAATCATTAGCTCTTGAGTAAGCCCAGAAAACAGAAGCATCGGCTCAGTCAGAGTTCTGGGTCAGGGTTCAGAAATGGAGGTTATTTGGCTTGAATAAATATTTAGCCATGGGGATGGCAGCCATAACCTCAAAACAGAAGATTTCCTTCTCCCCAGGTGGCAGAATAATTCATATTTGTTGCAGATTCAGAAACCCAGAAAGCCCTGTCAGGGCCATTTGCACTTTGCAGGCACACATGCAACCTAGAAGGTGGAATTATCACCATGGTGCTCATTTTCCAAATGAGAAAACTGAGGTTAAGGGACTTGATCAAGCTCACACAGCTAAGCACATGAAAAGCCAAGCACAAACCCAGGGTAACAGTCCTCAAATTGTGTGTTTTTGCTCCACACCCACTGGGAGTGGTGGGTGGTGATCTGGAAGAAATGCTTAGGCAGAAGCAAACAATATTCATGTTTTAATAGAAGAAAGTAAGGAAAACCACTAGAACATTCAGCTATGACCTAAATCAAATCCAATATGGTTATATAGTGGAAATGAAAACTAGATTCAAGGGATTAGGTCTGTTAGAATGAAGAACTATGGATGGAGCCTTGTAACATTGTATGGGAGGTGGTCATCAAAACCATCCTCAAGAAAAACAAATGTGAGAAGACAAAGTGGTTGCCTGAGGAGGCCTTAAAAATAGCTGAGAAAATAAGAGAAGTGAAAGGCAAAGGAGAAAGGGAAAGATATACCCAGTGGAATACAGACTTCCAGAGAATAGCAAGGTGAGATAAGAACGTCTTCATAAGTGAAAAGTGAAAGAATTAAAGGAAAACAATATAACTGTAAAGAGTATAGATCTGTTCAAGAAAAGTGGAGATACCAGAGAAACACTTCATGCAAATATGGGCACAATAAAGGACAGAAAAGTCAAAGACCTAACAGAAGCAGATGAGATTAAGAAGAAGTGGCAAGAATGCACAGAAGAACTATACAAAAATTGTCATAATGACCGGGATAGGAATGATGCTGAGGTCACTTACATAAAGCCAGATATACTGGAGTATGAAGTCAAGTGGGCTTTAGGAAGCATTACTACAAGAAAAGCTAGGGAAGGTGATGAAATTCCAGCTGAGCTGTTTAAAATTACTAAAGAATGAGGCAGAGTACATCATGAGAAACACTGGAGTAGAATAAACACAAGCTGGAATCAAGATTGCCAGGAGAAATATCAATAACTTCAGATATGCAGATGACACCACCCTTATGGCAGAAAGTGAAGAGGAGCTAAAAAGCCTCTTTGTGAAAGTAAAAGAGGAGAGCGAAAAAGTTGGCCTAAAGCTCAACATTCTGAAAACGAAGATCATGGCATCCGGTCCCATCACTTCATGGGAGATAGATGGGGAAACAGTAGAAACAGTGTCAGACTTTATTTTTTTGGCCTCCAGAATCACTGTAGATGGTGACTACAGCCATGAAATTAAAAAACACTCCTTGGAAGAAAAGTTGTGACCAACCTAGATAACATATTCAAAAGCAGAGACATTACTTTGCCGACTAAGGTCCGTCTAGTCAAGGCTATGGTTTTTCCTGTGGTCATGTATGGATGTGAGAGTTGGACTGTGAAGAAGGCTTAGCGCCGAAGAATTGATGCTTCTGAACTGTGGTGTTGGAGAAGCCTCTTGAAAGTCCCTTGGACTGCAAGTAGATCCAACCAGTCCATTGTGAAGGAGATCAACCCTGGTATTTCTTTGGAAGTAATGATGCTAAAGCTGAAACTCCAGTACTTCTGACTCCCGCTCCCTGTTTTCTCTGCAGACAATGCTGGTTCTCCTCCTGTGTCCCCACAATCTGAACTTTATTTTAAAAACTTTATTTTTATTGGAGTATAACTGATTAACAATATTCTGAGTTTCAGGTGGACAGTAAAGGTCCTCAACTGTATGTATCCGGATATGCTGGTCCCAAAGACACCCCTCCAATCCAGGTTGTCATATAACTGAGCAGAGCTCTCTGTGCTATAAAGTAACTCGTTGTTGGTTATCCATCTTAAATAGAGCAGTGCCCACAACATGTTCTTGAAGACTTAACTCAGGAACTCTGAGAAGCCTCCTTCATCCCACACTCACCCTCTTTGGCCACTCCAGCTTGGTTGGATAACTTACTCTGATTCCCCATCCCCACCAGTCAGTCCATAGTCCTCATAACCCCCAGTAAGTCCCCAGTGCCCCAGTGCAGAGCACCTTGGGATGCCATTTGCACGGAATCCAGTGCAGTTTTGCCCAGAACCAAGCAAGTCTACACATGGCTCCATGAGTTTACAGTTTTAGAATTCCTGAAATTCCCTTCCTTCCTCAAAGTCTTCTTTGAGCCAATCAGCCTGCTCTGAACTTCCCTAGGGAGCTGACATGAAGCCGCCACCCTGTGCCGGGGCTGAGCAGTCACTGTGCAGTCTTTATTCACATTAGCATCCAGGCTTCCCACAGAGGGGTCAGGTATCCCAACTCACAAAGGGGGCAACTGGCCAGAGCTAGGGGAAGATGCATCTGAGAACTCGGGTGACCATGTAATTTATCATCCAAAACCAGGAAAACTGCGAGAAGGGAAGGGAGACCGTTTATCCCTACGGTGGGAGAGCACAGTGGGAGTGTCCCCAGTCATTCTCCTTTTCATATGGCCTATTTCAGTGACCGCTGGAGCTGACTTTCCTGTTCACTCATCTGAGGGTTCAGATTGAATTGAAGCTCTTTGAGGACAGAGCACCATAGTGTTCCCCTCTCCTTGTGACTCCCACCATGCCAGCATGGTGTGGGGTCTCCACATTTATTTCAGGATGATTAGTGTCCCAGACAGCCCTTTACTCTCAAGTGGTTGGTTTTGTGGCAGGCTCTGGCCCAGCCACAGGGCTCAGCAGCATCTGCAATAGTGTGAGATGGCCTGCAGAGGGCGCCCTCCTAGAAGCTGCTGCACAAGGGTTTCTGCAAGTTCCTATTTGAGAACTATCCCTCAGGGTTCTCCCCTCACCTTGAGGATGTAGGCTCAAGCTAGCACTGGGTATCTGATGCCGTTGATAGTGAAGATAATAGTGAGAAAGTTATTGACCGCAAAACATGAAACATAGTGTAGTTAGAGAGAGAGGGAGAGAGCTTAGCCCTGGAGATCCTTGTTGTGTGTGGAGACTGGGAGTGACCGTGGGGCATGACCCTTCACTCGGAACGCCATGGTGTGGTGCCGATGAGCTTCTGGATATTACTGACTAGTTTTCTTGGGCCCTGATGTCCACAAGGGCCTCGCAGCCACCAGAACAAGCAATAACCTTTCTTTTCATGGAGCTGCTGAGAGACAGTGTGACAAAGCAGGCATCAAGGCCACTCTGAGTCTCCCCAGAGCTGCCCCCTTCCCGACTGTCTCCTAAACAGCCCTTCATCTTCTGTGCTGACTCTTTTCCTTTGCTCTCCACATGGCACCTTCCTTGACATCCTAGAATGCAGTACTTGAATACACCAGGATATTTTGTATCTTACACAAGCTGGTCGTCCTTCCTAGAAGAGTCCTCTCCCCTTTGACTAGCAAATTTCTTCTCCTCTTCCAGATTCCAGCTTAATTATCATTGATTCAGGGAAATCTTTCCCTGGTGTTTATCAGTCTCCTGTCTTGGTCACTTTCTGTTGACCCTTTCTCATGTATGCTGCTGCTGCTAAGTTACTTCAATTGTGTCTGACTCTGTGTGACCCCATAGACGGCAGCCCATCAGGCTCCCCCGTCCCTGGGATTCTCCAGGCAAGAATACTGAAGTGGGTTGCCATTACTTTCTCCAATGCATGAAAGTGAAAAATGAAAGTGACGTCACTCAGTCGTGCCCAACTCTTTGCGACCCCATGGACTGCAGCCTATCAGGCTCCTCCGTCCATGGGATTTTCCAGGCAAGAGTACTGGAGTGGAGTGCCTCTCATGTCTAGCATGTACAAAAGTCACAATTCACTATTTCGCCTTCACATCCAAGAAAGCAGATGCACAAGAAATGACACACACACATAGTCAATTGTGAAAGTCACAATTGACTATGTGTGTGTGTCATGAGCGTGTACCAAAGTCACAATGCACTAGACAGCATTGTGTATCATTTCTTGTGCATCTGCCTTCTTGGATGTGAGGGCGAGTTTTATTTTCATTGCCTTCCCAAAGTGCCTGGTACACAGTGGGTGCCCAATGCTTGTCTGTTTAGTGAGTGAATGAAGAATGTGAAAATAATGAATGAGAAACATCCAGAGAGCTGTATCTAGTGGGAAACAAATCATGGGTCAACCACGGAATGAAGCAGGAGATTCGCAGGGACAGTAGATTCTCATAGTCGTGGGAGAGAGGGGCTCCTCTGGGAAAGAGTGTCTCCCAGCACTGCTCCTACAACGAGCTCAGACCCTGACACCCTGGCCAGGAAATACATGACTAGCCCACAGAAACTCCAAAGGAGAGGTCAGCTTTTGTCTGAGGGTATCACACAGAATCCTGTCAATTATGCCTCTTGTCCTCAGGTCACTCCTGGATCCCCCATTCCTGATTCTCTGTTCTAGCCCCTGCCCCACTGTGTGCCCAGGTACATGGGGTGTCTTTTTTTTTTTAGTTGCTTTGAAGTCTTTAGACTCAGCCATCCTCTCTCCACTGCTGGGTAGCTGCTCCCTAAGAAGACCAGTTTTCCCCATTTGTCTAGGAATTTCCCTGTCTTTAAACTGACATTTTTCTGTACTGAGAACTTCCTTGGTCCCAGGTAGCCCTGGACAGTTGGTCATCTTATAACTCTGTTCAGTTTGGTGTAATCCTCCCTGATCCTCTGTTCAGCACACTGTAGAGTCCTCTAACCACGCTCCACACCTCACAGGGCAGTGGGTGCAGCCCTCTCCCAGCTGCACAGACCTCTCTGGACCCGTTTAGTACCCTGGTCAGAGCCCTGGTCAGAAGGCCTGGGGACTATGAACCCATGGGTTGTTTGTGTATCTATGTGTTTATGTGTTTGTTTGTATATGTGTTTGTATGTGTCTCTAATTGTGCTTTTGTGTCTCTGACTAGCTATGCATGTTTATATGTGTCTCTGTTTATATGTGTTTGCTTGTGTGTTTCCATGTGTCTGTGTGTCTGTCTGTGTCGTTGCGGGTGGTGTATATGTCTATGTCACTATGTGTCTGACAATCCATTTGTGTGTGTGTGCCTGTGTCCATGTACAGATGTGGAGCATCAGTTGGGCTGACCCTCAGAGGGAGAGGCTTACCGGTCCATGTGTACAGGCCAGTCTCCCGCTTGGATCAATGGTACTCAGTTGAGTGCTCCCTGGTAGTAGGCTTGTCCACCCCTCCAAAAATCACCACGCTGCCTTTCCACTGCATCGGTAGAGAGAAAAGAGCGGGAGATCTGTGGAGGACAGTAACAACAGCACTGTTGGAAAGCTTGGGTTTGTGCTTGTCTACCCATCAAGGCCCTAATAAAGTCTCCATTTACAGATGCAGACATTGAGGCTAAGAATGATTGAGAACCAGAGTGAGGTCAGTTACTGGCTAATGAGTGGCACAGAGGAGGTAAGAAGCTGAATCACTGGCTGGGCTCCACCCACTATATCTTTTGAAGAGGCCCAGGACCTCCTGCTACCTGTGTGCTCAGAAACCCTCAGATGACATGGTGCTGAAAAGTTTTTGCTTTCCCCTCGTCCAGCTTGTCATTTTTCAGGAAAATCAAAGCCTGAGAGTGCTAAGGATGTGGGTACAGGTCACCCAGAGTTAGCTCCACTGGCCTGTGACCTCTACTGTTAAAGGGTCCCATACTCAGAAGGGATGCCACCTCTGTTCTCCCTGTCTTAAAATGAATACTGTTTCTTGAACAAGGGATCCCACATTTTGTTTTGTGTCCCACACTTTTATTTTTCACTGGCTCCTGCAAAGTGGGTAGCTGGTCCTGGGCTCCTAGTGGAATGCTAATGAGGAAGGAAAGATATCCAACATCCTTCTCTTTCCTTCCTTATCAAATTCATAAGAAAATCCTATTGCTTTTCCCTCCAACTTCTTTTGTGTTGTCTTCCTTTAGTCTTCCTCCTCACTCAGCCCCCTAGACCAAGTTACTAGTCTTGAGCCCAGGAGCAGGTATGTATTCCAATCAAACATTATTCATAAAAACAAGCAGTGGTGCCAGGTAGGGCCCTGGGGCCATAGTTATCCTAGGTTAGATTATCTCTCAGGATACTTCATTATCAAGTGTTCTATAATTTTCATGCCACTGAAAGCATCTCACAGCTAATTTGGAGAAAGGGATCCGACTTACTTGCTCAAGTAGAAGGCAAAAACAGGCTCAGAAATGGCACCTTGATTCTTCAGGTTGTCAAAGATGGGGATGGCTCCAGTGAAGGATATGTTGGGGTAGTTCAAGCCCAAGACGCCATCAAAAGGTATACCCTCAAACCCGGATTCTGCCAGGCTTAGACTGAACGGCTGGTCAGTGCTTACAAGGTCCCCAATCTGTGGGAGAGAAGAGTGGTCCCACTTACAGATACATGAAGTGGTGCTAGGACTGGGCTGGGGTGCATTGCCATTACATCCTCAAAGAAGAATTGAGGCTGGGCTTTGTCTTTGGTGGACCTCAGACAGTTAGAACAAGGTTGGAGGGGAATTGGGGTTCTATTTGTGTGAGGCTGTGAATTTTAAAACATGTGCCCCTCTAAAAAACACCACCTGAGTGAGTCAAATTGGCCTTGTGTCTTCTGTCCAGGTGGGGCAACCGTGAGTCAGGCCATGACCCATTGGTGCCACCTTGTGGACAAAATGAGTCGAGAGCAAGATAGCCTTCTCTTTGGCATGATGTAATGACGGGAATGGACTGCATTCTCTGTATGTAAGGAACTGTGGATTCTGCATCTGTCAGGGAAGATAGAAGCTCAAAACCCAATCTTACTTGCATGGTTCTATGAAATTATTGCCTGGGAAATTCACTTTTGGGGATATGTATGCATTTCTTTGAGTGTGTATGAAAGAGAAAGAGAGAGAGGGGAACTATTCAAGTACTTTGGAGAGAGGCAGGTCATAGGTTTTATTAGACTCTCAAAGGTCTCCTAGAGTGAGAACTCATTTATCAAGGTCTCTGACATCTCTGGCCTCCAGTTTCCCACTTTGAATACTTGAAGCCCTTGACTGCCCCCAGAGTGCCCAGAT
Source organism: Ovis aries (assembly GCF_016772045.2). Lineage (NCBI taxonomy): Eukaryota > Metazoa > Chordata > Mammalia > Artiodactyla > Bovidae > Ovis > Ovis aries. Next base: position 35,295,206 of record NC_056074.1, read on the forward strand.
CAGTTTTATCATGTCCCAAACATCCCACAGCAAGTGCATTCTTGAAAAGCCAGCCCAGCTCCACTACATATCATATGCATGCCCTCAGCAAGGCCCTTGCTGTCTGTACCTCAGTTTCCTCATATGTCTCATGAGCTAATCAGACCACATGCTGTGTGGGGTTGTTGCAGATTGAAGCAATTATTACCTGAAAGTGCCTGGAACAGTCTGTGAATATAAAAGGGGGTGCTTTTTTCCCCTCTTCTCACTCCTAGCAAAATGAACCTTGAAGTGCTCATGGGCAGAGGAGCTGCAAGCCCACACCTCAAACCACTCTCTGGGTTAGTTAATCTGTTTACTCATGTGTCACCATGGGCACTGTCTCCCCAGACACATAATCCTGTGCGTAAGATAGCCAATATCTATGGGAGTTAGGCTAGGAAGGGTCCTGCCAGATGGTCCTGGATCTGTTTTGCAAGCACAGGTCACTCCAAAGCCAGTCCTGACTCAGCTTCTGTTTACAGATTACCGGAACGGTGTCATAAGCAAGAAATCCCTTTATGCTCCCAGATCGATAGGCGATGCTGAAGGTCTTTTGGGTAGGCAGGAAGGTGGAAGACTTTTAATGTGTGAACCTAACTTGTGTAGCTGCAAGAGATGAGTGTCATCAGGTGCTAAGGGTGGAAAACAGGGCATCAGGGTAATTGAAAGATGGTCTGGGTAGGGGGTGTCTATACTCCCAACAGGCTGGACTGGGGCAAAATAAGGAGGGCACCCACAAGTCAGATGAGCCTGTGTCAAAGATAACCTGGAATTCCTGAGGTGTTCCAATGGTGATGTTACCCATGTACAGCATCTACAGGGAGAAGAAGGGAGTGGGTTAGTGTAGAACTGGCTACCCTCTATTCCCACACTGCTGCCTCCCTTTGGGTGTCACATATCTCTTGAGATCACTTTCTCACCACTGCGCAGCTCACAGCCTTTGATCACAGTGGTGTCTGCATGTGATATATTTTTCCTGTGCTACATTGTATGCAGGATATTGATTCTCTGACCAGGGTTTGAAGTGATACCTCCTTCATGGCAAGCCCAGAGGCATATCCACTGGGCCTCCAGTATGGCTGGACACCCAGGGAAGTCCTGGTGCCTTCATTTGAGAACTCTGTAGTGTCTTCAAACCCAGCCGCAGCACCCTCTTCTCCAGGAGGTCCTTCTTGATCTACCCCAGCCACTCCCTCCAAACTCAGACCACATCCAATCAACACCACACAGGTGACCCTTTCATTTGACATGTATTTACTCTTTGCCTATCTCTCAGGCTAGCATGGGCATCCTTGAAGACAAAATAAGCCCTTTTCTAATCTAAAAACAGTAAGCACTTTGATAGATTCTGATGGCCTTACACGGAATACGGGTTCCGTAACTTTTCACTGCTGTGGTTCTTGCATCTGTGGAAACTGAATTCCTCTGCCTGGGGATTCACAGTCGCTTTGCAGTTGGTTCTACCTTTTCATCAGAGATGATTCACTCTTCGTCTGTAACTGAGTGACTCCCTTAGTTCAGAAGGATCTGCTGCTGCTGCTGCTAAGTCGCTTCAGTCATGTCCGATTCTGTGCAATGCCACAGACAGGAGCTCTAGGCTCCCCTGTCCTAGGGATTCTTCAGGCAAGAACACTGGAGCGGGTTGCCATTTCCTTCTCCAATTCAGGAAAGTAAAAAGGGAAAGTGAAGTCGCTCAGTCGTGTCCGACTCTTAGTAACCCCATGGACTGCAGCCTACCAGGTTCCTCCATCCTTGGGTTTTTCCAGGCAAGAAGACTGAAGTGGGTTGCCGTTGCCTTCTCCTCAGAAGGAACTATCTCCATCAAACTAATGACACATCTTTGACACAGAAATTGATATTTACCTGCCACCTAGTAGTTTCTGGACCCAGTCACCAAGATCAAGAGGTGAGGATGATAGAGCCTCCTCCTTTGGATGGGGCCTCTGTTGCCCAGGGTTTCTACCTCCTGCAGAAACCTCCTGGAGCCCCAGCCCCAACATCCCACCCTTCACCTCGAGATGACCCCAGTGCTAGGCTAGAGCACCAGGGGGCGCTGTGGAGCACCATCTTCCCAAAACACTCACATCCATGATGTTCCTCCGGGGGTGAATAGTTATATTTGAGACACGAGAAGAAATCTGGGACAGTCTGTAAGTATGTTCCTTCACGAAATTGTTCAGCATGTTCTTTTCACTGAGGGTTTTTCTCATGGTCTTCACTTTTGTTAGAGGTATTCCTTCATCGAGCTTTTGACAAAGAAAAGAAAGAAACAGCTACAATTAACTGTCAGTGTTAAGGTATAACTGTCATTGTAATGGCACTGTGTATTTTCCAATCATTTTCATGAGTCACATTATCAGAATTTTATTCATATTCCATGGCAAAGACATAGGTTTGAATAAAGATTCTGTTCTGTAATGTTGGGTAGGCCATATGAACATGTGAGGTCTCAGTGTCCCTTCAGTAAAATGGTGGAATGTAATGATTCAAACCCTCCAAATAGAATATTTTGGGGATAGTGAAGTGGTGGATATAAGGTGCCTGATAAATAGGAGGTCTCAACAATGACAGCCATTAGCACTGCTGTTGCCATCCCGCTGTATCCTTTTCATAGAAGCTCAGGGAAGGAGGCAGAAGAGGAATTCCTGTCCTCTTTTACAAGGGAGGAATTGAAATACAAGAAGTTTGTGAATTGGCTGTGGTCACATTGCTTGTCATATATAAAACAGTGTATAAATAACTCTCCCAACCTTTCTTCAAGTTGAAAGAGAAGAGATAGTTGAAAAAAGAATCCAGGAGATAGGGAACAAGTTAGGAAAATGTGGAGGCTCAAGAAGGAAGGATGGGTCAAATGAAAAATTAAAAGGAACAACACAGAGAGATAAACACTCAGAGCCTTCCAAAGAGATGGAGAGATAAATGATAGTGATATAGAGATGCAGACATAGACATATACACACTGAAGTAGAGACGGAACAAAGAACACATGCTAAATAAAAGGTAGAAAAGTGCTCTTCCACAGGAGCACACCTACATCTGCATTGACTGTGCACTGAAAATTGCAAGGAGTTCCAATTTCAATAGGTCATGACATGACTGGACCCCAAGAGTTGTGCAGCTATGCAAATCGACATCAAGACCCTTGGGACCCACAGTTCCTATTACAAAGTACTTATCAATAAGTAAGGTTTGAACTTTAAGATTGTCAGGGAAATATTCCATTCCCTTCTAAAACTGATGAATAGAATAATCAGATGAAAAGAAAAATCACAGAAATGAATATGATGTGGCTTACAGTCTCCATACTTACATGACTATGCAATCTCAGAAGGCCACCAGCCTGAGGAGCACAAGCCACTTCACGCTTCTTTCCTGGCTCCAAGTACTCAGGAATGTTCAGGTTCTTAGCATGTAGTGGTGACCAGGAGCCCTTAGTTATATATGCTCTGACATGCCCAAGGTTAGCCCTTTAGGCCAATAATAGGTCTGAAAAAACACAAAGGTCTTGGTAAAATCTTTACCTTCATCAGTGTCCTTGGCGAGTGTACTTTGAAGCTTCTCAGAATACAGAGAATTGAACTGTAATCTCTTCCTTGAAGTTTGGCTGGAAAATCAAACTGATCTGTATGGACATCTAAGAAGATGGGAAACCTTGCCTACTTGGAGAAAAGAAAAAAAAAAAAAAAAACGGCTAAGAACATCATAAAAATGGATACCAAGGGCCACGCTCGACATTCGTGGTTCTGTGTCATCTTCCTAGGCACTTCATGAGATATGCATTGCTATCTTCATTGGAGAGGAGATTGCTAGGAGGATAACTTATCAAATGGCAAAGCGAAGACTTTAGGGCCAGGGACATACTGGCTTTAGGTAGTGGGTCTAATGGCAGACATCAGGGGCACCTATGATGCCTGTCTGCATCAAAGATTTAGGGCAGAGCAATACTTCAATTGCATGGTTTCAGCATTGAAAGAAATGCCATATGCATCCACAAGGAATTTTATATCACACACAAATGTACAAGGAAGAACTCTGTGCTAGGTTCTGGATTAAAGCCTTCAAAGTCAAAGCTGATGAAGACAAAAGTGGTCTTTATCTTAAGAGAGCTAGCAGTCTAGTTCTCACAGAGTCATGGTCCCTGGAGGCAGGAGATATGATACTAGGACTAGGTGGCCATGTTTAATCCTGGGCCGCACAGGTCTTAACACTGGGAGCAGCCTTTCCTCCACTTCACCCATGCTGGAAAGCAGGCCAATTGACCATGTTTTCAAGAGAATCGGAAGTTTGGATATTTATCTACAATCTACTGATTTTAATGTTAGCAACTAATTTTTTTTTCCACCGAAAACAGTGGGAACGAAATCTCCACAGTGATGGGCTGGAATCAGCCTTGAGTCTCTGCAGGTATTTATTTCTTTCCTAGAGATGGGAGTGCAGTGGGGACAGAGAGGAATTTAATTCATGTCGGTTGATTTTAAAAGAGACTGAATGCACACTGAACATGTGTGTTTCCTTCCTACTTATAAAGAAAGATCATCAGGGACATACAAACCAAGAAAATTTAACTGCTAAAGATAAATGGATATATTTCTGATATAATTTCCCCGTAGAGTCTATCTCATGAAAAATTTTGTCTGCCAAACCAAACATACAAAAAAAATAATTTTGAAATGTCTTCCCAATCAAAGAAGACAAAACTACTGTGGCAGCCAAAGTAAAGACAATCGGTTTAACGACTCATCCAGGACTCCCAAGGCCTATTCCTGCAAGACATCTATCCACGCCTGTCCCTTGAGCACAACAGGAGCCTCTCCAATTGTCAGGTGTGTTTAGATGGGGCACGGTGACTTAACCCTCATATTTGCATGTTGTTTAAATTCAGCTCTGGTGGTTAAATCCCAACCAGGGAAATATGATATCCCTAACAAATGACACACATATATGCACTTTGAACTATGGTGTTGGAGAAGACTCTTGAGAGTCCCTTGGACTGCAAGGAGATCAAACCAGTCCATGCTAAGTAAAATCAGTCCTGAATATTCACTAGAAGGATTGATGCTGAAGCTGAAGCTCCAATTATTTGCCCATATGATGTGAAGAACTGACTCATTGGAAAAGACCCTGAGGTTAGGAAAGATTGAAGGCAGAAAGAGAAGGGCAAGACAGGATGAGATGGATCAGTAGCATCACCAAGTCGATGGACATGAGCTTGAGTAAGCTTCGGGAGTTGGTGATGGATAGAGAAGCCTGGCATGCTGCAGTCCAGGATGATCCAAAGAGGCGGACACGACTGAAAGGACTGAACTGAACTGAACAAATTGAGAACAAAGAGACTGATAAATCTAATTGCATCAAGTTGGTGACTGCTGCTGCTGCTGCTAAGTCACTTTAGTAGTGTCTGAGTCTGTGCGACCCCATAGACATCAGCCCACCAGGCTCCCCCATCCTTGGGATTCTCCAGGAAAGAACACTGGCATGGGTTGCCATTTCCTTCTCCAATGCATGAAAGTGAAAAGTGAAAAGTGAAAGTGAAAGTGAAGTCGTGCCTGACTCTTAGCGACCCCATGGACTGCAGCCTACCAGGCTCCTCCATCCACTAGCTGCCCATAACAACACATTACTTAAGTGTCTTTGAAATTCATAATTATGACTACATTCAGAGTCGAATATCTTCTAACAAAAAACAAAAATACTGCCCATCCAAAACAAAACCAAAGAAAAACAGGAAAGACATCTGAAACTATATTCAACAACTTATTGTTCCTCATAACTTCTGTTACTGTGACAGAATTATATGCATCTTAACAGGTAAAAGCAGGACAATAATTAAAACTAATGTTCTGTTGAAGTAAGCCTTTGAATGGCTAGAAGAAGAGGTTCCCACATAACATAAAGAAGTTTAATTCAGACCCTGCTGTCTTAAATCTTAAACTGAAAGCATAAGTTTGTACCAACTAATTATATTCATTTTAATTTCATTTTTTAAGGAAAATGCATACTTCCTCCTCTAATAACTGTAAAGCTTAGAAGTAGTGACAACTTGATGACAGTGACTATTCTGAGGTCTAACATGTAGCTTCTAAATACATTTCCCATCAGACGATGCTTGGATTGTTAAAGAGATGACTGATTTCAGGACCAAGCAAAGAAATGCACAAAATAATCTTGGGAAACATGAAGGACCAGAAAGCTAAAGGACTTCAAAGACCAATGGGGACTGGAGAGAAAGTTTAAGAATCCAAATGAAAAGGCCAAACATCTACCAGTTTGTTGGGCAGAATGATGTTTCTGCTTCTCACCACACTGTTTATGTTTCTCGTAGCTTTCCTGCCAAGAAGCAAACATCCTCTGATTTCATGGCTGCAGGCAGCATCCACAGTGGTTTTAGAGGCTAAGATGAAGAAATTTGTCAGTGCTTCCACCTTTTCTCCTTCTATTTGCCATGAAGGATGGGGCTGGATCCCATGATCTTAGTGTTTTAATATTGAATTTTACGCTGGCCAAATATGTCCAAATGTTAATAGGCAACATCTAATTTTCACTGTGATAGATTGTTAGGGCACCTACTCACCATTCTGAGCACTGAGTAGGAAAATAATCATCAATATTTATGCTATTTCTTTTCCTATTAAGCATATGTTATATAACTGCAAACAGTTCCAGGAAAACAAGCTAGACTGTCCCTTCTGGGGGTGATGAGAGAGTGTTGGGGAGCAGCTATAATACAAATGAAGCCTCACTCACTGGCCTGCAGCTCACCTCCTGCTGTGGAGGTCTGATTCCTAGTAGACCACGGACTGGTACTGGTCCTGACCCACTGTGCTCTAAACCCAATAGTGGGACATTCTGTAAGACAAACCACCCTGCTTCCTCCCAGTTTCTGAACAAATAAATGGCATTAAAATTGGGAGAGGAACCGTTATTTAGTTTTAAAGGAGAACAACCAAGTGCAACATATGACTACTTCCTTTCAATAAACTGTGAAAACTGCTTTTTGAGAATCAGGGAAATTTGTACGTGGACTGGATATTAGATGTTAATTTTATTGAGAGCAAAAGAGCATTTTTTTTCACATCCTATCATTTTATCCCAGATACTCATTATGTATATTTTGTGAAATGTTCATCTCGTCCATAAAACACTTAAGGAAAAATGAATAAGGAGTAAAAGAGATAATGAAATAAGGTCTGTCTTGATCTAAAAACAGATCTGCATAGCTGCTATGGACTGCACTGTGTCCACCCTCGACTCCCAATGTGATGGTATTAGGAAGTAGGGCTTTGGGGAGGTATCCAGGTTGACATGGGGTTTTGATGGTAGTCCCTCATTATCCTCTCCCTCTTTTTCTCTCTTATTCTCCTTCTTCCTCCTTCCTTTTCCCCACTACAAATGAGAACATAGCAAGAAGAGAAAGACCTGATTCAAGTCAAGAATGCCTTCCCCGGGAACTCTATTGGCCATCACTTTGATGTTGCTTAATCTCCTGTCTATGACAACCTGTGGGACTAAGAGGTTAGTTTTGTAGTTATTGATGCTGAATGATGAAATATAGGGTTCATGAAACTCTTCTTTCTTATATTTGTTATGTTTGAAATCGTTTTGTAGTGAGAAGTTTATAGAATGATGTTTCTGTTTTAGTGATACCCTGAGGGGCCCAAGATAGCAGATTCAGGCAGGTCCCTGATGAGTGAGTGGTTGGAAGACCACATGCTCCTTACTCCAACTCTTCTCTTGTCATCTGAAAACCATCCCCCCCATACCTGACAACCTTACCTCCAACCCTATCTGCATCACCACTCCCCTGCTAAGTTACTGAGTCATCTAGTTGAAGATCTTGATGATTCAGGACAGGGTCGGGAAGGAGAAGGAATGCAGGCATTTTTAGAAAGAATAATCAGGGCAGACCCCTCCATGGTTTTACCTTCTTTATTGCTATCTGCAGGTGAGGGATAAGGCCTGGATAGAGAGGAAGCCACAAGTGAGACTGCATAGATATTTGCCAGAGAAGAGAGGAGAAATTCACAACCCAATAACCAGGAGGTGGGCAGCTTGCACAGGACCCAGGAGGGAAAGAAGAAGCACTGGGAAAAGAATAGTGCCTACCGGAGGACCAGACCAATCTGAGTCTTCCTGTTAAACTTGGAGGTCGCATCCTTCCTGCTTTAATTACTGCTCCAGATGTGGAGGGGATAGAGCTGTACTCACTGCTACTGAGTCACGGGGAGACGGACAGCCTCCCCCAGGAGGCCTTGGATTCCACTCTAACTATGGGTATCATCTCAAGCCAGAGAGAAAATGGCCGGTCATCCACAAGATGACCCACTTTAAATAGTATTAAAAATAATACAAAATTTGTCTAAGAGTCCTGGCATATCTTGTTCCCAGAGTTTTTTAGGAGAGATGATTCGTTAGCCTATTTTGGGTTTCTGCTAAGGAATCTACAAGCTTCCCCATTGGTAACTTCTGACTTATAACTACCATATCTCATCCCACAGAACAGAAATGATGGTAAGTTGCAGGGGGCAAGGCCTCTAAGGTCCTTGGTCTCACAGCAGCTGTGTGCCAAGTAGTCTACCACTCCCAGGCCTGAGCCCAGAACACAAGAACATCATCAGACAGTTACAGCCCCCTGCCCACCAGAGGCAGCCTCAGCTTCCTCAGCAAAATGCACCTCTTAGCCTCTTGCCCATCGATTGGCACTGAGCTTCAGTCTAGAACAAGTGTTCTGGAGTGAGTCCAGTCTCCCTCATCCAAGAGGTGGGAAACTGAACCCTGGGTTGTATGACCCGCTCTAAAGCTGCAGGTACATTAGTGAAGACTTGGGATCCAGGAACTCTGGTTCTCAGACTAGGAGACTTCCAGGAAGGGAAAGATGAGAGAAAACTCCATTGCATCCACTGTTGGGTAGCTCTCAGATATCTGCAAGCACCAGAGTGGAAGTTCCTTTCCTGTTGCCCCTCAAGTTTGGTTCTGATTTTGTCAGCAGACCTGCCTTCTTGTAGCAGCAAGAAAGCAATACTGCAGGCTGTTTCTTCTGGGTTCTAGGCACAGTGGGGGAGCCCCAGCTGTAGTGACCCCAGGAGGCAGTCGTGCAGGTGGTGACTGACTCACTCCCAACTCAGAATCCCCAGAGCTTTTGCTCCTCATTCAGGCAACACAGACCTTTGGGTGACTGGATAACATGAACCTGCATTCACAGTGAGAAGCTTTCTCTTCTCAGCCTTCTGGTAACTTAGATAAGTGTCTTATGTTTCCTCAGGGAAGCCCTGGCTGAGGGAGGCTGAGGTCTAAAACTAGCCTGGATGCAAGGAAATGTGTTCCCTCTTTGATACTCCAAATACACCTTGGAGATTCAAAGGCCTTGAGAGAATTAGGATCACCCTTATGTTTTTTTAGGGACTTTGCTTTATGAATCTGGTTGGAGAAAAAGGACAGAAACTCAGGAGAAGGCTGGACATCTCTGGGTCCCAGCTGACTGTGAGTTGAGTTCCAGCCACCAGGCTTCACAGTCAGGTGCTGATGTAATTCACAAGCCACTTTTGAGGAAGCAAAAGAGGAAAGAGTTTTCAGTCAGAGAGCAGTGTGGTCAAAGGGCTGTGGGAATCACACGGGGCAAGATGAAACAAGAGTCATTACTTGTTTCTTTGCTCTATCAGTTCCTTGGCATTTCTACTCCTGAGAACAAGTACATGGAAATAGTCAGAGGCATCGGTGGTGCGCCTGGCACCTGATGCTCCTGGTGATAACCAGTTTGTGGACACGTCCCTGAGTCCAGAGCGTATGCAACCTCATGATAACCCCAAGTAATCCCTTCTTGGGAAGGCTGACATGGCTCATTACTGCTAACTCACAACTGAAACATGGGATGAGGTCATAGTCATTGACATGTAGGCCAAGTTCCAAGCATGCAAGGAAGATTGGCAGTGGAAGGGTAGCCACTTATTAAACTTGGTTACCTTGGTCCTTAGCCAGGGCTATTTCCCACATCTAGAATGTTTTTCTCCCAGCTTTTTCATGGCCAGGTCCTTCTCAACATTTAGCATCATCTCAAATGAGTCTCTGTAGGCTTGCTTTCCCTGGCCACTGCACTCTCACAAGCACAGACCCTGATCCAAAAAGTGCCTAGACACTTCCCTCCATCAAAAAATAATTATAGTTACCTAAGTGAAAAGGTGGGAGGGGAATAAATTGAGAGATTGAGATGAATATATGTATAGTGCTTTATTTAATAAATAATAAACAAAGACCTACTGTGCAGCACAAGAATCCTGCTCAGTAGTCTGTAATATCCTGTATAGGAAAAGAATCTAGGAAAGAATGGATGCATGTCTGTGTAAAAGGGAATTAATTTCTCTTACAACTAATACGAATACAATGCTGTAATTGAACTATACTCCTATATAGATTAAAAGCTGATTTTTTTTCAAATGGTTGCATGTAGAGACCCATGGAGTTCTTTAGACTCTCAGGATTTCAGATATGATGCTGGATATGGCAGAATGGGTGTAGAAATCTAGACATTTTCTGAGGTTATATTTTCCTGAGCTTTGGTGTCCTTTGCCTCTAGTGGCACCATTGATTTGTCTTTGGAGAATCTAAAACAAGGGCTTGGAGACATCAATTGGGTGTTAGTTGAAGGATGAGAGGGAGGCACCAGTGGGAGAGTGAAATCCCAGCTCCCTAGCCTTGGGTTGGGACACATTTGAGGCACAACTTATATCCAAAGTTCCCTGTGGAAACAGGCTGTAGCTTCCCTCTCCATGACTTGTATGAAATCAGACCAAGACTGGGTTCATCCTTTTTCATGTACTGCTTCTCTTGAAACCTCACTGGTTTCTCTGGGAGAATTTCTTTCTTTCTTTCTTTTCTTTTCTTTTCTTTTTTTATTTTAATTTGGCTGCACAAGGTCTTCATTGCTGCTCAGGGCTTCTATATTTGCAGCAAGCAGGGGCTACTCTGTAATTTCAGTGCACTGGCCTTTCAATCCTGTGCTTCTCTTGATGTAGATCACAGGCTCTAGGGCACTCAGACCCAGTAGTTGTGGCCCACAGGCTTAGTTGCCCTGGGGCATTTGCAATCTTCCCAAACCAGGTCTTAAGCACTGGATCAAAAAGGAAAACACTCTGAAAGAAATTTGAAATAAATAACTTTTACATGAAACTTGGTACATGAAGAGACAGATAGAGGATTGCCCCTGCTTCAAGCAACCTCCTGAGATCAGGACTGATTGAGGTTCCCCTCCCAAGGGTTCGTACAGGATCTTTAAGCTGTCCTGCCATGTGGCTTTGTTCTTGCTTCAGTTTCTGAATCCCACACTAGAGCACAGCTCCCAGAGGGCAGGGCTGTCACTTGACTCACTTGTAATTATTCATCAGCAGATATTGTCTCGTTCAGACCCTCATGCCAAAACAAGGCTAACACAAAGGTCAGTTATTCTATTATGAGGGTTAGATTACAGCTTCAACGACTGCAATAAAACCCTAACTAGCATTATCTTAAATACAATACAATTTCAACTCTCTTTCATACAATGTTAGTGCAGGTATCTCCACAGAGATGAGGGTCCACTTTTTTCTTGTCATATCTTCCACTGTGCTAGTTACTTCTGGTCTAACATAGATGCTCCAGCTCCTGTCATTCCATCTGCTAGTGGAACAGAAAATAATGCTTCAGTTTGGAAGTGAGATATCACCTCTACTCAAATTCCACTGACCAAAGTATCTTCCATGTTCATGGCAAACTTGGGGGTGGTGGGCACACAGAAGCACAGGGGAATATGATCCTACTTCAGAACATTCATGATGAGTAACAAGGGCCACCACCCTTCATTCATATTCCTGTATTCATTCTTCTTTGGTTCTCCCCAAACAGCTCTCGGTCTGTTTTGGCCTGCAGATATGGATATGGATGAGTTTATAAGAGAGGACATGCCCCCAGGCTGTCCAAATATGGAGAAAAGAAGAAAGGAAAGAAGATAAGAGTATAAAAATTAAAAATCTAAAGACACACATGCTTATAATCATAATTTTGTATTTATACAATTTAGATATAATGGCTGATGAATCAATTTGCAAATAAAAATTAGAGAAACGTAAAATATAAACATATTCACTAAACCCAACAATATAATAAGGTTATATCATATTAAACACATAGTAGTATCAGGATTAAGTTTTGATGCACATTGCAAAAAACTAAAACAAGTATAACTTTAGCAAGATAAGCCTGATTTTTCTCTCCTACTGAAACAAAGCTGAAGTTCGGCCAGCCAGAGCTTGGGTGGTATCCATCTCCAATGTTACATTATTGTCCAGTACAACGGCAGGAGTTCCAGCCATCACAGCTAAAATACAGACAACAGTTAGGAAGTAGATGGAGAAGGAAAGAGTACCATCTCTCAGCTAAATCAGCTCCTTGAAAGCAGTCTTCCTAGAAATTGCTCTTACAGATCTGTTTGTATTTCTAAGTCACCTGTCATGAGTAAGAGCACAAGTGGGCAGGAAATGCAGTCCTGTAGATACTGGGCTCATGGCTATATAACAAACTATTTTCAGTTTTGAAAGATAAGCAGAGAATAGATCATTTGTAGGTAGCCTGCATCGCCTACCTTAAAGAAGGAACCTTTTCTGAATGGATTAGGCTGAATGGCTGAGCACAGTGTGGGAGCCAGGACAGGACAGCAATGAGAAACACTAGATGGACTTGAACTGTGCTCCAGAAAAAAAGCCAGACCTCTCAGTAGAGATCTAAGGACTGAAGTGAGGATTATACATATCACAGGACCCAATTTGGTTTGAAAACTGCTTTTCCAACTCAGGTCCCAAATCTCTCTCAATTCTTCAGCTTCTAAATACCTTGTCTTTGTCACCTCACATTCTGACCTACCTGTCTCACCTTCCATATTTCTGTTCATATCACTTCTCCATCTAGTCCACCAGCATTGCAAGATGCAGTACTGAGGAGTCAGTAACACTTTCTAGAAGTGGGTACAAACACAATGACTATCTCTACTTTAGTATTTGTTTGTCTTTATCAAGGTCTTCTGAAGGACTGAGATGGCTAGAATTATGGAGATCTCACGTTTGAGGCCTTTTAAAAATCACTTCTTGTTACATTGGTCTGTTGGTGGTGATGAAGTTTTATAGTTGTTGTACGGCTGAGAAAGTATTTTGTCTTGTTTTTGATATGTATTTTTCTTGGGTATAGAGTTCTGACTCAATTATATTTCTCTCAGCATGTTAAGATGTGGTGCCAGTGTCCTCTAACATTGTTTCACATGACTAATCTGCTGTCTTTCCCATTTTTTGTTCTACTGTGTCTGTTTTTCCTTCTGGTTACATTTCTTTGGTTGATTGTTTTAAACAATGAATTATCATGCACCTTTGAATAGTTGTCCTATTTCTTGTCCTTGAATTAACTGACCTTCTGTCTTAATGGGTGTAAAATTTTCATCGTATCTGGAAATTTTTCAGCCAGTAATTATGAAGTTCTTTTCTCTATTCTCCTTCTCTCACTTCCTGTAAGATTCCATTTACATATATTTTAGTATTTAGTATTTAGTTGTTTCAAATTTCTGTGATGCACAGTTATTTTTTCCCGCAGTCTTTTCATTCCTATTTTCCATGTCTCTATTTAACATACTCAATATTCTTCAGCTCCAGGAATATAAGGATTACTGATGTAGTAAGCATTTTAATGTCCTTCCCTGCTAATTAGGTAATGTATATTTTAGCTGTGTTTTTACTAATTGATTTTTTCTCTCATTATGGATATTTTCTTACTCCTTTGTACATCAGAAATGTTTTTTTTTTCTTTTTAAATTTATGTATTTTTGTTAACTAGAGGATAATTACTTTATAATACTGTGATTGACCTAGGACAACTATTTTCACAATTCATATGGAAATTTTAAATTGGGTTTTGGATATGGTAAATTTTACCCTTTGGATGCTGGATATTTTTAAATTTTTATAGATTATTCCTGGCACTGTTTGCAAACACTATTAATACCTTGGAAATAATTGTATTTTTGAAGGCTTCCTGTTCAATCTTTTTAGCTGATATGAGACTAGCCTTTAGACCAGGTTTTCTATTCCCCACTAGTAAGTCAATATTGTCTTCAAGGACATACTGATGTCATGGGAATTATGAGTAATTTCCACTCTGGTGGGTGGGGACACCATTAGACTTGGCTCAATTTGAAACTCAAGGATTGTTCCCTATAATCCTGACCAGTAGTATCAACTCTCTGCTGTAAACTGAAGGGGTATCACCTGTACACAGCCACAGTTCTCTGTGTGTAGCTCTCTCCTGTGAACCCTAACGATCTAGAGTCTAAAATCTCTCTTCTTGAGGTGACCATTTGTCTCTGCCTAGATAGCCCTTCCATGTATGTGTTGGAAACTATTTCTAGAGTTGGGGCAATTGTAGAGTTCACCTTGCTTCCTCACCACCTCAGGAATCGATATTCTGCTGCCTGACGTTTGATGTAAAAAACTGTTCTTTCATTTATCTCTTCTTTCAAGCTGTTTGAGACAGGAGGATAAATGTGGCCTTTGCCCCTCTATGTCTACCAAAATGGAGATCCCCCTGCAATCAGAACTCACTAAATGCCTTGTGGATGCTAGGCTCTGTGCATGGGTGCAGATTTGACTAGGGATATGTACTGGGGCCTTGGGGAGCCCTGATTTGCAGGAGAAGCATGACAATTACCACTAGCATTTGCTATGGGGTATGTTCAGTTCATTTCAGTTGCTCAGTCATGTCTGACTCTTTGCAACCCCTTGGACTGCAGCACACCAGGCTTCCGTGTCCTTCACCAACTCCTCGAGCTGGCTCTAACTCATGTCCATCGAGTTGGTGACGCCATCCAGCCTTCTCATCCTCCATCATCCTCTTCTCCTCCTGCCTTCAATCTTTCCCAGTAATAGGATCTTTTCTAATGAGTAATTTCTTCACATCAGTTGGCCAAAGTATTGGAGCTTCAGCTTCAGCTTCAACATTGCTCCTTCCAATGAATATTCAAGATTGATTTCCTTTAGCATTGACTTGTTGGATCTCCTTGTAGTCGAAGGGACTCTCAAGAGTCTTGTCCAACACCACAGTTCAAAACCATCAATTCTTCATTGGTCACCATTCTTTATGGTACAACTGTCACATCCATACATGACAAGTGGAAAAAGCATAGCTTTCATTATACTGACCTTTTTTCTGCAAAGTAATATCTCTGCTTTTAAAAATGCTGCTAGGTTTTCATAGCTTTTCTTCAAACAAGCAAGCATGTTTTAGTTTCATGGGTGCAGTCATCATTTGCACTGATTTCAGAGCCCCCCAAAATAAAGTCTCTCTCTGTTTCCATTGCTTCCTGATCTATTTGCCATGAAGTGACGGGACAAAATGCCATGATCTTCATTTTCTGTTGTGGAGTTTAAGCCAAATGTTTCACTCTCCTCTTTCACTTTCCTCAAGAGGCTCTTTAGATTCTCTTCACATTCTGTCATGAGGGTAGTATCTTCTGCATATCTGAAGTTATTGATAATTCTCCTAGCAACTGTGATTCCAGCTTGTGCTTCATCCAGTTGGGCATTTCACATAATGTACTCAGCATATAATTTAAATAAGCAGGGTGACAATATACAACCTTGACATACTCCTTTCCTGATTTGGAAGCAGTCTGCTGTTCCATGTTCAGTTCTAACTGTTGCTTCTTGACCTGCATAGATTTCTCAGAAGGCAGATAAAATGGTCTGGTATTCCAATCTCTGTAAATTTTCCACAGTTGGTTGTGATCCACACAGTCAAAGGCTTTTGCATGGTCAATAAAGCAGAAGTAGATATCTTTCTGGAATTCTCTTGCTTTTTTGAAAATCCAATGGATGATGGCAATTTAATCTCTGGTTCCTCTATCTTTTCTAAATCTAGCTTGAACATATGGAATTTCACAGTTCATGTACTGCTGAAGACTTGCCTGGAGAAACTACTTTGGTAGCATGTGAAATGAGTGCAACTGTGTGGCAGATGAACGTTCTTTGAAATCACCTTTCTTTGGGATTGCAATGAAACAACCTTTTCATTCCTGTGGCCACTGCTGAGTTTTCAAAATTTGCTAGCATATTGAGTGCACTATCATCTTTTAAGATTTGAAATAGCTCAACAGCAATTCCATCACCGTGCAGACCACCTTAACATGCCATTTGCATGGAATCCATTGCAGTTTTGCCCAGAACCAAGCAACCCTCCATATGGCTCAATGAGTTTGTGGTTTTAGAATGCCTGAAATTCCCTCTTTTTGTCAAAGCCTTCTTTGAGCCCATCAGTCTACTCTGATGTCCCGCTGGGAGCTGACATGAAGCCTCCACCCTGTGCTGGAGCTGAGCAGTCACTGTGTACCCTTTAATCACATTAGCATCCAACCTCCCCACAGAGGCGTTGGGTACCCCAACTCACAAAGTAGGCACCTAGCAAGAGCAAGGGAAAGATTCAGCCAAATACTAGGCTGACCATGTAATTTATTATTGAAACCAGGAAAACACTGAGAAGGGAAGGGAGACTGTTAACTTATGCTGGGAGGGCACACTGGGAGTGTCCCCAGTCGTTCTCCTTGTAATATGGGCTATTTCAGGGACTGCTAGTGCTGAATTTCATGTTCAGGAACCTACGAGTTCAGATTGAATTGAAGTTCTTTGAGGACTGAGGACCTTAGTGTTCCCCTCTCCCTGACTCCCACCATGCCATATTGTGTGGCCTCTCCACATTATTTCAGGAAGATCAGTGTCCCACACTGCCCTTTACTCTCAAGTGATTGGTTTTGTGGGAGGCACTGACCCAGCCACAGGGCTCAGCAGCATCTGCAATGGTGTGACATGGCCTCCAGAGTGTGTGCTCCTCCCAGCAGCAGCCC
Organism: Ovis aries; assembly: GCF_016772045.2. Taxonomy (NCBI): domain Eukaryota; kingdom Metazoa; phylum Chordata; class Mammalia; order Artiodactyla; family Bovidae; genus Ovis; species Ovis aries. The sequence continues at coordinate 35,312,127 of NC_056074.1, forward strand.
AAGGGTTCCTGCAAGCTCCAATTTGAGAACCAACTCTCAGTGTTGTCCCCTGACCTTGAGGATGTAGGACATGGCACTGGGTAGTTGATACCATTGATGGTGAAGATAATAGAGGGCAAGGTATTGACCACAGAACATGAAACGTAGTGCTGTTAGAGAGGGAGAGAAGTTGGCCATGAGATTCTTGTGTGTGGAGACTGGGAGTGATCCTGGGGCATGATCCTTCATCTTGGAACCCTGTGGAGTGGTGCTGATCAGCTTCTGGATGTTATTGACCAGTGTTCCTGGGCCTTCGATAAATGCTGCTCTGGTATCAAAAACTGCCTAGCAGACACCAGAACAGGCAATAGCTTCTCTTTTCATGGAGATGCTGAGAGACAGTGGAAGAAAGCAGGCATCAAGGTCACTCTGTGTCACCCCAGAGTTGTCCCCTTCCCAACTGTCTCCTAAACAGCCCTTCATCTCTCGCCCTCTTTTCCTTTGCTCTCGATACAGCACCTTTCTTGACATTCTCAAATGCAGTACTGGAATAAACTACGATATTTTGAACCTTGACACAAGCTGGCCTTCCTTCCTAAAAGACTTCAGTCTCCTTTGACTAGCAAATTTCTTCTCATCTTTCAGATTCCAGCTTAATTGTATTGTTTCCAAGAAGTCTTTCCCCCGGTGTTTATCAGTCTCCTGTCTTGGTCACTCTCTATAGACCCTTCCTCGTGTCTGCTGGTGCTACTGCTGCTAACTCAAACTTCAGTCATGTCCAATTCTTTGCGACCTCATAGAGGCAGACCACCAGGCTCCACTGAATCTGCGAATTTCCAAGCAAGAGTACTGGAGTGGGTTGCCATTGCCTTCGCCTCCTCATGTCTAGCATGTTCCAAAGTCACAATTCACTATGTGGGTGAGTCACTTCATGTACATCTGCCTTCTTAGATGTGAGGGCGTGTTTTATTCTCCTTGCTTCCCTAAAGTGCCTGGCACACAGTGGATGCCCAATGCTTGTCTGTTCACTGAGTGAGTGAAGACTGAGAAAACAAAAACCTACGGAGAGCTGTACATGGTGGGGAACAAATAACGGGTCTCACATAGTGTGAAGACGGAGATTCGCAGGGGCAGCAGATTATCATAGTAGGGGGAGAGGGGCTCTTCTGGGAGAGGGTGTCTCCCAGCACTGCCCCTATAACCAGCTGAGACCCTGCCCAGGAAATACATGACTAGCCCACAGAAAATCCAAAGGACAGGTCAGCTTTTGTCTGAGAGTATCACACAGAATCCTATCAATTGTGCCTCTTGCCCTCAGGTCACTCCTGGATCCCACCTTCTTGATTCTCTGTTATGGCCCCTGTCCCACTGTGTGCCCAAGAACCAGGGGTGTCTTTTTTATTATTTGCTTTCATGTCTTAAGACTGCAGCCATCCTCTCTCCCCTGCTGGGTAGCTGCTCCCTAAGAAAACCAGTTTCCCCCATTTTCTCAGGACTGTCCCAATTTTTAACTGACATTTATCTGTACTGAGCACTTCCTATATCTTAGGTAGCCCTGGACAGTCGGTCATCTTATCATAAATCTGTTCAAGCTGGAGAAATTCTCCCTAATCCTCTGTTCACCACACTGTAGAGTCCTCTAACCATGCTCCCCAACTCAAAAGGCAGTGGGTGCAGGCCTTTCCCATCTGCACAGACCTCTCTGGTCCCTTTTAGGACCCTGGTCAGAGCCCTGGTCAGAATACCTGGGGATTATGAACCCATGGTTGTTTGTGTATTTATGTGCTTGTGTTTGTTTCTTTATGTGTTTGCATGTGTCTCTGTGAGTGCTTGTGTGTCTCTGACTAGCTATGCATGTTTATATGTGTCTCTGTTTGTTTATATGTGTCTGCTTGTGTGTTTCCATGTGTCTGTGTATCTGTCTGTATCATTGTTGGTGGTGTATATGTCTGTGTGACTGTGTGTCTGAGAATGCATTTGTGTGTGTCTGCCTGTGTCCACGAACAGTAGTGGAAACATCACTTGGGCTGACCCTGAGAGGGAGAGGCTTACCAGTCCATGTGTACAATCCAGTCACCTGCTTGGATCAATGGTACCCAGTTGAGCTCTCCCTTGTAGTAGCGTTTGTCCACCCCACCAAACATCACCACACTGCCCTCCCACTTGTCTCTGTAGAGAGAAGTGAGGGGGAGATCCTTGGAGGACAGTAACAACAGCACTGTCTGAGAGCTGCGCTTGTCCACCCATCAAGGCCCTAGTACAGTCCCCACGTAGAGATGCAGAAATTGACTCTAGGAGTGATTGAGATCCAGACTGAGCCCTATTACCAGCTAATGAGTGGCACAGAGGAGGTTAGAAGCTGAAGCACTTGGCTGGGCTTCACCCACTATGTCTTCTGAAGACGCCCTGGGCCTCCAGCGACCTGAGTGCTCAGACACCCTCAGAGGACAGGGTGCTGAAGGTTTTGGCTTCCCCTTTTCCACGCTGTCATTTTTCAATAAAATCAAGTCGTAGGAATTCTAAGGGTGTGGGTTCAGGTCACTCAGAGTTGGCTCCACTGGCCTGAGACCTCTACTATCCAAAGGGCCCCGAACTCAGAAGGGATCCCACCTGTGCTCTCCCTGTCTTGAAATGCCTAATATTTCTTGAACAAGGCATCCCACACTTTTGTGTCCCACACTTTCATTTCTCACTGGCTCCTACAAATTGGGTAGCTGGAGTGATATGCTAATGAGGAAGGGAAGATATCCAACATCCTTCTCCTTCCTTCCTTATCAAATTCATAAGCAAATCCTAATGCTTTTCCTTCAACTTGTTTCCTGTTGCCTTCCATTAGCCTTCCTTCTCACTCACTCCCCTAGACCAAGTTACTGATCTTGAGCCCAGGAGTAGGGTTGTGTTCCAATAAACGTTTATTTATAAAAGCCAGCGGTGAGGCCAGGTAGGGCCCTGGGTCCATAGTTAACCTGGGTTAGATTATCTCTCAGGATACTACTTTATCAAGTGTTCTATAATTTTCATGCAACTAAAAGCATCTTACAGCTAATTTGGAGAAAGGGATTGTCCATCTCAGACTTACTTGCTCAAGTAGAAGACAAAAACAGGCTCAGAAATGGCACCTTGATTCTTCAGTTTGTCAAAGATAGGGATGGCTCCAGTGAAAGATATGTTAGGGTAGTTCAAGCCCAAGATGCCATCAAAAGGTATACCCTCAAACCCATATTCTGCCATGCCTAGACTGAACAGCTGGTCAGCACTTACAAGGTCCCCAATCTGTGGGAGAGAAGAGGGTTCCCACTTATAGATACGTGAAGTGGGGCTAGGTCTGGATTGGGGTGCATTGCTGTTAGATCCTCAAAGAAGAATGGATGCTTGGCTGTGTCTTTGGTGGACCTCAGACAGTTAGACCAAGCTGGGAGGGGAATTTGGATTCCATTTGAGAGAGGCTATGAATTTTAAAACATCTGCCCCTCTGAAAAACACCACCTGAGTGAGTCAGATTGGCCTTATGGTTTCTGTCCAGGTGAGGAAACCAAGAGTCAGGCCAGGACCCATTGGTGCCCCCTTGTGGACAAACTGAGTGGAGAGCAAGATAGCCTTCTCTTTGGCAGCACTGTGACCTAATGACAAGAATGGACTGCATTCTCTGTAATGTACTGTGGATTCTGCATCTGTCCAAGAAGACAGAAGCTGAAAACACAATCCTGCTTGCAGGGTTCTATGAAATTACTGCCTGAGGAATTCACTTTTGGGGATATGTGTGTATTTATGTGAGTCTGTATGAGAGAGAAAGAAAGAGAGGGGACATACTCAAGTACATTAGGGAGGCAGGCCATAGGATTATTAGACTCTCAAGGGTTCTCTAGAGTGAGAACTCATTTATCAGACCCCTTGACTTCTCAGGACCCCAGTTTCCCACTCTGGATACCTGAAGCACTTGACTGCCTCCAGGGTCCCCAGATCGGTTTTATCCTGTCCGCAAACACCCCGCAGCAACTTCAGTCCTGAAAAGCCAACCTAACTCCACCTTTTACCACATGTGTGCCCTCAGCAAGGCACTTTCTGTCTGCGCCTCAGTTTCCTCATATGTCTCATGAGCTAATCAGAGTAACTGCTGTGTGGGGTTGTTGCAGGATTAAACCAGTTATCACCTGAAAGTGCCTGGTATGGTCTGTGAATATAAAAGTGGGTGCTTTTATCCCTTCTTCTCACTCCCAGCAAAATGAACCTTGAACTGCTCATGGGCAGAAGAGCTGCAAGTCCACACCTCAAGCCACTCTCTGGGTTAGCTAATTTGTTTGCTCATGTTCCACCATGGGCACTGCCTCCCCAGAGACATGATCCTGTGGATAAGATGGCCAATATCTATGGGAGTTAGGCTGGAAGGGTCCTGCCAGATAGTCCTGCATCTATTTTGCAAGCAGTGGTCACTTCATAGCCAGTCCTGCCTCAGCATTGGTTACACTGTTACCCAAACTGTGTCATGAACAACTCCTTTCATTCTCCCAGATCCATAGGCAATGCTGAAGGTCTTATTGGTAATCCGGAAGGTGGAAGACTTAAGATGTTTGAACCTAACCTGTGTAGCTGCAGACACAAGAGATGAGTGTCATCAGGTGCCAAGGGTAGAAACAGGGCGGCAGGGCAAGTGAAGGATGGTCCGGGTATGGGGTGTCTGTACTCACAACAGGCTGGCATGGTGCAAGAGACAAAGGGCACCCACAAGCCAGATGAACCTATGTCACAGACAACCTGGAATCCCTGTGGGGGTGTTCCAATGGTGATGTTACCCACGTAGAGCATCTACAGGGAAAAAGAGGGAGTGGGTTAGGGCAGGACTGGCTACCCTCTATTCCCACAGAGATGCCTCCCTCTGGGGGTCACATATCTCTTGAGATCACTTTCTAACTACTGTGAAGCTCACAGATTTTGGTCATAGAGGTAACTGCATTTGATATATTTTTCCTGTGCTACATTGTATGCAGAATACTGACTGTATAACCAGGTGTTGAAGTGGTACCTCCTGCATGGGAAGCCCAGAGGCATAAGCACTGGGCCTCCAGGACCACTGGACACCCAGGGAAGTCCTGGTGCCTTCATTTGAGAAGCTCTGTAGTCTCTTCAAACCGAGCCTTAGCACCCCCTTCTCCAGGAGGTCCTTTTGTTCAACCCCAGCCACTCCCTCTAAACTCATGCCACATCCAATCAACACTACACAGGTGAACCTTTCATTTGACAGGTATTTACTCTTTGCCTATTTCTCAGGCTGGCATGGACACTCTTGAAGACATCTTGAAGACAAAATAAGCCCTTTTTCTAATCTAAAAACAGAAACCACAGTGATTCTTATGACCATGCACATAATACAGGTTCAGTAACTTTTTACTGCTGTCTTTCTTGCATCTGTGAAAACTGAATTCCTCTACCTGGGGATTCACAATTGCTTTGCAGTTGGTTCTACCTTTTGATCAGTGATGGCTCACTCTTTTTCTGTAACTGAGGGGCTCACTTAGTTCAGAAGGAACAATCACCCTCAAATTAATGATACATCTTTGACACAGAAATGGATATTTACCTGCCACCTGGTAATTGCCAGGCCCAGTCACAAAGACAAACAGTTGAGGATGAGAGTGCCTTCTCCTCTGGGTGGGGTCCCTGTTTTCCAGTGTCTCTGCCTCCTGCAGGAACTCCAACCCCAACATCCAACCTGGCACCTCCAGATGAAGCCCAGTGCTAGGCTAGAGAACCAAGGGGCACTGTGGAGCACCATCTTCCCAAAATACTCACATCCTTGATGTTTCTCAGCGGGTGAATAGTTAGATTTGAGCCACGAAAAGAAATCTGGGACAGTCTGTAAGCATGCTCCTTCAGGAAATTGTTCAGCATGTTTTTTCCACTGAGGGTTTTTCTCATGGTCTTCACTCTCCTTAGAGGTATTCTTTTGCTGAGCATTTGACAAGGAAAACAAAGAAGATGCTACAATTAGCTGTCAGTGTTAAGTAAGATATAACTGTCATTGTAATTTTCCTGTTTCTTTTCTAACCATTTTTATGAGGCACATTATCATCAGCATTTGTTGCATATACATTGACAAAGGCATAGATTTGAATACAGGTTCTGTTCTGCAGTCTTGTGTAAGCCATATGACCATGTGGTGTCTCAGTTTCTGGTTCCGTGAAATGGTGGAATGTAACAATACAAACCCTCCAATTAGAATATCTTGGGGATAAGTGAAGTGATGGATATAAGGTACCTGATAAATAGGAAGTCTTAACAATGACAGCCATTAGCATTGCTTTTGCCATCCCACTTATTTCTTCTCATAGAACCTCAAGGAAGGACGTAAAAGGGGGACTCTTATCCTCTTTTACAAGAGAGCAATTTGAAAAGCAAGAGGTTTCTGAATTGGCTGTGGTCACACTGCTTATCAGACATAAAACAGTATATATGAAACAGTGAAATTTTCTCCCAGTTGAAAGAGAAGAGAGAGTTGAAAGAAGAACCCAAGATATAGGGAACAAGTAAGGGAAATTCAGAAGCTTAAGAAGGAAGGACCAGTCAAGTGAAAAACTAAAAGAAAACAACACAAAGAGAAATACACTCCCAGTGACTTCCAAAGAGATGGAGAGATAAATGACAGTAATACAGAGATGCAGACATAGGCATATACACACTGAAATAGACAGGGAAAAAAGAGGACATGTTGAACAAAATGTAGAAAATGCTATTCCACAGGACCACATCGACATTAGCATAGACTGTGCACTGAACTGTTGCAAGGAGTTGCATTTTCAACAGGTCATGACATGACTGGGCCCCAAGATTTGTGCAACCCAAATCTACACCAAGACTTTGGGATCCACAGTTCCTATAGCAAGTTATTTATCAATAAGTAAGAGTGGAGCTTTAAGACTCTTAGGGAAATATTCGATTCCTTCCTAAACATGATGGATGGAAGAATAATCAGATGAAAAAAAAAAAAAATCCGAGAAAGTAATATGATGAGACTTACAGTCCCCGTACTTACTTGACTATGCACTCTGAGAAGGCCACCAGCCCGAGGAGCATAAGCCACTTCATGCTTCTTTCCTGGATCAAGGTTCTCAGGGAAGTTTGGGTTCTTAGCATGCAGTGGTGATCAGGAGCCCCTAGTTATATATGTTCTGACATACCCAAGTTTTCCCCTTTAGGTGACTAAAAGATCTGAAAAAAACACAAAGCTCTCGATAAAATCTTTACCTTCATCAGTGTCTTTGGCGAGTGACATTTTAAGCTTCTCAAAATACAGAGAATTGAACTGTAATCTCTTCCTTGAAGCTTGGCTGGAAAATCAAACTGATCTTCACGGACATCTAAGAAGACAGAGAATCTTGCCTACTTGGAGAAAAAAACTGCTAAGATCATGAAAATGGATACTATGGGCCATGTTGGACACTCATGATTTCATGTCATCTTCTTAGCCACTTGATGAGATAGGCATTGCTGTCTTCATAGGAGAGGATATTGCTAGGAGGATAAATTTTCAAATGGCAAAGTGAAGACTTCAGGGACAGCCCAGGGACATACAACTGGCTTTAGTTAGTGGGTCTAATGGCAGACATCAGGGGCACCTATGATGCCAGGCTGCATCAAAGATTTAGGGTAGACCAGTATTTCCATTAATTAGAATACATGTCATACGCATCCACAAGATACTTTATATCATCCAACAAGTGTACAAGGAAGAACTATGTGCTAGGTTCTGGGTTAAAGGCTTCAAAGTCAAAGTTGATCAAGGCAAAAGTAGTCTTTATCTAAAGAGAGCTAGAAGTCTAGTGCTCACAAACTCATGGCCCCAGGAGGCAGGAGATTTGATACTAGGACTAGGTGGTCATATTGGAATCTGGGCAGCACAGGCCTTACCACTGAGAGCAGCCTTTCCTCTACTTCACCCATACTATAAAGCAAGCCAGTTGGCCATGTTTTCAAGAGAGTCAGTAGTTTGGATTATTTATGTACAATCTACTGATTTTAATGTTAACCACTTTTTTTTTTCCAGAAAAAAAAAGAGGGAGCAAAATCTCCCCAGCAATGTGCTGGAATCAGCCTTCAGTCTCTGCACTTTTTTGTTTCTGGCCTACAGTTGGGAGTGCAGTGCTGACAGAGAGGAATTTAATTCATGTTGGCTGATTTGAAAAGAGTCTGAATGCATACTAAACATGCTGACGCATTGGAATAGACCCTGATGTTAGGAAAGATTGAAGGCAAGAGGAGAAGCGGAAGACAGAGGATGAGATGGTTGGATTGCATCACCAAATCGATGGACATGAGCTTGAGAAGGCTCCAGGAGTTGATGATGGATAGGGAAGCTTGGTATACTGCAGTCTATGGCATTGAAAAGAGACAGACACAACTGAAGGACTGAAATGAACTGAACAAACTGAGAACAAAGACTAATAATTTAATTGCATCAAGTTGTTGACTAACTACATATAATGACACATTACTTAAGTGGCTTTAAAATTCACTTATGACTCTACATTCAGAGTAGAATAACTTCTAAAGGAAAAACAAAAATCCTGCCCATCAAAAAACAAAACCAAAGAAAACCAAAAGAAAAAAAAAAAAAAAAGGAAAGAAATCTGACACTGTATTCAATAACTTCAGTTCAGTTCAGTTCAGTTGCTCAGTTGTGATCAGCTCTTTGTGAGCCCATGAACGGCAGGACGCAAGGCCTCGTTGTCCATCACCAGCTCCTGGAGTCCACACATACTCATGTCCATTGAGTTGGTGATGCCACCCAACCATCTTATCCTCTGTCATCCCCTTCTCCTCCTGCCCTCCATCTTTCCTAACATCAGGGTCTTTTCAAATGAGTCAGCTCTTCACATCAGGTGGCCAAAATATTGGAGTTTCAGCTTCAATATCAGTCTTTCCAGTGAACATTCAGGACTGATTTCCTTTAGGATGGACTGGGTCGATCTCCTTGCAGTTCAAAAGCATCAATTCTTCGGGGTTCAGCTTTCTTTATAGTCCAACTCTCACATCTATACATGACCACTGGAGAAACCATAGCCTTGACTACATGGACCTTTGTTGACATAGTAATGTTTCTGCTTTTCAATATGCTGTCTAGGTTGGTAATAACTTACCTTCCAAGGAGTAAGCGCCTTTTAAATTCATGGCTGCAGTCACCATCTGCAGTGATTTTGGAGCCCCCAAATATAAAGTCAGCCGCTCTTTCCCCATCTATTTCCCATGAAGTGAGGGGACCAGATGCCATGATCCTCGTTTTCAGAATGTTGAGCTTAAAACCAACTTTTTCACTCTCCTCTTTTACTTTCATCAAAAGGTTTTTTAGGTCCTCCTCACTTTCTGCCATAAGGGTGGTGTCATCTGCATATCTGAGGTTATTGATATTTCTCCTTGCAATCTTGATTCCAGCTTGTGCTTCTTCGAGCTCAGTGTTTCTCATTATGTATTCTGTATATAAGTTAAATAAGCAGGGTGACAATACACAGCCTTGATGTACTCCTTTTCCTATTTGGAACCAGTCTGTTGTTCCATGTCCAGTTCTAACTGTTGCTTCCTGACCTGCATACAAGTTTCTCAAGAGGCAGGTCAAGTGGTCTGGTATTCTCATCTCTTTCAGAACTTTCCACATTTTATTGTGATCTACACAGTCAAAGGCTTTGGCATAGTCAATAAAGCAGAAATAGATGTTTTTCTGGAACTCTCTTGCTTTTTCCATGATCCAGTGGATGTGGGAAATTTGATATCTGGTTCCTCTGCCTTTTCTAAAACCAGCTTGAACATCTGGAAGTTCATGATTCACTTAGTGCTCAAGCCTGGCTTGGAGAATTTTGAGCATTACTTTACTAGCATGTGAGATAAGTGCAATTGTGCAGAAGTTTGAGCATTCTTTGGCATTACCTTTCTTTGGGATTGGAATGAAAACTGACTTTTTCCAGACCTGTGGCCACTGCTGAGTTTCCAAATTTGCTGGTATATTGAGTTCAGCACTTTCACAGCATCATCTTTTAGGATTTGAAATAGCTCAACTAGAATTCCATCACCTCCACTTGCTTTGTTCGTAGTGATGCTTTCTAAGCCCCACTTGACTTCACATTCCAGGATGTCTGGCTTTAGTTCAGTGATCACACCATTGTGTTTATCTGGGCTGTGAAGATCTTTTTTGTACAGTTCTTCTGTGTATTCTTGCCACCTCTTCTTAATATCTTCTGCTTCTGTTAGGTATACTCTTTCTGTCTTTTATCAAGCCCATCTTTGCATGAAATATTCCCCTGGTATCTCTAATTTTCTTGAAGAGATCTCTAGTCTTTCCCATTCTGTTGTTTTCCTCTATTATTTGCATAGATCACTGAGGAAGGCTTTCTTATCTCTCCCTGCTATTCTTTGGAAATCTGCATTCAGATGCTTTTATCTTTCCTTTTCTCCTTTGCTTTCACTTATCTTCTTTTCACGGGTATTTGTAAGGTCTCCTCAGACAGCCATTTTGCTTTTTTGCATTTCTTTTCCGTGGGGATGATCTTGATCCCTGTCTCCTGTACAGTGTCACAAACCTCCGTCCATATTTTGTCACGCACTCTGTCTATCAGATCTAGTCTCTTAAATTAAATAATTTAATTATTTCTCACTTACACTGTATAGTCCTCAAATTGTTTTTGTTTGTTTGTTTGTTTGTTTGTTTTTGCTGTTGTTGTTGTTCCATACCCACTGGGAGTGGTGGGTGGTAATCTGGTTCTATTGCTTAGGCGGAAGCAGGCAATATTCAGGCTTCAAATGAAGAAAGTAAGGAAAAGCACTAGACCATTAAGCTATGACCTAAATCAAATCCCTTATGATTACACAGTGCAGATGAAAAATAGATTCAAGGGATTAGGTCTGGTAGCCTGAAGAACTATGGATGAAGGTTTGTAACATAGTACAGGAAGTGGTGACCAAAACCATCCCCAAGAAAAACAAATGTGAGAAGGCAAAGTGGTTGCCTGAGGAGGCCTTGAAAACAGCTGAGAAAATAAGAGAAGTAAATAGCAAAAAAGAAAGGGAAAGATATACCCAACGAAATGCAGACTTCCAGAGAATAGCAAGGAGAGATAAGAAAGTCTTAGTAGGTGAAAAGTGCAAGAATTAGAGGAAAATAATAAATTGTAAATAGTATAGATCACTTCAGGAAAATTGGAGATACCATAGGAATACTTAATGGAAAGATGGGCACAATAAAGGACAGAAAACTCAAAGATGTAACAGAAGCAGATGAGATTAAGAAGAGGTAACAAGGATGCACAGAAGAACTGTACAAAAATGGTCATAATGACCCGGATAGAGATGATGTTGGGGTCACTTATGTAAAGCCAGATATACTAGAGCATGAAGTCAAATGGGCCTCAGGAAGCATCACTACAAGCAAAGCTAGTGGAGGTGATGGAATTCCAGCTGAGCTGTTTAAAACATCGTAAAGAATGAGGCTGTAACAGTGCTGCATTCGATATGGCACCAAATTTGGAAAACTCAGCAATGGCCACAGTGCTGGAAAAGGTCAGTTTTCATTCCAATCCAAAAGAAAGGCAATTCCAAAGAATGTTCAACCTATCATGCAGTTGTGCTCATCTCACTTACTATCAAGGTAATGCTCAAAATCCTTCAAGCTAAGCTTTATACTACATGAACTGAGAACTTCCAGATATACAAACTGGTTCAAGGAACTAGAGGTCAAATTGCCAACATCCATTGGACCATAGAAAAAGCAAGGGGATTCCAGTAAATCATCTGCATCTGCTTCAATGACTATTATAAAGCCTTTCACTGTGTTGACCACAACAAACTGCGGAAAATTCTTAAGAAAATGGGAGTAGCAGATCACGTTACCTGTCTCCTGAAAGTCTGTATGTAGGTCAAAAAGTGGCAGTTAGAATCAGACATGGAACAACTAAAAGATTAAAATTGGGAAAGGAGCATGACAAGGTATACATTGTTATTCTGGTTATTGAACTTGTATTTAGGAAAGATCATTCAATATGCTGGACTGCATAAATCCCAAGATGGAATAAAGATTGCTGGGAGAAATATCAACATCCACAGATATGAAGACGACACCACCCTAATTGCAGAAATCAAAGAACTGAAGACCAATTGATAAGGAGAGGAGATGAAAAAAGCTGGCTTAAAACTCAACATTCAAAAAACTATTCACAAAGATACTCAACATTCACGGCATCCAGTCTCACCATTTCATGGCATATAGATGATGGAAAACTGGAAACACTGGCAACCCCATGGACTGCAGCCTACCAGGCTCCTCCATCCATGGGATTTTCTATGCAAGAGTACTGGAGTGGCTTGCCATTGCCTACTCCAATGAAAAACCTGTACAGTGTATTAAAAAGCAGATTCTCAGTTTGCTAAAGAGGTCTGTAGTGTCAAAGCTATGATTTTTCCAGTAATCATGTACAGATGTGAAATCTGGACCATACAAAAGGGTGCATGCCAAAGAAGTGAGCTTTTGAACTGTGGTGCTTGAGAAGATTCTTGAGAGTCCCTTATACAACAAGGAGGTCAAACCAGTCCATCTGAAATGAAATCAACCTCTGACCCCTGCTGTCTTAGCTGAGGCATCTACTGAGGGACTCCAGGAGGAAAGAACGGATGCTTCCACTGCAAAGGTGCCTAACCATGGCAGCTCCAAGCAAATAGTTTGTAGCCCCACCCATGGAGGAAGCCCAGAAAGTCTGAAGGCTCTGTGTAGCCTGGGTCCCCCAATACATGCATTGCATTCTCCCCAGCAGCATTGGAGGCAAAGGAAGGGGCATTCTTGGCCCTGGAGGAGGAGGATGCCTCAGGGATCCACTGGGGCCACCACTTACCAAGTAGGCCTGGAAAGTCAGGAGCAGGCATACGTGGCAGAGAGCTGGTTACTGGGGTGTGGGCACGAGAGGGAACCAGCTCTGCCTGAAGTACCTCACCCAAAAATCCCTGGAGGAGAAGTCCAGCGATAAGATCATCTGAGAAGGGATGAACAGAGTCTATTTTATTACCCCTTATAGTTTCTCTGAATGAGGAGATTGTGGAGTTGCTGGGTCATCACAAACTCTTCCATGGCCTAGAGCATCCCCTAGTCACTATCCTTGGGGCTGCCTCTCCCCAGCTGCAGTCATATAGTTCTGGAGGAAATTGACAATCATGTGTGCTGCTGAGTCAGGGCCAGTGACCATGTAAAGCCAATCATAGGACCCCATGGCCCTGCCAGGTTGGCTGATCTAGGGCTGTACAGGTGAACTGGGGTGAATCATTCACGGAACACCCTTGAACTCTAATGGCTCCAAGCTTCTTTCCTTACTAGAAGATGTCTTCAGGATATAATACCCTAGGGCTGGTAGCTTGGACTTCCTCATTAGGTGTAGAAGCCTTAAGGAAGAAAGTTGTCAGGCTAAGACCATCAAAGAAGAGGGAAGGGACAGACCAAGGGAGAGAAAGAGAGAACTGATGACTTCTGATTTCTTGGGTCCAGTCACTGAGATCTCTGTATTTGCTCTGAGTCTTGTGTCCTGGATTCCCAGAATCATTTCAATGAGTCTCACTTTTCCTTGAAGCCAGTTGGAGTAGGGCTACTCTCAATTTTGATTCAGACTTGGTTCTAGATCCTTCACTCCCAGACACAAACAGAGGCAACCATTTGTTCCAGCACCATTAAGAGTGAAATACTTTATTCTTTACTGAGAATAGGGTGTGCAGACCACCAAACACAGTTCACCAGCATCCTGGGCAGCAGTGCCCAAAGTGTGAGTGAGTGTGTATTAGGAGCGGCCTTACTGATTCCTGAACCACCCCAAGCATTTACACTGCCCTTGCCAGGCCAATCCTGTCATTTGCTCGATCAAAGACCGAGAAATACAGCCTCAGGAAGATGTTACCCAGGATCCAGGTCTCTGTAGATGGACTCACAGTGATCTTTTCAAAGATTGTGTAGCAGTAGCCTCTAGAATCCTGGGGGAGTCAGAGACACACACCAGTCAGCATGAGCCCTTACCGGTGACTCCCCCCCAATATCCAGACCCAGCACAATTCTTTGTTTTATTTCCCTCTTTCAGTAAGTACCAAGGGGTTTTCTCAGCAGCAGGGGATATTAGAGTTCATCCAAAACCAAAGAGGGCCAAGACATGAGGTTGCCGTGAGGAAGGGTGTGGGGGAGGGTGGACTAGGAGTGGGGAAACAGGAATGAAAAACAACAAAGTCCTACTGTAGAGCGTAAGGAACTATATTCAATATAAAGTGATAAATCACATGAAAAAGAATAAGAAAATATATATTTTTATGTGTATAACTGAGTCACATTGCTGTGCAGCAGAACTTAATGCAACAATGAAGATTAGCCACACTTCAATATAATTTTTTCAAAAAGAACAAGTGTGTCCATAGCTCTCCTCACTCCCTGTTTCTTTCCTTCTGACTCCTGCTCCTTGTTTTCTCTGCAGAGAATACTGGTTCTCCTCCAGCAACCCTACAATCCATACTATATTAAAAAGCTTTATTTTGTATTCGAGTATAGCTGATTAAAAATAATCTGAATTTCAGGTGGACAGGAAAGAGATTCAATCGTATGTATCCAAGTATTCTGGTCCCAAAGACACCCCTTCCATCCAGGCTGTCATATAACTGAGCAGAGTTCCCTGTGATACACAGTAACTCATTGTTGGTTATCCATATTAAATACAGCAGTGCCCACAACACTTTATTGAAGATTTAACTCAGGAACGCTGTTAAGCCTCCTTCACCGACAGTCACCCTCTTTGGCCACTCCAGGCTTGGTTGGGTAATGTACTCTTGTTCCCCATCCCCACTGCTCAGTCTGTAGCCCTCATCACCCCTAGTAAGTCCCCAGTGCCCCAGTGCAGACCACCTTGACATGCCATTTGCATGGAATCCCATGCAGTTTTGCCTAGAACCAAGCAACTCTCCATAAGACTCAATGAGTTTGTGGTTTTAGAATTCCTGAAATTCCCTCTTTTCTTCAGAGCCTTCTTTGAGCCCATCAGCCTGCTCAGAACTCCCGCTGGGATCTGACATGAAGCTTCCACCCACTGCCGGGGCTGAGCAGTCACTGTGTACCCTTTATTCATATTAGCATCCAACCTCCCCACAGAGGGGTCGGGTACCCCAACTCACAAAGGAGGCACCTGGCTGGAGCAAGGGAAAGGTGCAGCTGAGAACTAGGCTGACCATGTAATTTATCATCCAAACCAGGAAAACTGTAAGAAAGGAAGGGAGACTGCTAACTTATGCTGGGACATCACACTGGGACTGTCTCCGCCATTCTCCTTGTAACATGGCCTATTCAGGGACTGCTAGTGCTGAATTCCATGTTCATGCACCTATGGGTCCAGATTGAATTGAAATTCTTTGAGCACTGAAAACCTTAGTGTTCCCTTCTCCCTGACTCCCACCATGCCATATGGTATGGCCTCTCCACATTTCTTTCAGGAAGATCCCTGTCCCACACGGCCCTTTACTCTCAAGTGATTGGTTTTGTGGGAGACACTGGCCCAGCCACAGGGCTCAGCAGCATCTGTAGTGGTGTGACATGGGCTCCAGAGGGCGCCCTCCTCCCAGCACCAGCCCAAGGGTTCCTGCAAGCTCCAGTTTGAGAACCAACCCTCAGTATTGTCCCCTCACCTTGAGGATGTAGGCTCGAGCTGGCACTTGGTAGTTGACACCATTGATAGTGAAGATAATAGGGGGCAGGGTATTGACCGCAGAACATGAAACGTAGTGCTGTTAGAGAGAGAAGGTGAGAGGTTGGCCATGGTGATCCTTGTTATGTGTGAAGACTGGGAGTGACCCTGGGGCGTGACCCTTCACCTTTGAACCCCATGGCCTGGCGCCGATGAGCTTCTGTATGTTATCAACCAGTATTCCTGGGCCTTTGATCATTGATACCCCGGTGTCAACAACGGCCTCACAGCCACCAGAACAAGCAATAACCTTTCTTCTCATGGAGATGCTGAGAGACAAAAGAAGAAAGCGGGCATCAAGGTCACTCTGAGTGTCCCCACAGTTGTCCCCTTCCCAACTATTTCCTAAACAGCCCTTTGTCTCTAGGCCTCTTTTCCTTTGCTCTCGACACAGCACCTTTCTTGACATCCTCGAATGCAGTACTTGAATACACCAGGATCTTTTGTATCTTGACAGAAGCTGGTCTTCCTTCCTAGAAGACCCCATTCCCCTTTGACTAGCAAATTTCTTTTCATCTTTCAGATTCCAGCTTTACTGTATTGTTTTTGGGAAGTCTTTCCCCCCGTGTTTATCAGTCTCCTGTCTTGGTCACTCTCTGTAGACCCTTCCTCATGTCTGCTGCTGCTACTGCTGCTAACTCACTTCAGTCGTGTCCAACTCTGTGTGACCTCATAGAGGGCAGCCCACAAGGCTCCGACATCCCTGGGATTTTCCATGCAAGAGTACTGGATTGAGTTGCCATTGCCTTCTCCTCCTCATGTCTAGCATGTTCCAAAGTCACAATTCACTATGTGGGTGAGTCACTTCATGTACATCTGCCTTCTTAGATGTGAGGGTGAGTTTTATTCTCCTTGCCTCCCTAAAGTGCCTGGCACACAGTGGACGCCCAATATTGTCTGTTCAATGAGTGAATGAAAACTTAGGAAACAATAAGAAACCTCCAGAGAGCTGTATCTGGTGGGGAACAAATAACGGGTCACACACAGAGTGAAGATGGAGATTTGCAGGGGCAGCAGATTCTCATACTAGGGGGAGAGAGGGGCTCCTCTGGGAGAGGGTGTCTCCCAGCCCTGCTCCTACAACCAGCTCAGACCCTGAGACCCTGGCCAGGAAACACATGACTAGCCCACAGAAACTCCAAAGGACAGGTCAGCTTTTGTTTGAGGGTATCACACAGAATCCTATCAATTATGCCTCTTGTCCTCAGGTCACTGCTGTGTCCCACCTTCCTGATTCTCTGTAAAGCCTCTGTCTCACTGTGTGCCCAAGAACTTGGTGTGTCTTTTTTTTAGTTGCTTTCATGTCTTGAGACTGAAGCCAACCTCTCTTCACTGCTGGGTAGCTGCTCCCTAATAAGAGCAGTTTTCCCCATTTTCTCTGGACTGTCCCTGTTTTTAAAATGACATTTATCTGTATTGAGAATTTCCTATGTCCTAGGTAGCCCTGGACAGTCGGTCATCTTATCATAACTCTGTTCAGGCTGGAGAAATTCTTCCTGATCCTCTGTTCACCATACTGTAGAGTCCTCTAACCATGCTCCCCACCTCAAAGGGCAGTGGGTGCAGCATTCTCCCAGCTACAAAGAACTTTCTGGTGCCTTTTAGGACACTGGTCAGAACCATGCTCAGAAGGCCTGGGGATTAAGAACCCATGGGTTGTTTGTGTATCTATGCGCTTGTGTGTTGTTTTTATCTGTGTTTATATGTGTCTCTGTGTGTGCTTGTGTCTCTGACTAGCTGTGCATGTTTACATGTGTTGCTGTGTATGTTTATATGTGTCTGCTTGTGTGTTTCCATGTGTGTGTGTGTCTGTCTGTATCATTGTGGGTGGTATACATGTCTGTGTGACTGTGTGTCTGAGAATGCACTTGTGTGTGTCTGCCTGTGTCCATGTACATTAGCGGGAGCATCACTTGGGCTGACCCTCAGAGGGACAGGCTTACCTGTCCATGTGTACAATCCAGTCACCCGCTTTGACCAATGGTACCCAGTTGAGCTCTCCCTTGTAGTAGCGGTGGTCCACCCCACCAAACATCACCACACTGCCCTCCTGCCCGTCTCTGTAGAGAGAAGTGAGGGGGGGATTCTTAGAGGACAGTGACAACAACACTTTCTGAGAGCTACGCTTGTCAACCCATCAAGGCCCTAAAAAGTTCCCCGTGTGCAGATGCAGAAATCGAGTCTAGGAGAGATTGAGATCCAGACTGAGGTCTGTTATTGGCTAATGAGTGGCACAGAGGAGGTTAGAAGCTGAATCATTGGCAGGGCTCCACCCAATATGTCTTCTGAAGGCGCCCTGGACCTCCAGTGACCTGAGTGCTCAGACACCCTCAGAGGATAGGGTGCTGAAGCGTTTTGGCTTTCCCCTTGTCCACCTTGTCATTTTTCAGGAACATCAATGCCTGGGAGTTCTCAGGGTGTGGGTTCAAGTCACCCAGATTGGTTCCAATGGCATGTGACCTCTAATGTCAAAAGGGCCCCAAAGTCAAAAGGGACCCCACTTCTGCTCTCCCTTTCATGAAGTTCTGATATTTCTTGAACAACAGGTCCCACACTTTTGTGTCCCACACTTTCGTTTCTCACTGGGTCCTACAAATTGGGTAGCTGGTCCTGGGCTCCCAGTGAAATGCTAATGAGGAAGAAAAGATATCCACCATCCTTCTCCTTCCTTCCTGATCAAAATCATAACAAATCCTAATACCTTTTACTTCAACTTGTTTCCTGCTGCCTTCCATTAGCCTTCCTCCTCACTCATTCCTCTAGACCAAGATACTGGTAGTGAGCCCAGGAGAGTAGGCTTCCAATAAACTTTTATTTCTAAAAGCCAAGGGTGAAGCCTGGTTGGGTCCTGGGTACAGAGTTATCCTGGGTTAGATTATCTCTCAGATACTTCTTATTAAAGTGTTGTATAAATATTTGTGCAACTGAAAGCATCTTACAGATAATTTGGAGAAAGGGATTGTCCATCTCAGACTTACGTGCTCAAGTAGAAGGCAAAAACAGGCTCAGAAATGGCACCTTCATTCTTCAGTTTGTCAAAGATAGGGATGGCTCCAGAGAAGGATACGTTGGGGTAGTTCAAGCCCAAAATGCCATCAAAAGTTACAGCCTCAAACCCGTATTCCGCCATGCTTAGACCAAACGGCTGGTCAGTGCTTACAAGGTCCCCAATCTGTGGGAGAGAAGAGTGTTCCCACATACAGATACGTGAAGTAGGGCTAGGACTGGGCTGGGATGCATTGCCATTAGATCCTCAGAGAAGAATTGAGGCTGGGGTCTGTCTTCAGTGGCCGACAGAAGGTTAGATAAAACCGGGAGGGGAATTTGGGTTCCATTTGAGAGAGGCTGTGAATTTTATAACATCTGCCCCTCTGAAAAATACCAACTGAGTGAGTCAAATTGGCCTTGTGGCTTCTCTACAGGTGAAGCTACAGGGGTCAGGCCAGGTCCCATTGGTGCCACCTTATGGACAAAACAATCGAGAGCAAGATAGCTTTCTCTTTGGCAGCACTGTGACCTAATGACAAGAATGGACTGCATTCTCTGTAATGTACTGTGGATTTTGCATCTGTCCAGGAAGACAAAAGCCAAAAGCACAATCTCGCTTGCAGGGTTCTATGAAATTACTGCCTGGGGAAATCACTTTTAGGGATATGTGTATATTTCTGTGAGTGTGTATGAGAGAGAAAGGGAGAGAGGGAAACTATGAAAGAATTTGGGGGGAAGTAGGCCATAGGTTTATTAGACTCTCAAGGGTCCTCTAGAGTGAGAACTCATTTATCAGGCCCCTTGACTTCTCAGGTCCCCAGTTTCCCACTCTGGATACCTGAAGCCCTTGACTGCCCCCAGGGTCCCCAGATCAGTTTTATCCTGTCCCCAAACACCCCACAGCAACTTCAGTCCTGAAAAGCCAGCCTAACTCCACCTTTTATCACATGTGTGCCCTCAGCACGGCCCTTGCCGTCTGCACCTCAGTTTCCTCATATGTCTCATGAGCTAATCAGAGTAACTGCTGTGTGGGGTTGTTGCAGGATTAAACCAGTTATCACCTGAAAGTGCCTGAAACAGTCTGGAAATATAAAAGTGATGGTTTTTTCCCCTCTTCTCGCTCCCAGCAAAATGAACCTTGAACTACTCATGGGCAGAGGAGCTGCAAGTCCACACCTCAAACCACTCTGTGAGTTAGCTAATCTGCTTGCTCATGTGTTACCACGGGCACTGCCTCCCCAGAGACATGATCCTGTGGATATGATGGCCAATATTTATGGGAGTTAGACTAGGAAGGGTCCCGGCAGGTGGTCCTGCCTGTGTTTTGCCAACAGTGGTCGCTCCATAGCCACTCTTGATTCAGCATATGTTACACTGTTACCCGAACTGTGTCATGAGCAACAACTCCTTTCATGCTCCCAGATTCGTAGGCGACGCTGAAGGTCTTATTGGTAATCCGGAAGGTAGAAGACTGAAGATGTCTGAACCTACCGTGTCTAGCTGGAGACACAAGAGATGAGTGTCATCAGGTGCCAAGGGTGGAAAACAGGGCAGCAGGGCAAGTGAAGGATGGTCCGGGTATGGGGTGTCTGTACTCACAACAGGGTGGAATGGCGCAAATGTCAGAGGGCACCCACAAGTCTGATGAGCCTGTGTCAAAGATAACCTGGAATTCCTGAGGGGGTGTTCCAATGGTAATGCTACCCATGTAGACCACCTACAGGAAGAAGGAGGGAGTGGGTTAGTGCAGAACTGGCCACCCTCTATTCCCATACTGCTGCCTCCCTTTGGGTGTCACATATCTCTTGAGATCACCTTCTAACCACCGTGCAGCTCACAGACTTTGGTCACAGAGGTATCTGCATTTGATATATTTTTCCTGTGCTATATTGCATGCAGGATATTGACTCTATGACCAGGCGTTGAAGTGGTACCTCCTTCATGGGAACCCCAGAAGCATAACCACTGTGCCTCCAGGACCGCTGGGCACACAAGGAAGTCCTGGTGCCTTCATTTGAGAAGTTCTGTAGTCTCTTCAATCCCAGCCTTAGCACCCCCTTCTCCAGGAGGTCTTTCTTGTTCAACCCCAGCCACTCCCTCCAAACTCAGACCACATCCAATTAATACCACATAGGTGACCCTTTCATTTGACATGTATTTACTCTTTGCCTATCTCTCAGGCTTGCATGGGCATTCTTGAAGACAAAATAAGCCCTTTGTCTAATCTGAAAACAGTAACCACAGTGATTCTTATGGCCGTACAAGGAATACAGGTTCAGTAACTTTTTACTGCTCTTTCTTGCATCTGTGAAAACTGAATTCCTCTACCTAGGGATTCACAGTTGCTTTGCAGTTGGTTCTACCTTTTGATCAGTGATGGCTCACTCTTTTTCTGTAATTGAGGGGCTCACTTAGTTCAGAAGGAACAATCACCCTCAAATTAATGACACATCTTTGACACAGAAATGGATATTTACCTGCCACCTGGTAATTGCCAGGCCCAGTCACAAAGACAAACAGTTGAGGATGAGAGTGCCTTCTCCTCTGGGTGGGGTCCCTGTTTTCCAGTGTCTCTGCCTTCTGCAGGAACTCCAACCCCAACATCCAACCTGGCACCTCCAGATGAGCCCCAGTGCTAGACTAGAGCACCAGGGGGAGCTGTGGAGCATCATCTTCCCAAAATACTCACATCCTTGATGTTTCTCAGCGGGTGAATAGTTAGATTTGAGCCACGAAAAGAAATCTGGGACAGTCTGTAAGCATGCTCCTTCAGGAAATTGTTCAGCATGTGTTTTCCACTGAGGGTTTTTCTCATGGTCTTCACTCTCCTTAGAGGTATTCTTTCACCGAGCATTTGACAAAGAAACCAAAGAAGATGTTACAATTAGCTGTCAGTGTTAAGGTATAACTGTCATTGTAATGGCCCTGGGTATTTAATAATTGTTTTTATTAGGCACATTATTATCAGAATTTTATGCATATACCATGGCAAAGACGTATATTTGAATACAGGATCTGTTCTGAAATCTTGGGTAAGCTATATGACCATTTGGTTTCTCAGTCTCCCCTTCGCTAAAATAGTGGAATGCAACCATACAAACCCTCCAAATAGAATATCTTGGGAATAAGTAAAGTGATGGATATAAGGTACCTGATAAATAGGAAGTATCAACAATGACAGCCGTTAGCATTGCTGTTGCCATCTCACGCATTCCTTCTCATAGAACCTCTAGTAATGAGGTAGAAGGGGGACTATTTTCCTCTTTTACAAGGGAGCAATTTGAAATGCAAGAGGTTTCTGCGTTGGCTGTGGTCACACTGCTTATCAGATATAAAACAGGGTGTATAAAACAGTGTAACTTTCTCCAAGTTGAAAGAGAAGAGAGAGTTGAAAGAAGAGTCCAAGATATAGGGAACGAGTAAGGGAAATTCAAAGGCTTGAGAAGGAAGTAAGAGTCAAATGAAAAATTAAAAGCAAACAACACAAAGAAAAATACACTCCCAGTGACTTCCAAATTAATGTAGAGATAAATGACAGTGACACAGACATGCAGACATAGGCATATACACACTGAAGTAGACAGGGAAAAAAGAGGACATGTTGAATAAAATGTAAAAAAGTGCTATTCCACAGGATCACATAGACATCTGCATAGACTATGCACTGAACTGTTGCAAGGAGTTGCATTTTCAATAGGTCATGACATGACTGGACCCCAAGATTTGTGCAACCCAACCAAGACCTTGGGATCCACAGTTCCTATAGCAAGTTACTTATCAATAAGTAAGAGTGGAGCTTTAAGACTCTTAGGGAAATATCCCATTCCCTTCTAAACCTAATGGGTGGAAGAATAATCAGATGAAAAGAAAAATCTGAGAAAGGGATATGATGTGGCTTACAGTCCCCATACTTACTTAACTATGCACTCTGAGAAGGCCACCAGCCCGAGGAGCACAAGCCACTTCATGCTTCTTTCCTGGATCAAGGTACTCAGGGAAGTTTGGGTTCTTAACATGTAGTGGTGACCAGGAGCCCCTAGTTATATATGCTCTGACCTACCCGATTTTCCCTTTAGGCGAATAAAAGATCTGAAAAAAACATAAAGCTCTCGATAAAATCTTTACCTTCATCAGTGTCCTTGGTGAGTAGCCTTTGAAGCTTCTCAGAATACAGAGAATTGAACTGTAATCTCTTCCCTGAAGCTTGGCTGGAAAGTCAAACTGATCTGCATGGACTCTGGACTCTAAGAAGACAGAGAACCTTGCCTACATGGAGAAAAAACTACTAAGAACATCATGAAAATGGATACTAGGGGCTGGGCTTGACATTCGTGGTTTCATGTCATCTTCCTAGCCACTTCATGAGATATGCATTGCTGTCTTCATTGGAGAGGAGATTGCTAGGAGGAGAAGTGGTCAAATGGCAAAGTGAAGACTTCAGGCACAGCCCAGGGACATACAACTGGCTTCAGGGAGCGGGTCTAATGGCAGATATCAGGGGCACCTATGGAGACAGGCTGCATCAAAGATTTAGGGAAGAATATTACTTCAATTGTATGGTTTCAGTATTGGAAGATATATTGCGTGCATTCACAAGATATTTTATATCATCGAACAACTGTTCCTGGAAGAACTGCTAGGTTCTGGGTTAAAGGCTTCAGAGTCAAAGTTGATCAAGACAAAAGTAGGCTTTATCTTAAGAGAGCTAGAAGTCTAGTTCTCACAAACTCATGGCCCCAGAAGGCAGGAGATATGATACTAAGACTAGGTGGCCATGTTGGAATCTGGGCAGCACAGGCCTTACCACTGGGAGCAGCCTTTTCTCCACTTCACCCATGCTGAAAAGTAGGCTAGTTGGCCATGTTTTCAAGAGAATCGGAAGTTTGGATATTTATGTACAATCTACTGATTTTAATGTTAGCAACTAATTCCGCCCCCCACCCCCAAAAAAAAACGTGGGAACAAAATATCCACAGCGATGTGCTGGCATCAGCCTTCAGTCTCTGCAATTTTTTGTTTCTGGCCTAGAGTTGGGAGTGCAGTAGGGACAGAGAGGAATTTAATTCATGTTGGTTGATTTAAAAAGGGACTGAATGCATGCTAAACATGCTGACTCATTGGAAAATATCGTGATATTAGGAAAGATTGAAGGCAGGAGGAGAAGTAGAAGACAAAGGATGAGATGGTTAGATGGTATCACCAAGTTGATGGACATGAGCTTAAGCAAGCTCTGGGAGTTAGTGATGGATAGGGAAGCCTGGCATGATGCAGTCTATGGCATTACAAAGAGACGGACACAAGGGAAGGACTGAATTGAACTAAACAGATTGAGAACAAAGACTAATAAATCTAATTGCATCAAGTTGACTAGCTACATATAACAACGGATTACTTAAGTGGCTTTAAAATTCAGACTTATGCCTCTACATTGAGAGTGGAATATCTTCTAAATAAAAACAAAAATACTGCCCATCAAAAACAAAATGAAAGAAAACCAAAAGAAAAAAATAAAAAAGAAAGAAATCTGAAACTATATTCAACAACTTCAGTTCAGTTCAGGTGCTCAGTCATGTCCAACTCTTTGTGAGCCCGTGAACGGCAGCACATCAGGCCTCCTTATCCATCACCAACTCCTGGAGTCCACACATACCCATGTCCATTGAGTTGGTGATGCCATCCAACTATCTCATCCTCTGTCATCCCCTTCTCCTCCTGCCCTCCATCTTTCCTAACATCAGGGTCTTTTCAAATGCGTCAGCTCTTCACATCAGATGGCCAAAGTATTGGAGTTTCAGCTTCAGCATCAGTCCTTCCAGTGAACATTCAGGACTGATTTCCTTAAGGATGGACTGGGTGTATCTCCTTGTACTCCAAGGGACACTCAAGAGTCTTCTCCAACACGACCATTCAGAAGCATCAATTCTTTGGGGCTCAGCTTTCTTTATAGTCCAACTTTCACATCCATACATGACCACTGGAAAAACCATAGACTTGACCACGCAGACCTTTGTTGACATAGTAATGTCTCTGCTTTTCAATATGCTGTCTAGATTGGTCTCAACTTTCCTTTCAAGATGTAAGTGTCTTTTAATTTCATGGCTGCCATCACCATCTGCAGTGATTTTGGAGCCCAGGAATTGACATCAACCAGTGTCTTCAATGTTTCCCCATCTATTGACCGTGAAGTGATGGAACCAGATGCCATGATCTTAATTTTCTAAATGTTGAGCTTTAAGCCAACTTTTTACTCTCCTCTTTCACCTTCATCAGAGTTTCTTTTTCTTCTTCTTTTCTGCAATAGGATGGTGTCATCTGCATATCTGAGGCTATGGATATTTCCCCTGGCAATCTTAATTCCAACCTGTGCTACCTCCAGCCCAGCGTTTTCATGATGTACTCTACATATAAGTTAAATAAGGAGGGTGACAACATACAGCCTTGATGTACTCCTTTCCTATTTGAAACCAGTCTGTTGTTCCATGTCCAGTTCTAACTGTTGCTTCCTGACCTGTGTACAGGTTTCTCAAGGGGAAGGTCAGGTGATCTAGTATTCCCATCTCTTTAAGAAATTTCCACATTTTATTATGATCCATACAGTCAAATGCTTTGGCATAGTCAGTAAGCATAAATAGGTGTTTTTGTGGAATTTCTTGCTTTTTTGATAAACCACCAGATGTTGGTAATACGATCTCTGGTTCCTCTGCCTTTTCTAAAACCAGCTTGATCATCTGGAAGTTCATGGTTCACATATTGCTGAAGCCTGGCTTGGAGAATTTTAGGCATTACTTTACAAGCGTGTGAGATGAGTGCAATTGTGCTGTACTTTGAGCATTCTTTGGCACTGCCTTTCTTTGGGACTGGAATAGAACTGACGTTTTCCAGTCCTGTGGCTGCTGCTGGGTCTTCCAATTTTTCTGGCATATTGAGTACAATACTTTCACAGCATCATATTTCAGGATTTGAAATAGCTCAACTGGAATTCCATCACCTCCACTAGCTTTGTTCTTAGTGATGCTTCCTAAGGCCCATTTGACTTCACATTCCAGGATGTCTGACTTTAGATGAGTGATCACACCATCGTGATTATCTGAGTCTTGAATATCTTTTTTGTACAGTTCCTCTGTGTATTTTTGACACCTCTTCTTTATATCTTCTGCTTCTGTTAGATCCATACCATTTCTGTCCTTTATTGAGCTCATCTTTGCATGAAATATTCCCTTGGTATCTCTAATTTTCTTGAAGAGATGTCTAGTCTTTTCCATTCTGTTCTTTTCCTCTATTTCTTTGCATTGACCACTGAGGAAGGCTTTCTTATCTCTCCTTCCTATTTTTTGGAACTCTGCATTCAAATGGGTATATCTGTGCTTTTCTCCTTTGTTTTTTGCTTCCCTTCTTTTCACAGCAATCTGTTAAGCCTCCTCAGACAGCCAGTTTCCTTTTTTGCATTTATTTTTCTTGGGAATGGTCTTGACTCCTGTCTCCTGTACATTGTGATGAACCTCCATCCGTAGTTCATCAGGCACTTTATCTATTAGATCTAGTCCCTTAAATCTATTTCTCACTTCCACTGTATAGTCCTAAGGGATTTGATTTAGGTCATACCTTAATGGTCTAGTGCTTTTCTCCACTTCCTTCAATTTCAGTCTGAATTAGTTGATAAGGAGTTCATTATCTGAGCCACGGTCTGCTCCCAGTCTTGTTTTTGCTGACTGTATAGAGCTTCTCCATCTTTGGCTGCAAAGAATATAATCTGTCTGATTTTGGTGTTGACCATCTGGTGATGTCCATGTGTAGAGTTGAGAGGGTAACAGGCAGGAAAGCCAAGGGTCTCCAAAGGGAGGAAATAGCCTGCAAGTGTCAGACATTTTTATCTCTTTTAAGCAACAGGAGGAAACAAAGTAGTGACATTTTTTTTTTTTCCTTCTCTATACAAATTTAAAAGGAGGTTTCTCTTAAAATCCTGTGTTGCCATAAGAACACCTGGTTTCACCTGTAGTTAACCAATGCCTTTTTCTTATGGAAATGTTTATCTTAAGCTATGCTAATGTACTATGCACTTATCCCAAACTCTGTCTTTAAGTCTGTTCCGCCTTTTGGCTCAGAACCTACTTGATAAACCAGTATGTTATACTCTCATATGAAACTATTAGTATGGTGATCTGCCCTTCTTCAAGATTCAAGTTAATCATTTTATGGCCCAAGATAAACCATTTGGTGCCAAGATTATCCCAAAATACATCTCATGGGTGAGGGGCCTGGTTCCATTCTAAGTTTTGAGACATTCCTTTCTTTCATTAACAGGCTGCTTGTGACTATATAACATCCAGCTGAAGACTAGCAGAGGGGTACTCTTTCTACCCCCTTCTGATGCCTACATCAGAAACTTTCTCTATCTCCTTTATACTTTAATAAAACTTTATTACATAAAAGCTCTGAGCGATCAAGCCTCATCTTTCACCTGGAATTGAATTCTTCTCCTCCAGGAGCCAAGAATCCCGGCGTCGTAATTCAACAAAAACCTTTCATCTTGGGGGCTTGTCCGGGATCCTTCAGGACAAGGTAAGGATGCTTGGAGCTGTAGTTCTTTGTTCTCTTAGTGAACAAGTTTTCTGCTGCGCTTAAGCATCACTACGAACAAAGCTAGTGGAGGTGATGGAATTAAAGTTGATCTGTTTCAAATCCTGAAAGATGATGCTGTGAAAGTGCTGTACTCAATATGCCAGCAAATTTGGAAAACTCAGCAGTGGCCACAGGACTGGAAAAGGTCAGTTTTCATTCCAATCCCAAAGAAAGGCAATGCCAAAGAATGCTCAGACTACAGCACAATTGCACCCATCTCACATGCTAGTAAATTAATGCTCAAAATTCTCTAAGCCAGGCTTCAGCAATACGTGAACAGTGAACTCCCTGATGTTCAAGCTGGTTTCAGAAAAGGCAGAGGAACCAGAGATCAAATTGCCAACATCAAGATTGCTGGGAGAAATATCAATCACCTCAGATATGCAGATGACACCACTCTTATGGCAGAAAGTGAAGAGGAACTAAAAGTCTCGTGATGAAAGTGAAAGAGGAGAGTGAAATAGTTGGCTTAAAGCTCAACATTTGGTAAACGAAGATCATGGCATCTGGTCCCATCACTCCATGGGAAATAGATGGGGAAACAGTAGAAACATTGTCAGACTTATTTTTGGGGGCTACAAAATCACTGCAGATGGTGACTGCAGCCATGAAATTAAAAGACGCTTACTCCTTGGAAGAAAAGTTATGACCAACCTAGATAGTATACTCAAAAGCAGAGACATTACTTTAGCCACTAAGGTCAGTCTAGTGAAGGCTATGGTTTTCCTGTAGTCATGTATGGATGTGAGAGTTGGACTGTGAAGAAGGCTGAGCGCCAAAGAATTGATGCTTTTGAACTGTGGTGTTGAAAAAGACTCTTGAGAGTCCCTTGGACTGCAAGAAGATCCAACCCATCCATTCTGAAGGAGATCAGCCCTGGGATTTCTTTGGAAGGAATGGTGCTAAAGCTGAAACTCCAGTACTTTGGCCATGTCATGCGAAGAGTTGACTCATTGGAAAAGACTCTGATGCTGGGAGGGACTGGGGGCAGGAGGAGAAGGGGATGACAAAGGATGAGATGGCTGGATGGCATCACGGACTCCATGAACATGCATCTGAGTGAACTCCGGGAGATGGTGATAGACAGGGAGGTTTGGCGTGCTGCGATTCATGGAGTCACAGAGTCAGACATGACTGAGCAACTGAACTAAACTGGCCTGAACTAACTAACTCTACGGTGTGCTTATGTGAATGAATGACATGCAGTGCGTGAAACAAGTCAGAAGCCTTGCTCTGTGGTTCCACGGTGATCTCATACAGTTCATGGCAGAAACCTGTTGGGGGTTTATACCGACCTGCCAATGCCAAGAGGCACCCAATGTCTCCTTTGGGAACCAACCAGAAATGGGCAAAGCGTGTGGACTGAACTCTCCTTTCTCGGTCAAATTTTTCAGTCTCTTTGACCATTTCATAACCCCTTGGGAATTAGAAGTTCTAACCTAATCTATTGGATCATAGACTTTAAAGGGACTTGTGATCTATACTGTTACTGTGCACTGTGGCTTAGTTCCCAAACTTGGATTGGTAGTCAGGAAAGCGCCTAGCCTCGCTAGGAATCAGAAATTCAGAAGCTAGATGGAGCTCTAGCCCCAAGAACATCGGTGAGGTTAAAGGTTGCTCAGATTGGGACTGCTATTTTTTTTCCCCCCCTTTGGTAATGCTGGCTCTTAGTCGACCAGAGGAGGTTCTTATACTGGTGTGGTGATGCTTGAAAAAATCATCCCAGCTTTATATTCATATCAGTCTTATTATGGTCAGGAATATACTCAGGGTCGTGCACAGGCACTCAGGTGGTGAATGTTTCCCAACCAGTGGTCTTAACTTGGGAGGCATTCCGGAAGTTTACTCTGATTGCACCCCAGGTGGCATCAGAGGTAAGCAAGATTAAAGGTGAAGAGCTGGATATCAGGTATGCTGGATATCAGAGATGCTAGCAGATCTACCCCTGGTACATCCCCACCCCATCTCGGTGGTAGAACCGGAAGGGTCGAGTACAGGACCTGCATCGGTAAGCGACAGACTAAGTCCGACCAGGAAGGAAAAGCTTTTGGTGTAAAGTCTGTCTACACCCCATCTAGAGCTGGGAAGGACGCTTCCGGTAGAAAAATGGCACTGGTCGCTTTATTTCTCTCTTACAGATGGGAGCTAACAATTCCAGCCTCACTCTTTTGAACTGTATCCTGAAAAACTGGGATAGATTTGATCCCCAGAGGTTAAAGAAGACACACCTGGTCTTCCTATGCGATACTGCATGGCCACGGATTCCATTGGAGGATGGAGAACGGTGGCCAGTTGGAGGGTCTCTTAAGTATAATACTGTTTTACAATTAGACTTGTTCTGTAAGGAACAAGGGAAAAATGATCTTAAAGATAGATTTCTCACTCAGTCGGTTCCTGATATCCACCGTAAGCTACAAAAATGGGCGTATGAACCAAATCAGTCTTTAGATACTCTGTTACAACTGGCTCAGACAGTCTATTATGGTAGGGAATATGAGGAAAAGAAAGAAAGGCAAAGAAACACAAAGGAAAAGGCGGAAGCCTTCGCAATGGCTATGAAAAACTTCCTTAAACTGCCGGAGAAAAATGCCCAGAGGGACCCAGGTGAAAAGGTATGAGCTTGCTATTAACTGTGGAAAGGAGGGGCACCTCAAGCGGGATTGCCCTCAGGCATCTAAGCAGGCCCTGGCTCCATGTCCGACCTGCAAAGGACCACAATGGAAGAGAGACTGCCCTCAGAGGTGTAGGTCTCCGGGTTCGGACTCTCAAGACAATCACGACTGCAGGTGCCCGGGGGTCCCCACACAAGCTCCTGTCCTAATTACGCCTGAGGAACTCTGGGTATTAATAATTGGGGGGTTCTATTGGTCGATTTCCTTTTAGATACTGGGGCAACTTAATCTGCGCTTACTGAAGCCCCTGAGCCACAATCTTCCGATCTGCTTCCATAATGGGACTGTCTGGATGAGCCAAAAGGTATTATTTCACTTATTCTTTATCTTGCAACTGGGATTCTGTCATGCCAGAATCTCCCTCACCCCTTATGGGGAGGGATATACTGAGCAAGGTCCATGCCTCTCTTTTTATGAATATGGAGCCCTCCCTTTCTCTCCCCTTAGTTGAACAAAATGTAAATCCTGGAGTATGGGCTGATGGAAAATCTGTGGGTCGAGGACAAAATGCTATTCCTGTAGTTTCAAGCTCAAAGACCCGCACTTATTTCCTCATAAGAAGCTGTATCCACTGATACCTGAGGTTAAGGAAGGGTTAAAACCTATCATTGAAAATTTAGAGGAACAGGGACTATTAATTCCCTGTAACAGTCCTTGCAACACTGCTATTTTGTGCATAAAGAAATCAAATGTTAAATGGAGACTAGTTCAAGATTTACGTATAATAAATGAGGCTGTAGTTCCTTTACACCCCGTGGTGCCTAATCCTTATATTCTATTTTCTGAAATTCCTTACGAGCCAATATTTCTCAGTAATTGATTTAAAAGATGCCTTCTATTCAGTGCGTTTTTAACCTGGACAGTTTTGCCCCAGGGATTTCATGACAGTCCTCACTTATTTGGACAAAATTTGTCTCGGGATCTACAAAACTTTAATAGCTCTGAAGCGGTAGTGTTACAATATGTGGATGATACTTTGCTCTGTGCTGAGACAGAGGAAGCTTGTTCACGAGCCTCAGAAGATTTCTTAAACTTTCTGGCAGGTTGTGGTTACAAGGCATCAAGAGAAAAGGCTCAGCTTTGTCAACAATCGGTTAGATATCTGGACCTAACCATATCAGAAGGGACTAGGGCCACAGGCCCTGAGAGAATTAAACCTATACTAAATCATCCCCTATGTATGAATTTAAGACAATTGAGAAGATTTTTGGGAATCACAAGTTACTGTTGCATTTGGACTCCAGGTTATGGGGAACTTGCCTGGCCTTTATATATACTTATAGCTGAAACTAAGCAGGCCCAAACTGACCAACTGGTTTGGTCTCCAGAAACTCAAAAGGCTTTTAAGGTTCTTCAAACTGCTCTCCTGCAAGCCCCAGCTCTGAGCTTTCCCACATGGTCAGAATTTAATTTGTTTGTCACTGAAAGGAAAGGTGTGGCCTTGGGAGTTTTGACCCAACCCCGAGGGCCTCACCAGCAACCTACTGCTTATCTAGGCAGAAAATTAGATGTAATTTCTAATTACACTGCCTAAGAGTAATTGGGGCAGTGGCTTTATTAGCACCTGAAGCTTCAAAAATAATTAATGGATGAAAACTTACTGTACTGACTTCTCATGATGTGAGTGGAATCTTAAATTCTAAGATTAATATTTGGATGACAGACAGTAGGCTTCTTAAATATTAGTCATTGTTGTTAGAAGGACCAGTCACTAAGCTTAAAGTTTGTGGAAATTTAAATCCTGCCACTTTCCTTCCTGAGAAAGAAAATGAAACACCTGATCACGATTGTTCTCAATTCCTAACTTTAAACTATGCAGCTCGGGAAGATCTAATGGATACCCCATTAGACAATCCTGACATGGAAAAATTTACAGATGGCAGTTCTTTTGTTCGGGATGGAAAGCATAAAGCAAGTTTTGCCCTGGTGACTGCTGAACAGGTTTTGGAAGCAAAATCTCTCCCCCAGGGAACCAGTGCTCAGTTAGGGGAGCTTGTGGCTCTGACCTGAGCTCTAGAGTTAAGCAAAGGGCAGTGGGTAAATATCTACACTGATTCTAAGTATGCTTATTTGACTTTACATGTTCATGCTGCAATATGGAAAGAAAGACAGTTTAAAACAGCAAAAGGAGAACCTATTAAGCATTTCAGAGAGATCAAGAGACTTTTAACTGCTATATATTGTCCTAAAGAAGTAGCTGTTATGCATTGCAAAGGGCACAGCAGGGATGGGAGTACAGTAGCTGGAGGTAATCAGCTGGCTGACTGTCAAGCCAGAAAAGCAGCACTTTACAAAGCCCCTTCACTGCAGATGCCTTTGATCTGGGCAGGTCCTGTGGAACAGGAAAAACCACAATATACTGAGTAAGAATTAGAAAGATATGAAAAAAGAGGAACAAAGATTACTAATAAAGGATGGTTACAGTCTGAGGATGGACGATTAAAAATTCCTGAAAATGCTCAATGGAAAATTCTTAAGGGTTTACATCAGAGTTGTCATTTGGGTGTGGAAAGTACTTATCATGGCTTCTCGTTTGTTTGAAGGTAAAAATGTAATGAAAACTTTAAAAAATATTATCAAAAGGTGTGAGGTTTGTCAGAAAAATAACCCAAAGACTGAAAAGCTAACGAAATCTGGATTACAATGAAGTGGAAAGTATCCTGGAAAAGACTGGGTAATTGATTTTACTCATATACCAAAACCTAATGGATATTCTTGCTTACAAGTTTGGGTATATAGTTTTACTGGACGGATTGAGGCTTTTCCCTGTCGTAGTGAACAGGCTAAGGAGGTTATAAAGATTTTAATCCATGCAATTATCCCCAGGTTTGGGCTGCCAGGAAGCCTTCAGAGTGACAATGGCTCCGCCTTTAAAGCTGCTGTAACTCAGGGTTATCTAAAGCTCTAGGAATAGAATATCACTTACACTGTTCCTGGAGATCCCAATCCTCAGGAAAGGTTGAAAAAGCTAATGACATTATCAAAAGACATCTGAGCAAATTACCTCAAGAGACGCAGGACAATTAAAGTCCTACCCATAGCTCTAATGAGGGCTCGAACTCCCCTCAGAAAGGAGGAACTGTCCCCCTTTGAATGTATTTATGGAAGGCCTTTCTTACACACAGACATTGTTATAGACCCTGAAGCCTTGGAATTAATTAGTTATGTAACTCAGCTCTCGGCTATTCAACAGACATTAACAAAACTCCAGGAGACGACTCCTGACCCCGCCTCTGAGTCAAGCAAGCCAGGAACTGAGGTCCTCATAAAAACTTTGGGATCTGGGGGCCCATCCCTTGAGCCCCTCTGGGAAGGCCATTACCAGGTTATTCTTTCTTCTCCCACAGCTGTCAAAGTGCCAGGAATTGATTCGTGGGTATATCACACTCGAGTTAAGAGGTGGCACCCTGACCAAAGCTAAGTGACATCTTTTTATGTCTTTATTTTCTATGCTCTGACTTTGTACTTTTCAGACGGGCCTGATAACCTATGTGAGCTTACTTCTACTGACTCCAAATATCCTAGTCTGCCATTGGATCCTCAAGACAATGCCTTCCTGTCCTGGCCTCATTCCTATGCTGCATTCCACAATCGGTCTAACTGCGGGGTCAGTGGAACAAACCCCTCTTCATCAGTGGAAGGCTTCCCATGGTGGACATCTCCACTTCAAGGAAAAGACTTTCTCCAAGTGTGTGAATACCTTCAACAACAGTCACATGCGATGCCTCTCCTTCATCTGATGACATCTACCAAGCCTAAAATGGATGGGTGCAACACTTTGTATGTTTAACTATGGACATAAAGTGGCTTTTAATTTTATTATACATTGTCTTGGTTCAATGACTTTTGCTACACATAAAGCAAATAGGTCTAGATCTAATGGTTTTTTACCTGACGTTTTTCACATATGGGATGAGGTTATATGGCTAACTCCTGAAAAAGGACTTTTAATATCTACTGCCCCTATATGCTGAGAACAAACAGCTGCTGCTGCTGCTAAGTTGCTTCAGTCATGTCTGACTCTGTGCGACCCCACAGACAGCAGCCTACCAGTCTCCGCCACTGGGATTCTCCAGGCAAGAACACTGGAGTGGGTTACCATTTCCTTCTCCAATGTATGAAAGTGAAAAGTGAAAGTGAAGCCTCTCAGTCGTGTGCGACTCTTTGCGACCCCATGGACTGCAGATTCCAGGCTCATCCGTCGATGGGATTTTCCAGGCAAGAGTACTGGAGTGGGGTGCCATTGCCTTCTCCGGAGGACAAACAGAACCATCCCCAAAAGTTAGCCAACAACTTAATTACAATGATTGGAAACAATTGGGATTTTTGCCTCAGAAAATATGCAACATAATCATTCCAATGTTTTCTAACCCCGGTTCAAGTTCTCCCTTTGTGTGGCCAGGCACTAATTGGGACTGGATATCTCAGTCACGCTGGCTTGCTCCAAACAGAACTTACTGGATATGTGGCTCTTAATATGGGCACGGCTTCTCCCTGGTTGGATAGGGAGATGCACTCTGGGTCTAGCCTTTACTCATGGCTTTGTATTTTCAGAGCTTTTAGAAAAGCCTGATAATTTACCCCACCTTAAATCTCCATGGGCCAGATTGGTATTTCACTGATATGATTATTTGGCTGCAGTGTTTCTTCCCTCTTTGAAAACTACAGATGTTATGCTACAAGTGGATGCTTTGACTAATTTTACTCCACAGGCATCATAAGATTCTCCAAAGGCTATTTAAGCTCTTAATGCTGAACAAGCACAAATTAAAAAGGTGGTTTTACAAAACAGATTGGCTTTAGATATTTTGACAGCTGCGCAAGGAGGAACGTGTGCTATTACTCATACCCAATGCTGTACATATATATCCAATATGAACACAAATGTTACTTATTTTACTAAACACATGAACAAGATGATTGGGGCCATGGATACTCCTGAAGCCTCAATTGCCTCACTTTGGGAGACGTTAACCAGTTCCCCATGGTGGACAACTATCTTAATTATAATAATTCTGATTGTTTTCTTTTTACTGTTTGCTCCCTGCATCTGTAACTGTATAACTAGATTTGTTTCTAGCCTCATGAAAGCTTTCAAGTTGCAAATGGTTGCTCAAACTTCTGCTACTGCTGCAGCTGCCTCCAACTACTATTTGGGGCCCCTGGATCAGATATCCTCAATATGAGGATTAAGAAAATATGCTGCCTCACCAATTTAGGGACAACACCCCTTCTCAGCTCAGAAGCAGTTATGGAACGAAAACAACGCCCCTTTTCCCTAGGCAACATAATTCTCCTAAAAGAAAAGTGGGGAATGAGAGTATAACAGGCAGGAAAGCAGGGGTCTCCAAATGTAGGAAATAGCCTGCAAGTGTCAGACATTATTCTCTCTCTTAAGCAGCAGGAGGAAACAAACTAGCGATTATTTTTTCCTTCTCTATACAAATTTAAAAGGAGGTTTCTCTTAAAATTCTATATTGCCATAATGACACCTGGTTTGACCTGAAGTTAACCAATGCCTTTTTCTTATGGAAATGTCTATCCTAAGCTATGCTAATGAACTATGCATTTACCCCAAACTCTGTCTTCAATTCGGTTCTGCCTCTTGGCTCAGAACCTACCTGATAAACCAGTATGTTATACTCTGATATTGTTCCTCTAACCTATATAAATGAAACTATTTATATTGTGATCTGCCCTTCTTCAAGATTCAAGTTAATCATTTTATGGCCCAAGATAAACCATTTGGTGCCAAGATTATCCCAAAATACATCTTATGGGTGATGGGCCTGGTGCCATTCTAAGTTTTGAGACATTCCTTTCTTTCATTAACAGGCTGCTGGCGACTATATAACATCCAGCTGAAAACTAGCAGGGGGTACTCTTTCTCCCCCATCTGATGCCTATGTCAGAAACTTTCTCTATCTCCTTTATACTTTAATAAAACTTTATTACACAAAAGCTCTGAGTGATCAAGCCTCGTCTTTGGCCCCAGATTGAATTCTTCTCCTCCGGGGGCCAAGAATCCCAGCATCGTAATTCAACAATAACTTTTCAGAGTCTTCTCTTGTGTTGTTGGAAGAATGTGTTTGCTATGACCACTGCGTTCTCTTGGCAGTGCTCTATTAGCCTTTGCCCTGCTTCATTCTGTACTCCAAGGCCAAATTTGCGTGTTACTCCTGATATTTCTTGACTCCTACTTTTTCATTCCAGTCCCCTATAATGAAAATGATATCTTTTTTGAGTGTTTTCTAGAAGGTCTTGTAGGTCTTCATAGAACTGTCCAACTTTAGCTTCTACAGTGTTACTGATCATGGCATAGACTTGGATTACCGTGATATTGAATGGTTTGCCTTGGAAACGAGCAGAGATCATACTGTAATTTTTGAGACTGCATCCAAGTACTGCATTTCAGACTATTTTGTTGACTATGATGTCTACTCCATTTCTTCTAAGGGATTCATGCCCAGTTGTAGATATAATGGTCATCTGAATTAAATTCACCCAATCCAGTCCATCTAATTTAGTTGATTCCTTGAATGTCTATGTTCACTCTTGTCATCTCCTGTTTGACCACTTCCAATTTGCCTCAATTCATGGAAGTAACAATCCAGGTTCCTATGCAATATTGCTTTCTACAGCATTGAATCTTGCTTCTATCACCAGTCCCACCCACAACTGGGTGTTGTCTTTGCTTTGGCTCCATCCCTTCATTCTTTCTGGAGTTATTTCCCCACTGATCTCCAGTAGCATATTGGGCGCCTACCAACCTGGGAAGTTCATCTTTCAGTGTCCTATCTTTTTGCTTTATCATACTGTTCATGGGGTTCTCAAGGCAAGAATACTGAAGTGGTTTGCCATTCCTTTCCCTAGTGGACCACATTCTGTCAGACCACTCCACCATGAGCCGTCCATCTTGGGTGGCCCCGCAAGGCATGGCTTAGTTTCATTGAGTTAGGCAAGGCTGTGGTCCGTGTGACAGATTGGCTACTTGTCTGTGAATGTGTTTTCAATCGGTCTGCCCTTTGATGCCCTCTCTCAGGGCCTACCATCTTACCTGGGTTTCTCTTACCTTGGACATGCGATATCTCTTCACGGCTGCTCCAGCAAAGTGCAGCCTCTGCTCCTTACCTTGGAAGTAAGGTAGATAATCTCAGCTGCTGCCCCTGATTTGGACGTGGGGTAGTTCATCTCCACCCTGCGTCTGCGCTCCTGTTACAGCTACCATGCATCTGCACCACCATCACAGCTGCGGCAAGCAATAATTCAACAACTTATTGTTCCTCATATTGTTTCTGTTATTATGACAGAATCGTATGTATGTTAAAAGGTACAAGCAAGACAATAATTAAAACTAATGTTCTGAAGTAAGCCTTTCAGTGGCTAGAAAAAGAGGTTCACACATAACATTTAGAAGTTTAATTCAAACCCTGCTGTCTTAAATCTTGAACTGAAAGCATAAGTTTCTACAAACTAATTATATCCCATTCTATTTTAATTTTTAAGGAAAATGTGTGCTTCCTTCTCCGACCACTGTAAAGCCTAGAAGAAATGGCAACTTGATAACAGGGACTATTCTGAGGTCTAACATTGAGCTTCTAAATACATTTTTTATCAGAAGATCTTAAAGAGATGGCTGATTTCAGGACTGGGTAAAGAAATGCTCAAAATAATCTTGGGAATCATGAAGGACCAGAAAGCTGAGGGACTTCAAAGACAAATGGGGACTGGACAGAAAGTTTATGAATCCAAAGGAAAAGGCTAAACATCTAACAGTTTGTTGGGCAGAGTGATGTTTCTGCTTCTCAACACACTGTTTATGTTTCCCAAAGCTTTCCTGCCAAGAAGCTGACGTCT
Organism: Ovis aries; assembly: GCF_016772045.2. Taxonomy (NCBI): domain Eukaryota; kingdom Metazoa; phylum Chordata; class Mammalia; order Artiodactyla; family Bovidae; genus Ovis; species Ovis aries. Next base: position 35,349,970 of record NC_056074.1, read on the forward strand.
TCTGATTTCATGGCTGCAGGCAGCATCCACTGTGGTTTTAGAAGTTAAGATGAAGAAATCTGTCACTGCTTCCAACTTTTCTCCTTCTATTTGCCATGAAGGATGGGGCTGGATCCCATGATGTTAGTTTTTAAATATTTAATTTTAAGCTGGCCCAATGTGTCCAAATGTTAATAGTCAACATCTAAATTGTCACTGTGATAGACAGCTAGGCCACCAACTCAACATTCTGAGCACTGAGAAAGAAAAATATTCATCAGTATTTATGCTATGTTTGTTTCTATTAAGCATAGGTTATGTAACTACAAACGGTTCCAGGGAAACAAGCTAGACTGTCCCTTCTAGGGGTGATGAGAGAGTGATGGGGAGCAGCTATAATACAGATGAAGCCTAACTCACTGGCCTGCAGCTCACCTCCTGCTGCGGAGGTCTGGTTCCTAATAGACCAAGGACTGGTACTGTTCCTGACCCACTGTGCTTATATTGTGGACTCCTGCTCTAAACCCAATAGTGGGACATTCTGTAGGACAAACCACCCTGCTTCCTCCCTGTTCCTGAACAAACAAATGGCATTAAAATTGGGAGAGTAACAGTTACTTAGTCCTAAAGGAGAACAACCAAGTCAATATATGACTACATTCTTTTAATTAACTGTGAAAAGACATCTGCTTTTTGAGCATCAGGGAAATTTGCACATGGACTGGATATAAAATGTTCATTTTGGAGGGAACAAAAGAGCATTTTTTTCATGTCCTATCATTCTACTACAAATACTCATTATGTACATTTTGTGAAATGTTCATCGTGTCCCTAAAATACTTCAGGAAAAATGAATAAAGGGTAAAAGAGAGAATGAAATGACAGTCTGTCTTGATTTAAAAACCGATAGCTGCTATGCTATGCATAGCTGCTATGGATTATATTGTGTCCACCCTTGACTCCCAATGTGATGGAATTAGGAAGTAGGGCCTTTGGGAGGTACCCAGTTTGACATGGGATTTTGATGGTGGTCCCTCATGATGGGATTAGCCTCTCCCTCTTTTTCTCTCATTATTTTGGGTACTGTTCATTCCCCCTGTGAATCCAGATTTTCACTTCTTTTTAAATTCCTTCTGACTTGAGACCTTTTATAAAAGGTGGTGGTGATGCAGTCTTATATTGTTCTATGTGTGAGAACATATTTTATCTTGTTTTTGATGTGTATTTTTCTTGGGTATAGAATTCTGAGTGAATTATATTTCTCTCAGCATTTAAGATGTGGTTCCAGTGTCCTCTGGCTAACATTGTTTCATTTGCCTAATCTGCTGTCATCCCCATTTTTTGTCCTACTGTGTCTATTTTTCCTTCTGGTTACATTTCTTTCGTTGATTGTCTTAAACCATGAATTATGATGTGCCTCTGCATAATTGTCATATTTCTTGTCCTTGAATTAATTGAGCTTCTGTGTTAATGGGTTTAAAGCTTTCATTATCCCTGGGAATTTTTCAGCCAGTAATTATGATGTTCTTTTCTCTATTCTCCTCCCGATTACTTCCTGTGGGATTCTATTTACATATATTTTAGCACTCTTAAACTTACTTCAAATCTCTCTGATGCACAATTAAAGTTTTCCACAATCTTTGCATTTCTATTTTACATGTCTGTATTTAACATACTGAATAATCTTCAGCTTCATGAATATAAGCATTGTTGATATAGTAAACATTATAATGTCCTTCCCTGCTAATTATGTAGTAAATATTTAACTTGTGTTTTTACTAATTTTTTTTCCCCTTGTTATGGATATTTTCTTTCCTCTTTACACATCTGTATTTTTTTTTAGTTTTAAATTTATTATTTATCTTAATCAGAGGATAATTACCTTACAATATTGAGATAAAACTAGGACAAATACTTTCACAATTTATATAGAAATTTTAAATTGGATTGTGGATGTGGTCACTTTACTTTTGGATGCTGGATATTTTTTTAATTTTCATAAATTATCCCTTTCACTCTTTGCAAACACTGTTAATTTCTAGGAAACAATTGCATTTTTTGAACGCTTGCTGTAAAGTTTTTTAAGCTGAGATGAAACCAGCTTTTAGACCAGGTTTACCATTGCCCACTAGGATGTTAATATTGTCTTCAGGGCCCTATTGATTTCATAGGAATTATGAGTAATTTCAAGGACAGTCCTAAGATAGTGGAGGAATAGGACAGGGAGAACACTTTCTCCCCAACAAATTCATCAAAAGAACATTTGAACACTGAGTAAATGCCACAAAACAACTTCTGAATGCAGGCAGAGGACATCAGGCTCCCAGAAAAGCAACCCATTGTCTTTGAAAGAAGGTAGAAAAAAATATAAAAGATGAAAAGAGAGACAAGAGAAGTAGGGATGGTGATCTGTCCCCAGAAGGGAGTCTTAGAAAAGAGAGAACTTTCCAAACAGCAGGAAACACTCTCACTGGCAAGTCTGTGGTGAGCCTTGGAAACTTAGAGGGCAACATAATTGGTTGGAAAAATAAATAAATAATTTAAACCCACAGATTACACACCCAATGGTAACTCCCAGTGGAGAAGCAGCACAGACCCCTGCATCTGCCACTAGCAAGTTGGGGCTGGGCAGGGAGGTATGGGCTGCATTGCTTAAAGTAAGGACCGGGCCTGAATCCACTGAGGGAAATCTGAGGGAACTAACTTGAGATAGCATACCAAACCCTTTGATAGCTACCCCAGAGAAAAGCCCTAAACTAAGACACCACCAGGCCTGCTCACAGAACAAAGGATTGAGCAGAGCTAGCTGGCTGGCCCATTCCCTGCCAAAGACAGGGAGGCAAGGGCAGCCAGAGCTGGAAGGGGGCAACCATGGCCCCAGAGAGGCATCATCTACCAAATTGCAAGTAGGCTTCATTGTTAACCAAGACTTCTTGGGATTCTGGATGGTCAACATCCGCCTGAGGAGCTGCGCCAGTTGTACACCCAGAAAAATGAGCAGCAGGGACGGGAGAGGCAATAAGTCACAGTGGACGCACTCTCCAAACATCTGGTCACCTGAGCGGCTCTTACTTGGGAAAGTCACAAAACGCAGGCCCAACTGAGTCTGTGCCTTTGAGGAGTACCTGAGTACCTGAACCTGAGCGGCTTTAGACCTGGGAAGTTCATAAAACCCAGGGCCCTCTTCAGACAGTTCCCTGCAGAGCAACCTAGAGCCTGAGCAGTGTAGACTGGGAAAGCACACACGCCCCCGTGAGAGGGGGCAAACCCAGTGTGTCCAAGACACTGGGAGCACTCCCCACACACGCCAGTGATATTTGTTTGCAGCATTCCTCCGTCCCCACAGCACGACTGAACAAGTGAGCCTAAAAAATTGTCCACGAACATCCCCTTGGGTCAGGGTGAAATTAGACACTCAAGAGACCAGTAAACAGAAGAAGCTAAAACAGAGGGAATGACCCTGGAAGTGACAGGTGCAATAGATTAAAACCCTGCAATTAGCACCGACTACGTAAGGAGAAGACTATAGATCCTGAGAAGTATAAGCTGGATGAAGGATCTATCTGAAAGCAAACTGACCCCACATGGTTTACAACAACAGCAGAGAAAGTCCTAGATATATTTTTTTTTATTATTTTCATTCTTTAAATTTATTATTACTTTTTAAAGTTTTAAGTCCTCTACTACTCATTTAATTTTCATTTTTATAACCTGCTATTACTTTGAAAAAAAAGAAGACCCTATTTCTTAAAGCAAACTTCATATATATATATATATATACATATATATATATAATAATTTTTGTGACTTTGTTTTTTTCCTTAAATATTGTATTTTTGAGAATCCAACTTCTACTCTAGATGTTCAATTTTTGATTTTTGGTATTTGTTATCAATTTTGTACCTTTAAGAACCCAATCTTCAGTAACAATTTTTACTCGGGAGAGAGATCACTGGCCTGCTTGCTCGCTCCCAATTTGGATCTCCTTTTTTCCACCAGGTCACCTCTTTCTCCCCCCTCCCCGTTCTCTTCTCTACACAACACTGTGAATCTCTTTGTGTGTTCCAGACTGTGGAGAACACTTAGGGAACTGATTACTGGCTGGATCTGTCTCTCTCATTTTGATTCCCTCCCTTTATCACTCTGGCAACCTCTGTCTCCTTCCTCCCTCTTCTTTTCTCTGTGTAACTCTGTGAACATCTCTGAGGGATTCAGACTGTGGACAGCACATCACTTCAGTTAAGTTCAGTCGCTCAGTCATGTCTGACTCTTTGTGACCCCATGAATTGCAGCACACCAGGCCTTCCTATCCATCACCAACTCCAGGAGTACATTCAAACCCACGTGCATCGAGTTAGTGATGCCATCCAGCCATCTCATCCTCTGTCGTCCCCTTCTCCCCTGCCCCCAATCCTTCCCAGCATCAGAGTCTTTTCCAGTGACTCAACACTTCAAATGAGGTGGCCAAAGTGCTGGACTTTCAGCTTTAGCATCACTGCTTCCAAAGAGCACCCAGGACTGATCTCCTTTAAAATGAACTGGTTGGTCTTCTTGCAGTCCAAGGGACTCTCAAGAGTCTTCTCCAACATCACAGTTCAAAAGCATCAGTTCTTCAGTGCTCAGCTTTCTTCATAGTCCAACTCTCACATCCATACATGACCACAGGAAAAACCATTGCCTTGACTAGACAGACTTTGTTGGCAAAGTATGTCTCAGCTTTTGAATATGCTATCTTGATTGGTCATGACTTTCCTTCCAAGGAGTAAGCGTCTTTTAATTTCATGGCTGTAGTTACCATCTGCAGTGATTTTGGAGTCCCCCCAAAATAAAGTCTGACATTGTTTCCACTGTTTCCCCATCTATTTCCCATGAAGGGATGGGGCCAGATACCATGATTTTAGTTGTCTGAATGTTGAGCTTTAAGCCAAATGTTTCACTCTCCTCTTTCACTTTCATCAAGAAGCTTCTTTTTAGTTTCTCTTCACTTTCTGCCATAAGGGTGGTGTCATCTACATATCTGTGGTTTTTGATATTTCTCCTAGAAATCTTGATTCCATCTTGTGCTTCTTCCAGTCCAGCGTTTCTCATGATGTACTTTGCATATAAGTTAAATAAGCAGGGTGACAATATGCACCCTTGACATATTCCTTTTTTAGGCAAGTGATTACTGGCTAGCTTGCTCTTTCCCCTTTGGATTCCCTCTCTTCTCCTCCTGGTCGCCTCTTTCTCCATTCTACCTCTTCTCTTTTCTATGTAACTCTGTGAACATCTCTGAGAGATCCAGACTGTGGAGAGCACATAAGGAAGTGATTACTGGTTAGCTTGCTCTCTCCTCTTTTGATTCTCCCTCTTCTACTCCAGGTCACCTCTATCTCCCTCCTCCCTCTTCTATTCTCCATGTAACTCTGTGAACCTCTCTGGGTGTCCCTCACTGTGGAGAAATTTTTTCCTCTTTAACCTAGATGTTTTATCATTGGTGCTGTAGAGATGAAAAAGTCTTGAGACTACTGTAAGAGTAAGACTAAAAACCAGAGGCAGGAGGCTTAAGTCCAAATCCTGAGAACACCAGAGAACTCCTCAGTCCAGTGAACCATAATCGATAGGAGCTCATCAAATGCCTCCATACCTACACTTAAATCAAGTACCACCAAAAGGCCAAAAAGTTGCAGAGCAAGACATATGACACCTATTCTCCAGCAACACGGGAACATAGCCTTGAACTTCAATATACAGGGTGCCCAAAGTCACTCCTAACCCACTGACATCTCATAACTCATTACTGGACACTTCATTGCACTTCAGAGAGAAGAAATCCAGCTCCACCTACAGAACACAGAAACAAGCTTCCCTAAGCAGGAAACTTTGACAAGCCTCCCATCCAACCCCACCCACAGCAAGGAAACTCCACAATAAAGAGAACTCCACAAACTGCCAGAATACGGAAAGGTGACCCTAAATGCAGCAATATAAACAAGATGAAGAGGCAGATAAATACACAGCAGGTAAAGGAACAGGATAAATGTCCACCAAACCAAACAAAAGAGGAAGAGAGAGGGAATCTACCTAATAAAGAATTCTGAATAATGATAATGAAAATGATCTAAAATCTTGAAACCAAAAAGAAATTACAGACAAATAGCCTCAAGACAAGGATTGCGAAGATGCAAGAAAGGTTTAACAAGGACCTAGAAGAAATAACAAAGAGTCAATATATAACAAATAATGCAATAAATGAGATCAAAAACACTCTGGAGGTAAGCAAGAGTAGAATAACAGAGGCAGAAGATAGGATAAGTGAGGTAGATGATAGAATGGTAGAAATCAGTGAAACAGAGAGGGAAAACAGAAAAAGAATTAAAAGAAATGAGGACAATCTCAGAGACCTCTGGGACAATGTTGAAAGCCCCAACGTTTGATTCATAGGAGTCCCAGAAAAAGAAGACAACAAGAAAGACCATGAGAAAATATTTGAGGTAATAGTTGAAAACTTCCCTAAATTGGGGAAGGAAATAATCACCCAAATCCAAGAAACCCATAGAGTTCCAAACAGATTAAACCCAAGGCAAAACACCCCAAGACACATATTAATCAAATTAAGAAAGATCAAACACAAAGGACAAATATTAAAAGCAGCAAAGGAAAAACAATAAATATCACACAAGGGGATTCCCACAAGGATAACAACTGATCTTTCAAAAGAAATTCTTCAGTCCAGGAGGGAATGCCAAGGCATACTTAAAGTAATGAAAGAAAAAAAACCTACAGCCCAGATTACTGTACCAGCAAGGATCTCATTCAAATATGAAGGAGAAATCAAAAGGTTTACAGACAAGCAAAAGCTGAAAGAATTCAGCAGCACCAACCCAGCTCTCCAACCAATACTAAAGGATCTTCCCTAGAGAGGAAACAGAGAAAGGGTGTATAATCTTGAACCCAAAATAATAAAGTAAATGGCAACAGGATTATACTTATCAATAATTACCTTAAATGTAGATGGGTTGAATCCCTCAAACAAAAGACAAAGACTGGCTGAATGTATACAAAACCAAGACCCCTATATATGTTGTCTACAAGAGACCCACCTCGAAACAAGGGACACATTCAGACTGAAAGTGAAGGACTGGAAAAAGATATCTCACACAAATAGAGACCAAAAGAAAGCAGGTGTAGTAATACTCATATCAGACTGAAGGGTTAATGTGGCCACAATAGGGAAAGTGGAGATGTGCTGCTTGCAAACAAGATGTTCTGCCAAGGAGACGGACACAGCCTAGAGATTGATGGTCCCTTGCAAATAAGGGAACATTCCCTTCTTGTGATAAGGGCTCTGGACAGACTCTACAGAAGGCCGGAATTTCACTCCCCTTTGCTGTACAATAACATGTATGCACCTGCTCTGTACTGAAAAGGCTTACTCATGTAGTCTGGAATTCTGCCTAGGGGGGCTTTATAATAATAAAGCCCAAATAGTTTGGGCAGTTCTGTTCTGTTCCTCCAGCCGGAGTGTGTACGTGTCGTCTGTCCTTTGTGTGTGTCTTGTTTTATGTCATTTCACTCGTAATCTCCAACATCTGGTGCCCAACGTGGGGCTTGAGTGAAACTGAAAGGGTGAGTAACCCTGGGGGGATTTTAAATCCATAGCAGGGGAACTTTCAGGAAAATCATGGGGGAATTCCTCACCCTAGCAGGGGAACTTTCAGAAAATCATGGGGAATTCCTCACCCTAGCAGGGGAACTTTCAAAAAATCATAGAGAATTGCTAGGGGAATTCATGTACATTGAGTTAGTCAAAGGACTTCTCCACTCCATAGGCGTTAAGGCCTCAACTCGTCGGTTGAGTGAGCTCTTTCGCTTGGTGGAGCAATATTGTCATTGGTTTCAATATCAAACTAAGTTACAGTTAAACTTAAAGGAATAGAAAATAATTCAAAAAGAATTTAAAAAGCAACATCAAAGGGGTAATGTGATCCCTTTGAAGTTATAGACTTTGTGTAGTGCTATAACACAGGCTTTGACCTTGCTCTCTACTGATAATAAAACTAAATCTAATGCTTCAAGGAGGGGAGAAATAATTTATGAGGATGTGTCAGACGTTGGTGGGGCTTCTGCATTGCCTGAAGGCAAGGATACAAATGAGCCTCCTCCTGTAAATGGTGAAACATCTGATAGTTCAAAATCAGATTCGGAGGCTTCTCCGGTTTTGTCAGAGGAAGGCAAGGAGATTAAAGAAATGACCCATCTATTCCGGGAATGGTAAAAATCCCTTAAAGAGAAGAAAAAATCTACACCCTCTGCTCCTCCTTGTGCTTCTCTTTTCCCCACTGCGGTTAATTGGCCCGATGTGGGCAGGGAACGTTGTCGGTTCTCCTTTCCTTTGTCTATGCTTCATGATGATAACTTGCCTGCTCCCACTGGTGGGTTTATTGACCCTCCACAATTATTTCCCATCCAGAGACAGCAGGATGGCAATGTGATAAATGTTCAATATGCTCCTTTAGAATATAAATTTTTTAAAGATCTTAAAGCTACAATAGCGCAATACGGTCCTCAATCTCCCTTTATTTTGGCTATGCTAGATTCATTGGGGAAATGCAAATTAGGGGAAGATAAAATTTCAGAGATATTATTACAAACTTTAACATTTGAAAATGCAAATCCTAAATACAAGCGTATACTGAAACCTTTAAAGGGACAGGGCGCATCTATAGCTAAATATATCAGAGCCTGCTCGGAAATAGGAGAGACTAAGCATCAGGCTAATGTCTTTGCTACAGCCTTGGCCAAAGTTATGAGACCACCAAAGGGAGGTAACTGCTTTCATTGTGAAAAACCTGGTCATATTAAAAAAAAAAAAAAGTCAAAAATTGAAAGCTGATCAAGGTGCAATTCCTAAAGACAAATCTCTTGCTTAAAAAAAAAAAAAAAAAAGACTTCTCCTAGACTTTGCCATCGGTGCAAAAAGGGGTTTCATTAGACTAATAAATGCAGATTTAAAACGGACAAAATGAGCAACCCGATACCAAAAAACTATCCTGCAGGCCTAAGTCCTTGGGGCCCAAGAACAATACGGGAGACTTCTCCTCCTTGCCCTCCTCCCATCCCATCTGCCCCAACCCTATTCCCTCCCAAAAACCGTTATGAGTCGATGACCTGTTAAAAAGACCTCAAATGATGGTTTCAGACTTATGGTCTGCTACTTCAGGGAGTGCTGCTGCTGATTTGCCACTAACTGATAATGGCCTTTTGTCACCAGGGAGAAGCATTTATAAATTAAAAACAAATGTATTTAGACCACTGCCTAAAGGCACTTTTGGCTTGATATTAGGCCGTAGCAGCTCGGCTTTGAGAGGTTTAACCACAATTCCTGGGGTAATAGACTCTGACTATGTTAAAAAAAAAAATTAATTATGGTCTCTATTTCTACCACACTTTTATTGTTAGCTGAAAAACATATTGCTCAAATACTTCTACCTTATCACCCCTTTTTGGCTCTTCCTAATAAACAAACAAAAAGATTTAAGAATACTGGGCAGTACCACTTCACACAAGTCAGAATGGCTGCGATCCAAAAATCTGCAAGCAATAAGTGCTGGAGAGGGTGTGGAGAAAAGGGAACCCTCCTACACTGTTGGTGGGAATGCAAACTAGTACAGCCACTATGGAGAACAGTGTGGAGATTCCTTAAAAAATTGCAAATAGAACTACCTTATGACCCAGCAATCCCACTTCTGGGCATACACACCGAGGAAACCAGAATTGAAAGAGACACATGTACCCCAATGTTCATCGCAGCACTGTTTATAATAGCCAGGACATGGAAACAACCTAGATGTCCATCAGCAGATGAATGGATAAGAAAGCTGTGGTACATATACACAATGGAGTATTACTCAGCCGTTAAAAAGAATTCATTTGAATCAGTTCTGATGAGATGGATGAAACTGGAGCCGATTATACAGAGTGAAGTAAGCCAGAAAGAAAAACACCAATACAGTATACTAACACATATATATGGAATTTAGGAAGATGGCAATGACGACCCTGTATGCAAGACAGGGAAAGAGACACAGCTGTGTATAACGGACTTTTGGACTCAGAGGGAGAGGGAGAGGGTGGGATGATTTGGGAGAATGACAGTCTAACGTGTATACTATCATGTAAGAATTGAATCGCCAGTCTATGTCTGACGCAGGATGCAGCATACTTGGGGCTGGTGCATGGGGATGACCCGGAGGGATGTTGTGGGGAGGGAGGTGGGAGGGGGGTTCATGTTTGGGAACGCATGTAAGAATTAAAGATTTTAAAATTAAAAAAATAAAAAAAATAAAAAAAAAAAAGAATACTGGGCAACATATATTTAAAAAAAAATGCTTATCAAAGATTCCCACCCTGTTCCCTCCTTGATTATACAAAAAAACAAAACAAAACAAAACAAAACAAAACACCACAACTTTAAAAGACTAATAGACGCAGGGACAGATGTTTCAGTCATTTCTTCTAAACAATGGCCCTAAGATTAAAAAAAAAAAGAAAGAAAGCCCTTTAATGCTGACGAGATTGGGCTCCATTACAAATGTCTTGAAGGCTTAAATAAAATAAAAAAGGGGGAGATGAAGTGTTAATGTGGCCACAATAGGGAAAGTGGAGATGTGCTGCTTGCAAACAAGATGTTCTGCCAAGGAGACAGACACAGCCTAGAGATTGATCTTGCAAATAAGGGAACATTCCCTTCTTGTGATAAGGGCTCTGGACAGACTCTGCAGAAGGCCGGAATTTCACTCCCCTTTGCTGTATGATAATATGTATGCACCTGCACTGTACTGAAAAGGCTTATTCATGTAGTCTGGAATTGTGCCTAGGGGGGCTTTATAATAATAAAGCCCAAATAGTTTGGGCAGTTCTGTTCTGTTCCTCTGGCCGGAGTGTGTACGTGTCGTCTGTCCTTTGTGTGTGTCTTGTTTTATGTCATTTCACTCGTAATCTCCAACATCAGACAAAATAAACTTTGAAACAAAGGCTTTGAAAAGAGACAAAGAAGGCCACTATATAATGATCAAAGGATCAATCCAAGAAGAATATATAACAAGTATAAATATAAATGCACCCGACATAAGAGCATGACAATATGTAAGACAAATGCTAACAAGTGTGAAAGGGAAATTAACAATAACACAATAATAGTGGGAGACTTTAATACCCCATTCACACCTATGGCAAGATCAACTAAACAGAAAATTAACAAGAAAACACAAACTTTAAATGATACAATAGACCTGTTAGACCTAATTGATATCTATAGGACATTTCAAGCCAAAACAATGAATTTCACCTTTTTCTCAAGTGCACACGGAACCTTCTCCAAGAGAGATCACATCCTGGGCCATAAATCTAGCTTTGGTAAACTCAAAAAAATTGAAATCATTCCAAACATCTTTTCTGACCACAATGCAGTAAGAGTAGATCTCAATTACAGGAGGAAAACTATTAAAAATTCCAGCAAATGGAAGCTGAACAACACGCTGCTGAATAAGTAACAAATCACAGAAGAAGTCAAAATATGCATAGAAATGAATGAAAATGAAAACACAACAACCCAAACCCTGTGGGACACTGTAAAAGCAGTGCTAAGGGGAAGGTTCATAGCAATACAGGAATACCTCAAGAAACAAGAAAAAGAAATAAGATCATGAAACAGGAGGGAAGAGGGCAGAGCACAACCTTTGAAAGAATGACATAGCACAAGGGTATAATGTAAACCAATTAAAATCAATTGAATCCAAGATGACAAGTCAAATTCAAGTAAACCTTAATCCCCAATCTATAAGCCAACATACCCACCCAGAGTTGGCAGGACAGCTCCAAGGCGCTGTGAAAAAGATGGGGGAGTGGGTGGTTCCCCAATGGGTGGGATGATCCTCTCACTCCTTAGCATACGAATTCACCCTGCTTGCAAAACCTAGCCAGGCAGCATTCCATGACCTGTACCCTGTAGAGTGCAGTACTTTTCTCTGAATCTTAACAAGTTTACTTGGTAAGTCTATCGCTTTGACTCTCAATGAATTTTTGTAACGAGATCTCAGAGCCTAAGCTTTATTAATTTAGGCCGGGCTTGAGTCCCAGGAGAGAGCTGAAGGACAGGAAGAAAAAGCAGTGGGAAAAACGTGTCAAGGAATCCCCTTCATAGCCCACCGGAAAATTTGCTAAATATCTAACCGGTGCTCACCATTTCTTTGGTCCCATCCTTGGTACAGAGAAAAGAAAGGACAAAAGAACCCCCATCGGCTTGTGTAACAGCTACTGAGGCTCAGCAGATAGCACCTTTTGGACATGCTGAGGAGTAGCCTCTCCAGAGTCCCTCAGTTTTGCCCCCTGCTGCCCACCTGTTCACGGGAGGTTCGAGGAAACAAGAAATGAGAGATTGTAAAGGAATTAAGATTTTGTTAGGCATGTCCCTCCAGCCAGAAGAGCAAGGACCTCTTACCTTAACTGGAGTTCTCCTGGGATCTGAGACTGGGCTGCGTGGGCTTTCCGTTGTCCCGGTTTCCACAACGATGGGCCTTCCCCTGCGCTGGATTTTCTTCGCATTCTGCCTCTACAGCGAGAGCTTCACTGAGTTGGGCTCCTGCTGTGCTTGGCCTCTTCCAAGCGGAGGTTGTTTCAGCCAGGTTAAACCCAAGTCACAGCACCATAGATGTCACTCGAGTGTATGTTCCTTGATTCTTTGTCTTGTCACAACAGAGATTTAGAGTGATGGATATTAAAGCCCCCTTGGTGTGTCACAGCTCTCAGGTCTTAGACTGTGTTATAGCTCTCAGGTCTCAAATGGACCATGTTATAGCTCTTAGACAAATCAGTGTTACAGCTCAGTGTTACAGCTCTATTTTATTTAGAAGATACCATGAAAATCAATCTTTGAGGCATGAGGGCACGTTGATCTAAAGACAGGAGAAGAGCGTCCCAGCGCGTGGGGGAGAGAGAGCGAGAGCTAGCTTTGGCCCCTCAGTTTATATGCTTATCTCTCCCTGGGCCTGTTCTAAGTAAATTGGGCCAGCCAGGAGTGTGGCTTATTTTTCCTGAGGTCCTCACTCCGGTCCTCGGACCTTCCTTGTCTTATAGCCACTGCCATTTTGGACTCCTTTTCCCTATTATACCTACCTAACAGTTCCATGACTGCTTCCAAGTTGAGAAGGGGCGTTGTCCCTAAATTGGTGAGGCAAGATATTCTCCTAATCCTCATATTGAGGATATCTGATCCAGGGGCCCCAAATAGTAGTTAGAGGCAGGTGCAGCAGAAGCAGGAGTTTGAGCAACCATTTGTAACTTAAAAGCTTTCATGTGGCTAGAAACAAATTTAGTTACACAGTTACAGATGTAAGGCAACATAGTCATTAAAACAAGTTAAAATCAAAATTAAAAATCATATTATTTCCATAGTTAAAGTACAATGTGTTGCACCAGTCCATTTTAGGGTTGTTAGATGTCATCAGATGAAGAAGAGGCATCGCATGTGACTGTTGTTGAAGGTATTCACACACTTGGAGAAAGTCTTTTCCCTGAAGTGGAGAAGTCCACCATGGGAAGCCTTCCACTGATGAAGAGGGAAGTGCTCCAAGACCCAGCAGTTAGACTGATTGTGGAATGCAGGATAGGAATGAGCCCAGGACAGGAAGGCATTGTCTTGAGAATCCAATGGCAGACTCAGGATATTTGGAGTCAGCAGAAGTAAGCTCACATAGGTTATCAGGCCCATCTGGAAAGTACAAAGTCAGAGCATAGAAAATAAAGACATAAAAAGATGTTACTTAGTTTTGGTCAGGGTGCCACCTCTTAACTTGAGTGTGATCTACCCACGAATCAATTCCTGGCACTTTGACAGCTGTGGGAGAAGAAAGAATAACCTGGTAATGGCCTTCCCAGAGGGGCTCAAGGGATGGGCCCCCAGATCCCAAAGTTTTTATGAGGACCTCAGTTCCTGGCTCAAATAGAGGCTTGCTTGACTCAGAGGCGGGGTCAGGAGTCGTCTCCTGGAGTTTTGTTAATGTCTGTTGAATAGCTGAGAGCTGAGTTACATAACTAATTAATTCCAAGGCTTCAGGGTCTATAACAATGTCTGTGTGTAAGAAAGGCCTTCCATAAATACATTCAAAGGGGGAATGTCCCTCTTTTGGGGGGGAAGTTCGAGCCCTCATTAAAGCTATGGGTAGGACTTTAATCTAATTGTCCTGTGTCTCTTAATGTCATTAGCTTTTTCAACCTTTCCTGAGGATTGGGGTCTCCAGGAACAGTGTAAGTGATATTCTATTCTTAGAGCCTTAGATACCCTCTGAAGGCTCCCCGTGGCAGTCTAAACCTGGGGATAATTTCACAGATTAAAATCTTTATAACCTCCTTAGCCTGTTCACTACGACAGGGAAAAGCCTCAATCCATATAGTAAAAGTATCTACCCAAACTTTAAAGCAAGAATATCCATTAGCTTTTGGCATACGAGTAAAATCAATTTCCCAGTCCTCACCAGGGTACTTCCCACTTCGGTGTAATCCACATTTTGCTAGCTTTTCAGTCTTTGGGTTATTTTTCTGACAAACCTCACATCTTTTGAAAATATTCTTTAAAGTTTTCATTACATTTTTACCTTCAAACAAACGAGAAGCCATTTAGTAAGTACTCTCCGCACCCAAATGAAAACTCTGATGTAAACCCTTAAGAATTTTCCATTGAGCATTTTCAGGAATTTTTAATCGTCCATCCTCAGACTGTAACCATCCTTTATTAGTAATCTTTGTTCCTCTTTTTTCATATCTTTCTAATTCTTACTCAGTATACTGTGGTTTTTCCTGTTCCACAGGACCTGTCCCGATCAAAGGTGTCTGCAGTGAAGGGGCTTTGTAAAGTGCTGCTTTTCTGGCTTGACAGTCAGCCAGCTGATTACCTCCAGCTACTGTACTCCCATCCCTGCTGTGCCCTTTGCAATGCATAACAGCTACTTCTTTAGGATAATATATAGCAGTTAAAAATCTCTTGATCTCCCTGAAATGCTTAACACGTTCTCCTGTTGCCATTTTAAACTGTCTTTCTTTTCATATTGCAGCATAAGCATGTAAAGTCAAATAAGCATACTTAGAATCAGTGTAGATACTTACCCGCTGCCCTTTGCTTAACTCTAGAGCTTGGATCAGAGTCACAGGCTCCCCTAGCTGAGCACTGGTTCCCTGGGGAAGAGATTTTGCTTCCAAAACCTGTTCAGGAGTCACCAGGGCAAAACTTGCTTTACGCTTTCCATCCCGAACAAAAGAACTGCCATCTGTAAATATTTCCATGTCAGGATTGTCTAATGGGGTATCCATTAGATCTTCCCGAGCTGCATAGTTTAAAGTTAGGAATTGAGAACAATCGTGATCAGGTGTTTCATTTTCTTTCTCAGGAAGGAAAGTGGCAGGATTTAAATTTCCACAGACTTTAAACTTAGTGACTGGTCCTTCTAACAACAATGACTGATATTTAAGAAACCTACTGTCTGTCATCCAAATAATAACCTTAGAATTTAAGATTCCACTCACATCATGAGAAGTCAGTACAGTAAGTTTTCATCCATTAATTATTTTTAAAGCTTCAGGTGCTAATAAAGCCACTGCCCCAATTACTCTTAGGCAGTGGGGCCACCCACATGACATTACATCTAATTCTCTGCTTAGATAAGCAATAGGTTGCTGGTGAGGCCCTCGGGTTTGGGTCAAAACTCCCAAGGCCATACCTTTCCTTTCAGTGACAAAAAAATTAAATTCTGACCACGTGGGCAAGCTCAAAGCTGGGGCTTGCAGGAGAGCAGTCTGAAGAACCTTAAGAGCCTTTTGAGTTTCTGGAGACCAAACCAGTTGGTCAGTTTGGGCCTGCTTAGTTTCAGCTATAAGTATATATAAAGGCCAGGCAAGTTCCCCATAACCTGGAGTCCAAATGCAACAGTAACTTGTGATTCCCAAAAATCTTCTCAACTGTCTTAAATTCATACATAGGGGATGATTTAGTATAGGTTTAATTCTCTCAGGGCCTGTGGCCCTAGTCCCTTCTGATATGGTTAGGTCCAGATATCTAACCGATTGTTGACAAAGCTGAGCCTTTTCTCTTGATGCCTTGTAACCACAACCTGCCAGAAAGTTTAAGAAATCTTCTGAGGCTCGTGAACAAGCTTCCTCTGTCTCAGCACAGAGCAAAGTATCATCCACATATTGTAACACTACCGCTTCAGAGCTATTAAAGTTTTGTAGATCCCGAGACAAATTTTGTCCAAATAAGTGAGGACTGTCATGAAATCCCTGGGGCAAAACTGTCCAGGTTAAAAACGCACTGAATAGAAGGCATCTTTTAAATCAATTACTGAGAAATATTGGCTCGTAAGGAATTTCAGAAAATAGAATATAAGGATTAGGCACCACGGGGTGTAAAGGAACTACAGCCTCATTTATTATACGTAAATCTTGAACTAGTCTCCATTTAACATTTGATTTCTTTATGCACAAAATAGCAGTGTTGCAAGGACTGTTACAGGGAATTAATAGTCCCTGTTCCTCTAAATTTTCAATGATAGGTTTTAACCCTTCCTTAACCTCAGGTATCAGTGGATACAGCTTCTTATGTGGAAATAAGTGCGGGTCTTTGAGCTTGAAACTACAGGAATAGCATTTTGTCCTCAACCCACAGATTTTCCATCAGCCCATACTCCAGGATTTACATTTTGTTCAACTAAGGGGAGAGAAAGGGAGAGCTCCATATTCATAAAAAGAGAGGCATGGACCTTGCTCAGTATATCCCTCCCCAAAAGGGATGAGGGAGTTTCTGGCACGATCAGAAACTCGTGTGAAAATAGCACAGAATCCCAGTTGCAAGATAAAGAATAAGTGAAATAATTCCTTTTGGCTCATCCAGACAGTCCCATTATGGAAGCGGATTGGGAAGCAAGTGGACCGGGGGCTTCAGTAAGCACAGAGTAAGTTGCCCCATTATCTAAAAGGATATCGATCAATTGGCCCCCCACAATTATTAATACCCGGAGTTCCTCAGGTGTAATTAGTACTGGAGCTTGTGTGGGGACCCCCGGGCACCTTCAGTCCTGATTGTCTTGAGAGTCTGACCCTGGACACCTACACCTCTAAGGGCAGTCTGTCTTGCCGTGTGGTCCTTTGCAGAGCAGACATGGAGCAGGGGGCGGCTTAGATTCCTGAGGGCAATCCCGCTTGAGGTGGCCCTCCTTTCCACAGTAATAGCAAGCCCATCCCTTGTCACCTGGGTCCCTCTGGGCATTTTTCTCTGGCTGTTTAAGAACGTTTTTCATAGCCGTTGTGAAGGCTTCTGTCTTTTCCTTTGTCTTTTTTTTTTTTTTGCCTTTCTTTCTTTTCCTCATATTCCCTACCATAATAGACTGTCTGAGCCAGTTGTAACAGAGTATCTAAAGACTGATTTGGTTCATACGCCCGTTTTTGTAGCTTATGGCAGATATCTGGAGCTGACTGAGTGAGAAATCTATCTTTTAAGATCACTTTTCCTTCTTCACTTTTGGGATCAATCTCAATGAATCTGCTAAGAGCTTCTGTTAGTCTGTCTAGGAATTTACCAGGAGCTTCCTTCTCCTCCTGTTCTATGTTAGCCAATTTGCTATAGTTTAAATGCTTAAAACGCACTTGCCTGAGTCCTTCAAGAATACACCTGACAAAATGACTCTGATCCCGTCTTCCTTTAGCTGTGTTGTAGTCCCAGTCTGCTTCTATAGTTGGGACCACCTGATTCCCAGGGGGAGGGCCACTGTCTTGTCCTCCCTCTTCCCTACTGATTCATTACCAAGCCATTCATTTCCATAAGCAACCACTTTTCCCAAAACTCAAGTCTTTGAGTTGGAAGTCATCATTTGTCCCAAGATATACATCACATTCTTCCAAGTAAGGTCATAAGCAGAGTAACACCTTTTAAAGCTCTAATATTTTTTTCTGGGTCCTCTAAATAGTCTCCCAGATCCTCCTTGATTCTTTGTATTTTTTGATAATAAAAAGGCTTATTAACTCTCATAGACTGATTATTTCTCCCGGTGGGTGTTTCATGAAGAGACAACAGCTGTGTGGCTGTTCCTCAGTCTCTCTGGCAGCTCTGTGCATAAGATCCCAGGATAGACTGGAGAAACCTGTTATTCTTTTTCTCTTTGTCTCCTGTCATCCATCTCATCTCTTACTTCGATGGTCTGAGTTTCTACTGAAACCAGACAAGTCTGAGGTCATATGGAGACAGGAGTTGTTTGGACCTCCACGTGGGCAGTTTGAATCTCAGTATGGATTTCTACTGAGACCAAAGCAGTTTGAATCTCAGTTTGGGTTTCCACTGAGAACAAGGCAGTTTGAATCTCAGCTTACTCAGCTTGGAGCCCCGGGTACGGGGGCAAAGTAGGAGGACAAGAGGGACCTGAAGGTTTCACGTCCAAACCTATACCATTAGGACATAAGTTTGGCATATTTTGCAGAGAGAAAAAGGGCAACACTTATGCTACTTCTACCCACTTCCCTTGTTCCTTACAGAACAGATCTAATTATAAAACAGAATTATATTTAAGAGACCCTCCAACCAGCCACCATTCTCCGTCCTCGAATGGATACTGTGGTCAGGCAGTATTGCATAGGAAGACCAGGTGTGTCTTCTTTAAGCCCTGGGGATCAAATCTATCCCAGTTTTTCAGGATACAGTTCATCTGTAAGGGAGAAAAAAAGCGACCAGTGCCATTTTTCTACCGGAGGCGTCATTCCCTGCTCTAGATGGGGGTGTAGACAGACTTTACACCAAAAGCTTTTCCTTCCTGGTCGGACTTAGTCTGTCCCTTATCGACGCAGGCGCTGTTGTCGACCCTCCCGGTTCTACCACCAGGATGGGGTTGGGATGTTCCAGGGTTAGACCTGATAGCATCTCTACCTGATGTCCAGCTTTTCACCTTTAACCTTGCTGGCCTCTGATACCACCCAGAGTGCAATCAGAGTAATCTTCTGGAATGCCTGCCAAGCTAAGACTGCTGGGGGGTGGGGGGGGGGGGGTGGGGGGTGGGAATCATTCATCACCTGAGTGCCTGTGCATGACCCTGAGTATATTCCTGACCACAATGAGACCGATACAAACATAAAGCTGAGATGTTGTTTTCAGGCATCACCACACCAGTATAAGAGCCTCCTCTGGTACACTAAAAGCCAGCGTTACCAAAGGAAAAAAAAACCCATTCCAGTCCCAATATGAGTAACCTTTAACCTCAGAGGTGTTCTTGGAGCTAGAGCTCTGTCTAGCTTCTGAACTTTAGATTCCTAGCGAGGCTAGGCACTTTCTTGACTACCAATCCAAGTTTGGGACCTAAGCCACAGTACACAGTAACAGTATAGATCTTAAGTCCCTTGAAAGTCTATGATCCAATAGATTAGGTTAGAACTTCTAATTCCCAAGGAGTTATGAAATGGTCAGAGAGACTGAAAAGTTTGACCAAGAAAGGAGAGTTTGGTCCACACGCTTTGCCCATTTCTGGTCGGTTTCCAAATGTCTCCTTTGGCATTGGCAGGTCAATATAAACCCCTGACAGTTTTCTGCCATGAGCTGTATGAGATCACCGTGGAACCACCGAGCATGACTCCTCACTTGCTTCTCACAGGGCATGTCATTCATTCACACAAGCACACCGTAGAGTTAGTAAAGCACAGCATAAAACATGTTCACTAAGAGAACAAAAAACTAGAGCTCCAAGCATCCTTACCTTGTCCTGAAGGATCCCGGACGAGCCCCCAAGATGAAAGGTTGTTGTTGAATCACGACACTGGGATTCTTGGCCCCCGGAAGAAAACAATTCAATCTGGGGCCAGAGACAAAGCTTGATATCTCAGAGCTTTTGTGTAATAAAATTTTATTAAAGTATAAAGGAGATAGAGAAAGTTTCTGACTTAGGCATTAGAAGGGGGCAGTCCTAAGATGGCGGAGGAATAGGACAAGGGGAAGACTTTCTGCCCAACAAATTCATCAAAACCACATTTGAAAAATGAGGAAATTCCACAAAACAACTTTTGAATAAAGGCAGAGGACATCAGGCACCCAGAAAAGCAGCCCATTGTCTTTGAAGTTCAGTTCAGTTCAGTTGCTCAGTCATGTCTGACTCTTTGTGACCACAGCATGAATCACAGCACATCAGACCTCCTTGTCCATCACCAACTCCTGGAGTTCATCTGAGTGATGCCATCCAGCCATCTCATCCTCTGTCGTCTCTTCTCCTGCTGCCCCCAATCCCTCCCAGCATCAGAGTCTTTTTCATTGAGTCAACTCTTCTCATGAGGTAACCAAAGTACTGGAGTTTCAGCTTTAGCATCATTTCTTCCAAAGAAATCCCAAGACTGATCTCCTTCAGAATGGACTGATTGGATCTCCTTGCAGTCCAATGGACTCTCAAGAGTCTTCTCCAACACCACAGTTCAAAATCATCAATTCTTTGGCACTCAACTTTCTTCACAGTCCAACTCTCACATCCATACATGACCACTGGAAAAAACATATCCTTGGGAGGTAGGAAAAAATGTAAAAATATAAAAAGAGAGACAAAAAAGGTAGGGACAGAAATCCGTGCCAGGAATCAAGTCTTAAAAAAGAGAGAAGTTTCCAAACACCACGAAACAGTCTCAATGTCAAGTCTGTGGTGAGCCTTGGCACCTCAGAAGGCAACATAACTGGGAGGAAAAATACAATGAAAATGAAAATAAAACAACACAAACCCTGTAGGACAGTGTAAAAGCAGTGCTAAAAGGAAGGTTCATAGCAATACAGGCATACCTCAAGAAACAAGAAAAATGTCAAAAAATAACCTAACTCTACACCTAAAGCAACTAGAAAAGGAAGAAATGAAGAACCCCAGTGTTAGTAGAAGGAGAGAAATCTTCAAAATGCAAGCAGAAATACATGCAAAAGAAACAAAGACACCATAGCAAAAATCAACAAAGCCAAAAGCTGGTTCTTTGAGAGGATAAATGAAATTGAAAAACCATTAGCCAGACTCATCAAGGAACAAAGGGAGAAAAATCAAATCAATAACATTAGAAATGAAAATGGAGCGATCACAACCGATAACACAGAAATACAAAGGATCATAAGAGACTACTCTCAGCCATTATATGCCAATAAAATGGACAACTTGGAAGAAATAGAGAAATTCCTTGAAAAGTACAACTTTCCAAAACTGAACCAGGAAGAAACAGAAAATCTTAACAGACACATCACAAGCATGGAATTGAAACTCTAATCAGAAATCTTCCAGCAAACAAAGGCCCAGGACCAGACGGCTTCACAGCTGAATTCTACTAAAACATTTAGAGAAGAGCTAACACCTATCCTACTCAACATCTTCCAGAAAATTGCAGAGGAAGGTAAAGTTTCAAACTCATTCTATGAGGCCACCATCACCCTAATACCAACACCAAACAAAGATGCCACAAAAAAGAAAACTACAGGCCAATATCACTGATGAACATAGATGCAAAAATCCTTAACAAAATTCTAGCAATCAAAATCCAACAACATATTAAAAAGATCATACAACATGACCAAGTAGGCTTTATTCCAGGGATGCAAGGATTCTTCAATATCTGCATATCATTTAATATAATACACCACATTAGCAAATGGAAAAATAAAAACCATATGATTTTCTCAATAGATGCAGAGAAAGTATTTGACAAAATTCAACATCCATTTATGATAAAACCCCCAAAAAAGCAGGAAGAGAAGGAACCTACCTCAACATAATAAAAGCTATATATGACAAACCCACAGCAAACATCCTCAAGTGGTGAAAAGTTGAAAGCATTTCCCATAAAGTCAGAACAAGACAAGGGTGCTCGCTCTCACCACTACTTTTCAACATAGTTTAGGAAGTATTGCCCACAGCAATCAGAACAGAAAAAGAAATGAAAGAATCCAAATTGGAAAAGAAGAAATAAAACTCTCACCATTGCAAGTGACATGATCCTCTACATAGAAAACCCTAAAGACTCCAACAGAAAATTACTAGAGCTAATCAATGAATATAGTAAAGTTGCAGGATATAAAAGCAACACACAGAAATCCCTTGCATTCCTATACACTAATAATGAGAAAGTAGAAAGAGAAATAAAGGAAACAATTCCACTCACCATTGCAACGAAAAGAATAAAATACTTAGGACTATATCTACCTAAAGAAACAAAACACCTATATATAGAAAACTATAAAACACTGGTGAAAGAAATCAAAGAGGACACTAATAGATGGAGAAATATACCGTGTTTGTGGATCTGAAGAATCAATATATTGAAAATGAGGATACTACCCAAAACAATCTATAGATTCAATGCAATCCCTATCAAGCTACTAACGGTATTTTTCACAGAGCTAGAACAAATAATTTCATAATTTGAATGGAAATACAAAAAACATTGAATAGACAAAGCAATCTTGAGAAAGAAGAATGAAACTGGAGGAATCAACCTGCCGGACTTCAGGTCCTATTAGAAAGTCACAGTCATCAAGACAGTATGGTACTGGCACAAAGACAGGAATATAGATAAATGGAACAAAATAGAAAGCCCAGAGATAAATTCATGCACCTATGAATTTCTTATCTTTGACAAAGGAGGCAAGAATATACAATGGAGAAAAGACAATCACTTTAACAAATGTTGCTGAGAAAACTGGTCAACCACTTGTAAAAGAATGAAACTAGAACACTTTCTAACACCATACATAAAAATAGACTCAAAATGGATTAAAGACCTAAACGTACAACCAGAAACTATAAAACTCTTAGTGGAGAACATAAACAAAATGCTCTCCGACATAAATCACAGCAGGATACTCTATGACCCACCTTCCAGAATATTGGAAATAAAAGCAAAAAGAAAACAAATGGGACCTAAGTAAAATTAAAAGCTTTTGCACAAAGGAAACTATAAGCAAGGTGAAAAGACAGACTTCGGATTGGGAGAAAATGATAGCAAATGAAGCAACTGACAAACAAGTAATCTCAAAAATATACAAACAGCTCCTTTAGCTCAATTCCAGAAAAATAAATGACCCAATCAAAAAATAGACCAAAGAACTAAACAGACATTTCTCCAAAGAAGACATGCAGATGGTTAAAAAATACATGAAAAGATGCTCAACATTACTCATTATCAGAGAAATGCAAATCAAAAACACAATGAGGTACCATTTCACGCCAACCAGAATGGCTTCTATTCAAGGTCTACAAGCAGTAAATGCTGGTCTACAAGCAGTAAATGCTGGAGGGTGTGGAGAAAAGGGAACCCTCTTCAACTGTTGGTGGGAATGCAAACTAGTACAGCCACTATGGAGAACAATGTGGAGATTCCTTAAATAACTAGAAATTGAACTGCCATATGACCCAGCAATCCCACTGCTGGGCATACACACCTAGGAATCCAGAATTGAAAGTGACATATGTACCCCAATGTTCATTGCAGCACTGTTTATAATAGCCAGGACATGGAAGCAATCTAGATGTCCATCAGCAGATAATGGATAAGAAAGCCGTGGTACATATACACAGTGGAGTATTACTCAGCCACTAAAAAGAACATATTTGAATTAGTTCTAATGAGGTGGATGAAACTAGAGCCTATTATACAGAGTGAGGTAAGCCAGAAAGAAAAACACCAATACAGTATACTAACACATATATATGGAATTTAGAATAATGGTAACAATAACACTGTATGCAAGAGAGCAAAAGAGACACAAATGTATAGAAAAGTCTTCTGGACTCTGTGGGAGAGTGCGAGGGTGAGATGATTTGGGGGAATGGCATTGAAACATGTATATTATCATATGTGAAATGAATCGCCAGTCCAGGTTTGATGCATGATACTGGATGCTCAGGGCTGGTGCACTGGGATGACCCAGAAGGATGGTATGGGGAGGGAGGTGTGAGGGGGTTCAGGATGGGGAACACATGTACACACGTGGCAGATTCATGTCAGTGTATGGCAAAACAAATATAATATTGTAAAGTAATTAACCTCTAATTAAAGTAAATAAATTTATATTTAAAAATGAGTAATTTCAACGCTGGTGGGTTGGGACAAAATTAGATTTATTCAAATTTGAGACTCAAGGATTGTTCGCTAGAATTCAGACCATACTATCAACTCTCTGCTGAAAACTGGAAGGGTATCATCTGTACACTCGCACAGTTCTCTTTATGTAGCGCTCTCCTGTGAATGCTAATTATATAGAGTCATAAATCTCTCTTCTTGGGGAGACTGTTTGTCTCTGCCTAGGTACACCTTCCATGTATGTGATGGAAAATATTTTTAGAGTAGAAGCAATTATAGAACTCTCCTTGCTTGCTTCCCGCCTTGGGAATCCATTCTTTGCTGCCAGATGTTTGATGTAAAACAATACTCTTTCATTTGTCTTTTCTACTTTGGAGTTATTTGAAACAGCAGGATAAATGTGTCCTTTACTCCTTTATGTCGACTAAAATGGAGGTCCCCCTGCAATCAGACTCACTGAATACCTTGTGAATGCTAGACACTGACTTCTGTGCATGGGTGCAAACTTGATTGGGATATGTGTTGGGGCCTTAGGGAGCCCCAGTCTTGCTGGAGAAACATGCCAACCACAAATAGTATTTGCTATGTGGTATGTTCAGTTCAGTTCAGTCACTCAGTCATGTCCGACTCTTTGCAACCCCATGGACTGCAGCATGCCAGGGCTCGCTGTTCTTCACCAACTCCTGGAGCTTGAGCAAACTCATGTCCATCGAGTTGGTGATTCCATCCAACCATCTCATCCTCTGTCATCCTCTCTCCTCCTGCCTTCAATCTTGCCCAGTAACAGGGTTTTTTTCTAATGAGTCAGTTGTTCACATCAGTTGGTCAAAGTATTGGAGGTTCAATTTCAGCACCGGTCCTTCCAATGAATATTCAGGTTTTATTTCATTTAGGATGACTGGGTAGATCTCCTTGCAGTCCAAGGGACTCTCAAGAGTCTTGTCCAACACCACAGTTCAAAACCATCAATTCTTCATTGCTCACCATTCTTTATAGTGCAACTGTCACATCCATATATGACAACTGGAAAAATCATAGCTTTGATTATACTGAACTTTTTCAGCAAAGTAATCTCTCTACTTTTAAAAATTTTGCATAGGTTTGTCACAGTTTTGCTTCAAATGAGCAAGCATCTTTTAATTTCATGGCTGCAGTCATCATCTGCAGTGATTTTGGATCCCCCGAAAATAAAGTTTCTCACTGTTTCCAACTCTTAGATCTTGCTCAAACTCATGTCATCGAGTCAGTGATGCCATCCAACCATCTCATCCTCTGTCATGCTCTTCTTTTGCTTTCAATCTTTCCCAGTAATAGCATCTTTTCTAATGAGTAAGTTCTTCACATCAGTTGGCCAAAGTATTGGAGTTCCAGCTTCAGCATCGATCCTTCCAATGAATATTCAGGATTGATTTTCTTGACTTGTTGGAGCTCCTTGTAGTCCAAGGGACTCTCAAGAGTCTTTTCCAACACCACAGATCAAAATCTTCAATTCTGCATTACTCACCATTCTTTTAGCTCCAACTGTCACATCCATACATCACAGCTGGAAAAATCATAGCTTTGATTATACTGAACTTTTTCAGCAAAGTAACGTCTCTGCTTTTAAAAATGTTGCTAGGCTTGTCATAGCTTTCTTCAGACAAGCAAGCATATTTTAATTTCATGCAGTCATCATCTGCAGTGATTTTGGAACCTCCCCAAATAAAACATCTCACTGTTTCCATTGTTCCCCCATCTATTTGCCATGAAGTGATGGGACCAAATGCCATGATCTTCATTTTCTGAATGTGGAGTTTAAACCAGATGTTTCACTCTCCTACTTCACTTTCATCAAGAGGCTCTTAGTTCCTCTTCAATTTCTGACATGAGGGTGATTTCTTCTGCATATCTGAGTCTATTGATATTTCTCCCAGCAATCTTGATTCCAGCTTTTGCTTCATCCAGTTGGGCATTTCACATGATGTACTCTGCATATAAGTTAAATAAGCGAAGTGACAATATACAGACTTTATGTACGCCTTTCCCGATTTGGAACCAGTCTGCTTTTCCATGTTCAGTTCTAACTGTTGCTTCTTGACCTGCATACAGATTTCTCAGAAGGAAGGTAAGATGATCTCGTATCCCCATCTCAGTAAGTTTTCCACAGTTTGTTGTGATCCACACAGTCAAAGGCTTTTGCATGGTCAATAAAACAGAAGTAGGTGTTTTTCTAGAATTTTCTTGCTTTTTCTATGATCCAGTGAATGTTGGCAATTTGATCTCTGGTTCCTCTGCCTTTTCTAAATCCAGCTTGAACATATGCAATTTCTCAGTTAATGTACTGTTGAAGACTTGCTTGGAGAAATTACTTTGGTAGCCTGTGAGATGAGTGCAACTGTGTGGAAGTTGAACATTCTTTGAAATCACCTTTTTTGGGGATTGCAATGAAAACGACCTTTCCAGTCCTGTGGCCACTGCTGAGTTTTCCACATGTGCTGGCATATTGACTGCAGCACTTTAACAGCATCATCTTTTAGGATCTGATATAGCTCTACTGCAATGCCATCCCCTCCACTAGCTTTGCTCTTAGTGATGCTTCTGAAGACCCATTTGACTTCGCATTTCAGAATTGTCTAGCTCTAGGTGAGTGATCACACCATCGGTGTTATCTGGGTCATTAATATCATTTTTGTACAGTTCTTGTACATTCCCTCCCTATCTCTAATTTTCTTGAAGAGATCTCTGGTCTTTACAGTTCTAAAGTTTTCCTTTATTTGTTTGCACTTAGGAAGGCTTTTATTAAATCTCCTCTTGCTATTCTTTGGAACTATGCATTCAGTTGAGTTGTCTTTCTTTTCTCCTTTGCCTTTTGCTTCTCTTCCTTTCTATTTATAAAGCCTCCTCAGGCAATCACTTTGCCTTTTTGGATTTCTTTTTTCTTTGGGATGGTCTTGATGTGGTATGTACAGATCAAAAAATGAAGATCATGGCATCCAGCTCCATCACTTCATGGCAAATACCTGGAAAAACAATGAAAACAGTGACAGACTTTATTTTCCTGGGCTCCAAAATCACTGTAGATTGTGACCACAGTTGTGGGCGGGGGGAGGGGGGGGGGGGGGGGGGGGAGACGTAGCTCCTTGAAAGGAAAGTTATGAAAAACTTAGACAACATGCTAAAAGCAGACACATTACTTTACCAGCAAAGGTCTGCATAGTCAAAGCTATTGTTTTACCAGAAATCGTGAGTGGATGTGAGAGTTGGACCATAAAGAGAGCTGAGTACCAAAGAATTGATGCTTTTAAATTGTGGTGTTCGACAAGACTCTTGAGAGTCCCTTGGACTGCAAGGAAATTCAACCAGTCCATGCTAAAGGAAATAAGCCCTGAATCTTCATTGGAAGGACTGATGCTGAGGCTGAACCTCCAATACTTTGGCCAACTGATGGGAAGAACTGACTCATTAGAAAAGACCCTGATGCAGGGAAAGATTATAGGCAGAAGTTAAAGGGGAAGACAGCATATGAAATTGTTGGGTGGCATCACCGACCTGATTAACATGAGTTTGAGCAAGCTCCGGGAGTTGGTGATGGAAAGATAAACCTGGCATGCTGCCCTCCATGATATAGTAAAGAGTTGGAAATGACTGAGAGATTGAACTGAACTGATGTACAGAGGACATCAGGGAACAGGCAGAAGTCTCTGGGGTCCAGTCAAGCTTGTGGGCCTGGTGGGAGAGGTAAAAGATTTAGTGGAAGGGGAGGCTTCTCATCCTTTGGTGCAGGTCCTTGAATCCAAGGCAAGTAGCACAAGAAAATTTTGTGTTTCCAAATTTTGAAGATTTGAATGTATTACCAAGTATTGTTTTCTAAACAAACAAACAAACAAACAAAACTGTTTTCTGCAGGATTGAGAACTTCGACTGAGTCTGTTCTCTAGATTTTACTGAGGGATGTGGAAGGGATCTGGAGTGGGCTGAGTCTGCAAAAATTAGGTGACCAGGTGCTGGAAAGCCAGGATTATGGTAGACATTCTTCACTAGATGGAAAGCAAATCCAGAGAAAAAGTGTCCCTTCTGCAGTGTACATGCCAATGTATCACATTGTTTCAGCAGATCATTTCAATAGTGTTTTGGGGCAAGCAAGAAATGCATGATGGGTGTTTTTCTTTTGTCAATTCCTGTGGGTAGTTAGATGACTAAATGTTCGGTTACTTCATTGCATGGTTGGGATTATGCTTGGGAAAGAAAACTAGATGAGGTACACACATATTTCAACATTAAACAGCAAGCATAGAAAGGTTACTAAGGCAACTATAGATAATTTAAACATGAGGGGCCAAATGGGGAAAGATTCATTTAACAGCCTAAGATTGGACTGTACAGGTTGCCATAGTTATGACAAGTAGCCATAACAGCTACTTGTTGCTATGCTAGAGATGTGGGAAACTGACAAGAGACCAAGAGCCTTTAGGACTTTCCTTGCAGTGTGATTTCAGGGGAGAAGTAGTTGACAAGGAAAGGCTGACTGGTAAGGCGTAGGAAGGGAGTAATCTGAGAGAGTAATCATTAGCTCTTGTGGTACCACAAAAACAAGCATCAGCTCAGAGTTTTGGGTCAGGGTTCAGAGATAGATGTCGTTTGGCTTGAATCAATATTTAGCCTTGGGGATGGAAGCCATAACCTCTAAACAGAAGATTTCCTTCTCACCAGGTGGCAGAATAATTCATATTTGTTCCAGACTCAGGAACCCAGAAAGTCCTCTCAGCGCCACTTGCTCTTCGCAGGCACACACGCAATCTAGAGGGTGGAATTATCATCATGGTGCCCATTTTCCAGATGAGAAAACTGAGGTTAAGAGACTTGATCAAGCTCACACAGTGAAGCATGTGAAAAGCCAAGCAGAAACCCAGGGTAACAGTCCTCAAATTGTGTGTTTTGGCTCCACACCCACCAGGAATGGTAGGTGATGATCTGGAAGCAATGCTTAGGCAGAAGCAAATTATATTCATGTTTAAATTGAAGAAAGTAAGGAAAACCACTAGGACATTCAGCTATAACCTAAATCAAATCCCTTATGATTATATAGTGCGGGTGAAAAATAGATTGAAGGGATTAGGTCTGTTAGCCTGAAGAACTATGGGTGGAGGTTTGCAACATTGTACAGGAAGTGGTCATCAAAACCATCCTCAAGGAAAACAAATATGAGAAGGCAAAGTGGTTTCCTGAGGAGGCCTTAAAAATAGCTGAGAAAAAAAGAGAAGTGAAAGGCAAAGGAGAAACGGAAAGATATACTCAATGGAATGCAAACTTCCAGAGAATAGCAAGGAGAGACAAGAAAGTCTTCATAAGTGAATAGTGCAAGGATTATAGGAAAACGATAAAATTGTAAAGAGTATAGATCGCTTCAAGAAAAGTAGAGATACCAGAGGAACACCTCATGCAAAGATGAGCACAATAAAGAGAGAAAAGTCAGAGACCTAACAGAAGCAGATGAGACTAAGAAGAGGTGGCAAGAATGCACGGAAGAACTATACCAAAAGGTCATAATGACAGGGATAGGGATGATGCTGCGGTCACTCACATAAAGTCAGATATACTGGAGTATGAAGTCAAGTGGGTTTTGGAAAGCATCACTACAAGAAAAGCTATGGAAGGTGATGCAATTCCAGCTGAGCTGTTTAAAATTCCTAAAGAATGAGGCTATAAAAGTCAATATGTCAGCAAATTTGGAAAACTCAGCAGTGGCCACAGTGCTGGAAAAGGTCAGTTTTCATTCCAATCCAAATGAAAGGCAATTCCAAAGAATGTTCAACCTATCATGCCATTGTGCTCATCTCACTTGCTAGCAAGGTAATGCTCAATATCCTTCAAGTTAAGTTTCAACAGTTCATGAACTGAGAACTTCTAGATAAACAAATTGGTTTGAGGAACCAGAGATCAAATTGCCAACACTAATTGGATCATAGAGAAAGCAAGAGAATTCCAGAAAAACATTTCCATCTGCTTCACTGACTATGCTAAAGCCTTTCACTGTGTGGACCACAACAAACTGTGGAAAATTCTTAAGGAAATGGGAGTACCAGATCACCTTACTTTTCTCCTAACAAGTCTCTTTGTGGGTCAAAAAGCAGCAGTTAGACACAGAACAACTGAAAGATTTAAAATTGGGAAAGGAGCATGACAAGGTATTCATTGCTACTCTGGTTATTTAACTTATAAGTAGGATACATCATTCTATATGCTGGTTTGGATAAATCCCAAGCTAGAATCAAGATTGCTGGGAGAAATATCAACATCCACAGATATGAAAATGACACTACCCTAATAGCAGAAGGCAAAGAAGAACTAAAGAGCCTCTCAATGAGGAGAGGCGCTGAAAAAACTAGCTTAAACTAAACGTTCAAAAAACTATTCATAAAAAAGATGCTCAACATTCATGGCATCCAGTCCCACCACTTCATGGCCCATAGATGAGGGAAAAGTGGAAACAGTGGCAGATTTTATTTTCTTGGGCTATAAAATCACTATGGACCTTGATTGCAGCCACTAAAGTAAAAGACTCTAGCTCCTTGGAAGGAAGAAATGCTATGACAAACCTGGACAGTGTATTAAACACCAGAGATTCACTTTGCTACAGAGGTCTGTAGTGTCAAAGCTATGGTTTTTCCAGTGATCATGTACAGATGTGATATCTGGACCATAAGAAATGGTGAATGCCAAAGAACTGAACTATGGTGCTTGAGAAGATTCTTGAGAGTCCCTAATACAACAAGGAGATCAAACCAGTCAATCTGAAAGGAAATCAGCCTCTGACCCCTGCTGTCTCAGGTGAGGCATCAACTGAGGGCCTCCAGGTGGAAAGAACTCCACTGCAAAAATGCCTAACCATGGCAGCTCCAAGCAAACAGTTTGTAGCCCCACCTGAGCTTTCTGAGAAGCTCAGAAAGGCTGATGGCTTTGTGTACCCTGGGTCTCCTGATACATGCGTTGCATTCTCCCCAGCAGCGTTGGAAGCCAATGAAGGGGCATTCTGGGCCCTGGAGAAGGTGGATGGCTCAGTGATCCACTGGGGCCATCACTTACCAAGTAAGACTGGAAAGGACAGAACAGGCATATGTGGCAGAGACCTGGTGACTGGGTGTGGGACAAAAGGGAACCAGCTCTCCATAAAGTACCTGACTCAAACTCCCTTGGAGGAGAAGCCCAGTGATAAGTTCATCTGAGATGGGATGAAGAGAGTCTATTTCATTACCCCTTATAGTTCCTCCGAGTGAGGAGGTGGTGGAGTTGGTGGGTCATCATAAACTCTTCCGTGGCCTAGACTATCTCCCAGTCACTTTCTTCGGGGCTGCCTCTGCCCAGCTTCAGCCATCTAGTTTTGGAAGAAATTGACAATCATGTGTGCTGCTGGGTCAGGGCCACAGACCATGTAACCCAATCATAGGACCCCATGGCCCTGCCAGGATGGCTGATCTAGGACTGTATATGCAATCTGAGGTGGGTCATTCAGAGAACACCCTTGAACTCTGATGTCTTCAGTATTTTCTTTCCTTTTTCAAGATGCAATTGGGATTTAAAACCCTAGGGCAGGTATCTTAGACTCCCTCACTAGGTGTAGAAGCATTAAGGAAGAAAGTTTTCAGGGTAAGACCATCAAAGAGGAATGAAAGAGTGAGGGTGTGAAATAGAGAACTGATGACTTGATTTCTTGGGTCCAGTCACTGAGATCTTTGTATTTGCTCTGAGTCTTGTGTCCTGGATTTCCAGAATCATTTCAGCGAGTCTCCCCTTTCCTTGAAGTCAGTTGGGGGTGGGCTCCTCTCAACTGTGATTCAGACGTTGATCTAGATCCTTCCCGATCATTGAACACCTCCAAGACACAAACAGAGGCACCTGTTTGTTTCAGCACCATTACGAGTGAAACCCTTTATTTTTTAATGAGAATAGGGTGTGCAGACCACCAAATACAGTTCACCAGCATCCTGGGCAGGAGAACCCTAAGTGTGATTTAGTGTTTGCTAAGAGTGGCCTTACTGATTCCTGAACCACTCCAAGAAATTATACTGCCTGTGCCAGGCCAATCCTGTCATTTCCTCAATCAAAGATCAAGAAATACTGACTCAGAAAGATGTCACCCAGAATCCAGTTCTCTCTAGATGTCCTCACTGTGTTCTCTTCAAAAGTGGTATAGCAGTGGCCTCCAGAATCCCGGGGGAGTCAGAGACACACACCAATTAGCCTTAGCCCTTAATTCGACTCCAACAAATATTGACACTCAGCATAGTTCTTGGTTTTATTTCCCTCTGTTGGTAAGTATCAAGGAATTCTCTCATTAGCAGTATGTATGAGAGTTCATCCACAACCAAAAGGGCCAAACATGAGGTAGGCATGAGGAAGGGTGTGGGGGATGGGAGGACTGGGAGTTGGGGATACAGAGGAATGATAAACAAACTCCTACTGTAGAGCATAAGGAAATATATTAAATATCCAGTCATAAACCATATGAAAAAGAATATATATTTCTGTATGTGTATAACTGAGTCACATTGCTCTGTAGTAGAACATAATGCAACTGAAGATCAGCTATACTTCAATAAAATTTTAAGAAATAAAAAAAGTGTCCACAGTTCTCCTCTCTCCCTATCTCTTTCCTTCTGTCTCCTGCTCTTTGTTTTCTCTGAAGAGAATGCTGGTTCTCATCCCGTGTCCCCACAATCCGTACTTTATGTAAGAAAAAAACTGTATTTTGTATGAGAGTATAGCTGATTAACAATATTCTGAGTTTCAGGTGGACAGTAAAGGGACTCAACCATATGTATTTATGTATCCTGGTCCCAGAAATACCCCTCCCATCCAGCTGGTCATATAAGTAACCGAAGTTCCCCATGCTACACAATAATTTGTTGTTGGTTATCCGTCTTAAATAGAGCAGTGCCCACAACACATTCTTGAAGATTTAACTTAGGAACTCTGGGAAGACTCCTTCGGCCCACACCCACCATCTTTGGCCACTCGAGGCTTGGTTGGGTAATGTATTCTGGTTCCCCATCCCCACCGGTCAATCTGTAGCTCTCATCACCCCAAGTAAGTCCCCAGTGCCCCAGTGCAGAGCACCTTGGGATGCCATTTCCATGGAATCCAGTGCAGTTTTGCCTAGAACCAAGCCACCCTCCATATGGCTCCATGAGTTTACAGTTTTAGAATTCCTGAAATTCCCTCCCTTCCTCAAACTCTTCTTTGAGCCCATCAGCCAGCTCTAAACTCCCCTAGGGAGCTGACATGAAGCATATACCCTGTGTCAGGGCTGAGCAGTCACTGTGCACCCTTTATTTACATTAGCATCCAGCCTCCCCACAGAGGGGTCGGGTAGCCTGACTCAAAAGGGGGCACCCGGCCAGAGTTAGGGGAAGATGCATCGGAGAACTTGGGTGAGCATGTAATTTATC
Source organism: Ovis aries (assembly GCF_016772045.2). Lineage (NCBI taxonomy): Eukaryota > Metazoa > Chordata > Mammalia > Artiodactyla > Bovidae > Ovis > Ovis aries. Next base: position 35,383,473 of record NC_056074.1, read on the forward strand.
ATCCAAACCAGGAAAACTGCGAAAACTGAAGGAAGACTGTTAATCCTTATGGTGGAACAGCACACTGGGACTGTCCCCAGCTATTCTCCTTGTCACATGACTTAATTCAAGGACTGCTAGAGCTGACTTTCCATGTTCATCCATCTGAGGGTTCAGATTGAACTAAAGCTCTTTGAACACTGAGGACCTGAGTGTTCCTCTCTCCTTGCGGCTCCCACCATGCCAGAATGGCGTGGTGTCTCCACATTTATTTCAGGATGATCAGTGTCCCAGATGGCCCTTTACTCTCACGTGGTTCATCTTGTGGGAGGCTCCGGCCAGCCCCAGGCCTCAGCAGCATGTGCAATAGTGTGAGTTGGCCTGCAGAGGGCGTCCTCCTCCCAGCCACAGCCCAGGGGTCCCTGCAAGTTACTATTTGAGAACCACCTTTCAGGCTTCTCTCCTCAACTTGAGAATGTAGTCTTGAGCTGAGACTGGGTAGTTGACACCATTGATGGTGAAGATAATAGAGGACAGTGTATTGACTGCAAAACAAGAAATGCAGTGCTATTAGAGAGAGAAGGAGAGAGGTTGGCCCTGGAGATCCTTGTCGTGTGTGGAGACTGAGAGTGACCCTGGCGCATGACCCTTAACCTTGGAACTCCGTGGCGTGGAACCGATGAGCTTCTGGATGTTATTGACCAGTCTTCTTGGGCCAAGGATCAGTGATGTCCTGGTATCCACAAGGGCCTCACAGCCGCCGAACAAGCAATAACCTTTCTTTTCATGTAGATCCTGAGAGACAATGTGACAAAGCAGGCATCAAGGTCACTCTGAGTCTCCCCAGAGCTGCCCCATTCCTGACTGTCTTCTAAACAGCCCTTTGTCTCCTGCCCTCTTTTCCTTTGCTCCTGACAGGGCATCATCCTTGACATTCTTGAATACAGTACTTGAATACACCAGGCTCTTTTGCACCTTGACACAAGCTGGTCTTCCTTTCTAGAGGACCCCCTCCCCTTTGACTAGCAAATTTCTTCTCATCTTCCAGATTCCAGCTTAATTGTCATGGTTTCAGGGAAGTCTTTCCCTGGGTGTTGATCAGTCTCCTTTGACAGTCTCTGTAGACACTTCCTCATGTCTAGCATGTACCCAAATCATAGTTCACCATGTGTGTGTCTCATTTCCTGTGCATCTGCCTTCTTAGATGTGACAGCAGGTTTTATTCTCACTGCCTCCCGAAAGTGCCTGGCACACAGTGGATGCCCAAGGCTTGTCTGTTTCGTGAGTGAAAGAAGACTGTGAAAATCAGTTCAGTTCAGTCGCTCAGTCGTGTCCGACTCTTTGCGACCCCATGATTCGCAGCACACCAGGCCTCCCTGTTCATCACCATCTCCTGGAGTTCACTCAGACTCATGTCCATCGAATCCGTGATGCCATCCAGCCATCTCATCCTCGGTCATCCCTTTCTCCTACTTCCCCAAATCCCTCCCAGCATCAGAGTCTTTTCCAATGAGTCAACTCTTCGCATGAGGTCGCCAAAGTACTGGAGTTTCAGCTTTAGCATCATTCCCTCCAAAGAAATCCCAGGGCTGATCTCCTTCAGAATGGACTGGTTGGATCTCCTTGCAGTCCAAGGGACTCTCAAGAGTCTTCTCCAATACCACAGTTCAAAAGCATCAATTCTTTGGCGCTCAGCTTTCTTCACAGTCCAAATCTCACATCCATACATGACAACAGGAAAAACCATAGCCTTGACTAGACGGACCTTAGTCTGCAAAGTAATGTCTCTGCTTTTGAATATGCTATCTAGGTTGGTCATAACTTTTCTTCCAAGGGGTAAGTGTCTTTTAATTTCATGCTGCAGTCACCATTTGCAGTGATTTTGGAGCCCCCCCCCCAACAAAAAAAATAAAGTCTGACACTGTTTCCACTGTTTCCCCATCATTTCCTATGAAGTGAGGGGACCAGATGCCATGATCTTCGTTTACTGAATGTTGAGCTTTAGGCCAACTTTTCACTCTCCTCTTTCACTTTCATCAAGAGGGTTTTTAGCTCCTCTTCACTTTCTGACATAAAGGTGGTGTCATCTGCATATCTGAGGTTATTGATATTTCTCCCGGCAATCTTGATTCCAGCCTGTGTTTCTTCCAGTCCAGCGTTTCTCATGATGTACTCTGCATATAAGTTAAATAAGCAGGGTGATAATATACTGCCTTGACTTACACCTTTTCCTATTTGGAACTAGTCTGTTGTTCCACGTCCAGTTCTAATTGTGATTCCTGGCCTGCACACAGGTTTCTCAAGAGGCAGGTCAAGTGGTCTGGTATTCCCATCTCTCTCAGAATTTTCCACAGTTTATTGTGATCCACACAGTCAAAGGCTTTGGCATAGTCAATAAAGCAGAAATAGATGTTTTTCTGGAACTCTCTTGCTTTTTCCATGATCCAGCGGATGTTGGCAATTTGATCTCTGGTTCCTCTGCCTTTTCTAAAACCAGCTTGAACATCAGGGAGTTCACGGTTCACGTATTGCTGAAGTCTGGCTTGGAGAACTTTGAGCATTACTTTACTAGCATGTGAGATGAGTGCAATTGTGTGGTAGTTTGAGTATTCTTTGGCCTTGCCTTTCTTCGGGATTGGAATGAAAACTGACCTTTTCCGGTCCTGTGGCCACTGCTGAGTTTTCCAAATTTGCTGGCATATTCAGTACAGCACTTTCACAGAATCATTTTTCAGGATTTGAAATAGCGCTACTGGGATTCCATCACCTCCACTACCTTTATTCGTAGTGATGCTTTCTAAGGCCCACTTGACTTCACATTCCAGAATGTCCGGCTCTAGATTAGTGATCACATCATCATGATTATCTGGGTCATGAAGATCTTTTGTGTACAGTTCTTCCATGTATTCTTGCCACCTCTTCTTAATATCTTCTGCTTCTGTTAGGTCCATACCATTTCTGTCCTTTATTGAGCCCATCTTTGCATAAAATGTTCCCTTGCTATCTCCAATTTTCTTGAAGAGATCTCCAGTCTTTTCCATTCTGTTCTTTTCCTCGATTTCTTTGCATTGATCACTGAAGAAGGCTTTCTTATCTCTTCTTGCTATTCTTTCTAACTCTGCATTCAGATGCTTATATCTTTCCTTTTCTCCTTTGCTTTTTGCCTCTCTCCTTTTCATAGCTATTTGTAAGGCCTCCCCAGACAGCCATTTTGCTTTTCTGCATTTCTTTTACATGGGGATATTCTTGATCCCTGTCTCCTGTACAATGTCACGAACCTCATTCTATAGTTCATCAGGCACTCTATCTATCAGATCTAGACCCTTAAATCTATTCTCACTTCCACTGTATAATCATAAGGGATTTGATTTAGGTCATACCTGAATGGCCTAGCAGTTTTCCCTACTTTCTTCAATTTCAATCTGAATTTGGCAATAAGGAGTTCATGATCTAAGCCACAGCCAGCTCCTGGTCTTCTTTTTGTTGACTGTATAAAGCTTCTCCATCTTTGGCTGCAAAGAATATAATCAATCTGATTTCAGTGTTGACCATCTGGTGAGGTCCATGTGTAGAGTCTTCTCTTGTGTTGTTGGAAGAGGGTGTTTGCTATGACCAGTGCATTCTCTTGGCAAAACTCTATTAGTCTTTGCCCTGCTTCATTCTGCATTCCAAGGCCAAATTTGCCTGTTACTTCAGGTGTTTCTTGACGTCCTACTTTTGCATTCCAGTCCCCTATAATGAAAAGGACATCTTTTTTGGGTGTTAGTTCTAAAAGTTCTTGTAGGTCTTCATAAAACCGTTCAACTTCAGCTTCTTCAGCATTCCTGGTTGGGGCATAGATTTGGATAACTGTGATATTGAATGGTTTGCCTTGGAGACGAACAGAGATCATTCTGTCATTTTTGAGATTGCATCCAAGTACTGCATTTCAGACTCTTTTGTTGACCATGATGGCTACTCCATTTCTTTTGAGGGATTCCTGCCCACAGTAGTAGATGTAATGGTCATCTGAGTTAAATTTACCCATTGCAGTCCATTTTAGTTCACTGATTCCTAGAATGTCGACGTTCACTCTTGCCATCTCTTGTTTGACCACTTCCAATTTGCCTTGATTCATGGACCTGACATTCCAGGTTCCTAGGCAATATTGCTCTTTACAGCATCGGATCTTGCTTCTATCACCAGTCACATGCACACCTGGGTATTTTTATGCTTTGGCTCCATCCCTTCATTCTTTCTGGAGTTATTTCTCCACTGATCTCCAGTAGCATATTGGGCACCTAATGACCTGGGGAGTTCCTCTTTTGGTATCCTATCATTTTGCCTTTTCCTACTGTTCATGGGGTTCTCAAGGAAAGAATACTGAAGTGGCCTGCCATTCTCTTCTCCAGTGGACCACAGTCTGTCATGCCTCTCCACCATGACCCGCCTGTCTTGGGTTGCCCCACAGGCATGGCTTGGTTTCATTGAGTTAGGCAAGGTTGTGGTCCTAGTGTGATTAGATTGACTAGTTTTCTGTGAGTATGGTTTTAGTGTGTCTGCCCTCTGATGCCCTCTTGCAACACTTACCATCGTACTTGGGTTTCTCTTACCTTGGTGTGAGGTATCTCTTCACGGCTGCTCCAGCAAAGCACAGCCACTGTTCCTTACCTTGGATGAGGGGTATCTCCTTACCGCCCCCGTTCCTGACCTTCAACGTGGGATAGCTCCTCTAGGCCCTCCTGTGCAGGCGCAGCCACCACTCCTCTGGTTGCTCCTCCCGGCCGTCTACGACCCGGCTCACTAAGCACAGGAGGCTGCGAGCCAGCTCACTAAGCGCAGGAGCCAGCCGAGAGTAGCTACCCCACGTCCGAGGTCAGGGGCAGTGGCCTAGAGTGCTGGGCTACGACAGTGCAGGGACGGCCGATAGAAGCTCCCCTGCGTCCAAGGTCAGTGGTGGTGGCTGGGAGGAGCTACCCCGCATCTGAGGTTAGCTGCGGCGGCCTGGAGGAGACACCCCACATCCAAGGTTGGGGGTGGTGGCCCAGAGAAGCTACCCCACGTCCGAGGTCAGGGTTGGTGGCTGAGAGGAGCTACCCTGTGTCTGAGGTCAGTGGCGGTCAGGAGGAGACATCCCGTGTCCGAGGTCAGGGCGGTGGCCAGGAGGAGCTACACCGCATCCAAGGCCAGTGGCGGCTGGGAGGAGACACCCCACGTCCGAGGTCGGGGCGGCCAGGAGAAGCCACCTCGTGCCCGAGGCCAGGGGCTGTGACCTTGAGGAGCCACCCCGAGCCCTAGGCCAGGGCCGGCGACGGCGGGAGGAACATTATCTCTCAAAATTCTTCTTTATCAAGTGTTCTATAATTTTCTAAAACTGAAAGCATCTTAAGGCTAATTTGGAGAAAGGGATTGTCCATCTCAGACTTACTTGCTCAAGTAGAAGGCAAAAACAGGCTCAGAAATGGCACCTTGATTCTTCAGCTTGTCAAAGATGGGGATGGCTCCAGAGAAGGATTCGTTGGGGTAGTTCAAGCCCAAGATGCCATCATAAGCTCTGCCCTCAAACCCGTATTCCACCACACTTAGACCGAATAGTTGGTCAGTACTTACAAGGTCCCCAGTCTGTGGGAGAGAAGAGTGTTCCCACTTACAGATACGTGAAGTGGGGCTAGGACTGGACTAGGGTGTATTGCCATTAGATCCTCAAAGAGGAATTGAGGCTGGGCTGTGTCTTTGATGGACCTCAGATGGTTAGACTCAACTGGAAGGGGAATTTGGGTTCCATTTGTGAGAGGTTGTGAATTTTAAAACATCTGCCCGTCTGAAAAACACCACCTGAGTGAGTCAAATTGGCCTTGTGTCTTCTGTACAGGTGGGGCAACCAAGTCAGGTCAGGACCCATTGCTGCCCCTTTTTGGACAAAATAGGTCGAGAGCAAGGTATCCTTCACTGGCATCACTGTGACCTAATGACAGGAATGGACTGCATTCTCTGTAAAGTACTGTGGATTCTGCATCTGTCCAGGAAGACAGAAGCCAAAAACAGTCTTGCTTGCAGGGATCTAGGAAACTACTGCCTGAGAAATTTACTTTTTGGGATATGTGTGTATTTGTGTGAGTGTGTATGAGACAGAAAGAGAGAGAGGGTCACTACTCAGGTACTTTGGAGAGGCAGGTCATAGGTTTTATTAGACTCTCAAAGTTCCCCTAGAGTGAGAACTCATTTATCAGGCCCCTTGACATCTCTGGCCTCCAGTGTCCCACTATGGGTACCTGAAGCCCTTGACTGCCCCCAGGGTCCCCAGATCAGATTTTTTTTGTTGCTAAACACCTTACAGCAACTTCAGTCCTGAAAAGCCAACCCAGCTCCACCGTTTACCACATGTGTGACCTCAGCAACGCCCTTGCTGTCTGCACCTCAGTTTCCTCATATGTCTCATGAGCTAACCAGACCACCTGCTGTGTGGGGTTGTTGCAGGATTAAACCAATTACTACCTGAAATTGCCTGGAACAGTCTGTGAATATAAAAGTGGTTGCTTTTTCCCCCTCTTCTCACTCCCAGCAAAATGAGCCTTGAACTGCTCATGGGCAGAGGAACTGTAAGTCCACATCTTAAGCCACCCTCTCGGTTAGCTAATCTGTTTGCTCATGTGTCACCATGGGCACTGCCTCCCCAGGGACAGGATCCTGTGTGTAAGATGGCCAATATCTATGGGAATTAGGTTTGGAAGGGTCCTGACAGATGGCCCTGCATCTGTTTTGCAAGCAAGGGTCACTCCATAACCAGTCCTGACTCAGCTTCTCTTTAAAAGTTACCTGCACGGTGTCATAAGCAAGAAATCCCTTCATGTTCCCAGATCCATAGGTGATACTGAAGGTCTTTTGGGTAGACCAGATGGTCGGAGACTTGTAATGTCTGAAGCTAACTTGTGTAGCTGCAGACAAAAGAGATGAGTGTCATCAGGTGCCAAGGGTGGAAACAGGGTGGCAGGGCAAGTGAAGGATGGTCCAGGTATGGGGTCTATACTCACAACAGACTGGACTGGGGCAAAAAAGGGAGGGCACCCACAAGTCAGATGAGCTTGTGTCAAAGATAACCTGGAATTCCTGAAGGGGTGCTCCAATGGTGACTTTACCCATGTAGAGAATCTACATGGAGAAGGAGGGAGTGGATTAGTGCAGAACTGGCTATCCTCTGTTCCCACACTGCTGGGAACAGTATTGGGTGTCACATATCTCTTGGGATCACTTTCTAACCACTGTGCAGCTCACAGCCTTTGAACACAGAGGTGCTTGCATTTGATATTTTTTTTTTTCCTGTGCAACACTGTATGCAGGATATCGATTCTATGACCAGGCGTTGAAGTGGTACAACCTGCATTCGAAGCACAGAGGCAAACTCTAGCCCCATTGGACACCCGGGGAAGTCCTGGTTCATTTATTTGAGAAATTCTGTAGTCTCCTCAAACCCAGCCTTAGCACCGCCTTTTCCAGGAGGTCCTTCTTGATCAACCCCAGCCACTACCTCTAAACTCAGACCACATCCAATGAACAACACACAAGTGACCCTTTCATTTTACATGTATTTACTCTTTCCCTATCTCTCAGCTTGGCATGGGCATTCTTGAAGACAAAATAAGCCCTTTTTCTAATCTAAAAATGTGAGCACTGTGTTAGATTCTGATGACCTTCCACGGAATACAGGTTCAGTAACTTTTTACTGCTGTGGTTCTTGCATCTGTGGAAACTGAATTCGTCTGCCTGGTTATTCACAATTGCATTGCAGTTGGTTCTACCTTCTGATCAGAGATGGTTCACTCTTCATCTGTAACTAGTTGACTGCCTTAGTTCAGAAGGAACTGCTGCTGCTGCTGCAGCTGCTGCTGCTAAGTCGCTTCAGTGGTGTCCCATTCTGTGTAACCCCATAGACAACAGCCCACCAGACTCCACCATCCCTGGGATTATCCAGGCAAGAACACTGGAGTGCATTGCAATTTCCTTCTCCAATTCAGGAAAGTGAAAAGTGAAAGTGAAGTAGCTCAGTTGTGTCATCTCTTAGCGATCCCATGGACTGCAGCCTACCAGGCCTCTCCGACCTTGGGTTTTTCCAGGCAAGAGGACTGAAGTGGGTTGCCATTGCCTTCTGCTCAGAAGGAACAATCTCCCTTAAACTAATGACACATCTTTGACAAAGAAATGGATGTTTACCTGCCACTTGGTAATTTCTGGGCCCAGTCACCAAGATAAGATTTGAGGTTGATAGTGTGTTCTCCTCTGTGTGGGGCCCATTTGGCCCAGTGTTTCTGCCTCCTGCAGGAGCCCCAGCTCCAACATCCCACGTGGCATCTCCAGATGAGCCCCAGTGCAAGGCTAGAGCACCAGGGGGCACGGCGGAGCACCATCCTCCCGAAACATTCACATTCATGATGTTCCTCAGGGGGTGAATAGTTATATTTGAGCCACAAGAAGAAATCTGAGACAGTCTGTAAGCATGTTCCTTAAGGAAATTGTACAGCATTTTTTTTCCCCCCACTGGAGGAATTTCTCATGGTCTTCACTTTCCTTAGAAGTATTCTTTCACCAAACATTTTATAAAGAAAACATTACATTTAGCTGTCAATGTAGATATAATTGTCATTGTAATGGCACTGTGTATTTTCTAATCATTTTTATGAGTTACCTTATTATAAGAATTTTATGCATATTCCAAGGCAAAGAAATAGGTTTGAATAAAGATTCTATTCTATAATGTTGGGTAAGCCATATAAGCATGAGGGGTTTCAGTCTCCGCTTCAGTAAAATGGTGGAATGTAATGATGCAAACCCTCCAAATAGAATATCTTGGGGATAAGTGAAGTGATGGATATAATGTACCTGATAAATAGGAAGTCTCAACAATGACAGTCATTAGCATTGCTGTTGCCATCCCACAGTATCCTTTTCATAGAAGCTCAGGAAAAGAGGTAGGAAGGGGAATTCCTATTCTCTTTTACAAGGGAGGAATTTGAAATGCAACAGGTTTGTGAATTGGCTGTGGTCACACTGCTCGTCAGATATAAAACAGTGAATACATAGCTCTCCCAATTTTTCTCCAAGTTGAAAGAGAAGAGAGAGTTGAAAGAAGAATCCAGGAGATAGGGAACAAGTTCAGGAAATGTAGAAAATAAAAAGAAAAGTTAAAAGAAAACACCACAGAGAGAAATCCACTCACAGAAACTTCCAAAGGGATGGAGAGACAAATGATAGTGATACAGAGATGCAGACATAGACATATACACACTGAAGTAGAGAGGGAACAAAGAGGACATACTAAGTAAAAGGTAGAAAACTGCTATTCCACAGGACCACACCTACATCTGCATTCATTGTGCACTGAACAATTGCAAGGAGTTCCAATTTCAATAGGTTATGACATGACTGGCCCCCAGAGTTGTGCAACTATGCAAATCTACACCAAGACCCTTGGGACCCACAGTTCGTATATCAAGATACTTATCGAGAAGTAAGGGTTGAACTTTAAAATTGTCAAGGAAATATTCCATTTTGTTCTAAACCTGATGAGTAGAAGAATAATCAGATGAAAAGAAAAATCACAGAAAGGAAGATGATGTGGCTTACAATCTCCATAATTAAATGATTCTGCAGTCTGAGAAGCCCACCAGCCCAAGGAGCACAAACCACTTCATGTTTCTTTCCTGGCTCCAAGTACTCAGGAAAGATCAGGTTCTTAGCATGTAGTGGTGACCAGGAGCTTAGTTATACATGCTCTGGCTTGCCCTAGTTTAGCTCTTTAGGCCAATAATAGGTCTGAAAAAAACACAAAGATCTCGATAAAATCTTTATCGTCATCAGTGTCTGTGGCAAGTAGACTTTGAAGCTTCTCAGAATACAGAGAATTGAACTGTAACCTCTTTCTTGAAGCTTGGCTGGAAAATCAAGCTGATCTGCATGGACACCTAAGAAGATGGAGAACCTTGCCTACTTGGAGGAAAAAAAAAAAAAAACTACTGCTAAGTACATCATAAAAATAGATACTAAGGGCCAAGCTTGACATTCGTCATTTCATGTCATCTTCCTAGCCACTTCATGGGATATGCATTGCTGTCTTCACTGGATAGGAGATAATAGGAGGATAAGTTGTCAAATGGCGGGACTTCAGGGACAGCCCAGGGACATACAACTGGCTTTAGGTAGTGGGTCTAATGGCAGACATCAGGGGCACCTATGGTGCAAGCCTGTATCAAAGATTAGGGCAGAGCAGTACTTCAATTGCACGGTTTCAGTATTGGAAGAAATGCCATATGTATCCCCAAGATATTTTATAGCATCCAACAAATGTACAAGGAAGAACTGTGTGCTAGGTTCTGGGTTAAAGGCTTCAAAGTCAAAGTTGATGAAGACAAAAGTAGTCTTTATCTTAAGAGAGCTAGCAGTTTAGTTCTCACAAAGGCATGGCCCCTGGAGGTAAGAGATATGACACTAGGACGAGGTGGCCATGTTGAACCCTGGGCCTTACCACTGGGAGCAGCCTGTCCTCCACTTCACCCATGCTGGAAAGCAGGCCAATTGGCCATGCTTTCAAGAGAACAGGAAGTTTGGATATTTATGTTCAATCTATTGATTTCAGTGTTAGCAACTACCCCCCCCCCCCCCCAGGAAAATGGGAACAAAATCTCCACAGCAATGTGCTGGAATCAGCCTTCAGTCTCTGCAGGTTTTTATTTCTCGCCTGGAGTTGGGAGTGTAGTGGGGACAGAGAGGAATTTAATTCATGTCGGTTGATTTAAAAAAAGAATGCACACTGAAAATGTGTGTTTCCTTTCTATTTATAAAGAAAGATCATCAGGGACATACAAACCAACAAAATTTAACTGCTGAAGATAAATGGATATATTTCTGATATAATTTCCCCATAGGGTCTATGTCATCAAAAATTTTTTCTGCCAAACCAAACATTAAAAAAAAAAAAAAAAAAAGTTTGCAATGTCTTCCCAGTCAAAGAAGACAAAACTACTGTGGCAGCCAAAGTAAACACAATCATGTTTAATGACTCATCCAGTACTCCCAGGGCCTATTTCTGCATGAGATCTATCCATGCCTGTCTCTTGAATACAATAGGAGCCTCTCCTGTTGCCAGGTGTGTTTAGATGGGGCACTATGACTTAATCCTCATTTTTGCATGTTGTTTAAATTCAATTATGGTGGTTATATCTCAACAGGGGGAACATGACATCACTGACAAGTGACACACATATATGCCCTTTAAACTATGGTGTTGGAAAAGACTGTTAAGAGTCCCTTTGACTGCGATGAGATCAAACCAGTCCATCCTAAATAAAATCAGTCCTGAATATTCACTGGCAGGATTGATGCTGAAGCTGAAGCTCCAATTATTTGCCCACCTGATGGGAAGAATTGACACACTGGAAAACACCCTGATGTTAGGAAAGAAGGAAGGCAGAAAGAGAAGGGGAAGACAGGATGAGATGGTTGGGTGGCATTACCAAAACGATGGTATGAGCTTGAGTAAGCTCTGGGAGTTGGTGATGGATAGGGAAGCCTGGCATGCTGCAGTCCATGGCGTTGCAAAGAGACCGACATAACTGAAGGACTAAACTGAACTGAGCAAATTGAGAACAGAGACTGATAAGCCTAATTGCATCAAGTTGGTGACTAGCTGTCCATAACAACACATAACTTAAGAGGCTTTAAAATTTAGAATTATGACTACATTCAGAGTGGAATATCTACTAACAAAAAACAAAAATACTACCCATCTAAAACAAAACAAAGAATAACAGAAAAGAAATCTGAAAACATATTCAACAACTTATAGTTCCTCATAACTTCTGTTATTGTGACACAGAATCATATGCATGTTAACAGGTAAAAGCAAGACAATAATTAAAACTAATGTTCTGAAGTAAGCCTTTCAGTGGCTAGAAGACGTTCACACATAACATGAAGTTTAATTCAAATTATGCTGTCTTAAATCTTCAACTTAAAGCATAAGTTTGTACCAACTAATTATGTTCATTTTTAATTTGTTTTTAAGGAAAATATTTACTTCCTCCTTTAACAACTGTAAAGCCTAGAAGGAGTGACAACTTAATAACAGTGACTATTCGTAGCTTCTAAATACATTTTCCATCAGACAATGCATGGATTCTTAAAGAGATGGCTGACTTCAGGACTGGGTAAAGAAATGCACAAAATAATCTTGAGAATCATGATCGACCAGAAACCTAAGGCACTTTGAAGCCCAGTGGGGACTGGACAGAAAGTTTAGGAATCCAAATGAAAATGCCAAACATCTACCGGTATGTTGGGCAGAATGATGTTTCTGCTTCTCAACACACATTACTATTTTTCTCATAGCTTTCCTGCCAAGAAGCAAATGTCCTCTGATTTCATGGCTGTAGGCAGCATCCACAGTGATTTTAGAGGCTAAGATGAAGAAATCTGTCACTGCTTCCACCTTTTCTCCTATTTGCCATGAAGGATGGGGCTGGATCCCATGATCTTAGTTTTTTTTTAATATTTAATTTTAAGCTGGCTTAATGTGTCCAAATGTTAATAGGCAACATCTAATTTTCACTGTGATAGATTATTAGGGCACCAACTAACCATTCTGAGCACTGAGAAAGGAAAATAATCATCAATATTTATGCTATTTTAAAAAAAGTTTACCTATTTATTAGATCACATCATCCATATGTTTTTTTTTTTAAATATAAATTTATTTATTTTAATTCGAGGTTAATTACTTTAAATATTGTATTGGTGTTGCCATACATCAACATGAGTCTGCCACAGGTATACAACATTCCCAATCCTGAATCTCCCTCCCTCCTCCCTCCCTGTACCATCCCTCTGGGTCGTCCCAGTGCACCAGCCCCAAGCATCCAGCATCATTCATTAAACCTGGATTGATGATTCATTTCATATACGATATTATACATGATTCAATTCCATTCTCCCTAGTCATCCCACCCACTCCCTCTCCCACTGAGTCCAAAAGACTGTTCTATACATCTGTGTCTCTTTGCTGTCTCACATACAGGGTTAGCATTACAATCTTTCTAAATTCCATATATATGCATTAGTATACTGTATTGTTGTTTTTCTTTCTGGCTTACTTCACTATTTATAATAGGCTCCAGTTTCATCCACCTCATTAGAACTGATTCAAATGTATTCTTTTTAATGGCTGAATAATACTCCATTGTGTATATGTACCACAGCTTTCTTATCCATTTGTCTGCTGATGGACATCTAGGTTGCTTCCATGTCCTGGCTATTATAAACAGTGCTGAGATGGACATTGTAGTACACATGACTCTTTCAATTCTGGTTTCCTTGGTGTGTATGCCCAGCAGTGGGATTGCTGGGTGTTATGGCAGTTCTAGTTCCAGGTTTTTAAGGAATCTCCACACTGTTCTCCACAGTGGCTGTACTAGATTGCATTGCCACCAACAGTGTAACAGGGTTCCCTTTTCTCCACTCCCTCTCCAGCATTTATTGCTTGTAGACATTTGGATCACAGCCATTCTGACTGATGTGAAATGGTACCTCATTGTGTTTTTGATTTGCATTTCTCTGATAAGGAGTGATGTTGAGCATCTTTCCATGTGTTTGTTAGGCATCTGTATGTCTTCTTTGGAGAAATGTCTATTTAGTTCTTTGGCCCATTTTTTGATTGGGTCGTTTATTTTTCTGGAATTGAGCTACAGGAGTTGCTTGCATATTTTTGAGATTAGTTGTTTGTCAGTTGCTTCATTTGCTATTATTTTCTCCCAAACTGAAGGCTGTCCTTTCACCTTGCTTATAATTTCCTTTGTTGTGCAGAAGCTTTTAAGTTTAATTAGGTCCCATTTGTTTATTTTTGTTTTATTTTCAATATTCTGGGGGGGGGTGGGTTTTGGAGGATCTTGCTGTGATTTATGTCTGAGAGTGTTTTGCCTATGTTCTCCTCTATGAGTTTAATACTTTCTGGTCTTATGTTTAGATCTTTAATCAATTTTGAGTTTATTTTTGTATATGGTGTTATAAGGAGTTCTAGTTTCATTCTTTTACAAATGATTGACCACTTTTCCCAGCACCACTTGTTAAAGAGATTGTCTTTAATCTGTTGTATATTCTTGCTTCCTTTGTCAAAGATAAGGTGTCCATAGGTGCGTGGATTTATCTCTGTGCCTTCTATTTTGTTCCATTGATCTATATTTCTGTCTTTGTGCCAGTACCATACTGTCTTGATGACTGTGGCTTTGTAGCAGAGCCTGAAGTCAGGCAGGTTGACTCCTCCAGTTCCATTCTTCTTTCTCAAGATTGATTTGGCTATTCAACGTTTTTTGTATTTCCATACCAGTTGTGAAATTATTTGTTCTAGCTCTGTGAAAAATACCGTTGATATCTTGATAGGGATTGCATTGAATCTATAGATTGCTTTGGGTAGTATATACATTTTCACTATATTGATTCTTCTGATCCATGAACATGGTATATTTCTCCATCTATTAGTGTCCTCTGATTTTTTTCACCAGTGTTTTATAGTTACATATGTCTTTAGTTTCTTTAGGTAGTTATATTCCTAAGTATTTTATGCTTTTCGTTGCAATGGTGAATGGAATTGTTTCCTTAATTTCTCTTTCTATTTTTCATTATTAGTGTATAGGAATTCAAGGGATTATTTATGCTATTTTTGTTTCTATTAAGCATATGTTATGTAACTACAAACAGTTCCAGGAAAACAACCTAGACTGTCCCTTCTGTGGTTGATGAGAGAGTGATGGAGAGCTGCTCTAATACAGATGAAGCCTCACTCACTGGCCTGCAGCTCATCTCCTGCTGTAGAGGTCTGGTTCTAATAGACCAAGGACTGGTACTGGTCCTGACCCACTGTGTTGGTATCGTGGACACCTGCTCTAAACCCAATAGTGGGACATCTGTAAGACAAGCCATCCTGCTTCCGCCCTGTTTCTGAACAAATAAATGGCATTAAAATTGAGAGAGGAACAGCTATTTAGTTTTAAAGGAGGACAACCAAGTCCAACATATGACTACATTCTTTCAATAAACTCTGAAAACTGCTTTTTGAGAATGAGGGAAATTTGTACAGGGACTGGATATTAGATGTTAATTTTATTGGGAACAAATGAGCTTTTTTTTTTTCACATCCTATCATTTTACCCCATATACTCATTATGTATATTTTGTGAAATGTTCATCTTGTCCCTAAAACACTTCAGGAAAAATGAATAAGGAGTAAAAGAGACAATGAAATGAGGGTCTGTCTTCATTTAAAAACAGAACTGCATAGCTGCTATGGATTGAATTGTGTCCACCCTTGATTCCCAATGTGATGGTATTAGGAAGAAGGGCCTTTGAAAGTTCCGCAAGTTGACATGGGGTTTTGATGGTGGTCCCTGGTGAAGGAGTATCCTCTCCCTATTTTTCTCTCTTATTCTCCCTCTTCCTCCTTCCCTTCCCTCACTACAAATGAGAACATAGCAAGAAGAGAAAGACCTGATGCAAGTCAAGAATGTCTTCACCGGGAACTCAATTGTCCACCACCTTGATATTGCAGAGTTACTGCTCTATGACAACCTGTGGGACTAAGAGATTAGTTTTGTAGTTATTGATGCTTAATGACGAAATATAGGGTTCATGACACTCTTCTTTTTTATATTTGTAATGTTTGAAATAGTTCTGTAATAAAAAGTTTGTAGAATGAAGTTTCTGTTTTAGCGATACCCTGAGGGGCCCAAGCTAGCAGATTCAGGCAGGTCCCCAATGAGTGAGTGTTTGGAGGACCACATTCTCCTTACTCCAACTCTTCCCTTGTCATCTGAAAACCATCCCCCTTCATACCTGACAACCTTACCTCCAACCCTATCTACATCTCCACACCCCTGCTAAGCTACTGAGTCATCTAGTTGGAGACCTAGATGATTCAGGACAGGGTCTGGAGGGAGAAGGAATGCAGGTATCTTTAGAAAGAAGGATCTGGGCAGAACCCCCCTTGGTTTTACCTTCTTTATTGCCATCTGCAGGTGAGGAATAGGGCCTGGGTAGAGAGGAAGCCACAAGTGAGACTGCATGGATGTTTGCAAGAGAAAAGAGGAGGAATTCACAACCCAATAACCAGGAGGTAGACAGCTTGCACAGGACCCAGGAGGGAAGGAAGAAGCACTGGGAAAAGAATAGTGCCTACCTGAGGATCAGACCTCCCTGAGTCTTCCTGTTAAACTTGGAGGTTGTGTCCTTCCTACTTTAATTTCTTCTCCAGATATGGAGGGGCTAGAGCTGTACTCACTGATAATGAGCCAAAGGGAGAGGGACAGCCTCCCACAGGAGACCATGGATTCCACTCTAACTGTGGGCATCATCCCAAGCCAGAGAGCAAATGGAAGGTCATCCAAAAGATGACCAACTTTAAATAGTATTTAAAATACTGGAGAATTTGTCTAAGAGTCCTGGCATATCTTGTTCCCAGTGTTTTTTAGGAGAGATGATTCGTTAGCCTAATTTGGGTTCTACTGAGGATTCTACAAGCTTCCACATTGGTAACTTCTGACTTATAACTACCTGATCTCATCCCACAGAACCCAAATGATGTTAAGTTCCAGTGGGCAATGCCTCTAAGGTCCTCAGTGTCACAGCAGCTGCGTGCCAAGTGGTCTACCACTCTCAGTCCTGAGCCAAGAACCCATGAATATCACCAGACAGTTACAGCACTCTGTCCACCAGAAGCAGCCTCAGCAACCTCACTGACACCCACCTCTGAGCCTCTTGTCCACTGATTGGCACTGAGCTTCAGTGTGGAACAAGTATTCTGGAGCAAGTCCAGTCTCTCTCATCCAAGAGATGGGAAACTGAACCCTGGGGTGTATGATTCACCTTAAGGCTGCAGGTACGTTAGTGAAGACTTGGGATCCAGGAACTCTGGTTCCCAGGCTAGGAGCCTTCCAGGAAGGGAAAGATGAGAGAAAGCTCAATTGCATCCACTGCTGGGTAGCTCTCAGATGTCTACAAGCACCAGAGTGGAAATTTCTTTCCAGTTACCCCTGAAGTCTTGTTCCCATTTTATCAGCAGACCTGCCTCCATGTAGTAGCAGGAAAGCAATATTCAGGGCTGTTTCTTTTGGGTTCCTTTCTTCTCTTAAGAAAAAGTACATGGAAGTAGAGTCATTGGTGGTGCTCCTGGTACCTGATGCTCTTGGTGATAACCAGTTTTTGGACACTTCCCTGAGTCCAGAGCATATTCAGCCTCGTGATAGCCCCAGGTTCTCTCTTCTTGGGAAGGCTGATATGCCTCATTGCTGCTAACTCACAACTGAAGCATGGGATGAGGTCATGGTGGTTTACCTGTAAGCCAAGTTCCAAGCATGGAAGGAAGGTTGGCAGTGGAAAGGTAGCCATTTATTAAGCTTGGTTATCTTGGTCCTTAGCAGGGTCTACTTCCCACATCTACAATGATTTTCTCTCAGCATTTGCATGGCCAGGTCCTTCTCAACATTTACCATCATCTCAAATGAGTCTCTCTCAGGCTTGCTTTCCCTGGCCACTCCACTCTCACAAGCACAGACCATGATCGAAAAAGTGCCTATAGACACTTCCCTCCATGAAAACAATAATTATAGTTACCAAAGTGGAAATGTGGGAGAGAGATGAATTGAGAGTTTGAGATTAATATATGTATACTATTTTATTTAATTGATAATCAACAAATACCTACTGTAAAACACAGGAATTATGCCCAGTTGTCTTTAATAACCTATATGGGAAAGTAATCTAAGAAAGAATGGATACATGTGTCTGTATAAGGGAATTAATTTGTCATACAACTAATATGCATACAATACTGTAAATTAACTCTACTCCTATATAAATTAAATGCTGAATTTTGAAAAATGTTTATGTCTAGAAACTCATGGAGTTCTTTAAACTCACAGGATTCCAGATATGATGCTGGAGATAGCAGAGAGGGTGCATAAATCGAGACATTGTCTGAGGTTGCATTTTCCTGAGCTTTGGTGTCATTTGCTTCTAGTGTCGCCTTTGATTTGTCTTTGGAGGATCTAATACAAAGGCTCTGAGACACAAGTTCAGTGTTAGTTAAAGGATGAGAGGGAGGTGCTAGTGGGAGAGTGAAATCCCAGCTCCCTAGTCTTGGTTTGGGGTACGTTTGAGGCACATCTTATGTCCCAAGTTCCCTATGAAAACAGGCTGTAGTGTCCCTCTCCACGACTTGCATGATATCAGACCCAGACTGGTTCATCCTTTTTCATGTCCTGCTTCCCCTGAGACCTAACCAATTCCCTATGAGAATATTTTTAAATATAAATTGATTTAATTTAATTGGAGGCTAGTTACTTTACAATATGTTAGTGGTTTTGCCTTCAATTCAGTTCAGTTCAGTCGCTCAGTCATGTCCGACTCTTTGCGACCCCATGAATTGCAGCAAGCCAGGCCTCTCTGTCCATCACCAACTCCCAGAGTTCACTCAGACCCACGTCCATCGAGTCCATGATGCCATCCAGCCATCTCATCCTGGGTCGTCCCCTTCTCTTCCTGCCCCTAATCCCTCCCAGCATCAGCGTCTTTTCCAATGAGTCAACTCTTCGCATGAGGTGGCCAAAGTACTGGAGTTTCAGCTTTAGCATCATTCCTTCCAAAGAAATCCCAGGGCTGATCTCCTTCGGAATGGGCTGGTTGGATCTCCATGCAGTCCAAGGGACTCTCAAGAGTCTTCTCCAACACCACAGTTCAAAAACATTAATTCTTCAGTGCTCAGCCTTCTTCACAGTCCAACTCTCACATCCGTACATGACCACTAGAAAAACCGTAGCCTTGACTAGACGGACCTTTGTTGGCAAAGAAACACATTGACATGAATCTGCCACAAGGATACATGTGTTCTCCATCTTTAAACCCCCTCCCACCCCTCTTCCCATTACATCTCTCTGGGTCATCCCAGTACACCATCCCCAAGCACCCTGTCTCATTCATCAAGCCTGGACTGGTGATTCATTTCACATATGATAATATACATGTTTCAGTGCTATTCTGTGAAATCATCACACCCTCGCCCTCTCCAACAGAGTCCAAAAGACTGTTCTATACATCTGTGTCTCTTTTGCTATCTTGCATATAAGGTTATCATTACCATCTTTCTAAATTCCAGATATATGTGTTAATATACTCTATTGGTGTTTTTCTTTCTGGCTTACTTCACTCTGTGTAATAGGCTGCATTTCACCCACCTCATTAGAACTGATTCAAATGTATTATTTTTAATGGCTGTGTAATATTCCATTGTGTATATGTACCACAGCTTTCTTATCCATTCTTCTGCTGATGGACATGTAGGTTGCTTCCATGACCTGGCTATTATAAACAGTGCTGTGATGAACATTGGGGTATACGTGTCTCTTTCAATTATGGTTTCCTCAATGTGTATGCCCAGCAGTGGGATTGCTGGGTCTTATGGCAGTTCTAGTTCCAGTTTTTTTTAAGGAATCTCCACACTGTTCTCCACAGTGGCTGTACTAGTGTGCATTCCCACCAACAGTGTAAGAGAGTTCCTTTTTCTCCACACCCTCTCCAGCATTTACTGCTTTTAGACTTTTGGATCACAGCCATTCTGACTGGCATGAAATGGTATCTCATTTGGTTCTGATTTCCATTTCTCTCTTAATGAGCAATGTTGAGCAACTTTTCATGTGTTTGTTAGCCATCTGTATGTCTTCTTTGGAGAAATGTCTGTTTAGTTCTTTGGCCCATTTTTTCATTGGGTCCTTTATTTTTCAGGAATTGAGCTGCAGGAGTTGCTTGCAAATTTTTTAGATTAATTTTTTGTTCATTGCTTCATTTGCTATTATTTTCTCCCAAACTGAAGGCTCTCTTTTCACCTTAATTATAGTTTCCTTCATTGTGCAAAGGCTTTTAAGTTTAATTAGGTCCCATTTGTTTCTTTTTGCTTTTATGCCCAATACTCAGGGAGTGGGGTTATAGAGGATCCTGCTGTGATTTGTATTGGAGACTGTTTTGCCTATGTTTTCCTCTAGGAATTTTACAGTTTCTCATCTTATGTTTAGATATTTAATCCATTTTGAGTTTATTTTCGTGTATGGTATTAGAAAGTGTTCTAGTCTCATTCTTTTACAAATGGTTGACCAGTTTTCCCAGCAACACTTGTTAAAGAGATTGTCTTTTCTCCACTGGGTATTTTTGCCTCCTTTTTCAAAGATAAGGTGTCCATAAGTGCGTGGACTTATCTCTGGGCTTTCTATTTTGTTTCACTTATTTATATTTCTGTTTTTGTGCCAGTACCATACTGTCTTGATGACTGTGCCTTTGTAGTAGAGACTGAAGTCAGGCAGATTGATTCTTCCAGTTCCATTCTTCTTTCTCAAGATTGCCTTGGCTGTTTCAGGTTTTATGGATTTCCATACAAATTGTGAAATTATTTTTCTAGTTCTGTGAAAAATACTGTTGGTAGCTTGCTAGGGATTGCATTGAATCTTGTGTCCTCTTTGATTTCTTTCACCAGTGTTTTATAGTTTTCTATATATAAGCCTTTTGTTTCTTTAGGTAAATATATTCCTATGTATTTTATTCTTTTCATTGTAATGGTGAATGGAATTGTTTCCTTAAATTCTTTTCTATTTTCTCATTATTAGTGTATAGGAATGAAAGGGATTTCTGTGTGTTGATTTATATGCTGCAACATTACAACTCTACTAATTTTCTGGTGGAATCTTTAGGGTTTTCTATGTAGAGGATCACGTCATCTGCACACAGTGAGAGTGTTACTTCTTCTTTTCGAGCCTGAATTCTATTATTTATTTTTCTGCTCTGATTGCTGTGGCCAAAACTTCCAAATCTATGTTGAATAGTAATGATGAGAATAGGGACCCTTGTCTTGTTCCTGACTTTAGGAGAAATGCTTTCAAATTTTCACCATTGAGGATAATGTTTGCTGTGGGATTGTCATATATAGCTCTTATTATGTTGAGGTATGTTCCTTCTATTCCTGCTTTCTGGAGGGTTTATCATAAATGGATGTTGAATTTTTTAAAAGGCTTTCTCTGCATTTATTGAGATAATCATACAGTTCTTATCTTTCAATTTTTTCATGTGGTGTATTATGTTGACTAATTTGGGGATATTGAAGAATCCTTGCATCCCTCAGAGAAAGTCCACTTGGTCATGATGTGTGACCTTTTTAATATGTTGTTGGATTCTGATTGCTAGAATTTTGTTAAGGATTTTTGCATCTAAGTGGAAGGTTGTTGTTGAATCACAACGCCAGGATTCTTGGCCCCCGGAGGAGAAGAATTCAATCTGGGGCCAGAGACGAGGCTTGATCACTCAGAGCTTTTGTGTAATAAAGTTTTATTAAAGTATAAAGGAGATAGAGAAAGCTTTTGACATAGGGATCAGAAGGGGGCAGAAAGAGTACCCCCCTGCTAGTCTTCAGCTGGATGTTATATAGTCACCAGCAGTCTGTTAATGAAAGAAAGGAATGTCTCAAAACTTAGAATGGCACCAGGCCCCTCACCCATAAGATGTA
Organism: Ovis aries; assembly: GCF_016772045.2. NCBI lineage: Eukaryota > Metazoa > Chordata > Mammalia > Artiodactyla > Bovidae > Ovis > Ovis aries. The sequence goes on from NC_056074.1 coordinate 35,405,008, forward strand.
CTTTGGGATAATCTTGGCACCAAATGGTTTATCTTGGGCCATAAAGTGATTAACTTGAATCTTGAAGAAGGGCAGATCACCATGCAAATAGTTTCATTTACATAGATTAGAGGAACAATATCGGAGTATAACATACTGGTGTATCAAGTAGGTTCTGAGCCCAAAAGGCAGAACGGACATGAAGACAGAGTTTGGGGTAAATGCATAGTACATTAGCATAGCTTAAGATAAACATTTTCATAAGAAAAAGGCATTGGTTAACTTCAGGTGATACCAGGTATCATTATGGTAACACAGAATTTTAAGAGAAACATCCTTTTAAATTTGTATAGAGAAAGAAAAAAATATATCGCTAGTTTGTTTCCTCCTGCCACTTAAGAGAGATAAAAATATCTGACACTTGCAGGCTACTTCCTCCGTTTGGAGACCCCTGGCCTTCTTGCCTGTTATCCTTTCATTCCCCCCTCTTCTTTTAGGAGAATTATGTTGCCTAGGGAAAAGGGTCGTCGTTTTCATTCCATAACTGCTTCTGAGCTGAGAAGGGGCGTTGTCCCTAAATTGGTGAGGGAACATATTCTCCTAATCCTCATGTTCAGGATATCTGATCCAGAGGCCCCAAATAGTAGTTGGAGGCAGCTGCAGCAGTAGCAGGAGTTTGAGCAACCATTTGTAACTTGAAAGCTTTCATGCTGCTAGAAATAAATCCAGTTATACAGTTACAGATGCAGGGAGCAAACAGTAGAAACAAAACAGTTAGAATTATTGTAATTAAGATAGTTGTCTACCATGGGGAACTAGTTAACGTCTCCCAAAGTGAGGCAATTGAGGCTTCAGGACTATCCATGGCCCCAACCATCTTGTTTATGTGTTTACTAAAATAAGTAACATTTGTGCTTATATCAGGTATCTATGTACAGCATTGGGTATGAATAATAGCACACGTTCCTCCTTGCACAGCTGTCAGAATATCTAAAGCCAATCTGTTTTGTAAAACCACCTTTCTAATTTGTGCTTGTTCAGCATTAAGAGCTGAAATAGCCTTTGGAGAATCTTATAATGCCTATTGAGTAAAATTAGTCAAAGCATCCACTTGTAGCATAACATCTGTAGTTCCCAAAGAGGGAAGAAACACTGCAGCCAAATAATCATACCAGTGAAATACAGACCTTGCCCACCGAGTTTTAAGGTGGGGTAAATGAGCAGGCTTTTCCGGGAGCTCTGAAAATAAAAAGCTGTGAGTAAAGGCTAGACCCAGGGTGCATCTCCCTATCCAACAAGGGGGAAGCCATGCCCATATGTAAGAGCCACATATCCACTAAGTCCCGTTTGTAACAAGGCAGCGTAACTGATATATCCAGTCCCAATTAGTACCTGGCCACACAAAGGGAGGACCTGAACTGGGGTTAGAAAACAGGGGAATGATTATGTTGCATATTCCCTGAGGCAAAAATCCCAATTGTTTTCAATCATTGTAATTAAGTTGTTAGCTAACTTTTGGGGATGGCTCTGTTCCCAGCACATAGGGGAAGTAGATATTAAACGTCTTTTTTCAGGAGTTAGCCATATAACCTCATCTCATATTTGATAAACGTCAGGTAAAAAACCACTAGATCTAGACCTATTTGCCTTATGTGTAGCAAAATAGTCATTGAACCAAGACAATGTATAATCAAAATTAAAAGTCACATTATGTCCATAGTAAAAGTGCAAAGTGTTGCACCAGTCTATTTTAGGGTTGGTAGATGTCATCAGATGAAGAAGAAGCATCGCATGTAACTGTTGTTGAAGGTATTCACACACTTGGAGAAAGTCTTTTCCTTGAAGTGGAGATGTCCACCGTGGGAAGCCTTCCACTGATGAAGAGGGGTGTGCTCCACTGACCCCGCAGTTAGAGCCATTGTGGAATGAAGCGTAGGAGTGAGCCCAAGACAGGAAGGCATTGTCTTGAGGATCAAACGGCAGACTAGGATATTTGGAGTCAGTAGAAGTAAGCTCACATAGGTTACAGGCCCGTCTGAAAAGTACAAAGTCAGAACATAGAAAATAAAGACATAAAAAGATGTCACTTAGCTTTGGTCAGGGTGCCACCTCTTAACTCGAGTATGATATACCCACGAATCAATTCCTGGCACTATGACAGCTGTGGGAGAAGAAAGAATAACCTGGTAAGGGCCTTCCCAGAGGGGTTCGACAACTACAGGAATAGCATTTTGTGCTCGACCCACAGATTTTCCATCAGCCCATACTCTAGGATTTACATTTTGTTCAACTAGAGGGAGAGAAAACATAAAACAGAGGCATGGACTTTGCTCAGTATATCCCTCCCCAAAAGGGGCGAGGGAGATTCTGGCACGATCAGAAACTCTTGTGAAAATAACACATAATCCAAGTTGCAAGAAAAAGAATAACTGAAAGAATACGTTTTGGATCATCCAGACAGTCCCATTATGGAAGTGAATTGGGAAGAAAGTGGGCCAGGCGCTTCAGTAAGCACAGAGTAAGTTGCCCCAGTATCTAAAAGGAAATTGATGGATTGGCCCCCCCACAGTTATTAATACCCGGGGTTTCTCAGATGTAATTAGGACAGAAACTTGTATGGGGATCCCCACGCACCTTCGGTCCTGATTGTCTTGAGAGTCTGACGCTGGAGACCTACACGTCTGAGGGCAGTCTCTCTTGCAGTGTCGCCCCTTGCAGACCGAACATGGAACTGGGAGTGGCTTAGATGCCTGAGGGCAATCCCACTTGAGATGCCCCTCCTTTCCACAGTAATAGCAAGCCCATCCCTTTTCCCCTGGGTCCCTCTGGGCATTTTTCTTCAGCTGTTTAAGAAAGTTTTTCATAGCCATTACTAATGCTTCCGCCTTTTCCTTTGTCTTTCTTTGCCTTTCTTTCTTTTTCTCATATTCCCTACCATAATAGACCGTCTGAACCAGTTGTAACAGAGTATCTAAAGACTGATTTGGTCCATACGCCCCTTTTTTGTAGCTTATGGCAGAAATCTGGAGCCGACTGAGTGAGAAATCTATCTTTTAAGATCACTTTTCCTTCTTCACTTTTGGGATCAATCTCAGTGAATCTACGAAGAGCTTCTCTTAGTCTATCTAGGAATTAACCAGGAGCTTCCTTCTCCTCCTGTTCTATTTCAGCCAATTTGCTATAGTTTAAAGGCTTAGAATGTTCCTGCCTGAGTCCAAAAATATATCTGACAAAATGACTCTGATCCCATCTTCCTTTAGCTGTGTTGTAGTCCCAGTCTGCTTCTATAGTTGGGACCACTTGATTCCCAGTGGGGAGGGCCGCTATCTCGTCCTCCGTCTTCACTGCTGATTCATTACCAAGCCATTCATCTCCATAAGCAACCACTTTTCCCAAAACTCGAGTCTTTGAGTCAGGAGTCAGCATTTGTCCCAAGATATACATCACATCCTTCCAAGTAAGGTCATAAAGCAGGGTAACACCTTTAAAACTCTAATGTATTTTTTCTGGGTCCTCTAGTCTCCTAGATCCTCCTTGATTCTTTGTATTTTTTTTTTTTTGATAAGAAAAAGGCTTATTAACTCTCATAGACTGATTATTTCTTCTGGTGGGTGTTTCATAAAGAGTCAACAGCTTGTGTGGCTGTTCCTTAGTCTCTCTGACTGCTCTACGCATATGATCCCAGGGATGGACTGGAGAAACCTGTTATTCTTTTTCTCTTTGTCTCCTGTCATCCATCTCATCTCTTACTTCGATGGTCTGAGTTTCTACTGAAACCAGAGTAGTCTGAGGTCATATGGAGACAGGAGTTGTTTGGACCTCCACGTGGGCAGTTTGAATCTCAGTTTGGATTTCCCCTGAGACCAAAACAGTTTGAATCTCAGTTTGGATTTCCACTGAGACCACAGCAGTTTGAATCTCAGTTTGGGTTTCCACTGAGACCAAGGCAGCCATTCTGAGGGGGGTTCTCTGGCTTTCAGTTTGTTCAGCTTGAAGCCCTAGGTATGGGGGCAAAGTAGGAGGACAGGAGGGAGCTCAAGGTTTCACGCCCAAATCTATACCCTTAGGACATAAGTCTGGCATATTGCGCAGAGAGAAAAAGGGCAACACATATGTTACTTCTACCCATTTCCCTTATTCCTTACAGAACTGGTCTAATTGTAAAACAATATTATAGTTAAGAGACCCTTCAACTAGCCACCATTTGCCGTCCTCCAGTGGAAACTGTGGTCATGCAGTATTGCATAGGAAGACCAGGTGTGTCTTCTTTAAGCTCTGGGGGTCAAATCTATCCCAGTTTTTCAAGATACAGTTCAAAGGAGTGAGGCTGGAATTGTTAGCTTCCATCTGTAAGAGAGAAATAAAGCGACCAGTGCCATTTTTCTACCAGAGGTATCCCTCCCTGCTCTAGATGGGAGTGTAGACAGAGTTTACACCAAAAGCTTTTCCTTCCTGGTCAGACTTAGTCTGTCCCTTCCTGATGCTGGCGCTGTCCTCGACCCTCCCAGTTCTACCACCGAGATGCTGTGGGGATGTACCAGGGGTAGACCTGATAGCATCTCTACCTGATATCCAGCTCTTCACCTTTAACCTTGTCTGTCTGATTCCACCTGGGTGCAATCAGAGTAACCTTTCGATTGCCTCCCAAGCTAAGACCGCTGGGGGAAACATTCATCACCTGAGTGCCTGTGCATGACCCTGAGTATATTTCTGACCACAATAAGACCGATACGAACATAAAGCTGGGATGTTCTTTTCAAGCATCACCACATCAGTATAAGAGCCTCCTCTGGTCCACTATGAGCCTGTGTAACCAAAGGAAAAAATACCCACTGCAGTCCCAATCTGAGCAACCTTTAACCTCAGAGACGTCCTTGGTGCTAGAGCTCCATCTAGCTTCTGAGCTTTTGATTCCTAGTGAGGCTAGGCACTTTCTTGACTACCAATCCAAGTTTGGGACCTAAGCCACAGTACACAGTAACAGTATAGATCATAAGCCCCTTGAAAGTCTATGATCCAATAGATTAGGTTAGTACTTCTAATTCCCAAGGAGTTATGAAATGGTCAGAGAGACCAAAAAGTTTGACCAAGAAAGGAGAGTTTGGTCCACACGCTTTGCCCATTTCTGGTCAGTTCCCAAAGGAGACATTGGGTGCCTCTTGGCATTGGCAAGTCGGTATAAACCGTTGACATGTTTCTGCCATAAGCCATGTGAGATTACCGTGGAAGCGCAAAGCAGGTTTCTTCACTTGCTTCGCACAGGGCATGTCATTCATTCACACGAGCACACCGTAGAGTTAGTAAAGCACAGCAGAAAATGTGTTCGCTAAGAGAACAAAGAACTAGAGCTCCAAGTATCCTTACCTTGTCCTGAAGAATCCCGGACAAGCCCCCAAGATGAAAGGTTGTTGGATCACGATGCTGGGATTCTTGGCCCCCGGAGGAAAATAATTCAATCCGGGGCCAGAGACGAGGCTTGATCACTCAGAGCTTTTCTGTAATAAAGTTTTATTAAAATATAAAAGAGATAGAGAAAGCTTCTGACATAGGGATCAGAAGGGTGCAGAAAGAGTGCCCCGCTGCTAGGCTTCAGCTGGGTGTTATATAGTCACCAGCAGCCTGTTAATGAAAGAAAGGAATGTCTCAAAACTTAGAATGGAACCAGGCCCCCCACCCATAAGATGTATTTTGGGATAATCTTGGCACCAAATGGTTTATCTCGGGCTATAAAATGATTAACTTGAATCTTGAAGAAGGGCAGATTGCCATGCAAATAGTTTCATTTACATAGATTAGAGGAACAATATCGGAGTATAACATACTGGTGTATCAAGTAGATTCTGAGCCCAAAAGGCAGAACGGACTTGAAGACAGAGTTTGGGGTAAATGCATAGTACATTAGCATAGCTAAAGATAAACATTTTCATAAGAAAAAGGCATTGGTTAACTTCAGGTGATACCAGGTATCATTATGGCAACACAGAATTTTAAGAGAAACATCCTTTCAAATTTGTATAGAGAAGGAAAATATATCGCTAGTTTGTTTCCTCCTGCCACTTAAGAGAGATAAAAATATCTGACATTTGCAGGCTATTTCCTCTGTTTGGAGACCCCTGGCCTTTCTGCCTGTTACCCTCTCATATGTTCATCAGTGATATTGGCCTATATGGTGGCATCTTTGTTTGTTTTTGGTATTAGGGTGATGGTGGCCTCATAGAATGAGTTTGCCAGTTTGTCTTCGTCTGCAATTTTCTGGAAGAGTTTGAGGAGGATAGTTGTTAGCTCTTCTCTAAATTTTTGGTAGAATTCAGCTCTGAAGCCGTCTGGTCCTGAGCTTTAGTTTGCTGGAAGATTTCTGATTACAATTTCAATTTTTGTGCTTGTGATGGGTCTGTTAATATTTTCTATTTCTTCCTGGTTCAGTTTTGCAAAGTTTATTTTTCTTAGAATTTGTTCATTTCTTCGAGTTGTCCATTTTATTGGCATATAGTTGCTGAGAGTAGTCTCTTATGTTCCTTTGTATTTCTGTGTTGTCTGTTGTGATCTCTCCATTTTCATTTCTAAGTTTGTTGATTTTATTCTTCTCCCTTTGTTTCTTGATGAGTCTGGGTAATGGTTTGTCAATTTTATTTATCCTCTCAAAGAACCAGGTTTTGACTTTGTTGATTTTCCTTATGGTCTCCTTTGTTTCTTTTGCATTTATTTATGCCCTAATTTTTAAGGTTTCTTTCCTTCTCCTAACCCTGGGGTTCTTCATTTATTCCTTTTCTAGTTGCTTTAGTGTAGTGTTAGGTTATTTATTTGACTTTTTTCTTGTTTCTTGAGGTAAGCCTGTATCGCTATGACCCTTCCCCTTAACACTGATTTTACAGTGTCCCATAGTTTTGGGGTTGTTGTGCTTTCATTTTTATCTGTTTCTATGCATATTTTGATTTCCTTTTTTATTTTTCTGTGGATTGTTCGTTATTCAGCAGCGTGTTGTTCAGCCTCTATATGTTGGAATTTTTAATAGTTTTTCTCCTGTAATTGACATCTAATCTTACTGCATTGTGGCCAGAAAAGATGCTTGGAATTATTTCATTTATTTTGAATTTACCAAGGCCAGATTTATGCCCTAGGATGTGTTCTATCCTGGAGAATTTTCCACGTGCACCTGCAAAAAAGTTGAAATTCATTGTTTTGGGGTGAAATGTCCTATAGATATCAATTAGGTCTAACAGGTCTATTGTATCATTTAAAGTTTCTGTTTCCTTGTTATTTCCCTGTTTAGTTGATCTATCCAGAGTTGTGAGTGGCTTATTAAAGTCTCCCACAATTCTTGTGTTATTGTTAATTTCCATATATATATATATATATATATATAATTTTTGGCTGAACTAGGTCTTCATTGCTGCTCAGGACTTCTCTATTTGCAGCGTGCTGGGACTACTCTGTAATTGCAGTACACTGGCTTTTCAAACCTGTGTTTCTCTTGATGCAGATCATAGGCTCTCGGGCACTCAGGCTCAGTAGTTGTGACCCACTGGTTTTGTTGCCCCGGGGCATTTGAAATCTTCCCAAGCCAGGTCTCAAACGTGTATCTTAAGCACTGGATCAAAAGGGAAAACACTCCAGAAGGAATTTGAAATACATCACTTTTACATGAAACTGGCACCATGGCCTATTTTTAAGGAGACCAACAAAGGATTGTCCGCTACTTCAAGTATCCTCCTGAGACCAGGACTGATTTAGGTTCCCCTTCCAAGTGTTCCTACAGCATCTTGAAGCTGTCCCCGCCATGTCACTTTGTTCTTGCTTGAGTTTCTGAAACCCACTCTAGACCACAGCTTCCAGAGGGCAGGGCTGTCACTTGACTCACTTGTAAGTATACGTCAGTAGATATTGTCTCATTATACCAGACTCTAATGTCAAGACAAGGCTAAAGCAAAGATCAGTTATTCTATTATGAGTGTTAGGCTACAGGTTCAACTACAGTAATTGAAACTTAAATAACATTGTCTTAAATACAATACAATTTCAATTCTCTTTTATATAATATTGGTGCAGGTCTCTCCACAGAAATGGGGACCCACTTCTTTCTTGTCACATCTTCCACCTGTGCTGCTTACTTATAATCTAACATGGCTGCTCCAGCTCCTGTCATTACATCTGCATTCCAGCTAGTGGAACAGTAAATAATACTTCCATTTGGAAGTGACATATCACCTCTACTCAAATTCCACTGGCTAAAGTATCTTCCATGGTCATGGCAAACCTGTGGGTGGTGGGTTCACAGAAGGGCAGGGGAATGTGATCCTACTGAAGAACATTCATGATGAGTAACAAGGGCCACCACCCTTCATTCATGGCCCTCTAATTCATTCTTCTTTGGTTCTCCCCACACAGCTTTCAGCCTGTTTTGGTCTACAGATATAGATATGGATGAGGCTATAAGAGAGGACATGCCAAGGCTGAACAAATATGGAGAAAACAAGAAAGGAAAGAAGATTTAAAAAGTATAAAAATGCAAAATCTATAGGAAAGTATGCATATAATCATAATTTTGCAGTTATAAAATTTAGACATAACTGTGGTTGATTAATCAATTTATAAAATAAAAATAAGAGAAATCTAAAATATAAATATATTCATTAAACCCAACAAAATAATAAGGTGAAATCATATCAAACACATAGTATTGCCAGGATTAGTTTGGATGCACATTGCAAAAAACTAAAGCAACCATTACTTTAGCAAGATAAACTTGATTTTTCTCTCCTACTTAAACAAAGCTGGTGGTGGGCCAGTGAGAGCTTGAGTAGTATCCATCTCCAACATTACATGATTGTCCAATACAACTGCAGGAGTTCCAGCCATCACAACTAAAATCCAGACAACAGTTTGGAAGAAAGTAAGGAAGGAAAGAGTCCCATCTCTCAGCTAAATCAGCTCCTTGAAAGCAGTCTTCCAAGAAATCCCTCTTACAGGTCTTCATGCATCTCAATCACCAGTTCTGACCAAGAGTATGGGTGCGTAGGAAATGCAGTCCTGTAACTACTGGGCTCATGGCTATATAACAAACTATTTTCAGTTTTGAAAGAGAAGCAGAGAATAGATCATTTTGTAGGCAGCCAGCAGTGTCTACCTTAAAGAACAAACCTTTTCTGAATATATTAGGCTGAACAGCTGGGCACAGTGTGGGAGCCAGGAGGAAGGAGCAGCAATGAGAGACAGCTGGATGGATCTGAACTGCTCCAGGAAAAAAAAAAAAAAAAAAAAAGGACAGACTGGTCAGGAGAGATCTTCTAAGGACTAAAACAAGGATTATATATACCACATGACCCAATTTATTTTGAAAACTGCTTTTCCAACTCAGGTCCCAAATCTCTCTCAATTCTTCAGCTTCTAAATACCTTGACTTTGTTACATCACATTCTGACCTACCTGCCTCACCTTCCTTATTTCTGTTCACATCACTTCACCATCTAGTCCACCAGCATTGCAAGATCCAGTACTGAGGAGTCAGTAACACTTTCTAGAAGTGTGTAGAAACACAATGACTATGTCTATTTTAATATTAGTTTCTCCTGATCAAGATCTTTTGAAGGACTGATATGGCTAGAATTATAGAGATCTCACATTTGAGACCTTTTAAAAAACATTTCTTGTTTTATTGGTCTGTTGGTGGTGATGTAGTCTTATTGTTGTACATCTGAGAAAGTATTTTATCTTGTTTTTGATATGTATTCTTCTTGGGTATATAATTCTGAGTCAATTATATTCCTATCAGCATTTTAAGAAGTGGTGCAAGTGTCCTCTGGCTAATATTGTTTCATATGCCTAATCTGCTGTCTTTCCCATTTTTGGTTCTACTGTGTCTGTTTTTCCTTCTGGTTACATTTCTTTGGTTGATTGTTTTAAACAATGAATTATCATGTGCCTTTGAATAGTTGTCCCATTTCCTGTCCTTGAATTAATTGAACTTCTGCGTTAATGAGTTTAAAGCTTTCATCATATCTGGCAAATTTTCAGCCAGTAATTATGAAATTCTTTTCTCTATTCTCCTTCTTTCACTTCTTGTGGGATTCCATTCTCATATATTTCAGTGTTATTAAAATTGTTTCAAATCTCTGTGATGCACAATTAACTCTTTCCCACAGTCTTTTCATTCCTATTTTCCATGTCTCTATTTAACAAAATCAATATTCATCAGCTTCATGACTATAAAGATTATTATTCTAGGAAGGATTTTAATGTCTTTCCCAACTAATTATGTAATGTTTACCTGTGTTTTTACTAATTGATTTTTCCCTCATTATGGATATTTTCTTGCTTCTTTACACACTGGAAATTTTTTTTCTTTTTAAATTTATGTAATTATTTTAACTAGAGTATAATTATTTACAATATTTTGATTGACCTAGGACAGATGTTTTCACAATTCATATGGAAATTTTAAATTGGATATTGGATTAGAAAGATGGTAACGATAACCTTGTATGTGAGATAGCAAAGGAGACGTCAATGTATGGATATGGCAATATTTACCCTTTGGATGCTGGATATTCTTAATGTTTATAAATTATTCCTACAATGTTTGAAAATACTATTAATTTCTTGGAAACAATTGTATTTTTTGAAGGCTTGCTGTTCAGGTTTTTTAGCTAATATAAGACCAGACTTTAGACCAGGTTTACTATTCCCCACTAGTGAGGCAATATTGTCTTCAGGGCCATAGTGATGTCATGGGAATTATGAGTAATTTCCATGCTGGTGAGTGGGGACACCAATAGACCTGGCTCAATTTGAGACTCACGGATTGTTCCCTATAATTCTGACCAGTACTATCAACTCTCTGCTGAAAACTGGAAGGGTATCACCTGTACACTTGCACAGTTCTCTGTGTGTAGCTCTCTCCTGTGAACCCTAACTATCTAGTCTCAAATCTCTCTTTTTGAGGAGACCGCTTGTCTCTGCCTAGATAGCCCTTCCATGTATGTGTTGGAGACTATTTCTAGAGTTGGGGCAATTGTAGAACTCACCTTGCTTGCTCCCCGCCTCAGGAATCCATTCTCTGTTGCCTGACATTTGATGTAAAAAACGGCTCTTTCATTGATCTCATCTACTTTCAAGTTGTTTGAGACAGGAGGATAAATGTGTCCTTTGCTCCTCTATGTTGACCAAAATGGAGGTTCCCCTGCAATCAGAACTCACTGAATGCCTGAGTGAGTGAATTCTAGGCAGTGACTTCTGTGCATGGGTGCAGACTAACTACGGATATGTGTTTGGACTTTGGGGAGCCCGTCTGGCTGGAGAAACATGACAATTACAACTAGCATTTGCAATGGGGTATGTGCAGTTCAGTTCAGTCATTCAGTCATGTCCAACTCTTTGCAATCCCATGGACTGCAGCATGCTAGGCTTCTCTGTTCTTAACCAACTCCTGGATTTTGCTCAAACTCATGTCATCAAGTCGATGATGCCCTCCAACCATCTCATCCTCTGTCATCCTCTTCTCCTGTCTTCAATCTTTCCCAGTAATAATATCTTTTCTAATAAGTCAGTTCTTCACATCAGTTGGCCAAAGTATTGGAATTTCAGCTTCAGCATTGGTCCTTCCAATGAATATTCAGGATTGATTTCCTTTAGAATGGACTTGTTGGATCTCCTTGTAGTTCAAGGGATTCTCAAGAGTCTTGTCCAACACCACAGTTCAAAACCTTCAATTCTTCATTACTCACCATTCTTTATGCTCCAACTGTCTCATCCATACATGACAACTGGAAAATCATAGCTTTGATTATACTGAACTTTTTCAGCAAAGGAATGTCTCTGCTTTTAAAAATGCTGCTAGACTTGTCATAGCTTTTCTTTCTTTCTTTCTTTCTTTTTTTTTTATTGTCCTCATCTTTATTTTTTTTTTTTTACTTTACAATACTGTATTGGTTTTGCCATACATCAACATGAATCCGCCATGCGTGTACATAAGTTTCCACTCGTGAACCACCCTCCCACCTCCTTCCCCATACCATCCCTCTGGGTTATCCCAGTGCACCAGCTCCAAGCATCCTGTATCCTGCATCGAACCTAGACTGGCGATTCATTTCTTATATTATATTATACATGTTTCAATGCGATTCTCCCAAATCATCCCACCCTCTCCCTCTCCCACAGAGTCAAAAAGTCTGTTCTGTACATCTGAGTCTCTTTTGCTTTTTCGCATACAGGGTTATTGTTACCATCTCTTCAAACAAGCAAGCATTTTTTTAAATTTCATGGATGCAGTCATCATCTCCAGTGATTTTGGAGCCCCCAAAAATAAAGTCTCTCACTGTTTCCATTGTTTCCCCATCTATTTGCCATGAAGTGATGGGACCAAATGCCATGATCTTCATTTTCTGAATGTGGAGTTTAGGCCAGATATTTCACTCTCCTCTTTCACTTTCATCAAGAGGCTCTTTAGTTTCTCTTCACGTTCTGCCATGAGAATGGTGACTTCTGCATATCTGAGGTTATTGATATTTCTACCGCAAATGTGATTTCAGCTTGTGCTTCATCCAGTTGGGCATTTCACATGATGTACTCAGCATATAGTTTAATCAAGCAGGGTGACAATATACAGCCTTTACGTACTCCTTTCCTGATTCGGAACCAGTCTGCTATTCAAAGTTCAGTTCTAACTGTTGCTTCTTGACCTGCATACAGATTTCTCAGAAGGCAGGTAAGATGGTCTGGTATTTCAATCTCAGTAAGTTTTCCACAGTTTGTTGTGATCCACACAGTCAAAGTCTTTTGCATGGTCAATAAAGCAGAAGTAAGTATATTTCTGGAATCCTCTTTCTTTTTCTACGATCCAACAGACAATGTCAATTTGATCTCTGCTTCCTCTGCCTTTCCTAAATCCGGCTTGAACATATAGACATTCACAGTTCATGTACTGTTGAAGACTTGATTGGAGAAATTACTTCAATAACATGTTAGATGAGTGCAACTGTGTGGTAGTTGAACATTCTTTGAAATCGCCTTTCTTTGGAATTGCAATGAAAACGACCTTTCCAGTCCTGTGGCCACTGCTGAGTTTTCCAAATTTCCTAGAGTATTAATAAGTGCAGCACTTTGGCAGCATCATCTTTCAGGATTTGAAATAGCTCAACTGCAATTCCATCACCTCCACTAGCTTTACTCGTAGTGATGCTTCTTAAGGCCCTCTTGACTTCACATTTCAGGATGTCCAGCTCTAAGTGAATGATCACACCATCGTGGTTATCTTGGTCATTAATATCCTTTTTGTATAGTTCTTCTATATATTCCTTCAACCACTTCTTAATATATTCTGCTTCTCTTAGGTCCATGCCATTTCTGTTTTATTTGGCCCATCTTTGCATAAAATAATCCTTCCCTACGTCTAATTTTATTTTGGAGATCTCTGGTCTTTCCCATTCTATTGTGTTCCTCTGTATTTTTGCATGGATCACTTAGGAAGGCTTTTTTAAAATCTCTTCTTGCTCTCTTTGGAACTCTGCATTCAGATTGGTATGTGTTTCTTTTCTCTTTTGCCTTTTGTGTCTCTTCTTTTCTAAGTTAGTTCTAAGGCATCCTCAGATAACCATTGCACATTTTTTCATTTCATTTTCTTGGGGATGGTCTTGATGAGGTACATACAGATCAAAAAACAAAGATCACTGCATCCAGTTCCATTATTTCATGGCAAATATATGGAGAAACAATGAAAGCAGTGGCAGACTTTAGTTCCCTGAGCTCCAAAATCACTGCAGATAGTGACTGCAACTGTCAAAAAAAAAAAAAAAAAGACACTTGGTTTTTGAAAGAAAAGCTATGAAAAACCTTGACAGCATACTAAAAAGCAGAGGCATTACTTTACCAGCCAAGGTCTATATAGTTAAAGCTATGGTTTTTCCAGAAGTCATGAGCAGATGTGAGAGTTGACCATAAAGTAAGCTGAGTACCAAAGAATTTATGCTTTTAAATTGTGATGTTGGACAAGACTCCTGAGAGTCCCTTGGAATGCAAGGATATCCAACCAGTCCATCCTAAAGGAAATCAGTCCTGAATATTCATTGGAAGGACCGATGCTGAAGCTGAACCTCCATTACTTTGGCCAATTGATGGGTACAAATGACTCATTATAAAAGACCCCAATGCTGGGAAAGATTAAAGGCAGGAGGCAAAGGGGAAGACAGAAGATGAAATTGCTGGGTGGCATCATCAACTTGATGAACATGAGTTTGAGCAAGCTCTGGGATCCTGGCTTGCTGCATCCCATGATATAGCAAAGAGTTGGACATGACTGAGAGATTGAACTGAATTGATGTACAGAAGACAATCAGGGAGCAGGAAGAAGTCTTTAAGGGAGGAGGAAAGAACAATTCCTGGATAGCTGGGAATTTTGGGTCAGTAGGCCATTTCAAGCTGGAGAGGCTCTAGGGAAGCAATTCTATGCCAGGTGGAGAGAATGGTAAAAGAAAAGCAGGGTGGCAGTGCTGGGATTTCCCAGATGACTAGATCACACTTCTATTAAACTTTATCACCCGTGGCAGATTCATGTCAATATATGGCAAAACCAATACAGTATTGTACAGTAAAATAAAGTAAAAATAAAATTAAAAAAGAAAGCAAACTTTATCAGTGGTGAATATTGTTAGGTGATTGGAAACATGAGTTTTGTCTTTAAGTGGTAGAGAAATATACAATGGAATGACTGATGATGAAAATGAAGTGCCAACACTTAGGCCAATGGTGTCAAGACCCAGCTCTTTGGAATAGACCTTGATGCTGGGGAAGATTTTGGACAGAAAGAGAGGGAATAAAAGGATGAGATTGTGAGATGGCATCACCTACTCAAAGGACATGAACTTGAGGAAACTACACAAAATAGTGAGAGACAGGGAAGCCTGTTTTGTTGCCGAACATATAGTCACAAAGAGTCAGACATGACTTAGCAACTGAACGATGCCAGTGAGGACACAGGGTCCAGTGAAGGCACTGGTCCTGGTTGGAGTGGAGAAAGACTTAGCTGGAAGAGGAGACTCCCATCCTCTGGTGCAGGTCCTTGAATCCAAGGCAAGGAGCACAAGATTTTGAATGTGTTACCAAGTATTGTTTTCTGAAAAACAAAATTTCTTTTCTGCAGGAGAGAGAGCTTTGACTGAGTCTGTTCTCTAGATTTTACTGAGGGATGTGGAAGGGATCTGGAATGGGATGAGTCTGCAAAAACCAGGTGACCAGGTGCTGTGGGTTGAGGCTAGTGGTAGACATTCTACACTAGGTGGCAAATGATTCCAGAAAAAGTGTCCCTTCTGACGTGAACATGCCAGTGTATCACATTGTTTTAGCAGATCACTTCAATGTTATTTTGGGGCAAGCATGAAATGGATGGGTGGTTTGCTTTTGTCAATTCTTGTGGGTAGTTAGATGACTAAAGGTTTGGTTACTTCATTTCATGGTTGGACTCATGCTTGGGAAAGAAAATTAAATCAAGTCCACACATATTTGGTCATTAAACAGCAAGCATAGGAAGGTTTCTAAGGCAACTGTAGGTAATTTAAACATGAGGGGCCAAATGGTGACAGTTTCATTTAACATGCTGAGATTGAACTGTACAGGTTGCCATAGCTGTTGCTATGACAAGTTGCCATAACAGCTACTTCTTGCTACGCTGGAGATGTGGGAAGCTGAAAAGAGACTAAAAGCCTTACAACTCTCCTTGCAGTGTGATTTCAGGCTAGAAGTAGTTGACAAGGAAAGGCTGACTGGTAAGGCTGGGAAGGGAGCAATCTGAGCCTGTAATCATTAGCTTTTGTTGGGGCCAAGGAAACAGAAGCATGGGCTCAGTCAGAGTTCTGAATCAGGGTTCAGAGATAGATGTCATTTGGCTTGAATCAATATTTAGCCTTGGGAATGGCAGCCATAACTTCTAAACAGAAGATTTCCTTCTCCCCAGATGGCAGAATAATTTGTATTTGTTCCAGACTCAGGAACCCAGTAAACCCTTTCAGGGCTACCTGTTCTTAGCAGGCACGCATGCATCTAGAGGTGGAATTATCATCATGGTGCCCATTGACCAGATGAGAATACTGAGGTTAAGGTACTTGATCAAGGTCACAGAGCTAAGCACGTGTGAAGCCACAAACCCAGGGTAATCCTTCTCAAATTGTGTGTTTTTGCTCCACACCCACTGGGAGTGGTGGGTGGTGATCTGGCAACATTGCTTAGGCAGAAGCAAGCAGTATCCAGGCTTAAATTGAAGTAAGTAAGGAAAACCAGTAGAACATTCAGCTATGACCTAAATAAAATCCATTATGATTTGATAGTGGAGATGAAAAATAGATTAAGGGATTTGGTCTGGAAGCCTGAAGAACTATGGATGGAGGTTTGTAACATTGTAGGAGAGATGGCCACCAAAACCATCCCCAAGAAAAACAAATGTGAGAAGGAAAGGGGTTGCCTGAGGAGGCCTTAAAAACAGCTGAGAAAATAAGAGAAGTGAAAGGCAAAGGAGAAAGGGAAAGATATACCAATGGAATGCAGCATTCTGGAGAATAGCAAGGAAAGATAAGAAAGTCTTCATAAGTGAACACTGCAAGAATTAGAGGAAAAAAATAGAATTGTAAAGAGTATAGATCGCTTCAGGAAAATTGGGGCTACCAGAGGAATACTTCATGCAAAGATGGGCACAATAAAGGACAGAAAATTCAAAGACCTAACAGAAGCAGATGAGATTAAGAAGAGGTGTCAAGAATGTGCAGAAGAACTGTACAAAAGCTGTCATAAAGACCGGGATAGTGATGATGCTTGGGTCATTCATGTAAAGTTCGATATACTGGAGTATGAAGTCAAGTGGGCCTTAGGAAGCATCACTACAAACATTGATAGGAGAGGTGATGGAATTCCAGTTGAGCTATTTAAAAATCCTAAAGAATGAGGCTGTAAAAGTGTTGCATTCAATATGTTATCAAATTTGGAAAACTCATCAGTGGCCACAGTGCTGGCAAAGGTCAGTTTTAATTCCAATCCAAAAGAAAGGCAATTCCAAAGAATGTTCAACCTATCATGCATGTGTGCTCATCTCACTTGCTAGCAATGTAATGCGCAAAATCCTTCAAGCTAAGCTTCAACAAACTGTGGAAAATTCTTAAGGAAATGGGAGTACCAGATCACCTTACCTGTCTCCTGAAAAGTCTGTATGTAGCTCAAAAAGTGGCACTTAGAATCAGACAGAAAACAACTGAAAGATTTAAAAGGGGGAAAGAAGTGTGACAAGGTGTACAACCTCACTCTGGTTATTTGCTTTCTATATATGTATCCTATATTTCTATATAGGATACATCATTTGATATGCTGATATTCATAAATCCCAAGCTGGAATAAAGATTGCTGGGAGAAATATCAATATCCACAGATATGAAGATGACATTGCCCTAATAGCAGAAAGCAAAGAATAACTTAAAGAGCCTATTGGTGAGGAGAGGAGCTGCAAAAACTGGCTCAAAACTCAATATTCCAACTATTCACAAAAAGATACTCAACATTCATGGCATCCAGTCCCAACTTCATGACATATAGATGAGGGAAAAATGGAAACAGTGGCAGATTTTATTTTCTTGGGCTCCAAAACCACTATGGACCTTGACTGCAGCCACAAAATTAAAAGACACTTGCTCCTTGGAAGGAAGAAAGGCTATGAAAAACCTGCACACTGTATTAAAAAGCAGAGACTCACTTTGCTACAAAGGTCTCTAGTGTCAAAACTATGATTTTTCCAGTAATCATGAACAAATATGCTAGCGGGACCATAATAAAGGGTGAATATGAAAGAATTGAGCTTTTGAACTGCGGTGCTTGAGAAGATTCTTGAGAGTCCCTTATACAATGAGGCGATCAAACCAGTCAATCTGAAAGGAAATCAACCTGTGACCCCTGCTGACTCAGCTGAGGCATCTACTGAGGGATTCCAGATGGAATCAACACTACATGAACTGAAGGAATGGATGAACTGAAAGAATGGAAAGAATGGATGCTTCCACTTCAAAAGTGCCTAAACATGGCAGCTTCAAGCAAATAGTTTGTAGCTGCACCCCTGGAGGAAGCTCAGTAAGGCTGAAGGCTCTGTGTAAACTGGGTCCCCTGATACATGTGTCGCATTCTCCCCAGTAGCATTGGAGGCAAGGAAGGGCATTCTGGACCCTGGAGGAGGGGGATGGCTCAGGGATCTACTGTGGCCACCACTTACAAATTGAGACTATAAAGGACAGATCAGGCATATTTGTCAGAGAGCTGGTGACTAGGGTGTGGGAACAAGAGGGAACCAGCTGTGCATGAAGTACCTCACTCAAAATCCCCTGGAGGAGAAGCCCAGTGGTAAGATCATCTGAAATGGGACAAAGAGAGTTTATTTCATTATCCCTTATAATTCCTCTGAATGAGGAGGTGGTGGAGTGGTGGGTTATCAGAAACTCTTCCATGGCCTAGACCATCTGCCAGTCGCTCTCCTTGGGGCTGCCTCTCCCCAGCTTCAGTCATGTAGTTCTGGAGGAAATTGACAATCATATGTGTTGCTGAGTCAGGGCCAGAGACCATGTAAAGCCAGTCATAAGACCACATGTCCCTGCCAGGATGGCTGATCTGGAGCTGTACATGTGAACTGAGGTGGGTCATTCAGAGAACACCCTTGAACTCTGATGTCTGCAATCTTCTTTCCTTACTAGGTGATGCTTTTGGGATTTTAAACCCTAGGGCAGGTAGCTTGAACTCCCTCAAAAGGTGTAGAAGGCTTAAGGAAGAATGCTGTCACACTAAGACCATCAAAGCAGACTGAAGGGAAAGTGCTAAGGTGAGAGAGAATTGATGACTTCTGATTTCTTGTGTCTAGTCACTGAGATCTTTGTATTTGCTCTGATTCTTGTATCCTGGATTGCCAGAATCATTTCAGTGAGTCTCCTGTTTCCTTGAAGCCGGTTGGACTAGTGCTCCTCTCTATTTTGATTCAGACTTGGTTTTAGATCCTTCACTCCAGACACAAACAGAGGCAACCATTTGTGTCCACACCATTAAGAGTGAAACCGTTTATTCTTTATTGAGAATAGGGTGTACAGACCACCAAATACAGTTCACCAGCATCCTGGGCAGGAGTGCCCAAAGTGTGAGTGAGTGTGTGTTAGAAGAGGCTTTACTGATTCCTAAAACACTCCAAGCATTTACACTGCCCGTGCCAGACCAATTCTGTCATTCCCTCGATCAAAGACCGAGAAATACAGCCTCAGGAAGACGTCACCCAGGATCCAGGTCTCCGTAGATGAACTCAGTCTATGCACTTTAAAGGCGGCAAAGCAGTGACCTCTATCATCCTGGGGGAGTCAGAGACACACACCAGTCAGCATGAGCCCCTACTGGTGACTTCCCCCCAAATTCAGAACCAGTGCAATTCTTTGCTTTATTTCCCTGTTTTGGTAAGTATCAAGGGGTTTTCTCACTAGCAGGGGTTGTGAGAGTTCATCCAAAAGCAAAGAGGGCCAAGACATGAGGTTGTCATGAGGATAAGTGTGGTGAGTGGAGGACTGGGAGTTGGGGGAACAGAGGAATGAGAAACAACAAAGTCCTACTGTAGACTGTAAGGAACTATATTCAATATTCAGTGATAAACCACATGAAAAAGAATAAAAGAAAATATATCTTTTATGTGTATACTGAGTCACATTGTTGTGTGGCAGAACTTAACACAACCCTGAAGATTAATCACACTTCAATATAATTTTTTTAGAAAATAAAAATTATGTCCAAAGTTCCCCTCACTCCCTGTTTCTTTTCTTCTGACTCCTACTCCTTGTTTTCTCCTCCTGCATCCCAACAATCCATACTTTATTTAAAAACATTTTTTGTATTGGAGTATAGCTGATTAATAATATTCTGAGTTTCAGGTGGACAGTAAAGGAACTCAACAATATGCATCCAGGTATCCTGGTCCCAAGGACACCCCTCCTATCCAGGCTGTCATATAACTGAGCGGAGTTCCCTGTGCTACAAAGTAACTTGATGTTGGTTATCCATCTTAAATAGATAGTGCCCATAACACGTTCTTGAAGACTTAACTCAGGAACTCTGAAAAGCCTCCTTCATCCCACACTCACGCTCTTTGGCCACTCCAGGCTTGGTGGGGTAACATACTCTGGTTCCCCATCCCTACTGGTCAGTCCGTAGCACTCATCACCCCTCATAAGTCCCCAGTACCCCAGCACAGACCACCTTGAGATGCCATTTGCATGGAATCCAGTGCAGTTTTGCCTAGAACCAAGCAACCCTCCATATGGTTCAGTGAGTTTGTGGTTTTAGAATTCCTTGAATTCCCTCTCTTCCTCAAAGCCTTCTCTGAGCCCATAAGCCAGCTCTGAACTCTCACAAGGAGCTGACATGAAGCCTCCACCCTGTGCCGGGGCTGAGCAGTCACTGTGCACCCTTTATTCACCTTAGTATCCAACCTCTCCACAGAGAGGTCTGGTACTTCAGCTAACAAATGAGGCTCCTGGCCTGAGCAATGAGAAGATGCAGCCAAGAACTAGACTGACCATATAATTTATCATCCAAACCAGGAAAAGTTCGAGAAGGGAACAGAGGCTGTTAACTTATTCTGGGACATCATACTGGGACTGTCCCCAGCCATTCTCCTTGTAACATGGCCTATTTCAGGGACTGCTAGAGCTGAATTTCATGTTCTTACACCTACGGGTTCAGATTGAATTGAAGCTCTTTGAGGACTGACGACCTTAGTGTTCCTCTCTCCTTGTGACTCCCACCATGCCATAAGGTGTGCCATCTCCACATTTATTTCAGGAAGATCGGTGTCCCAAATAGCCCTTACTTCTCAAGTGAAAGTGAAGTCTCTCAGTTGTGTCCGATTCTTTGTGACCCCATGGATTGTAGCCTATCAGGCTCCTCCGTCCATGGGATTTTCCAGGCAAGAGTGCTGGAGTGGATTGCCATTTCCTGCTCCAGGGGATCTTCCCGACCCAGGAATCGAACCCGGGTCTCCCACATTGCAGGCAGAGGCTTTACCGTATGAGCCACCAGGGAAGCCCCTTACCTCTCAAGTGATTGGTTTTGTGGGAGGCACTGGCCCAACCACAGGGCTCAGCAGCATCTGCAATGGTGTGCCATGGCCTCCAGAGGGAGGCCTCCTCCCAGCAGCAGCGCAAGGGTTCCTGCAAGCTCCAGTTTGAGAACCAACCCTCAGTACTGTCTCCTCACCTTGAGAATGTAGGCTCGACCTGGCACTCGGTAATTGTTGCTTTTGATGGTGAAGATAATAGAGGGTAGGCTATTGACTGATGAACATGAAACGTAGTACTGTTAGAGAGAGAGGGAGAGAGGTTGGCCCTGGAGATCCTTGTTGTGTGTGGAGACTGGGTGTGACCCTGGGGCATGACCCTTCACCTCAGAATCCCGTGGCTTGGCACCGATGATCTTCAAGATGTTTTTGACCAGTGTACTTGGGCCTACGATTTCTGATGACCCGGTGTCCACAAGGGCATTGCAGCCGCCAGAACAAGCAATAACCTTTCTTTTCATGGAGATGCTGAGAGACAATGGAAGAAAGCGGGCATCAAGGTCACTCTGAGTCTACCTAGAGTTGCCCACTTCCCAACTGTCTCATAAACTGCCCTTCATCTGTTGCCCTCTTTTTCTTTACTCTCGACACAGCTCCTTTCTTGATATCTTTGAATGCACTACTTGAATACACTGGGATCTTTTGTACCTTGACACAAGCCGGTCTTCCTTCCTAGAGAAGCCCCCTCCCCTTTGACTAGCAAATTTTTTCTCATCTTGCAGATTCCACCTTAATTGTATTGTTTTCAGGAAGGTTTTCCTCCGGTGTTTATCAGTCTCCTATCTTGGTCACTCTCTGTAGACTCTTCCTCATGTCTGCTGCTGCTGCTGCTGCTGCTAATTCACTTCACTTATGTCCAAATCTGTGGGACCTCATAGAATGCAGCACACCAGGATCTGCAATCCCTGGGATTTTCAAGGCAAAGTACTGGAATGGGTTGCCATTGCCTTCTCCTCATGTCAAGCATGTTCCAAAGTCACAATTCACTATGCGGGCAAGTCACTTCATGTACATCTGCCTTCTTAGATGTGAGAATGAGTTTTATTCTCCTTGACTCCCTAAAGTGCCTGGCACACAGTGGACTCCCAATGCTTGTCTGTTCAATGAGTGAATGAAGACTGAGAAAATAATAAGAAACATGCAGAGAGCTGTATCTGATGGAGAACCAATACCAGGTCACACACAGAGTGAAGATGGAGATTCACAGGGGTGGCAGATCCTCATAGTAGGTGGAGAGAGGGGATCGTCTGGGACAGGTTGTCTCCCAGCACTGCTCCTACAACCAGCTCAGACCTTGAGACCCTGGCCAGGAAATATATGACCAGCCCACAGAAACTCCAAAGGATAGGTCAGCCTTTGCTTGAGGGTATCACACAGAATCCTATCAATTATGCCTCTTGTCTTCAGGTCACTCCTGGATCCCACCTTCCTGATTCTCCGTTATAGCCCCTGTCCTACTGTGTGCCAAAGAACGTGGGGTGTCCTTTTTATTAGTTGGTTTCACATCTTAAGGCTGCAGCCAGCCTCTCTCCACTGTTGGGTAGCTGCTCCCTAATAAGACCAGTTTTCCCCCATTTTCTCAGGACTGTCCCTGAGAACTTCCTATGTCTTAGGTAGCCCTGGACAGTCAGTCATCTTATCATAACTCTGTTCAGGCTGGAGAAATTCTCCCTGATCCTGTGTTCACTACACTGTAGAGTCCTCTAACCATGCTCCCCACCTCAAAGGGCAGTGAGTGCAGCCCTCTCTCAGCGGCACAGACCTCTCTGGACCCTTTTAGGACACTTGCCAGAGCCTTACTCAGAAGGCCTGGGGATTATGAACCCATGGGTTGTTTGTGTATTTATGTGCTTGTGTGTTTGTTTGTATGTGTGTTTGTATGTGTCTCTGTGTGTGCTTGTGTGTCTCTGACTAGCTATGCATGTTTATATGTGTCTCTGTGTAGGTTTATGTGTGCCAGCTTGTGTGTTTCCATGTGTCTGTGTGTCTGTCTCTGTCGTTGAAGGTGGTGTGTATGTCTGTGTGACTGTGTGTCTGGGAATGCATTTGTATGTGTCTGCCTGTATCCATGTGCAGTAGTGTAAGCATCACTTGGGCTGACCCTCAGAGGGAGAGGCTTACCGGTCCATGTGAACAATCCAGTTATCTGCTTTGATCAGTGGTATCCAGTTGAGCTCTCCCTTGTAGTAGCGGTGGTCTACCCCACCAAACATCACCACACTGCCCTCCCGCTCATCTCTGTAGAGAGAAGTGAGGAGGTGATCTTTGTAGGACAGTAACAACAGCACTGTCTGAGAGCTGTGTTTGTCTACCCATCAAGGTCCTAATAAGGTCCCCATGTACAGATGCAGAAATAGCGTCTAGGAGAGACTGAGATATAGACTGAGGTCTGTTACTGGCTAGTGAGTGGCACAGAGGAGGTTAGAAGCTGAATCACTTGGCTGGGCTCCACCCACTATGTCTTCTGAAGACGCCCTGGACCTCCAGCGACCTGACTGCTCAGCCAACCTGAAGACATGGTGCTGAAATGTTTTGGTTACCTATTGTCCACCTTGTCATTATTCAGGAAAATCAAGGCCTGGGAGTTCTAAGGGTGTGGGTTCAGTTCACCCAGTGTTGGCTCCACTGGCCTGTGACCTCCACTGTCCATAGGGCCCCACACTGAGAAGGGACCCCACCTCTGCTCTCCTTGTCTTGAAATGCCTAACATTTCTTGAACAAGGGGTTCCACATATTTGTGTCCCACACTTTCATTTCGCACTGGCTCCTATGAATTGGGTAACTGGTCCTGGGCTCCCAGTGGAATGTTAATGAGGAAGGAAAGACATCCACCATCCTTCTTCTTCCTTCCTTATCAAATTCATAAGCAAATCTTAATGCCTTTTCCTTCAACTTGTTTTCTGTTGCCTTCTTTTAGTATTCCTTCTAACTCACCACCCTAGACCATGTTACTGGTCTTGAGCCCAAGAGTAGGGTTGTGTTCCAATAAAATATTATTTATAAAAGTCAGGGGTGAAGCCAGTTGGGCCCTGGGGCCATAGTTTTCCTGGGTTAGATTATCTCTCAGGGTACTTCTTTATCAAGTGTTCTATAATTTTTGTGCACCTGAAAGAATCTTACATCAAATTTGGAGAAGGGGATTGTCCATTTCAGACTTACTTGCTCAAGTAGAAGGCAAAAACAGGCTCAGAAATGGCACCTTCATTCTTCAGCTTGTAAAAGATGGGGATGGCTCCCGTGTAGAATGATATGTTGGCGTAGCTCAAGCCCAAGACGCCATCAAAAATCATGCCCTCAAACCCTGATTCTTCCATGCATAGGCCAAACTGCTGGTCAGTACTGACAAGGTCACCAATCTATGGGAGACAAGAGTGTTCCCACTTACAGATATGTGAAGTGGGGCTAAGACTGGGCTGGGGTATATTGCCATTAGATCCTCAGAGAAGAATTGAGGCTGGGGTCTGTCTTCAGTGGCCCACAGACAGTTAAATCAAGCTGGGAGGGGAATTTGGCTTCCATTTGAGAGAGGCTGTGAATTTTAAAACATCTGCCCCTCTGAAAAACAACACCTAGGTGAGTGAAATTGGCCTCGTGGCTTCTGTCCAGGTGGGGCAACCAAGAATCAGGCCAGGTGACATAGGTGACACCCTAGGGACAAAACAATCGAGAGCAATTTAGCCTTCTCTTTGGCATCACTGTGATCTGATGACAGGAATGGACTGTATTATCTGTAATGTACTGAGGATTCTGCCACTGTTCAGGAAGGCAGAAGCCAAAAACACAATCTTGCTTGCAGGGTTTTATGAAATTACTGTCTGGGGAATTCACTTTTTGGGATATGTGTATATTTCTGTGAGTGTGTATGAGAGAGCAACAGAGAGATGTGAACAACTCAATATTTTAGGGGAGGCAGGCCATAGGTTTATTAGATTCTCAATGGTCATCTAGAGTGAGAATTCATTTATCAGGCCCCTTGACTTCTCAGGCCTCCAGGTGCCCACTATGGATACCTGAAGCCCTTGACTACCCCCAAGGCCCGCAGATGAGTTTTATTCTGTCCCCAAACACCCCACAGCAACTTTAGTCCTGAAAAGCCAGACTAACTCCACCACTTACCACATGTGTGCCCTTAGCAAGGCCCTTGCTGTCTGCACCTAAGTTTCCTCATATGTCTCACGAGCTAATCAGAGTAAATTCTGTGTGGGGTTGTTGCAGGATTAAACCAGTTATCACCTGAAAGTGCCTGGAACATTCAGTGAATATAAAAGTGGGTACTTTTATCCCTTCTTCTCGCTCCCAGCAACATGAACCTTGAACTGCTCATGGGCAGAGGAGCTGCAAGTCCACACCTCAAGCCACTCTCTGGGTTAGCTAATTTGTTTGCTTGTGTATCACCACAGGCACTGCCTCCCCAGAGACAGGATCCTATGGATAAGATGGCCAATATCTGTGGGAGTTAGTCTAGGAAGGGTCCTGCCAGATGGTCTTGCATCTGTTGCAAGCAGTGGTCACTCCATAGCCAGTCCTGCCTCAGCATTTGTTACACTGTTACCCGAACTGTGTCATGAGCAACAAATCCTTCAATTCTCCCAGCTCCATAGGTGATGCTGAAGGTCTTCCTGCTAAGCCGGAAGGTGGAAGAATCGGCATGTCTGAACCTCATACGTTTAGCTGCAGACATAAGAGATGAGTGTTATCATGTGCCAAGGGTGGAAACAGGGTGACAGGGCAAGTGAAGGATTGTCCGGGTAGGGAGTGTCTGTACTCACAACAGGTTGTGCTGATGCAAAAGCTGGAGGGCACCCACAACTCAGATGAACCTGTGTCAAAGATAACCTGAAATTCCTGAGGGGGTGTTCCAATGGTGATGTTACCCAAGTAGAACAACTACAGGGAGAAGGAGGGAGTGGGTTAGTGCAGAACTGGCTACCCTCTATTCCCACACTGATGCCTCCCTCTTGGTGTCACATATCTCTTGAGATCACTTTCTAACCACTGTGCAGCTCACAGACTTTGGTCACAGATGTATCTGCATTTGATATATTTTTCCTGTGCAACATTGTATGCAGGATATTGACTCTATGAACAGGCATTGAAGTGGTACCTCCTGCATGGAAAGCCAAGAGATAATCTCTGGGCCTCCAGGATCACTGGAAATCCAGGGAGGTCCTGGTGCCTTCATTTGAGAATTTCTGTCGTCTCTTCAAACCCAGCCTTAGTACCTGCTTCTCCAGGAGGTCTTTCTTGATCAACCCCAGCCACTCCCTCTAAACTCAGACCACATCCAATCCACAGCACACAGCTGACCCTCTCATTTGACATGCATTTACTCTTTGCCTCTCTCTCAGGCCAGCATGGGCATCTTTAAAGACATCTTGAAGACAAAATAAGCCCTTTTTCTAATCTAAAAACAGTAAGCACTGTGCTAGATTCTTATGGCTTTACACGGAATACGAGCTCAGTATAACTTTTTACTGCTGTGGTTTTTGCATCTGTGGAAACTGATGTCCTCTACCTGGGATTCACAATTGCTTTGCAGTTGGTTCTATCTTTTGATCAGTGATGGTTCACTTTTCATCTATAACTGAGTGGCTCACTTAGTTCAGAAGGAACAATCGCCCTCAAACTAATGGCAAAACTCTAACACACAAATGGATGTTTACCTACCACCTGGTAATTGCGAGGCCCAATCAAAGACCAAAAGTTGAGGATGAAAGTGCGCTCTCCTCTGGGTCGGGTCCCTCTTTTCCAGTGTCTCTGCCTCCTGCAGGAACCCCAACCCCATCATCCCACCTGACACCTCCAGATGAGCCCCAGTGCTAGACTAGAGAACCAGAAGGCCCTATGGAGCACCATTCCCCCAAAATACTCACATCTCTGAGGTTTCTCAGGGAGTGACTAGTTAGATTAGAGCCACGAAAAGAAATCTGGGACAGTTTGTAAGCATGCTCCTTCACAAAATTGTTCAGCATGTTTCTTCCACTGACAGTATTTCTCATGGTCTTCACTCTCTTTAGAGGTATTCTTTCACCAAACATTTGACAAAAACAATGAAGATGCTACAATTAGCTGTCAGTGTCAAGGTATAAAAAACATAGATTTGAATACAGGTTCTGTTCTGCAGTCTTGGGTAAACCATATGACCATATGGTGTCTAAGTCTCCCCTTCAGTAAAATGGTGAAATGTAAAAATACAAACCCTCCATATAAAATATCTTGGGGATAAGTGAAGTGATGGATATGAGGTACCTGAAAATAGGAAGTCTCAACAATGACAGCCATTAGCATTGCTGCTGTCATCTCACTCATTCCTTCTCATAGAACCTCAAGAAAGGAGATAGAAGGGGGACTCAACTTCTTTTACAAGGGAGCAATTTGAAGTGCAAGAGGTTTCTGAGTCAACTGTGTTCATAATGCTTGTCCGATATAAAACAGGGTAAAACTGTGTATCTTTCTCCAAGTTGAAAGAGAAGAGAGAGTTGAAAGAAGAATCCAAGATATAGGGAACAAGTAAGGGAAATTGAGAGGATTGAGAAGGAAGTAAGGGTCAAATGAAAAATTAAAAGAAAACCACACAAAGAAAAATACACTCCCAGTGACTTCCAAAGAGATGGAGAGATAAATGACAGTGATACAGAGATCCTGATGTAGACATATACACACTGATGTAGACCGGGAAAAAAGAGGACATGTTGAATAAAATGTAGAAAGGTGCTATTCCACACAATCACATCAACATCTTCATAGACTGTGCACTGAACAGTTGCAAGGAGTTGCATTTTCAATAGGTCATGACATGACTGGACCCCAAGATTTGTGCAACTCAAATCTACACCAAAACCTTGGGATCCACAGTTCCTATAGCAAGTTACTTATCAATAAGTAAGAGTTGAACTTTAAGACTCTTAGGGAAATATTCCATTCCCTTCTAACCCTGCTGGCTGGAAGAATAA
Organism: Ovis aries; assembly: GCF_016772045.2. Lineage (NCBI taxonomy): Eukaryota > Metazoa > Chordata > Mammalia > Artiodactyla > Bovidae > Ovis > Ovis aries. The sequence continues at coordinate 35,433,037 of NC_056074.1, forward strand.
TCAGATGAAAAGAAAAATCCGAGAAAGGAATATGATGTGACTTACAGTCCCCATACTTACTTGACTATGCACTTTGAGAAGGCCACCAGCCCGAGGAGCACAAGCCACTTCATGTTTCTTTCCTGGCTCCAAGTATTCAGGGAAGTTTGGGTTCTTAGCATGTAGTGGTGACCAGGACCCCCTAGTTATATATGCTCTGACTTACCCTAGTTTTCGCCTTTAGGCCACTAAAAGATCTGGAAAAAAAACCCGCACACAAAGGTCTCCATAAAATCTTTACCTTCATCAGTGTCCTTGGCGAGTGGCCTTTGAAGCTTTTCAGAATACAGAGAATTGAACAGTAATCTCTTCTTTGAAGCTTGGCTGGACAATCACTGATCTGCATGTACATCTAAGAAGACGGAAAACTTTGCCTACTTGGAGAAAAAAACTGCTAAGAACATCATGAAAATGGATACTAGGGGCCATGCTCGACACTCGTGGTTTCATGTCATCTTCCTAGCCACTTCATGATATATGCATTGCTGTGTTCATTGGAGAGGAGATTGCTAGGAGGATAAGTGGTCAAATGGCAAACTGAAGACTTCATGGGCAGCCCAGGGAAATACAATTGGCTTTAGGTAGTGGGTGTAATGGCAGACATCAGGGGCACTTCTGGTGCCAGTCTGCATCAAATATTTAAGACAGAGCAGTACTTCAATTGCATGGTTTCAATATTGGAAGAAATGTCATATGCATCCACAAAATATTTTATACTATCCAGCAACTGTACAAGGAAGAACTGTGTACTAGGTTCTGGGTTAAAGGCTTCAAAGTCAAAGTTGATCAAGACAAACATAGTCTTTATCTTAAGAGAGCTAGAAGTCTAGTTCTTACCAACTCATGGCCCCAAGAGGCAGGAGATATGATACTAGGACTAGGTTGCCCTGTTGGAATCTGGGCATCACAGGCCTTACCACTGGGAGCAGCCTTTCCTCCACTTCACACATGCTGGAAAGCAGGCCTGTTGGCCATGTTTTCAAGAGAATCAGAACTTTGGGTGTATATGTATAATCTACTGATTTTAATGTTAGAAACTAATTTTTTTTTAACCTGAAAAAAGGATTGGGAACGAAATCTCCACAGCAATGTGCTGGAATCAGCCTTCAGTCTCAGCAGGTTTTTTTTTTTTTTTTTCTGGCCTAGAGATGGGAGTGCAGTGGGGACAGAGAGGAATTTAATTCATGTTGGTTGATTTTAAAAGAGACTGAATGCATACTAAACATGGTGACTCATTGGCAAAGACCTTGATATTAGGAAAGATTGAAGGGATGAGAAGTGGAAACAGAGGATGAGATGGTTGGATGGCATCACCAAGTCGATGGACATGAGCTTGAGCAAGCTCTGGGAGTTGGCAATGGATGGGGAAGCCTGGCATGCTGCAGTCTATGGCGTTGCAAAGGGACAGACACAACTGAAGGACTGAACTGAACAAATTGAGAGCAAAGACTAATAAATCTAATTGTGTCAAGTTCTTGACTAGCTACCTAAAACAACACATTACTTAAGTCGCTTTAAAATTCAGGCTTATGACTCTACATTCTGCATCATTCTGTACTCCAAGGCCAAATTTGTGTGTTACTCCGGGTGTTTCTTGACTCCTCCTTTTGCATTCCAGTCCCCTATTATTGAAAATGACTTCTTCTAGGCTGTTAGTTCTAGAAGGTCTTGTAGGTCTTCATAGAACTGTTCAACTTCAACTTCCTCAGCGTTACTGACCGGGACATACACTTGGATTACCATGGTATTGAATGGTTTGCCTTGGAAATGAACAGAGATCATACTGTCATTTTTGAGGTTGCATCCAAGTACTGCATTTCAGACTCTTTTGTTGACTATGATGTCTACTCCATTTCTTCTAAGGGATTCCTGCCCACAGTTGTAGATATAGTGGTCATCTGAGTTAAATTCACCCATTCCAGTCCATCTTATTTCACTGGTTCCTAGAATGTCTGTGTTCACTCTTGTGGTCCCTCATGTCCACTGGAATATCTATGTTCACTCTTGTGGTCCCTCATGGTGGGATTAGCCTCTCACTCTTTTTCTCTTTTATTCTCCCTCTTCTTCTTCTTCTTTTTTTTTCTCTCCCTCCCTGAGTTATGATTTATACCTTACTGACAAATTTATTTGAAAAATGATTGAATGACTTCATCCTATATTTAAATATAGGTAATAAATCATCTTTGAAAGATACTTAGAATACTGGAGAATTGGTCTTCACAAAGTGACAGAATTCACTTTTTTTTTAATTTTTATTTTTACTTTATTTTACTTTACAATACTGTGTTGGTTTTGCCATACATTGACATGAATCCACCATGGGTGTACATGAGATTCCAAACATGAACCCCCCTCCCACCTCCCTCCCCACAACATCCCCGTGTACCAGCCCCAAGCATGCTGTTCTCCCTCTTCTTCCTTCCCTTCAACCACCACATGTGAGAACATACAAAAAGAGAAAGACTGATGCAAGTCAAGAATGTCTCCACTGGGAAATCAATTGGCCACCACCTTGATATTGCATAGTCTCCAGTCTATGACAACCGGTGGGACTAAGAGATAAGTTTTGTAGTTATTGATGCTGAATGATGAAATATAGGGTTCATGACACTCTTCTTTCTTATATTTGTTATGTTTGAAGTTGATTTCCAGTAAGAAGTTTATAGAAAGTCCATTTTGAAATTTCTGTCTTAGTGATATCCTGACGAGCCCAAGATAGCAGATTCAGGCAGGTCCCCAATGAATGAGTGGTTGGAGGACCACAGGCTTCTTGCTCCAACTCATCTCTTGCCATCTGAAAACTGTCCCCCACACCTGACACCCTTACCACCCTCCACCCCTATCTACATCTCCATTCCTCTGCTAAGCTGAGTCATCTAGCTGGAGATATGGACGATTCAGGACAGGGTCTGGAAGCAGAAGGAATGCAAACTTTTTAAGAAAGAATGAACTGGAAAGACCCATCTCGGTTTTCCCTTCTTTAGTGCCATCTGCAGGTGAGGGATTGGGCCTGGGTAGGGAGGGAGCCACAAGTGGGACTGCCTAGATATCTACAAGTGAAGGGTGGAGGAATTCAGAACCCAGTAACCAGGAGGTGGGCAGCTTGCACAGGACCCAGGAGGGAAGGAAGAAGCATTGGGAAAAGAAGAGTGCCTACCTGAGGGCCAGACCTACCTGAATCTTCTGGTTACACTTGGAAGTCACTGCCTTCCTGCTGGAATTCCTGCTCCAGATGTGGTGGGGACAGAGCTGTACTCACTGCTAATGACTGACAGGGAGAAGGACAGCCTCCCCCAGAGGCCCTTTGATTCCTCTCTAACTGTGGGCATCATCCTAAGCCAGGGAGCAAATGGCAGGTCATCCAAAAGATGACCTACTTTAAATGGTATTTAAAATACTACAAAATTTGTCTAAGAGTCCTGGAATATCTAGTTCCCAGAGGTGTTTTTTTGTTTGTTTGTTTGTTTGTTTTTGGAGAGATGATTCATCAGTGTAATTTGGGTTTCTGCTGAGGAATATACAAGCATCCCCATTGGTAACTTCTGGCTTATAACTACCTGATCTCATCCCACAGATCGAAAATGATGGTAAGTTCCAGTGGTCAAGGCCTCTAAGGTCCTCGGTGTCACAGCAGCTGTGCATCAACTGGTCTACCACTCTCAGTTCGGATCCCAGGCACATGAATATCACCAACCAATTACTTGCCCCTGCCCACCAGAGGCAAACTCATCATCCTCATCAACACCCACTTCTGAGCCACTTGTCCACTGATTGGCATTGAGCTTCAGTCTGTAACAAGTGTTCTGGAGCAAGTCCAGTCTCCCTCATTCAAGAGATGGGAAACATAAACCTGGGGTGTATGACTCACTTTAGCTGCAGTGAGTTAGTGAAAACTTGGGACTCAGGAACTCTGCTTCCCAGGCTAGGAGACTTCCAGGAAGGGAAAGATGAGAGAAAACTCAATTTCATCCACTGCTGGATAGCTCTAAGATGTCTTCAAGCACCAGAGTGGAAGTTTCTTTCCTGTTTCCCCTTAAGTCTGGTTCCGATTTTATCAGCAGACTTGCTCCCATGTAGCAGAAGGAAAGCAGTATTCAGGGCTGTTTCTTCTGGGTTCCAGGCACAGTGGGAGAGCCCCAGCTGTAGTGACCCTATGAGGCCATCATGAAGGTGGTGACTGACTCACTCCCAGCTCAGACCTCCAGAGCTTCTGCTCCTCATTCACACAAGACAGACCCTTGGATGACTTGGTAACATGAACCTGCATTCACAGCAAGAAGCTTTCTCTTCTCAGCTTTCTAGCAACTTAGATATGGGGCTTATATTTCCTCAGGGAACCCCTGGCTGAGCAAGGTTGGAGTCTGAAACTAGCCTGGATGGAGGGAATGTGTTCCCTCTTTGATGCTCCAAATAGACCTTGGAGATTCAAAGGCCTTGAGAAAATGACAATCATCCCTTATATTTTGTAAGGACTTTGCTTTATGAATCTGGTTGGAGAAAAAGGACAGAAACACAGGACAAGGCTGGACATCTCTGGGTCTCAGCTGACTGTGAGTTGAGTTCCAGCCACTAGGCTTCACAGTCAGTGCTGATGTAATTCACAAGCCACTTTTGAGGAAGCAAAAGAGGAAAGAATTTTGGGCAGAGCAGTGTGGTTAAAGGGCCATGGGAATCACATGGGGCAAGATGAAACAAGAGTCATAACTTGTTTCTTTGCCCTATCAGTTCCTTGGCATTATTACTCCTGAGAACAAGTACATGGAGATAGTCAGAGGCATTGGTGGTGATCCTGCCACCTGATGCTCCTGGTTTTAACCAGTTTGTGGACACATCCCTTAGTCCAGAGCATATTCAGTCTTGTAATAGACCCATGTTCTCCCTTCTTGGGAAGGCTGACATGCCTCATTGCTGCTAACTCACAGCTGAAGCATGGAATGAGGTCATGGTGGTTGACCTGTAGGCCAAATCCCAAGGATGGAAGGAAGATTAGCAGTGGAAGGGTAACCGTTCATTAAACTTGGTTACCTTGCTCCTTAGCAGGGGCTACTTCCCACATCTAGAATATTTATCTCCCAGCTTCTTGCATGGCCGGGTCATCCTCAAAATTTACCATCATCTCAAATGAGTCTCTCTCAGGCTTGCTTTCCCTGGCCACTGCACTCTCACAAGCACAGACCCTGATACAAAAAGTGCCTAGAACCTTCCCTCTGTCAAAACAATAATTATAGTTATAAAAGTGGATAGATGGAGAGGGATAAATTGGGAGTTTGAAATCAATATATGTATACTACTTTATTTAATAGATAATCAACTAAGACCTACAGTATAGCACACGAATTCTGCTCAATAATCTGTAATATCCTGTATGGGAAAAGAATCTAAGAAACAATGGATACATGTCTATGTATAAGGAAATTAATTTCTCATGCAACTAATATTAATACAATGCTGTAAATCAACTACACTCCTATATAAATTAAAACCTTTTTTTTTTTTAATGCTTACATGTAGAAACTCATGGAGTTTTTTAGACTCGCAGGATTTCTGATATGATGCTGGATATGGCAGAATGGGTGCAGAAATCTAGATATTATCTGAGGTTGCATTTTCCTGAGCTTTTGTGTCTTTTGCTTCTAGTGTTACCTTTGATTTGTCTTTAGAGGATCTAATACAAGAGCTTCGAGACACCAGCTGGTTGTTAGTTGAAGAATGAGAGGGTGGCGCTAATGGGAGGCTAGCTCCCTAGCCTTGGGTTGGGGCAAGTTTGAGGCACGACTTATATCCCAATTTCCCTGTGAAAACAGGTTGTAGGTTCCCTCTCCATGACTTGCATGATATCAGACCCAGACTTTTTTTTTTTTTTTTTCCTTTTTCATGTCCTGTTTCCCCTGAGACCTCACTGCTTTCTCCTGGAGAATTTTTTTTTGGGGGGGGAAGCACTAGGTCTTCATTATATAGAAGGCAATGGCACCCCACTACAGTACTCTTGCCTGGAAAATCCCATGAAAGTAGGAGCCTGAAAGGCTGCAGTCCATGGGGCCGCTGAGGGACAGAAAGGACTGAGCTACTTCACTTTCACTTTTCACTTTCATCCATTGGAGAAGGAAATGGCAACCCACTCCACTGTTCTTGCCTGGAGAATCCCAGTGATGGCAGAGACTGGTGGGCTGCCGTCTATGGGGACGCACAGAGTCGGAGACGACTGAAGTGACTTAGCAGCAGCAGCAGGTCTTCATTGCTGCTCAGGACTTCTCTATTTTCAGTGAGTAGGGGCTACTCTGTAATTGCAGTGCGCTGGCTTTTGAATCCTCTGCTTCTCTTGATGTAGATCACAGGCTCTAGGGCACTCAGGCTCAGTAGTTGTGGCCCTCTGGCTTAGTTGCCCTGGGGCATTTGCAATCTTCCGAAACCAGGTCTCAAACGCACATCTTAAGCTCTGGATCAAAAGGGAAAGTGCTGGGAGCCAGGATGAGGAATCCTGCCCATGGCAAAGGTCATGAGGAAGGGGCCTGATATGCAAAGGCGGGATCAGGCCTTGTGGAGCCCCCCTGGAACTTCTCGAGCATCTACCCCAAAACCACAATCTGTCTGTCTTATTATTTTTTGACTTTTACCAACTCCTCTGATATTAACAGGGTCTATCTCCGACCCCCTTTCTCGGGGAGCTTCAGTTAACAGTCTCCTGCATATAAAAGGAGTGTGTCAGCTCAAATCCCTCTGATGGCTCTCTAACTTGCCTATCAGGTTTACCCAGACTTTTACAATTATGCATGTGATTGTTTACAGTCCCCCAACTGCAAGAGGCATGAAGCTTAAAACATCTTAAAGATATAGAGCCTTTTTTTAACAGCTAAGAATTATATTGGCAAAGGGCTTTCATTGTTGAGTTAATGATTGCTGCCAGGCCTCTATATCCTTTATCTTTTAGGCACCTGGAGGATATTAATCAATGTAATCAGGATGTAGAAAAAGGAATATAGTAGTTTTGATGTTAGCAATACTAGACTTTGAGTTAATGAATTTTCTCTTTGTTATAAATCACTGTACTCCTCTTTCCTTGTTGTAAATTATTGTATCCTTGCTATGTAAGAATGTAACCTTAATTAGTGCTTTCTGAGAGTGGCACCAGACTTTAGTAAGAAAAACACGTTTAGGGCAAAAAAGTTTTCTGGTTGACTGACCCTTATCAAAAAAGGACCATAAAATGCTAATAGGCCTCCTGGCCAGAAGATGATGTAAATCACCTAAGACTTGTGTATACAGCTAGGTATACAGAGAGAAAGCCTGGTCTCGATAAGCTCAGGGCTGCTGACCCTGCATGACTTTGTATTATCCATTGATCTCTATGTACAACTTAAAGTATAAAAGCTTTCAGGAAAATAAAGAGACGGACTAGTTTCTCAGAAATCTGGCTTCCCCTGTGTCTTATTTTCTTTCTTACTCTATTTTCTGGATGATCCCTGGCTGGAGCATAGAGGCGCGAAGTGTCTACTTATTTGCCTGGGCTTCTAAGGCCCATGCGAGAGGGAGCCCAAGGCGGGGCACCCTCCGCTATTCAAGCGGGTGCCTGCAGTCCACATAGATGGTGCAAGACCCTTGTCTCCAGCTTTATTGGCTTTCTATGTAAACAAAGGAAAACAGCCTCTTTTCCTCCTCTGTTTTCTCTCCTCTCTCTCACTACACTATTCTACCCTAATCTCTCTTTATATCTCTAATTAAATCATTCTTTCTTAAATGCTGACTCCGGCCCCGCTTCGAATTACCCTGGATCCACCGGGGCTGGACTCTGGCAGGAAAGCACTCTGGAAGGATTTTGAAATAAATCACTTTTACATGAAACTTGGCACCATGGACTATTTATGAGGAGACTGATAGAGAATTGTCCCTGTTTCAAGCAACCTCCTGAGGTCAGGACTGATTGAGTTTCCCCTCCCCAGGGTTCCTACAGGATCTTGAAGCTCTCCTGCCATGTGGCTTTGTTCACTCTTCAGTTACTAAATCCCACACTAGACCACAGCTTCCAGAGAGCAGGGCTGTCACTTGACTCACTTCAAAGTATACATCAGTAGATACCGTCTCATTCAGACCCTAATGTCAAGACAAGGCTAAGACAAAGATCAGCTATTCTATGATGAGTGTTATGTTACAGGTTCAATGATTGTAATCAAAAGCTAAGTAACATTGTCTTAACTACAATACAATTTCAATTCTCTTTCATATAATGTTAGTGCAGGTCTCTCCACAGAGATGAGGGCCCACTTCTTTCTTGTCACATCTTCCACCTGTGCTACTTACCTCTGGTCTAACATGGCTGCTCCAGCTCCTGTCATTATATCTGCATTCCATCTAGTGGGACAGAAAATACTACTTCCATTTGGAAGTGACATATCACCTTACTCAAATTCCACTGGCCGAAGTATCTTCCATGATCATGGCAAAGCTGAGGTTGGTGGGCACACAGAAGGGCAGAGGAATGTGATCCTACTTCAGAACATTCATGATGAGTAACAAGGGCCACAACCCTTCATTCATGTCTCTGTAATGTGTTCTTCTTTGGTTCTCCCCACACAGCTCTCAGTCTGTTTTAGCTTGCAGATATGGCTGTGGATGAGGTTATAAGAGAGGACATGTTACAGGCTGTACAAATATGGGAAAAACAAGAATTGAAAGAAGATAAGAAAGTATAAAAATTCAAATCCATTGAAAGCATGCTTACAATAATAATTTTGCATTTATACAATTTAGGTGTAATGGTTGATGAACTAATTTATAAAATAAAAAATTAGAGAAATGTAAAATATAAATATATTCACTAAACCCAACAAAATAATAAGACAATATCATAATAAACACATAGTAGTATCAGGATTAAGTTGGGAAGCACATTGCAAAAAAACTAAAACAACTATAACTTTAGCAAGATAAATTTGATTTTTCTCTCCCACTGAAACACAGCTGGAGGTGGGCCAGCCAGAGCTTGGGTGGTATCCATCTCCAAGGTTCAGTTCAGTTCATTTCAGTTCAGTCGATCCATCATGTCCGACTCTTTGTGACCCCATGAATCACAACACGCCAGGCCTCCCTGTCCATCACCAACTCCCGGAGTTCACTCAGACTTACGTCCATCGAGTCAGTGATGCCATCCAGTCATATCATCCTCTGTCGTCCCTTTATCCTCCTGCCCCCAATCCCTCCCAACATCAGAGTCTTTTCCAGTGAGTCAACTCTTTGCATGAGGTGGCCAAAGTACTGGAGTTTCAGCTTTAGCATCATTCCTTCCAAGGAAATCCCAGGGCTGATCTCCTTCAGAATGGACTGGTTGGATCTCCTTGCAGTCCAAGGGACTCTCAAGAGTCTTCTCCAACACCACAGTTCAAAAGCATCAATTCTTCGGCACTCAGCTTTCTTCACAGTCCAACTCTCACATCCATACGTGACTACTGGAAAAACCAAAGCTTTAACTAGACGGACCTTAGTCGGCAAAGTAATGTCTCTGCTTTTCAATACGCTATCTGGGTTGGTCATAACATTCCTTCCAAGGAGTAAGCATCTTATAATTTCATGGCTTAAGTCACCATCTGCAGTGATCTTGGAGCCAAAAAACAATACAGTCTGACACTGTTTCCACTGTTTCCCCATCTATTTCTCATGAAGTGATGGGACCAGATGCCATGATCATTATTTCCTGAATGTTGAGTTTTAAGGAAACTTTTTCACTCTCCTCTTTCACTTTCATCAAGAGGCTTTTTAGTTCCTCTTCACTTTCTGCCATAAGGGTGGTGTCATCTGCATATCTGAGGTGATTGATATTTCTCCTGGCAGTCTTGATTCCAGCTTGTGTTTCTTCCAGTCCAGCGTTTCTCATGATGTACAATGCATATAAGTTAAATAAGCAGAGTGACAATATACGGCCTTGACGTACTCCTTTTCCGATTTGGAACCATTCTGTTGTTCCATGTCCAGTTCTAACTGTTGCTTCCTGAGCTGCATACAGATTTCTCAAGAGGCAGGTCAGGTGGTCTGGTATTCCCATCTCTCTCAGAATTTTCCACAGTTTATTGTGATCCACACAGTCAAAGGCTTTGGCATAGTCAATAAAGCAGAAATAGATGTTTTTCTGGAACTCTCTTGCTTTTCCATGATCCAGAGGATGTTGGCAATTTGATCTCTGGTTCCTCTGCCTTTTCTAAAACCAGCTTGAACATCAGGAAGTTCACGGTTCATGTATTGCTGAAGCCTGGGTTGGAGAATTTTGAGCATTTCTTTACTAGCATGTGAGATGAGTGCAATTGTGCAGTAGTTTGAGCATTCTTTGGCATTGCCTTTCTTTGGGAATGAAATGAAAACTGACCTTTTCCAGTCCTGTGGCCGCTGCTGAGTTTTCCAAATTAGCTGGCATATTGAGTGCAGCACTTTCACAGCATCATCTTTCAGGATTTGAAACAGCTCAACTGGAATTCCATCACCTCCACTATCTTTGTTCATAGCGATGCTTTCTAAGGCCCACTTGACTTCACATTCCAGGATGTCTGGCTCTAGATTAGTGATCACACCATCGTGATTATCCAGGTAATGAAGATATTTTTGGACAGTTCTGTGTATTCTTGCCACCTTTTCTTAATATCTTCTGCTTCTGTTAGGTCCATACAATTTCTGTCCTTTATTGAGCCCATCTTTGCATGAAATATTCCCTTGGTATCTCTAATTTTCTTGAAGTGATCTCTACTACTACTACAAAGCTGCTTCAGTCGTGTCCGACTCTGAGACCCCATAGACGGCAGCCCACGAGGCTCCCCCGTCCCTGGGATTCTCCAGGCAAGAACACTGGTGTGGATTGTCATTTCCTTCTCCAATGCATGAAAGTGAAAAGTGAAAGTGAAGTCGGTCAGAAGTGTCCGACTCTTAGCGACCCCATGGACTGCAGCCTACCAGGCTCTTCCGCCCATCGGATTCTCCAGGCGAGATTACTGGAGCAGGGTGCCATTGCCTTCTCTGGAAGTGATCTCTAGTCTTTCCCATTCTGTACTTTTCCAAGGTTACATTATTGTCAAATACAAGTGCAGGAGTTCCAGACATCACAACTAAAATCCAGACAACAGTTAGGAAGACAGTAGGGAAGAAAAGAATCCCATCACTCAGCTACATCAGCTCCTTGAAGGCAGTCTTCCAAGAAATCCCTCTTACAGATCTGCTTGCATTTTTAAGTCACCAGTCATGACTAAGAGCACGAGTGGGTAGGGAGTGCAGTCTTGTAGCTATTGAGCTCATGGCTATATAACAAACTATTTTCAGTTTTGAAAGAGAAGCAGAGAATAGATCATTTTGTACGTAGCCTGCTGCACTTGCCTTAAAGAACAACAACAACAACAACATTAGGGTGTTGTTGATTAGGGTGAATGTCTGGGCACAGTGTGGAAGCCAGGAGAAAGGAGCAGCAATGAGAAAGAGCTAGATGGATCTGCACTGTGCTCCAGAAAATAGAGGCAGACTGGTCAGTAGAGATCTTCTAGGGACTGAAGTGAAGATTACACATACCACATGACCCAATCTGGTTTGAAAACTGCTTTTTCAACTCAGGTCTCAAATCTCTCTCAATTCTTCACCTTCTAAATACCTTGTCTTTGTTACCTCACATTCTGACCTACCTGTCTCACCTTCCTTATTTCTGTTCACATCACTTCTCCATCTAGTCCACCAGCATTACAAGATCCAGCATTGAGAACTTAGCAACACTTTCTAGAGGTGGGTAGAAACACAATGACTATTTCTACTTTGGTATTTGTTTGTCCTGATCAAGGTCTTTTGAAAAAAACTGAAATGACTAGAATTATGGAGATCTCATGTTTCCTGTAAAATCCCAACCAAGAATGTGACTTCCTTGGACCTGGAGGGGCTGTGTTCACTTTTGGATCTACAGGTCTTAGCAGAACAGTAAGTCCCCTTTATATGAACAAGTTACATTTGAAAAAGGTGTTCAAAACTCCCAATTTCTTCAAAAATCCAGCAAAGTTACTTAGGTAGCCAACTAAGACAATTGGCTATATATTGCTGTAGTCTATTAGCTTTATAACACTTTTCACAGAAATAATACATTAAAAAACAAACGCAAACTTTAAAAGAAACATTTTACTCTTGCAGTACCTGGATAGGGCATGGCAACCCACTCCAGTATTCTTGTCTGGAGAATCTCCATTACAAGAGGAGCCTGGCGGACTGCAGTCCATATCTTGAAAATCAGACACAGCTGAGCAACTCTGCACACCTTTAAAAATAGAAAAGTAGTACCATCTTCACTACCACTGCATTTATGCTTCTTTGCAGACAGTGTAGGCTTGAAGTAGTGCACTATTGTACTCCATACTGTTCTGTACTGTAAAGTACACAAATGCATGCCAACTTTTTTTAGATGTGCCCGCTATAAAATGTGTCAGATCTGTGAACTAACTAATGTGATTGCACATGCAAATGCACTTTTACATTTTGAAAGCTTTATACATGAATGTTTATATGTAACAAACTTGCTACACAGGTTTTCAGTGAATGTATGTAGTGAAGGAACAAGAGAGGAGAATAAGGAGCTGCCTGGTTTTTCCCCTTTTGGATGTATTATGGCCTCTCTAAATAGGAATTTCATTGGGTGTAATTGAGGCCTGGTGTATGGGAACATTGCTGCAATTGACAAGACTGGAATCCCAGGAGGTAGGACAAGAGCTGTGGTTTCTTGAAAAGAGCCAAGAGTACGAAATAGGAGGAAACAAGTTTTCACTGGTTCATGTGAAGGATGCTGCAAATGTCATCTGGCTTTGTGTGTATTTATTGAGCTGTGTGTTAAAGCAGAAGTCCCTCTTGCCCAGGATGAGCAAGCGAGAAGAAGAGAGAGGAGACTGAACCGTGAAAATCAAACATGAATGTCTAGTATTGTTTATGCATGTCACGTATGTCTAGTATTGAAGAGATGTAAGTCCTGTCAATTTTTCTGTTCCCTTCTGAGAAGAATTAGAGTTGTAAAAGAGGGAAGGTCCACACTATGCTAGCACCTTATTCTTCTGTCCAGTGAACATTGATTTCTAATGCCATCTCTTTATAAACAGAAGATGTACTTTGTATGATTGAAGTCTTCTAATTTACTGTTCCATATAAACTTTTGGTGCTTTTCTGCGCCCAGGCACACAGGGCCCTGTTGCCTGACAGGCTCTGTTCGGCTACACTGTGCAGTGTATGGGGATCTGCTGTCGTCTGGGCCCTGGGTTATATCTTCAATCTGGGTTCACATCTGAGGGGGTAACTCTAGTTGGCATTAATTTGATCATCTTGCTCTTTATCTTCAGTTTGTCCCAGGTTCTTTCTTTCCATGTCTCTTTTTATCCCTGACTTCTTTGTGATAGAGTAGTTTTTCTGATTCCTTTTTATGTCCTTTGTCACTTTATTAACTGTAATGGTTTTTTAAGTGGTTTTTAAATCCATGGTATGCATATTTAACTTCCTAGTCTATAATTATTAACTATGATAATTTAAAATGTTTTATTCATTTATCATTTCTTTGTCTGTACTGGGTCTTAGTGTGGCATGCAGGATCTTCCTTGTGGGAGGGACTCTCTATTTGAGGAGGGCATGCTTAGTACTAGCAGCATGTAAACTATATTTGAGACATGCAGGCCTAGTTGCTCAGTGGCATGTGGGATCTTAGCTCTCTGGCAAAGGAACATACCTTTGCCATTTTCAAATGCTTTGCATTGAAAAGCAGATCCTTAACCACTGGACCAAGGAAGTCCCTATATTTACCTTTTAATACATATAACATGTTTATCCTTTTGGGTACTGTTCATTCCCCTTGTAGATCTAGAATTTCACTTGGTTTTAAATTCCTTCTGACTTGAGACCTTTTAGAAAACACTTGTTACGTTGGTCTGTTGGTGGAGATTCAGTCTTGTAGTTGTTGTATGTCTGAGAATGTATTTTATCTTGTTTTTGATATGTATTTTTCTTGGGTATAGAATTCTGAGTCAATTATATTTATCTCAGCAACTAAGATGTGGCACCAGTGTCCTCTGGCTAACATTGTTTCATTTGCCTAATCTGCTGTCATCCCCATTTTTTGTTCTACTGTGTCTGTCTTTCCTTCTAGTTACATTTCTTTGGTTGATTGTCTTAAACCATGAATTATGATGTGTCTTTGTATAGTTGTCATATTTCTTGTCCTTGAATTAACTGAGCTTCTGTGTTAATGGGTTACAAGCTTTCATCATACCTGGAAAATTTTTCAGCCAGTAATTATGAAGTCCTTCATTTATTCTCCCATCTTTCACTTCCTGTGGGATTCATTTTTACATACATTTTAGCATTCTTAAATTTACTTCAAAGCTCTCTGTTGCAAAATTAGTTTTTCCCATAGTTTCTGCATTTCTATTTTACATGTCTCTATTTAACATACTCTATATTCTTCAGCTTCATGAATATAAGGATTATTGTTGTAGTAAATTCTGAAAGAGATGGGAATACAGACCACCTGACCTGCCTCTTGAGAAATCTGTATGCAGGTCAGGAAGCAGCAGTTAGAACTGCACATGGAACAACAGACTGGTTCCAAATAGGAAAAGGAGTACTTCAAGGCTGTATATTGTCACCCTGCTTATTTAACTTATATGCATAATACATCATGAGAAACTCTGGGCTGGAAGAAACACAAGCTGGAATCAAGATTGCTGGGAGCAATATCAATAACCTCAGATATGCAGAGGACACCACCCTTATGGAAGAAAGTGAAGAGGAACTAAAAAGCCTCTTGATCAAAGTGAAAGTGGAGAGTGAAAAAGTTTGCCTAAAGCTCAACATTCAGAAAACGAAGATCATGGCATTCGGTCCCATCACTTCACAGGAAATAGATGAGGAAACAGTGGAAACAGTGTCAGACTTTATTTTGGGGGACTCCAAAATCACTGCAGATGGTGATTGCAACCATGAAACTAAAAGACGCTTACTCCTTGGAAGAAAAGTTATAACCAACCTAGATAGCATATTCAAAAGCAGAGACATTACTTTGCTGACTAAGGTCCGTCTAGTCAAGGCTATGGTTTTTCCTGTGGTCATGTATGGATGTGAGAGCTGGACTGTGAAGAAGGCTGAGTGCCGAAGAATTGATGCTTTGGAACTGTGGTGTTGGAGAAGACTCTTGAGAGTCCCTTAGACTGCAAGGAGATCCAACCAGTCTATTTTGAAGGAGATGAGCCCTGGGGTTTCCTTGGAAGGAATGATGATAAAACTGAAACTCCAGTACTTTGGCCTCCTCATGTGAAGAGTTGACTCATTGGCAAAGACTCTGATGCTGGAGGAATTGGGGGCAGGAGGATAAGGGGACGACAGAGGATGAGATGGCTGAATGGCATCACTGCCTCGATGAACGTGAGTCTGAGTGAACTCCGGGAGTCAGTGATGGATAGGGAGGCCTGGCGTGTTGTGATTCATGGGGTCGCAAAGAGTCGGACACGACCGAGTGACTGGACTGAACTGAACTGAACTGAACTGAAACATTTTAATGTACTTCCCTGCTAATTATGTAGTATATATTTTACTTGTGTTTTTACTAACTGATTTTTCTTTGTTATGGATATGTTCATGCTTCTTTACACATCTGGATTTTTTTTCTTTTTAAATGTAATTATTTATCTTAATCAAAGGATAGTTACCTTACAAAATTGAGATGAAACTGGGACAAATACTTTCACAGTTTATATGGAAGTTTTAAATTGGTTTGTGGATGTGGTCAATTTACCTTTGGATGCCGGAGATTTTAAATTTTTATAAATTATTCCTTTCACTGTTTGCAAACACTGTTAATTTCTTGGAAACAAATGCATTTTTTGTAGGCTTGCTGTAGCGTGTTTTAAGCTGAGATGAAACCAGCCTTTAGACCAGGTTTACTATTCCCCACTAGCAAGGCAATATTGTCTTCAGGGCCCTATTGATCTCATGAGAATTATGAGTAATTTCAGGGGCAGTCCTAAGATGCTAGAGGAATAGGACAAAGAGACCACTTTCTCCCCAACAAATTTATCAATAGAACATTTGAACTTGGAACAAATTCCACAAAACCACTTATGAATGCAGGCAGAGGACGTCAGGCACCCAGGGAAGCAGCTCATTGTCTTCAAAAGGATGTAGGAAAAAATGTAAAAGATAAAAAGAGAGACAAGAAAGGTAGGCATGAAGATGTGTCCCAGGAAGGGAGTCTTAAAATTACAGAGGTTTCCAAACACCAGGAAACACTCACTGGTGAGTCTGTGGTGAGCCTTGGAACCTCTAGGGCAACATAACTGGGAGGAAAAATAAATAAATAATTTAAACCCACAGATTGCATGCCCAAAAGTAACTCCCAGCATAGAAGCTGTGCAGATGCCTGCATCCAAACCTAGCAAGTGGGAGCTGGGCAAGGAGGTGTGGGCTGCATTGCTTAGAGTAAGGACAGGGCCTGTATGGCCAGAGGGCAATCTGAGGGAACTAACATGAGATAGCAAACCAGATCCTGGGATAGCTACCCCAGCAAAAAGCGCTAAACTAAGACACCACCAGGCCTGCTCACAGAACAAAGGAGTGAGCAGAGGTAGCTGGCTGCAGACTGGCACATTCCCTGCCCGGGACGGGGGAGCGAGGGCAGCCAGAGCTGGAAGGGGGCAATTGCAGCCTCAGAGAGACATCATCTACCAAACTGCAAACAGGCTTCATTGCTAACCTAGATTTCATGAGATTCTGAATGGTCAACCTCCACCTGAGAATGTGAGCCAGTTGTACACTCAGAAAACCAAGCAGAAGGAACAGGAGAGGTGACAAGTAAGAGTGACTGAACTCGCCAAACAGCTGGTCACCTGAGCAGCTCAGACCAGGGAAGGGCACAAAACGAAGGCCCAAAAGTGTCTGCACCTTTGAGGTGTACCCGAGTACCTGAACCTGAGCAGCTTAGACCTGGGAAGCACATGCAACCCAAGGGCACACTGCAGACATTTCCCAGCAGAGCAGCTTAGAACCTGAGCAGTGTAGACTGGGAAAGCATACACGTCATGAATGGGAGCAAACTCAGTGTGGCCAAATTACTGTGAGCATACGCCAGTGTTATCTGTTTGCAGTGTCCCTCCCTCCCCACACCACAACTGAACAAGTGAGTCTAAAAAATTGTCCACCACCACCCCCTTGGGTCAGGGTGGAAATTAGACACTGAACAGACCAGCAAACAGAAGAAGCTACAACAGAGGGAACCACCTTGGAAGTGACAGGTGCAATAGATTAAAACCCTGCAGTTAGCACTGACTACATAAGAAGGGGCCTATAGATCTTGAGAAGTATAAGTTGGATCAAGGAACTATCTGAAAGTGAACTGACGCCACATTGTCCAAAACAACACCAGAGAAATCCTAGATATATTTTTACAGTTTTCATTCTTTAAATTTATTGTTTTTTGAAGTCTTCTACTACTCCTTTAAATTTCATTTTTATAACCTACTATTACTTTGGGGAAAAAAAAGGACTCTATTTCTTAAAGCAAACTTATATATATATATATATATATATAATTCTTTTGATTTTTTCTTTAATATTATATTTTTGAGAATCTAACCTCTACTCTAGATTTTTAATCTTTGCTTTTATACCTTTAAGAACTGAATCTTCAGTAACCATTTGTACTTGGGAGCAAGATCACTGGCCTGATTGCTCTCTCCCTCTTTGGCTCTCCTTTTTCTCCACCAGGTGGCCTCTATCGCTTCCCTCCCCCTTCTCTTCTCCACCCAACTCTGAATCTCTTTGTGTGTTCTGGACTGTGGAGAACACTTAGGATGGATCTGTCTCTCTCCTTTTGATTCCCCCTTTTATCCCCCTGGCCACCTCTGTCTCATTTCTCCCTCTTCTCTTCATAACTCTGTGAATGTCTCTGAGGGATCCAGACTGTGGAGAGCACATAAGGAAGTGATTACTGGCTAGCTTACTCTCTCCTCTTTTGATTCACCCTCTTCTACTCCTGGGCTTCCCCGGTGGCTCAGAGGTTAAAGTGTCTGCTTGGAATATGGGAGACCCAGGTTCGATCCCTGGGTTGGGAAGATCCCCTGGAGAAGGAAACAGCAACCCATTCCATTACTCTTGCCTGGAGAATCCCATAGAGGGAGGAGCCTGGTAGGCTGCTAGTCCATGGGATCACAAAGAGTCTGGTCACCTCTATCTCCCTCCTCTGTCTTCTCTTGTAACTCTGTGAACCTCTCTGGATGTCCCCCACTGTGGAGAAACTTTTCATCTTTAACCTAGATGTTTTATCATTGGTGCTGTGTAGATGGAGAAGTCTCGAAGCTACTGTAAGAATAACACTGAAAACCAGAGGCAGGAGGCTTAAGTCCAAATTGTGAGAACACCAGAGAACTCCTGACTCCAGGGAACACTAATTGATAGGAGCGCATCAAATGCCTCCATACCTACAATGAAACCAAACAGCACCTAAGGGCCAACAAGTTCCAGAGCAAGACATACCATGCAAATTCTCCAGCAACACAGGAACATAGCCCTGAGCTTCAATATACAGGCATCCCAAAGTCAATCCAAACCCACTGACATCACATAACTCATTACTAGACACTTCATTACACTTCAGAGAGAAGAAATTCAGCTCCACCCACCAGAACACTGACACAAGCATCCTTAATGAGGAAAGCTTGACAAGCCACCCATCCAATCCACCCACAGCAGGGAATCTCCACAATAAAGAGAACTCCACAAACTGCCAGAATACTGAAAGGTGACCCCCAAAACAGCAATATAAACAAGATGAAGAGTCAGAGAAATACCCAGCATGTAAAAGAATAGAATAAACGTCCACCAAACCAAACAAAAGTGGAATAGATAGAGATCTGCCTGATAAAGAATTCCAAATAATGATAGTGAAAATGATCCAAAATCTTGAAAACAAAAAGGAATTACAGATAAATAGCCTAGAGACAAGGATTGAGAAGATGCAAGAAAGGATTAACAAGGACCTAGAAGAAATAAAAAAGAGTCAATATATAATGAATAATGCAATAAATGAGATCAAAAACACTCTGGAAGGAACCAAGAGTAGAATAACGGAGACAAAAGATAGGATAAGTGAGGTAGAAGATAGAATGGTAGAAATCAATGAAATAGAGAGGAAAAAGAAAAACGAATTAAAAGAAATGAGGGCAATCTCAGAGACCTCTGGGACAATGTTAAACACTCCAACATTCGAATCATAGGAGTCCCAGAAGAATAAAAAAGAAACACCATGAGAAAATACTTGAGATAATAATCAAAAACTTCCCTAAATTGGGGAAGGAAATACTCACAAGTAAGTCCAAGAAACCCAAAGAATCCCAAACAGGATAAACCCAAGGCCAAATACCCTAAGATACATATTAGTCAAATTAACAAAGATCAAACAGAAAGAAGAAATATTAAAAGCAGCAAGGGAAATAACAACAAATATCACACAAGGGGATTCCCATAAGGGTAACAGCTGATCTTTCAATAGAAACTCTTCAGGTCAGGAGGGAATGGCAGGGCATACTCAAAGTGATGGAAAAAACAAAAAAAACCCTACATTACTGTACCCAGCAAGGATCTCATTCAAATATGAAGGCAAAATCAAAAGCTTTACAGACAAGCAAAAGTTGAGAGAATTCAACACCAGCAAACCAGCTCTAAAACAAACATTAAAGGATCTTGTCTAGACAGGAAACACAGAAAGGGTGTATAAACTCGAACCCAAAACAATAAAGTAAATGGCAATGGGCTCATACTTATTAATAATTACCTGAAATATAAATGGGTTGAATTCCCAAACAAAAGACAAAGACTGGCTGAATAGATACAAAAATAAGACATGTAAATATGTTGTCTATAAGAGACCCACCTTGAAACAAGGGAGGCATACAGACTGAAAGTGAAGGGCTGTAAAGAAATATTCCATGCAAATAGAGACCAAAAGAAAGCAGGAGCAGCAATCCTCATATCAGATACAACAGACTTTTAAACAAAGGCTTTGAAAAGAGACAAAGAAGGAAACTACATAATGATCAAAATATTAATCCAAGAAGATATAACAATTATAAATATAAAGGTACCCAACATAGGAGCACCACAATATGTAAGACAAATGCTAACAAGTATGAAAGGGGAAATTAACAATAACACAATAATAGTGGGAGACTTTAATACCCCACTCACACCTATGGCTAGATCAACTAAACAGAAAATTAACAAGGAAACACAAACTTTAAATGATACAATAGACCTGTTAGACCTAATTGATATCTATAGGACATTTAACCCCAAAACAATGAATTTCACCATTTTCTCAAGTGCACATGGAGCCTTCTGCAAGATAGATCACATCCTGGGCCATAAATCTAGCCTTGGTAAAGTAAAAAAAAATTTTTTTGAAATCATTCCAAGCATCTTTTCTGACCACAGTGTAATAAGATTAGATGTCAATTACAGGAGGAAAACTATTAAAAATTCCAACATATAGAGGCTGAAAAACACGCTGATAAATAACCAACAAATCACAGAAGAAATCAAAAAAGAAATAAAAATATTCATAGAAAAGAATGAAAATGAAAACAAAACAAGCCAAACCCTATGGGACAATGTAAAAGAAGTGCTAAGGGGAAGGTTCATAGCAATATAGGCATACCTCAGGAAACAAGAAAAAAGTCAAATAAACAACCTAACTCTACACCTAAAGCAACTAGAAAAGGAAGAAATCAAGAAACCAAGTGTTAGTAAAAGGAAAGAAATCTTCAAATTTGGGGCAGAAATAATTGCAAAAGAAACAAAAGAGACCATAGCAAAAATCAACAAAGCTAAAAGCTGGTTCTTTGAGAGGAAAATTAAAATTGACAAACCATTAGCCAGACTCATCAAGAAACAAAGGGAGAAAAATCAAATCAATAAAATTAGAAAGGAAAAGGTAGTGATCACAACAGACAACACAGAAATGCAAAGAATCATAAGAGACTACTATCAGCAATTATATGCCAATAAAATGGACAACTGGGAAGAAATGGACAAATTCTTAGAAAAGTGTAACTTTCCAAAACTGAACCAGGAAGAAATAGAAAAGCTTAACAGATCCAACACAAGCATGGAAATTGAAACTGTAATCAGAAATCTTACAGGAAACAAAAGCTCAGGACCAGACGGCTTCATAGCTGAATTCTACCAAAGATTTCGAGAAGACATCTATCCTACCCAAACTCTTCCAGAAAATTACACAGGAAGGTACACTTACAAACTCATTCTAAGAGGCTACCATCATCCTAATATCAAAACCTGACAAAGAAGCCACAAAAAAAGAAAACTACAGGCCAATATCACTAATGAACATAGATGCAAAAATCCTTAACAAAATTCTAGCAATCAAAATCCAACAACACATTAAAAAGATCATACACCATGACCAAGTGGGCTTTATCCCAGGGATGCAAGGATTCTTCAGTATCTGCAAATCAATGTAATACACCACATTAACAAATTGAAAAATAAACGCCATAAATGATTTTCTCAATAAATGCAGAGAAAGCCTTTAACAAAATTCAACATCCATTTATGATTAAAAAAAAAAAAAAAACTCTCCAGAAAGCAGGAATAGAAGAAACATACCACAACATAATCAAAGCTATATATGACAAACCCAGACCAAACATTATCCTCAATGGTGAAATATTGAAAGCATTTCCCATAAAGTCAGGAACAAGACAAAGGTGCTGACTCTCATCACAACTATTCAACATAGTTTTGGAAGAATTGCCTACAGCAATCAGAACAGAAAAATAAATAAAAGGAATCCAAATTAGAAAAGAAGAAATAAAATTCTCACTCTTTGCAGATGACATGATCCTCTACATAGAAAACCCTAAAGACTCCACCAGAAAATTACTAGAGCTAACCAAAAAATATGGTAAATTTGCATGATATAAAATCAACACACAGAAATACCTTGCATTTCTATACACTAATAATGAAAAAATAGAAAAAGAAATTAAGGAAACAATTCCATTCACCATTGCAATGAAAGATGAAAATACTTAGGACTATATCCACCTAAAGAAACAAAAGACCTATATACAGAAAACTATAAAATGTTTTTGACAGAAATCAAAGAGGACACTAATAGATGGAGAAAGATACCGTGTTCATGGATCAGAAAAACCAATATAGTGAAAATGAGTATACTACCACAAACAACCTATAGATTCAATGCAAACCCTATCACGAAACCAACGGTATTTTTCATAGAGCTAGAACAAGTAATTTCACAATTGGTATGGAAATACAAAAAACCTCCAATAGCCGAAGCAATCTTGAGACAGAAGAATGGAACTGGAGGAATCAACCTGCCTGACTTCAGGCTCTACTACAAAGCCACAGTCATCAAGACAGTATGGTACTGGCAGAAAGACAGAAATATAGGCCAATGGAACAAAATAGAAAGCCCAGAGATAAATCCAGGCACCTATGGACACCCTATCTTTGACAAAGGAGGCAAGAATATACAAACACATGAAAAGATGCTCAACATCACTCATTAGCAGAGAAATGCAAATCAGAACCGCAGTGAGGTACCATTCCATGCCAGTCAGAATGGCTGCTATTCAAAAGTCGACAAGCAGTTAATGCTGGAGAGGGTGTAGAGAAAAGGGAACCCTTTTAAACTGTTGGTGGGAATGCACACTAGTAGAGCCACTATGTAGAACACTGTGGTTATTCCTTAAAAAACTGGAACTAGAACTGTCATATGACCCAGCAATCACACTGCTGGGAATACACATCACGGAAAATATAATTGATAGAGACATGTGTTTGTTATCCATCTGTTGTCTTCTTTGGATTAATGTCTGTTTATTTCTTTGGCCCATTTTTTTATTGGGTCATTTATTTATCTGGACTTGAGGTGCAGGAGTTACTTGTATATTTTTGACATTAGTTCTTTTCAGTTGCTTCATTTGCTATTCTTTTCTCCCATTCTGAAGGCTGTCTTTTTACCTTGCTTATAAGTTCCTTTGTTGTGCAGAAGATTTTAATTTTGATGAGGTTCCATTTGTTTATTTTTGCTTTTTTTCCCAACATTCTGGGAGGTGCGTCACAGAGGATCCTGCTGTGATTTATGTTGAAGAGAGTTTCGCCTATGTTCTCCTCTAGGAGTTTTATAGTTTCTGGATGTACATTTAGATTTTTAATCCATTTTGAGTTTGTTTTTGTGTATGGTGTTAGAAAATGTTATGGTTTCATTCTTTTACAAGTGGTTGACCAGTTTTCCAAGCACCACTTGCTAAAGTGATTGTCTTTATTCCACTGTATATTCTTGCCTCTTTTGTCAAAGATAAGATGTCCATAGGTGTGTGGATTTATCTCTGGGCTTTCTATTTTGTTCCACTGATCTATATTTCTGTCTTTATGCCAGTGCAATGCTGTCTTGATGACTGTGGCTTTGTAGTAGAGCCTGAAGTCAGGCAGGTTGATTTCTCCAGTTCCATTCTTCTTTCTCAAGATTGCTTTGGCTATTTGAGGTTTTCTGAATTTCCATACCAATTGAGAAATTATTTGTTCTAGCTCTGTGAAAATACCATTAGTAGCTTGATAGGGATTGTATTGAATCTAACAAACACATGAAAACATGCCAAACATCATTCATTATCAGATAAATGCAAATCAAAACCACAATGAGGTACCATTTCCCACCAGTCAGAATGGCTGCGATCAAAAATTCTACAAGCAATAAATGATGGAGAGGATGTGGAGAAAAGGGAACCCTCTTACACTACTGGTGGAAATTAATCTAGTACAGCCACTATGGAGAACAGTGTGGAGATTCCGTAAAAAACTGGAAATAGAACTGCCTTAGGACCCAGCAATCCCACTGCTGGGCATACACACCGAGGAAACTATAATTGAAAGAGACACGTGTACCCCAATGTTCATCACAGCACTGTTTATAATACTAGGACATGGAATCAACCTAGATACTCATCAGCAGATGAATGGATAAGAAAGATGTGGTAATAAAATGTCAGATAAATAACCTGAATCTACACCTAAAGCAACTAGAAAAGGAAGAAATGAAGAACCCCAGGGTTAGTAGAAGGAAAGAAATCTTCAAATTCAGGCAGAAATAAATGCAAAAGAAACAAAAGAGACCATAGGAAAAATCAACAAAGCCAAAAGCTGGTTCTTTGAAAGGATAAATAAAATTGACAAACCATTACCCAGACTCATCAAGAAACAAAGGGAGAAAAATCAAAGTAATAAAATTAGAAAGGAAAATGCAGAGATCACAACAGACAACACAGAAATACAAAGGATCATAAGAGACTACTATCAGCAATTATATGCCAATAAAATGGACAACGTGGAAGAAATGGACAAATTCTTAGAAAAGTACAACTTTCCAAAACTGGACCAGGAAGAAATAGAAAATCTTAACAGACCCATCACAAGCACAGACATTGAAACTGTAATCAGAAATCTTCCAGCAAAAAAAAAAAAAAAAAAAAAAAGCCCAAGTCCAGATGGCTTCACAGCTGAATTATAACAAAAGTTTAGAGAAGATCTAACAACTATCTTACTCAAACTCTTCCAGAAAATTGCAGAGGAAGGTAAACTTACAAACTCATTCTATGAGGCCACCATCACCCTAATATCAAAACCTGACAAAGATGCCACACACAGACACAAAAAAACTACAGGCTGATATCACTGATAAACAGAGATGCAAATATCCTTAACAAAATTCTAGCAATCAGAATCCAACAACACATCAAGAAGTTCATACACCATGACCAAGTGGGCTTTATCCCAGGGATGCAAGTATTCTTCAATATCCACAAATCAATCAATGTAATATGCCACATTAACAAATTGAAAAATAAAAGCTATATGAGTTTCTCTATAGATGCAGAGAAAGCCTTTGACAAATTCAACATCCATTTATGATAAAAACTCTCCAGAAAGCAGGAATAGAAGGAACATACCTCAACATCATAAAACCTATATATGTCAAACCCACAGCAAACATTATCCTCAATGGTGAAAAATTGAAAGCATTTCCCCTAAAGTCAGGAACAACTACAAGGATGACCACTTTCACCACTACTATTCAACATAGATTTGGAAATTTTGGCCACAGCATTCAGAGCAGAAAAATAAATAAAAGGAATCCAGATTGGAAAAGAGGAAGTAAAACTCTCAATGTTTGCAGATGACATGATCCTCTACATAGAAAACCCTAAAGACTCCACCAGAAAATTACTAGAGCTAATCAATGAATATAATAAAGTTCCAGGATATAAAATCAACACACAGAAATCCCTTGCATTTCCATACACTAAGAATGGGAAAATAGAAAGAGAAATCAAGGAAATGATTACATTCACCATTGCAATGAAAAGAATAAAATACTTGGGACTATATCTACTGAAAGAAACTAAAGACCTATATATAGAAAACTATAAAACACTGGTGAAAGATATCAAAGAGGACACTAATAGATGGAGAAATATACCATGTTCATGGATTGGAAGAATCAATAGTGTGAAAAATAGTATATTACCCAAAGCAATCTACAGATTCAATGCAGTCCCTATCAAGCTACCAATGGTGTTTTTCACAGAGCTAGAACAAATTTCACAATCTGTATGGAAATACAAAAAACCTCGAATAGCCAAAGCAATCTTGAGACAGAAGAATGGAACTGGAGGAATCAACCTGCCTGACTTCAGGCTCTACTACAAAGCCACAGTCATCAAGACAATATGGTATTGGCACAAAGACAGAAATATAGATCAATGGAACAAAATAGAAAGCCCAGAGATAAATCCACACACCTATGGACACCTTATCTTTGACAAAAGAGGCAAGAATATACAATGGAATAAAGACAATCACTTTAGCAAGTGGGTACTTGGAAAACTGGTCAACCACTTGTAAAAGAATGAAACTAGAATACTTTCTAACACCATACACAAAAACAAACTCAAAATGGATTAAAAATCTAAATGTACAACCAGAAACTATAAACTCTTAGAGGAGAACATAGACAAACCCTCTCCGACATAAATCACAGCAGGATCCTCTATGACCCACCTCCCAGAATGTTGGAAATAAAACAAAAATAAACAAATGGGACCTAGTTAAACTTTAAAGCTTCTGCACAACAAAGGAAATTATAAGCAAGGTGAAAAGACTGCCTTCAGATTCGGAGAAAATAATAACAAATGAAGCAACTGACAAACAAGTAATCTAAAAAATATGCAAGCAAATCCTGCAGCTCAATTCCAGAAAACTAAACGACCCAATCAAAAAATGGGCCAAAGATCTAAATAGACACTTCTCCTAAGAAGACATACGGATGGCTAACGAACACATGAAAAGATGCTCAACATCACTCGTTATCAGAGAAATACAAATCAAAACCACAATGAGGTACCATTTCATGCCAGTCAGAATGGCTGTGATCCAAAAGTCTACAAGCAATAAATGCTGTAGAGGGTGTTGGGAAAAGGGAATCCTCTTACACTGTTCATGGGAATGCAAACTAGTACAGCCACTATGGAAAACACTGTGGAAATTCCTTAAAAAACTGGGAATAGAACTGCCTTAGGACCCAGCAATCTCACTGCTGGGCATACACATCAAGGAAACCAGAATTGAAAGAGACACGTGTACCCCAATGTTCATCGCAGCACTATTTATAATAGCCAGGACACTAAAGCAACCTAGATGTCCATCAGCAGATGAATGCATAAGAAAGCTTTGGTACATATACACAATGGAGTATTACTCAGCCATTAAAAAGAATACATTTGAATCAGTTCTAATGAGGTGGATGATGCTGAAGCCTATTATATAGTGTGAAGTAAGCCAGAGAAAAAAAACACCAATACAGTATACTAACGCATATATATGGTATTTAGAAAGATGGTAAAGATAACCCTGTATGCGAGACAGCAAAAGAGACACAGATACATAGAACAGTCTTTTGGACTCTGTTGGAGAGGGAGAGGGTGGGATGATTTAGGAGAATGGCATAGAAACATGTATAGTATCATATAGGAAATGAATTGCCAGTCCAGGTTTGATGCATGATACTGGATGCTTGGGGCAGGTGTGCTGGGACGACCCAGAGGGATGGTATGGGGAGGGAGGAGGGAGGAGGGTTCAGGATGGGGAACACGTGTATACCTGTGGCGGATTCATGTTGATGTATGGCAAAACCAATACAATATTTAAAGAAGTTAACCTCCAATTAAAATAAATAAATTTATATTAAAAAATACATTAAAAAAGAAATATAAACCCCACTACCTATGAAAAGAAAATGACTGAAACACAAAAGTTAAGTAATTTAACCCTCTGTCCTTAAAAGATTGTGAGGTAATGTGAAATGCTAAAAAAATAGGTAGAGATAACAGTTTGGATAGCTTTAGATAGCTTTCTGTGGTAACCTCTAAATCCCCATGGTTCTGGATGATTTTGACAGAGAATTGTACCCTGAATGGGTTTCTCTTGCTTTGCTTTGAATGTGACATTGGTTATTCAGCCATGTTTGGAAACACCAGGGGGTGATTGGCAATAAAGTTTACTGGTTTTTAAACCCTTCTCTCACCAAAAAGAGTAATGGATACAGCTGGAATAAACTACTCCATCAAAAGATAATATAAAAAATAAATTTAGTTAGCCTTGTTATAAACTGAATAGTATCCCCCAAGTTCACAAGTTGAAGACCCACTGCCAGAACTTTATAATGTGACTGCATTTGAAGATAGGGCCTTTAAAGAGTTTGAAATAAAGGCATATGGGTGGGACCTAATGTAATATGACTGGTGTCGTTAGATGAGAAGGACACAAACAACATAGACAGAGGGAAGAACATGTGAAGACACAATGAAAAGGCTTCTATCTGTAAACCAAGGAAAAAAGCCTCAGGAAAAACCAACACTGTCAACACTTTGATTTGGGACTTCCAGCCTCCAGAAATGTGAGGGAATAAAGTTCTGTTGACTCAAAAACAAAAACAAAAACAAAAAGAAAAGAAAGAAAGAAAGAAAGAAAGCCGTGCTACATATACACAATGGAGTATTATTCAGCCATTAAAAAGAATACATTTGAATCAGTTCTCATGAGGTGGATGATACTGGAGCCTATTATACAAAGTGAAGTAAGCCAGAAGGAAAAACACCAGTACAGTACACTAACGCATATATATGGAATTTAGAAAGATATTAACGATAACCCTGTATACGAGATAGCAAAAGAGACACAGATGTATAGAACAGTCTTTTGGACTCTGTGGGAGAGGGAGAGGGTGGGATGATTTGGGAGAATGGCATTGAAACTTGTATAATATATATGAAACAAATCGCCAGTCCAGGTTTGATGCATTTTACAGGATGCTTGGGGCTGGTGCATTGGGATGACCCAGAGGGATGGTACAGGGAGGGAGGTGGGAGGGGGGTTCAGGAGGGGGAACACATGTACACCCATGGCGGATTCACGTTGATGTATGGCAAAACCAATGCAATATTGTAAAGCAATTAGCTTCCAATTAAAATAAATAAATTTATTTATTTTTAATGAGTAATTTCCACCCTGGTGGGTGGGGGCAGAAGTAGACATGGTGCAATTTGAGACTCAATGATTGTTCCCTATAATTCAGACCAGTAATATCAACTCTCTGCAGAAAACTGGAAGGGTATCACCTATACCTTCCTACAGTTCTCTGCATGTAGCTCTCTCCTGTGAACTCTAAATATATAGAGTCATAAATCTCTCTTCTTGGGGAGACTGTTTGTCTCTGCCTAGGTACACCTTCCATGTATATGTTGGAGACTAATTCTAGAGTTGGGGCAACTGTAGAACTCTCTTTGCTTGCTCCCTACCTCAGAAATCCATTCTCTGATGCCAGATGTTTGATGTAAAACAATGCTCTTCACTTGTCTTTTCTACTTTGGAGTTAGTTGAGACAGGAGGATAAATGCGTCCTTTATTCCTTTATGTTGACTAAAATGGAGGTCCCCCTGCAATCAGAACTCATTGAATGTCTTGTGAATGCTAGGCAATGACCTCTGTGCATGGGTGCAAATTTGATTGAGGATATGTGTTGGGGCCTTAGGGAGCCCCAGTCTTGCTGGAGAAACATGCACATTACAAAAAGTATTTGCTATGTGGTATGTTCAGTTCAATTCAGTCACTCAGTCATGTCCAACTCTTTGCAGCCCTATGGACTGCAGCATGCCAGGGCTCGCTGTTCTTCACAAACTCCTGGAGCTTGGGCAAACTCATGTCCATAGAGTAGGTGACTCCATCCAACCATCTCATCCTCTGTCATCTTCTTCTCCTCCTGGCTTCAAGCTTTCCCAGTAACAGGCCCTTTTCTAATGAGTCAGTTCTTCACATCAGTTGGCCAAAGTATTGGAGGTTCAATTTCAGCATCGGTCCTTTCAATGAATATTCAGGATTGATATCCTTTAGGATGACTGGGTGGATCTCCTTGTAGTCCAAGGGACTGTCAAGAATCTTGTCCAACATCAAAGTTCAAAACCATCAATTCTTCATTGCTCACCATTCTTTATGGTGCAACTGTCACATCCATACATGACAACTGGAAAAATCATAGCTTTTATTATACTGAACTTTTTCAGCAAATTAATGTCTCTACATTAAAAAAAAAATTGTATAGGTTTGTCATAGTTTTTCTTCAAATGAGCTTCTTAATTTCATCCCTGCAGTCATCGTCTGCAGTTATTTTGGAGTCCCCGAACATAAAAAGTCTCTCACTGTTTCCATTGTTTCCCCATCTATTTGTCATGAAGTGATGGGACCAAATGCCATGACTTTCATTTTCTGAATGTGAAGTTTAAACCAGATATTTAACTCTCCTATTTCACTTTCATCAAGAGGCTCTTTAGTTCCTCTTCAATTTCTGCCATGAGGGTAGTGTCTTCTGCATATCCAAGGCTATTGATATTTCTCCCAGCAATCTTGAATCCAGCTTGTGCTTCATCCAGTTGGGCATTTCACATGATGTACTCTGTATATAAGTTAAATTACCAAGGTGACAATATACAGCCTTTATATACTCCTTTTCCTATTTGGAACCAGTCTGCTGTTCCATGTTCAGTTCTAACTGTTGCTTCTTGACCTGCATACAGATTTCTCAGAAGGCAGGTAAGATGGTCTGGTATTCCCATCTCTATAAGTGCCAGGAGGCAGCAGATGGAGTCCCGCCCGTGGCAAAGGTCATGAGGTTAGGGGGTCTGACAGGCAAAGGCAAGCCGGGACTTAAGGGAGCCTCACTGAATTTTCTCGAATATCTACACCCAAAACCAGAGTCTGCCTGCCTTACTGCATTATGCTTTCACCAACTCCTCTCACATTGATAGGGGGCTGTCCCCCACCACCTTCCTCTAAAAAGAATTAACTTAGAGCTCCAGTTAATAGTCTTCTGCATATAAAAGGAATGTCTCGGCTTAAATCCTTCTGATGGCTTTAACTTACCTGACTGGTCTGTCCGGATTTTTACAACTACAGGTGATTGTTTACGCTCCCCAACCGTGAGAGGCATCTTAAAGATATAGAAAGCTTAAAGCATCTTAAAGATATAGAGCCTTTTCTAAAAAGCAAAAAATTATATTGGTGATGGGTTTCACTGTTGAGTCATTGACTGCTTCCAGGCCTCCATATTCTTTATCTTTTAGGCACCTGAAGGATATTAATCAATGTAATTGTGATATAGAAAAAGGAATATAGTAGTTTTGATGTTAGCAACACTAGACTTTTGAGTTAATGAACTTTCTTTTTGTTATAAATCACTGTACTCCTCTTTCCTTGTTATAAATTGTTGTGTCCTTGCTATGTAAGAATGTAACTTCATTTAGTGCTTTCTGAGAGTGGCACCAGACTTTGGGAAGAACAACACTATTAAGGCAAATAAGTTTTCTGGTTGACAGACCCTTATCAGAAAAGGGCTGTAAAATGCTAATAGGCCTTCTGGCCAGAAGATGATGTAAATCACCCAAGACTTGTGTATACAGCTAGGTATTCAGAGAGAAAGCCTGGTCTCGATAAGAGTCAGGGCTGCTGACACTGCATAATTTTGTATTCTCCATTGATCTCTATGTACAAGCAAAAGTATAAAAAGCTTTTCCAGACAATAAAGGACGGGCCAGTTTCTGGAATGACTGGTTCCCCTGTGTCTTCTTTACTCTATTTTCTGGCTGAATTCCCATCTGGGGCATGGAGGCTTGCCATGTCTACTTACTTGCCCTGGCTTCTAAGACCCACGTGAGAAGGAGCCCAAGGCAGGGCACTCTCCACTATTCGAGTGGGCACCAGTGGCCTACGTAGATGGTGCAAACCTCTTGTCTCAAGGTTTTATTAGCTTTCCACGTAAACCAAGGAATACAGCCTCTTTCTCTCCTCTATTTTCTTAACTGCAAACTCTTTCTTTATCTCTTTCTAAATCTATACATCTCTCTTGCCAAGCCGTCCCTGCTTCAAATTACCCTGGATCCACCGGGGCTGGACCCTGGTAATTTTCCCTTTAGTAGGGAATATGAGAGTTCATCCACAACCAAAAAGGGCCAAGATATGAGGTTGACATGAGGAAGGGTGTGGGGGAGTGGTGGACTCAGCGTTGAGGACATAGAGGAATGATAAACAACAAAGTCCTACAGCAAAGCATAAGGAAGCATATTAAATATCCAGTCATATACCACATGAAAAAGAATAAGAAATATATGTGTGTGTGTGTGTGTGTGTGTGTGTGTGTGTGTAACTGAGTCACTTTGCTGTGCAGCAGAAATTAACCCAACAATGAAGATTATCCCCAGTTCAATGAAATTTTTAGAAAAGAAAAAGAGTGTCCATAGTTCCCCTCTCTCCCTGTTTCTTTACTTCTGACTCCTGCTCCTTGTTTTCTTTGCAGAGAATGCTGGTCCTCCTCCTGCATCCCCAAAATCCATACTTTATTTAAAAAAACTTTATTTTGTATTGGAGTATAGCTGATTAACCATATTCTGAGTTTCAGGTGGACAGGAAAGTGACTCAATCATATGTATCCCTGTATCCTGGTCCCAAAGATACCCCTCTTATCCAGGCTGTCATATAACTGAGTGGAATTCCCCATGCTACACATTAACTCATTGTAGGTTATCCATCTTAAATAGAGCAGTGCCCACAACACGTTCTTGAAGACTTAACTTAGGAACTCTGGGAATCCTCCTTTGGCCTGCATTCACCCACTTTGGCCACTCCAGGCTTGGTTGGGTAATGTACTCTGGTTCCCCATCCCCACCGGTCAGTCTGTAGCCCTCATCACCCTGAGTAAGTCCCCAGTGCCCCAATGCAGAGCACCATGGGATGCCATTTGCATGGAATCCAGGGCAGTTTTCCCTAGAACCAGGCAAACCTCCATATGGCTCCACGAGTTTACAGTTTTAGAATTCCTGAAATTCCATCTCTTCCTCAAAGCCTTCTTTGAGCCCATCAGCCAGCTCTGAACTCCCCTAGGGAGCTGACATGAAGCCTCCACCCTGTGCTGGGGCTGAGTAGTCACTGTGCACCCTTTATTCACATTAGCATCCAGCCTCCCCACAGAGAGGTCAGGTAGCCTGACTGACAAAGGGGGCACCCGACCAGAGCTGGGGGAAGATGCGTCTGAGAACTAGGGTGACAATGTAATTTATCATTGAAACAAGGAAAACTGAAAGAAGGGAAGGGAGACTGTTAATCCTTATGGTGGGACAGCACACTAGGAGTGTCCCCAGCCATTCTCCATGTCACATGACTTATTCAAGGACTGCTAGAGCTGACTTTCCGTGTTCATCCATCTGAGGGTTCAGATAGAACTGAAACTCTTTGAGGACTGAGCACCTGAGTGTTCACCTCTCCTTGTGACTCCCACCATGCAGCATGGTGGGGTGTCTCTACATTTATTTCAGGATGATCAGTGTCCCAGACAGCCATTTACTCTCAAGTGGTTCGTCTTATGGGAGGCTCTGACCAGCCCCAGGGCTCAGCAACATGTGCAATAGTGTGAGAAGGCCTGAAGAGGGAGCCCTCCTTTCAGCTACAGCCCAAAGTTTCCTGCAAGTTCCTATTTGAGAACCACCCCTCAGGGTTCTCCCCTCTTCTTGAGGATGGAGGCTTGAGCTGGGACAGGGTAGTTGATACCATTAATGGTGAAGATATTAGAGGGCAGGGTGTTGACCACAAAACATGAAACGTAGTGATGTTAGAGAGAGAGGGAGAGAGGTTGGCCCTGGAGATACTTCTTGTGTGTGGAGACTGGGAGTGACCCTGGGGCATGATCTTTCACCTCGGAACCTCGTGGCATGGCGCTGGTGAGCTTCTGGATGTTACTGACCAGTCTTCTTGGGCCAAGGATCAGTGATGTCCTGGCATCCACAAGGGCATTGCAGCTGCCAAAACAAACAATAACCTTTCTTTTCATGGAGGTGCTGAGAGACATTGTGACAAAGCAGGCATCAAGGTCACTCTGAGCCTCCCCAGAGCTGCCCCCTTCCTGAATGTCTTCTAAACAGCCCTTTGTCTCTTGCCTTCTTTTCCTTTGCTCCTGACACAGCACCTTTCTTGACATTTTTGAATGCAGTACTTGAATACACCAGGCTCTTTTGCACTTTGCCACAAGTTGGTCTTTCTTCCTAAAGGAGCCCCCTGCTCTTTGACTGGCAAATTTCTTCTCATTTTCCAGATTCCAGCTTAATTGTCATGGTTTCAGGGAAGTCTTTCCCCCGGTGTTTATCAGTCTCCTTTCTTGACAGTCTCTGTAGACACTTCCTTATATCTAGCATGTACCAAAATCACAATTCACTATGTGCATATCTCAATTCCTGTGCATCTGCCTTCTTAGATGTGAGGGCAAGTTTTATTCTCATTGCCTCCCTAAAGTGCCTGGCACACAGTAGATCCCCAAAGCTTGTCTGTTTAGTGAGTGAATAAAGACTGTGAAAATAATGAATGAGAAACTTCCAGAGAGCTGTATCTGGTGGGGAACAAATAATGGGTCAATCACAGAGTGAAGATGGAGATTTGTGAGGGCAGCAGATTCTCATAGTGGTGGGAGAGAGGGGCTCCTCTGGGAGATGGTGTCTCCCAGCACTGCTCCTACAACCAGTTCAGACCCTGAGTCCCTGGCCAGGAAATATATGACTAGCCCACAGAAACTCCAAAGGACAGGTCACCTTTTTCCTGTGGGTATCACACAGAATCCTATCAATTATGCCTCTTGTCTATAGGTCACTACTGGATCCCACCTTCCTGGTTCTCTGTTATAGCCCCTGCCCCACTGAGTGCCCATGAACTTGTGGTGTCTTTTTTATTAGTTATTTCAAATCTTAAGACATCAGCAAATCTCTCTACACTTCTCAGTCGTTGCTCCCTTAGGAGACTAGTTCTCCCCATTTGCTCAGGACTTTCCCTGTTTTTAAACTGACATTTATCTGTACTGAGAACTTCCTATGTCCCAGGTAGCCCCGGAAAGTTGGTCATCATATCTCTGTTCAGGTTGGAGAAATTCTCCCTGATCCTCTGTTCAGCACACTGTAAAGTCCTCCATCCATGCTCCATGTCTCACAGGGCAGTAGGTGCAATACTCTCCCAGCTGCACCGACCTCTCCAGACCCTTTTAAGACCCTGGTCCGACCCCTGGTCAGAAGGCCGGGGATTATGAACCCATTGGTTGTTTGCATATCTATCTGCTTGTGTGTTTTTTTGTATATGTGTTTGTATGTGTGTTTCTATGTGTCTCTGTGAGTGCTTGTGTGTCTCTGACTAGCTATGCATGTTTATAGGTGTCTCTGTGTATGTTTATATGTGTCTTCTTGTGTGTTTCCATGTGTCTATGTGTCTGCCTGTGTCGTCATGGGTGGTGTATATGTCTGTGTGACTGTGTGCATGAGAATGTATTTGTGTGTGTCTGCCTGTGTCCATGTACAGTAGTGGGAGCATCACCTGGGCTGACTGTCAGAGGAAGAGGTTACCAGTCCATGTGTACACTCCAGTCACCCACTTTGATCAATGATATCCAGTTGAGTGCTCCCTGGAAGTAGGATTTACCCACCCCACAAAACATCACCACACTGCCTTTCGTCCTGCATGTGTAGAGAGAAGAGAGTAGGGGGATCCTTGGAAGACAGTAACAGCAGCAGTGTCTGAGAGCTGTGCTGGTCCACCCATCAAGGCCCTAATAAGGTCCCCATGTACAGATGCAGAAATCGAGTCTAGGAATGATTGAGATCCAAACTAATGTCGGTTCCTGGCTAATGAGCGGCACAGAGGAGTTTAGAAGCTGAGTCACCTGGCTGGGCTCCACCCACTATATCTTCTGAAGATGTCCTACCTCCTGCCACCTGAGTTCTCAGACACACTCAGTGGATACAGTGCTGAAGTATAATGGGTTTCTCCTTGTCCAGATTGTCATTTTTCAGGAAAATCAAAGCCTGGGAGTTCTAAGGATGTGGTTTCAGGTCACCCAGAGTTGGCTCGGCTGGCCTGTGACCCCTACTGTCCAAAGGGCCCCACACTAGAAGGGACCACATCTCTGCTCTCTACATGTGTGCCTTCAGCAAGGCCCTTGCTGTCTGCTCCTCAGTTTCCTCATATGTCTCATGAGCTAATCAGACCACCTGTTGTGTGCCGTTGTTGCAGGATTAAACCAATTATTATCTGAAATGCAAGGAACAGTCTGTGAATATAAATGTGGATGCTTTTCCCCCCTCTTCTCGCTAACAGCAAAATGAACCTTGAACTGCTCATGGCCAGAGGAGCTGCAAGTCCACACCTCAAGCCACTCTCTGGGTTAGCTAATCCATTTGCTCATGTGTCACCATGGGCACTGCCTCCCCATGCAGAGGATCCTGTGAGTAGGATGGCCAATGTCTATGGGAGTCAGGCTAGGAATGGTCCTGCCAGATGGTCCTGCATCTGTTTTGCAAGCAGGTATCACTCCGCAGCCAGTCCTGACTCAAATTCTCTTTACATGTTACCTGAATAGTGTCATAAACAAGAAATACCTTCATGCTCCCAGATCCATAGGCGATCGTGAAGATCTCTTGGGTAGGTCGGAAGGTAGAAGACTTGTAATGTCTGAACCTAACCTGTGTAGCTGCAGACACAAGACATGAGTGTCATCAGGTGCCAAGGGTGGAAACAAGGTGACAGGGCAAGTGAAGGATGGTCCGGGTATGGGGTGTCTGTACTCACAAAAAGCTAGGCTGGGGCAAAAGAGGGAGGGCACCCACAAGTCAGATGAGCCTGTGTCAAAGATAACCTGGAAATCCTGAGGGGGTGTTCCAACAGTAATGTTACAGTCAAACAGCATCTACAGGGAGAAGGAGGGAGTGTGGGTTAGTGCAGAACTGTCTACCCTCTAATCACACACTGGTGTCTCCCTCTGGGTGCTATATATCTCTTGAGATCACTTTCCAACCACTGTGAAACTCACAGAATTGATCACAGAGGTGCTTGTTTTTGATATTTTTTTCATATGCTACATTGTATGCAGGATATTGATTCTATGACCAGGTGTTGAAGTGGTACTTCTTGCACTGGAAGCACAGAGGCATAACCACTGGACCTCTAGGACCGTTGGACACCTAGAGAAGTCCTGGTGCCTTCATTTGAGAAACTCTGTAGTCTCTTCAAACACAGCCTTAGCACCCTTTTCTCTAGGAGGTCCTTCTAGATCAACCCCAACCACTCCCTCTAAATTCTGACCGCATCCAATTAACAACAAACATGTGACCCTTTCATGTGACATGTGTTTACTCTTTGCCTATCTCTCAGGATGGCATGCTCATTCTTGAAAACAAAATAAGCCCCTTTTCTAATCTAAAAACAGTAACCACTATGTTAGACTCTGATGGCCTTACATGAAATACAGGTTCATTAACTTTTTACTGCTGTGGTTCTTGCTTCTGTGGAAACTGAATTCCTCTACCTGGTTATTCACAAGTGTTTTGCAGTCGGTTCTACCTTCTGATCAGAGATGGTTCACTCTTCACCTGTAACTAGTTGACTCCCTTAGTTCAGAAGGAACTGCTGCTGCTAATTCACTTCAGTAGTGTCCGATTCTGTGCAACCCCATAGACAGCAGCCCACCAGGCTCCACCGTCCCAGAGATTCTCCAGGCAAGAACACTTGAGTGGGTTGCAATTTCCTTCTCCAATTCACGAAAGCGAAAAGTGAAAATGAAGTTGCTCAGTCATGTCTGATTCTTAGTGACCCCATGGACTGCAGCCTACCATGTCTCTCCATCCTTGGCAAGAGAACAGAAGTGGGTTGTCATTGCCTTCTGCTCAGAAGAAACAATCTCCCTCAAACTAATGACACATCTTTGACACAGAAATGAATGTTTACCTGC
Organism: Ovis aries; assembly: GCF_016772045.2. Classification (NCBI taxonomy): domain Eukaryota; kingdom Metazoa; phylum Chordata; class Mammalia; order Artiodactyla; family Bovidae; genus Ovis; species Ovis aries. Next base: position 35,470,505 of record NC_056074.1, read on the forward strand.
CACCTGGTAATTTTTGGGCCCAGCCACCAAGACCAAGAGTTGAGGATGATAGTGTCTTCTCCTCTGTCTGGGGCCACAGCTGCTCAGTGTTTCTGCCTCTTGCAGGTGCCCCAGCCCCAACACCTCACGTGGTATCTCCAGAAGAGCCCCAGTGCTAGGCTAGAGCACCAGGGGGTGCTTGGAGCACCTCCCAAAACACTCACATCCATGATGTTCCTCAGGGGGTGAATAGTTATATTAGAGCCATGAGAAGAAATCTGAGACAGTCTGTAAGCATGTTCCTTGAGGAAATTGTCCATAATGTTTTTTTTTTTTTTTCACTTAATGTATTTCTCATGGTCTTCACTTTCCTTAAAGGTATTCTTTCACCGAACATTTGACAAAGAAAACAAAGAAGATCCTACAATCAGCTGTCAGTGTTAAGCTATAACTGTCATTGCAATAGCACTGTGTATTTTCTAATCATTTTTATGAGTCACCTTATTATAAGAATTTTATGCATATTCCATGGCAAAGACGTAGGTTTGAATAAAGATTCTGTTCTGTAATATTGGGTAAGCCATAGGACCATGTGCGGTCTCATTCTCCCCTTCGATAAAATGGTGGAATGTAACGATTCAAACCCTCCAAATAGAATATCTTGGGGATAAGTGAAGTGATGGATATAAGGTACCTGATAAATAGGAAGTCTCAACAATGACAGCCATTGGCACTGCTGTTGCCATCCCACTGTATCCTTATCATAGAAACTCAGGGAAGGAGGTAGAGGGGGATTCCTATCCTCTTTTACAAGGGAGGAATTTGAAATGCAAGAGGCTTGTGAATTGGCTGTGATCACACTGCTTGTCAGATATAAAACAGTGTATAAGTAGCTCTCCTAATCTTTCTCCAAGTTGAAAGAGAAGAGAGAGTTGAAAAAAGAATCCAGGAGATAGGGAACAAGTTCAGGGAATGTAGAAAGTTAAAAGAAAACACCACAGAGAGAAATCCACTCACAGAGACTTCCAAAGGGATGGAGAGATAAGTGATAGTGATACAGAATGCAGACATAGACATATACACACTGAAGCAGAGAGGGAACAAAGAGGTCATGCTAAATAAAAGGTAGAAAAGTGCTATTCCACAGGACCAAACCTACATCTGCATTGACTGTGCACTGAACAATTGCAAAGCATTCCAATTTCAATAGGTCATGACCTGATTGGACCCCAGAGTTGTGTAAATATGCAAATCTACACCAAGAACCTTGGGTCCCACATTTCCTATAGTTAAGTACTTAGCAGGAAAGGGTTGAACTTTAAGATTGTCAGGGAACTATTCCATTCTGTTCTAAACCTGATGAGTAGAAGGATAATCAGATGGAAAGAAAAATCACAGAAAGGAAGATGATGTGGCTTACAGTCTCAATTCATACATGACTCTCCAATCTGAGGAGGCCACTGGCCCAAGGAGGACAAGCCACTTCATGTTTCTTTCCTGGTTCCAAGGACTCAGGGAAGTTCAGGTTCTTAGTAGTAGTGGTGACCAGGAGCCCCTAGTTATATATGCTCTGGCATGCCCTACTTTAGCCCTTTAGGCCAATAACAGGTCTGAAAAAAAAAACCACAAAGCTCTCGATAAAACCTTTATCTTCATCAGTGTCCTTGGTGAGTGGACTTTGAAGCTTCTCAGAATACAGAGCATTGAACTGTAACCTCTTCCTTGAAGTTTGACTGGAAAATCAAACTGATCTGCATGGACACCTAAGAAGATGGAGAACCTTGCCTACTTGGAGAAAAAAACTGTTAAGAACATCATAAATATGGATACTAAGGGCCATGCTCGACATTTGTCAATTCATGTCATCTTCCTAGCCACTTCATGAGATATGCATTACTTTTTTCATTGGAGAGGAGATTGCTAGGAGGATAAGTTGTCAAATGGCAAAGTGAAGACTTCAGGGACAGCCTAGGGACACGCAATTGGCTTTAGGTAGTGGGTCTAATGGCAGACATCAGGGACAGTTATATTGCCAGTCTACGTCAAAGATTTAGGGCTGAGCAGTACTTCATATCTATTTTTTCAGTATGGGAAGAAATGTCATATGCATCCACAAGATATTTTATAGCATCCAACAAATGTACAAGGAAGAACTGTGTGCTAGGCTCTGAGTTAAAGGTTTCAAAGTCAAAGTTGATGAAGACAAAATTAGTCTTTATCTTAAGAGTGCTAGCAGTCTAGTTCTCACAAAGTCATGGCCCCCAGAGTAAGGAGATATGATACTAGGACTAGGTGGCCATGTTGAACCATGGGCTGCACAGACTTTGCCACTGGGAGCAGCCTTTCCTCCACTTCACCCATGCTGGACAGCAAGCCAGTTGGCCATGTTTTCAAGCAAATCGGAAGTCTGGATATTTATGTACAATCTACTGATTTTAATGTTAGCAACCATTTTTTTTTTTTTTTTCAAAAAACAATGGGAATGAAATCTCCACAGCGATGTGCTGGAATCAGCCTTCAGTCTCTGCAGGTTTTTATTTCTCACCTAGAGTTGCGAGTGCAGTGGGGACAGAGAGGAATTTAATTCATGTTGGTTGATTTAAAAAGACACTGAATGCATATTCAACATCTGTGTTTCCTTTCTATTTATAAAGAAAGAACATCAGGGGCATACAAGCCAACAAAGTTTAACGCTTTGCGATTATTCAGTGCACAGTCAATGCAGATGTAGGTGTGGTCCTGTGGAATAACACTTTTCTACCTTTTATTTAGCATGACCTCTTTGTTCCCTCTCTGCTTCAGTGTGTATATGTCTATGTCTGCATCTCTGTATCACTATCACTTATCTCTCCATCCGTTTGGAAGTCTCTGTGAGTGGATTTCTCTCTGTGGTGTTTTCTTTTAACTTTCTACATTTCCTGCTGAAGATAAATGGATATATTTCTGATATAATTTCCCCTAGGGTATATGTCATGAAAAATTTTGTCTGCCAAACCAAACATACAAAAGAAAAAAAAATTGAAATGCCTTCACAATTAAAGAAGACAAAACAACTGTGGCCGCCAAAGTAAAGGCAATAGTGTTTAATGACTCATTCATGACTCCCAGGGCCTATTCCTGCATAAGATACATCCATGCCTGTCCCTTGAATACAACAGGAAACTCTCCTGTTGCTAGGTGTGTTTAGATGGAGAACTGTGACTTAATCCTCATGTTTGCATGTTGTTTAATGGCACCCCACTTCAGTACTCTTGCTTGGAAAATCCCATGGATGGAAGAGCCTGGTAGACTGCAATCCATGGGGTCGCTAAGAGTTGGGCATGACTGAGAGACTTCACTTTCAGTTTTCACTTTGATGGATTGGAGAAGGAAATGGCAACCCACTCCAGTGTTCTTGCCTGAAGAATCTCAGGAACGGGGAGCTTGGTGGGCTGCTGTCTATGGGGTCGCACAGAGTCGGACACAACTGAAGAGACTAGCAGTAGCATGGTGGTTAAATTCGAACAGGGGGAATATGACAGCACTGACAAATGACACACATATATGCCCTTTAAACTATGGTGTTGGAGAAGACTCTTGAGAGTCCCTTGGACTGCAAGTAGATCAAACCTGTCCATCCTAGAAAATAATCAGTCCTGAATATTTCCTGGAAGGACTGATGCTGAAGCTGAAGCTCCAGCTATTTGCCCACCTGATGGGAAGGACTGGCTCATTGTAAAAGACCCTGATATTAGGAAAGATTGAAGGCAGGAAGAGAAAGGGAAGATAGGATGAGATGGTCCGATGGCATCACTAAGTCGATGGACATGAGCTTGAGTAAGCTCCGGGAGTTGGTGATGGATAGGGAAGCTTGGCATGCTGCAGTCCATGGCGTTGCAAAGAGATGGACACGACTGAAAGGACTGAACAGAACTGAACAAATTGAGAACAAAGAGACTGATAAATCTAATTACATCAAGCTGGTGACTAGCTGCCCATAACAACATATTACTTAAGTGGCTTTAAAATTCAGAATTATGACTACATTCAGAGTGGAATATCTTCTAAGGAAAAACAAAAATACTGTCCATCCAAAACAAAACCAAAGAAAATCAAAAGAAAAACAGGAAAGAAATCTGAAACTATATTCAGCAACTTACTGTTTCTCATAACTTCTGTTATTGCGACAGAATCATATGCATGTTAACAGGTAAAAGCAAGACAATACTTAAAACTAATGTTCTGAAGTAAGCCTTTCAGTGGCTAGAAAAAGAGGTTCACACATACCATAAAGAAGTTTAATTAAAACCCTGCTGTCTTAATCTGGAACTGAAAGCAAGTTTGTAACAGAAAATTATATTCATTCTTATTTTATTTTTTTAAGGAAAATGTGTACTTCCTACTCTGACCAGTGTAGAGCCTACTAGTAATGACAGCTTGATAACAGTGACTATTCTGAGGTCTATCATGCAGCTTCTAAATACGTTTCCCATCAGATGATGCATGGATTCTCAAAGAGATGGCTGATTTCAGGACTGGGTAAAGAAATGCACAAAATAATCTTGGGAGTTGTGAAAGACCAGAAAGCTAAAGGGCTTCAAAGACCAATGGGGACTGGACAGAAAGTTGAGGAATCCAAATGAAAAGGCAAAATATCTACCAGTCTGTTGGGCAGAATGATGTTTCTGCTTCTCAACACACTGTTTATGTTTCTCATAGCTTTCCTGCCAAGAAGCAAACGTCCTGTGATTTCATGGCTGCAGGAAAATCCACAGTGGTTTTAGAGACTGAGATGAAGAAATCTGTCACTGCTTCCACCTTTTCCCCTTCTATTTGCCATGAAGGATGGGGCTGGATCCATGATCTTAGTTTTCTAAAATTTAATTTTAAGTGGCCGAGTGTGTCCAAATGGTAATAGGCAACATCTAATTTGTCACTGTGATAGATTCCTGGGGCACCAACTCACCATTCCAAGCAATGAGAAAGGAAAATAATCATCAATATTTATGCTATTTTTGTTTCTATTATCATGTTATGTAACTACAAACAGTTCCAGGAGAACAAGCTAGAATGTCCCTTCTCGGGGTGATGAGAGAGTGATGGGGAGCAACTATAATACAGATGAAGCCTCACTCAGTGGCCTGCAGCTCAGCTCCTTCTGTGGAGGTCTGGTTCCTAATAGACCAAGGACTGGTACTGGTCCTGACGACTGTGCTGGTATTGTGGACTCCTGCTCTAAACCCAATAGTGGGACATTGTGTAAGAAAAACCACCGTGCTTCTGCCCAGTTTCTGAACAAATAAATGACATTAAAATTGGGAGAGAAACAGTTATTTAGTCTCAAAGGAGACCAACCAAGTGCAACATATGACAACATTCTTTCAATAAACTGTGAACTGCTTTTTGAGAATCAGGGGAATTTGTACATGGACTGGATATTAGCTGTTATTTTTATTGGGAACAAATGAGCATTTTTTTTCACATCCTATCATTTTACCCCAAATACTCATTATATATATTTTTTGAAATGTTCATCTTTTCCTTAAAATACTTCAGGAAAAATGAATAGGGAGTAAAACAGTGAATGAAATGAGGGTCTGTCTTGATTTAAAAATAGATCTGCATAGCTGCTATGGATTGAATTGTGTCCACCCTTGACTCCCAATGTGATGATATTAGGAAGTAGAGCCTTTGGGAGGTATGCAAGTTGACATGGGGTTTTGATGGTGTCCCTCTAGATGGGATTACCCTCTCCTTTTTCTCTCTCATCCTCCCTCTTCCTTCTTCCATTCCCCCACCACAAATGAGAACATAGCAAGAAGAGAAAGACCTGATGTAAGTCAAGAATATCTTCACCAGGAACTTAATTGTCCAAAACATTGATATTGTATAGTCTCTGGTTTATGACAACCTGTGGGACTAAGAGGTTAGTTTTGTAGTTACTGATGCCGAATGATGAAATATAAGGTTCATGACTCTCTTCTTTCTTATATTTGTTATGTTTGAAATCGTTTTGTAATAAGAAGTTTATAGAATGAAGTTTCTGTCTTAGTGATATCCTGAGGGGCCCAAGATGACAGATTTAGGCAGGTCCCCGATGAGTGAGTGGTTGGAGGACCACATGCTCCTTACTCCAACTCTTCTCTTGTCATCTGAAAACCATCCCCCCCCAAACCTGAAAACCGTACCTCCAACACTATCTGCATCTTTACTCCCCTGTTAAGCTACTGGGGCATCTAGTTGAAGATCTTGATCATTCAAGACAAGGTCTGGAAGGAGACGGAATGCCGACATTTTTTAGAAAGAATGATCTGGGCAACCCTTCCTTGGTTTTCCCTTCTTTATTGCCATCTGAAGGAGAGGGATAGGGCCTGGGTAGAGAGGAAGCCACAAGTGAGACTGCATGGATATTTGCAGGAGAAGGGAGGAGGAATTCACAACCCAATAACCAGGACGTGGGCAGCTGCACAGGACCCAGGAAGGAAGGAAGAAATACTGGGAAAAGAATAGTGCCTACCTGAGGGTCAGACCTACCTGAATCTTCCTGTTAAACTTGGAGGTTGTGTCCTTCCTGATTTAATTTCTGCTCCAGATGTGGAGGGGATAGAGCTGTACTCATTGTTAATGAGTTATGGGGAGAGGGACATCCTCCCCCAGGAGCCCTTTGATTCCATTCTAACTGTGGGTATCATCCCAAGCCAGAGAGCAAATGGCAGGTCATCCAAAAGAGGACCTACTTTAAATAGTATTTAAAATACTACAGCATTTGTCTAAGAGTCCTGGCATATATTTTCCCAGAGGGTTTTTTTTTTTTTTTTTTAGGAGAGATGATTAGTTATCCTAATTTGGGTTTCTGCTGAGAAATCTACAAGCTTCCCCATTGGTAACTTCTGATTTATAAACACCTGATCTCATCCCACAGAACCCAAATCATGGTAAGTTCCAGTGGAAAAGGCCTCTAAGGTCCTCAGTGTCCCAGCAGCTGTGTGCCAACTGGTCTACCACTCCCAGTCCTGAACTCAGGACCCATGAACATCACCAGACAGTTACAGCCCCCTGCCCACCAGAGGCAGCCTCAGCATAGTCAGCAGCACCCACCTTTGATCCACTTGTCCACTGATTGGCACTGAGCTTCAGTCTGGAACAAGTGTTCTGGAGCAAGTCTAGTCTCTCTCATCTAAGAGATGGGAAATTGAACCTTGGGGTGTATGACTCACCTTGGGCTGCAGGTAAGTTAGTGAAGACTTGGGACCAAGGAACTCTACTTCCCAGGCTAGGAGACTTCAAGGAAGGGAAAGATGAAAGAAAGCTCGATTGCATCCACTGCTGGGTAGCTCTCAGATGTCTGCAAGCACCCAGAGTGGAAGTTCCTTTCCCTTTGCCCCTCAAGTCTCATTCTGATTTTATCTGCAGACCTGCCTTCTTGTACCAGCAGGAAAGCAAAATTCAGGGCTGTTTCTTCTGGGTTCCAGGCACAGTGGGGGCAGCCCAGCTGTAGTGACCCAAGGAAGTAGTCCTGCAGGTGGTGACTGACTCACTCCCAACTCTAAATCCAAAGAGCTCCCACTTCTCATTCACACAACACAGACCTTGGGTGACTGGATAACATCCACCTGCATTCAAGTGAGAAACATTCCTTTCTTAGCCTTCTGGTAACTTAGATAAGTGCCATATATTTCCTGAGGGAACCCCTGGCTGACCGAGGCTGGGGTAGCCTGGATGAAACGGATGTGTTACCTCTTTGATGCTCAAAGTAGACCTTGGAGCTTCAAAGGCCTTTGGAAGGTTACAATCACACTTATGTTTTTTCAGGACTTTGTTTTATGAATCTGGTTGGAGAAAAGGGATAGAAACACAGCACAAGGCTGGACATCACTGGGTCCCAGCTGACTCTGAGTTGACTTCCAGCAACCAGGCTTCAAAGTTAGGTGGTGCTGTTATTCATAAGCCACCTTTGAAGAAGGAATAGAGGAAAGAGTTTTTGGACAGACAGCAGTGTGGTCAAGGGGCCATGGGAATCACATGGGGCAAGATGAAGCAAGAGTCATTACTTGTTTCTTTGCTCTATCAGTTCCTTGGCGTTTCTACTCCTGAGAACAAGTACATGGAGATAGTCAGAGTCATTGGTGTTGCCCCTGGCACCTGATGCTCCTGGTGATAACCAGTTTGTGGATATGTCCCTGAGTTCATAGCATATTCAGCCTCGTGATAGCCCCAGTTTCTCCCTTCTTGCGGGGGCATGACATGGCTCATTGCTTATAACTCACAACTGAAGCATGGGATGAGGTTATGGTGGTTGACCTGTAGGCCAAGTTCCAAGCATGGAAGGAAGGCTGGCAGTGGAAGGGTAGCCATTTATTAAGCTTGGTTACTTTGGTCCTTAGCAGGGGCGATTTCTCACATCTACAATGTTTTTCTCCCAGCTTTTTGCACGGCCAGGTCCTTCTCAACACTTAGTATCATCTCAAATGAGTCTCTCTCAGGCTTGCTTTCTCTGGCCTCTGCACTCTCATGGTACAGACCCTCATCCAAAAAGTTCCTAGGCCCTTCCCTCCATCAAAACAATAATTATAGTTAACAAATTGGAAAGGTGGGAGAGGTTTGAGATTAATGTATGTATACTATATGTATACTATTTTATTTAATAGATAATCACCAAGGACCTACTATACAGTACAAGAATTCTGCTCAATAGTCTGTAATATCCTGTATGGGAAAAGAATCTAAGAAACAATGGATACATGTGTATATATGATGGTATTCATTTCCCATAAAACTATTATTAATACAATGCTGTAAATCAACTACACTCCTATATAAATTAAAACCTCAGTTTTTTTGTTAAAAAATGCTGACATGTAGAGACTCATGGAGTTCTTTAGACTCACAGGATTTCAGATATGATGCTGGAGAAGGCAGGCTGGGTGCAGAAATCTAGACATTATCTGAGGTTGCATTTTCCTGAGCTTTTGTGTCTTTTGCTTCTAGTGCCACTTTTGATTAGTCTTTGGAGGATCTAATACAAGGGCTTGGAGACACCAGGTAGGTGTTAGTTGAAGGATGAGAGGGAAGCGCTAGTGGGAGAGTGAAATCCCAGCTACCTAGCCTTGGGTTGGGGAACTTTTGAGGCACAACTTATATCCCAATTTCCCTGTGGAAACAGGCTGTAGGTTCCCTCTCCATGACTTGCATGAAATCAGACCCAGACTGGTTTCATCCTTTTTCATGTCTTTCTTCCCCTAAGACCTCACTGGTTTCTCTAGGAGAATTCTTTTTTCTTTTTTTTAAGTTTGGTAGCACTAGGTCTTCACTGTGGAGAAGGCAATGGCACCCCACTACAGTACTCTTGCTTGGAAAATCCCATGAATGGAGGAGCTTGGAAGGCTGCAGTCCATGGGGTCGCTGAGGGTCAAACACGACTGAGTGACTTCACTTTCACTTTTCACTTTCATTCATTGGAGAAGGAAATGGCAACCCACTCCACTGTTATTGCCTGGAGAATCCCAGGGATGGGGGAGCCGGGTGGGTTGCCATCTATGGGGTCATACAGAGTCGGACGCAACTGAAGTGACTTAGCAGCAGCAGCAGGTCTTCATTGCTGCTCAGGACTTCTCTATTTTCAGCGAGCAGGGACTACTCTGTAATGGCAGAGCACTGGCTTTTCAATCCTGTGCTTCTCTTCTAGTTGGGTTTAATTTGATCCTCTTGCTCTTTATCTTCAATTTGTCCCATGTTCTTTCTTTCCATGTCTCTTTTTACCCCTGACTTCTCTCTAATTGAGTAGTTTTTCTCATTCCTCTTTATATCCTTTGTCACTTCATTAACTGTAACATTTTTATAAATACTTTTAAGATCCATGGTATGCATCTTTAACTTGCCAGTCTATCATTATTAATTATGATGATTATAAAATTATTTATTTATTTATCATTTTTTGTCTGGGTCTTAGTGTGTCACGCAGGATCTTCCTTGTGGTAGGAATTCTCTATTTGAGGAGGGTAAGCTCAATACTTGCAGTGTGTAAACTCTATTTATTTGAGACATGCAACTTAGTTGCTCAGTGGCATGTGGGATCTTAGTTCTCTGGCAAAGGAACAAAACTTTGCCATTTGCAAATGCTTTGCATTGCAAAGCAGATCCTTAACCACGGGACCACCAAGGAAGTCCCTATATTTACCTTTTAATACATATTATATGATTATATTTTGGGGTACTGTTCATTCCCCCTGTAGATCCAGATTTTCACTTGGTTTTAAATTCCTTCTGACTTGAGACCTTTTTAAAAAAATTATTACATTGGTTTGTTGGTGATGATGCAGTCTTTTTCTTGTTGTATGTCTGAGAAAGTATTTTATCTTGTTTTAGATATGTATTTTTCTTGGGTATAGAATTCTGAGGCAATTATCTTTCTCTCAGCATCTTTATGTGGTGCCAGTGTCCTCTGGCTAACATTGTTTCATTTGCCTCATCTGCTGTCATCCCCATTTTTTGTTCTACTGTGTTTTTCCTTATGGTTATATTTCTTTGGTTGGTTGTCTTAAAACATGAATTATGATGTGCCTTTGTATAGTTGTCTTATTTCTTGTCCTTGAATTAATTGAGCTTCTGTGTTAATGGATTTAAAGCTTTCATCATTCCTGGAAATTTTTCAGCCAGTAATTATGCAGTTCTTTGCTCTATTCTCCTGTCTTTCACTTCCTGTAGGATTCCATTTACATATATTTTAGCATTCTTAAAGTTACTTCAAAGCTCTCTGATGCACAATTAATTCTTTTCCCACAGTCTTTGCATTTCTATTTTACATGTCTCTATTTAACATAGTCAATATTCTTCAGCTTCATGAATATAAGGATTATGTATGTAGCAAGCATTTTAATGTCCTTCCCTGCTAATTATGTAATATATATTTTACTTGTGTTTTTACTAATTGAATTTCCCCTCGTTATGGATATTTGTTGCTTCTTTACACATCTGGATTTTTTTTCTTTATAAATTTATTTATTTGTCTTAATCAGAGGATAATTACCTTAAAAAGTTGAGATGAAACTAGGACAAATACTTTTACAATTTATATGTAAATTTTAAATTGAATGGTGGATGTGGTGACTTTACCTTTGGATGCTGGATATTTATTTAATTTTTATAAATTGTTCCCTTCATTGTTTGCAAACACTGTTAATTTCTTGGAAACAACTGTATTTTTTGAAGGCTTGCTATAAAGTTTTTTAAGCTGAGATGAAACCAGCCTTTAGAACAGGTTTACTATTTCCCACTAGCAAGGCAATATTGTCTTCAGGGCCCTGTTGATCTCATGAGAATTATGAGTAATTTGGGCGGTGGTCCTAAGGTGGCAGAGTAATAGGACAGGGAGACCAATTTCTCCCCAACAAATTCATCAAATGAACATTTGAATGCTGAGTAAATGCCACAAAACAACTTTTGAATGCAGGCAGAGTACATCAGGCACCCAGAAAAGCAGCCCATTGTCTTCAAAAGGAGGTAGGAAAAAATGTAAAAGATAAAAAGAGAGGCAAAAGAGGTAGAGACAGAGATCTGTTCTGGGAAGGGAGTCTTAAAAAAGACAGAAGTTTCCAAACACCAGGAAACACTGTCACTGGCGAGGCTGTAGTGAGCCTTGAAACCTCAGAGGGCAACATAAGTGGGAGGAAAAAGAAATAAAAAGACTAAACCCACAGATTACATGCCCAATGGTAACTCCCAGCAGAGAAGCAGTGCAGAGGCCTGCATCTGCACCTAACAAGAGGGGGCTGGGCAGGGAGGTGTGGGCTGCATTGCTTAGAGTAAGGACCAGGCCTGAATGCCCCAAGGGCAATCGAGGGAACTAACTTGAGATAGCAAACCAGACGCTGGGATAGCTACCCTGGTGAAAAGCCCTAAACTAAGACACCGACAGGCCTGGTCACAGAACAAAGGACTGAGCAGAGGTATCCAGCTGCAGACCAGACCATCCCCTGACAGAGACAGGGGAGTGAGGGCAGCCAGAGCCAGAAGGGGGCAATCACAACACCAGAGAGGCATCATCTACCAAACTGCAAGCAGGCTTCATTGCTAACCAAGATTTCTTGGGATTCTGGATGGTCAATATCCGCCTGAGAAGGTATGCTGGTTGTACACCCAGAAAACCAAGCGGCAGGAACAGGAGAGGCAATATGTTGCAACGACCGCACATATTGACCACACATCTGGTCACCTGAGCAGCTCGGACCTGGGAAGGGCACAAAACTCAGGCCCAACCGAGTATGCGTCTTTGTGGAGTACCCGAGTACCTGAACCTCAGTAGCTTAGACCTGGGAAGTGCATGCAACCGAGGGCCCGCCTCAGACAGTTCCCAGCAGAGCAACCTAGAGCCTGAGCAATGTAGACAGGGAAAGCATGCACGCCATGAGTGGGGGCAAACTCAGTGTGGCCAAATTACTGTGAGCAAACACCAGTGTTATCTGTTGGCAGTGTCCCTCCCTCCCGACAGCGCAAATAAACAAGTGAGCCTAAAAAATTGTCCACCACCACCCCCTTGGGTCAGGGTGGAAATTAGACACTGAACAGACCAGCAAACAGAAGAAGCTAAAACAGGGAACTGCCCTGGAAGTGACAGGTGCAATAGATTAAAACCCTGATGTTAGTACTGACTACATTGGAAGTGGCCAATAAATCTTGAGAAGTATAAGTTGGATCAAGGAACTATCAGAAAGTGAACTGACCCCACACTGTCCACAACAACACCAGAGAAAATACTAGATATATTTTTACTATTTTCATTATTTAATTTTTTTAATTTTTAAGTCCTCTACTACTCCTTTAATTTTCATTTTTATAACCTACTATTACTTTGAAAAAAAGACCCTATTTCTTAGAGCAAAATTCATGTATATATATATATATATACACACACACACACATATATATACAATTTTTGTGACTTTTTTCCTTTAATATTGTATTTTTGAGAATCCAAACTCTACTCTAGATTTTTAATTTTTGCTTTTTGTTATTTTTTTGCAATTTTGTACCTTTAAGAACCCAATCTGCACTAACGATTTTTACTTGGGAGCGAGATCACTGGCCTGATTGTTCTCGCCCCCTTTGGATCTCCTTTTTCTCCACCAGGTCGCCTCTATCTCCTCCCTCCCCCTTCTCTTCTCTACTCAACTCCGTGAATCTCTTTGTTTGTTCTGGACTGTGGAGAGCACTTAGGGAACTGATTACTGGCTGGATATTTCTCTCTCCTTCTGATTTCCCCCTTTATCCCCCTAGCCACCTCTGTTTCCTTCCACCCTCTTCTCTTCTCTGTATAACCCTGTGAACATCTCTGAGGGATCCAGACTGGAGAGCACATAGGGAAGTGATTACTGGCTGGCTTGCTCTCTCCACTTTTGATTCCCCCTCTTCTCCTTCTGGTCACCTCTAACTCAATCCTCCCTCTTCTCTTCTCTGTGTAACTCTGTGAACAACTCTGAGGGATCCAGACTGTGGAGAGCACATAAAGAAGTAATTACTGGTTAGTTTGAGGAGAGTGAAAAAGTTGACTTAAAACTCAACATTCAGAAAACTAAGATCGTGGCATCTGATCCCATCACTTCTTGGGAAATAGATGGGAAAACAGGGGAAACAGTGTCAGACTTTATTTTGGGGGGGCTCCAAAATCACTACAGGTAGTGATTGCAGCCATAAAATTAAAAGATGCTTACTCCTTGGAAGAAAAGTTATGACCAACCTAGATAGCATATTGAAAAGCAGAGCCATTACTTTGCCAACAAAGGTCCATCTAGTCAAGGCTATGGTTTTTACAGTAGTCATGTATGGATGTGAGAGTTGGACTGTGAAGAAGGCTGAGCACCAAAAAATTGATGCTTTTGAACTGTGGTGTTGGAGAAGACTCTTGAGAGACCCTTGGACTTCAAGGAGATCCAACCAGTCCATTCTAAAGGAGATCATGCCTGGGTGTTCTTTGAAAGTAATGATGCTAAAGCTGAAACTCCAGTACTTTGGCCACTTCATGCAAAGAGTGGACTCCTTGGAAAAGACTCTGATGCTGGGAGGGCTTGGGGGAGGAGGATAAGAGGATGACAGAGGATGAGATGGCTGGATTGCATCACCGTCTCGATGGACGTGAGTTTGAGTGAACTCTGGGAGATGGTGATGGACAGGGAGGCCTGGCGTGCTGTGATTCATGGGGTCACAAAGAGTTGGACACTACTGAGTGACTGAACTGAACTGAATTGAACTGAAGTTTCTCTCGCCCTTTTTGATTCCCCCTCTTCTCCTCCTGGTCACCTCTATCTCCCTCCTCTCTTTTATCTTCTCTATGTAACTCTGTGAACCTCTCTGGGTGTCACTCACTGTGACTAAACTTTTCATCTTCAACCTAGTGTTTTATCATTGGTGCTGTATAGATGGAGAAGTCTTGAGGCTACTATAAGAATAAAACTGAAAACCAGGAGCAGGACACTTAAATCCAAATTCTGAGAACACCAGAGAACTCCTGACTCTGGGAAGCATTAATTGATAGGAGCTCATCAAACGCCTCCATACCTACACCACCCAAGGGCCAACAAGTTCCAGAGCAAGACATACCACACAAATTCTCCAGCAACACAGGAATATAGCCCTGAGCTTCAATATACAGGCTACCCAAAGTCACTCGAAACCCACTGACATCTCATAACTCATTACTGGACACTTCATTGCACTTCAGAGAGACTAAATCCAGCTCCACCCACCAGAACACTGACACAAGCTTCTCTAACCAGGAAAGCTTGACAAGCCACCCGTCCAACCCCACTCACAGTGAGGAAACTCCACAAAAAAAGAGAACTCCACAAACTGCCAGAATACAGAAAGGTGACCCCAAACACAGCAATATAAACAAGATGAAGAGGCAGAGAAATACCCCGCAGGTAAAGAAACAGGATAAATGTCCACCAAACCAAACAAAAGAGGAAGAGATAAGGAATCTACCTGATAAAGAATTCTGAATAATGATAGGGAAAATGATCCAAAATCTTGAAAACAAAAAGGAATTACAGATAAATAACCTGGAGACAAGGATTGAGAAGATGCAAGCAAGGTTTAACAAGGACCTAGAAGAAATAAAAAAGAGTCAATATATAATGAATAATGCATAAGTGAAGTTGCTCAGTCGTGTCCAACTCTTTGTGACCCCATGGACTGTAGCCTACCAGGCTCCTCTGTCCATGGGATTCTCCAGGCAATAGTACTGTAGTGGATTGCCATTCCCTTCTCCAGGGGATCTTCTGGACCCGGGAATTGAACCCTGGTCTCTTCATTGTAGACAGATGCTTTACCGTCTTAGCCACCAGGGAAGTCCAGAATAGTGCAATAAATGAGATCAAAAACACTCTGGAGGGAAAAAAGATAAAATGGAGGCAGAAGATAGAATAAGTGACTTAGAAGATAGAATGGAAGAAATAAATGAAACAGAGAGGAAAAAAGAAAAACAAATCAAAAGAAATGAGGACAATCTCAGAGACCCCTGGGACAATGTTAAATGCCCCAACATTCGAAACATAGAAGTCTCAGAAGAAGAAGACAGTAAGAAAGACAATGAGAAAATACTTGAGATAATAGTTGAAAGCTTCCCTAAATTGGGGAAGGAAATAGTCAAGCAAGTCCAAGAAACCCAGAGAGTCCCAAGAAGGATAAATCCAAGGTGAACCACCCCAAGACACATATTAATCAAATTAATAAAAATAAAACACAAAGGACAAATATCAAAAGCAGCAAGGGAAAAATAACAAATAGCACACAAGGGGATTTCCATAAGGACAACAGCTGATCTTTGAATAGAAACTCTTCAGGCCAGGAGGGAATGGCAGGGCATAGTTAAAGTGATGAAAGAAAAAAACCTATAGCCCAGACTACTGTATCCAGCAAGCATCTCATTCAAATATGAAGGAGAAATAAAAATCTTTACAGACAAGCAAAAGCTGAGAGAATTCAGCACCACCAAGCCAGCTCTCCAACAAGTCCTAAAGGATCTTCTCTAGACCGGAAACACAGAAAGGGTGCATAAACAATAAAATAAATGACAATGGGATCATACTTTTCAATAATTACCTTAAATGTAAATGGGTTGAATGCCCCAAACAAAAGACAAAGACTAGCTGCATAGATAGAAAAACAAGACCTCTTTATATGTTGTCTACAAGAGACCCACATTGAAACAAGGGACACATACAGACTGAAAGTGGAGGGCTGGAAAGAGATATTCCACGCAAACAGAGACCAAAAGAAAGCAGGAGTAGCAATCCTCATATCAGATAAAATAGACTTTAAAACAAAGGCTGTGAAGAGACAAAGAAGGACACTACATAATGATCAAAATATTAATCCAAGAAGATGATATAACAATTATAAACATAAATGCACCTAACATAGCAGCACCACAATATGTAAGGCAAATGCTAACAAGTATGAAAGGAGAAATTAACAATAACATAATAATAGTGGGAGACTTTAATACCCCACTCACATCTATGGCTAGATCAACTAAACAGAAAATTAACAAGGAAACACAAACTTTTCCTGGAGAAGGAAATGGCAACCCACTCCAGTATGCTTGCCTGAAGAATCCCATGGACAGAGGAGCCTGGTGGGCTACAGACTGTGGGGTCGCAAAGAGTCAGATACAACGGAAGCAACTTAACATGTACACACAATGTTTAATTATATGGATAATACCACATTTGATTTGTGTATTCATCCAGTAGACACTGCATTATTTCTTCTTTTTTTTTTTTCCTATTACAAATAATGCTGTTATGCATGTTTTATAGAAGTTCTTGTGTGGATATGTGCTTCATTTCTCAGGGTATACACCTAGGAACATAGCTCAGTTGGTAAAGAATCTGCCTGCAATGCAGGAGACCACGGTTCAATTCCAGGGTCAGGAAGATCTGCTGGAGAAGGTATAGGCTATCCACTCTAGTATTCTTGGGCTTCCCTGGTGGTTCAGCTGGTAAAGAATCCGCCTGCAATGTGGGAGACCCATGTTGGATCCCTGGGTTGGGTAGATCCCCTGGAGAAGGGAAAGGTTACCCACTCAGTATTCCAGCCTGGAGAATTCCATGGAATGTATGATCAGTGGTTGCAAAGAGTTGGACATGACTGAACGACTTTCACATACCTAGGAATGAAATTGATGATTTGGTAACTCTATGTTTCACATGAGGAGTAATTGTCAAACTGTTTTCCAGAGTTTCTCTACTATTTTACATCCCCCACCAGCAACATAAAAGGGTTTCAGTTTCTCCACATCCTTGCCAATGCTGGTTTAATTTTGTCTTTCTGATTATAGCCATCATAGTGGGTGAAAAATGGTATCTCACTGTGGTTTTGACTTGTATTTCTCTATTACTTGCATTATGTTGAAAATCCCTCAATGTTTATATGGTCAGTTGTATATTTTCTTGGAGAAATTTCTATTCAAATCCTTTACCCATTTTAATTAGATTATTTGTGGTTTGAATTATTGTTATTTGTATTTTGTGAAAACAAGTCCACTTATCACATATACAGTTTTTTCAATTTTTTTTTTAAATTCTGTGGTTGCCTTCTACTTTCTTGATGGAATTTTTGCAACACAAAAGTATTTAATTTTGATATGGTTCTATTTATCTTTTGTCACTTGTGCTATTGGTATTACATATAACCTATAAACTCAAGGCCCCAAATATTTACTCACATGTTTTTAGTGTCATAATTCATAGTTTTCTCTATCACATTTAGGTTCATGCTCTATTTTGAATTATTTTTTGTGTTTGTTTTAAGATAGGTGTTCAGCCTCTTTGCCCATGGATATACAGTTGCCCTAGCACCACTGTTCGAAAAGACCACTTTTATCCCTCATTGAATTGTTTTGGCACTGTTGTTTAAAGTCAACTGACCATAAATTTATGGGTCATCTCTGGATTAAAATTGATGTTTGAAAATTCTAAAAGCCTATTAAGTATAAGGTAGAGGTCTAATTAATCTTCTTTTATGTGAATATCCAATTCATCTGAATCAGCATCATTTATTAAATAGACTATGTTTACATTTTCAATGTCAAAAAAAAAAGAAAGGAAACACAAACTTTAAATGATACAATAGACCAATTAACCTACTTGATGTTTATAGGACATTTCATCTCAAAACAGTGGATTTCACCTTTTTCTCAAGTGCACATGGAACCTTCTCCAAGATAGATCACATCTGGGCCATAAATCTAGCCTTGGTAAATGAAAAAAAAAAAAATTGAAATAATTCCATTCATCTTTTTTGACCACAGTGCAGTAAGATTAGATCTCAATTACAGGAGAAAAAACTTTTAAAAATTCCAACATAGGGAGGCTGAACAACACGATGCTGAGTAACCAACAAATCACAGAAGAAAACAAAAAAGAAATCAAAACATACATAGAAATGAATGAAAATGAAAACAAAGCAACCCAATCCCTGTGGGACACTGTTAAAGCAGTGCTAAGGGGAAGTTTCTTTTTTTTTTTTTTTCTTTGGTTTCTTTTCTTTTATTATTGGCATCAGCTAGGACTATATGTGGCAGTAAATGTCATGCATTGATGGACAGAAGAGGAAAAAGGACGAAAAAGGACAGAGGAGGAAGAGCAGGAGCAGCAGTGAAAATCTGTAATAAAAACTCTTTTCTTAATTTATAGGTAAGTTTTGGCATTGTTATATCCAACTCCCCCTCCCACCCCCCCGAGTTCCAACCAATGTGAGCCGGTCACCAGGTGACCCAGCCAGGTGCTCTGAGCTCCCTCACAGGCTGCTGACAGAGGCAGCTCGTGGGTTTAATTCTTTTGTGTGTGTTTAAAATTTTTTGCTTTCTTTAAATAATCTCTTGACTCTTAGACGTTCCGGTTCACGGGGGTGACGTAATTGCGTGGGAACATGCCGGTCTGCCCGTGGCAAGCCCCTTTCCACCAGTTGGGGTCTGAGTTATCCATGACGTGGATAAAGTCTCCCCGACGGAATCCCAGCTCTCCATCCTCCTGGGGGTCAAAGTCAAAGAGGGCTTGGACGTATGTCGGCTGCTGTGGCACCTGCTCTATGTCCCGGAGAAATATCTGCTGGTTTCTGGAGACGGATGTAGATCTGTGATAATCTACCAGCTCATTCAAAGAGTTGAACTTGACCACCCAGAGGAAATACTTTCCAGCCCCATCTCGGAGCACCTTGAAGTGCTGTACATCATTTCCAAACTTGACGGAGAGGGAGAAATCCCCAGGAGCACTCTCGCTCTCTCGGATAAGAAAGGCCCCATCATGCCGCTGTTTGCTGAGCATTTCTTCTGCTTTGGCTCTGGGGATTTTGCCAAAAAACCACGGATGTGGTTTCATTTCTATGTAGTTCTTGGGGATGAAGCCGTCTTTCCCATTGAGCTCTGCCTTGTACCAGTTCTGGTCACATTCTTCATTCAAAACCTTGAGGATGTCCCCCCTTTTGAAGCTCAGCTCGTCGTCTGCGGTGGCTTTGAAGTCATATTTGGCGATGGCTTCCATTCTGAGCGGGGCTCAGGGCTCAGCAGCCTGGAGCAGGGGGGAAGGGAGTCTTCCCTGCTGAAGCGAC
The DNA here is from genome assembly GCF_016772045.2 of Ovis aries. Taxonomy (NCBI): domain Eukaryota; kingdom Metazoa; phylum Chordata; class Mammalia; order Artiodactyla; family Bovidae; genus Ovis; species Ovis aries. Next base: position 35,490,068 of record NC_056074.1, read on the forward strand.
CCAGCGCTCTGGGCTCAGCCTCGCCTCTCTTCGGGGACTGGCTCCCGCACGCCGGGACACACAATGCCACCCGTGGCGCAGCTGCTCGGCTTCTGGCCCGGCCGGCCCCTCTTCAGCGGTGCGAGCGGCTGCCGACCCCGCTGCGGCTCCCAGAGGGCAGCGCCTGTCCCCGCCGCCGTTACCGCCACAGTCCTCCCCGTCGTCGTCGTCGTCCTCGCCGCCGCCGCCGCCGTCCGGTAGCTGAAGCTGCACAGCCGCCTAGCTTCCGCTCCTCCTCGGGGTCCCGCGAGAACTTGCGCGCGCGGCCCCGCCCCGCCCCGCCCCACCCCCGCGAGACTTTCCCCGGCGGAAAAGGCCCAGAGCGCAAGCGCCCCACCCCGCCAGGCCCCCGCAGGTAGACCGGCGACGGGCCGGGGCGCAGGCGCCGGGCCGCCCCCTAAGGGGAAGTTTCATAGCAATACAGGCATACCCCAGGAAACAAGAAAAAAGTCAAATAAATAACCTAACTCTACATCTAAAGTAACTAGAAAAGGAAGAAATTAAGAACCCCAGGGTTAGTAGAAGGAAACAAATCTTCAAAATTCTGGCAAAAATAATGCAAAAGAAACAAAAGAGACCATAGCAAAAATCAACAAAGCCAAAAGCCGGTTCTTTGAGAGGAAAAATAAAATTGACAAACCATTAGCCAGACTTATCAAGAAACAAAGGGGGAAGAATCAAATCAACATAATTAGAAATGAAAATGGAGAGATCACAACAGACAACACAGAAATACAAAGAATCATAAGAGACTACTCTCAGCAACTATAGGCCAATAAAATGGACAACGTGTAAGAAATGGACAAATTCTTAGAAAAGTACAACTTTCCCAAACTGAATCAGGAAGAAATAGAAAATCTTAACAGACACATCACAAGCATGGAAATTGAAATTGTAATCAGAAATTTTCCAGCAAACAAAAGTCCAGGACCAGACAGCTTCACAGCTGAATTCTACCAAAAATTTAGTGAAGAGCTAACATCTATCCTACTCAAACTCTTCCAGAAAATTGCAGATGAAGACAAACTGCCAAACTCATTCTATGAGGCCACCATCATCCTAATACCAACACCTGACAAAGAAGCCACAAAACAAAACAAACGAAACAAACAAAAAAAAAACTATAGGCCAATATCACTGATGAACATAAATGCAAAAATCCTTAACAAAATTCTAGCAATCAGAAGCCAGAAAGAAAAACATGAATATAGTATACTAATGCATATATATGGAATTAGAAAGATGGTAACAATAACCCTGTATGCGAGACAGCAAAGAGACACAGATGTATAAAACAGCTTTCTGGACTCTGTGGGAGAGGGCAAGGGTGGGATGATTTGGGAGGATGGCATTGAAATATGTATATTATCATATGTGAAATGAATCGCCAGCCCAGGTTTGATGCATGATACAGGACGGTTGGGGCTGGTGCTCTGTGATGACCCAGAGGGATGGTATGGGAAGGGAGGTGGGAGGGAGGTTCAGGATGGGGAGCACATGTACACCCGTGGTAGATTCATGTCAGTGTATGGCAAAACGAATACAACATTTTAAAATAATTAACCTCCAATTAAAATAAATAAATTTATATTAAAAATATGAGTAATTTCGACACTGGTGGGTGGGGACACAATTAAACTTGGTGCAATTTGAGACTCAAGTATTGTTTCCTGCAATTCAGACCAGTACTATCATCTCTATGCCGAAAACTGGAAGGGTATCACCTGTACCTTCCTACAGTTCCCTCTATGTCCCTCTCTCCTATGAACTCTAACTATATAGAGTCATAAATCTCTCTTCTTGGGGAGACTGTTTGTCTCTGCCTAGGTACACCTTCCATGTATGTGTTGGAAACTATTTCTAGAGTTGAGGCAATTGTAGAACTCTCCTTGCTTGCTCCCCGCCTCAGAAATCCATTCCCTGCTGCCAGATGTTTGATGTAAAACAATGCTCTTTCATTTGTCTTTTCTACTTTGGAGTTAGTTGAGACAGGAGGATAAATGTGTCATTTACTCCTTTATGTCGATTAAAATGGAGGTCCCCCTGAAATCAGAAATCACAGAATGACTTGTGAATGCTAGGCACTGACTTTTGTGCATGGGTGCAAACTTGACTGGGGATATGTGTTGGGGCCTTAGGGAGCCCCAGTCTTGCTGGAGAAACGTGCACATTACAAATAGTATTTGTTATGTGGTATGTTCAGTTCAATTCAGTCGCTCAGTCATGTCTGACTCTTTGCAACCCCATGGACTGCATCACGACAGGGCTTGCTCTTCTTCACCAACACCTGGAGCTTGGGCAAACTCATGTCCATCGAGTTGGTGACTCCATCCAACCATCTCATCCTCTGTCATCCTCTTCTCCTCCTGCCTTCAAGCTTTCCCAGTAACAGGGTCTTTTCTAATGAGTCAATCCTTCACATCAGTTGGCCAAAGTACTGGAGGTTCAATTTCAGCATTGGGCCTTCCAATGAATATTCAGGTTTGATTTCCTTTAGGATGACTGGGTGGATCTCCTTGTAGTCCAAGGGACTCTCAAGAGTCTTGTCTACACCACAGTTCAAAACCATCAATTCTTCATCACTCACCATTCTTTATGGTGCAACTGTCACATCCATACATGGCAACTGGAGAAATCATAGCTTTGATTATACTGAACTTTTTCAGCAAATTCATGTCTCTACTTAAATATATATATATACGTCTCTCAGAGCTTTTCTTCAAACAAGCAAGCATCTTATAATCTGACTGCTGCAGTCATCATTGGCAGTGATTCTGGAGCCTCCGAATATAAAGTCTCTCACTGTTTCCATTGTTTCCCCATCTATTTACCATGAAGTGATGGGACCAAATGACATGATCTTTATTTTCTGAATGTGAAGTTTAAACCAGATGGTTCACTCTCCTATTTCACTTTTATCAAGAGGTTCTTTAGTTCTTCTTCAATTTCTGCTGTAAGGGTGGTGCCTTTGGCATATCTGAGGCTATTGATATTTCTCCCAGAAATCTTGATTCCAGCTTGTGCTTCATCCAGTTGGGCATTTCACATGATGTACTCTGCATATAAGTTGAATAAGCAAGCTGACAATATACAGCCTTTATGTACTCCTTTCCCGATGTGGAACCAGTCTGCTGTTTCATTGTCAGTTCTAACTGTTGCTTCCTGACCTGAATACAGATTTCTCAGAAGGCAAGTAAGATGGTCTGGTATTCCCATTGCTGTAAGTTTTCCACAGTTTGTTGCGATCCACACAGTCAAAGGCCTTTGCATGGTCAATAAAGCAGAAGAAGGTGTTTTTCTAGAATTCTCTTCCTTTTTCTATGATCCAACGAATGTTGACACTTTGATCTCTGGTTCCTCTGCCTTTTCTAAATCCAGCTTGAACATATGGAATTTCACAGTTCATGTACTGTTGAAGACTTGCTTGGAGAAATTACTTTGGTATCATGTGAGGTGAGTGCAACTGTGTGGTAGTTGAACATTCTTTGAAGTCACCTTTTTGAGAGATTGCAAGGAAAACGACCTTTCCAGTCCTATGGCCACTGCTGAGTTTTCCACATTTGCTGGCATATTGAATGCAGCACTTTAACAGCATCATCTTTTGGGGTCTGATATAGCTCTACTGCAATGCTGTCACCTCACTCTTTGCTCTGATTGATGCTTCTGAAGACCCATTTGAATTCGCATTTCAGGATTGTCTAGCTCTAGGTGAGTGATCACACCATTGTGGTTATCTGGGTCATTAATCTTTTTTTGTGCAGTTCTTCTATGTAGACATTACTATGTAGACATACTTCTAAGAGACATTACTTTACCAGAAAAGGTCTGCATAGTCAAAGCTATGATTTTACCAGAAATCGTGAGTGGATGTGAGAGTTGGACCATAAAGAAAGCTGAGGACCAAAGAATTGATGCTTTTAAGCTGTGATGTTAAACAAGACTCTTGAGAGTCCCTTGGACTGCAAGGAGATTCAACCAGTCCATGCTAAAGGAAATAAGTCCTGAATATTCATTGGAAGGACCGATGCTGAAGCTGAACTTTCAATACTTTGGCCACATTTGGGGAAGAACTGATTCATTAGAAAAGACCTTGATGCAGGGAAAGATTAAAGGCAGGAGGCAAAGGGGAAGACAGTAGATGAAATTGTTGGGTGGCATCACTGACCTGATGAAGATGAGTTTGAGCAAGCTCCAGGAGTTGGTGATGGACAGAGAACCCTGGCATGCTGCACCCATGATATAGCAAAGAGTAGAACATGACTGAGAGACTGAACTGAACTGATATACACAGGACATCAGGGAGCATGCAGAGGTCTTTGGGGTCCAGTCAAGCCTGTGTCCCTGGTGAGAGTGTTGAAAGATTTAGGTGGAAGGGAATGCTTCCCATCCTCTAGTGCAGGTCCTTGAATCCAAGGAAGGAGCACAAGATTTTGAATGTGTTACCAAATATTGTTTTCTTAAAAAACGAAAAACCTATTTTCTGCAGGAGTGAGAACTTTGACTGAGTCTGTTCTTTAGATATTACTGAGGGATATGGAGTGGGCTGAGTCTGCAAAAATTATGTGAACAGCTGCTGGAGGGCCAGGCTTATGCCTGGCATTCTGCACTAGATGGAAAACAAATCTAGAGAAAAAGTGTCCCTTCTGGAGTGTACATGCCAATGTATCCCATTGTTTCAGCAGATCACTTCAATGGTGTTTTGGACCAAGCAAGAAATCTATGAAGGGTGGTTTCTTTTGTCAATTCCTGTGGGTAGTTAGATGACTAAATGTTTGGTTACTTCATTGCATGGTTGAAATCACGCTTGGAAAAGAAAACTAGATGAGGTCCACACATATTTTGACATTAAACAGCAAGCATAGGAAGGTTACTAAGGCAACTATACATAATTTAAACATGAGGGGCCAAATGGGGAAAGATTCATTTAACAGGCTGATATTGGACTGTACAGGTTGCCATAGTTGTTGGTATGACAAGTAGCCATAATAGCTACTTGTTGCTACGCTGGAGATGTGGGAAACTGGCAAAGAGAAAGAGCCTTTAGGACCCTCCTTGCAGTGTGATTTCAGGGGAGAAGTAGTTGACAAGGAAAGGCTGATTGGTAAGGCCGAGGAAGGGAGTAATCTGATCAGTAATCATTAGTTCTTGTGGAAGCCCAGAAAACAGAAGCATCGGCTCAGTCAGAATTCTGGGTCAGGGTTCAGAGATAGATGTCATTTGGCTTGAATCAATATTTAGCCTTGGGGATGGCAGCCATAACCTCCAAACAGAAGATTTCCTTCTCCCCAGGGGGCAGAATAATTCATATTTGTTCCAGACTCAGGAACCCAGAAAGCCCTCTCAGGGCCACTTGTTCTTAGCAGGCACACATGTAATCTAGAAGGTGGAATTATCATCATGGTGCATGAAAAAACTGAGGTTAAGAGACTTGATCAAGCTCACACAGTGAAGCATGTGAAAAGCCAAGCAGAAATCCAGGGTAACAGTCCTCAAATTGTGTGTTTTTGCTCCACACCCACTGGGAGTGGTGGGTGGTGATATGGAAGCAATGCTTAGGCAGAAGCAAACAATATTCACATTTAAATTGAAGAAAGTAAGGAAAACCACTAGCATTCAGCTATGACCTAAATCATATCCCTTATGATTATATAGTGGAGATGAAAAATAGATTCAAGGGATTAGGTCTGTTAGCCTGAAAACTATGGATGGAGGTTCGTAACATTGTACAGGAGGTGGTCATCAAAACCATTCTCAACAAAAACAAATGTGAGAAGGCAAAGTGGTTGCCTGAGGAGGTCTTAAAAATAGCTGAGAAAATAAGAGAAGTGAAAGGCAAAGGAGAAAGGGAAAGATATATCCAATGGAATGCAGACTTCCAGAGAATAGCAAGGAGAGATAAAAAAGTCTTCATAAGTGAATAGTGCAAGATTTAGAGGAAAACAAATAGAATTGTAAAGATTATAGATCTCTTCAAGAAAAGTGGAGATACAAGAGGAACACTTCATACAAACATTGGCACAATAAAGGACATAAATTTAAAGACATAACAGACGCAGATGAGATTAAGAAGAGGTGGCACAAATGCACAGAACTATACAGAAATGGTCATAATGACCAGGATAGGGATGATGCTGGGGTCACTCACATAAAGACAGATATGCTGGAGTATGAAGTCAAGTGGGCTTTAGGAAGCATCACTACAAGAAAAGCTAGGGAGGGTGATGAAATTCCAGCTGAGCTGTTTAAAAATTCTAAAGAATGAGGCTGTAAAAGTGCTGCATTCAATATGTCCGCAAATTTGGAAAACTCATCAGTGGCCGCAGTGCTGGAAAAAGTCAGTTCTCATTCCAATGCAAAAGAAAGGCAACTCCAAAGAATTTTCAACCTATCAGCCATTGTGCTCATCTCACTTGCTAGCAAGGTGATGCTCAAAATTGTTCAAGCTAAGTTTCAACAGTACATGAAGTGAGAACTTCCAGATATATAATATGGTTTGCGGAACCAGAGATCAAATTGCCAACATCCATTGGATCATAGAGAAAGCAAGGGAATCCCAGAAAAACATTTCCATCTGTTTCACTGACTATGCTGAAACCTTTCACTGTGTGGACCACAACAAACTGTGGAAAATTCTTAAGGAAATGGGAGTACCAGATCACCTTACTTTTCTTCTAACAAGTCTCTTTGTAGGTCAAAAAGCAGCAGACATGGAACAAATGAAAGATTTAAAACTGGGAAAGGAGCATGACAAGGTATACATTGTCACTCTAGTTATGTAATTTATATGTAGGATACATCATTCAATATGCTGGTCTGGATAAATCCCAAGCTGGACTCAAGATTGCTGGGAGAAGTATCAACATCCACAGATATGAAGATAACACTACCCTAATAATAGAAAGCAAAGGACTAAAGAGCCTCTCAATGAGGAGAGGAGATGAAAAAACTAGCTTAAACTCAACATTCAAAAAACTATTCACAAAAAGATACTCAACATTCATGGCATCCAGTCCCACCACTTCATGGCATATAGGTGAGGGAAAAGTGGAAACGGTGGCAGATTTTATTTACTTGGGCTCCAAAATCACTATGGACCTTGATTACAGCCACAAAATTAAGACACTTGCTCTTTGAAAGGAAGAAAGGCTATGAAAAACCTGCACAGTGTATTAAAAAGCAGAGACTCACTTTGCTACAGAGGTCTGTAGTGTCAAAGCTATGGTTTTTCAAGTAATCAGGTAAGATGTGCAATTTGGACCATAAGAAATGGTGAATGCCAAAGAATTGAGCTTTAAACTGCGGTTCTTGAGAAGATTCTTGAGAGTTCCTTATACAACAAGGAGATCGAAACAGTCAATCTGAAAAGAAGTCAAACTCTGACCCCTGCTGTCTCAGCTGAGGCATCTACTGAGGGCCTCCAGGTGGAAAGAATGGATGCTCCCACTGTAAAAGTACCTAACCATGGCAGCTCCAAGCAAACAGTTTGTAGCCCCACCCATGGAGAAGCTCAGAAAGGCTGAATGCTCTGTGTACCCTGGGTCTCCAGATACATGCGTTGCATTCTCCCCAGCAGCACTGAAGTCCAAGTAAGGGGCATCGTGTGCCCTGGAGGAGAAGGATGGCTCATGGATCCACTGGGGCCATCACTTACCAAGTAAGATTGGAAAGGAAAGAGCAGGCATACGTGCAGAGACCTGGTGACTGGGTGTGGGACAAAAGGGAAGCAGCTCTCCATGAAGCACCTCACCCAAACTCCCCTAGAGGCGAAGCCAAGTGATAAGCTCATGTCAGGTGGGATGAAGAGAGTCTATTTCATTACCCCTTATATTTCCTCTGAATGAGGAAGTGGTAGAGTTGGTGAGTCATCTCAAACTCGTCCATGGCCTAGGCTATCTCCCAGTCACTTTCTTTGGGGCTGCCTCTCCCTAGCTTCAGTCATGTATTTCTGGAGGAAATTGACAATCATGTGTGCTGCTGCATCAGGACCACAAGACCATGGGATCATAAGATCCCATGGACCTGCCAGGACGGCTGATCTAGGTCTATACATGTGATCTGAGGTGGGTCATTCAGAGAAAACCCTTGAACTCTGATGTCTTCAGTATTTCTTTCCTTATTAGAGATGCCATCAGGATATAAAACCTTAGGGCAGGTATCTTGGACTTCCTCATTAGGTGTAGAAGCCTTAAGGAAGAAAGTTGTGAGGCTAAGACCATCAAAGAAGAGGGAATGAAAGAGTGAGTGTGTGAAATAGAGAACTGATGACTTCTGATTTCTTGGGTCCAGTCACAGAGATCTTTGTATTTGCTCTGAGTCTTGTGTCCTGGATTCCCAGAGTCATTTCAATGAGTCTCCCATTTCCTGGAAGCCATGTGGAGGTGGGCTCCTCTGAACTGTGATTCAGACTTTGTTCTAGATCCTTCCAGATCATTGTACACCTCCCAGACACAAACAGTGGCACCCATTTGTTTCAGCACCGTTACGAGTGAAACCCTTTATTCTTTACCACAATAGGATCTGCAGACCACCAAATACAGTTCACCAACATCCTGGGCAGGAGAACCCTAAGTGTGATTTAGTGTTTGCTTGGAGTGGCCTTACTGATTCTTGAACCATTCCAAGCATTTACACTGCCTGTGCCAGGCCAATCCTGTCATTTCCTCAATCAAAGACAGAAATACTGCCTCAGGAAGATGTCACCCAGGATCCAGGTCTCTCTAGATGCCCTCACTTTGTTCTCTTTAAAGGTGGTATAGAAGTGGCCTCTAGAAACCTGGAGGAATCAGAGACACACACCAGTCAGCCTGAGCCTTTACATGTGACTCCCACAGATATCCAGACCCAGCACAATTGTTGATTTTACTTCCCTCTTTTGATAAGTATCAAGGGATTTTCTCATTAGCAGGGGATATGAGAGTTCATCCACAACCAAAAAGGGCAAAGATTGAGGTTGCCATAAGGAAGGGTGTTGGGGAGGGGAGGACTGGGAATTGGGGATACAGAGGAATGATAAAGAACAAAGTCCTACTGTAGAGCATAAGGAAATATATTAACTATCTAGCCATAAACCACATGAAAAAGAATAAGAAAAAGAATATATATATTTCTGTATGCTTATAACTGAGTCACATTGCTATGCGGCCAAACTTAAATCAACACTGAAGATTAGCCACAGTTCAATAAAATTTTTAGAAAAGAAAGAGTGTCCATAGTTGTCCTCTCTCCCTGTTTCTTTCCTTCTGACTCCTGCTTCTTGTTTTCTCTGCAGAGAATGCTGATTTTCCTCCTGCATCCCCACAATCCATACTTTTTTAAAAACGTTATTTTGTATTGGAGTATAGCTGACTAACAATATTCTGAGTTTCCCATGGACAGTATATGGACTCAACCATATGTATCCATGTATCCTGGTCCCAAAATACCCCGCCCATTCAGGCTGTCACATAATTAAGCATAGTTCCCTGTGCTACACAGTAACTCGTTGTTGGTTATCCATCTTAAATAGAGCAGTGCCCACAACACGTTCTTGAAGACTTAACTTAGGAATTCTGGGAAGCCTCCTTCAGTCCGTACTCACCCTCTTTGGCCACCCCAGGCTTGGTGGGGTAACAACCTCTGGTTCCCCATCCCCACCGGTGAGTCCGTAGCCCTCATCACCCAGGTAAGTCCCCAGTTCCCCAAGGCAGAGCACCTTGGGATGCCATTTGCATGGAATCCAGTTCAGTTTTGCCTAGAGCAATGCAATCCTCCCTATGGCTTCATGAGTTTAGGCTTTAGAATTCCTGAAATTCCCTCCCTTCCTCAAAGTGTTCCTGGAGCCCATCAGCCAGCTCTGAACTCCCTCAGGGAGCTGACATGAATCCTCCACCCTGTGCCGGGGCTGAGAAGTCACTGTGCACCGTTTATTCACATTAGCATCCAGCCTTCCCACAGAGGGGTCAGGTAGCCTGACTCACAAAGAGGACTCCTGGCCAGAGCTAGGGGAAGATACATCCGAGAACTAGGGTGACCACGTAATTTATCATCCAGGCTAGGAAAATTGTGAGAAGGAAAGGGAGACTGTTAATCCTTATGGTGGGACAACACACTGGGAATGTCCCCAGCCATTCTCCTTGTCACATGACTTATTTCAAGGACTGCTAGAGCTGTCTTTCCATGTTCATCCATCTGAAGGTTTAGATTGAAGTGAAGCTCTTTGAACACTAAGGACCTGAGTGTTCACCTTTCCTTGTGACTCCCACCATGCCAGCATGGCGTGGTGTCTCCACATTTATTTGAGGATGATCAGACTCCCAGATGGCCCTTTACTCTCAGGTGGTTCCTCTTGTGGGAGGCTCTGGCCAGCCACAAGGCTCAGCAGCATCTGCAATAGTGCGAGATGGCCTGCAGAGGGCGCCTTCCTCCCAGCAGCAACCCAAGGGTTCCTGCAAGTTCCTGTTTGAGAACCACCGCTCAGGGTTCTCCCCTCACCTTGAGGATGTAGGCTTGAGCTGGGACTGGGTAGTTGATGCCATTGATGGTGAAGATAATAGAGGACAGGGTATTGACCACAAAACATGAAACGTAGTTCTCTTAGAGAGACAGGGAGAGAGGTTGGCCCTGGAGATGCTTCTTGTGTGTGGAGACTGGGAGTGACTCAGAGGCATGACCCTTCACCTCAGAACCCCGTGGCATGGCACCGATGAGCTTCTGGATGTTATTGATCAATCTTCTTTGGCCAAGGATCAGTGATGTCGCAGTATCCACAAGGGCCTCGCAGCTGCCAGAACAAGAAATAGCTTTTCTTTTCTTGGAGATGCTGAGAGACAGTGTGACAAAGCAAGCATCAATGTCACTCTGAGTCTCCCCAGAGCTGCCCCCTTCCCAACTGTCTTCTAAACAGCCCTTTGTCTCTTGTCCTCTTTTCCCTTGCTCCTGACACGGCACCTTCCTCGACATTCTTGAATGCAGTACTTGAATATACCAGGCTCTTTCGCACTTTGCCACAAGCTGGTCTTCCTTCCTAAAGGAGCCCCCTTCCCTTTGACTGGCAAATTTCTTCTCATCTTCCAGATTCTGGCTTAATTGTCATGGTTTCAGGGAAGTCTTTCACCTGGTGTTTATCAGTCTCCTTTATTGACAGTCTCTGTAGACACTTCCTCATGTCTAGCATGTACCAAAATCACAATTCACTATGTGCATATCTCAATTCCTGTGCATCTGCCTTCTTAGACATGAGGGCAAGTTTTATTCTCATTGCCTCTCTAAAGTGCCTGGCACACAGTGGATACCCAAAGCTTGTCTGTTTAGTGAGTGAAAGAATACTGAGAAAACAATAAGAAACATCCAGAGAGCTGTATCTTGTGGGGAACAAATAACAGGTCAATCGAAGAGTGAAGCTGGAGATTCGCAAGGGCAGCAGATTCTCATAGTGGTGGGAGAGAGGGCCTCCTCTAGGAGAGGGAGTCTCCCAGCACTACTCCTACAACCAGTTCAGGCCCTGAGACCATGGCCAGGAAATACATGACTAGCCCACAGAAACTCAAAGGACAGGTCAGCTTTTCTCTGAAGGTATCACAGAGAAACCTATCAATTATGCCTCTTGTCTACAGGTCACTACTGGATCCCACCTTCCTGATTCTCTGTTATAGCCCTTGCCCCACTGTGTGCCCATTGAACGTGGGGGTGTCTTTTTTATTAGTTATTTCACATCTTAAGTCTTCAGCAAATCTCTACACTTCTCGGTCGTTGCTCCTTTAGGACACCAGTTCTCCCCATTTGCTCAGGACTTTCCCTGTTTTTAAACTGACGTTTATCTGTACTAAGAACTTCCTTGGTCCAGGTAGCCCCGGACAGTTGGTCATTTATAACTCTGTCGAGGCTGGAGTAATTCTCCCTACTCTTCTGTTCACCACAGTGTAGAGTCCTCTAACCATGCTCCACACCTCACAGGGCAGTGGGTGCAATCCTTTCCCAGTTGCACAGACCTCTCTGGACCCTTTGAGGACCCTGGTCAGAGCCCTGGTCAGAAGGCCTGGGGATTATGAACCCATTGGTTGTTTGCATATCTATCTCCTTGTATGTTTGTTTATATATGTGTTTGTATGTGTGTTTGTATGTGTCTCTGTGAGTGCTTGTGTGTCTCTGACTAGCTATGCATATTTATATATGTCTCTGTGTATGTTTTTGTGTGTCTGCTTGTGTGTTTCCATGTGTTTGTGTGTCTGTCTGTGTCATTGTGGGTGGTGTATATGTCTGTGTGACTGTGTGTCTTAAGAGTGTATTTGAGTGTGTCTGCCTGTGTCCATGTACAGTAGTGGGAGCATCACTTGGGCTGACCCTCAGAGGGAGAGGTTACTGGTCCATGTGTACACTCCAGTTGCCCATGTGGATCAATGGTACCCAGCTGAGTGCTCCCTGGCAGTAGGATTTACCCACTCCACCAAACATCACCACACTGCCTTTTGCCCTGCATGTGTAGAGAGAAGAGAGGAGGGGATCCTTTGAAGACAGTAACAACAGCACTGTCTGAGAGCTGTGCTGGTCCACCCATCAAGGCCCTAATAAGGTCCCCATGTACAGATGCAGAAATCGAGTCTAGGAGCAATTGAGATCCAGACCGAGGTCGGTTCCTGGCTAATGAGTGGCACAGATGAGGTTAGAAACTGAGTCACCTGGCTGGGCTCCACCCACTATAGCTACTGAAGATGCCCTACCTCCTGCAACCTGAGTACTCAGACGCACTCAGAGGATACAGTGCTGTAGCATAATGGGTTTCTCCTGTCCAGCTTGTCATTTTTCAGGAAACTCAAAGTCTAGGAGTTCTAAGGGTGTGCGTTCAGGTCACTGAGAGTTAGCACCACTGGCCTGTGACCTCTACTGTTCAAAGGGCCCCACACTCAGAAGGGACCCCACCTCTGCTCTCCCTGTCTTGAAATGCCTAATATTTCTTGAACAAGGGGTCCCACATGTTTTTTTTTGTGTCCCACACTTTCATTTTTCCCTGGCTCCTGCAAATTGGGTAGCTGTTCCTGGGCTCCCAGTGGAATGCTAATGAGGCTGGAAAGATATCCACCATCCTTCTCCTTCCTTCCTTATCAAATTGATAAGCAAATCGTATTGCTTTTCCTCCAACTTGTTTCCTGTTGCCTTCCATTAGTCTTCCTCCTCACTCACCCCCACTAGACCAAGTTACTGGTTTTGAGCCCAGGAGCAGGGTTGTGTTCCAATAAAAAATTATTTATAAAAGCCAGTGGTGAAGTCAGGTACAGCCCAGGGCTATATTTATCCTGGGTTATATTATCTCTCAGGAATCTTCATCAAGTGTTCTATAATTTCGTGCAACTGAAAGCATCTTAAGGCTATTTTGGAGAAAGGGATTGTTCATCTAAGACTTACTTGCTCAAGTAGAAGGCAAAAGCAGGCTCAGCAATGGCACCTTGATTCTTCAGCTTGTCAAAGATGGGTATGGCTCCAGAGAAGGATTTGTTGGGGTAGTTCAAGCCCAAGATGCCATCATAAGCTCTGCCCTCAAACCCGTGATGAGGGGTTAATGTGGCCACAATAGGGAAAGTGGAGATGTGCCTGCAAACGGGACTCTCTGCCTGGGCTGAACGTGCTTGCAAATGAGGAGTTCTGCCAAGCAGTCTGGACACAGACTTGAGTTTAATGGTCCCTTGTAAATGAGGGAACATTTCCTTCTTGTGATAAGGAGAAAGAAAGGGCTCTGGACAGACTCTGTAGTAGCAGGAATTTCACTCCCTTTTGCTGTACAATAACATTTCTGCACATGTGCTATACTGAGAAGGCTTAATCATACAGTCTGGAATTCTGCCCAGGGACGCTATATAAAAGTAAACTGCAAGCTTGCTTGCTTGCGCAGTTCTTTTTCCTCTGGCCGGAGTTGTGTCTGACTCTTGTGTGTCTTGTCTTTGTGTCATTTCACTCGCAATCGCCAACATCTGGCACCCAACGTGGAGCTCAAGTGAAACCAAAAGGGTGAGTAACCCCGGGGGGATTTTGAATCCATAGCAGGGGAACTTTCAGGAAAATCATGGGGAATTCCTCATCATCATTACGGACACAATACATGGAGTTGGTCAAAGGACTTCTCCACTCCATAGGCGTTAAGGTCTCGACTTGTTGATTGAGTGAGCTCTTTCGCTTGGTGGAGCAACATTGCCATTGGTTTCAATATCAACTAAATTACAGTTAAATTTGAAGGAATGGAAAATAATTCAAAAAAATTTAAAAAGCAACATCAGAAGGATAATGTGATCCCTTTGAAGTTATGGACTTTATGTAATGCTATAACACAGGCTTTGACTTTGCTATCTACTGATAATGAAACTAAATCTAATGCTTCAATAAAGGGAGAGGCAATTTATGAAGATGTGCTAAACGTTGGTAGGGTTTCTGCATTGCCTGAAGGTAAAGATACAAGTAAGCCTCCTTTTGGAAATGATGAAACATCTGTTAGTTCAGAATCAGATTTGGAGGCTTCTTCAGTTTTGTCAGAGGAGGGCAAAGAGATTTAAAAAATGACCCATCTATTCCAGGAATGGTAAAAATCCCATAGGGAGGAGAAAATATCTGTGCCTTCTGCTCCTCCTTATGCTTCTCTTTTCCCCACTGCGGTTGATCAGCCCAATGTGGGCAGGGAACATTGTCTGTTCTCCTTTCCTTTGTCTATGCTTCATGATGATGACTTGCCTGCTCCCCCTGGTGGTTTTATCGATCCTCCACAATTATTTCCCATCCAGAGACAGCAAGATGACAAAGTGATAAATATTCAATACACTCCTTTGAAATATAAATTTTTTAAAGATCTTAAAGCTGCAGTAGTGCAATACGGTCCTCAATCTCTCTTTGTTTTGGCTATGCTGAAGTCATTGGAAAAAGGCAAATTAATCATTCTGTTAGATTGGAAATCTATTGCCCACACTGCCTTGGAGGGTTCTCAATGGTTGCAACTTCGTAGCTGGTGGAAAAAAGAAGCTAAAAAATAGTCTCAGATTAATAAAAGACAAAATCCCCCTGGTCCTCTCGAAGACAAATTAATGGGAGAGGGCCATTATCAGGCTTTAAAAAAAACAGGCTCAATACTCTTGATCAGGACTTACAACAAGTCTGCCAGGTCTTTTTACGAGCATGGCGCCGTGTGGTCCCTACTGGCCACGCCCAGCCCTCCTTTGTTAAAACAATGCAAGGCCTCAATGAGCCATATACTGATTTTCTAACAAGATTGAGGGTAGCTGTAAAATGAGCTGTAGGGAAGGATAAAATTTCAGAGATATTATTACAAACTTAAGCATTTGAAAATGCAAATACTAAATGCAAACATATACTGGACCATTAAAAGGACAGGGTATACCTATAGCTAAATATATCAGAGCCTGTTCAGGAGTAAGAAAAACAGAACATCAGACTAATGTCTTTGCTACAGCCTTGGCCAAAGATATAAAACCACAAAAGGGAGGTAACTGCTTCCATTGTGAAAAACCTGGTCATATAAAAAGAAAATGTCAAAAATTAAAAGCTGATCAAAGTGCAATTCCTAAAGAAAGATCTTTTGCTGGGAGAAATAAGACTCCTCCTAGATCTTGCCAGCGATGATGAAAATAAAAACAACTAAAGCACAAAGCAAAAAAGATCCAGACCATGCTACAATTTATTAAAGCAAATAAAAAAAAGGGGGAGATGAAGGGTTAATGCGGCCACAATAGGGAAAGTGGAGATGTGCCTGCAAACGGGACTCTCTGCCTGGGCTAAACGTGCTTGCAAACGAGGCGTTCTGCCAAGGAGTCTGGACACAGCCTTGAGTTTAGTGGTCCCTTGCAAACGAGCAAACATTCCCTTCTTGTGATAAGGAAAAAGAAAGGGCTCTGGACAGACTCTGCAGTAGCAAGAATTTCACTCCCTTTTGCTGTAGGATAACATCTATGCACATGCGCTATACTGAAAAGGCTTAATCATACAGTCTGAAATTGTGCCCAGGGGGCTATATAAATGTAAACCACAAGCTTGCTTGCTTGCAGTTATTTTTCCTCCGGGCAGAGTTGTGTCTGTCTCTTGTGTGTCTTGTCTTTGTGTCATTTCACTCACAATCTCCAACACGTATTCCACCACGCTTAGACCGAACGGCTGGTCAGCACTTATAAAGTCCCCAATCTGTGGGAGAGTAGTGTTCCCATTTACAGATATGTGAAGTGAGGTTAGGACTGGGCTGGGGTGCATTGCCATTCGATCCTCAGAGAAGAATTGAGGTTGGGCTGTGTCTTTGGTGGACCTCAGACAGTTAGACCAAGCTGGGAGGGGAATTTGATTTCCATTTGTGAGAGGCTGTGAATTTTAAAACATCTGCCCATCTGAAAAACACCACCTGAGTGAGTCAAATTGGCCTGTGTCTTCTGTACAGGTGGGGGAACCGAGTCAGGTCAGGACCCATTGCTGCCCCCTTGTGGAAAATGAGTCGAGAGCAAGGTAGCCTTCTCTGGCATCACTATGACCTAATGACAGGAATGGACTGAATTCTCTGTAAGGTACTATGGATTCTGCATCTGTCCAGGAAGACAGAAGCCAAAAACACAGTCTTGCTTGCAGGGATTTATGAAACTACTGCCTGGGAAATTCACTTTTGGGGATATGTGTGTATTTGTGTGAGTGTGTATGAGAGAGAGAGAGAGAGAGGGGAACTACTCAAGTACTTTGGGGAAACAGGCCATACATTTTATTAGACTCTCAAAAGCACCCTAGAGTGAGAACTCATATATCAGGCCCCTTGACATCTCTGGCCTCCAGTGTCCCACTATGGATACCTGAAGCCCTTGACTGCCCTCAGGGTCCCCAGATCACTTTTATCCTGTCCCTAAACACCCTACAGCAACTGCCGTCCTGAAAACCCAACCCAGCTCCAACGTTTACCACATGTGTGACCTCAGCAAGGCCCTTTCTGTCTGCACCTCAGTTTTCTCATATGTCTCATGAGCTAATCAGACCACCTGTTGTGTGGGGTTGTTGCAGGATTAAACCAATTATTACCTGAAAGTGCCTGGAACAGTCTGTGAATATAAAAGTGGATGCTTTCCCCCCCTCTTCTCGCTCCCAGCAAAATGAGCCTTGAACTGCTCATGGGCAGAGGAGCTGCAAGTCCACACCTCAAACCACTCCTTGGGTTAGCTAATTCATTTGCTCCTGTGTCACCACGGGCACTGCCTTCCCAGGAACAGGATCCTGTGGGTAAGATGGCCAATATCTATGGGAATTAGCTTGGAAGGGTCCTGACAGATGGCCCTGCATCTGTTTTGCAAGCAGGGGTCACTCCATAGCCAGTCCTGACTCAGCTTCTCTTTAAAAGTTACCCAAATGGTGTCATAAGCAAGAAATCCCTCAATGCTCCCAGATCCATAGGCGATGCTGAAGGTCTTTTGGGTAGGCCGGAAGGTGGAAGACTTATAATGTCTGAACCTAACTTGTGTAGCTACAGACAAAAGAGATGAGTGTCATCAGGTGCCAAGGGTGGAAACAGGGTGGCATGGCAAGTGAAGGATGGTCCCCAAGTGGGTATGGGGTCTGTACTCACAACAGGCTGGACTGGGGCAAAAGAGGGAGGTCATCCACAAGTCAGATGAGCCTGTGTCAAAGATAACCTGGAACTCCTGAGGGAGTGTTCCAATGGTGACTTTACCCATATAGAGCTTAACACAGAGAAGGAGGGAGTGGGTTAGTGCAGAACTGGCTACCCTCTGTTCCCACACTGCTGCCTCCCATTGGGTGTCACATATCTCTTGAGATCACTTTCTAACCACCATACAGCTCACAGTCTTTGATCACAGAGGTGCTTGCATTTGATATTTTTTTCCTGTGCTACATTGTATGCAGGATATTGATTCTATGACCGGGCGTTGGAGTGGCACAACCTGCATTTGAAGTGCAGAGGCATAACCATTGGAACTCCAGCCCCTTTGGACACCCGGGGAAGTCCTGGTGCATTCATTTGAGAAACACTGTAGTCTCCTCAAACCTAGCTTTAGCACCCCCTTTTCCAGGAGGTCCTTCTTGAACAACCCCAGTCACTCCCTCTAAACTCAGATCACATCCAATGAACACCACACAAGTGACCCTTTCATTTGACATGTATTTACTCTTTGCCTATCTCTCAGGCTGGCATGGGCATTCTTGAAGACAAAATAAGCCTGTTTTCTAATCTAAAATCAGTAAGTGCTGTGTTAGATTCTGATGGCCTTATACGGAATATGGGTTCAGTAACTTTTTACAGCTGTGGTTCTTGCTTCTGTGGAAACTGAATTGATCTGCCTGGTTACTCACAATTGCTTTGTACCTTCTGATCAGATATGGGTCACTCTTCATCCGTAACTAGATGACTCCCTTAGTTCAGAAGGAACTGCTGCTGCTGCTGCTAAATTGATTCAGTCATGTCCCATTCTGTGCAACCCCATAGACAGCAACCCATCAGGCTCCACCATCCCTGAGATTCTCCAGGCAAGAATACTGGAGTGGGTGCAATTTCCTTCCCCAATTCAAGAAAGTGAAAAGTGAAAGTGAAGTAGCTCAGTCGTGTCCGACTCTTAGTGATACCATGGCCTGCAGCCTACCAGGCCTCTCCATCCTTGGGTTTTTCCAGGCAAGAGGACTGAAGTGGGTCGCCATTGCCTTCTGCTCAGAAGGAACAATCTCCCTCAAACTAATGACACATCTTTGACACAGAAGTGGATGTTTACAGGCCACCTGATAATTTCTGGGCCCAGTCACCAAGACAAGAGTTGAGGATGATAGTGCCTTCTCCTCTGCGTGGGGCCCCTTTGGCCCAGTGTTTCTGCCTCCAACATCTCACGTGGCATCTCCAGATGAGCCCCAGTGCTAGGCTAGAGCACCAGGGGGCGCTGTGGAGCACCATCCTCCCAAAACACTCACATCCATGATGTTCTTCAGGGGGTGAATAGTTATAGTTGAGCCACGAGAAGAAAACTGAGACAGTCTGTAAACATGTCCCTTCAGGAAATTGTTCAGCATTTTTTTTCACTGAAGGTATTTCTCATGGTCTTCACTTTCCTTAGAAGTATTCTTTCACCAAACATTTGATACAGAAAACAAAGAAGATGCTACATTTAGCTGTCAGTGTTAAGGTATAACTGTCATTGTAATGGCACTGTGTATTTTCTAATCATTTTTATGAGTCACCTTATTATAAGAATTTTATGAATATTCCATGGCAAAGACGTAGGTTTGAATAAAGCTTCTCTTCTGTAATGTTGGGTAAGACATACGATCATGTGGGGTTTCAGTCTCCCCTTTGGAAAAATGATGGAATGTAACGATTCAAATCCTCCAAATAGAATATCTTGGGGATAAGTGAAGTGATGGATATAATGTATCAGATAAATAAGAAGTCTCAAAAATGACAGTCATTAGCTTTGCTGTTGCCATCCCACTGTATCCTTCTCATAGAAGCTCAGGGAAGGAGGTAGAAGGGGGATTCCTATCCTCTTTTACAAGGGAGGAATTTGAAATGCAAGGGGTTTGTGAATTGGCTGTGGTCACACTGCTCATCAGATATAAAACAGTGAATAAGTAGCTCTCCCAATCTTTCTCCAAGTTGAAAGAGAAGAGAGAGTTGAAAGAAGAATCCAGGAGATATGGAACAAGTTCAGGAAACATAGAAAATTAAAAGAAAAGTTAAAAGAATACACCACAGAGAGAAATCCACTCACAGAAACTTCCAAAGGGATAGAGAGATAAATGATAGTGATACAGAGATGCAGACATGGACATATACACACTGAAGTAGAGAGGGAACAAAGAGGACATGCTAAATAAAAGGTAGAAAAGTGCTATTCCATAGGACCACATCTACATCTGCATTGACTGTGCTCTGAACAATGGCAAAGATTTCCAATTTCAATAAGTCATGACATGACTGGACCCCAGAGTTGTGCAACTATACAAGTCTACACCAAGAACCTTGGGTCCCACAGTTCCTATAGCAAGGTACTTATCAATATTTAAGGGCTGAACTCTAAGGTTGCCAGGGAAATATTCCATTCCATCCTAGACCTGATGAGTAGAAGAAAAATCAGATTTAAAAAAATCACAGAAAGAAAGATGATGTGGCTTACAGTCTCCATAGTTAAATGACTATGCACTCTGAGAAGGCCACCAGCCCGAGAAGCACAAGCCACTTCATGTTTCTTTCCTGGCTCCAAGGAGTCAGGGAAGTTCATGTTCTTAGCATGTAGTGGTGACCAGGAGGCCCTAGTTATATATGCTCTGGCATGCCCTAGTTTAGCCCTTTGGGCCAATAATAGGTCTGAAAAAAACACAAAGGTCTCGATAAAATCTCTACCTTCATCAGTGTCCTTGGCGAGTGGACTTTGAAGCTTCTCAGAATACAGAGCATTGAACTGTAAACTCTTCCTTGAAGTTTGACTGGAAAATCAAGCTGATCTGCATGGACACCTAAGAAGATGGAGAACCTTGCCTACTTGGAGGGGAAAAAAAAAAAAACTACTGCTAAGTACATCATAAAAATAGATACTAAGGGCCATGCTTGACATTCGTTATTTCATGTCATCTCCCTAACCACTTCATGGGATATGCATTGCTGTCTTCACTGGATAGGAGATAATAGGAGGATAAGTTGTCAAATGGCGAAGTGAAGACTTCAGGGACAGCCCAGGGACATACAACTGGCTTTAGGTAGTGGGTCTAATGGCAGACATCAGGGGCACCTATGATGCCAGTCTGCATCAAAGATTTAGGGCAGAGCAGTACTTCAATTGCATGGTTTCAATATTGGAAGAAATGTCCTATGTATCCACAAGATATTTTATAACATCCAACAAACGTACAAGGAAGAACTGTGTGCTAGGTTCTGGGTTAAAGGCTTCAAAGTCAAAGTTGATGAAGACAAAAGTAGTCTTTATCTTAAGAGAGTTAGCAGTTTAGTTCTCACTAAGTCATGGCCCCAGGAGGCAGGAGTTATGACACTAGGACGAGGTGGCCATGTTGAACCCTGGGCTACACTGGCCTTACCACTGGAGCAGCCTTTCCTCCACTTCACCCGTGCTGGAAAGCAGGCCAGTTGGCCATGGTTTCAAGAGAATCAGAATTTTGGATATTTATGTACAATCTACTGATTTTAATGTTAGCAACTGTTTTTTGTTTTTGTTTTTTTTTTTCCCCAAAAAACCGTGGGAATGAAATCTCCACAGTGATGTGCTGAAATCAGCCTTCAGTCTCTGCAGGATTTTATTTCTTGCCTAGAGTTGGGAGGGCAGTGGGGACAGAGAGGAATTTAAGTCATGTCAGTTGATTTAAAAAGAGAATGAATGCATACTGAACATGTGTGTTTCCTTTCTGTTTATAAAGAAAGGTCATCAGGGACATACAAACCAACAAAATTTAACTGCTGAAGATAAATGGATATATTTCTGATATAATTTCCCCATAGGGTCTATGTCATGAAAAATTTTGTCTGCCAAACCAAACATGCAAAAAATAAGTTTGAAATGCCTTCCCAATCAAAGAAGACAAAACTACTGAGGCAGCCAAAGTAAATACAATCGTGTTTAATGACTCATCCAAGACTCCCAGGGCTTATTCCTGCTTGAGATCTATCCATACCTGTCCCTTGAATACAACAGGGGCCTCTCCTGTTGCCAGGTATGTTTAGATGGGGCACTGTGACTTAATCCTCATTTTTGCATGTTGTTTAAATTCAGTTATGGTAGTTAAATTGCAACAGGGGGAACATGACATCACTGACAAGTGACACACATATATGCCCTTTAAACTATGGTGTTGGAGAAGACCCTTGAGAGTCCCTTTGACTACAATGAGATCAAACCAGTCCATCCTAAATCAGTCCTGAATATTCACTGGAAGGATTGATGCTGAAGCTGAAGCTCCAATTATTTACCCACCTGATGGGAAGAACTGACTCATTGGAAAAAACCCTGATGTTAGGAAAGAGGGAAGGCAGGAAGAGAAGGGGAAGGCAGGATGAGATGTTTGGATGGCATCACCAAGTCAATGGACATGAGCTTGAGTAAGCTCCGGGAGTTGGCGATGGATAGGGAAGCCAGGCATGCTGCAGTCCATGGCGTTGCAAAGACACGGACACAACTGAAAGGACCAACTGAACTGAACAAATTGAGAACAAAGAGACTGATAAATCTGATTGCATCAAGTTGGTGACTAGCTGCCCATAACAACACATTACTTAAGTGGCTTTAAAATTCAGAATTATGACTACATTCAGAGTGTAATATCTTCTAACAAAAACACTGCCCATCCAAAACAAAACAAAGAAAAACAGGAAAGAAATCTGAAACCATATTCAACAACTTATTGTTCCTCATAACTTCTGTTATTGTGACAGAATCATAAGCATGTTAACAGGTAAAAGCAAGACAATAATTAAAACTAATGTTCTGAAGTAAGGCTTTCAGTGGCTAGAAAAAGACGTTCACACATAACATGAAGTTTTATTCAAACCCTGCTGTCTTAAATCTTGAACTGAAAGCATAAGTTTGTACCAACTAATTATGTTCATGTTTATTTTACTTTTAAAGGAAAATTCGTAATTCCTCGTTTAACAACTGTAAAGCCTAGAAGGAGTGACAACTTGATAACAGTGACTATTCTGAGGTCTAACATGTAGCTTCTAAATGCATTTCCCATGAGACAATGCTTAAATTCTTAAAGAGATGGCTGATTTCAGGACTGGATAAAGAAATGCACAAAATAATCTCAGGAATCGTGAAGGACCAGAAAGCTAAGGCACTTAGAAGCCCAATGGGGACTGGACAGAATGTTTAGGAATCCAAATGAAAAGGCTGAACATCTACCGGTTTGTTGGGCAGAATGATGTTTCTGCTTCTCAACACATTGTTTACTATGTTTCTCATAGCTTTCTTGCCAAGAAGCAAACGTCCTCTGATTTCATGGCTGCAGACACCATCCACAGTGGTTTTAGAGGCTAAGATGAAGACATCTGTCACTGCTTCCACCTTTTCTCCTTCTATTTGCCATGAAGTATGGGGCTGGATCGCATGATCTTAGTTTTTTAATATTTAATTTTAAGCTGGCTGAATGTGTCCAAATGTTAATAGGCAACATCTAATTTGCACTGTGGTAGATTATTAGGGCACCAACTAACCATTCTGAGCACTGAGAAAGGAAAATAATCATCAATATTTAAGCTATTTTTTAAAAGATTACCTGTTTGTTAGCTCACATCATCCATATGTTTTATTTTTTAATATAAATTTATTTATTTTAATTGGAGGTTAATTACTTTACAATATGGTATTGGTTTTGCCATACATCAACATGAATCTGCCACAGGTATGCACATGTTCCCCATTATGAACCCCCCTCCCTCCTCCCTCCCTGAACCATCCCTCTGCCTCGTCCCAGTGCACCAGCCTCAAGCATCCAAAATCATGCGTAGAACCTGGATTGGCGATTCATTTCATACATGATATGTAACATGTTTCAATGCCATTCTCCCAAATCATCCCACCCTCTTCCTCTCCCACAGAGTCCAAAAGACTGGTCTATGCATCTGTGTCTCTTGCTGTTTCACATACAGGATTAGCGTTACCATCTTTCTAAATTCCTTATATATACGTTAGTATACTGTATTGGTGTTTTTCTTTCTGGCTTACTTCAATCTGCATAATCACCTTCAGTTTCATCCACCTCATTAGAACTGATTCAAATGTATTCTTTTTAATGGCTGAGTAATACTCCACTGTGTGTATGTACCACAACTTTCTTATCCGTTTGTCTGCTGATGGACATCTAGGTTGCTTCCATGTCCTGGCTATTATAAACAGTGCTGTGATGAACATTGAAATACACGTGGCTCTTTCCATTCTGGTTTCCTCAGTGTGTATGCCCAGCAGTGGGATTGCTGGGTCATAAGGCAGTTCTAGTTCAAGTTTTTTAAGGAATTTCCACACTGTTCTCCATAGTGGCTGTACTAGTTTGCATTCCCACCAACAGTGTAAGAGGGTTCCCTTTTCTCCACACAGTCTCCAGCATTTATTGCTTGTAGACTTTTGGATCACAGCCATTCTGTCTGGCGTGAAATGGTACCTCATTGTGGTTTTGATTTGCATTTCTCTGTTAATGATTGAAGTTAAGCATCTTTCCATGTGTTTGTTAGGCATCTGTATGTCTTCTTTGGAGAAATGTCTATTTAGTTCTTTGGCCCATTTTTTGATTGGGTCTTTTATTTTTCTGGAATTGAGCTGCAGGAGTTGCTTGTATATTTTTGAGATTAGTTGTTTGTCAGTTATTTCATTTGCTGTTATTTTCTCCCAATCTGAATACTGTATTTTCAACATGCTATAGTTTCCTTTGTTGTGCAGAAGTTTTTAAGTTTAATTAGGTCCCATTTGTTTATTTTTGCTTTTATTTCCAATATTCTGGGAGGTGGGTCATAGAGGATCTTGCTGCGATTTATGTCAGAGAGTGCTTTGCCTATGTTCTCCTCTAGGAGTTTTATAGTTTCTGGTCGTACGTTTAGATCTTTAATCCATTTTGAGTTTATTTTTATGTATGGTGTTAGAAAGTGTTCTAGTTTCATTCTTTTATAAGTGGTTGACCAGTTTCCCCAGCACCAGTTGTTAAAGAGATGGTCTTTAATCTATTGTGTATTCTTGCCTCCTTTGTCAAAGATAAGGTGTCCATGGGTGCGTGGATTTATCTCTGGGCTTTCTATTTTGTTCCATTGATCTATATTTCTGTCTTTGTGCCAGTACCATACTGTCTTGATGACTGTGCCTTTGTAATAGAGCCTGAAGTCAGGCAAGTTGATTCCTTCAGTTCCTTTCTTCTTTCTCAAGATTGCTTTAGCTATTCGAGGTTTTTGTATTTCCACACAAATTGTGAAATTATTTGTTCTAGTTCTGTGAAAAATACCATTGGTATCTTGATAGGGATTGCACTGAATCTATAAACTGTTTGGGGTAGTATACTCATTTTCACTATATTGATTCTTCCAATCCATGAGCATGGTATATTTCTCCATCTATTAGTGTCCTCTTTGATTTCTTTCACCACTGTTTTATAGTTTTCTATGTATATAGGTCTTTAGTTTCTTTAGGTAGTTATATTTCTAAATATTTTATTCTTTTCATGGCAATGGTGAATGGAATTGTTTCCTTAATTTCTCTTTCTATTTTCTCATTATTAGTGTTTAGGAATGCAAGGGATTATTTATGCTTTTTTTGTTTCTATTAATTATAAGTTATGTAACTACACACAGTTCCAGGAAAACAAGCTAGACTGTCCCTTCTGGGGGTGATGAGAGAGTGATGGAGAGCAGCTATAATACAGATGAAGCCTCACTCACTGGCCTGCAGCTCACCTCCTGCTGTGGATGTCTGTTTCCTAATAAACCAAGGACTGGTACTGGCCCTGACCCACCATGCTGGTTTTGTGGATTCCTGCTCTTAACCCAATAGTGGGACATTCTGTAAGACAAACCACCCTGCTTCTGCCCAGTTTCTGAGCTAATAATTGGCATTAAAATTGCGAGAGAAACAGCTGCTTAGTCTTAAAGGAGAACAACCAAGTGCAAAATATGACTACATTCTTTCAATAAACTCTGAAAACTGCTTTTTGAGGATTATGAAATTTTGTACATAGACTGGGTATTAGATGTTAATTTTATTGAGAACAAAAGAGCATTTTTTCACATCCTATTATTTTACCCCAAATACTCATTATGTATATTTTGTGAAATGTTCATCTGGTCCATAAAACACTTCAGGAAAAATGAATAAGGAGCAAAAGAGAGAATGAAATGAGGGTCTGTCTTGATTTAAAAACAGATCTGCATAGCTGCTATGGATTGAATTGTGTCCACCCTTGACTCCCAATTTGATGGTATTAAGAAGTAGGGCCTTTGGGATATACTCAGGTTGACATGGGGTTTTGATGGTGGTCCCTCATGATGGGATTATCCTCTCCCTCTTTTTCTCTCATATTCTCCCTCTTCCTCAATCCTTTCCACCACCACAAAGGAAAACATAGCCAGAAGAGAAACACCTGATTCAAGTCAAGAATCTCTTCACCGGGAACTCAATTGGCCACCACCTTCATGTTGCTTAATCTCCTGTCTGTGACAACCTGTGGGACTAAGAGTTTAGTCTTGTAGTTATTGAGGCCAAATGATGAAATATTGGGTTCATGACTCTCTTCTTTCTTATATTTGTTATGTTTGAAGTTGTTTTGTAGTGAGAAGTTTATAGAATGAATTTTCTGTTTTAGTGATACCCTGAGGAGCCCAAGATAGCAGATTCAGGCAGGTCCCCAATAAGTGAGTGTTTGGACGACCACATGCTCCTTCCTCCAACTCCTCTCTTGTCATCTGAAAACCATCCCACCCCCATACCTAACAACTTTACCTCCAACCCTACCTGCATCTCCACTCCCCTGTTAAGCTACTGAGTCATCTAGTTGGAGATTTAGATGATTCAGGACAGGGTCTAGAAGGAGAATCAATGCAGACATTTGTAGAAAGAATGATCTGGGCAGACCCTTCCATTCATTCCCTTCTTTATTGCTATCTGCTGGTGAGGGATAAGGCCTGGGTAGAGACGAAGCCACAAGTGAGGCTGCATGGATATTTGCCAGAGAAGGTTGTAGGAATTCACAACCCAATAAACAGGAGGTGGGCAGCTGCACAGGACCCAGGAAGGAAGGAAGAAGCACTGGGAAAAAAAATAGTGCCTACCTGAGGGCTAGACCGACCTGAGTCTTCCTGTTAAACTTGGAGGTTGTGTCCTTCCTGATTTAATTTCTGCTCCAGATGTGGAGGGGATAGAGCTTTACTCATTGCTAATGAGTCATAGGGAGAGAGACAGCCTCCCCCAGGAGCCCTTTGATTCCACTCTAACTGTGGGTATCATCCCAAGCCAGAGAGCAAATGGCAGGTCATCCAAAAGATGACCTACTTTGAATAGTATTTAAAATACTACAAAATTTGTCTAAGAGTCCTGGTATATCTTGTTCCAAGTGTTTTTTAGGAGAGATGATTAGTTATCCTAATTTGGGTTCTGCTGAGGATTCTACAAGCTTCCCCATTGGTAACTTCTGATTATAACTACCTGATCTCATCCCACAGAACCCAAATGATGGTAAGTTGCAGGAGGCAAGGCCTCTAAGGTCCTCAATGTCACAGCAGCTGTGTGCCAAGTGGTCTACCACTCCCAGTCTTGAGCCAAGAACCCATGAATATCACCAGAGAGTTACAGCCCCCTGCCCACCAGAGGCAGCCTCAGCATCCTCAGCGACAACCAGCTTGGAGCCACTTGTCCACTGATTGTCACTGAACTTCAATCTGGAACAAGTATTCTGGAGCAAGTACAGTCTCCCTCATCCAAGAGATGGGAAACTGAACCCTGGGGTGTATGATTCACCTTAAGGCTGCAGGTAAGTTAGTGAAGACTTGGGACCCAGGAACTCTGGTTCCCAGGCTAGGAGACTTCCAGGAAGGGAAAGATGAGAGAAAGCTCAATTGCATCCACTGCTGGGTAGCTCTCAGATGTCTGCAAGCACCAGAGTGGAAGCTTCTTTCCTTTGCCACTCAAGTCTGGTTCTGATTTTATCAGCAGACCTGTCTCCATGTAGCAGCAGGAAAGCAATATTCAGGGCCATTTCTTTTGGGTTCCAGGCACAGTGGGGGAGCCTAAGCTGTAGTGACCCCAGGAGGCAGTCCTGCAGGTGGTAACTGATTCACTCCCAACTCTAAATTCAAAGAGCTCCCACTCCTCATTCACACAACACAGGCCTTGGGTGACTGGGTAACATGCACCTGCATTCAAGCGAGAAGCATTCCTTTCTCAGCCTTCTGGCAACTTAGATAAGTGTCTTATGTTTCCTCAGGGAACCCCTGGCTGAGCGAAGCTGGGGTCTGAGACTAGCCTGGATGAAATGGATGTGTTCCCTCTTTGATGCTTAATATAGCCCTTGGAGATTCAAAGGCCTTGAGAGGGTTACAGTCACACTTATGTTTTTTCAGGAGTTTGCTTTATGAATCTGGTTGTAGAAAAAGGACAGAAATACAGGACAACACTGGACATCTCTGGGTCCCAGCTGATTGTGAATTGAGTTCCATCCACTAGGCTTCACAGTTAGGTGGTGCTGTTATTCATAAGCCACCTTTGAAGAAGGAATAGAGGAAACAGTTTTGGGGCAGAGTAGTGTGGTCAAAGGGCCATGGGAATCACATGGTGCAAGATGAAACAAGAGTCATTACTTGTTTTTTGCTCTATCAGTTCCTTGGCATTTCTACTCCTGAGAACAAGTACATGGAAATAGAGGCATTGGTGGTGCTCCTGCCACCTGATGCTCCTTGTGATAACCAATTTGTAGACACTTCCCTGAGTCCAGAGCATATTCAGCCATGTGATAGTCCCAGGTTCTCGCTTCTTTGGAAGGCTGACATGCCTCATTGCTGCTAACTCACAACTGAAGCATGGGATGATGTCATGGTGGTTGACCTGCAGGCCAAGTTCAAAGCATGGAAGGAAGGTTGGCACTGGAAGGGTAGACATTTATAAACCTTGGTTACCTTGGTCCTTAGCAGGGGCTACTTTCCACATTTACAATAATTTTCTCCCAGCATTTGCATGGCCAGGTCCTTCCCAACATTTACCATCATCTAAAATGTGCCTTTCTCAGGCTTGCTTTCCTTGGCCACTTTACTCTCACAAGAACAGACCCTGATACAAAAAGTGCCTATAGACATTTACCTCCATCAAAACAATAATTATAGCTACCAAAGTGCAAAGGTGGGAGAGGGATAAATTCAGAGTTTGAGATTAATATATGTATAGTAATTTATTTAATAGATAATCAACAAAGACCTACTGTACAACAAAGGAATTATGTTCAATAGTCTGTAATAACCTGTATGGGAAAAGAATCTAAGAAAGAATGGATACATGTGTATGTATAAGGGAATTAATTACTCATACCACTAATATGAATACAATATTGTAAATTAACTCTACCACTATATAAATTAAAAGCTGAATTTTGAAAAATGCTTATGTCTAGAGACTCATGGAGTTCTTTAATCTCACAGGATTCCAGATATGATGCTGGAGATGGCAGAGCGGGTACAAAAATCAAGACATAATCAGAGGTTGCATTTTCCTGAGCTTTGGTGTCTTTTTGCTTCTAGTGTCACCTTTGATTTGTCTTTGGAGGATCTAATACAAAGGCTCTGAGACACCAGTTTGGTGTTAGCTGAAGGATGAGAGGGAGGTGCTAGTGGAAGAGGGAAATCCCAGCTCCCTAGTCTTGGGTGTGGGCACATTTGAGGCACAAGTTATGTCCCAAGTTCCCTACGGCAACAGGCTGTAGCTTCCCTCTCCACGACTTGCATGATATTAGACCCAGACTGGTTCATCCATTTTCATGTCCTGCTTCCCCTGAGACATAACGGATTTCCCTATGAGAATATTTTTAATATAAATTGATTTACTTTAATTGGAGGCTAATTAGTTTACAATATGATAGTGGTTTTGCCATACATTGACATGAATCTGCCACAGGTATACATGTGTTCCCCATCTTTAACTCCCCTCCAATCTCCCTCCCCATCACATCCCTCTGGGTCATCACAGTACATCATCCCAAAGCACCCTATCTCATTCGTGAAACCTAGACTGGCGATCCATTTCAGATATGGTAATATACATATTTCAATGCCATTTTGCGAAATCATCCCATCCTCGTCCTCTCTCACAGAGTCCAAAGGACTGTTCTATACATCTGTGTCTCTTTTGCTGTCTTGCATATAAGGTTAGCATTACCATCTTTCTAAATTCTATACATATGTGTTCAGGTCAGTTCAGTTCAGTTGCTCAATCATGTCTGATGGTTTGCGACCCCATGAATCACAGCACGCCAGGCCTCCCTATCCATCACCATCTCCCGGAGTTCACTCAGATTCATGCCCATCGAGTCAGTGATGCCACCCAGCCATCTCATCCTCTGTCATCCCCTTCTCTTCCTGCCCCCAATCTCTCCCAGCATCAGAGTCTTTTCCAATGAGTCAACTCTTCACATGAGGTGGCCAAAGAACTGGAGTTTCAGCTTTAGCATCATTCCTTCCAAAAAAAATCCCAGGGCTGATCTCCTTCAGAATGGATTGGTTGGATCTCCTTGCAGTCCAAGGGACTCTCAAGAGTCTTCTCCAACACCACAGTTCAAAAGCATCAATTCTTTGGTGCTCAGCCCCCTTCACAGTCCAACACTCACATCCATACATGACCACAGGAAAAACCATAGCCTTGACTAGACGGACCTTAGTCGGCAAAGTAATGGCTCTGCTTTTCAATATGCTATCTAGGTTGGTCATAACTTTTCTTCCAAGGAGTAAGCATCTTTTAATTTCAAGGCTGCAATCACCTTCTGCAGTGATTTTGGAACCCCCAAAAATAAAGTCTGACACTGTTTCCACTGTTTCCCCATCTATTTCCCATGAAGTGATGGGACCGGATGCCATGATCTTTGTTTTCTGAATGTTGAGCTTTAAGCCAACTTTTTCACTCTCCACTTTCACTTTCATCAAGAGGCTTTTTAGTTCCTCTTCACTTTCTGCATTAGTATACTCTATTGGTGTTTTTCTTTCTGGCTTACTTCACTCTGTATAATAGGCTGCAGTTTCACCCACCTCATTAGAGCTGATTCAAATATATTCTTTTTAATGGCTGAGTAATACTCCATTGTGTATATGTATCACTGCTTTCTTATCCATTCATCTGCTGATGGACATGTGGGTTGTTTCCATGACCTGGCTATTATAAACAGTACTGTGAAGAACATTGGGGTACATGTGTCTCTTTCAATTATGGTTTCCTCAGTGTGTATGCCCAGCAGTGGGGTTGTTGGGTCATATGGCAGTTCTAGTTCCAGTTTTTAAGGAATCTCCACACTGTTCTCCATAGTGGCTGTACTAGTTTGCATTCCCACCAACAGTGTAAGAGAGTTCCCTTTTCTCCACACCCTCTCCAGCATTTACTGTTTTTAGACTTTTGGATAGCAGCCATTCTGACTGGTATGAAATGGTACCTCATTGTAGTTCTGATTTGCATTTCTCTGATAATGAGCAATGTTGAGCAACTTTTCATCTGTTTGTTAGCCATCTGTATGTCCTCTTTGGAGAAATGTCTGTTTAGCTCTTGGCCCATTTTTTGATTGGGCTGTTTATTTTTCTGGAAATGAGCTGCATGTGTTTCTTGCATATTTTTGAGATTAATTCTTTGTCTGTTGCTTCATTTGCTATTATTTTCTCCCAATTCAAGTCTATCTTTTAACCTTGCTTATAGTTTCCTTTATTGTGCAAAAGCTTTTAAGTTTAATTAAATCCCATTTGTTTATTTTTGCTTTCATTTCCAATACTCTGGGAATTGGGTCATAGAAGATCCTGCTGTGATTTATGTCAGAGAGTGTTTTCCCTAAATATTCCTCTAAGAGTTTTATAGTTTCTGGTCTTATGTTTAGACATTTAATCCACTTTGAGTTTATTTTTGTGTATGGTGTTAGAAAGCATTCTAGTCTCATTCTTTTACAAATGGTTGACAGCAACCGTTATTAAAGAGATTGTCTTTTCCCCATTGTGTATTTTTGCCTACTTTGTCAAAGATAAGGTGTCCATAGGTGCATGGATTTATCTCTGGGCTTTCTATTTTGTTTCACTGATCTACATTTCTATCTTTGTGCCAGTACCATACTGTTTTGATGAATGTAGCTTTATATTAGAGCCTGAAATTAGGAAGGTTGATTCCTCCAGTCCCCTTCTTTCTCAAGATTGCTTTGGCTATTCCAGTTTTTTTTTTTTTGTATTTACATACCATTTGTGAAATTATTTTTTCTAGTTCTGTGAAAAATACCATTGGTAGCTGGCTAGGGATTGCACTGAATCTATAGAATGCTTTGGGTAGTATACTCATTTTCACTATATTGATTCTTCTGATCCATGAACGCGGTATATTTCTCCATCTATTAGTGTCCTCTTTGATTTCTTTCACCAGTTTTTTATAGTTTTCTATATATAAGCCTTTTGTTTCTTTAGGTAGATGTACTCCTATGTATTTTATTCCTTTCATTGCAATGGTGAATGGAATTGTTTCCTTAATTTCTTTTCTATTTTCTCACTATTAGTGTATGGGAATGAAAGGGACTTCTGTGTATTGATTTATATCCTGCAACTTTACTATATGCATTGATTAGCTCCAGTAATTTGCTGGTGGAATATTTAGGATTTTCTATGTAGAGGATCATGTCATCTGCAAACAGTGAGAGTTTTACTTCTTCTTTTCAAGTCTGGATTCCTTTTATTTCTTTTTCTGCTCTGATGGCTGTGGCCAAAACTTCCAAAACTATGTTGAATAATATTGATGAGAGCGGACACCCTTGTCTTATTCCTGACTTTCGGGAAAATGCTTTCAGTTCTTCACCATTGAGAATAATGTTTGCTGTGGGTTTGACATATATACCTTTTATTATGTTGAGGTATGTTCCTTCTATTCCTGCTTTCTGGAGGGTTGTATCATAAATGGATGTTGAATTTTTTTAAAGGCTTTCTCTGCATCTATTGAGATAAGCATATAGTTCTTATCTTTCAATTTTTTAATGTGGTGTATTATGTTGATTGATATGTGGATATTGAAGAATCCTTGCATCCCTCAGATAAAGCCCAATTGGTAATGATATATGATATTTTTAATATGTTGTTGGATTCTGTTTGCTAGAATTTTGTTAAGGATTTTTGCATCTATGTTCATCAGTGATATTGGCCTAAAAATGGCATTGTTGTCCAGTTTTGGTTTTAGGGTAATGGTGGCCTCATAGAATGAGTTTTGCAGTTTGTCTTCATCTGCAATTTTCTGGAAGAGTTTGAGTAGGATAGGTGTTAGCTTTTTCTAAATTTTTGGTAGAATTCAGCTGTGAAGATGTCTGGTCCTGGGCTTTTGTTTGCTGAAAGATTTCTGATTACAGTTTTAATTTCTGTGCTTGTGATGTGTCTGTTAATATTTTCTATTTCTTCCTGATTCAGTTTTAGAAAGTTTATTTTTCTAAGAATTTGTCCATTTCTTCCCAGGTGTCCATTTTATTGGCATATAGTTCTGAGAGTAGTCTGTTACGATCCTTTGTATTTCTGTGTTGTCTGTTGTGATCTCTCCATTTTCATTTCTAATTTTGTTGATTTGATTCTTCTCCCTTTGTTTCTTGATGAGTCTGGCTAATGGTCTGTCAATTTTATTTATCCTCTCAAAGAACCAGGTTTGGACTTAGTTGATTTTTCTTATGGTCTCCTTTGTTTCTTTTGCATTTATTTATGCGTTAATTTTTAAGTTTTCTTTCCTTCTACTAACCCTGGGGTTCTTCATTTCTTCCTTTTCTAGTTGCTTTAGGTGTAGAGTTAGGTTATTTATTTGACATTTTCTTGTTTCTTGAGGTTAGCCTGCCTGTATTACTATGAACCTTCCCCTTTACACTGTTTTTACAGTGTCCTATATTTTGGGGGGTTGTTTTGTTTTCATTTTTATTCATTTCTATGCATATTTTGATTTCCTTTTTTATTTCTTCTGTGAATTGTAGGTTATTCAGCAGCGTGTTGTTCAGCCTCCATTTGTTGGAATTTTTAATAGTTTTCCTCCTGTAATTGATATCTAATCTTATTACACTGTGGTCAGAAAAGATGCTTGGAATTATTTCAATTATTTTGAATTTGCCAAGCCTAGGTTTATGGCCCAGGACGTGATCTATCCTGGAGAAGGTTCCATGTGCAGCTGTGAAAAAGTTGAAATTCATTGTTTTGTGGTGAAATGTCCTATGGATATCACTTAGTTCAGCTGGTCTATTGTATCATTTAAAGTTTGTGTTTCCTTGTTATTTCCCTGTTTAGTTGATCTATCCATAGGTGTGAGTGGGATATTAAAATCTCCCACAATTCTTGTGTTATTGTTACTTTCCCCATTTTTTTAAAGTTGTTTGGCTGTGGTATGTCTTCGTTGATGCTCAGGACTTCTCTATTTACAATGAGCTGGGGTTACTCTGTAATGGCAGTGCATTGGCTTTTCAATCCTATGTTTCTCTTGATGCAGATCACAGGCTCTAGGGCACTCAGGCTCAGGAGTTTTGGCCTGCCGGTTTAGCTGGCCTGGGGCATTTGAAATCTTCCCAGGCCATGTCTAAAACTCATATCTTAAGCACTGGATCAAAAGGGAAAACACTCTGGAAGGAATTTGAAATAAATCACTTTTACATGAAACTTGGCACCATGGCCTATTTTTAAGGAGAACAATAGAGGATGGTCCGCTGCTTCAAGCAACCTCCTGAGAACAGCACTGATTTAGGTTCCCCTCCCAATTGTTTCTACAGCATCATGAAGCTGTCCGCGTCATGTTGCTTTGCTCTTGCTTGAGCTTCTGAAAGGCACACTAGACCACGGCTTCCAGAGGGCACGACTGTCACTTGACTCACTTGTAAGTATATGTCAGTAGATCTTGTCTCATTATATCAGACTCTAATATGAAGACAAGGCTAACACAAAGATTTGTTATTCTATTGTGAATTTTAGGTATAGGTTCAACTATTGTAAACAAACCTTTAATAACGTTGTCTTAAATTCAATACAATTTCAATTCTCTTTCATATAATACTAGTGCAGGTCGCTCCACAGAAATGGGGACCCACTTCTTTCTTGTCACGTATTCCATCTGTGCTACTTTCCTCTGGTCTCATATGGCTGTTCCAGCCCCTGTCATTACATCTGTATTCCAGCTAGTGGGACAGAAAACAATACTCTCATTTGGAAGTGACATATAAACTCTACTCAAAGTCCATTGGCCAAAGTATCTTCCATGGTCATGGCAAACCTGGCGGTGGTGGGCCCACAGAAGGGCAGGGAAATGTGATCCTAGTACAGAACATTCATAATGAGTAACAAGGGCCACCACCCTTCATTCATGTCTTTGTAATTCATTCTTCTTTGGTTCTCCCCACACAGCTTTCAGCCTGTTTTGGCCTGCAGATGTGGATATGGATGAAGTCATAAGAGAGGACATGGCCTAGGCTGTACAAATATGGAGAAAACAAGAAAGGGAATAGTATTAGGAAGTATAAAAATGAAAAATCTATAGGAAAGTATACTTATAATTTTTCAGTTATACAATTTAGGTATACCTGTGGTTGGTGAATCAATTTATAAAATAAAAAATAAGAGATATGTAAAAAAAGTAAATATATTCAGTAAACCCAACACGTCCAAAGTCAGGGACAGCGGCCCAGAGTGCCAGGCTGCGACTGCGCAGGAATGGCCAGCAGAAGCCACCTCGTGCCTGAGGCCAGGGGCAGTGACCCTGAGGAGCCACCCCGAGCCAAAGGCCAAGGCAGGAGGCCAGGGGGAGCAACCCAAGCAGTGGTGGCTGAGCAGGCACAGGAGGGCCTAGAGGAGCTATCCCACATTGAAGGTCAGGAACCATGGCGGTAAGGAGATACCCATCATCCAAGGTAAGGAGCAGCGGCTATGCTTTGCTGGAGCAGCTGTGAAGAGATAACCCACGCCCAAGGTGAGAGAAACCCAAGTAAGATGTTAGGTGTTGCATGAGGGCATCAGAGGGCAGACATACTGAAACCATACTCACAAAAAACTAGTCACTTTAATCACACTAGGACCACAGCCTTGTCTAACTCAATGAAACAAAGCCATGCCTGCAGGGCAACCCAAGATGGGTGGGTTATGGTGGAGAGATCTGACAGAATGTTGTCCACTGGAGAAGGGAATGGCAAGCCACTTCAGTATTCTTGCCTTGAGAACCCCATGAACAGTAGGAAAAGGCAAAAATGATAGGATACTGAAAGAGGAACTTCCCAGGTCACTAGGTGCCCAATATGCAACTGGAGATCAGTGGAGAAATAACTCCAGAAAGAATGAAGGGATGGAGCCAAAGCAAAAGCAATACCCAGCTGTGGATGTGACTGGTCATAGAACCAAGGTCCGATGCTATAAAGAGCAGTATTGCATAGGAACCTGGAATGTCACGTCCATTAATCAAGGCAGATTGGAAGTGGTCAAACAAGAGATGGCAAGGGTGAACGTTGACATTCTAGGAATCAGTGAACTATTTAGGACCGGAATGGGTGAATTCAATTCAGATGACCATTATATCTACAACTGTGGGCAGGAATCCCTCAGAAGAAATGGAGTAGCCATCATGGTCAACAAAAGAATCTGAAATGCAGTACTTGGATGCAATCTCAAAAACGACAGAATGATCTCTGTTCATCTCCAAGGCAAACCATTCAATGTCACTGTAATCCAAGTTTATGCTCCAATCAGTAATGCTGAAGAAACTGAGGTTGAATGATTTTGTGAAGACCTACAAGACCTTTTAGAACTAACACACTAAAAAGATGTCCTTTTCATTATAGGGGACTGGAATGCAAAAGTAGGAAGTCAAGAAACACCTGGAGAACAGGCAAATTTGGCCTTGGAATACAGAATGAAGCAGGGCAAAGACTAATAGAGTTTTGTCAAGAAAATGCCCTCTTCCAACAATGCGAGAGAAGACTCTACACATGGACATCACCAGATGGTTAACACCAAAATCAGACTGTTTATATTCTTTGCAGCCAAAGATGGAGAAGCTCTATACAGTCAACAAAAACAAGACCAGGAGCTGCCTGTGGCTCAGATCATGAAATCCTTATTACCAAGTTCAGAATCAAATTGAAGAAAATAGGGAAAACCGCTAGACCATTCAGGTTTGACCTAAATCAAATCCCTTATAATTATACAGTGGAAATGAGAAATAAATTTAAGGGCCTAGAACTGATAGAGATACAGTGCCTGATGAACTATGGAATGAGGTTCGTGACATTGTACAGGAGATAGGGATCAAGACCATCACCATGGAAAAGAAATGCAAAAAAGCAAAATGGCTGTCTGGGGAGGCCTTAGAAATAGCTGTGAAAAGAAGACAAGTGAAAAGCAAAGGAGAAAAGGAAAGATATAAGCATCTGAATGCAGAGTTCCAAAGAATAGAAAGAAGAGATAAGAAAGCCTTCTTAAGCAATCAATGCAAAGAAATAGAGGAAAACAACAGAATGGGAAAGACTAGAGATCTCTTTAGGAAAATTAGAGATATCAAGGGAACATTTCATGCAAAGATGGGCTTGATAAAGGACAAAATGGTATGGACCTAACAGAAGCAGAAGATATTAAGAAGAGGTGACAAGAATACACGGAAGAACTGTATAAAAAAGATCTTCACGACCCAGATAATCATGATGATGTGATCACTAATCTAGAGCCAAACATCTTGGAATGTGAAGTCAAGTGGGCCTTAGAAATCATCACTACGAACAAAGTTAGTGGAGGCCATGGAATTCCAGTTGAGCTGTTTCAAATCCTGAAAGATGATGCTGTGAAAGTGCTACACTCAATATGCCAGCAAATTTGGAAAACTCAGCAGTGGCCACAGGACTGGAAAAGGTCAGTTTTCATTCCAATCCCAAGGAAAGGCAATACAAAAGAATGCTCAAACTACTGCACAATTGCACTCATCTCACATGCTAGTAAAGTAATGCTCAAAATTCTCCAAGTCAAGCTTCAGCAATATGTGAACCGTGAACTCCCTGATGTTCAAGCTGGTTTGAGAAAAGGCAGAGGAACCAGAGATCAAATTGCCAACATTGCCTGGATCATGGAAAAAGCAAGAGAGTTCCAGAAAAACATCTATTTCTGCTTTATTGACTATGCCAAAGCCTTTGACTGTGTGGATCACAATAAACTGTGGAAAATTCTGAGAGAGATGGGAATACCAGACCACCTAACCTGCCTCTTGAGAAATCTGTATGCAGGTCAGGAAGCAACAGTTAGAACTGGACATGGAACAACAGACTGGTTCCAAATAGGAAAAGTAGTACGTTAAGACTGTATATTGTCACCCTGCTTATTTAACTTATATGCAGTGTACATCATGAGAAACGCTGGACTGGAAGAAACACAAGCTGGAATCAAGATTGCCAGGAGAAATATCAATAACCTCATATATGCAGATGACACCACCCTTATGGCAGAAAGTGAAGAGGAACTAAAAAGCCTCTTGATGAAAGTAAAAGAGGAGAGCAAAAAAGTTGGCTTAAAGCTCAACATTCAGAAAACAAAGATCATGGCATCCGGTCCCATCACTTCATGGGAAATAGATGGGGAAACAGTGGAAACAGTGTCAGACTTTATTTTGGGGGGCTCCAAAATCACTGCAGATGGTGACTGCAGCCATGAAATTAAAAGACGCTTACTCCTTGGAAGAAAATTTATTACCAACCTAGATAGCATATTCAAAAGCAGATATATTACTTTGACGACTAAGGTCTGTCTAGTCAAGGCTATGGTTTTTCCTCGGTCATGTATAGATGTGAGAGCTGGACTGTGAAGAAGGCTGAGTGCCAAAGAATTGATGCTTTTGAACTGTGGTGTTGGAGAAGACTCTTGAGAGTCCCCTGGACTGCAAGGAGATCCAACCAGTCCATTCTGAAGGAGATCAACCATGGGATTTCTTTGGAAGGAATGATGCTACAGCTGAAGCTCCAGTCTTTGGCCACCTCATGCGAAGAGTTGACTCATTGGAAATGACTCTGATGCTGGGAGGGATTGGGGGCAGGAGGAGGAGGGGACGACCAAGGATGAGATGGCTGGATGGCAATACGGACTCGATGGACGTGAGTCTGAGTGAACTCCAGGAGATGGTGATGGACAGTGTTCACATCACTTCACCATCCAGTCACCAGCATTACAAGATCCAGTACTGAGGAGTTAGCAACACTTTCTAGAAGTGTGTAGAAACACAATGACTATTTCTACTTTAATATTAGTGTCTCCTGATCAAGGTCTTTTGAAGGACTGATATGGCTAGAATTATGGAGATCTCACATATGTCAAGCAAAGTGTCTTAGACAGCCAACTAAGACAAATGGCTATATATTACTGTAGTTTAATAGCTTTATGATACTTTTCATGCAAATAATACATTTTAAAAAAACAGAAATAATAAAAGAAACATTTTTAATTTTGCAGTACCTGGATAGGGCATGGGAACCTACTCTGGTATTCTCATCTGGACAATCCCCATGCCAAGAGTAGCCTGGCTGACTACAGTCCATATATTACCAATGTTGAACACAGCTGAGCAACTAAGCACACTTTTAAAAATAAAATAGTACTACCATCTATATTACCGCTGCATTTATGCTTCCTTTCAGACACCATAAGCTTGAAATAAAAATACTGCACTATTGTACTCCATCATCTTCCCTTGTAGCTCAGTCGGTAAAGAATCTGCCTGCATTGCAGGAGACCCGAGGTCAATCCCTTGCTTGGGAAGATCCCCTGGAGAAGGAAATAGCAACACACTCCAGCATCCTTGCTAGAAAAATCTCATGGGCAGTGGAGCCTGGTGGGCTGCAGTCCATGGGGTCGCAAAGAGTCAAGCCCAACTGAGTGACTAACACTTATTGTACTCCATACAGTCTTGTACAGTAAAGTACACAAAAGCACCTCCCCTAGTCTGGGATGTGCCCATGACAATGTGTGCCAGATATGTGAACTAACTGATGTGATTGCACATTAAAATGCACTTTTACATGTTTGAAAGTTTTCAACTTGAAAATTTGTTTGTAACAGACTTGCTACACAGGTGTTCAGTGAATGTATGTAGTGAATGAACAAAAGAGAGTAAGGAGCTGCCTGTTCCTTCCATGTTTGCATGTATTATGGCCACTCTGAATAGGAGTTCCATTGGGCAAAATTGAGGCCTGGTGTATGGGAACATCACTGCAAGTGACAAAGGACCAGGATTCCAGGACGTGGCACAAGAGCCATGGTTGATTGAAAAGAGCCAGGAGTGCAAATTAGGAGGAAATAAGTTTTCATTGGTTTATTTGAAAGACTTGGCAAATATCATCTGGATTTGTTTGTAGTGATTGAACTTTGGTTTAGAGGAGCAGTCTTTGTTGCTCAGTATGAGCAAAGAGAGGAGAATGAACCATGAAAATCGAACATGTGTCCCAGGTCAAGTATATCTAGTATTGAAGAGATGTAAGCCCTGTCAATTTACCTGCTCCTTCCAGGAAAGAATTAGAGTAGTAAAGGAAGGAAGGTCTGCACTATGCTAGCATCTTATTCTTCTTCTGTCCAGTGAGCATTGATTTCTAATGCCATTTCTTTATAAACAAAGGTTGTACTTTGTATGATTGAAGTTTTCTAATTTACTGTTCCATATAAACTTTTGGTGCTGCTCTGTGCCCAGGCACATGGGGCCCTGGAGTCTGGCAGGCTCTGTTTTGGCAGCACAGTGAAGTGTATGGGGATCTGCTGTCATCTGGGCCCTGGGGTATATCTTCAGTCTGGGTTCACATCTGATGGGTTAACTCTAGTTGGGTTTAATTTGATCATCTTGCTCTTTATCTTCAGTTTGTCCCATGTTTCTTCCCATGTCTCTTTTCATCCCTGACTTCTTTGTGACTGAGTAATTTCTATGATTCCCTTTTATAGACTTTGTCACTTTATTTAACTGTAACTTTTTTTTTTAAGCAGTTTTAAGATCCATGGTCAGTTCAGTTCAGTTCAATTCAGTCACTCAGTCGTGTCCAACTCTTTGTGACCCCATGAATCGCAGCACACCAGGCCTCCCTGTCCATCACCAACTCCCAGAGTTCACTCAGACTCATGTCCATCGAGTCGGTGATACCATCTAGTCATCTCATCCTCTGTCGTCCCCTTTTCCTTCTGCCCCCAATCCCTTCCAGCATCAGATCCATGGTATGCATCTTTAACTTTCCAGTCTATCATTATTAATTATGATAATTATTAATAGTTATTAAATTATATATTTATTTATCATTTCTTTGGCTGTGTTGGGTCTTAGTGTGGCATGCAGGACATTCCTTGTGGTACAGACTCTCTATTTGAGGAGGGCAAGCTCAGTACTTGCAGTGTGTAAACTCTATTTGAGACATGGAGGCCTAGTTGCTCAGTGGCAAGTGGAATTTGAGTTCTCTGGCAAAGAAAGAAACCAGCATCCCCTGCATTGCAAAGCAGATCCTTAACTGCTGGACCACTGGGAAAGTCATTATATTTACCTTTTAATATATATATTACTTGTTTATCATTTGGGGTACTGTTCCTTCTCCTAGTAGATCCAGATTTCCCCTTCCTTTAAATTCCTTCTGACATGAAACCTTTTATAAAACATTTATTACATTGGTCTGTTAGTGCTGATGCGTTCTTGTAGTTGTTGTACATCTGAGAAAGTA
The DNA here is from genome assembly GCF_016772045.2 of Ovis aries. Lineage (NCBI taxonomy): Eukaryota > Metazoa > Chordata > Mammalia > Artiodactyla > Bovidae > Ovis > Ovis aries. Next base: position 35,531,456 of record NC_056074.1, read on the forward strand.
TTTATCTTGTTTTTGATATGTATTTTTCTTGGGTATAGAATTCTGAGTCAATTCTATTTCTCTCAGCACTCTAAGATGTGGTGCCAGTGTCCTCTGGCTAACATTGTTTCATGTGCCTAATCTGCTGTCATCCCCATTTTTTGTTCTGCTGTGTCTGTTTTTCCTTCTGGTTACATTTCTTTGGTTGATTGCTTTAAGCAATGGATTATGATGTGCCTTTGTATAGTTGTCATACTTCTTGTCCTTGAGTTAATTGAGCTTCTGTGTTTATGGGTTTAAAGTTTTCATCATATCTGGAAAATTTTCAGCCAGTAATTATGAAGTTCTTTTCTCTATTCTCCTGTCTTTAACTTCCTATTGGATTCTGTCTACATATACTGTAGTATTCTTAAAGTTTCAAAGTTCTGTGATGGACAATTAGATTTTTCCCACATTTTTTCCATTAGTATTTTCCATGTCTCTGTTTAACATACTCAATGCTGTTCAGCTTCATGAATATAAGGATTATTGTTGTCATAAGCATTTTAATGTCCTTCCCTGCTAATTATGTAATGTGTATTTTTAACTGTGTTTTTACTAATTGATTTTTTCTTCATTATGGATTTTCTTTTTGCTTCTTTGCACATCTAGAATGTTTTTCTTTTTAAATGTATTTATCTTAATTTGAGGATAATTACTTTACAATATACTGATGGAACTAGGACATCACTGCAAGTGACAGAGGACCAAGATTCCAGGATGTTGCACAAGAGCTATGGTTGGTTGAAAAGAGCCAGAAGTGCAAAAGAGGAGGAAACAATTTTTCACTGGTGTATGTGAAAGACTTGGCAAATACCATCCGCATTTATTTGTAGTGATTGAGCATGTTTTTACTGATTGATTTTTCCCTCATTTTGGATATTTTCTTGCTTCTTTGCACATTTGGAGATTGTTACAACCTCACCAGAGCCATGACAGGCTCAGAGAGGTGCACTAGGCCAAAAATAATCCCTGAGTCATGCTTCCAGGGTTTCCGGGGATGATAACTCTGGCCAGTCAGAGAGGTGATAACGCTGGCCAATCAGAGGGACGATAACTGGCCAATCAGTAAATACCAGGAAACCCATGCAGCCAATCAACCCTTGCCAACTCCCTGTCTTTGTTCTAAACTTATAAATACTACTGTAAATCTGGGCTCGGGGCTCTTGTTCTACTCCACTGTGTTGGATATGACAGGAGCCCTGGCTCGAGCTAGCAATAAACCCCTTTATGCTTTTGCATTGCTGTGGATGTCTTATTCTCTCAGTTTTGGGGACTCGGACACTGGGCATAACAGAGAATTTCTTTTGAGACACGAGGATAAATGTGTACTTTGCTCCTCTATGTCTACCAAAATGGAGGTCACCCTGCAATCAGAACTCACTGAATGTCTTGTGAATACTAGGCACTGACTTCTGTGCATGGGTGTAGACTTGACTGGGGATAAGTTTTGGGGTGTTAGGGAGCCCCAGTCTTTCTGGAGAAACATACCAATTAAAAATTGAAAATAATATTTTCTATGGGGTTTGTTCAATTCAGTTCAGTCGCTCAGTCAACCCCATGGACTGCAGCATGCCAGGCCTCACTGTCCTTCACCAGCTCCAAAAGCTTGCTTAAACTCATTTCCATCAAGTCAGTGATGCCATCCAACCATATTATCCTCTGTAGTCCTCTTCTCCTCCTGCTTTCAATCTTTCCCAGCAACAGGGTCTTTCCTAATGAGTCTGTTCTTTACATCAGTTGGCCAAAGAAGTATGTCAAGACTGTATATTGTCACCTTGATTACGTAACTTATATGCAGAGTACATCATGAGAAATGCCCAATTGGATGAAACACAAACTGGAATATTTTCTAAGTTATTTGTAAGGCCTTCTCAGACAAACTTTTTGCATTTCATTTTCTTAGGGTTGGTCTTGATAAGGTATGTACAGATCAAAAAACAAAGATCATGGCATCCCATTCCATTACTTCATGGCAAATACATGGAGAAACAATGAAAACAGTGACAAGCTTTATTTTCCTGGGCTCTAAAATCACTGTGGATAGTGACTGCAGCTGTGAAAAAAAGAGACACTGATCCTTAGAAGATAAAGCTAAGAGAAACCTAGACAGCATACTAAAAAGCAGAGACATTATTTGCCAGCAAAGGTCTGTATAGTCAAAGCTATGGTTTTGCCATAGCAGTGTGTATAGAAGTTGTGATGGATGTGAGAGTTGGACCATAAAGAAAGCTGAGCACCAAGGAACTGATGCTTTTAAACTCTGGTGTTAGAAAGACTCTTGAGAGTCCCTTGGACTGCAAGGAGATCCAACCAGTACACCCTAAAGGAAATAAGTCCTGAATATTCATTGGAAGGGTTGATGCTGAAGCTGAACCTCCAATACTTTGGCCACCTTATGGGAAGAACTGACTTAGTAGAAAAGTCCCCGATGCTGGGAAATATTAAAGGCAGGGGGCAAACGGGAAGACAGAACATGAAATTGTTGAGTGGCATCACCAACTTGATGAACATGAGTTTGAGCAAGCTCCAGAAGTTGGTGATGGACAGGGAAGCCCAGTGTGCTGCACCCCATGATATAGCAATAAGTTAGCATGATATAGCAAGTCCTCTGAACTGATGTATAGAGGACAATCAGGGATCAGGCAGAAGTCTTTGGGGAAGGAGGAAGGAACAGTTCCTGGATAGCTGACAATGACAGGTTGGTAGGCCTTTTCAAGTAAGAGAAGCTACAAGGAAGCAATTCTATGCCAGGTTCAGAGAATGGCAAGAGAAAGGCAGGGCAGCAGTGCTGGGATTTCCCAGGGGACAACATCCATGTTCTATTAAACTTTATCAATGCTCAATATTGTTTGGTGATTGGAAACATGAGTTTTGTTTTGGAAGTGGTAGAGCAATATTCAATGCAAAGACTGATGCTGAAGATGAAGCGCCAACATTTAGGTCACGTGATGTGAAGAGCCAGCTCATTGGAAGAGACCCTGATGCTGGGAAAGATTGTTGGCAGAAGGAGAGGTGTCAAAAGGATGAGAGGATGAGATGGCATCACCGACTCAATGGACATGAGTTTGAGGAAACTCCGCAAAATAGTGAAAGACAAGGAAGCCTGTTTTGCTGCTGTACATGTAATCACAAAGTGTCAGACATGACTTAGCAACTGAACAATATCAATGAGAACACAGTGTCCAATGAAGGCTCTGGTCCTGGTTGGAGTGGAGAAAGATTTAGGTGGAAGTGGAGGCATCCTATCTTCTGGTACAAGTCCTTGAATCCAAGGCAAGGAGCACAAAATTTGGAATGTGTTACCAAACATTGTTTTCTAAAAAAACACAAAACTGCTTTCTGCAGGAGAGAGAGCTCTGACTGAGTTTGTTCTCTAGATTTTACTGAAGGATGTCGAAGGCTTCTGGAGTGGGCTGAATCTGCAAAAACCAGGTGAACAGTGCTAGAGGGCAAGGCTTGTGGTAGACATTCTTCACTAGGTGGAAAACGAATCAGAAAAACTGTCCCTTCTGGATTGTACATGCCAATATATCACATTGTTTCAGCAGATCACTTCAATATTGTTTTGGGGCAAGAGAGAAATGTAGGATGGGTGGTTTGCTTTTGTCAATTCCTGTGGGTAGTTAGATGACTAAATGTCTGGTTACTTCATTGCATAGTTGGAATCATGCTTGGGAAAGTAAAGTAAATCAGGTCCACATATATTCGGTCATTAAACAGCAAGCATAGGTAGGTGTCAAAGGCATCTGTACGTAATTTAAACATGAGGGTCAGATGGGGACAGTTTCATTTAACAGGCTGAGATTGGACTGTACAGGTTGCCATAGTTGTTGCTAGGACAAGAAGCCATCACAGCTACTTCTTGCTACGCTGGAGATGTGGGAAACTGAAAAGAGACCAAAAGCCTTACACCTCTCCTTGCAGTGTGATTTCAGGCTAGAAGTAGATGGCAAGGTAAGGCTGACTGGTAAGGCTGAGGAAGGGAGTAATCTGAGACAGTAATGATTAGCTCTTGTGGGATCCCAGAAAACAGAAGCATCGGCTCAGTCAGAGTTCTGGGTCATGGTTCAGAAATAGATGTCATTTTGGCTTGAATCAATATTTAACCTTGAGGATGGCAGCCATAACTTCTAAACAGAAGTTTCCCTTCTCCCCAGGTGGCAGAATAATTAATATTTGTTCCAGACTCAGGAACCCAGAAAGCTCTCTCAGGGCCATTTGTTCTTAGCAGGCTCAAATGCAATATAAAGGTGGAATTATCATCATGGTGCCCATTTTCCAGATGAGAAAACTGAGGTTAAGTGACTTGATCAGGGTCACACAGCTAAGTATGTGAAAAGCCAAGCACAAACCCAGGGTGACAGTCCTCAAATTGTGTGGTTTTGCTCCACATCCACTGGGAGTAGTGGGTGGTGATCTGACACCAATGCTTAGGCAGAAGCAAGCAGTATTCAGGCTTAAATTGAAGTAAGTAAGAAAAACCACTAGACCATTCAGTTATCAGTTCAGTTCAGTTCAGTTCAGCCACTCAGTAGTGTCCGACTCTTTGTGACCCCTTGAACCACAGCACGCCAGGGTTCCCTGTCCATCACCAACTCCAGGAGTTCACTCAGACTCACGTCCATCGAGTCCATGATGCCGTCCAGCCATCTCATCCTCTGTCGTCCCTTTCTCCTCCTGCCCCCAATCCCTCCCAGCATCAGAATCTTTTCCAATGAGTCAACTCTTTGCATGAGGCGCCAAAGTACTGGAGCCTCAGCTTTAGCATCATTCCTTCCAAAGAAATCCCAGGGTTGATTTCCTTCAGAAAGGACTGGTTGGATCTCCTTGCAGTCCAGGGGACTCTCAAGAGTCTTCTCCAACACCACAGTTCAAAAGCATCAATTCTTCGGTTCTCAGCTTCCTTCACAGTCCAACTCTGACATCCATACATGACCACTGGAAAAACCATAGCCCTGACTAGATGGACCTTAGTCGGCAAAGTAATGTCTCTGCTTTTGAATATGCTATCTAGGTTCATCATAACTTTTCTTCCAAGGAGTAAGCGTCTTTTAATTTCATGGCTGCAGTCACCATCTGCAGTGATTTTGGAGCCCCCAAAAATAAAGTCTGACACTGTTTACATTCAGCTATGACCTAATTCAAATCTCTTATGATATTATAGTGGAGATGAAAAATAGATTCAAGGGTTTAGGTCTGGAAGCCTGAAGAACTATGGATAGAAGTTTGTAACATTGTGCCGGAGGTGGTCAGCAAAACCATCCCCAAGAAAAACAAATGTGAGAAGCAAAAGGAGTTGCCTGAGGAGGCCTTAAAAACAGCTGAGAAAATAAGAGAAGTGAAAGGCAATGGAGAAAGGGAAAGATATACTCAATGGAATGCAGACTTCCAGAGACTATTAAGGGGATATAAGAAAGTCTTTATAAGTGAAAACTGAAAAAAATAAAGGAAAATAATAGAACTGTCAAGAGTATAGATCGCTTCAGGAAAATTGGAGCTATCAGAGGAACAGTTAATGCAAGGATGGGCACAATAAAGGACAGAAACGTCTAAGACCTAACAGAAGCAGATGAGATTAAGATGAGGTGGCAAGAATGCACAGAAGAACTGTACAAAAACCATCATATCGACTGGGATAGGGATGATACTCATGTAAAGCCAGATATACTGGAGTATGAAGTCAAGTGGGCCTCAGGAAGCATCACTATGAACAATGATAGGAGAGATGATGGAATTCCAGCTGAGTTGCTTAAAAATCCAAAAGAATGATGCTGTAAAAGTGCTGTTTTCAATATGTCAGCAAATTTGGAAAACTCATCAGTGGCCACAGTGCTGGAAAAAGTCAGTTTTCATTCCAATCCAAAAGAAAGGCAATTCCAAAGAATGTTCAACCTTTCAGGCAATTGCGCTCATCTCACTTGCTAGCAAGGTAATATTTAAAATCCTTCAAGATAAGCTTCAGCACTACATGAACTGAGAACTTCCAGATGTACAAACTGGTTTGAGGAACCAGAGATCAACTTGCCAACATCCATTGGATCATAGAGAAAGAAAGGGAATCCCAGAAAATATTTCCATCTGCTTCACTGACTATGCTAAAGCCTTTCACTGTGTGGACCACAACAAACTGTGGAAAATTCTTAAGGAAATGGGAGTACCAGATCACCTTACCTGTCTCCTGAAAAGTCTGTATTTAGGTCAAAAAGCAGCAATTAGAATCAGACATGGAACAACTGAAACATTTAAAACTGGGAAAGAAGCGTGACAAGGTGTACATTCTCACTCTGGTTATTTGACTTCTATATAGCATACATCATTCAATATGCTGGACTGCATAAATCCCAAGCTGGAATAAAGATTGCTGGGAGAAATATCAACATCCGCAGATATGAACATGACACTTCCCTAACGGCAGAAAGCAAAAAAGAACTAAAGAGCCTCTTGATGAGGAGACGAGATGCAAAAACTGGCTTAAAACTCAACATTCAAAAAACTATTCACAAAAGTATACTCAACATTCATGGCATCCTGTTGCACCACTTCATATCATATAGATGAGGGAAACGTGGAAACAGTGGACAGATTTTATTTTCTTAGGCTCCAAAACTACTATGAACCTTGACTGCAGCCACAAAATTAAAAGACACTTGCTCCTTGGAAGGAAGAAAGGCTATGAAAAACCTGCACAGTGTATTAAAAGCAGAGCCTCACTTTGCTACAGAGGGCTGTAGTATCAAAGCTATGATTTTTCCAGTAATCATGTACAGATGTGCAATATGGACCATAAGAAAGGGTGAATTCCAAATAATTGAGCTTTTGGACTGTGGTCCTTGAGAATATTCTTGAGAGTCCCTTATACAACAAGGAGATCAAACCAATCAGTCTGAAAGGAAATCAACAAGTGACCCCTGCTGACTCAGCTGAGGCATCTACTGAGGGCCTCCAGGTGGAAAGAACAGATGCTTACACTGTAAAAGTGCCTAACCATGGTTCCTGCTGCTAAGTCGCATCAGTCGTGTCCAAATCTGTGCGACCCCATAAATGACAGCCCAACAGGCTCCTCTGTCCCTGGGATTTTTCAGGCAAGAATACTGGAATGGGTTGCCATTTCCTTCTCCAATGCATGAAAGTGGAAAGTGAAAATTGAAAGTGAAGTTGCTCAGTCATGTCTGACTCTTCGCGTCCCCATGGACTGTAGCCTACCAGGCTTCTTTGTCCATGGGATTCTCTATCAAGAGTACTGGAGTGGTTTGTCATTGTCTTCTCCACTAACCATGGCAGCTCCAAGCAAACAGTTTGTAGATCCACCTCTGGAAGAAGCTCAGAAAGGCTGAAGGCTCTGTGTACCATGGATCTCCCAATACATGTGTTGCATTCTCCCCAGCAGCATTGGAGGCCAAGGAGGGAGCATTCTGGGCCCTGGAGAAGGGGGATGGCTGGGGATCCACTGGGGCCACCACTTACCAAGTCGGACTGGAAAGGACAATACAGGCATACGTGGCAGAGAGCTGGTGACTGGGGTGTGGGTACAAGATGGAACCAGCTCTGCATGAAGTACCTCACCCAAACTCCCCTGGAGGAGAAGCCCAGTGATAAGATCATCTGAGACTGGATGAAGAGAGTCTATTTCATTACCCCTTATACTTCCTCTGAATGAGGAGGTGGTGGAGTTGGTGGGCCATCACAAACTCTTCCATGGCCTAGACCATCTTCCAGTCACTATCCTTGGGGCTGCCTCTCCCCAGCTTCAGTCATGTAGTTCTGGAGGAAATTGACAATCATGTGTGCTGCTGGGTCAGGGCCCAAGAGGATGCAAAGCCAGTCATAAGACCCCATGTCCCTGCCAGGATGGCTGATCTGGGCTGTACATGTGATCTAAGGTGGGACATTCAGAGAACACCCTTGAACTCCGATGTCTACAATCTTCTTTCCTTAGTAGGTGCTGCTGCCTTCGGGATTGAAAACCCTAGGGAAGGTAGCTTGAACTCCCTCACTGGGTGTAGAAGCCTTAAAGAGGAAAGTTGTGAGGCTGAGACAATCAAAGAAGACCAAAGGGAAAGAGTGAGGGTGAGAGAATTGATGACTTCTGATTTCTTGGGGCCAGTCACTGAGATCTTTGTATTTGCTCTGAGTCTTGTGTCCTGGATTCCCAGAATCATTTCAATGAGTCTCCCTTTTCCTTGAAGCCAGCTGGTTTAGGGCTCCTCTCAATTTTAATTCAGACTTGGTTCTAGATAATTTCTGATCTCTGTATACATCCCAGACACAGAGGCCAACCATATGTTTCAGCACCATTATGAGTGAAACACTTTATTCTTTACTGAGAATAGGATATGCAGACCACCAAATACAGTTCACCAGCATCCTGGGCAGCAGTGCCCAAAGTGTGAGTTGGTGAGTGTTAGGAGCATCCTTACTGATTCCTGAACCACTCCAAGCATTTACACTGCCGGTGCCAGGCCAATCCTGTCATTTCCTCGATCAAAGACCGAGAGATACACCCTCAGGAAGACGTTTCCCAGGAGCCAGGACTCTGTAGATAGTCTTACTCTGTTCTCTTGAAAGGTGGTAGAGCAGCGGCCTGCATCATCCTGGGGGAGTCAGAGAGACACACCAGTCAGCATAAGCCCTTACCGGTGACTCCCTCCAATATCCAGACCCAGCACAATTCTTTGCTTTATTTCCCTCTTTTGGTAAGTGTCAAGGGGTTTTCTCAGCAGCAGGGGATAAGAGAGTTCATCCAAAACCAAAGAAGGCCAAGACATGAAGTTGTCTTGAAGAAGGGTGTGGTGAGTGGAGGACTATAAGTTGGGAAAACAGAGGAAGGAAAAACAACAAAGTCCTACTGTAGAGCATAAGGAACTATATTCAACATTCAGTGATAAACCACATAAAAAAGAATAAGAAAATATATATATATATATATTTTATGTGTATAACTAAGTCACATTGCTGTGCAGCAGAACTTAACACAACAATGATAAGCCACACTTCAATATAATTATTTAGAAAAGAACAATTGTGTCCATAGTTCTCCTCACTCCCTGTTTCTTTACTTCTGACTCCTGCTCCTTGTTTCCTCTGCAGAGAATGCTGGTTCTCCTCCTGCATCCCCACAATCTGTACTTTATTTTAAAAAAACCCTTTATTTTGTATTGTGTATAGCTGATTAACAATATTCTGAGTTTCAGGTGGACAGTAAAGGGATTCAACCATATGTATCCGCGTATCCAGGTCCCAAAGACACCCCTCCCATCCAGGCTGTAATATAACTGAGCAGAGTTCCCTGTGCTACACAGCAACTCATTTTTGGTTATCCATCTTAAATACAGCAGTGCCTACAATACTTTATTGAAGACTAAGCTCAAGAACTCTGAGAAGCCTCCTTCAGCCCACCCTCACCTTCTTTGGCCACTCCAGGCTTGGTTGGGTAACTTACTCCAGTTCCCCGTCCCTACTGGTCAGTCTGTAGCCCTCATCACTCATAGTAAGTCCCCAGAGCCCCAGTGCAGACCACCTTGAGATGCCATTTGCATGGAATCCAGTGTAGTTTTGCCCAGAACCAAGCAACCCTCCATATGGCTCAATGAGTTTGTTGTTTTAGGATTCCTGAAATTCCCTCTCTTCCTCAAAGCCTTCTTTGAGCCCATCAGCCTGCTCTGAACTCCCACTGGGAGCTGACATGAAGCCTCCACCCTGTGCCAGGGATGAGCAATCACAGCACACCCTTTATTCACATTAGCATCCAACCTTCCCACAGAGGGGTTGTGTACCCCAACTCACAAAGGAGGCACCTGGCAAGAGCAAGGGAAAGATTCAGCCGAGTACTAGGCTGACCATGTAATTTATCACCCAAACAACATTGAGAAGGGAAGGGAGACTTTTAACTTTTGCTGGGAGAGCACACTGGGACTCTCCCCAGCCATTCCCCTTGTAACATGGGCTATTTCAGGGACTGCTAGTGCTGAATTTCATGCTCATGCACCTACAAGGTCAGATTGAATTGAAGCTCTTTGAGGACTGAGGACCTTAGTGTTCCCCTCTCCCTGACTCCCACCATGCCATATTGTGTGGCCTCTCCGCATTATTTCAGGAAGATCAGTGTCCCACACAGCCCTTTACTCTCTAGTGATTGGTTTTGTGGGAGGCACTGGCTCAGCCCCAGGGCTCAGCAGCATCTGCAATGGTGTGACATGCCCTCCAGAGGGCACCCTCCTTCCAGCAGCAGCCCAAGGGTTCCTGCAAGCTCCAGTTTGAGAACCAACCCTCAGTATTGTCACCTCACCTTGAGGATGTAGGCTGGACCTGGCATTGGGTAGTTGATGCCGTTGATTGTGAAGGTAACAGAGGGCAGGGTATTGATCTTAGAACATGAAATGGTGTACTGTTAGAGAGAGAGAGAGATGGTTGGCCATGGTGATCCCTGTTGTGTGTGGAGACCGGGAGTGACCCTGGGGTATGACCCTTCACCTTGTTACCCCGTCGCCTGGCACCGATGAGCTTCTGTATTTTTTTGACCAGTTTTCTTGGGCCTCCGATGAATGCTGTCCCGGTGTCAACAACGGCCTCACAGTCACCAGAACAAGCAATAACCTTTCTTCCAATGGAGATGCTGAGAGATAGTGGAAGAAAGCGGGCATTAAGGTCTCTGTGAGTCTGCCCAGAGTTGTCCCCTTCCCGATTGTCTCATAAACAGCTCTATGTTTCTCGCCCTCTTTTCCTTTGCTCTCAATACAGCACCTTTTTTGACATCCTCTAATGCAGTACTTGAATACACTAGGATCTTTTGTACCTTGACACAAGCTGGTCATCCTTCCTAGAAGACGCCACTCCACTTTGACTAGCAAATTTCTTCTCATCTTCCAGATTCCACCTTAATTGTATTGTTTTCAGGAAGTCTTTCCCCCGGTGTTTATCAGTCTCCTGTCTTGGTCACTCTCTGTAGACCCTTCCTCATGTCTGCTGCTGCTACTGCTGCTAACTCACTTCAGTAGTGTCCGACTCTGTGTGACCTCATAGAGGGCAGACCACCAGGCTCTGCCGTCCCTGGAATTTTCCAGGCAAGAGTACTGGAGTGGGTTGCAATTGCCTTTTCCTCCTCATGTCTAGCATGTACCAAATTCACAATTCACTGTGTGAGCGAGTCACTTCTTGTACATCTGCCTTCTTATATGTGAGGGCGAGTTTTATTCTCCTTGCCTCCCTGTAGTGCCTGGCACACAGTGGATGTCCAATGCTTGTCTGTTCAATGAATGAAAGAAGACTGAGAAAACAATAAAAAAAAAAACCCAGAGAGCTGTATCTGGTGGGAAACAAATAACAGGTTCTCACACAGCGTGAAGATTGAGTATCACAGGGGCAGCAGATTCTCATAGTAGGGGGAGGGAGGGGCTCCTCTGGGAGAGGGTGTCTCCCAGCACTGCTCCTACAACCAGCTCAGAACTTGAGACCCTGGCCAGGAAATACATGACTAGCCCACAGAAACTCCAAAGGACAGTAAGCTTTTGTCTGAGGGTATCACACAGAATCCTATCAATTATGCTCTTGTCCTCAGGTCACTATTGGATCCCATCTTCCTGATTCTCTTTTATATCCCCTGTCCCACTGTGTGCCCAAGAACGTGGGGTGTCTTTTTTATTAGTTGCTTTCACATCTTAAGACTGCAGCCAACCTCTCTCCACTCCTGGGTAGCTGCTCCCTAAGGCCAGTTTTCCCTATTTTCTCAGGACTGTCCCTGTTTTTTTAACTGACATTTATCTGTACTGAGAACTTCCTATGTCCTAGGTAGCCCTGGATTGTTGGTCATCTTATCATAACTCTGTTCAAGCTGGAGAAATTCTCCCTGATCCTCTGTTCACCACACTGCAGAGTCCTCTAACCATGCTCCCCACCTCAAAGGGCAGTGGGTATAGCCCTCTCTCAGCTGCACAGACCTCTATGGTGCCTTTTAGGACCCTGGTCAGAGCCTTGCTCAGAAGGCCTGGGGATTATGAACCCATGGCTTGTTTGTGCATCTATGTGCTTGTGCGTTAGTTTGTATGTGTGTTTGTATGCATCTCTGTGTGTGCTTGTGTGTCTCTGACTAGCTATGTATTTATGTGTTGCTGTGTATGTTCATATGTGTCTGCATGTGTGTTTCCATGTGTCTGTGTGTCTGTCTCTGTCATTTAAGGTGGTGTGTATGTCTGTGTGACTGTGTGTCTGAGAATGTATTTGTGTGTGTCTGCCTGTGTCCATGTGCAGTAGTGGGAGAATCACTTGGGTTGACCCTCAGAGGAGAGGCTTACCGGTCCAGGCGTACAATCCAGTCACCTGCTTTGGTCAGTGGTACCCAGTTGAGCTCTCCCTCGTAGTAGCGGTGGTCCACCCCACCAAACATCACCACACTGCCCTCCTGCTCGTCTCTGTAGAGAGAAGTGGTGGGGGGGCGATCCTTGGAGGACAGCAACAACAGCACTGTCTGAGAGCTGTGCTTGTCCACCCATCAAGGCCCTAATAAGATCCCCATGTACAGATGCAGAAATCGAATCTAGGAGAGATTGAGATCCAGACTGAGGTCTGTTAACTGGCTAATGAGTGGCACAGAGGAGGTTAGAAGCTGAGTCACCTGGCTGGGCTCCACCCACTATGTCTTCTGAGACGCCCTGGACCTACAGTGACCTGAGGGCTCAGACACCCTCAGAGGACAGGGTTTTGAAGCGTTTGGCTTTCCCCTTGTCCACCTTGTCATCTTTCAGGAAAATCAAGGCCTGGGAGTTCTAAGGGTGTGGGTTCAGATCACCCAGAGTTGTCTCCAATGGCCTGTGACCTCTACTGTCCAAAGAGCCCCACACTCAGAAGGGACCCCCCGCTCTGCTCTCCCTGTCTTGAAATACCTCATATTTCTTGAACAACGGGTCCCACACTTTTGTCCTACACTTTCGTTTCCCTCTGGTTCCTACAAATTGGGTAGTTGGTCCTGGGCTCCCGGTGAAATGCTAACAAGGAAGGAAATATATCCAGCATACTTCTTCTTCCTTCCTGATCAAATTGATAAGCAAATCCTAATGCCTTTCCTTCAACTTGTTTCCTGTTGCCTTTCATCAGCCTTCTTCCTCACTCATCCTCCTAGACCAAGTTACTGGTCTTGAGCCCAGGAGTAGGGTTGTGTTCCAGAAAATTTTATATATAAAAGCCAAGGGTGAAGCCAGGTAGGGTCCTGGGGCCATAGTTATCCTGGGTTAGATTATCCCTCAGGATACATCTTTATCAAAATTTCTATAATTTTTGTGCACATGAAATCATCTTACAGCTAATTTGGAGAAAGGGATTGTCCATCTCTGACTTACTTGCTAAAGTAGAAGGCGAAAACAGGCTCCAAAATGGCACCTTCATTCTTCAGCTTATCAAAGATGGGGACAGCTCCAGAGAAGGATATGTTGGGGTAGTTCAAGCCCAAGACGCCATCAAAAGGTATATTCTCAAACCCGTATTCCTTCAGGGTTAGACCAAATGGCTGGTCAGTACTTACAAGGTTCCCAATCTGTGGAAGAGAAGAGTGTTCCCACTTAACAGATACATGAAGTAGGGCTAGGAATGGGCTGGGGTGCATTGTCATTAGATCCTCAGAGAAGCATTGAGGCTGGGATCTGTCTTCAGTGGCCTACAGACGGTTAGACCAAGTTGGGAGGAAAATTTGGGTTCTATTTGAGATAGGCTGTGAATTTTATAACATCTGTCCCTCTGAAAAACACCACCTGAGTGAATCAAATTGGCTTTGTGGCTTCTGTTCAGGTGGGGCAACCAAGAGTCAGGACAGATCCCATTGGCGCCACCTTATGGACAAAACAATTGAGAGCAAGAGAGCCTCTTTGGCATCATTGTGACCTAATGACAGGAATGGACTGCATTCTCTGTAATGCACTGTGGATTCTGCATCTGTCCAGGGAGACAGAAGCCGAAAACACAATATTGCTTACAGGGCTCTATGAAATTTCTGCCTGGGGAATTCACTTTTGGGGATATGTGTATATTTCTGTGATTGTGTATGAGAGAGAAAGAGAGAGAGGGGAACTACTCAAGTATTTTGGAGGAGGCAGGCCATTGGTTTCTTAGATTCTCAAGGGTCCTCTAGAGTGAGAACTCATTTATCAGGCCCCTTGACTTCTCAGGCCCCCAATTTACTACTCTGGATAGCTGAAGCCTTTGGCTGCCACCAGGGCCCCCAGATCAGTCTTATTCTGTCCCCAATCACCCCCACAGCAACTTCAGTCCTGAAAAGCCAGCCTAACTACACCTTTTACCACATGTGTGCCCCCAGCAAGGCCCTTGCTGTCTGCACCTCAGTTTCCTCATATGTCTCATGAGCTAGTCAGAGTATCTGCTGTGTGGGGTTGTTGCAGGATTAAACCAGTTATCACCTGAAAGTGCTTGGAACAGTGAATTTAAAAGTGAGTGCTTTTTTCCCTTCTTCTCACTCCCAGTAAAATGAACCATGAACTGCTCATGGGCAGAGGAGCAGCAAGTCCACACCTCAAACCACTCTCTAGATTAGCTAATTTGTTTTCTCATGTGTCACCATGGACACTGCCTCCACAGAGACATGACCCCGTGGATAAGATGGCCAATATCTATGGGAGTTAGGCTGGAAGGGTCCTTCCAGATGGTCTTGCATCTGTTTTGCAAGCAGTGGTCACTCCATAGCCAGTCCTGACTCAGCATTTGTTGCACTGTTACCCGAACTGTGTCATGAGCAACAACTCCTTTCAGGCCCCCAGATCCATAGGTGATACAGAAGGTTCTATTGGTAAGCCAGAAGGTGGAAGACTGACGATATCTGAACCTAGCCTGTGTAGCTGCAGACACAAGAGATGAGTGTCACCAGTTGCCAAGGGTCGAAACAGGGCAGCAGGGCAAGTGAAGGATGCTCTGGGTATGGGTTGTCTGTACTCACAACAGGCTGGACTGGTGCAAAAGTTGGAGGGCACCCACAAGTCAGATGAGCCTGTGTCAAAGATAACCTGGAATTTCTGAGGGGGTGTTCCAATGGTGATGTTACCCGTGTAGAGCATCTACAGGGAGAAGCAGAGAGTAGGTTAGTGCAGAACTGGCTACCATCTACTCCCACACTGATGCCTCCCTCTGGTGTCACATATCTCTTGAGATCACTTTCTAACCACCGTGAAGCTCACAGACTTTGGTCACAGAGGTATCTGCATTTCATATATTTTTCCTGTGCTACATTGTATGCAGGATATTGACTCTATGACCAGGCTTTGAAGTGGTACCTCTTGCATGGGAAGCCCAGAGGCAAAACCACTGGACCTCCAGGACCACTGGACACCCAGGGAAGTCCTGGTGCCTTCATTTGAGAAGTTCTGCAATCTCTTCAAACCCAGTCTTAGCAC
The DNA here is from genome assembly GCF_016772045.2 of Ovis aries. Classification (NCBI taxonomy): domain Eukaryota; kingdom Metazoa; phylum Chordata; class Mammalia; order Artiodactyla; family Bovidae; genus Ovis; species Ovis aries. Next base: position 35,546,863 of record NC_056074.1, read on the forward strand.
CCGCTTCTCAAGGAGGTCCTTCTTGATCAACCCCAGCCACTCCCTCTAAACTCAGAGGACATCCACTAAACACCACAAAAGTGACCCTTTCATTTGACAGGTATTTATTCTTTGCCTATCTCTCAGGCGGGCATGGCCATTCTTGAAGACGAAATAAGCCCTTTGTCTAATCTAAAAACAGTAACCACAGTGATTCTTATGGCCCTTCATGGAATACAGGTTCAGTTACTTTTTACTGCTGTCATTCTTGCATCTGTGTAAACTGAGTTCCTCTGCCTGGGGTTTCACAATTGTTTTGCAAATTGGTTCTACTTTTTGATCAGTGATGGTTTACTCTTCATCTATAACTGAGTGGCTCACTTCGTTCAGAAGAAACAATCACCCTCAAACAAATGACGCATCTTTGACACAGAAGTCGATATTTACCTGCCACCTGGTAATTGCTGGGCCCAGTCACAAAGACCAACAGTTGAGGATGAGAGTGCCCTCTCCTCTGGTTGGGGTCCCTGTTTTCCAGTGTCTCTGCCTCCTGCAGGAACCCCAACCCCAACATCCCACCTGCACCTCCAGATGAGCCCCAGTGCTAGGCTAGAGTTCCAGGGGGCTCTGTGGAGCACCATCCTCCCAAAATACTCACATCAATGTAGTTGCTCAGTGGGTGAGTTAGATTTAAGCCACGAAAAGAAATCTGGGACAGTCTGTAAGCATGCTCCTTCAGGAAATTGTTCATCATATTTTTTCCACTGGGGTTTTTTCTCATGGTCTTCACTCTCCTTAGAGGCATTCTTTCACCGAGCATTTGACCAAGAAAACAAAGATGTCACAATTAGCTGTCAGTGTTAAAGTATAACAGTCATTGCAATGGCACTGTGTATTTTCTAATCATTTTTATGAGGCACACTATTATCAGAATTTTATGCACATACCATGGCAAAGACATAGATTTGAATATAGGTTCTGTTCTGCAATCTTGGGTAAACAATATGACCATGTAGTGTCTCAGGCTCCCCTTCAGTAAAATGGTGGAATGTAACAATACAAACCCTCCAAATAGAATATCTTGGGGATAAGTGAAGTGATGGATATAAGGTACCTGATAAATAAAAAGTCTCAACAATGACAGCCATTAGCATTCTTGTTGCCATCCCACTCATTCCTTCTCATAGAACCTCAAGTAAGGAGTTGGAAGAGGGACTCTTATCCTCTTTTACAAGGGAGCAATTTGAAATGCAAGAGGTTTCTGAGTTGGCTGTGGTCACGCTGCTTGTCAGATATAATATAGTGTATATAAAACAGTGTATCTTTCTCCAAGTTGAAAGAGAGGAGAGAGTTGAAAGAAGAATCCAAGATATAGGGAACAGTAAGGGAAATTCAGTGGCTTGAGAAGGAAGTAAGAGTCAAATGAAAAATTAAAAGAAAACAACACAGAAAGAAATACACACCCAGTGACTTCCAAAGAGATGGAGAGATAAATGACAGTGATACTGAGATGCAGACATAGACATATACATACTGAAGTAGACAGGGAAAAAAGAGGACATGTTGAATAAAATGTAGAAAAGTGCTATTCCACAGGACCATATTGACATCTGCATAGACTGTGTACTTAATAGTTTCAAGGAGTTGCATTTTCAACAAGTCGTGACATGACTGGACCCCAAGATTTGTGAAACCCAAATCTACACCAAGATCTTGGGATCCAAAGTTCCTATAGCAAGTTACATATCAATAAGTAAGAGTGGAGCTTTAAGACTCTTAGGAAAATATTCCATTCCATTCTAAACCTGATGGGTGGAAGAATAATCATATGAAAATAAAAATACAAGAAAGGAATATGATGTGACTTACAGTCCCCATACTTACTTGACTATACACTCTGAGAAGGCCACCAGCCCGAGGAGCACAAGCCACTTCATGCTTCTTTCCTGGCTCCAGATACTCAGGGAAGTTTGGTTTCTTAGCATGTAGTGGTGACCAGGAGCCCCTAGTTATATATGCTCTGACCTACCAGACTTTTCCCCTTTAGGCCACTAAAAAATATGAAAAAAAAAAAACAAAAAGCTCTTGATAAAATCTTTACTTTCATCAGTGTCCTTGTCAAGTAGCCTTTGATGCTTCTCAGAATACAGAGGATTGAACTGTAGTGTCTTCCTTGAAGCTTGGCTGGAAAATCAAACTAATCTGCATGGACATCTAAGAAGACAGAGAACCTTGCCTACTTGGAGAAAAAACTGCTAAGAACATCATGAAAATGGATACTATGGGCCATGCTCGACATTCGTGATTTAATATCATCTTCCTAGGCACTTAATGAGATATGTAATGCAGTCTTCATTAGAGAAGAGATTGCTAGGAGGATAAATTGTCAAATGGCAAAGTGAAGACTCCAGGGACATCCCAGGGACATACAACTAGCTTTAGCTAATGGTCTAATGGCAGACATCAGGGATACCTATGATGCCAGTCTGCATCAAAGATTTAGGGCAGAGCAGTACTTCAATTGCATGGTTTCAGTATTGGAAGAAATGTCATATGCATCCATTAAATATTATATAGCATCCAAAAACAACACAAGGAAAAACTGTGTGCTAGGTTCTGGGTTAAAGGCTTCAAGGCCAAAGTTGATCAAGGCAAAAGTAGTCTTTATCTTAAGAGAGCTAGAAGTCTAGTTCTCACAAACTCATGGCCCCAAGAGGCAGGAGATATGATACTAGGACTAGGTGGCCATGTTGGAATCTGGGCAGCACAGGCCTTATGTCCTGGAGCAGCCTTTCCTCCACTTCACCCATGCTGGAAAGCAGGCCAGTTGGCCATGTTTTCAAGAGAATCTTAATTTTGGATATTTATGTACAGTCTACTGATTTTAATGTTAGCAACTAATTTTTTTTTCCCCAGAAAAAAAGTGGGAATGAAATATTCACAGCGATGTGCTGGAATCAGCCTTCAGTTTCTGCAATTTTTTGTTTCTGGCCTAGAGTTGGGAGTGCAGTAGGGACAGAGAGGAACTTAATTCATGCTGGCTGATTTAAAAAGAGACTGAATGCATACTAAACATGCTGATTCACTGGAAAAGACCCTGATATAGGGTCTTAGGAAAGATTGAAGGCTGGAGGAGAAGCAGAAGACAGAAGGAGATGTTTGGTTGGCATCACCAAGTCAATGGACATGAGCTTCAGTAAGCTCTGGGAGTGGTGATGGATAGGGAAGCCTGGCATGCTGCAGTCTATGGTGTTGCAAAGAGATGGACACAGCTGAAGGACTGAACCGAACAGAACAAATTGAGAAAAAAGACTAATAAATCTAATTTCATCAGGTTGTTGACTAGCTACCTGTAACACATTACTAAAGTGGCTTTATTTTTTTTTTTATTAAGTTTTTCTGCCCATCACAATTTTTTTTTTTTAAATATTGAGCTATATGAGCTGTTTGTATGTGTTGGATATATACCCCTTATTGGGTGTATTTAAATGTACCCAAATAAAGATTTAAATGTACCCAGTCCTGCAAAAGTGGCTTTAAAATTCAGACTTATGACTCTACATTCAGAGTGGAGTATCTTCTAAGGAAAAACAAAAATACTGCCCATCAAAAACAAAACCAAAGAAAAAAAGGAAAGAAATCTGACACTATATTCAAAACCTTCAGTTCAGTTCAGTTTCTCAATCGAGTCCAACTCTTTGTGAGCCCATGAACGGCAACTTGCAATGTGTCCTTATCCATTACCAACTCCTGGAGTCCACATGTACTCATGTCCATTGAGTTGGTGATGCCATGCAACCATCTCATCCTCTGTCATCCCCTTCTCCTCCTGCCTTCAATCTTTCCCAACATCCGGGTCTTTTGAAATGAGTCAGCTCTTCGCATCAGGTGGCCAAAGCATTGGAGTTTCAGCTTCAGAATCAGTCCTTCCAGTGAACATTCAGGACTGATTTCCTTTAGGATGGACTGGTTGACTCTCCTTCTCCAACACCACAGCTCAAAAGCATCAATTCTTTGGGGCTCAGCTTTCTTTAGAGTCCAACTCTCACATCCTTACATGACAACTGGAAAAACCATAGCCTTGACTACATGGACCTTTGTTGACATAGTAATGTCTCTGCTTTTCAATATGCTGTCTACATTGGTCTCAACTTTCCTTCCAGATGTGCCTTTTAATTTCATGGCTGCAATCACCATCTGCAGTGATTTGGGGGCCCAGAAAAATGAAGTCAACTACTGTCTCCACTGTTTCCCCATCTATTAGCCATGAAGTGATGGGACCAGATGCCATGATCTTACTTTTCTAAATATTGAGCTTAAAGCCAACTTTTTCACTCTCCTCTTTCACCTTCATCAAGAGGTTCTTTATTCTTCTTCAGTTTCTGCAATAGGGTGGTGTCATCTGCACATCTGAGGCTATGGATATTTCTCCCTGCAATCTTGATTGCAGCCTGTGCTTCTTCCAGCCCAGCGTTTTCATGATGTACTCTGCATATAAGTTAAATAAGCAGGGTGACAATATACAGCCTTGGCATACTCCTTTCCTATTTGGAACCAGTCTGCTGTTCCATGTCCAGTTCTAACTGTTGCTTCCTGACCTGCGTACAGGTTTATCAAGAGGTAGGTCAGGTGGTCTGGTATTCCCATCTCTTTCAGAATTTTCCACATTTAATGTGATCCAAATAATCAAAGGCTTTGGCATAATCAGTAAAGCAGAAGCAGGTGTTTTTCTGGAACTCTTTTGCTGTTTTGAGAATCCATCCCATGCTGGTAATATGATCTCTGCTTCCTCTGCCTTTTCTAAAATCAGGTTGATCATCTGGAAGTTCATGTTCACGTATTGCTGACGCCTGGCTTGGAGAATTTTAAGCATTACTTTACTAGCGCATATGATGAGTGCAGTTTTGTGGTAGTTTGAGTATTCTTTGGCACCGCCTTATTTGCGATTGGAATGAAAAGTGACCTTTTCCAGTCCTGTGGCCACTGCTGTTTTCCAAATTTGCTGACATATTGAGTGTGGCACTTTAACAGCATCATCTTTCAGGATTTGAAATAGCTCAACTGGAATTCCATCACCTCCACTAGCTTTGTTCGTAGTGATGCTTCATAAGGCCCATTTGACTTCACATTCCAGGATGTCTGGCTCTAGGTGAGTGATCACACCATCATGATTATCTGGGTCATGAAGATCTTTTTTGTACAGTTCCTCTATGTATTCTTGCCACCTCTTTTTAATATCTTTTGCTTCTGTTAGATCCATATCATTTCTGTCCTTTACTGAGCTCATCTTTGCATGAAATAGTCCCTTGGTATCTCAAATTTTCTTGAAGAGATATCTAGTCTTTCCCATTCTATTGTTTTCCCCTATTTCTTTGCATTGATCACTGAGGAAGGCTTTCTTATCTATCTTTGGAAGTCTTCATTCAAATGGGTATATCATTGCTTTTCTCCTTTGCTTTTTGCTTCCCTTCTTTTCACAGCTCTCTGTAAGGCCTCCTCAGACAGCCATTTTGCTTTTTTGCATTTCTTTTTCTTGGGGATGGTCTTGATTCCCGTCTCCTGTACAATGTCATGAATCTCTGTTGATCACTCATCAGGCACTCTGTCTATTAGATCTAGTCCCATAAATCTATTTCTCACTTCCACTGTATAGTCGTAAGGGATTTGATTTAGGTCATACCTGAATGGTCTAGTGCTTTTCTCCACTTTCTTCAATTTCAGTCTGAATTTGGCAATAAGGAGTTCATGATATGAGCCACCGTCAGCTCCCAGTCTTGTTTTTGCTGACTGTATAGAGCTTCTCTATCTTTGGCTGCGAAGAATATAATCAGTCTTATTTTGGTTCCAACCATCTGGTGATATCCATGTGTAGAGCCTTCTCTTGTGTTGTCGGAAGAGGGTGTTTGCTATGACCAGTGTGTTCTCTTGGCAGAATTCTATTAGCTGTTGCCCTGCTTCATTCTGTACTCCAAGGCCAAATTTGTGCGTTACTCCTGGTGTTTCTTGACTCCTTCTTTGGGATTCCAGTCCCCTATAATGAAAATGGCACATTTTGGGGGTGTTTTCTGGAAGGTCTTGTAGGTCTTCATAGAACTGTTCAGCTTCTTCAGTGTTACTGATGGAGGCATAGACTTGGATTACCATGATATTGAATGGTTTCCCTTGGAAACAAACAGAGATCATACTCTCATTTTTGAGATTGCATCCAAGTACTGCATTTCAGACTCTTTCGTTGACTATGATGTCTACTCCATTTCTTCTAAGGGATTCTTGCCCACAGTTGTAGATATAATGGTCACCTGATTTAAATTCACCCATTCCAGTCCATCTTAGTTCACTGATTCCTAGAATGTCTATGTTCACTCTTGTCATCTCCTGTTTGACCACTTCCAATTTGCTTTGATTCGTGAACCTAACAATCCAGGTTCCTATGCAATATTGCTCTCTACAGCATGGAATCTTGCTTCTATCACTAATCCCATCCACAGCTGGGTATTGTTTTTGCTTTGGCCCCATCACTTCATTCTTTCTGGAGTTATTTCTCCACTGATCTCCAATAGCATATTGGGTACCTACTGACCTAGGGAGTTCATTGTTCAGTGTCCTATCTTTTTGCCTTATCATGCTGTTCATGGGGTTCTCAAGGCAAGAATCCTGAAGTGGTTTGCCATTTTCTTCCCCACTAGACCACATTCGGTCAGATCTCTCCACCATGACCCATCCATCTTGGGGGGCCCCACATGGGATGGCTTAGTTTCATTGAGTTAGACAAGGCTGTAGTCCATGTGACAGATTGGCTAGATGTCTGTGACTGTGGTTTCTGTCTGTCTGCCCTCTGATGACGTCTCTCAGTGCCTACCATCTTACTTGGGTTTCTCGTACCTTGGACGTGAGGTATCTCTTAATGGCTCTTCCAGCAAAGCGCAGCCACTGCTCCTTACCTTGGAAGTAGGGTAGCTCCTCTCGGATGCCGCCCCTGATTTGGACGTGGGGGAGTTCCTCTCCACCACGCTTCTGGGCTGCCATTGCAGCCGCCATGCATCTACACTGCCATTGCAGCTGATGAGAGCAATAATTCAAAAACTTATTGTTCCTCCTATTGTTTCCATTATTTTGAAAAAAATTGTATGTATGTTAACAGGCAAAAGCAAGACAATAATTAAAACTAACGTTCTGAAGTATGCCTTTCAGTGGCTAGTAAAAGTGGTTCACACATAACATATAGAAGTTTAATTCAAACCCTGCTGTTTTAAATCCTGAACTGCAAGCGTAAGTTTGTACCAACTAATTATATTTCTTTTTATTTTAATTTTTAAGGATAATGTGTACTTCCTCCTCCGATCACTTGTAAAGCCTAGAAGTAGTGACAACTTGATAACAGTGACTTATCTGAGGTCTAACATCTAGCTTCTAAAAACATTTTTCATCAGACGATCTTAAAGAGACAGCTATTTCAGGACTGGGTAAAGAAATGCTCAAAATAATCTTGGGAATAGTGAAGGACCAGAAAGCTGAGGGAATTCAAAGACCAATGGGGACTGGACAGAAAGTTTAGGAATCCAAATGAAAAGGCCAACATCTATTAGTTTGTTGGGCAAAATGATGTTTCTGCTTCTCTACACACTGTTTATGTTTCTCCTAGCTTTCCTGCCAAGAAGCAAATGCCTTCTGATTTCATGGCTGCAGGAACATCTCCTTCTATTTGCCATGAAGGATGAGGCTGGATCCCATGATCTTAGTTTTTTAATACTTAAATTTAAGCTGGCCGAATGTCTCCAAATGCTAATAGGCAACATCTAATTTGTCACTGTGATAGACTTCTAGGGCACCAACTCACCATTCTGAGCACTGATAAAGGAAAATAATCATCAATATTTATGATATTTTTGTTTCTATTAAGCATAGGTTATGTAACTACAAACAGTTCCAGGAAAACAAGCTAGACTGTCCCTTCTGGGGGTGATGAGAGAGTGATGGGGAGCAGTAATAATACAAATGAAGCCTCACTCACTGGCCTGCAGCTCACCTCCTTCTGTGGAGGTATGGTTCCTAATAGACCAAGGACTGATTCTGGTCTTGACCCACTGTGCTGGTATTGTGGACTCCTCCTCTAAAACTAATAGTGAGGCATTCTGTAGGAAAAACCACCCTGCTTCCTCCCTGTTTCTGAACAAATCAATATCATTAAAATTGGGAGAGAAACAGTTATTTAGTCCTAAAGGAGAACAAGCAAGTGAAACATATGACTACATTCTTTCAATAAACTGTGAAAAGACATTTCCTTTTTGAGAATCAGGGAAATTTGCACATGGACTGGATATTAAATGTTCATTTTATTGGGAACAAAAGAGCATTTTTTTTTTCACATCCTATCATTCTACCATGAATACTTGTTATGTACATTTTGTGAAATGTTCGTCTTGTCCCTAAAATACTTCAGGAAAAATGAATAAGGAATAAAAGAGAGAATAAAATGATGGTCTGTTTAGATTTTAAAACAGATAGCTTCTATGCTATACATAGCTGCTATGGATTCAGTTGTGTCCACCCTTGACTCCCAATGTGATGGTATTGGGAAGTAGGCCCTTTGGGAGGTACCCAGGTTGACACGGGGTTTTGATGGTGGTTCCTCATGATGAGATTAGCCTCTCGCTCTTTTTCTCTTTTATTCTCCCTCTTCTCCTTCCTTTCAACCACCATGTGAGAACATAGCAAGAATAGAAAGCCTAAGGCAAATCAAGAATGTCTTTGCTGGGAACTCAATTGGCCACCACTTTGATGTTGCATAGTCTCCAATCTATGACAACCTGTGGCACTAAGAGGTTAGTTTTGTAGTTATTGATGCCAAATAATGAAATATAGGGTTCATGACACTCATCTTTCTTATATTTGTTATGTTTGAAATTGTTTTGCAGTAAGTTTATAGAAAGTCAGTTTTGAAGCTTCTGTCTTAGTAATACCCTGAGGAGCCCAAGATAACAGATTCAGGCAGGTCACCTATGAATGAATGTTTGGAGGACCACATGCTCCTTAATCCACTTCATCACTTGTCATCTAAAAACTGTCCCCCACACATGACACCCTTATTGCCCCCCTCCCCCATCTGCATCTCCATTCTTCTGCTAAGTTGAGTCATCTAGCTGGAGATACTGATGATTCAGGACAGGGTCTGGAAGCAGAAAATGCAGACATTTTTTAGAAACAATGAACTTGGAAGGCCCGTCTTGGTTTTCCCTTCTTTAGTGCAATCTGCAGGTGAGGGATTGGGCCTTGGTAGGGAGGAAGCCACAAATGGAACTGCATGGATATTTGCAGAAGAAGGGAGGAGGAATTCAGAACCCAATAACCAGAAGGTGGGCAGCTTGCACAGAACCCAGGAGGGAAGGAAGAAGCACTGGGAAAGGAATAGTACCTACCTGAGTCCCAGACCTTCTTACGTTTTCCAGTTAAATTTGAAGGTCACGTCCTTCATGCTGGAATTCCTGCTCCACAATGAAGGGGAGAGAGCTATCCTCACAGCTAATGAGTCACAGGGAGAGTGACAGCCTCCCCTAGAGGCCCTTGGATTCCATTCTAAGTGTGGGTATCATCCCAAGCCAGAGAAAAAATGGCAGATCATCTAAAAGATGACCTACTTTAAATGATATTTAAAATATAACCAAATTTGTCCAAGAGTCCTGGCATATCTAGTTCACAGAGGGGTTTTTTTTTGTTGTTGTTTTTTTTTAGAGATGGTTCATCAGCCTAATTTGGGTTTCTGGTGAGGAATCTACAAGCTTCCCCATTGGTAACTTCTGACTTATAACTACCTGATCTCATCCCACAAAACCCAAATGATGGTAAGTTCCAGTGCTCAAGGCCTGTAAGGTCCTCAGTGTCACAGCAGCTGTGTGCAGTGGTCTACCACTCCCATTCCTAGCCCAGGACCCATGAACATTACCAGACAGTTACATCCCCCTGCCCACCAGAGGCAACCTCAGCATCCTCAGCAAAACGCACGTCTGAGTTGCTTGTCTACTGATTGGCATTGAGCCTCAGTCTGGAACAAGTCTTCTGGAGCAAGTATTGTCTCCCTCATCCAAGAGATTGGAAACTAAACCCTGGAGTGTATGACTCACCTTAGATGCAGGTAAGTTAGTCAACACGGGGGACCCAGGGACTCTGTTTACCAGGCTAGGAGACTTCCAGGAAGGGAAAGATGAGAGAAAACTCAATTGCATCCACTGCTGGGTGACTGTCAGATGTCGCAAGCACCAGAGTGGAAGTTTCTTTCCCTTTGCCCCTCAAGTCTGGTTCCAATCTTATCAGCAGACCTGCCTACACGTAGCAGCAAGAAAGCAATATTCCGTGCTGTTTCTTCTGGGTTCCAGGCACAGTGGGGGAGCCCCAGGTGTAGCGACCCTTGGAGGCAGTCGTGCAGGCAGTGACTGACTCACTGCAAACTCAGATCCCCAGAGCTTCTGCTCCTCATTCACACAAGACAGACCCTTGGCTGACTGGGTAACATGAACCTGCATTCACAGCGAGAAGCATTCTCTTCTCAGCCTTCTGGCAACTTAGATATGTGCTTATGTTTCCTCAGGGAACCACTGGCTTAGCGAGTTTGGGGTCTGAGACTAGCCTGGATTCATGGGATGTGTTCCCTCTTTGAGGCTCCAATTAGACCTTGGAGATTCAAAGGCCTTGAGAGAATTGCAATCACCCTTATTTATTTTAGGGACTTTGCTTTATGAATCTGGTTGGAGAAAAAGGACAGAAACACAGGACAGGGTTGGACATCTCTGAGTCCCAGCTGACGGTGAGTTGAATTCCAGCCACCAGGCTTCACAGTAGGGTGCTGATGTAATTCACAAGCCACCTTTGAAGAAGGAATAGAGGAAAGAGATTTTGGTCAGAGAGCAGTGTGGTCAAAGGGCCCTGGGAATCACATGGGGCAAGATGAAACCAGAGTCATTACTTGTTTCTTTGCTCTATAGCTTCATTGGCATTTCTACTTCTGAGAAGAAGTACATGGAGATAGTCAGAGGCATTGGTGGTGCCCCTGGCACCTGATGCTCCTGGTGATAACCAGTTTGTCCAGAACATATTCAGTCTCGTGATAGCCCCAGGTCCTCCCTTCTTAGGAAGGCTGACATGGCTCATTGCTGCTAACTCACAACTGAAGCATGGGATGAGGTCATGGTGATTGATCTGTAGGCCAAGTTCCAAGAAAGGAAGGAAGATTGGCAGTTATTAAACTTTGTTACCTTGGTCCTTAGCAGGGTCTACTTCCCACATCTACAGTATTTTTCTCCAAAATTTTGCATGGCAAGGTCCTTGTCAACATTTAGCATCATCCCAAATGAGTCTCTCTCAGGCTTGCTTTCCCTGGCCTCTGCACTCTCACAAGCACAGACTCTCGTCCAAAAAATGCCTAGACCCTTCCCTCTGGGAAAACAATAATTATAGTTCGCAAAGTGGAAAGGTGGGAGAGGGATAAATTGAGAGTTTGAGATTAATATATGTATACTACTTTATTTAATAGATAATCAACAAAAACCTACTGTACAGCATTGGAATCCTGCTCAATAGTCTGTAATATCATGTATGGGAAAAGAATCTAAGAAACAATGGATATATGATGTATAAGGGAACTAATTTCCCATACAACTCATATTAATACATGCTGTAAATCAACTATGCTCCTATATAAATTGACACCTGATTTTTAAAAAAATGCTTGCATTTGGAGACCCATGGAGTTCTTTAGACTTGCAGGATTTTAGATATGGTGCTGGAGATGGCAGAACGGGTGCAGAAATCTAGAGATTATTTGAGGTTGCATTTTCCTGAGCTTTGATGTCTTTTGCTTCTAGTGTCACCTTTGATTTGTCTTTGAATGATATAATACAAGGTCTTGGAGACACCAGCTTGGTGTTAGTTGAAAGATGAGAGGGAGGCACTAGTAGGAGAGTGAAATCCCAGCTCCCTAGCCTTGGGATTGGTCAAGTTTGAGACACAACTTACATCCCAAGTTTCCTGTGAAAACAGGCTGTAGCTTCCCTCTCCATGACTTGCATGATATCAGACACAGACTGGTTTCATCCTTTACATGTCCTGCTTCCTCTGAGACCTCACTGGCTTCTCTGGGAAATTTTTTTTTTTTTTTTTTAGCAACACTAGGTCTTCATTGCGAAGAAGGCAATGGCACCCCACTCCAGTACTCTTGCCTGGAAAATCCCATAAATGGAGGAACCTGGAAGGCTGCAGTCCATGGGGTTGATGACGATGGAACACGACTGAGCAGCCTCACTTTCACTTTTCACTTTCATTCATTGGACAAGGAAATGGCAACCCACTCCACTGGTCTTGCCTGTAGAATCCCAGGGACGTGGGAGCCTGGTGAGCTGGCGTCTATGGGGTCACACAGAGTCGGGCACAACTGAAGTGACTTAGCAGCAGCAGCAGGTCTTCATTGCTGCTCAAGACTTCTCTATTTGCAGGGAGCAGGGGCTACTCTGTAATTGCAGTGTACTGGCTTTTCAATCCTGTGCTTCTGTTGATGTATATCACAGGCACTAGGGCACTCAGGCTCAGTTGTAGCCCACCGGCTTACTTGCCCTGGGGCATTTGCAATCTTCCCAAACCAGGTCTTAAGCACTGGATCAAAAGGAAAAACACTCTGGAAGGAATTTGAAATAAATCACTTTTACATGAAACTTGGCACCATGGCCTATTTATGAGGAGACTGAAAGAGGATTGTCCCTGCTTCAAACAACCTCCTGAGATCAGGAATGATTGAGGTTCCCCTCCCAAGTGTTCCTAGAGAATCTTGAAGCTATCCTGCCATGTGGCTTTGTTTTTGCTTCAGTTTCTGAATCCCACACTAGAGCACAGCTTCCAGAGGGCAGGGCTGTCACTTGACTCACTTCTAAGTATATGACAGTAGATATCGTCTCACTCAGACCCTAATGTCAAGACAAGGCTAACACAAAGATCAGTTATTCTATTATGAGTGTTAGGTTACAGGTTCAACGACTGTAACCAAACCCTAAATAACATTATCTTAAATACAATACAATTTCACTTATCTGTCATATAATGCCAGTGCAGGTCTCTCCACAGAGATGAGGGCCCACTTCTTTCTTGTCACATCTTCCACCTGTGCTACTTACCTCTGGTTTAACATGGCTGCTCCAGCTCCTGTCATTATATCTACATTACAGCTAGTGGGACAAAAAAATAATATTTCCATTTGGAACTTACATATCACCTCTACTCAAATTCCATGGTCATGGCAAACCTGGAGTTTGGTGGGAACACAGAAGGGCAGGGGAATATGGTCCTACTTCAGAACATTCATGATGAGTAACAAGGGCCACTATCGTTCATTCATGTCTCTGTAATTCATTCTTCTTTGGTTCTCCCCACACAGCTCTCAGTCTGTTATGGCCTGTAGATCTGGATATGGATGAGGTTATAAGAGAGGACATGGCCCAGGCTGTACAAATATGGAGAAAACAAGAATGGAAAGAAGATAAGAAAATATAACAATGTAAAATCTAAAGGAAAGAATGTTTAGAGTCATAATTTTGCATTTATACAATTTAGATATAATGGTTTATAAATAAATTTATAAAATAAAAAATAGAGAAATGTAAAATATAAATATATTCACTAAACCCAACTAAACAATAAGGCTATATCATATTAAACACATAGTAGTATCAGGATTGTTTGGATGCCCATTGAAAAAAACTAAAACAACCATAACTTTAACAAGATAAACTTGATTTTTCTCTCCCACTGAAACAAAGCTGGAGTTGGGCCAGCCAGAGCTTGGGCGGTATCCATCTCCAAGGTTACATGATTGCCAAATACAACTATAGGAGTTCCAGAAATCACAACTAAAATCCAAGACGACAGTTAGGAAGAAAGTAGGGAAAGGAAGAGTCCCATCTCTCAGCTAAATCAGCTCCTTGAAAGCAGTCTTCTAAGAAATCCCTTTTACAGATCTGCTTGCATCTCTGAATCACCAGTCATGACTAAGAGCATGGGTGGGCAGGAAACGCAGTCCTGTAGCTACTGTGCTCATGGCTATATAACAAACTATTTTCAGTTTTGAAAGAGAAGCAGGGAATAGATCATTTTGTAGGCAGCCTGTATCGCCTGGCTTAAAGAATAGCAACAACAACAGAAAAGAATGGAATACGCTGAACATCTGGGCACAGTGTGGGAGCCAAGTCAGGCACAAGACAAGGGTGTCCACTTTCACTGCTACTATTCAACATTGTTCTGGAAGTATTGGCCACTCAGTGAAATCAGAGCAGGAAAAGAAATAAAATGAATCCAAATTGGAAAAGAAGAAGTAAAACTCTCACTGTTTGCAGATGACATGATCCTCTACCTAGAAAACCCTAAAGTATCCACCAGAAAACTACTAGAGCTAATCAATGAATATAGCAAATTGCAGGGTATAAAATCAACACACAGAAATCCCTTGCATTCCTATATACTAATAATGAGAAATTAAGGAAACAATTCCATTCACCATTGCAATGAAAAGAATAAAATACTTAGGAATATAGCTACCTAAAGAAATTAAAGGCCTATATATAGAAAACTATTAAACATTGGTGAAAGAAATCAAAGAGGACACTAATAGATGGAGAAATATACCATGTTCATGAATCGGAAGAATCAATATAGTGAAAATGAGTATACTACCCAAAGTGATCTACAGATTCAATGCAATCCTTGTCAAGCTACCAGCGGTATTTTTCATAGAGCTAGAACAAATAATTTCACAATTTGAACAGAAATACAAAAAACCTCAAATAGCCAAAGCAATCTTGAGAAAGAAGAATGGAACTGGAGGAATCAACCTGCCTGACTTCAGGCTCTACTACAAAGCCACAGTCAACAAGACAGTATGGTACTGGCACAAAGACAGAAATATAGATCAATGGAACAAAATAGAAATCCCAGAGATAAATCCACACACCTATAGACACCTTGTCTTCGACAAAGGAGGCAAGAATATACAGTGGATTAAAGACACTCTTCAACAAGTGGTGCTGGGAAAACTGATCAACCACTTGTAAGAGTATGAAACTAGGACACTTTCTAATACCATACACAAAAATAAACTCACAATGGATTAAAGATCTAAACGTAAGACAAGAAACTATAAGACTCCTGGAGGAGAACATAGGCAAAACACTCTCCGACATACATCACAGCAGCATCCTCTATGATCCACCTCCCAGAATACTGGAAATAAAAGCAAAAATAAACAAATAAGATCTAATTAAAATTAAAAGCTTCTACACAACAAAGGAAACTATAAGCAAGATGAAAAGACAGCCTTCGGAATGGGAGAAAATAATAGCAAATGAAGCAACTGACAAACAATTAATCTCAAATGTATACAAGCAACTTATGCAGCTCAATTCCAGAAAAATAAACGACCCAATCAAAAAATAGGCCAAAAAACTAAACAGACATTTCTTGAAAGAAGACATACAGATGGCTAACAAACACATGGAAAAATGGTCAACATCACTCATTATCAGAGAAATGCAAATCAAGACCACAATGAGGTACCATTTCACACCAGTCAGGATGGCTGTGACCCAAAAGTCTTCAAGCAATAAATGCTGGAGAGGGTGTGGAGAAATGGGAACCCTCTTACACTGTTGGTGGGAATGCAAACTAGTACAGCCACTATGGAGAACGCTGTGGAGATTCCTTAAAAAACTGGAAATTGAACTACAATATGACCCAACAATCCCACCTCTGGGCATACACACCGAGGAAACCAGAATTGAAAGAGACACGTGTACCCCAATGTTCATTGCAGCACTGTTTATAATAGCCAGGACATGGGAACAACCTAGATATCCATCAGCAGACGAATGGATAAGAAAGCTGTGGTACATATGCACAATGGAGTATTACTCAGCCATTAAAAAGAAAGCACTTGAATCCGTTCTAATGAGGTGGATGAAACTGGAGCCTATTATACAGAGTGAAGTAAGCCAGAAAGAAAAACACCAATACAGTATACTAACACATATATATGGAATTTAGAAAAAAGGTAATGATAACCCTATATACATGAAAGCAAAAGAGACACAGATATATAGAACAGACTTTTGGACTCTGTGGGAGATGGAGAGGGTGGGATGATTTGGAAGAATGGCAATGAAACATGAATACTATCATGTAAGAAACGAATCGCCAGTCTAGGTTTGATACAGGATGCTAGGGGCTGGTACACTGGGATGACCCAGAGAGATGATATGGGGAGGGAGGTGGGAGGGGCTTCAGGATTGGGGACTCATGTACACCCGTGGTGGATTCATGTCAATGTATGGCAAAGCCAATACAGTATTGTAAAGTAAAATAAAGAAAAAAAAAAAAAAAAAAGAAAGAAAGAAAGAAAGAAAGGAGCAACAATGAGAAACAGCTAGGTGGATCTGAACTGTGCATCGGAAAATAGAAGCAGACTGGTCAGTAGAGATATTCTAAGGAATGACATGAGGATTACACATACCATATGACCCAATTGGTTTTGAAAACAGCTTTTCCAAACCAGGTTCCAAATCTCACTTAATTCTTCAGCTTCTAAATACCTTCTCTTTATTACCTCGCATTCTTACCTACCTGTCTCATCTTCTTTATTTCTGTTCACATCACTTCTCCATCTAGTCCACCAGCATTACAAGATCCAGCATTGAGAACTTAGCAACACTTTCTAGAAGTGGGTAGACACACAATGACTATTTCTACTTTAGTATTTGTTTGTCTTGATCAAGGTCTTTTGAAAAGACTGAAATCGCTAGAGTTATTGAGATCTCACATTTCCTCTAAAATCCCAATCAAGAATGTGACTTCCTTGGACCTGGAGGGGATGCTTACTTTTGGATCCACAGGTCTTAGCAGCACAGTAAGTCCTCTGTATATGAACAAGTTACATTTGAAAAGGGTGTTCAAAAATCCAAATTTCTTCATAAATCCAGCAAAGTTACTTAGGTAGCCAACGAAGACAATTGGCTATATATTACTGTAGTTTCATAGCTTTATGATACTTTTCACACAAATAATACATTAAAAGCAAACACAAACAATAAAAGAAACATTTTTAATTTTGCAGTACCTGGATAGGTCTTGGCAACCCTCTCCAGTATTCTTGTCTGGAGAATCTCCATGGTAAGAGGACCCTGGCGGACTGCAGTCCATATGTTGAAAATTCAGACACAGCTGAGCATCTAAGCACACTTTTAAAAATAGAATATTAGTACCATCTACATTACCACTGCATTTATGCTTCCTTTCAGGCAGTGTTGGCTTGACGTAAAAGTCTTGCATTAAAAAAAAAAAAAAAAAGTCTTGCATTATTGTACTCCATACAGCTCCGTACAGTAAAGTACACAAATGCACACCAACTTGTCTTGGATGTGCCTATGACAGTGTGTGTCAGATCTGTGAACTAAGTGATGTGATTGCACATGCAAATGTACTTTTACATGTTTGAAAGTTTTCAACTTGAATGTTTGTATGTAACAAACTTTCTACACAGGTTTTCAGTGAATGTATGTATGAAGGAACAAGAGATGAAAGAAAGGAGCTCCCTGTTCTTTCCATTTTTGCATGTATTATGGCCACTCTGAATAGGAATTTCATTGGGTGTAATTTAGGCCCCATGTATGGGAACATGGCTGCAAGTGACAGAGGACCAGGAACCCAGGAGGTAGGACAAGAGCTATGGTTGGTTGAAAAGAGCCAAGAGTGAGAAATAGGAGGAAAGTTTTCACTAGTTTATGTGAAAGACTCAGCAAATATCATCCAGATTTCTGTGTAGTGATTGAGCTGTGGTTTAGAGGATCAGTCCCAGTTGCCCAGGATGAGCAAGAGAGAAGAGAGAGGAGACTGAACCGTGAAAATCAAACATGTATGTCTAGTATTGTCTATGTATACCAAGTATGTCTAGTATTGAAGAGATATAAGTCCTGTCATTTTACTTGGTCCCTCCTGAGAAGAATTAGAGTTTTAAAAGAGGGAAGGTCCTCGCGATGCTAGCACCTTCTTCTTTTGTCCAGTGAACATTGATTTCTAATGCCATTTCTTTATAAACAGAGGATGTACGTTGTATGATTAAAGTCTTCTAATTTACTGTTCCATATAAACTTCTGGTGCTGTTCTGTGCCCAGGCACGTGGGGCCCTGGGGCCTGGCAGGCTCTCTTTTGGCTGCAATATGCAGTGTATGTGGATCTGCTGTCGTCTGGGCCCTGGGGTATATCTTCATTCTGGGTTCACATCGGAGCAGTTAACTCTAGTTGGGTTTAATTCGATCATCTTGCTCTTTATCTTCATTTTGTCCCATTTTCTTTCTTTCCATGTCTCTTTATATTGCTGACTTCTTTGTGACAGAGTAGTTTTTATAATTCCCTTTTATAGGCTTTGTCATTTTATTAACTGTAACTGTTTTTAAGTAGTTTTAAGATCCATGGTATGCATCTTTAACTTGCCAGTCTATCATTATTATGATATTATTAAATTATTTATTTATTTATCATTTCTTTATTTGTACTGGATCTTAGTGTGACATGCAAAATCTTCTTTGTAGTAGGGACTCTCTATTTGAGGAGGGCAAGCTAAGTACTTGCAGCGTATAAACTCTATTTGAGACATGCAGGCTTAGTTGCTCAGTGGCATGTGTGAGCTTAGTTCTCTGGCAAAGCAACAAACCTTTGCCTTTTGCAAGTGTTTTTCATTGCAAAGCAGATCCTTAACCACTGGACCACCAAGGAAGTCCATATATTTACAATTTAATACATATTACATGTTTATCATTTTGGGTATGTTCATTCCCTCTGTAGATCCAAATTTTCACTTTGTTTTAATTTCCTTCTGACTTGAGACCTTTTATAAAAGGTCTGTTGGTGGTGATGCAGTCTTGTAGTTGTTGTAAGACTGAGAAAGTATTTTATCTTATTTTTGATATGTGTTTTTCTTGGGTATAGAATTCTGAGTCAATTATATTTCTCTCAGCATTTAAGATGTGATGCCAGTGTTCCCAGGCTAACATTGTTTCATTTGCCTAATCTGCTGTCATCCCCATTTTTTGTTCTACTGTGTCTGTTTTTCCTTCAGGTTACATTTCTTTGGTTCATTGCCTTAAACCATGAATTATGATGTGCATTTGTATAGTTGTCATATTTCTTGTCCTTGAATTAATTGAACATCTGTGTTAATGAGTTTAAAGTTTTCATTATACCTGGACATTTTTCAGCCAGTAATTATAAAGTTATTTGCTCTATTCTCCAGTCTTTCATTTCCTGTGGAATTCTATTTACATATATTTTATCACTCTTAAACTTACTTCAAATCTCTGTGATGCACAATTTATTTATTTTTCCCCACAGTCTTTGCATTTCTATTTTACTTGTGTCTATTTAACATACTCAATATTCTTCAGCTTCCTGAATAGAAGTATTATTGATATAGTAAGCATTTTAATGCCCTTCACTGCTAATTATGTAATATATATTTTACTTGTGTTTTTACTAATTGATTTTTCCCTCATTATGGATATTTTCTTGCTTCTTTACACATCTGGATATTTTTTCTTTTTAAATTCATTTATTTATCTTAGTCAGAGGATGATTACCTTACAAAATTGAGATGAAACTAAAACAAATATTTTCACAATTTATATGGAAATTTTAAATTGGTTTGTGGATGTGGTCACTTTACCTTTGGATGCTGGATATTTTTTTACTTTTTATAAATTATTCCTTTCACTGTTCACAAACACTGTTAATTTCTTGGAAACAATTGCATGTTTGGAAGGCTTGCTGTAAAGTTTTTTCAGCTGAGATGAAACCAGCCTTTAGACCAGGTTTATTATTCCCCACTAGCAAGGCAATATTGTCTTCAGGGTCCTATTTATCTCATGGGAATTATGAGTAATTTCAGGGGCAGTCCGAAGATGGTGGAGGAATAGAACAGGAGACCACTTTCTCCCCAACAAAGTCATTAAAAGAACACTTGAACTGAAAAAGAACATTTGAGCCATTTTGTGGCTGAGTAAATGCCACAAAACAACTTCCAAAAACAGGCAGAGGACATCAGTCACCCAGAAAAGCAGCCCACTGTTTTTGAAAGGAGGTAGGAAAAATGTGACAGATAAAAAAGAGAGACAAAAGAGGTAGGGACGAAGATCCGCCTCAGGAAGGAAGTCTTTAAAAAGAGAGAAGTTTCCAAACACCAGGAAACACTCTCACTGGTGAGTCTGTGGCAAGCCTTGGAACCTCAGAGGGCAACATAACTGGGAGGAAAAATAAATAAATAATTTAAACCCACAGATTACATCCCCAACTGTAACTCCCAGTGGAGAAGCAGTGCAGACACCTGCATCCGCCACTAGCAAGCGGAGGCTGGGCATGGAGGTGTGGGCTGCATTGCTTAATGTAAGGACTAGGCCTGAATGCTCCGAAGGCAATCTGAGGGAACTAAGTTGAGATAGCAAACCAGACCCTGGGATAGCTACCCCAGTGAAAAGCCCTAAACTAAGACACCACCAGGCCTGTTCACAGAACAAAGGACTGAGCAGAGCTAGCCTGCTGTGGACTGGCCCATCCCCTGCTAGAGACAGGCAGGTGAGGGGAGCCAGAGCCAAAAGGGGGCAATCGTGGCCCCAGAGAGGCATCATCTACCAAACTGCAAGGAGGCTTGATTGCTAACAAAGACTCCTTGGTATTATGGATGGTCAACATCCGCTTGAGAAAGTGCACCTGTTGTACACCCAGAAAACCGAGCAGCAGGGATAGAAGAAGAGATAAGTGGCAGCGACCACACTCGACAAACACCTGGTCCCCTGAGCGGTTCAGACCTGGGAAGGGCACACAAGGCAGGCTCAACTGAGTCTGCACTTTTGAGGAGTACCTGAGTACCTGAACCTGAGTGGCTTAGACCTGGGAAGTGCATGCAGCCCAGGGCTGGACTCAGACAGTGCCTGGCAGAGCAACCTAGAGCCTGAGCAGTGTAGTCTGTGAAAGCACACACGCCATGAGCGGGGGCAAACCCAGTGTGCCTGAGACACTGGGAGCACTCCCCACACACGCCAGTGATATTTGTTGGATGTGTTCCTCCCTCCCCACAGCACGACTGAACAAGTGAGCCTAAAAAATTGTCCACCACCACCCCCTTGGGTCAGGGCAGAAATTAGACACTGAAGAGACCAGTAAACAGAAGAAGCTAAAACAGAGGGAACCGCCCTGGAAGAGATAGATACAATAGATTAAAACCCTACAGTTAGCACCGACTACATAGATCTTGAGAAGTATAAGCTGGATGAAGGAACTATTTGAAAGTGAACTGACCCCCACACTGTTCACAATGACACCAGACAAAGTCCTAGATATATTTGTACTACTTTCATTCTTTAAATTTTTTTTAATTTTTAAGTCCTCTACTACTCCTTTAATTTTCATTTATATAACTTACTATTACTTTGAAAAAAAGACCATATATATATATATATATATATATATATATATACATATAATAATTTTTGTAACATTTTTTCTTTTTTTTTTTCATTGAAACATGTATAATATCATATATGAAACAAGTCACCAGTCCAGGTTTGATGCATGATACTGGATTCTTGGGGCTGGTACACTAAGATGATCCAAAGGGATGGTATGGGGAGGGAGGAGGGAGGGGTGTTCAGGATGGGGAACACGTGTTTTTTTCCTTTAATATTGTATTTTTGAGAATCCAACCTCTACTCTAGATTTTTAATTTTTGCTTTTTGGTATTTGTTAGCAATTTTCTACCTTTAAGAACCCAATCTTCAGTAACCAGTTTTACTTGGGAGCAAGATCACTGGCTTGATTTCTCTCTCCCTCTTTGGATCTTCTTTTTCTCCACCAGGTCGCCTCTATCTTCTCCCTCCCCCTTCTCTTCTCTACCCAACTCTGTGAGTCTCTTTGTGTGTTCCAGACTGTGGAGAGCACTTAGGTAACTGATTACTGGCTGGATCTGTCTCTCTCCTTTTGATGCCCCCCTTTATCCGCCTAGACACCTCTGTCTCCTTCCTCCCTCTTCTCTCCTCTGTGTAACTTTGTGAACATCTCTGAGGGATCGAGACTGTGGAGAGCACATCAGTTCAGTTCAGTTCAGTCGCTGGGTCATGTCAGACTCTGCAACCCCATGAATTGCAGCAAGCCAAGCCTCCCTGTGAATCACCAACTCCTGGGGTTTACTCAAACTCATGTCCATCGAGTAGGTGATGCCATCCAGACATCTCATCCTCTGTCATCCCCTTCTCCTCCAGACCCCAAACCCTCCCAGCATCAGAGTGTTTTCCAGTGAGTCAACTCTTCACATGAGGTGGCAAAAGTACTGGAGTTTCAGCTTTAGCATCATTCTTTACAAACACCCAGGGATGATCTCCTTCAGGAAGGACTGGTTGGATCTCCTTGCAGTCCAGGGGATTTTCAAGAATATTCTCCAATACCACAGTTCAAAAGCATCAATTCTTCAGCACTCAGCTTTCTTCACAGTCCAACTCTCACATCCATACATGACGACAGGAAAAACCATAGCCTTGACTAGATGGACCTTTGTTGGCAAAGTAGTATCTCTGCTTTTCAATATGTTATATATGTTGGTCATAACTTTCCTTCCAAGGAGTAAGCATCTTTTAATTTCATGGCTGCAATCACCATCTGCAGTGATTTTGGAGCCCCTATAAACAAGTCTGACACTGTTTCCACTGTTTCCCCATCTATTTCCCATGAAGTGATGGGGCCAGGTGCCATGATCTTCATTTTCTGAATGTTGAGCTTCAATCCAACATTTTCGCTCTCCTCTTTCATGTTCATCAAGAGGCTTTTTAGTTCCTCTTTACTTTCTGCCATAAGGTTGGTGTCATCTGCATATCTGAGGTTATTGATATTTCTCCTGGCAATCTTGATTCCAGCTTGTGTTTCTTCCAGCCCAGCGTTTCTGATGATGTACTCTGCATATAAGTGAAATAAGCAGGGTGACAATATGCGGCCTTGACATACTCCTTTTTTAGAGAAGTGACTACTGGTTAGCTTGCTCTCTCTCCTTTTGATTCCCCCCTTTATCCCCCTGGACACCCCTGTCTCCTTCCTCCCTCTTCTCTTCTCTGCGTAACCTTGTGAACATCTCTGAGAGATCCAGACTGTGGAGAGCACATAAGGAAGTGATTACTGGCTAGCTTGCTGTCTCCTCTTTTGATTTCCCCTCTTCTACTCCTGGTCACCTCTATCTCCTACCTCCCTCTTCCCTTCTCCATGTAACTCTGTGAACCTCTCTGGGTGTCCCTTACTGCGGAGAAACTTTTCATTTTTAACCTAGATGCTTTATCATATGTGCTGTATAGATGGAGAAGTCTTGAGGCTACTGTAATTATAAGACTGAACACCAGAGGCAGGAGTCTTAAGTCCAAATCCTGAGAACACCAGAGAACTCCTGACTCCAGGGAACATTAATTGATAGGAGCTCATCAAATGCCTCCATACCTACATTGAATTCAAGTACCACCAAAGGGCCAACAATTCCAGAGCAAGGCATACCACGCAAAATTTCCAGCAACACAGGATCATAGCCCTGAGTTTCAATATACAGGCTGCCCAAAGTCACTCCAAACCCATTGACATCTCATAATTCATTACTGGACATTCCATTGAACTTCAGAGAGAAGAAACCCAGCTCCACCCACCAGAACAACGACACAAGCTTTCCTCACCAGGAAACCTTAACAAGCCACCCATCCAACCCCATCCACAGTGAGGAAATGCCACAATAAGTAGAACTTCACAAACTGTCAGAATATGGAAAGGTGACCCCAAATAGCAATATAAACAAGATGAAGAGGCAGAGAAATACCCAGCCCGTACAGGAACAGGATAAATGTCCAGCAAACCAAACAAAAGAGGAAGAGATAAGGAATCTACCTGATAAAGAATTCCCAATAATGATAGTGAAAATGATCCAAAATCTTGAAAACAGAAAGGAATTACAGATAAACAGCCTAGAGACAAGGACTGAGAAGATGCAAGAAAGGTTTAACAAGGACCTAGAAGAAATAAAAAAGAGTCAATATATAATGAATAATGCAATAAATGAGATCAAAAACATGCTGAAGGGAACCAAGCGTAGAATAACAGAAGCCGAAGATAGGATAAGTGAGGTAGAAGATAGAATGGTAGAAATCAATGAAACAGAGAGGAAAAACAAAAAAACGGATTAAAAGAAATGAAGACAATTTCAGAGACCTCTGGGACAATGGTAAATGCCCCAACATTCGAATCATAGGAGTCTCAGAAAAAGAAGACCAAAAGAAAGACCATGAGAAAATACTTGAGATAATAGTTCAAAACTTCCCTAAATTGGGAAAGGAAATAATCGCACAAGTCCAAGAAATCCAGAGAGTCCCAAAAAGGATAAACACAAGGCTAAACACAAAAAGACACATATTAATCAAATTAACAAAGATTAAACACAAAGAACAAATATTAAAAGCAGCAAGTGAAAAACAACAAATAGCACACAATGGGATTCCCATAAGGATAACAGCTGATCTTTGAATAGAAACACTTCAGGCCAGGAGGGAATGTCAGGGGATACTTAAAGTGGTGAAAGGAATAAAAACCTACAGCCCAGATTACTGTACCTAGCAAGGATTTCATTCAAATATGAAGGAGAAATCAAAAGCTTTACAGACAAGCAAAAGCTGAGATAATTCAGCACCACCAAACCAGTCCTCCAACAAATAGTAAAGGATTTCTCTAGACTGGGAACACAGAAAGGGTATATAATCTCGAACCCCAAATAATAAAGTAAATGGCAATGGGATCATACTTATCAATAATTACATTAAATGTAGATGGGTTGAATGCCCCAAACAAAAGACAAAGACTGGCTGAATGGATACAAAAACCAGATCACTATATAAGTTGTCTACAAGAGACCCACCTCGAAACAAGGGACACATACAGACTGAAAGTGAAGGGCTGGAAATAGACATCTCACGCAAATAAAGACCAAAAGAAAGCAGGATTAGCAATACTCATATCAGATAAAATAGACTTTAAAATAAAGGCTGTGAAGAGAGACAAAGAAGGACATTACATAATGATCAAAGGATCAATCCAAGAAGAAGATATAACAATTATAAATATAAATGCACCCAACATAGGAGCACTGCAATATGTAAGACAAATGCTAACAAGTATGAAAGAGGAAATAAACAATACTACATAATAGTGGGAGACTTTAATTCCCCACTCACACCTATGGACAGATCAACTAAACAGAAAATTAACAAGGAAACACAAATTTTAAATGATACAATAGACCTGTTAGACCTAATTGATATTTATAGGACATTTCACCCCAAAAGAATGAAGTTGATCTTTTTCTCAAGTGCTCACGAAAAATTCTCCAAGATAGGTCACATCCTGGGCCATAAATCTAGCCTTGGTAAATTCAAAAAAAAATTGAAATACTTCTAAGCATCTTTTCTGACCACAAGCAGTAAGATTAGATCTCAATTACAGGAGGAAAATTAACACACAATGATGAATAACCAACAAATCACAGAAGAAATCAAAAAAGAAATCAAAATATGCATAGAAAGGAATGAAAATTACAACACAACAACCCAAACCCTGTGGGGCACTGTAAAAGCAGTGCTAAGGGGAAAGTTCATAGCAATACAGGCTTACCTCAAGAAACAAGAAATAAGTCAAATAAATAACCTAACTCTACACCTAAAGCAACTAGAAAAGGAAGAAATGAAGAACCCCAGGGTTAGTAGAAGAAAATAAATCTTCAAAAATCAGGCAGAAATAAATGTAAACAAAACAAAACAGACCATAATCAACAAAGCCAAAAACTGGTCCTTTGAGAGGATAAATAAAATTGGCAAACCATTAGCCAGACTCATCAAGAAACAAAGGGAGAAAATTCAAATCAACCAAACTAGAAATGAAATGGAGAGATCACAACAGACAAAACAGAAATACAAAGGATCATAAGAGACTACTATCAGCAACTATATGCCGATAAAATGGACAACTTGGAAGAAATGGACAAATTTTTAGAAAAGTACAACTTTCTAAAACTGAAAGGAAGAAATAGATAATCTTAACAGACACATCACAAGTACAGAAACTGAAACTGTAATCAGAAATCTTTCAGCAAACAAAAGCCCAGGACCAGACAGCTTCACAGCTGAATTCTACCAAAAATTTAGAGAAGAACTAACAGCTATCCTACTCAAACTCTTCCAGAAAATTGCAGAGGAAGGTAAACTTCCAAACTCATTCTATGAGGCCACCATCACCCTAATAACAACACCTGAAAAAGATGCCACACAAAAAATAAAACTATAGGCCAATATCACTGATGAACATAGATGCAAAATCTTGAACAAAATTCTAGCAATAAGAATCCAGCACACATTAAAAAGATTATACATCATGACCAAGTGGGCTTTATTCCAGGGATGCAAGGATTCTTCTGTATGGGCAAATCAATCAATGTAATAAACCACAATAACAAATTGAAAAATAAAAGACATATGATTATCTCAATAGAAGCAGAGAAAGCCTTTGTCAAAATTCAACATCCATTTATAATAAAAACCCTCCAGAATGCAGGAATAGAAGAAACATACCTCAACATAATCAAAGCTATATATGACAAACTCACAACATACATTAATTATCCTCAATGGGGAAAAATTGAAAGTATTTCCCCTAAAGTCAGGAACAAGACAAGGGTGCCCACTTCACCACTACTATTAAAAATACTTTTGGAAGTATTGGCCACAGCAATCAGAACAGGAAAAGAAATAAAAGGAATCCAAACTGGGAAAGATGATGTAAAACTCTCACTGTTTGCACATGACATGATCCTCTATATAGAAAACCCTAGAGAATCCACCAGAAAATCACTAGATATAATCAATTAATATAGTAAAGTTGCAGGATATAAAATCAAGACACAGAAATCCCTTGCCTTCATATACACTAATAACAAGCAAATAAAAAGAGAAATTAAGGAAACAATTACATTCATCATTGCAACGAAAAGGATAAATGCTTAGGACTATATCTACCTAAAGAAACTACAAACCTATATATAGAAAACTATAAAACACTGGTGAAAGATATCAAAGAAGAAACTAATAGATGGAGAAATATACTGTGTTCATGGATTAGAAAAATCAGTAGAGTGGAAATGAGTATACTAACCAAAACAATCTATAGATTCAATGCAAACCCTATCATGAGATCAATGGTATTTTTCACAGAGCTAGAACAAATAATTTCACAATTTGTAAGGAAATAGTAAAAACCTTGAATAGCGGAAGCAATCTTGAGAAATAAGAATGGAACTGGAGGAATCTATCTGACTGACTTCAGGCTCTACTACAAAGCCACAGTCATCAAGACAGTATGGTACTGGCACAAAACAGGAATATAGATAAACGGAACGAAGTAGAAACCCCAGAGGTAAATCCACACACCTATGGACAACTTATATTTGACAAAGGAGACAAGAATATACAATGGGAGAAAAGACAATCTCTTTAACAAGAATTGCTGGGAAAACTGGTCAACCACTTGTGAAAGAATGAAACTAGAACACTTTCCAACACCATACACTAAAATAAACTCAAAATGGATTAAAGATCTAAACGTACAACCAGAAACTATAAGACTCTTAGTGGAGAACATAGGCAAAACACTCTACAACATAAATCACAGCAGGATCCTCTATGATCCACCTCACAGCATATTGAAAATAAAAGCAAAAAGAAAACAAGTGGGACGTAATTAAATTTAAAGCTTTTGCACAATAAAGGAAACTATAAGCAATGTGAAAAGACAGCCTTCAGAATGGGAGAAAATAATAGCAAATGAAGCAACTGACAAATAATTAATCTCAAAAATATACAAGAAACTCCTGCAGCTCAATTCCAGAAAAATAATCGACCCAATCAAAAAAAAGGGGGGGGGAGGCCAAAGAACTAAACAGACATTTCTCCAAATAAGACATACAGATGGCTAACAAACACATGAAAAGTTGCTCAACATCACTCATTATCAGAGAAATGCAAATCAAAACCACAATGAAGTGCCATTTCACGCCAGTCAGATTGGTTGCTATCCAAAAGCCTACTAGCAGTAAATGCTGGAGAGGGTGTGGAGAAAAGGGAACCCTCTTACACTGTTGGTGGGAATGCAAACTAGTACAGCCACTATGGAGAACGCTGTGGAGATTCCTTATAAAACTGGAAATTGAACTGCCATACAACCCAGCAATCCCACTGCTAGGCATATACACCAAGGAAACCAGAACTGAAAGAGATACGTGTACCCCAATGTTCATCACAGCATTGTTTATAATAGCCAGGACATGGAAGCAACCTAGATACCCATCAGCAGATGAATGGATAACAAAGCTTTGGTACATATACACAATGGAGTATTACTCAGCCATTTAAAAGAATACATTTGAATCAGTTCTAATGAGGTGGATGAAACTGGAGCCTATTTTACAGAGTGAAGTAAGCCAGAAAGAAAAACACCAATACAGTATACTAACACATATATATGGAATTTAGAAAGATGGTAACAATAACCCTGTATGCAAAACAGCAAAAGAGAGACAGATGTGTAGAACAGTCTTCTGGACTCTGTGGTAGAGGGCGAGGGTGGGATGATTTGGGAGAATTGCATTGAAACATGTATATTATCATACGTGAAATGAATTGCCAGTCCAGGTTCGATGTATGATACAGGATGCTTGGGGCTGGTGCACTGGGATGACCCAGAGGGATGGTAAGGGGAGGGAGGTGGGAGGGGGTTCAGGATGGGGAAGACATGTACACCCATGGTGGATTCATGTCAATGTATGACAAAATCAACACAATATTGTAATTAGCCTCCAATTAAAATAAATAAATTTATATTAAAATGGGTTATTTTCACGCTGGTGGGTGGGGGCGTAATTAGACTTGGTGCAATTTGAGACTCAAGGATTGTTCCCTATAATTAAGACAAGTATTATCAACTCTCTGCTAAAAGCTGGAAGAGTATCACCTGAACCTTGCCACTGTTGTCTTTATGTAGCTTTCTCCTATGAACTCTAAATATGTATGTAGAGTCATAAATCTCTCTTCCTGGGGAGACTGTTTGTCTCTGCCTAGGTACACTTTCCATGTATGTGTTGAAAACTACTTCTAGAGTCGGGGCAATTGTAGAACTCTCCTTGCTTGCTCCTCGCCTCAGGAATCCATTATCTGCGGCCAGATGTTTGATGTAAAGCAATGCTATTTCATTTGTCTTTTCTATTTAGGAGTTACTTGAGACAGGAGGATAAATGCGTCCTTTACTCCTTCATGTCGACCAAAATGGAGGTCCCCTTGCAATCAGAACTCAGTGAAAGTCTTGTGAATGCTAGGCACTGACTTCTGTGCATGGGTGCAAACTTGATTGGGGATACTTGTCGGGGCCTTAGGGAGCCCCAGTCTTCCTGAGAAACATGCCCATTTCATATAGTATTTGCTATGTGGTATGTTCAGTTCAGTTCAGTCGCTCAGTCATGTCCGACTTTTTGCAACCCCATGGACTGCAGCACGCCAGGGCTCGCTATTCTTCACCAACTCCTGGAGCTTGGGCAAACTCATGTCCATCGAGTGGGTGATTCCATCCAACCATCTTATCCTCTGTCATCCTCTTCTCTTTCTAACTTCAATCTTTCCCAGTAACAGGGTCTTTTGTAATGAGTCAGTTCTTCAAATTCAGTTCCGTCCAGTTCAGTTCAGTCGCTCAATCGAGTCTGACACTTTGCGACCCCATGAATCCCAGCACGCCAGCCTCCCTGTTCATCACCATCTCCCGGAATTCACTCAGACTCATGTCCATCGAGTCTGTGATGCCATCCAGCCATCTCATCCACGACCATCGCTTTCTCCTCCTGCCCCCAATCTCTCCCAGCATCAGAGTCTTTTCCAATGAGTGAACTCTTTGCATGAGGTGGCCAAAGCACTGGAGTTTCAGCTTTAGCATCATTCCTTCCAAAGAAATCCCAGGGTTGATCTCCTTCATAATGGATTGGTTGGATCTCCTTGCAGTCCAAGGGACTCTCAAGAGTTCTCTCCAGCACCACAGTTCAAAAGCATCAATTCTTCGCTCAGCCTTCTTCACAGTCCAACTCTCACATCCATACATGACCACTGGAAAAACCATAGCCTTGACTAGACGGACCTTAGTCAGCAAAGTAATGTCTCTACTTTTGAATATGCTATCTAGGTTGGTCATAACTTCTTCCAAGGAGTAAGCGTCTTTTAATTTCATGGCTGCAGTCACTATCTGCAGTGATTTTGGAGCCCCAAAAAATAAAGTCTGACACTCTTTCCACTGTTTCCCCATCTATTTCCCATGAAGTGATGGGACCAGAGGCCATGATCTTCGTTTTCTGAATGTTGAGCTTTAAGCCAACTTTTTCACTCTCCTCTTTCACTTTCATCAAGAGGCTTTTTAGTTCCTCTTCACTTTCTGCCATAAGGGTGGTGTCATCTGCATATCTGAGGTTATTGATATTTCTCCCGGCAATCTTAATTCCAGCCTGTGTTTCTCCCAGTGCAGCATTTCTCATGATGTACTCTGCATATAAGTTAAATAAGCAGGGTGACAATATACAGCCTTGACGTACTCCTTTTCCTATTTGGAACCAGTCTGTTGCTTCCTGAAGTGCATACCAATTTCTCAAGAGGCAGGTTAAGTGGTCTGGTATTCCCATCTCTTTCAGAATTTTCCACAGTTTCTTGTGATCCACAGAGTCAAAGGCTTTGGTATAGTCAATAAAGCAGAAATAGATGTATTTCTGGAACTCTCTTGCTTTTTCCATGATCCAGCGGATGTTGGCAATTTGATCTCTCGTTCCTCTGCCTTTTCTCAAACCAGCTTGAACATCAGGGAGTTCACAGTTCATGTATTGCTGAAGCCTGGCTTGGAGAATTTTGAGCATTACTTTACTAGCATGTGAGATGAGTGCAATTATGTGGTAGTTTGAGCATTCTTTGGCATTGCCTTTCTTTGGGATTGGAATGAAAACTGACATTTTCCAGTCCTGTGGCCACTGCTGAGTTTTCCAAATTTGCTGACATATTGAGTGCAGCACTTTCACAGCATCATCTTTCAGGATTTGAAATAGCTCAACTGGAATTCCATCACCTCCACTAGCTTTGTTCATAGTGATGCTTTCTAAGGCCCACCTGACTTCCAGGATGTCTGGCTCTAGATTAGTGATCACATCATCATGATTATCTGGGTCATGAAGATCTTTTTTGTGCAGTTCTTCTTTGTATTCTGGCCACCACTTCTTAATATCTTCTGCTTGTGTTAGGTCCATACCATTTCTGTCCTTGATTGAGCCTATCTGTGCATGAAATGTTGCCTTGGTATCTCTAATTTTCTTGAAGAGATCTCTAGTCTTTCCCATTCTGTTCTTTTCCTCTATTTCTTTGCATTGATTGCTGAAGAAGTCTTTCTTGTCTCTTCTTTCTATTCTTTGGAACTCTGCATTTAGATGCTTATATCTTTCCTTTTCTCCTTTTTTTTTTCACTTCTCTTCTTTTCACAGCTATTTGTAAGGCCTTCTCAGACAGCCATTTTGCTTTTTTGCATTTCTTTTCGATGGGGATTGTCTTGATCCCTGTTTCCTGTACAGTGTCACGAACCTCATTCCATAGTTCATCAGGCACTCTATCTATCAGATCTAGGTCCTTAAATCTATTTCTCACTTCCACTGTATAATCATAAGGGATTTGATTGAGGTCATACCTGAATGGTCTAGCGATTTTCCCTATTTTCTTCAATTTAAGTCTGAATTTGGTAATAAGGAGTTCATGATCTGAGCCACAGTCAACTCCTGGTCTTGTTTTTGTTGACTGTATAGAGCTTCTCCATCTTTGGCTGCATAGAATATAATCAATCTGATTTCAGTGTTGACCCTCTGGTTATGTCCATGTGTAGAGTCTTCTCTTGCGTGGTTGGAAGAGGGTGTTTGCTATGACCAGTGCATTTTCTTGGCAAAACTCTATTAGTCTTTGCCCTGCTTCATTCCACATTCCAGGCCAAATTTTCCTGTTACTTCAGGTGTTTCTTGACTTCATATTTTTGCATTCCAGTCCCCTATAATGAAAAGGACATCTTTTTTGGGTGTTAGTTCTAAAAGGTCTTGTAGGTCTTCATAAAACCGTTCAACTTCAGCTTCTTCAGTGTTACTGGTTGGGGCACAGACATGGATAACTGTGATATTGAATGGTTTGCCTTGGAGACGAACAGAGATCATTCTGTCGTTTTTGAGATTGCATCCAAGTACTGCATTTCAGACTCTTTTATTGACCATGATGGCTACTCCATTTCTTCTGAGGGATTCCTGCCCGCAGTAGTAGATATAATGGTCATCTGAGTTAAATTCACCCATTCCAGTCCATTTTAGTTTGCTGATTCCTAGAATGTCGACGTTCACCCTTGCCATCTCTTGTTTGACCACTTCCAATCTGCCTTGATTAATGGACCTGACATTCCAGGTTCCTATGCAATATTGCTCTTTACAGCATTGGACCTTGCTTCTATCACCAGTCACATGCACAACTGGGTTTTGTTTTTGCTTTGGCTCCATCTCTTCATTCTTTCTGGAGTTACTTCTCCACTGATCTCCAATAGCATATTGGGCACCTAATGACCTGGGGAGTTCCTCTTTTGGTATCCTATCATTTTGCCTTTTCCTACTGTTCATGGGGTTCTCAAGGCAAGAATACTGAAGTGGCTTGCCATTCCCTTCTCCAGTGGACCACGTTCTGTCAGACCTCTCCACCATGACCGGCCCGTCTTGGCTTGCCCCACAGGCATGGCTTGGTTTCATCGAGTTAGACAAGGCTGTGGTCCTAGTGTGATTAGATTGACTAGTTTTCCGTGAGTATGATTTCAGTGTGTCTGCCCTCTGATGCCCTCTTGCAACACCTACCATCTTACTTGGGTTTCTCTTACCTTGGGTTTCTCTTCACATTAGTTGGCCAAAATGTTGTAGGTTCAAATTCAGCATCGGTCCTTCCAATGAATATTCATGTTTGATATCCTTTAGGGTGACTGGGTGGATCTCCTTGCAGTCTAAGGGACTCTCAAGAGTCTTGTCTACACCACAGTTGAAAACTATCAATTCTTCACCACTCACCATTCTTTATGGTGCAAATGTCATATCCATACATGACAACTGGAAAAATAATAGCTTTGATTATACTGAAATTTTCAACAAAGTAATGTCTCTAATTTTACAAAATGTGTATAGATATGTCATAATTTTTTTCTTCAAAGGAGCAAGCATCTTTTAAATTCACGGCTGCACTCATCATCAGCAGTGATGTTGGAGCCCCTAAAAATAAAGTATCTCACTGTTTCCATTGATTTCCCCATCTATTTGCCATGAAGTGATGAGACCAAATGCCATGATCTTCATTCTCTGAATGTGAAGTGTAAACCAGATGTTTCACTCTCCTCTTTCACTTTATCAAGAGGCTCTTTAATTCCTCTTCAATTACTTCTGTGAGGGTGGTGTCTTCTTCATATCTGAGGCTATTGGTATTTCTCCCAGAAATCTTGATGCCACCTTGTGCTTCATCCAGTTGGGCATTTCACATGACGTACTCTGCATATATGTTAAATAAGCAAGGTGACAATATACAGCCTTTATGTACTCCTTTCCCTATTTGGAACCAGTCTGTTGTTCCATGTTCAGTTCTACCTGCTGCTTCTTGACCTGCATACAGATTTCTCAGAAGGCAGGTAAGATGGTCTGGTATTCCCATCTCTGTAAGTTTTCCACAGTTTATTGTGATCCACATAGTCAAAGGCTTTTTCATGGTCAATAAAGTGGAAGTAGGTGTTTTTGAGGAATTCTCTTGCTTTTTCTATGATCCAATGAATGTTGACACTTTGATCTCTGGTTCCTCTGCCTTTTCTAAATCCAGTTTGAACATATGGAATTTCACAGTTTATGTCCTGTGAAGACTTGCTTGGAGAAATTACTTTGGTAGCATGTGAGATGAGTGAAACTGTGTGGTAGTTGAACATTCTTTGAAATCACCTTTCTTGGGATTGCAAGGAAAACGACCTATCCAATCCTGTGGCCACTACTGAGTTTTCCACATTTGCTGGCATATTGAGTGCAGCACTTTCACAGCATCATCATCCTTAGGATCTGATATAGCTCTACTGCAATGCCATCCCCTCCACTAGCTTTGCTCTTAGTGATACTTCTGAAGACACATTTAACTTTGCATTTCAGGATTGTTTAGCTCTAGGTGAGTGATCACACCATCGTGGTTATCTGTGTCATTAATATATTTTTTGTGCAGTTCTTCTATGTAGACATTACTATGTAGACATACTTCTAAGAGACATTACTTTACCAGCAAAGGTCTGTATAGTCAAAACTATGGTTTTACCAGAAATCGTGAGTGGATATGAAAGTTGGACCATAAAGAAATCTGAGTACCAAAGAACTGATGCTTTTAAACTGTGGTGTTGGACAAGACTTTTGAGAGCCCCTTGGACCTCAAGGAGATCCAACTGCTCCATGCTAAAGGATATAAGTCCTGAATATTCATTGGAAGGACCAATGCTGAAGCTGAACCTCCAATACTTTGGCCACCTGATGGGAAGAACTGACTCATTAGAAAAGACCCTGATGCAGGGAAATATTAAAGTCAGAAGGCAAAGGGGAAGACCAGCAGATGAAATTGTTGGGTGGCATCACCAGCCTGATGAGCATGTGTTTGAGCAAGCTCTGGGAGTTGGTGGTGGACAGGGAAACCTGGCATGCTGCACCCCATGATATAGCAAAGAGTTGGACATGACTGAGAGACTGAACTGAACTGATGTAGAGAGGCCATCAGGGAGCAGGCAGAAGTCTCTGGGGTCCAGTCAAGCCTGTGGCCCTGGTGGGAGTGGTGAAAGATTTAGGTGGAAGGGGAGGCTTCCCATCCTCTGGTGCAGGCCCTTGAATCCAAGGCAAGGAGCACAAGATTTTGAATGTGTTACCAAATATTGCTTTCTAAAAAAAAAAAAAAAACCATAAAAACTGTTTTCTGCAGGAGTGAGAACTTTGACTGAGTCTGTTCTCTAGATTTTACTGAGGGATGTGGAAGGGATCTGGAGTGGGCTGAGTCTGCAAAAATTAGGTGACCAGCTGCTGGAGGCCAGGCTTCTGACTGACATTCTGCACTAGATGGTAAACAAATCCAGAGAAAAAGTGTCCTTTCTGTAGAGTACATGCCAATGTATCACATTGTTTCAGCAGATCACTTCAATGGTGTTTTGGGACAAGCAAGAAATGCATGATGGGTGGTTTTCTTTTGTCAATTCCTTTGGGTAGTTAGATGACTAAATGTTTGGTTACTTAACTGCATGTTTGGAAGTATGTTTGGGAAAAAAAAACTAGATGAGGTCCACACATATTGCAATATTAAACAGCAAGCATAGGAAGGTTACTAAGGCAACTATAGGTAATTTAAACATGAGAGGCCAAATGGGGAAAGATTCATTTATCAGGCTGAGAATGGACTGTACAGGTTGCCATAGCTGTTGGTATGACAAGTATCCATAACAGCTACTTCTTTCTATGCTGGAGATGTGGGAAACTGACAAGACATCAAGAGCCTTTATGACTCTCCTTGCAGTGTGATTTCACGGGAGAAGTAGTTGACAAGGAAAGGCTGACTGGTAAGGCTGAGGAAGAGAGTAATCTGAACCAGTAATCATTAGCTTTTGTGGGAGCCCAGAAAACAGAAGCATCGGCTCAGTCAGAGTTCTGGGTCAGGGTTCTGAAATAGATGTCATTTGTCTTGAATCAATATTTAGCCTTTGGGATGGCAGCCATAACCTCTATACAGAAGATTTCCTTCTCCCCATGTGGCAGAATAATTCATATTTGTTCCAGACTCAGGAACCCAGGAAGCCCTCTCAGTGCCACTTGCCCCTTGCAGGCATACATGCAATCTAGAATGTGGAATTATCATCATGGTGCCCATTACCCAGATAAGAAAACTGAAGTTAAGAGACTTGATCAAGCTTACACAACTAAGCATGTGAAAAGCCAAGCACAAACCCAGGGTAACAGTCCTCAAATTGTGTGTTTTTGCTCCAAACTCACTGGGCATGGTGGGTGGTGATCTGAAAGCAATGCTTCGGCAGAAGCAAACAATATTTACATTTAAATTGAAGAAAGTAAGGAAAACCACTAGGACATTCAGCTATGACCTAAATCAAATTCTTTATCATAATATATTGGAGATGAAAAATAGATTCAAGGGATTAGGTCTCGTAGCCTGAAGAACTTTGGCTGGAAGTTTGTAACATTGTGCGGGAGGTGGTTATCAAAACCATCCTCAAGAAAAACAGATGTCAGAAGGCAAAGTGGTTGCCTGAGGAGCCTTAAAAATAGCTGAGATAATAGGAAAAGTGAAAGGCAAAGGAGAAAGGGAAAGTTATACCCAATGGAATGCAGACTTCCAGATAATAACAAGGAGAGATAAGAAAGTCTTCATAAGTAAATAGTGCAAGAATTAGAGGAAAATAATAGAATTGTAAGTAGTATATATCACTTCAAGAATAGTGGAGATACCAGAGGAACACTTCATCCAAAGATGGGTACAATAAAGGACAGAAAAATCAAAGACCTAACAGAAGCAGATGAGATTAAGAAGAGGTGGCAAGCAAGCACAGAAGAACTATAGAAAAATGGTCATAGTGACCGGGATAGGGATGACGCGGGAGTCACTCACATAAAGCCAGTTATACTGGATTATGAAGTCAAGTGGGCTTCAGGAAGCATCAAAACAAGAAAAGGTAGGGAAGGTGATGAAATTTCAGCTGAGCTTTTAAAAATCCTAAAGAATGAAACTGTATGGTGAAGACCAGAAACTATAAAACTCCTAGAGGAGAACATAGGCAAAACACTCTCCAACATAAATCACAGCAGGATCCTCTATGATCCGCCTCCCAGAATACTGGAAATAAAAGCAAAAATAAACAAATGGGATCTAATTAAACTTAAAAGCTTCTACACAACAAAGGAAACTATAAGCAAGGTGAAAAGACAGCCTTCGGAATGGGAGAAAATAATAGCAAATGAAGCAACTGACAAAAAAACTACTCCCAAAAATATACAAGCAACTTATGCAGCTCAATTCCAGAAAAATAAAAGACCCAATCAAAAAATGGGCCAAAAAACTAAATAGACATTTCTCAAAAGAAGACATATAGATGGCTAACAAACACATGAAAAGATGCTCAACATCACTCATTATCAGAGAAATGCAAATCAAAGCCACAATGAGGTACCATTTGATGCCAGTCAGAATGGCAGTGATCCAAAAGTCTACAAGAAATAAATGCTGGAGAGGATGTGGAGAAAAGGGAACCCTCTTACACAGTTGGGAATGCAAACTAGTACAGCCACTATGGAGAACGCTGTGGAGATTCCTTATAAAACTGGAAATAGAACTTTCTTATGGCCCAGCAATCCCACTGCTGGACATACACACCGAGGAAACCAGAATTGAAAGAGACACGTGTACCCCAGTGTTCATCGCAGCACTGTTTATAATAGCCAGGACATGAAAACAACCTAGATGTCCATCAGCAGATGAATGGATAAGAAAGCTGGGATACATGTACACAATGGAGTATTACTCAGCCATTAATAATAATACATTTGAATCAGTTCTAATGAGGTGGATGAAACTGGAGCCTATTATACAGAGTGAAGTAAGCCAGAAATAAAAACACCAGTACAGTATACTGCTACATATAAATGGAATTTAGAAAAATGGTAATGATAACCCTCTATGCGAAACAGCAGAAGAGTCACAGATGTATAGAATGAACATTTACACTCAGTGGGAGAGGGAGAGGGTGGGATGATTTGGGAGAATGGCATTGAAAGATGTATACTATCAGGTAAGAAATGAATCACCAGTCTATGTTCGATACAGGATACAGGATGCTTGGGGCTGTTGCACGGGGATTATCCAGAGAGATGATATGGGGTGGGAGGTGGGAGGGGGTTCAGGATTGGGAACTCATGTACATCCGTGGCTGATTCATGTCATTGTATGGCGAAACCAATACAGCATTGTAAAGCAAAATAAAGTAAAAATTAAAATTAAAAAAAAGCAAATGTGGAAAAAAAAAAAAGAATGAAGCTGTAAATGTGCTGCATTCAATATGTCAGCAAATTTAGAAAACTCAGTAGTGGCCACCGTCCTGGAAAAGGGCAGTTTTCATTGAAATCCAAACGAAAAGCAATTCCAAAGAATGTTCATCCTATTATGCCATTGTGCTCATCACTTGCTAGGAAGATAATGCTCAAAATCATTCAAGCTAAGTTTCAACAGTACATGAAGTGAGAACCTCCAGATATACAAACTGTTTTGAGGAACAGAGATCAAATTGCCAACATCCATTGGATCATAGAGAAAGCAAGGGAATCCGAGAGAAACATTTCCATCTGCTTCACTGACTATTCTGAAGCCTTTCACTGTGTGGACAACAACAAACTTTGGGAAATTCTTAAGGAAATGGGAGTACCAGATCACCTTTCTTTCTCCTAAGAAGTCTGTATGTAGGTGAAAAAGAAGCAGTTAGAATCAGACATGAACACCTGAAAGATTTAAAATTGGGAAAGGAGAATGACAAGGTATACATTGTCACTCTGGTTATTTAACTTATATGTAGGATACATCTCTCAATATGCT
Source organism: Ovis aries (assembly GCF_016772045.2). Taxonomy (NCBI): domain Eukaryota; kingdom Metazoa; phylum Chordata; class Mammalia; order Artiodactyla; family Bovidae; genus Ovis; species Ovis aries. The sequence goes on from NC_056074.1 coordinate 35,585,703, forward strand.
TGTCTGGATAAATCCCAAGCTGGAATCAAGATTGCTGGGAGAAGTATCAACATCCACAGATATGAAGATGGCACTGCCCTAATAGCAGAAAGCAAAAAAAAAAAAGCTAAAGAGCCTCTCGATGAGGAGAGGAGATGACAAAACTAGCTTAAACTCAGCATTCAAAAAACTATTCACAAAAAGATATTCAACATTCATGGCATCCAGTCCCACCACTTCATGACATATAGATGAGGGAAAAGTGGAAACAATGGCATATTTTATTTTCTTGGGCTCCAAAATCACTATGAACCTTGACTGCAGCCACAAAATTAAAGCACACTTGCTCCTTGGAAGGAAGAAAGGCTATGAAAAACCTGCACAGTGTATTAAAAAGCAGAGACTCACTTTGCTACAGAGGACTGTAGTGTCAAAGCTATGGTTTTTCCAGCAATCAGGTAGAGATGTGATATTGGACCATAAGAAATGGTGAATGCCAAAGAAATGAGCTTTTGAACTTTGGTGCTTGAGAAGATTCTTGAGAGTCCCTTATACAACAAGGAGATCCTCCTGCTGGAAAGAATGGATGCTTCCGGTGCAAAAGTGCCTAACCATGGCAGCTCCAAGCAAATCATTTGTAGCCTCACCCATGGAGAAGCTCAGAAAGGCTGAATGCTCTGTGTACCTTGGGTCTCCCGATACATGTGTTGCATTCTCCCCAGCAGCACTGGAGACCAAGGAAGGGGCATTCTGTGCCCTGGAGGAGGGGGATAGATCAGGGATCCACTGGGGTCATCACTTACCAAGTAGGACTGTAAAGGACAGAGTAGGTATATGTGGCAGAGACCTGGTGACTGGGTGTGGGACAAAGGGGAATCAGCTCTTCATGAAGGACCTCAGCCAAACTCCCCTGGAGGAGAAGCCCAGTGATAAGTTCATCTGAGATGGGATGAAGTGCGGAGGCCCATGGCAAAGGTCATGAGGAAGGAGGCTTGGCATACGCAAAGGCATGATCAAGCCTCAGGAAACCCCCTGTTCCCGAGCATCTACCCCAAAACCAGAGTCTGTTTTTTGCTCTCACCTACACCTCTGACTTTACGGGGGGCTCTCCCCCATAATCATTTCTCTCGGAGAAGGAATAAACGTGCAGCTCCAAGGCAATAAAAATTCCTGGGCGTGACAAGAGTGTTTCAGCTTACGGACTCCTCTGCAGGTTATCTAGCCCACCTGTATAGGTTCATCTGGCCACATGTGACTGTTTACAGCCTCCCAATCTGAGAGGCATGAGGTGTTTTAGACTTACTAAAGGCAAATTCTCTTGGGGAGTTGGAAATTATTAGTATAATGGGTTGGTTAGGAATTATATTGGTGAAGGGTTTTTCATTTGTTGTGTCAATAATTGCTGCTAATTCCCTGCCCTGGGTGGGACAAGGGTGTCTCAGGTCAAACCTCTCTGCTGACAGACTAGCTTGTGTGACAGGATTATCCATACTCCTGCCACTATGCACATGATTGTTTACTACCTCTCAACCATAAACAGCACAGAGAGTTTTGGAGTATTTTGAGAGTCTTAATTAGCATAGGGCTTTTCTCATTGTTGAGTCAATGATTGCCGCCAGGCCTCCATATTCTTAGGTACCTGGGAACATATTAATCAATATATTTGGAATATAGAAAAGGAAATATAGTAGGTTTTGATGTTAGCAATACTAGACTTCTTGAGTTAATGAATTTTCTCTTTTGTAATAGATCGCTGTACTTTGTTATAAATCACTGTGTCCTTGCTATGTAAAAATGTAACTTTATTACTATCTTAAGACTAAATAGATCTAAAGGGGAACATTGGTGAAAGGATTTTCATTTGTTGGGCTGATGTTTGCTGCTAAATCTCCATGTTCCCTGCCCTTATAATGAATATAACTAGCATATAGGAGAAATAAGTATTAACCTTTAAGATTAATCATGTTAACCTTGAGTTAAATAAATTCCTTTCTTGATTGTAACTCACTACACCCTCACCCTATAGGAATGCAGCTTTATTTGGAGGGTGGTGTCTGGTTTAAGAAAAAACACCCTTGGAAAAATAAGTTTTTTGGTGATCAGAAAGAAAGGATCGTAAAATGTCAGCAGGTCTCATGGCCAGAAGATGATGTAAAATCCCTAAGACCTTTTTATGTGAAGCACCTGATTTTGATAAAGGTCAGGACTGCTGACCCCCGCATAACTGTGTATTCATCCCTATATGTAACAAAAGGTATACAAGCAAACCCAAAAATAAAGAAATTGGATCAGTTTCTGGAAAGACCGATTCCCCCATGTCGTTTCTTTTTGCTCCCCGTTTCTCTGGCTGAATTCCCATCTGGATTCAGCCTCCTTTTCTCCACTAATTTTCCTACTTAAGTATCCATTTCTAATCTCTCTATATATCTTTAATTAAATATATATTTTTCCAAGGATGCCGACTCTGTCCCCACCTTTGAATCACCCTGGATCCACTGGGGCTGGACCCCAGCAATGAAGAGAGTCTATTTCATTATCCCTTATATTTCCTCTGAATGAGGAGGTGGTGGAGTTGGTGGGTTATCACAAACTCTTCCATGGCCTAGACTATCTCCCAGTTACTTTCTTTGGGGCTGCCTCTCCCCAGCTTCAGTCATGCTGTTCTGAAGGAAATTGACAATCATGTGTGCTGCTGGGTGAGGGCCACAAGACCATGTAAAGCCAATCATAGGACCCCATGGCCCTGCCAGGATGGCTGATCTAAGACTGTACATGTGATATGAGGTGGGTCATTCAGAGAACACCCTTGAACTCTGATGTTGGCAATGTTTTCTGTCCTTATTGGTGATGCCTTCGGGATATAAAACCCTAGGGCAGATAGCTTGGACTCCCTTTCTGGGTGTAGAAGCCTTAAGGAAGAAAGTTGTGAGGCTAAGACCATCAAAGAAGAGGGAATGAAAGAGTGAGTGTGTGAAATAGAGAATTGATGACTTCTGATTTCTTGGGTCCAGTCACAGAGATCTTTCTATTTGCTCTGAGTCTTGTGTCCTGGATTCCCAGAATCATTTCAATGAGTCTCCCCTTCCCTTGAAGCCAGTTGGAGGTGGGCTCCTCTGAACTGTGATTCAGACTTTGTTCTAGATCCTTCCAAATCATTGTACACCTCCCAGACACAAAAAGAGGCACCCGGTTGTTTCAGCACCATTATGAATGAAAAACTTTATTCTTTACTGAGAATAGGGTGTTCAGACCACCAAATACAGTTCACCAGCATCCTGGGCAGGAGAACCCTAAGTGTGATTTAGTGCTTGCTTGGAGCGGCCTTACTGATTCCTGAACCACTCCAAGCACTTACACTGCCTGTGCCAGGCCAATCCTGTCATTTCCTTGATCCAAGACTGAGAAATACAGCCTCAGGAAGATGTCACCCAGGATCCAGGTGTCTCTAGATGTCCTCACTGTGTTCTCTTTAAAGGAGATATAGCAGTGGCCTCTAGAATCCTGGGGGAGTCAGAGACACACACCAGTCAGCCTGAGCCCTTATGTGCAACTCCCACAAATATCCAGACCCAGTACATTTCTTGGCTTTATTTCACTCTTTTGGTAAGTATCAAGGGATTTTCTCATTAGCGTGGGATATGAGAGTTCATCCACAAGACATGAGGTTTCCATGAGGAAGGGTGTGGGGCAGGAAAGGATTAGGAGTTGGGGATACAGAGGAATGATAAACAACAAAGTCCTACTGAAGAGCATAAGAAAATATGTTAAATATCCAGTCATAAACCACATGAAAAAGAATAAGAAAAAGAATACATATTTCTGTATGCTTATACTGAGTCACATTGCTGTGTAGCAGAACTTAATGTAACACTGAAGATTAGCCATACTTCAACAACATTTTTAGAAAAGAACAAGTGTTTCCATAGTTCTCCTCTCTCCCTGTATCTTTCCTTTTGACTCCTGCTCATGGTTTTCTATGCAGAGAATGCTGGTTCTCCTCCTGCATCCCCACAATTCATACTTTATTTAAAAACTTTATTTTGTATTGGAGTATAGCTGATTAACAATATTCTGAGCTTCATGTGGACAGTAAACAGACTCAACCATATATATCCATGTATCCTGGTCCCCAAAATGCCCCTCCCATCCATGTTGTCATATAATTAAGCAGAGTTCTCCATCTACACAGTAACCCGTTGCTGGTTATCCATCTTAAATAGAGCAGTGCCCACAACACGTTCTTGAAGGCTTAACTTAGAAACTCTGGGAAGCCTCCTTCGGCCCGCACTCACCCTTTTTGGCCACTGTAGGCTTGGTTGGGTAACTTACTCTGGTTCCCCAACCCCACTGGTCAGTCCGTAGCCCTCATCACCCCAAGTAAGTCTCCAGTGCCCCAATGCAGAGCATCTTGGGATGCCATTTGCATGGAATCCAGTGCAGGTTTGCCTCAAACCAAGCTACCCTCCACATGGCTCCATGAGTTTACAGTTTTAGAATTCCTGAAATTCCCTCCCTTCCTCAAAGTCTTCTTTGAGCCCATCAGCCAGCTCTGAACTCCCACAGGGAGCTGACATGCAGCCTCCACCCTGCGCCGGGGCTGAGCAGTCACTGTGCACACTTTATTCACATTAGCATCCAGCCTCCCCACAGAGGGGTAGATAGCCTTACTCACAAAGAGGGCACCAGGCCAGAGCTATGGGAAGATCATCTGAGATCTAGGGTGACCATGTAATTTATCATGTAAACCAAGCAAACTGTGAGAAGGGAAGGAAGACTGTTAATCCCTATGGTGGGACAGCACACTGGGAGTGTCCCCAGCCATTCTTCTTGTCACATGACTTATTTCAAGGACTGTTAGAGCTGACTTTCTGTGTTCATCCATTTGAGGGTTCAGATTGAACTGAAGCTCTTTGAGGACTGAGGACCTGAGTGTTCTCCTCTCCTTGTGACTCCCACCATTACAGCATGGCGTGGTGTCTCCACATTTATTTCAGGATAGTCAGTGTCCCAGATGGCCCTTTACTTTCAAGTGGTTCGTCTTATGGGAGTCTCTGGCCAGGCACAGGGCTCAGCAGCGTCTGCAATAGTGTGTTTTGGCCTGCAGAGGGTGCCCTCTTCCCAGAAGCAGCCCAAGGGTTCCTGCAAGTTCCTATTTGAGAACCACCCCTCAGGGTTCTCCCCTCACCTTGAGGATGTAGGCCTGAGCTGGGACTGGGTAGTTGATGCCACTGATGGTGAAGATAATAGAGGACAGGGTATTGACTGCAAAACATGAAACGTAGTGCTGTAAGATAGAGAGGGAGAGAGGCTGGCCCTGGAGATGCTTCTTGTGTGTGGAGACTGGGAGTGAGCCTGGGGCATGACCCTTCACCTCGGAACCCCGTGGCGTGGCGCCGATGAGCTTCAGGAGGTTATTGACCAGTCTTCATGGGCCATGGATCAGTGATGTCCTGGTATCCACAAGGGCCTTGCAGCCGCCAGAAGAAGCAATAGCTTTTCTTTTCATGGAGATGCTGAGAGACAGTGTGACAAAGCAGGCATCACGGTCACTCTGAGTCTCCCCAGAGCTGCCCCCTTCCAGACTGTCTTCTAAACAGCCCTTTGTCTCTTGCCCTCTTTTCTTTTGCTCCCAACATGGCATCTTCCTTGACATTCTTGAATGCAGTACTCGAATACACCAGGCTCTTTGGCACCTTGACACAAGCTGGTCTTCCTTCCTAGAGGAGCCCCCTCCTCTTTGACTAGCAAATTTCTTCTCATCGTCCAGAATCTAGCTTAATTGTCATGGTTTCAAAGAAGTCTTTCCCCTGGTATTTATCAGTCTCTTTTCTTGACAGACTGTAGACACTTCCTCATGTCTAGCATGAATTAACTATGTGTGTGTCTCATTCCCTGTGCATCTGCCTTCTTAGATGTGAGGGCAAGTTTTATTCTCGTTGCCTCCCTAAAGTGCTTGGCACACAGTGGATGCCCAAGGCTTGTCTCTTTACAGAGAAAATGAAGACTGTGAAAATAATGAATGAGAAACATCCAGAGAGCTGTATCTTGTGGGGAACAAATAAATGGGTCAATCGCAGAGTGAAGATGGATATTCCGGAGGGCAGCAGATTCTCATAGTGGTGGGAGAGAGGGGCTCCTCTGGGAGAGGGTGTCTGCCAGCACTTCTCCTGCAACCAACTCAGACCCTGAGACCCTGACCAGGAGATACATGACTAGCCCACAGAAACTCCAAGGACGGGTCAGGTTTTGTCTGAGGGTATCACACAGAATCCTGTCAATTGTACCTCTTGTCCTCAGGTCACTCCTGGATCCCACCTTCCTGATTCTCTGTTATAGCCCCTGCTCCACTGAGTGCCCATGAACGTGGGGCGTCTTTTTTATTAGTTGCTTTTACGTCTTAAGACTTCAGTAAATCTCTCTACACTGCTCAGTAGTTGCTCCCTTAGGAGACCAGTTCTCCCCATTTGCTCAGGACTTTCCCTGTTTTTAAACTGACATTTATCTGTACTGGGAACATCCTTGGTCCCCGGTACCCCCAGACAGTTGGTCATCTTATACCTCTGTTCAGGCTGGAGAAATTCTCCCAGATCCTCTGTTCACCACACTGTAGAGTCCTCTAACCATGCTCCACGCCTCACAGGGCAGTGGGTGCAATCCGCTCCCAGCTGCACAGACTTCTCCAGACCCTTTTAGGACCCTTGTCAGAGCCCTGGTCAGAAGGCCTGGGGATTATGAACCCATGGGTTCTTTGCATGTCTATCTGCTTGTGTGTTTGTTTGTATATGTTTTTGTACGTGTGTTTCTATGTGTCTCTGTGAGAGCTTTTGTGTCTCTGACTAGCTATGCATGTTTTTATGTGTCTCTGTGTATGTTTATATGTGTCTGCCTGTGTGTTTCTATGTGTCTGTGTGTCTGTCTGTGTCATTGTAGGTGGTGTATATGCCTATGTGACTGTGTGTCTGAGAATGCATTTGTGTGTGTCTTCCTGTGTCCATGTACAGTAGTGGGAGCATCACTTGGGCTGACCCTCAGAGGGACAGGCTTACTGGTCCAAGTGTATACTCTAGTCGCCTGATTGGATCAATGGTACCCAGTTGAGTGCTCCCTAGTAGTAGGGTTTATCCACCCCAACAAACATCACCACACTGCCTTTTGCCCTGCATGTGTAAAGAGAAGAGAGGGTGGGATCCTTGGAGGACAATAACAACAGCACTGACTGAGAGCTGTGCTAGTCCACCCATCAAGGCCCTAATAAGGTCCCCATGTACAGATGCAGAAATCGAGTCTAGGAGCAATTGAGATCCAGACTGAGGTCAGTTACTGGCTATTGAGTGGCATAGAGGAGGTTAGAAACTGAGTCACCTAGCTGGGCTCCACCCACTCTGTCTTCCAAAGATGCCCTACTTCCTGTGACCTGAGTGCTCAGACACACTCAGAGGGCACGGTGCTGAAGTATAATGGCTTTCTCCTTGTCCAGCTTGTCATTTTTCAGGAAAATCAAATCCTGGGAGTTCTAAGGGTGCGGATTCAGGTCACCCAGATGTGGCACCACTGGCCTGTGACCTCTACTGTTCAAAGGGCCCCACACTCATAAGGGACCCCACCTCTGCTCTCCCTGTCTTGAAATGCCTTGTATTTCTTGAACAAGGGGTCCCACATGTTTGTTTTGTATCCCACCCATTCGCTTTTCACTGGCTCCTGCTAATTGGGTAGCTGGTCCTGGGCTCCCAGTGGAATGTTAATGAGGAAGGAAAGATATCCACCATCCTTCTCCTTCCTTCCTGATCAAATTCATAAGCAAATCGTATTGCTTTTTCCTCCAAGTTGTTTCCTGTTGCCTTCCATTAGTCTTCCTCCTCACTCAGCCCCCTAGACCAAGTTACTGGTTTTGAGCCCAGCAGCAGGGTTGTGTTCCAATAAAATGTTATTTATAAAAGCCAGGGGTGAAGGCAGGTACAGCCCTGGGGCTATATTTATCCTGGGTTAGATTATCTCTCAGGATTTTTCTTTATCAAGTGTTCTATAATTTTCGTGCACCTAAAAGCATCTTAAAGTTAATTTGGAGAAAGGGATTGTCCATCTCAGACTTACTTGCTCAAGTAGAAGGCAAAAACACGCTCAGAAATGGCACCTTGATTCTTCAGGTTGGCAAAGATGGGGATGGCTCCAAAGACGGATATGTTGAGGTAGTTCAAACCCAAGACACCATCAAAAGGTGCACCCTCACACTCATATTCCACAACGATTAGACCTAACAGCTGGTCAGTACTTACAAGGTCCCCAATCTGTGGGGGAGAAGAGTGTTTCCACTTACAGATACAAGGAGTGGGGCTAGGACTGGGTTGGGGTGCATTGCCATTAAATCCTCAGAGAAGAAATTAGGTTGGGCTGTATCTTTTGTGGACCTCAGACGGTTAGACCATGCTGGGAGAAAAATGTGTGTTTCATTTCTGAGAGGCTGTGAATTTTAAAACATCTGCCCCTCTGAAAAACACCACCTGACTCAGTCAAATTGGCCTTGTGGCTTCTGTCCAGGTGGGGCAACCAAGAGTCAGGCCAGGACCCATTGGTGCCCCCTTGTGGACAAAATGAGTTGAGAGCAAGGTAGCCTTCTCTGGAATAACTATGACCTAATGACAGGAATGGACTGAATTCTCTGTAAAGTACTGTGGATTCTGCATCTGTCCAGGAAGACAGAAGCCAAAAACACAATCTTGCTTGCAGGGATCTATGAAACTACAGCCTGGCAAATTCACTTTTGGGGATATTGTGTATTTGTGTGAGTGTGTATGAGAGAGAAAGAGAGAGAGGGGAACTACTCAAGCACTTTGGGGAGGCGGGCCATACAATGTATTAGATTCTCAAAGTCACCCTAGAGTGAGAACACATTTGTCAGGCCCTTTGAACTCTCTGGCTTCCAGCTACCCACTATAGATACCTGAAGCCCTTGACTGCCCTCAGGGTCCCCAGATCAGTTTTATCCTGTCCCTAAACACCCTACAGCAACTTCAGTCTTGAAAAGCCAACCCAGCTCCACCGTTTACCACATGTGTGACCTCAGCAACCCTTGCTGTCTGCACCGCAGTCCTCATATGTCTCATGAGCTAACCACCTGCTGTTGTGGGATAGTTGCAGGATTAAACAAATTATTACCTGAAAGTGCCTGGAACAGTCTGTGAATATAAAAGTGGGTGCTTTTTTCCCCTCTTCTCACTCCCAGCAAAATGAGCCTTGAACTGCTCATGGCCAGAGAAGCTGTAAGTTTACACCTCAAGACACTATCTGGGTTAACTAACTCATTTGCTCATGTGTCACCACGGGCACTGCCTCCCCAGGGACAGGATCCTGTGGGTAAGATGGGCAATGTCTATGGGAGTTAGGGTAGGAAGAGTCCTGCCTGATGGTTCTGCATCCGTTTTGCAAGCAGGGGTTACTCCATAGCCAGTCCTGACTCAGCTTCTCTTTACACGTTACCCGAACAGTGTCATAAGCAAGAAATCCCTTCATGGTCCCAGGTCCATAGGTGATCCAGAAGGTCTGTTGGGTACACTGGAAGGTGGAAGACTTGTAATGTCTGAACCTAACTTGTATAGCTGCAGACACAAGAGATGAGTGTCATCAGGTGCCAAGGGTGGAAACAGGGTGGCAGGGCAAGTGAAGGATGGTCCGGGTAGGGGATCTGTACTCACAACAGACTGGACTGGAGTAAAAGAGGGAGGGCACCCCCAAGTCAGATGAGCTTGTGTCAAAGATAACCTGGAATTCCTGAGGTGGTGTTCTAGTGGTGATGTTACCCATATAGAGCATCTACAGTGAGAAAGAGGGAGTGGGTTAGTGCAGAGCTGGCTACCCTCTCTTCCCACACTGATATCTCCCCCTGGGTGTCTTATATCTCTTGAGATAACTTTTCAACCACTGCGAAGCTCACAGCCTTTGACCACAGAGGTGCTTGCATTTGATATTTTTTCCTTTGCTACACTGTTTGCAGGATATTGATTCTATGACCAGGTGTTGAAGTGGTACCTCGTGCATTGGAAGCACAGAGGCATAATCACTGGACCTCCAGGATCATTTGACACCCAGGGAAGTCCTGGTGCCTTAATTTGAGAAATTCTAGAGTCTCTTCAAACCCAGCTTTGGCACCCCCTTCTCCAGGAGATCCTTCTTGATCAAACCCAGCCACTCCCTCTAAACTCAGACCACATCCAATCAACACCACACAAGTGACCCTTTCATTTGACATGTATTTACACTTTGCCTATCTCTCAGGCTGGCATGGGCATTCTTGAAGACAAAATAAGCCCTTTTTCTAATCTAAAAACAGTAAGCACTGTGTTAGATTCTGATGGCCTAACACGGAATATGGGTTCACTAACTTTTTACTGCTGTGGTTCTTGCATCTGTCCAAACTGAATTACTCTGCCTGGTTATTCAAAATTGTTTTGCAGTTGGTTCTACCTACTGATCAGAGATGGTTCACTTTCATCTATAACTATTTGACCACCTTAGTTCAGAAGAAGCTGCTGCTGCTGCTGCTAAGTCGCTTCAGTCGTGTCTGATTCTGTGCAACCCCACAGACAGCACCCAACCAGGCTCCACCATCCCTGAAATTCGCCAGAGAGAACACTGGAGTGGGTTGCAATTTCCTTCTCCAATTTCAGGAAAGTGAAAAGTGAAAGTGAATTCGCTCAGTCATGTTCGACTCTTAGCGACCCCATGGATGGCAGCTTACCAGGCCTCTCCTCCGTTTGGGGGTATTTTCAGGCAAGAGTACTGTAGTGGGTCGTCATTGCATTCTGCTCAGAAGGAACAATCTCCCTCAAACTAGTGACACATCTTTGACACAGAAATGGATGTTTGCTTGCCACCAGGCAGGCCCAGTCACCAAGACAAGAGATGAGGACGATAGTGCCTTCTCTGCGTGGAGCCCCCTTTGCCCAGTGTTTCTGCCTCCTGCAGGAGCCCTAGCCCAGACATCCCACGTGGCATCTCCAGATGAGCCCCAGTGCTAAGCTAGAGCACCAGGGGGCGCTGTGGAGCACCATCCTTCCAAAACACTCACATCTATGCTGATCCTCAGGGGGTGAATAGTTATATTTGAGCCACGAGAAGAAATCCGAGACAATCTGTAAGCATGTTCCCTGAGGAAATTGTTCAGCATTTTTTTTCACTGAAGTTATTTCTCATGGTCTTCACTTTCCTTAGAGGTATTCTTTCACTGAACATTTGACAAAGAAAACAAAGAAGATGCTCCAATTAGCTGTCAGTGTTAAGGTATAACTGTCATTGTAATGGCACTGTGTATTTTCTAGTCATTTTTATGAGTCAACTTATTATAAGAACTTTATGCATATTCCATGGCAAAGATATAGGTTTGAATAAAGCTTCTGTTCTCTAATGTTGGGTAAGCCATATGACCATGTGAGGTCCCAGTCTCCCCTTCAGCAAAATGGTGGAATGTAGCGATTCAAACACTCCAAATAGGATATCTTGGGGATAGTGAAGTGATGGATATAAGGTGCCTGATAAGTAGGAACTCTCAACAATGACAACCACTAGCACTGCTGTTGCCCTCCCACTGTATCCTTCTCAGAGAAGCTCAGGGAAGGAGGTAGAAGGGGGATTCCTATCCTCTTTTACAAGGGAGAAATTTGAAATGCAAGAGGCTTGTGAATTGGCTGTGGTCACACTGCTTGTCAGATATAAAACAGTGTATAATTAGCTCTCCCAATCTTTCTCCAAGTTGAAAGAGAAGAGAGAGGTGAAAGAAGAAACCAGGAGATAGGGAAAAAGTTCAGGAAATGTAGAAAATTAAGAGAAAAGTTAAAAGAAAACACCACAGAGAGAAATACACTCACAGAGACTTTAAAGAGATGGAGAGATAAATGATAGTGATACTGAGATGCAGACATAGACATATACACACTGAAGTAGAGAGGGAACAAAGAGGACACGTAAATAAAATGAAGAAAAGTGCTATTCCACAGGACCACATCTACATCCGCATTGACTATGCACTGAACAATTGCAAATATTTCCAATTTCAATAGGTCATGACATGACTGGACCCCAGAGTTGTGCAACCATGCAAATCTACACCAAGAACCTAGGGTCCCACAGTTCCTATAACAAGGTACTTATCAATAAGTAAGGGTTGAACTTTAAGATTGTCAGGGAAATATTCCATTCCATTCTAAACCTGGTTAGTAGAAGAATAATCAGATTGAAAGAAAAATCACAGAAAGGAAGATGACGTGACTTACAGTCTCCATAGTTACATGACTCTGCAATCTGAGAAGGCCACTAGGTCGAGGGGCACAAGCCACTTCATGCCTCTTTCCTGGCTCCAAGGACTCAGGGAAGTTCAGGTTCTTAGCATGTAGTGGTGACTGGGAGCCCCTAGTTAAATATGCTCTGACATACCCTAGTTTAGCCCTTTAGGCCAATAATAGGTCTGAAAAAATTTTTTAAAAAAAGGTCTCGATTAAATCTTTACCTTCATCAGTGTCCTTGGCGAGTGGACTTTGAAGCTTCACAGAATACAGAGAAGTACTGTAATCTCTTCCTTGAAGTTTGGCTGGAAAATCAAACTGATCTGCATGGACATCTAAGAAGATGGAGAACCTTGCCTACTTGGAGAAAAAATCTGCTAAAAACATCATAAAAATGGATACTAAGGGCCATGCTCGACATTCGTGTTCTCATGTTATCTTCCTAGCCAATTCATGAGATAGGCATTGCTGTCTTCATTGGAGAGGAGATTGCTAGGAGGATAAGCTGTCAAATGGCAAAGTGAAGACTTCAGGGACATCCCAGGGACATACAACTGGCTTTAGGTAGTTGGTCTAATGGCAGACATCAGGGGCACCTATGATGCCAGGCTGCATCAAAGATTTAGGGCAGAGCAGTACTTCAGTTGCATGGTATCAGTATTGGAAGAAATGTCATATGCAACCACAAGATATTTTATATCATCCAACAAATGTACAAGGAAGAACTGTGTGCTAGGTTCTGGGTTAAAAGCGTCAAAGTCAAAGCTGATGAAAACAAAAGTAGTGTTTATCTTAAGAGAGCTAGCAGTCTAGTTTTCACAAAATCATGGCCCAGGAGGCAGGAGATATGATACTAGGACTAGGTGGCCATGTTGAACCTTGGGCCACACAGGCCTTGTCTCTGGAAGCAGCCTTTCCTCCACTTCACCCATGCTGGAAAGCAGGCCAGTTGGCCATGTTCTCAAGAGAATCAGAAATTTGGATATTTATGTACAATCTACTAATTTTAATGTTAGCAACTAATTTTTTTCCCCAAAAAACAGTGGGAACGAAATCTCCACAGCAATGTGCTGGAATCAGCCTTCAGTCTCTGCAGGTTTTTATTTCTCGCCTAGAATTGGGAGTGCAGTGGGGACAGAGAGGAATTTAATTCATGTCAGTTGATTTAAAAAGAGACTGAATGCATACTGAACATGTGTGTTTCTTTTCTATTTATAAAGATCATCAGGGACATACAAACCAACAAAATTTAACTGCTGAAGATAAATGGATATATTTCTGATATAATTTCCCCATAGGGTCTATGTCATGAAAAATTTTGTCTGCCAAACCAAACATACAAAAAAATAATTTTGAAATGTCTTCCCAATCATAGATGAAAAAACAACTGTGGCAGCCAATGTAAAGACAATCCTGTTTAATGACTCATCCAGGACTCCCAGGGCCTATTCCTGCTTGAGATCTTTCCATGCCTGTCCCTTGAATACAACAGGAGCCTCTCCTGTTGCCAGGTGTGTTTAGATGGGGCACTGTGACTTAGTCCTCATTTGTGCATGTTGTTTAGATTCAGTTCTGGTGGTTAAATCCCAACAGGGGGAATGTGACATCACTGACAAAGGATACACATATATGCCTTTTGAACTATGGTGTTGGAGAAGACTCTTGAGAGTCCCTTGGACTGCAAGGAGATCAAAGCAGTCCATCCCCCCTCCCCTCCAAAAAAAAAATCAGTTCTCAGTATTCACTGGAAGGATTCATGCTGAAGCTGAAGCTCCAATTATCTGCCCACCTGATGGGAAGAACTGACTCATTGGAAAAGACCTTGATGTAGGAAACACGGAAGGCATGAAGAGAAGGGGAAAACAGGATGACATCGTTGGGTGGCATCGCAAAGTTGATGGACCTGAGCTTGAGTAAGCTCCGAGAGTTGGTGATGGATAGGGAAGCCTGGCATGCTGCAGCCCATGGCACTGTAAACAGATGGACATGACTGAAAGGACTGAACTGAACTCAACAAATTGAGAACAAAGAGACTGATAAATCTAATTGCATCAAGTTGGTGACTTGCTGCCCATAACAACACATTATTTAAGCGGCTTTAAAATTCAGAATTATGACTGCATTCAAAGTGGAATATCTTTTAAAGAAAAACAAAAGTACTATCCATCACCACAAACCTAAGAAAATCAAAAGAAAAACAGGAAAGAAATCTGAACCTATATTCAACAATTTATTGTTCCTCATAACTTCTTATTGTGACAGCATCATATGCATGTTAACAGGTAAAAGCACGACAATAATTAAAACTAATGTTCTGAAGTAAGCCTTTCAGTGGCTAGAAAAACACATTCACACATAACATAAAGAAGTTTAATTCAAACATTGCTGTCTTAAATCTTGAACTGAAAGCATAAGTTTGTACCAAATAATTATATTTATTTTTATTTTATTTTTTTAAGGAAAATGTGTACTTCCTACTCTGACCAATGGAAAGCTTGCAAGCAATGACAACTTGATAACAGTGACTATACTGAGGTCTAACATGTAGATTTTAAATACATTTCCCATCAGATGATGCATGGATTCTTAAAAGAGGGCTGATTTCAGGACTGAGTAAAGAATTGCACAAAATAATCTTGGAAATCATGAAGGACCAGCAAGCTAAGGCACTTCAAAGCCCAATGGGGACTGGATAGAAAGTTTATGAATCCAAATGAAAAGGCCAAACATCTACTGGTTTGTTGTGCAGAATGATCTTTCTGCTTCTCAACACACTGTTTATGTTTGTCATAGCTTTCCTGCCAAGAAGCAAACGTCCTCTGATTTCATGGCTGTAGGCACCATCCACAGTGATTTTAGAAGCTAAGATGAAATCTGTCACTACTTCCACCTTTTCTCCTTCTATTTGCCTTGAAGGCTGGGGCTGGATCCCATGATCTTAGTTTTTTAATATTCAGTTTTAAGCTGGCTGAATGTGTCCAAATGTTAGTAGGCAACATCTAATTTGTCACTGTGATAGATTGCTAGGGCAACAACTCATCATTCTGAGCACCGAGAAAGGAAAATAATCATCAATATTTATGCTATTTTTGTTTCTATTAAGCATAGGTTACATAACTACAAACAGTTCCAGGAAAACAAGCTATACTGTCCTTTCTCCGGGTGATGAGAGAGTGATGGGGAGCAGCTATAATACAAATGAAGCCTCACTCATTGGCCTGCAGCTCACCTTCTGCTGTGGAGGTCTGGTTCCTAATAGACCAAGGAATGGTAGTGGTCCTGACCCCTGTGCTGGTATTGTGGACTTCTGCTCTAAACCCAATAGTGGGACATTGTGTAAGACAAACCACCCTGCTTCTGCCCAGTTTCTGAACAAATAAATTGCATTAAAATTGGGAGAGGAGCAGCTATTTAATCTTAACAAACAACCCAGTGCAACATATGACTACATTCCTTCAATAAACTGTGAAAAGTGCTTTCTGAGAATCAGGGAAATTTGTACATGGACTGGATATTAGATGTTAATTTTATTGGGAACAAATAAGCATTTGTTTCACATCCTACCATTTTACCTCAAATACTCATTATGTATATTTTGTGAAATGTTCATCTTGTCCCTAAAACACTTCAGGAAAAATGAATAAGGAGTAAAAGAGAGAATGAAATGAGGGTCAGTCTTGATTTAAAAACATAACTGCATAGCTGCTATGGATTGCATTGTGTCCATCCTTGACTGCCAATGTGATGGTATTAGGAAGTAGGGCCTTTGAGAGGTACGCAAGTTGACATGGGGTTTTGATAGTGGTCCCTCATGATGGGAGTATCCTCTCCCTCTTTTTCTCTCTTATTCTCCATCTTCCTCCTTCCCTCCCCCCACCACAAATGAGAACATAGCAAGAAGAGAAAGACCTAATGAAAGTCAAGAATGTCTTCCCTGGGAACTCAATTGGCCACCACCTTGATGTTGCACAGTCTCCGGTCTATGACAACCTGTGGAACTAAGAGGTTAGTTTTGTAGTTATTGATGCCGAGTGATGAAATGTAGGGTTCATGACCCTCTTCTTTCTTAAATTTGTTATGTTTGACATCGTTTTGTAGTAATAAGTTTATAGAATGAAGTTTCTGTCTTAGTGACACCCAGAGGGGCCCAAGATAGCAGATTGAGGCAGGTCTCTGATGAGTGAGGTTTTGGAGGACCACATGCTCCTTACTCCAACTCTTCTCTTGTCATCTGAAAACCATCCCCGCCATACCTGACAACCTTAACTCCAACTGTAACTGCATCTCCACTCCCCTGATAAGCTACTGAGTCATCTAGTTGGAGATCCAGATGATTCAAGACAGGGTCTGGAAGGGAAAGGAATGCAGGCATTTTTATAAAGAATGATCTGGGCAGACCTCTCCTTGGTTTTCCCTTCTTTATTGCCATCTGCAGGTGAGTGATAAGGCCTGGATTGAAAGGAAGCCACAAGTGAGACTGCATGGTTATTTGCAAGAGAAGGGAGGAAGAATTCATAACACAATACCAGGAGGTTGGCAGCTTGCACAGGACCCAGGAGGGAAGGAAGAAGCACTGGGAAAAGAATAGTGCCTACCTGAGGGCCACACCTATCTGACTCTTCCTGTTAAACTTGGAGGTCGCATCCTTCCTGCTTCAATTTCTGCTCCAGATGTGGAAGGGATAGAGCTGTACTCTCTGCTAATGAGTCACAGGGAGAGGGAAAGGCTCCCCAAGGAGCCCTTGGATTCCCTCTAACTGTGGGTATCATCCCAAGGCAGAGAGCAAATGGCAGGTCATTCAAAATATGGTCTACTTTAAATAGTATTTAAACTACTACAAAATTTGTCTAAGAGTCCTGGCATATCTTGTTCCCAGTGTTTATTTGGAGAGATGATTATTTAGCCTAATTCGGGTTCTGCTGAGGATTCTACAAAATTCCCTGGTGGTAACCTCTGACTTATAACTTCCTGATCTTATCCCACAGAATGCAAATGATGCCAAGTTCCAGTGGGCAAGGCTTCTAAGGTCCTTGGTATAACAGCAGCTGTGTGCCAAGTGGTCTACCACTCTCAGTCCTGAGTCAAGAACCCATGAATATCACCAGACAGTTACAGCCGCCTTCCCACCAGAGGCAGCCTCAGCATCCTCAGCGACACCCAACTCTGAGCCACTTGCCCACTGATTGGCACTGAGCTTCAGTCTGGAACAAGTGTTCTGGAGCAAGTCCAGTCTCCCTCATCCAAGAGATGGGAAACTGAACCCTGGGGTGTATGACTCACCTTAGCTGCAGGTAAGTTAGTGAAGACTTGGGACCCAGGAACTCTGGTTCCCAGGCTAGGAGACTTCAAGGAGGGGAAAGATGAGAGAGAGCGCAATTGTGTCCACTGCTGGGTAGCTCTCAGATGTATGCAAGCACCAGAGTGGAAGTTCCTTTCCCTTTGCCCTTCAAGTCTCGTTCCAATTTTATCAGCAGACTTGCCTCCATGTAGCAGCAGGAAAGCAATATTCAGGGCTGTTTCTTTTGGGTTCCAAGCACAGTGGGGGAGTCCCAGCTGTAGTGACCCCAGGAGGCAGACCTGCAGGTGGTGACTGACTCATTCCCAACTCATTCCCAGAGTCCAAAGAGCTCCCAATCCTCATTCACACAACACAGACTTTGGGTAACTGGATAACCTGCACCTGCATTCAAGCGAGAAGCATTCCTTTCTCAGCCTTCTGGCAACTTAGATAAGTGTCTTATATTTCTTCAGAGAACACCTGGCTGACCAAGGCTGGCGTCTGAGACTAACCTGGATGAAGCGGATGTGTTTCCTCTTTGATGCTCAAAATAGACCTTGGAGATTCAAAGGCCTTGAGAGGGTTACAATCACACTTATGTTTTTTCAGGACTTTTCTTGATGAATCTGCTTGGAGAAAAAGGACAGAAATACAGGACAGGGCTGGACATCTCTGGGTCCCAGCTGATTGTGAGTTGAGTTCCAGCCACCAAGCTACAGAGTCAGGTGCTGATGTTATTCACAAGCTATCTTTGAAGAAGGCATAGAGGAAAGAGTTTTGGGGCAGAGAGTAGTGTGGTCGAAGGGTGATGGGAATCACACGAGGCAAGATGAAACAAGAGTCATTACTTGTTTCTTTGCTCTATCAGTTCCTTGGCATTTCTACTCCTGAGAACAAGTACATGGAAATAGAGGCATTGGTGGTGCTCCTGCCACCTGATGCTCCTGGGGATAACCAGTTTGTGGACCCTTCCCTGAGTCCAGAGCATATTCAGCCTCGTGATAGCCCCAGGTTCTCCCTTCTTGGGTAGGCTGACATGCCTCATTGCTGCTAACTCACAACTGAAGCATGGGTTGAGGTCATGGTGGTTGACCTGTAGGCCAAGTTCCAAGCATGCAAGGAAGATTTGCCGTGGAAGGGTAGCCATTTACTAACCTTGGTTACTTTGTTCCTTAACAGGGGCTACTTCCCACATCTACAATGATTTTCTCCCAGCATTTGCATGGCCAGGTCCTTCTCAACATTTACCATCATCTCAAATGAGTCTCTCAGGCTTGCTTCCCCTGGCCACTCCACTCTCTCAAGCACAGACCCTCATCCAAAAATTGCCTATAGACATTCCCTCCATCAATACTCCATCAATAATTATAGTTACCAAAGTGGAAAGGTGGGAGAGGGATAAATTGAGAGTTTGAGATTAATATACGTATACTATTTTATTTAATATATCATCAACAAAGACCTCCTGTACACCACAGGAATTATGCTCAATAGACTGTAATAACCTGTATGGGCAAAGAATCTAAGAAAGAATGGATACGTGTGTATGTATAAGGGAATTAATTTCCCATACAACTAATACGAATATAATACTGTAAATTAAATATACTCCTATATAAGTTAAAACCTGAATTTTGAAAAATGCTTATGGATAGAGACTCATGGAGTTCTTTAGAC
Organism: Ovis aries; assembly: GCF_016772045.2. Classification (NCBI taxonomy): domain Eukaryota; kingdom Metazoa; phylum Chordata; class Mammalia; order Artiodactyla; family Bovidae; genus Ovis; species Ovis aries. The sequence continues at coordinate 35,604,909 of NC_056074.1, forward strand.
TCACATGATTCCAGATATGATTTTGGAGATGGCAGAGTGGGTGCAAAAATCGAGACATATCTGAGGTTGCATTTTCCTGAGCTTTGGTGTATTCTTGCTTCTAGTGTCACCTTTGATTTGTCTTTGGAGGATCTAATACAAAGGCTCCGAGACACCAGCTCAGTGCTATTTGAAGAATGAGAGGGAGGTTATAGTGGGAGAGTGAAATCCCAGCTTCCTAGTCTTGGGTTGGGGCACGACTTATGTCCCAAGTTCCCTGTGAAAACAGGCTGTAGTTTCCCTCTCCACGACTTGCATGATATCAGACCCAGACTTTTTCATGTCCTGCTTCCCCTGAGACCTTACTGGTTTCTCTATGAGAATATTTTTTAATATACATTGATTTACTTTAACTGGAGGCTAGTTACTTTACAATATGGTAGTGGTTTTGCGATACATTGACATGAATCTGCCACAGGTGTACATGTGTTCCCCATCCTTAACCCCCCTCCTACTCCCCTCCCCATTACATCTCTCTGGGTCATCCCAGTACACCATCCCCAACCACCTTGTCTCATTCATCAAACCTGGACTGGCGATCCATTTCACATATGAGTGTATACATGTCTCAATGCCATTCTGTGAAATCATTCCACCCTCACGCTCTCCCACAGAGTCCAAAAGACTGTTCTATACATCCGTGTCTCTTGCTGACTCGTATACAGGGTTATCGTTACCATCTTCCTAAATTCCATGTATATGAGTTAGTATACTGTATTGGTGTTTTTCTTTCTGACTTACTTCACTCTGTATAATAGGCTTCAGTTTCACCCACCTCATTAGAACTAATTCAAATGTATTCTTTTTTTTTTCAGTTCATCTTACTCATTGATTTATTAAAAGCTTTTTTTTGTTTGTCTGTTTGTTTTTGTTGTTGTTGTTGTTATTATTTATTTATTTATTTATTCATTTTACTTTACAATACTGTATTGGTTTTGTCATACATTGACATGAATCCGCCATGGGTGTACATGAGTTCCCAATCCAGAAACCCCCTCCCACCTCTCTCCCCATATCATCTCTCTGGGTCATCTCAGTGTACCAGCCCGAAGCATGCTGTATCCTATATCAAACCTACACTGGCGATTCATTTCTTACATGATAGTATACATGTTTCAATGCCATTGAAAAGTCTTTTGTTTCTTTAGGTAGATATATTCCTATGTATTTTATTCTTTTCATTGCAATGGTGAATGGAATTGTTTCCTTAATTTATTTTCTATTTTCTCATTATTAGTGTATAGGAATGAAAGGGATTTCTCTGTGTTGATTTATATCCTGCAACTTTACTATATGGATTGATTAGCTCTAGTTATTTTCTGGTGGAATCTTTAGGGTTTTCTATGTAGAGGATCATGTCATCTAGAAACATTGAGAGTTTTACTTCTTTTCATGTCTGGATTCTTTTTATTTATTTTTATGTAATGATTGATGTGTTTAAAACTTCCAAAACTATGTTGAATATTAATGATGAGAGTGGACACCCTTGTCTTATTCCTGACTTTAGGGGAAATGCTTTCAATTTTTCACCATTGAGGATAACGTTTGCTGTGGTTTTGTAATATATGGCATTTATTATGTTGAGGTATGTTCTTTCTATTCCTGCTTTCTGGAGGGTTTTATTATAAATGGATGTTGAATTTTTAAAAAGGCTTTCTCATCATCTATTTATATAATCATATGGTTCTTAGCTTTCAATTTGTTAATGTGGTGTATTGTTAATTGATTTGTGGATATTGAAGAATCCTTGCATCCCTCATAAAAACTCACTTGGTCATGATGTATGATCTTTTTAATATGTTGTTGGATTCTGTTTGCTAGAATTTTGTTAAGGATTTTTGCATCTATGTTCATCAGTGATATTGGCCTATATGCAGCATCTTTGTCTGGTTTTGGTTTTAGGGTGATGGTGGCCTCATAGAATGAGTTTGGCAGTTTGTCTTCATCTACAAATTTCTAGAAGAGTTTAAGTAGGATAGGTATTAGCTCTTCTCTAAATTTTTGATAGAATTCAGCTGAGAAGCCATCTGGTGCTGGGCTCCTGTTTGCTGGGAGATTTCTGATCACAGTTTCAATTTTTGTGCTTGTGATGGGTCTATTAATATTTTCTATTTCTTCCTGGTTCAGTTTTTGAAAGTTTATTTTTCTAAGATTTAGTCCATTTCTTCTACGTTGTCCATTTTATTGGCATATAGTTGCTGATAGTAGTCTCTTATGATCCTTTGTATTTCTGTGTTGTCGGTTGTGATCTATTTTGATTTCTAATTTTGTTGATTTGATTCTTCTCCCTTTGTTTCTGATGACTCTGTCTAGTGGTTTGTCAATTTTATTTATCCTCTCAAAGAACCAGGTTTTGGCTTTGTTGATTTTTCTTATGATCTCCTCTGTTTCTTTTGCACTTATTTATGCCCGAATTTCTAAGTTTTCTTTCCTTCTACTAACCCTGGGGTTATTTAGTTCTTCCTTTTCTAGTTGCTTTAGGTGTAGTGTTAGGTTATTTATTTGACTTCTTTCTTGTTTCTTGACGTAAGCCTGTATTGCTTTGAACCTTCCACATAACACTGCTTTTACAGGGCCCCATAGTTTTGGGGTTCTTGTGTTTTCATTTTTATTCTTGTCTATGCTTATTTTGTTTTCCTTTTTATTTTTTCTGTGGATTGTTGGTTATACAGCAGTATGTTGTTCAGCCTCCATATGATGGAATTTTTCATAGTTTTCTCCTGTAATTGACATCTGATCTTACTTCATTGTGGCCAGAAACGATGCTTGGAATTATTTCAGTTATTATGAATTTACCAAGGCCAGATTTATGCCCCAGGACATTGTCTAACCTGGAGAAGTTTCCACGTACAGCTGCAAAAAAGGTGAAATTCATTGTTTTGGGGTGAAATGTCCTATAGATATCAATTAGGTCTACTGGTCTATTGTATCATTTAAAGTTTGTGTTTCCTTGTTATTTTCCTGTTTAGTTGATCTATCCATAGCTGTGAGTGCGATATTAAAGTTTCCCACGATTCTTGTGTTATTGTTAATTTCCCCATATATATATATATATAATATATATATTATATATATATATATAATATATATATTTAATTTTTTTGGCTGCACTAGGTCTTCATTGCTGCTCAGGTCTTCTCTATTTGCAGGGAGCTGGGGTTACTCTGCAATTGCAGTACACTGGCTTTTCAATCCTGTGTTTCACTTAATGCAGATCACAGGCTCTAGGGCACTCAGGCTCAGTAGTAGTGGCCCGTTGGTTTAGTTGCCTTGGGCCATTTGAAATCTTCCCAAGCCAGGTCTCAAACGCGTATCTTAAGCACTGGATCAAAAGGGAAATCACTCTGGAAGGAATTTGAAATACATCAGTTTTACATGAAACTTGGCACCATGGCCTATTTTTAAGGAGACAAATAGAGGATTGTCCACTATTTCAAGTATTCTCCTGAGACCAGGACTGATTTACGTGCCCATTCCAAGTGTTCCTACAGCGTCTTGAAGCTGTCCCTGCCATGACACTTTGTTCATCCTTGAGTTTCTGAAACCCACACTAGACCACAGCTTCCAGAGGGCAGGGCTGTCACCTGACTCACTTGTAAGTATACGTCAGTAGATCTTGTCTCATTATACCAGACTCTAATGTCTAGACAAGGGTAACACAAAGGTCAGTTATTCTATTATGAGTGTTAGGTTACAGGTTCAACTACTGTAATTGAACCTTAAATAACATTGTCTTAAATACAATACAATTTCAATTCTCTTTCATATAATATTAGTGCAGGTCTGTCCACGGAAATGGGGACCCACTTCTTTCTTTTTACATCTTCCACCTGTGCTACTTAACTCTGGTCAAATATGGCTGTTCCAGCCCCTATCATTACATCTGCATTCCAGCTAGTGGGACAGAAAATAATACTGCCATTTAGAAGTGACATATCACTTCTACTCAAATTCCACGGGTTGAAGTATCTTTCATGGTCATGGCAAACCTGGGGGTGGTGGGTCCACAGAAGGGCAGGGGAATGTGATCCTACAGAATATTCATGATGAGTAACAAGGGCCACCACCCTTCATTCACGTCCCTGTAATTCATTCTTCTTTGGTTCTCCCCACACAGCTTTCAGCCTGTTTACATCTGCAGATAAAGATATGGATGAGGTTATAAGAGAGGAAATGGCCAAGGTTGTACAAATATGGAGAAAACAAGAAAGGAAAGAAGATAAGAAAGTATAAAGATGTAAAATCTATAAGAAAGCATACTTATAATCATAATTTTGCAGTTATAAAATTTAGATATACCTGTGGTTGATGAATCAATTTATAAAATAAAAATAAAAGTAATGTAAAATATAAATATATTCACTAAACGCAACAAAATAATAAGGCTATATCATATTAAACACATAGTAGTATCAGGATTATTTTGGATGCACATTGCAAAAAACTAGAACAACCATAACTTTAGCAAGATAAGCTTGATTTTTCTCTCCCACTGAAACAAAACTGGAGGTGGGCCAGTGAAAGCTTGGGTGGTATCCATCTCCAAGGTTACATGATTGTCCAATACAACTGCAGGAGTTCCAGACATCACAATTAAAATCCAGGGAGCAGTTAGAAAGAAAGTAGGGAAGGGAAGAGACTCATCTCTCAGCTAAATCAGCTCCTTGAAAGCAGTCTTCCAAGAAATCTTTCTTACAGGTCTGCTTGCATTTCAGCCACCAGTCATGAACAAAAGCACAAGTGCATAGGAAATGCAGTCCTGTAGCTACTGGGCTCATGGCTATACAACAAACTATTTTCTGTTTTGAAAGAGAAGCAGAGAATAGATCATTTTGTAGGCAGCCAGCAGTGTCTGCCTTACAGAACAAACCTGTTCTGAATTTATTAGGCTGAACAGCTGGGCACAGTGTGGGAGCCAGGAGGAAGGAGCAGCAATGAGAGACAGCTGGATGGATCTGAACTGTGCTCCAGAAAAAAAAGACAGACTGGTCAGTAGAGAACTTCTAAGGGCTGAAGCGAGGATTATACATACCACAGGACCCAATTTGTTTTGAAAACTGCTTTTCCAACTCAGGTCCCAAATCTCTGTCAATTCTTCAGGTTCTAATACCTTGTCTTTGTTACCTCACATACTGACCTACATGTCTCACCTTCCTTACTTCTGTTCACATCACTTCACCATCCAATCACCAGGTATTACAAGATCCAGTACTAAGGAGTTAGCAACTCTTTCTAGAAATATGTAGAAACACAATGACTATTTCCACTGTAATATTAGTTTCTCCTGATCAAGGTCTTTTGAAGGATTGATATGGATAGAATTATGGAGATCTCATGTTTGCTCTAAAATCCCAACCAAGAAAGTGACTTCCTTGGACCTGGAGGGGATGTGCTCACTTTTGAATCCACAGGTCTTAGCAGGACAATAAGTCCCCTGTGTATGAACAAGTTACATTTCAAAAGGGTGTTCAAAAATCCCTATTTCTTCATAAGTCCAGCAAAGTTACTTAGACAGCCAACTAAGACAAATGGCTATATGTTACTGTAGTTTCATAGCTTTATGATACTTTTCACACAGTTCGGTTCAGTTCAGTCGCTCAGTCGTGTCCGACTCTTTGCGACCCCATGAATCACAGCATGCCAGGCCTCCTTGTCCATCACCAACTCCCGGAGTTCACTCAGATTCACGTCCATCGAGTCAGTGATGCCATCCAGCCATCTCATCCTGTGTCGTCCCCTTCTCCTCCTGCCCCCAATGCCTCCCAACATCAAAGTCTTTTCCAATGAGTCAACTCTTCGCATGAGGTGGCCAAAGTACTGGAGTTTCAGCTTTAGCATCATTCCTTCCAAAGAAATCCCAGGGCTGATCTCCTTCAGAATGGACTGGTTGGATCTCCTTGCAGTCCAAGGGACTCTCAAGAGTCTTCTCCAACACTACAGTTCAAAAGCATCAATTCTTCAGCACTCAGCCTTCTTCACAGTGCAACTCTCACATCCATACATGACCCCTGGAAAAACCATAGCCTTGACTAGACAGACCTTAGTCGGCAAAGTAATGTCTCTGCTTTTGAATATACTAACTAGGTTGGTCATAACTTTTCTTCCAAGGAGTAAGCGTCTTTTAATTTCATGGCTACAATCACCATCTGCAGTGATTTTGGAGCCTCCCAAAATAAAGTCTGACACTGTTTCCACTGTTTCCTCATCTATTTCCCATGAAGGGATGGGACCGGATGCCATGATCTTCGTTTTCTGAATGTTGAGCTTTAAGCCAACTTTTTCACTCTCCACTTTCACTTTCATCAAGAGGCTTTTTAGTTCCTCTTCTCTTCCTACCATAAGGATGGTGTTATCTGCATATCTGAGGTTATTGATATTTCTCCCAGCAATCTTGATTCCAGCTTGTGTTTCTTCCAGTCCAGCATTTCTCATGATGTACTCTTCACATAAGTTAAATAAGCAGGGTGACAATATACAGCCTTGACGTACTCCTTTTCTGTTTGGAACCAGTCTGTTGTTCCAAATGCAAATAATACATTAAAAAAAAATGAAATAAACATTTTTCATCTTGCAGTACATGGATAGAGCATGGCATCCCACTCCACTATTCTCCTCTGGAGAATCCCCATGGCAAGAGGAGCCTGGCTGACTCCATATGTTGCCAAAGTTGAACACAGCTGAGCAACTAAGCACACTTTTAAAAATAAAATAGTAGAACCACCTATATTACAGCTGCATTTATGCTTCCTTTCAGACATCGTAGGCTTGAAATAAAAATACTGCACTATTGTACTCCATCATCTTCCCTTGTAGCTCAGTCGGTAAAGAATCTGCCTGCAGGGCAAGAGACCTGGGGTCAAAACTTTGGTTGGCAACATCCCCTGGAGAAGGAAATGACAAGGATACTCAGTAACCTTGCTGGAAAAATCTCATGGACAGTGGAGCCTGGTGGGCTGCAGTCCATGGGGTTGCAAAGAGTCAGGCCCAACTGAGCGACTAACACTTATTGTACTCCATACATTTCTGTACAGTAAAGTACACAAAAGCACACCCACGTGTCTGGGATGTGCCCACGACAATGTGTGTCAGATCTGTGAACTAACTGATGTGATTGCACATTAACATGCACTTTTACATGTTTGAAAGTTTTCAACTTGAAGGTTTGTTTGTAACAGACTTGCTACACAGGTGTTCAGTGAATGTATGTAGTGAATGAACAAGAGAGGAGAGTAAGGAGCTGCCTGTTCTTTCCATTTTTGCATGTATTATGGCCACTCTGAATAGGAGTTCCATTGAGCATAATTGAGGCCTGGTGTATGGGAACATCGCTGCAAGTGACAGAGGACCAGGATTCCAGGATGTGGCTCAGGAGTCATGGTTGGTTGAAAAGAGCCAGAAGTGCAAATTAGGAAGAAACAAGTTTTCACTGGCTTATGTGAAGACTCGGCAAATATCATCTGGATTTGTTTGTAGTGACTGAGCTCTGCTTTAGAGGAGCAGTCTCTGATGCTCAGTATGAGCAAAGAGAGGAGAATGAACCATGAAAATCGAACATGTGTCCCAGGTCAAGTATATCTAGTATTGAAGAGATGTAAGTCTTGTCAATTTACCTGCTCGTCCTGCAAAGAATTCAAGTATAAATGAGGGAAGGTCCGCACTATGCTGGCACCTTATTCTTCTTCTGTCCAGTGAACACTGATTTCTAATGCCATTCCTTTATAAACAGAGGATGTACTTCATATGATGAAGGCTTATAATTTACTATTCCATATAAACTTTTGATGCTGTTCTATGCCCAGCCACATGGGGCCCTGGAGCCTGGCAGGCTCTGTTTTGGCTGCAGAGTACAGTGTATGGGGATCTGCTGTCATCTGGGCCCTGGGGTATATCTTCAGTCTGGGTTCACATCTGAGGGGATAACAGTAGTTGTGTTTAATTCGATCATCTTGCTCTTTATCTTCAGTTTGTCCCATGTTGTTTCTTGCCATGTCTCTTTTTATCCCTGACTTCTTTGTGACTGAGTAGCTTTTATGATTCTCTTTTATAAACCTTGTAATTTTATTAATTGTAATTTTTTAAGTAGTTTTAAGATCCATGGTATGGATCTTTAACTTTCCAGTCTATCATTATTAATTATGATAATTATTAATAATCATTAAATTATATATTTATTTATCATTTCTTTGGCTGTGTTGGGTCTTAGTGTGGCATGCAGGATCTTCCTTGTGGTAGGGACTCTCTATTTGAGGAGGGCAAGTTCAGTACTTGCAGTGTGTAAATTCTATTTGAGACATGCAGGCCTAGTTGCTCAGTGGCATGTGTGATTTGAGTTCTCTGGCAAGGAAACAAACCAGCATCCCCTGCATTGCAAAACAGATCCTTAACCACTGGACCACTTCGAAAGTCATTATAATTACCTTTAATATATATTACATATTGATCATTTGGGCTACTGTTCCTTCCCCCTGTAGATCCAGATTTTCACTTGGTTTTAAATTCCTTCTGACTTGAGACCTTTTATAAAACATTTATTACATTGATCTGTTGGTGGTGATGCGGTCTGGCAGTTGTGTGTCTGAGAAAGTATTTTATCTTATGTTTGATATGTATTTTTCTTGGGTATAGAATTCTGAGTCAATTCTATTACTCTCAGCACTTTAAGATGTCGTGCCAGTGTCCTCTGGCTAACATTGTTTTATATGCCTAATCTACTGTCATTCCCATTTTTGTTCTGCTGTGTCTGTTTTTCCTCCTGATTACATTTCTTTGGTTGATTGTTTTAAGCAGTGAATTATGATGTGTCTTCGTATAATTGTCATACTTGTCCTTGAGTTAATTGTGCTTCTGTGTTTATGGGTTTAAAGCTCTCATCATATCTGGAAATTTTTCATCCAGTAATTAGGAAGTCCTTTTCTCTATTCTCCTGTGTCTCACCTCCTGTTGGATTCCATCTACATATATTTTAGTATTCTTAAATTTGTTTCAAAGTTCTGTGATGGACAATTAATTTTTCCCACATTCTTTCCATTACTATTTTCCATGTCTCTATTTAACATACTCAATAATCTTCAGCTTCATGTATATAAGGATTATTGTTGTAGTAAGCATTTTAATGTCCTTCCCTGCTAATTATGCAATGTATATTTTTAACTATGTTTTTACTAATTGAGTTTTCCATCATTATGTATATTTTCTTGCTTCTTTGCACATCCAGAATATTTTTCTTTTTAAATTTATTCATCTTAATATGAGGATAATTACTTTACAATATACTGATGGAACTAGGACATCACTGCAAGTGACAGAGGACTGAGATTCCAGTATGTGGCACAAGAGCCATGGTTGGTTGAAAAGAGACAAAAGAGTAAAAGAGGAGGAAACAGTTTTTCACTGGGGTATGTGAAGACTCAGCATATATCATCCAGATTTGTTTGTAGTGATTGAGCGTGTTTTTACTGTTTGATTTTCCCCTCATTTTCAATATTTTGTTGTTTCTTTGCACATCTGGAATTTTTTTCTTTTTAAATTTATATATCTTAGTTAGAGGATACTTTACAATATTGTGAAGAAACTAGGACAAATATTTTCAAAATTTATATGGAAATTTTAAATTGGATGTTGAATGTGGTCATTTTTACCCTTTGAATGTTGGATGTTTTTTAATTATTATAAGTTATTCCTGGAACTGTTTGCAAACACTGTTAATTTCTTTGAAACTGTTGTACATTTGAAGGCTTGCTGTTCAGTTTTTTATGCTAAGATGAGACCAGCCTTCAGACCAGGTTTATTACTCCCCACTAGCAAGGCAATATTGTCTTCAAGGCCCTACTGATGTCATGGTAATTTTGGATAATCTCCACTCTGGTGGGTGAGGACACAATTAGACTCGGCTCAATTTGAGGCTCAAGGGTTGTTCCCTATAATTCTAACTATAATTCCCTATAATTCAGTACTATCAGCTCTCCACTGAAAACTGGAGGGGTATCATCTGTACCTTCCCACAGTTCTACCTGTGAGAAGTTATAGCTTTCTCCTGTGAACTCTTATCTATGTAGAGTCTCAAATCTCTATTCTTTGGGAGACTGTTGTCTCTGCCTAGATATCCCCTCAATGTATGTGTTGGAAACTATTTCTAGAGTTGGGGCTATTGTAAAACTCACCTTGCTTTCTCCCCACACCACCCGCCCCCCCTCAACCAGGAATCAATTCTCTGCTGCCAAATGTTTGATATTAAAAACTACTCTTTCATTTATCTTGTCTATTTTGGAGTTGTTTGAGACAGGAGGATAAATGTGTCCTTTGCTCCTCTATGTCTACCAAAATGGAGGTCCTTCTGCAATCAGAACTCACTGAATACCTTGTGAATGCTAGGCACTAATTCTGTGCATGGGTGCAGACTTTACTAGGGATAAGTGTTGGGACATTAGGGAGCCCCAGTCTTGCTGGAGAAACATACCAATTACAAATAGTATTTGCTATGTGATACATTCAGTTCATTTCAGTCGTTCAGTCATGTCCAGCTCTTTGCAACCCCATGGACTTCAGCACACCAGGCCTCCCTGTCCTTCACCAACTCCAGAAGCTTGTTCAAACTCATGTCCATCAAGTCAGTGATGCCATCCAACCATCTCATCCTCTGTTGTCCTCTTCTCCTCCCGCCTTCACTCTTTCCCAGCAACACTGTCTTTCCTAATGAGTCTGTTCTTTACAACAGTTGGCCAAAGTATTGATGCTTCAGGTTCAGATTCAGTGCTTCCAATGAATATTCAGGATTGATTTCCTTTAGCATTGACTGGTTGGATCTTCTTGCAGTCCAAGGGACTCTCAAGAGTCTTGTCCAACACCACAGTTCAAAACCATCAATTCTTCATCACTCACCACTCCTTAAGGTGCAACTGTCACATCCGTACATGACAACTGGAAAAATCATAGCTTTGATTATGCTGAACTTTTTGAGAACAGTAGCAAAGTAATGTCTCTGCTTTTAAAAATGCTGTCTAGGTTTGTCATAGCTTTTCTTCAAACAAGCAAGCATCTTTTAATTTCTAGCTGCAGTCATCATCTACAGTGATTTTGGAGCCCCCAAAATAAAGTCTCTCACTGTTTCCATTGTTTCCCCATCTATTTGCCATGAAGTGATTTGACCAAATGCCATCATGTTCGTTTTCTCAATGGGGAGTACAAGCCAGATGTTTCACTCTCCTCTTTCACTTTCATCAAGAGGCTCTTTAGTTCCTCTTCACTTTCTGCCATGAGGGTAGTATCATCTGCATATCTGAGGTTATTGATATTTCTCCCAGAAACCTTGATTCCAGTTTGTGCTTCATCCAGTTGGGCATTTTTCATGATGTACTCTGCATATAAGTTAAGTAATCAGGGTGACAATATACAGCCTTGACATACTCCTTTCCTGATTCAGAACCAGTCTGTTGTTCCATGTTCAGTTCTCATTGTTGCTCCTTGACTTGCATACAGACTTCTCAGAGGGCAGATAAGATGGTCTACTATTCCAATCACAAAATCAAAGATCATGGCATCCCATTCCATTACTTCATGGCAAATACATGGAGAAACAATGAAAACAGTGACAAGCTTTATTTTCCTAGGCTCCAAAATCACTGGAGATAGTGACTGCAGCTGTGGAAAAAGAGACTCTGATCCTTGGAAGATAAAGCTATGAAAAACCTAGACAGCACACTAAAAAGCAGAGACATTGCTTTACCAGCAAAGATCTGTATAGTCAAAGCTATGGATTGCCAGAAGTTATGGTGCAATGAGAATTGGGCCATAAAGAAAGCTGAGCACCAAAGCATTGATGCTTTTAAGCTGTGGTGTTGGACAAGACTCTTGAGAGTCCCTTGGACTGCAAGGAGATCCAATCAGTCCATCCTAAAGGAAATAAGTCCTGAATATTCATTGGAAGGACAGATACTGAAGCTGAATCTCCAATACTTTGGCCAATTTATGGGAAGAACTGACTTAGTAGAAAAGTCCCTGATGCTGGGAAAGATTGAAGGCAGGAGGTAAAGAGGAAGACAGAAGACAAAATTGTTGGGTGGCATCACCAACTTGATGAACATTAGTTTGAGCAAGCTCCAAAAGTTGGTGGTGGACAAGGAAGCCTGGTGTGCTGCGCTACATGATATAGAAAGAAGTTAGCATGATATAGCAAGTCCTCTGAATTGATGTACAGAGGACATTAAGGGAGCAGGCAGAAGTCTTTGGGGAAGGAGGAAGAAACAGTTCCTGGATAGCTGACAATGAGAGGTTGGTAGGCCTTTTCAAGCAAGAGAAGCTATAGGGAAGCAATTCTATGCCAGGTGGAGAGAATGGTAAGAGAAAGGCAGGGCGGCAGTGCTGGGATTTCCCAGGGGACAATATCCCTGTTCTATGAAACCTTATCAATGCTCAATATCATTAGGTGAGTGGAAACATGAGTTTTGTTTTGGAAGCAGTAGAGCAATATTCAATGCAAAGACTGATGCTGATGATGACGCTCCAACACTTAGGTCAACTTATGTGAAGAGCCAGCTCATTGGAAGAGACTCTGATACTGGGAAAGATTGTTGGCAGAAGGAGAGTTGTGAAAAGGATGAGATGATGAGATGTCATCATCGACTCAATGGACATGAGTTTGAGAAAACTCCACAAAATAGTGAAAGATAAGGAAGCCTTTTTGCTGCCGTACATGTAATCACAAAGTGTCAGACATGACTTAGCAACTGAACCAGTGAGGACACAGGGTCCAGTGAAGCCTCTGGCCCTGGTGGGAGTACAGAAAGATTTAGGTGGAAGGGGAAGCTTCCCATCCTCTGGTACAAGTCCTTGAATCCAAGGCAAGGACAAAAGATTTTCAATGTGTTATGAAATATTGTTTTCTAAAAAAACAAATGCTGTTTTCTGCAGAAGTGAGAGCTTTGACTGAGTTTGTTCTCTAGATTTTACTGATGGATGTGGAAGGGATCTGGAGTGGGATAAGTCTGCAAAAGCCAGGTGACCAGTTGCTGGAGGGCCCGTCTCGTGATAGACATTCTGCACTAGGTGGAAAACAAATGCAGCCATCTCATCCTCTATAGTCCCCTTCTCCTCCTGCCCCTAATACCTCCCAGCATCAGGGTCTTTTCCAGTGAGTCAACTCATTGCATGAGGTGGCCAAAGTATTGGGGTTTCAGCTTCAACATCAGTCCTTCCAATGAACACTCAGGACTTATCTCCTTTAGGATGGACTGGTTGGATCTCCATGCACTCCAAGGGACTCTCAAGAGTCTTCTCCAACTCCACAGTTCAAAACCATCAATTCTTTGGTGCTCAGCTTTCTTCACAGTTTGACTCGCACATCCATATATGACCACTGGATAAACCATAGCCTTGACTAGACGGACCTTTGTTGGCATAGTAATATCTTTGCTTTCAATATGCTGTGTAGGTTGGTCATAACTTTCCTTCCAAAGAGTAAGCATCTTTAAATGTCATGGCTACAATCACCATCTGCAGTGATTTTGGAGCCCCAAAAAATAATGTCTGACTCTGTTTCCCCATCTAATTCCCATGAAGTGATAGGATCAGAAGCCATAGTCTTAGTTTTCTAAATGTTGATCTTTAACCCAACTTTTTCACTCTCCTCTATCCCTTTCATCAAGAGACTTTTTAGTTCCTCTTCACTTTCTGCCATAAGGGTGGTGTCATCTGCATGCCTGAGATTATTGATATTTCTCCTGGCAATCTTGATTCCAGCTTGTGTCTTCCAGTCCAGCATTTCTCATGATGTACTCTGCATATAAATTAAATAAGCAGGGTAACAATATACAGCCTTGATGCACTCTTTTCCTATTTGAAACCATTTTATTGTTCCATGTCCAGTTCTAACTGTTGCTTCCTGACCAGCATAGAGGTTTCTCAAGAGGCAGGTTAGGTGGTCTGGTATTCCCATCTCTTTCAGATTTTCCACAGTTTATTGTGATCCACACAGTCAAAGGCTTTGGCATAGTCAATAAAGCAGAAATAGATGTTTGTCTGGAACTCTCTTGCTTTTTCGAAGATCCAGTGGATGTTGGCAATTTGATCTCTGGTTCCTCTGCCTTTTCTAAACCCAGCTTGAGCATCTGAAAGTTCACTGTTCTTGTACTGCTGAAGCCTAACATGGAGAATTTTGAGTATAACTTTACTTGTGTGTGAGATGAGTGCAATTGTGAGGAAGTTTGAGCATTCTTTGGCATTACCTTTCTTTATGATTGGAATGAAAACTGACCTTTTCCAGTCCTGTGGCCACTACTGAGTTTCCAAATTTGCTGGCATATTGAGTTCAGCACTTTCACAGCATCATCTTTCCGGATTTGAAATAGCTCAACTGGAATTCCATCACCTCCACTAGCTTTGTTCATAGTGATACTTTCTAAGGCCCACTTGACTTCACATTTCAGGATGTCTGGCTCTAGATGACTGATTGCACCATCGTGTTCATCATGAAACTCTTTTTTGTACAGTTCTTCTGTGTATTCTTGCCACCTTTTTTTTAAAATATATTCTGCTTCTGTTATGTCCATCCCCTTTCTGTCCTTTATCAAGCCCATCTTTGCACAAAATGTTCCCTTGGTATCTCTAATTTTTTTGAAGAGATCTCTAGTCTTTTCCATTCTCTTGTTTTCCTCTATTATTTGCATTGATCGCTGAGGAAGGCTTTCTTATCTCTCCTTGCTATTCTTTGAAACTCTTCATTCAGATGTTTATATCTTTCCTTTTCTCCTTTGCTTTTCACTTCTCTTCTTTTCACAGGTATTTGTAAGGTTTCTCACACATTTTGCTGTTTTGCATTTCTTTTCCATGGGGATGCTCTTGATTCCTGTCTTTTGTACAATGTCCTGAACCTCCGTCCATAGTTCAACAGGCACTCTATCTATCAGATCTAGTCCCTTAAATCTATTTCTGACTTTCACTGTATAGTCCTCAAATTGTGTTATTTGTTCCATACCGACAGGGAGTGGTAGGTGGCCATCTGGCACTATTGCTTAGGCAGAAGCAAGCAATATTCAGGCTTCAATTGAAGAAAGTAGGAAAAACCACTAGACCATTAAGCTACGACCTAAATCAAATCCCTTAAGATTATACAGTGGAGATGAAAAATAGATTCAAGGGATTAGGTCTGGTAGCCTGAAGGACTATGGATGGAGTGTAACATTGTATGGGAAGTGGTGGCCAAAACCATCCCCAAGAAAAACAAATGTGAGACGGCAAAGTGGTTGCCTGAGGAGGCTTTGAAAACAGCTGAGAATAGAACAGAACTGAACAGCAAACAAGAAAGGGAAAGATATACTCAATGAAATGCAGACTTTCAGAGAATAAAAGGAGAGATAAGAAAGTCTTCGTAAGTGAAAAATACAAAAATTAGAATAAAATAATAAATTGTAAAGAGTATAGATCTCCTCAGGAAAATTGGAGATACCATAGGAATATTTCATGCAAAGATGGGCACAATAAAGGACAGAAAAGTCAAAGATATAACAGAAGCAGATGAGATTAAGAAGAGATGGCAAGAATACACAGATGAACTATACAAAAATGGTCATAATGACCTAGATATAGATGATGTTGGAGTCCGTTATGTTAGCCAGAAATACTAGAGTATAAAGTCAAGTGGGCCTTAGGAAGCATCACTACAAGCAAAGCTAGTGGAGGTGATGGAATTCCAGCTGAGCTGTTTAAAACATCCTAAAGAATGAGGTTGTAACAGTGTTGCATTCAATATGACAGCAAATTTGGAAAATGCAGCAGTGGCCACAATGCTGGAAAAGGTCAATTTTCATTCCAATCCAAAAGAAAGACAATTCCCAAGAATGTTCAACCTATCATGCAGTTGTCCTATCCCACTTGCTAGCAAGGTAATGTTCAAAATCCTTCAAATTAAGCTTCACAGTACATGAACTGAGAACTTCCAGATGTACAACTGGTTTAAGGAACCAGAGATCAAATTGCCAACATCCATTGGATCATAAAGAAACCAAGCAGATGCCAGAAAAACATCTGCATCTGCTTCACTGACTATGCTAAAGCCTTTCACTGTGTGGACCACAACAAACTGTGGAAAATTCTTAAGAGAATGGGAGTAGCAGATCACCTTACCTGTCTCCTGAAAGTCTGAATGGAAGTTAGAATCAGATATAGAACAAATAAAAGATTTAAAATTGTGAAAGAAACATGACAAGGTATACATTGTCACTCTGATCATTGAACTTGTATGTAGGAAAGATCATTCGATATGCTGGACTGCATAAATCCCAAGATGGAATCAAAATTGCTGGGAGAAATATCAACATCTACTGATATGAAGATGATACCACCATAATAGCAGAAAGCAAACAACTAAAGACCAATTGATAAGGAGAGGAGATGAAAAAAGCTTGCTTAAAACTCAACATTCAAAAAAATATTCACAAAAAGATACTCAACATTCACGACATCCAGTCCCACCACTTCATGACATATAGATGACGGAGAAGTGGAAACAGTGGCAGACTTTAATTTCTTGGGCTCCAAAATCACTATGGACCTTAACTGCAGCCACAAAATTAAAAGACACTTGCTCCTCGGAAGGAAAAACCTGCACAGTGTATTAAAAAGCAGAGACTCACTTTGCCACAGAGGGCTGTAGTGTCACAGCTATGGTTTTCCAGTAATCATGTACAGATGTGCGACCTGGACCATAAGAATGGGTGAATGCCAAAGAATTGAACTTTTGAACTGCAGTGCTTGAGAAGATTCTTGAGAGTCCCTTATACAACAAGGAGATCACCCAGTCACTCTGAAAGGAAATCAACCTCTGACCACTGCGGTCTTAGCTGAGGCATCTACTGAGGGTCTCCAGGTGTAAAGAATGGATGCTTCCACTGTAAAAGTGCCTGACCATGGCAGCTCCAAGCAAGTAGTTTGTAATTCCACCCATGGAGGAAGCTCAGAAAGGCAGAAGGCTCTGTGTACCCTGGGTCCTCCAATACATGCCTTGCATTCTCCATAGCAGGATTGGAGGCCAAGGAAGGGACATTCTGGGCCCTGGAGGAGGGAGATGGCTCAGGGATCTACTGGGGCCACCACTTACCAAGTAGGCCTAGAAAGGACAGAGCAGGCATATGTGGCAGAGAGCTTTTGACTGGGGTTTAGGAACAAGAGGGAACCAGCTTTGCATGAAGTACCTCTCCCAAAATCCCCTGGAGGAGAAGTCCAGTGATAAGATCATCTGAGATGGGATGAAGAGAGTCTATTTCATTACCCCTTATAATTCCTCTGAATGAGGAGGTAGTGCAGTTGGCAGGTCATCACAAACTCTTCCATGGCCTAGACCATCCCCCAGTCGCTATCCTTGGGGCTGCCTCTCCCCAGCTTCAGTCATGCAGTTCTGGAGGAAATTGACAATCATGTGTGTTGTGTCAGGGCCAATGACCATGTAAAGCCCATCATAGGACCACATGGCCCTGCCAGGATGGCTGATATAGGGCTGTACATGTGAACTGAGGTGCATCATTCAGAGAATACCCTTGAACTCTAATGGCTCCCAGCTTCTTTCTTTACTAGGAAATGCCTTCAGGGTATAAAACCCTAGGGCAGGTAGCTTGGACTCCCTCACTAAGTGTAGAAGCCTTAAGGAAGAAAGTTGTCAGCTAAGACCATCAAAGAAGCGGGAAGGGAAAGGCCAAGGGAGAAAAAGAGAGAACTGATGACTTCTGATTTCTAGGGTCCAGTCACAGAGATCTTTGTATTTGCTGTAATTGTTGTGTCCTCTATTCCCAGAATCACTTCAATGAGTCCCCCTTTTCCTTAAAGGCAGGTGGAGGAGGGCTCCTCTCAATTTTGATTCAGACTTGGTTCTAGATACTGCACTCCCAGACACAGAGGCAACAATCTGTTTCAGCACCACTAAGAGTGATACCTTTTATTCTTTACTGAGAATAAGGTGTGCAGACCACTAAACACAGTTCACCAGCATCCTGGGCAGCAGTGCCCAAGTGTGAGTGAGTATGTGTTAGGAGTGGCCTTATTGATTCCTGAACCACTCTAAGCATTTACACTGCCTGTGCCAGGCCAATCCTGTCATTTCCTCGATCAAAGACTGAGAAATACAGCCTCAGGAAGACTTCACCCAGGATCCAGATCTCTGTAGATGGACTCAATTGGTTCTCTTTAAAGGTGGTATAGCAGCGGCCTCTAGAATCCTGGGGGAATCAGAGACACACACCAGTCACCATGAGCTTTTACTGGTAACTCCCCCCAATATCCAGACCTAGCACAATTCTTTGTTTTATTTCCCTCTTTTGGTAAGTATCAAGGGGTTTTCTCAGCAGCAGGGGATATGAGAGTTCATCAATCAAAGAGGGCCAAGACATCAGGTTGCCATGAGGAAGAGTGTGGGGGAGGGGAGGTTGGGAGTTGGGGAAACAGAGGAATGAAAAACAACAAAGTCCTACTTTAGAGCGCAAGAAGCCATATTCAACATTCAGTGATAAATCACGTGAAAAATAATTTAAAAATATATATTTTTATGTGTATAACTGAGTCACATGGCTGTGCAGCAGAACTTAATGCCACAATGAAGATTAGCCACATTTCAATATAATTTATTTTCGAAAAGAACAAGTGTGTCCATAGCTCTCCTCACTCCCTATTTCTTTCCTTCTGACTGTTGCTCCTTGTTTTCTCTGCAGAGAATGCTGGTTCTCCTCCTGCATCTCCACACTCTGTACCTTATTTAAAAACTTTATATTGTATTTGAGTATAGCTGATTAACAATATTCTGAGTTTCAGGTGGACAGTAAAGGGACTCAACCGTATGTATCCGGGTATCCTGGTCCCAAAGACATCCCTCACATCCAGGCTATCATATAACTGAGCGGAGTTCCCTGTGCTACACAGCAAGTCGTTGTTTGTTATTCATCTTAAATAGAGCAGTGCCCAAAACACTTTCTTGAAGCTTTAACTCAGGAACCCTGCGAAGCCTCCTTCAGCCCACACTCACCCTCTCTGGCCACTCCAGGCTTGGTTGGGTAACGTACTCTTGTTCCCCATCCCCACTGGTCTGCCTGTAGCCCTCATCACCCCTCGTAAGTCCCCAGTGCCCCAGTGCAGATGATCTTGAGATGCCATTTGCATGGAATCCAGTGCAGTTTTGCCTAAAATCAAGCAACCCTCCATATGGCTCAATGAGTTTGTGGTTTTAGAATTACTGAAATTCCCTCTCTTCCTCAAAGCCTTCTTTGAGCCCATCAGCCTGCTCTGAACTCCCTCTAGGAGCTGACATGACACCTCCACCCAGTGCTGGGGCTGAACAGTCACAATGCACCCTTTATTCACATTAGCATCCAGCTTCCCCACAGAGTTGTTGGGTGCCCGAACTCACAAAGGAGGCACCTGGCCGGAGCAAGGGGAAGATACAGCCGAGAACTAGGCTGACCATGTAATTTATCATTAAAACCAGGAAAACCTTGAGAACGGAAGGGAGCCTGTTAACGTACGCTGGGACATCACACTGGGACTGTCCCCAGCCATTCTCCTTGTAACATGGCCTATTTCAGGGACTGCTAGTGCTGAATTTCATGTTCATGCACCTAAGGATTCAGATTGAGTTGAAGCTTTTTGAGGACTGAGGACCTTAGTGTTCCCCTGTCCTTGATCCCACCATGCCATATGGTGAGACCTCTCCACATTTATTTCAGGAAGATCAGTGTCCCACATGGCCCTTAACTCTCAAGTGATTGGTTTTGTGGGAGTCACTGGCCCAGCCACAGGGCTCAGCAGCATCTGCAATGGTTTGACATGGCCTCCAGAGGGCGCCCTCCTCCAAGCAGCAGCCCAAGGGTTCCTTTCCTGCAAGCTCCAGCTTGAAAACCAACCCTCAGTATTGTCACCTCACCTTGATGATGTAGGCTCGACCTGGCACTGGGTAGTTGATACTGTTGATGGTGAAGATAATAGAGGGCAGGGTATTGACCGCAGAACATGAAACGTAGTACTGTTAGAGAGAGAGGGTGAGAGGTTGACACTGGTGATCCTTGTTGTGTGTGGAGACTGGGAGTGATCCCGGGGCATGACCCTTCACCTTGGAGCCCCTTGGCGTGGCACTGATGAGCTTCTGCATGTTATCAACAAGTGATTTTGGGCCTTGGATGAATGCTGCCCCGGTGTCAACAACGGCCTTGCAACCAGCAGAACAAGCAATAACATTTCTTTCAATGGAGATGCTGAGAGACAAAGGAAGAAAGTGGGCATCAAGGTCACTCTGAGCCTCCCCAGAGTTGTCCTCTTCCCGTCTGTCTCCTAAACAGCCCTTGGTCTCTTGCCCTCTTTTCCTTTGCTCTCGACACAGTACCTTTCTTGACATCCTTGAATGCAGTACTTGAATATACCAGGATCTTTTGTACCTTGACCCAATCTGGTCTTCCTTCCTAGAAGACTCCACTGCACTTTGACTAGCAAATTTCTTCTCATCTTCCAGATTCCAGCTTAATTTTATTGTTTTGGGGAAGTCTTTCCCCTGGTGTTTATGAGTCTCCTGTCTTAGTCAGTCTCTGTAGAACCTTCTTCATGTCTGCTGCTGCTACAGCTGCTCACTCACTTCAGTCATATCCGACTCTGTGTGACCTCATAGAGGGCAGCCCACCAGACTCTGCCATCCCTGGGATTGTCCAGGCAAGAGTAATGGAGTGAGTTGCCATTGCCTTCTCCTCCTCATGTCTAACATGTACCAAAGTCACAATTCACTATGTGGGCAAGTCACTTCATGTACATCTGCCTTCTTAGATGTGAGGGGGAGTTTTATGCTCCTTGCCTCCCTAAAGTGCCTCACACACAGTGGATGCCCAATATTGTCTGTTCAATGAGTGTATGAAAACTAAGAAAACAATAAGTAACCTCCAGAGAGCTGTATCTGGTGGGGAACAAATAACAACTCGCACACAGAGTGAAGATGGAGATTCGCAGGGGCAGCAGATTCTCATCGTAGGGGGAGAGAGGGGCTTCTCTGGGAGAGGGTGTCTTTCAGCACTGCTCCTACAACCAGCTCAGACCCTGAGACCCTGGCCAGGAAATACGTGACCAGCCCATAGAAACTGCAAAGGACAGGTCAACATTTGCCTGAGGGTATCACACAGAATCCTTTCAATTATGCCTCTTGTCCTCAGGTCACTCCTGGATCTCACCTTCCTGATCCTCTGTAATAGCCCCTGTCGCACGTGTGCCCAAGAACTTGGCATGTCTTTTCTATTAGTTGCTTTCACGTCTTAAGACTGCAGGCAACTACTCTCCACTGCTGGGTAGCTGCTCCCTGAGAAGACAAGTTGTCCCCATTTTATCAGGACTGTCCCTGTTTTTAAACAGACATTTATCTGTACTGAGAATTTCCTATGTCCTAGGTAGCCCTGGACAGTCGGTCATCTTATCATAACTCTGTTCAGGCTGGAGAAATTCTCCCTGATCCTCTATTCACCACACTGTGGAGTCCTCTAACCATGCTCCCCAACTCAAAGCGCAGTGGGTGCAGTCTTCTGCCAGCTACACAGACCTCTCTGGTGCCTTTTAGGACCCTGATAAGAGCCATGCTCAGAAGGCCTGGGGATTATGAACCCATGGGTTCTTTGTGTATCTCTGTGCTTGTGTGTTTGTTTGTATCCGTGTTTGCATGTTTCTTTGTGTGTGCTTGTGTGTCTCTGACTAGCTATGCATGTTTTTATGTGTTGCTGTGTATGTTTTTATGTGTCTGCTTGTGTGTTTCCATGTGTCTGTGTGTCTGTCTATGTCATTGTGTGTGGTGTGTATGTCTGTGGGACTGTGTGTCTGAGAATGTATTTGTGTGTGTCTGCCTGTGTCCATGTACAGTAGTGGGAGCACTACTTGGGCTGACCCTCAGAGGGAGAGGCTTACCGGTCCATGTGTACCATCCAGTCACCCGCTTGGATCAATGGTACCCAGTTGAGCTCTCCCTTGTAGTAGCGGTGGTCCACCCCACCAAACATCACCACACTGCCCTCCTGCCCGCCTCTGTAGAGAGAAGTGAGGGGGCGATCCTTGGAGGACGGTAACAACAGCACCGTCTGAGAGCTGTGCTTGTCCACCCATCAAGGCCCTAATAAGGTCGCCCTGTACAGTGGCAAAAATCGAGTCTAGGAGAGACTGAGATCCAGACTGAGGTCTGTTACTGGCTAACGAGTGGCACAGAGGAGGTTAGAAGCTGAACCCACTTGGATGAGTGTCACCCACTATGTCTTCTGAAGATGCCCTGGACCTCCAGCCACCTGAGTGCTCAGACACCATCAGAGGACAGGGTGCTGAAGTGTTTGGGCTTTCCCCTTGTCCACCTTGTCATTTTTTCAGGAAAATCAAGGCCTTGGAGTTCTAAGGGTGTGGGTTCAGGTCACCCAGCATTGGCTCCAACGGCCTGTGATCTCTACTGTCAAAAGGGCCCCAAACTCAGAAGGGATCCAACCTCTGCTCTCCCTGTCTTGAAATGCCTCATATTTATTAAACAAGGGGTCCCACACTTTCGTTTCTCACTGGCTCCTACAAATTGGGTAGCTGGTCCTGGGCTCCCAGTGAAATGCTAATGAGGAAGGAAAAATATCCACCATCCTTCTCCTTCCTTCCTTATCAAATTCATAAGTAAATCCTTCCTTCAACTGGTTTCCTGTGGCCTTCCATTACCCTTCCTCCTCACTCAACCCCCTAGACCAGGTTACTGGTCTTGAGCCCAGGAGTAGGCTTGTGTTCCAATAAACTTTTATTTCTGAAAGCCAGGGGTGAAGCCAGGTAGGGTCCTGGGTCCATACTTATCCTGGGTTAGATTATCTCTCAGGATACCTTTTTAACAAGTGTTCTATAACTTTTGTGTAACTGAAAGCATCTTACAGCTAATTTGGTGAAAGGGATTGTCCATCTCAGACTTACTTGCTCAAGTAGAAGGCAAAAACAGGCTCAGAAATGGCACCTTCATTCTTCAGCTTGTCAAAGATGGGGATTGCTCCAGAAGAGGACATGTTGGGGTAGTTCAAGCCCAAGACGCCATCAAAAGGTATACGCCTAAACCCGTATTCTTCCGTGCTTAGACCAAATGGTTGGTCAGTGCTTACAAGGTCCCCAATCTGTGGGAAAGGAAAGTGTTCCCACTTGCAGATACGTGAAGTGGGGCTAGGACTGGGCTGGGATGCATTGCCATTAGATCCTCAGAGAAGAATTGAGGCTGGGCTCTATCTTCAGTGGCCAGCAGACAGTGAGATCAAGCTGGGAGGGGAATTTGGGTTTGATTTGAGAGAGGCTATGAATTTTATAACATCTGCCCCTCTGAAAAACACCACCTGAGTGAGTCATTTTGCCCTCGTGGCTTCTGTACAGGTGGGGCAACCAAGAGTCTGGCCAGGTCCCATTGGTGCCACCGTATAGACAAAGCAATCAAGAGCAAGATAGTCTTTCTTTGGCATCACTGTGACCTAATGACAGGAATGGACTGCATTCTCTGTAATGTACTGTGGATTCTGCATCTGTCCAGGAAGACAGAAGTCAAAAACACAATCTTTCTTGCAGGGCTCTATGAAATTACTGCCTGTGGAAATCACTTTTGGGGATATGTGTATATTCCTGTGAGTGTGTATGAGAGAGTAAAGAGAGATCAACTACTCAAGTATTTTGGGGGAGGCGGGCCATAGTTTTATTAGACTCTCAAGGGTCCTCTAGAGTGAGAAATCATTTATTGGTCCCCTTGACTTCTCAGGCCACCAGTTTCCCACTCTGGATTCCTTGACTGCTCCCAGGGTCCTCAGATCAGTTTTATCCTGTCCACAAACATCCCACAGCAAATTCAGTCCTGGAAAGCCATCCTAACTCCACCTTTACCATGTGTGTGCCCTCAGCAAGGACCTTGCTGTCTACGCCTTAGTTTCCTCATATGTCTCATGAGCTAATCAGAGTAACTGATGTGTAGGGTTGTTGCAGGATTAAGCCAGTTATCACCTGAAAGTGCCTGGAACAGTCTGTGAATATAAAAGTGGGTGCTTTTATCCTTTTTTCTCGCTCCCAGCAAAATGAACTTTGAACTGCTCATGGGCGGAGGAGCTGCAAGTCCACACCTCAAACCACTTTCTGGGTTAGCTAATCTGTTTGTTCGTGTGTCACCACAGGCACTGCCTCCCCAGAGACATGATCCTGTGGATAAGATGGCCAATATCTATGGGAGTTGGGCTTGGAAGGGTCCTGCCAGATGGTCCTGCATCTGTTTTGCAAGCAGTAGTCACTTCCTAGCCAGACCTGACTCAGTATATGTTACACTGTTACCCGAACTGTGTCATGAACAACAATTCCTTTCATTCTCCCACATCCGTAGGTGATGCTGAAGATCTTATTGGTAGGCCGAAAAGTGGAAGACTGAAGATGTCTGAACCTAGCGTGTGTAGCTGTAGATACAAGAGATGAGTGTCATCAGGTGCAAAGGATGGAAACAGGGTAGCAGGGCAAGTGAAAGATGGTCCGGGTACAATGTATCTGTACTCACAACAGGCTTCAATGGCACAAAAGTCGGAGGGCACCCACAAGTCAGATGAGCCTGTGTCAAAGACAACCTGGAATTCCTGAGGGGGTGTTCCAATGGTGATGTTACCCAGGTAGACCAACTACAGGGAAAGGCAGGGAGTAGGTTAGTGCAGAATTGGCTACCCTCTATTCTCAAACTGCTGCCTCCCTCTGGGTGTCACATATCTTCTGAGATCACTTTCTAACCACCATGCAGCTCACAGACGTTGGTCACAGAGGTGTCTGCATTTGATATATTTTTCCTGTGCTACATTGTATGCAGGATATTGACTCTATGACCAGGTGTTGATGTGGTTCCTCCTGCATGGGATTCCCATAGGCATATACACTGGGCCTCCAGAACCACTCAACACCCAGGGAAGTCCTGGTGCCTTCATTTGAGAAGCTCTGTTGTCTCTTCAAACCCAGTCTTAGCATCTCCTTCTCCAGGAGGTCCTTCTTGATCAACCCCAGCCACGCCCTCCAAACTCAGACCACATCCAGTCAACACCACACAGGTGACCCTTTCATTTGACATGTATTTACCTTTGCCTATCTCTCAGGCTGGCATGGACATTCTTGAAGACAAAATAAGCCCTTTGGCTAATCTAAAAACAGTAACCACAGTGATTCTTATGGCCATACATGGAATACAGGTTCAGTAACTTTTTAGTGCTATCGTTCTTGCATCTGTGGAAACTGAATTTCTCTGCCTGGGGATTCACAATTGCTCTGCAGTTGGTTCTACCTTTTGATCAGTGATGGTTCATTCTTCATCTGTAACTGAGGCTCTCACTTAGTTCAGAAGGAACAATCGCCCTCAAACAAATGACACATCTTTGACACAGAAATGGATATTTACCTGACACCTGGTAATTGTCAGGCCCAGTCACAAAGACTAACAGTTGAGGATGAGACTGCCTTCTCTTCTGGTTGGGGGTCACTGTTTTCCAGTGTCTCTGCCTCCTGCAGGAACCCCATCCCCATCATCCCACCTGGCACCTCCAGATGAGCCCCAGTGCTAGGCTAGAGCACCAGGGGGTGCTTTGGAGCACCATCCTCCCAAAATACTCACATCCTTGGTGTTTTTCAGCGGGCAAATAGTTAGATTTGAGCCACGAAAAGAAATCTGGGACAGTCTGTAAGCATGCTCCTTCGGGAAATTGTTCAGCATGTTTTTTTCACTGAGGGTTTTTCTCATGGTCTTCACTCTCCTTAGAGGTATTCTTTCACCGAGCATTTGACAAACAAAACAAAGAAGATGCTACAATTAGATGTCAGTGTTAAGACATAACTGTCATTGTAATGGCCCTGTGTGTTTTCTAATCATTTTTATGAGGCATATCATTATCAGAATTTTATGCATATACTATGGCAAAGACATAGATTTCAATACTGGTTCTGTTCTGCAATCTTGGGTAAGCTATATGACCATGTGGTGTCTCAGTCTCCCCTTCGGTAAAATGGTAGAATGTAACAATACAAACCCTCCAAATAGGGTATCTTGGGGATACGAGAAGTGATGTATATAAAGTGAAAGTGAAGTCACTCAGTCGTGTCTGACTCCTTGTGACCACATGGACTGTAGCCTACAAGGCTCCTCCATCCATGGGATTTTCCAGGCAAGAATACTGGAGTGGATTGCCATTTCCTTCTCCAGGGGATCTTCCAGTCTCAACAATGACAGCCATTATCATTAGTGTTGCCATCTCACTCATTCCTTCTCATAGAACCTCAAGGATGTAGGTTGAAGGGGGGCTCATCCTCTTTTACAAGGGACCAATTTGAAATGCAAGAGATTTCTGAGTTGGCTGTGGTCACACTGCTTGTCAGATACAAAACAGTGTATCTTTCTCCAAGTTGACAGAGAAGAGAGAATTGACAGAAGAATCCAAGATATAGTGAACAAGTAAGGGAAATTCAAAGGCTGAAGAAGGAAGGATGAGTCAAATGAAAAATTAAAAGAAAACAACACAAAGAAAAATACATTCCCTGTGACTTCCAAAGAGATGGAGAGATAAATGACAGTGATACAGAGATGCAGACATAAGTGTATACACACTGAAGTAGACAGGGATGAAAGAGGACGTGTTGAATAAAATTTAGAAAGTGCTCTTCCACAGGACCATATCGACATCTGCATAGACTGTGCATTGAACTGTTACAAGGAGTTGTATTTTCAATAGGTCATGACATGACTGGACCCCAAGCTTTGTGCAACCCAACCAAGACCTTGGGATCCAAAGTTCCTATAGCAAGTTACTTATCAATAAGTAAGAGTGGAGCTTTAAGACTCTTAGGGAAATATTCCATTCCCTTCTGAACTTGATGGGTGGAAGAATAATCAGATGAAAAGAAAAATCTGAGAAAGGAGTATGACATAACTTACAGTCCCCATACTTACTTGACTATGCACTCTGAGATGGACACCAGCCCGAGGAGCACAAGCCACTTCATGCTTCTTTCCTGCATCCAAGTACTCAGGGAAGTTTGGGTTCTTAGCATTTAGTGGTGACCAGGAGCTCCTAGTTATATATGCTCTGACCTACCCTAGTTTTCCCCTTTAGGCCACTAAAAGATCTGAAAAAAAAACACAAAGCTCTTGATTAAATCTTTACCTTCATCAGTGTCCTTGGTCAGCGGCCTTTGAAGCTTCTCAAAATATAGAGAATTTAACTGTAATCTCTTCCCTGAAGCTTGGTTAGAAAATCAAACTGATCTGCATGGACATCTAAGAAGACAGAGAACCTTGCCTACATGGAGAAAAATCTGCTAAGAACACCATGAAAATGGATACTAGGGGCCATGCTCAACATTCTTGGTTTCATGCCATCTTCCTAGCCACTTCATGAGATATGCACTGCTGTCTTCATTGGAGAGGAGATTGCTAGGAGGATAAGTTGTCAAATGACAAAGTGAAGGCTTCAGGGACAGCCCAGGGACATACAACTGGTTTTAGGTAGTGAGTCTATTGGCAGACATCAGGGGCACCTATGATGCAAGTCTGCATCAAAGATTTAGGGCAGATTTAGGGCAGTACTTCAATTGCATGGTTTCAGTACTGAAAGAAATGTCATCTGCATCCACAAGAGATTTTATATCATCCGACAACTGTACGAGGAAGAACTGTGTGCTAGGTTCTGGGTTAAAGGCTTCAAAGTCAAAGTTGATCAAGACAAAAGTGGTATTTATCTTAAGAGAGCTAGAAATCTAGTTCTAACAAGCTCGTGGTCCCCGGAGGCAGGAGATATGATACTAGGACTAGGAGGCCATGTTGGAATCTGGGCAGCAGAGGCCTTACCACTGGGAGCAGGCTTTTTTCCACTTCATCCATGCTGGAAAGTAGGCAAGTTGGCCATGTTTTCAAGAGAATAAAAGTTTGGGTATTTATGTACAATCTACTGATTTTAATATTCACAACTAATTTTTTTCCCAAATAAAAAGTGGGAATGAAATCTCCACAGTGATGTGCTGGAATCAGCCTTCAGTCTCTGCAATTTTTGTTTTTGGCCTAGAGTTGGGAGTGCAGTAGGGACAGAGAGAAATTTAATTCATGTTGGTTGATTTAAAAAGAGACTGAATGCACTCTAAACATGCTGACTCATTGGAAAAGACCCAGATATTAGGAAAGATGAAAGTCAGGAGGAGAAGCAGAAGACAGAGGATGAGATGCTTGCATCACCAAGTCAATGAACATGAGCTTGAGCAAGCTCCAGGAGTTGGTGATGGGTAGGGAAGCCTGGCATGCTGCAGTCTATGGTGTTGCAAAGAGACGGACACAACTGAAGGACTGAACTGAACTGAACAAATTGAGAACAAAGAATAATAAATCTAATTGCATCAGGTTGTTGACTAGCTACCTATAACAACACATTACTCAAGTGGCTTTAAAATTCAGACTTATGACTCTACATTTAGAGTGGAATATCTTCTAAGGAAAAATAAGAATACTGCCCATCAAAAACAAAAGCAAAGGAAACCAAAAGAAAAAAAGGAGGGGGGGGGCAGTCCTAAGTTCTTGGAGGAATAGGATGGGGAGACCACTTTCTCCCCCACAAATTCATCAAAAGAACATTTAAATGGTAAGTAAATTCCACGAAACAACTTCTGAATGCTGGCAGAGGACATCAGGCAGCCAGAAAAGCAGCCCATTGTCCCTGAAAGGAGGTAGGAAAAAATATAAAAGACCAAAAAGAGACAACAGAGGTAGGGATGGAGCTCCATCCCTGGAAGGGAGTCTTAAAAGAGAGAAGTTTCCAAACACCAGGAAACACTCTCACTGCTGAGTCCGTGGCAAGCCTTGGAAGCACAGAGGGCAACATAACAGGGAGGAAAAATAAATAAATAATTAAACCCCACAGATTATGAGCCCAATGGTAACTCTCCCAGGGGAAAAGCAGCACAGATGCTTACACCCACCACTAGAAAGCAGGGCCTGGGCAGGGAGGCACTAGCTGCATTGCTTAGAGTAAGGGCCAGGCCTGAATGCCCCAAGGGCAATCTGAGCGAACTTGGGCTAGCAAACCAGACTGTGGGATAGCTACCAAGCACAAAGCCCTAATCTAAGACTCTGCCAGGCCCGCACACAGAACAAAGGACTGAACAGAACTAGCCCACTGCAGACCATCCCCGTCCAGTGACAAGCAGCCAGAGCTGGAAGGGGGCAATCGTGGCCACAGAAAGGCATTATCTAGCAAACAGCAAGCAGGCTTCTTTATTAACTAAGACTTCCTGGGGTTCTGGACAGTCAACATCTGCCTGAGAAAGTGCACTGGTTGTACACCTAGAAAACTGAGCAGCAGGGACGGGGGAGGCGATAAGTCGCAGTGACCATGCTCACAAAACACCTCATCACTTGAGCTGCTCAGACCTGGGAAGGGCACAAAACACAGGCCCAACCGAGTCTGTGCCTCTGAGGACTACCCGAGTCCCTGAACCTGAGTGGCTTAGACCTGGGAGGTGCATGCAGCCCAGGGCTGGGCTCGGAAGGTTCCTGACGGAGCATCCTACAGCCTGAGCAGTGTGGGAAGGGAGGGCACAGGCGCCATGAGTCGGAACAGGCCCAGTGTGGCTGAGGCACTGTGAGTACACGCCAGTGATTTTTTTTTTGCAGTGTCCCTCCCTCTCCATAGCACGACTGAACAAGTGAGATTTTAAAAAGTGTCCACCACCGCCCCCCTTGTGTCAGGGTGGAAACCAGACACTGAAGAGACCAGCAAACAGAGGAAGCTATAACAGAAGGAACCGCCTTGGAAGTGACAGGTGCAATAGATTAAAATCCTGTAGTTAGTACTGACTACATAGAAAGGGGCCTATGGATCTTGAGAAATATAAGCTGGACCAAGGAACTATACGAAAATTAACTGACCCCACACTGTCCACAACAACACCAGAGAAAGTCCTAGATATATTTTTACTATTTATATGAACAGTCTTTTATTTAATTTTTTTTTAATTTTAAGTCCTCTATTACTCCTTTAATTTTCATTTTTATAACCTACTATTACTTTGCAAAAAAAAAAAAGACCCTATTTTTTTTAAAGCAAACTATATGTGTGTGTGTGTGTGTGTGTGTGTGTGTGTGTGTGTATAATTTTGGTGACTTTGTCTTGTTTTATTTTTTTTTTTCTTCTTCTTCTTTTCTTTAATATTGTACATTTGAAAATCCAACCTCTAGTTTAGAGTTTTAATCTTTGCTTTTTGGTATTTGTTATCAATTTTGTACCATTGAGAACCCAATCTTCAGTACCCATTTTTACTTGGGGGCGAGATTACTGGCTTGACTGCTCTCTCTCCCTTTGAACTCTCCTTTTTCTCCACCAGGTTGCCTCTGTCTCCTCCCTCCCCCTTCTCTTCTCTACCCAATCTGTGAATCACCAGTGTGTTCTGGACGGTGGACAACACTTAGGGAAATGATTATCAGCTGGATCTTTCTCTCTCCTTTTGATCCCCCCCTTTTATCCTCCTGGCCACCTCTATCTCCTTCCTCCCTCTTCTCTTCTCTGTATAACTCTGTGAACAACTCTGAGCGGTCCAGACTGTGGAACACACCTAAAGAAGTGATTACTGGCTAGCTTGCTATCTCCTCTTTTGATTCCAGATCATCTCATTCGGGTCACCTCTAAATCCCTTCTCCCTATTCTTTTCTCCGTGTAACTCTGTGAACCTCTCTGTGTGTCCCTCACCGTGGAGAAACTTTTCATCTTTAACATAGATGTTTTATCAGTGGTGCTGTTTAGAAGGAGAAGTATTCATACTACTGTAAAAATAAGACTGAAAACCAGAAGCAGGAGGCTTAAGTCCAAATCTGAAAACACCAGAGATTTCCTGACTTTAGGGAACACTAATCGACAGGAACTCATCAATCACATCCATACCTACACTGAAACCAAGCACCATCCAAGGACCAACAAGTTTCAGAGCAAGATATAGCACACAAATTCTCCAGCAACACAGGAACACAGCCCTGAGCTTCAATATATAGGCTGCCCAAAGTTACTCCAAAACCACTGACATCTCATAACTCATTACTGGACACTTCATTGCACTCCAGAGAGAAGAAATCCATCTCCACCCACCTGAATACCGACACAAGCTTCCCTAACCAAGAAACCTTGACAAGCCACCTGTACAACCACACCCACAGCGAGGAAACTCCACAATAAAGAGAACTCCACAAACTGCCAGAATACAGAGAGGCCACCCAAAACTCAGCAATATAAACAAGATGAAGAGATAGATTAATACTCACCATGTGCAGGAACAGGAGAAATGTCCATCAAACCAGACAAAAGAGGAAGAGATGGGGAATCTACCTGAGAAAGAATTCTGAATAATGATAGTGAAAATGATCCAAAATCTTGAAAACAAAATGGAATCACAGACAAATAGCCTGGAGACAAGAACTGAGAAGATGCAAGAAAGGTTTAACAAGGACCTAGAAGAAATAAAAAAGAGTCAATGTAATAAATCATGCAATAAATGTGATCAAAAACACTCTGGAGGCAACAAATAATAGAATAATGGAGGCAGAAGATATGATTAGTGAAGTAGAAGATAGAATGGTAGAAATAAATGAATCAGGGAGGAGAAAAGAAAAACGAATTAAAAGAAATGAGGACAATCTCAGAGACCCCCAAGAGAATATTAAATGTTCCAACATTCGAATCATAGGAGTCCCAGAAGAAGAAGATAAAGAAAGAGCATGAGAAAATAAATGAGGAGATAATAGTTGAAAACTTCCTTAAAATGGGGAAGGAAATAATCTCTCAATCCAAGAAACCCAGAGTCTCAAACAGGATAAACCCAAGGCGAAAAACCCCAAAACACATATTAATCAATTTAACAAATATCAAACACAAAGAACAAATATTAAAAGCAGCAAGGGGGGGGGGGAAACAAATAACACACAAGGGGATTCACAAAAGGATAAAAGCTGATCTTTCAATAGAAACTCCTCAGGCTAGGAGGGAATGGCAAGACATACTTAAAGGGATGAAAGAAAATCATCTACAGCCCAGATTACTGTACCCAGCAAGGGCCTCATTCAAATATGAAGGAGAAATCAAAAGCTTTACAGAAAAGCAAAAGCTGAGAGAATTCAGAACCACCAAACCAGCTCTCTGACAAATGCTAAAGGATATTATCTAGACAAGAAACACAAAATGGGGGTATAAACTCAAACCCCAAACAATAAAGTAAATGGCAACGGGATCATACTTATCAATATTTACCTCAAACATAAATGGGTTGAATGCCCCAACCAAAAGACAAAGACTGGCTGAAAGGATATTAAAAAAAGACCCCCTATATATGTTGTCTACAAAAGACCCACCTCAAAATAGGGGACACATTCAGACTGAAAATGAAGGGATGGAAAAAGATATTCTATTCAAATAGAGA
This sequence comes from Ovis aries, assembly GCF_016772045.2. Classification (NCBI taxonomy): domain Eukaryota; kingdom Metazoa; phylum Chordata; class Mammalia; order Artiodactyla; family Bovidae; genus Ovis; species Ovis aries. The sequence continues at coordinate 35,637,384 of NC_056074.1, forward strand.
CCAAAAGAAAGCAGGAGTAGAAATACTCATATCAGATAAAATAGATGTTAAGACAAAAGCTGTGAAAAGAGCTAAAGAAGGACACTACATAATGATCAAAGGATCAATCCAAGAAGATATACCAATTATAAATATATATGCACCCAACATAGGAGCACCACAAAATGTAAGCCAAATGTTAACAAGTATGAAAGGGGAAATTAACAATAACACAATAATAGTAGGAGACTTTAATACCCCACTCACACCTATGGATAGATCAACTAAACAGAAAATTAACAAAGAAACACAAACTATAAATGATACAATAGACCTGTTAGACCTAATTGATATCTATAGGACATTTCACCCAGAAACAATGAATTTCACCTTGTTCTCAAGCACACACGGAACCTTCTCCAGGATAGATCACATCCTGGGCCATAAATCTAGCCTTGGTAAATTCAAAACAAAATTGAAATCATTCCAAGCATCTTTTCTGATCACAATGCAGTATGTTTAGATCTCAATTACGGGAGAAGAATTATTAAAATTTCCAACATATGGAGGCTGAACAACATGCTGCTGAATAACCAAAAAAATCACAGAAAAATAAAAATAAGTAATCAAAATATGCATAGAAACAAATGAAAATGAAAACACAAGAATCCAAAACCTGTGGGACACTGTAAATCAATGCTAAGGGGAAAGTTCATAGCAATGCAGACATACCTCAAGAAACAACAAAAAAAGGCAAACAAATAACCTAACTCTACACCTAAGCAACTAAAACAGGAAGAAATTAAGAACCCCAGGGTGAGTAGAAGGAAAGAAATCTTCAAAATTCGGGCAGAAATAAATGTAAAAGAAACGAAAGAGACCATAACAAAAATCAACAAAGCCAAAAGCTGGTTCTATGAAAGGATAAATAAAATTGACAAACCATTAGCCAGACTCATCAAGAAACAAATGGACAAATATCAAATCACTAAAATTAGAAATGAAAATGGAGAGATCACAACAGACAACATAGAAATACAAAGGATCATAAGAGACTACTCTCAGAAATTATATGCCAATAAAATGGATAACGTGGAGGAAATGGACAAATTCTTAGAAAAGTACAACTTTCCAAAACTGAACCAGGAAGAAATAGAAAATCTTAACAGACCCATCACAAGCACGGAAATTGAAACTATATTCAGAAATCTTCCAGCAAAAAAAAAAAAGCTTAGGTCCAGATGACTTCACAGCTGAATTCTACCAAAAATTTAGAGTAGAGTTAACACCTATCCTACTCAAACTCTTCCAGAAAATTGCAGAGGAAGATACACCTCCACTCTCATTCTATGAGGCCACCATCACCCTAATACCAAAACCTGACAAAGATGCCACAAAAAAAGAAAACTACAGGCCAATATACTGATGGACATACATGCAAAAATCCTTAACAAAATTCTAGCAATCAGAATCCAACAACACAGTAAAAGATCATATACCATGACCAAGTGGGCTTTACCCCAGGGATGCAAGGATTCTTCAATATCTGCAAATCAATCAATATAATACACCACATTAACAAATTGAAAAATAAAAGTCATATGATTATCTCAATAGATGAAGAGAAAGCCTTTGACAAAATTCAGCATCCATTTATGATAAAAACTCTCCAGAAAACAGGAAGAGAAGGAACATACCTCAACATAATAAAAGCTATACATGACAAACCCACAGCAAACATTACGATCAATGGTGAAAATCTGAAAGCATTTCCCCTAAGTCCAGGAACAAGACAAGGGTGCCCACTTTCACAACTACTATTCAACATAGTTTTGGAAGCATTGGCCACAGCAATCAGAGCAGAAAAAGAAATAAAAGCAATCCAAATTGGGAAAGAAGAAGTAAAGTCTCACTGTTTGCAATGACATGATCCTCTACATGAAGTGAAGTGAGTGAAGTGAAGTCGCTCAGTCGTGTCCGACTCTTGGCGACCCCATGGACTGTAGCCTACCAGGCTCCTCGGTCCATGGGATTTTCCAGGCAATAGTGCTGGAGTGGATTGCCATTTCCTTCTCCAGGGGATCTTCCCAACCCAGGGATCAAACCCGGGTCTCCCGAATTGTAGACAGACGCTTTACCATCTGAGCCACCAGGGAAGTAAAACCCTAAAGACTCCACCAGAAAATTACTAGAGATAATCAATGAATATAGTAAAGTTGCATGATATAAAATCAACACACGGAAATCACTTGCATTCCTATACACTAATAATGAGAAACTAGAAAGACAGATTAGGGAAACAATTCCATTCACCATTGCAACAAAAAGAATAAAATACTTAGGAACATATCTACTTAAAGAAACTAAAGACTTATATATAGAAAACTATAAAACACTGGTGAAAGAAATCGAAGAGGACAGTGATAGATGGAGAAATATACCAGGTTCATGGATAGGAAAAAATCAATATATTGAAAATGAGTATAACACCCCAAACAATCTATAGATTCAATGCAATCCCTATTGAGCTACCAACGGTATTTATCACAGAGCTAGAACAAATAATTTCACAATTTATATGGAAATACAAAAAAATCCTCGAATAGCCAAAGCAATCTTGAGAAAGAAGAATGGAGCTGAAAGAATCAGCCGGCCTGACTACAGACCCTACTTCAAAGCCACAGTCATCAAGACAATATGGTACTGGCAAAAAGGCAGAAATATAGATCAATGGAACAAAATAGAAAGGCTAGAAATAAATCCACACACCTATGGATACCTTCTCTTTGACAAAGGAGGCAAGAATATACAATGGAGAAAAGACAATCTCTTTAACAAGTGGTGCTGGGAAAACTGGTCAACCACTTGTAAGAAAATGAAAATAGAACACTTTCTAACACTATACATAAAAATAAACTCAAATGGATTAAAGATCTAAATGTAAGACCAGAAACTATAAAACTTCTAGAAGAGAACATAGGCGAAACACTCTCTGACATAAAGCACAGCAGGATCATCTATGACCCCCTCCCAGTATACTGGAAATAAAACAAAAATAAACAAATGGGATCTAATTAAAATTAAAGCTTCTGCACAACAAAGGAAACTATAAGCAAGGGAAAAGACATCCTTCTGAATGGGAGAAAATAATAGCAAATGAAGCAACTGACAAACAACTAATCTCAAAAATATACAAGCAACTTATGCAGCTCAATTCCAGAAAAAATAAACGACCCAATCCAAAAATGGGCCAAAGAACTAAATAGGCATTTTTCAACAGAAGAATACAGATGGCTAACAAATACATGAAAAAAATGCTCAACATCACACATTATCAGAGAAATGCAAACCAAAAACACAATGAGGTACCCTTTCATGCCAGTCAAAATGGCTGCGATCCAAAAGTCTACAAGCAATAAATGCTGGAAAGGGTGTGGAGAAAATGGAATCCTCTTACACTGTTAGTGGGAATGCAAACTACTACAGCCACTCTGGAGAACAGTGTGGAGATTCCTTAAAAAACGAAACTGAACTGCCTTATGACCCAGCAATCCCACTCCTGGGCATACACACTGAGGAAACCAGAATTGAAAGAGACGCGTGTACCGCAATGTTCATCCCAGCACTGTATATAATAGCCAGGACATGGAAGCAACCTAGATGTCCATCAGCAGATGAATGGATAAGAAAGCTGTGGTACATATACACAATGGATTATTACTCAGCCATTAAAAAGAATACACTTGAATCAGTTCTAATGAGGTGGGTGAAACTACAGCCAATTATACAGAGTGAAGTAAGCCAGAAAGAAAAACACCAATACAGTATACTAATGAATATATATGGAATTTAGAAAGATGGTAACGATAACCCTGTATGCAAGACAGCAAAGGAGACACAGTTGTTTAGAACAATCTTTTGGAGTCTTTGGCAGAGGGAGACGGTGGGATGATTTGGGAGAATGGCATTGAAACATGTATAATATCATATAAAAACTATTCGCCAGTCCAGGTTCGATGCAGGATACAGGATGCTTGTGGCTGGTGCACCGGGATGACCCAGATGAATGGTACGGGGAGGGACGTCGGACAGGGGTTCAGGATGGAGAACACTTGTACACCCATGGTCGATTCATGTTGATGTATGGCAAAAAACAATACAATATTGTAAAGTAGTTAGCCTCCAATTAAAATAAATAAATTTAAATTTTTTTATAAAAAGGAAACAAGGAAAGAAATCTGAAACTATATTCAACAACTTCAGCTCAGTTCATTTGCTCAGTCATGCCCGACTCTTTATGAGCCCGTGAACGGCAGTACACAAGGCCTCCTTGTCCATTACCAACTCCCAAAGTCCACACATACTCAGGTCCATTCAGTTGGTGATGCCATCCAACCATCTCATCCTCTGTCATCCCCTCTCCTCCTGCCCTTCATCTTTCCCAACATCAGGGTCTTTTCAAATGAGGCAGCTCTTTGCAACAGGTGGCCAAACCATTGGAGTTTCAGCTTCAGCCTCAGTCCTTCCAGTAAAAATTCAGGACTGATTTCCTTTAGGATGGACTGGTTGGGTCTCCTTGAAGTCCAAGGAACACTCAAGAGTCTTCTCCAACACCACAGTTCAAAAGCATCAATTCTTCAGGGCTCAGCTTTCTTTATAGTCCAACTCTCACATCTATACATGACCACTGGAAAAACCATAACCTTGACTACATGGACCTTTGTTGACATGATAATGTCTCTGCTTTTCAATATGCTGTCTAGATTAGTCTCAACTTTCCTTTCAAGATGTAAACATCCTTTAATTTCATGGCTGCAGTCATCATCTGCAGTGATTTTTGAGCCCAGAAAAATGAAATCAACCACTGTCTTCACTGTTAACCCAACTATTGGCCATGAAGTGATGCGACTGGATGCCATGATCTTAGTTTTCTAAATGTTGAGCTTTAAGTCAACTTTTTCACTCTCCTCTTTCACCTTCATCAAGAGGTTCTTTACTCTTCTTCACTTTATGCAATAGGGTGGTGTCATCTGCATATCTGAGGCTATGGATATTTCTCCCGGCAATCTTGATTCCAGCCTATGCTTCCTCCAGCCCAGCGTTTTCATGATGAACTCTGCATATAAGTTAAATAAGCAAGGTGAAAATATAGAGCCTTGACATACTCCTTTTCTATTTGGAACCAGTCTGTTGTTCCATGTCGTTATAACTGTTGATTCCTGACCTGCTTACAGATTTCTCAAGAGGCAAGTCAGGTGGTCCAGTATTTCTATCTCTTTAAGAAATTTCCACATTTTATTGTGATCCACACAGTCAAAGTCTTTGGCATAGTCACTAAAGCAGAATTAGGTGTTTTCCTAGAATTTCTTGCTTTTTTGTTAATCCACTGGATGTTCGCAATATGATCTCTGGTTCCTCTGCCTTTTTTAAAACCAGCTTGATCATCTGGAAGTCCATGGTTCACTTACTGCTGAAGCCTGACTTGGAGAATTTTAAGCATTACTTTACTAACTTGTGAGATGAGTGCAATTGTGCTGTAGTTTGAGCATTTTTTGGTACTGCCTTTCTTTGGGATTGGAATGAAAACTGAACTTTTCCAGTCCTGTGGCCACTGCTGAGATTCCAAATTTGCTGGCATATTGAGTACAGCACTTTCACAGCATCATCTTTCAGGATTTGAAATAACTCAACTGGAATTCCATCACCTCCACTAGCTTTGTTCATAGTGATTCTTCCTATGGCCCATTTGACTTCACATTCCAGGATGTCTGGCTCTAGGTGAGTGATCACACCATCGTGATTATCTTGGTCATGAAGATCTTTTCTGTACAGTTCTTCTTTGTATTCTTGCCACCTCTTCTTAATATCTCCTCCTCTGTTAGGTCCATACCATTTCTGTCCTATATTGAGCTCATCTTTGCATGGAATATTCCCTTGGTATCTCTAATTTTGCTGAAGAGTTATCTAGTCTTTCCCATTCTGTTGTTTTCCTCTATTTCTTTTCATTGATCGCTGAGGAAGGCTTTCTTATCTCTCCTTGCTATTCATTGGAACTCTGCATTCAAATCGGTATATCTTTGCTTCAGTCTTTTGCTTTTTTCTTCGCTTCTTTTCACAGCCATCTGTAAGGCCTCCTCAGATGGCCATTTTGCTTTTTTGCATTACTTTTTCTTGGGGATGGTATTGATTCCTGTCTCATATACAATGTCATGAACCTCCATCCATCGTTCATCAGGCACTCTGTCTATTAGATCTAGTCCCTTAAATCTATTTCTCACTTCCACTGTATACTCAAAAGGGATTTGATTTAGGTCAAACCTAAATGGTCTAGTGCTTTATCCCACTTACTTCAATTTCAGTCTGAATTTGGCAATAAGGAGTTCATGATCTGAGCCACAGTCAGCTGCTGGTCTTGTTTTTGCTGACTGTGTAGAGCTTCTCCATCTTTGGCTGCAAAGAATATAATCAATCTGATTTTGGTATTGACCATCTGGTGATGTCCATGTGTAGAGTCTTCTCTTGTGTTGTTGGAAGAGGGTGTTTGCTGTGACCAGTGTGTTCTCTTGGCAGAACTCTATTAGCCTTTGTCCTGCTTCATTCTGTACTGCAAGGACAAATTTGTGTGTTACTCCTGGTGATTCTTGACTTCTATTTTTGCATTCTAGTCCCTCATAATGAAAATGACATCTTTTTGGGGTGTTTTCAAAAAGCTCTTGTAGGTCTTCATAGAACTGTTCAACTTCAGCTTCTTCAGTATTACTGATCATGGCATAGACTTAGATTACCATGATTTTGAATGGCTTGCCTTGAAAACAAACAGAGATCAATCTATCATTTTTGAGATTGCATCCAAGTACTGCATTTCAGAATCTTTTGTTGACTATGATGTCTACTCCATTTCTTCTAAGGGATTCCTGCCCACAGAAGTAAATATTATGGTCATCTGAGTTAAACTCACCCATTCCAGTCCATCTTAGTTCGCTGACTCCTAGAATGTCTATATTCACTCTTGTCATCTCCTGTTTGACCACTTCCAGTTTGCCTTGATTCATGGACTTAACAATCCAGGTTCCTATGCAATATTGCTCTCTACAGCATCGAATCTTGCTTCTATCATGAGTCCCACCCACAACTGTGTGCTGTCTTTGCTTTGGCTAAATCCCTTCATTCTCTCTGGAGTTATTTCTCCACCAGTCTCCAGTAGCATATTGGGTGCCTACCAACTTGGGGAGTTCATCTTCCAGTGGCCTATATTTTTGCCTTATCATACTGTTCATGAGGTTCTCAAGGCAAGAATACTGAAGTGGTTTGCCATTCCCTTCTCTAGTGGACCACATTCTGTCAGATCTCTCCAACATGACCCATCCGTCTTGGGTGGGCCTACATGGCATGGCTTAGTTCCATTGAGTTTGACAAGGCTGGTCCATGTAACAGATTGGCTAGTTGTCTGTGATTGTGGTTTCAGTCTGTCTGCCCTCCGATGCCCTCTCTTAGTGCCTACCATCTTACTTGGGTTTCTCTTACCTTGGATGTGGGGTATCTCTTCACGGCTGCTCCAGCAAAGTGCAGCTGCTGCTCCTTACCTTGGAAGTAGGGTAGCTCCTCTCAGCTTCTGCCCCTGATGTGAACGTGGGGTAGTTCCTATCCACCGCACATCTGCACTCCTGTTGTAGCCGCCATGCATCTGCACCACCGTTGCATCTGTGGCGAGCAATAATTCAACAACGTGTTGTTCCTCATATTGTTTCTCTTATTGTGACAGAATCATATGTATGTTAACAGGTAAAAGCAAGACAATAATTGAAACTAGTGTTTTCAAGTAAGGCTTTCAGTGCCTAGAAGAAGAGGCTCACACATAACATAGAGAAGTTTAATTCAAACCCTGCTGTCTTACATCTTGAACTGAAAGCATGTTTGTACCAACTAATTATATTCCTTTTTATTTTAATTTTCAAGGAAAATCTGTCCTTCCTCTTCCGACCACTGTAAAGCCTCAAGTGACATCTTGAAACAGTGACTATTCTGAGGTCTAACATCTAGCTTCCAAATACATTTCTCATCAGATGATCTTAAAGAGATGGCTGATTTCAGGACTGGGTAAAGAAATGCTCAAAATAATCTGGGAATCATGAAGAACTAGAAAGCTGAGGGACTTCAAAGACCAATGGGGAATGGACAGAAAGTTTAGGAATCCAAATGAAAATGCCAAACATCTACCAGTTTGTTGGATAGAATGATGTTTCTGCTTCTTGACACACTCTTTATGTTTGTCATAGCTTTCCTGCCAAGAAGCAAATGCCTTCTGATTTCATGGCTGCAGGCAGCATCCACTGCGGTTTTACAAGTTAAGATGAAGAAATCTGTCACTGCTTCCACCTTTTCTCCTCCTATTTGCCATAAAGGATGGGGCTGGATCCTATGATCTTAGCTTTTTATTTAATATTTAATTTTAGCTGTGTCCAAATGTTAATAGGCAACATCTAATTTGTCACTGTGATAGACTGCTAGGGCTCCAACACACCTTTCTGAGCACCGAGAAAGAAAAATAATCATCAATATGTATGCTATTTTTTGTTTCTATTAACCACCCACTCCAGTATTCTTGCCTGGAGAATCCCAGGAACAGAGGAGCCTAGTGGGCTGCCATCTATAGGGTCGCACAGAGTTGAACATGACTGAAACGACTTAGCAGCAGCAGCAACAAGCATAGGTTATGTAGCTACAAACAGTTCCAGGAAAATAAGCTAGACTGTCCCTTCTGGGGGTGATCAGAGAGTGATGGGGAGCAGCTATAATACAGATGAAGCCTCACTCACTGGCCTGCAGCTCACCTCCTGCTGTGGAGGTCTCGTTCCTAATAGACCAAGGACTGGTACTGGTCCTGACCCACAGTGCTGATACTGTGGTCTCCTTCTCCAAACCCAGCAGTGGGATATTCTGTATGACAAACCACCCTGCTTCTTCCCTGTTTCTGAACAAACAAATGGCATTAAAATTGGGAGAGGAACAGTTATTTAGTCCTAAAGAGAACAACCAAGTGCAACATATGACTACATTCTTCAATAACTGTGAGAAGACATCTGCTGTTTGAGAATCAGGGAAATTTGCACGTGGGCTGGATATTTACTGTCCTTTTTATTGGGACCAAAAGAGCATTTTTTTTCATATCCTATCATTCTACCACAAATACTCATTAGGTACATTTGGTGAAATGTTCATCTTGTCCCTAAAATGAACGTGAACGTGAAGTCGCTCAGTCATGTCCGACTCTTCGCGACCCCATGGATTGTAGACTACTAGGCTCCTCTGTCCATGGGATTTTCCAGACAAGAGTACTGGAGTGGATTGCCAATTCCTTCTCCAAGGGATCTTATCAACCCAGGGATCGAACCCGGGTCTCCCACTTCGTAGATAGACTCTTTAGCATCTGAGCCACCACTTCAGGAAAAATGAATAAGGAGTCAAAGAGAGAATGAAATGATGGTCTGTCTTGATTTAAAAACAGATAGCTGCTATGCTATGCATAATTGCTATGGATTGAATTGTGTCCACCCTTGACTCCCAATATGATGGCATTAAGAGGTAGGACCTGGTTGACATGGGGTTTTGATGGCGGTCCTTCATGATGGGATTACCCTCTCCCTCTTTTTCTCTCTCATTCTCCCTCTTCTTGTTCCCTTCAACCACCACATATGAGAACATAGCAAGAAGAGAAAGACTGATGCAAGTCAAGAATGTCTTCCTGTGAACTCAATTGGCCACCACTTTGATGTTGCGTCGTCTCCAGTCTATGACAATCTGTGGGACTAAGAGGTTAGTTTTGTAGTTACTGATGCCGAATGATGAAATGTAGGATGCATGACACTCTTCTTTCTTATATTTGTTATGTTTGAAATTGTTTTGCAGTAAGAAGTTTATAGAAAGTCCATTTTGAAGTTTCTGTCTTAGTGATACCCTGAGGAGCCCAAGACAAAGGATTCAGGCAGGTCCCCAGTGAATGACTGGTTGGAAGACCATATGCTCCTTACTCCACCTCATCTCTTGTCATCTGAAAACTCTCCCCCACACCTGACACCCTTACTGCCCCCCTCTCCCATCTGCATTTCGATTCCTCTGCTAAGCTGAGTCATCTAGTGGAGATATTGATGATTCAGGACAGGATCTGGAAGCAGAAGGAATGCATACATTTTTAGAAAGAATGAACTGGGAAGACCCGTCTTGGTTTTCCCTTCTTTATTGCCATCTGCAGGTGCGGGATTGGGCCTGGGTAGGGAGGAAGGCTCAAGTGGGACTGCATAGATATCTGGAAGTGAAGTGAGCAGGAATTCAGAGTGCAGTAACTAGGAGTTGGGCAGCTTGCACAGGACCCAGGAGGGAAGGAAGAAGCACTGGGAAAACAAAAGTTCCTCCCTGAGGGCCAGACCTTCTTGAGTCTTCTGATTACTCTTGGAGGTCACATCCTTCCTGCTGGAATTCCTGCTCCAGATGTGTAGGGGAGAGAGCTGTACTCACTGCTAATGAGTCACAGGGAGAGGGACAGCCTGCCCCAGAGGCACTCCACTCTGACTGTGGGTATCATTCCAAGCCAGAGAGCAAATGACAGGTCATTTAAGATGACCTACTTTAAATGGTATTTAAAATACTGCAAAATTTGTCTAAGAATTCTGGCATATCTAGTTCCCAGAGGTTGTTTCATATTTTTTATTTTTTTGAGAGATGATTCATCAGCCTAATTTGGGATTCTGCTGAGGAATCTACAAGCTTCCCCAGTGGTGACTTCTGATTTATAACTACCTTATCTCATCCCACAGAACCCAAATGATAGTAAGGTCTAGCGGGCAAGGCCTCTAAGGTCCTCGGTGTCACACCAGCTGTGTGCCAAGTGGTCTACTACTCCCAGTCCTGAGCCCAGGACCCATGAACATCAACAGACAGTTACAGCCCCTTGCCCACCAGAGGCAACCTCAGCATCCTCAGCAACACGCCCCTTTGGGCCACTTGTCCACTGATTGGCATTGAACCTCAGTCTGGAACAAGTGTTCTGGAGCAAGTCCAGTCTCCCTCATCCAAGAGATGGGAAACTGAACCCTGGGGTGTATGACTCACCTTAGCTGAAATTAAGTTAGTGAAGACTTGGGACCCAGAAACTCTGGTTCCTAGGCTAGGAGACTTCCAGTAAGGGAAGGATGAGAGAAAAGCCCAATTGCATCCAATCCCGGGTAACTCTCAGATGTCTGCAAGCACCAGAGTGGAAGTTTCTTTCCCATTGCCCTTCAAGTCTGGTTCCAATTTTATCGGCAGACCTGCCTGAATGTAGCAGCAGGAAAGTGTGTTCATTGCTGTTTCTTCTGAGTTACAGGCACAATAGCAGAGCCCCACCCTTGGAGGTAGTCCTGAAGGTGGTGACTGACTCACTCCCAACTCAGATCACCAGAACTCCCGCTCCTCATTCATACAAGACAGACCCTTGGCTGACTGGGTAGCATCAACCTGCATTCACAGCGAGAAGCATTCTCTTCTCAGCCTTCTGGCAACTTAGATATGTGACTTATGCTTCCTCAGGGAACCACTGGCTGAGCGAGGTCAGGGTCTGAGGCTAGCCTGGATGCAGGGGATGTGTTCCCTCTTTGATGCTCCAAATAGACCTTGGAGATCCAAAGGCTTTGAGAGAATTACAATCACAATTATATTTTGTAGAGACTTTGCTTTATGAATCTGGTTGGATAGAAAGGACAGACACACAGGACAAGGCTGGACATCTCTGGGTCCCAGGTGACTGTGAGTTGAGTTCCATCCACCAGGCTTCACAGTCAGGTGCTGATGTTATTCACAAGCCATCTTTGAAGAAGAATTTTTGGTCAGAGAACAGAGTGGTCAAAGGGCCATGGGAATCACCTGGGGCAAGATGAAACAGCAGCCATTATTTGTTTCTTTGCTCTATCAGTTCCTTGGCATTTCTACTCCTGAGAACAAGTACATGGAGATAGTCAGAGGCATTGGTGGTGCCCCTGGTTCCTGATGCTCCTGGTGATAACCAGATTGTCCAGAACATATTCTGCCTCGTGATAGCTCCAGGTTCTCCCTTCTTGGGAAAGCTGACATGCCTCATTTCTGCTAACTCACAACTGAAGCATGGGATGAGGTCATGGTGGTTGACCTGTAGGCCAAGTTCCAAGCATGCAAGGAAGATTGGCAGTGGAAGAGTAGCCATTTATTAAACTTGGTTACCTTGGTCCTTAGCAAGGGATACTTCCCACATGTAGAATGTTTCTCTCTCAGCTTTTTGTATGGCCGGGTCCTTCTCAACATTTAGCATCATCTCAAATGAGTCTCTCTCAGGCTTGCTTTCCCTTGCCACTGCACTCTCACAAGCAGAGACCTTCATCAAAAAAGTGCCTAGACCCTTGCCTCCGTCAAAACAATAAATATAGTTAACAAAGTGGAAAGGTGGGAGAGTGATAAATTGAGAGTTTGAGATAAATATATATATACTACTTTATTTAATAGATAATCAACAACGACCTACAGTACATCACAGAAATTCTGCTCAATTGTCTGTAATATCCTGTATAGGAAAATAATCTAAGAAAGAATGGGTACATGTGTATGTATAACAGAATTAATTTCCCATACAACTAATATTAATACAATGCTGTAAATCAACTACACTCCTATATAAATTAAAACCTGAAATTGTTTTAAAAAATGCTTTCATGTAGAGACTCATGGAGTTCTTTAGACTTGCAGAATTTCAGATATGGTGCTGGAGAAGGCAGAACGGGTGCAGAAATCTAGACATTATCTGAGGTTGCATTTTCCTGAGCTTTGGTGTCTTTTGCTTCTAGTGTCACCTTTGATTTGTCTTTGGAGGATCTAATACAAGGGCTTGGAGACACCAGCTGGGTGTTAGTTGAAGGATGAGAGGGAGGCATTAGTGGGAGAGTGAAATCTCAGCTCCCTAGCCTTGGGTTGGGGCACGTTTGAGGCACAACTTATATCCCAAGTTCCCTGTGAAAACAGGTTGTAGTTTCCCTTTCCATGACTTGCATGATATCAGACCCAGACTGGTTTCATCATCTTACATGTCCTGCTTCCCCTGAGACCTCACTGGTTTCTCTGGGAGAATTTTTTTTTTTTTTAAATTTTGGCAGCACTGTTGGCACCTAACCTGAGCCATGATAGGCTCAACTGGCCACACTAGGCCTAAGCCTCAGGTTCTTGTAAGCATGAGTCATAATTCTAGGAAGCCCCACCAGATTAAAACCTGAGTTATGATTCCATGGAACCACACCCTGGGAAAGTCCCCGATGGCGCCAAACCTGAGCCAATCCAGATAGGGATGTAGGATTTGGAATCACGCACGTGTTCGGCTCAGCCAATCATTACCCGTCAGCTGTACTAAGAACCGCCTTTATAAAAGCAGCTGTGAGTCAGAGCTCGGGGCTCTCTCGTCAAGAGTCCACTGTGCTGGATGAGAGGGGAGCCCTAGCTCGAGCTAGCAATAAACCCCTTTATGCTTTTGCATTGCTATGGACGTCTTTTATTCTCTCAGTTTTGGGGACTCGGACTCTGGGCATAACAGCACTATGTCTTCATTTCAGAGAAGGCAATGGCACCCCACTCCAGTACTCTTGCCTGGAAAATCCCATGAACAGAGAAGCCTGGAAGGCTGCAGTTCACTGCATTTGGAGAAAAAAATTACAACCCACTCCACTGTTCTTGCCTGGAGAATCCCAGGGATCTCGGAACCTGGTGGGCTGATGTCTATGGTGATGCACAGTTGGACAAGACAGAAGTGACTTAGCAGCAGCAGCGGGTCTTCATGCTGCTCAAGAATTCTCTATTTTCAGCGAGCAGGGGCTCCTCTGTAATGGCAGTGCACTAGCTTTTCAATCCTGTGCTTCTCTTAATGTTGATTACAGGCTCTGGGGCACTCAGGCTCAGTAGTTGTGGCCCACTGGCTTAGTTGCCCTGGGGCATTTCCAATCTTCCCAAACCAGGTCCAAATGCATATCTTAAGCACTGGATCAAAAGGGAAAACACTATGGAAGGAATTTGAAATACAAAACTTTTACATGAAACTTGGCACCATGGCCTATTTATGAGGAGACTGAGAGAGGGTTGTCCCTGCTTCAAGCAACCTCCTGAGATCAGGACTGATTGAGATTCCCTTCCCAAGGGTTCCTACAGGATCTTGAAGCTGTCCTGCCATGTGGCTTTGTTCTTGCTTCAGTTTCTGAATCCCACACTAGACCACACCTTCCAGAGAGCAGGGTTCTCACTTGACTCACTTATAAGTATTTGTCAGCAGATATTGTCTCATTCAGACCCTAATGTCAAGACAAGGCTAACACAAAAATCAGTTTTTCTATTATGAGTGTTAAGTTACAGGTTCAATGACTGTAATCAAACCCTAAATAACATTATCTTAAATACAATACAATTTCAGTTCTCTGTCATATAATGTTAGTGCAGGTCTCTCCACAGAAATGGGGACCTACTTCTTTCTTGTCACATCTTTCACCTGTGTTACTTACCTCTGGTCTAACATGGCTGCTCCAGCTCCTGTTATTACATCTGCATTCCAGCTAGTGGGACAGAAAATAATACTTCCATTTGGAAGTGACATAACACCCCTATCAAATTCCACTGGGGGAAGTATCTTCCATGATCATGGCAAACCTGGGGGTGGTGGGTACACAGAAGGGCAGAGAAATGTGATCATACTTCAGAACATTCATGATGGCCACAACTCTTCATTCATATCCCTATATTCATTCTTCTTTGGTTCTCCCCACACAGCTCTCTATCTGTTTTGGTAAGCAGATATGGATATGGATGAGGTTATAAGAGAGGACATGGCCCAGGCTGTACAAATATGGAGAAAACAAGAATGGAAAGAAGACACGAAAGTATAAAACTCAAAATCAAATAAAAGCATGCTTATATCATAATTTTGCATTTATACAATTTAGATGTAATGGTTGATGAATCAATTTATAAAATAAAATTTAGAGAAATATAAAATATAAATATATTCACTAAACCCAACAAAATATTAAAGCTATAATGTATTAAACAGATAGTAGTATCAGGATTAAGTGTGGATGCACATTGCAAAAAACTAAAACAACTATAACTTTAGCAAGATAAAGTTGATTTTTCTGTCCCACTGAAACAAAGCTGGAGCTGGGCCAGCCAGAGCTTGGGTGCTACCCATCTCCAAGGTTACATGATTGTCCAATACAACTGCAGGAGTTCCAGCCATCACAACTAAAATCCAGACAACAGTTAGGAAGAAAGTAGGGAAGGGAAGAGTCCCATCTCTCAGGTAAATCAGCTCCTTGAATACAGTCTTCCAAGAACTTTCTCTTACAGATCTGCTTACATCTCTCACTCACCTGTCATGACTAAGAGCATGGGTGGGCAGGAAATGCAGTCCTGTAGCTACTGGGCTCATGGCTATATAACAAAGTATTTTCAGTTTTGAAAGAGAAGCAGAAAATAGGTCATTTTGTAGGTAGCCTGCAGCGCCTTCCTTAAAGAACAGCAACATCAAAAAAGAATGGAGTAGGCTGAATTTCTGGGCATAGTGTAGGAGCCAGGAGAAAGGAGCAGCAATGAGAAACAGCTAGATGGATCTGAACTGTGCTCCAGAAAATAGAGGCAGACTGGTTAGTAGAGATTTTCTAAGGACTGGAGTGTGGGTTAAACATACCACATGACCCAATTTGTATTGCAAGCTGCTTTTCCAACCCAGGTCCAAAATCTCTCTCAATCCTTCAGCTTCTAAATATCTTCTCTTTGTTACCTCACATTCTGACCTACCTGTCTCACCTTCCTTATTTCTATTCACATCACTTCTCCATCTAATCCACCAGCATTACAAGATCCAGTATTGAGAACGTAGCAACACTTTCTAGAAGTGGGTAGAAACACAGTGACTATTTCTACTTTAGTATTTGTTTGTCCTGATCAAGGTCTTTTGAAAATACTGAAATCGCTAGAATTATGGAGATCTCACGTTTCCTGTAAAATCCCAACCAAGAATGTGACTTCCTTGGACCTGGAGGTGATGCGTTCACGTTTGGATCCACAGGTCTTAAGAGAACTGTAAGTCCCCTGTATATGAACAAGTTACTTTTGAAAAGGGTGTTCAAAATCCCAATTTCTTCATAAATCCAGCAAAGTTACTTAGGTAGCCAACTAAGGCAATTGGCTATATATTACTGTAGTTTAATAGATTTATGATACTTTTCACACTAATAATACGTAAAAAAACAAACACAAACAATAAAAGAAACATTTTTAACCTTGCAGTACCTGGATAGGGCATGGCAACTCACTCCCTTATTCTTGTCTGGAGAATCCCCATGGCAAGAAGAGCCTGGCAGACTGCAGTCCATATGTTGAAAATTCAGACACAGCTGAGCAGCTAAGTGCACCTTTAAAAATAGAATAGATATTGAAGAATCCTTGCATCCCTGGGATAAAGCCCACTTGGTCATGGTGTATGATCTTTTTAATGTGTTGTTGGATTCTGATTGCTAGAATTTTGTTGAGGATTTTTGCATCTATGTTCATCAGAGATATTGGCCTGTTATTTTCTTTTTTTGTGACATCTTTGTCAGGTTTTGGTATTAGGGTGATGGTGGCCTCATAGAATGAATTTGGAAGTTTACCTTCCTCTGCAATTTTCTGGAAGAGTTTGAGGAGGATAGGTGTTAGCTCTTCTCGAAATTTTTGGTAGAATTCAGCTGTGAAGCCATCTGGACCTGGGCGTTTGTTTGCTGGAAGATTTCTGATTACAGTATCAATTTCCGTGCTTGTGATGGGTCTGTTAAGATTTTCTATTTCTTCCTGGTTCAGTTTTGGAAAATTGTACTTTTCTAAGAATTTGTCCATTTCTTCCACGTTGTCCATTTTATTGGCATACAACTGCTGATAGTAGTCTCTGATGATCCTTTGTATTTCTGTGTTGTCTGTTGTGATCTCTCCATTTTCATTTCTAATTTTATTGATTTGATTTTTCTCTCTTTGCTTCTTGATGAGTCTGGCTAATGGTTTGTCAATTTTATTTATCCTTTCAAAGAACCAGCTTTTGGCTTTGTTGATTTTTGCTATGGTCTCTTTTGTTTCTTTTGCATTTATTTCTGCCCTAATTTTTAAGATTTCTTTCCTTCTACTCACTCTGGGGTTCTCCAACTCTTCCTTTTCTAGTTGCTTTAGTTGTAGAGTTAGGTTATTTATTTGACTTTTTTCTTGTTTCTTGAGGTATGCCTGTATTGCTATGAACTTTCCTCTTAGCACTGCTTTTATAGTGTCCCACAGGTTTTGGGTTGTTGTGTTTTCATTTTCATTAGTTTCTATGCATATTTTGATTTCTTTTTGATTTCTTCTGTGATTTGTTGGTTATTCAGAAGTGTGTTGTTCAACCTCCATATGTTGGAATTTTTAATAGTTTTTCTCAGCACTGTTTATAATAGCCAGGACATGGAAACAACCTAGATGTCCATCAGCAGATGAATGGATAAGAAAGCTGTGGTACATATACACAATGGAGTATTACTCAGCAGTTAAAAAGAACTCATTTGAATCAGTTCTGATGAGATGGATGAAACTGGAGCCGATTATACAGAGTGAAGTAAGCCAGAAAGAAAAACACCACTACAGTATACTAACACATATATATGGAATTTAGGAAGATGGCAATGACGACCCTGTATGCAAGACAGGGAAAGAGACACAGATGTGTATAACGGACTTTTGGAATCAGAGGGAGAGGCAGAGGGTGGGATGATTTGGGAGAATGACATTCTAACATGTATACTATCAAGTGAATTGAATCGCCAGTCTATGTCTGACGCAAGATGCAGCATGCTTGGGGCTGGTGCATGGGGATGACCCAGAAAGATGTTATGGGGAGGGAGGTGGGAGGGGGGTTCATGTTTGGGAATGCATGTAAGAATTAAAGATTTTAAAATTTAAAAAATAAAAAAATAAAATTAAAATAAATAAATAAATAAATAAATAAAAATAGAATAGAAGTACCATCTACATTACCACTGAATTTATGCTTCCTTTCAGAAACCGTAGGCTTGACATAAAATTCTTGCACTATTGTACTCCATACAGTTCTGTACAGTAAAATACACAAATGAACACCAACTTGTCTTGGATGTGCCCACGACACTGGGTGTCAGATCTGTGAACTAACTGATGTGATTGCACATGAAATGCACTTTTACATGTTTGAAAGTTTTCAACTTGAACGTTTGCATGTAACAAACTTGCTACACAGGTTTTCAGTGAATGTATGTAGTGGAGGAACAAGAGGGGAGAGTAAGGGGCTGCCTGTTCTTTCCCTTTTTGTGTGTATTATGGCCACTCTGAATAGGAATTTCACTGAGTGTAACTGAGGCCCCATGGATGGGAACATGGCTGCAAGTGACAGAGGACCAGGATCCCAGGAGGTAGGACAAGAGCCGTGGTTGGTTGAAAAGAGCTAAGGGGGCAAAATATGAGGAAACAAGTTTTCACTGGTTTATGTGAAAGACTCGACAAATATCATCCGGATTTGTGTGTAGTGACTGAGCTGTGGTTTAGAGGAGCATTCCCTGTTGCCCAGGATGAGCGAGAGAGGGGAAGAGAGAGGAGACTGAACCGTGAAAATTAAACATGTGTGTCTAGTATGTCTATGTATATCAAGTATATCTAGTATTGAAGAGATGTAAGTCCTGTCAACTTATTTGCTCCCTCCTGACAAGAATTAGAGTTGTAAAAAAGGGAAGGTCTGGACTATGCTAGCACCTTATTCTTCCTCTGTCCAGTGAACATTGATTTCTAATGCCATTTCTTTATAAACAGAGGATGTACTTTGTATGATTGAAGCCTTCTAATTTACTGTTCCCTACAATATTCTGGTGATGTTCTGCCCCCAAGCACATGGGGCCCTGGGGCCTGGCAGGCTCTGCTGTGGCTGTACAGTGCAGTGTATGGGGATCTGCTGTCGTCTGGGCCCTGGGTTATATCTTCAGTCTGGGTTCACATCTGAGGGGTTAACTCTGAGAGTGAGTGAAGTTGCTCAGTCGTGTTCAACTCTGTGCGACCCCGTGGACTGTAGCCCACCAGGTTCCTCCATCCATGGGATTCTCCAGTCAAGAATACTGGAGTGGGTTGCCATTTCCTTCACCAATGTGGTTAATTCTAGTTGGGCTTATTTTGATCATCTTGCTCTTTATCTTCATTTTGTCCCATGTTCTTTCTTTCCATGTCTCTTTTTATCCCTGACTTCTTTGTGACTGAGTAGTTTTTAGAATTCCCTTTTATATCCTTTGTCACTTTATTAAGTGTAACTGTTTTTAAATAGTTTAGAGACCAATAGTATTCATTTTTAACTTGCCAGTATACCATTATTAATTATGATAATTATTAAATCATTTATTTATCATTTCTTTCTCTGTACTGGGTCCTAGTGTGGCATGCAGTATCTTCCTTGTGGTAGGGACTCTCTATTGAGGAGGGAAATCTCAGTAGTTGCAGCATGTAAACTCTATTTGAGACATGTAGCCTTAGTTGTTCAGTGGCCTGTGGGATCTTAGTTCTCTGGCAAAGGAACAAACCTTTGCCATTTGCAAATGCTTTGCATTGCAAAGCAGATCCTTAACCACTGGACCACCAAGGAAGTCCATATACTTACCTTTTAATACATATCACATGTTTATTATTTTGGGAACTGTTCATTCCCCCTGTAATTCCAGATTTTCACTTCATTTTAAATTCCTTCTGACTTGAAACCTTTTCTAAAAGGTCTGTTGGTGGTGATGCAGTCTTGTAGTTGTTGTATATCTGAGAAAGTATTTTATCTTGTTTTGATATGTATTTTTCTTGGGTATAGAATTCTGAGTCAATTATATTTCTCTTAGCATTTAAGATGTAAGGGCAGTGTCCTCTGGCTACCATTGTTTCTTTTGCCTAATCTGCTGTCATTCCCATTTTTTGTTCTACTATGTCTGTTTCTCCTTCTGATTACATTTCTTTCATTGATTGGCTTAAATCATGAGTTATGATGTGCTTTTGTATAGTTGTCATATTTCTTGTCCTTGAATTAATTGAGCTTCTGTGTTAATAGGTTTAAAGCTTTCATTATACCTGGGAATTTTTCAGCCAGTATTTATGAAGTTCTTTGCTCTATTCTCCTGTCGTTCACTTCCTGTGGGATTCTATTTACATATATTTTAGGACTTTTAAAATTACTTCAAATCTCTCTGATGCACAATTAATTTTTCCCATAGTCTTTGCATTTCTATTTTATATGTCTCTATTTAAAATACTGAATATTCTTCAGCCTCATGAAAATAAAGATTATAGATGTAGTAAGCATTTTAATGTCCTTCCCTGCTAACTATGTCATATATATTTTATTTGTATTTTAACTAACTGATTTTTCCCTCGTTATGGATATTTTCTTTCTTATTTACACATCGGGAATTTTTTTAATTTAATTATTTATCTTAATCAGAGTATAATTACCTTACAATACTGAGATGAAACTAGGACAAATACTTTCACAATTTATATGGAAATTTTAAATTGGATTGTGGATGTGGTCATTTTAACGTGCCTTTGGATGCTGGATTTTTTTTTTCTTTTATAAACTATTCCTTTCACTGTTTGCAAACATTGTTAATTTCTTGGAAACAATTGCATTTTTTGAAGGCTTGCTGTAAAGTTATTTAAGCTGAGATGCAACCAGCCTTTAGACCATGTTTACTATTCCCAACTAGGAAGGCCATATTGTCTTCAGGGTCCTATTGATCTCACGGGAAATAGGAGTAATTTCAAGGGCAGTCACAAGATGGTGGAGAAATGGGACAGGGAGACCACTTTCTCCCCAACAAATTCATCCAAAGAACATTTGATTGCTGAGTAAATGCCACAAAACAACTTCTGAATGCAGGCAGAGGACATCGGGCACCCAGAAAAACAGCCCATTGTCTTCAAAAGGAGGTAGGAAAAAATGTAAAAAATAGAAAGAGAGACAAAAGAGGTAGCGATGAGGATCTGTCCTGAGAAGGGAGTCTTAAAAAAGAGAGAAGTTTCCAAACACCAGGAAACACTCTCACTGGGGAGTTTGTGGTGAGCCTTGGAACCTCAGAGGGCAACATAACTGGGAGGAAAAATAAATAAATAATTTAAACCCACAGACTACATGCCCAATGGTAACTCCCAGCTCAGAAGCAACGCAGGCACCTGCATCCGCCACTAGCCAGCAGGGGCTGGCCAGGGAGGTGCGGGCTGCATTGCTTAAAATAAGGACCCAGCCTGAATGCCCCGAGGGCAACCTAAGGGAATTAACTTGAAATAGCAAACCAGACCCTTGGATAGCTACCCCAGCGAAAAGCCATAAACTAAGACACCGCCAGGCCTGCTCACAGAACAAAGGACCGAGCAGAGCTAGCCAGCTGCAGACTGGCCCATGCCCTGCCAGAGACAGGGAGGTGATGTCAGCCAGAACTGGAAGGGGGCAACCACAGCCCCAGAGATGCATCATTTACCAAACTGCAAGCAGGCTTTGTTGCTAACCAAGACTTCTTGGGATTCTGGACAGTCAACATCCACCTGAGAAGGTGCACCATTTCTACACCCAGAAAAATGAGTGGCAGGGATGGTAGAGGCAATAAGTTGCAGTGACCCCGCTCTCCAAACACCTGGTCATCTGAGCAGTTCAGACCTGGGAAGGGCAAAAAATGCAGGCCCAACCAAGTCTGCGCCTTTGAGGAGTACCTGAGTACCTGAACCTGAGCGGCTTGGACCTGGGAAATGCAGACAACCCCGGGCTCACCTCGGACAGTTCCTTGCAGAGCAACCTAGAGCCTGAGCAATGTAGACTGTGAAAGCACACACGCCATGACCGGGGGCAAACCCAGTGTGCCCGAGACACTGGGAGCATTCCCCCCACACACAAGTGATATTTGTTTGCAGCTTTCCTCCCTCCCCACAGCAAGACTGAACAAGTGAGCCTAAAAAATTGTCCACCACCACCCCCTTGGGTTAGGGCGGAAATTAGACACTCAAGAGACTAGTTAACAGAAGAAGCTAAAACAGAAGGAACCGCCGTGGAAGTGACAGGTGCAATAGATTAAAACCCTGCAGTTAGCACCAACTACATAGAGAGGAGACCATAGATCTTGAGAAGTATAAGCTGGATGAAGGAAGTATCTGAAAGTGAACTGACCCCACACTGTTCACAAACCAGAGAAAGTCCTAGATATATTTTTTACTATTTTCATTCTTCAATTTTTTTTTTTAATTTTTACACCCTCTACTACTCCTTTAATTTTCATTTTTATAACCTACTGTTACTTTGAAAAAAAAAAAGACCCTATTTCTTAAAGCAAACTTCATACATATATATATATATAATTTTTGTGACTTTTTTTTTTCCTTAAACATTGTATTTTTGAGAATCCAAACTCTACTCTAGATTTTCAAATTTTGCTTTTTGGTATTTGGTATCAATTTTGTACTCTTAAGAACCCAACCTTCAGTAACCACTTTTACTTGGGAGAGAGATCCCTGGCCTGATTGCTGTCTTCCAATTTGGATCTCCTTTTCTCCACCAGGTCACCTCTATCTCCTCCCTCCCCACTTCTCTTGTCTACCCAACTCTGTGAATCTCTTTGTGTGTTCTGGACTGTGGAGAACACTTAGGGAAATGATTACTGGCTGGATTGGTCTCTCTTGTTTTTATTCCCCTCTTCATCCCCCTGGCCACCTCTGTCTCCTTCCTCCCTCTTCTCTTCTCTATGTAACTCTGTGAACATCTCTGAGGGATGCAGACTGTGGAGAGCATATCAGTTCAGTTCAGTTCAGTTCAATCACTCAGTCATGTCTGACTCTTTGTGACCCATGAATTGCAGCATACCAGGCCTCCCTGTCTATCACCAACTCCCAGAATTCACTCAAACCCATGTCCGTCAAGTCAGTGATGCTATCCAGCCTTCTCATCCTCTGTTTCCCCCTTCTCCTCCTACCCTAGATCCCTCCCAGCATCAGTCTTTTCCAGTGAGTCAACTCTTCGCATGAGGTGGCATAAGTACTGGAGTTTCAACTTTAGCATCATTCCTTCCAAAGAACACCCAGTACTGATCTCCTTTAAAATGGAGTGGTTATATTTCTTTGCAGTCCAAGGGACTCTCTAGAGTCTTCTCCAACATCACAGTACTAAAGCATTAGTTCTTCAACGCTCAGCTTTCTTCACAGTCCAACTCTCACATCCATATATGACCACTGGAAAAACCATAGCCTTGGTAGATGGACCTTTGTTTTCCAAGTAATGTATCTGTGTTTCAATATGTTATCTATTTTGGTCATAACTTTCCTTCCAAGGAGTAAGCATCTTTTAATGTCATGGCTGCAATCACCATCTACAGTGATTTTAGAATGCGAATAAATAAACTCTGACACTGCATCTACTGTTTCATCATCTATTTCCCATGAGGTTATGGGACCAGAAACCATGATCTTAGTTTTCTGAATGTTGAGCTTTAAGCCAACTTTTTCACTCTCCTCTATCACTTTCATCAAGAGGCTTTTTAGTTCCTCTTCACTTTCTGCCATAAGGGTGGTGTCATTTGCATATCTGAGGTTATTGATGTTTCTCCCGGCAATCTTGACTTCAGCTTGTGCTTCTTACAGCCCAGCATTTCTCATGATGAACTCTGCATATAAGTTAAATAAGCAGGGTAACAATGTACAGCCTTGACATTCTCCTTTTTAGGGAAGTGATTACTGGCTAGCTTCTCTCTCCTCTTTTGATTCCCCCTCTTCTCCTCCTGTTTACCTCCATCTCCATCCTCCCTCTTCTCTTCACTGTGTAACTCTGTGAACATCTCTGAGGGATGCACACTGTGGAGGGCTCATAAGGAAGTGATTACTGGCTAGCTTGCTCTCTCCTCTTTTGATTCTCCCTCTTCTGCTCCTGGCCATATCTGTCTCTCTCCTCCCTCTTCTCTTCTCCTTGTAACTCTGTGAATCTCTCTGGATGTCCCTCACTGTGGAGAAATTTTTCATCTGTAACCTAGATGTTTTATCATTGGTGCTCTATAGATGGAAAAGTCTTGAGGCTACTGTAAGAATAATACTGAAAACCAGAGGCAGGAGGTTTAAGTCCAAATCCTGAGAACACCAGAGAATTCCTGATTCCAGGGAACATTAATCGATAGGAGCTCATCAAATGCCTCCATCAGATCAGTTCAGTCACTCAGTCATGTCCAACTCTTTGCGACCCCATGAATCGCAGCATGCCAGGCCTCCCTGTCCATCACCAACTCCCAGAGTTCACTCAGATTCACGTCCATCGAGTCAGTGATGCCATCCAGGCATTTCATCCTCTGTTGTCCCCTTCTCCTCCTGCTCCCAATCCCTCCCAACATCAGAGTCTTTTCCAATGAGTCAACACTTTTCATGAGGTGGCCAAAGGACTGGAGTTTCAGCTTTAGCATCATTCCTTCCAAAGAAATCCCAGGGCTGATCTCCTTCAGAATGGACTGGTTGGATCTCCTTGCAGTCCAAGGGACTCTCAAGAGTCTTCTCCAATGCCACAGATCAAAAGCATCAATTCTTCGGTGCTCAGCCTTCTTCACAGTCCAACTCTCACATCCATACATGACCAGTGGAAAAACCATAGCCTTGACTAGACGGTCCTTAGTCGGGAAAGTAATGTCTCTGCTTTTGAATATGCTATCTAGGTTAGTCATAACTTTTCCTCCAAGGAGTAAGCGTCTTTTAATTTCATGGCTGCAGTCACCATCTGCAGTGATTTTGGAGCCCCAAAAAATAAAGTCTGACACTGTTTCCACTGTTTCCCCACCTATTTCCCATGGAGTGATGGGACCGGATGCTGTGATCTTCGTTGAGCTTTAAGCCAACTTTTTCACTCTCCTTTTTCACTTCCACCAAGAGGCTTTTTAGTTCCTCTTCACTTTCTGCCATAAGGGTGGTGTCATCCGCATATCTGAGGTAATTGATATTTCTCCTGGCAATCTTGATTCCAGCTTGTGTTTCTTCCAGTCCAGCGTTTCTCATGATGTACTCTGCACAGAATTTAAATAAGCAGGGTGACAATATACAGCCTTGATGCACTCCTTACCTACACTTAAATCAAGTACCACCCAAGGGCCAACAAGTTCCAGAGCAAGACATACTACACAAATTGTCCAACAACACAGGAACATAGCCCTGAGCTTCAATATACAGGCTGCCCAAAGTCACTCCAAACCCACTGACACCTCATAACTCATTACTGGACACTTCATTGCAGTTCAGAGAGAAGAAATCAAGCTCCACCCACCCAAACACCGACACAAGCTTCCCAACCAGTCAACCTTGATAAGCCACCTGTCCAACACCACACACAGAGAGGAAATACCATAATAAAGAAACTTCACAAACTGCCAGAATATGGAAAGGCAACCCCAAACACAGCAATAAAACAAGATGAAGAGGCAGAGAAATACCCAGCAGGCAAAGGAACAGGATAAATGTTCACCAAGCCAAACAAAAGATGAAGAGAAAGAGAATCAACCTAGTAAAGAATTCCGAATAATGATAGTGAAAATGATCCAAAATCTTGAAAACAAAAAGGAATTACAGGTAAATAGCCTGGAGACAAGGATTGAGAAGATGCAAGAAAGGTTTAACAAGGACCTAGAAGAAATAAAAAAGAGTCAGTACATAATGAATGATGCAATAAATGAGATGAAAAACATGCTGGAGGGAACCAAGAGTAAGATAACTGAGGCAGAAGATAGGATAAGTGAGGTAGATGATAGAATGGTAGAAATCAATGAAACAGAGAGGAAAAAAAAATAAAAGAAATGAGGACAATCTCAGAGACGTCTGGGACAATGTTAAATGCCACAACATTTGAATCATAGGAGTCCCAGAAGAAGAAGACAAAAAGAAAGACCATGAGAAAATACCTGAGATGATAGTTGAAAACTTCCCTAAAATGGGGAAGGAAATAATCACACAAGTGCAAGAAACCCAGAGAGTCTCAAACAGGATAAACCCAAGGTGAAAAACAAAAACACATATTAATAAAATTCACAAAGATCAAACACAATGAACAAATATTAAAAGCAGCAAGGGAAAAACAACAAATAGCACACAAGGGGATTCCCATAAAGAAAACAGCTTCTTTCAATAGAAACTCTTCAGTCCAGGAGGGAATGGCAGGGCATACTTAAAGTGATGAAATTAAAAAAAAAACAAAAAACAAAAAAAACTACAGCCCAGGTTTCTGTACCCAGCAAGGATCTCATTCATATGTAGGAGAAATTAAAATGTTTACAGAAAAGTAAAAGCTGAGAGAATTCAACACCACCAAACCAGATTTCCAACAAATGCTAAAGGATATTATCTAGACAGGAAACACAAAAAGGGCGTATAATCTCAAACCCAAGACAATAAAGTAAATAGCAAAGAGATCATACTTATCAATAATGACCTTAAATGTAGATGGGTTGGACGCCCAAAACAAAAGACAAAGACTGGCTGAATGGATAAAAAAAAAAACAAGACTCCTATATATGTTGTCTACAAGAGACTGACCTCGAAAAAACGGACACATTCAAATTGAAAGTAAAGGGCTGGGAAAAGGTATTTCAAGCAAATAGAGACCAAAAGAAAGCAGGAGTAGCAATACTCATATCAGATAAAATAGACTTTAAAACAAAGGCTGTGAATAGAGACAAATAAGGACACTGCATAATGATCAAAATATCAATCTAAGAGGAAGGTATGACAATTATAACTATAAATGCACCCAACAAGGAGCACCGCAATATGTAAGACAAATGCTAACAAGTGTGAAAGGGGAAATTAACAATAACACAATAATAGTGGAAGACTTTAATATCCTATTCACACCTATGACTAATCAATTAAACAGAAAATTAACAAGGAAACACAACATTAAATGATACAATAGACCTGTTAGACCTAATTGATATCTATAGAACATTTCACCCCAAAACAATGAATTTCAACTTTTTCTCAAGTGCACATGGAATCTTCTCCAGGATAAATCACATCCTGGGCCATAAATCTAGCCTTGGTATTTCAAGCATCTTTTCTGACCACAATGAAGTAAAATTAGATCTCAATTACAGGAGAAGAACTATTAAAAATTCCAACATAGGAAGGCTGAACAACACGCTGATGAATAACCAACAAATGACAGAAGAAATCAAAAAGAAATCAAAATATGCATAGAAACAAATGAAAATGAAAACACAATAAACCAAAACCTGTGGGACTCTATAAAAGCAGTGCTAAGGGGAAGGTTCATCACAATACAGGCACCTCTTTTAAGATATATTAGTATATAGTAAATAAAAACATCACATTATCTTCAAAAACAAACAAAAGGAACAAGAAAAACGTCAAATAAATAACCTAACTCTACACCTAAAGCAACTAGAAAAGGAAGAAATGAAGAACCCCGGATTAGCAGAAGGAAAGAAATCTTTAAAATTCAGGCAGAAATAAATGCAAAAGAAACACAAGAAACCATAGCAAAAATCAACAAAGCCAAAAGCTGGTTCTTTGAGAAGATAAATAAAATTGACAAAACATTAAGACTCATCAAGAAACAAAGGGACAAAAGTCAAATCAATAAAATTAGAAATGAAAATGGAGAGATCACCAAAACAGACAACACAGAAACACAAAGGATCATAAGAGACTACCGTCAGGAATTATATGTCAATAAAGTGGACAACGTGGAAGAAATGGACAAATTCTTAGAAAAATACAACTTTCCAAAACTGAACCAGGAAGAAATAGAAAATTTTAACAGACCCATCACAAGCACAGAAATTGAAACTGTAATCAGAAATCTTCCAGCAAGCAAAAGTCCAGATGGTTTCACAGCTGAATTCTACCAAAAATTTAGAGAAGAGCTAACACCTATCATGTTCAAACTCTTCCAGAAAATTTCAGAGGAAGGTAAACCTCCAAACTCATTCTATGAGGCCACAATCACCCTAATACCAAAGCCTGACAAAGATGCCACACACACAAAAAAAAAGAAAACCACAGGCCAATATCACTGAAGAACATAGATGCAAAAATCCTATGGATCTATGGACACCTTATTTTGACAAAGGAGGCAAGAATATACAATGGAGAAAAGACAATCTCTTCAACAAATGTTGCTGGGAAAACTGGCCAACCACTTGTAAAACAATGAAACTAGAACACTTTCTAACACCATACATAAAAATAAACTCAAAATGGATTAAAGATCTAAACGTACAACCAAAATTATAAAACTCTTAGCAGAGAACATAGACAAAACCCTCTCCGACATAAATCACAGCAGGATCCTCTATGACCCACCTCCCAGAATATTTGAAATAAAAGCAAAAAGGAAGCAAATGAAACCTAATTAAAATTAAAAGCTTCTTTACAACAGAGGAAACTATAAACAAGGTGAAAAGACAGCCTTCAGAATGGGAGAAAATGATAGCAAATGAAGTAACTGAAAAAGAATTAATCTAAAAATATACAAGCAACTCCTGCAGCTCAATTCCAGAAAAGTAAAAGACCCAATCAAAAAATGGACCAAAGATCTAAATAGACATCTCTCCAAAGAAGACATACAGATGGCTAACGAACACATGAAAAGATGCTCAACATCACCCATTATCAGAGAAATGCAAATAAAAACCACAATGAGGTACCATTTCATGCCAGTCAGAACGGCTGGTATCCAAAAGTCTACAAGCAGCAAATGCTGAGGAGGGCGTGGAGAAAAGGGAACCCTCTTACACTGTTGGTGGGAATGCAAACTACTATAGCCACTCTGGAGAACAGTATGGAGATTCCTTAAAAAACTGGAAATTGAACTGCCATATGACCCAACAATCCCACTGCTGGACATACACACCAAAGAAACCAGAACTGAAAGAGATACGTGTACCCCAAAGTTCGTCGCAGCACTGTTTATCATAGCCAGGACATGGTAGCAACCTAGATGTCCATTAGCAAATGAATGGATAAGAAAGCTTTGGAACATATACACAATGGAGTATTACTCAGCCATTTAAATGAATAAATTTGAATCAGTTCTAATGCAGTGGATGAAACTGGGGCTTATTATACAGAGTGAAATAAGACAGACAGAAAAACACCAATATAGTATACTAACGCATATATATATGGAATTTAGAAAGATGGTAACAGTAAGCCTGTATGAGAGACAGGAAAAGAGACACAGATGTATAGAACAGTCTTCTGAACTCTGTGGGAGAGGGCGACAGTGGGATGATTTGGGAGAATGGCATTGAAACATGCATATTGTCACATGTGAAATGAATCTCCAGTCCAGGTTCAATGCATGATACAGGATGCTCAGGGCTGGTGCACTGAGATGACCCAGAGGGATGGTATGGGGAGGGAGGTGGGAGAGGGATTCAGGATGGAGAACATGAGTACACCCATGGAGAATTCATGTTGATGTATGGCAAAACCAATACAATATTGTAAAGTAATTAGCTGCCAATTAAAATGAATAAATTTATATTAAAAAGAGTAATTTCTACGCTGGCAGATGGGGACACAATTAGACTTGGTTAAATTTGAGACTCAATGATTGTTCCCTATAATACAGACCAGTACTATCAGCTCTCTGCTAAAAATTTGAAGGGCATCACCTGTACCTCGCATAGTTCTCTGTATGTAGTTCTCTTCTGTGAGCTCTAATTAAATAGAGTCATAAAACTCTCTTCTTGGGGAGACTGTTTGTCTTTGCCTAGGTACACCTTCCATGTATGTGTTGGAAACAATTTCTAGGGTTGGGGCAATTGTAGAACTCTCTTTGCTTGCTCCACGCCTCAGGAATCCATTCTCTGCTGCCAGATGTTTGATGTAAAACAATGCTCTTTCATTTGTCTTTTCTACTTTGGAGTTCTTTGGGACAGGAGGATAAATGTGTCATTTACTCCTTTATGTCGACTAAAATGGAGGTTCCCCTGCAATCAGAACTCACTGAATGCTTTGTGAATTCTAGACACTGACTTCTGTGCATGGGTGCAAACTTGATTGGGGATATGTGTTGTGGCCTAGGGAGCCCCAGTCTTGCTGAAAAAACATGCCAATTACAAATAGTATTTGCTATGTGGTACATTCAGTTCAGTTCAGTGACTCTGTCATGTCTGACTCTTTACAGCCCCATGGATTGCAGCACACCAAGATTCGCTGTTCTTCACCAACTCCTGGAGCTTGGGCAAACTCATGTCCATCGAGTTGGTGATTCCATCTAACCATCTCATCCTCTGTCATCCTCTTCTCCTCCTGCATTCAATCTTTCGCAGTAACAGGGTCTTTTCTAATGAGTCAGTTCTTCACATCAGTTGGCCAAAGTATTGGAGGTTCAATTTCAGCATCAGTCCTTCCAGTGAATATTCAGGTTTGAGTTCCTTTAGGATGACTGTGTGGATCTCCTTGTAGTGCAAGGCACTCTCAACAGACTTGTCCAACGCCAGAGTTCAAAACCATCAATTGTTCATCGCTAACATTCCTTATGGTGCAACTGTCACATCTATACATGACAAATGGAAAAATCATAGCTTTGATTATACTGAAATTTTCAGCAAAATAATGACTCCACTTAAAAAAAATGTATAGGTTTGTCATAGCTTTTCTTCAAACGAGTAAGCATCTTTTAATTTCATGGCTGTAGTCATCATCTGCAGTGATCTTGGAGCCCCCAAAATTAAAGTCTCTTGCTGTTTTCATTGTTTCCCCATCTATTTGCAATGAAGTGATGGGACCAAATGCCATGATCTTCATTCTCTGAATGTGAAGTTTAAACCAGATATTTCACTCTCCTATTTCACATTTATCAAGAGGCTCTTTACTTCCTCTTCAATTTCTGCCATGAGAATGGTGTCTTCTGCATATCTGAGGCTATTGATATTTCTCCCAGCAATCTTGATTCCAGCTTGTGCTTCATGCAGTTAGGCATTTCACATGACGTACTCTGCATATAAGTTAAATAAGCAAGGTGACAATATACAGCCTTTATATACACCTTTCCCGATTTGGAACCAGTCTGCTCTTCCATGTTCAGTTATACCTGTTGCTTCTTGACCTGCATACAGATTTCTCAGAAGGCAGGTAAGATCGTCTGGTATTTCCATCTTTGTAAGTTTTCCACAGTTTGTTGTGCTCCACACAGTCAAAGGCTTTTGCATGGTCAATAAATCAGAAGTAGGTGTTTTTCTAGAATTCTCTTGCTTTTTCTATGATCCAACGAATATTGACAATTTGATCTGTGTTTCATCTGCCTTTTCTAAATTTAGCTTGAACATATGGAATTTCACAGTTTCAAGATTGCCTGAAGAAATATTACTGTTCAAGATTGCTTGGAGAAATAACTTTGGTAGCATGTGAGATGAGTGCAACTATGTGGTAGTTGAACATTATTTTAAATCACCTTTCTTGGGGATTGCAAGGAAAACGACCTTTCCAGTCCTGTGGCCACTGCAGAGTTTTCCACATGTGCTGGCATATTGAGTGCAGCACTTTAACAGCATCATCTTTTAAGATCTGATATAGCTCTACTGCAATGCCATCACCTCCACTAGCTTTGCTCTTAGTGATGCTTCTGAAGACCCATTTGACTTCACATTTCAGGATTGTCTAGCTCTAGATAAGTGATCACAACATTGTGGTTATCTGGGTCATTAATATCTTTTTGTGCAGTTCTTCTATGTATTAATTCAAACTCTTCTTAATACATTCTGCTTCTGTTGGGTCCCTCCCATGTCTCTCTTTAATTGTGCACATCTTTGCCTGAAACATTCCTTCCTTATCTCTAATTTTCTTGAAGCGATCTCTGGTCTTTACCACTCTAATGTTTTCCTCTATTTCTTTTTTTTTTTTTTTAAGATTTTAAAAATTTTATATTTATTTTTTTTAAATTTTAATATCTTTAATTCTTACATGCGTTCCCAAACATGAACCCCCCTCCCACCTCCCTCCCCATAACATCTCTCTGGGTCATCCCCATGCACCAGCCCCAAGCATGCTGCATCCTGCGTCAGACATAGACTGGCGATTCAATTCTTACATAATAGTATACATGTTAGAATGTCATTCTCCCAAATCATCCCACCCTCTCCCTCTCCCTCTGAGTCCAAAGGTCCGTTATACACATCTGTGTCTCTTTCCCTGTCTTGCATACAGGGTCGTCATTGCCATCTTCCTAAATTCCATATATATGTGTTAGTATACTGTATTGGTGTTTTTCTTTCTGGCTTACTTCACTCTGTATACTCGGCTCCAGTTTCATCCATCTCATCAGAACTGATTCAAATGAATTCTTTTTAATGGCTGAGTAATACTCCATTGTGTATATGTACCACAGCTTTCTTATCCATTCATCTGCTGATGGACATCTAGGTTGTTTCCATGTCCTGGCTATTATAAACAGTGCTGCGATGAACATTGGGGTACATGTGTCTCTTTCAATTCTGGTTTCCTCTGTGTGTATGCCCAGCCATGGGATTGCTGGGTCATAAGGTAGTTCTATTTGCAATTTTTTAAGGAATCTCCACACTGTTCTCCATAGTGGCTGTACTAGTTTGCATTCCCACCAACAGTGTAGGAGGGTTCCCTTTTCTCCACACCCTCTCCAGCATTTATTGCTTGCAGATTTTTGGATCGCAGCCATTCTGACTGGTGTGAAGTGGTACCTCATTGTGGTTTTGATTTGCATTTCTCTAATAATGAGTGACGTTGAGCATCTTTTCATGTGTTTGTTAGCCATCCGTATGTCTTCTTTGGAGAAATGTCTATTTAGTTCTTTGGCCCATTTTTTGATTGGGTCATTTATTTTTCTGGAATTGAGCTGCATAAGTTGCTTGTATATTTTTGAGATTAGTTGTTTGTCAGTTGCTTCATTTGCTATTATTTTCTCCCATTCAGAAGGCTGCCTTTCCACCTTGCTTATATTTTCCTTTGTTGTGCAGAAGCTTTTAATTTTAATTAGATCCCATTTGTTTATTTTTGCTTTTATTTCCAGAATTCTGGGAGGTGGATCATAGAGGATCCTGCTGTGATTTATGTCTGAGAGTGTTTTGCCTATGTTCTCCTCTAGGAGTTTTATAGTTTCTGATCTTACATTTAGATATTTAATCCATTTTGAGTTTATTTTTGTGTGTGGTGTTAGGAAGTGATCTAGTTTCATTCTTTTACAAGTGGTTGACCAGTTTTCCCAGCACCACTTATTAAAGAGATTGTCTTTACTCCATTGTATATTCTTGCCTCCTTTGTCAAAGATAAGGTGTCCATATGTGTGTGGATTTATCTCTGGGCTTTCTATTTTGTTCCATTGATCTATATGTCTGTCTTTGTGCCAGTACCATACTGTCTTGATGACTGCAGCTTTGTAGTAGAGCCTGAAGTCAGGCAAGTTGATTCCTCCAGTTCCATTCTTCTTTCTCAAGATTGCTTTGGCTATTCGAGGTTTTTTGTATTTCCATTCAAATCTTGAAATTATTTGTTCTAGTTCTGTGAAAAATGTGGCTGGTAGCTTGATAGGGATTGCATTGAATTTGTAAATTGCTTTGGGTAGTATACTCATTTTCACTATATTGATTCTTCCGATCCATGAACATGGTATATTTCTCCATCTATTAGTGTCCTCTTTGATTTCTTTCATCAGTGTTTTATAGTTTTCTACATATAGGTCTTTAGTTTCTTTAGGTAGATATATTTTATATTTATATATATAAATATAAATATTTATATATATATATTTTATATTTATATTTATATTTTATATATATAAATTATATATATTATTTTATATATATATAAATTATATATATATTATTTTATATATTATATATTATATATATTATATATATTTTTTATATTATTTATATTATTTATATATATTATTTTATATTTTATATTTATATATATTTTATATTTATATATTTATTTTATAGTTTGTCAATTTTATTTATCCTTTCAAAGAACCAGCTTTTGGCTTTGTTGATTTTTGCTATGGTCTCTTTTGTTTCTTTTGCATTTATTTCTGCCCTAATTTTTAAGATTTCTTTCCTTCTACTAACTCTGGGGTTCTCCAACTCTTCCTTTTCTAGTTGCTTTAGTTGTAGAGTTAGGTTATTTATTTGACTTTTTTCTTGTTTCTTGAGGTATGCCTGTATTGCTATGAACTTTCCTCTTAGCACTGCTTTTATAGTGTCCCACAGGTTTTGGATTGTTGAGTTTTCATTTTCATTAGTTTCTATGCATATTTTGATTTCTTTTTTGATTTCTTCTGTGATTTGTTGGTTATTCAGAAGTGTGTTGTTCATCCTCCATATGTTGGAATTTTTAATAGTTTTTTTCCTGTAATTGAGATCTAATCTTAATGCATTATGGTCAGAAAAGATGCTTGGAATGATTTCGATTTTTTTTTAATTTATCAAGTTTAGATGTATGGCCCAGGATGTGATCTATCCTGGAGAAGGTTCCATGAGCACTTGAAAAAAGGTGAAATTCATTGTTTTGGGGTGAAATGTCCTATAGATAACAATTAGGTCTAACTGATCTAATGTATCATTTAAAGTTTGCGTTTCTTTGTTGATTTTCTGTTTAGTTGATCTGTCCATAGGTGTGAGTGGGGTATTAAAGTCTCCCACTATTATTGTGTTATTGTTGATTTCCCCTTTCATACTTGTTAGCATTTGTCTTACATATTGCGGTGCTCCTATATTGGGTGCATATATATTTATAATTGTTATATCTTCTTCTTGGATTGATCCTTTGATCATTATGTAGTGGCCTTCTTTGTCTCTTTTCACAGCCTTTGTTTTAAAGTCTATTTTATCGGATATGAGTATTGCCACTCCTGCTTTCTTTGGTCTCTATTTGTGTGGTATATCTTTTTCCAGCCCTTCACTTTCAGTCTGTATGTGTCCCTTGTTTTGAGGTGGGTCTCTTGTAAGCAGCATATAGAGGGGTCTTGTTTTGTATCCATTCGGCCAGACTTTGTCTTTTGGTTGGGGCGTTCAACCCATTTACGTTTAAGGTAATTATTGATAAGTATGATCCCGTTACCATTTACTTTATTGTTTTGGGTTCGGGTTTATACACCCTTTTCATGTTTCCTGTCTAGAGGATATCCTTTAGAATTTGTTGGAGAGCTGGTTTGGTGGTGCTGAATTCTCTCAGCTTTTGCTTGTCTGTAAAGCTTTTGATTTCTCCTTCGTGTTTGAATGAGATCCTTGCTGGGTACAGTAATCTGGGCTGTAGGTTATTGTCTTTCATCACTTGAAGTATGTCTTGCCATTCCCTCCTGGCCTGAAGAGTTTCTATTGAAAGATCAGCTGTTATCCTTATGGGAATCCCCTTGTGTGTTATTTGTTGTTTTTCCCTTGCTGCTTTTAATATTTGTTCTTTGTGTTTGATCTTTGTTAATTTGATTAATATGTGTCTTGGGGTGTTTCGCCTTGGGTTTATCCTACTTGGAACTCTCTGTGTTTCTTGGACTTGGGTGATTATTTCCTTCCCCATTTTAGGGAAGTTTTCAACTATTATCTCCTCAAGGATTTTCTCATGATCTTTCTTTCTGTCTTCTTCTTATGGGACTCCTATAATTCGAATATTGGAGCATTTCATATTGTCCTGGAGGTCTCTGAGATTGTCCTTGTTTCTTTTAATTCGTTTTTCTTGTTTCCTCTCTGATTCATTTATTTCTACCATTCTATCTTCTATTTCACTAATCCTATCTTCTGCCTCCGTTATTCTACTATTTGTTGCCTCCAGAGTGTTTCTGATCTCATTTATTGCATTATTCATTATATTTTGACTCTTTTTTATTTCTTCTAGGTCCTTGTTAAACCTTTCTTGCATCTTCTCAATCCTTGTCTCTAGGCTATTTATCTGTGTTTCCATTTTGATTTCAAGATTTTGGATCATTTTCACTATCAATATTCAGAATTCCTTCTCCGGTAGATTCCCTACTTCTTCCTCTTTTGTTCGGTTTGGTGGGCAACTCTCCTGTTCCTTTGCCTGCTGAATATTCCTCTGTCTCTTCATCTTGGTTATATTGCTGTGTTTGGGGTGGCCTTTTTATATTCTGGTAATTTGTGGAGTTCTCTTTATTATGGAGCTTCCTCACTGTGGGTGGGGTTGTATCAGTGGCTTGTCAAGGTTTCCTGGTTAGGGAGGCTTCTGTTGGAGTTTTGGTGGGTGGAGCTGGGTTTCTTCTCTCTGGAGTCCAGTGGAGTGACCCGTAATGGGTTATGACACATCAAAGGCTTGGGGATAATTTTGAGCTGCCTGTATATTGAAGCTCAGGGGACTGTTCCTGTGTTGCTGGAGAATTTGCATGGTATGTCTTGTTTTGGAACTTGTTGGCCCTTGGGTGGAGCTTGGTTTCGGTGTAGGTGTGAAGGCATTTGATGAGCTCCTATTGCTTAATGTTCCCTGAATTCAAGAGTTCTCTAATGTTTTCAGGCTTTGGATTTAAGCTTCCTGCTTCTGGTTTTCAGTTTTATTTTTACAGTAGCCTCTAGACTTCTCCATCTATACAGCACCGATGATAAAACATCTAGGTTAAAGATGAAAAGTTTCTCCACATGGAGGGACACTCAGAGAGGTTCACTGAGTTACAAGGAGAAGAGAAGATGGAGGGGGTAGTTAGAGGTAACTGGAATGAGATGTGGTGAGATCAAAAGAGGAGAGAGCAAGCTAGCCAGTAGTCACTTCCTTATGTGCGCTGTATAGTCTGGACCGCTCAGAGGTATTTACAGAGTTATACGGGGAAGAGGAGAGGGAGGAAGTAGACAGAGATGACCAGGAGGATAAGAGAGAGAAATGAGTAGGAGAGAGACAAATCCTGCCAGTAACCACTTCCTTAGGTGTTCTCTACCATCTGGAACACACAGCGATTCACAGAGTTGGATAGAGAAGAGATGGGGGAGAAAAGAGACAGAGGCCACCTGGTGGAGAAAAAGGAGAGTCCAGAGGAGAAGAGAGTGGTCATGCCAGTAATCTCACTCTCAGGTAAACTTGGGTAGTGAAGTTTGGGTTTTTAAATGTACAAAATTGACAACAAAAACCTAAGAGCAAAGATTAAAAATCTAGAGTAGGGGTTGGATTTTCAAAGATACAATATTAAAGAAAAGCAGAAAGAAAAAGGAAGAAGAAAAAAAAAGAATTATTTAAAAGAAAAACAACACCAACAACCATCCAAAGAGTATATATGGTGTTTGCCTTAAAAAAAAAAATTCTTTTTTTTTAAATAGTAATAATAGGTTATAGAAATAAAAAGTAGAGGAGAAATAGAAGACTTAACAATTTTAAAAAAAGCTAGAAAAAAAGAAAAAAAAAACAAAAAAGCAAAAAGCAAAAAAAAAAAAAAAGGAATGATTTTAAAAATATTAAAAATATTTCTGGCCCTTCTCTGATGTTATGGGCCGTGTGGGCTCTCTTCCAAGGTGGTTCCCTCTGTTTAACTTCTTCTGTTTGCTGGTTTTTTAGGCTCACTAGTTCAGTCGCGCTGTGGGGAGGGGGGATGCTACAAACAAATAGCACTGTCCTGGGCACACAGTATCTCTGCTCCGCTTGACCTGTCCTTTCTCGCGGCGCACAAACCGCTCCGGCTCTACGATGCTCAGCCAGGAACCATCTGGGGCCGGCCCTAGGCTGCGTGCACTTCCCGGGTCCAAGCCGCTCAGGTTCGGTGCTCAGGCAGCCCTCAGAGGCACAGATTTGGCTGGGACTGCGCTTTGTGCCCTTCCCAGGTCCAAGTAGCTCAGGAGTTTGGCGAGCGCGATCGCCGCGGCTTGTCACCTTTCTGCCGCTGCTACTCAGCTTTCTGGGTGGACCACTGGCGCACCCTGTGAGGCAGACTGTGACTGTCCAGCACCCCCAGAAGTCTTAGCAAAGGAGCCTGCTTGCAGTTAGGTACGTAAAGTCTCTCCGGGTCTGCAATTGCCCCTTTCCAGTCCTTATGGCTCTGGCTGCCTGTCCCCGGCGGGGGATGGTCTGCAGCCGGCTTTTCCGTTCCGTCCTTTGTTCTGTGCTCGGTCCTGGCAGTGTCTTATGTTCGAGCTTTACGCGTGATAGCTACCCCACAGTCTGGTTTGCTAGCCCAAGTTAGATCATTCTGGTTGCACATGGGGCATTCCTGCCCGATTCTTGCAAAGCACTGCAGCCCACGCCTCCCGCGCGTCCCTGCCCTGCCCCCACTTCCCAATGGCGGATGCAGGCGTCTGTGCTGCTTTTCCGCTGGGGGAGTTACTGGTGGGCTTGTAATCTCTTGGTTTTAATTATTCATCTATTTTTCCTTCCTGTTATGTTGCCCTCTGTGTTTCCAAGGCTCGCCACAGACTCGGCAGGGAGAGTGTTTCCTGGTGTTTGGAAACCTCTCTTCTTAAAATTCCCTTCCCGGGATGGGCTTCCCTTCCCGGGACGGAGCTCCCTCCCCACCTCCTTTGTCTCCTTTTTCGTCTTTTATATTTTTTCCTACCTGTTTTTGAAGACAATGGTCTGCTTTTCTGGTTGCCTGATGTCCTCTGCCAGCCTACAGAAGTTGTTTTGTGGAGTTTGCTCGGCGTTGAAATGTTCTTTTGAGGAATTTGTGAGGGAGAAAGTGATCTTCCCGTCCTATTCCTCCGCCATCTTTCCCTCCGGTCCTCCTGTTTTCCTCTATTTCTTTGCACTGATCCTTAGGAAGTGCCGGGAGCCGGCGTGAGGAACTCCACTCATGGCAAAGGTCATGAGGAAGGAAGCTTGGCATATGCAAAGGCGTGATCAAGCCTCAGGAAACCCCCTGTTCCCAAGCATCTACCCCCAAAACCAGAGTACTTTATGGGGAGCTCTCCCCCATAACCATTTCTCTCGGAAAAGGAGTTAACTTGCAACTCCAAGTTAATAAAAATTCCTGGGCGTGACAAGAGTGTTTCAACTTACAAACTCTGAAGATTATCTAGCCTGCCTGTATAGGTTCGTCCAGCCACATGTGATTGTTTAAAACCCCCCAACTGTGAGAGGCACGAGGTGCTTTAAAACTTTCAAAATACAGACTCTTTTGAGAAGTTAGAAGATTATTAGTATAGTATTAGTGGGTTGATTAGGAATTATATTGGAGAAGGGCTTTTTTTCATTTGTCGTGCCAATAATTACTGATAATTCCTTGCCCTGGGTGTGACAAGGATGTCTCAGGTCAAACCTCTCTGCTGACAAACTAGCTTGTGTGAAAATCTCTCAACCATAAACAGCACAGAGAGTTTGGAGTATTAGCATAGGGCTTTTTTCACTGATGAGTCCATGATTGCCATCAGGCCTCCATATCCTTAAGCACCTGGGAATATATTAATCAATGTATTTGGAATATAGAAAAGGAAATATAGTAGCTTTTGATGTTAGCAATACCAGACTTTTTGAGTTAATGAATTTTCTCTTTTATTATAGACCACTGTATCTTGTTATAAATCACTGCGTCCTTGCTACACAAAAATGTAACTTTATCACTATTTTAAGACTAAATAGATCTTAAGGGAAACATTGGTGAAGGGTTTTCATTTGTTGGGTTGATGTTTGCTGCTAAATCTCCATATTCCTTGCCCTTATAATGAATATAACTAGCATATAGGAAAAATATGTATTAACCTTTAAGATTAATCATGTTAAACATTAGGCTAAGTAAATTCCTTTCTTGATTGTAACTCACTACACCCTCACCCTATAGGAATGCAACTTTATTTAGAGGGTGGTGCCTGATTTAAGAAAAAAATCACCCCTGGAAAAATAAGTTTTCTGGTTAACTGACCGGTATCAGAAAGGGCCATAAAATGTCAGCAGACCTTATGGCCAGAAGATGATGTAAAAACCCATAAGAACTTTGTATAATTTTATATGAAGCACCTGATTTTGACAAGGGTCAGGTCCACTAACCCCCTTGTGACTCTGTATTCATCCCTATGTATAACAGGTTATATAAACAAACCTAAAAAATAAAGAAATCCGATCAGTTTCTGGAAAGACTGATTCCCCTGTGTCATTTTTTCTTGCTTTCCTGGCTGAATTCCCATCTGAAATGTGGGTAGTCACCACGCCTGCTAATTCTGCCTGGGCTTCTGAGATTGGACCAGGGAGGCCTCAGTGCCTCCTCTCCTTCGGGAGAATGGAAAGACGCCTGTGGCCTATGTAGATGGTGATTGGTATTCCATGTAAACCAGTTATTCAGCCTCTTTTTCTCCACTAATTTTCCTACTACACTATCCATTTCTAATCTCTCTATATATCTGTAAGTAAGATTTTTCCTAGGACGCTGATTCCATCCCCACCTTCGAATCACCCTGGATCCACTGGGGCTGGACCCCAGCAAGGAAGCCTTTTTAAAAAATCTCTTCTTGCTATTCTTTAGAACTCTGCATTCAGATGGGTATGTCTTTCTTTTCTCCTTTGCCTTTTGCTTCTCTTCTTTTCTAAGTTATTTGTAAGGCCTTCTCAGACAACCTTTTTGCATTTCTTTTTCTTAAGGATGGTCTTGATATGGTATGTACAGATCAAAAAAAAAGAAAAAACGAAGATCATGGCATCCCATTTCATTACTTCATGGCAAATACCTGGAGAAACAATGAAAACAGTGACAGGCTTTATTATCCTGGGCTCCAAAATCACTGGAGATAATGACTGCATCTGTGATAAAAAGAGACGCTGATCCTTGGAAGATAAAGCTATGAAAAACCTAGACAGCATACTGAAAAGCAGAGACATTACTTACAGCAAAGGTCTGTATAGTCAAAGCTATGGTTTTGCCAGAAGTTGTGTTGAATGTGAGAGTTGGACCATAAGGAAAGCTGAATACCAAAGAAATGATGCTTTTAAACTGTGCTGTTGGACAAGAATTTTGAGTCTCTTGGACTGCAAAGAGATCCAACCAGTCCACCCTAAAGGAAATAAATCCTGAATATTCATTGGAAGGACCGATGCTGAAGCTGAACCTCCAATACTTTGGCCAATTTATGGGAAGAACGGACTCATTAGAAGTGACCCTTATGCAGGGAAAGATTAAAGGCAGAAAGCAAAGGGGCAGACAGAACATGAGATTGTTGGTTGTCATCACCGACCTGATGAACATGAGTTTGAGCAAGCTCTGGGAGTTGGTGATGGACAGGGAAACCTGGCAAGCTGAACCCCATGATATAGCAAAGAGTTGGACATGAGCGAAAGACTGAGCTGAACTGATGTACAGAGGACATCAGCGAGCAGGCAGAAGTCTTTCTGGTCCATTCAAGCCTGTGGCCCTGGTGGGAGTCATGAAAGATTTAGGTGGAAGCACAGGCTTCCCATCCTCTGGTGCAGGTCCTTGAATCCAAGGCAAGGAGCACAAGATTTTGAATGTATTACCAAATATTGTTTTCTAAAAAAAAAACAAAAAAAACTGTTTCCTGCAGGAGTGAGACCTTTGGCTGAGTCTGTTCTCTAGATTTACTGAGGGATGTGGAAGGGATCTGGAGTGGACTGAGTCTGCAAAAATTGGGTGACCAGCTAAGGAGGGCTAGGCTTATGGTAAACATTCTGCACTAGGTGGAAAACAAATCCAGTGAAAAAGTGTCCCTTCTGGAGAGTACATGCCAATGTATCACATTGTTTCAGCAGATCATTTCAATGGTGTTTTGGGGAAAGCAAGAAATGTATGATGGGTGGTTTGTTTTTGTTAATTCCTGTGGGTAGTTCGATGACTAAATATTTGGTTACTTAATTGCATGGTTGGAATTATGCTTGGGAAAGAAAACTAGATGAGGTCCACACATATTTCAACATTAAACAGTAAGCATAGGAAGGTTACAAAGGCAACTATAGGTAATTTAAACATGAAGGGCCAAATGGAGAAAGATTCATTTAATAGGCTGAGATTGAACTGTACAGGTTGCCATTGTTGTTGCTATAACAAGTAGCCATAACAGCTACTTGTTACTACACTGAAGTTGTGGGAAACTGGCAAGAGGCCAAGAGCCTGTACAACTTTCCTTGCAGTGTGACTTCAGGGGAGAAGTAGTTGACAAGGAAAGGCTGACTGGTAAGGCTGAGGAAGGGAGTGATCTGAGCCAGTAATCAATAGCTCTTGTAGGAATCCCAGAAAACAGAAGCACTGGCTCAGAGTTCTGGGTCAGTTCTGGGTCAGAAATAGATGTCATTTGGCTGGAATCAATATTTAGCCTTGGGATGGCAGCCATAACCTCTAAACACATTTCCTTCTCCCCAGGTGGCAGAATAATTCATATTTGTTCCAGACTCAGGAACCCTCTTGGGGCCACTTGCTCTTTGCAGGCACACATGCAATCTAGAAGGTGGAATTATCATCATGGTACCCATTTTCCAGATGAAAAAACTGAGGTTAAGAGACTTGATCAAGGTCACACAGCTAAGCACGTGAAAAGCCAAGCACAAACCCAGGGTAACAGTGCTCATATTGTGTCTTTTTGCTCCACACCCACTGGGAGTGGTGGGTGGTGATCTGGAAGCAATGCTTGCGCAGAAGAAAACAATATTCACATTTAAATTGAAGAAAGTAAGGAAAACCACTAGAACATTCAGCTACAACATAAATCAAATCCCTTATGATTATATAGTGAAGATGAAAAATAGATTCAAGAGATTAGGTCTTTAGCCTGAAGAACTATGGTTGGAGGTTTGTAACCTGGTACGGGAGGTGGTCATCAAAACCATCCTCAAGAAAAACAAATGTTACAAAGCAAAGTGGTTGCCTGAGGAGGCCTTTAAAACAGCTGAGAAAATAAGAGAAGGGAAAGGCAAAGGAGAAAGGGAAAGATATACCCAATGGAATGCAGACTTCTAGAGAATAGCAAGGAGAGATAAGAAGGTTCATAAGTGAAAAGTGCAAGAATTAGAGGAAAAGAACAAAACTGTATAAAGTATAGATCTCTTCAAGAAAAGTGGAGATACCAGAGGAACACTTGATGCAAAGATGGGCACGATAAAGGACAGAGAAGTCAAAGACCTAACAGAAGCAGATGAGATTAACAAGAGGTGGCAAGAATGCACAGAAGAACTATACAAAAATGGTCATAATGACCACAACAGGGATGATGCTGGGGTCACTCACATAAAGCCAGATATGCTGGAGTATGAAGTAAAGCGGGCTTTAGGAAGCATCACTACAAGAAAAGCTAGGGAAGGTGATGGAATTCCAGCTGAGCTGTTTAAAAATCCTAAAGAATGAGGTTGCCAAAGTGCTGCATTCAATATGTCAACTAATTTGGAAAACTCTGCAGTGGCCACAGTGCTGGAAAAAGTCAATTTTCATTGAAATCCAAACGAAAGGCAATTCCAAAGAATGTTCAACCTATCATGCCATTGTGTTCATCTCACTTGCTAGCAAGGTAATGCTCAAAATCCTTCAAGATAAGTTTCAACAGTTCATGAACTGAGAATTTCCAGATACACAAACTGGTTTGAGGAAGCAGAGATCAAATTGCCAACATCCATTGCATCATAGAGAAAGCAAGGGAATCTCAGAAAAAATATTTCCATCTGCTTCACTGACTATGCTAAAGCCTTTCACTGTGTGGACCACAACAAACTGTGGAAAATTCTTAAGGAAATGGGAGTACCAGATCAGCTTGCCTACTCCTAAAAAGTCTGTATGTAGGTCAAAAAGCAGCAGTTAGAATCAGACACGGGACAACTGGAAGATTTAAAACTGGGAAAGGAGAATGACAAGGCATACACTGTCATTCTGGTTATTTAACTTACATGTAGGATACATCTTTCAATATGCTGGTCTGGATAAATCACAAGCTGGAATTAAGATTGCTGGGAGAAGTATCAACATCCACAGATGTGAAGATAACACTACCCTAATAGCAGAAAGCAAAAAGAGCTAAAGAACCTCTCGATGAGGAGAAATGAAAAAACTAGCTTAAACTCAACATTCAAAAAACTATTCACAAAAAGATACTCAACATTCATGGCATCCAGTCCCACGACTTCATGGCATATAGATGAGGGAAAAGTGGAAACAGTGGCAGATTTTATTTTCTTGGGCTCCAAAATCACTATGGACCTTGACTGCAGCCACAAAATTAAGAGCCACTTGCTCC
Organism: Ovis aries; assembly: GCF_016772045.2. NCBI lineage: Eukaryota > Metazoa > Chordata > Mammalia > Artiodactyla > Bovidae > Ovis > Ovis aries. The sequence goes on from NC_056074.1 coordinate 35,681,528, forward strand.
TTGGAAGGAAGAAAGGCTATGAAAAACCTGCACAGTGTATTAAAAAGCAGAGACTCACTTTGCTACAGAGGACTGTAGTGTCACAGCTATGGTTTTCCAGTAATCAGGTAGCAATGTGATATCTAGACCATAAGAAACAGTGATTGCCAAAGAATTGAGCTTTGAACTGTGGTGCTTGGGAAGATTCTTGAGAGTCTCTTATACAACAAGGAGATCAAACTAGTCAATCTGAAAGGAAATCAACCTCTGACCACTGCTGTCTCAGCTGAGGCATCTACTGATGGCCCCAAGAGAAAAGAACGGATGGTTCCACTGCAAAAGTGCCTGATCATGGCAGTTCCAAGCAAATAGTGTGTATCCCCACCCATGGAGAAGCTCAGAAAGGCTGAAGGCTCTGTGTACCCTGGGTCTCTCAATACATGTGTTGCATTCTCACTAGCAGCTTTGGAGGCCAAGGAAGGGGCATTCTGAGCCCTGGAGGAGGGGAATGGCTCAGGGATCCACTAGGGCCACCACTTACCAAGTAAGACTGGAAAGGACAGAGCAGGCATATGTAGCAGAGAGCTCGTGTGGGAACAAGAAGGAACCAGCTCTGCATGAAGTACCTCACCAAAACACCCCTGGAGGACAAGCCCAGTGATAAGATCATTTGAGATGGGATGAAGAGAGTCTATTTCATTATCCCTCATAATTCCTCTGAATGAGGAGGTGGTGAAGTTGGTGGGTCATCACCAACCATTCCATGGCCTAGACTATCTCCCAGTCACTTTTATTGAGGCTGTCTCTCCCAGCTTCAGTCATGTAGTTCTGGAGGAAATTGACAATCATGTATGCTGCTGGGTCAGGGCCACAGAACCATGTAAAGCCAATCATAGGGCCAAATGGCCCTGTCAGGATGGCTGATCTAGGGCTGTAAATGTGATCTGAGGTGGCTCATTCAGAGAACACCCTTGAACTCTGATGTCTTCAATCTTTTCTTTCCTTATTGGAGATGCCTTGAGGATATAGAACCCTAGGGCAGGTAACTTGGACTCCCTCACTAGGTGTAGAAGCCTTAAGGAAGAAAGTTGTCAGTCTAAGACCATCAAAGAAGAGGGAATGAAAGAGTGAGGGTGTGAAATAGAGAACTGATGACTTCTGATTTCTTGGGTCCAGTCACTGAGATCTTTGCATTTGCTCTGATTCTTGTGTTCTGGATTCCCAGAATCATTTCAATGAGTCTCCACTTTCCTGAAAGCCAGTTGAAAGTGCGATCCTCTCAACTGTGATTCAGACTTGGTTCTAGATCCTTCCCGATCATTTTACTCCTCCCAGACACAAACAGAGGTAATCCATTTGTTTCAGCAACATTACGAGTAAAACACTTTATTCTTTATTGAGAATAGGGTGTGCAGACCACAAAACACAGTTCAACAGCATCCTGGGCAGGAGTACCCTAAGTGTGATTTAGTGTTTGCTTGGAGCAGCCTTACTGATTCCTGAACCATTCCAAGCATTTACACTGCCTATACCAGGTCAATCCTGTCATTTCCTCGATCCAAGACTGAGAAATACAGCCTCAGGAAGACGTCACCAAGCATCCAGTTCTCTCTAGATGTCCTCACTGTGTTTTCTTTAAAGGTGTTATAGCAGTGGCCTCTAGAATCCTGGGGGAGTCAGAGACACACATCAGTCAGCCTGAGCCCTTACCTACGACTCCCATAAATATCCAGACCCAGCACAATTCTTGGTTTTATTTCCCTCTTTTGGTAAGTATCAAAGGGTTTTCTCCTAAGCAGGGGATATGAGAGTTCATCCACAACCAAAGGGGCCAAGATATGAGGTTGCCATGAGGAAGGGTGTGGGAGTTGGGGATACAGAGGAATGATAAACAACAAAGTCTTACTGAAGAGCATAAGCAAATATATTAACTATCCATTGATAAACCACATGAAAAAGAATAAGAAAAATAATATGTATTTCTGTATGTGTATAACTGAGTCACTTTGCTGTGCAGCAGATCTTAATGCAACACTGAAGATTAGCCACAGTTCAATAAAATTTTTAGAAAAGAAAAAGAATGTCCATAGTTCTCCTCTCTCCCTGTTTATTTCCTTCTGACTCCTGCTCCTTGTTTTCTCTGCAGAGAATGCTGGTTCTCCTCCTGCATCCCCACAATCTGTACTTGATTAAAAAAACTTTATTTTGTATTAGAGTGTAGCTGATTAACAATATTCTGAGATTCAGGGGGACAGCAAACAGACTCAACCATGTATATCCCTGTATCCTGGTTACAAAAATACCCCTCTCATCCAGGTTGTCATGTAATTAACCAGAGTTCCCCATTCTACACAGTAAACCATTGTTGGTTATCCATCTTAAATAGAACAGTGCCCACAACACGTTCTTGAAGATTTAACTTAGAAACTCTGGGAAGCCTCCTTTGGCCGAAACCCACCCTCTTTGGCCACTCCAGGCTTGGTTGGGTAACATACTCTGGTTCTCCAGCCCCTCTGGTCAGTCCATAGCCTTCATCACCCAGATAAAGTCCCCAGTGCCCCAACGCAGAGCACCTTGGGATGCCATTTGCATGGAATCCAGTGCAGTTTCGCCTAGAACAAAGTAACCCTCCATATGGCTCCATGAGTTTACAGTTTTAGAGTTCCTGAAATTCCCTCCCTTCCTCAAAGTCTTCTTTGAACCCATCAGCCAGCTCTGAACTCCCACAGGGAGCTGACATGAATCCTCCACCCTGCGCCGGGGCTGAGCAGTCACTGTGCACCCTTTATTCACATTAGCATCCAGCCTCCCCACAGAGGGGTCAGGTATCTCAACTCACAAAGGGGGCACCAGGTCAGAGCTATGGGAAGATGCATCTGAGAACTAGGGTGACCTTGTAATTTATCATCCAAACCAGGAAAACTGCGAAAAGGGAAGGGAGACTGTTAATCCTTATGGTGGGGCAGCACACTGGGAGTGTCCCCAGCCATTCTCCTTGTCACATGACTTATTTCAAGGACTGCTAGAGCTAACCTACCATGTTCATACATCTGAGGGTTCAGATTGAACTGAAGCTCTTTGAACACTGAGGACCTGAGTGTTCCCCTCTCCTTGTGACTCCCACCATGCCAATATGGTGTGGTGTCTCCACATTTATTTCAAGATGATCAGTGTCCCAAACGGCCCTTTACTCTCAAATGGTTCATGTTGTGGGAGGCTCTGGCCCAGCCACAGGGCTCAGCAGCATCTGCAATAGTGTGAGATGGCCTGCAGAGGGCACCTTCTTCCCCATAGCAGCCCAAGGGTTCCTGTAAGTTCCTATTTGAGAACCACCCCTCAGGGTCCTCCCTTCACCTTGAGGATGTAGGCTTGAGCTGGGACTGGGTAGTTGATACCATTGATGGTGAAGATAATAGAGGACAGGGTATTGACTGCAAAACATGAAACGTAGTGCTGTTAGAGAGAGAGGGACAGAGGTTGGCCCTGGAGATCCTTCTTGTGTGTGGAGACTGGGAGTGACCCTGGGGCATGACCCTTTACCTTTGAACCCCTTGGCGTAGAGCTGATGAGTTTCTGGATGTTATTGACCAGTCTTCTTGGGCCAAGGATCAGTGAGTCCTGGTATCCACAAAGGGCTCACAGCTGCCAAACAAGCAATATTTCTTTTCATGGAGATGCTGAAAGACAGTGTGACTAAGCAGGCATCAAGGTCACTCTGGATCTCCCCAGAGATGCCCCCTTCCAGACTGTCTTCTAAACAGCCTTTTGTCTCTTGCCCTCTTTTCCTTTGCTCCTGACATGGCATCTTCCTTGACATTTTTGAATGCAGTACTTGAATACACCAGGCTCTTTTGCACCTTGACACAAGCTGGTCTTCCTTCCTAGAGGAGCCCACTCCCCTTTGACTAGCAAATTTCTTCTCATCTTCCAGATTCCTGCTTAGTTGTCATGGTTTCAGGGAAGTCTTTCCCTCAGTGTTTTTCAGTCTCCTTTCTTGACAGTCTCTGTAGACACTTCCTCATGTCTGAAGTGAAGTGATTCAGTCATGTCTGACTCTTTGCTACCCCATGGACTGTTGCCCACCAGGTTCCTCCGGCCATGGGATTTTAAGGCAAGAATACTGGAGTGGGTTGCCATTTCCTTCATCAGGGAAACTTCCTGACCCAGGGATTGAACCCGGGTCCCCCGCATTGTAGGTGGGCGCTTTACCATCTGAGGCACAAGAGATTCCCTCATGTCTAGCATGTACCAAAGTCACAATTCACTATGTGTGTGTCTCATTACCTGTGCATCTGCCTTCTTAGATGTGAGGGCAAGTTTTCTTTTCATTGCTTCCTTAAAGTGCCTGGCACACTGTGGATGCCCAATGCTTGTCTTTTTTGTGAGTGAACGAAGACTGAAAATAATGAATGAGAAACATCCAGAGAGCTGTATCTGATTGGGAACAAATAACAAGTCAACCACAGAGTGATGATGGAGATTCACAAGGGCAGCTGATTCTCATAGTGGTGGGAGAGAGGGGCTCCTCTTGGAGAGGGTGTCTGCCAGCACTGCTCCTACAACCAGCTCAGATGCTGAGACCCTGGCCAGGAAATACATGACTAGCCCAAAGAAATTCCAAAGGATGGGTCAGCTTTTGTCTGATCACACAGAATCCTATCAATTATGCCTCTTGTCCACAGGTCACTCCTCGATTCCACCTTCCTGATTCTCTGTTATAGCCCTTGCCCCACTGTGCCCATGAACTTGGGGTGTCTTTTTTATTAGTTGCTTTCACATCTTAAGACTCTAGCAAATCTCTGTACACTTCTCAGTAGTTGCTCCCTTAGTAGACCAGTTCTCCCAATTTGCTCAAGACCTTCCCTGTTTTCTACCTGATATTTACCTATACTGAGAACTTCTTTGGTCCCAGATAGCTCCAGACAGTTGGTCATCTTATACCTCTCTTCAGGCTAGAGAAATTCTCCCTGATCCTCTGTTCATCACACTGTAGAGTCCTCTAACCATGCTCTACGCCTCACAGGGCAGTGGGTGCAATCCTCTCCCAGTGGCACAGACCTCTCCGGACCCTTTTAGGGCCCTGGTAGGGCCCTGGTAGAGCCCTGGTCAGAAGGCCTGCGGATTATGAACCCATGGGTTGTTTGTATATCTATGTGCTTGTGTGTTTTTTTGTATATGTGTTTGTATGTGTCTCTGTGAGTGTTTGTGTGTCTCTGACTAGCTATACATGTTTTTATGTGTCTCTGTGTATGTTCATATGTGTCTGCTTGTGTGCTTCAATGTGTCTGTGGGTCAGTGTCATTGTGGGTGGTGTATATGTCTGTGTGACTGAGTGTCTGAGAATGCATTTGTGTGTGACTGCCTGTGTCCATGTACAGTAGCGGGAGCATTACTTGGGCTGACCCTCAGAGGGAGATGTTTACCGGTCCATGTGTACACTCCAGTCACCCGTGTGGATCAATGGTACCCAGTTGAGCACTCCCTGGTAGGAGGATTTATCCACCCCACCAAACATCACCACACTGTCTTTTGCCCTGCAGGTATAGAGAGAAGAGAGGGGGACATCCTTGGTGGACAGTAACAACAGCACTGTCTGAGAGCTGTGCTGGTCCACCTATCAAGGCCCTAATAAGGTCCCGATGTACAGATGCAGAAATAGCATCTAGGAGCGATTGAGATCCAGACTGAGGTCTGTTACTGGCTAATGAGTAGCACAGAGGAGGTTAGAAGCTGAGTCACCTGGCTGGGATCCACCCACTATATCTTCTGAAGATGCCCTACCTCCTGAGACCTGAGTGTTCAGACACACTCAGAGGACACGGTGCTGAAGCATATTGGCTTTCTCCTTGTCCAGCTTGTCATTTTTCAGGAAAATCAAAGCCTGGGAGTTCTAAGGGTGTGGGTTCACGACACCCAGATGTGGCACCACTGGCCTGTGACCTCTACTGTTCAAAGGGCCCCACACTCATAAGGGACCCCACCTCTGCTCTCCCTGTCTTGAAATGCCGAATATTTCTTGAACAAGGGGTCCCACATGTTTGTTTTGTATCCCACCCATTCGCTTTTCACTGGCTCCTGCTAATTGGGTAGCTGGTCCTGGGCTCCCAGTGGAATGGTAATGAGGAAGGAAAGATATCCACCATCCTTCTCCTTCCTTCCTTATCAAATTCATAAGCAAATCGTATTGCTTTTTCCTCCAAGTTGTTTCCTGTGGCCTCTTCCTCCTTAACCCCCTAGACCAAGTTACTGGTCTTGAGCCCAGGAGCAGGATTGTATTCCAATAAAAAAAGTTATTTATAAAGGCCAGTGGTGAAGCCAGGTACAGCCCTGGGGCTATATTTATCATTGGTTAGATTATCTCTCAGGATTCTTCTTTATCAAGTGTTCAATAATTTTCATGCAACTGAAAGCATCTTATAGCTACTTTGGAGAAAGGAATTGTTCATCTCAAACTTACTTGCTCAAGTAGAAGGCACAAACAGGCTTAGACATGGCACCTTGATTCTTCAGGTTGGCAAAAATAGGGATAGTATATATTGGGGTAGTTCAAGCCCAAGATGCCATCAAAAGATGCATCCTCACACCTGTATTCCACAACGCTTAGACTGAACAGCTGGTCAGTACTTACAAGGTCCCCAATCTGTGGGAGAGAAGAGTGTTCCCTTAGAGATACAAGAAGTGAGGCTAGGACTGAGCAGGGGTGCATTGCCATTAAATCCTCAGAGAAGAAATGAGGCTGGGGTGTGTCTTTGGTGGACCTCAGATGGTTAGACCATGCTGGGAGGAAAAATTGTGTCTCATTTGTGAGAGGCTGTGAATTTTAAAACATCTGCCCCTCTGAAAAACACCACCTGAGTGAGTCAAATTGGCCTTGTGGCTTCTGTCCAAGTGGGGTAATCAAGAATCAGGCCAGAACCCATTGGTGCCCCCTCGTGGCCAAAATGAGTCAAGAGCAAGGTAGCCTTCTCTGGCATCACTATGACCTAATGACAGGAATGGAATGAATTCTCTGTAAGGTACTGTCGATTATGCATCTGTCCAGGAAGACAGAAGTCGAAAACATAGTCTTGCTCTCATGGTTCAATGAAACTGCTGCCTGGGAAATTCACTTTTGGGGATATGTGTGTATTTGTGCAAGTGTGTATGAGACAGAAAGGCGGGGGAGGGGGGGGGGAGGAACTACTCAAGTACTTTGAGAAGGCAGGCCATACATTTTATGGGACTCTCAAAGGCACCCTAGAGTGAGAACTCATTTATCAGGCCCCTTGACATCTCTGGCCTCCAGTTTCTCACTATTGATACCTGAAGCCCTTGACTGCCCCAAGGATCCCCAGATCACTTTTATCCTGTCCCTAAACACCCTACAGCAATTTCAGTCCTGAAAAACCAACCCAGCTCCACCATTTACCACATGTGTGACCTCAGCAAGACCCTTGCTGTCTGCACCTCAGTTTCCTCATATGTCTCATGAGCTAATCAGACCACCTGCTTTGTGGGGTTGTTGCAGGATTAAACCAGTTATTACCTGAAAGTGCCTGGAACAGTCTGTGAATATAAAAGTGGGTGCTTTTTTCCCCATCTTCTCACTCCCAGCAAAATGAGCCTTGAACTGCTCATGGGCAGAGGAGCTGCAAGTCCATACCTCAACCCACCCCCTGGGTTAGCTAATCCGTTTGCTTGTGTGTCACCATGGGCACTGCCTCCCCAGGGACAGGATCCTGTGGATAAGATGATCAACATCTATGGGAGTTAGACTAGGAATGGTGCTATCAGATGGTGCTGCATCTGTCCATAGCTAGTCCTGACTCAGCTTCTCTTTACACGTTACCCAAACAATGTTATAAGCAAGAAATCCCTTCATGCTCCCAAATCCACAGGCGATCCAGAAGGTCTTTGGGGTAGGCCAGAAAGAGGAAGATTTGTAATGTCTGAATCTAACTTGTGTAGCTGCAGACACAAGAGATGAGTGTCAGCAGGTGCCAAGGATGGAAACAGGGCGGCAGGGCAAGTGAAGGATGGTCCGGGTAGGGAGTGTTCGTACTCACAAGAGGCTGGACTGGGGCAAAAGAGGGAGGGCACCCACAAGTCAGATGAGCCTGTGTCAAAACAACCTGGAATTCCTGAGGGGGTGTTCCAATGGTGATGTTACCTACATAGAGCATCAACAGTGCAAAGGAGGGAGTGGGTTAGTGCAGAACTGGCTACCCTCTAATCCCACACTGATGTCTCCCTCTGGGTGCTATAGATCTCTTGAGATCACTTTCCAACCACTGTGAAGCTCACAGCCTTTGATCACAGAGGGGCTTTCATTTGATTTTTTTTTCCTATGCTACATTGTAAGCAGGATATTGATTCTATGACCAGATGTTGAAGTGGTACCTCCTGCATTGGAAGCACAGAGGCATAACCACTGGGCATCTAGGACTGCTGGACACCGAGGGAAGTCCTGGTGCCTTTATTTGAGAAACTCTGTAGTCTCTTCAAACCCAGCCTTAGCACCTCCTTCTCCAGAAGGTCCTTCTTGATCAACCCCAGCCACTCCCTCTAAACTCAGACCACATCCAGTCAACACAAGTCAACACAAGTGACCCTTTCATTTGACATGTATTTACTCTTTGCATATCTCTCAGGCTGGCATGGGCATTCTTGAAGACAAAATAAGCCCTTTTTCTAATCAAAAAACCATAACCACTGTGTTAGATTCTGATGGCCTTACACAGAATATGGGTTCCATAACTTTTTACTGCTGTGGTTCTTGCATCTGTGGAAACTGAATTCCTCTGCCCGGTTATTGACAATTGGCTTTGCAGTTGGTTCTACCTTCTGATCAGAGATGGTTCACTCTTCATCTGTAACTAGTTCACTCCCTTAGTTCAGAAGCAAATGCTGCCGCTGTTGCTGCTGCTGCTGCTGCTGCTGCTGCTGCTGCTGCTGCTGCTTTGCTAAGTCACTTCAGTCATGTCCATTCTGTGCAACCCTATAGATAGCATCTCACCAGGCTCCACCGTCCCTGAGATTCTCCACGCAAGAATACTGGAGTGGGTTGCAATTTCCTTCTCCAGTTCAGGAAAGTGAAAAGTGAATGTGAAGTCTTTCAGTTGTGTCCGACTCTAAGTGACCCCATGGACTGCAGCCTACCAGGCCTCTCGGTTCTTGGGTTTTTCCAGGCAAGAGGACTGTAGTGGGTCATCATTGCCTTCTGCTCAGAAGGAACAATATCCCTCAAACTAATGACACATCTTTGACACAGAAATGGATGTTTACTCGCCATCTGGTAATTTCTGGGCCCAGTCACCAAGACAAGAGTTGAGGATGATAGTGCCTTCTCCTCTGCGTGGGGCCTCTTTGGCCCAGTGCTTCTGCGTCATGCAGGAGCCCCAGCCGCAGCATACCACCTGGCATCTCCAACTGAGCCCCAGTGGTAGGCTAGAGCACCAGGGGGCGCTGTGGAGCACCATCCTCCCAAAACACTCACATCCATGATGTTCCTCAGGGGGGTGAATAGTTATATTTGGGCCACGAGAAGAAATCTGAGACAGTCTGTAGGCATGTTCCTTCAGGAAATTGTTCAGCATGTTTTTTTTTTTTTTTTTCACTGAAGGTATTTCTCATGGTCTTCACTTTCCTTAGAGGTATTCTTTCACTGAACATTTGACAAAGAAAACAAAGAAGATGCTACATTTAGCTGTCAGTGTTAAGGTATAACTGTCATTGCAATGGCAGTGTGTATTTTCTAATCATTTTTATGAGGTAGCTTATTATCAGAATTTTATGCATATTCCATGGCAAAGACGTAGGTTTGAATAAAGCTTCTGTTCTGTAATGTTGAGTAAGCCATATGACCACGTGGAGTCTCAGTCTCCCCTTTGGTAAAATAATGGAATGTAATGATTCAAGCCCTCCAAATAAGATATCTTGGGGATAAGTGAAGTGATGGATATAAGGTGTCTGATAAATAGGAAGTCTCAACATGACAGCCAGTAGCATTGCTGTTGCCATCCCACTTTATCCTTCTTATAGAAGCTCAGGGAAGGAGGTCGAAGGGGGATTCCTCTCCTCTTTTACATGGGAGGAATTAGAAATGCAAGAGGCTTGTGAATTGGCTGTGGTCACGCTGCTTGTCAGATATAAAACAGTGTATAAGTAGCCCTCCCAATGTTTCTCCAAGTTGAAAGAGAAGAGATAGTTGAAAAAAGAATCCAGGAGATAGGGAACAAGTTAGAGAAATGTAGAAGCTTGAGAAGGAAAGATGAGTTAAATGAAAAATTAAAAGAAAACAACACAGAGAGAAATATACTCAGAGCCTTCCAAAGGGATGGAGAGATAAATGACAGTGATACAGAGATGCAGACATAGACATATACACACTGAAGCAGAGAGGGAACAAAGAAAACATGCTAAATAAAATGTAGAAAAGTGCTATTCCACAGGACCGCACCTACAACTGAATTGACTGTGTACTGAAAATTGCAAGGAGTTCCTATTTCAATAGATCATGACATGACTGGATCCCAAGAGTTGTGCAGCTACGCAAATCTACACAAAGACCCTTGGGACCCACAGTTCCTATAGCAACATACTTATCAAAAAGTAAGAATTGAACTTTAAGATTGTCAGGGGAACATTCCATTCCCTTATAAAATGGATGAATAGAATAGAATAATCAGATGAAAAGAAAAATCACAGAAATGAATATGATGTGGCTCACAGTCTCCATACTTATATGACTCTGCAATCTGAGAAGGCCACCAGTCCGAGGAGCACAAGCCACTTCATGCTTCTTTCCTGGATCCAAGTACTCAGGAAAGATCAGTTTTTTAGCATGTAGTGGTGACCGGGAGTCCTTAGTTGTATATGATCTGACATGCCCTAGTTTAGGCCTTTAGGCCACTAATAGGTCTGAAAAAAACACAAGGTCTTGACAAAATCTTTCCTTCATCAGTGTCCTTGGCGAGTGGACTTTGAAGCTTCACAGAATACAGAGAATTGAACTGTAGTATCTTCCTTAAAGCTTGGTTGGAAAATCAGACTGATCTGTATGGACATCTAAGAAGATGGAGAACCTTGACTACTTGGAGAGAAAAACTGCTAAGAACATCATGAAAATGGATACTAAGAGCCATGCTCGACATTCGTGGTTTCATGTCATCTTCCTAGCCACTTCATGAGATATGCATTGCTGTCTTCATTGGAGAGGAGATTGCTAGGAGGATAAGTTGTCAAATGGCAAAGTGAAGACTTCAGGGACAGCCCAGGGACATACAACTGGCTTTAGGTAGTGGGTCTAATGGCAGATATCAGGGGCAGTCTATGATGCCAGTCTGCATCAAAGATTTAGAGCAGAGCAGTACTTCAATTGCATGGTTTCAGTATTGGAAGAAATGTCATATGCATCCACAAGATATTTCATATCATCCAAAAAATGTACAAGGAAGTAGCGTGTTCTGGGTTCTGGGTTAAAGGCTTCAAAGTCAAAGTTGTCCAAGACAAAAGTAGTCTTTATCTTAAGATAGCTAGCAGTCTAGTTCTCACACACTCATGGCCCCAGGAGGCCCTGGGCAGCACAGAACCCTCCCAGCACAGCACTGGGATCAGCCTTTCCTTCACTTCAACCATGCTGGAAAGCAGGCCAATTGGCCACATTTTCAAGAGAAGTCAGAAGTTTGGATATATATGTACAATGTGCTGATTTTTATATTAGCAACTAAAGTTTTTTTTACCCAAAAAAAAAAAAAAGTGGAAATTAAATCTCCACAGTGATGTGCTGGAATAAGCCTTCAGTCTCTGCAGGTTTTTATTTCTCGCCTAGAGTTGGGAGTGCAGTGGAGACAGAGAGGAATTTAATTCATGTTGGTTGATTTACAAAGAGACTGAATGCATACTGAACATGTGTGTTTCCTTTCTATTTATGAAGAAATATCACCGGGGACATACAAACCAATGAATTTTACTGCTGAAGACAAATGGATATATTTCTGATATAATTCCTTCATAGGGTCTATGCTGTGAAAAATTTTGTCTGCCAAATCAAACATACAAAAAAAAAATTTTTTTTGAAACGTCTTCCCAATCAAAGAAGACAAAACAACTGTGGCAGCCATGTAAAGCCAATCATATTTAATGACTCATCCAGGACTCCCAGGGCCTATTCATGCATGAGATCTATCAATGAATGTCCCCTGAATACAACAAGAGCCTCTCCTAGTCACCAGATGTGTGTAGATGGGGCACTGTGTCTTAACACTGATTTTTGCACTTTGTTTAAATTCAGTTCTGGTGGTTAAATCCCAACAGGGGTTATATGACGTCACTGACAAATGACACAAATATATGCCGTTTGAACTCTGGTGTTGGAGAAGACTCTTGAGAGTCCCTTGGACTGCAAGGAGATCAAACCAGTCCATCCTAAACAAATCATTCCTTAATATTCACTAGAAAAACTGATGCTGAAGTTCAAGCTCCAATTATTTGCTCATATGATGGGAAGAATTGACTCATTGGAAAAGACCCTGATATTAGGAAAGATTGAAGGCAGGAAGAGAAGGGGAAGACAGGATGAGATGGTTGGATGGCATTACCAAGTCGATGGACATAAGCTTGAGTAAGCTCCAGGAGTTGGTGATGGATAAGGAAGCCTGGCATGCTGCAGTCCATGGCGTTGCAAAGAGACCAACACGACTTAAGGACTGAACTGAACTGAACAAATTGAGAACAAAGACTGATAAATCTAATTGCATCAAGTTGGTGACTAGCTGCCCATAACAACACATTACTTAAATGGCTTTAAAATTCAGAATTATGGCTACATTCAGAGTGGAATATCTTCTAAGGAAAAATAAAAATGCTGCCCATCCAAAATAAAACCAAAGAAAATAAAAAGAAATACAGGAAATAAATCTGAAACTTTATTATACAACTTATTCTTCCTCATATTGCTTCTGTTATTGTGACAGAATCATGTATGTGTTAATAGGTAAAAGCTACACAATAATTAAAACTAATGTTCTGAAGTAAGCCTTTCAGTGGCTAGAAAAAGAGGTTCACTCATAACACAAAGTACTTTAATTAAAACTCTGCTGTCTTAAACCTTGAACTGAAAGCATAAGTTTGTACCAACTAATTATATTCTTTTTTTTTTTTTAAGAAAATGTGTCCTTCCTACTCTGACCAATGTAAAGCCTAGAAGCAATGACAACTTGATAACAGTGACTATTCTGAGGTCTAACATCTAGCTTCTAAATACATTTCCCATCAGACAATCAATGGATTCTTAAAGAGATGGCTGATTTCAGGACTGGGTAAAGAAATGCACAAAATAATCTTGGGAATTGTGAAGGACCAGAAAGCTAAGGTACTTCAAAGAACAATGTGAACTGGACAGAAAGTTGAGGAATCCAAATGAAAAGGCCAATCATCTACTAGTTTGTTGGGCAGAATGATGGTTCTGCTTCTCAACACACTGTTTATGTTTCCCATAGCTTTCCTGCCAAGAAGCAAATATCCTCTGATTTCATGGCTGCAGGCACCATCCACAGTGGTTTAAGAGGCTAAGATGAAGAAATCTGTCACTGCTTCCAACTTTTCTCCTTCTATTTGCCATGAAGGATGGGGCTGGCTCCCATGATCTTAGTTTTTTAAGATTTAATTTTAAGCTGGCCAAATGTGTCCAAATGTTAATAGACGACATCCAATTTGTCACTGTGATAGATTGCTAGGGCACCAACTCACCATTCTGAGCACTGAGAAAGGAAAACACGCTAGACTGTCCCTTCTGGGGGTGATGAGAGAGTGATGGGGAGCAGCTATAATACAGATGAAGCCTCACTCACTGGCCTGCAGCTCAGATCCTGCTGTGGAGGTCTGGTTCTTAATAGACCAAGGACTGGTGCTGGTCCTGACCCACTGTGCAGGTATTGTAAACTCCTGCTCTAAACCCAATAGTGGGGCATTCTGTAAGACAAACCACCCTGCTTCCTCCCAGTTTCTGAAAAAATGAATGACATTAAAATTGTGAGAGGAACAGTTATTTCATCTTAAAGGAGAACAACCAAGTGTAACATATGAGTACATTCTTTCAATAAACTGTGAAAAGACATCTGCTTTTTGAGAATCAGGAAAATTTGCAAATGGACTGGATATTAAATGTTAATTTTATTGGGAACAAAGAGCATTTTTTTAACATCACATTATTTTCCCCAGATACTCATTATGTACATTTTGTGAATTGTTCATCTGGTCCCTAAAACACTTCAGGAAAAAAGAATAAGAAGTAAAAAAAAAAAAAGAATGAAATTATGTCTGTGTTGATTTAAAAACAGATCTGCATAGCTGCTATGAATTGAATTGTGTCCACCCTTGACTCCCAATGTGATGGTATTAGGAAGTAGGGCCTTTGGGAGGTACCAACATTGACATGGGGTTTTGATGGTGGTACCTCATGATAGGATTAGCCTCTCCCTCTTTTTCTCTCTTATTCTCCCTCTTCCAAGTTCCTTTCAACCACCACATGTGAGAAGATAGCAAGAAGAGAAAGACTGATGCAACTCAAGAATGTCTTCACTGGGGAATCAATTGGTCATCACCTTGATGTTGCATAGTCTCCAGTCGATGACAACCGGTGGGACTAAGAGGTTAGTTTTGTAGTTATTGATGCCAAATGACAAAATATAGGGTTTATGATACTCTTATTTATTTTATTTGTTATGTTTGAAACCGTTTTGTAGTAAGAAGTTTATAGAAAGTCCATTTTGAATTTTCTGTCTTAGAGATATCCTGAGGGGCCCAAGATAGCAGATTCAGGCAGGTCCCCAATGAATGAGTGGTTGGAGGACCACATGCTCCTTACTCCAACTCATCTCTTGTCATCTGAAAACTGTCCCCCACACCTGACAACCTTACTGCCCCCCACTATCTGCATCTCCATAACCCTGCTAAGCTGAGTCATCTAGCTGGAGATGTTAATGATTCAGGACTAGGTCTTGAAGCAGAAGGAATGTGGACATTTTTAGAAAGAATGAACTGGGCAGACCCGTCCTTGGTTTTCCCTTCTTTAGTGCCATCTGCATGTGAGGGATTGGGCCTGGGTAGAGAGGAAGCCACAAGTGGGACTGCATGGATATTTGCAAGAGAAGGGAGGAGGAATTCACAACCCAATAATCAGGAGGTGGGTAGCTTTCACAGGACCCAGGAGGGAAGGAAGAAGCAATGGGAAAAGAATAGCACCTACCTGAGGGCCAGACATACCTAAGGCTTCTGGTTAAACTTGGAAGTCACATCCTTCCTGCTGGAATTCCTGCTCCAGATGTGGAGGGGAGAGAGCTGTACTCACTGCTAATGAGTCACAGGGAGAGGGACCACATCCCCCAGAGCCCTTTGATTTCACTCTAACTGTGGGTATCATCCCAAGCCAGAGAGCAAATGGCAGGTCATCCAAAAGACGACCTACTTTAATGGTATGTAAAATGCAACAAAATTTGTCTAAAAGTCCTGGCATATCTAGTTCTCCAAGTTTTTTAGCAGAGATGATTCATCAGCTTAATTTGGATTTCTGCTGAGGAATCTACAAACTTCCCCATGGGTAGCATCTGACTTTTAAGTACCTGACCTCATCCCACAGAATCCAAATGATGGTAAGTTTCAGGGGGCAAGGCCTCTAAGGTCCTCGGTGTCACAGCAGCTGTGTGCCAAGTGGTCTATCTCTATCAGTTCTGATCCCAGGACCCATGAACATCACCAGACAGTTACAGCCCCCTGCCCACCAGAGGCAGCCTAAGCATCCTCAGCAACATGCACCTTTGAGCCTCTTGTCCACTGATTGGCGCTGAACTTCAGTCTGGAACAAGTGTTCTGGAGCAAGTCCAATCTCCCTCATCCAAGAGACGGGAAACTGAACCCTGGGTGGTATGACTCACTCTAAAGTTGCAGGTAAGTTAGTGAAGACTTGTGATCCAGTAACTCTGGTTCCCAGGCTAGATGGCTTCAAGGAAGGGAAAGATGAGAGAAAGCTCAATTGCATCCCCTGCTGGGCAGCTCTCAGATATCTGCAGGCACCAGAGTGGAAGTTCCTTTCCCTTTGCCCCTCAAGTCTGGTTCTGATTTTATCAGCAGACCTGTCTTCTTGTAGCAGCAGGAAAGCAATACTGCAGGCTGTTTCTTCTGGGTTCCAGGCACAGCAGGGGAGTTTCAGCTGTAGTGACCCAAGGAGACAGTCGTGCAGGTGGTGACTGACTCACTCCCAGCTCAGAATCCCCAGAGCTCCCAATCCTCATTCAGACAACACAGACCTATGGGTGACTGGATAACATGAATCTGCATTCACAGTGAGAAACTCTTCTAGCCTTCTGGCAACTTAGATAAGTGTCTTATGTTTCCTCAGGGAACCCCTTGCTGAGGGAGGCTAAGGTCTGAGACTAGCCTGGATGCATGGGAATGTGTTCCCTCTTTGATGCTCCAAATAGACCTTGGGGATTCGAAGGCCTTGAGAGAATCACCCTTATATTTTTTAGGGACTTTGGTTTATGAATCTGATTGGAGAAAAAGGACATAAACTCAGGACAAGGCTGGACATCTCTGGGTCCCAGCTGATTGTGAGTTGAGTTCCATCCACCAGGCTTCAGAGTCAAGTGCTGATGTAATTCACAAGTCACCTTTGAGGAAGCAAAAGGGGAAAGAGTTTTTGGGCAGAGAGTAGTGTGGTCAAAGGTCCATGGGATTCACACGGGGCAAGATGAAACAAGAGTCATTACTTGTTTCTTTGCTCTAGCAGTTTCTTGGCATTTCTACTCCTGAGAATAAGTACATGGAGATAGTCAGAGGCATTGGTGGTGCCCCTGGCACCTGATGCTCCTGGTGATAACCAGTTTGTGGACACATCCCTGAGGCCAAAGCATATTCAGCCTCTTTATAACCCCAGATTCTCCCTTCTTGGGAAGGCTGATCCTACAGGATCTTGAAAGTGTCCTGCCATGCGGCTTTGTTCTTGCTTGAATTTCTGAATCCCACACTAGACCACTCCTTCCAGAGGGCAGGGCTGTCACTTGACTCACTTGTAAGTGTACATTAGTAGATATTGTCTCATTCAGACCCTAATGTTAAGAAAATGCTAACACAAAGATCAGCTATTCTGAGTGTTAGGTTACAGCTTCAACGAGTGTAATCAAACTCTAGATAGCATTGTCTTAAATACAACACAATTTCAATTCTCTGTCATATAATGTTAGTGCAGGTCTCTCCACAGAGATGAGGGCCCACTTCTTTCTTGGCACATCTTCCACCTGTGCTACTTACCTCTGGTCTAATATGGCTACTCCAGCTCCTGTCATTACATGTGCATTCCAGCTAGTGGGACAGAAAATAATACTTCCATTTGGAACTAGTATATCACTTCTACTCAAATTCCACTGGCTGAAGAATCTTCCATGTTCATGGCAAACCTGGGGGTGGTGGGCACACAGAAGGGCAGGGGAACGTGATCCTACTGAAGAACATTCATGATGAGTAGCAAGGGCCACCAACCTTCACCAACTCCTGAAGCTTGCTCAAACTCCTGTTCATCGAGTCGGTGATGCCATCCAGCCTTCTCATCCTCTGTCATCCTCTTCTCCTCCTGCCTTCAATCTTTCCCAGTAATAGGGCCTTTTCTAATGAGTAAGTTCTTCACATCAGTTGGCCAAAGTATTGGAGCTTCAGCTTCAGCATTGGTCTGTCCAATGAATAGTCAAGATTGATTTCCTTTAGCATTGATTTGTTGGACCTCCTTGTAGTCCAAGGGACTCTCAAGAGTCTTGTCCAATATGACAGTTCAAAACCATCAGTTCTTCATTGCTCACCATTCTTTATTGTCCAACTCTCACATCCATACATGACAATTGGAAACATCATAGCTTTAATTATATTTAAATTTTTCAGCAAAGTAATATCTCTGCTTTTAAAAATGCTGCTAGGTTTGTCATAGCTTTTCTTCAAACAAGCAATCAAGTTTTAATTTCATGGCTGCAGTTATCGTCTGCTGTGATTTTGGAGCCTCCCAAATTAAGTCTCTCACTGTTTCCATTGTTCCTCCATCTATTTGCTGTAAAGTGGTGGGACGAAATGCCGTGATCTTCATTTTCTGAATGTGGAGTTTAAGCCAAATATTTCACTCTCCTCTTTCACATTCATCAAGAGGCTCTTTAGTTTCTCTTCACGTTCTGCCATGTGTCTTCTGCATATCTGTGATTATTGATATTTCTCGCAGCAACTGTGATTCCAACTTGTGCTTCAGCCAGTTGGGCATTTTGCATGACTTACTCAGCATATAATTTAAATAAGCAGGGTGACAATACACAGCCTTTACATACTCCTTTCTCGATTTAGAACCAGTCTGCTGTTCCAAGTTCAGTTCTAACTGTTGCTTCTTGACATGCATACAGATTTCTCAGAAGGCATGTAAGATGGTATTCCAATCTCTGTAAGTTTTCCAACCATTTTGCATTTTTGCATTTCATTTTCTTGGAGATGGTCTCGATGAAGTATGTACAGATCAAAAAAATGAAGGTCACTGCATGCAGTCCCATTACTCCATGGCAAATACATGGAGAAACAATGAAAACAGTGACAGGCTTTATTTTCCTGGGCTCCAAAGTCACTTCAGATAGTGACGGCAGCTGTGAAAAAAAAGACGCTTACTCCTTGGAAGAAAAGCTATGAAAAATCTTGACAGCATACTAAAAAGCAGAGCAAAGGTCTGTACACTGAAAGCCATGGTTTTTCCAGAAGTAGTGAGAAGATGTGAGAGTTGGACCATAAAGAAAGCTGAGCACCAAAGAACTGATGCTTTTGTACTGCGGTGTTGGACAAGATTCTTGAGAGTCCCTTGGACTGCAATGGAGATCCAACCAGACCATCCTAAAGGAAATCAGTCCTGAATATTCATTGGAAGGACCAATGCTGAGGCTGAACCTCCATTACTTTGGTCAGTTGATAGGTTGAACTGATTCATTATAAAAGGCCCCGATGCTGGGTAAGATTAAAGGCAGGAGGCAAAGGGGAAGACAGAAGACAAAATTGTTTGATGGCATCACCAACTTGATAAATATGAGTTTGAGCAAGCTCTGGGAGTTAGTGATGGACAGGGAAGCCTGGTGTGCTGCACCCTATGATATAGAAAAGAGATGGACATGACTGAGAGACTGAACTGAACTGATGTACAGAGGACAATCAGGGAGCAGGCAGAAGTCTTTAAGGAAGGAGGAAGGAACTATTCTTGGATAGCTGACAATGATGGGTCAGCAAGTGGTTTCAAGCTGGAGAAACTGTAGGGAAACAATTCTATGCCAGGTGGAGAGAATGGTAAGAGAAAGGCAGGGTGGCAATGCTGGAACTTCCCAGAGAACTAGATCCCTGTTCTACTAAACTTTATCAATGTTCAAAATTGTCAGGTGTTTGGAAACATGAGTTTTGTTTTGGAAGTGGTAGAGTAATATTCAATGGAAGAACTGATGCTGAAGATGAAGCTCCAACACTTAGGCCATCTGATGTGAAGACCCAGCTCATTGGAAGAGACCCTGGTGCTGGGAAAGATTGTGGGCAGAAGGAGAGGGAATAAAAGGATGAGATTGTGAGATGGCATCACCGACTCAAAGACATGAGTTTGAGGAAACTCTGCAAAATAGTGAAAGACAGGGAAGCCTATTTTGTTGCCGAACATGTAATCAGAGAGTCAGACATGACTTAGCAACTGAACAATACCAATGAGGACACAGAGTCCACTGAAGGCTCTGGTCCTGGTTGGAGTGGAGAAAGACTTGAGCGGAAGGGGAGGCTTCCCATTCTCTGGTGCAGGTCCTTGAATCCAAGACAAGGAGCACAAGATTATGAATGTTTTACCAAATATTGTTTTCCAAAAGCACAAAAAGTGTTTTCTGCAGGAGAGAGAGCTTTGACTGAGTTTGTACTCTAGATTTTACTGAGGGATTTGAAAGGGATTGGGGGTGGGCTGAGTCTGCAAAAACCAGGTGACCAGCTGTTGGAGGGCAAGGCTTGTGGTAGACATTCTGCACTAGGTGGAAAACGAATCCAGAAAAAGTGTTCCTTCTGGCGTGTACATGCCAATGTATCACATTATTTCAGCAGATCACTTCAATGTTGTTTTGGGGCAAGCTAGAAATGGACGATGCATGGTGTGCTTTTGTCAATTCCTGTGGGTAGTTAGATGACTAAATGTCTGGTTACTTCATTGCATGGTTGAAATCATGCTTGAGAAAGAAAACTAGATCAAGTCCACACATATTTTGTAGTTAAACAGCAAGCATAGGAAGGTTTCTAAGGCAACTGTAGGTAATTTAAACATGAGGGGCCAAATGGGGACAGTTTCGTTTAACAGGCTGAGATTGGACTGTACAGGTTGCCATAGTTGTTGCTATGACAAGAAGCCATCACAGCTAATTGTTGCCACGCTGGAGATGTGCAAAATGGAAAAGAGATCAAAAGCCTTACAACTCTCCTTGCAGTGTGATTTCAGGCTAGAAGTAGTTGGCAAGGAAAGGCTGACTAGTAAGGCTGAGGAAGGGAGTAATCTGAGCCAGCAATCATTAACTCTTGTGGGAGCCCAGAAAACAGAAGAATCGGCTCCGTCAGAGTTCTGTGTCATGATTCAGAGATAGATGTCATTTGGCTTGAATCAATATTTAGCCTTGGGAATGGCAGCCATAACCTCTAAACAGAAGATTTCCTTCTCCCCAGGTGGCAGAATAATTCATATTTGTTCCAGACTCAGGAATCCTGGAAGCCCTCTCAGGGCTACTTGTTCTCAGCAGGTACACATGCAATCTAGAAGGTGGAACTATCATCATGGTTCCCATTTTCCAGATGAGAAAACTGAGGTTAAGCGACTTGATCAAGGTCACACTGCTAAGCACATGAAAAGCCAAGCATAAACCCAGGGTAACAGTGCTCAAATTGTGTGTGTTTGCTCCACACCCACTAGGAGTGGTGGGTGGTCATCTGGCACCAAACTTAGGCAGAAGCAAGCAGTATTCATGCTTAAATTGAAGTAGTGAGGAAAACCACTAGACCATTAAGCTATGACCTAAATCAAATCCTTTATGAATTTATAGTGGAGATGAAAAATAGATTCAAGGGATTAGGTCTGGTAGCCTGAAGAACTATGGTTGGAGGTTTGTAACACTGTATGGGAGGTGGTCACCAAAACCATTCCCAAGAAAAACAAATGTGAGAGGAAAAAAAAAGGGGGGGGGTTGCCTGAGGAGGCCTTAAAACAGCTGAGAAAATAAGAGAAGTGAAAGGCAAAGAGAAAGGGAAAGATATACCCAATGGAATGCAGCGTTCTGGAGAATAGCAAGGAAAGATAAGAAAGTCTTCATAAGTGAACACTGCAAGAATTAGAGAAAAATAATAGAATTGTAAAGAGTATAGATCGCTTCAGGAAAATTAGAGCTACCAGAGGAACACCTCATAAAAGGATGGGCACATAAAGGTCAGAAAAGTCAAAGACCTAACAGAAGCAGACGAGGTTAAGAAGAGGTGGAAAGAATGCACAGAAGAACTGTACGAAAACCGTCATAATGACTGGCATAGTGATGATGCTTGGGTAAAGCCCTCATCACTCATGTAAAGCCAGATACACTGGAGTGTGAAGTCAAGTGGCCATAGGAAGCATCACTACAAACAATGTTAGGAGAGGTGATGGGATTCCAGCTGAGCTGTTTAAAACAACCAAAAGAATGAGACTCTAAAAGTGCTGTATTCAGTATGTCAGGAAATTTGGAATACTCAGCAGTGGCGACAGTGCTGGAAAAGGTCAGTTTTCATTCCAATCCAAGAGAAAGACAATTCCAAAGAATGTTTAAACTATCATGCAATTGCTCTCATCTCACTTACTAGCAAGGTAATGTTCAAAATCCTTCAAGCTAAGCTTCAACAATACATGAACTGAAAACTTCCAGATGTACATACTGGTTTAAGGAACAAGAGATCAAATTGCCAACATCCATTGGATCTTAGAGAAAGGGAATCCCAGAAAATATTTCTGTATGCTTCGCTGACTATGCTAAAAGCCTTTCACTATGTAGACCACAACAAACTGTGGAAAATTCTTAAGGAAATGGGAGTACCAGATCACCTTTCCTGTCTCCTTAAAAGCCTGTATATAGCTCTAAAAGCAGCAGTTAGAATAAGACACAGAACAACTGAAAGATTTAAAAGTGGGAAAGCAGCATGATAACGTGTACATTCTCACTCTGGTTATTTAACTTCTATATAGGATACATCATTCAATATGCTGGACTGCATAATTCACAAGATGGAATAAAGATTGCTGGGAGAAATATCAACATCCACAGATATGAAGATGACACTGCCCTAACAGCAGAAAGCAAAGAAGAACTAAAGAGCCTCTTGAAGAGGAGAGGAGATGCAAAAACTGGCTTAAACTCAACATTCAAAAAACTATTCACAAAAAGACACTCAACATTCATGGCATGCTGTCACAGCGCTTCATGGCTTATCGATGAGGGAAAAGCAGAAACAGTGGCAGATTTTATTTTCTTGGGCCCCAAAACCACTATGGACCTTGACTGCAGCCACAAAATGAAAAGACACTTGCTCCTTGGAAGGAAGAAAGGCTATGAAAAACCTGCACAGTGTACTAAAAAGCAGAGCCTCACTTTGCTACAGAGGGCTGTAGTGTCAAAACTACGGTTTTTCCAGTAACCAGGTACAGATGTGCCATCTGGACCATAAGAAAGGAGGAATGGCTAAAAATTGAGCTTTTGAACTGTGGTGCTTGAGAAGATTCTTGAGAGTCCCTTATACAACAAGGAGATCAAACCAGTCAATCTGAAAGGCAGTCAACCTCTAACCCCTGCTGTCTTAGCTGAGGCATCTACTGAGGGCTTCAAGGTGGAAAGAATGGATACTTCCACTTCAAAACTGCCTAGCCATGGCAGCTCCAAGCAAATATTTTGTAGCTCCACATCTGGAGGAAGCTCAGAAAGCCTGAAGTCAATACGTACCCTGGGTACCCGATACATGCATTGCATTCTTCCCAGCAGCACTGGAGGTCAAGGAAGGGGCATTCTGGGCCCTGGAGGAGGGGGATGGCTCAGGGATCCACTGGGGCCACCACTTACCAAGTAGGACTGGAAGGGACAGAGCAGGCATATTTGCAGAGAGCTGGTGACAGGGGTGTGGGAACAAAAGGGAACCAGCTCTGCATGAAGTACCTCACCCAAACTCCCCTGGAGGAGAAGCCCAGTGATAAGGTCATCTGAGATGGGATGAAGAGAGTCTATTTCATTACCCCTTATAATTCCTCTGAATGAGGATGTGGTGGCGTAGGTGGGTCATCAAAAACTCTTCCATGGCCTAGACCATCTGCCAGTTGCTGTCCTTGGGGCTGCCTCTTCCCAGCTTCAGGCATGTAATTCCACAGGAAATTGACAATCATGTGTGCTGCTGGGTCTAGGGCCAAAAAGCCTATCATAAGCAAGGCCTATCATAAGCCTATCATGTAAAGCCTATTATAAGCCCCCATGTCCCTGCCAGGATGGCAGATCTGGGGCTGTACATGTGATCTGAGGTGGGTCATTCAGAGAACACCTTTAACTCTGATGTCTGCAATCTTCTTTCATTACTAGGTGATGCCTTCGGGATTTAAAACTCTAGGGCAGGTAGCTTGGACTCCCTCACTAGGTGTAGAAGCCTTAAGGAAGAAAGTTGCCAGGCTAAGACCATCAAAGAAGTGTGAAGGGAAAGAGCGAGAGTGAGAGAGAACTGATGACTTCTGATTTCTTGGGTCCAGTCACTGAGATCTTTGCATTTGCTCTGATTCTTGTGTCCTGGATTCCCAGAATCATTTCAATGAGTTTTCCTTTTCTTGAAGCCAGCTGGAGTACGGCTACTCTCAATTTTGATTCAGACTTGGTTTTAAAACCTCCCAGATCATTGTATACCTCCCAGACACAAACAGATGCACCCATTTGTTTCAGCACCATTATGTGTGAAATCCTTTATTCTTTACTGAGAATCGGGTGTGCAGACCACCAAATACAGTTCACCAGCATCCTGGGAAGGAGTGCTCAAAGGATGAGTGAGTGTATGTTAGGAGAGGCCTTTCTGATTCCTGAACCACTCTAAGCATTTACACTGCCCGTGCCAGGCCAATCCTGTCATTTCCTCGATCAAAGACTGAGAAATACAGCCTCAGGAAGACGTCACCCAGGATCCAGGTCTCTCTAGATGTCCTCACTGTGTTCTCTTTAAAAGTTGTATAGCAGTTGCCTCTAGAATCCTGGGGGAGTCAGAGACATATACCAGTCAGCATGAGCCCTTACCGGTAACTCCCCCCAATACCCAGAACCAGCACAGTTTGTTTTATTTCCCTCTTTTGGTAAGTATCAAGGGGTTTTCTCAGCAGCAGGGGATATGAGAGTTTATCCAAAACCAGATAGGTCCAAGACATGAGGTTGCCATGAGGAAGGATGTGAGGGAGGGGAGGACTGGGAGTTGGGGAAACAGAGGAATGAAAAACCACAAAGTCCTACTGTAGAGCATAAGGAACTATATTCAATATTCAGTGATAAACCACATGAAAAAGAATAAGAAAAATGTATACTTTTTGTGTGTATAACTGAGTCACATTGCTGTTCAGCAGAACTTAATGCAACAATGAAGATTAGCCACACGTCAATATAATTATTTAGAAAAGAACAAGTGTGTCCATAGTTCTCCTCACTTCCTGTTTCCTTCCTTCTGAGTTCTGCTCCTTGTTTTCTCTGCAGAGAATGCTGGTTCTCCTCCTGCGTCCCCACAATCCATACTTCATTTAAAAATTTTATTTTGTATTGAGTATAGCTGATTAACAATATTCTGAGTTTCAGGTGGACAGTAAAGGGACTCAACCATATGTATCTGGGTACCCTGGTCCCAAAGATATCCTTCCCAACCAGGTTGTCATATAACTGAGCGGAGTTCCCTGTGCTACACAGCAATTCATTGTTGGTTATCCATCTTAAATAGAGCAGTGCGAACAACACGTTAACTCAGGAACTCTGTGAAGCCTCCTTTGGCCCACACTCACCCTCCTTGGCCACCCCAGGCTTGGTTGGGCAACATACATTGGTTCCCCATCCCCTCTGGTCAGTCCCTAGCCCTCATCACCCCTAGTTAGTCCTCAGTTAGACCACTGTGAGATGCCATTTGCATGGAATCCAGTGCAGTTCTGCCTAGAACCAAGCAACCCTCCATATGGCTCAATGAGTTTGTGGTTTTAGAATTCCTGAAATTCCCTCTCTTCCTTAAAGCCTTCTTTGAGCCCATCAGCCTGATCTGAACTCCCACAGGGAGCTGACATGAAGCCTCTACCCTGTACCGGGGCTGAGCAGTCACTGTGCACCCTTTATTCACCTTAGTATCCAACCTCCCCACAAAGGGGTCTGGTATCCCAACTCACAGAGAGGCAACTGGCCAGAGCAAGGGGAAGATGCAGCCGAGTACTAGGCTGACAATGTAATTTATCATCCAAACCAGAAAAAACTTGAGAAGGGAAGGCAGATTGTTAACTTATGCTGGGACATCACACTGGGACTGTCCCCAGCCATTCTCCTTGTAACATGGCCTATTTCAGGGACTGCTAGAGCTGACTTCCATCTTCATAAAGCTAAGGGTTCAGATTGAATTGAAGCTCTTTGAGGACTGAGGACCTTAGTGTTCCCCTATCCTTGTGATTCCCACCATGCCAGCATTGTGTGGCATCTCCATATTTATTTCAGGAAGATCAGTATCCCAGACGGCCCTTTAATCTCAAATGGTTGGTTTTCTGGCAGTCACTGACCAAGCCACAGGGCTCATCAGCATCTGCAATGGTGTGAGATGGCCAGTAGAGGGCGTCTCCTCCCAGCAGCACCGTGTCGGTTGCTGCAAGCCCCAGTTTGAGAATCACCCCTCAGTATTGTCCCCTCACCTTGAGGATGTAGGCTCGTGCTGGCACTGGGTAGTTGATGCCGTTGATGGTGAAGATAATTGAGGGCAGGGTTTTGACCGCAGAACATGAAACGTAGTGCTGTTAGAGAGAAAGGGAGAGAGGTTGGCCTTGGAGATCCATGTTTTGTGTGGAGACTGGGAGTGACCCTGGGGCATGACCCTTCACCTTGGAATCCTGTGGCGTGGTGCCAATGAGCTTCTGTATGTTATTGACCAGTCTTCTTGGGCCTTTGATCAGTGCTGTTCCAGTGTCCACACGGGCCTCGCAGCCTCCAGAACAAGCAATAATCTTTCTTCTCATGGAGATGCTGAGAGATAGTGGAAGAAAGTGGGCATCAAGGTCACTCTGAGTCTCACCAGAGCTGCCCCCTTCCTCACTGTCTCCTAAACAGCCCTTTGTCTCTTGCCTTCTTTTCCTTTACTCTCGACACAGCACCTTTCTTGACATCCTTGAATGCACTACTTGAACACACCAGGATCTTTTGCACCTTGACACAGGCTGGTCTTCCTTTCCTAGAAGATTCCACCCCATTTTGACTAGCAAATTTTTCTCATCTTCCAGATTCCACCTTAACTGTACAGTTTTCGGGAAGTCTTTCCCCCCGTGTTTATCAGTCTCCTGTCTTGGTCACTGTCTGTAGACCCTTCCTCATGTCTGCTGCTGCTGCTGCTGCGGCTGCTAACTCACTTCAGTTGTGTCTGACTCTGTGCAACCCCATAGACAGCAGCCCACCAGGCTCCGCCGACCCTGGGATTTTCCAGGCAAGAGTACTGGAGTGGGTTGCCATTGCCTTCTCCTCCTCATGTCTAGCATGTACCAAAGTCACAATTCACTATGTGGGTGAGTCACTTCATATACATCTGCCATCTTAGATGTGAGGGCAGAAGATTCTCACAGTAGGGGGAGAAAGGGGCTCCTCTGGGAGACGGTGTCTGCCAGCACTGCTCCTACAACCAGATCAGACCCTGAGACCCTGGCCAGGAAATACATGACTAGCCCACAGAAACTCCAAAGGACAGGTCAGCTTTTGTCTGAGGGTCTCACACAGAAACTTATTAATTATGCCTCTTGTCCTCAGGTCACTCCTAGATCCCACCTTCCTGATTCTCTCTTATAGCCCCCCCCCCCCACTGTGTGCCAAGGTACGTGGGGTGTCTTTTTTATTAGTTGCTTTCATGTCTGAAGACTGCAGCCAACCTCTCTCCATTGCTGGGTAGCTGCTCCCTAAGGAGACCAGTTGTCCCCATTTGCTTAGAACTTTCCCTGTTCTTAAACAGATATTTATCTGTACTGAGAACTTCCTATATCCTTGATAGCCCTGGACTGTTGGTCATCTTCTCATAACTCTGTTCAGGCTGCTGAAATTCTCCCTGATCCTCTGTTCACCACAATGTAGAGTCCTCTAACCATGCTCCCCACCTCAAATGGCAGTGGATGCAGCTCTCTCCCAGCTGCACAGAACTCTCTGGACCCTTTTTGGACCCGGGTCAGAGCCATGCTCAGAAGGCCTGGGGATTATGAACCCATGGGTTGTTTGTGTATCTGTGTGCTTGTGTGTTTTTTTGTATGTGTGTTTGTATGTGTCTCTGTGTGTGCTTGTGTTTCTAACTAGCTATAAATGTTTATATATGTCTCTGTATGTTTATGTGTGTCAGCTTGTGTGTTTCCATGTGTCTGTGTGTCTGTCTGTGTCATTGTGGGTGGTGTATATGTCTGTGGGACTGTGTGTTTGAGAATTTATTTGTGTGTGTCTGCCTGTGTCCATGTACAGAATTGGGAGCATCACTTGGGCTGAACCTCAGAGGGAGAGGCTTACCGGTCCACGTTTACAATCCAGTTGCCCGCTTGGATCAATGGTATCCAGTTGAGCTCTCCCTTGTAGTAGCGGTGGTCCACCCCACCAAACATCACCACACTGCCCTCCCGCTTGTCTCTGTAGAGAGAAGTGAGGGGGCAATCCTTGGAGGACAGTAACAACAGCACTGTCTGAGAGCTGTGCTTGTCTACCAATCAAAGCCCTAATAAGGTCCCCACATACAGATGCAGAAATAACATCGGGGGGCAATTGAGATCCAGACTGAGGTCTGTAACTGGCTAGTGAGTGGCACAGAGGAGGTCAGAAGCTGAATCACTTGGTGGGCTCCACCCACTATGTCTTCTGAAGACGCCCTGGGCCTCCAGGGACCTGAGTGCTCAGACACCATCAGAGGGCAGGGTGCTGAAGTGTTTGGCTTTCCCCTTATCCACCTTGTCATTTTTCAGGAAAATCAAGGCCTGGGAGTTCTAAGGGTGTGGGTTCAGGTCACCAAGAGTTGGCTCCACTGGCCCGTGACCTCTACTGTCCAAAGGGCCCCACACTCAGAAGTGACCCCACCTCTGCTCTCCCTGTCTTGAAATGCCTCATATTTCTTGAACAAGAGTTCCAGAGTTTTGTGTCCCACCCTTTCGTTTTTCACTGGCTCCACAAATTGGGTAGCTGGTCCTGGGCTCCCAGTGAAATGCTAATGAGGAAGGAAAGATATCCACCATCCTTCTCCTTATTTCCTTATCAAATACATAAGCAAATCCTAATGCCTTTTATTCAACGTGCTTCCTGTTGCTGTCCATTAGTCTTCCTCCTCACTCACCCGCGGAGAGCAATTACTCATTAGGAACAGGGTGTGTTCCAATAAAACGTTATTTATAAAAGCCACTGGTGAAGCCAGATAGGGCCCTGGGGCCATAGTTATCCTGGGTTAGATTATCTCTCAGGATACTTTTTACCAAGTGTTCTATATTTTTCGTGCATCTGAAAGCATTGAAAGTATCTTACTGCTAATTTGGATAAAGTGATTTTCCATCTCAGACTTACTTGCTCAAGTAGAAGGCAAAAACAGGCTCAGAAATGGCACCTTCATTCTTCAGGTTGTCAAAGATGGGGATGGCTCCAGAGACGGATATGTTTGGGTAGTTCAAGCCCAAGATGCCATCAAAAGGTATACTCTCAAATCCGGTTTCCAACAGGCTTATACAGAAAGGCTGGTCAGTAATTACAAGGTCCCCAATCTGTGGGAGAGAAGAGTGTTCCCACTTACAGATACATGAAGCAGGGCTAGGACGGGGCTGGAGTGCATTGCCATTAGATCCTCAGAGAATTGAGGCTGGGCTCTGTCTTTCATGGCCCACAGATGGTTAGACCAAGCTGGGAGGGGAATTTGGGTTCCACTTGAGAGAGGCTATAAATTTAAAACATCTGCCCCTCTGAAAAACACCACCTGAGTGAGTCAAGTTGGCCTCGTGGCTTCTGTACAGGTGGGGCAACCGAGTCAGGCCAGGACCCATTGGCACCACCTTATGGACAAACTGAGTGGAGAGCAATATAGCCTCCTCTTGGGCATCACTGACCTACTGACAGGAATGGATTGCATTCTCTGTGATGTACTGTGGATTCTGCATCTGTCCAGGAAGACAGAAGCTGAAAACACCATATTGCTTGCAGGGTTCTATGAAATTACTGCCTGGGGAATTCACCTTTGGGGATATGTTTGTATTTGTGTGCGTGTGTATGAGAGAGAATGTGAGATAGCGGAACTACTCAAATAATTTGGGGGAGGCAGACCATAGGTTAATTAGACTCTCAAAGGTCTTCTAGAGTGAGAATTCATTTATAGGCCCCTAGACTTCTCAGGCTTCCAGTTTCCCACTATGGATACCTGAAGCACTTGAGTGCCCCCAGGGTGCACAGATCAGTTTTATCCTGTCTCCAAACACCCCACAGCAACTTCAGTCCTGAAAAGCCAGCCTAACTCCACCTTTTACCACATGTGTGCCCTCAGCAAGGCCCTTGCTGTCTGCACCTCAGTTTCCTCTATGTCTCATGAGCTAATCAGAGTAACTGCTGTGTGGGGCTGTTGCAGGACTAAACCTGAAAGCGCCTGGAACAGTCTGTGAATATACAAGTGGGTGCTTTTTTCCCCTCTTCTCACTCCCAGCAAAATGATCCTTGAACTGCTCATGGGCAGAGGAGCTGCAAGTCCACACCTCAAGCCACTCTCTGGGTTAACTAATCTGTTTGCTCATGTGTCACGACATGCACTGTCTCCCCAAATGCAGAATCCTGTGGGTAAGATGGCCAATTCTATGGGAGTTAGGCTAAGAAGGGTCCTGGATCTGTTTTGCAATCCAGGCTCACTCCATAGCCAGTCCTGACTCAGCATTTGTTACCCGAACTGTGTCATAAACAAGAAGTCCTTTCATCCTTCCAGGATTGTACTCGATGTTGAAGACCTTTTGGGTAGGCCGGAAGGTGGAAGAGTGAAGATGTATGAACATAACCTTTGTAGCTGCAGACACAAGAGATGAGTGTCATCAGGTGCCAAGGGTGGAAACAGGGCAACAGGGCAAGTGAAGGATGGTCTGGGTAGGGGGTGTCTGTACTCACCACAGGCTAGACTTTGGCAAAAGACAGAGGGTACCCACAAGTCAGATGAGCCCGTGTCAAAGATAACTTGGAATTCCTGAGGGGGTGTTCCAATGGTGATGTTACCCACGTAGAGCATCTACAGTGAAAAGGAGGGAGTAGGTTAGTGCAGAACTGGCTACCCTCTATTCCCACACTAATGCCTCCCTCTGGGTGTCACATATCTCTTGAGATCACTTTCTAACCACCGTGCAGCTCACAGACTTTGGTCACAGAGGTGTCTGCATTTGATATATTTTTCCTGTTCTACGTTGTATGCAGTATATTGATTCTATGACCAGGCATTGAAGTGGTACCTCCTGCATTGGAAGCATAGAGGCATAATCACTGGGCCTCCAGGACTGCTGGACACCCAGGGAAGTCCTGGTGCCTTCATTTGAGAAGGTCTGTAGTCTCTTCAATCCCAGCCTCAGCACCCCCTTCTCCAGGAGGTCCTTCTGGATCAACTCCAGCCACTCCCTCTATCAGACCACATCCAATCAACTCCACACAGGTGACCCTTTCACTCGACATGTATATACCCTTTGCCTATCTCTCAGGCTGGCATAGGCATTCTTGAAGACAAAATAAACCCTTTGTCTAATCTAAAAACAGTAACCACAGTGTTAGATTCTCACGGCCTTACATGGAATATGGGTTCAGTAACTTTTTACTGCTGTGGTTCTTGCATCTGTGGAAACTGAATTCCTCTGCCAGGGGAGTCACAGTTGCTTTGCAGTTGGTTCTACCTTTTGATCAGTGATGGCTCATTCTTCATCTGTAACTGACTGGCTCACCTAGTTCCTAAGGAACAATTGCCCTCAAACTAATGACACATCTTTGACACAGAAATGGATGTTTATCTACCACCTGGTAATTGCCGGGCCCAGTCACCAAGACCAACAGTTGAGGACGAGAGTGCCTTCTCCTCTGGGTGGGGTCCCTGTTTTCCAGTGTCTCTGCCTCCTGCAGGAACCCCAGTCCCAACATCCCACCAGGCACCTCCAGATGAGCCTCAGTACTAAACCAGAGCACCAGGGGGCGCTGTGGAGCTCCATCCTCCCAAAATACTCACATCCATGATGTTTCTCAGTGGGTGAATAGTTAGATTTGAGACACGAGAAGAAATCTGGGACAGACTATAAGTATGTTCTTTCAGGAAACTGTTCATCATGTTTTTTCCACTGACGGTGTTTCTCATGGTCTTCATTCTCCTTAGAGGTATTCTTTAACCAAGCATTTGACAAAGAAAACAAAGAAGATGCTACAACAAACTGTCAGTATTAAGGTATAACTGTCACTGTAATGGCCCTGTGTATTTTCTAATCATCTTTATGAGGCACATTATTATCAGAATTTTATGCATATACGATGACAAAGACGTCACTTTGAATACAGGTTCTTTTCTGCAATCTTGGGTAAGCCATATGACCGTGTGGTGTCTCAGTCTTCCCTTCAGTAAAATGGTGGAATGTAACAATACAAACCCTCCAAAAAGAATATCTTGGGGATAAGTGAAGTGATGGATATAAGGTACCTGATAAATAGGAAGTCTCAACATGACAGCCATTAGCATTGCTGTTGCCATCCCACACTATCCTTCTCATAGAACCTCAAGGAAGGAGGTAGAAGGGGGACTCTTATCCTCTTATACAAGGGAGAAATTTGAAATGCAAGAGGTTTCTGAGTTGTCTGTGGTCACACTGCTTGTCAGATATAAAACAGTGTATATAAAACAGTGCATCTTTCTCCACTTTGAAAGAGAAGTGAGAGTTGAAAAAAGAATCCAAGATATAGGGAACAAGTAAGGAAACTCAGAGGCTTGAGAAGGAAGGATGTATCAAATGAAAAATTAAAAGAAAACAACACAGAGAGAAATACACTCCCAGTGACTTCCAAAGAGATGGAGAGATAAATGACAGTGATACAGAGATGCAGACATAGGCATATACACACTGAAGTAGACAGGGAAAAAAGAGGACATGTTAAATAAAATGTAGAAAGTGCTATTCCACAGGACCACATTGACATCTGCATAGACTGTGCCCTGAACAGTTGCAAGGAGTTGCATTTTCAATAGGGCATGACATGACTGGACCCTAAGAATTGTGCAACCATGCAAATCTACATAAGACCTTGGGATCTACAGTTCCTAGAGCAAGTTACTTATTAACAATAAAGATTTGAACTTTAAGACTCTTAGGGAAAGATTTCATTCCCTTCTAAACCTGATGGGTGGAATAATCAGATGAAAAGAAAAATCTGAGAAAGGAACATGATGTGGCTTACAGTCCCCATACTTACTTGACTATGCACTCTGAGAAGGCCAGCAGCCCAAGGAGCACAATGCATTTCATGCTTCTTTCCTGGCTCTAGGTACTCAAGGAAGTTTGGGTTCTTAGCACGTAGTGGTGACTAGCAGCCCCTAGTTATATATGCTCTGACCTACCCTAGTTTTCCCCTTTAGGCCACTGAAAGATCTGAAAAAATAACACAAAGGTCTTGATAAAATCTTTACCTTCATCAGTGTCCTTCACGAGTGGCCTTTGAAGCTTCTCAGAATACAGAGAATTGAATTGTAATCTCTTCCTTGTAGCTTGGCTGGAAAATCAGATTGATCTGCATGGACATTTAAGAAGGAGAACCTTGCCTACATGGAGAAAAAAATGGCTAAGAACATTATGAAAATGGATACTAGGGGCCATGCTCAACATTCGTGGTTTCAGGTCATCTTCCTAGCCACTTCATGAGATATGCATTGCTGTCTTCATTGGAAAGGAGATTGCTAGGAAGATAAGTTGTCAAATGGCAAAGTGAAGACTTCAGGGACAGCCCTGGGACATACAACTGGCTTTAGGTAGTGAGTCTATTGGCAGACATCAGGGTCATCTATGATGCCAGGCTGCATCAAAGAATTAGGACAGAACAGTACTTCAGTGGCATGGCTTCAGTATTGGAAGAAATGTCATATACATCCACAAGACGTTTTACATCATCCAGCAAACATACAAGTAAGAACTGTGTGCTAGGTTCTGGGTTAAAGGCTTCGAAGTCAAAGTTGATCAAGACAAAAGTAGTGTTTATCTTAAGAGAGCTAGCAGTCTAGTTCTCACAAAGTCATGGCCCCAGGAGGCAGGAGATATGATACTAGGACTAGTTGGCCATGTTGGACCCTCGGCAGCACAGGCCTTACCACTGGGAGCAGGCTTTCCTCCACTTCAGCCATGCTGGAAAGCATGCCTTTGCCTATGTTTTCAGGAGAATCAGAAGTTTGGATATTTATGTACAATCTACTGATTTTAATGTTAGCAACTAATTTTTTTCCCTGAAAAAACAGTGCAAATGAAATCTCCACAGTGATATGCTGGAATCAGCCTTCAGTCTCTGTAGGTTTTTGTTTCCAGCCTAGAGTTGGGAGTGCAGTAGGGACAGAGAGGAATTTAACTCATGTTGCTTGATTTAAAAAGAGACTGAATGCATACTAAACACGCTGACTCATTGGAAAAAAACCCTGATATTAAGAAAGATTGAAGGGAGGAGAAGCGGAAGACAGAGGATGAAATGATTGGATGGCATCACCAAGTTGATGAACATGAGCTTCAGCAAGCTACAGGAGTTGGTGATGGATAGAGAAGCCTAAAAGGGAAAGGGAAGTCGCTCAGTCATGTCCAACTCTTTGCGACCCCACGGACATCAGGCTCCTCCGTCCATGGGATTTTCTAGGCAAGAGTACTGGAGTGGGTTGCCGTTTCCTTCTCCAGAGAACTTCCCGACCTAAGGATCGAACTCAGGTCTCCCACATTGTAGACAGACGCTTTCCATCTGAGCCACCACTTGATCTTAGCCAAAAGGCCAAGAAGCTGGCATGCTGCAATCTATGGCATTGCAAAGAGATGGACACAATGGAGGGACTGAACTGAACTGAACAAATTGAGAACAAAAACTAATAAATCTAATTGCATCAAGTTGTTGACTAGCTACCTATAACAACACATCACTTACGTGGCTTTAAAATTCAGACTTATGACTCTACATTCAGAGTGGAATATCTTCTAAGGAAAAACAAAACATACATCCCATCAAAAACAAAACCAAAGAAAACCAAAAGGAAAAAAGGAAAGAAATCTGAAACTATATTCAACAACTTCAGTTCAGTTCAGTTGCTCAGTCGTGTCCAATTCTTTATGAGCCCATGAACGGCAGCACATAAGGCCTCCCTGTCTGCCACCAGCTACTGGAATCCACACATACTCATGTCCATTGAGTTGGTGATGCCATCCAACCATCTCATCCTCTGTCATCCCCTTCTCCTCCTGCCCTGCATCTTTCCCAACATCAGGGTCTTTTCAAATAAGTCAGCTCTTCACATCAGGTGACCAAAGTATTGGGGTTTCAGCTTCAGCATCAGTCCTTCCAGTGAACATTCAGGACTGATTTCCTTTAGGATGGATTGGTTGCATCTCCTTGCAGTCCAAGGGATGCTCAAGAGTCTTCTCCAGCACCACAGTTCAAAAGCATCAATTCTTCAGGGCTCAGCTTTCTTTATATCCTAACTCTCACAACCATACATGACCACTGGAAAAACCATAGCCTTGACTACATGGATGTTTGTTGACATAGTAATGTCTCTGCTTTTCAATATGCTTTCTAGGTTGGTCACAACTTGCCTTCCAAGGTGTAAGTGCGCTTTAATTTCATGGCTGCAATCAACATCTGCAGTGATTTTTGAGCCCAGAAAAATGAAGTCAACCACTGTCTCCACTGTTTCCCCATCTATTGGCCATAAAGTGATGGGAATGGATGCCATGATCTTAGTTTTCTAAATGTTGAGCTTTAAGCCAACTTTTTCACTCTCCTCTTTCACCTTTATCAAGAGGTTCTTTAGTTCTTCTTCACTTTCTGCCGTAAGGGTGGTGTCATCTGCATATCTGAGGTTATTGAAATTTCTCCTGGCAATCTTGATTCCAGCCTGTGCTTCCTCCAGCACAGTGTTTTCATGATGTATGCGGCATATAAGTTAAATAAGCAGGGTGAAAATATACATCCATGACATACTCCTTCCTATTTGGAACCAATCTGTTGTTCCATGTCCAGTTCTAACTGTTGATTCCTGATATGCATACAGGTTTCTCAAGAGGGAGGTCGGTTGGTCTGGTATTCCCATCTCTTTCAGAATTTTCCACATTTTATTGTGATCCACATAGTCAAAGGCTTTGGCATAGTCACTAAAGCAGAAGAAGGTGATTTTCTGGAATTCTCTTGTTGTTTTGATAATCCATCAGATGTTGCCAATATGATCTCTGGTTCCTCTGACTTTTCTAAAACCAGCTTGAGCATCTGGAAGTTCACAGTTCATGTACTGCTGAAGCCTGGCTTGGATAATTTTAAGCATTACTTTACTAGCGTGTGAGATGAGTGCAATTGTGCTGTAGTTTGAGCATTCTTTGGCACTGCCTTTCTTTGGGATTGGAATGAAAACTGACCTTTTTCAGTCCTGTGGCCATTGCTGGGTTTTCCAAATTTGCTGGCATATTGAGTACAGCACCTTCACAGCATCATCTTTCAGGATTTGAAATAGCTCAACTGGAATTCCATCACCTCCACTAGCTTTGTTCGTAGTGATGCTTCCTATGGCCCATTTGACTTCATATTCCAGGATGTCTGGCTCTAGGTGAGTGATCACACCATCATGATTATCTGGGTCATGAAGATCTTTTTTGTACAGTTCTTCTGTGTATGCTTGCCACTTCTTCTTAATATCTTCTGCTTCTATTAGGTCCATACCATTTCTGTCCTTTATTGAGCTCATCTTTGCATGGAATATTCCCTTGGTATCTCTAATTTTCCTGAAGAGATCTCTAGTCTTTCCCATTCTATTGTTTTCCTCCATTTCTTTGCATTGATCATTGAGAAAGGCTTTCTTATCTCCCCTTGCTATTCGTTGGAACTCTGCATTAAAATCAGTATATCTTTGCTTTTCTGCTTTGCTTTTTTCTTCCCTTCTTTTCCCAGCTATCTGTAAGGCCTCCTCAGACAGCCATTTTGCTCTTTTGCCTTTCTTTTTCTGAGGATGGCCTTGATTCCTGTCTCCTGTACAATGTCATGAACCTCTGTCCATAGTTCATCAGGCACTCTGTCTACTAGATCTAGTCCCTTAAATCTATTTCTCACTTCCTCTGTATAGTCCTAAGGGATTTGATTTAGGTCATCCTTGAATGGTCTAGTGCTTTGCTCCACTTTCTTCACTTTCAGTCTGAATTTGCCAATAATGTGTTCATGTTCTGAGCCACCCTCAGCTCCCAGTCGTGTTTTTGCTGACTGTATAGAGCTTCTCCATCTTTGGCAACAAAGAATATAATCAATCTAATTTTTGTGTCGACCATCTGGTGATGTCCATGTGTAGAGTCTTCTCTTGTGTTGTTGGAAGAGGGTGTTTGCTATGACCAGTGCATTCTCTTGGCAGAACTCTATTAGCCTTTGTCCTGCTTCATTCTGTACTCCAAGGCCAAATTTGCTTGTTATTCGTGGTGTTTCTTGACTCCTACTTTTGCATTCCAGTCCCCTATTTAAAAAATGACATCATTTTCACGTGTTAGTTCTAGAAGGTCTTTAAGGTCTTCATAGAACTGTTCAACTTCAGCTTCTTCAGCATTACTGATCAGGGCATAGACTTGGATTACCATGATAATGAATGGTTTGCCTTGGAAACGAACAGAGATCATACTGTCATTTTTGAGATAGCATCCAAGTACTGCATTTCAGACTCTTTTGTTGACTATGATGTCTACTCCATTTCTTCTAAGGGATTCCTGCCCACAGTAGTAGATATAATGGTCATCTGAGTTAAATTCACCGATTCCAGTCCATTTTAGTTCTTAGATTCCTTTAATGTCTATGTTCATTCTTGTCCTCTCCTGTTTGACCACTTCCAATTTGCCTTGATTCATGGACCTAACAATCCAGGTTCCTATGAAATATTACTCTCTTATCTTGCTTCAATCACCAGTCCCACCCTCAACTGGGTGTTGTCTTTGCTTTGGCTCCATCCCTTCATTCTTTCTGGAGTTATTTCTCCACCAGTCTCCAGTAGCATATTGGGCACCTACCGACCTGAGGAGTTCATCTTTCAGTGTTCTATCTTTTTGCCTTATCAAACTGTTCATTGGGTTCTCAAGGCAAGAATATTGAAGTGATTTGCCATTCCCTTCTCCAGTGGACCACATTCACTCCACCATGACCCGTCCATCTTGGGTGGCCTCACAGGGCATGGCTTAGTTTCATTGAGTTAGACAAGGCTATGATCCATGTGACAGATTGGATTGTTGTCTGTGATTGTGGTTTCAGTCTGTCTGCCCTCTGATGCCCTCTCTCAGTGCCTACCTTCTTACTTGGGTTTCTCTTACCTTGGACATGGGGTATGTCTTCACAGCTGCTCCTACAAAGTGTAGCCACTGCTCCATACCTTGTAAGTAGGGTAGCTCCTCTCGGCTGCTGCCCCTGATTTGGACATGGGGTAGTTCCTCCTCACTGGGCTTCTGCACTGCCATTGCAGCTGCCATGCATTTGCACCACCATCGTAGCTGAGGAGAGCAATATTTCAACAACTTATTGTTCCTCATATTGTTTCTGTTATTGTGACTTAGTTATTTGTATGTTAACAAGTAAAAGCTAGACAATAATAAAAACTAATGTTCTGAAGTAAGACTTTCTTAGTGGCTAGAAAAAGAGGTTCACTCATAACATAAAGAAGTTTAATTCAAACCATGCTGTCTTAAATCTTGAACTGAAAGCATAAGTTTGTACCAACTAATTATATTCCTTTTTAATTTTTAAGGAAAATGTGTACTTGCTACACTGACCACTGTGAAGCCTAGAAGCAATGACAACTTGATAACAGTGACTATTCTGAGGTCTAACATCTAGCTTCTAAATACATTTCCCATCAGACAATGCATGGTTTCTTAAAGAGATGGCTGATTTCAGGAGTGGGTAAAGAAATGCACAGAATAATCTTGGGAATCTTGAAGGACGAGAAAGCTGAGGGACATCAAAGACCAAGGGGGCCTGGACAGAAAGTTTAGGTCTCCAGATGAAAAGGCCAAACATCTACCAGTTTGTTGGGCAGAGTGATGTTTCTGCTTCTCAACGCACTGTTTATGTTTTCATAGCTTTCCTGCCAAGAAGCAAACACCTTCTGATTTCATGGATGCAGACACCCTCCATAGTGGTTTTAGAGGCTAAGATGAAGAAATCTGACACTGCTTCCACCTTTTCTCCTTCTATTTGCCATGAAGGATGGGGCTGGATTCCATGATCTTAGTTTTTTAATATTAAATTTTAAGCTGTCCAAATGTGTTTAAATGTTAATAAGCAATTTAATTTGTCAGTGTGATAGATTGCCAGGACACCAACTCACCATTGTGAGCACTGAGAAAGGAAAATAATCACCGATATTTATACTATTTTTGTTTCTGTTAAGCATAGGTATGTAACTACAATCCATTCCAGGAAAACAAGCTAGACTGTCCCTTCTGGGGGTGATGAGAGAGTGATGGAGAGCAGCAATAATACAGATGGAGCCTCACTCACTGGCCTGCAGCTCACCTCCTGCTGTGGAGGTCTGGTTCCTAATAGACCAAGGACTGGTACTGGTCCTGACCCACTGTGCTGGTATTGTGGACTCCTGCTCTAAACCCAATAGTGGGACATTCTGTAAGACAAACCACCCTGCTTCTGCCCAGTTTCTGAACAAACAAATGGCATTAAAATTGGGAGAGGAACAGTTATTTTGTCTTAAAAGAGAAAAACCAAGTGCATCGTATGAGTACATTCTTTCAATAAACTGTGAAAAGACATCTGCTTTTTTAGAATCAGGGAAATTTGCACATGGACTGGATATAAAATATTCACTTTATTGGGAAAAAAGAGCATTTTTTCATATCCTATCATTCTACGAAAAATACTCATTATATTCATTTTGTGGAATGTTTTCTTTTCCCAAAATACATCAGGAAAAATGAGTAAGGGGTAAAAGAGAGTATGAAATGATGGTCTGTCTTGAATTAAAAAGAGATACCTGCTACACAATGCATAGCTGCTATGGATGAATTGTGTCCATCCTTGACTCCCAATGCGATGGTATTAGGAAGTAGGGCCTTTGGGAGGTACCTAGGTTGACATGGGGTTTTGATGGTGGTCCCTCATGATGGTAATAGCCTCTCCCTCTTTTTCTCTCTTATTCTCCCTCTTCTTCCTTCCCTTCAGCCACCTCATGTGAAAACATAGCAAGAAGAGAAAGACTGATGCAAGTTAAGAATATCTTCACCGGGAACTCAATTGGCCATCACCTTGATGTTGCATAGTCTCCAGTCTATGACAACCTGTGGGACTAAGAGGTTAGTTTTGTAGTTACTGATGCTGAATGATGAAATGTAGGGTTCATGACACTCTTCTTTCTTATATTTGTTATGTTTGAAATTGTTTTGCAGTAAGAAGTTTATAAAGAGTCTCTGTCTTAGTGATACCCTGAGGAGCCCAAGATAGCAGATTCAGGTGGGTTCCCAATGAATGCGTGGTTGGAGGACCACATGTTCCTTACTCCAACTCATCTCTTATCATCTGAAAACCGTCCCCCACACCTGACACCCTTAACGTCCCCCGCTCCACCATCTGCCTCTCCTCCATTCCTCTGCTAAGCTGAGTCATCTAGCAGGAGATGTTGATGATTAAGGACAGGGTCTGTAAATAGAAGGAATGCAGATATTTTTAGAAAGAATGAACTGGGCAGACCCATCTTGGTTTTCCCTTCTTTAGTGCCATCTGCAGGTGAGGGATTGGGCCTGGGTAGGGGGGGAG
The DNA here is from genome assembly GCF_016772045.2 of Ovis aries. NCBI lineage: Eukaryota > Metazoa > Chordata > Mammalia > Artiodactyla > Bovidae > Ovis > Ovis aries. The sequence goes on from NC_056074.1 coordinate 35,721,781, forward strand.
CCACAGGTGGGACTGCATAGATATCTACAAGCGAAGGGAGTAGGAATTAAGAACCCAGTAACCAGGAGGTGGGCAGCTTGCACAGGACCCAGGAGGGAAAGAAGAAGCACTGGGGAAAGAATAGTGCCTACTTGAGGGCCAGACCTTCTTGAGTAGTTCGGTTAAACTTGGAGGTCACATCCTTCCTGCTGGAATTCCTGCTCCAGAGGTGGAGGGGAGAGAGCTGTACTCACTCCTAATGACTCACAGGGAGAAGGCCTCCCCCAGAGGCCCTTTGATTCCACTCTAACTGTGGGTATCATCCCAAGCCACAGAGCAAATGGCAGATCATCCAAAAATGACCTACTTTAAATAGTATTTAAAATATTACAAAATTTGTCTAAGAGTCCTGGCATATCTAGTTCCCAGAGTTTTTTAGGACAGATGAGTCATTAGTCTATTTTGGGTTTCTGTTGAGGAATCTACAAGCTTCCCCACTGGTAATTTCTGACTTATAAATACCTGATCTCATCTCACGGAACCCAAATGATGGTAAGTCCCAGTGGGCAAGGCCTCTAAGGTCCTCAGTGTCACAGCAGCTGTGTGCCAAGTGATCTGCCATTCCTGGTCCCGAGTCCAGAACACATGAACATCAACAGATAAGTTAAAGCCCCCTGCCCACCAGAGGCAGCCTCAGCATACTCAGAAACTTGCACCTCTGATCCACTTGTCCACTGATTGGCATTGAGCCTCAGTCTGGATCAAGTGTTCTGGAGCAAGTCCAGTCTCCCTAATCCAAGAGATGGGAAACTGAACCCTGGGGTGTATGACTCACCTTAAGACTTCAAGTAAGTTAGTGAAGACTTGGGATCCAGGAACTCTGGTTCCCAGGCTAGGAGACTTCCAAGAAGGGAAAGATGAGAGAAAGTTCAATTGCATCCACTGCTGGGTAGCTCTAAGATGTCTGTAAGCACCAGAGTGGAAGTTTTTTTCCCGTTGCCCCTCAAGTCTGGTTCTGATTTTATTAGCAGACCTGCCTCCATGTACCAGCAGGAAAGCAATATTCAGGGCTGTTTCTTCTTGGCCCCAGGAACAGTGGGAGCGCCCCAGCTGTAGTGCTGTAGGAGGTAGTCGTGAAGGTGGTGACTGATTCACTATCAATTCAGATCCCCAGAGCTCCCACTCCTCCTTCACACAAGACAGACCCTTGGCTGGCTGGGTAACATGAACCTGAATTCAGAGCAAGAAGCATTCTAATCTTAGCTTTCTGGAAAGGAGAAGTGCCTTATGTTTCCTCAGGGAACCCCTGGCTGAGTGAGGTTGGGGTCTGAAACTAGCCTGAATGCAGCGGATGTGTTTTCTCTTTGATGCTCCAAATAGACCTTGGAGATTCAATGGCCTTGAGAGAATGACAATCACCCTTATATTTTATAGGGACTTTGCTTTATGAATCTGGTTGGAGAAAAAGGACAGGAAGTCAGGACAAGGCTGGACATCTCTGGGTCCCAGCTGACTGTGAGTTGAGTTTCAGCCACCAGGCTTCACAGTCAGGTGCTGATGTAATTCACAAGCCACCTTTGAAGATGAAATAGAGGAAAGAGTTTTTGGGCAGAGAGCAATGTGGTCAAAGAGCCATAGGAATTACATAGGGGCAAGATGAAACAAGAGTGATTACTTATTTCTTCACGCTATCTGTTCCTTGGTGTTTCTACTCATGAGAACAAGTATACGGAGATAGTCAGAGGCATTGGTGCTGCCCCTGGCACCTGATACTCCTGTGATAACCAGTTTGTGTAAATGTCCCTGAACCAGAGCATATTCAGTCTTGTGATAGCCCCAGGTTCTCCCTTCTTGGGAAGGCTGACATGCCTCATTATTTCTAACTCACAACTGAAGCATGGGATGAGGTATGGTGGTTGTCCTGTAGCCAAATTCCAAACATGGAAGGAAGGTTGGCAGTGGAAGGGTAGCCATTTATTAAGCTTGGTCACCCTGGTCCTTAGCAGTGGTAATTCCCACATCTAGAATGTTTTTCTCCCAGCTTTCTGCATGGCCTTGTCCCTCTCAACATTTACCATCATCTCAAATGAGTCTCTCTCAGGCTTGTTTTTCCTGGCTACTGCACACTCACGAGCACAAACCCTGATCCAAAAAAGTGCCTAGACACAGCCCTCCATCAAAAAAATAATTATAGTTACCAAAGTGGAAAGGCGGCAGAGGGATAAATTGAGAGTTTGAGATTAATATATGTGTACTACTTTATTTAATAGATAACCAACAAAGACCTACTGTACAGCACAGGAATTCTGATCAGTAGTCTATAATATCCTGTATGGAAAAAGAATCTAAGAAACAATGGGTACATGTGTATGTATATGGAAATTAATTTCCCATACAACTAATATTAATACAATGCTATAAATTAACTATACTCCTATACAAATTAAAACCTGAATTTTTTTTTAAAATGCTTACATGTAGAGAACCACGGAGTTTTTTAGACTCGCAGGATTTCAGATATGATGCTGGAGATGGCAGACTGGGTGCAGAAATCTAGACATTATCTAAGGTTGCATTTTCCTGAGCTTTGGTGTCTTTTGCTTCTAGTGTCACCTTTGATTTGTCTTTGGAGGATCTAATACAAGGGCTTGGAGACACCAGCTGGGTGTTAGTTGAAGGATGAGAGGGAGGCGCTAGTGGGAGAGTGAAATCCCAGCTCCCTAGCCTTGGGTTGGGGCACTTTTGAGGCACAACTTATATCCCAAGTTCCCTGTGAAAACAGGCTGTCGCACCCTCTCCATGCCTTGCATGATATCAGACCCAGGCTGGTTTAATCCTTTTCCATGTCCTGCTTCCACTTAGCCCTCACTGGTTTCTCTGGGAGAATTTTATTTTATTTTATTTTATTTTGCAGTGACCAGGGGCTACTCTGTTATGGCAGTGCACTGGTTTTTCAATCCTGTGCTTCTGTTGATGTAGATCACAGGCTCTAGGGCACTCAGGCTCAGTAGTTGTGGCCCACTGGCTTAGCTGCCCTGGGGCATTTGCAGTCTTCCCAAACCAGTTCTCAAATGCATATCTTAAGCACTGGATCAAAAGGGAAAACACTCTGGAAGGAATTTGAAATAAATCACTTTTACATGAAACTTGGCACCATGGCCTATTTATGGGGAGCCTGATAGAGGATTCTCCCTGCTTCAAGGAACCTCCTGAGATCAGGACTGATTGAGGTTCCCCTCCAAGGGTTCCTACAGGATTTTGAAGTTGTCCTGCCATGTGGCTTTGTTCTTGCTTTAGTTTCTGAATCCCACACTAGAGCACAGCTTCCAGAGGGCAGGACTGTCACTTGACTCACTTCTAAGTATTCGTCAGTAGGTATTGTCTCATGCAGACCCTAATGTCAAGACAAGGCTAACACAAAGATCAGTTATTCTATTATGAGTCTTAGGTTACAGGTTCAACAACTGTAATCAAACCTTAAATAACATTATCTTAAATGCAATTCAATTTCAATTCTCTGTCATATAATGTTAGTGCAGGTCTCTCCACAGAGATGAGGGCCCACTTCTTTCTTGTCACATCTTCCACTTGTGCTAACTACCTCTGGTCTAACACGGCTGCTCCAGCTCCTGTCATTACATCTGCATTCCATGTAGTGGGACAGAAAATAATAGTTCCATTTGAAAGTGAGGTATCACCTCTACTCAAATTCCATGAGCTGAAGTATCTTCCATGTTCATGGCAAACCTGGGGGTGGTAGGCACACAGAAGGGCAGGAGAATGTGATCCCACTTCAGAACATTCATGATAAGCAACAAGGGCCACCACCCTTCATTCATATCCCTGTATTCATTCTTCTTTGGTTCTCCCCAGCTCTCGGTCTGTTTTTGCCTGCAGATATGGATATGGATGAGGTTATAAGAGAGAACATGGTCCAGGCTGTAAAATATGGAGAAAACAAGACAGGAAAGAAGACAAGAAAGTATAAAATTCAAAATCTAAAGGAAAGCATGCTTATTATCATAATTTTGCATTTATACAATTTAGGTATAATGGTTGATGAGTCAATTTATAAAATAAAAAAATTAGAGAAATGTAAAACATAAATACATTCACCAAACTCAACAAAATAATAAGGCTATATCATATTAAACACATAGCAGTATCAGGATTAAGTTTGGATGCACATTGCAAAAATCTAAAACAACTATAATATTCTCAAGACAAACTTGATTTTTTTTCTCCCACTGGAACAAAGCTGGAGGTGGGCCAGCCAGAGCTTGGGTGATATCCATCTCCAAAGTTACATGATTGTCAGATACAACTGCAGGAGTTCCACCATCACAACTAAAATCCAGACAACCGTTAGGAAGAAAGTAGGGAAAGGAAGAGTCCCATCTCTCAGCTAAATCAGCTCCTTGAAAGCAGTCTTCCAAGAAATCCCTCTCACATATCTGCTTGCATCTCAGTCACCAGTCATGACTAAGAGCACAGGTGTGCAGGAAATGCAGTCCTGCAGCAATGGCACCCTATTCCAGCACTCTTGCCTGGAAAATCCAATGGATGGAGGAGCCTGGTGGGTTGTAGTCCATGGGTTTGCTAAGAATCGGACACGACTGAGTGACTTCACTTTCATGAATTGGAGAAGGAAATGACAACCCATTCCAGAGTTCTTGCCTGGAGAATCTCAGGGACAGGGGAGCCTGGTGGACTGCCTTCTATGGGGTTGCACAGAGTCAGACACGACTGAAATGACTTAGCAGCAGCAGCAGCAGCTACTGGGCTCAGGGCTATATAACAAACTATTTTTAGTTTTGAAAGAGAAGCAGAGAATAGATCATTTTGTAGGTAGCCTGCAGCGCCTGCCTTAAAGAACAAACCTTTTCTGAATGGATTAGACTGAACGGCTGGGCACAGTGTGGAAGGAACAGCAATGAGAAACAGCTACATGGACCTGAACTGTGCTCAAGAAAAAAGAGGCAGACTGCTCAGTAGAGATCTTCTAAGGACTGAAGTGAGGATTATACATACCACATGATGCAATTCGGTTGGAAACTGCTTTTCCATCAGGTCCCAAATCTCTCAATTCTTCAGCTTCTAAATACCTTGTCTTTGTTACCTCACATTCTGACCTACCTGTCTCACCTTCCTTATTTCTGTTCACATCACTTCCCCATCTAGTCCACCAACATTGCAAGATCCAGTACTGAGGAGTTAGCAATACTTTATAGAAGTGGGTACAAACACAATGACTATTTGTACTTTAATATTAGTTTCTCCTGATCAAAGTCTTTTGAAGGACCGATATGGCTAGAATTATCGAGATCTCACATTTGAGACCTTTTAAAAATCATTTCTTGTTACATTGGTCTGTTGGTGGTGATGCAGTCTCAGTTGTTCAAGTCTGAGAAAGTATTTTATCTTGTTTTTGGTATGTATTTTTCTTGGGTATAGAATTCTGAGTCAATTATATTTCTCTCAGCATTTTAAGATGTGGTGCCAGTGTCCTCTAGCTAACATTGTTTCATATGCCTAATCTTCTGTCTTTCCATTTTTTATTCCACTATGTCTGGTTTTCCTTCTGGTTACATTTCTTTGGTTGATTGTTTTAAACAATGAATTATCATGCACCTTTGAATAGTTGTCATATTTCTTGTCCTTGAATTAATTTAACTTCTGTGTTAATGGGTTTAAAGCTTTCATCATATCTGGAAAATTTTCAGCCAGTAATTATGAAGTTCTTTTCTCTATTCTCCTTCTTTCATTTCCTGTGGGATTCCATTTACATATATTTCAGTATTCTTAAAGTTGTTTCAAATCTCTCTGATGCACAATTAATTTTTCCCACAGTCTTTTCATTCCTATTTTCCATGTCTCTATTTAACATACTCAATATTCTTCAGCTTCATGAATATAAAGATTATTATTCTAGGAAGCATTTTCATGTCCTTCCTGCTAATTATGCAATGTATATTTTAACTGTGTTTTTACTAACTGATTTTTCCCTCATTATGGATATTTTCTTGCTTCTTTACACATTGGAATTTTTTTTCTTTTGAAATTTATGTATTTACCTTAACTAGAGGATAATTACTTTATAATATTATGATTTACCTAGGACAAGTATTTTCGCAATTCATATAGAAATCTTAAATTGGACATTGGATATGTCAATTTTGACCCTTTGGATGCTGGATAGTCTTAATTTTTATAAACTATTCCTGGCACTGTTTGCAAACACTGTTATATTCTTGGGAACAATTGTATTTTTTGAAGGCTTGCTATTCAGGTTTTTTAGCTGATATATGACCAACCTTCAGACCAGGTTTACTATTCCCCACTAGTTAGGCAATATTGTCTTCAGGACCATACTGATGTCATGGGAATTATGAGTAATTTCCATGCTGGTGGGTGGGAATACCATTAGACTTGGTGCAATTTGAGACTCAAGGATCGTTCCCTATAATCCTGACCAGTACTATCAACTCTCTGCTGAAAACTGGAAAGGTATCACCTGTACAATCTCAGAGTTCTCTGTGTTTAGCTCTCTCCTGTGAACTCTAACTATCTAGAGTCTCAAGTCTCTCTTCTTGGGAAGACCATTTGTCTCTGCCTAGATAGTCCTTCCATGTATGTGTTGGAAACTATTTCTAGAGTTGGGGCAATTGCAGAACTCACCTTGCTTGCTCCATGCCTTAGGAATCCATCTTCTGCTGCCTGACATTTTATGTAGAAAACTGCTCTTTCATTTATCTCTTCTGCTGTCAAGTTGTTTGAGACAGGAGGACAAATGTGTCCTTTGCTCCTTTATGTCTACCAAAATGGAGGTCACCCTGCAATCAGAACTCACTGAATGCCTTGTGAATGCTAGGCAGTGATTACTGTGCATAGGTGCAGACTAACTAGGGATATGTGTTGGGGCTTTGGGAAGCCCCATCTTGCTAGAGAAACTTGACAATTACAACTAGTATTTGCTATGGGGTATGTTCAGTTCAGTTCAGTCACTCAGTCATGTCTGACTCTTTGCAACCCCATGGACTGCTGCATGCCAGGCTTCTCTGTCCTTCACCAACTCCTGGATCTTGCTCAAACTCATGTCATCGAGTCAGTGATGCCATCCAACCATCTCACTCTCTCACTCTCATCCTCTTCTCCTCCTGCCTTCAATCTTTCCCAGTAATAGGGTCTTTTCTGATGAGTAAGTTCTTCACATCAGTTGGCCAAATATTGGAGTTTCAGTTTCAGCATCAGTCCTTCCAATGAATATTCAGGATTGATTTACTTTAGCATGATGGGGTGGATCTCCTTGTAGTCCAAGGGACACTCAAGATTCTTGTCCAACACCACAGTTCAAAACCTTCAATGCTTCATTTCTCACCATTCTTTATGCTCCAACTGTCACATCCATATATGAAAACTGGAAAAAATCATAGCTTTGTTTATGCTGAATTTTTTCTACAAAGTAATGTCTCTGCTTTAAAAAATGCTGCTAGGCTTCTCATAGATTTTCTTCAAACAAGCAAGCATCTTTTAATTTCATGGCTAAAGTCATCATCTGTGGTGATTTTGGAGCTCCCAAAAATGAAGTCTCTCACTGTTTCCATTGTTTCCCTGTCTATTTGCCATGAAGTGATGGGACCAAATGCCATGATCTTCATTTTCTGAATGTGGAGTTTAAGCCAGATGTTTCGCTCTCCTCTTTCACTTTCATCAAGAGGCTCTTTAGTATCTCTTCACGTTCTGCCATGAGGGTGGCATCATCTGCATATCTGAGGTTGTTTATATTTCTCCCAGCAACAATGATTCCACTTTGTGCTTCATCCAATTGGGCATTTCGCAGGATGTACTCAGCATATAATTTAAATAAGCAGGGTGACAATATACAGCCTTTAATTGCTCCTTTCCTGATTTGGAACCAGTCTGCTGTTCCATGTTCAGTTCTGTTGCTTCCCGACCTGCATACAGATTTCTCAGAAGGCAGGTAAGATGGTCTGGTATTCCAATCTCAGTAAGTTTTTCACAGTTTTTTGTGATCCATACTGTCAAAGGCTTTTGCATGGTCAGTAAAGCAGAAATAGGTATATTTCTGGAATTCTGTTGCTTTTTCTATGATTCAACAAATGATGGCAATTTGACCTCTGGTTCCTCTGCCTTTTCTAATTCCAGCTTGAACATATGGTATTTCACAGTTCATGTACTGTTGAAGACTTGCTTGGAGAAATTACTCTGGTAGTATGTGAGATGAGTGCAACTGTGTGGTAGTTGAACATTCTTTGAAATCGCCCTTCTTTGGCCTTGCCATGGCTGAGTTTTCCAAATTGGCTAGTATATTTAGTGCAGCACTTTAACAGCATCAACTAGGATTTGAAATAGCTCAACAGCAATTCCATCACCTCCACTAGCTTTACTCTTAGTGATGCTTCTTAAGGCCCCCTTGATTTCACATTTCAGGATGTCTAGCTCTAGGTGAGTGATCACACAATCGTGGTTATCTGGGTCATTAATATCATTTTTGTATAGTTCTTCTATATATTCTTTCAACCTTTCTTGATATATTCTGCTTCTCTTAGGTCCATTTCATTTCTATCTTTTATTGGCCCATCTTTGCATGAAATAATCTTTCCCTATCTCTAATTTTCTTGAGCAGATCTCTGGTCTTTCCCATTCTATTGTGTTCCTCTATATCTTTGCACTGGTCACTTAGGAAGGCTTTTTTAAAATCCCTTCTTGCTATCTTTGGAACTCTGCATTCAGATTGGTAGGTGTTTATTTTCTTTTTTTCCTTTTTCTTCTCTCCTTACCTAAGTTATTTCTAAGGCATTCTCAGACAACCATTTTTCCTTTTTGCATTTCATTTTCTTGGGGATGGTCTTGATGAGGTATGTACAGATCAAAAAACAAAGATCACTGCATCCAGTTCCATTATTTCATGGCAAATACATGGAGAAACAATGAAAGCAGTGACAGACTTTGTTTCCTTGGGCTCCAAAATCACTGCAGATAGTGACTGCAGCTGTGAAAAAAAAGACACTTGGTCCTTGGAAGAAAAGCTGTGAAAAACCTTGACAGCATACTAAAGTAAACATTACTTTACCAGTAAATATCTGTATAGTAAAAGCTATGGTTTTTCCAGAAGTCATGAGTGGATGTGAGAGTTGGACTATAAAGAAAGTTGAGTACCAAACAGCTGATGCTTTTGAACTGCAGTGTTGGAAAAGACTCTTGAGAGTCCCTTGGACTGCAAGGAGATCCAACCAGTTCATCCTAGAAGAATTCAGTCCTGAATATTCATTGGAAGGACAGATGCTAAAACTGAACCTCCATTAATTTGGCCAATTGATGGGTAGAACTGACTTATTATAAAATACCCCAATGCTGGGAAAGATTAAAGGCAGGAAGCAAAGAGGAAGACAGAAGACGAAGCTGTTGGGTGGAATCATCAACTTGATGAACATGAGTTTGAGCAAGCTCTGGGAATTGGTGATGGACAGGGAAGCATGGCATGCTGCACCCCATGTTATAGCAAAGAGTTGGACATGACTGAGAGACTGAACTGAACTGATGTACAGAGGACAATCAGGGAGCAGGCAGATGTCTTCAAGGAAGGAGGAAGGAACATTTCCTGGATAGCTGACAATTTTGGGTCAGCAAGCCATTTGAAGCTGGAGAAGCTGTACTGAAGCAATTCTATGCCACGTGGAGAGAATGGTAGGAGAAAGGCTGGGCGGCAGTGCTGGGATTTCCCAGAGAACAAGATCCTTGTTCTACTAAACTTTATCAATGCTCAAAGTTGTTAGGTGATTGGAAACATGAGTTTTGTTTTGGAAGTGGTAGAGCAATATTCAATGAAAGGACTGATGATGAAGATGAAGTTCCAACACTTAGGCCAATGATGTGAAGACCCAGCTCATTGGAAGAGACCCTGATGCTGGGAAGGATTGTGAACAGGAGAGGGAATAAAAGGATGAGATTGTAAGATGTCATCACCTACTCAGAGAACATGAGTTTGAGGAAACTATATGAAATAGTGAAAGACAGGGAGGCCTGTTTTGTTGCCGAACATGTAAGCACAAAGAGTCAGAAATGACTTAGCAACTGAATGATACCAATGAGGACACAGGGGCCAGTGAAGGCTCTGGTCCTGGTTGGAGTGGAGAAAGATTTAGTTGGAAGGGGAGGCTTCCCATTCTCTGGTGCAGGTCCTTGAATCCAAGGCAAGGAGCACAAGATTTTGAATGTGTTACCAAATATTGTTTTCTTAATAAAACAAAAAAACTGTTTTCTGCAGGAGTGAGAATTTGACTGAGTCTGTTCTCTAGATTTTACTGAGGGATGTGGAAGAGATCTGGAGTGGGCTAAGTCTGCAAAAATTAGGTGACCAGCTGCTGGAGGGCCAGGCTTATGGTAGACATTCTGCACTAGATGAAAAACAAATACAGAGGAAAAAGTGCCAATGTATCACATTGTATCAGCAGATCACTTCAATGGTGTTTTGGACCAAGCAAGAAATGCATGATCTGTGGTTTGCTTTTATCAATTCTTGTGGGTGGTTAGATGACTAAATGTTTGGTTATTTAATTTCATGTTGGAATTATGCTTGGGAAAAACACTAGATGAAGTCCAACATATTTCATCATTAAACAGCAAGCATAGGAAGTTACTAAGGCAACTATAGGTAATTTAAACATGAAGGGCCAAATGGGGAAAGATTCATTTAACAGGCTGAGATTGGACTTTACAGGTGGCCATTTTTGTTACTATGACAAGTAGCCATAAGAGCTACTTGTTGCTACGCTGGAGATGTGGGCAGTTGTAAAGAGATCAAGAGCCTTTAGGACTTTCCTTACAGTGTGACTTCTTGGGAGAAGTAGTTGACAAGGAAAGGCTGACTGGTAAGGCTGAGGAAGGGAGTAATCTGAGCCAGTAATCATTAGCTCTGGTGGGAGCCTAGACAACAGAAGCATCAGCTCAGTCAGAGTTCTGGGTCAGGGTTCCGAAATAGATGTCATTTGGCTTGAATCAATATTTAGCCTTGGGGATGGCAGACATAACCTCTACACAGAAGACTTCCTTCTCCCCAGGTGGCAGAATAATTCATATTTGTTCCAGACTGAGGAACCCAAAAAGCCCTCTCAGGGCCACTTGCTCTTTGCAGGCACACATGCAATCTAGAAAGTGGAATTATCATCATGGTGCCCATTTTCCAGATGAGAAAACTGAGGTTAAGAGACTTGATCAAGCTCACACAACTAAGCATGTGAAAAGCCAAGCACAACCCCAGGTAACAGTCCTCTAATTGTGTGTTTTTGCTCCACACCTACTGGGAGTGGTGAGTGGTGATCTGGAAACAATGCTTAGGCAGAAGCAAACAATATTCACGTTTAAATTGAAGAAAGTAAAGAAAACCACTAGAACATTCAGCTATGATCTAAATCAAATCCCTTATGATTATGTAGTGGAAATGAAAAATAAATTGAAGAGATTAGGTCTGTTAGCCTGAAGAACTATGGTTGGAGATTTATAACATTGTATGGGAGGTAGTCATCAAAGCCATCCTCAAGAAAAACAAATGTGAGAAGGCAAAGCGGTTGCCTGAGGAGCCCTTAAAAATAGCTGAGAAAATAAGAGAAGTGAAAGGCAAATGAGAAAGGGAAAGATATACCTAATGGAATGCAAACTTCCAGAGAATAGCAAGGAGAGATAAGAAAGTCTTCAGAGCTGAATAGTGCAAGAATTAGAGGAAAACAACAGAATTGTAAAGAGTATAGATCTCTTCAAGAAAAGTGGAGATACTAGAGGAACAATTCATGTGAAGATGGGTACAATAAAGGACATAAAGTCAAAGACCTAACAGAAGCAGATGAGATTAAGAAGAGGTGGCAAGAATGCACAGAAGAACTAGACAAAAATCTTCATAATGACCAGGATAGGGATGATGCTGGGGTCACTCACATAAAGCCAGGTATACTGGAGTATGAAGTCAAGTTGGCTTTAGGAAGCATCACTACAAGAAAAGCTAGGGAAGGTAATGAAATTCCAGCTGAGCTGTTTAAAACTCCTGAAGAATAAGTCTGAGTGAACTCCGGGAGTTAGTGATGGACAGGGATGCCTGGCGTGCTGCGATTCATGGGGTCGCAAAGAGTCAGACACGACTGAGCAACTGAACTGAACTGAAGGCTGTACAAGTGCTGCATTCAATATGTCAGCAAATTTGGAAAACTCAGCAGTGGCTACAGTGCTGGAAAAGGTCAATTTTCATTCCAATCCAAACGAAAGGCAATTCCAAAGAATGTTCAACCTATCATGCCATTGTGCTCATCTCACTTGCTAGCAAGGTAATGCTCAAAATCCTTCAAGCTAAGTTTCAACATTACATGAACTGAGAACTTCCAGATATACAAACTGGTTTGAAGAAACTGAGATCAAATTGCCAACATCCATTGGATCATAGAGAAAGCAAGGGAATCCCAGAAACACATTTCCATCTGCTTCACTGACTATACTAATGCCTTTCACTGTGTGGACCACAACAAACTGTGGAAAATTCTTAAGGAAATGGGAGTACCAGATCACCTCACCTTTCTCCTAACAAGTCTCTATGTAGATCAAAAAGCAGCAGTTAGACATGGAAAAGCTGAAAGATATAAAACTGGGAAAGGAGAATAACAAGGTATACATTATCACTCTGGTTATTTAACTTATTTATAGGATACATCATTCAACATGCTGGTCTGGATAAATCCCAAGCTGGAATCAAGACTGCTGGAAGAAGTATCAACATTCACAGATATGAAGAAGACGCCACTCTAATAGCAGAAAGCAAAGAACTAAAGACCAATTGATAAGCAGAGGAGATGAAAAAAGCTGGCTTAAAACTCAACATTCAAAAAACTATTCACAAAAAGACACTCAACATTCATGGCATCCAGTACCACCACTTCATGGCATATAGATGAGGGAAAAGTGGAAACAGTGGCAGATTTTATTTCCTTGGGCTCCAAAATCACTATGGACCTTGACTGCAGCCACAAAATTAAAACACGTGCTCCTTGGAAGGAAGAAAGGCTATGAAAAACCTGTACAGTGTATTAAAAAGCAGAGACTCATTTTGCTACAGAGGTCTGTAGTGTCACAGCTATGGTTTTTCCAGTAATCAGGTACAGATGTGATATCTAGACCATAAGAAATGGGGAATGCCAAAGAATTGAGCTCTCACACTGTGGTTCTTGAGAAGATTCTTGAGAGTCCCTTATACAACAAGGAGATCAAACCAGTCAATCTGAAAAGAAATCAACCTCTGACCACTGCTGTCTCAGCTGAGGCATCTACTGAGGGCCTCCAGGTGGAAAGAATGGATGCTTATACTGCAAAACTGCCTAACCATGGCAGCTCCAAGCAAACAGTTTGTAGCCCCACCCATGGAGGAAGCTCAGAAAGGCTGAAGGTCTGTGTACCCTGGGTCTTCCAATACATGCATTGCATTCTCCCCAGCAGCATTGGAGGCCATGGAAGGGGCATTCTGTACTATGGAGGAGAGGGATGGCTCAGATATCCACTGGGGCCATCACTTAGCCAGTAGGACTGGAAAGGACAGAGCAGGCATATTCGGTAGAGACCTGGTGACTGGGTGTGGGAACAAAAGGGAACCAGCTCTCCATGAAGTACGTCACCCAAAATCCCCTGGAGGACATGCCCAGTGATAAGATTATCTGAGATGGGATGAAGAGAGTCTATTTCATTACCCCTAATAATTCCTCTGAATGAGGAGGTGCCGGAGTTGGTGGGTCATCACAAACTCTTCCATGGCCTAGACTATCTCCCAGTCGCTTTCTTTGGTGTTGCCTCTCCCGAGCTTCAGTCATGTAGTTCTGGAGGGAATTGACAATCATGTGTTCTGCTGGGTCAGGGCCACAAGACCATGTAAAGCCAATCATAGGATCCCATGGCCCTGCCAGGATGGCTGATCTAGGGACTGCACATGTGATCTGAGATGGATCATTCAGAGAACACCCTCAAACTCTGATGTCTTCAATTTTTTCTTTTGTTATTGGAGATGCCTTCAGGATATAAAACCCTAGGGCAGATAGCTTGGACTCCCTCACTAGGTGTAGAAGCCTTAAGGAAGAAAGTTGTGAGGCTAAGACCATCAAAGAAGAGGGAAGGGAAAGAGGGAGTGTGTGAAATAGAGAACTGATGATTTCTGATTTCTTGGGTCCAGTCACAGAGATCTTTGTATTTGCTCTGAGTCTTGTGTCCTGGATTCCCAGAATCATTTCAATGAGTTGCCCCTTTCCTTGAAGCCAGTTGGAGGCGGGCTTCTCTCAACTGTGATTCAGACTTTGTTCTAAATCCTTCCCGATCATTGTACACCTCCCAGACACAAACAGAGGCACCCATTTGTTTCAGCACCATTCTTTATTGAGAACAGGGTGTGCAGACCACCAAATACAGTTCACCAGCAGCCTGGGCAGGAGTACCCTAAGTGTGATTTAGTGTTTGCTCGGAGCGGCCTTAGTGATCCTTAACCACTCCAAGCATTTATACTGCCTGTACCAGGCCAATCCTGTCATTTCCTCGACTGAAGACTGAGAAATACAACCTCAGGAAGACGTCACCCAGGATCCAGGTCTCTCTAGATGTCCTCACTGTGTTCTCTTTAAAGGTGGTATAGCAGTGGCCTCTAAAATCCTGGGGGAGTCAGAGACACACACCAGTCAGCCTGAGGCCTTATGTGCAACTCCCACAAATATCAGGAACCAGCACATTTCCTGGTTTTATTTCCCTCTTTTGGTAAGTATCAAGGGATTTTCTCCTTAGCAGGGGATATGAGAGTTCATCCACAACCAAAAAAGTCCAAGACATGAGGTTGCCATAAGGAAGGGTGTGGGGGAGGGAAAGACTGGGAGTTGGCGATACAGAGGAATGATAAACAACAAAGTCCTACTGAAGAGCATAAGGATATACATTAAATATCCAGTCATAAACCACATGAAAAAGAATAAGAAAAAGAATATATATTTCTGTATGTGTATAACTGAGTCACATTCCTGTGCAGCAGAACTTAAAGCAACACTGAAGATTAGCCATACTTCAATAAAATTTTTAGAAAAGAAAAAGAGTGTCCGTTGTTCTCCTCTATACCTGTTTCTTTCCTTCTGACTCCTGCTCTTGTTTTCTCTGCAGAGAATGCTGGTTCTCCTGCATTCCCACAATCCATACTTTATTTTTTAAAAAAACTTTTTGTTGTATTGGAGTATAGCTGATTAACAATATTGTGAGTTACAGGTGGACAGTAAATGGACTCAACCATATGTATAAATGTATCCTGGTCCCAAAACTACTCCTCCCATCCAGGTTGTCATATAATTGAGTGGAGTTCCCCATGCTACACAGTAACTCTCATGGTTGGTTGTCCATATTAAATAGAGCAGTGCCCACAACACGTTCTTAAAGACTTAACTTAGGAACTCTGGGAAGCCTCCTCTGGCCTGCACTCACCCTCTTTGGCCACTCCAGGCTTGGGTGGTTAATGTACTCTGGATCCCCATCCCCACCTGTCAGTCCGTAGCGCTCATCATCCCGAGTAAGTCCCATGCCCCAATGAAAAGCACCTTGGGATGCCTTCTGCATGGAATCCAGTGCAGTTTTGCCTAGAACCAAGCAACCCTCCATATGGTTCCACGATTTTACAGTTTTAGAATTCCTGAAATTCCCTCCCTTCCTCAAAGTATTCTTTGAACCCATCAGCCAGCTCTGAAATCCCACAGGGAGCTGACATGAAGTCTCCACCCTGTGCTGGGGCTAGGCAGTCACTGTGCACCCAGTCACATTAGCATCCAGCCTCCCCACAGAGGGGTCAGGTATCTCAACTCACAAAGGGTGCAGCCAGCCAGAGTTAGGGGAAGATGCATCTGAAAACTAGGGTGACCATGTAATTTATGATCCAAACAAGGAAAACTGCAAGAAGGGAAGGGAGACTGTTAACTCCTGTGGTAGGAGAGCACACTGGGAGTGTCCCCAGCCATTCTCCATGTCACATGACTTATTTCAAGGACCACTAGAGCTGACTTTCCATGTTCATCTATCTGAGGGTTCAGATTGAACTGAAGCTCTTTGAACACTGAGGACCTGAGTGTTCCCCTCTCCTTGTGACTCCCACCATGCCAGCATGGCGTGGTGTCTCCACATTTATTTCAGGATGATCAGTGTCTCAGACAGCCCTTTACTCTCAAATGGTTCCTCTTGTGGGAGGCTCTGGCCAGGCTCAGGGCTCAGCAGCTTCTGCAATAGTGCGAGATGGCCTGCAGAGGGCTGCCTCCTCCCAGCAGCAGCCCAAGGGTTCCTGCAAGTTCCTATTTAAAACAACCCCTCAGGGTTCTCCCCTCATCTTGAGCATGTAGGCTTGAGCTGGGACTGAGTAGTTGATGTCATTATGGTGAAGATAATAGAGGACAGGGTATTGACTGCAAAACATGAAACGTAGTGCTGTTAGAGAGAGAGAGAGAGAGAGAGGTTGGCCCTGGAGATTCTTCTTGTGTGTGGAGACTGGGAGTGACCCTGGGGCATGACCCTTCACCTCAGAACCCCGTGGCATGGCGCCAATGAGCTTCTGGATGTTATTGACCAGTCTTCTTGGGCCAAAGATCAGTAATGTCCCGGTATCCATAAGGGCCTCACAGCCACCAGAACAAACAAGAACCTTTCTTTTCATGGAGATGCTGAGAGACATTGTGACAAAGCAGGCATCAAGGTCTCCCCACAGATGCCCCCTTCCCGACTGTCTTCTAAACAGCCCTTTGTCTCTTGCCCTCCTTTCCTTTGCTCCCGACATGGCACCTTCCTTGACATTCTTGAATGCGGTACTTGAATATACCAGGCTCTTTTGCACCTTGACACAAGCTGGTCTTCCTTCCTAGAGGAGGCCTCTCCCTTTTGACTAGCAAATTTCTTCTCATCTTCCAGATTCCAGATTAATTTTCATGGTTTCATGGTTTCAGGGAAGTCTTTCTCCTGCTGCTTAACAGTCTCCTTTCTTGACAGTCTCTGTAGACACTTCCTCATGTCTAGCATGTACCAAAGTCACAATTCACTATGTGTGTGTCTCATTTCCTGTGCATCTGCCTTCTTAGATGTGAGGGCAAGTTTTATTCTCAATGCCTCCTTAAAGTGCCTGAAACACAGTGGATGCCCAAAGCTTGTCTGTTTAGTGAGTGAATGAAAACTGTGAAAATAATGAATGAGAAACATCCAGAGAGCTGTATCGTGTCGGGAACAAATAATGGGTCGATCGCAGAATGAAGATGGAGATTCACAAGGGCAGCAGATTCTCATAGTGGTGGGAGAGAGGGGCTCCTTTTGGAGAGGATGTCTGCCAGCACTGCTCCTACAACCAGCTCAGACCCTGAGACCCTGGCCAGGAAATACATGACTAGCCCACAGAAACTCCAAAGGACAGGTCAGCTTTTGTCTGAGGGTATCACACAGTATCCTATCAATTATGTATCTTGTCCTCAGGTCACTCCTGGATCCCACCTTCCTGATTCTCTGTTATAGCCCCTGCCCCATTGTGAGCCCATGAACGTGGGGTGTCTTTTTTATTAGTTGCTTTCACATCTTAAGATTTCAGTAAATCTCTCTTCACTGCTCAGTAGTCGTTCCCTTAGGAGACCAGATCTTCCCATTTGCTCAGGACTCTCCGTGTTTTTAAACTGACATTTATCTGTACTGAGATCTTCCTATGTCCCCGGTAGCCCTGGACAGTTGGTCATCTTATACCTCTGTTCAGGCTGGAGAAATTCTCCCTGAATCTCTGTTCACCACACTGTAGAGTCCTCTAACCGTGCTCCACACCTCACAGGGCAGTGGGTGCAATCCTCTCCCAGCTGCACAGACCCCTCTGGATCCTTTCCGTACTCTGGTCAGAGCCCTGGTCAGAAGGTCTAGGGATTATGAACACAGTAGTTGTTTGCATATCTATCTGCTTCTGTGTTTGTTTGTATATGTGTTTGTACGTGTGTTTGCATGTGTCTCTGTGAGTGCTTGTGTGTCTCTGACTAGCTATGCATGTTTATATGTGTCCCTGTGTATGTTTATATGTGTCTGCTTGTGTGTTTCTATGTGTCTGTGTGTCTGTCTGTGTCATTGAAGGTGGTGTATATGTCTGTGTGACTGTATGTCTGAGAATGTATTTGTGTGTGTCTGCCTGTGTCCATGTACAGTAGCTGGAGCATCACTTGGGCTGACCCTCAGAGGGAGAGGCTTACCGGTCCATGTGTACACTCCAGTCGCCTGCGTGTGAAAGGTTGTTGTTGAATCATGCAAAGATGCTGGGGTTCTTGGCCCCCAGAGGAGAAGAATTCAATCCGGGGCCAGAGAAGAGGCTTGATGGCTCAGAGCTTTTGTGTAATAAAGTTTTATTTAAGTATAAAGGAGATAGAGAACGCTTCTGACATAGGCATCAGAAGGGGGCAGAAAGAGTACCCCCCTGCTAGTCTTCAGCTGGATGTTATAGAGTCATTAGCAGTCTGTTAATGAAAGAAAGGAATGTCTCAAAACTTAGAATGGCACCAGGCCCCTCACCCATAAGATGCATTTTGGGATAATCTTGGCACCAAATGGTTCATCCTGGGCCATAAAATGATTAACTTGAATCTTGAAGGACAATCATCGTTCAAATAGTTTCATTTACATTGATTAGGGGAACGATAGTTGAGGATAACATACTGGTTTGTCAAGTAGTTTCTGAGCCAAGAGGCAGAACTGACAAAGTTTGGAGTAAATGCATAGTATATTAGCATAGCTTAAGATAAACATTTCCATAAAAAAAAGGCATTGGTTATCTCTAGGTTTGAGAATAGTTAACTTCAGGTGAAATCAGGTGTCATTATGGCAACAAACTATTTTAAGAGAAACAAACCTCCTTTTAAATTTGTATAGAGAAGGAAAAAATATCACTAGTCTGTTTCCTCCTGCTGCTTAAGAGAGATAAAAATGTCTGACACTTGCAGGCCATTTCCTCCATTTGGAGACCCCTGGCCTTCCTGCCTGTTACCCTCTCATTCCCCCCTTTTCTTTTAGGAGAATTATGTTGTCTAGGGAAAAGTGGCATCGTTCTTGTTCCATAACTGCTTCCGAGGTGAGAAGGGGCATTGTCCCTAAATTGGTGAGGCAACATATTCTCCTAATCCTCATATGGAGGATATCTGATCCAGGGTCCCCAAATAGTAGTTGGAGACAGCTGCAGCAGTAGCAGGAGTTTGAGCAACTGTTTGTAACTTAAAAGCTTTGATGCGGCTAGAAACAAATCCAGTTATACAGTTACAGATGCAGGGAGCAAACAAAACAATCAGAAGTATTGTAATTAAGATAGTTGTCCACCATGGGGAACTAGTTAACATCTCCCAAAGTGAGGCAATTGAGGTTTCAGGAGTAACCATGGCCCCAGTCATCTTGTTCATGTGTTTAGTAAAATGAGTAACATTTGTGCTCATGTCAGTTATATATGTACAGCATTGGTTATGGATAATGGCACACGTTCCTCCTTGCACAGCTGTCAGAATATCTAAAGCCAATCTGTTTTGTAAAACCACCTTTCTAATTTGTGCTTGTTCAGCATTAAGAGCTGAAATAGCCTTTTGAGAATCTTGTAATGCCTGTTGAGTAAAATTAGTCGAAGCATCCACTCGTAGCATAACATCTGCAGTTCCCAAAGAGGGAACACAGACTGCAGCCAAATAATCGTACCAGTGAAATACAGACCTTGCCCACTGAGTCTTAAGGTGGGGTAAATTAGCAGGCTTTTCTGGAAGCTCTGAAAATATAATGCCGTGAGTAAAGGCTAGACCCAAGGTCATCCTCCTATCCAACCAGGGGGAAGCCAGGCCCATAGGTAAGAGCCGCATATCCAATAAGTCCCGTTTGGAGCAAGCCAGTGTGGCTGAGATATCCAGTCCCAATTAGTGCCTGGCCAGACAAAGGGAGGACCTGAACTGGGGTTGGAAAACATGGGAATGATTATCTTGCATATTTCCTGAGGCAAAAATCCCAATTGTTTCCAATCATTGTAATTATGTTGTTGGCTAACTTTTGGAGATGGCTCTGTTTGTTCCCTGCATATAAGGGCAGTAGATATTAAGCATTCTTTTTCAGGAGTTAGCCATATAACCTCATCCCATATTTGATAAACGTCAGGTAAAAAACCATTAGATCCAGACTTATTTGTCTTATGCATAGCAAAATAGTCATTGAACTGAGACAATGTATCATCAAAATTAAAAGTCATATTATGTCCATAGTTAAAGTGCAGAGTGTTGCACCAGTCCATTTTAGGTTTGGTAGATATCATCAGATGAAGAAAAGGCATCACATGTGATTGTCGTCGAAGGTATTCACTGACTTGGAGAAAATCTTTTCTTTGAAGTGGAGATGTCCACCATGGAAGTCTTCCACTGATGAAGAGGGGCGTGTTCCACAGACCCAGCGGTTAGACCGATTGTGGAATGCAGCATAGGAGTGAGCCCAGGACAGGAAGGCATTGTCTTGAGGATCCAATGGCAGACTCAGGATATTTGGAGTCAGCAGAAGTAAGCTCACATAGGTTATCAGGCCCATCTGAAAAGTACAAAGTCAGAGCATAGAAAGTAAAGACATAAAAAGATGTCACTTAGTTTTGGTCAGGGTGCCACCTCTTGAGTGTGATGTACCCACGAATCAATTCCTGGCACTTTGACAGCTGTGGGAGAAGAAAGAATAACCTGGTAAGGGCCTTCCCAGAGGGGCTCGAGTGCTGGCGAAGGAATGAAACACCAACACTGCAGAGTGGTTTGAATCTTTGTATTTTAACTCCTTGCTTTTTGCAGTTGCTTTATTTTATATCCTTTGCACAACAATCTACAGGGCAAGTTGCCGAGCACTATGATTTAGTGACTATACAGTGAGCAGGCGCAGGGCGAGATAACCTTTACCTTGACTTATTTATTGCAGCTAAGACTTTGTTTTGGGGAACTTCTTTATCAACTTAGAATCCGTTTTGTCCCTGGGTCTGTTCCTTTTGAGGAATCAGAGAAACATCTTTGTGTGCAAGGAATGTTTTTTTCCCATGGGAACAAACAGGCTTTTTAGCTGAACATCTCGTTTGCAAGAATGTTCAGCCCTGGTTGAGAGTCTCGTTTGCAAGCACTTCTCAACCTTTTTTATACCTTGTTCCCTACACTCGAGGGATGGGCCCCCAGATCCCAGTGTTTTTATGAGGAGCTCAGTTCCTGGCTCAAATAGAGGCTTGCTTGACTCAGAGGCAGGGTCAGGAGCCATCTCCCGGAGTTCTGTTAATGCCTGTTGAAAAGCTGAGAGCTGAGTTACATAACTAGTTAATTCCAAGGCTTCAGGGTCTATAACAATCTCTGTGCATAAGAAAGGCCTTCCATAAATACATTCAAAGGGGGACAGTCCCTCCTTTTGGGGGGGCATTTCGAGCCCTCATTAAAGTTATGGGTAGGACATTAATCCAATTGTCCTGCATCTCTTGAGTTAATTTGCGCAAATGTCTTTTGATAATGTCATAGCTTTTTTGACCTTTCCTGAGGATTGGTGTCTCCAGGAACAGTGTAAGTGATATTCTATTCCTAGAGCTTTAGATACCCCTGAGTTACAGCAGCTTTAAAGGCGGAGCCATTGTCACTCTGAAGGCTCCGTGGCAGCCCAAACCTGGGGATAATTTCATGGATTAAAATCTTTATAACCTCCTTACCCTGTTCACTATGACAGGGGAAAGCCTCAATCCATCCAGTAAAAGTATCTACCCAAACTTGTAAGCAAGAGTATCCATTAGCTTTTAGCATATGAGTAAAATCAATTTCCCAGTCCTCTCCAGGATACTTCCCACTTTGTTGTAATCCAGATTTTGCTAGCTTTTCAGTCTTTGGGTTATTTTTCTGACAAACTTCACACCTTTTGATAATATTCTTTAAAGTTTTCATTACATTTTTACCTTCAAATAAACGAGAAGCCATTTGGTAAGTACTCTCTGCACCCAAATGAAAAACTCTGATGTATAAATTTTCCACTGAGCATTTTCAGCAATTGTTAATCGTCCACCCTCGGACTGTAACCATTCTTTATCAGTAATCTTTGCTCCTCGTTTCTCATATCTTTCTAATTCTTCCTCAGTATATTGTGGTGTTTCCTGTTCCACAGGACCTGTCCACATCAAAGACATCTACACTTCAGGTGTTTCATAAAGTGCTGCTTTTCTGTCTTGACAGTCAGCCAGCTGATTACCTTCAGCTACTTTACTCCCATCCCTGCTGTGCCCCTTGCAATGCATAACAGCTACTTCTTTAGGACAATATACAGCAGTTAAAAGTCTCTCAATCTCTCTGAAAAGCTTAATAGGTTCTCCTGTTGCTGTTGTTCTTTTCATATTGCAGCATGAGCATGTAAAGTCAAATAAGCATACTTAGAATCCGTGTAGATATTTACCCGCTGCCCTTTCCTTAACTCTAGAGCTCAGGTCAGAGCCACAAGCTCTGCCAACTGAGCACTGGTTCCCTGGGGGAGAGATTTTGCTTCCAAAACCTGTTTTGCAGTCACCACAGTGTAACCTGCTTTATGCTTTCCATCCCGAACGAGAGAACGGCCATCTGTAAATATTTCCATGTCAGGATTGTCTAATGGGGTATCCATTAGATGTTCCCAAGCTGCATTGTTTAAAGTTAGGAATTGAGAACAATCGTGATCAGGTGTTTCATTTTCCTTCTCAGGAAGGAAAGTGGCAGGATTTAAATTTCCACCAACTTTAAGCTTAGTTACAGGTCTTTCTAACAACAATGACTGATATTTAAGAAGTCTGTCATCCAAATATTAACCTTAGAATTTAAGATTCCACTCACATCATGAGAAGTCAATACAGTAAGGTTTCATCCATTAATAATTTTTAAAGCTTCAGGTGCTAATAAAGCCACTGCCCCAATTACTCTTAGGCAGTGGGGCCACACAAGTGAAATTACATCTAATTCTCTGCTTAGATAGGCAATAGGTTGCTGGTGAGGCCCTCAGGGTTGTGTCAAAACTCCCAAGGCCATACCTTTTCTTTCAGTGACAAACAAATTAAATTCTGACCACGTGGGCAAGCTCAGAGCTGGGGGTTGCAGGAGAGCAGTCTGAAGAACCTTAAAAGCCTTTTCAGTTTCTGGAGACCAAACCAATTTGTCAGTTTGGGCCTGCTCAGTTTCAGCTATAAGTCTATATAAAGGCCGGGCATGTTCCCCATAACCTGGAATCCAAATGCAACAGTAAACTGTGACTCCCCAAAATCCTCTCAATTGTCTTAAAGTCATAGGTAGGAGATGATTTAGTATAGGCTTAATTCTCTCAAGGCCTATGGCCCTAGTCCCTTCTGATATGATTAAGCCCAGATATCTAACCGATTGTTGACAAAGCTGAGCCTTTTCTCTTGATGCCTTGTAACCACAGCCTGCCAGAAACTTTAAGAAATCTTCTGAAGCTTGGGAACAAGCTTCCTCTGTCTCACCGCAGAGCAAAATATCATCTACATATTGTAACACCACCGCTTCAGAGCTATTAACTGAGAAGCTGGCTTCGTAGGCTCTTCAAACGCAAATAGAAATTGACTTTCTTCTGCCAAAGGCACTGAATAGAAGGTATCTTTCAAATCAATTGCTGAGAAATATTTGGCTCGTTCAGGAACTCAGACAATATAGTATAAGACTAGGCACCACAGGATGTAAAGGAACTACAGCCTCATTTATCATACGTCAATCTTGAACTAGTCTTCATTTACCATTTGATTTCTTTATACCCAGATTGAGTGTTGCAAGGACAGTTACAGGGAATTAATAGTCCCTGCTCCTTTAAATTTTTGATGATGGGTTTTAACCCTTTCTTAACCTCAGGTTTCAGTGGATACTGCTTCTTATGTGGAAATAAGTGTTGGTCTTTGAGCTTGACAACTACAGGAATAGCATTTTGTGCTCGACCCACAGATTTTTCCATCAGCCCATACTCTAGGGTTTATATTTTGTTCAATTAAAGGGAGAGAAAGGGAGGGCTCCATATTCATGAAAACAGAGGCATGGACTTTGCTCAGTATATCCCTCTCCAAAATGGGTGAGGGAGATTCTGGCGCAATCAGAAACTTGTGTGAAAACAGCACAGAATCCCAGTCTCAAGATAAAGAATAATTGAAACAATACCTTTTGGTTCGTCCAGACAGTCCCATTATGGAAGTGGATTGGGAAGAAAGTGGACCAGGGGTTTCAGTAAGCACAAAGTAAGTTGCCCCAGTATCTAAAAGGAAATCAACGGATTGGCCCCCACAATTATTAATACTAGGAGTTCCTCAGGTGTAATTAGGATGGGAGCTTGTTTGGGGACCCCCAGGCACCTTCAGTCCTGATTGTCTTGAGAGTCTGATCCCGGAGACCTATGCCTCAGGGGGCAGTCTCTCTTCCAGTGTGGTCCTTTCAGACTGGACATGGAGCTGGGGATGGCTTAGATGCCTGAGGGCAATCCCACTTGAGGTGCCCCTCCTTTCCACAGTAATAGCAAGCCCATCCCTTTTCACCTGGGTTCCTCTGGACATCTTTCTCAGGCTGTTTAAGAGAGTTTTTCACAGCCATTGCAAAGGCTTCTGCCTTTTCCTTTGTCTTTTTTTGCCTTTCTTTCTTTTCCTCATATTCCCTACCATAATAGACTGTCTGAGCCAGTTGTAACAGAGTATCTAAAGACTGATTTGGTCCATACGCCCGTTTTAATAGCTTACGGCAGATATCTGGAGCCGACTGAGTGAGAAATCTGTCCTTTAAGAACACTTTTCCCTTGTTTCTTACAGAACCGGTCTAATTGTAAAACAGTATTGTACTTAATAGACCCTCCAACTGGCCAGCATTCACTGTCCTCCAGTGGATACTGCAGCCATGTAGTATCATATAGGAAGACCAGGTGTGTCTTCTTTAAGCCCTGGGGATCAGTTTAAGCCCAGTTTTTCAGGATACAGTTCAAAGGAGTGAAGATGGAATTGTTAGCTCCCATCTACAAGAGAGAAAAAAGTGACCAGTGCCATTTTTTACCGGAGGCGTCCCTCCCTGCTCTAGATGGGGGTGTAGACAGACTTTACACCAAAAGTTTTTCCTTCCTTGTCGGACTTATTCTGTCCCTTACCGACTCAGGTGCCATCCTCATCCCTCCCAGTTCTACCACAGAGATGGGGTGGGGATGTACCAGGGGTAGACCTGATAGGATCCCTACCTGACGTCCAGCTCTTCGCCATTAACCTTGCTTGCCTCTGATGCCACCCGGGGTGCAATCAGAGTAACCTTCCAGAATGCCTTCCAAGCTAAGACCGCTGGGGAAAACATTCATCACCTGAGTGCCTATACACGACCCTGAGTATATTCTTGACCACAATAAGACTGATGCAGCGGATGTATGCCCTCTTTGATGCCCCAAATAGACTTTGGAGATTCAAAGGACTTGAGAGAATTACAATCACCCTTATATTTTGTAGGGACTTTGGTTTATGAATCTGGTTGGAGAAAAAGGACAGAAACAAGGACAAGGCTGGACATCTCTGGGTCCCAGCTGACTGTGAGTTCCAGCCACCAGGCTTCACAGTCAGGTGTTGGTGTTATTCACAAGCCACCTTTGAAGAAGCAAAAGAGGAAAGAGTTTTTGGGCAGAGAGCAGTGTGGTCAAAGGGCCATTGGAATCACATGGGGCAAGATGAAAGAAGAGTGATTACTTATTTCTTTGCTCTATCAATTCCTTGGTGTTTCTACTCCTGGCACAAGTACATGGAGATAGTCAGAGGCATTGGTGGTGCCCCTGGTACCTGATGCTCCTGGTGATAACCAGTTTGTGTACATGTCCCTGAGTCCAGAGCATATTCAGCCTCGTGATAGCCCCAGGTTCTCCCTTCTTGGGAATGCTGACATGCTGCATTGCTTCTAACTCATAACTGAAGCATGGGATAAGGTCATGGTGGTTACCCTCCATGAGGTGGTTGACCTAGGCCAAGTTCCAAGCATGGAAGGAAGGTTAGCAGTGGAAGGGTAGCCATTTATTAGGCTTGGTTACCTTGGTCCTTAGCACGGTTACTTCCCACATATAGCATGTTTTTCTCCCAGCTTTTTGCATGGCCGTGTCCTTCTCAACATTTACCATCATCTCAAATGAGTCTCTCTCAGGCTTGCTTTCCCTGGCCACTGCACTCTCACAAGCACAGACCCTGATCCAAAAAGTGACTAGATACATCCCTCCATCAAAACAATAATTATAGTTACCAAAGTGAAAAAGTGGGAGACATAAAAATTGAGAGTTTGAGACTAATATATGTATACACCTTTATTTAATAGATAATCAACAAAGACCTACTGTACAGCACAAGAATTCTGCTCAATAGTCTGTAATATCCTGTATGGGAAAAGAATCTAAGAAACAATGGGTACATGTGTATGTATAAGGGAATTAATTTCCCATACAACTAATATTAATACTATGCTGTAAATCAACTAAACTCCTATATAAATTAAACCCTGAAATTGTTTTAAAAAATGCTTACATGTAGAGACCCATGGATTTCTTTCAACTCGCAGGATTTCAGATATGATGCTGGAGATGGCTGACTGAGTGCAGAAATCCAGACATTATCTGGGGTTGCATTTTCCTGAGCTTTGGTATCTTTTGCTTCTAGTATCACCTTTGATTTGTCTTTGGAGGATCTAACACAAGGGCTTGGAGACACCAGCTGGGTGTTAGTTGAAGGATGAGAGGGAGGCACTAGTGGGAGAGTGAAATGCCAGCTCCCTAGCCTTGGGTGGGGGCACGTTTGAGGCACAACTTATATTCCAAGTTCCCTGTGAAAACAGGCGTAGCTTTCCTCTCCATGACTTGCATGATATCAGACTCAGACTGTCTGAACCTTTTTCATGTCCTGCTTCCCCTGAGAGAATTCTCTGGGAGATAGATTATACACACACACACACACACACACATACACACACACACATAGTTTAATTTTGGCTGCACTAGGTCAGCATTGCTGCTCTGGACTTCTCTATTTGCAGCGAGCAGGGGCTACTCTGTAATTTCAGTACACTGGCTTTTCAATCCTGTGCTTCTCTTGATGTAGATCACAGGCTCTAGGGCACTCAGGCCCAGCAGTTGTGGCCCACCAGCTTAGTTGGGCCATTTGCAATCTTCCAAAACCAGGGCATTTGCAATTTGGGCATTTGCAATCTTCCCAAACCAGGACTAAAACACATATCTTAAGCACTGGATCAAAAGGGAAAACACTCTGGAAGGAATTTGAAATAAATCACTTTTACATGAAACTTGGCACCATGGCCTATTTATGAGGAGAAAGATAGAGGATTGTCCCTGCTTCAAGCAACCTCCTGAGATCAGGACTGATTGAGGCTCTCCTCCCCAGGGTTCCTACAGGATCTTGAAGCTCTCCT
Organism: Ovis aries; assembly: GCF_016772045.2. Taxonomy (NCBI): domain Eukaryota; kingdom Metazoa; phylum Chordata; class Mammalia; order Artiodactyla; family Bovidae; genus Ovis; species Ovis aries. The sequence continues at coordinate 35,749,233 of NC_056074.1, forward strand.
GCCATGTGGCATTGTTATCACTTTAGTTTCTAAATCCCACACTAGAGCACAGCTTCCAGAGGGCAGGACTGTCACTTGGCTCACTTCTAAGTATATGTCAGTAGATATCATCTCATTCAGACCCTAATGTCAAGACAAGGCTAATACAAAGATCAGTTATTATGAGTATTAGGTTACAGGTTCAACAACTGTAATCAAACCCTAAATAACATTATCTTAAATACAATACAATTTCAATTCTCTGTCATATAATGTTAGTGCAGGTCTCTCGACAGAGATGAGGGCCCACTTCTTTCTTGTCACATCCTCCACTTGTGCTACTTACCTCTGGTCTAACATGGCTGCTCCAGCTCCTGTCATTACATCTGCATTCCATGTAGTGGGACAGAAAAGAATACTTCCATTTGGAATGGAGATATCACCTCTACTCAAATTCCATGAGCTGAAGTATCTTCCATGTTCATGGCAAATCTGGGAGTGGTGGGTACACAGAAAGGCAGAGGAATGTGATCCTACTACAGAACATTCATGATAAGTAACAAGGCCCACGTCCCTTCATTCATATCCCTGTATTCATTCTTCTTTGTTTCTCCCCACAGAGCTCTCGGTCTGTTTTTGCCTGCAGATATGGATGCGGATGAGGTTATAAGAGCGGACATGGCCCAGGCTGTAAAATATGGAGAAAACAAGAATAAAGAAGATAAGAAAGTATAAAAATTCAAAATCTAAAGGAAATATGCATATAATCATAATTTTGCATTTACACAATTTAGGTATAATGGTTGATGAATCAATTTATAAAATAAAAAATTAGAGAAATGTAAAACATAAATATATTCACTAAACCCAACAAAATAATAAGGCTATATCACATTAAATACATAGTACGGGGGTCCAGCCCCTGATGGATCCAGGATATCTTCAGGGGGATGGCATAGGCAAGTGAAATTTATTTATTTAGAGATATAGAAGGAGATAAAGAAAGAATTTTGCAGTTAAGAGGAGAGAGGAGAGAAAGAGGCTGATATTCCTTGGTTTACACAGAAGGCCAATAAAGCCTCAGACAAGAGACTTGCACTGTTCACATAGGCCGCAGGCGCCCTCTCGAATAGTGGAAGGTGTCCCCACCTTGGGCACCTTCTCGAGTGGGTCTTAGAAGCCCAGGCAGGTAGAACTCAGAGGGCCCCTGCGCTCCAGGGAATTAGCCTGAAAAAGAGATAAAGTGAGAAATAAAGTACGACATGGGGAGGCCAAGCATTGGTGCAAGACCCACAACTTTATTTTCAAAGGGACTTATATACCCTTAGTTGTACATAGAGAATAATGGAAAATACAAAGTCATGCAGGGTCAACAGACCTGACCCTTATCGAGACCAGACGTTCTTTCTGTATGCCTATCTGTACACACAGGTCTTAGGTGATTTACATAATCTTCTGGCCAGGAGGCCTATTAGCATTTTATGACCCTTTTCTGATAAGGGTCCATCAACCAGAAAACTTATTTTCCCTAAAAGTGTTATTCTTTCTAAAGTCTGGCACCACTCTCAGAAAGCACTAAATAAAGTTACATTCCTATAGGGCAAAGGTGTAGTGAGCTATAACAAGGAAAGAATTTATTAACTCAAAGTTTAATGTTGTTAATATCAAGGCCACTACTTACATTTCAATTATATTAGTTAATGCACTCCTAGGTATACAACGAAAGATATGAAAACTTGGCGGCAAGCATTGGCTCAACAATGAAACACTTTATGAGTTCTATTCTAATGATTTTTATCCTCGAAAGGCTCTACATTCCTAGAATGTTTTCAGCTTCCCATGCCTCTCACGGTTGGGAAGGTTGTAAACGATCACATACGTAGTTGTGATTATAGTTCTTTCCATTGTGTAGTAGTTCTTCTTCTCTATTTCTAGAGTTGGGGCAATTGTAGAACTCACCTTGCTTGCTCCCTGTCTCAGGAATCCATTCTCTGCTGTCTGAGATTTGATGTAAAAAACTTCTCTTTCATTTATCTCTTCTACATTCAAGTTGTTTGAGACAGGAGGATAAATGTGTCCTTTGCTCCTCTATGTAGACCAAAATGGAGATACCCCTGCAATCAGAACTTTCTGAATGCATTGTGAATGCTAGGCAGTGACTCCTGTGCATGGGTGCAGACTAACGAGGGATATTTGTTGGGGCTTTGGGGAGCCTCATCTTGCTGGAGAAACATGAAAATTACCATTAGCATTTCCTATGGGGTATGTTCTGTTCAGTTCAGTCGCTCAGTCATGGCCCACTCTTTGCAACCCCATGGACTGCAGCACTCCAGGCTTCTCGGTCCTTAACCAACTCTTGGATCTTGCTCAAACACATGCCATTGAGTCGGTGATGCCATCCAACCATCTCACCCTCTGTCATCCTCTTTTCCTCCTGCCTTCAATCTTTCCCAGTAATAGGGTTTTTCTAATGAATAAGTTCTTCATATCAGTTGGCCAAATATTGGAGTTTCAGCTTCAGCATCAGTCCTTCCAATGAGTATTCAGGATTGATTTCCTTTAACATGGACTTAGATCTCCTTGTAGTCCAAGGGACTCTCAAGAGTCTTGTCCAACACCACAGTTCAGAACCTTCAATTCTTCATTACTCACCATTCTTTATGTCCCAGCTGTCACATCCATACATGACAACTGGAAAAATCATAGCTTTGATTATACTGAACTTTTTCAGCAAAGCAATGTCTCTGCTTTTAAAAATGATGCTAGGCTTCTCATACATTTTCTTCAAACAAGCAAGCATCTTTTAATTTCATGGCTAAAGTCATCATCTGCCATGATTTTGGAGCCCCCCAAAATAAAGTCTCTCACTGTTTCCACTATTTCCCCGTCTATTTACCATGAAGCGATGGGACCAAATGCCATGATCTTCATTTTCTGAATGTGGAGTTTAAGCCAGATGTTTCACTCTCTTCTTTCACTTTCATCAAGAGGCTCTTTAGTATCTCTTCACTTTCTGCCATGAGGGTGATATCATCTGTATATCTGAGGTTATTGATATTTCTCCCAATAACCATGATTCCAGCTTGTGCTTAATCCAGTTGGGCATTTCACATGATGTACTCAGCATATAATTTAAATAAGCAGGGTGACAATATACAGCCTTTAATTACTCATGTCCTGATTTGGAACCAGTCTGCTGTTCCATGTTCAGTTCTAACTGTTGCTTCTTAACCGGCATACAGATTTCTCAGAAGGCAGGTAAGATGGTCTGGTATTCCAATGTCAGTAAGTTTTCCACAGTTTGTTGTGATCCATACTGTCAAAGGCTTTTGCATGGTCAATAAAGCAGAAGTAGGTATATTTGCCGACTAAGGTCCGTCTAGTCAAGGCTATGGTTTTTCCAGTTGTCATGTATGGATGTGAGACTTGGACTGTGAAGAAGGCTGAGTGCCAAAGAAGTGATGCTTTTGAACTGTGGTATTGGAGAAGACTCTTGAGAGTCCCTTGGACTGCAAGAAGATCCAACCAGTCCATTCTGAAGGAGATCAGCCCTGGGATTTCTTTGGAACGAATGATGCTAAAGCTGAAGCTCCAGTACTTTGGCCACCTCATGTGAAGAGTTGATTCATTGGAAAAGACTCTGATACTGGGAGGGATTGGGGGCAGGAGAAGAATGGGACGACAGAGAATGAGATGGCTGGATGGCATTACTGACTCGATGGACGTGAGTCTGAGTGAACTCCGGAAGCTGGTGATGGACAGGGAGGCCTGGAGTGCTGGGATTCATGGGGTCTCAAACACGGACACGACTGAGCTTAACCAACCACCATTACTTTGGGCAATTGATGTGTAGAACTAACTCATTATAAAAGACCCCGATGCTGGGAAAAATTAAAGGCAGGAGGCAAAGGGGAAGATGAAGGCAATATTGTTGGGTGTCATCATCAACTTGATGAACATGAGTTTGAGCAAGCTCTGGGAGTTGGTGATGGACAGGGAAGCATGGCATGCTGCACCCCATGATATAGCAAAGAGTTGGACATGACTGAGAGACTGAACTGAACTGATGTACAGAGGACAATCAGGGATCAGGCAGAAGTCTTTAAGGAAGGAGGAAGGAAGAATTCCTGGATAACTGACAATTTTGGGTCAGCAGGCCATTTGAAGCTGTAGAAGTTCTAGGGAAGCAATTCTATGCCAGGTGGAGAAAATGGTAAGAGAAAGGCAGGGTGGCAGTGCTGGGATTTCCCAGAGGACAAGATCCCTGTTCTACTAAACTTTATCAGTGGTCAATATTGTTAGGTGTTTGGAAACATGAGTTTTTGTTTTGGAAGTGGTAGAGCAATAGTCAATGGAAGAACTGATGCTGAAGATGAAGCTCCAACACTTAGGCCAATGATGTGAAGACCCAGCTCATTGGAAGAGACCCTGATCCTGGGAAAGATTGTGGGCAGAAGGAGAGGGAATAAAAGAATGAGATTGTGAGATGGCATCAACGACTCAAAGGACATGACTTTGAAGAAACTCCACGAAATAGTGAAAGACAAGGAAGCCTGCTTTGTTGCCGAACATGTATCACAAAGAGTCAGACGTGAATTAGCAACTGAACAGTATGAATGAGGATACAGAGTCCACTGAAGGCTCTGGTCCTGGTTGGAGTGGAGAAAGATTTAAGTGGAAGGGGAGGCTTCCCATCCTCTGGCACAGGTCCTTGAATCCAAGGCAAGGAGCACAAAATTTTGAATGTGTTACCAAACATTGTTTTCTAAAAAAAACAAAAAACAAAAAAACTGTTTTCTGCAGGAGAGAGCTTTGACTGAGTTTCTTCTCTGGATTTTACTGAGGAATTTAAAAAGGATCAGGGTCTGGCTGAGACTGCAAAGAGCAGGTGACCAGCTGCTGGAGGGCGAGGCTTGTGGTAGACATTTGGCACTAAGCGGAAAATGAATCCAGAAAAAGTGTCCCTTCTGGCGTGTACATGCCAATGTATCATATTATTTCAGCAGATCACTTTAATGTTGTTTTGGGGCAAGCTAGAAATGTAGGATGGGTGGTTAGCTTTTCTCCTTTCCTGTTGGTATTTAGATGACTAAATGTCTGGTTACTTCATTGCATGGTTGAAATCATGCTTGGGAAAGAAAACTAGATCAGCTCCACACATATTTCATCCTTAAACAGCAATCATAGGAAGGTTTCTAAGGCAACGGTAGGTAATTTAAACATGGGGGGACAAATGGGTGAGAGGGTAACAGGCAGGAAGGCCAGGGGTCTCCAAATGGAGGAAATAGCCTGCAAGTGTCAGACATTTTTGTCTCTCTTAAGCAGCAGGAGGAAACAAACTAGCCGTATTTTTTCCTTCTCTATACAAATTTAAAAGGGGGTTTCTCTTAAAATACTCTGTTGCCATAATGACACCTAATTTCACCTGAATTTAACTATTCTCAAACCTAGAGATAACCAATGCCTTTTTCTTATGGAAATGTTTATCTTAAGCTATGCTAATGTACTATGCATTTGTTCCAAACTCTGTTAGTTCTGCCTTTTGGCTCAGAACCTACTTGACAAACAAGTATGTTATACTCAGATATTGTTCCTCTAATCTATGTAAATGAAACTATTTGTATGGTGATCTGCCCTTCTTCAAGATTCAAGTTAATCATTTTATGGGCCAAGATGAACCATTTGGTGCCAAGATTATCACAGAATGCATCTTATGGGTGAGGGGCCTGGTGCCATTCTGAGTTTTAAGACATTCTTTTCTTTTATTAACAGACTGCTAGTGACTATATAACAACCAGCTGAAGACTAGCAGGCGGGCACTCTTTATGCCCCCTTCTGATGCCTATGTCAGAAGCTTTCTCTATCTCCTTTATGCTTTAATAAAACTTTTTATTACACAAAAGCTCTGAGCCATCAAGCCTCGTCTCTGGCCCCAGATTGAATTCTTCTCCTTCGGAGCCAAGAATCCTAGCATCGTGGTTCAACAACCTTTCATGGGGACACTTTCATTTAACAGGCTGAGATTGGACTATGCCTGTTGCTATGAAAAGAAGCCATCACAGCTACTTGTTCCTATGCTGGAGATGTGGGAAAGGGAAAAGAGACCAAAAGCCTTACAACTCGCCTTGCAGTGTGATTTCAGACTAGAAGTAGTTAACAAAGAAAGGCTGACTGGTAAGGTTGAGGATGGGAGTAATCTGAGCAAGTAATCATTAGCTCTTGTGGGAGCCCAGAAAACAGAAGCATCAGCTCAGTCAGAGTTCTGTGTCATGGTTCAGAGATAGATGTCATTTGGCTTGAATCAGTATTTAGCCTTGGGGATGGCAGCCGTAACCTCTAAATAGAAGATTTCCTTCTCCCCAGGTGGCAGAATAATTCATATTTGTTCCAGACTCAGGAACCCAGAAAGCCCTCTTGGGGCCACTTGTTCTTAGCAGGCACACATGCAATCTAAAAGGTGGAACTATCATCATGATGCCCATTTTCCAGATGAGAAAACTGAGGTTAAGGGACTTTATCAAGCTCACACAGCCAAGTACATGAAAGGGCAAGCACAAACCCAGGTAACAGTCCTCAAATTGTGTGTTTTTGCTCCACACCCACTGGGAGTGGTGGGTGGTCATCTGGCACCAATGCTTATGCAGAAGCAAGAAGTATTCAGGCTTAAATTGAAGTAAGTAAGGAAAACCAATAGAACATTCAGCCGTGACCTAAATCAAATCCCTTATGATTTTATAGTGGAGATGAAAAATAGATTCAAGGGATTAGGTCTGGAAGCCTGAAGAACTAGGATGGAGGTTTGTTACACTACACGGGAGGTGGTTACCACAATCATCCCCAGGAAAAACAAATGAGAGAAGGAAAAGGGGTTGCCTGAGGAGGCCTTAAAAACAGCTGAGAAAATAAGAGAAGTAAAAGGTAAAGGAGAAAGGGAAAGATATACTCAATGGAATGCAGACTTCCAGTGAATAGCAAGGAGAGATAAGAAAGGCTTCATAAGTGCACACGGCAAAAATAAGAGGAAAATAATAGAATTGTAAAGAATATAGATCGCTTCAGGAAAATTGGACCTACCAGAGGAACACTTAATGCAAGAATGGGCACAATAAAGGACAGAAAAGTCATAGACATAACAGAAGCAGATGAGATTAAGAAGAGGTAGCAAGAATGCACAGAACTGTACAAAAATGGTCATTATGACTGGGATAAGGATGATGCTTGGGTCACTCATGTAAAGCCAAATATACTGGAGTATGAAGTCAAGTGGGCCTTAGGAAGCATCACTACAAACAATGATAGGAGAGGTGATGGAATTCCAGCTGAGCTATTTAAAAATCCTAAAGAATGAGGCTGTAAAAGTAATGCATTCAATATGTCAGCAAATTTGGAAAACTCAGCAGTGGCCACAGTGCTGGAAAAGGTCAGTTTTCATTCCAATCCAAATGAAAGGCAATTCCAAAGAAAGTTCAACCTATCATGCAATTGCTCTCATCTCACTTGCTAACCAAGTAATGCTCAAAATCCTTCAAATTAAGCTTCAGTGCTACATGAAATGAGCTCTTCGAGATGTACAAACTGGTTTGAGGAACCTGAGATCAAATTTCAACATCCATTGGATCATAGAGAAAACAAGGGAATCCCAGAAAACATTTCCATCTGCTTAACTGACTATGCAGTACTTGGATGCAGTCTCTAAAACGACAGAATGATCTCTGTTCGTCTCCAAGGCAAACCATTCAATATCGCAGTTGTCCAAGTCTATGCCCCAACCAGTAATGCTAAAGAGGCTGAAGCTGACCGGTTTTATGAAGACCCACAAGACCTTTTAGAACTAACACCCAAAAAAGATGTCCTTTTCATTATAGGGGACTGGAATGCAAAAGTAGGAAGTCAAGAAACACCTGGAGTAACAGGCAAATTTGGCCTTGGAATACGGAATGAATCAGGGCAAAGACTAATAGAGTTTTGCCAAGAAAATGCACTGCTCATAGCAAACACCCTCTTCCAACAACACAAGAGAAGACTCTACACATGGACATCACCAGATGGTTAACACTGAAATCAGATTGATTATATTCTTTGCAGTCAAAGATGGAGAAGCTCTATACAGTCAACAAAAACAAGACCAAGAACTGACTGTGGCTCAGATCATGAACTCCTTATTACTAAATTCAGACTCAAATTGAAGAAAATAGGGAAAACCGCTAAGCCATTCATGTATGACCTAAATCAAATCCCTTGTGATTTTACAGTGGAAGTGAGAAATAGATTTAAGAGCCTAGATCTGATAGATAGAGTGCCTGATGAACTATGAAATGAGGTTCATGACATTGTACAGGAGACAGGGATCAAGACCATCCCCATGGAAAATAAATGCAAAAAAACAAAATGGCTGTCTGGGGAGGCCTTACAAACAGCTGTGAAAAGAAGAGAAGCCAAAAGAAAAAGAGAAAAGGAAAGATATAAGGATCTGAATGCAGAGTTCCTAAGAATAGCAAGAGATAAGAAAGCCTTCTTCAGCGATCAATGGAAAGAAATAGAGGAAAACAACAGAATGGGAAAGACTAGACATCTCTTTAAGAAAATTAGAGATACCAAGGGAACATTTCATGCAAAGATGGGCTCGATAAAGGACAGAAATGGTATGGACCAGAGACCTGTAAAGATGGTGGAGGAATAGGATGGGAAGACCACTTTCTCCCTCACAAATTCCTCAAAAGAACATTTCAACGCCGAGCAAACTCCACAAAACAACTTCTGTAGGCTGGCAGAGGACATCAGGCAACCAGAAAAGCAGACCATTGTCTTCAAAAACAGGTAGGAAAAAATATAAAAGACGAAAAAGGAGACAAAGGAGGTGGGGAGAGAGCTCCATCCGGGGAAGGGAAGCCCGTCCCAGGAAGGGAATTTTAAGAAGAGAGGTTTCCAAACACCAGGAAACACTCTCCCTGCCGACTCTGTGGCGAGCCTTGGAAACACAGAGGGCAACATAACAGGAAGGAAAAATAAAGAAATAATTAAAACCAAGAGATTACAAGCCCACCAGTAACTCCCCCAGCAAAAAAGCAGCACAGATGCCTGCATCCGCCATTGGGAAGTGGGGGCAGGGCAGGGACGCGCAGGAGGCGCGGGCTGCAGTGCTTTGTAAGAATCGGGCAGGAACGCCCCAGGCGCAACCAGAATGATCTAACTTGGGCTAGCAAACCAGACTGTGGGATAGCTACAGCACGAAAAGCTCGAACATAAGACACTGCCAGGACCGAGCACAGAACAAAGGATGGAACGGAAAAAGCCGGCTGCAGACCATCCCCCGCCGGGGACAGGCAGCCAGAGCCGTAAGGACTGGAAAGGGGCAATTGCAGACCTGGAGAGACTTTACTTACCTAACGACAAGCAGGCTCCTTTCCTAAGACTTCTGGGGGTGCTGGACAGTCACAATTTGCCTCACGGGGGGCGCCAGTGGTCCACCCAGAAAGCTGAGCAGCAGCGGCAGAAAAGGTGACAAGCCGCGGCAATCGTGCTCGCCAAACTCCTGAGCTACTCGGACCTGGGAAGGGCACAAAGCACAGTCCCAGCCGAATCTGTGCCTCTGAGGGCTGCCTGAGCGCCGAACCTGAGCGGCTTGGACCGGGGAAGTGCACGCAGCCTAGGGCCGGCCCCAGACGGTTCCCGGCTGAGCATCGTAGAGCCAGAGCAGTTTGTGCGCCGCGAGAAGGGACAGGTCAAGCGGGGCTGAGACACTGTGTGCACACGACAGTGCTATTTGTTTGTAGCATCCCCCCTCCCCACAGCGTGACTGAACTAGTGAACCTAAAAAGCCAGCAAACAGAAGAAGTTAAACAAAGGGAACCACCTTGGAAGTGATCCCACATGGCCCACAACATCAGAGAAGGGCCAGAATATTTTTACTATTTTTAAAATCATTCCTTTTTTCTTTTTCTTTTTTTTTCTAACTTTTTTTTAAATTGTTGAGTCTTCTATTTCTCCTCTAATTTTTATTTCTATAACCTACTAAAAAAAAAAGTCTTTTTTTTTTTAAGGCAAACACCATATATAGTCTTTGGATGGTTGTTGGTGGTTTTGTTGTTGTTGTTGTTGTTGTTGTTTGTTTTTTTAATAATTCTTGTTATTTATTTCTTTCTTCCTTTTTCCTTCTGCTTCTTTTCTTTAATATTGTATTTTTGAAAATCAAACATCTACTCTAGATTTTTAATCTTTCCTCTTAGGTTTTTGTTGTCAATTTTGTACATTTAAAAACCCAAACTTCACTACCCAAGTTTACCTGAGCGAGTTTACTGGCATGACCACTCTCTCCTCCTTTGGACTCTCCTTTTTCTCCACCAGGTGGCCTCTGTCTCTTTTCTCCCCCATCTCTTCTCTATCCAACTCTGTGAATCGCTGTGTGTTCCAGACGGTGGAGAACACCTAAGGAACTGGTTACTGGCAGGATTTGTCTCTCTCCTTCTCATTCCTCTCTCTTATCCTCCTGGTCACCTCTGTCTACTTCCTCCCTCTTCTCTTCCCCGTATAACTCTGTAAATACCTCTGAGCGGTCCAGACTATAGAGTGCACATAAGGAAGTGACTACTGGCTAGCTTGCTCTCTCTTCTTTTGATCTCACCGCATCTCATTCCAGTTACCTCTAACTACCCTCTCCATCTTCTCTTCTCCTTGTAACTCAGTGAACCTCTCTGAGTGTCCCTCCATGTGGAGAAACTTTTCATCTTTAACCTAGATGTTTTATCATTGGTGCTGTATAGATGGAGAAGTCTAGAGGCTACTGTAAAAATAAAACTGAAAACCAGAAGCAGGAGGCTTAAATCCAAAGCCTGAAAACATTACAGAACTCTTGAATTCAGGGAACATTAAGCAATAGGAGCTCATCAAATGCCTTCATACCTACACCAAAACCAAGCTCCACCCAAGGGCCAACAAGTTCCAAAACAAGACATACCACTCAAATTCTCCAGCAACACAGGAACACATTCCTGAGCTTCAATATACAGGCAGCTCAAAATTATCCCAAAACCTTTGATGTCTCATAACCCATTACTGGTCACTCCAATGCACTCCAGAGAGAAGAAACCCAGCTCCACCCACCAGAACTCCAACACAAGCCTCCCTAACCAGGAAACCTTGACAAGCCACTGATACAACCCCACCCACAGTGAGGAAGCTCCATAATAAAGAGAACTCCACAAATTACCAGAATATAAAAAGGCCACCCCAAACGCAGCAATATAACCAAGATGAAGAGATAGAGGAATACTCAGCAGGTAAAAGAACAGGAAAGTTGCCCACCAAACCAAACAAAAGAGGAAGAGGTAGGGAATCTACCGGAGAAGGAATTCCGAATACTGATAGTGAAAATGATCCAAAATCTTGAAATCAAAATGGAATCACAGATAAATAGCCTAGAGACAGGATTGAGAAGATGCAAGAAAGGTTTAACAAGGACCTAGAAGAAATAAAAAAGAGTCAAAATATAATGAATAACGCAATAAATGAGATCAGAAACACTCTGGAAGCAACAAATAGTAGAATAACGGAGGCAGAAGATAGGATTAGTGAAATAGAAGATAGAATGGTAGAAATAAATGAATCAGAGAGGAAACAGGAAAAACGAATTAAAAGAAATGAGGACAATCTCAGAGACCTCCAGGACAATATGAAATGCTCCAACATTTGAATTATAGGAGTCCCAGAAGAAGAAGACAGAAAGAAAGATCATGAGAAAATCCTTGAGGAGATAATAGTTGAAAACTTCCCTAAAATGGGGAAGGAAATAATCACCCAAGTCCAAGAAACACAGAGAGTTCCAAGTAGGATAAACCCCAGGCAAAACACCCCAAGACACATATTAATCAAATTAACAAAGATCAAACACAAAGAACAAATATTAAAAGCAGCAAGGGAAAAACAACAAATAACACACAAGGGGATTCCCATAAGGATAACAGCTGATCTTTCAATAGAAACTCTTCAGGCCAGGATGGAATGGCAAGACTTACTTAAAGTGATGAAAGACAATAAGCTCCAGCCCAGATTACTGTACCTAGCAAGGATCTCATTCAAATACGAAGGAGAAATCAAAAGCTTTACAGACAAGCAAAAGCTGAGAGAATTCAGCACCACCAAACCAGCTCTCCAACAAATTCTAAAGGATATTCTCTAGACAGGAAACACGAAAAAGGTGTATAAACCCGAACCCAAAACAATCAAGTAAATGGTAACGGGATCATACTTATCAATAATTACCTTAAACATAAATGGGTTGAACGCCCCAACCAAAAGGCAAAGAGTGGCAATGGATACAAAAACAAGATCCCTCTATATGCTGCTTACAAGGGACCCACCTTAAAACAAGGGACACATACAGACTGAAAGTGAAGGGATGGAAAAAGATATACCATGCAAATAGAGACCAAAAGAAAGCAGGAGTGGCAATACTCATATCCGATAAAATAGACTTTAAAACAAAGGCTGTGAAAAGAGACAAAGAAGGCCACTACATAATGATCAAAGGATCAATCCAAGAAGAAGATATAACAATTATAAATATATATGCACCCAATATAGGAGCACCGCAATATGTAAGACAAATGCTAACAAGTATGAAAGGGAAATCAACAATAACACAATAATAGTGGGAGACTTTAATACCCCACTCACACCTATGGACAGATCAACGAAACAGAAAATCAACAAAGAAATGCAAACTTTAAATGATACATTAGACCAGTTAGACCTAATTGATATCTATAGGACATTTCACCCCAAAACAATGAATTTCACCTTTTTCTCAAGTGCTCATGGAATATTCTCCAGGATAGATCACACCCTGGCCATAAATCTAAACTTGACAAATTCAAAAATCGAAATCATTCCAAGCATCTTTTCTGACCATAATGCATTAAGATTAGATCTCAATTACAGGAGGAAAACTATTAAAAATTCCAACATATGGAGGTTGAACAACACACTTCTGAATAACCAACAATTCACAGATGAAATCAAAAAAGAAATCAAAATATGCATAGAAACTAATGAAAATGAAAACACACCTACCAAAACCTGTGGGACACTATAAAAGCAGTGCTAAGAGGAAAGTTCATAGCAATACAGGCATACCTCAAGAAACAAGAAAAAAGTCAAATAAATAACCTAACTCTACACCTAAAGCAACTAGAAAAGGAAGAATTGGAGAACCCCAGAGTTAGTAGAAGGAAAGCAATCTTAAAAATTAGGGCAGAAATAAATGCAAAAGAAACAAAAGAGACCATAGCAAAAATCAACAAAGCCAAAAGCTGGTTCTTTGAAAGGATAAATAAAATTGACAAACCATTAGCCAGACTCATCAAGAAACAAAGAGAGAAAAATCAAATCAATAAAATTAGAAATGAAAATGGAGAGATCACAACAGACAACACAGAATTACAAAGGATCATAAGAGACTACTATCAGCAGTTGTATGCCAATAAAATGGACAACGTGGAAGAAATGGACAAATTCTTAGAAAAGTACAGTTTTCCAAAACTGAACCAGGAAGAAATAGAAAATCTTAACACACCCATCACAAGCACAGAAATTGAAACTGTAATCAGAAATCTTCCAGCAAACAAAATCCCAGGTCCTGACGGCTTCATAGCTGAATTCTACCAAAAATTTCGACAAGAGCTAACACCTATCCTACTCAAACTCTTCCAGAAAATTGCAGAGGAAGGTAAACTTCCAAACTCATTCTGAGTCCACCATCACCCTAATACCAAAACCTGACAAAGATGCCACAAAAAAAGAAAACTACATGCCAATATCGCTGGTGAACATAGATGCAAAAATCCTCAACAAAATTCTAGCAATCAGAATCCAACAATACATTAAAAAGATCATGCACCATGACCAAGTGGGCTTTATCTCAGGGATGCAAGGATTCTTCAATATCTGCAAATCAATCAATGTAATTCACCACATTAATAAATTGAAAAATAAAAACCATATGATTATCTCAATAGATGCAGAGAAGGCCTTTGACAAAATTCAACATCCATTTATGATAAAAACTCTCCAGAAAGCAGGAATAGAAGGAACATACCTCAACATCATAAAACCTATCTATGACAAACCCACAGCAAACATTATGCTCAATGGTGAAAAATTGAAAGCATTTCCCCTAAAGTCAGGAACAAGACAAGGGTGTCCACTTTCACCGCTACTATTCAACATAGTTCTGGAAGTTTTGGCCACAGCAATCAGAGCAGAAAAAGAAATAAAAGGAATCCAAATTGGAAAAGAAGAAGTAAAACTCTCACTGTTTGCAGATGACATGATCCTCTACATGGAAAATCCTAAAGACTCCACCAGAAAATTACTAGAGCTCATCAATGAATATAGTAAAGTTGCATGATATAAAATCAACACACAGAAATCCCTTGCATTCCTATACACGAATAATGAGAAAGTAGAAAAAGAAATTAAGGAAATGATTCCATTCACCATTGCAACGAAAACAATAAAATACTTAGGAATATATCTACCTAAAGAAACTAAAGACCTATATGTAGAAAACTATAAAACACTGATGAAAGAAATCAAAGAGGACACTAATAGATGGAGAAATATACCATGTTCATGGATCGGAAGAATCAACATAGTGAAAATGAGTATACTACCCAAAGCAATTTACAAATTCAATGCAATCCCTATCAAGCTACCAGCCGTATTTTTCACAGAACTAGAACAAATAATTTCAAGATTTGTATGGAAATACAAAAAAATCTCGAATTGCCAAAGCAATCTTGAGAAAGAAGAATGGAACTGGAGGAATCAACTTGCCTGACTTCAGGCTCTACTACAAAGCCACAGTCATCAAAACAGTATGGTACTGGCACAAAGACAGACATATAGATCAAGGGAACAAAATAGAAAGCCCAGAGATAAATCCACACACATATGGACACCTTATCTTTGACAAAGGAGGCAAGAATATACAATGGAGTAAAGACAATCTCTTTAACAAGTGGTGCTGGGAAAACTGGTCAACCACTTGTAAAAGAATGAAACTAGATCACTTTCTAACACCGCACACAAAAATAAACTCAAAATGGATTAAAGATCTAAATGTAAGACCAGAAGCTATAAAACTCCTAGAGGAGAACATAGGCAAAACACTCTCAGACATAAATCACAGCAGGATCCTCTATGATCCACCTCCCAGAATTCTGGAAATAAAAGCAAAAATAAACAAATGGGATCTAATTAAAATTAAAAGCTTCTGCACAACAAAGGAAAATATAAGCAAGGTGAAAAGACAGCCTTCTGAATGGGAGAAAATAATAGCAAATGAAGCAACTGACAAACAACTAATCTCAAAAATATACAAGCAACTTATGCAGCTCAATTCCAGAAAAATAAATGACCCAATCAAAAAATGGGCCAAAGAACTCAATAGACATTTCTCCAAAGAAGACATACGGATGGCTAACAAACACATGAAAAGATGCTCAACATCACTCATTATCAGAGAAATGCCAATCAAAACCACAATGAGGTACCACTTCACACCAGTCAGAATGGCTGCGATCCAAAAATCTGCAAGCAATAAATGCTGGAGAGGGTGTGGAGAAAAGGGAACCCTCCTACACTGTTGGTGGGAATGCAAACTAGTACAGCCACTATGGAGAACAGTGTGGAGATTCCTTAAAAAAACTGCAAATAGAACTACCTTATGACCCAGCAATCCCACTGCTGGGCATACACACCAAGGAAACCAGAATTGAAAGAGACACATGTACCCCAATGTTCATCGCAGCACTGTTTATAATAGCCAGGACATGGAAACAACCTAGATGTCCATCAGCAGATGAATGAATAAGAAAGCTGTGGTACATATACACTATGGAGTATTACTCAGCCATTAAAAAGAATTCATTTGAATCAGTTCTGATGAGATGGATGAAACTGGAGCCGATTATACAGAGTGAAGTAAGCCAGAAAGAAAAACACCAATACAGTATACTAACACATATATATGGAATTTAGGAAGATGGCAATGACGACCCTGTATGCAAGACAGGAAAAAAGACACAGCTGTGTATAATGGACTTTTGGACTCAGAGGGAGAGGGAGAGGGAGAGGGTGGGATGATTTGGGAGAATGGCATTCTAACATGTATACTATCATGTAAGAATTCAATCGCCAGTCTATGTCTAACCGCAGGATACAGCATGCTTGGGGTTGGTGCATGGGGATGACCCACAGAGATGTTATGGGGAGGGAGGTGGGAGGGGTTCATGTTTGGGAACGCATGTAAGAATTAAAGATTTTAAAATTAAAAAAATAAAAAACTAAAAAAAAAAAAAAAGAAGAAATGGTATGGACCTAAGAGAAGTAGAAGATATTAAGAAGAGGTGGCAAGAATACATGGAAGAACTGTACAAAAAAGATCTTCACGACCCAGATAATCATGATGATGTGATCGCTCATCTAGTGCCAGACATCTTGGAATGTGAAGTCAAGTGGGCCTTAGAAAGCATCACTATGAACAAAGCTAGTGGAGGTGATGGAATTCCAATTGAGCTGTTTCAAATTCTGAAAGATGATGCTGTGAAAGTGCTACACTCTATATGCCAGCAAATTTGGAAAACTCAGCAGTGGCCACAGGACTGGAAAAGGTCAGTTTTCATTCCAATCCCAAAGAAAGGCAATGCCAAAGAATGCTCAAACTACTGCACAATTGCACTCATCTCACATGCTAGTAAAGTAATGCTCAAAATTCTCCAAGCAAGTCTTCAGCTATACGTGAACCGTGAACTCCCTGATGTTCAAGCTGGTTTTAGAAAAGACAGAGGAACCAGAGATCAAATTGCCAACATCCACTGGATCATCAAAAAAGCAAGAGTTTCCAGAAAAACATCTATTTCTGCTTTATTGACTATGCCAAAGCCTTTGACTGTGTGGATCACAATAAACTGTGAAAAATTCTGAAAGAGATGGGAATACCAGACCACCTAATCTGCCTCTTGAGAAATCTGTATGCATGTCAGGAAGCAACAGTTAGAACTGGACATGAAACAACAGACTGGTTCTAAATAGGAAAATGAGCACGTCAAGGTGGTATATTGTCACCCTGCTTATTTAACTTCTATGCAGAGTACATCATGAGAAACACTGGACTGGAAGAAACACAAGCTGGAATCAAGATTGCTGGGAGAAATATAAATCACCTCAGATATGCAGATGACACCACCCTTATGGCAGAAAGTGAAGAGGAGCTAAAAGCCTCTTGATGAAGGTGAAAGAGGAGAGCGAAAAAGTTGGCTTAAAGCTCAACATTCAGAACACGAAGATCATGGCATCTGGTCCCATCACTTCATGGCAAATATATGGGGAAACAGTGTCAGACTTTATTTGCAGATGGTGACTGCAGCCATGAAATTAAAAGACGCTTACTCCTTGGAAGAAAAGTTATGACCAACCTAGATAGTGTATTCAAAAGCAGAGACATTACTTTGCAGACTAAGGTCCGTCTAGTCAAGGCTATGGTTTTTCCTGTGATCATGTATGGATGTGAGAGTTGGACTGTGAAGAAGGCTGAGCACCAGAGAATTGATGCTTTTGAACTGTGGTGTTGGAGAAGACTCTTGAGAGTCCCTTGGACCACAAGGAGATCCAACCAGTCCATTCTGAAGGAGATCAGCCCTGGGATTTCTTTGGATGGAATGATGCTAAAGCTGAAGCTCCAGTACTTTGGCCACCTCATGTGAAGAGTTGACTCATTGGAAAATACTTTGATTTTGGGAGGGATTGGGGGCAGGAGGAGAAGAGGACGACCGAGGATGAGATGGCTGGATGGCATCATGGACGCGATGGACTTAAGTCTGAGTGAACTCCGGGAGATGGTGATGGACAGGGAGGCCTGGAGTGCTGCGATTCATGGGGTCTCAAAGAGTCAGACACGACTGAGCGACTGAACTGAACTGAACTGACTATGCTAAAGCCTTACACTCTGTGGACCACAACAAACTGGAAAATTCTTAAGGAAATGGGAGTACCAGATCTCCTTACCTGTCTCCTGAAAAGTCTGTATGTATGTCAAAAAAAGGCAGTTACAATCAGACACAGAAAAACTGAAAGATTTAAAAGTGGGAAAGAAGCGTGACAACATTTACATTGTCACTCAGGTTACTTAACTTCTATATAGGATACACCATTCAATATGCAGGACTGCATAAATCCCAAGCTGGAGTGAAGGTTGCTGGGAGAAATATCAACATTCACAGATCTGAAGATGACACTGCCCTAATGGCAGAAAGCAAAGAACTAAAGAGACTCTTAATGAGGATAGGAGATGCAAAAACTGACTTAAAACTTAACATTCAAAAAAACTACTCACAAAAATATATTCAACATTCAGGGCATCTGGTTCCATCCCATCATGGCATATAGATGAGGGAAAAGTAGAAGCCGTGGCAGATTTTATTTTCTTGGGCTCCAAAACAACTGTGGACCTTGACTGCAGCCGCAAAGTTAAAAGACACTTGCTCCTTAGAAGAAGGAAAGGCTATGAAAAACCTGCCCAGTGTATTAAAAAGCAGAGCCTTACTTGGCTACAGAGGTCTGTAGTGTCAAAGCTATGATTTTCCAGTAATCGTGTACAGATGTGCAATCTGGACCATACAAAAGGGTGAATGCCAAAGAACTGAGCTTGAGAAGATTCTTGAGAGTCCCTTATACAACAAGGAGATCAAACCAGTCAATCTGAAAGGAAATCAACATGTGACCCCTTCTGGCTCAGCTGAGGCATCTACTAAGGGCCTCCAGGTGGAAAGAACAGACGCTTCCACTGAAAAAGTGCCTAACCATGGCAGATACAAGCAAATAGTTTGTAGCTCCACCCCTGGAGGAAGCTCAGAAAGGCTGAAGGCTCTGTGTACCCTGGGACCCCCGATACATGCATTGCATTCTCCCCAGCAGCATTGGAGGCAAGGAAGGGGCATTCTGGGCCCTGGATGATGGGATGGCTCTGGGATCCACTGGGGCCACCACTTATCAAGTAGGACTGGAAAGGACAGAGCAGGCATATGTAGCAGAGAGCTGGTGACTGGGTGTGGGGCAAAAGGGAACCAGCTCTCCATGAAGTACCTCACCCAAAATCCCCTGGAGGACATTCCCATGATAAGAATATCTGAGATGGCACAAAGAGAGTCTACTTCATTATCCCTTATAATTCCTCTGAATGAGGAGGTGGTGGAGTTGGTGGGTCATCACAAGTTCTTCCATGGCCTAGATCATCTGCTAGTTGCTATCCTTGGGTCTGCCTCTCCCCAGCTTCAGTCATGTAGTTTTGGAGGAAATTGACAATCATGTTCTGAGGGGTCAGGGCCAAAGATCATGTAAAGCCAGTCATAAGACCTCATGTCCCTGCCTGGATGGCTGATCTGGGGCTATACATGTGATCTGAGGTGGGTCATTCATAGAACACCCTTGAACTCTGATATCTGCAAACA
The DNA here is from genome assembly GCF_016772045.2 of Ovis aries. Lineage (NCBI taxonomy): Eukaryota > Metazoa > Chordata > Mammalia > Artiodactyla > Bovidae > Ovis > Ovis aries. Next base: position 35,768,717 of record NC_056074.1, read on the forward strand.
TCTTTCCTTACTAGGTGATGACTTCAGGATTTAAAACCCTAGGTCAGGTAGCTTGAACTCCCTCACTAGGTGTAGAAGCCTTAAGGAAGAAAGTTGCCAGGCTAAGACCATCAAAGAAGACTGAATGGAAAGAGGGAGGGTGAGAGAGAATTGATGACTTCTGGTTTCTTGGGTCCAATCACTGAGATATTTGTATTTGCTCTGATTCTTGCATCCTGGATTCACAGAATCATTTCAATGAGTTGCCCCTTTCCCTGAAGCCAGTTGGAGTAAGGCTCCTCTCAATTTTGATTCAGACTTGGTTCTAGATCCTTCACTCCTAGACACAAACAGAGGCAACATTTGTTTCAGCACCATTAAGAGTGAAACCCTTTATTCTTTACTGAGAATAGGGTGTACAGACCACCAAATACAGTTCACCAGCATCCTGGGCAGGAGTGCCCAATGTGTGCGAGTGTGTGTTAGGAGCAGCCTTACTGATTCCTGAAAAACTCCAAGCATTTACACTGCCTGTGCCAGGCCAATCCTGTCATTTCCTCGATCATAAACCAAGAAGTACTGCCTCAGGAAGACATCACCCAGGATCCAGATATTTGTAGATGGACTCAATTTGCTCTCTTTAAAGGTGGTATAGCAGTGGCCTCTAGAATCCTGGGGGAGTCAGGGATACACACCAGTCAGCATGAACCCTTACTGATGACTCCTCCCAATATCCAGACCGAGCTCAATTCTTTGTTTTATTTCCCTCTTTTGGTAAGTATCAAGGGGTTTTCTCAGCAGCAGGGGATATGAGAGTTTATCCAAAACCAGATAGGTCCAAGACATGAGGTTGCCATGAGGAAGGATGTGAGGGAGGGGAGGACCGGGAGTTGAGGAAACAGAGGAATGAAAAACCACAAAGTCCTACTGTAGAGCATAAGGAACTATATTCAATATTCAGTGATAAACCACATGAAAAAGAATAAGAAAAATGTATACTTTTTGTGTGTATAAGTGAGTCACATTGCTGTTCAGCAGAACTTAATGCAACAATGAAGATTAGCCACACTTCAATATAATTATTTAGAAAAGAATAAGTGTGCCCATAGCTCTCCTCACTCCCTGTTTCTTTCCTTCTGACTCCTGCTCTTTGTTTTCTCCTCAGAGAATGCTGGTTCTCCTCCTGTGTCCCCACCATCTGTACTTTATTATCAAACTCTATTTTGTATTGGAGTATAGCTGATTAACAAAATTCTGAGTTTCAGGTGGCTAGTAAAGGGGTTCAGCCATATGTATCTGGGTATCCTGGTCCCAAAGACACCCCTCCCATCCAGGCTGTCATATAACTGAGGGGAGTTCCCCGTGCTACAAAGTAACTCGTTGGTTATCCATCTTAAATAGAGCAGTGCCCACAACACGTTCTTGAAGACGACTCAGCAAATCTGAGAAGCCTCCTTCGGCCCACACTCACCCTCTCTGGCCACTCTAGGCTTGGGTGGGTAAGGTACTCTGTTTCCCCATCTGCACTGGTCAGTCCGTAGCCCTCATCACCCTAGTAAGTACCCAGTGCCCCAGTGCAGAGCACCTTGAGATGCCATTTTCATGGAATCCAGTGCAGTTCTGCCTAGAGTCAAGCAACCCCCCATATGGCTCAATGAGTTTGTGGATTTAGAATCCCTGAAATTCCCTCTCTTCCTCAAATCCTTCTTTGAGCCCATCAGCCTGCTTTGAACTCTGGCAGGGAGCTGACATGAAGCCTCCACCCTGTGCCGGGGCTGAGCAGTCACTGGGCACCCTTTATTCACATTACCATCCAACCTCCCCACAGAGGGGTCAGGTACCCCAACTCACAAAGGAGGCACCTAGCAAGAGCAAGGGGAAGATCCAGCTGAGAACTAGGCTGACCATGTAATTTATCATCCAAACCAGGAAAACTCTGAGAAAGGAAGGGAGACTGTTAACTTATGCTGGGACATCACACTTGGACTGTCCTCAGCCATTCTCCTTGTAACATGGCCTATTTCAGGGACTGCTAGTGCTGAATGTCATGTTCATGCACCTCTGGGTTCAGATTGAATTGAAGCTCTTTGAGGACTGAGGACCTTAGTATTCCCCTCTGCCTGACTCCCACCATGCCATATGGTGTGGTATCTCCACATTTATATCAGGAAGATCAGTGTCCCACAGAGCCCTTTACTTTCAAGTGATTGGTTTTGTGGGAGGCATTGGCCCAGCTACAGGGCTCAGCAGCATCTGCAATGGTGTGACATGGCCTCCAGAGGGCGCCCTCCTCCCAGCAGCAGCCCAAGGGTTCCTACAAGCTCCAGTTTGAGAACCAACCCTCAATACTGTCCCCTCACCTTGAGAATGTAGGGTCAAACTGGCACTGGGTATTTGATGCCATTGATGGTGAAGATAACAGAGGGAAGGGTATTGACCACAGAACAATAAACGTAGTGCTGTTAGAGAGAGAGGGTGAGAGGTTAGCTCTGGGGTTCCTTGTTGTGGTTGGAGACTGGGAATGACCCTGGGGCATGACCCTTCACCTTGGAACCCCATAGCCTGGCACCGATGGCCTTCTGTATGTTATTGACCAGTCTTCCTGGGCCTTCGATATATGATGTCCCAGTGTCCACAAGGGCCTCACAGCTGTCAGAAGCAATAACCTTTCTTTTCACAGAGATGCTGAGAGACAATGGAAGAAAGAGGGCATCAAGGTCACTCAGATTCTCCCCAGAATTGCCCCCTTCCTGACTGTCTTCTAAACAGCGCTTGGTCTCTTGCCCTCTTTTCCTTTGCTCTCTACACAGCACCTTTCTTGACATCCTCGAATGCAGTACTTGAATACACCAGGATATTTTGTACCTTGACACAAGCTGGTCTTCCTTCCTAGAAGACGCCACTCCACTTTGACTAGCAAATTTCTTCTCATCTTCCAGATTCCACCTTAATTGTATTGTTTTGGGGAAGTCTTTCCCCCGTGTTTATCAGACCCCTGTCTTGGTCTCTCTCTGTAGATCCTTACTCATGTCTGCTGCTGTTGCTGCTGCTAACTCACTTCAGTCATGTCTGACTCTAGGAGAACTCAGAGAGGGCAGCCCATCAGGCATTGCCATCCCTGGGATTTTCCAGGCAAGAGTACTGAAGTGGGTTGCCATTGCTTTCTCCTCCTCATGTCTAGCGTGTACCAAAGTCACAATTCACTATGTGGATGAGTCACTTCATGTACATCTGCCTTCTTAGATGTGAGGGCGAGTTTTATTCTCCTTGCCTCCCTAAAGTGCCTGGCACACAGTGAATGCTCAATGCTTATCTGTTCAATGAGTGAATGAAGACTGAGAAAACAATAAGAAACATTCAGAGAGCTGTATCTGGTGGGGAACAAATAACAGGTCGCACACAGAGTGAAGATGGAGATTCACAGGGGCAGCAGATTCTCATAGAAGGGGGAGAGAGGGGCTCCTCTGGGAGAGGGTGTCTGCCAGCACTGCTCCTACAACCAGCTCAGACCCTGAGACCCTGACCAGGAAATACATGACTAGCCCACAGAAACTTCAAAGGATGGGTCAGCTTTTGTCTGAGGGTATCACACAGAATCCTGTCAATTATGCCTCTTGTCCTCAGGTCACTCCTGGATCCCACCTTCCTGATTCTCTCTTATACCCCCTGTCCCACTGTGTGCCCAAGAACGTGGAATGTCTTTTTTATTAGTTGCTTTCACGTCTTAAGACTGCAGCCAACCTCTCTCCACTGTTGGGTAGTTGCTCCCTAAGACCAGTTTTCCCCATTTTCTCACTGTCCCTGTTTTTAAAATGACATTTATCTGTACTGAGAACTTCCTGTGTCCTAGGTAGCCTTGGACAATCGGTCATCTTATCATAACTCTTTTCAGGCTGGAGAAATTCTCCCTGATTCTCTGTTCACCACATTGTACAGTCCTCTAACCATGCTCCCCACCTCAAAGGGCAGTGCTTGTAGCCCTCTCCCAGCTGCACAGACCTCTCTGGACCCTTTTAGGACCCTCTTCAGAGCCTTTCTCAGAAGCCCTGGGTACTATGAACCCATGGGTTGTTTGCATATTTATGTGCTTGTGTGTTTGTTTGTATGTGTGTTTGTATGTGTCTCTGTGTGTGCTTGTGTGTCTCTGACTAGCTATGCATGTTTTCATATGTCTCTGTGAAGGTTTATATGTGTCTGCTTGTGTGTTTCCATGTGTCTGTGTGTCTGTCTGTGTCATTTTGGTTGTGTATATGCCTGTGTGACTGTGTGTCTGAGAATGCACTTGTGTGTGTCTGCCTGTGTCCATGTACATTAGCGGGAGCATCACTTGGGCTGACCCTCAGAGGGATAGGCTTACCGGTCTATGTGTATACTCCAGTCACCTGCTTCGATCAATGGTACCCAGTTGAGCTTTCCCTTGTAGTAGCGGTGGTCCACCCCACAAAACATCACCACACTGCCCTCCTGCTTGTCTCTGTAGAGAGAAGAGAGGGTGGGATCCTTGGAGGACAGTAACAACAGCACTGTCTGAGAGCTGTGCTTGTCCACCCATCAAGGCCCTAATAAGGTCCCCATGTACAGATGCAGAAATCGAGTCTAGGAGAGACTGAGATCCAGACTGAGGTCTGTTACTGGCTAATGAGTGGCAGAGAAGAGGTTAGAAGTTAAATCACTTGTCTGGGCTCCACCCACTACGTCTTCTGAAAATGCCCTGGATCTCCTGTGACCTGAGTGCTCAGACACCCTCAGAGGACAGGGTGCTGAAGTGTTTTGGCTTTCTCCTTGTCTACTTTGTCATTTTTCAGGAAAATCAAGGCCTGGGAGTTCTAAGGGCATGGGTTCAGGTCACCCAGAGTTGGCTTCACTGGCCTGTGACCTCTACTGTCCAAAGGGTCCCACACTCAGAAGGGACCCCACCCCTGCTCTCCCTGTCTGGAAATGCCTACTATTTCTTGAACAAGGGGTCCCACACTTTTGTGTCACACACTTTCATTTCTCACTGGCTCCACAAATTGGTTAGATGGTCCTGGGCTCCCAGTGAAATGCTAATAAGGAAGGAAAGAATCCACCATCCTTCCCCTTCCTTACTGATCAAATTCATAAGCAAATCCTAATGCCTTTTCCTTCAACTTGTTTCCTGTTGCCTTCCATTAGCCTTCCTCCTCACTCACCCTCCCAGACCATGTTACTGGTCTTGAGCCCAGGAGTAGGGTCGGCTTCCAATAAAATTTTATTTATAAAAGCCTGTAGTGATGCCAGGTAGGGCCCGAGGGCCATAGTTATTCTGGGTTAGATTATCTCTCAGGATACTTCTTTATCAAGTGTTCTATAATTTTCATGCAACTGAAAGCAACTTACAGCTTATTTGGAGAAAGTGATTTTCCATCTCAGACTTACTTGCTCAAGTAGAAGGGAAAAACAGGCTCAGGAATGGCACCTTGATTCTTCAGCTTGTCAAAGATGGGGATGGCTCCAAGAAGGATTTGTTGGGATAGTTCAAGCCCAAGACACCATCATAAGTTTTCCCTTCAAACCCGTATTCTGCCACGCTTAGACCAAATGGCTGGTCAGTACTTACAAGGTCCCCAATCTGTGGGAGAGAAGAGTGATCACACTTACAGATATGTGAAGAGGAGCTAGGACTGTCCTGGGATACATTGCCATTAGATCCTTAGAGAAGAATTGAGGCTGGGCTCTGTCTTTGGTGGCCCACAGACAGTTAGACCAATCTGGGAGGGGAATCTGGGTTCCCCTTGAGAGAGGCTGTGAATTTTAAAACATCTGCCCCTCTGAAAAACACCACCTGAGTGCGTCAAATTGGCCTCATGGCTTCTGTAGAGGTGGGGCAACCAAAAGTCAGGCCAGGTCCCATTGGTGCCACATTATGGACATAACCATCAAGAGCAAGATGGCCTTCTCTTTGGCATCACTGTGACCTAATGACAGGAATGGACTGCATTCTCTGTAATGTACTGTGGATTCTGCATCTGTCCAGGAAGACAGAAGCTGAAAACACAATCTTGCTTCTGGTGTCTATGAAATTACTGCCTGAGGATTTCACTTTTGGTGATACGTGTATATTTCTGTGAGTGTGTATGAGAGAGAAAGAGAGAAAGGGGAACTACTCAGGTATTTTGGGGGAAGCAGGCAATAGGTTTATTAGACTCTCAAGGGTCCTCTAGAGTGAGAACTCATTTATCAGGCCCCTTGACTTCTCAGGCCACCAGTTTCCCACTCTAGATACCTGAAGCCCTTGACTGCCCCCAAGGTCCCCAGATCAGTTTTATCCTGTCCCCAAACACCCCACAGCAACTTCAGCCCTGAAAAGCCAACCTAACTCCTCCTTTTACCACAAGTGTGCCCTCAGCAAGGCCCTTGCTGTGTGCACCTCAGTTTCCTCTTATGTCTCATGAGCTAATCAGAGTAACTGCTGTGTGCGGTTGTTGCAGGATTAAACCAGTTACCACCTGAAAGTGCCTGGAACAGTCTGGGAATATAAAACTGGGTGCTTTTATCCCTTCTTCTTGCTCCGAGCAAAATGAACCTTGAACTGCTCATGGGCAGAGGAGCTGCAAGTCCACACCTCAAGCCACTCTCTGGGTTAGCTAATTTGTTTACTCCTGTGTCACCACAGGCACTGCCTCCCCAGAAACATATCCTATGGATATGATGGTCAATATCTATGGGAGTTGGGCTAGGAAGGGTTCTGCCAGATGATCCTGCATCTGTTTTGCAAGCAGTGGTCACTCCATAGCCAGATCTGACTCAGCATTCGTTACACTGTTACCCAAACTGTGTCATAAGCAACAACTCCTTTCATTCTCCCAGATCCATAGTTGATGCTGAAGGTCTTTTTGGTAGGCCAGAAGGTGGAAAACTGAAGATGTCTGAACCTAACATGCGTAGCTGTAGACACAAAAGATGAGTGTCATCAGGTGTTAAGGGTGGAAAACAGAGTGGCAGGGCAAGAGAAGGATGGTCCAGGTATGGGGTGTCTGTACTCACAACAGGCTGGACTGATGCCAAAGGTGGAGGACACCTACAAGTCAGAAGTGGCTGTGTCAAAGGCAACCTGGAATTATTGAGGGGGTGTTCCATTGGTGATGTTACTCATGTAGACTAACTACAGGGAGAAGGAGGGAGTGGGTTAGTGCAGAACTGGCTACCCTCTATTCCCACACTGATGCCTCCCTCTGGGTGTCACATATCTCTTGAGATCACTTTCTAACCACCGTGCAACTCACAGGCTTTGGTCACAGACATATCTGCATTTGATATATTTTTCCTATGCTATACTGTATGTAGGATATTGACTCTATGACCAAGCATTGAATTGGTACCTCCTGCATGGGAAGCCCAGAGGCATAACCACTGGGCCTCCAGGAATGCTGGACACCCAGGGAAGTCCTGGTGCCTTCATTTGGCAAGCTCTGTAATCTCTTCAAACCCAGCTGTAGCAGCCCCCTCTCCAGGTGCTCCTTCTTGATCAACCCCAGCCATTCCCTCTAAACTCAGATCACATCCAATCAACACCATACAGGTGACACTTTCATTTGACATGTATTTACCCTTTGCCTATCTCTCAGGCTGGCACAGGCATTCTTGAAGACAAAATAAGCCCTTTGTCTAATCCAAAAACAGTAACCACAGTGATTGCTATGGCCATGCATGGAATACAGGTTCAATAACTTTTTATTGCTGTCATTCTTGCATCTGTGGAAACTGAATTCCTCTGCCTGGGGATTCACAATTGCTCTGCAGTTGGTTCTACCTTTTGATCAGAGATGGCTCATTCTTCATCAGTAATTGACTGGCTCACTTAGTTCAGAAGGAACAATCACCGTCAAACTAATGACACATGTTTGACAGAGAAATGAATATTTACCTGCCACCTGGTAATTTCTGAGTCCAGTCACCAAGACAAGAGTTGAGGACGATAGTGCCTTCTCCTCTGCATGGGGCCCCTTTTGCCCAGTGTTTCTGCCTCCTGCAGGAGCTCCTGCCCCAACATGCCACACGGCATCTCCAGATAAGCTCCAGTGCTAAGCTAGAGCACCAGGGGGCTCTGTGGAGCACCATCCTCCCCAAACACTCACATCCATGATGTTCCCCAGGGGGTGAATAATTTTGTTTGAACCATGAGAAGAAATCTGAGACAGTCTGTAAGCACGTTCCTTCAGGAAATTGTTCAGCATGTTTTCTTCACTGAAGGTATTTCTTGTGGTCTTCACTTTCTTTAGAGGTATTCTTTCACCGAATATTTTGCAAAGAAAACAAAGAGATGCTCCAATTACCTGTCAGTGTTAAGGGATAACTGTCATTGTAATGGCACTGTGTATTTTCTAATCATTTTTATGAGTCACCTTATTATAAGAATTTTATGCATATTCCATGGCAAAGACATAGGTTTAAATAAAGATTCTGTTGTATAATGATGGGTAAGCCATATGACCATGTAGGGTGTCAGTCTCCCCTTCGGTAAAATGGTGGAATGTAACAATTCAAACCCTCTGAATAAAATATCTTAGGGATAAGTGAAGTGATGGAGAGGGTGCCTGATAAATAGGAAGTCTCAATAATGACAGCCATTAGCATTGTTGTTGCCACCCCACTGTATCCTTCTCATAGAAACTCAGGGAAGGAGGTAAGAGGGGATTCCTCTCCTCTTTTATAAGGGAGAAATTCAAAATATAAGAGGCTTGAGAATTGGCTGTGATCACACTGCCTGTCAGATATAAAAGAGTGTATAAGTAGCTCTCCCAATCTTTCACCAAGTGGAAAGAGAAGAGAGAGTTGAAAGAGGAATCCAGGAGACAGGGAACAAGTTCAGAAAATGTAGAAAATTAAAAGAAAAGTTAAAAGAAAACACCACAAAGAGAAATACACTCATAGAGACTTTCAAAGGGATGGAGAAGTAAATGATAGTGATACAGAGATACAGACATAGACATATACACACTGAAGTAGAGAGGGAACAAAGAAGACACGTTAAATAAAAGGTAGGAAAGGGCTATTCAACAGGACCACACCTACATCAACATTGACTGTGCACTGAACAATTGCAAGGAATTCCAATTTCAATAGGCCATGACATGACTGGACCCCAAGAGTTGTGCAACTATGCAAATCTACATCAAGAATCTTGGGTCCCACAGTTCGTATAGCAAGGTACTTATCAATATGTAAGGGTGGAACTCTAAGATTGTCAGGGAAATATTCCATTCTGTTCTAAACCTGATGAGTAGAAGAATAATAAGGTGAAAAGAAAAATCACAGAAAGTAAGATGATGTGGCTTGCAGTCTCCATACTTGAATGACTCTGCAATTTGAGAAGGCTACCAGCCTAAAGTGCACAAGGCACTTCATGTTTCTATCCTGGCTCCAAGGACTCAGTGAATTTCAGGTTCTTAGCATATAGTGGTGACTGGGAGCCCCTAGTTATATATGCCCTGACATGCCCTAGTTTAGCCCTTTAGGCCAACAATAGGTCTGAAAAAAACACAAAGTTCTCGATAAAGTCTTTACCTTCATCAGTGTCCTTGGAGAGTGGACTTTAAAGCTTCACAGAATACAGAGAACTGAACTGTAATCTGTTCCTTGAAGCTTGGCTGGAAAATCAAATTGATCTGCATGGATTCTAAGAAGATGGAGAACCTTGCCAATGTGGAGGAAAAAACCCTCTAAGAACATCATAATAATGGATATTAAGGGCCATGCTCAACATTCGTGGTTTCATAGACACGTCGTGAGATATGCATTGCTGTCTTCATTGGAGAAGAGATTGCTAGGAAGATAAGTTGTCAAAAGGCAAAATGAATACTTCAGGGACAGCCCAGGGACATACAAATGGCTTTAGGTAGTGGGTCTGATGGCAGACATCAGGGGCACCTATAATGCCAGGCTGCATCAAAGATTTAGGGCAGAGCAGTACTTCAATTGTATGCTTTCAGTATTGGTAGAAATGTCATATGCATCCGCAAGCTATTTTATATCATCCAACAAACGTTCAAGGAAGAACTGTGTGCTAGGTTCTGGGTTAAAGGCTTCAAAGTCAAAGTTGATCAAGACAAAAGTAGTCTTTATCTTAAGAGAGCTAGCAGTCTAGTTCTCACAAAGTCATGGACCCTGGGGGCAGGAGATATGATACTAGGACTAGGTGGCCATGTTGAACCCTGGGCCACACAGGCCTTACCACTGGGCCTTTCCTCCACTTCACCCATGCTGGGAAGCAGGCCAGTTGGCCATGTTTTCAAGAGAATCAGAAGTTTGGATATTTCTGTACAATCTACCGATTTTAATGTTAGCAACTAATTTTTTTCCCCAAAAAACAGTGAGAACGAAATCTCCACAGCGATGTGCTGCCATCTGCCTTCAGTCTCAGCAGGTTTTTATTTCTTGCCTAGAGTTGGGAGTGCAGTGGGGAAAGAGAGGAATTTAATTCATGTTGGTTGATTTAAAAAGAGATTGAATGTGTACTAAACATGTGTGTTTCCTTTCTATGTATAAAGAAAGATCATCAAGAACATACAAACCCTCAAAATTTAACTGCTGAAGAGAAATGGATATATTTCTGGTATAATTTCCCCATAGGGTCTATGCTATGAAAATTTTTGTCTGCCAAACCAAACATACAAAAAAATAATTTTGAGATGTCTTTCCATTCAAAGAAGAAGAAAAAAAAAAAAAAAAAGAACTGTGGCAGCAAAAGGAAAGACAATCATGTTTAATGACTCATCCAGGACTCCCAGGGCCTATTCCTGCATGAGGTCTATCCATGCCTGTCCCTTGAATACATCAGGAGCCTCTCTTGTTTCCAGATGTGTTTAGATGGGGCACTGTGACTTAATTCTCATTTTTGTATGTTGTTTAAATTCAGTTCTGGTGGTTAAATCCCAACGGGGGAAATATGACATCACTGAAAAATGACATACACATATGCCGTTTGAACTATGGTGTTGGAGAAGACTCTTGAGAGTCCCTTGGACTGCAAGGAGATCAAACCAGTCCATCCTAAAAAAAAATCAGTCCTGAATATTCACTGGAAGGATTGATGCTGAAGCTGAAGCTCCAATTATTTGCCCACCTGATGGGAAGAACTGACTCATTGGAAAAGACCCTGATATTAGGAAAGATTCAAGGCAGGAAGAGAAGGGAAAGACAGGATGAGATGGTCAGATGGCATCACCAAGTCGATGCACATGAGCTTGAGTAAGGTTTGGAAGTTGGTGATGGATAGGGAAAACTGGCATCGTGCAGTCCATGGCGTTGCAAACAGATGGACATGACTGAAAGGACTGAAGTGAAGTGAACAAATTGAGAACAAAGAGAATGCTGCTGCTGCTGCTGCTAAGTCGCTTCAGTCTTGTCCGACTCTGTGCAGCCCCATAGATGGCAGCCTACCAGGCTCCCCCATCCCTGGGATTTTCCAGGCAAGAACTCTGGAGTGGGTTGCCATTTCCTTCTCCAATGCGTGAAAGTGAAAAGTCAAAGTGAAGTCACTCAGTCATGTCTGACTCTGTGCGACCCCATGGACTGCAGCTTACCAGGCTCCTCCACCCATGGGATTTTCCAGGCAAGAGTACTGGAGTGGGGTGCCATTGCCTTCTCTGGAAAAAAGAGACTGGTAAATCTAATTTCATTAAGTTAGTGGCTAGCTGCCCATAACAACACATTAAAATTCAGAATTATGACTATATTCAGAGTGGAATATCTTCTAGGGAAAAACAAAAATACAGCCCATTCATTAAAAAAATTGAAAAAAAAAAACAAAGAAAATCAAAAGAAAAACAGGAAAGAAATCGGCAATCATATTCAACAACTTATTGTCCCTCATAACTTCTGTTACTGTGACAGAATCATATGCATGTTAACAGGTAAAAGCAAGACAATAATTAAAACTAATGTTCTGAAGTAAGCCTTTCAGTGGCTACAAAAAGAAGTTCACACATAACATAAAGAACTTTAACTCAAACCCTGCTGTCTTAAATCTTGAACTGAAAGCATAAGTTTGTACCAACTAATTATATTCATTTTTATTTTATTTTTTAAAGAAAATGTGTACTTCCTACTCTCACCAATGTAAAGCCTACAGCTATGACAATTTGATAACAGTGACTATTCTGAGATCTAACATGGAGCTTCTAAATACATTTCCCATCAGACGATGCATGGATTCTTAAAGAGATGGCTGATTTCAGGACTGGGTAAAGAAATGCACAAAATAATCTCGGGAATCGTGAAGGACCAGAAAGCTAAGACACTTCAAAGCCCAATGAGGTCTGGACAGAAATTTTATGAATCCAAATGAAAAGTCCAAACATCTACCAGTTTGTTGGGCAGAATGATGTTTCTGCTTCTCAACACACTGTTTATGTTTCTCACAGCTTTCCTGCAAAGAGGCAAACATCCTCTGATGTCATGGCTGCAGGCACCATCCACAGTGGTCTTAGAGGCTGAGATGAAGAAATCTGTCACTGCTTCCACCTTTTCTCCTTCTATTTGCCATGAAGGATGGGGCTGGAACCCATGATCTTAGTTTTTTAAGATTTTATTTTAAGCTGGCTGAATGTGTCCAAATGTTAGTAGGCAACATCTAATTTGTCACTGTGATAGATTTCTATCTATCTCCACCATTCTGAGCATTGAGAAAGGAAAATAATCATCAATGTTTATGCTATTTTTGTTTATATTATGCATATTTTATGTAACTACAAACAGTTCCAGGAAAACAAGCTAGACTATCCCTTCTGGAGATGATGAGAGAGTGATGGGGAGCAGCTATAATATAGATGAAGCCTCACTCACTGGCCTGCAGCTCACCTCCTGCTGTGGAGGTCTGGTTCCTAATAGACCAAGGACTGGTATTGGTTCTGACCCACTGTGCCGGTTTTGTGGACTCCTACTCTAAACCCAACAGTCGGACATTTTGTAAGACAAACCACCCTGCTTGCGCCAGTTTCTGGATAAATTTATTTAGTCTTAAAGTAGAATAACCAAGTGCAACATATGACACATTCTTTTAATAAACTATGAAAACTACTTTTTGAAAATCAGGGAAATTTGTACATGGACTGGATGTTACATGTTAATTTTATTGGGAACAAAAGAGCATTTTTTTCACATCCTATCATTTTACCCCAAATACTCATTATGTATATTTTGTGAAATGTTCATCTCATCCCTAAAACCCTTCAGGAAAAAATGAACAAGGGATAAAAGATAGAATGAAATGAGGGTCTGTCTCTATTTAAAAACAGATCTGCATGGCTTCTGTGGATTGAATTGTGTCCACCCTTGACTCCCAATGTGATGGTATTAGGAAGTAGGACCTTTGGGAGGTATGCCAGATGACATGGGGTTTTGATGATGATCCCTCATGATGGGAGGGAGCCTCTCCCTCTTTTTCTCTCTTATTCTCTCTCTTCCTCCTTCCCTTCCCCACCACAAATGAGAACATAGCAAGAAGAGAAAGACCTGATGCAAGTCAAGAATGTCTTCAACGGGAACTCAATTGTCCACTACCTTGGTGTTACATAATCTCTGGTCTATGACAACCTGTGGGACTAAGAGGTTAGTTTTGTAGTTATTGATGCCAAGTGATGAAATATAGGGTTCATGACCCTCTTCTTTCTTATATTTGTTATGTTTGAAATCATTTTGTAGTGAGAAGATTATAGAATGAAGTTTTTGTTTTAGTGATACCCTGAGGGGCCCGAGATAGCAGATTCAGGGAGGTCCCCGATGAGTGACTGGTTGGAGGGCCACACGCTCCTTACCCCAACTCTTCTCTTGTCATCTGAAAACCATCCCCCTCATACCTGACAACCTTACATCCAACCCTATCTGTACCTCCACTCCCATGCTAAGCTATTGAGTCATCTAGTTGGAGATCTTGATGATTCAAGACAGGGCCTGGAAGGAGAAGGAATGCAGACATTTTTAGAAAGAAAGATCTGGGCAGACCCCTTCTTGGTTTTCCCTTCTTTAGTGCCATCTGCAGGTGAGGGATAGGGCCTGGGTAGAGAGGAAGCCACAAGTGAGACTGCATGTATATCTGCAAGAGAAGAGAGGAGGAATTCACAACCCAATAACCAGGAGGTTGGCAGCTTGCACAGGACCCAGGAGGGAAGGAAGAAGCACTGGGGAAAGAATAGTGCCTACCTGAGTCCCAGACCTACCTGAGTCTTCCTGTTAAACTTGGAGGTCGCCTCCTTCCTGCTTTAATTTCTGCTCCAGATGTGGAGGGGATAGAGCTATACTCACTGCTAATGAGTCACAGGGAGAGGGACAGCCTCCCCCTGGGAAGGATTTGATTTCACTCTAACTGTGGGTATTATCCCAAGCCAGAGAGCAAATGGCAGGTCATCCAAAAGATGACCTACTTTAAATAGTATTTTAAATACTACACAATTTGTCTAAGAGTCCTGGCATATCTTGTTCCCAGTGTTTTTAGGAGAGATGATTCCTTAGTCTAATTTGAGTTCTGCTGAGGATTCTACAAGCTTCTCCATTGGTAACTTCTGACTTATAACTACCTGATCTCATCCCATAGAGCCCAAATGATGGTAGGTTCCAGGGGGCAAGTCCTCTAAGGCCCTCGGTGTCACAGCATCTCTGTGCCAAGTGGTCTACCACTCCCAGTCCTGAGCCCAGGACACATAAACATCACCAGACAGTTACAGACCTCTGCCCACCAGAGGCAGCCTCAGAATCCTCATCAACACCCACCTCTGAGCCACGTGTCCACTGATTAGCACTGAGCTTCAGTCTGGAAAAAGTTTTCTGGAGCTAGTCCAGTCTCCCTCCTCTAAGAGATGGGAAACTGAACCTTGGGGTGTATGATTCACCTTAAGGCTGCAGGTAAGTTAGTGGAGACTTGGGACCCAGGAACTCTGGTTCCCAGGCTAGGAGCCTTCCAGGAAGAAAAAGATGAGAGAAAGCTCAATTGCATCCACTGCTGTGTAGCTCTCAGATGTCTTCAAGGACCAGAGTGGAAGTTCCTTTCCCTTTGCCCCTCAAGTCTGGTTCTGATTTCATCAACAGACCTGCCTCCATGTAGCAGCAGGAAAGCAATATTCAGGGCTGTTTTTTCTGGGTTCCAGGCACAGTGGGAGAGCCCCAGCTGTAGTGACCCCAGTAGGCAGTCCTGCAGGTGGTGACTGACTCACTCCCAACTCAGAATCTCTAGAGCTCCCGCTCCTCATTCACACAACACAGACCCTGAATGACTGGATAACATGTACCTGCATTTAAGCGAGAAGCATTCCTTTCTCAGCCTTCTGGTAACTTAGGTATGTGTCTTATGTTTCCTCAGGGAACCCCTGGCAAAAAAGGCATGGATCTGAGTCTAGCCTGCATGAAACATATCTGTTCCCTCTTTGATGCTCAAAATAGATTATGGAGATTCAAAGGCCTTGAAAGGGTTACAATCACACTTATGTTTTTTCAGAACTTTATGAAAATGGTTGGAGAAAAAGGACAGAAACACAGGACAAGGCTGGACATCTTTGGGTCCCAGCTGATTGTGAGTTGAGTTCCAGCCACCAGGCTTCAGAGTCAGGAGCTGATGTTATTCACAAGCCACCTTTGAAGACGGAATAGAGGAAAGGGTTTGGGGGCAAAGAGCAGTGTGTTCAAAGAGCCATGGGAATCACCCAGGGCAAGATGAAACAAGAGTCATTACTTGTTTCTTTGCTCTGTCATTTACTTGGTGTTCCTACTCCTGAGAACAAGTATATGGAGATAGTCAGAGGCATTGGTGGTACACCTTGCACCTGATGCTCCTGGGGATAACCAGTTTGTGGACACTTCCCTGAGTCCAGAGCATATTCAGCCTCATGATAGCCCCAGGTTCTCCCTTCTTGTGTAGGCTGACATGGCTCATTGCTGCTAACTCACAACTGAAGCATAAGATGAGGTCATGGTGGTTGACCTGTAGGCCAAGTTCCAACATGGAAGGAAGGTTGGTAGTGGAAGGGTAGCCATGTATTAAGCTTGGTTACCTTGGTCCTTAGCAGTGTATACTTCCCACATCTACAATATTTCTCTCCCAGGTTTTGCTTGGCTAGGTCCTTCTCAACTTTTACCATTATCTCAAATGAGTTTCTCTCAGGCTTGCTTTCCCTGGCCACTCCACTCTCACATGCACAGACCCTGATCCAAAAATTGCCTATAGACACTTCCCTCCATCAAAAAAATAATTATAGTTACGAAAGGGGAAAGGTGGGAGAGGGATAAATTGAGAGTTTGAGATTAATATCTGTATACTAGTTTGTTTAATAAATAATCAACAAAGACCTATTGTACAGCAAAGGAATTCTGCTTAATAGTCTGTAATAACCTGTATGGGGAAAAAAAAAAAAACTTAAGTAAGAACGGATACATGTGTATGTATAAGGGAATCAATTTTCCATATAACCAATATTAATACAACACTGTAAATTAAGTATACTCCTATATAAATTAAACTCTGAAGTTTGAAAAATGCATATGTCGAGAGACTCAGAGTTCTTTAGACTCGCAGGATTCCAGATATGATGCTGGAGATGGCAGCGTGGGTGCAGAAATCGAGACATTATCTGAGGCTGCATTTTCCTGAGCTTTGGTGTATTTTTGCTTCTAGTATCACCTTTGATTTGTCTTTGGAGGATCTAATACAAAGGCTCTGAGACACCAGTTCGGTGTAGTTGAAGGATGAGAGGGAGGTGCTAGTGGAAGAGTAAAATCCCAGCTCCCTAGTCTTGGGTTGGGGCACGTTTGAGACACAACTTATGTCCCAAGTTCCCTATGAAAACAGGCTGTAGCTTTCCTCTCCAAGACTTGCATGATATCAGACCCAGATTGATTCATCCTTTTTCATGTGTGTGCTTCCCCTTAGACTTCACTGATTTCTCGATGAAAATATTTTTAATATAAATTTATTTACTTCAATTGGAGGCTAGTTACTTTACAATATGCTAGTGGTTTTGCCATACATTGACATGAATCTGCCACAGGTATACACCTGTTCCCCATCCTTAACCCCTCTTCCCACCCACCTCCCCATCACATCCCTCTCAGTCATCCCAGGGCATTGTCCCCAAGCACCCCGCCTCATTGATCAAACATGGACTGGTGATCCATTTCGCTTATGATAATATACATGTTTCAATGCCATTCTCCAAAATCCTCCCACCCTCGCTCTCTTCCACAGAGTCCAAAAGACTGTTCTATACATCTGTGTCTCTTTTGCTGTCTTGCATATAGGGTTATCGTTACCATCTTTCTAAATTCCATATATATGTGCTAGTATACTGTATTGGTGTTTTACTTTCTGGCTTACTTCACGCTGTATAATAGGCTGCAGTTTCGCCCACCTCATTAGAACTGATTCAAATGTATTCTTTTGAATGGCTGAGTAATACTCCATTGTGTATATGCACAATAGGTTTTTCATCCATGTGTTTGATGATGGACATATAGATTGCTTCCATGTCCTGGATATTGTAAAAAGGACTGTGATGAACATCAGGATACATGTGTCTCTTTCAATTCTGGTTTCCTATGCCCAGCAGTGGGATTGTTGGGTCATCTGGCAGTTCTATTTCCAGTTTTTAAGGAACCTCCACGCTGTTCTCCAGAGTGGCTGTACTAGTTTGCGTTCCCACCAACAGTGTAAGAGCTTTTCTCCACATCCTCTCCAGCATTTATTGTTTGCAGACTTTTGGATAGCAGCCATTCTGACTGGCATGAAATGGTACTTCATTGTGTTTTTGATTTGCATTTCCCGGATAATGAGTGATCTTGACCAACTTTTCATGTATTTGTTAGCCATCTGTATGTCTTCTTTGGAGAAGTATCTATTTAGTTCTTTGGCCCATTTTTTGTTTGGGTCATTTAATTTTTCTGGAATTGAGCTGAAGGAGTTGCTTGTATATTTTTGAGATTAATTCTTTGTCTGTTGCTTCATTTGCAATTATTTTCTCCCATTCTGAAGGCTGTCTTTTCACCTAGCTTATAGTTTCCTTAATTGTGCCAAAGCTTTTAAGTTTAATTAGGTGCAATTTGTTGATTTTTGCTTTTATTTCTAATACTCTGGAAGTTGAGTCACAGAGGATCCTGCTGTGATTTATGTCACAGAGTGTTTTGCCTATATTTTCCTCTAGGAGTTTTATAGTTTCTGGTCTTATGTTTAGATATTTAATCCATTTTGAGTATATTTTTGTGTATGGTGTTACAGTGCGTTTTAGTCTCAATCTTTTACAAGTGGTTGACCTGTTTTCCCAGCAACACTTGTTAAAGAGTTGTCTTTTCTCCATTGTATATTCTTGCCTCCTTTGTCAAAGATAAGGTGTCCATAGATCCATGGATTTATCTCTGGGTTTTCTATTTTGTTTCACTGATCTATATTTCTGTCTTTGTGCCAGTACCATACTGTCTTGATGACTGTAGCTTTGTAGTAGAGCCTGAAGTCAGGCAGGATGATTCCTCCAGTTCCACGCTTCTTTCTCAAGATTACTTTGACTTTTTGAGGGTTTTTTGTATTTCCATACACATTCAGAAATTATTTGTTCTAGTTCTGTGAAAAATACCATTGGTAGCCTGATAGGGATTGTATTCAATCTATAGATTCCTTTGAGTAATATACTCAATTCAACTATACTGATTCTTCTTATCCATGAACATGGCATATTTCTCCATCTATTAGTGTCCTCTTTGATTTCTTTCACCAGCGATTTCTAGTTTTTTATATATAAGTCTTTTGTTTCTTTAGGTAGATATATTCCTATGTATTTTATTCTTTTCATTGCAATGGTGAATGGAATTGTTTTCTTAATTTCTTTTCTATTTTCTCATTATTAGTGTACAGGAATGAAAGGGATTTGTGCGCGTTGATTTTATATCCTGCAACTTTACTATATGCGTTGATTAGCTCTAGTAATTTTCTGGTGGAGTCTTTAGGGTTTTCTTTGTAGAGGATCATGTCATCTGCAAACAGTGAGAGTTTTCCTTCTTTTCCAGTCTGGATTGTTTTCTTTCTTTTTTCTGCTCTGATTGCTGTGGCCAATACTTCAAAAATTATGTTTAACAGTAACGATGACAGGGGGCACCCTTGTCTTATTCCTGACTTTAGGGGAAATGCTTTCATTGTTTCACCATTGAGGATAATGTGCGCTGTGGGTTTGTCATATATAGCTTTTGTTATGTTGAAGTATGTTCCTTCTATTCCTGCTTATTAGAAGGCTTTATCATAAATGGATGTTGAATTTTGTCAAAGGCTTTCTCTGCATCTATTGAGATTATCATATGGTTCTTATCTTTCAATTTGTTAATGTGGTGTATTATTATGTTGATTGATTTGCAGATAGTGAAGAATCCTTGCATCCCTGGGTTAAAGCCCACTTGGTCATGATGTATGATCTTTTTAATATGTTGTTGGATTCTGTTTGCTAGAATTTTGTTAAGGATTTTTGCATCTATGATCATCAGTGATATTGGCCTATATATGGCATCTTTGTTTGATTTTGGTATTAGGGTGATGGTGGCCTCATTGAATGAGTTTGGTAGTTTGTCTTCATCTGCAATTTTCTGAAAGAGTTTGAGTAGGATAGGTGTTAGCTCTTCCCTAAATTTTTGGTAGAATTCAGCTGTGAAGCCATCTGGTCCTGGGCTTTTGTTTGCTGGAAGATCTGATTACAGTTTCAATTTCTGTGCTTGTAATGGGTCTGTTAAAATTTTCTATTTCTTCCTGGTTCCGTTTTGGAAAGTTATGTTTTGAAGAATTTGTCCATTTCTTCCAAGTTGTCCGTTTTATTGGCATATAGTTGCTGAGAGTAGTCTTTTATGATCCTTTGTATTTCTGTGTTGTCTGTTGTGATCTCTCCATTTTCATTTCTAATTTTGTTGATTTGATTCTTCTCTCTTTGTTTCGTTATGACAAACTAATGGTTTGTCAATTTTATTTATCCTCTCAAAGAACCAGGTTTTGGCTTTGTTGATTTTTCTTATGGTCTCCTTTGTTTCTTTTGCCTTTATTAATGCCCTACTTTTTAAGTTTTCTTTCTTTCTACTAACTCTGGAGGGCTTCATTTCTTCCTTTTCCAGTGGCTTTAGGTGTAGAGTTAGGTTATTTATTTGACTTTTTTCTGTTTCTTGAGGTAAGGCTGTATTTATATGAACTTTCCCCTTAACACTGCTTTTACAGTGTTCCATAGTTTTCAGGTTTTCACTTTTATTTGTTTCTAGGCATATTTTAATTTCCTTTTTTATTTCTTCTGTGGATTGTTGGTTATTCAGCAGCGTGCTGTTCAGCCTCCATATGTTGGAATTTTTAATAGTTTTTCTCCTGTAATTGACATCTAATCTTACTGCATTGTGACCAGAAAAGATGTTTGGAATTATTTCAGTTATTTTGAATTTGCCAAGGCTAGATTTATGGCCCAGGATGTGATCTATTCCAGAGAAGGTTCTATGTGCACTTGCAAAGATGGTGAAACTCATTGTTTTGTGGGTGAAATGTCCTATACATATCAATTAGGTCTAATTGGGCTATTGTATCATTTAAAGTTTGTGTTCCCTTGTTATTTTTGTTTAGTTGATCTATCCATAATTGTGAGTGGGATATTAAAGTCTCCCACAATTCTTGTGTTATTGTTAATTTCCCCATAATAAAAAATAAATAAATAAAATTTGGATAAGAAAGCTGTGGTACATGCACACAATGTCATGAACTTCCATCCGTAGTTCATCAGGCACTCTGTCTATCAGATTTCTCCCTTAAATCTATTTCTGACTTCCACTGTATAGTCCTCAAATTGTGTTTTTTGTTCCATACCAACAGGGAGTGGTGGTCATCTGGCACTATTGCTTACGCAGAAGCAAGCAATATTCAGGCTTCAATTGAAGAAAGTAAGGAAAACCACTAGACCATTAAGCTATGACCTAAATCAAATCCCTTATGATTATACAGTGGAGATGAAAAATAGATTCAAGGGATTAGGTCTGGTAGCCTGAAGAACTATGGATGGAGTGTAACGTTGTATGAGAAGTGGTGGCGAAAACCATCCCCAAGAAAAACAAATGTGAGAATGCAAAGCGGTTGCCTGAAGAGGCCTTGAAAACAGCTGAGAAAAGAAGAGAAGCGAACAGCAAACAAGAAAGGGAAAGATATACCCAATGAAATGCAGACTTCCAGAGAATAGCAAGGAGAAATAAGAAAGTCTTCATAAGTGAAAAGTGTAAGAATTAGAGGAAAATAACAAATTGTAAAGATTATATATCTCTTCCGGAAAATTGGAGATACCATAGGAATACTTCATGCAAGATGGGCACAGTAAAGGACAGAAAAGTCAAAGACCTAACAGAAGCAGATGAGATTAAGAAGAGGTAGCAAGAATGCATAGAAAAACTATACAAAAACAATCATAATGACCTGGATATAGATGATTTTGGGGTCACTTATGTAAAGCCAGATATACTAGAGCACAACGTCAACTGGATCTTAGGAAGTATCACTACAAGCAAAGCTAGTGGAGGTGATGGAATTCCAGCTGAGCTGTTTAAAACATCCTAAAGAATGAGGTTGTAACAGTGTTGCATTCAATGTGGCAGCAAATTTGGAAAATGCAGCAGTGGCCACCATTCTGGAAAAGGTCAGTTTTCATTCCAATCCAAAAGAAAGGCGATTCCCAAGAATGTTCAACCTATCATGCAGTTGTGCTCATCTCACTTGCTAACAAGGTAATGCTCAAAATCCTTCAAGCTAAACTTCACAATACATGAAGTGAGAACTTCCAGATGTACAAACTGGTTTAAGGAACCAGAGATAAAATTACCAACATCCAGTGGATCATAGAGAAACCAAGTGGATTCCAGGCAAACATCTGCATCTGCTTCACTGACTATCCTAAAGCCTTTCACTGTGTGGACCACAACAAACTGTGGAAAATTCTTAAGAGAATGGGAGTAGCCGATCACCTTACCTGTCTCCTGAAAGTCTGTATGGAGGTCAAAAAGTGGCAGTTAGAATCAGACATAGAACAAATAAAAGATTTAAAATTGGGAAAGGAACATGACAAGGTATACATTGTCACTCTGATCATTGAACTTGTATGTAGGAAAGATCATTCGATATGGTGGACTGCATAAATCCCAAGATGGAATCAAAACTGCTGGGAGAAATATCAACATCCACAGATATGAAGATGACACCACCCTAATAGCAGAAAGCAAACAACTAAAGACCAATTGATAAGGAGAGGAGATGAATAAAGCTTACTTAAAACTCAACATTCAAAAAAATATTTACCAAAAGATACTCAACATTCATGGCATCCAGTCCCACTACTTCATGACTTATAGATGAGGGAGAAGTGGAAACAGTGGCAGATTTTATTTTCTTGGGCTCCAGAATCATTATGGACCTTGACTGCAGCCACAGAATTAAAAGACACTTGCTCCTTGGAAGGAAGAAAGGCTATGAAAAACCTGTACAGTGTATTAAAAAGCAGAGACTCACTTTGCTACAGAGGTCTGCAGCATCACAGCTATGGTTTTCCAGTAATCATGTACAGATGTGTGATCTGGACCATACGAAAGGTGAATGCCAAAGAACTGAGCTTTTGAACTTTGGTGCTTGAGAAGATTCTTGAGAGTCCCTTATACAACAAGGAGATCAAACCAGTCAATCTGAAAGGAAATCAACCTCTGACCACTGCTGTCTTAGCTGAGGCATCTACTGAGGGTCTCCAGGTGTAAAGAATGGATGCTTCCATTGCAAAATTGCCTGACCATGGCAGCTCCAAGCAAATAGTTTGTAGCTCCGCCCATGGAGGAAGCTCAGAAAGGCAGAAGGCTCTGTGTACCCTGGGTCCCCCAATACATGCGTTTCATTCTTCACAGCAGCATTGGAAGCCAAGGAAGGGATATTCTGGGCCCTGGAGATGGGAGATGGCTCAGGGATCTACTGGGGTCACCACTTACCAAGTAGGCCTAGAAAGGACAGAGCAGGCATATCTGGCAGAGAGCTTGTGACTGAGGAGTGGGAACAAGAGGGAACCAGCTCTGCATGAAGTACCTCACCCAAAATCCCCTGGAAGAGAAGTCCAGAGATAAAATCATCTGAGATGGGATGAAGAGAGTCTGTTTTATTACCCCTTATAATTCCTCTGAACGAGGAGGTGGTAGAGTTGGTGGGACATCACAAACTCTTCCATGGCCTAGACCATCCCCCAGTCGCTATCCTTGGGGCTGCCTCTCCCCAGCTTCGTCATGTAGTTTTGAAGGAAATTGACAATCATGTGTGCTGCTGGGTCAGGGCCAATGACCACGTAAAGCCCATCATAGGACCACATGGCCCTGCCAGGATGGCTGATCTAGGGCTGTACATGTGAACTGAGTTACATCATTCAGAGAATACCCTTGAACTCTAATGGCTCCCAGCTTCTTTCTTTACTAGGAAATGCCTTCAGGATATAAAACCCTAGGGCAGGTAGCTTGGACTTCATCACTAGGTGTAGAAGCCTTAAGGAAGAAAGTTGTCAGGCTAAGACCATCAAAGAAGAGGGAAGGGAAAGGCCAAGGGAGAAAAAGAGAGAACTGATGACTTCTGATTTCTTGGATCCAGTCACAGAGATCTTTGTATTTGCTCTGATTCTTGTATCCTCGATTCCCATAATCATTTCAATGAGTCCCCCTTTTCCTTGAAGGCAGGTGGAGGAGGGCTCCTCTCAATTTTGATTCAGATTTTGTTCTAGATACTGCACTCCCAGACAAAAAAAAAAAAAAAAAAAAAAAACCAGAGGCAACCATTTGTTTCAGCACCATTAAGAGTGATACCCTTTATTCATTACTGAGAATAGGCTGTGCAGACTATCAAACACAGTTCACCAGCATCCTGGGCAGCAGTGCCCAAGTGTGAGTGAGTGTGTTAGGAGCGGCCTTATTGATTCCTGAACCACTCCAAGCACTTATACTGCCCGTGCGAGGCCAATCCTGTCATGTCCTCGATCAAAGACTGAGAAATACAGCCTCAGAAAGACATCACCCAGGATCCAGATCTCTGTAGATGGACTCCATTGGTTCTCTTTAAAGGTGGTATAGCAGCGACCTCTTGGATTCTGGGGGAATCATAAACACACACCAGTCAGCATGAGCCCTTACCTGTGACTCCCTTCAATATCCAGACTCAGCACAATTCTTTGTTTTATTTCCCTCTTTTGGTAAGTATCTAGGGGTTTTCTCAGCAGCAGGGGATATGAGAGTTCATCAGTCAAAGAGGGCCAAGACATGAGGTTGCCATGAGGAAGGGTGTGGGGGAGGGGAGGACTGGGAGTTGCGGAAATGGAGGAATGAAAAACAACAAAGTCCTACTGTAGAGCATAAAGAACTATATTCAACATTCAGTGATAAATCACATGAAAAAGAATTTTTAAATATATTTTTTATGTGTATAACTGAGTCACTGCTGTGCAGCAGAACTTAATGCCACAATGAAGATTATCCACATTTCAAAATAATTTTTTTTTTCAAAAAGAACAAATGTGTCCTTAGCTTTCCTCACTCCCTATTTCTTTCCTTCTGACTCTTCCTCCTTGTTTTCTCTGCAGAGAATGCTGGTTCTCCTCCTGCATCCCCATAATCTGTACTTCATTTAAAAACTTTATATTGTATTTGAGTATAGCTGATTAACAATATTCTGAGTTTCAGATGGACAGTAAAGGGACTCAACCATATGTATCTGGGTATCCTGGTCCCAAAGACACCCCTCACATCCAGGCTGTCATATAACTGAGCAGAGTCCCCTGTACTACACAGCAACTTGTTGTTGGTTATCCATCTTAAATAGAGCAGTGCCCACAACACTTTCTTGAAGCTTTAACTCAGGAACCCTGCGAAGCTTCCTTCAGCCCACACTCACCCTCTCTGGCCACCCCAGGCTTGGCTGGGTAACATACTCTTGTTACCCATCCCCACTGGTCTGTCCGTAGCCTTCATCACCCCTCGTAAATCCCCAGTGCCCCAATGCAAATCATCTTGAGATGCCATTTGCATGGAATCCAGTGCAGTTTTGCCTAGAATCAAGCAACCCTCCATATGGCTCAATGAGTTTGTAGTTTTAGAATTCCTGAAATTCCCTCTTCCTCAAAACCTTCTTTGAGCCCATCAGCCTGCTGAACTCCCTATGGTGCTGACATGAAGCCTCCACCCTGTGCCGCGGCTGAGCAGTCACAGTGCACCCTTTATTCACATTAGCATCCAACCTCCCCACAGAGTTGCTGGGTACTCGAACTCACAAAGGAGGCACCTGGCCGGAGCAAGGGGAAGATACAGCCGAGAACAAGGCTGACCATGTAATTTATCATCCAAACCATGAAAACCTTGAGAAGGGAAGGGAGCCTGTTAATGTATGCTGGACATCACACTGGGACTGTCCCCAGCCATTCTCCTTGTAACATGGCCTATTTCAGGGACTGCTAGTGCTGAATTTCATGCTCATGCACCTAAGGGTTCAGATTGAATTGAAGCTCTTTGAGGACTGAGGACCTCAGTGTTCCCCTCTCCTTGACTCCCACTATGCCATATGGTGAGACCTCTCCACATTTATTTCAGGAAGATCAGTGTCCCACACGGCCCTTAACTCTCAAGTGATTGGTTTTGTGGGAGTCACTGGCCCAGCCACAGGGCTCAGCAGCATATGCAATGGTTTGACATGGCCTCCAGGGGTGCCTGCATCCCAGCAGCAGCCGAAGGGTTCCTTTCCTGCAAGCTCCAGCTTGAAAACCAACCCTCAGTATTGTCCCCTCACCTTGAGGATGTAGGCTCGACCTGGCACTGTGTAGTTGATGCTGTTGATGGTGAAGATAATAGAGGGCAGGGTATTGACCGCAGAACATGGAACGTAGTACTGTTAGAGAGAGAGGGTGAGAGGTTGACACTGGTGATCCTTGTTGTGTGTGGAGACTGGGAGTGACCCTGGGGCATGACCCTTCACCTTGGAACCCCGTGGCCTGGCACCGATGAACTTCTGCATGTTATCAACCTGTGATTTTGGGCCTTCGATGAATGCTGCCCCGGTGTCAACAACGGCCTTGCAACCAGCAGAACAAGCAATAACGTTTCTTTCAATGGAGATGCTGAGAGACAAAGGAAGAAAGTGGGCATCAAGGTCACTCTGAGCCTCCCCAGAGTTGTCCTCTTCCCGTCTGTCTCCTAAACAGCCCTTGGTCTCTTGCCCTCTTTTCCTTTGCTCTCGACACAGTACCTTTCTTGACATCCTTGAATGCAGTACTTGAATATACCAGGATCTTTTGTACCTTGACCCAATCTGGTCTTCCTTCCTAGAAGACTCCACTGCACTTTGACTAGCAAATTTCTTCTCATCTTCCAGATTCCAGCTTAATTTTATTGTTTTGGGGAAGTCTTTCCCCTGGTGTTTATGAGTCTCCTGTCTTAGTCAGTCTCTGTAGAACCTTCTTCATGTCTGCTGCTGCTACAGCTGCTAACTCACTTCAGTCATATCCGACTCTGTGTGACCTCATAGAGGGCAGCCCACCAGACTCTGCCATCCCTGGGATTGTCCAGGCAAGAGTAATGGAGTGAGTTGCCATTGCCTTCTCCTCCTCATGTCTAACATGTACCAAAGTCACAATTCACTATGTGGGCAAGTCACTTCATGTACATCTGCCTTCTTAGATGTGAGGGGGAGTTTTATGCTCCTTGCCTCCCTAAAGTGCCTCACACACAGTGGATGCCCAATATTGTCTGTTCAATGAGTGTATGAAAACTAAGAAAACAATAAGTAACCTCCAGAGAGCTGTATCTGGTGGGGAACAAATAACAACTCGCACACAGAGTGAAGATGGAGATTCGCAGGGCAGCAGATTCTCATCGTAGGGGGGAGAGAGGGGCTTCTCTGGGAGAGGGTGTCTTTCAGCACTGCTCCTACAACCAGCTCAGACCCTGAGACCCTGGCCAGGAAATACGTGACCAGCCCATAGAAACTGCAAAGGACAGGTCAACATTTGCCTGAGGGTATCACACAGAATCCTTTCAATTATGCCTCTTGTCCTCAGGTCACTCCTGGATCTCACCTTCCTGATCCTCTGTAATAGCCCCTGTCGCACGTGTGCCCAAGAACTTGGCATGTCTTTTCTATTAGTTGCTTTCACGTCTTAAGACTGCAGGCAACTACTCTCCACTGCTGGGTAGCTGCTCCCTGAGAAGACAAGTTGTCCCCATTTTATCAGGACTGTCCCTGTTTTTAAACAGACATTTATCTGTACTGAGAATTTCCTATGTCCTAGGTAGCCCTGGACAGTCAGTCATCTTATCATAACTCTGTTCAGGCTGGAGAAATTCTCCCTGATCCTCTATTCACCACACTGTGGAGTCCTCTAACCATGCTCCCCAACTCAAAGCGCAGTGGGTGCAGTCTTCTGCCAGCTACACAGGCCTCTCTGGTGCCTTTTAGGACCCTGATCAGAGCTATGCTCAGAAGGCCTGGGGATTATGAACCCATGGGTTCTTTGTGTATCTCTGTGCTTGTGTGTTTGTTTCTATCTGTATTTGCATGTTTCTTTGTGTGTGCTTGTGTGTCCCTGACTAGCTATGCATGTTTTTATGTGTTGCTGTGTATGTTTTTATGTGTCTGCTTGTGTGTTTCCATGTGTCTGTGTGTCTGTCTATGTCATTGTGAGTGGTGTATATGTCTGTGTGACTGTGTGTCTGAGAATGCATTTGTATGTGTCTGCCTGTGTCCATGTACAGTAGTGGGAGCATTACTTGGGTTGACCCTCAGAGGGAGAGGCTTACCGGTCCATGTGTACCATCCAGTTGCCCTCTGGGATCAATGGTACCCAGTTGAGCTCTCCCTTGTAGTAGCGGTGGTCCACCCCACCAAACATCACCACACTGCCCTCCTGCCCGTCTCTGTAGACAGAAATGAGGGGGTGATCCTTGGAGGACAGTAACAACAGCACTGTCTGAGAGCTGTGCTTGTCCACCCATCAAGGCCCTAATAAGGTCCCCATGTACAGATGCAGAAATCGAGTCTAGGAGAGATTGAGATCCAGACTGAGGTCTGTTACTGGCTAAAGAGCAGCACAGAGGTTAGAAGCTGAACCCACTTGGATGGGTGTCACCCACTATGTCTTCTGAAGACATCCTGGACCTCCAGCCACCTGAGTGCTCAGACACCCTCAGAGGACAGGGTGCTGAAGTGTTTTGGCTTTCCCCTTGTCTACCTTGTCATTTTTCAGGAAAATCAAGGCCTGGGAGTTCTAAGGGTATTGGTTCAGGTCACCCAGATTTGGCTTCACTGGCCTGTGACCTCTACTGCCAAAAGGGCCCCAAACTCAGAAGGGACCCAACCTCTGCTCTCCCTGTCTTGAAATGCCTCATATTTCTTAAACAAGGGGTCCCACACTTTTGTGTCCTACTCTTTCATTTCTCACTGGCTCCTACAAATTGTGTAGCTGGTCCTGGGCTCCCAGTGAAATGCTAATGAGGAAGGAAAGACATCCACCATCCTTCTCCTTCCTTCCTTATCAAATTCATAAGCAAATCCTGATGCCTTTTCCTTCAACTTGTTTCCTGTGGCCTTCCATTAGCCTTCCTCCTCACTCACCTCCCTTGACAAATTACTGGTCTTGAGCCCAGGAGTAGGCTTGTGTTCCAATAAACTTTTATTTCGAAAAGCCAGGGGTGAAGCCAGGTGGGGTCCTGGGTCCATAGTTATCCTGGGTTAGATTATCTCTCAGGATACTTCTTTATCAAGTGTTCTATAATTTTTGTGTAACTGAAAGAATCTTACAGCTAATTTGGTGAAAGGGATTGTCCATCTCAGACTTACTTGCTCAAGTAGAAGGCAAAAACAGGCTCAGAAATGGCACCTTCATTCTTCAGCTTGTCAAAGATGGGGATTGCTCCAGAAGAGGATATGCTGGGGTAGTTCAAGCCCAAGACGCCATCAAAAGGTGTACGCCTAGACACGTATTCTGCCGTGCTTAGACCGAACGGCTGATCAGTGCTCACAAGGTCCCCAATCTATGGGAAGGAAGAGTATTCCCACTTACAGATACGTGAAGTGGGGCTAGGACTAGGCTGGGATGCATTGCCATTAGATCCTCAGAGAAGAATTGAGGCTGGGCTCTGTCTTCGGTGGCCGACAGACAGTGAAATCAAGCTGGGAGGGGAATTTGGGTTCAATTTGAGAGAGGCTGTGAATTTTATAACCTCTGCCCCTCTGAAAAACACCATCTGAGTGAGTCATTTTGGCCTCGTGGCTTCTGTATAGGTGGGGCAACCAAGAGTCAGGCCAGGTCCCATTGGTGCCACCTTATGGACAAAGCAATCAAGAGCAAGAGAGCCTTCTCTTTGGCATCACTGTGACCTAATGACAGGAATGGACTGCATTCTCTGTAATGTACTGTGGATTCTGCATCTGTCCAGGAAGACAGAAGTCAAAAACACAATCTTGCTTGCAGGGCTCTATGAAATTACTGCCTATGGAAACCACTTTTGGGGATATGTGTATATTCCTGCGAGTGTGTATGAGAGAAAAGAGAGAGAGGAACTACTCAAGTATTTTGGGGGAGGCGGGCCATAGTTTTATTAGACTCTCAAGGGTCCTCTAGAGTGAGAAATCATTTATCAGTCCTCTTGACTTCTCAGGCGACCAGTTTCCCACTCTGGATACCTTGACTGCTCCCAAGGTCCTCAGATCAGTTTCATCCTGTCTACAAACACCCCACAGCATATTCAGTCTTGAAAAGCCATCCTAACTCCACCTTTAACCACGTGTGTGCTCTCAGCAAGGACCTTGCTGTCTACATCTCAGTTTCCTCATATGTCTCATGAGCTAATCAGAGTAACTGCTGTGTGGGATTGTTGCAGGATTAAACCAGTTATCACCTGAAAGTGCCTGAAACAGTCTGTGAATATAAAAGTGGGTGCTTTTATCCTGTTTTTTTTTTTTGCTCCCAGCAAAATGAACCTTGAATTGCTCATGGGCAGAGGAGCTGCAAGTCCACACCTCAAACCACTCTCTAGGTTAGCTAATCTGTTTGTTTGCGTGTCATCACAGGCACTGCCTCCCCAGAGACATGATCCTGTGGATAAGATGGCCAATATCTATGGGAGATAGGCTTGGAAGGGTCCTGCCAGATGGTCCTGCATCTGTTTTGCAAGCAGTGGTCACTCCATAGCCAGTCCTGACTCAGCATATTTTATACTGTTACCCGAACTGTGTCATGAACAACAATTCCTTTCACTGTTCCACATCCGTAGGTGATGCTGAAGGTCCTATTGGTAGGCCGGAAGGTGGAAGACTGAAGATGTCTGAACCTAGTGTGTAGAGCTGTAGATGCAAGAGATGAGTGTCATCAGGTGCCAAGGATGGAAACAGAGTGGCAGGGCAAGTGAAGGATGGTCCGGGTACAAGGTATCTGTACTCACAACAGGCTTCAATGGCACAAAAGTTGGAGGGCACCCACAAGTCAGATGAGCCTGTGTCGAAGACAACCTGGAATTCCTGAGGGGGTGTTCCAATGGTGATGTTACCCAGGTAGACCAACTACAGGGAAATGCAGGGAGTGGGTTAGTGCAGAACTGGCTACCCTCTATTCTCAAACTGCTGCCTCCCTCTGGGTGTCACATATCTCTTGAGATTACTTTCTAATCACCGTGCAGCTCACAGACTTTGGTCACAGAGGTATCTGCATTTGATATATTTTTCCTATGCTACATTATATGCAGGATGTTGACTCTATGCCTAGGTGTTGCTGTGGTTCCTCCTTCATGGGAATCCCATAGGCAAAAACACCAGGCCTCCAGGACCACTGGACACCCAGGGAAGTCCTGGTGCCTTCATTTGAGAAGCTCTGTAGTCTCTTCAAACCCAGCTTTAGCACCCGCTTCTCCAGGAGGTCCCTCTTGATCAACCCCAGCCACTCCCTCCAAACTCAGACCACATCCAGTCAACACCACACAGGTGACCCTTTCATTTGACATGTATTTACTCTTTGCCTATCTCTCAGGCTGGCATGGGCATTCTTGAAGACAAAATAAGCCCTTTGTATAATCTGAAAACAGTAACCACAGTGATTCTTATGGCCATACATGGAATACAGGTTCAGTAACTTTTTACTGCTATCGTTCTTGCATCTGTGGAAACTGAATTTCTTTGCCTAGGGATTCACAATTGCTCTGCAGTTGGTTCTACCTTTTGATCAGTGATGATTCACTCTTTACCTGTAACTGAGGAGCTCACTTAGTTCAGAAGGAACAATCGCCCTCAAACAAATGACACATCTTTGACACAGAAATGGATATTTACCTGCCACCTGGTAATTGTCAGGCCCAGTCACAAAGAACAACAGTTGAGGATGAGACTGCCTTCTCCTCTGGTTGGGGGTCCCTGTTTTCCAGTGTCCCTGCCTCCTGCAGGAAACCCATCCCCATCATCCCACCTGGCACCTCCAGATGAGCCTCAGTGCTAGGCTAGAGCACCAGGGGGCGCTTTGGAGCACTATCCTCCCAAAATACTCACATCCTTGGTGTTTCTCAGTGGGTGAATAGTTAGATTTGAGCCACGAAAAGAAATCTGGGATAGTCTGTAAGCATGCTCCTTCGGGAAATTGTTCAGCATGTTTTTTTCACTGAGGGTTTTTCTCATGGTCTTCACTCTCCTTAGAGGTATTCTTTCACCGAGCATTTGACAAACAAAACAAAGAAGATGCTACAATTAGATGTCAGTGTTAAGATATAACTGTCATTGTATTGGCCCTGTGTATTTTCTAATCATTTTTATGAGGCACATTATTATCAGAACTTTATGCATATACTGTGGCAAAGACATAGATTTCAATACTAGTTCTGTTCTGCAATCTTGGGTAAGCCATATGACCATGTGATGTCTCAGTCTCCCCTTCAGTAAAAAGGTAGAATGTAACAATATAAACACTCCAAATAGGATATCTTGGGGATAAGAGAAGTGATGTATATAAAGTGAAAGTGGAGTCATTCAGTCGTGTCCAACGCCTTGCAACCACATGGACTGTAGCCTACCAGGCACCTCCATCCATGAGATTTTCCAGGCAAGAATACTGGAGTGGATTGCCATTTCCTTCTCCAGGGGATTTTCCAGTCTCAACAATGACAGCCATTATCATTAGTGTTGCCATCTCACTCATTCTTTCTCATAAAACCTCAAGGATGTAGGTAGAAGAGGGGCTCATCCTCTTTTACAAAGTAGCAATTTGAAGTGGAGGAGGTTTCTGAGTTGGCTGTGGTCACACTGCTTGTCAGATATAAAACAGTGTAAATAGAACAGTGCATCTTTCTGCAAGTTGACAAAGAAGAGAGAATTGAAGGAACAATCCAAGATATAGGAAACAAGTAAGGGAAATTCAAAGGTTTGAGAAGGAAGGACGAGTCAAACGAAAATTTAAAAGAAAATAACACAAAGTGAAATAAACTCCCTGTGACTTCCAAAGGATGGAGAGATAAATGACAGTGATACAAAGATGCAGACATAAGCGTATATACACTGAAGTAGACAGGGAAAAAAGAGGACATGTTGAATAAAATGTAGAAAGTGCTCTTCCTCAGGACCACATTAACATCTGCATAGACTGTGCACTGAACTGTTACAAGGAGTTGCATTTTCAATAGGTCATGACATGACTGGACCCCAAGATTTGTGCAACCCAACCAAGACCTTGGGATCCACAGTTCCTATAGCAAGTTACTTATCAATAAGTAAGAGTGGAGCTTTAAGACTCTTAGGGATATATTTAATTCCCTTCTGAACCTGACGGGTGGAAAAATAATCAGATGCAAAGAAAAATTCAAGAAAGGAATATGATGAGACTTACAGTCCCCATACTTACTTGACTATGCACTCTGAGATGGACACTAGCCCGAGGAGCACAAACCACTTCATGCTTCTTTCCTGCATTCAAGTACTCAGGGAAGTTTGGGTTCTTAGCTTGTAGTGGTGATCAGGAGCCCCTAGTTATCTATGCTCTGACCTACCCGAGTTTTCCCCTTTAGGCCACTAAAAGATCTGGAAAAAAAAAAAAAACACAAAGCTTTTGATTAAATCTTTACTTTGATCAGTGTACTTGGTCAGTGGCCTTTGAAGCTTCTCAAAATACAGAGAATTGAACTGTAATCTCTACCTTGAAGCTTGGCTGGAAAATCAAACTGATCTGCATGGACATCTAAGAAGACAGAGAACGTTGCCCACATGGAGAAAAAACTGCTAAGAACACCATGAAAATGGATACTAGGGGCCATGCTCAACATTCGTGGTTTCATGTCATCTTCCTAGCCACTTCATGAGATATGCATTGCTGTCTTCATTGGAGGGGAGATTGCTAAGAGGATAAGTTGTCAAATGGCAAAGTGAAGACTTCAGGGACAGCCCAGGAACATACAACTGGCTTTAGGTAGTGGGTCTAATGGCAGACATCAGGGGCACCTATGACGCCAGTCTGCATCAAAGATTTAGGGCAGAGCAGTACTTCAATTGCATGGTTTCAGTACTGGAAGAAATGTCATATGCATCCACAAGAGATTCTATATCATCCAACAACTGTACAAGGAAGAACTGTGTTAGGTTCTGGGTTAAAGGCTTCAAAGTCAAAGTTGATCAAAACAAAACAACAAAAAAAAAAGTCTTTATCTTAAGTGAGCAAGAAGTGTAGTTCTTGCAAGCTCATGGCCCCAGGAGGCAGGAGATATGACACTAGGACTAGGTGGTCATGTTGGAATCTGGGCAGCACAGGCCTTATCTCTGGGAGCAGCCTTTTCTCCACTTCACCCATGCTGGAAAGCAGGCAAGTTGGCCATGTTTTCAAGATAATCAAAGTCTGGATATTTATGTATAATCTACTGATTTTAATGTTCACAACTAATTTTTTTTTTCCTGAAAAAATAGTGGGAATGAAATCTCCACAGTGATGTGCTGGAATCAGCCTTCAGTCTCTGCAATTTTTTGTTTCTGGTCTACAGTTGGGAGTGTAGTAGAGACAAAGAGAAATTTAATTCATGTCAGTTGATTTAAAAAGAGACTGAATGCACACTAAACATGCTGACTCATTGGAAAAGACCCTGATATTAGGAAAGATGGAAGGCAGGAGGAGAAGCAGAAGACAAAGGATGAGATGCTTGGATAGCATCACCAAGTCAATGGACATGAGCTTGAGCAAGCTCTGGGAGTTGGTGATGGATAGGGAAACCCAGCAAGGATCTCATTCAAATATGAAGGAGAAATCAAAAGCTTTACAGACAGGCAAAAGCTGAGAGAATTCAGCACCACCAAAACAGCTCTCCAACAAATGTTAAAGGATATTATCTAGACAGGAAACACACAAAGGGTGTATTAACTCAAACCCCAAACAATAAAGCAAATGGCAATGTTATCATACTTATCAATAATTCCCTTAAATGTAAATGGGTTGAATGCCCCAACCAAAAGACAAAGACTGGCTGAATGGATATAAAAACTAGACCCCTATATATGTTGTCTACAAGAGAGCCACCTCAAAACAAGGGACACATTCAGACTGAAAGTGAAGGGCTTGAAAAAGATATTCTATGCAAATAGAGACCAAAAGAAAGCAGGAGTAGCAATACTCATATCAGATAAAATAGATGTTAAAACAAAGGCTGTGAAAAAGAGCCAAAGAAGGACACTACATAATGATCAAAGGATCAACCCAAGAAGAAGATATAACAATTATAAATATATGTTCAACCAACATAGGAGCACCACAAAATGTAAGACAAATGCTAACAAGTATGAAAGGGGAAATTAACAATAACACAATAATAGTGGGAGATTTTAATACCCCACTCACACCTATGGATAGATCAACTAAACAGAAAATTAACAAGGAAACACAAACTTTAAATGATGTAATAGACCAGTTAGACCTAATTGATACCTATAAGACATTTCACCCCAAAACAATGAATTTCACCTTGTTCTGAAACAAACACGGAATCTTCTCCAGGATAGATTACATCCTGGGCCATAAATCTAGCCTTGGTAAATTCAAAAAAACTGAAATGATTCCAAGTTTCTTTTCTGACCACAATACAGTAAGATTAGATCTCAATCACAGGAGAAAAATTATTAAAAATTCCAACATATGGACACTGAACAACATGCTGCTGAATAACCAACAAATCACAGAAGAAATTTTAAAAAAAAGAAATCAAAATATCCATAGAAACAAATGAAAATGGAAACACAGCAACCAAAAACCTGTGGGACACTGTAAATCAGTGCTAAGGGGAAAGTTCACAGCAATGCAGGCATATCTCAAGAAACAAGAAAAAAAGGCAAACAAATAACATAACTCTACACCTAAAGCAACTAGAAAAGGAAGAAATCAAGAACCCCAGGGTGAGTAGAAGGAAAGAAATCTTCAAAATTAGGGCAGAAATAAATGCACAAGAAACAAAGGAGACCATAGAAAAAAATCAACAAACCCAAAAGCTGGTTCTATGACATGATAAATAAAATTGACACACCATTAGCCAGACCCATCAAGAAACAAAAGGAGAAAAATCAAATCAATAAAATTAGAAATGAAAATGGAGAGATCACAACAGACAACACAGAAATACAAAGGATCATAAGAGACTACTATCAGCAATTATATGACAATACAATGGACAACGTGGAGGAAATGGACAAATTCTTAGAAAAGTACAACTTTCCAAAACTAAACCAGGAAGAAATAGAAAATCTTAACAGACCCATCACAAGCACAGGTATTGAAACTGTAATCAGAAATCTTCCAGCAAACAAAAGCCCAGGTCCTGACGGCTTCATAGCTGAATTCTACCAAAAATTTCGAGAAGAGCTAACACCTATCCTACTCAAACTCTTCCAGAAAATTGCAGAGGAAGGTACACCTCCACTCTCATTCTATGAGGCCACCATCACCCTAATACCAAAACCTGACAAAGCTGCCACACAAAAAAAGAGAACTACAGGCCAATACACTGATGAACATACATGCAAAAATCCTTAACAAAATTCTAGCAATCAGAATCCAAGAACACATGAAAAAGATCATACACCATGATCAAGTAGGCTTTACCCCAGGGATGCAAAGATTCTTCAATATCTGCAAATCAATCAATGTAATATACCACACTAAAAAATTGAAAAATAAAAGTCATATGATTATCTCAATAGATGCAGAGAAAGCCTTTGACAATATTCAACATCCATTTATGACAAAGAAAACTCTCCAGAAAACAGGAAGAGAAGGAACATACCTCAACATAATAAAAGCTATACATGACAAACCCACAGCACACATTGAAAGCATTTCCCCTAAAGTCAGAAACAAGACAAGGGTGCCCAATTTCACAACTACTATTCAACATAGTTTTGGAAGCATTGGCCACAGCAATCAGAGGAGAAAAAGAAATAAAAGCAATCCAAATTGGAAAAGAAGAAGTAAAGTCTCACTGTTTGCAGATGACATGATCCTCTACATAGAAAACCTTAAAGACTCCACCAGAAAATTACTAGAGCTAATCAATGAATATAGTAAAGTTGCATGATATAAAATCAACACACAGAAAGCCCTTGCATTCCTATACACTAATAATGAGAAAATAGAAAGACAAATTAAGGAAAAAATTCCATTCACCATTGCAACAAAAAGAATAAAATACTTAGGAACATATCTACCAAATAAACTAAAGACTTATATATAGAAAACTATCAAACACTGGTGAAAGAAATCAAAGAAGACACTAATAGATGGAGAAATATACCAGGTTCATGGATCAGAAGAATCAATAGTGTGAAAATGAGTATACTACCCCAAAGCAATCTATAGATTCAATGCAATCCCTATCAAGCTACCAATGGTATTTATCACAGAGCTAGAACAAATAATTTCATAATTTGCATGGAAATAGAAAAAAAAAAACTCAAATACCCAAAGCAATCTTGAGAAAGAAGAATGGAACTGGAGGAATCAGCCGGCCTGACTACAGGCCCTACTTCAAAGCCACATTCATCAAGACAGTATGGTACTGGCACAAAGACAGAAATATAGATCAGTGGAACAAAATAGAAAGCCCAGAGATTAATCCACACAGTTATGGATACCTTATCTTTGACAAAGGAGGCAAGAATATACAATGGAGTAAAGACAATCTCTTTAACAAGTGGTGCTGGGAAAACTGGTCAACCACTTGTAAGAAAATGAAACTAGATCACTTTCTAAGACCACACACAAAAATAAACTCAAAATGGATTAAAGATCTAAATGTAAGACCAGAAACTATAAAACTCCTAGAAGAGAACATAGGCAAAACACTCTCCGACATAAATCACAGCAGAATCCTCTATGACCCGCCTCCCAGAATACTGGAAATAAAAGCAAAAATAAACAAGTGGGACCTAATTAAAATTAAAAGCTTCTGCACTGGGGGTGGTCCTAAGATGGCGGAGGAATAGGATGGGGAGACCACTTTCTCCCTCACAAATTCATCAAAAGAACATTTCAACACTGAGTAAATTTCACAAAACGATTTTTGAATGCTGGCAGAGGACATCAGGCGCCCAGAAAAGCAGGTCATTGTCTTCAAAACCAGGTAGGAAAAAATATTAAAGACGAAAAAGGAGATAAAGGAGGTAGGGAGGGAGCTCCGTCCTGGGAAGGGAATCTTAAGAAGAGAGGTTTCCAAATACCAGGAAACATTCTCGCTGCCGAGTCTGTGGTGAGCCTTGGAAGCACAGAGGGCAACATAACAGGAATAAAAACAAGTAAATAATTTAAACCAACAGATTACAAACCCAGCAGTAACTCCCCCAGCAGAGAAGCAACACAGACGCCAGCATCCACCACTAGCAAGTGGGGGCTGGGCAGGGAGGCGCGGGAGGCACAGGCTGTAGTGCTTTGTAAGATTCGGGCCGGAACGCCCCTAGCATAACCAGAGCAAACTAACGCGCTAGCAAACCAGACTGTGGGATAGCTACCACGTGAAAAGCTCGAGCATAACACACCACCAGGACCGCACACAGAACAAAGGATGGAACAGAAATAGCCGGCTGCAGAGCATCCCCCTCCTGTGACTGGCAGCCAGAGCTGTAAGGGCTGAAAGGGGGCAATCGCAGCCCAAGAAAGACATTACCTACCAAAATGCAAGCAAGATGCTTTGCTAGCTAAGACTTCTGGGGGTTTTGGACAGTCATCAGCCACCAGAGAAAGGACACCAGCGATATACCCAGAAAACTGAGCAGCAGAGACGGGAAAGGTGATAAGTCGCAGCGACTGCGTTCACCAAACACCTAAGCTACTCGGACCTGGAAAGGACACAAAATGCAGGCCCAACAGAATCTGCACCTCTGAGGGCTACCTGAGCACCAAGCCTGAGCGGCTTAGACCGGGGAGGTGCATGCAGCCTAGGGCTGGCCTCAGACAGTTCCCAGCGGAGCAACATAGAGCCTGAGCGGTGTTCACTGCGAGCAGGGGCAGGCCCAGCGGGGCTGAGACACTGCAAGCACACGCCAGTGTTACCTGTTTGCAGCATCCCTCCCTCCCCACAGCGTGACTGAACAACTGAGCCTATATATATATATATATATATATATATATATATATATATATCTCCACCACCGTTCCCCCTCCTCCCCCTGACCCCACCCCACCCCCCCCCCCCCCCCCCCCCCGTGACAGGGCAGAAATCAGACACTGAAGACACCAGCAAACAGAAGTTAAACAGAGGGAACCGCCTTGGAAGTGACCCCACACTGCCCACAAACCAGAGAAAGGGCCAGATATATCTTTACTATTTTTATGATCATTCTTTTATATGTATATATTGTTGTGTGATTGATTTTCTTTGCTTTTTCCTCCTCTTTTTTTTTAACCGTTTTAAATTTTTAAGTCCTCTATTTCTCCTTTAATTTTTATTTTTATAACTTACTATTACTTTTTCAAAAAAAAAGACCCTATTTTTTAGGCAAACACCATATATACTCTTTTTGTGGTTGTGGTTGTTGTTGTTGTTGTTTAATTCTTATGGCTTCGTTTTTTTTCTTCTTCTTCTTCTTTCTTCTCCTTCTTCTTCTTTTCTTTAATATTGTATTTTTGAAAATCCAGCCTCTACTCTAGATTTTTAATTTTTGCTTTTTGGTATTTGTTGTTAATATTGTACATTTAAAAACCCAATCTTCAGTGCCCAATTTTACCTGAAAGTGAGATTACTGGCTTGACCACTCTCTTCTCCTTTGGACTCTCCTTTTTCTCCACCAGGTGGCCTCTGTCTCTTCCATCCCCCTTCTCTTCTCTACTGAACTCTGTGAATCTCAGTGTGTTCCTGATGGTGGAGAACACTTAGGGAACTGGTTACTGGCTGGATCTGTCTCTCTCCTTTTCATTTCCCTCTTTTATCCTCCTGGCCACCTCTGTCTACTTCCTCCCTCTCCTCTTCCCTGTATAACTCTGTGAACACCTCTGAGTGGTCCAGACTGAGGAGTGTACATAAGGAAGTGACAACTGGCTAGCTTGCTCTCTCCCCTTTTAATCCCACCTCATCTCATTCCAGTCACCTCTAACTACCCCCTCCCTCTTCTCTTCTCCATGTAACTCAGTGAGCCTCTCAGGGTGTCCCTCAATGTGGAGAAACTTTTCATCTTTAAACTAGATGTTTTATCATCAGTGCTGTATAGATGGAGAAGTCTAGAGGCTACTGTAAAAATAAAACTGAAACCCAGAAGCAGGAGGCTTAAGTCCAAATCCTAAGAACATCACAGAACTCCTGAATCCAGGGAATATTAATCGATAGGAGCTCATCAAAGGCCTCCAATCTACACTGAAACCAAGCACCACCCAAGGGCCAACAAGTTCCACAGCAAGACATACCACACAAATTCTCCAGCAACACTGGAACACACCCCTGAGCTTCAATATACAGGCAGGTCAAAGTTACTCCAAAACCACTGACATCTCATAGCCCATTACTGGTCACTTCATTGCACTCCAGAGAGAAGAAATCCAGCTCCACCCACCAGAACTCCAACACAAGCCTCCCTAGCCAAGAAACCTTGACAAGCCACTGATACAACCCCACCCACAGTGAGGAAACTCCATAAAAATGAGAACTCCACAAATTCCCAGAATATAGAAAGGCCACACCAAACGCAGCAATATAACCAAGATGAAGAGACAGAGGAATACCCAGCAGGTAAAAGAACAGGAGAAATGTCCACCAAACCAAACAAAAGAGGAAGAAGTAGGGAATCTACCTGATAAAGAATTCTGAATAATGATAGTGAAAATGATCCGAAATCAAAATGGAATCACAGATAAATAGCCTGGAGACAAGGATTGAGAAGATGCAAGAAAGGTTTAACAAGGACCTAGAAGAAATAAAAAAGAGACAATATATAATGAATAATGCAATAAATTAGACCAGAAACACTCTGGAGGCAACAAATAGAATAATGGAGGCAGAAGATAGGATTAAGGAAATAGAAGATAGAATAGTAGAAATAAATGAATCAGAGAGGAAAAAAGAAAAATGAATTAAAAGAAATGAAGACAACCTCAGAGACCTCCAGGACAATATGAAAGTTTCCAACATTCGAATTATAGGAGTCCCAAAAGAAGAAGACAAAAGGAAAGGCCATGAGAGAATACTTGAGGAGATAATAGTTGAAAACTTCCTTAAAATGGGGAAGGAAATAATTACCCAAGCCCAAGAAACCCAGAGAGTTCCAAAGAGGATAAACCCAAGGCAAAACACCCCAAGACATATATTAATCAAATTAACAAAGATCAAACACAAAGAACAAATATTAAAAGCAGCAAGGGAAAAACAACAAATAACACACAAGAGGATTCCCATAAGGATAACTGCAGATCTTTCAATAGAAACTCTTCAGGCCAGGAGGGAATGGCAAGACATACTTCAAGTGATGAAAGACAATAACCTACAGCCCAGATTACTGTAGCCAGCATGGATCTCATTTAAATATGAAGGAGAAATCAAAAGCTTTACAGACAAGCAAAAGCTGAGAGAATTCAGCACCACCAAACCAGCTCTCCAACAAATGCTAAAGGATATTCTCTAGACAGGAAACACAAAAAGGGCATAAAACCCAAACCCAAAACAGTAAAGTAAATGGCAAAGGGATCATACTTATCAATAATTACCTTAAACGTAAATGTGTTGAATGCCCCAACCAAAAGGCAAAGAC
Source organism: Ovis aries (assembly GCF_016772045.2). Classification (NCBI taxonomy): domain Eukaryota; kingdom Metazoa; phylum Chordata; class Mammalia; order Artiodactyla; family Bovidae; genus Ovis; species Ovis aries. Next base: position 35,809,917 of record NC_056074.1, read on the forward strand.
TGGCTGAATAGATACAAAAACAAGATTCCTAAATATGCTACCTACAAGAGACACACCTCAAAACAAGGGACGCATACAGACTGAAAGTGAAGGGCTGGAAAAAGATATTCCACGCAAATAGAGACCAAAAGAAAGCAGAAGCAGCAATCCTCATATCAGATAAAATAGACTTTAAAACAAAGGCTGTGAAAAGAAACAAAGAAGGCAACTACATAATGATCAAAGGATCAATCCAAGAAGAAGATATAACAATTATAAATATACATGCACCCAACATGGGAGCACCGCAATAGGTAAGACAAATGCTAACAAGTATGAAAGGTGAAATTAACAATAACAAAATAATACTGGGAGACTTTAATACCCCACTCACACCTATGGACAGATCAACGAAATAGAAAATTAACAAACACAAACTTTAAAAAATACAATAAACCAGTTAGACCTAATTGATATCTATAGGACAATTAACCCCAAAACAATGAATTTCACCTTTTTCTCAAGTGTGCACGGAATCTTCTCCAGGATAGATCACATCCTGGGCCATAAATCTAACCTTTATAAATTCAAAAAAAAAGAATAGAGATCATTCCAAGCATCTTTTCTGACCATAATGCATTAAGATTAGATCTCAATTACAGGAGAAAAACTATTAAAAATGCCAACATATGGAGGCTGAACGACACGCTTCTGAATAACCAACAAATCACAGAAGAAATCAAAAAACAAATAAAAATATGCATAGAAACAAATGAAAATGAAAACTCAACAACCCAAAACCTGTGGGACACTATAAAAGCAGTGCTAAGAGGAAAGTTCATAGCAATACAGGCATACCTCAAGAAACAAGAAAAAAGTCAAATAAATAACCTAACTCTACACCTAAAGTAACTAGAAAGGGAAGAAATGGAGAAACCCAGGGGTAGTAGAAGGAAAGAAATCTTAAAAATTAGGGCAGAAATAAATGCAAAAGAAACAAAAGAGACCATAGCAAAAATCAACAAAGCCAAAAGCTGGTTCTTTGAAAGGATAAATAAAATTGACAAACCATTAGCCAGACTCATCAAGAAACAAAGGGAGAAAAATCAAATCAATAAAATCAGAAATGAAAATGGAGAGATCACAACAGACAACACAGAAATTCAAAGGATCATAAGAGACTACTATCAGCAATTATATGCCAATAAAATGGATGACATGGAAGAAATGGACAAATTCTTAGAAAAGTACAACTTTCCAAAACTGAACCAGGAAGAAATAGAAAATCTTAACACACCCATCACAAGCACAGAAATTGAAACTGTAATCAGAAATCTTCCAGCAAACAAAAGCCCAGGTCCTGACGGCTTCACAGCTGAATTCTACCAAAAATTTTGAGAAGAGCTAACACCTATTCTAATCAAACTCCTCCAGAAAATTGCAGAGGAAGGTAAACTTCCAAACTCATTCTATGAGGCCACCATCACCCTAATACCAAAACCTGAAAAAGATGCCACAAAAAACGAAAACTACAGGCCAATATCACAGATGAACATATATGCAAAAATCCTTAACAAAATTCTAGCAATCAGAATCCAACAACACATTAAAAAGATCATACACCATGACCAAGTGGGCTTATCCCAGGGATGCAAGGATTCTTCAATATCCGCAAATCAATCAATGTAATTCACCACATTAACAAATTGAAAAATAAAAGCCATATGATTATCTCAATAGATGCAGAAAAACCTTTTGACAAAAATCAACATCCATTTATGATAAAAACTCTCCAGCTAGCAGGAATAGAAGTTACATACCTCAACATAATGAAAGCTATATATGACAAACATACAGATAACATTATCCTCGATGGTGAAAAATTGAAAGCATTTCCCCTAAAGTCAGGAACAAGACGTGGGTGCCCACTTTCACAACTACTATTCAACATAGTACTGGAAGTTTTGGCCACAGCAATCAGAGCAGAAAAAGAAATAAAAGAATCCAAATTGGAAAAGAAGAAGTAAAACTCTCACTGTTTGCAGATGACATGATCCTCTAAATGAAAACCTCAAAGACTCCACCAGAAAATTACTAGAGCTAATCAATGAGTATAGTAAAGTTGCATGATATAAAATCAACACACAGAAATGTCTTGCATTCCTATACACTAATAATGAGAAAGTAGAAAAAGAAATTAAGGAAACAATTCTATTCACCACTGCAACAAAAAGTATAAAATACTTAGGGATATATCTACCTAAAGAAACTAAAGATCTATATATAGAAAACTATAAAACACAGATGAAAGAAGTCAAAGAGGACACTAATAAATGGAGAAATATACCATGTTCATGGATCGGAAGAATCAATATAGTGAAAATGAGTATACTACCCCAAAGCAATCTACAGATTCAATGCAATCCCTATCAAGCTACCAACGGTATTTTTCACAGAACTAGAACAAATAATTTCAAGATTTGTATGGAAATACAAAAAACCTTGAATTGCCAAAGCAATCTTGAGAAAGAAGAATGGAACTGGAGGAATCAACTTGCCTGACTTCAGGCTCTACTACAAAGCCACAGTCATCAAAACAGTATGGTACTGGCACAAAGACAGAAATATAGATCGATGGAACAAAATAGATAGCCCAGAGACAAATCCACACACATATGGACACGTTATCTTTGACAAAGGAGGCAAGAATATACAATGGAGTAAAGACAATCTCTTTAACAAGTGGTGCTGGAAAACTGGTCAACCACTTGTAAAAGAATGAAACTAGATCACTTTCTAAGACCACACACAAAAATAAACTCAAAATGGATTAAAGATCTAAATGTAAGACCAGAAACTATAAAACTCCTAGAGGAGAACATAGGCAAAACACTCTCAGACATAAATCACAACAGAATCCTCTATGATCCACCACCCAGAATACTGGAAATAAAAGCAGAAATAAACAAATGGGATCTAATTAAAATTAAAAGCTTCTGCACAACAAGGAAACTACAAGCAAGGTGAAAAGACAACGTTCTGAATGGGAGAAAATAATAGCAAATGAAGCAACTGACAAACAACTAATCTCAAAAATATACAAGCAATTTATGCAGCTCAATTCCAGAAAAATAAATGACCCAATCAAAAAATGGGCCAAAGAACTAAATAGACATTTCTCCAAAGAAGACATACGGATGGCTAACAAACACATGAAAAGATGCTCAACATCACTCATTATCAGAGAAATGCAAATAAAGACCACAACGAGGTACCATTTCACACCAGCCAGAATGGCTGTGATCCAAAAGTCTACAAGCAATAAATGCTGGAGAGGGTGTGGAGAAAAGGAAACCCTGTTACACTGTTGGTGGGAATGCAAACTAGTACAGCCACTATGGAGAACAGTGTGGAGATTCCTTAAAAAATTCCAAATAGAACTGCCATATGACCCAGCAATCCCACCACTGGGCATACACACCGAGGAAACCAGAATTGAAAGAGACACATGTACCGCAATGTTCACTGCAGCACTTTTTATAATAGCCAGGACATGGAAACAACCTAGATGTCCATCAGCAGATGAATGGATAAGAAAGCTGTGGTACATATACACAATGGAGTATTACTCAGCCATTAAAAAGAATACATTTGAATCAGTTCTGATGAGATGGATGAAACTGGAGCCTATTATACAGAGTGAAGTTAGCCAGAAAGAAAAACACCAATACAATATACTAACACATACATATGGAATTTAGAAAGATGGTAATGATAACCCTGTATGCGAGACAGCAAAAGAGACACAGATGTATAGAATGGACTTTTGGACTCTGAGGGAGAGGGAGAGGGTGGGATGATTTGGGAGAATGGCAGTGAAACATGTATACTATTATCTAAGAAACAAATCACCAGTCTATGCTCGATACAGGATACAGGATGCTTGGGGCTGGTACACGGGAATGATCCAGAGAGATGATATAGGGTAGGAAGTGGAAGTGGGGTTCAGGATTGGGAACTCATGTACACCCGTGGTGGATTCATGTCAATGTATGGCAAAACCAATACAGTATTGTAAAGTAAAATAAAGTAAAAGTAAAAATTAAAAATATATAAATAAAAAAAAATTTTTTTAAGCTTCTGCAGAACAAAAGAAACTATAAGCAAGGTGAAAAGACAGCCTTTGGAATGGGAGAAAATAATAGCAAATGACAGAACTGACAAACAACTAATGTCAAAAATCTACAAGCAACTTGTGCAGCTCAATTCTGGAAAAATAAACTACCCAATCCAAAAATGGGCCAAAGAACTAAATAGACATTTCTCAAAAGAAGAATACAGATGGCTAACAAACACATGTAAAAAATGCTCAACATCACTCATTATCAGAGAAATGCAAATCAAAACCACAGTGGGGTACCCTTTCACGCCAGTCAGAATGGCAGCGACCCAAAAGTCTACAAGAAATAGATGCTAGAGAGGGTGTGGAGAAAGGGAATACTCTTACACTGTTGGTGGGAATGCAAACTACTACAGCCACTCTGGAGAACAGTGTGGAGATTCCTTTAAAAACTGGAAATAGAACTGCCTTGAGCCTGGCAGGTGCAGTCCATGGCATGGCTAGGAGTCGGACACAACTGAGTGACTTCGCTTTCACTTTTCACTTTCATGCACTGGAGAAGGAAATGGCAACCCACTCCAGTGTTCTTGCCTAGAGAGTCCTGGGGAGGGGAATCCTGGTGGGCTGCAGTCTATGGGTTTGCACAGAGTCGGACACGACTGAAGCGACTAAGCAGGAGCATGATCCTGCAATCCCACTGCTAGGCATACACACCGAGGAAACCAAAATTGAAAGAGACACTTGTACACCAATGTTCATTGCAGCACTGTATATCATAGCCAGGACATGGAAGCAACCTAGATGTCCATCAGCAGATGAATGGATAAGAAAGCTGTGGTGCATATACACAACAGAATATTACTCAGGCATTAAAAAGAATTCATTTGAATCAGTTCCCTTGAGGTGGATGAAACGGGAGCCAATTATACAGAGTGAAGTAAGCCAGAAAGAAAAACACCAATGCAGTATACTAATGCATATATATGGAATTTAGAAAGATGATAACGATAACCCTGTGTGTGATACAGCAAAAGAGACAAGATGTTTAGAACAATCTTTTGGAGTCTTTGGGAGAGGGAGAGGGTGGGATGATTTGGGAGAATGGCATTGAAACATGTGTAATATCATATAAGAACTAATCGCCAGTCCAGGCTTGATGAAGGATAAAGGATACTTGGGGCTGGGGCACTGTGATGACCCAAAAGGATGGTACAGAGAGGGACATGGGAGGGGGGTTCAAGACGGGGAACACGTGTACATTCGTGGTGGATTCATGTTGATGTATGGCAAAAACAATACAATATTGTAAAGTAGTTAGCCTCCAATTAAAATAAATAAAATTTAAAATAAAAAGAGACAAGGAATGAAATCTGAAACTATATTCAACAACTTCAGTTCAGTTCAGTTGCTCAGTCATGTCCGACTCTCTGAGCCCATGAACGGCAGCACACAAGGCCTCCTTATCCATCACCAACTCTCAAAGTCAGCACATACTCAGGTCCATTCAGTTGGTGATGCCATTCAACCATCTCATCCTCTGTCATCCCCTTCTCCATCTTTCCCTCCATCCTGCCCTCCATCTTTCCCAATATCAGGGTCTTTTCAAATGAGTCAGCTCTTTGCAACAGGTGGCCAAAGCATTGGAGTTTCAGCTTCAGCATCAGTCCTTCCAGTGAACATTCAGGACTGATTTTCTTTAGGATGGAAAGTTTGGGTCTCCTTGTAGTCCAAGGAACACTCAAGAGTCTCCTCTAACACCATAGCTCAAAAGCATCAATTCTTCGGGGCTCAGCTTTCTTTATAGTCCAACTCTCACATCCATACATGACCACTGGAAAAACCATAGCCTTGACTACACGAACCTTACTTGACATAGTAATGTCTCTACTTTTCAATATGCTGTCCAGATTGGTCTCAACTTTTCTTTCAAGATGTAAGCGTCTTTTAATTCCATGGCTGCAATCACCATCTACAGTGATTTTGGAGCCCAGAAAAATGAAATCAACCTCTGTCTTCACTGTTTACCCATCTATTGGCCATGAAGTGATGGGACCGGATGCCGTGATCTTAGTTTTCTAAATGTTGAGCTTTCAGCCAACTTTTTCACTCTCCTCTTTCACCTTCTTCTCCTCTTTCACCTTCATCAAGAAGTTCTTTATTCTTCTTCGCTTCATGCAATAGGGTGGTGTCATCTGCATATCTAAGGCTATGGATATTTCTCCCAGAAATCTTGATTCCAGCCTGTGCTTCCTCCAACCCAGCATTTTCATGATGAACTCTGCATATAAGTTAAATAAGCAAGGTGAAAATACACAGACTTGACATACTCCTTTCCTATTTGGAACCAGTCTGTTGTTCCATGTCCTGTTATAACTGTTGATTCCTGACCTGCTTGCAGGTTTCTCAAGGGGCAAGTCAGGTGGCCTGGTATTCCCATCTCTTTAAGAAATTTCCACATTTTATTGTGATCCACACAGTCAAAGTCTTTGGCATAGTCACTAAAGCAGAATTAGGTGTTTTCCTGGAATTTCTTGCTTTTTTGATAATCCACTGGATGTTGTCAATAGGATCTCCGGTTCCTCTGTCTTTTCTAAAACCAGCTTGATCATCTGGAAGTTCATGGTTCACTTACTGCTGGAGCCTGGCTTGGAGAATTTTAAGCATTACTTTACTAGGGTGTGAGATGAGTGCAACTGTGCTGTAGTTTGAGCATTCTTTGGTACCATCATTCTTTGGGATTGGAATGAAAACTGACCTTTTCCAGTTCTGTGGCCACTGCTGAGATTCCAAATTTGCTGGCATAGTGAGTACATCACTTTCACAGCATTTTCTTTTAGGATTTGAAATAGCTCAACTGCAATTCCATCACCTCCACTAGCTTTGTTCGTAGTGATTCTTCCTAAGGCCCATTTGACTTCACATTCCAGGATGTCTGGCTCTAGGTCAGTGATCACACCATTGTGATTATCTTGGTCGTGAAGATCTTTTTTGTACAGTTATTTGTATTCTTGCCACCTCTTCTTAATATCTCCTGCTTCTGTTAGGTCCATACCACTTCTGTCCTTTATTGAGCTCATCTTTCCATGGAATATTCCCTTCGTATCTCTAATTTTCCTGAAGAGGTCTCTAGTCTTTCCCATTCTATTGTTTTCCTCTATTTCTTTGCATTGATTGCTGAGGAAGGCTTTCTTATCTCTCCTTGCTATTCGTTGGAACTCTGCATTCAAATAGGTATATCTTTGCTTTTGTCCTTTGCTTTTTTCTTCCCTTCTTTTCACAGCTATCTGTAAGGTCTCCTCAGAGAGCCATTTTACTTTTTTGCATTTCTTTTTCTTGGGGATGGTCTTGATTCCTGTCTCCTATACAATGTCATGAACCTCCATCCATAGTTCACCAGGCACTCTGTCTATTACATCTAGTTCCTTAAATCTATTTCTCACTTCCACTGTATAATCATAAGGGATTTGATTTAGTTCATACCTGAATGGTGTAGTGCTTTTCCCCACTTTCTTCAATTTCAGTCTGAATTTGGCAATAAGGAGTTCATGATCTGAGCCATAGTCAGCTCCTGGTCCTCTTTTTGTTGACTATGTAGAGCTTCTCCATCTTTGGCTGCAAAGAGTATAATCAATCTGATTTGGGGGTCGACCATCTGGTGATGTCCATGTGTACAGTCTTCTCTTGTGTTGTTGAAAGAGGGTGTTTGCTATGACCAGTGTGTTCTCTTGGAAAAACTCGATTAGCCTTTGCCCTGCTTCATTCTGTACTCCAAGGACAAATTTGTGTTTCTCCTGGTGGTTCTTGACTTCTACTTTTCATTCCAGTCCCCTATAATGAAAATGACATCTTTTGGGGTTGTTTTCTAAAAGCTCTTGTAGGTCTTCATAGAACTGTTCAACTTAAGCTTCTTCAGTATTACTGATCGTCGCATAGACTTGGATTACCATGATATTAAATGGTTTGCCTTGGAAATGAACAGAGATCATACTGTCATTTTTGAGATTGCATCCAAGTACTTCATTTCAGAATCTTTTGTTGAGTGTGACATCTACTCCATTTCTTCTAAGGGATTCCTGCCCACAGAAGTAAATATTAAGGTCATCTGAGTTAAACTCACCCAATCCAGTTTGCTGATTCCTAGAATGTCTATATTCACTCTTGTCATCTCCTGTTTGACCACTTCGAATTTGCCTTGATTCATGGACTTACAATCCAGGTTCCTATGCAATATTGCTCTCTACAGCATCGAATCTTGCTTCTATCATGAGTCCCACCCACAGCTGGGTGCTGTCTTTGTTTTGGCTCCATCCCTTCATTCTTTCTGGAGTTATTTCTCCACTGATCTCCAGTAGCATATTGGGTGCCTACCAGCCTGGGGAGCTCATCCTCCAGTGTCCCATCTTTTTGCCTTATCATACTGTTCATGGGGTTCTCAAGGCAAGAATACTGATTTGCCATTCCCTTCTCTAGTGGACCACATTCTGTCAGATCTCTCCAACATGACCCGTCCATCTTGGGTGGGCCTACATAGCATGACTTAGTTCCATTGAGTTAGACAAGGCTGTGGTCCATGTGACAGACTGGCTAGTTGTCTGTGATTGTGGTTTCAGTCTGTCTGCCCTCTGATGCCCTCTCTCAGTGCCTATCATCTTGCTTGGGTTTCTCTTACCTTGGATGTCGGGTATCTCTTCACGGCTGCTCCAGCAAAGTGCAGCCACTGCTCCTTACCTTGGAAGTAGGGTAGCTCCTCTCAGCTGCCGCCCCTGATGTGGATGTGGGGTAGTTCCTCTCCACTGCGCGTCTGCACTACTGTTGCAGCCACCATGCATCTGCACCAGCATCCCAGCTGTGGCGAGCAATAATTCAACAACTTATTGTTCCTCATATTGCTTCTGTTATTGTGGAATATGTATGTTAACAGGTAAAAGCAAGATAATAACTGAAACTAGTATTTTGAAGTAAGCCTTTCAGTGCCTAGAAGAGGCTCATACATAACATATAGAAGTTTAATTCAAACCCTGCTGTCTTACATCTTGAACTGAAAGCATGTTTGTACCAACTAATTATATTCCTTTTTATTTTAATTCTTAAGGAAAATCTGTCCTTCCTCCTCCGACCACTGTAAAGCCTAAAAGTAGTGACAAATTGATAACAGTGACTATTCTGAGGTCTAACATCTAGCTTCCAAATACATTTCTCATCAAATGATCTTAAAGAGATGGCTGATTTCAGGACTGGCTTAAGAAATGCTCAAAATAATCTGGGAATCTTGAAGGACCAGAAAGCCGAGGGACTTCAAAGACCAATGGGGAATGGACAGAAAGTTTAGGAATCCAAATGAAAAGGCCAAACGTCTACCAGTTTGTTGGGCAGAATGATGTTTCTGCTTCTCAACACACTGTTTAGGTTTGTCATAGCTTTCCTGCCAAGAAGCAAACGCCTTCTGATTTCATGGCTGCAGGCACCATCCACGGTGGTTTTACAAGCTAAGATGAAGAAATCTGTCACTGCTTCCACCTTTTCTCCTTCCATTTGCCATGAAGGATGGGGCTGGATCCCATGATATTAGTTTTTCATTTAATTTTATTTTTGGCTGGCCGAATGTGTCAAATGCTAATAGGTAACATCTAATTTGTCACTGTGACAGACTGCTAGGGCACCAATTCACCTTTCTGAGCATTGAGAAAGAAAAATAATCATCAACATTTATGCTATTTTTGTTTCTATTAAGCATAGGTTATGTAACTACAAACAGTTCCAGGAAAACACTCTAGACTGTCCCTTCTGGGGGTGGTGAGAGAGTGATGGGGAGCAGCTATAATACAGATGAAGACTCACTCACTGGCCTGAAGCTCACCTCCTGCTGTGGAGGTCTGGTTCCTAATAGACCAAGGACTGGTACTGGTCCTGAGGCAGTGCTGGTATTGTGGACCACTTCTCTAAACTCAACAGTGGGACATTCTGTAGGACAAACCACCCTGCTTCCTCCCTGTTTCTGAACAAACAAATGGCATTCAAATTGGGAGAGGTACAGTTATTTAGTCCTAAAGAGAACAACCAAGTGCAACATATGAATACGTTCTTCAATAACTGTGAGAAGACATCTGCTTTTTGAGAATCAGGGAAATTTGCACATGGACTGGATATTAAATGTTCCTTTTATTGGGACCAAAAGAGCATTTTTTTTCATGTCCTATCATTCTACTACAAATACTCATTATGTACATTTGGTGAAATGTTCATCTTGTCCCCATTTTCAGGGAAAATGAACAAGGTATAAAAGAGAGAATGAAATGATGGTCTGTCTTAATTTAAAACAGATAGCTGCTATGCTATGCATAGCTTCTATGGATTGAATTGTGTCCACCCTTGACTCCCAATGTGATGGCATTAGGATGTAGGACCTTTAGGAGGTACCCTAGTTGATATGGGGTTTTGGTGGTGGTCCCTCATGATGGGATTACCCTCTCCCTCTTTTTCTCTCTCATTCTCCCTCTTCTTGTTCCTTTCAACCACATGTGAGAACATAGCAAGAAGAGAAAGACTAATGCAAGTCAAGAATGTCTTCCTGTGAACTCAGTTGGCCACCACCTTGATGTTGCATAGTCTCCACTCTATGACAGCCTGTGGGACTAAGAGGTTAGTTTTGTAGTTACTGATGCTGAATGATGAAATATAGGGTGCATGACACTCTTCTTTCTTGAAATTATTTTGCAGTAAGAAGTTTATAGAAAGTCCATTTTGAAGTTTCTGTCTTAGTGATACCCTGAGGAGCCCAAGACAAAGGATTCAGGCAGGTCCCCAGTGAATGACTGGTTGGAAGACCATATGCTCCTTACTCCACCTCATCTCTTGTCATCTGAAAACTCTCCCCCACACCTGACACCCTTACTGCCCCCCTCTCCCATCTGCATTTCGATTCCTCTACTAAGCTGAGTCATCTAGTGGAGATATTGATGATTCAGGACAGGGTCTGGAAGCAGAAGGAATGCATACATTTTTAGAAAGAATGAACTGGGAAGACTCATCTTGGTTTTCCCTTCTTTATTGCCATCTGCAGGTGCGGGATTGGGCCTCGATGGGGAGGAAGGCACAAGTGGGACTGCATAGATATCTGGAAGTGAAGTGAGCAGGAACTCAGAGTGCAGTAACCAGGAGGTTGGCAGCTTGCACAGGACCCAGGAGGGAAGGAAGAAGCACTGGGAAAAGAAAAGTGCCTCCCTGAGGGCCATACCTTCTTGATTCTTCCGGTTAAACTTGGAAGTCACATCCTTCCTGCTGGAATTCCTGCTCTAGATATGGAGGGGAGAGAGCTGTACTCACTACTAATGAGTCACAGGGAGAGGGACAGCCTGCCCCAGAGGCACTCCACTCTAAATGTGGGTATCATCCCAAGCCAGAGAGCAAATGGCAGGTCATCTAAAAGATGACCTACTTTAAATGGTATTTAAAATACTACAAAATTTGTCTAATAATTCTGGCATATCTAGTTCCCAGTGTTTTGTTTGTTTGTTTGTTTGCTTGATTTTTTTTTGAGAGATGATTCATCTGCCTAATTTGGGATTCTGCTGAGGAATCTACAAGTTTCCCCAGTGGTAACTTCTGACTTACCTGATCTCATCCCACAGAACCCAAATGATAGTAAGGTCTAGCGGGCAAGGCCTCTAAGGTCCTCGGTGTCACATCAGCTGTGTGTCAAGTGGTCTACTACTCCAAGTTCTGAGCCCAGGACCCATGAACATCAACAGACAGTTACAGCCCCCTGCCCACCAGAGGCAACCTCAGCATCCTCAGCAACACGCCCCTCTGGGCCACTTGTCCACTGATTGGCATTGAACCTCAGTCTGAAACAAGTGTTCTGGAGCAAGTCCAGTCTCCCTCATCCAAGAGATGGGAAACTGAACCCTGGGGTGTATGACTCACTTTAGCTGAAGGTAAGTTAGTGAGTACTTGGGACCCAGAAACTCTGGTTCCCAGGCTAGGAGACTTCCAGTAAGGGAAAGATGAGAGAAAAGCCCAATTGCATCCTATCCCGGGTAGCTCTCAGATGTCTGCATGCACCAGAGTGGAAGTTTCTTTCCCGTTCCCTTCAAGTCTGGTTCCGATTTTATCAGCAGACCTGCCTGCATGTAGCAGCAGGAAAGCAGTGCTCATTGCTGTTTCTTCTGAGTTCCAGGCACAATAGCAGACCCCACTCTTGGAGGCAGTCCTGAAGGTGGTGACTGACTCACTCCCAACTCAGATCCCCAGAGCTCCCGCTCCTCATTCACACAAGACAGACCCTTGGCTGACTGGGTAGCACCAACTTACATTCACAGCGAGAAGCATTCTCTTCTCAGCCTTCTGGCAACTTAGATATGTGCCTTATGTTTCCTCAGGAAACCACTGGCTGAGCGAGATCGGGGTCTGAGACTAGCCTGGATGCAGGGCATGTGTTCCCTCTTCAATGCTCCAAAAGACCTTGGAGATTCAAAGGCCTTGAGAGAATTACAATCACAATTATATTTTGTAGGGACTTTGCATTATGAATCTGGTTGGAGAAAAGGACAGAAACACAGGACAAGGCTGGACATCTCTGGGTCCCAGCTAACTGTGAGTTGAGTTCCAGCCACTAGGCTTCACAGTCAGGTGCTGATGTTATTCACAAGCCATCTTTGAAGAAGGAATACAGGAAAAAGTTTCTGGTCAGAGAGCAGTGTGGTCAAAGGGCCATGGGAATCACCTGGGGCAAGATGAAACAGCAGCCATTATTTGATCCTTTGCTCTATCAGCTCCTTGGCATTTCTACTCCTGAGAACAAGTACATGGAGATAGTCAGAGGCATTGGTGGTGCCCCTGGTTCCTGATGCTCCTGGTGATAACCAGATTGTCCAGAACATATTCAGCCTCGTGATTGCCCCAGGTTCTCCCTTCTTGGGAAGGCTGACATGGCTCATTTCTGCTAACTCACAACTGAAGCATGGGATGAGGTCATGGTGGTTGACCTGTAGGCCAAGTTCCAAGCATGCAAGGAAGATTGGCAGTGAAAGAGTAGCCATTTATTAAACTTGGTTACCTTGGTCCTTAGCAGGGGCTACTTCCCACATCTAGAATATTTTTCTCCCAGCTTTTCATATGGCCGGGTCCTTCTCAACATTTAGCATCATCTCAAATGTGTCTCTCTCAGGCTTGCTTTCCCTGGCCACTGCACTCTCACAAGCAGAGACCTTTATCCAAAAAGTGCCTAGACCCTTCCATCCATCAAAACAGTAAATGTAGTTAACAAAGTGGAAAGGTGGGAGAGAGAGAAATTGAGAGTTTGAGATTAATATATGTATACTACTTTATTTAATAGATAATTAACAACGACCTACAGTACAGCACAGGAATTTTGCTCAATAGTCTGTAATATCCTTATGGGAAAAAAATCTAAGAAAGAATGGATACATGTGTATGTATAACGGAATTAATTTTCCATACAACTGATATTAATACAGTGCTGTAAATCAACTACACTCCTATATAAATTAAAACCTGAAATTGTTTTAAAAAATGCTTTCATGAGACTCAAGAGACTTTTAGACTTATATGGATGCAGATATGGTGCAGGAGATGGCAGACTGGGTGCAGAAATCTAGACATTATCTAAGGTTGCATTTTCCTGAGCTTTGGTGTCTTTTGCTTCTAGTGTCACCTTTGATTTGTCTTTGGAGGATCTAATACAAGGGCTTGGAGACACCAGCTGGGTGTTAGTTGAAGGATGAGAGGGAGGCGCTAGTGGGAGAGTGAAATCCCAGCTCCCTAGCCTTGGGTTGGGGCACGTTTGAGGCACAACTTATATCCCAAGTTCCCTGTGAAAACAGGCTGTAGTTTTGCTCTCCACAACTTGCATGATATCAGACCCAGACTGGTTTCATCATTTTACGTGTCCTGCTTCCCCTGACACCTCACTGGTTTCTCCAGGGAAATTTTTTTTTTTTTTTAATTTTGGCAGCACTAGGTCTTCATTTCAGAGAAGACAATGGCACCCCACTCCAGTACTCTTGCCTGGAAAATCCCATGAACAGAGAAGCCTGGAAAGCTGCAGTCCATGAATTCGTTTCATCGGAGAAAGAAATGACAATGCACTCCACTGTTCCTCCCTGGAGAAACCCAGGGATCTCGGAACCTGCCGGGCTGACGTCAAAGGGGACGCACAGAGTCGGACATGACTGAAGTGACTTAGCAGCAGCAGCAGGTGTTCATTGCTGGTCAGGACTTCTCTATTTTCAGCGAGCAGGGGCTCCTCTGTAATGGCAGTGCACTAGCTTTTCAATCTTGTGCTTCTCTTAATGTTGGTCACAGGCTCTGGGGCACTCAGGCTCAGTAGTTATGGCCCACTGGCCTAGTTGCCCTGGGGCATTTCCAATCTTCCCAAACCAGGTCGAAATGCATATGTAAAACACTGGATCAGAAGGGAAAACACTATGGGAGGAATTTGAAATACATAAATTTTATATGAAACTTGGCACCATAACCTATTTATGAGGAGAGTGAGAGAGGGTTGCCCCTGCTTCAGGCAACCACCTGAGATCAGGACTGATTGAGCTTCCCTTCCCAAGGGTTCCTACAGGATCTTGAAGCTGTCCTGCCATGTGGCTTTATTCTTGTTTCAGTTCCTGAAGAAGAACTAGAGTTGTAAAAGAGGGAAGGTCTGCACTATGCTAGCACCTTATTCTTCCTCTGTCCAGTGAACATTGATTTCTAATGCCATTTCTTTATAAACAGAGGATGTACTTTGTATGACTGAAGCCTTCTAATTTACTGTTCCCTGTAATATTCTGGTGCTGTTCTGTCCCCAAGCACACGGGACCCTGGGGCCTGGCAGGCTCTGTTTTGGCTGTACAGTGCAGTGTATGGGATCTGCTGTCGTCTGGGCCCTGGGTTATATCTTCAGTCTGGGTTCACATCTGAGGGTTTAACTCTGAAAGTGAGTGAAGTTGCTCAGTCGTGTCCGACACTGTGCGACCCCGTGGACTGTAGCCCACCCGGTTCCTCCGTCCATGAGATTCTCCAGGCAAGAATACTGGAGTGGGTTGCCATTTCCTTCACCAATGTGGTTAATTCTAGTTGGGTTTATTTCGATCATCTTGCTCTTTATCTTCAGTTTGTCCCATGTTCTTTCTTTCCATGTCTCTTTTTATCCCTGACTTCTTTGTGACTGAGTAGTTTTTATGATTCCCTTTTATATCTTTTGTCACTTTATTAAGTGTAACTCTTTTTAAATAGTTATGAGACCAATAGTATTCATTTTTAACTTGCCAGTATACCACTATTAATTATGATAATTATTAAATCATTTATTTATTTACCATTTCTTTCTCTGTACTGGGTCTTAGTGTGGCATGCAGTATCTTCCTTGTGGTAGGGACTCTCTATTTGAGGAGGGAAAGCTCAGTAGTTGCAGCATGTAAACTCTATTTGAGACATGCAGGCTTAGTTGTTCAGTAGCCTATGGGATCTTAGTTCTCTGGCAAAGGAACAAACCTTTGCCATTTGCAAATGCTTTGCATTGCAAAGCAGATCCTTAACCTTGGACCACCAAGGAAGTCCATATACTTACCTTTTAATACATATTACATGTTTATCATTTTGGGAACTGTTCATTCCCCTTGTAGATCCAGATTTTCACTTCGTTTTAAATTCCTTCTGACTTGAAACCTTTTCTAAAAAGATTTGTTGGTGGTGATGCAGTCTTGTAGTTGTTGTATGTCTGAGAAAGTATTTTATCTTGTTTTCGATATGTATTTTTCTTGGGTATAGAATTCTGAGTCAATTATATTTCTCTCAGCATTTAAGATGTGGTGCCAGTGTCCTCTGGCTAACATTGTTTCATTTGCCTAATCTGCTGTCATCCCCATTTTTTGTTCTACTATGTCTGTTTCTCTTTCTGGTTACATTTCTTTCATTGATTGTCTTAAATCATGAATTATGATGTGCTTTTGTATAGCTGTCATATTTCTTGTCCTTGAATTAATTGAGCTTTTGTGTTAGTGGGTTTAAAGCTTTCATTATACCTGGGAATTTTTCAGCCAGTATTTATGAAGTTCTTTGCTCTATTCTCCTGCCGTTCACTTCCTGTGGGATTCCATTTACATAAGTTTTAGCACTCTTAAAATTACTTCAAATCTCTCTGATGCACAATTAACTTTTCCCACAGTCTTTGCATTTCTATTATACATGTCTCTATTTAAAATACTGAATCTTCTTCAGCTTCATGAATATAAGCATTATTGATGTAGTAAGCATTTTAATGTCCTTCCCTGCTAACTATGTCATATATATTCTATTTGTATTTTAACTAACTGATTTTTCCCTCTTTATGGATATTTTCTTTCTTCTTTACACATCAGGAATTTTTTATTTAATTATTTATCTTAATCAGAGTATAATTACCTTAAAATACTGAGATGAAACTAGGACAAATACTTTCATAATTTATATGGAAATTTTAAATTGGATTGTGGATGTGGTCATTTTAACGTGCATTTGGATGCTGGATTTTTTTTTTAATTTTTATAAACTATTCCTTTCACTGTTGCATTTTTTGAAGGCTTGCTGTGAAGTTTTTTTAAGCTGAGATGCAACCAGCCTTTAGACCATGTTTACTATTCCCCACTAGGAAGGCAATATTGTCTTCAGGGCCCTATTGATCTCATGGGAAATAGGAGTAATTTCAAGGGCAGTCACAAGATGGTGGAGGAATGGGACAGGGAGACCACTTTCTCTCCAACAAATTCATCCAAAGAACATTTGAACACTGAGTAAATGCCACAAAACAACTTCTGAACACAGGGAGAGGACATCAGGCAGCCAGTAAAGCAGCCCATTGTCTTCAAAAGGAGGTAGGAAAAATGTAAAAGATAAAAAGAGAGGCAAAAGAGGTAGGGACGAAGATCTGTCCTGGGAAGGGAGTCTTAAAAAAGAGAGAAGTTTCCAAACACCAGGAAACACTCTCACTGGTGAGTCTGTGGCGAGCCTTGGAACCTCAGAGGGCAACATAACTGGGAGGAAAAAATAAATAATTTAAACCCACAGACTACATGCCCAGTGGTAACTCCCAGCGGAGAAGCACTGCAGACACCTGCATCCGCCACTAGCCAG
The DNA here is from genome assembly GCF_016772045.2 of Ovis aries. NCBI lineage: Eukaryota > Metazoa > Chordata > Mammalia > Artiodactyla > Bovidae > Ovis > Ovis aries. The sequence goes on from NC_056074.1 coordinate 35,827,138, forward strand.
CAGGGGCTGGCCAGGGAGGTGCGGGCTGCATTGCTTAAAATAAGGACCGGGCCTGCATGTCCCGAGGGCAACCTAAGGGAATTAACTTGAAATAGCAAACCAGACCCTTGGATAGCTACCCCAAGAAAAGCCATAAACTAAGACATCACCAGGCCTGTTCACAGAACAAAGGACTGAGCAGAGCTAGCCAGCTGCAGACTGGCCCATGCCCTGCCAGAGACAGGGAGGTGAGGTCAGCCAGAGCTGGAAGGGGGCAACCACAGCCCCAGAGACGCATCATCTACCAAACTGCAAGCAGGCTTTGTTGCTAACCAAGACTTCTTGGGATTCTGGACAGTCAACATCCACCTGAGAAGGTGCACCATTTGTACACCCAGAAAAATGAGTGGCAGGGACAGGAGAGGCAATAAGTTGCAGTGACTGCACTTTCCAAACACGTGGTCATCTAAGCAGCTTGGACCTGGGAAGGGCACAAAATGCAGGCCCAACCAAGTCTACGCCTTTGAGGAGTACCCGAGTACCTGAACCTGAGTGGCTTGGAACTGAGAAATGCAGGCAACCCAGGGCTCACCTCAGACAGTTCCTTGCAGAGCAACCTAGAGCCTGAGCAGCATAGACTGTGAAAGCACACATGCCATGACCCAAGGCAAACCCAGTGTTCCTGAGACACTGGGAGCATTCCCCCCACACACAAGTGATATTTGTTTGCAGTGTTCCTCCCTCCCCACAGCAAGACTGAACAAGTGAGCCTAAAAAATTGTCCACCACCACCCCCTTGGGTTAGGGCAGAAATTTAGTCACTGAAAAGACCAGTAAACAGAAGAAGCTAAAAGAGAGGGAACTGCCCTGGAAGTGACAGGTGCAATAGATTAAAACCCTGCAGTTAGCACCAACTACATAGAGAGGAGACTATAGATCTTGAGAAGTATAAGCTGGATGAAGGAACTATCTGAAAGTGAACTGACCCCACACTGTTCACAACACCAGAGAAAGTCCTAGATGTATTTTTTACTATTTTCATTCTTCAAATTTTTTTAATTTTTATGCCCTCTATTAGTCCTTTAATTTTCATTTTATAACATACAGTTACTTTGAAAAAAAAGACCCTATTTCTTAAAGCAAACTTTATGTGTATATATATATATATATATATATATATATATATATAAAATTTTGTGACTTTGCTTTTTTTCCTTAAATATTGCATTTTTGAGAATCCAAACTCTACTCTAGATTTTCAAATTTTGCTTTTTGGTATTTGGCATCAATTTTGTACCCTTAAGAACCCAACCTTCAGTAACCATTTTTACTTGGGAGAGAGATCACTGGCCTGATTTCTCTCTTCCAATTTGGGTCTCCTTTTCTCCACCAGGTCACCTCTATCCTCTCCCTCCCCCTTTCTCTTCTCTATCCACCTCTGTGAATCTCTTTGTGTGTTCTGGACTGTGGAGAACACTTAAGGAACTGATTACTGGCTGGATCTGTCTCTCTCCTTTTGATTCCCCCCTTTATCCCCCTGGCCACCTCTGTCTCCTTCCTCCCTCTTCTCTTCTCTATGTAACTCAGTGAACATCTCTGAGGGATGCAGACTGTGGAGAGCATATCAGTTCAGTTCAGTTCAGTTCAATCACTCAGTCATGTCTGACTCTTTGCAGCATGCCAGGCCTCCCTGTCTACCACCAACTCCCAGAATTCACTCAAACCCATGTCCGTCGAGTCAGTGATGCTATCCAGCCTTCTCATCCTCTGTTTTCCCCTTCTCCTCCTGCCCCAGATCCCTCCCAGCATCAGTCTTTTCCAGTGAGTCAACTCTTCGCATGAGGTGGCATAAGTACTGGAGTTCCAACTTTAGCATCATTCCTTCCAAAGAACACCCAGTACTGATCTCCTTTAAAATGGAGTGGTTATATTTCTTTGCAGTCCAAGGGACTCTCTAGAGTCTTCTCCAACATCACAGTACAAAACCATTAGTTCGGCGCTCAGCTTTCTTCACAGTCCAACTCTCACATGCATACAAGACCACTGGAAAAACCATAGCCTTGATTAGATGGACCTTTGTTTTCCAAGTAATGTATCTGTGTTTCAATATGTTATCTATTTTGGTCATAACTTTCCTTCCAAGGAGTAAGCATCTTTTAGTGTCATGGCTGCAATCACCATCTACAGTGATTTTAGAACGTGAATAAATAAACTGACACTGTTTCTACTGTTTCATCATCTATTTCCCATGAGGTTATGGGACCAGATACCACGATCTTAATTTTCTGAATGCTAAGCTTTAAGCCAACTTTTTCACTCTCCTCTTTCACTTTCATCAAGAGGCTTTTTAGTTCCTCTTCACTTTCTGCCATAAGGGTGGTGTCATCTGCATATCTGAGGTTATTGACGTTTCTCCCAGCAATCTTGATTCCAGCTTGTGCTTCTTACAACCCAGCATTTCTCATGATGAACTCTGCATATAAGTTAAATAAGCAGGGTGGCAATGTGCAGCCTTAACATTCTCCTTTTTAGGGCAGTGATTACTGGCTAGATCTCTCTCCCCTTTTCATTCCCCCTCTTCTCCTCCTGTTCGCCTCCATCTCCATCCTCCCTCTTCTCTTCACTGTGTAACTCTGTGAACATCTCTGAGGGATCCACACTGTGGAGGGCTCATAAAGAAGTGATTACTGGCTAGTTTGCTCTCTCCTCTTTTGATTCTCCCTCTTCTGCTCCTGGTCACCTCTGTCTCTCTTCTCCCTCTTCTCTTCTCCATGTAACTCTGTGAATCTCTCTGGATGTCCCTCACTGTGGAGAAATTTTTCATCTTTAACCTAGAGATTTTATCACCAGTGCTCTATGGATGGAAAAGTCTTGAGGCACTGTAAGAATAATACTGAAAACCAGAGGCAGGAGGTTTAAGTCCAAATCCTGAGAACACCAGAGAACTCCTGACTCCAGGGAACATTAATCAACAGGAGCTCATCAAACGCCTCCATCAGATCAGTTCAGCGACTCAGTCATGTCTGACCCCTTGCGACCCCATGAATCGCAGCACGCCAGGCCTCCCTGTCCATCACCATCTCCCGGAATTCACTCAGACTCACGTCCATCAAGTCCATGATGCCATCCAGCCATCTCATCCTCAGTCGCCACTTCTCCTCCTGCCCCCAATCCCTCCCAACATCAGAGTCTTTTCCAATGAGTCAACTCTTCACATGAGGTGGCCAAAGTACTGGAGTTTCAGCTTTAGCATCATTCCTTCCAAAGAAATCCCAGGGTTGATCTCCTTCAGAATGGACTGGTTGGATTTCCTTGTGGTCCAAGGGACTCTCAAGAGTCTTCTCCAACACCATAGTTCAAACCATCAATTCTTATGGTGCTCAGCCTTCTTCACAGTCCAACTCTCACATCCATACATGACCACAGGAAAAACCATAGCCTTGACTAGACAGACCTTAGTCAGCAAAGTAATGTCTCTGCTTTTCAATATGCTATCTAGGTTGGTCATAACTTTTCTTCCAAGGAGTAAGCGTCTTTTAATTTCATGGCTGCAGTCACCATCTGCAGTGATTTTGGAGCCCCCCAAAATAAAGTCTGACACTGTTTCCACTGTTTCCCCATCTATTTCCCATGAAGTGATGGGACCGGATTCCATGATCTTGGTTTTCTGAATGTTGAGCTTTAAGCCAACTTTTTCACTCTCCTCTTTCACTTTCATCAAGAGGCTTTTTGGCTCCTCTTCACTTTCCGCCATAAGGGTGGTGTCATCTGCATATCTGAGGTGATTGATATTTCTCCCGGAAATCGTGATTCCAGCTTGTGTTTCTTTCAGTCCAGCGTTTCTCATGATGTACTCTGCATAGAAGTTAAATAAGCAGGGTGACAATATACAGCCTTGACATACTCCTTTTCCTATTTGGAACCAGTCGGTTGTTCCATATCCAGTTCTAACTGTTGCCTCCTGACCTGCATACAGATTTCTCAAGAGGCAGGTCAGGTGGTCTGGTATTCCCATCTCTTTCAGTATTCCCCATAGTTTATTGTGATCCACACAGTCAAAGGCTTTGGCATAGTCAATAAAGCAGAAATAGATGTTTTTTTGGAACTCTCTTGCTTTTTCCATGATCCAGCAGATGTTGGCAATTTGATCTCTGGTTCCTCTGCCTTTTCTCAAACCAGCTTGAACATCAGGGAGTTCACGGTTCACATATTGCTGAAGCCTTGCTTGGAGAATTTTGAGCATTACTTTACTAGCATGTGAGATGAGTGCAATTGTGCGGTAGTTTGAGCATTCTTTGGCATTGCCTTTCTTTGGGATTCGAATGAAAACTGACCTTTTCCAGTCCTGTGGCCACTGCTGAGTTTTCCAAATTTGCTGGCATATTGAGTGCAGCACTTTCACAGCATCATCTTTCAGGATTTGAAACAGCTCAATTGGAATTCCATCACCTCCACTAGCTTTGTTCGTAGTGATGCTTTCTAAGGCCCACTTGACTTCACATTCCAAGATGTTGACTCTAGATTAGTGATCACACCATCATGATTATCTGCGTCATGAAGATCTTTTTTGTACAGTTCTTCCATGTATTCTTGCCACCTCTTCTTAATATCTTCTGCTTCTGTTGGGTCCATACCATTTCTGTCCTTTATCAAGCCCATCTTTGCATGAAATGTTCCCTTGGTATCTCTAATTTTCTTGAAGAGATCTCTAGTCTTTCCCAATCTGTTGTTTCCCTCTATTTCTTTGCATTGATTGCTGAAGAAGGCTTTCTTATCTCTTCTTGCTATTCTTTGGAACTCTGCATTCAGATGCCTATATCTTTCCTTTTCACCTCTCTTCTCTTTACAGCTATTTGTAAGGCCTCCCCAGACAGCCATTTTGCTTTTTTGAATTTCTTTTCCATGGGGATTGTCTTGATCCCTGTCTCCTGCACGATGTCACAAACTTCATTCCATAGTTCATCAGGCACTCTATCTATCAGATGTAAAGGACCTAGGCAAAACACTCTCTGACATAAATCACAGAAAGATACTCTATGACCCGCCTCCCAGAATACTGGAGATAAAAGCAAAAACAAATGGAACCTAATTAAAATTAAAAGCTTTGCACAACAAAGGAAACTATAAGCAAGCTGAAAAGACAACTTTCAGAATGGGAGAAAATAATAGCAAACTGAGCAACTGACAAAGAACTAATCTCAAAAATATACAAGCAACTCCTGCAACTCAATTCCAGAAAAATAAATGACCCAATCAAAAAATGGGCCAAAGAACTAAATAGACATTTCTCCAAAGAAGACATACGAATGGCTAACAAACACATGAAAATTTGCTCAACATCACTCATTATCAGAGAAATGCAAATCAAAACCACAATAAGGTACCATTTCACACCAGTCAGAATGGCTGTGATCCAAATGTCTACAAGCAATAAATGCTGGAAAGGGTGTGGAGAAAAGGGAAACCTCTTACACTGATGGTGAGAATGCAAACTATATACAGCCACTGTGGAGAACAGTGTGGAGATTCCTTACAAAACTGGACATAGAACTGCCTTATGACCCACCAATCCCACTGCTGGGCATACACACCCAGGAAATCAAAATTGAAAGAGACACGTGTACCCAAACGTTCATCACAGCACTGTTTATAATAGCCAGGACATGGAAGCAACCTAGATGTCCATCAACAGATGAATGGATAAGAAAGTTGTGGTACATATACACAATGGAGTATTACTCAGCCATTAAAAACAATATATTTGAATCAGTTCTAATGACGTGGATGAAACTGGAGCCGATTGTACAGAGTGAAGTAAGCCAGAAAGAAAAACACCAATACAGTATACTAACACATAAATATGGAATTTAGAAAGATGCTAACAATAACCCTGTATGCGAGACAGGAAAAGAGACACAGATGTATAGAACAGACATTTGGACTCTGTGGGAGAAGGAGAGCGTGGGATGATTTGGGAGACTGGCATTGAAATATATATAATATCATATAAGAAATGAATCGCCAGTCTAGGTTCAATGCAGGATACAGGGTACTTGTGGCTGGTGCACTGGGATGACACAGAGAGATGGTATGGGGAGGGAGGTGGGAGGGGGGTTCAGGATTGGGAACATGTGTACACCCGTGGTGGATTCATGTTGATGTATGGCAAAACCAATACAGTATTGTAAAGTAAAATAAAGTAAAATAAAAATAATCGGTGGTGACGGCGGCAACATGTCCATGGCGTTCGCGGCCCCGAGGCAGCGTGGCAAGGGGGAGATCACTCCCGCCGCGATTCAGAAGATGCTGGATGAAAATAACCATCTTATTCAGTGTATAATGGACTATCAGAATAAAGGAAAGACCTCAGAGTGTTCTCAGTATCAACAGATGCTGCATACCAACTTGGTCTACCTTGCTACAATAGCAGATTCTAATCAGAACATGCAGTCTCTCTTACCAGCACCACCCACACAGAACATGCCTATGGGTCCCAGAGGGATGAGTCCGAGCGGCCCTCCCCCAACTCCCCGGGCTCACAACATGCCTTCAGATGGAATGGTAGGTGGGGGTCCTCCCGCACCACACATGCAGAACCAGATGAACGGCCAGATGCCTGGGCCCAACCATATCCCTATGCAGGGACCTGGACCCAATCAACTTAATATGACAAACAGTTCCATGAACATGCCTTCAAGTAGCCACGGGTCCAAGGGAGGTTGCAACCATTCCGTGCCGTCATCCCAGAGTATGCCGGTACAGAACCACATGACCATGAGTCAAGGGCAGCCCATGGGAAACTACGGCCCTAGACCAAATATGAGTATGCAACCAAACCAAGGTCCAGTGATGCACCAGCAGCCTCCTTCTCAACAGTACAACATGCCCCAGGGAGGTGGGCAGCATTACCAAGGCCAGCAGCCACCAATGGGAATGATGAGTCAAGCTAACCAAGGCAATCATATGCTGGGTCAGAGGTAGATCCCTCCCTATAGATCACCTCAACAGGGCCCAGCAAAGCAGTACTCAGGCCAGGAAGACTATTATGGGGAACAATACAGTCATGGTGGACAAGGTCCTCCAGAAGGCATGAACCAGCAATATTACCCTGATGGAAATATGCAGTATGGCTAACAGCAAGATGCCTACCAAGGACCACCTCCCCAGCAGGGCTACCCACCCCAGCAGCAGTACCCAGGGCAGCAAGGCTACCCAGGACAGCAGCAGGGCTATGGTCCTTCATAGGGTAGCCCAGGTCCTCAGTATCCTAACTACCCACAGGGACAAGGTCAGCAATATGGGGGTTACAGACCGGCACAGCCTGGACCCCCACAGCCACCGCAGCAGAGGCCTTATGGGTACGACCAGGGCAGTATGGAAACTACCAGCAGTGAAGAGTACTTCCATTCCAGCAGCCAGAATCTACTAGCAGTCATATTGTCACCTCAACACTGTGGACACCTTCCTGTGAAGAGACCCTTCCATTCCATCTAGTTTTTGGAAAAACCTTGTGGGTAAGCGGCTGTTTCATCCGTAAGCAGCCTGTGTGGCTTAGTTATAAAAAGGCTTTAGTAGCTCAAAAATACTCTTGATTTCACATGTCTACTCTAGATGGCAACATTGGACAGAAAATACAACGACATACCCAATTTGCAATGATTTTGGAACTGCATTTCAAACGGACTGTTACAGACTGAAAGGTGTGAACAGCTTTGTATGTTTATGAAGGTTAAGGGAATATAATACTTTTCCATAGATTCTTTTGTAAGGGGAAGAGGGAAATGTACACTTTTTACAGCAGCAATATTTTGTATATTATGTTTATTTCATGTGGTGAATATGCAAGGCAGTACACTACGCGCCGCGCAGAATCAGAACTCCTCTGTCAGTGGGGATAGGAGCACGTTGGATGCTTGATTGTGCTGGTCTGAACATGGTGTTCTGTGAAGCTGAAGGTGTTGGGGAAGACAACACTCCCATGTGTCCCCTACTAGGTTCTTCAGAGGACACGCAGACCCCTTTTTTCTCTTAGCTAATCAGGGGCACTATGGTACAGTTTTGAGTTAAAATGCATTTTTTAAAGAAGTTTTCCAGTTTTGTGGACAAAAACCTTTTTTATAAAAGATCATTTATAATTCTGTTTTAAAATGTGAGGCAAGAAGAATTACTTCATGTGGGATCTGAAGAATCTTGGTTAACAGTTTCATGTAAGTCCTCTCCTAAAACAGCAATAACTGAACCTGAAAGTTTTGATTTTACCTTGTTTGACTAATCACTAGTAAGTAATATCAGAACATTTTATAAATGATATCAAAGAAGAGTCAACAATGATGCATTTTATTTTTTAACATGAGAAGGATAATTGGTTTCTATAATAAGAATAGTTCAGGAGACTTTATAAACCTTCCTTTCAACTTTTCTTGACTGGAAATAATGCCATTTATAAAGGAATACTTTTACGTTTTCCCCTTTTTTATGTTGGTTAATAGAACACAGAGATGTTTAGGAAAATGCTTGCTGGTGAGGTTTATTCTGATCTATATTAAAAGCATAGAGGTTGCATTTCAGATCACTCTGTCTTATTAGCATGGTCTATTTAATCATACTTGAGACTGTCCTGTGCCTGATTGTTTGAGCTGAGTTCAGGGATTTTGCATTGGGCAGGAAATCATGCATTGAGAAGTTTATAACCACAATTATTTAAGCGTAATCTGAAAATATCTAGCCCAAAGGTAAGTTGCTATTTTCATCACAGTTGCCTGTGCCCAGGGAATAAGGTATATTCTTTATAACTGGATTGTTTTTTCCCGCTTACAACTAGAAACAAAACAGAAGGGGTGCCATAAATTTGAAAAAGCAGAATGTACTGTTCTCAACATACTGTAACCAAAAGGAGAAATTTTAATGTGTCTCTGTGTGTATGAAAGAGAGTGTGCGCATGTAAGGTCTGAATAAGGCTTTTTCCAACATGGTCAGTAGAAAATGGACATCAAGTTTGAACAGATAAAGCATAGACAGCCTTATTGTGACTGAAATGCTTTTAGGTTCTGTGCCAATTTTCCACCACTGTGTACTTTGTTGCTATTTAAAACTGTATCAACTCTAAGAGAAGAATAAATTATTTGTGATTTTAAAAAAATAAAAATAATCATCATCATAAATAAATAAATAATTTTAAAAAGCATAAAAATGCAAAATCTAAAGGAAGGCATGGTTAAAATAATAATTTTGCATTTATACAATTTAGGTATAATGGTTGATGAGTCAATTTATAAAATAAACATTAGAGAAATGTAAAATATAAATATATTCACTAAACCCAACAAAATAATAAGGCGTATCGTATTAAACACATAGTAGTATCAGGATTAAGTTTGGATGCACATTGCAAAAACTAAAACAACTATATCTTTAGCAAGATAAACTTGATTTTTCTCTCCCACTGGAACAAAGCTATGGGTGGGCCAGCCAGAGGGTGGGTGGTGTCTATCTCCAAGGTTACATGATTGTCCAATACAACTGCCAGAGTTCCAGCCATCACAACTAAAATCCAGACAACAGTTAGGAAGAAAGTAGGGAAGGGAAGAGTCCCGTCTCTCAGTTAAATCAGCTCCTTGAAAGCAGTCTTCCAGGAAATTCCTCTTACTGATCTGCTTGCATCTCTAAGTCACTTCTCATGACTAAGAGCACGGGTGGGCAGGAAATTCATTCCTGTAGCTACTGGGCTCATGGCTGTATAACAAACTATTTTCAGTTTTGAAAGAGAAGCAGAAAATAGATCATTTTGTAGGGAGCCTGCAGCACCTGCCTTAAAGAACAATCTTTTCTGAATGGATTAGGATAAACATCTGGGCACAGTGTGGGAGCCAGGAGGAAGGAACAGTAATGAGAAACAGCTAGATGGACCTGAACTGTGCTCAAGAAAAAAGAGGCAGACTGGTCAGTAGAGATCTTCTAAGGATTGAAGTGAGGATTATACACACCGCATGACACAATTCGTTTTGAAAACTGCTTTTCCAACCCAGGTCCCAAATCTCTCTCAATTCTTCAGCTTCTAAATACCTTGTCTTTGTTACCTCACATTCTGATCTACCTGTCTCACCTTCCTTATTTCTGTTCACCTCACTTCTCCATCTAGTCCACCAGCATTGCAAGATCCAGTACTGAGGAGTTGGCAACACTTTCTAGAAGTGGGTAGAAACACGATGACTATTTCTACTTTAGTATTTGTTTGTCTTTATCAAGCTCTTCTGAAGGACAGAGATGGCTAGAATTATGGATATCTCACGTTTGAGGCCTTTTAAAAATCATTTCTTGTTACACTGGTCTGTTGGTGGTGATGCAGTCTCATAGTTGTTCTAAGTCTGAGAAAGTATTTTATCTTGGTTTTGATATCAATTTTGGGGGGGTATAGAATTCTGAGTCAATTATATTTCTCTCAGCATTTTAAGATGTGGTGCCAGTGTCCTCTGGCTAACATTGTTTCATATGCCTAATCTGCTCTATTTCCCATTTTTTGTTCAACTGTGTCTCTTTTTCCTTCTGGTTACATTTCCTTGGTTGATTGTTTTAAACAATGAATTATCATGCACCTCTGAATAGTTGTCATATTTCTTGTCCTTGAATTAATTGAGCTTCTGTGTTAATGGGTTTAAAGCTTTCAACATATCTGGTAATTTTTCAGCCAATAATTATGAAGTTCTGTTCTTTATTCTCCTTCTTTCACTTCCTGTAGGATTCCATTTACATATATTTAAGTATTCTTAACATTGTTTCAAATCTCTGTGATGCACAATTAATTTTTTCCCACAGTATTTCCACTCATTATTTTCCATGTCTGTATTTAACATACTCAGTATTCTTCAGCTTCATGAATATAAGGATTATTGATGTAGTAAGCATTTTAATGTCCTTCCATGCTAAAGATGTAATGTATATTTTAACTGTGTTTTTGCTAATTGATTTTTCCCTCATTATGGATGTTTTCTTGCTTCTTTACACATCTGAAATATATTTCTTTTAAAATTTATGTATGTATCTTAATTAGAGGATAATTTCTTTACAATATTATGATTGACCTAGGACAAATATTTTCACAGTTCATATGGAAATTTTAAATTGGTTATTGGATATGGTAAATTTTAGCCTTTGGATGCTGGATATTTTTTAATTTTTATAGATTATTCCTGGTACTGTTTGCAAACACTGTTAATATCTTGGAAACAGTTGTATTTTTTGAAGGCTTGCTCTTCAGTTTTTTGTTTGTTTGTTTGTTTTTTTAGCTGATATGAGACCAGCAATTAGACCAGGTTTACAATCCCCCGCTAGTAAGGCATATTGTCTTCAGGACCATACTGATGTCATGGGAATTATGAGTAATTTCCATGCTGGTGAGTGGGGATACCATTAGACTTGGCTCAATTTGAGACTCAAGGATTGTCCTCTATAATACTGACCAGTATTATCAACTTTCTGCTGAAAACTGAATGGTATCACCTGCACACTCCCAGAGTTCTCTGTGTGTAGCTCTCTCCTGTGAACCCTAACTCTCTAGAGTCTCAAGTCTCTCTTCTTGAGGAGACTGTTTGTCTCTGCCTAGATACCCCTTCCATGTATGTATTGGAAACTGTTTATAGAGTTGGGGCAATTGTAGAACTCACCTTGCTTGTTCCCTGCCTCAGGAATCCATACTCTACTGCCTGACTTTTGATGTAAAAAACTTCTCTTTCTTTTATCTCTTCTACTCTCAAGTTGTTTGGGACAGGAGGATAAATGTGTCCTTTGCTCCTTTATGTTTACCAAAATGGAGGTCCCCCTGCAATCAGAACTCACTGAATGTCTTGTGGATTCTAGGCACTGTGCATGGGTGCAAACTTGATCAGGGATATGTGTTGGGGCCTTGGGGAGCCCTGGTTTGCGGGAGAAACATGACAATTATAACTAGCATTTGCTATGGGGTATGTTCAGTTCAGTTCAGTCGCTCAGTCATGTCCGACTGTTTGCAACCCCATGGACTGCAGCACGCCAAGCTTCCTTGTCCTTCACCAACTCCTGGAGCTTGCTCAAATTCCTGTTCATTGAGTCGGTGATGCCATCCAGCCTTCCCATCCTCTGTCGTCCTCTTCTCCTCCTGCCTTCAATCTTTCCCAGTAATAGGGCCTTTTCTAATGAGTAAGTTCTTCACATCAGTTGGCCAAAGTATTGGAGCTTCAGCCTCAGCATCGGTCTGTCCAGTGAATAGTCAAGATTGATTTCCTTTAGCATTGATTTGTTGGACCTCCTTGTAGTCCAAGGGACTCTCAAGAGTCTTGTCCAATATGAGAGTTCAAAACTATCAGTTCTTCATTGCTCACCATTCTTTATGGTCCAACTCTCACATCCATACATGACAATTGGAAACATCATAGCTTTGATTATACTGAACTTTTTCAGCAAAGTAATATCTGTGCTTTTAAAAATGCTGCTAGGTTTGTCATAGCTTTTCTTCAAACAAGCAAGCAAGTTTTAATTTCATGGCTGCAGTTATCATCTGCAGTGATTTTGGAGCCTCCCAAAGTAAAGTCTCTCACTGTTTCCATTGTTCCCCCATCTATTTGCTGTGAAGTGGTGGGACGAAATTCCATGATCTTCATTTTCTGAATGTGGAGTTTAAGCCAAATATTTCACTCTCCTCTTTCACATTCATCAAGAGGCTCTTTAGTTTCTCTTCACGTTCTGCCATGTGTCTTCTGCATATCTGTGATTATTGATATTTCTCGCAGCAACTGTGATTCCAACTTGTGCTTCAGCCAGTTGGGCATTTTGCATGACTTACTCAGCATATAATTTAAATAAGCAGGGTGACAATACACAGCCTTTACATACTCCTTTCTCGATTTAGAACCAGTCTGCTGTTCCAAGTTCAGTTCTAACTGTTGCTTCTTGACATGCATACAGATTTCTCAGAAGGCAGGTAAGATGGTCTGGTATTCCAATCTCTGTAAGTTTTCCACAGTTTGTTGTGATCCACACAGTCAAACGCTTTTGCATGGTCAATAAAGCAGAAGTAGGTATATTTCTGAAATTCTCTTGCTTTCTCTATGATCCAATGGATGATGGCAATTTGATCTGTGGTTCCTCTGCCTTTTCTAAATCCAGCTTGAAGATATGGAATTTCATAGTTCATGTACTGTTGAAGACTTGCTTGGAGAAATTACTTTGGTAGCATGTGAGATAAGTGCAACTGTGTAGTAGGTGAACATTCTTTGAAATTGCCTCTCTTTGGAATTACAGTGAAAATGACCTTTCCAGTCCTGTGGCCACTGCTGAGTTTTCCAAATTTGCTAGCATATTGAGTGCAGCACTTTAACAGCTTCCTTTTAGGATTTGAAATAACTCAACGAAATTCCATCACCCCCACTATTTTTGCAAATAGTTATGCTTCTTAAGGCCCTCTGGACTTCACATTCAGGATATCTAGCTCTAAGTGTGAAGAAGCCAATGGCACCCCACTCCAGTACTCTTGCCTGGAAAATTCCATTGACGGAGGAGCCTGGAAGGTATAGTCCATGGGGTCGCTGATGGTTGGACACGACTGAGTGACTTCACTTTCACTTTTCACTTTCATGTATTAGAGAAGGAAATGGCAACCCACTCCAGTGTTCTTGTCTGGAGAATCCCAGGGACAGGGGAGCCTGCTGGGCTTCCGTTTATGGGGTCACACAGAGTCGGACATGACTGAAGTGACTTAGCAGCAGTAGCAGCTCTAGGTGAGACACCATCATGGTTATCTGGGTCATTAATTTTTTTTGTATAATTCTTCTAAATATTCTTTCAACCTCTTCTTAATATATTCTGCTTTTCTTAGGTCCACGCCACTTCTGTCTTTTATTTGGCCCATCTTTGCATGAAATGATCCTTCCCTACCTCTAATTTTCTTGAGTAGATCTCTGGTCTTTCCCATTCTATTGTTTTCCTCTATTTCTTTGCACTGATCACGTAGGAAGGCTTTTTAAAAATCTCTTCTTGCTATTCTTTGGAACTCCGCATTCAGATGGGTATGTCTTTCTTTTCTCATTTGTCTTTACTTCTCTTCTTTTCTAAGTTAGTTCTAAGGCATCCTCAGACAACCATTTTGCATTTTTGCATTTCATTTTCTTGGAGATGGTCTTGATGAGGTATGTACAGATCAAAAAAATGGAGGTCACTGCATGCAGTCCCATTATTCCATGGCAAATACATGGAGAAACAATGAAAACAGTGACAGGCTTTATTTTCCTGGGCTCCAAAGTCACTTCAGTTAGTGACAGCAGCTGTGAAAAAAAGAGGCGCTTACTCTTTGGAAGAAAAGCTATGAAAAATCTTGACAGCATACTAAAAAGCAGAGACATTACTTTACCAGCAAAAGTCTGTACACTGAAAGCCATGGGTTTTCCAGAAGTAGTGAGAAGATGTGAGAGTTGGACCATAAAGAAAACTGAGCACCAAAGAACTGATGCTTTTGTGCTGTGGTGTTGGACAAGATTCTTGAGAGCCCTTGGACTGCAATGGAGATCCAACCAGACCATCCTAAAGGAAATCAGTCCTGAATATTCATTGGAAAGACCGATGCTGAAGCTGAACCTCCATTACTTTGGTCAATTGATGGGTAGAACTGATTCATTATAAAAGGCCCCAATGCCAGGAAAGATTAAACGTAGGAGGCAAAGGGGAAGACAGAAGACAAAATTGTTTGATGGCACACCAACTTGATGAACATGAGTTTGAGCAAGCTCTGGGAGTTAGTGATGGACAGGGAAGCCTGGCGTGCTGCACCCTATGATATAGCAAAGAGATGGACATGACTGAGAGATTGAACTGAACTGATGTACAGAGGACAATCAGGAGCAGGCAGAAGTCTTTAAGGAAGGAGGAAGGAACTATTCCTGGATAGCAGACAATGATGGGTCTGCAAGCGGTTTCAATCTGGAGAAACTGTAGGGAACCAATTCTATGCCAGGTGGAGAGAATGGTAAGAGAAAGGCAGGGTGGCAGTGCTGGGACTTCCCAGAGGACAAGATCCCTGTTCTATTAAACTTTATCAATGCTCAATATTGTTAGGTGTTTGGAAACATGAGTTTTGTTTTGGAAGTGGTAGAGTAATATTCAATGGAAGGACTGATGCTGAAGATGAAGCTCCAACACTTAGGCCATCTGATGTGAAGACCCAGCTCATTGGAAGAGACCCTGATGCCGGGAAAGATTGTGGGCAGAAGGAGAGGGAATAAAAGAATGAGATTGTGAGATGGCATCACCGACGCAGAGACATGAGTTTGAGGAAACTCTGCAAAATAGTGAAAGACAGGGAAGCCTATTTTGTTGCCGAACATGTAATCACAAAGAGTCAGACATGACTTAGCAACTGAACAATACCAATGAGGACACAGTCCACTGAAGGCGCTGGTCCTGGTTGGAGTGGAGAAAGACTTGAGTGGAAGGGGAGGCTTCCCATCCTCTGGTGCAGGTCCTTGAATCCAAGACAAGGAGCACAAGATTATGAATGTTTTACCAAACATTGTTTTCCAAAAGCACAAAAAGTGTTTTCTGCAGGAGAAAGAGCTTTGACTGAGTTTGTTCTCTAGATTTTACTGAGGGATTTGAAAGGGATTGGGGGTGGGCTGAGTCTGCAAAAACCAGGTGACCAGCTGCTGGAGGGCAAGGCTTGTGGTAGACATTCTGCACTAGGTGGAAAATGAATCCAGAAAAAGTGTTCCTTCTGGCGTGTACATGCCAATGTATCACATTATTTCAGCAGATCACTTCAATGTTGTTTTGGGGCAAGCTAGAAATGGACGATGCATGGTGTGCTTTTGTCAATTTCTGTGGGTAGTTAGATGACTAAATGTCTGGTTACTTCATTGCATGGTTGAAATCATGCTTGAGAAAGAAAATTAGATCAAGTCCACACATATTTTGTAGTTAAACAGCAAGCATAGGAAGGTTTCTAAGGCAACTGTAGGTAATTTAAACATGAGGGGCCAAATGGGGACAGTTTCGTTTAACAGGCTGAGATTGGGCTGTACAGGTTGCCTTAGTTGTTGCTATGACAAGAAGCCATCACAGCTAATTGTTGCCAAGCTGGAGATGTGCAGAATGGAAAAGAGACCAAAAGCCTTACAACTCTCCTTGCAGTGTGATTTCAGGCTAGAAGTAGTTGACAAAGAAAGGCTGACTGGTAAGGCTGAGGAAGGGAGTGATCTGAGCCAGTAATCATTAGCTCTTGTGGGAGCCCAGAAAACAGAACATCAGTTCAGTCAGAGTTCTGGGTCAGGTTCAGAGATAGATGCTATTTGGCTTGAATCAATATTTAGCCTTGGGGATGGCAGCCATAACCTCTAAACAGAAGATTTCCCTCTCCCCAGGAGGCAGAATAATTCATATTTGTTCCAGACTCAGGAACCCAGAAAGCCCTCTCAGGGCCACTTGTCCTCAGCAGGTACAAATGCAATCTAGAAGGTGGAACTATCATCATGGTGCCCATTTTCCAGATGAGAAAACTGAGGTTAAGTGACTTGATCAAGGTCACACTGCTAAGCACGTGAAAAGCCAAGCACAAACCCAGGGTAACAGTGCTCAAATTGTGTGTGTTTGCTCCACACCCACTGGGAGTGGTGGGTGGTGATCTGGCACCAAACTTAAGCAGAAGCAAGCCGTTTTCAGGCTTAAATTGAAGTAGTGAGGAAAACCACTAGACCATTAAGCTATGACCTAAATCAAATCCTTTATGAATTTATAGTGGAGATGAAAAATAGATTCAAGGGATTAGGTCTGGAAGCCTGAAGAACTATGGTTGGAGGTTTCTAACATTGTATGGGAGGTGGTCACCAAAACCATTCCCAAGAAAAACAAATGTGAGAAACAAAAGGGGTTGCCTGAGGAGGCCTTAAAACAGCTGAGAAAATAAGAGAAGTGAAAGGCAAAGGAGAAAAAGAAAGATAAAGTCTTCATAAGTGAACACTGCAAGAATTAGAGAAAAATAATAGAATTGTAAAGAGTATAGATCGCTTCAGGAAAATTGGAGCTACCAGTGGAACACTTCATAAAAGGATGGGCACAATAAAGGTCAGAAAAGTCAAAGATCTAACAGAAGCAGACGAGGTTAAGAAGAGGTGGCAAGAATGCACAGAAGAACTGTACAAAAACCGTCATAATGACTGGCATAGTGATGATGCTTGGGTAAAGCCCTCATCACTCATGTAAAGCCAGATACACTGGAGTGTGAAGTCAAGTGGCCATAGGAAGCATCACTACAAACAATGTTAGGAGAGGTGATGGGATTCCAGCTGAGCTGTTTAAAACAACCAAAAGAATGAGACTCTAAAAGTGCTGTATTCAGTATGTC
Source organism: Ovis aries (assembly GCF_016772045.2). Classification (NCBI taxonomy): domain Eukaryota; kingdom Metazoa; phylum Chordata; class Mammalia; order Artiodactyla; family Bovidae; genus Ovis; species Ovis aries. The sequence goes on from NC_056074.1 coordinate 35,844,476, forward strand.
AGGAAATTTGGAATACTCAGCAGCAGCGACAGTGCTGGAAAAGGTCAATTTTCATTCCAATCCAAAAGAAAGACAATTCCAAAGAATGTTTAAACTATCATGCAATTGCTCTCATCTCACTTGCTAGCAAGGTAATGTTCAAAATCCTTCAAGCTAAGCTTCAACAATACATGAACTGAAAACTTCCAGATGTACATACTGGTTTGAGGAACAAGAGATCAAATTGCCAACATCCATTGGATCTTAGAGAAAGGGAATCCCAGAAAATATTTCTGTATGCTTCTCTGACTATGCGAAAGCCTTTCCCTGTGTGGACCACAACAAACTGTGGAAAATTCTTAAGGAAATGGGAGTACCAGATCACCTTTCCTGTCTCCTGAAAGGCCTGTATGTAGCTCAAAAAGCGGCAGTTAGAATAAGACACAGAACAACTGAAAGATTTAAAAGTGGGAAAGCAGCAAGACAACGTGTACATTCTCACTCTGGTTATTTAACTTCTATATAGGACACATCATTCAATATGCTGGACTGCATAATTCACAAGATGGAATAAAGATTGCTGTGAGAAATATCAACATCCACAGATATGAAGATGACACTGCCCTAATAGCAGAAAGCAAAGAAGAACTAAAGAGCCTCTTGAAGAGGAGAGGAGATGCAAAAACTGGCTTAAACTCAACATTCAAAAAACTATTCACAAAAAGACACTCAACATTCGTGGCATGCTATCACAGCATGTCATGGCTTATGGATGAGGGAAAAGTGGAAACAGTGGTAGATTTTATTTTCTTGGGCCCCAAAACCACTATGGACCTTGACTGCAGCCACAAAGTGAAAAGACACATGCTCCTTGGAAGGAAGAAAGGCTATGAAAAACCTGCACAGTGTACTAAAAAGCAGAGACTCACTTTGCTACAGAGGGCTGTAGTGTCAAAACTACGGTTTTTCCAGTAACCAGGTACAGATGTGCCATCTGGACCATAAGAAAGGAGGAATGGCTAAAAATTGAGCTTTTGAACTGTGGTGCTTGAGAAGATTCTTGAGAGTCCCTTATACAACAAGGAGATCAAACCAGTCAATCTGAAAGGCAGTCAACCTCTAACCCCTGCTGTCTTAGCTGAGGCATCTACTGAGGGCTTCAAGGTGGAAAGAATGGATGCTTCCACTGCAAATCTACCTAACCATGGCAGCTCCAAGCAAATATTTTGTAGCTCCACATCTGGAGGAAGCTCAGAAAGCCTGAAGTCAATATGTACCTTGGGTACCCGATACATGCATTGCATTCTCCCCAGCAGCACTGGAGGCCAAGGAAGGGGCATTCTGGGCCCTGGAGGAGGGGGATGGCTCAGGGATCCACTGGGGCCACCACTTACCAAGTAGGACTGGAAGGGACAGAGCAGGCATATGTGGCAGAGAGCTGGTGACAGGGGTGTGGGAACAAAAGGGAACCAGCTCTGCATGAAGTACCTCACCCAAACTCCCCTGGAGGAGAAGCCCAGTGATAAGGTCATCTGAGATGGGATGAAGAGAGTCTATTTCATTACCCCTTATAATTCCTCTGAATGAGGATGTGGTGGAGTAGGTGGGTCATCAAAAACTCTTCCATGGCCTAGACCGTCTGCCAGTCGCTATACTTGGGACTGCCTGTTCCCAGTTTCAGGCATGTAATTCCACAGGAAATTGACAATCATGTGTGCTGCTGGGTCAGGGCCAAAAAGCCTATCATAAGCAAGGCCTATCATAAGCCTATCATGTAAAGCCTATCATAAGTCCCCATGTCCCAGCCAGGATGGCAGATCTGGGGCTGTACATGTGATCTGAGGTGGGTCATTCAGAGAACACCTTTAACTCTGATGTCTGCAATCTTCTTTCATTACTAGGTGATGCCTTCGGGATTTAAAACCCTAGGGCAGGTAGCTTGGACTCCCTCACTAGGTGTAGAAGCCTTAAGGAAGAAAGTTGCCAGGCTAAAACCAACAAAGAAGTGTGAAGGGAAACAGCGAGAGTGAGAGAGAACTGATGACTTCTGATTTCTTTGATCCAGTCACTGAGATCTTTGCATTTGCTCTGATTCTTGTGTCCTGGATTCCCAGAATCATTTCAATGAGTTTTCCTTTTCTTGAAGCCAGCTGGAGTACGGCTACTCTCAATTTTGATTCAGACTTGGTTTTAGAACCTCCCTGATCATTGTATACCTCCCAGACACAAACAGATGCACCCATTTGTTTCAGCACCATTACGAGTGAAATCCTTTATTCTTTACTGAGAATCGGGTGTGCAGACCACCAAATACAGTTCACCAGCATCCTGGGAAGGAGTGCTCAAAGGATGAGTGAGTGTATGTTAGGAGAGGCCTTTCTGATTCCTGAACCACTCTAAGCATTTACAGTGCCCGTGCCAGGCCAATCCTGTCATTTCCTCAATCAAAGACTGAGAAATACAGCCTCAGGAAGACGTCACCCAGGATCCAGGTCTCTCTAGATGTCCTCACTGTGTTCTCTTTAAAAGTTGTATAGCAGTTGCCTCTAGAATCCTGGGGGAGTCAGAGACATATACTAGTCAGCATGAGCCCTTACCGGTAACTCCCCCCAATACCCAGAACCAGCACAGTTTGTCTTATTTCCCTCTTTTGGTAAGTATCAAGGGGTTTTCTCAGCAGCAGGGGATATGAGAGTTCAACCAAAACCAAACAGGGGCAAGACATGAGGTTGCCATGAGGAAGGGTGTGGTAAGTGGAGGACTGGGAGTTGGGGAAACAGAGGAATGAAAAACAACAATGTCCTACTGTAGAGTGTAAGGAACTATATTCAATATTCAGTGATAAATCACATGAAAAAGGATAAGAAAAAGTATTTTTATGTATATAACACACTTTTTATGTGTATCACATTGCAATGCAGCAGAACTTAACACAACACTGAAGATTAGCCACATGTCAATATAATTTTTTAGAAAAGAACAAGTGTGTCCATAGTTCTCCTCACTTCCTGTTTCCTTCCTTCTGAGTTCTGCTCCTTGTTTTCTCTGCAGAGAATGCTGGTTCTCCTCCTACATCTCCACAATCCATACTTCATTTAAAAATTTTATTTTGTATTGAGTATAGCTGATTAACAATATTCTGAGTTTCAGATGGACAGTAAAGGGACTCAACCATATGTATCTGGGTACCCTGGTCCCAAAGATATCCCTCCCAACCAGGTTGTCATATAACTGAGCGGAGTTCCCTGTGCTACACAGCAATTCGTTGTTGGTTATCCATCTTAAACAGAGCAGTGCGAACAACACGTTAACTCAGGAACTCTGTGAAGCCTCCTTTGGCCCACACTCACCCTCCTTGGCCACTCCAGGCTTGGTTGGGTAACATACCTTGGTTCCCCATCCCCACTGGTCAGTCCCTAGCCCTCATCACCCCTAGTTAGTCCTCAGTGCCCCAGTGCAAACCTCCTTGAGATGCCATTTGCATGAAATCCAGTGCAGTTCTGCCTAGAGCCAAGCAACCCCCCATATGGCTCAATGAGTTTGCAGTTTTAGAATCCCTGAAATTCCCTCTCTTCCTCAAAAGCCTTCTTTGAGCCCATCAGCCTGATCTGAACTCCCACAGGGAGCTGACATGAAGCCTCCATCCGGTGGCGGGACTGAGCAGTCACTGTGCACCCTTTATTCACCTTAGTATCCAGCCTCCCCACAGAGGGGTTGGGTATCCCAACTCACAAAGGAGGCACCTGGCCAGAGTAAGGGGAAGATGCAGCCGAGTACTAGGCTGACCATGTAATTTATCATCCAAACCAGAAAAAACTTGAGAATGGAAGGGAGCCTGTTAACTTATGCTGGGACATCACACTGGGACTGTCCCCAACCATTTTCCTTGTTACATGGCCTATTTCAGGGACTGCTAGAGCTGACTTCCATGTTCATACAGCTAAGGGTTCAGATTGAATTGAAGCTCTTTGAGGACTGAGGACCTTAGTGTTCCCCTCTCCTTGTGATTCCCACCATACCAGCATTGTGTGGCATCTCCATATTTATTTCAGGAAGATCAGTGTCCCAGACGGCCCTTTAATCTCAAATGGTTGGTTTTCTGGCAGTCACTTAACTCAGCCACAGGGCTCATCAGCATCTGCAATGGTGAGAGATGGCCAGTAGAGGGCGTCTCCTCCCAACAACACCCTGTCGGTTGCTGCAAGCTGCAGTTTGAGAACCACCCCTCAGTATTGTCCCCTCACCTTGAGGGTGTAGGCTCCTGCTGGCACCAGGTAGTTGATGCCATTGATGGTGAAGATAATAGAAGGCAGGGTATTGACCGCAGATCATGAAACGTAGTGCTGTTAGAGAGAGAGGGAGAGAGGTTGGCCTTGGAGATCCATGTTTTGTGTGGAGACTGGGAGTGACCCTGGGGCATGACCCTTCACCTTGGAATCCCGTGGCATGGGGCCGATGAGCTTCTGTATGTTATTGACCAGTCTTCTTGGGCTTTGATCAGTGCTGTTCCTGTGTCCACAAGGGCCTCACAGCCTCCAGAACAAGTAATTATCTTTCTTTTCATGGAGATGCTGAGAGATAGTGGAAGAAAGTGGGCATCAAGGTCACTCTGAGTCTCACCAGAGTTGCCCCCTTCCTGACTGTCTCCTAAACAGCCCTTTGCTCCTGACACAGCACCTTTCTTGACATCCTTGAATGCAGTACTTGAATACACCAGGATCTTTTGCACCTTGACACAGGCTGGTCTTCCTTCCTAGAAGATTCCACCCCATTTTGACTAGCAAATTTTTCTCATCTTCCAGATTCCACCTTAACTGTACAGTTTTCGGGAAGTCTTTCCCCCCGTGTTTATCAGTCTCCTGTCTTGGTCACTGTCTGTAGACCCTTCCTCATGTCTGCTGCTGCTGCTGCTGCTGCTGCTGCTAACTCACTTCAGTTGTGTCTGACTCTGTACAACCCCATAGACAGCAGCCCACCAGGCTCCACCATCCCTGGGATTTTCCAGGCAAGAGAACTGGAGTGGGTTGCCATTGCCTTCTCCTCCTCATGTCTAGCATGTTCCAAAGTCACAATTCACTATGTGGGTGAGTTGCTTCATGTACATCTGCCATCTTAGATGTGAGAGACAGTTGTATTCTCATTGTGTCCCTGGCACAAGTGCCTGGCACACACTGGATGCCCAATGCTTGTCTGTTCAATGACTGAATGAAGACTGAGAAAACAATAAGAAACATCCAGAGAGCTGTATCTGGTGGGGAACAAATAACAGGTAGCACACAGAGTGAAGAAGGAGATTAACCAGGGCAGAAGATTCTCACAGTAGGGGGAGAAAGGGGCTCCTCTGGGAGACGGTTTCTCCCAGCACTGCTCCTACAATCAGCTCAGACCCTGAGACCCTGACCAGGAAATATATAACTAGCCCACAGAAACTCCAAAGGACAGATCAGCTTTTGTCTGTGGGTCTCACACAGAAACCTATTAATTATGCCTCTTGTCCTCAGGTCACTCCTAGATCCCACCTTCCTGATTCTCTCTTATAGCCACCCCCCACTGTGTGCCAAGGTATGTGGGGTGTCTTTTTTATTAGTTGCTTTCACATCTTAAGACTGCAGCCAACCTCTCTCCATTGCTGAGTAGCTACTCCCTAAGGAGACCAGTTGTCCCCATTTGCTTAGAACTTTCCCTGTTCTTAAACAGACATTTATCTGTACTGAGAACTTCCTATGTCCTTGGTAGCCCTGGACTGTTGGTCATCTTATCATAACTCTGTTCAGGCTGCTGAAATTCTCCCTGATCCTCTGTTCACCACAATGTAGAGTCCTCTAAACATGCTCCCCACCTCAAAGGGCAGTGGATGCAGCTCTGTCCCAGCTGCACAGACCTCTCTGGACCCTTTTAGGACCCTGGTCAGAGCCATGCTCAGAAGGCCTGGGGATTATGAACCCATGGGTTGTTTGTGTATCTGTGTGCTTGTGTGTTTGTTTGTATGTGTGTTTGTATGTGTCTCTGTGTGTGCTTGTGTTTCTAACTAGCTATGAATGTTTATATGTGTCTCTGTATGTTTATGTGTGTCAGCTTGTGTGTTTCCATGTGTCTGTGTGTCTGTCTCTGTCGTTGAAGTTGGTGTGTATTTTTGTGTGACTGTGTGTCTGAGAATGCATTTGTGTGTGCCTACCTGTGTCCATGTACAGTAGCGGGAGCATCACTTGAGCAGACCCTCAGAGGGAGAGGCTTACCAGTCCATGTGTACAATCCAGTTGCCCGCTTGGATCAATGGTACCCAGTTGAGCTCTCCCTCATAGCAGCGGTTGTCCACCCCACCAAACATCACCACACTGCCCTCCCGCTTGTCTCTGTAGAGAAAGGTGAGGGGGTGATCCTTGGAGGACAGTAACAACAGCACTGTCTGAGAGCTGTGCTTGTCTACCTGTCAAAGCCCTAATAAGGTCCCCACATACAGATGCAGAAATAATGTCGGGGGGCGATTGAGATCTAGACTGAGGTCTGTAACTGGCTAGTGAGTGGCACAGAGGAGGTCAGAAGCTGAATTGCTTGGTTGAGCTCCACTCACTATGTCTTCTGAAGATGCCCTGGGTCTCCAGGGACCTGAGTGTTCAGACACACTCAGAGGACAGGGTGCTGAAGTGTTTGGCTTTCCCCTTATCCACCTTATCATTTTTCAGGAAAATCAAGGCCTGGGAGTTCTAAGGGTGTGGGTTCAGGTCACCAAGAGTTGGCTCCACTGGCCCGTGACCTCTACTGTCCAAAGGGCCTCACACTCAGAAGTGACCCCACCTCTGCTCTCCCTTTCTTGAAATGCCTCATCTTTCTTGAACAAGAGTTCCAGAGTTTTGTGTCCCACCCTTTCATTTTTCACTGGCTCCACAAATTGGGTAGCTGGTCCTGGGCTCCCAGTGAAATTCTAATGAGGAAGGAAAGATATCCACCATCCTTCTCCTTATTTCCTTATCAAATACATAAGCAAATCCTAATGCCTTTTATTCCACATACTTCCTGTTCCTTTCCATTAGTCTTCCTCCTCACTCAGCCGCAGAGACCAATTTGCTGATCTTGAGCCCAGGAGCAGGGTGTGTTCCAATAAAATGTTATTTATAAAAGCCACTGGTGAAGCCACATAGGGCCCTGGGGCCATAGTTATCCTGGGTTAGATTATCTCTCAGGATACTTCTTTATCAAGTGTTCTATAATTTTCGTGCATCTGAAAGCATTGAAAGTATCTTACTGCTAATTTGGATAAAGTGATTTTCCATCTCAGACTTACTTGCTCAAGTAGAAGGCAAAAACAAGCTCAGAAATGGCACCTTCATTCTTCAGCTTGTCAACGATGGGGATGACTCCAGAGAAGGATATGTTTGGGTAGTTCAAGCCCAAGATGCCATCAAAAGGTATACCCTCAAATCCGGTTTCCGCCAGGCTTATACAGAACGGCTGGTCAGTACTTACAAGGTCCCCAGTCTGTGGGAGAGAAGAGTGTTCCCACTTACAGATACATGAAGCGGGGCTAGGACAGGGCTGGGGTGCATTGCCATTAGATCCTCAGAGAAGAATTGAGGCTGGGCTCTGTCTTTGGTGGCCCACAGATGGTTAGACCAAGCTGGGAGGGGAATCTTGGTTCCACTTGAGAGAGGCTGTGAATTTTGTAACATCTGCCCCTCTGAAAAACACCGCCTGAGTGAGTCAAATTGGCCTCGTGGCTTCTGTCCAGGTGGGGCAACCAAGTCAGGCCAGGACCCATTGGCACCACCTTATGGACAAACTGAGTGGAGAGCAAGATAGCCTCCTCTTTGGCATCACCGTGACCTAATGACAGGAATGGATTGCATTCTCCGTAATGTACTGTGGATTCTGCATCTGTCCAGGAAGACAAGCCGAAAACACAATCTTGCTTGCAGGGTTCTATGAAATTACTGCATGGGGAATTCACCTTTGGGGATATGTTTGTATTTGTGTGCGTGTGTATGAGAGAGAATGTGAGATAGCGGAACTACTCAAATAATTGGGGGAGGCAGACCATAGGTTAATTAGACTCTCAAAGGTCTTCTAGAGTGAGAACTCATTTATAGGCCCCTAGACTTCTCAGGCTTCCAGTTTCCCACTCTGGATACCTGAAGCACTTGAGTGCCCCCAGGGTGCACAGATCAGTTTTATCCTGTCCCCAAACACCCCACAGCAACTTCAGTCCTGAAAAGCCAGCCTAACTCCACCTTTTACCACATGTGTGCCCTCAGCAAGGCCCTTGCTGTCTGCACCCCAGTTTCCTCTTATGTCTCATGAGCTAATCAGAGTAACTGCTGTGTGGGGCTGTTGCAGGACTAAACCTGAAAGCGCCTGGAACAGTCTGTGAATATATAAGTGGGTGCTTTTTCCCCCTCTTCTCACTCCCAGCAAAATGATCCTTGAACTGCTCATGGGCAGAGGAGCTGCAAGTCCACACCTCAAGCCACTCTCTGGGTTAGCTAATCTGTTTGCTCATGTGTCACCACATGCACTGTCTCCCAGATGCAGAATCCTGTGGGTAGATGGCCAATATCTATGGGAGTTAGGCTAAGAAGGGTCCTGCATCTGTTTTGCAATCTGGGCTCACTCCATAGCCGGTCCTGACTCAGCATTTGTTACCCAAATTGTGTCATACAAGAAGTCCTTTCATCCTTCCAGGATTGTACTTGATGTTGAAGACCTTTTGTGTAGGCCGGAAGGTGGAAGACCGAAGATGTATGAACATAACCTTGTAGCTGCAGACACAAGAGATGAGTGTCATCAGGTGCCAAGGGTGGAAACAGGGCAACAGGGCAAGTGAAGGATGGTCTGGGTACGGGGTGTCTGTACTCACCACAGGCTAGACTTTGGCAAAAGACAGAGGGCACCCACAAATCAGATAAGCCTGTGTCAAAGACAACCTGGAATTCCTGAGGGGGTGTTCCAATGGTGATGTTACCCACGTAGAGCATCTACAGTGAAAAGGAGAGAGTAGGTTAGTGCAGAACTGGCTACCCTCTATTCCCACACTAATGCCTCCCTCTGGGTGTCACATATCTCTTGAGATCACTTTCTAACCACCGTGCAGCTCACAGACTTTGGTCACAGAGGTGTCTGCCATTTGATATATTTTTCCTGTTCTACGTTGTATGCAGTATATTGATTCTATGACCAGGCATTGAAGTGGTACCTCCTGCATTGGAAGCATAGAGGCATAATCACTGGGCCTCCAGGACTGCTGGACACCCAGGGAAGTCCTGGTGCCTTCATTTGAGAAGGTCTGTAGTCTCTTCAATCACAGCCTCAGCGTCCCCTTCTCCAGGAGGTCCTTCTGGATCAACCCCAGCCACTCCCTCTATCAGACCACATCCAATCAACTCCACACGGGTGACCCTTTCACTCGACATGTATATACCCTTTGCCTATCTCTCAGGCTGGCATGGGCATTCTTGAAGACAAAATAAACCCTTTGTCTAATCTAAAAACAGTAACCACAGTGTTAGATTCTTATGGCCTTACATGGAATATGGGTTCAGTAACTTTTTACTGCTGTGGTTCTTGCATCTGTGGAAACTGAATTCCTCTGCCAGGGGAGTCACAGTTGCTTTGCAGTTGGTTCTACCTTTTGATCAGTGATGGCTCATTCTTCATCTGTAACTGAGCGGCTCACCTGGTTCCTAAGCAACAATTGCCCTCAAACTAATGACACATCTTTGACTTAGAAATGGATGTTTATGTGCCACCTGATAATTGCTGGGCCCAGTCACCAAGTCCAACAGTTGAGAATGAAAGTGCCTTCTCCTCTGGGTGGGGTCCCTGTTTTCCAGTGTCTCTGCCTTCTGTAGGAACCCCAACCCCAACATTCCACCAGGCACCTCCAGATGAGTCTCAGTGCTAAACTAGAGCACCAGATGGCGTTGTGGAGCACCATCCTCCCAAAATACTCACATCCATGATGTTTCTCAGTGGGTGAATAGTTAGATTTGAGTCAGGAGAAGAAATCTGGGACAGACTGTAAGCATGTTCTTTCAGGAAATTGTTCAGCATGTTTTTTCCACTGAGGGTTTTTCTCATGGTCTTCACTCACCTTAAAGGTATTCTTTCACCGAGCATTTGACAAAGAAAACAAAGATGCTACAACAAACTGTCAGTGTTAAGGCATAACTGTCACTGTAATGGCCCTGTGTATTTTCTAATCATCTTTATGAGGCACATTATTATCAGAATTTTATGCATATATGATGACAAAGACATCACTTTGAATACAGGTTCTGTTCTGCAATCTTGGGTAAGCCATATGACCATGTGGTGTCTCAGTCTTCCCTTCAGTAAAATGGTGGAATGTAACAATACAAACCCTCCAAAAAGAATATCTTGGGGATAAGTGAAGTGATGGATATAAGGTACCTGATAAATAGGAAGTCTCAACATGACAGCCATTAGCATTGCTGTTGCCATCCCACACTATCCTTCTCATAGAACCTCAAGGAAGGAGGTAGAAGGGGGACTCTTATCCTCTTATACAAGGGAGGAATTTGAAATACAAGAGGTTTCTGAGTTGACTGTGGTCACACTGCTTGTCAGATATAAAACAGTGTATATAAAACAGTGTATCTTTCTCCTCTTTGAAAGAGAAGTGAGTTGAAAAAAGAATCCAAGATATAGGGAACAAGTAAGGGAAACTCAGAGGCTTGAGAAGGAAGGATGTATCAAATGAAAAATTAAGAGAAAACAACACAGAGAGAAATACACTCCCAGTGACCTCCAAAGAGATGGAGAGATAAGTGACAGTAATGCAGAGATGCAGACATAGGCATATACACACTGAAGTAGACAAGGAAAAAAATAGAGCATGTTGAATAAAATGTAGAAAAGTGCTATTCCACAGGACCACATTGATATCTGCATAGACTGTGCACTGAACAGTTGCAAGGAGTTGCATTTTCAACAGGTCATGACATGACTGGACCCCAAGAATTGTACAACCATGCAAATCTACAGAAGACCTCGGGATCTACAGTTCCTAGAGCAAGTTACTTATCAATAAGAAAGAGTTGAACTTTAAGACTCTTAGGGAAAGATTCCATTCCCTTCTAAACCTGATGGGTGGAAGAATAATCAGATGAAAAGAAAAATGCGAGAAAGGAATATGATGAGACTTACAGTCCCCATACTTGACTATGCACCCGGAGAAAGCCACCAGCCCGAGGAGCACAAGCCACTTCATGCTTCTTTCCTGACTCTAGATACTCAGGGAAGTTTGGGTTCTTAGCATGTAGTGGTGCCCAGGAGCCCCTAGTTATAATTGTTTTGACCTACCCTAGTTTTCTGCTTTAGGCCACTAAAAGATCTGAAAAAAAACACAAAACTCTCAATAAAATCTTTACCTTCATCAGTGTCCTTGGCAAGTGGCCTTTGAAGCTTCTCAGAATACAGAGAACTGAGCTGTAATCTCTTCCTTGAAGCTTGGCTGGAAAATCAAACTGATCTGCATGGACATCTATGAAGACGGAGAACCTTGCCTACTTGGAGAAAAAATTGCTAAGAACATTATGAAAATGGATACTAGAGGCCATGTTTAACATTCGTGGTTTCATGTCATCTTCCTAGCCACCTCATGCATTCCTATCTTCATTGGAAAGGAGACTGCTAGGAGGATAAATTGTCAAATGGCAAAGTGAAGACTTCAGGCACAGCCCAGGGACACACAACTGGCTTTAGGGTGTGGGTCTAATGGCAGACTTCAGGGGCATCTATGATGCCAGTCTGCATCAAAGAATTAGGACAGAGCAGTACCTCAGTTGCATGGTTTCAGTATTGGAATAAATGTCATATGCATCCACAAGATATTTTATATCATCCAACAAACATACAAGCAAGAACTGTGTACCAGGTTCTGGGTTAAAGGATTCAAATTCAAAGTTGATCAAGACAAAAGTAGTGTTTATCTTAAGAGAGCTAGCAATCTAGTTCTCACAAACTCATGACCCCGGGAGACAGGAGATATGATACTAGGGCTAGGTGGCCATGTTGGACCCTCGGCAGCACAGGCCTTACCACTGGGAGCAGCCTTTCCTCCACTTCACCCATGCTGGAAAGCAGGCCAGTTGGCCATGTTTTCAAGAGAATCAGAGTGTGGATATTTATGTACAATCTACTGATTGTAATGTTAGCAAATAATTTTTTTCCCCTAAAAAAACAGTGGGAATGAAATCTCCACAGCAATGTGCTGGAATCAGCCTTCAGTCTCTGCAGATTTTTGCTTCTGGCCTAGAGTTGGAAGTGCAGTAGCGACAGAGAAGAATTTAATTCTGTTTGTTGATTTAAAAAGAGACTGAATGCATACTAAACATGCTGACTCGTTGGAAAAGACCTTGATATTAGGAAAGATTGAAGGGAGGAGGAGAAGCAGAAGACAGGGTGAGATGGTTGGATGGCATCACCAAGTCGATGGACATGAGCTTAAGCAAGTTTCGGGAGTTGGTGATGGATAGGGAAGCCTGGCATGCTGCAGTCTATGGTGTTGCAAAGAAACAGGAACAACTGAAGGACTGAACTGAACTGAACAAATTGAGAACAAAGACTAATAAATCTAATTGCACCAAGTTGTTGACTAGCTAACTGTAACAACACATTACTTAAGTGGCTTTAAAATTCAGACTTGAGACTCTACATTCAGAGTGGATTATTGTCTAAGGAAAAACAAAAATACTGCCCATCAAAAACAAAACCAAAGAAAACCGAAAGAAAAAAGGGAAAGAAATCTGACACTATATTTAACAACTTCAGTTCAGTTCATTTGTTCAGTGGTGTCCGATTCTTTGTGAGCCCATGAATGGCAGCACACAAGGCCTCCCTGTCCGTCCGAACTACCGGAGTCCACACATACTCATGTCCATTGAGTCGGTAATGCCATCCAACCATCTCATCCTCTGTCATCCCCTTCTCCTCCTGCCCTCAGTCTTTCCCAACATTAGGGTCTTTTCAAATGCGTCAGCTCTTCACATCAGGTGGCCAAAGTTTTGGAGTTTCAGCTTCAGCATCAGTCCTTCCAGTGAACCTTCAGGACTAATTTCCTTTAGGATGGACTGGTTGGCTCTCCTTGCAGTCCAAGGGACACTCAAGAGTCTTCTACAACACCACAACTCAAAAGCATTCATGCTTTGGGGCTCAGCTTTCTTTACAACCCAACTCTCACATCCATACATGACCACTGGAAAAACTATAGCCTTGACTACACGGACCTTTGTTGACATAGTTATGTCTCTGCTTTTCAATATGCTTCCTAGGTTGGTCACAACTTTCCTTCTGAGGTGTGAGCGTGCTTTAATTTCATGGCTGCAATCAACATCTGCAGTGATTTGGAGCCCAGAAAACTGAAGTCAACCACTGTCTCCACTGTTTCCCCATCTATTGGCATTAAAGTGATGGGACCAAATGACATGATCTTAGTTTTCTCAAAGGTGAGCTTTAAGCCATCTTTTTCACTCTCCTCTTTCACCTTTATCAAGAGGTTCTTTAGTTCTTCTTCACTTTCTGCCATAAGGGTAGTGTCATCTGTATATCTGAGGTTATTGATATTTCTCCTGGCAATCTTGATTCCAGCCTGTGCTTGCTCCAGCACAGTGTTTTCATGATGTACTCTGCATATAAGTTAAATAAGTTGGGTGACAATATACAGCCATGACTTACTCCTTTCCTATTTGGAACCAGTCTGTTGTTCCATGTCCAGTTCTAACTGTTGGTTCCTGACCTGTATATAGGCTTCTCAAGAGGCAGGTCAGGTGGTCTGGTATTCCCACATCTTTAAGAATTTTCCACATTTTATTGTGATCCACACAGTCAAAGGCTTTGCCATAGTCAGTAAAGCAGAAGTAGGTGTTTTTCAGGAATTCTCTTCTTGTTTCGATAATCCGTCAGATGTTGGCAATACGATTTCTGGTTCCTCTGCTTTTTCTAAAACCAACTTGATCATCTGGAATTTCATGGCTCATGTAAGGCTGAAGCCTGGCTTGGAGAATTTTAAGCATTACTTTACCAGCATGTGAGATGAGTGCAGTTGTGCTGTAGCTTGAGTATTTTTTGGCAATGCCTTTCTTTGGGATTCAAATGAAAACTGTACTTTTCCAGTCCTGTGGCCACTGCTGAGTTTTCCACATTTGCTGGCATATCGAGTGCAGCATTTTCACAGCATCATCTTTTAATATTCGAAATAGCTCAACTGGAATTCCATCACCTCCATTAGCTTTGTTCATAGTGATGCTTCCTAAGGCCCATTTGACTTCACATTCCAGGATGTCTGGATCTAGGTGAGTGATCACTCCATTGTGGTTATCTGGGTCAGGAAGATCTTTTTTGTACAGTACTTCTGTGTATTCTTGCCACCTCTTCTTCATATATTCTGCTTCTGTTAGGTCTATACAATTTCTGTCCTTTATTTAGCTCATCTTTGCATGAAATATTCCCTTGGTGTCTCTAATTTTCCTAAAGAGATCTCGAGTCTTTCCCATTCTATTATTTTCCTCTATTTCTTTGCATTGATCACAGAGGAAGGCTTTCTTATCTCTCCCTGCTATTCTTTGCAACTCTGCATTCGAATGAGTATATCTTTGCTTTTCTCCTTTGCTTTTGGCTTCCCTTCTTTTCACAGCTATCTGTAAGGCCTCCTCAGACAGCCATTTTGTTAAATTCATGAACCTCCGTCCATAGTTCATCAGGCACTCTATTAGATCTAATCCCTTAAATCTATTTCTAACTTCCACTAGACCAAAATGGTCTAGTGCTTTTCTTCACTTTCTTCAATTTCAGTCTGAACTTGGCAATAAGGAGTTCATGATCTGAACCACCATCAGATCCCATTTTTGCTGACTGTATAGAGTTTCTCCATCTTTCGCTGCAAATAATATAATCAATCTGATTTTGGTTCCAATCATCTAGTGATGTCCATGTGTAGTCTTCTCTCATGTTTGTGGAAGAGGGTGTCTGCTATGACCAGTGCATTCTCTTGGCAGAACTCCATTAGCCTTTGCCCTGCTTCATTCTGTACTCCAAGGCCAAATTTGCATGTTACTCCCAGTGTTTTTTGACTCCTACATTTACATTCCAGTCCCCTATAAAATGACATCTTTTTCGCGTGTTAGTTCTAGAAGGTCTTTAAGGTCTTCATAGAACTGTTCAACTTCAGCTTCTTCAGTGTTACTGGTCAGGGCATAGACTTGGATTACAGTGATATTGAATGGTTTGCCTTGGAAACGAACAGAGATCATACTGTCATTTCTGAGATTGCATTCAAGTACTGCATTTCAGAATCTTTTGTTGACTATGATGTCTACTCCATTTCTTCTAAGGGATTCTTGACCACAGTAGTAGATATAATTGTCATCTGAGTTAAATTGACCAATTCCAGTCCATCTTAGTTTGCTGATTCCTAGACTGACTATGTTTACTCTTGTCATCTCCTGTTTGACCACTTCCAATTTGCCTTGATTCATAGACCTAACAATCCAGGCTCATATGCAATATTGCTCTCTACAGCATCGAATCTTGCTTCTATCACGAGTCCCACTCTCAACTGGGTGTTGTCTTTGCTTTGGCTCCCTCCTTTCATTCTTTCTGGAGTTAATTCTCCACTGATTTCCAGTAGCATATTGGGCACCTACCGACCTGGGGAGTTCATCTTTCAGTGTCCTATCTTTTTGCCTTATCATACTGTTCATGGGGTTCTTAAGGCAAGAATACTGAAATGGT
Source organism: Ovis aries (assembly GCF_016772045.2). Classification (NCBI taxonomy): domain Eukaryota; kingdom Metazoa; phylum Chordata; class Mammalia; order Artiodactyla; family Bovidae; genus Ovis; species Ovis aries. Next base: position 35,860,199 of record NC_056074.1, read on the forward strand.
TTGCCATTCCCTTCTCCAGTGGACCACATTCTGTCAGACCTCTCCACCATGACTTGTCCGTCTTCCGTGGCCCCGCATGGCATGGCTTAGTTTCATTGAGTTAGACAAGACTGTAGTCCGGGTGACAGATTGGCTAGTTGTCTTTGAATGTGGTTTCATTCTGTCTGCCCTCTGATGCCCTCTCTCAGTGCCTACCATCTTACTTGGGTTTCTCTTACCTTGGACGTGGGGTATGTCTTCACGGCTCTTCCAGCAAAGCAGAGCCACTGCTCCTTACTTTGGAAGTAGGGAAGCTCCTCTAGGCTGCTGCCTCTGATTTGGACATGGGGTAGTTCCTCTCTGCCATGCTTCTGCACTGCTGTTGCAGCCGCCATTCATCTGCACTGGCATCGTAGCAGCGGCGAGCAATAATTCAACAATTTATTGTTCCTCATATTGTTTCTGTAATTGTGACAGAATCCTATGTATGTTAACAGGTAAAAGCAAGACAATAATTACAACTAATGTTTTTGAAGTAAACCTTTCAGTGGCTAGAAAAAGAGGGCCACACATAACAAATAGAAGTTTAATTCAAATCCTGCTGTCTTAAATCTTGAACTGAAAGCATAAGTTTGTACCAACTATTTTTATTCTGTTTTAATTTTTAAGCAAAATGTGTACTTCCTCCTCTGACCACTGTAAAGCCTAGAAGCAGTGACAACTTGATGACAGTGACTATTCTGAGGTCTAACATGTAGCTTCTGAATACATTTCCCATCTGACAATCTTAAAGAGATTTCAGGACTGGGTAAAGAAATGCACAAAATAATCTTGGGAATCCTGAAGGACCAGAAAACTGAGGAACTTCAAAGACCAGTGGGGGCTGGACACAAAGCTTAGGAACCCAAATGAAAAGGCCAAACATCTACCAGTTTCTTGGGCAGAGTGAGGTTTCTGCTTCTCAACACACTGTTTATGTTTCTCATAGCTCTCCTGCCAAGAAAGAAACGTCCTCTGATTTCATGGCTGCAGGCACCATCCACAGTGGTTTTAGAGCCTAAGATGAATAAATCTGTCACTGCTTCCACCTTTTCTCCTTCTATTTGCCATGAAGGATGGGGCTGGATCATCATATCCTATTATTTTAGTTTTTTAATATTTAATTTTAAGCTGGTCTAATGTGCCAAATGTTAATAGGCAACATCTAATTTGTCACTGTGATAGACTGCTAGGACACCAACTCACCATTCTGAGCAGTGAGAAAGGAAAATAATCAATATTTATGCTATTCTTGTTTCTATTAAGCATAGGTTATGATACTACCAACAGTTCCAGAAAAACAAGCTAGACTGTCCCTTCTGAGGGTGATGGGAGAGTGATAGGGAGCAGCTATAATACAAATGAAGCCTCACTCACTGGCCTGCAGCTCACCTCCTGCTGTGGAGGTCTGGTTCCTAATAGATCAAGGACTGATACTGGCCCTGACCCACTGTGCTGGTATTGTGGACTCCTGCTCTAAATCCAATAGTGGGACATTCTGTAAGACAAACCACCCTGCTTCCTCCCTGTTTCTGAAAAAATAAATGGCTTTAAAATTGGAAGATAAACAGTTATTTTGTCTTAAAGGAGAACAACCATGTGCAACCTATGACTACATTCTTTCAGTAAAATGTGAAAAGACATCTGCTTTTTGAGAATCAGGGAAGTTTGCACATGGACTGGATATAAAATGTTCATTTGGGGGGAACAAAGAGCATTTTTTCATATCCTATCATTCTACCACAATTACCCATTATGTATATTTGTTGAAAAGTTCATCTTGTCCCTAAAATACTTCAGGAAAAATGAATAAGGAGTAAAAGAGAGAATGAAATGACCGTCTGTCTTGATTTAAAAACAGATAGCTGCTATGCTATCCATAGCTGCTATATATTGAATTGTGTCCACCCTTCACTCCCAATGTGATGGTATTAGGAAGTAGGGCATTTGAGAGGTATCCAGGTTGACATGGGGTTTTGATGGTGGTCCCTCATGATGGGATTAGCCTCGCCTTCTTTTTCTCTCTTTTTCTCTCTTTTTCTTCCTCTTCTTCCTTCCCTTCAACCACCAGACGTGAGAACATAGCAAAAAGAGAAAGACTGATGGAAGTCAAGAATGACTTCACTGGGAACTCAATTGGCCACCACTTTGATGTTGCATAGTCTGCAGTCTATGACAACCTTTGGGACTAAGAGGTTAGTTTTGTAGTTATTGATGCCGAATAATGAAATATAGGGTTCATGACACTCTTCTGTCTTATATTTGTTATGTTTGAAATTGTTTTGCAGTAAGAAGTTTATAGAAAGTCCATTTTGAAGTTTCTGTCTTAGTGATACCCTGAGGAGCCCAAGATAGCAGATTCAGGCAGGTCCCCAATGAATGAGTGGTTGGAGGACCACATGCTCCTTACTCTAACTCTTGTCATCTGAAAACTCTCCCCCACACCTGACACCCTTACTCCCCCACTCCCCCATCTGCATCTCTATTCCTCTGCTAAGCTGAGTCATCCAGCTGGAGATGTTGATTCAGGACAGGGTCTGGAAGCAGAAGGAATGCAGACATTTTTACAAAGAATGAACTGGGCAGACCCATCTTGGTTTTCCCTTCTTTAGTGCCATCTGCAGGTGAGAGATTGGGCATGGGTAGGGAGGGAGCCGCAAGTGGGAATGGCTGGATATCTACAAGTGAATGGAGGAGGAATTCAGAACCCAGTAACCAGGAGGTGGGCAGCTTGTACAGGACCCAGGAGGGAAGGCAGAAGCACTGGGAAAAGAATAGCGCCTACCTGAGGGCCAGACCTACTTGAGTCTTCCAGTTAAACTTGGAGGTCACGTTCTTCCTGCTGGAATTCCTGCTCCAGATGTGGAGAGGAGACAGCCGTACTCACCGCTAATGAGTCATGGGGAGAGGGACAGCCTCCCCAGAGGCCCTTTGATTCCACTCTAACTGTGGGTATCATCCCAAGCCAGAGAGCAAATGGCAGGTAATCCAAAAGATAACCAACTTTAAACGGTATTTAAAATACTACTAAATTTGTCTAAGAGCCCAGGCATATCCAGTTCCCAGAGTATTTTTGGAGAGATGATTCATCAGCCTAATTTGGGTTTCTGCTGAGGAATCTACAAGCTTCCCCATTGGTAACTTCTGACTTATAACTATCTGATCTCATCCCACAGAACTCAAATGATGGTAAGTTCTAAGGTCCTCGGTGTCACAGCAGCTGTGTGCCAAGTGCTCTACCACTTTCAGTCCTGAGACCAGGACACATGAACATCACCAAACAGTTACATTGCCCTGCCCACCAGAGGCAGCCTCATCATCCTCAACAACACCCACCTCTGAGCCACTTGTCCACTGATTTGCATTGAGCTTCAGTCTGGAACAAGTGTTCTGGAGCAAGTCCAGTCTCCCTCATCCAAGAAGTGGGAAACTGAATCCTAATGTGTGTATGACTCACATTAGCTGCAGGTAAGTTAGTGAAGAGTTGAGACCCAGGAACTCTGGTTCTCAGGCTAGGAGACTGCCAGGAAGGGAAAGATGAGAGAAAGTTCAATTGCATCCGCTGCTGGGTAGCTCTCAGATGTCTGCAAGCACCAGAGTGGAAGTTTCTTTCCTGTTGCCCCTCAAGTCTGGTTCTGATTTTATCAGCAGACCTGCCTCCATGTAGCAGCAGGAAAGCAATATTCAGCCTTGAAATTAAAAGATGCTATCTCAAGAAGAACGCAGGTCAGTTTATGATTTCCCTTCAACCAAGTAACCATCTTCCCTTCCCTTTCCCACTCACCTCCAAGTTCAGGGTTTCTTCAGCGTTCTTCATTCCATTTCTGTGTGCAACCATTTTAAGTTCCTTTTAGCCCTCATCTGGTTTATTGGTGATAATCCGCCATCGAGAAGATTCCGCCAGCCACCTGATGAAAGATGAGCACGCAAGGGCAGTCAGCTGTTCTCAGTCGCTCAGTCCTGTCCGACTCCTTGAGACCCCAAGAACTGCAGCCTGCCAGGCTCCTCTGTTCATGGCATATTCCTGGTAAGAAAATCGGAGTAGATTGCATATTTCCTTCTCTAGGGGATCTTCCTATCCCAGGTATTGAACCCACATCTCTTGCATCGTCTTCTGCACTGGCAGGCAGAATCTTTACCACTAGCACCACCTGGGAGGCCATTGATTATTTGTCACATGTCAACTGATAATAGTTGAGTTTTGCTTTCCATCTAAAATCTACCACTTCACTTGTTGGATCAGTTAGTTAGTGTTAGCTGCTCAGTCGTGGACCACTCTTTGTGATCCCACTGACTGTAGCTCACCAGGATCCTCTGTTCATGCAATTCTCCAGGCAAGAATACTAAAGTGGGTTGCTATTCCCTTCTCCAGGTGATCTTCCTGACCCAGGGATTGAACTCAGGTCTCCCACATTGTAGGCAGTTTCTTTACCATCTGAGCCACCAGGGAATGTGAGAAATTCCAAATCTATTATACAAATACTAGAATATGAGACTAACCACTCCATGACAGTACACTTGAAAGTTGTACTACCAGTAAGGAACACAGACTTTGGAGTCAAATTGCCTCTCAACTTACTCACTGAGAGAATTTACAAGAAGCTTGACAAGCTTAATCTTGAGAGTCCCTCACATGATAATTTCCTTCCACCACGGCATGGGACAAACAACTTTTTGCACATGATATATGTTTACAGATGCTATTCCTTTAAAAAAGAAGCCCCCATTTTTCTGGGTTTCTTCTGGGTACCAGGCACAGTGGGAGAGCCCCAGCTGTAGTAACCCTAGGAGGCAGTCGTGCAGGTGGTGACTGACTCACTCCCAACTCAGATCTCCAGAGCTCCAGCTCCTCATTCACACAAGACAGGCCCTTGGCTGACTGAGTAACATGAACCTGCATTCACAGTGAGAAGATTTCTCTTCTCAACCTTCTGGCAACATAGATATATGCCTTATGTTTCCTCAGGGAACCACTGGCTGAGCGAGGTCAGGGTCTTAGATTAGCCTGGATGCAGGGAATGTGTTCCCTCTTTCATGCTCCAAATAGTACTTGGAGATTCAAATGCCTTGAGAGAATTGCAATCATCTTTATATTTTATAGGGACTTTGTTTTATGAATCTGGTTGGAGAAAAAGGATAGAAACACAGGAAAAGGCTGGATATCTCTGGGTCCCAGCTGACTGTGAGTTCAGTTCCAGCCACCAGGCTTCACAGTCAGGTGCTGATGTTATTCACAAGGCACCTTTGAAGAAGGAATAGAGGAAAGAGTTTTTGGCCAGAGACCAGTGTGGTCAAAGGGCTGTGAAAACACATGGGGCAAGATGACAAACAGTCACTACTTGTTCATTGCTCTATCAGTTCCTTGGCATTTCTACTCCTGAGAACAAGTACATGGAGATAGTCAGAGGCATTGGTGGTGCCCCTGGCACCTAATGCTGCTGCTGATAACTAGTTTGTGGACAAGTCCCTAAATCCAGCGCATATTCAGCCTTGTGATAGTCCCAGGTTCTCCTTCTTGGGAAGGCTGACATGCCTCATTGCTGCTAACTCACAACTGAAGCATGGGATGAGGTCATGGTGGTTGACCTGTAGGCCAAGTTCCAAGCATGGAAGGAAGTTTGGCAGTGAAAGGGTAGCCATTTATTAAACTTGATTACCTTGGTCCTTAGCAGGGGCTACTTCCCACATCTACAATGTTATTCTCCCAGATTTCTGCATGCCCAGGTCTTTTCAACATTCACCATAATCTCAAATGAGTCTCAGGCTTGCTTTTTCTGGCCACTGCATTCTCACAAGCACAGACCTTTATCCAAAAAGTGCCTAGACCCTTCCCTCCATCAAAACAATAATTATAGTTACCAAAGTGGAAAGGTGGGGGAGGAATAAATTGAGAGTTTGAGATTAATATCTGTATACTACTTTATTTAATAGATAATCAACAAAGACCTACTGTACAGCACCAGAATTCTGCTCAATAGTCTGTAATATCCTGTATGGGAAAAGAATCTAAGAAACAATGGATACATGTGTATATATATGGAAATTAATTTCCCATACAACTAATATTAATGCAATGCTGTAAATCCACTACACTCCTATATAAATTAAAACCTGAATTTTAACAAAAAAAAATGCTTACATGTAGAGACCCATGGAGTTCTTTAGACTCACAGGATTTCAGATATGATACCGGAGATGGCAGACTGGGTGCAGACATCTAGACATTATCTGAGGTTGCATTTCCCTGAGCTTTAGTGTCTTTTGCTTCTAGTATCACCTTTGATTTGTCCTTCCAGCATCTAATACAAGGGCTTGGAGACACCAGCTAGGTGTTAGTTGAAGGATGAGAGGGAGGCGCTAGTGGGAGGGTGAAATCTCAGATCCCTAGCTTTGGGTTGGGGCACATTTGAGGCACAACTTATATCCCAAGTTCCCTGTGAAAACAGGCTGTGGCTTCCCTCTCCGTGACTTGCATCATATCAGAACCAGACTGGTTTCTTCCTTTTTTGTGTCCTGCTTCCCCTGAGACCTGACTGGTTTCTTTGGAGATTTTTTTTTTTTCTGGCAGCATTAGGTCTTCATTGTGGAGAAGACAATGGTACCCCACTCCAGTACTCTTGCCTAGAAAATCCCATGTATGGAGGAGCCTAGAAGGCTACAGTGCATGGGGTCACTGAAGGTCAGACACGACTGAGAAACTTCACTTTCACTTTCATGCATTGGAGAAGGAAATGGCAACCCACTCCACTGTTCTTTTTTTTTTAATATAAATTTGTTGATTTTAATTGGGGGTTAATTACTTTACAATATTGTATTGGTTTTGCCATACATCGACATTAATCTGCCTCAGGTATACACGTGTTCCCAATCCTGAACTCCCCTCCCACCTCCCTACCCATACCATCCCTCTGGGTCGTCCCAGTACATCAGCTCCAAGCATCCAGTATCATGCATCGAACCTGGACTGGCTATTCGTTTCACACATTATACATGTTTCAATATCGCCCTCTCCCACAGTGTCCAAAAGACTGTTCTATACATCTGTGTTACTTTTTCTGTCTCACATACAGGGTCATCGTTAACATCTTTCTAAATTCCATATATATGCATTACTATACTGTATTGGTGTTTTTCTTTCTGGCTTTCTTCACCCTATATAATAAGCTCCATTTTCATCCACCTCATTGGAACTGATTAAAATGTATACTTTTTAATGGCTGAGTAATACTCCGCTGTGTATATGTACCACAGATTTCTAATACATTCATATGCTGATGGACATTTAGGTTACTTCCATGTCCTGGCTATTATAAACAGTGCTGTGATGAACGTTGGGGTACACGTGTATCTTTCAATTCTGGTTTCCTCGGTGTGTATGCCCAGAAGTGGGATTGCTGGGTCATAAGGTAGTTCTATTTGCAATTTTTTAAGGAATCTCCACACTGTTCTCCATAGTGGCTGTACTAGTTTGCATTCCCACCAACAGTGTAGGAGGGTTCCCTTTTCTCCACACCCTCTGCAGCATTTATTGCTTGCAGATTTTTGGATCACAGCCATTCTGACTGGTGTGAAGTGGTACCTCATTGTGGTTTTGATTTGCATTTCTCTAATAATGAGTGATGTTGAGCATCTTTTCATGTGTTTGTTAGCCATCCGTATGTCTTCTTTGGAGAAATGTCTATTTAGTTCTTTGGCCCATTTTTTGATTGGGTCGTTTATTTTTCTGGAATTGAGCTGCATAAGTTCCTTGTATATTTTTGAGATTAGTTGTTTGTCAGTTGCTTCATTTGCTATTATTTTCTCCCATTCAGAAGGCTGTCTTTTCACCTTGCTTATATTTTCCTTTGTTGTGCAGAAGCTTTTAATTTTAATTAGATCCCATTTGTTTATTTTTGCTTTTATTTCCAGAATTCTGGGAGGTGGATCATAGAGGATCCTGCTGTGATTTATGTCTGAGAGTGTTTTGCCTATGTTCTCCTCTAGGAGTTTTATAGCTTCTGGTCTTACATTTAGATCTTTAATCCATTTTGAGTTTATTTTTGTGTGCGGTGTTAGAAAGTGATCTAGTTTCATTCTTTTACAAGTGGTTGACCAGTTTTCCCACCACCACTTGTTAAAGAGATTGTCTTTACTCCATTGTATATTCTTGCCTCCTTTGTCAAAGATAAGGTGTCCATATGTGTGTGGATTTATCTCTGGGCTTTCTATTTTGTTCCCTTGATCTATATGTCTGTCTTTGTGCCAGTACCATACTGTTTTGATGACTGTGGCTTTGTAGTAGAGCCTGGAGTCAGGCAAGTTGATTCCTCCAGTTCCATTCTTCTTTCTCAAGATTGCTTTGGCAATTCGAGGTTTTTTGTATTTCCATACAAATCTTGAAATTATTTGTTCTAGTTCTGTGAAAAATATGGCTGGTAGCTTGATAGGGATTGCATTGAATTTGTAAATTGCTTTGGGTAGTATACTCATTTTCACTATATTGATTCTTCCGATCCATGAACATGGTATATTTCTCCATCTATTAGTGTCCTCTTTGATTTCTTTCATCAGTGTTTTATAGTTTTCTATATATAGGTCTTTAGTTTCTTTAGGTAGATATATCCCTAAGTATTTTATTCTTTTCGTTGCAATGGTGAATGGAATTGTTTCCTTAATTTCTTTTTCTACTTTCTCATTATTAGTGTTTAGGAATGCAAGGGATTTCTGTGTGTTGATTTTATATCCTGCAACTTTACTATATTCATTGATGAGCTCTACTAATTTTCTGGTGGAGTCTTTTTTTTTTTTAATTTTAGTTTTTATTTTTTAAATTTTAAAATCTTTAATTCTTACATGCATTCCCAAACATGAACCCCCCTCCCACCTCCCTCCCCATAACATCTTTCTGGGTTATCCCCATGCACCAGCCCCAAGCATGCTGCATCCTGCGTCAGACATAGACTGGCGATTCAATTCACATGATAGTATACATGTTAGAATGTGATTCTCCCAAATCATCCCACCCTCTCCCTCTCCCTCTGAATCCAAAAGTCCGTTATACACATCTGTGTCTCTTTCCCTGTCTTGCATACAGGGTCGTCATTGCCATCTTCCTAAATTCCATATATATGTGTTAGTATACTGTATTGGTGTTTTTCTTTCTGGCTTACTTCACTCTGTATAATCGGCTCCAGTTTCATCCATCTCATCAGAACTGATTCAAATGAATTCTTTTTAACGGCTGAGTAATACTCCATTGTGTATATGTACCACCGCTTTCTTATCCATTCATCTGCTGATGGACATCTAGGTTGTTTCCATGTCCTGCCTATTATAAACAGTGCTGCGATGAACATTGGGGTACATGTGTCTCTTTCAATTCTGGTTTCCTCGGTGTGTATGCCCAGAAGTGGGATTGCTGGGTCATAAGGTAGTTCTATTTGCAATTTTTAAGGAATCTCCACACTGTTCTCCATAGTGGCTGTACTAGTTTGCATTCCCACCAACAGTGTAGGAGGGTTCCCTTTTCTCCACACCCTCTCCAGCATTTATTGCTTGCAGATTTTTGGATCACAGCCATTCTGACTGGTGTGAAGTGGTACCTCATTGTGGTTTTGATGTGCATTTCTCTAATAATGAGTGATGTTGAGCATCTTTTCATGTGTTTGTTAGCCATCCGTATGTCTTCTTTGGAGAAATGTCTATTTAGTTCTTTGGCCCATTTTTTGATTATTTTTCTGGAATTGAGCTGCATAAGTTCCTTGTATATTTTTGAGATTAGTTGTTTGTCAGTTGCTTCATTTGCTATTATTTTCTCCCATTCAGAAGGCTGTCTTTTCACCTTGCTTATATTTTCCTTTGTTGTGCAGAAGCTTTTAATTTTAATTAGATCCCATTTGTTTATTTTTGCTTTTATTTCCAGAATTCTGGGAGGTGGATCATAGAGGATCCTGCTGTGATTTATGTCTGAGAGTGTTTTGCCTATGTTCTCCTCTAGGAGTTTTATAGCTTCTGGTCTTACATTTAGATCTTTAATCCATTTTGAGTTTATTTTTGTGTGCGGTGTTAGAAAGTGATCTAGTTTCATTCTTTTACAAGTGGTTGACCAGTTTTCCCACCACCACTTGTTAAAGAGATTGTCTTTACTCCATTGTATATTCTTGCCTCCTTTGTCAAAGATAAGGTGTCCATATGTGTGTGGATTTATCTCTGGGCTTTCTATTTTGTTCCCTTGATCTATATGTCTGTCTTTGTGCCAGTACCATACTGTTTTGATGACTGTGGCTTTGTAGTAGAGCCTGGAGTCAGGCAAGTTGATTCCTCCAGTTCCATTCTTCTTTCTCAAGATTGCTTTGGCAATTCGAGGTTTTTGTATTTCCATACAAATCTTGAAATTATTTGTTCTAGTTCTGTGAAAAATATGGCTGGTAGCTTGATAGGGATTGCATTGAATTTGTAAATTGCTTTGGGTAGTATACTCATTTTCACTATATTGATTCTTCCGATCCATGAACATGGTATATTTCTCCATCTATTAGTGTCCTCTTTGATTTCTTTCATCAGTGTTTTATAGTTTTCTATATATAGGTCTTTAGTTTCTTTAGGTAGATATATCCCTAAGTATTTTATTCTTTTCGTTGCAATGGTGAATGGAATTGTTTCCTTAATTTCTTTTTCTACTTTCTCATTATTAGTGTTTAGGAATGCAAGGGATTTCTGTGTGTTGATTTTATATCCTGCAACTTTACTATATTCATTGATGAGCTCTACTAATTTTCTGGTGGAGTCTTTTTTTTTTTTAATTTTAGTTTTTTATTTTTTAAATTTTAAAATCTTTAATTCTTACATGCATTCCCAAACATGAACCCCCCTCCCACCTCCCTCCCCATAGCATCTTTCTGGGTTATCCCCATGCACCAGCCCCAAGCATGCTGCATCCTGCGTCAGACATAGACTGGCGATTCAATTCACATGATAGTATACATGTTAGAATGTGATTTTCCCAAATCATCCCACCCTCTCCCTCTCCCTCTGAATCCAAAAGTCCGTTATACACATCTGTGTCTCTTTCCCTGTCTTGCATACAGGGTCGTCATTGCCATCTTCCTAAATTCCATATATATGTGTTAGTATACTGTATTGGTGTTTTTCTTTCTGGCTTACTTCACTCTGTATAATCGGCTCCAGTTTCATCCATCTCATCAGAACTGATTCAAATGAATTCTTTTTAACGGCTGAGTAATACTCCATTGTGTATATGTACCACCGCTTTCTTATCCATTCATCTGCTGATGGACATCTAGGTTGTTTCCATGTCCTGCCTATTATAAACAGTGCTGCGATGAACATTGGGGTACATGTGTCTCTTTCAATTCTGGTTTCCTCGGTGTGTATGCCCAGAAGTGGGATTGCTGGGTCATAAGGTAGTTCTATTTGCAATTTTTTAAGGAATCTCCACACTGTTCTCCATAGTGGCTGTACTAGTTTGCATTCCCACCAACAGTGTAGGAGGGTTCCCTTTTCTCCACACCCTCTCCAGCATTTATTGCTTGCAGATTTTTGGATCACAGCCATTCTGACTGGTGTGAAGTGGTACCTCATTGTGGTTTTGATGTGCATTTCTCTAATAATGAGTGATGTTGAGCATCTTTTCATGTGTTTGTTAGCCATCCGTATGTCTTCTTTGGAGAAATGTCTATTTAGTTCTTTGGCCCATTTTTTGATTGGGTCGTTTATTTTTCTGGAATTGAGCTGCATAAGTTCCTTGTATATTTTTGAGATTAGTTGTTTGTCAGTTGCTTCATTTGCTATTATTTTCTCCCATTCAGAAGGCTGTCTTTTCACCTTGCTTATATTTTCCTTTGCTGTGCAGAAGCTTTTAATTTTAATTAGATCCCATTTGTTTATTTTTGCTTTTATTTCCAGTATTCTGGGAGGTGGATCATAGAGGATCCTGCTGTGATTTATGTCTGAGAGTGTTTTGCCTATATTCTCCTCTAGGAGTTTTATAGTTTCTGGTTTTACATTTAGATCTTTAATCCATTTTGAGTTTATTTTTGTGTGCGGTGTTAGAAAGTGATCTAGTTTCATTCTTTTACAAGTGGTTGACCAGTTTTCCCACCACCACTTGTTAAAGAGATTGTCTTTACTCCATTGTATATTCTTGCCTCCTTTGTCAAAGATAAGGTGTCCATATGTGTGTGGATTTATCTCTGGGCTTTCTATTTTGTTCCATTGATCTATATGTCTGTCTTTGTGCCAGTACCATACTGTCTTGATGTCTGTGGCTTTGTAGTAGAGCCTGAAGTCAGGCAAGTTGATTCCTGCAGTTCCATTCTTCTTTCTCAAGATTGCTTTGGCTATTCGAGGTTTTTTGTATTTCCATACAAATCTTGAAATTATTTGTTCTAGTTCTGTGAAAAATACGGCTGGTAGCTTGATACGGCTGGTAGCTTGATAGGGATTGCATTGAATTTGTAAATTGCTTTGGGTAGTATACTCATTTTCACTATATTGATTCTTCCGATCCATGAACATGGTATATTTCTCCATCTATTAGTGTCCTCTTTGATTTCTTTCATCAGTGTTTTATAGTTTTCTATATATAGGTCTTTAGTTTCTTTAGGTAGATATATTCCTAAGTATTTTATTCTTTTCGTTGCAATGGTGAATGGAATTGTTTCCTTAATTTCTTTTTCTACTTTCTCATTATTCGTGTATAGGAATGCAAGGGATTTCTGTGTGTTGATTTTATATCCTGCAACTTTACTATATTCGTTGATTAGCTCTAGTAATTTTCTGGTGGAATCTTTAGGGTTTTCCATGTAGAGGATCATGTCATCTGCAAACAGTGAGAGTTTTACTTCTTCTTTTCCAATTTGGATTCCTTTTATTTCTTTTTCTGCTCTGATTGCTGTGGCCAAAACTTCCAGAACTATGTTGAATAGTAGCGGTGAAAGTGGACACCCTTGTCTTGTTCCTGACTTTAGGGGAAATGCTTTTAATTTTTCACTATTGAGGATAATGTTTGCTGTGGGTTTGTCATAGATAGCTTTTATTATGTTGAGGTATGTTCCTTCTATTCCTGCTTTCTGGAGAGTTTTTATCATAAATGGATGTTGAATTTTGTCAAAGGCCTTCTCTGCATCTATTAAGATAATCATATGGTTTTTATTTTTCAATTTGTTAATGTGGTGAATTACATTGATTGATTTGCAGATATTGAAGAATCCTTGCATCCCTGGGATAAAGCCCACTTGGTCATGGTGTATGATCTTTTTAATGTGTTGTTGGATTCTGATTGCTAGAATTTTGTTGAGGATTTTTGCATCTATGTTCATCAGTGATATTGGCCTGTAGTTTTCTTTTTTGTGACATCTTTGTCAGGTTTTGGTATTAGGGTGATGGTGGCCTCATAGAATGAGTTTGGAAGTTTACCTTCCTCTGCAATTTTCTGGAAGAGTTTGAGTAGGATAGGTGTTAGCTCTTCTCGAAATTTTTGGTAGAATTCAGCTGTGAAGCTGTCTGGACCTGGGCTTTTGTTTGCTGGAAGATTTCTGACTACCGTTTCAATTTCTGTGCTTGTGATAGGTCTGTTAAGATTTTCTATTTCTTCCTGGTTCAGTTTTGGAAAGTTGTACTTTCTAAGAATTTGTCCATTTCTTCCACGTTGTCCATTTTATTGGCATACAACTGCTGATAGTAGTCTCTTATGATCCTTTGTATTTCTGTGTTGTCTGTTGTGATCTCTCTATTTTCATTTCTAATTTTATTGATTTGATTTTTCTCTCTTTGTTTCTTGATGAGTCTGGCTAATGGTTTGTCAATTTTATTTATCCTTTCAAAGAACCAGCTTTTGGCTTTGTTGATTTTTGCTATGGTCTCTTTTGTTTCTTTTGCATTTATTTCTGCCCTAATTTTTAAGATTTCTTTCCTTCTACTAACTCTGGGGTTCTCCAATTCTTCCTTTTCTAGTTGCTTTAGTTGTAGAGTTAGGTTATTTATTTGACTTTTTTCTTGTTTCTTGAGGTATGCCTGTATTTCTATGAACTTTCCTCTTAGCACTGCTTTTATAGTGTCCCACAGGTTTTGGGTTGTTGAGTTTTCATTTTCATTAGTTTCTATGCATATTTTGATTTCTTTTTTGATTTCGTCTGTGATTTGTTGGTTATTCAGAAGTGTGTTGTTCAACCTCCATATGTTGGAATTTTTAATAGTTTTTCTCCTGTAATTGAGATCTAATCTTACTGCATTTTGTCAGAAAAGATGCTTGGAATGATTTCAATTTTTTTGAATTTATCAAGTTTAGATTTATGGCCCAGGATGTGATCTATCCTGGAGAAGGTTCCATGAGCACTTGAAAAAAAGGTGAAATTCATTGTTTTGGGGTGAAATGTCCTATAGATATCAATTAGGTCTAACTGATCTAATGTATCATTTAAAGTTTGCGTTTCTTTGTTGATTTTCTGTTTAGTTGATCTGTCCATAGGTGTGAGTGGGGTATTAAAGTCTCCCACTATTATTGTGTTATTGTTGATTTCCCCTTTCATACTTGTTAGCATTTATCTTACATATTGTGGTGCTCCTATATTGGGTGCATATATATTTATAATTGTTATATCTTCTTCTTGGATTGTTCCTTTGATCATTATGTAGTGGCCTTCTTTGTCTCTTTTCACAGCCTTTGTTTTAAAGTCTATTTTATCGGATATGAGTATTGCCACTCCTGCTTTCTTTTGGTCTCTATTTGCATGGAATATCTTTTTCCAACCCTTCACTTTCAGTCTGTATGTGTCCCTTGTTTTGAGGTGGGTCTCTTGTAAGCAGCATATAGAGGGGTCTTGTTTTTGTATCCATTCGGCCACTCTTTGCCTTTTGGTTGGGGCGTTCAACCCATTTACGTTTAAGGTAATTATTGATAAGTATGATCCCATTACCATTTACTTTATTGTTTTGGGTTCGGGTTTATACACCCTTTTCGTGTTTCCTGTCTAAAGAATATCCTTTAGAATTTGTTGGAGAGCTGGTTTGGTGGTGCTGAATTCTCTCAGCTTTTGCTTGTCTGTAAAGCTTTTGATTTCTCCTTCGTATTTGAATGAGATCCTTGCTGGGTACAGTAATCTGGGCTGTAGGTTATTGTCTTTCATCACTTTAAGTATGTCTTGCCATTCCCTCCTGGCCTGAAGCGTTTCTATTGAAAGATCAGCTGTTATCCTTATGGGAATCCCCTTGTGTGTTATTTGTTGTTTTTCCCTTGCTGCTTTTAATATTTGTTCTTTGTGTTTGATCTTTGTTAATTTGATTAATATGTGTCTTGGGGTGTTTTGCCTTGGGTTTATCCTACTTGGAACTCTCTGTGTTTCTTGGACTTGGGTGATTATTTCCTTCCCCATTTTAGGGAAGTTTTCAACTATTATCTCCTCAAGGATTTTCTCATGATCTTTCTTCCTGTCTTCTTCTTCTGGGACTCCTATAATTCGAATGTTGGAGCGTTTCATATTGTCCTGGAGGTCTCTGAGATTGTCCTCGTTTCTTTTAAATCATTTTTCTTATTTCCTCTCTGATTCATTTATTTCTGCCATTCTATCTTCTATTTCACTAATCCTGTCTTCTGCCTCCATTATTCTACTATTTGTTGCCTCCAGAGTGTTTCTGATCTCATTTATTGCATTATTCATTATATTTTGACTCTTTTTTATTTCTTCTAGATCCTTGTTAAACCTTTCTTGCATCTTCTCAATCCTTGTCTCTAGGCTATTTATCTGTGATTCCATTTTGATTTCAAGATTTTGGATCATTTTCACTATCAATATTCGGAATTCCTTCTCAGGTAGATTCCCTACTTGTTCCTCTGTTTGGTTTGGTGGGCAACTCTCCTGTTTCTTTACCTGCTGAGTATTCCTCTGTCTCTTCATCTTGGTTATATTGCTGCGTTTGGGGTGGCCTTTTTATATTCTGGTAATTTGTGGAGTTCTCTTTATTATGGAGCTTCCTTACTGTGGGTGGGGTTGTATCAGTGGCTTGTCAAGGTTTCCTGGTTAGGGAGGCTTGTGTTGGAGTTCTGGTGGGTGGAGCTGGGTTTCTTCTCTCTGGAGTGCATTGGAGTGACCAGTAATGGGTTATGAGACATCAAAGGTTTTGGAATAATTTTGAGCTGCCTGTATATTGAAGCTCAGGAATGTGTTCCTGTGTTGCTGGAGAATTTGAGTGGTATGTCTTGTTTTGGAACTTGTTGGCCCTTGGGTGGAGCTTGGTTTCGGTGTAGGTATGAAGGCATTTGATGAGCTCCTATTGCTTAATGTTCCCTGAATTCAAGAGTTCTCTAATGTTTTCAGGCTTTGGATTTAAGCCTCCTGCTTCTGGTTTTCAGTTTTATTTTTACAGTAGCCTCTAGACTTCTCCATCTATACAGCACCGATGATAAAACATCTAGGTTAAAGATGAAAAGTTTCTCCACATTGAGGGACACTCAGAGAGGTTCACTGAGTTACAAGGAGAAGAGAAGATGGAGGGGGTAGTTAGAGGTAACTGGAATGAGATGCGGTGAGATCAAAAGAGGAGAGAGCAAGCTAGCCAGTAGTCACTTCCTTATGTGCGCTCTATAGTCTGGACCACTCAGAGGTATTTACAGAGTTATACGGGGAAGAGAAGAGGGAGGAAGTAGACACAGGTGACCAGGAGGATAAGAGAGAGGAATGAGAAGGAGAGAGACAAATCCTGCCAGTAACCAGTTCCTTAGGTGTTCTCCACCGTCTGGAACACACAGCGATTCACAGAGTTGGATAGAGAAGAGATGGGGGAGAAAAGAGACAGAGGCCACCTGGTGGAGGAAAAGGAGGGTCCAAAGGAGGAGAGAGTGGGCAAGCCAGTAATCTTGCTCTCAGGTAAACTTGGGTAGTGAAGTTTGGGTTTTTAAATGTACAAAATTGACAACAAAAACCTAAGAGCAAAGATTAAAAATCTAGAGTAGAGGTTGGATTTTCAAAAATACAATATTAAAGAAAAGAAGCAGAAGGAAAAAGGAAGAAAGAAAAAAAACAAGAATTATTAAAAAAACAAACAAAAAAACAACAACAAAAAAAAACCACCAATAACCATCCAAAGACTATATATGGTGTTTGCCTTAAAAAAAAAAAAAAGTCTTTTTTTTTTAAATAGTAATAGTAGGTTATATAAATAAAAATTCGAGGAGAAATAGAAGACTTAACAATTTTTAAAAAGTTAGAAAAAAAGAAAAAAAAAACAAAAACAAAAAAACAAAACAAAAAAAAAGGAATGATTTTAAAAATAGTAAAAATATATCTAGCCCTTCTCTGATGTTGTGGGCTGTGTGGGATCACTTCCAAGGTGGTTCCCTCTGTTTAACTTCTTCTGTTTGCTGGTTTTTTAGGCTCACTAGTTCAGTCAGGTTGTGGGGAGGGGGGATGCTGCAAACAAATAGCACTGTCGTGTGCACACAGTGTCTCAGCCCCGCTTCACCTGTCCCTTCTCGCGTCACACAAACTGCTCTGGCTCTACGATGCTCAGCCGGGAACCGTCTGGGGCCGGCCCTAGGCTGCATGCACTACCCCGGTCCAAGCCACTCAGGTTCGGCGCTCAGGCAGCCCTCAGAGGCACAGATTTGGCTGGGACTACGCTTTGTGCCCTTCTCAGGTCCGAGTAGCTCAGGAGTTTGGCGAGCGTGATTGCTGTGCGGCTTGTCACCTTTTCTGCCGCTGCTGCTCAGCTTTCTGGGTGGACCGCTGGCGCCCCCCGTGAGGCAGATTGTGACTGTCCAGCACCCCCAGAAGTCTTAGCAAAGGAGCCTGCTTGCAGTTAGGTACTTAAAGTCTCTCCGGGTCTGCAATTGCCCCTTTCCAATCTTTACGGCTCTGGCTGCCTGTCCCCGGTGGGGGATGGTCTGCAGCCGGCTTTTTCCGTTCCATCCTTTGTTCTGTGCTCGGTCCTGGCGGTGTCTTATGTTTGAGATTTTCGCGTGGTAGCTATCCCACAGTCTGGTTTGCTAGCCCAAGTTAGATCATTCTGGTTGCACGTGGGGTGTTCCTGCCCAATTCTTACAAAGCACTGCAGCCCGCACCTCCCACACGTCCCAGCCCTGCCCCCACTTCCCAATGGCGGATGCAGGCGTCTGTGCTGCTTTTCCACTGGGGGAGTTACTGTTGGGCTTGTAATCTCTTGGTTTTATTTATCTATTTTTCCTTCCTGTTATGTTGCCCTCTGTGTTTCCAAGGCTCGCCACAGACTCGGCAGGGAGAGTGTTTCCTGGTGTTTGGAAACCTCTCTTCTTAAAATTCCCTTCCCAGGACGGAGCTCCCGCCCCACCTCCTTTGTCCCCTTTTTTGTCTTTTATATTTTTTCCTACCTGTTTTTGAAGACAATGGTCTGCTTTTCTGGTTGCCTGATGTCCTCTGCCAGCCTACAGAAGTTGTTTTGTGGAGTTTGCTCGGAGTTGAAATGTTCTTTTGAGGAATTTGTGAGGGAGAAAGTGGTCTTCCCATCCTATTCCTCTGCCATCTTTACAGTTCCCTTGGTTAGGTGCTTTCTTGACTACCAATCCAAGTTTGGGACCTAAGCCACAGTACACCGTAACAGTATAGATCACAAGTCTCTTGAAAGTCTATGATCCGATTTAGGTTAGTACTTCTAATTCCCAAGGAGTTATGAAATGGTCAGAGACCAAAAAGTTTGAGCGAGAAAGAGTTCGATCCACACACTGCCCATTTCTGGTCAGTTCCCAAAGGAGACATTGGGTGCCTCTTGGCATTTGGCAGGTCGTTATAAACCCCGACAGGTTTCTGACATAAGCAGTATGAGATCACCGTGGATCCACAGAGCAGGGCTCCTCACTTGCTTCGTACAGGGCATGTCATTCATTCACACAAGCACACCACAGAGTTAGTAAAGCACAGCAGAAAACTTGTTCACTAAGAGAACAAAGAACTAGTGCTCCAAGCATGCTTACCTTGTCCTGAAGGATCCCAGACGAGCCCCCAAGATGAAAGGCTGTTGTTGAATCACGCAAAGACTCTGGGATTCTTGGCCCCAGAGGAGAAGAATTCAATCCGGGGCCAGAGACAATGCTTGATCACTCAGAGCTTTTGTATAATAAAGTTCTATTAAAGTATAAAGGAGATAGACAAAGCTTTGGACATAGGCATCAGAAGGGGGCAGGAAAAAGTACCCCCCTGCTAGTCTTCAACTGGATGTTATATAGTCACTAGCAGTCTGTTAATGAAAGAAAAGAATGTCTTAAACTCAGAATGGCACCAGGCCCCTCACCCGTAAGATGCATTTTGGGATAATCTTGGCAACAAATGGTTCATCTTGGGCCATAAAATGATTAACTTGAATCTTGAAGAAAGGCAGATCACCATACAAATAGTTTCATTTACATAGATTAGGGGAGCAGTATCTAAGTATAACATACTGGTTTGTCAAGTAGGTTCTGAGTCAAGAGGTAGAACCAACTTGAAGCTTAAGACAAACATTTCCATAAGAAAAAGGCATCTCTAGGTTTGAGAATAGTTAACCTCAGGTGAAACCAGGTGTCATTATGGCAACACAGTATTTTAAGAGAAATCTCTTTTAAATTTGTATAGAGAAGGAAAAATATCCCTAGTTTGTTTCCTCCTGCCGCTTAAGAGAGAGAAAATGTCTGACACTTGCAGGCTATTTCCTCTGTTTGGAGACCCCTGGCCTTCCTGCCTATTACCCTCTCAATTTGCAATCTTCCCAAACCTGGACTCAAATGCATATCTTAAGCACTGGATCAAATGGGAAAACACTCTGGAAGGAATTTGAAATAAATCCTTTTACATGAAACTTGGCACCATGGCCTATTTATGAGGAGACTGATAGAGGATTGTCCCTGCTTCAAGTAACCTCCTGAGATCAGGACTGATTGAAATTCCCTCCCAAGGGTTCTTACAAGATCTTGAAGCTCTGCTGCCATGTGGCTTTGTTCTCACTTCAGTTTCTGAATCCCACACTAGAGCACAGCTTCCAAAGGGCAGGGCTGTCACTTAACTTACTTCTAAGTATACGTCGGTAGATCTTGTCTCATTCAAACCCTAATGTCAAGACAAGGCTAATACAAAGATCAGTCATTCTGAGTGTTAGGTTACAGGTTCGACAACTGTAACCAAACCCTAAATAACATTGTCTTAAATACAACACAATTTCAATTCTCTTTCATATAATGTTAGTGCAAGTCTCTCCACAGAGATGAGAGCCCACTTCTTTCTTGTCACATATTCTGCCTGTGCTACTTACCTCTGGTCTAACATAGCTGCTCCTGCTCCTGTCATTGCATCTGCATTCCAGCTAGTGGGACAGAAAATAATACTTCCAATTGAAAGTGACATATCACCTCTACTCAAATTCCACTGGCCGAAGTATCTTCCATGGTCATGGCAAACCCGGAGGTGGTGGGCATACAGAAGGGCAGGGAATGTGATCCTACTTCAGAACATTCACGACAAGTAGCAGGAGCCACCACCCTTCATTCATGTTCCTGTAATTCATTCTTCTTTGGTTCTCCCCACACAGCTCTCAGTCTGTTTTCGCCTGCAGATATGGATATGGGTGAGCTTATAAGAGAGGACATGGCCCAGGCTGTACAAATATGGAGAAAACAAGAAAGGAAAGAAGATAAGAATGTTAAAAATGCAAAATCTAAAGGAAAGCATGCTTATAATCATAACTTTGCATTTATACAATTTAGGTATAATGGTTGATGAATCAATTTATAAAATAAAAATTAGAGAAATGTAAAATATAAATATATTCACTAAACCCAACAAGATAATAAGGCTATATCATATTAAACAAATAGTAGTATCAGGATTAAGTTTGGATGCACATTGCAAAAAACTAAAACAACTATAACTTTAGCAAGATAAACTTGATTTTTCTCACTCATTGGAACAAAGCTGGACATGGGCAAGCCAGAGCTTAGGTGCTATCCATCTCCAAGTTTACATGATTGTCCAACACAACTGCAGGAGTTCCAGCCATCACAACCAAAATCCAGACAACAGTTAGGAAGTAGATGGGGAAGAAAAGAATCAGCTCCTTGAAAGCAGTCTTCCAAGAAATCCCTCTTACAGATCTCCTTGCATCTCTAAGTCAACTGTCATGACTAAGAGCACGGGTGGGCAGGAAATGCAGTCCTGTAGCTACTGGCCTCATGGCTATAAAACAAACTATTTTCAGTTTAGAAATAGAAGCAGAGAATAGATCATTTTGTAGGTAGCCTGCAGCGCCTGCCTTAAGGAATAAACCTTTTCTGAATGGATTAGGCTGACCTGCTGGGCACAGTGTGGGAAGCAGGAGGAAGGAACAGCAATGAGAAACAGCTAGATGGACCTGAACTGTGCTCCAGGAAAACAGGCAGACTGCTCAGTAGAGATCTTCTAAGGACTGAAGTGAGGATTATACACACCACATGATGCAATTTGGTTTGAAAACTGCTTTTCCAACCCAGGTTCCAAATCACTCTCAATTCTTCAGCTTCTAAATACCTTGCCTTTGTTATTTCACATTGACCTACCTGTCTCACCTTCCTTATTTCTGTTCACATCACTTCTCCATCTAGTCCACCAACATTGCAAGATCCAGTACTGAGGAGTTAGCAACACTTTCTAGAAGTGGGTAGAAACACAATGACTATTTCTACTTTAGTATTTGTCTTTATCAAGGTCTTCTGAAGGACTGATATGACTAGATTATGGAGATCTCACATTTGAGGCCTTTTAAAAATCATTTCTTGTTACATTGGTCTGTTGGTGCTGATGCAGTCTTATAGTTGTTATTCGTCTGAGAAAGTGTATTATCTTGTTTTTGATGTGTAATTTTCTTGGCTGTAGAATTCTAAGTCAATTATATTTCTCTCAGCATTTTAAGATGTGGTGCCAGTGTCCTCTGGCTAACATTGTTTCATTTGCCTAATCTGCTGTCATCCCCATTTTTTGTTCTACTGTGTCTGTTTTTCCTTTTGGTTACATTTCCTTGGTTGATTGTTTTCAACAATGAATTATCATGTGCCAATGAACAGTTGTCATATTTCTTGTCCTTGAATTAATTGAGCTTCTGTGTTAATGGGTTTACAGCTTTCATCATATCTGGAAATTTTTCAGCCAATAATTATGAAGTTCTTTTCACTATTCTCCTGTCTTTCACTTCCTGTAGGAATCCCTTTACATATATTTTAGTATTCTTAAAGTTGTTTCAAATCTCTGTGATGCACGATTAATTTTTTCCCACAGTATTTCCATTCCTATTTTCCATGTCTGTATTTAACATACTCAGTATTCTTCAGTTTCATGAATATAAGGATTAATGATGTAGTAAGCATTTTAATGCCCTTCTCTGCTAATTATGTAATGTACATTTTAACTGTGTTTTTACTTGTTGATTTTTCTCTCATTATGGATATTTTCTTGCTTCTTTATACATCAGAAGTGTTTTTCTATTTAAATTTATGTATTCATCTTAATTAGAGGATAAATACTTTACAATATTGTGATTGACCAAGGATAAATATTTTCACAATTCATTTGGAAATTTTAAATTGGATATTGGATATGGAAAATTTTACCCTTTGGATGGTGGATATTTTTTAATTTTTATAGATTATTCCTGGTACTGTTTGCAAACACTGTTAATATCTTGGAAACAATTGTATTTTTTGAAGGCTTGCTGTTCAGTTTTTTTTCTTTTTTTAGCTGATATGAGACCAACAATTAGACCAGGTTTCCTATTCCCCACTAGTAAGGCAATATTGTTTTCAGGGTCATACTGATGTCATGGGAATTATGAGTAATTTCCATGCTGGTGGGTAGGGACATCATTAGACTTGGCTCAATTTGAGACTCAAGGATTGTTCCCTATAATACTGACCACTACTATCAACTCTCTGCTGAAAACTGAAGGGGTATCACCTGTACACTCACACAGTTCTCTGTGTGAAGCTCTCTCCTGTGAACGCTAACTATCTAGAGTCTCAAATCTCTCTTTTTGAGGAAACCATTTGTCTCTGCCTAGATACCACTTCCGTGTATGTGTTGGAAAAAATTTCTAGAGTTGGGGCAATTGTAGAACTCACCTTGCTTGCTCCCCACCTCAGGAATCCATTCTCTGCTGCCTGACGTTTGATTTAAAAAACTGTTCTTTCTTTTATCTCTTCTACTTTCAAGTTGTTTGAGACAAGAGGATAAATGTGTCCTTTGCTCCTCTATGTCGACCAAAATGGAGGCTTCCCTGCAATCAGAACTCACTGAATGCCTTGTGAATGCTACGCAGTGACTTCTGTGCATGGGTGCAGACTAACTAGGGATATGTGTTGGGGCTTTGGGAGCCTTGTCTTGCTGGAGAAACATGACAATTACAAATAGCATTTGAAATGGGGTATGTTCAGTTCAGTTCAGTCACTCAGTCATGTCCGACTCTTTGCAACCCCATGGACTGCAGCACGCCAGGCTTCTCTGTCCTTCACCAATTCCTGGAAATTGCTCAAACTCATATCATCAAGTTGGTGATATCATCCAACCATCTCATCTTCTGTCATCCTCTTCTCCTGCCTTCAATCCTTCCCAGTAATAGGGTTTTTCTAAGGAGTAATTTCTTCACATCAGTTGGCCAAAGTATTGTAGTTTCAGCTTCAGCATCGGTCCTTCCAATGAATATTTAAGATTGATTTCCTTTAGCACGGACTTGTTGGATCTCCTTGTAGTCCAAGGGGATCTCAAGAGTCTTGTCCAACACCACAGTTCAAAACCTTCAATTCTTCATTACTCACCATCCTTTATACTCCAAATGTCACATACATGCGTGAAAACTGGAAAAATCATAGCTTTGATTGTACTGAACTTTTTCAGCAAAGTAATGTCTCTGCTTTTAAAAATGCTGCTAGGCTTGTCATAGATTTTCTTCAAACAAGCAAGCATCTTTTAATTTCATGGCTGCAGTCATCATCTGCAGTGATTTTGGAGCCCCCCAAAATAGTCTCTCACTGTTTCCATTGTTTCTCTGTCTGTTTGCCATGAAGTGAGTGGACCAAATGCCATGATCTTCATTTTCTTAATGTGGAGTTTAAGCCAGATGTTT
Source organism: Ovis aries (assembly GCF_016772045.2). NCBI lineage: Eukaryota > Metazoa > Chordata > Mammalia > Artiodactyla > Bovidae > Ovis > Ovis aries. The sequence goes on from NC_056074.1 coordinate 35,884,301, forward strand.
CACCCTCCTCTTTCACTTTCATCAAGAGGCTCTTTAGTTTCTCTTCAAGTTCTGCCTTGAGGGTGGTATCATTTGCATATCTGAGGTTATCGATATTTCTCCTAGCAACCATGATTCCAGCTTGTGCTTCATCCAGTTGGGCATTTCGCAAGATGTACTCAGCATATAATTTAAATAAGCAGGGTGACAATATACAGCCTTTAATTACTCCTTTCCTGATTTGGAACCAGTCTGCTGTTCCATCTTCAGTTCTAACTGTTGCTTGTTGACCTGCATACAGATTTCTTAGAAGGCAGGTAAGATGGTCTGGTATTCCAATCTTTGTAAGTTTTTCACAGTTTGTTGTGATCCATACTGTCAAAGGCTTTTGCATGGTCAATAAAGCAGAAGTAATTATATTTCTGAAATTCTCTTGCTTTCTCTATGATACAACAGATGATGGCATTTTGATCTCTGGTTCCTCTGCCTTTTCTAAATCCAGCTTAAACATAAGGATTTTCACAATTCATGTACTATTGAAGACTTGCTTGGAGAAATTACTTTGGTACTTTGTGAGATGAGTGCAACTGTCTAGTAGCTGAACAATCTTTGAAATCGCCTTTCTTTGGAATTGCAATGAAAACGACCTTTCCAGTCCTGTAGCGACTGCTGAGTTTTCCAAATTTGCTAGCATATTAAGTGCAGCACCTTAACAGCATCATCTTTTAGGGTTTCAAATAGCTCAATTGTAAGTCCATCATCTCCACTAGCTTTACCCTCTTGACTTAAGGGGCCTTCACATTTCAGGATGTCTAGCTCTAAGTGAGTGATCACACCACTGTGGTTATCTGGCTCATTAATATCCTTTTGTATCATTCTTCTATATATCTTTCAACCTCTTCTTAATATATTCTGCTTCTCTTAAGTCCATGCCATTTCTGTCTTTTATTTGGCCCATCGTTACATGAAATGATCCTTCCCTACCTCTTATTTTCTTGAGCAGATCTCTGGTCTTTCCCATTCTATTGTTTTCCTCTATATCTTTGCACTGATCACTAAGGAAGGCTTTTTTAAATCTCTTCTTGCTGTCTTTGGAACTCTGCATTCAGATTGGTATGTGTTTCTTTTCTCTTTTGCCTTTTGCTACTCTTCTTTTCTAAGTTATTTCTAAGCCATCCTCAGACAACCATTCTGCCTTTTTGCATTTCATTCTCTTAGGGATGGTCTTGATGGGGTACATACAAATCAAAAACTGCATCCAGTTCCATTATTTCATGGTAAATACATGGATAAACAATGAAAGCAGTGACAGACTTTATTTCCCTGGGCTCCAAAATCACTGCAGATAGTGACTGCAGCTGTGGGGGGGGGGGGGGGGAAAGACACTTGGTACTTGGAAGAAAAGCTATGAAAAACCTACTAAAAAGCAGAGACATTACTTTAGCAAAGGTCTGTATATGAAAAACCTACTAAAAAGCAGAGACATTACTTTAGCAAAGGTCTGTATAGTCAAAGCTATGGTTTTTCCAGAAGTCATGAGTGGATGTGAGAGATGGACCATAAAGAAAGTTGAGCACCAAAGAATTTATGCTTTTGAACTGTGGTGTTGGACAAGACTCTTAAGAGTCCCTTGGACTGCAAGGAGATCCAAGGAGTCCATCCTAAAAGAAATCAGTCCTGAATATTCATTGGCAGGACTTAACCTCCATTACTTTGGCCAATTGATAGGTAGAACTGACTTATTTAAGAGACCCCAATGCTGAGAAAGATTAAAGGCAGGAGGCAAAGGGAAGACAGAAGATGAAATTGTTGGGTGGAATCATCAACTGGATGAACATGAGTTTGAGCAAGCTCTGGGAGTTGGTGATGGACAGGGAAGCCTGGCATGCTGCATCCCATGATATAGCAAAGAGTTGGACATGACTGAGAGACTGAACTGAACTGATGTACAGAGGACAATCAGGGAGCAGGCAGAAGTCTTTAAGGCAGGAGGAAGGAACAATTCCTGGATAGCTGACAATTTTGGGTCAGCAGGCCATTTCAAGTGGAGAGGCTGCAGGGAAGCAATTCTATGCCAGATAGAGAGAATGGTAAGAGAAAGGCTGGGTGGCAGTGCTGGGATTTCCCAAAGGACAAGATCCCTGTTCTACTAAACTTTATCAATGCTCAGTATTGTTAGGTGATTGGAAACATGAGTTTTGTTTTTAAGTGGTAGAGCAATATTCAATGGAAGGACTGATGACTGATAATGAAAATGAAGCTCTGACACTTAGGCCAATGATATGAAGACCCAGCTCATTGGAAGAGACCCTGATACTGGAAAAGATTATGGGCAGGAGAGGGAATAAAGGATGAGATTGTGAGATGGCATCACCTACTCAAAGGACATGCATTTGAGGAAACTACATGAAATAGTGAAAGATAGGGAAGCCTGTTGTGTTGCCAAACATGTAATCACAAAGAGTCAGACATGACTTAGCAACTGAACAATACCAATGAGGACACAGGGTCCAGTGAAGGATCTGGTCCTGATTGGAGTGGAGAAAGATTTAGTTGGAAGGGGAGACTTCCCATCCTCTGGTTCAGGTCCTTGAATCCAAGGCAAGGAGCACAACATTTTGAATGAGTTACCAAACATTGTTTTCTTAAAAAATAAAAAACGCTTTTATGCAGGAGAGAGGGCTTTGACTGAGTTTCTTCTCTAAATTTTACTGAGGGAAGTCAAAGGGATCTTGAATGGGCTGAGTCTGCAAAAACCAGGTGACCAGCTGCTGGAGGGCAAAGCTTGTGGTAGACATTCTGCACTGGGTGGAAAATGAATCCATAAAAAGTGCCCCTTCTGGAGTGTACATGCCAATGTATTACATTGTTTCAGCAGATCACTTCAAAGTTGTTTTGGGGCAAGCAAGAAATGCATGATGGGTGGTTTGCTTTTGTCAATTCCTGTGGGTAGTTTTTGCCAATTCCTAAATGTCTGGTTACTTCATTGCATGGTTGGAATCAGGCTTGGGAAAGAAAACTAGATCAAGTCCACACATATTTGGCCATTAAACAGCAAGCATAGGAAGGATTCTAAGGCAACTGTAGGTAATTTAAACATGAGGGGCCAAATGGGGACAGTTTCATTTAACAGGCTGAGATTGGACTGCACAGGTTGCCATAGCTGTTGCTATGACAAGTAGCCATAACAGCTACTTCTTGCTACACTGGAGATGTGGGAAACCGAAAAGAGACGAAAAGCCTTACAACTCTCCTTGCAGTGTGATTTCAGGCTAGAAGCAGTTGACAAGGAAAGGCTGACTGGTGAGGCTGGGAAGGGAGCAATCTGAGTCTGTAATCATTAGCTCTTGTTGGGGCTCAGAAAACAGAAGCATCGGCTCAGTCAGAGTTCAGGGTCAGGGTTCAAAGATAGATGTCATTTGGCTTGAATCAATATTTAGCCTTGGGGATGGCAGCCATAACCTCTAAACAGAAGGTTTCCTTCTCACCAGGTGGCAGAGTAATTCATATTTGTTCCAGACTCAGAAACCCAGAAAGCCCTCTCAGGGCCACTTGTTCTTGGCAGGCACACATGCATCTAGAGGTGGAATTATCATCATGGTGTCCCTTGTCCAGATGAGAAAACCGAGGTTAAGGGACTTAATCAAGGTCACACAGGTAAGCACGTGAAAAGCAAAGCACAAACGCAGGGTGAAAGTGAAAGTGAAGTCACTCAGTCGTGTCTGACTCTTTGCGATCCTGTGGACTGTAGCCCACCAGGCTCCTCCGTCCATGGGATTCTCCAGGCAAGAATACTGGAGTAGGTTGCCATTTGCTTCTCCAGGGGATCTTCCTGACACAGGGATCAAACCCAGGTCTTCTGCACTGCAGGCAGACGCTTTAACCTCTGAGCCACCAGGGAAGCCACCCATGGAAACCCAGAGTAACAGTCCTCAAATTGTGTGATTTTGCTCCACATCCACTGGGAGTGGTGGGTGGTGAAGTGGCAACATTGCTTAGGCAGAAGCAAGCAGCATTCAGGCTTAAATTGAAGTAAGTAAGGAAAACCGCTAGACCATTAAGCTATGACCTAAATCAAATCCCTTATGAATTTATAGAAGAGATGAAAAATGGATTCAAGGGATTAGGTCTGGAAGCCTGAAGAACTATGGATGGAGGTTTGTAACAATGTACAGGAGGTGGTCACCAAAACCATCCCCAAGAAAAACAAAGGTGAGAAGGAAAAGGGGTTGCCTGAGGAGGCCTTAAAAAGAGCTGAGAAAATAAAAGAAGGGAAAGGCAAAGGAGAAAGGGAAAGATATACTCATTGAATGCAGACTTCCAGAGAATAGCAAGGGGATATAAGAAAGTCTTCATAAGTGAACCCTGCAAGGATTAGAGGAATATAATAAAACTGTGAAGAGTACAGATTGCTTCAGGAAAATTGGTGCTACTGGAGGAACACTTCACGCAAGGATGGGCACAATAAAGGGCAGAAAACTCAAAGACCTAACAGAAGCAGATGAGATTAAGAAGAGGTGGCAAGAATGCACAGAAGAATTGTACAAAAACCATCATAAAGACCGGGATAGTGATGATGCTTCGGTCACTGATGTAAAGCCAGATATACTGGAGTATGAAGTCAAGTGGACCTTAGGAAGCATCACTAGAAACAATGACAGGAGAGGTGATGGAATTCCAGCTGAGCTACTTAAAAATCCTAAAGAATGAGACTATAAAAGTGCTTCATTCAACATGTCAGCAAATTTGGAAAACTCAGCAGTGACCACAGTGCTGGAAAAGTTTTCATTCAGTTTTCATTCCAATCCAAAAGAAAGGCAATTCCAAAGAGTGTTCAACCTATCATGCAATTGTGCTCATCTCACTTGCTAGCAAGGTAATGCCAAAATCCTTCAAGCTAAGCTTCAACACTACTGAGAACTTCCAGATGTGCAATCTGGTTTGAGGAACCAGAGATCAAATTGCCAACATCCATTGGATCATAGAGAAAGCAAGGGAATCCTAGAAAACATTACTATCTGCTTCACTGACTATGCTAAAGCCTTTCACGGTTTGGACCACAACAAACTGTGGGAAATTCTTAAGGAAATGGGAGTACAAGTTCACCTTACCTGTCTCCTGAAAAGTCTGTATGTAGGTCAAAAAGTGGCAGTTAGAATCAGACACAGAACTGAAAGATTTAAAACTGGGAAAGGAGCATGACAAGGTGTACATTCTCACTCTGGTTATTTAACTTCTATATAGGATACATCATTTGATATGGTGGACTGCATAGTTCCCAAGCTGGAATAAAGATTGCTGGGAGAAATATCAACATCCACAGATATGAAGATGACACTGCCCTAATGGCAGAAAGCAAAGAAAAACTAAAGAGCCTCTTGATGAGGAGAGGAGATGCAAAAACTGGCTTAAAACTCAACATTCAAAAAACTATTCACAAAAATATACTCAACATTCATGGCATCCTGTCCCACCACATCATCACAAATAAATGAGGGAAAAGTGTAAACAGTGGCAGATTTTATTTTCTTGGGCTCCAAAACCACTATGGACCTTGACTGCAGCCACAAAATTAAAAGACACTTGCTCCTTGGAAGAAAGAAAGGCTATAAGAAACCTGGAAAGTGTATTAAAAAGCAGAGACTCACTTTGCTACGGAGGTCTGTAGTGTCAAAGCTATGATATTTCCAGTAATCATATACAGATGTGCGATCTGGACCATAAGAAATGGTGAATGCCAAAGAACTGAGCTTTTGAACTGTGGTGCTTGAGAAGATTCTTGAGAGTCCCTTATACAACAAAGAGGTCAAACCATTCAATCTGAAAGGAAATAAACCTGTGACCCTGCTGACTCAGCTGAGTCATCTACTGAAGGTCTCCAGGTGGAAAGAATGGATGCTTCCACTGCAAAAGTGCCTAACCATGGCAGCTCCAAGCAAATAGTTTGTAGCCCCACCCGTGGAGAAGCTCAGAAAGCCTGAAGGCTCTGTGTACACTGGATCCTCCAATACATGGATTGCATTCTCATCAGCAGCATTGGAGGCCAAGGAAGAGGCATACTAGGCCCTGGAGCAGGGGGATGGCTCAGGGATCCACTGGGGCCACCACTTACCAAGTAGGACTGAAAAGGACAGAGCAGGCATGTGTGGCAAAGAGCTGGTGACTGGGGTGTAGGAACAAGAGGGAACCAGCTCTGCATGAAGTACCTCACCCAAAATCCCCTGGAGGACATGCCCAGTGATAAGATCATATGAGATAGGACAAAGACAGTCTATTTCATTATCCTTTATAATTCCTCTGAATGAGGAGGTGGTGGAGTTTGTGTGTCATCACAAACTCTTCCATGGCCTAGACCATTCCCAAGTTGTTATCTTTGGGGCTGCCTCTCCCCAGCTTCAGTCATGTAGTTCTAGAGGAAATGACAGTCATGTGTGCTGCTGGGTCAGGGCCAAAGACCATGTAAAGCCAGTCATAAGACCCCATGTCCCTGCCAGGATGGTTGATCTAAGGCTGTACATGTGATCTGACGTGGGTCATTCAGTGAATACCCTTGATTCTGATGTCTGCAATCTTCTTTCCTTACTAGGTGATGCCTTCAGGATTTAAAACCCTAGGGCAGGTAGCTTGGACTCCCTCACAAGGTGTAGAAGCCTTAAGGAAGAAAGTTGCCAGGCTAAGACCATCAAAGAAGAACAAACGGAAAGAGCGAGGATGAGAGAGAATTGATGACTTCTGATTGTTGGGTCCACTCACTGAGATCTTTGTATTTGCTCTGATTCTTGTGTCCTGGATTCCCAGAATCATTTCAATGAGTCTCTGTTTTCCTTGAAGCCAGTTGGAGTAGGGCTCCTCTCAATTTTGATTCAGGCTTGGTTCTAGATCATTTCTGATCTCTGTATACATCCCAGACACAAACAGAGGCAACCATTTTTTCAGCACCATTAAGAGTGAAACGCTTTATTCTTTACTGAGAATAGGGTGTACAGACCACCAAATACAGTTTGCCAGCATCATAGGCAAGAGTGCCCTAGTGTGAGTGAGTGTTTGCTTGGAGCGGCCTTACTGATTCCTGAACCACTCCAAGCATTTACACTGCCCGTGCCAGGCCAATCCTGTCATTTCCTCGATCAAAGACTGAGAAATACAGCCTCAGGAAGACGTCACCCAGGATCCAGGTCTCTGTAGATGAACTCACTTTGTTCTCTAGAAAGGCGGTAAAGCAGCGGCCTCTCAAATCCTGGGGGAGTCAGAGACACACACCAGTCAGCATGAGCCCTTACCGGTGACTCCCCACAATATCCAGATCCAGTACAATTATTTGTTTTATTTCCCTCTTTTGGTAAGTATCAAGGGGTTTTCTCAGCAGCATGGGATGTGAGAGTTCATCCAAAACCAGAGGGCCAAGACATGAGGGTGTCATGAGGAAGGATGTGGTGAGTGGAGGACTGGGAGTTGTGGAAACAGAGAAATGGAAAACAACAAAGTCCTACTGTAGAGCACAAGGAACTATAGTCAATATTCAGTGATAAACCACATGAAAAAGAATAAGAAAAAATATATATTTTTATGTATATAACTGAGTCACACTGCTGCACAGCAGAACTTAATGCAATACTGAAGATCAGCCACACTTCAATATAATTATTTAGAAAAGAACAAGAGTGTCCATAGTTCTTCTCACTCCCTGTTTCTTTCCTTCTGACTCCTGCTCCTTGTTTTCTTGGCAGAGAATGCTGGTTCTCCTCCTGTGTCCCCACATCTGTACTTTATTTAAAAACTTTATTTTGTATTGGAGTAAAGCTAGTTAACAATATTCTGAGTTTCAGATGGACAGTAAACAGACTCAACCGTATGTATTCAGGTATCCTGGTCCCAAAGACACCCCTCCCATCCATGCTGTCATATAATTGAGCGGAGTTCTCTGTGCTACACAGCACCTCATTGTTGGTTATCCATTTTAAATAGAGCAGTGCCCAAACACGTTCTTGAAGACTTAACTCAGGAACTCTGAGAAGTCTCCTTCAGCCCAGATGCAACCTCTTTGGCCACTCCAGGCTTGGGTGGGTAACGTACTCTTGTTCCCCATCCCCACTAGTCAGTCCCGAGCCCTCATCACCCTGAGTAAGTCCCCAGTGCCCCAGTGCAGAGCACCTTGGGATGCCATTTGCATGGAATCCAGTGCAGTTTTGCCTAGAACCAAGCAACCCTCCAGATGGCTCAATGAGTTTGTGGTTTTAGAATTCCTGAAATTCCCTCTCTTCCTGAAAGCCTTCTTTGAGCCCATCAGCCTGCTCTGAACTCTCTCAGGGAGCTGACATGAAGCCTCCACCCTGTGCCAGGGCTTAGCAGTCACCGTGCACCCTTTATTCACATTAGCATCCAACCTCCCCACAGAGAGGTCAGGTACCCCAACTCAGAAAGGAGGCACCTGGCCAGAGCAATGGGAAGATGCAGCTGAGAACTAGGCTGAGCATGTAATTTATCATCCAAAGCAGAAAAACCTTATGCTGGGACATCACACTGACTGTCATCACACTGACTGTCCCCAGCCATTCTCCTTGTAACATGGCCTATTTAAGGGACTGCTAGAGCTGACTTCCATGTTCATGCACCTAAGGGTTCAGATTGAATTGAAGCTCTTAGAGGAGTGTGGACCTTAGTGTTCCCCTCTCCTGACTCCCACCATGCCATATGGTGTGGTATCTCCACATTTATTTCAGGAAGATCAGTGTCCCACATGGCCCTTTAGTGTCAAGCGATTGGTTTCGTGGGAGGCATTGGCCCAGCCACAAGGCTCAGCAGCATCTGCAATGGTGTGGCATGGCCTCCAGAGGGCGCCCTCCTCCCAGCAGGAGCCCAAGGGTTCCTGCAAGCTTCAGTTTGAGAACCAACCCTCTGTATTGTCCCCTCACCTTGAGGATGTAAGCTCGACCTGGCACTGGGTAGTTGATGCCGTTGATGGTGAAGATAATAGAAGGCAGGGTATTGATCACAGAACATGAAACGTAGTACTGTTAGAGAGAGAGAGAGAGGTTGGCCCTGGAGATCCTTGTTGTGTGTGGAGACTGCAAGTGAGCCTGGGACATGACCCTTCACCTGGGAACGCCGTTGCCTGGCGCCGATGAGCTTCTGTATGTTTTTACCAGTCTTTCTGGGCCTTCGATTGCTGATGTCCCAGTGTCAACAACGGCCTCACAGCCAGCAGAACAAGCAACAACATTTCTTCTCATGGTGATGCTGAGAGACAAAGGAAGAAAGCGGGCATCAAGGTCACTCTGAGTCTCCCCAGAGTTGTCCCCTTCCCGACTGTCTCCTAAACAGCCTTCATCTCTTGCCCTCTTTTCCTTTGCTCTCGACACAGCACCTTTCCTGACATCCTTGAATGCAGTGCTTGAATACACCAGGATCTTTTGTACCTTGACACAAGCTGGTCTTCCTTCCTAGAAGACTCCACTCCACTTTGAATAGCAAATTTCTTCACATTTTCCAGACTCCAGCTTAATTGTATTGTTTTTGGGAAGTCTTTCCCCCGGTGGTTATCAATCTCCTGTCTTGGTCACTCTCTGTAGACCCTTCCTCATGTCTGCTGCTGCTGCTGTTGCTAACTCACTTCAGTCGTGTCCGACTCTGTGCGACCTCATAGAGGGCAGCCCACCAGGCTCCGCCGACCCTGGGATTTTCCAGCAAGAGTACTGAAGTGGGTTGCCATTGCCTTCTCCTCCTCATGTCTAGCATGTACCAAAGTCACAATTCACTATGTGGGCGAGTCACTTCATGTACATCTGCCTTCTTAGATGTGAGGGCGAGTTTTATTCTCCTTGCCTCACTAAAGTGCCTGGCATACAGTGGATGCCCAATGCTTGTCTGTTCAGTGAATGAATGAAGACTGAGAAAATAATAAGAAACCTCCAGCGAGCTGTATCTGATGGGAAACAAATAACAGGTCGCACACAGAGTGAAGATGGAGATTCGCTAGGGAAGCAGATTCTCATAGTAGGGGGAGAGAGGGGCTCCTCTGGGAGAGGGTGTCTCCCAGCACTGCTCCTACAACCAGCTCAGACCCTGAGACCCTGGCCAGGAACTACCTGACTAGTCCACAGAAACTTCAAAGGACGGGTCAGCTTTTGTCTGAGGGTATCACACAGAATCTTATTAATTATGCCTCTTGTCCTCAGGTCACTCCTGGATCCCACCTTCCTGATTCTGTCTTAAAGCCCCTGTCCCACTGTGTGCCCAAGAATGTGGGGTGTCTTTTTATTAGTTGTTTTCATGTCTTAAGACTGCAACCAACCTCTTTCCACTGCTAGGTAGCTGCTCCCTAAGACCAGTTTTCCCCATTTTCTTAGGGCTTTCTCTGTTTTTAAACTGATATTTATCTGTACTGAGAACTTCCTATGTCCTAGGTACCCCTGGACTGTTAGTCATCTTATTATAACTCTGTTCAGGCTGGAGAAATTCTCCCTGATCCTCTGTTCACCACACTATAGAGTCCTCTAACCATGCTCTCCACCTCAAAGGGCAGTGGGTGCAGCTCTCTCCCAGCTGCACAGACCTCTCTGGACCCTTTTAGGACCCTGGTCAGAGCCTTGCTCAGAAGGCCTGGGGATTATGAACCCATGGGTTGTTTGTGTATCTATGTGCTTGTGTGTTTGTCTGTATGTGTGTTTCTATGTGTCTCTGTGTGTGCTTGTGTGTCTCTGACTAGCAATGCATGTTTATATGTGTCTCTGTATAGGTTTATATGTGTCTGCTCGTGTGTTTCCATGTGTCTGTCTGTCTGTCTGTGTTGTTGTGGGTGGTGTATATGTCTCTGTGACTGTGTGTCTGAGAATGCATTTGTATGTGTCTGCCTGTGTCCATGTACAGTAGCTGGAGCATCACTTGGGCTGACCCTCAGAGGGAGAGGCTTACCGGTCCATGTGTACAACCCAGTCGGCGGCTTCGATCAATGGTACCCAGTTGAGCTCTCCCTTGTAGTAGCGGTGGTCCACCCCACCAAACATCACCACACTGCCCTCCCGTTCATCTCTGTAGAGAGAAGTGATGGGGGCGATCCTTGGAGGACAGTAACAATAGCACTGTCTGGGAGCTGTGCTGGTTCACCCATCAAGGCCCTAATAAGGTCCCCATGTACAGATGCAGAAATCGAGTCTAGGAGAGATTGAAATCCAGACTGAGGTCTGTTACTAGCTAATGAGTGGCACGGAGGAGGTTAGAAGCTGAATCACTTGGCTGGGCTCCACCCACTATGTCTTCTGTAGACACCCTGGACCTCCAGCGACCTCAGACACCCTCAGAGGACAGGGTGCTGAAGCATTTGGCTTTCCACTTGTCCACCTTGTCATTTTTTCAGGAAAATCAAGGCCTGGGAGTTCTAAGCGTGTGGGTTCAGGTCACCCAGAGTTGGCTCCACTGGCCTGTGACCTCTACTGTCCACAGGGCCCCACACTCAGAAGGGACCCAACCTCTGTTCTCCCTGTCTTGAAATGCTTAATATTTCTTGAAAAAGGGACCCACACTTTTGTGTTCCACACTTTCATTTCTCACTCGCTCCACAAATTGGATAGCTGGTCCTGGGCTCTCAGTGAAATGCTAATGAGGAAGGAGAGATATCCACCATCATTCTCCTTCCTTCCTTATCAAATTCATAAACAAATCCTAATGCCTTTCCTTCAACTTGTTTCCTGTTGCATTCCATTAGCCTTCTTCCTCACTCACCCCCTAGACAATGTTACTGGTCTTGAGCCCAGGGGTAGGGTTGTGTTCCAATAACATTTTATTTATAAAAGCCAGGGGTGAAGCCAGTTGGGCCCTGGGGCCATAATTATCCTGGGCTAGATTGTCTCTCAGGATACTTCTCTATCAAGTGTTCTATAATTTTCATGCAACTGAAAGCATCTTACAGCTAATTTGGAGAAAGGGATCGTCCATCTCAGACTTACTTGCTCAAGTAGAAGGCAAAAACAGGCTCAGATATGGCACCTTCATTCTTCAGTTTGTCAAAGATGGGGATGGCTCCAGAGATGGAGAGGTTGGGGTAGTTCAAGCCCAAGATACCATCATAACTTCGGCCCTCCAACCACTTTTCCTTCACAGTTATACCAAATGGCTGATCAGTACTTACAAGGTCCCCAATCTGTCGGAGAGAATAGTGTTCCCACTTACAGATACGTGAAGTGGGGCCAGGACTGGGCTGGGGTGCATTGCCATTATTTCCTCAGAAAAGAATTGAGGCTGAGCTATGTCTTTCATGGCCCACAGAGGGTTAGACCTAGCTGGGACGGGAATTTGGGCTACATTTGAGAGGCTGTGAATTTTAAAACATCTTCCACTCTGAAAAACACCACCTGAATGAGTCAAATTGGCCTCGTGGCTTCTGTGCAGGTGGGGCAACCAAGAGTCAGGCCAGTACCCATTGGTGCCACCTTATGGACAAAACAATCGAGAGCAAGAGAGCCTTCTCTTTGACATCACTGTGACCTGCATTCTCTGTAATGTACTGTGGATTCTGCATCTGTCCAGGAAGACAAAACCAAAAACACAATCTTGCTTGCAAGAATCTATGAAGTTATTACCTGGGTAATTCACTTTTTGGGATATTTGTATATTTCTGTGAGTGTGTATGAGAGAGAAAGAGAGAGGGGGAACTACTCAAGTATTTGGGGGAGACAGGCCATCGTTTATTAGACTTTCAAGGGTCCTCTAGAGTGAGAACTCATTAATCATGCCCCTTGACTTCTCAGGCCCCCAGTTTCCCACTCTGGATACCTGAAGCCCTAGACTGCCCCCCAGGAACCCCAGATCAGTTTTATCCTTTCCCCAAACACCCTACAGCAACTTCAGTCCTGAAAAGACAGCCTAACTCCACCTTTTACCACATGTGTGCCCTCAGCAAGGCCCTTGCTGTCTGCACCTCAGTTTCCTCATATGTCTCATGAGCTAGTCAGAGTAACTGCTTTGTGGGATATAGCAGTAATCCTGCTATGTTGCAGGATTTAACCAGTTACCACCTGAAAGTGCCTGGAACAGTCTGTGAATATATAAGTGGCTGCTTTTATCCCTTCTTCTCGCTCCCAGCAAAATGAACCTTGAACAGCTCATGGGCAGAGGAGCTGCAAGTCCACACCTCAAGCCACTCTCTGGGTTAGCTAATTTGTTTGCTCATGTGTCACCATGGGCACTGCCTCCCCAGAGACATGATCCTGTGGATAAGATGGCCAATATCTGTGAGAGTTAGGCTAGGAAGGGTCCTGCCAGATGGACCTGCATCTGTTTTGCAAACAGTGGTCACTCCATAGCCAGTCCTGACTCAGCATTTGTTACACTGTTACCCGAACTGTGTCATGAACAACAACTGCTTTAACTCTCCCGGAACCATAGCTGATCCTGAAGGTCTTATTGGTAGGCCGGAAGGTGGAAGACTGACGATGTCTGAATTTAACATTTGTAGCTGCAACACAAGAGATGAGTGTCATTAGGTGCCAAGGATGAAAACAGGGTGACAGGGCAAGTGAAGGATGGTCCGGGTATCGGGTCTGTACTCACCACAGACTTGACTAGTGCAAAAGTCGGACGCCACCCACAATTCAGATGAGCCTGTGTCAAAGACAACCTGGAATTCCTGAGGGGGTGTTCCAATGGTGATGTTACCCATGTATTGCATCTACAGGGAGAAGGAGGGAGTGGGTTAGTGCAGAACTGACTACCCTCTATTCCCACACTGAGGCCTCCCTCTGGGTATCACATATCTCTTGAGATCACTTTCTAACCACCATGCAGCTCACAGGCTTTGGTCACAGATGTATCTGCATTTGATATATTTTTCCTGTGCTACATTGTATGCAGGATATTGACTCTACGACCAGGCGCTGAAGTGGTACCTCCTGCATGGGAAGCCCAGAGGCATACACACTGGGCCTCCAGGACTGCTGGACACCCATGGAATTCTGAGGAGCTCTGTAGTCTCTTCAAAGCCAACTTTAGCATCGCTTCTCCAGGAGGTCCTTCCTGATCAACCTCAGCCACTCCCTCCGAACTCAGACCACATCTAATCAACAGCACACAGTTGACCCTTTCATTTGACGTGTATTTACTCTTTGCCTATCTCTCAGGCTGGCATTGGCATTCTTCAAGACATCTTGAAGACAAAATAAGCCCTTTTTCTAATTTAAAAACAGGAACCACAGTGATTCTTATGGCCATACTCAGAATACAGGTTCAGTAACTTTTTACTGCTGTCGTTCTTGCATCTCTGGCAACTGAATTCCCCTACCTGGGGATACACAATTGCTTTGCAGTTGGTTCTGCCTTTTGATAAGTGATGGTTCACTCTTCATCTGTAATTGAGTGGCTACTTAGTTCAGAAGGAACTATCGCACTCAAACTAATGACACATCTTTCACACACAAATGGATGTTTACCTGTCACCTGGTTATTGCCGGGCCCAGTCACAAAGAACAACAGTTGAGGATGAGAGTGCCTTCTCCTCTGGGTGGGGTCCCTGTTTCCCACTGTTTCTGCCTTCTGCAGGAACACAACCCCATCATCCCACCTAGCACCTCCAGATGAGCCCCAGTGTCAGGCTAGGCCACCAGGGGCGCTGTGAGCACCATCCTCCCAAAATACTCACATCCTTGGTGTTTCTCAGCGGGTGAGTAGTTAGATTTGAGCCACGAAAAGAAATCTGGGACAGTTTGTAAGTATGCTCCTTCAGGAAACTGTTCAGTATGTTTTTCCCACTGATGGTATTTCTCATGGTCTTCACTCTCCTTAGAGGTATTCTTTCACCGAGCATCCGACAAAGAAAACAAAGAAAATGCTACAATTAGCTGTCAGTGTTAAGGTATAACTGTCATTGTAATGTCCATGTGTATTTTCTAATCACTTTTATGAGGCACCTTATTATCAGAAGTTTATGCATATACCATGGCAAAGACATAGATTGAATACAGGTTCTGTTCTGCAATTTTGGGTAAGACATATGACCATGTGTGTCTCAGTCTTCCCTTTGGTAAAATGGTGGAATGTGCAAATACAAACCCTCCAAATAGAACATCTTGGTGATAAGTGAAGTGATGGATATAAGGTACCTGATAAATAGGAAGCCTCACAATGACATCCATTAGCATTGCTATTGCCATTCCACTCATTCCTTCTCATAGAACCTCAAGGAAGGAGGTAGAAGGGGACTCTTATCCTCTTTTACAAGGGAGCAATTTGAAATGGAAGAAGTTTCTAAATTGGCTGTGGACACACTGCTTGTCAGGTACAAAACAGTGCAAAACAGTATATCTTTCTCCAAGTTGAAAGAGAAGAGAGAGTTGAAAAAGAATGCAAGATGTAAGGAACAAGTAAGGGAAATTCAGAGGCTTGAGAAGGAAGTAAGAGTCAAAGAAAGATTAAAAGAAAACAACATGAAGAGAAATACACTCCCAGTGACTTCCAAAGAGATGGAGAGATAAATGACAGCAATACAGAGGTACTCACTGAAATAGACAGGAAAAAAGAGGACATGTTGAAAAAAATGTAAACAAGTGCTATTCCACAGGACCACAACATCTGCATAGACTGTGCACTGAACAGTTGCAAGGAGTTGCATTTTCAATAGGTCATGACATGACTGGACCCAAAGATTTGTTCAACCCAAATCTACACCAAGACCTTGGGATCCACAGTTCTTATAGCAAGTTCAGTTCAGTTCAGTCACTCAGTCGTGTCCGACTCTTTGTGGCCCCATGAATCACAGCACGCCAGGCCTCTCTGTCCATCACAGACTCCTAGACTACACTCAGACTCACATCCATCGAGTCAGTCACACCATCCAGCCATCTCATCCTCTGTCGTCCCCTTCTCCTCCTACCCCCAATCTCTCCCAGCATCAAAGTCTTTTCCAATGAGTCAACTCTTCACATGAGGTGGCCAAAGCCCTGGAGTTTCAGGTTTAGCATCATTCCTTCCAAAGAAATCCCAGGGCTGATCTCCTTCAGAATGGACTGGTTGGATCTCCTTGCAGTCCAAGGGACTCTCAAGAGTCTTCTCCAACACCACAGTTCAAACGCATCAATTCTTCAGCGCTCAGCCTTAACAGTCCACTCTCACATCCATACATGACCACAGGAAAACCATAGCCTTGACTAGATGGACCTTAGTCGGAAAACTAATGTCTCTGCTTTTGAATATGCTATCTAGGTTGGTCATAACTTTCTTCCAAGGAGTAAGTGTCTTTTAATTTCATGGCTGCAATCACCATCTGCAGTGATTTTGGAGCCCAAAAAAATAAAGTCTGACACTGTTTCCACTGTTTTCTCATCTATTTCCCATGAAGTGATGGGACCGGATGCCATGATCTTTGTTTTCTGAATGCTGAGCTTTAAGCCAACTTTTTCACTCTCCTCTTTCACTTTCATCAAGAGGCTCTTTAGTTCCTCTTCACTTTCTGCCATAAGAGTGGTGTCATCTGCATATCTGAGGTGACTGATATTTCTCCCAGCAATCTTGATTCCAGCTTGTGTTTCTTCCAGTCCAGCGTTTCTCATGATGTACTCTGCATAGAAGTTAAATAAACAGGATGACAGTATACAGCCTTGACGTACTCCTTTCCTATTTGGAACCAGTCTGTTGTTCCATGCCAGGTCTAACTGTTGCTTCCTGAGCTGCATACAGATTTCTCAAGAAGCAGGTCAGGTGGTCTGGTGTTCCCATCTCTTTCAGAATTTTCCACAGTTTATTGTGATCCACACAGTCAAAGACTTTGGCATAGTCAATAAAGCAGAAATAGGTGTTTTTCTAGAACTCTCTTGCTTTTTTCCATGATCCAGAGGATGTTGGCAATTTGATCTCTGGTTCCTCTGCCTTTTCTAAAACCAGCTTGAACATCAGGGAGTTCGCGGTTCACGTATTGCTGAAGCCTGGCTTGGAGAATTTTAAGCATTACTTTACTAGCATGTGAGATGAGTGAAATTGTGCAGTAGTGTGAGCATTCTTTGGCATTGCCTTTCTTTGGAATTGGAATGAAAACTGACCTTTTCCAGTCCTGTGACCACCGCTGAGTTTCCCAAATTTGCTGGCATATTGAGTGCAGCACTTTCACAGCATCATCTTTCAGGATTTGAAACAGCTCAACTGGAATTCCATCACCTCCACTAGTTTTGTTCATAGTGATGCTTTCTAAGGCCCACTTGACTTCACATTCCAGGATGTCTGGCTCTAGATGAGTGATCACACCATCGTGATTATCCAGGTCGTGATGATCTTTTCTGTACAGTTCTTCCATGTATTCTTGCCACCTCTTCTTAATATCTTTGGCTTCTGTTAGGTCCATACCATTTCTGTCCTTTATCGAGCCCATCTTTGCATGAAATGTTCCCTTGGTATCTCTAATTTTCTTGAAGATATCTCTAGTCTTTCCCATTCTGTTCTTTTCCTCTATTTCTTTGCATTGATCGCTGAAGAAGGCTTTCTTATCTCTTCTTGCTATTCTTTGGAACTCTGCATTCAGATGCTTATATCTTTCCTTTTCTCCTTTGCTTTTCACTACTCTTCATTTCACAGCTATTTACCTCCCCAGAAAGCCAGTTTGCTTTTTTGCATTTCTTTTCCATGGGGATTGTCTTGATCCCTGTCTCCTGTACAATGTCACAAACCTCATTCCATAGTTCATGAGGCACTCTATCTATCATATCTAGTCCCTTAAATCTATTTATCACTTCTGCTGTATAATCATAAGAGATTTGATTTAGGTTATACCTGAATGGTCTAGTGGTTTTCCCTACTTTCTTCAATTTCAGTCTGAATTTGGTAATGAGGAGTTCATGATCTGAGCCACAGTCAGCTCCTGGTCTTGTTTTTGTTGACTGTATAGAGCTTCTCCATTTTTGGCTGCAAAGAATATGATCAATCTGATCTCAGTATTGACCATCTGGTGATGTCCATGTATAGAGTCTTCTCTTGCGTTGTTAGAAGAGGGTGTTTGCTACTACCCTGTGCATTTTCTTGGCCAAACTCTGTTGTCTTTGCCCTGCTTCATTCCACATTCTAAGGCCAAATTTGCCTGTTACTCCAGCTGTTTCTTGACTTCCTACTTCTGCATTCCAGTCCTCTGTAATGAAAAGGCCATCTTTTGGGGGTGTTAGTTCTAAAAGGTCTTGTAGGTCTTCATAGAACCATTCAACTTCAGCTTCTTCAGTGTTACTGGTTGGGGCATAGACTTGGATTACTGTGATATTGAATGGTTTGCCTTGGAAATGAACAGAGATCATTCTGTCAATTTGAGATTGCATCCAAGTACTGCATTTCGGACTCTTTTATTGACCATGATGGCTACTCCATTTCTTCTGAGGGATTCCTGCCCACAGTAATAGATATAATGGTCGTCTGAGTTAAATTCACCCATTCCAGTCCATTTTAGTTCACTGATTTCTAGAATGTCAATGTTCACTCTTGCCATCTCTTGTTTGACCACTTCCAATTTGCCTTGATTAATGGACCTGACATTCCAGGTTCCTATGCAATATTGCTCTTTACAGCATCAGACCTTGCTTCTATCACCAGTCACATCCACAGCTGAGTATTGTTTTTGCTTTGGCAAGTTACTTATCAATAAGTAAGAGATGAACTTTAAGACTCTTAGGGAAAGATTCCATTCCCTTCCAAACCTGATGGTTGGAAGAATAATCAGATAAACAGAAAAATCCGAGAAAGAAACATGATGTGGCTTACAGTCCCATACTTACTTGACTATGCACTCTGAGAAGGCCACCAGCCCGAGGAGCACAAGCCACTTCATGCTTCTTTCCTGGCTCCAAGTACTCAGGGAAGTTTGGGTTCTTAGCATGTAGTGGTGATCAGGAGCCCCTGGTTATATATGCTCTGACCTACTCTAGTTTTCCCCTTTAGGCCACTAAAAGATCTGAAAAAAACACAAAAGTCTCGATAAAATCTTTACCTTCATCAGTGTCCTTGTTGAGTGGCCTTTGAAGTTTTTCAGAATACAGAGAATTGAACTGTAATCTCTTCTTTGAAGCTTGGCTGAAAAATCAAACTGACCAACATGGACATCTAAGTGTAAACTCTATTTGCGACATGCAGGCTTAGTTGCTCAGTGGCATGTGGGATCTTAGTTCTCTGCAACTTAGTTCACAGGAACAAAACTTTGCCGTTTGCAAATGCTTTGCATTGCAAAGTAGATCCTTAACCACTGGGCCACCAAAGAAGTCGCTATATTTACCTTTTAATACGTATTACATGTTTATCATTTTGGGTACTGTTCATTCCCCCTGTAGATCCAGATTTTCACTTGGTTTTAAATTCCTTCTGACTTGAAACCTTTAAAAAAACATTTATTACATTAGTCTGTTGGTGGTGATGCAGTCTTGTAGTTTTTGTATGTCTGAGAAATTATTTTATCTTGTTTTTGATATGTATTTTCCTTGGGTATAGAATTCTGAGTCATCTCAGCATTTAAGATGTGGTGCCAGTGTCCTCTGGCTAACATTGTTTCATTTGCCTAACCTGCTGTCATCCCCATTTTTTGTTCTACTGTGTCTGCTTTACCTTCTGGTTACATTTCTTTGGTTGATTGTCTTAAACCATCAGTTACGAGGTGCCTTTGTATAGTTGTCGTATTTCTTGTCATTGAATTCATTGAGCTTCTTTGTTGATGGGTTTAAAGCTTTCATCATTCCTGGAAATTTTTCAGCCAGTAATTATGAAGTTCTTTGCTCTATTCTCTTGTCATTCACTTGCTGTGAGATTCTATTTACATATATTTTAGCACTCTTAAAGTTACTTCAAAGCTCTCTGATGCACAATTAATTATTTTCCCACAGTCTTTGCATTTCTATTTCACTTGTCTCTGTTTAACATACTCAATATTCTTCAGCTTCATGAATATAAGGATTATTGATGTAGTAAGCATTTTAGTGTCCTTCCCTGCTAATTATGTCATATGTATTTTACTTGTGTTTTTGCTAATTGATTTTTCCCTCATTATGGATATTTTCTTGCGTCTTTATACATCTGGATTTTTCTCCTTTAATTACCTTACAATATTGAGATGAAACTAGAACAAATACTTTCACAATTTACATGGAAATTTTAAATTGGATTGTGGATGTGGCCACTTTACCTTTGGATGCTGTAACAAAAAAAAAAAAGAGAGGCAAAAGAGGTAGGGACAGAGATCCGTCCCAGGAAGGGAGTCTTTAAAAAGAGAGAAGTTTCCAAACACCAGGAAACACTCTCACTGCCGAGTCTATGGCGAGCCTTAGAACCTCAGAGGACAACATAAGTGAGAGGAAAAACAAATAAATAATTTAAACCCACAGATTACATGCCCAACTGTAACTCCCAGCAGAGAAGCAGCACAGACGCCTGCATCCGCCACTAGCAAGAGGAGGCTGGGCAGGGAGGTGCGGGCTATATTGCTTAGAGTAAGGACTGGGCCTGAATGCCCCGAAGGCAATCTGAGGGAACTAACTTCAGATAGCAAACCAGACCCTGAGATAGCTATCGAAGTGAAAAGCCCTAAGATAAGACACTGCCAGGCCAGCTCACTGAAAAAAGGACTGAGCAGAGCTAACCAGCTGTGGACCGGCCCTTCCCCTGCCAGAGAGAGAGGAGTGAGGGCAGCCAGAGCTGGAAGGGGGCAATCGCAGCCCCAGAGAGGCATCATCTACCAAACTGCAAGCAGGTTTCATTGCTAACCAAGATTTCTTCGGATTCTGGGTGGTCAACATCTGCCTGAGAAGGTGTGTCGGTTGTACACCCAGAAAACCGAGCAGCAGGGAAGGGAGAGGCAATAAGTCTCAGCGACTGTGCTCACCAAACACCTGGTCTCCTGAACGGCTCAGATCTGGGAACGGCACAAAACGCAGGTCAAACCGAGTCTGCACCTTTGAGGAGTACCCAAGTACCTGAGCCTGAGCAGCTTAGACTGGGAAGTGCATGCAACCCAGGACCCGCCTCAGACAATTCCCGGCAGAGCAACCTAGAGCCTGAGCAGTGTAGACAGGGAAAGCATACACACCGTGAGCGGGGGCAAATGCAGTATGGCTGAATTACCGCCATGACACAGCCAGTGTTATCTACTGGCAACGTCCCTCCCTCTCCACAGCACGACTGAACAAGTGAGCCTAAAAAATTGTCTACCACCACCCCATTGGGTCAGGGCAGAAATTATACACTGAGGAGACCAGCAAACAGAAGAAGGTAAAACAGAGGGAACTGCCCTGAAAGTGACAGGTGCAGTAGATTAAAACCCCACAGTTAGCATGGACTACATAGGAAGGGGCCTATAGCTCTTTAGAAGTATAAGCTGGATGAAGGAACTATCTGAAAGTGAACTGACCCCACGCTGTCCACAACAACACCACAGAAAGTTCTAGATATATTTTTACTATTTTCATTCTTTAAATTTAATTTTTTTTATTTTTAAGACCTCTACTACTCCTTTAATTTTCTTTTTTATAACCTACTATTAGTTTGAAAAAGAGACCTTATTTCTTAAAGCAAAATTCATATATATATATATATATATATATTATCATTTTTGTGACTTTGTTTTTTTCCTTTAATATTGTATTTTTGAGACTCCAAATCTACTCTAGATTTTTAATCTTTGCTTTCTGGTATTTGTTAACAATTTTGTACCTTTAAGAACCCAATCTTCAGTAATCATTTTTACTTGGGAGCGAGATCACTGGCCTGATTGCTCTCTTCCCCTTTGGATCTCCTTTTTCTCCACCAGATTGCCTCTATCTCCTTCCTCCCCGTTCTCTTATCTACCCAACTCTGTGAATCTCTTTGTGTGTTCCAGACTGTGGAGAACACTTAGGGAACTGATTACTGGCTGGATCTGTCTCTCTCCTTTTGATTCACCTCTTTATCCCCCTGGCCACCTCTGCCTCTTTCCTCCTTCTTTTCTTCTCTGTATAACTCTGTGAACATCTCTGAGGGATCCAGACTGTGAAGAGCACATAAGGAAGTGATTACTGGCTAGCTTGCTCTCTCGCCTTTTGATTCCCCCTCTTCTCCTCCTGGTCACCTCTATCTCTATCTTCCCTCTTCTCTTCTCTGTGTAATTATGTGAACAACTCTGAGGGATCCAGACTGTGCAAAACACGTAGGAAGTGACTGCTGGCTAGTTGGTTCTCGCCTGTTTTGATTACCTCTCTTCTACTCCTGGTCACCTCTATCTCCCTCCTCCCTCTTCTCTTCTCTTCTCTTCTCTTCTCCATGTAACTATGTGAACCTCTCTGGGTGTCCCTAAGTCTGGAGAACTTTTCATCTTTAACCTAGATGTTTTATCATTGGTGCTGTATAGATGGAGAAGTCTTGAGGCTACTGTAAGAAGAAGATTGAAAACCAGGAGCAGGAGGCTTAAGTCCAAATTCTGAGAACACCAGAGAATGCCTAACTCCAGGGAACATTAATCAACAGGAGGTCATCAAATGCCTCTATACCTACACTGAAACCAAGCACCACCCAAGGGCCAACAAGTTCCAGACCAAGACATACCACACAAATTCTTCAGCAAAACAGGAACAAAGCCCTGAGCTTCAAAATACAGGCTGCCCAAAGTCACTCCAAACCCACTGACATCTCATAACTCATTACTGGACACTTCATTTCACTTCAGAGAGAAGAAATTCAGCTCCACCCACCAAACACTGACACAAGCTTCCCTAACCAGGAAACCTTGACAAGCCACCCATCCAACCCCACCCACAGCGAGGAAACTCGACAATAAAGAGAACTCCACAAACTGCCAGAATACAGAAAGGCAACCCCAAACACAGCAATATAAACAAGATGAAGAGGCAAAGAAATACCCAGCAGGTAAAGGAACAGGATAAATGTCCACCAAACCAAACAAAAAAGGAAGAGATAGGGAATCTACCTATAATAGAATAGAGATAATAGTTGAAAACTTCCCTAAGTTGGGGAAGGAAATAATCAGGCAAGTCCAAGAAACCCAGAGAGCCCCAAAAAGGATAAACCCAAGGTGAAACACCCCAAGATACATATTAATCAAATTAACAAAGATCAAACACAAGGAACAAATATTAAAACCAGCAAGGGAAAAACAAATAGCACACAAGGGGATTCGCATAAGGATAACAGCTGATCTTTCAATAGCCACTCTTTAGGCCAGGAGGGAATGGCATACTTAAAGTGATGAAAGAAAAAACCCTACAGCTCAGATTACTGCACCCAGCAAGGGTCTCATTCAAATATGAAGGAGAAATCAAAAGCTTTACAGACAAGCAAAAGCTGAGAGAATTCAGCACCACCAATCCAGCTCTCTAACAAATGGTAAAGGGCTTCTCTAGACTGGAAACACAGAAAGGGTGTATAAACTCAAATGCAAAACAATAAAGTAAATGGCAACGGGATCATGCTTATCAATAATTACCTTAAATGTAAATGGGTTGAATGCCTCAAACAAAAGACAAAGACTGGCTGAATGGATACAAAAACAAGACCCCTATATATGTTGCCTAGAAGAGACCCACCTCAAAACAAGGGACACATTCAGACTGAAAGTGAAGGGCTGGGAAAAAATATTCGACACAAATAGAGACCAAAAGAAAGCAGAAGTAGCAATCTTCATATCAGATAAAATAGACTTTAAAACAAAGGCTGTGAAAAGAGACAAAGAAGGACACTACATAATGATCAATCTAACTATCAAACAATCAAACTATCAATCCAAGAAGAAGATAAAACTATTTTAAATATAAATGCACCCAACATAAGAGCACCACAATATGTAAGACAAATGCTAACAAGTATGAAAGGGGAAATTAACGATAACACAATAATAGTGGGAGACTTTAATACCCCACTCACACCCATAGCTAGGTCAACTAAACAGAAAATTAACAAGGAAACACAAACTTAAATGATACAATAGACCTGTCAGACCCACTTGATATCTACAGGACATTTCACCCCAAAACAACAAATTTCACCTTTTTCTCAAGTGCACACGGAACGTTCTTCAAGATAGATCACAGCCAGGGCCATAAATCTAGCCTTGGTAAACTCAAAAAAAATGAAATCATTCCAAGCATTTTTTCTGACCACAGTGAAGTAAGATTAGATCTCAATTACAGGAGAAAAACTATTTAAAATTCCAACATAAGGAGGCTGAACAACACGCTGATGAATAACCAACAAATCACAGAATAAGTCAAAAAAGAAGTCAAAATATGCATAGAAATGAATGAAAATGAAAACAAAACAACCCAAACCCTGTGGGACACTGTAAAATCAGTGCTAAGGGGAAGGTTCATAGCAATACAGGCATACCTCAAGAAATAAGAAAAAAGTCAAATAAATAACCCTACTCTACATCTAAAGCAACTAGAAAAGGAAGAAATGAAGAACCCCAGGGTTATTAGAAGTAAAGAAATCTTTAAAATTCAGGCAGAAATAATTGCAAAAGAAACAAAGGAGACCATAGCAAAAATCAACAAAGAGAAAAGGTGGTTCTTTAAAAGGATAAACAAAATTGATAAACCATTGGCCAGAATCATCGAGAAACAAAGGGAGAAAAATCAAATCAACCAAATTAGAAATGAAAATGGAGAGATCACAACAGACAACACAGAAATACAAGGGATCATAAGAGACTACGATCAGCAACTATATGCCAATAAAATGGACAACTTGGAAGAAATGGACAAATTCTTTTTTTTTTTTTTAATCTTTTTTTTTTTTTTGGTTTTTTATTTTTTAAATTTTAAAATCTTTAATTCTTACATGCATTCCCAAACATGAACCCCCCTCCCACCTCCCTCCCCATAACATCTTTCTGGGTCATCCCCATGCACCAGCCCCAAGCATGCTGCATCCTGCGTCAGACATAGACTGGCGATTCAATTCACATGATAGTATACATGTTAGAATGTCATTCTCCCAAATCATCCCACCCTCTCCCTCTCCCTCTGAGTCCAAAAGTCCGTTATACACATCTGTGTCTCTTTCCCTGTCTTGCATACAGGGTCGTCATTGCCATCTTCCTAAATTCCATATATATGTGTTAGTATACTGTATTGGTATTTTTCTTTCTGGCTTACTTCACTCTGTATAATCGGCTCCAGTTTCATCCATCTCATCAGAACTGATTCAAATGAATTCTTTTTAATGGCTGAGTAATACTCCATTGTGTATATGTACCAAAGCTTTGTTATCCATTCATCTGCTGATGGACATCTAGGTTGTTTCCATGACCTGGCTATTATAAACAGTGCTGCGATGAACATTGGGGTACATGTGTCTCTTTCAATTCTGGTTTCCTCGGTGTATGCCCAGCAGTGGGATTGCTGGGTCATAAGGTAGTTCTATTTGCAATGTTTTAAGGAATCTCCACACTGTTCTCCATAGTGGCTGTACTAGTTTGCATTCCCACCAACAGTGTAGGAGGGTTCCCTTTTCTCCACATCCTCTCCAGCATTTATTGCTTGCAGATTTTTGGATCGCAGCCATTCTGACTGGTGTGAAGTGGTACCTCATTGTGGTTTTGATTTGCATTTCTCTAATAATGAGTGATGTTGAGCATCTTTTCATGTGTTTGTTAGCCATCCATATGTCTTCTTTGGAGAAATGTCTATTTAGTTCTTTGGCCCATTTTTTGATTGGGTCGTTTATCTTTCTGGAGTTGAGCTGCATAAGTTGCTTGTATATTTTTGAGATTAGTTGTTTGTCAGTTGCTTCATTTGCTATTATTTTCTCCCAAGAAATGGACAAATTCTTAGGAAAGTACAACTTTCCAAAACTGAACCAGGAGGAAATAGAAAATCTTAACAGACACATCAAAAGCATGGAAATTGAAACTGTAATCATAAATCTTCCAGCAAACAAAAGCTCAGGACCTGATGGCTTCACAGCTGAATTCTACCAAAAATTTGGAGAAGAGCTAACACCTATCCTATTTAAACTCTTCAGAAAATTGCAGAGACAAAGACAAACTGCCAAACTCATTCTACGAAGCCACCATCACCCTAATACCAAGGCCTGATAAAGATGCCACAAAAAAGAAAACTACAGGGCAATATCACTCATGAACATAGATGCAAAAATCCTTAACAAAATTCTTGCAACCAGAATCCAACAACACATTAAAACATCATACACCATGACCAAGTGGGCTTTATCCCAAGGATGCAAGGATTCTTCGATATCTGCAAATCAACCAATGTAATACACCACATGAACAAATTGAAAGATAAACACCATATGATTTTCTCAATAGATGCAGAGAAACCTTTGACAAACTTCAACCTCCATTTATGATAAAACCCACCAGAATGCATGAATAGAAGGAACATACCTCAACATAACCAAAGCTATATATGACAAACTCACAGCAAACATTATCCTCAATGGTGAAAAATTGAAAGCATTGCCATAAAGTCAGGAACAAGATAATGGTGCTCACTCTCACCACTACTATTCAACATAGTTTTGGAAGTATTGGCCACAGCAATCAGAACAAAAAAAAAAAGAAATAAAAGGAATCCAAATTGGAAAAGAAGAAGTAAAACTCTCACCGTTTGCAGATGACATGATCCTCTACATAGAAAACCCTAAAGACTCCACCAGAAAATTGCTAGAGCTAATCAATGAATATAGTAAAGCTGCAGGATATAAAATCAACACACAGATATCACTTGCATTCCTAAACACTAACAATGAGAAAATAGAAAGAGAAATTAAGGAAACAATTCCATTCACCATTGCAACGAAAAGAATAAAATACTTAGGAATATATCTACCTAAAGAAACAAAAGACTTATATATAGAAAACTATAAAACACTGATGAAAGAAATCAAAGAGGACACTAATAGATGGAGAAATATACTGTGTTCGTGGATCGGAAGAATCAATGTAGAGAAAATGAGTATACTACCCAAAACAATCTATAGATTCAATGCAATCCCTATCAAGCTACCAACGGTATTTTTCACAGAGCTAGAACAAGTAATTTCACAATTTGTATGGAAATACAAAAAACCTCGAATAGCCAAAGCAATCTTGAGAAAGAATTGAACTAGAGGAATCAACCTGCCTGACTTCAGACTCTACTACAAAGCCACAGTCATCAAGACAGTATGGTACTGCCACAAAGACAGAAATATAGATCAATGGAACAAAATAGAAAGCCCAGAGATAAATATACACACCTATGGACACCTTATCTTCGACAAAGGATGCAAGAACATACAATGGAGAAAAGATAATCACTTTAACAAGTCGTGCTGGGAAAACTGGTCAACCACTTGTAAAAGAATGAAACTAGAACACTTTCTAACACCATACACAAAAATAAACTCAAAATGGATTAAAGATCTAAAGACCAGAAACTATAAAACTCCTAGAGGAGAACATAGGCAAAACACTCTCCGACATAAATCACAGCAGGATCCTCTATGACCCACCTCCCAGAATATTGGAAATAAAAGCAAAAAGAAAACAATGGGGCCTAATTAAAATTAAAATCTTCTGCACAACAAAGGAAACTATAAGCAAGGTGAAAAGACAGCCTTCGGAATGGGAGAAAATAATAGCAAATGAAGTAACTGACAAAGACACGGAAGCAACCTAGACATCCATCAGCAGATGAATGGATAAGAAAGCAGTGGTACATATACACAATGGAGTATTACTTAGCCATTAAAATGAATACACTTGAATCAGTTCTAATGAGGTGGATGAAACTGGAGCCTATTACACAGAGTGAACTAAGCCAGAAAGAAAAACACCAATACAGTATACTAACACATATATATGGAATTTAGAAAGATGGTAACGATAACCCTGTATGCGAGACACCAAAAGAGACACAGATGTATAGAACAGTCTTCTGGACTCTGTGGGAGAGGGTGAGGGTGGGATGATCTGGGAGGATGGCACTGAAACATGTATATTATCACATGTGAAATGAATGGGCGGCCCAGGTTCGATGCGTGATACAGGATGCTCGGGGTTGTGCACTACCATGACCCAGAGGGATGGTACGAGGAGGGAGGAGGGAGGAGGGAGGGGGGTTCAGGATGGGGAACACGTGTATACCTACGGCGGATTCATGTTGATGTATGGCAAAACCAATAAAATATTGTAAAGTAATTAACTTCCAATTAAATAAATTTATGTTTTTATAAAACAAATCTTTGTGATGCACAATCAATTTTTTCCCAGTCTTTCATTCCTATTTTCCATGTCTTTATTTAACACACTCAATATTCTTCAGCTTGATGACTATAAAGATTATTATTCTAGGAAGCATTTTAATGTCCTTCCCTGCTAATTATGTAATGTATATTTTAAATGTGTTTTCACTAATTGATTTTTGCCTCATTATGGATATTTTCTTGCTTCTTTACACACTGGAAATTTTTTTCTTTTTAAATTTATGTATTTATACTAATTAGAGTATAATTACTTTACAATATTTTGATTGATCTAAGACAAATATTTTCACAATTCATATGGAAATTTTAAATTGGATATTGGACTAGAAAGATGGTAATGATAACCCTGTATGCAAGACAGCAAGGGAGACACAGATGTATGGATATGGCAATTTTTACCCTTTGGATGCTGGATATTCTTAATTTTTATAAATTATTCCTGGCACTGTTTGCAAATACTGTTAATTTCTTGGAAACAATTGTATTTTTGGAGGCTTTCTGTTCAGGCTTTTTAGCTGATATAAAACCAGATTTTAGACCAGGTTTACTAATCCCCACTAGTAAGGCAATATTGTCTTCAGGGTCATACTGATGTCATGGGAATTATGAGTAATTTCCATGCTGGTGGGTGGGGACCAGCATAGACTTGGGGCAATTTGAGATTCAAGGATTGTTCCCTAAAATCATGACCAGTACTATCAACTCTGCTGAAAACTGGAAGGGTATCACCTGTACACTCTCAGAGTTCTCTGTGTGTAGCTCTCTCTTGTGAGCTCTATCTAGAGTCTCAAATCTCTCTTCTTGAAGAGACCTTTTGTCTCTGCCTAGATGTCCCTTCCATGTATGTGTTGGAAAAAATTTCTAGAGTTGGGGCAATTGTAGAACTCACCTTGCTTGCTCCCTGCCTCAAGAATCCATTCTCTGCTGCCTGACATTTGATGTAAAAAACTGATCTTTCATTTATCTCATCTACTTTCAAGTTGTTTGAGACAGGAGGATAAATGTGTCCTTTGCTCCTCTATGACAACCAAAACGGAGGTTCCCCTGCAATCAGAACTCACTGAATGCCTTGTGAATGCTAGGCAGTGACTTCTGTGCAGGGGTGCAGACTAACTAGGGATATGTGTTGGGGCTTTGGGGAGCCCCATCTTGCTGGAGAAACATGACAATTACAAATAGCATTTGCTATGGGGTATGTTCAGTTCAGTTCAGTTCAGTCACTCAGTCATGTCTGACTCTTTGCAATCCCATGGACTGCAGCACGCCAGGCTTCTCTGTCCTTCACCAATTCCTGGAAATTGCTCAAACTCATATCATCAAGTCGGTGATGCTATCCAACCATCTCATCCTCTGTCATCCTCTTCTCCTCCTGCCTTCAATCTTTCCCAGTAATAGGGTTTTTCTAATGAGTAAGTTCTTCACATCAGTTGGCCAGAGTATTGGAGTTTCAGCTTCAGCATCAGTCCTTTCAATGAATATTCAGGATTGATTTCCTTTAGCATGGACTTGTTGGATCTCCTTGTAGTCCAAAGGACTCTCAAGAGTATTATCCAACACCACAGTTCAAAACTTTCAATTATTCATTACTCACCATTCTTTATGCTCCAACTGTCACATCCATACATGACAACTAGAAAAATCATAGCTTTGATTATACTGAACATTTTCAGCAAAGTAATGTCTCTGCTTTTAAAAATGCTGCTAGGCTTGTCAAGCAAGCAAGCAAGCATCTTTAATTTCATGGCTGCAGTCATCATCTGCAGTGATTTTGGAGCCCCCAAAATAAAGTATCTCACTGTTTCCATTGTTTCCCCATCTATTTGCCATGAAGTGATGGGACCAAATGTCTTGATTTTCATTTTCTGAATGTGGAGTTTAAGCCAGATGTTTCACTCTCCTCTTTAACTTTCATCAAGAGGCTCTTTAGTTTCTCTTCACCTTCTGCCGTAAGAGTGGTGATTTCTGCATATCTGAGGTTATTGATATTTCTACCAGAAAACGTGATTCTAGCTTGTGATTCATCCAGTTGGTCATTTCGCATGATGTACTCTGCATATAATTTAAATAAGCAGGGTGACAATATACAGCCTTTACGTACTCCTTTCCTGATTTGGAACCAGTCTGCTGTTCCATGTTCAGTTCTAACTGTTGCTTCTTGACCTGCATACAGATTTCTTAGAAGGCAGGTAAGATTGTCTGGTATTCCAGTCTCCATACGTTTTCCACAGTTTGTTGTGATCCATACTGGCAAAGGCTTTTGCATGGTCAATAAAGCAAAAGTAGGTATATTTCTGGAATTCTCTTGCTTTATCTATGATCCAACAGACGATGTCAATTTGATCTCTGGTTCCTCTGCCTTTCCTAAATCCAGCTTGAACATATGTAAATTCATAGTTCCTGTACTATTGAAGGCTTGATTGGAGATATTACTTTGAGTGTAACTGTGTGGTAGTTGAACATTCTTTGAAATCACCTTTCTTTGGAATTGCAATGAAAACGACCTTTCCAGTCCTGCGGCCACTGCTGAGTTTTCCAAATTTGCTAGAGTATTAAGTGCAGCACTTTAACAGCATCATCTTTTAGGAGTTGAAATAGCTCAACTGCAATTCCATCACCTCCACTAGCTTTACTCGTAATGATGCTTCTTAAGGCCCTCTTAACTTCACATTTCAGGATGTCTAGCTCTAAGTGAGTGATCACACCATCGTGGTTATCTGGCTAATTAATATCTTTTTTGTATAGTTCTTCTATATATTCTTTCAACCTCTTCTTAATATATTCTGCTTCTCTTAGGTCCATGCCATTTCTGTCTTTTATTTGACCCATCTTTGCATGAAATGATCCTTCCCTATCTCTAATTTTCTTGACCAGATCTCTGGTCTTTCCCATTCTATTTTTTCCTCTATATCTTTGCACTGATAACTTAGGAAAGCTTTTTTTTTTTTTTCTTAGTCTCTTCTTGCTATCTTTGGAACTCTGCATTCAGATTGGTATGTGTTTCTTTTCTCTTTTGCCTTCTGTGTCTCTTCTTTTCTAAGTTATTTCTAAGGCATCCTCAGACAAACATTTTGCCTTTTGGCATTTCATTTTCTTGGGGATGGTCTTGATGAGGTACATACAGATCAAAAAATGAAGATTACTGCATCCAGTTCCATTATTTCATGGTAAATACATGGAGAAACAATGAAAGCTGTGACAGACTTTATTTTCCTGGGCTCCAAAATCACTGAAGATAGGGACTGCAGCTGTGAAATAAAAGACACTTGGTCCTTGGAAGAAAATCTATGAAAAACTTTGACAGAATACTAAAAAGCAGAGACATTACTTTACCAGCAAAGGTCTGTATAGTCAAAGCTATGGTTTTTCCAGAAATCGTGAGCAGACATGAGAGTTGGACCATAAAGAAACTTGAGCACCAAAGAATTAATGCTTTTGAACTGTGTGTTGGACAATACTCTTGAGAGACCCTTGGATTGCAAGGAGATCCAACCAGTCCATCCTAAAGGAAACCAGTCCTGAATATTCATTGGAAGGACCGATGCTGAAGCTTAACCTCCATTACTTTGGCCAGTTGATGGGTAGAACTGACTCATTATAAAAGACCCCGATGTTGGGAAACATTAAAGGCAGGAGACAAAGCTGAAGACAGAAGACGAAATTATTGGGTGGCATCATCAACTTGATGAACATGAGTTTGAGCAAGCTCTGGGAGTTGGTGATGGACAAGAAAACCTGGCATGTTGCACCCCATGATATAGCAAAGAGTTGGACATGACTGAGAGATTGAACTGAACTGATGTACAGATGAAAATCAGGGAGCAGGCAGAATTCTTTAAGGAAAGAGGAAGGAACAATTCCTGGATAGCTGACAATTTTGGGAGCGCAGGCCATTTCAAACTGGAGAAGATGCAGGGAAGCAATTCTATGCCAGACAGAGAGAATGGTAAGAGAAAGGCTGGGCGGCAGTGCTGGGATTTCCCAAAGGAAAAGATCCCTGTTCTACTAAACTTTATCAATGCTCAATATTGTTAGGTGATTGGAAACATGAGTTTTGTTTTTAAGTGGTAGAGCAATATTCAATGGAAGGACTGATGATGAAGATGAAGCTCCAACACTTAGGCCAATGATGTCAAGACCCAGTGCTTTGGAAGAGACCTTGATGCTGGTAAAGACTTTGGGCAGAAGGAGAGGGAATAAAAGGATGAGATTGTGAGATGGCATCACTTACTAAAAGGACATGAATTTGAGGAAACTACACAAAATAGTGAAAGACAAGGAAGCCTGTTTTGTTGCTGAACATGTAATCACAAAGAGTCAGACATGACTTAGCAACTGAATGATACCAATGAGGACACAGGGTCCAGTGAAGGCTCTGGTCCTGGTTGGAGTAGAGAAAGATTTAGTTGGAAGGGGAGGCTTCCCATCCTCTGGTGCAGGTCCTTGAATCCAAGGCAAGGAGCACAAGATTTTGAATGTGTTACCAAGTATTGTTTCCTAAAAACAAAATCTCTTTTCTACAGAAAAGAGAGCTTTGACTGAGTTTGTTCTCTAGATTTTACCAAGGGATGTCGAACGGATCAGGAGTGGGATGAGTCTGCAAAAACCAGGTGACCAGCTGCTGCAGGGTGAAGCTTGTGGTAGACATTCTGCACTAGGTGGAAAACAAATCCAGAAAAAGTGTCCCTTCTGTAGTGTACATGCAAAACTATCACATTGTTTCAGCAGATCACTTCAAAGTTGTTTTGGGGCAAGCAAGAAATGCATGATGGGTGGTTTGCTTTTGTCAATTCCTGTGGGTAGTTAGATGACTAAAAGTTTGGTTACTTCATTGCATAATTGGAATCAGGCTTGGGAAAGAAAACTAGATCAAGTCCACACATATTTGGTCATTAAACAGCAAGCACAGGAAGGATTCTAAGGCAACTGTAGGTAATTTAAACATGAGGGGCCAAATGGGGACAGTTTCATTTAACAGGCTGAGATTGGACTGCACAGGTTGCCATAGCTGTTGCTATGACAAGTAGCCATAACAGCTACTTCTTGCTACACTGGAGATGTGGGAAACCGAAAAGAGACAAAAAGCCTTACAACTCTCCTTGCAGTGTGATTTCAGGCTAGAAGTAGTTGACAAGGAAAGGCTGACTGGTAAGGCTGGGGAGGGAGAAATCTGAGTCTGTAATCATTAGCTCTTGCTGGGGCCCAGAAAACAGAAGCATCAGCTCAGTCAGAGTTCAGGGTCAGGGTTCAGAGATAGATGTCATTTGGCTTGAATCAATATTTAGCCTTGGGGATAGCAGCCATAACCTCTAAACAGAAGATTTCCTTCTCCCCAGGTGGCAGAGTAATTCATATTTGTTCTAGACTCAGGAACCCAGAAAGCCCTCTCAGGGCCACTTGTTCATAGTGGGCACTCATGCATCTAGAGGTGGAATAATCATCATGGTGCCCATTGACCAGATGAGAATATTGAGGTTAAGGTATTTGATCAAGTTCACACAGCTAAGCAGGTAAAGCCACAAGCCCAGGGTAACAGTCCTCAAATTGTGTGTTTTTCTCCACACCTACTGGGAGCAGTGGGTGGTGATCTGGCAACAATGCTTAGGCAGAAGCAAGCAGTATTCAGGCTTAAATTGAAGTAAGTAAGGAAAACCAGTAGAACATTCAGCTATGACCTAAATCAAATCCATTATGATTTATATTGGAGATGAAAAATAGATTCAAGGGATTAGGTCTGGAAGGCTGAAGAACTATGGATGGAGGTTTGTAACATTGTACAAGAGGTGGTCACCAAAACCATCCCCAAGAAAAACAAATGTGAGAAGGAAAAGGCATTGCCTGAGGAGGCCTTAAAAACAGCTGAGAAAATAAGAGAAGTGAAAGGCAAAGGAGAAAGGGAAAAATATACCCAATGGAATGTGGACTTCCAGAGAATAGCAAGGGGATATAAGAAAGTCTTCATAAGTGAACACTGCAAGAATTAGAAGAAAGCAATAGAATTGTAAAGAGATAGATCACTTCAGGAAAATTGGAGCTACCAGAGGGACACTTCACGCAAGGATGGGCACAAAAAAGGACAGAAAAGTCAAAGACCTAACAGAAGCAAATGAGATTAAGAAGAGGTGGCAAGAATGCACAGAAGAACTGTACAAACATGGTCATAAAGACCGGGATAGTGATGATGCTTGGGTCACTCATGTAAAGCTCGATATACTGGAATATGAAGTCAAGTGGGCCTTAGGAAGCATCACTACAAACAATGATAGGAGAGGTGATGGAATTCCAGCTGAGCTATTTAAAAATCCTAAAGAATGAGGCTGTAAAAGTGCTGCATTCAATATGTCATCAAATTTGGAAAACTCAGCAGTGGCCACAGTGCTGGAAAAGGTCAGTTTTCATTCCAATCCAAAAGAAAGGCAATTCCAAAGAATGCTCTACCTATCACGCAATAGAGCTCATCTCACTTGCTAGCAAGGTAATGCTCAAAATCCTTCAAGCTAAGCTTCAACACTACATGAACTGAAAACTTCCAGATGTGCAATCTGGTTTGAGGAACCAGAGATCAAATTGCCAACATCCATTGGATCATAGAGGAAGGGAATCCCAGATAACATTTCCATCTGCTTCACTGACTATGCTAAAGCCTTTCACTGTGTGGACCACAACAAACTGTGGAAAATTCTTTAGGAAATGGGAGTACAAGATCACCTTACCTGTCTCCTGAAAAGTCTGTATGTAGGTCAAAAAGCGGCAGTTAGAATCAGACACAGAATAACTGAAAGACTTAAAACTGGGAAAGAAGTGTGACAACGTGTACATTCTTACTCTGGTTATTAAATTTCTATACAGGATACATTATTCAATATGCTGGACTGCATAAATCCCAAGCTGGAATCAAGATTGCTGGGAGAAATATCAACATCCAGAGATGAAGATGACACTGCCCTAATAGCAGAAAGCAAAGAAGAACTAAAGAACCTCTTGATGAGGAGAGGAGATGCAAAAACTGGCTTAAAGAACATTCAAAGAACTATTCACAAAAATATACTCAATATTCATGGTATCTGATCCCACCACATCATGGCATACAAATGAGGGGAAAGTGGAAACAGTGGCAGATTTTATTTTCTTGGGCTCCAAAACCACTATGGACCTTGACTGCAGCCACAAAATTAAAAGACACTTGTGTCTCGTTCAATTCTGGTTTCCTCGGTGTGTATGCCCAGCAGTGGGATTGCTGGGTCATAAGGGAGTTCTATTTGCAATTTTTTAAGGAATCTCCACACTGTTTCCATAGTGGCTGTACTAGTTTGCATTCCCACCAACAGTGTAGGAGGGTTCCCTTTTCTCCACACCCTCTCCAGCATTTATTGCTTGCAGATTTTTGGATGCAGCCATTCTGACTGGTGTGAAGTGGTACCTCATTGTGGTTTTGATGTGCATTTCTCTAATAATGAGTGATGTTGAGCATCTTTTCATGTGTTTGTTAGCCATCCGTATGTCTTCTTTGGAGAAATGTCTATTTAGTTCTTTGGCCCATTTTTTGATTGGGTCGTTTATTTTTCTGGAGTTGAGCTGCATAAGTTGCTTGTATATTTTTGAGATTAGTTGTTTGTCAGTTGCTTCATTTGCTATTATTTTCTCCCATTCAGAGGGCTGTCTTTTCACCTTGCTTATATTTTCCTTTGTTGTGCAGAAGCTTTTAATTTTAATTAGATCCCATTTGTTTATTTTTGCTTTTATTTCCAGCATTCTGGGAGGTGGATCATAGAGGATCCTGCTGTGATTTATGTCTGAGAGTGTTTTGCCTATATTCTCCTCTAGGAGTTTTATAGTTTCTGATCTTACATTTAGATCTTTAATCCATTTTGAGTTTATTTTTGTGTACGGTGTTAGAAAGTGATCTAGTTTCATTCTTTTACAAGTGGTTGACCAGTTTTCCCAGCACCACTTGTTAAAGAGATTGTCTTTACTCCATTGTATATTCTTTCCTCCTTTGTCAAAGATAAGGTGTCCATATGTGTGTGGATTTATCTCTGGGCTTTCTATTTTGTTCCATTGATCTATATGTCTGTCTTTGTGCCAGCACTGTTTATAATAGCCAGGACATGGAAACAACCTAGATGTCCATCAGCAGATGAATGGATAAGAAAGCTGTGGTACATATACACAATGGAGTATTACTCAGCCATTAAAAAGAATTCATTTGAATCAGTTCTGATGAGATGGATGAAACTGGAGCCGATTATACAGAGTGAAGTAAGCCAGAAAGAAAAACACCAATACAGTATACTAACACATATATATGGAATTTAGGAAGATGGTAATGACGACCCTGTATGCAAGACAGGAAAAAAGACACAGATGTGTATAACGGACTTTTGGACTCAGAGGGAGAGGGAGAGGGTGGGATGATTTGGGAGAATGGGAATTCTAACATGTATACTATCATGTAAGAATTGAATCGCCAGTCCATGTCTGACGTAGGGTGCAGCATGCTTGGGGCTGGTGCATGGGGATGACCC
The DNA here is from genome assembly GCF_016772045.2 of Ovis aries. Lineage (NCBI taxonomy): Eukaryota > Metazoa > Chordata > Mammalia > Artiodactyla > Bovidae > Ovis > Ovis aries. Next base: position 35,920,999 of record NC_056074.1, read on the forward strand.
AGAGAGATGTTGTGGGGAGGGAGGTGGGAGGGGGGGTCATGTTTGGGAACGCATGTAAGAATTAAAGATTTTAAAATTAAAAAAAAAAGTAAAAAATAAAAAATAAAAGACACTTGCTCCTCGGAAGGAAGAAAGGCTATGAAAAACCTGCAGTGTATTAAAAAGCAGAGACTCACTTTGCTACAGAGGTCTGTAGCATCAAAGCTATGATTTTTCCAGTAATCATGTATAGATGTGCGATCTGGACCATAAAAAACAGTAAATGCCAAAGAACTGAGTTTTTGAACTGTGGTTATTGAGAAGAGTCTTGAGAGGCCCTTATACAACAAGGAGATCAAAGCAGTCAATCTGAAAGGAAATCAACCTGTGACCCCTGCTGACTCAGCTGAGGCATCTACTGAAGGTCTCCAGGTGGAAGGAACGGATGCTTCTACTGCAAAAGTGCCTAACTTTGGCAGCTCTAAGAAAATAGTTTGTAGCTCCACCCCTGGAGGAAACTCAGAAAGGCTGAAGGCTCTGTGTAACCTGGGTCCCCCGATACATGCGTTGCATACTCCCCAGCAGCACTGGAGGCAAGGAAGGGGCATTCTGGGCCCTGGAGTAGGGGGATGGCTCAGGGATCAACTGTGGCCACCACTTACCAAGTGGGACTGTAAAGGACAGAGCAGGCATATGTGGCAAAGAGCTGGTGACTGGGGTGAGGGAACAAGAGGGAACCAGCTCTGCATGAAGTGCCTCACCCAACATCCCCTGGAGGAGTAGCCCAGTGATAAGATCATTTGAGATGGGTAAAGAGACTCTATTTCATTATTCCTTATAATTCCTCTGAATGAAGAGGTGGTGGAGTTGGTGGGTTATCACAAATTCTTCCATCGCCTAGACCATCTGCCAGTCGCTATCCTTGGGGCTGCCTCTCCCCAGCTTCAGTCATGTAGTTCTGGAGAAAATTGACAATCATGTGTGCTGCTGAGTCAGGGCCAAAGACCATGTAAAGCCAGTCATAAGACCCCATGTCCCTGCCAGGATGGTTGATCAAGGGCTGTACATGTGATCTGAGGTGGGTCTTTCAGAGAACACCCTTGAAATGTGATGTCTGCAATCTTCTTTCCTTACTAGGTGATGCCTTCAGGATTTAAAACCCTAGGTCAGGTAGCTTGAACTCCCTCACTAGGTGTATAAGCCTTAAGGAAAAAAGTTGCCAGGCTAAGACCATCAAAGTAGACTGAAGGGAATGAGAAAAGGTGAGAGAGAACTGATTTCTTCTGATTTCTTGGGTCTAGTCACTGAGATCTTTGTATTTGCTCTAATTCTTGTATCCTGGATTCCCAGAATCTATTCAATGAGTCTCTGTTTCCCTTGAAGCCAGTTGGAGTAGGGCTTCTCTCAATTTTGATTCAGACTTGGTTCTAGATCCTTCACTCCCAGACACAAACAGAGGCAACCATTTGTTTCAGCACCATTAAGAGTGAAACCCTTTATTCTTTACTGAGAATAGGGTGTACAGACCACCAAATACAGTTTGCCAGCATCATGGGCAGGAGTGCCCAAAGTGTGAGTAAGTGTGTGTTAGGAGCAGCCTTACTGATTCCTGAACCACTCCAAGCATTTACACTGCCCGTACCAGGCCAATCCTGTCATTTCCTCGATCAAAGACCGAGAAATACACCCTCAGGAAGATGTCACCCAGGATCCAGGTCTCTGTAGATGAACTCATTCTGTGCTCTTGAAAGGTGGTATAGCAGCGGCCTCTAGAATCCTGGGGGAGTCAGAGACACACACCAGTCAGCACGAACCCTTACCGGTGACTTCCCCCAATATCTAGACCCAGCACAATTCTTTGCTTTATTTCCCTCTTTTGGTAAGTATCAAGGGGTTTTCTCAGCAGCATGGGATGTAAGAGTTCATCCAAAACCAAAGAGGCCCAAGACATGAGGTTGCCATGAGGAAGGGTGTGGTGAGCGGAGGACTGGGAGTTGGGGAAACAGAGAAATGGAAAACAACAAAGTCCTACTGTAGAGCGTAAGGAACTATATTCAATATTCAGTGATAAACCACATGAAAAAGAATAAGAAAAATATATATATTTTTATATGTATAACTGAGTCACATTGCTGTTCAGCAGAACTTAATGCAACACTGAAGATTGGCCACACTTCAATATAATTTTCTAGAAAAGAACAAGTGTGTCCATAGTTCCCGTCACTCCCTGTTTCTTTTCTTCTGACTCCTGCTCCTTGTTTTCTCTGCAGAGAATGCTGGTTCTCCTCCTGTGTCCCCACAATCTATACTTTATTTTAAAACTTTTTTGTATTGGATTATAGCTGATTAACAATATTCTGAGTTTCAGGTGGACAGTAAAGGGACTAAACTGTATGTATCCAGGTATCTTGGTATCAAGGACATCCCTCCCATTCAGGCTATCATATAACTGAGCAGAGTTCTCTGTGCTACACAGCATCTCGTTGTTGGTTATCCATCATAAATAGAGCAGTGCCCACAACATGTTCTTGAAGACTTAACTCAGGAACTCTGAGAAGCCTCCTTTGGCCTACACTCACTGTCTTTGGCCACTCCAGGCTTGGGTGGATAACGTACTCTGGTACCCCATTCCCACTGGTCAGTCCTTAGCCCTCATCATCCCGAGTAAATCCCCAGTGCCCCAGTGCAGACCACCTTGAGATGCCATTTGCATGGAACCCAGTGCAGTTTTGCCTAGAACCAAGCAACCCTCCAGATGGCTCAATGAGTTTGTGGTTTTAGAATTCCTGATATTCCCTCTCTTCCTGAAAGCCTTCTTTGAGCCCATCAGCCTGCTCTGAACTCTCTCAGGGAGCTGACATGAAGCCTCCACCCTGTGCCGGGGCTGAGCAGTCGCCATGCACTCTTTAACACGTTAGTATCCAACTTCCCCACAGAGGGGTCGGGTACCCCAACTCACAAAGGAGGCACCTGGCCAAAACAAGAAGATGCAGCCAAGAACTAGGCTGACCATGTAATTTATCATCCAAATCAGGAAAACTTTGAGAAGGGAAGGGAGCCTATTAACTTATGCTGGGACATCACACTGGGACTGTCCCCCGCCATTCTCCTTGTAACATGGCCTATTTCAGGGACTGCTACTGCTGAATTTCATGTTCATGAACATATGGGTTCAAATTTAATTGAAGCTCTTTGAGGACTGAGGACCTTAGTGTTCCCCTCTCCTTGTGACTCCCATCATGACATATGGTGTGGCATCTCCACATTTATTTCAGGAAGATTAGTGTCCCACACAGCCCTTTACTTTCTTTTTTTTTTTTTTTTTGTTTTTTATTTTTTAAATTTTAAAATCTTTAATTCTTACATGCATTCCCAAACATGAACCGCCCTCCCACCTCCCTCCCCATAACATCTTTCTGGGTCATCCCCATGCACCAGCCCCAAGCATGCTGCATCCTGCGTCAGACATAGACTGGCGATTCAATTCACATGATAGTATACATGTTAGAATGTCATTCTCCCACATCATCCCACCCTCTCCCTCTCCTCTGAGTCCAAAAGTCCGTTATACACATCTGTGTCTCTTTCCCTCTCTTGCATACAGGGTCGTCATTGCCATCTTCCTAAATTCCATATATATGTGTTAGTATACTGTATTGGTGTAAACTATAAAACACTGATGAAAGAAATCAAAGAGGACACTAATAGATGGAGAAATATACCATGTTCATGGATTGGAAGAATCAATATAGTGAAAATGAGTATACTACCCAAAGCAATTTACAAATTCAATGCAATCCCTATCAAGCTACCAGGCACATTTTTCACAGAACTAGAACAAATAATTTCAAGATTTGTATGGAAATACAAAAAACCTCGAATAGCCAAAGCAATCTTGAGAAAGAATGGAACTGGAGGAATCAACTTGCCTGACTTCAGGCTCTACTACAAAGCCACAGTCATCAAGACAGTATGGTACTGGCACAAAGACAGACATATAGATCAATGGAACAAAATAGAAAGCCCAGAGATAAATCCACACACATATGGACACCTTATCTTTGACAAAGGAGGCAAGAATATACAATGGAGTAAAGACAATCTCTTTAACAAGTGGTGCTGGGAAAACTGGTCAACCACTTGTAAAAGAATGAAACTAGATCACTTTCTAACACCGCACACAAAAATAAGCTCAAAATGGATTAAAGATCTAAATGTAAGATCAGAAACTATAAAACTCCTAGAGGAGAACATAGGCAAAACACTCTCAGACATAAATCACAGCAGGATCCTCTATGATCCACCTCCCAGAATGCTGGAAATAAAAGCAAAAATAAACAAATGGGATCTAATTAAAATTAAAAGCTTCTGCACAACAAAGGAAAATATAAGCAAGGTGAAAAGACAGCCTTCTGAATGGGAGAAAATAATAGCAAATGAAGCAACTGACAAACAACTAATCTCAAAAATATACAAGCAACTTATGCAGCTCAACTCCAGAAAAATAAACGACCCAATCAAAAAATGGGCCAAAGAACTAAATAGACATTTATCCAAAGCCCTTTACTTTCAAGTGTTTGGTTTTGTGGAAGGCACTGGCCCAGCCACTGGGCTCAGCAGCATCTGCAATGGTGTGACATGGCCTCCAGATGGCGCCCTCCTCCCAGCAGGAGCCCAAGGGTTCCTGCAAGCTTCAGTTTGAGAACCAACGCTCGGTATTGTCCCCTCACCTTGAGGATGTAGGCTTGAGCTAACTGGGTAGTTGATCCCATTGATGGTGAAGATAATAGAGGGCAGGGTATTCACCACAGAACATGAAACGTAGTGCTGTTAGAGAGGGAGAGAGGTTGGCCCTGGAGATCCTTGCTGTGTGTGGAAACTGGGAGTGACTTTGGGGCACGACCCTTCACCTTGGAACGCCAATCTGTGGCGCCAATGAGCTTCTGTATGTTATTGACCAGTCTTCTTGGGCCTACGATATGTGATGTCCCTGTGTCCACAAAGGCCTCACAGCCATCAGAACAAGCAATAACCTCTCTTTTCATGGAGATGCTGAGAGACAATGGAAGAAAGTAGGCATCAAGGTCACTCTGAGTCTTCCCAGAGTTGCCCCTTTCCCAACTGTCTCATAAACAGCCCGTCTCTTGCCTCTTTTCCTTTACTCTCGACACAGCACCTTTCTTGACAGCCTTGAATGGAGTACTTGAATATACCAGGATTCTTTATACCTTGACACAAGCTGGTCTTCCTTCTTAGAAGACTCCACTCCCCTTTGACTAGCATATTTCTTCTCATCTTCCAGATTCCACCTTAATTGTATTGTTTTCGGAAAGTTTCTCCCCCGGTGTTTATCAGTCTCCTGTCTTGCTCACTCTCTGTAGACCCTTCCTCATGTCTGCTGCTGCTGCTGTTGCTAACTCACTTCATTCCTGTCCAACTCTGTGGGACCTCACAGAGGGCAGCCCACCAGGCTCCACCATCCATGGGATTTTCCAGGCAAAGTACTGGAGTGGGTTGCCATTGCCTTCTCCTCCTCATGTCTAGCATGTACCAAAGTCACAATTCACTATGTAGGTGAGTCACTTCATGTACATCTGCCTTCTTAGATGTGAGGGCGAGTTTTATTCTCCTTGCCTCCCTAAAGTGCCTGGCACACAGTGGACGCCCAATGCTTGTCTGTTCAATAAGTGAATGAAGACTGAGAAAATAATAAGAAACCTCCAGAGAGCTGTATCTGATGGGGAACAAATAACGGGTCTCACACAAAGTGAAGATGGAGATTCGCAGGGGCAGCAGATTCTCATAGTAGGGAGAGAGAGGGGCTCCTCTGGGAGAGGGTGTCTCCCAGCACTGCTCCTACAACCAGCTCAGACCCTGAGACCCTGGCCAGGAAATACATGACTAGCCCACAGAAACTCCAAAGGATAGGTGAGCTTTTGTCTGAGGGTATCACACAGAATCCTGTCAGTTATGCCTCTTGTCCTCAGGTCTCTCCTAGATCCCACCTTCCTGATTCTCTCTTATAGCCCCTGTCCCACTGTGTGCCCAAGAACGTGGGGTGTCCTTTTTATTAGTTGCTTTCACATCTTAAGACTGCAGCCAACCTCTCTCCACTGCTGAGTAGCTGCTCCCTAAGAAGACCAGTTTTCCCCATTTTCTCAGGACTGTCCCTGTTTTTAAAATGACATTTATCTGTACTGAGAACTTCCTATGTCCTAGGTACCCCTGGACTATTGGTCATCTTATCATAACTCTGTTCAGGCTGGAGAAATTCTCCCTGATCCTCTGTTCACCACACTGTAGAGTCCTCTAACCATGCTCCCCATCTCAAAGGGTAGTGGGTGCAGCCCTCTCTCAGCTGCACAGACCTCTCTGGACCCTTTTAGGACCCTGGTCAGAGCCTTGCTTAGAAAGCCTGGAGATTACGAACCCATGGGTTGTTTGTGTATCTATGTGCTTGTGTGTTTGTCTGTATGTGTGTTTCTATGTGTCTCTGTGTGTGCTTGTGTGTCTCCATGTGTCTGTGTGTCTGTCTCTGTCGTTGAAGGTGATGTGTATTTTTGTGTGACTGTGTGTCTGAGAATGCATTTGTGTGTGTCTGCCTGTGCCCATGTACAGTAGCAGGAGCATCACTCGGGCTGATCCTCAGAGGGAGAGGCTTACCAGTCCATGTGTACAATCCAGTTGCCTGCTTGGATCAATGGTACCCAGTTGAGCTCTCCCTCATAGCAGCGGTGGTCCACCCCACCAAACATCACCAAACAGCCCTCCCAATTGTCTCCGTAGAGAGATAGGGGCAATCCTTGGAGGACAGTAACAATAGCACTGTCTGAGAGCTGTGCTGGTCCACCCATCAAGGCCCTAATAAGGTCCCCATGTGCAGATGCAGAAATCGAGTCTAGGAGTGACCGAGATCCAGACTGAGGTCTGTTACTGGCTAATGAGTGGCACGGAGGAGGTTAGAAGCTGAATCACTTGGCTGGGCTCCACCCACTATGTCTTCTGAAGACGCCCTGGACTTCCAGCGACCTGAGTGCTCAGACACCCTCAGAGGACAGGGTGCTGAAGCATTTGGCTTTCCCCTTGTCCACCTTGTCATTTTTCAGGAAAATCAAGGCCTGGGAGTTCTAAGTGTGTGGGTTCAGGTCACCCAGAGTTGGCTCCACTGGCCTGTGACCTCTATTGTCAACAGGGCCCCACACTCAGAAGGGACCCCACCTCTGTTCTCCCTGTTATTTTTAAAAGCCAGGGGGAAGCCAGTTGGGCCCTGGAGCCATATTATCCTGGGTTAGATTATCTCTCAGGATACTTCTTTATCAAATATTCTATAATTTTCGTGCAACTGAAAACATCTTACAGCTAATTTGGAGAAAGGGATTGTCCATCTCAGACTTACTTGGTCAAGTAGAAGGCAAAAACAGGCTCAGAAATAGCACCTTCATTCTTCAGCTTGTCAATGATGGGGATGGCTCCAGAGAAGGATCTGTTGGGGTAGCTCAAGCCCAAGATGCCATCAAAAGCTATGCCCTTAAACCCAGATTCTGCCATGCATAGAACGAATGGCTGGTCAGTACTTACAAGGTCCCCAATCTGTTGGAGAGAAGAGTGTTCCCACTTACAGATACGTGAAGTGGCCTAGGACTGGGCTGGGTGCATTGCCATTAGATCCTCAGAGAAGAATTGAGGCTGGGCTCTGTCTTTGGTGGCCCACAGATGGTTAGATCAAGCTGGAAGGGGAATTTGGGTTCCATTTGAGAGAGGCTGTGAATTTTATAAAATCTGCCCCTCTGAAAAATACCACCTAGGTGAGTCAAATTGGCCTCATGACTTCTGTCCAGTTGGGGCAACCAAGAGTCAGGCCAGCTCCCATAGGTGCCACCTTAGGGACAAAACAATCGAGAGCAAGATAGCCTTCTCTTTGGCATCACTGTGACCTAATGACAGGAATGGACTGCATTCTCTATAATGTACTGTGGATTCTGCATCTGTCCAGGACAGAAGCCAAAAACACAATCTTGCTTGCAGGCTTCTATGAAATTAGTGTCTGGAGAATTCACTTTTTGGCATATCTGTATATTTCTGTTAGTGTGTATGACAGAGAAAGAGAGAGAGGGAAACTACTCAAGTATCTGGGGGGAGGCAGGGCATAGGTTTATTAGACTCGCCAGGGTTGTCTAGAGTGAGAAGCCATTTATCAGGCCCCTTGATTTCTCAGGCCTCCAGTGTCCCACAATGGACACCTGAAGCCCTTGACTGCCCCCTAGTTCCCCAGATCAGTTTTATCCTTTCCCCAAATGCCCCATAGCAACTTCAGTCCTGAAAAGCCAGCCTAACTCCACCACTTACCACATGTGTGCCCTCAGCAAGGCCCTTGCTGTTCACACCTCAGATTCCTCATATGTCTCATTAGCTAATCAGACCACCTGCTGTGTGGGGTTGTTGCAGGATTAAACCAGTTATCACCAGAAAGTGCCCGGAACATTCAGTGAATATAAAAGTGGGTGCTTTTATCCCTTCCTCTTGCTCCCAGCAAAATGAACCTTGAACTGCTCATGGGCAGAGGAGCTGCAAGTCCACACCTCAAGCCACTCTCTGGGTTAGCTAATCTGTTTGCTCGTGTGTCACCATGGGCACTGCCTCCCCAGGGACATGATCCTGTGGATAAGATGGCCAATATTTATGAGAGTTAGGCTAGGAAGGGTCTTGCCAGATGATTCTGCATCTCTTTTGCAAGCAGTGGTCACTCCATAGCCAGTCCTGACTCAGCATTTGTTACACTGTTACCCGAACTGTGTCATGAACAACAACTCCTTTAATTCTCCCGGATCCATAGGTGATGCTGAAGGTCTTATTGGTAGGCCAGAAGGTGGAAGACTGAAGATGTCTAAACCTAACATGTGTAGCTGCAGATAAAAGAGGTGAGTGTCATCAGGTGTCAAGGGTGGAAATAAGGTGGCAGGGCAAGTGAAAGATGGTCTGGGTACTGGGTGTCTGTACTCACACCAGGCTGAGCTGTTGCAAAAGATGGAGGGCACCCACAATTCAGATAAGCCTGTGTCAAAGACAACCTGGAATTCCTGAGGAGGTGTTCCAATGGTGATGTTACCCAAGTAGAACAACTACAGGGAGAAGGAGGGAGTAGGTTAGTGCAGAACTGGCTACCCTCTATTCCCAAATTGCAGCACCACTATGGGTGTCACATATCTCTTGAGATCACTTTCTAACCACCGTGCAGCTCACAGGCTTTGGTCACAGATGTATCTGCATTTGATATATTTTTCCTGTGCTACATTGTATGCAGGATATTGACTCTATGACCAGGCGCTGAAGTGGTACCTCCTGCATGGAAATCCCAGAGGCATAACCCATGGGCCTCCAGGACTGCTGGAAACCCAGGGAAGTCCTGGTGCCTTCATTGGAGAAGCTCTGTAGTCTCTCCAAACCCAACCTTAGCACCCGCTTCTCCAGGAGGTCCTTCCTGATCAACCCCAGCCACTCTTTCTAAACTCAGACCACATTCAATCACCAGCACACAGTTGACCCTTTAATTTGATGTGTATTTACTTTTTGCCTATCTCTCAGGCTAGCATGGGCATTCTTCAAGATATCTTGAAGACAAGCCCTTTTCTAACCTAAAAACAGGATCCACTGTGATTCTTATGGCCATACTCAGAATACAGGTTCAGTAACTTTTTACTGCTGTCGTTCTTGCATCTCTGGCAACTGAATTCCTCTACCTGAGGATTCACAATTGCTTTGCATTTGGTTCTACCTTTTGATAAGTGATGATTCACTCTTCATCTATAAATGCGTGGCTCACTTAGTTCAGAAGGAACAATCACCCTCAAACTAATGACACATCTTTCACACACAAATGGATGTTTACCTGTCACCTGGTAATTGCCAGGCCCAGTCACAAAGAACAACAGTTGAGGATGAGAGTGCCTTCTCCTCTGGGTGGGGTCCCTGTTTTCCAGTGTCTCTGCCTCTTGCAGGAACCCCAACCCCAACATCCCACCTAGCACCTCCAGATGAGCCCCAGTGCTAGGCTAGAGCACCAGGGGGCGCTGTGGAGCACCATCCTCCCAAAATACTCACATCCCTGATGTTTCTCAGTGGGTGAATAGTTAGATTTGAGCCACGAAAAGAAATCTGGGACAGTCTGTAAGCATGCTCCTTCAGGAAATTGTTCATCATGTTTTTTCCACTGAGGATTTTTCTCATGGTCTTCACTCTCCTTAGAGGTATTCTTTCATCGAGCCATTTGACAAAGAAAACAAAGAAAATGCTACAATTAGCTGTCAGTGTTAAGGTATAACTGTCGTTGTAATGGCCCTGTGTATTTTCTAATCATTTTTATGAGGCACATTATTATCAGAATTTTATGCATATACCATGGCAAAGACATAGATTTGAATACAGGTTCTGTTCTGCAATCTTGGGTAAGCCATATGACCATGTGGTGTCTCAGTTTCCCTTTCAGTAAAACGGTGGAATGTAACAATACAAACCCTCCAAATAGAATATCTTGGTAATAACAGAAGTGATGGATATAAGGTACCTGATAAATAGGGAGTCTCAACAATGACAGCCATTAGCTTTGCTGTTGGCATCTCACTCATTCCTTCTCATAGAACCTCAAAGAAGGAGGTAGAAGAGGGACTCTTATCCTTTTTTACAAGGGAGCAATTTGAAACACAAGAGGTTTCTGAGTTGACTGTGTTCACACTGCTTGTCCGGTGTAAAACAGTGTATCTTTCTCCAAGTTGAAAGAGAATTGAAAGAAGAATCCAAGATGTAGGGAGCAAGCAAGGGAAATTCAGAGGCTTGAGAAGGAAGAAAGAGTCAAATGAAAAATTAAAAGAAAACAACACAGAGAGAAATACACTCCCAGTGACTTCCAAAGAGATGGAGAGATAAATGACAGTGATACAGAGATGCAGACATAGGCATATACACACTGAAGTAGACAGGGAAAAAGAGGACATGTTGAATAAAATGTAGAAAGTGCTATTCCACAGGTCTACATCGACATCTGCACAGACTGTGCACTGAAAAGTTACAAGGAGTTGCATTTTCTATGGGTCATGACATGACTGGACCCCAAGATTTGTGCAACCCAAATCTACACCAAGACCTTGGAATCCACATTTTCTGTAACAAGTTATTTTTCAAGGAGTAAGAGTTGAGCTTTAAGATTCTTAGGGAAATATTCCATTCCCTTCTAAACCTGATGGGTGGAAGGCTAATCAGATGCAAAGAAAATTTCAAGAAAGGAATATGATGTGACTTACAGTCCCCATACTTACTTGACTATGCACTCTGAGAAGCCCATCAGCCCAAGGATCACAAGCCACTTCATGTTTCTTTCCTGGCTTCAAGTACTCAGGGAAGTTTGGGTTCTTAGCATGTAGTGGTGATTAGGGGCCCCTAGTTATACATGCTCTGATTTACCCTAGTCTTCCCCTTTAGGCCACTAAAAGATCTGAGAAAAACACAAAGCTCTCGATAAAATCTTTACCTTCATCAGTGTCCTTGGTGAATGGCCTTTGAAGCTTTTCAGAATACAGAGACTTGAACTGTAATCTCTTCCTTGAATCTTAGCTGGAAAATCAAACTGATCTGCATGAACAGCTAAGAAGATGGAGAACCTTGCCTACTTGGAGAAAAAACTGCTAAGAACATCATGAAAATGGATACTAGGGGGCATGCTCGACACTCTTGATTTCATGTCATCTTCCTTGTCACTTCATGAGATATGCATTGCTGTCTTCGTTGGAAAGGAGATTTCTAGGAGGATAAGTTGTCAAATGGCAAACTGAAGACTTCGGGGACAGCCCAGGGACATACAACTGGCTTTAGGTAGTGGGTCTAATGGCAGACATAGGGGCACCTACGATGCCAGACTGTATCAAAGATAGGACAAAGCAGTACTTCAGTTGCATGATTTCAGTATTAGAAGAAATGTCATATGCATCCACAAGATATTTTATATCATCTAACAACTATACAAGGAAGAACTGTGTGCTAGGATCTTGGGTTAAAGGCTTCAAAGTCAAAGCTGATCAAAACAAAAGTAGTAATTATCTTAAGAGTACTAGAAGTCTAGTTCTCACAAACTCATGGCCCCGGGAGGCAGGAGATATGATACTAGGACTAGGTGGCCCTGTTGGAATCTGGGCAGCACAGGCCTTACAACTGGGAGCAGCCTTTCCTCCACTTCACCCATACTGGAAAGCAGGCCAGTTGGCCATGGTTTCAAGAGAATCAGAACTTTGGATATATATGTACAATCTACTGATTTTAATGTAAGAAACTAATTTTTTTCCCCCAAAAAAAAGATTGGGAATGAAATCTCCACAGCGATGTTCTGGAATCAGCCTTCAGTCTCTGCAGATTTTTGTTTCTGGCCTAGAGTTGGGAGTGCAGTGGGGACAGAGAGGAATTTAATTCATGTTGGTTGATTTTAAAAGAGACTGAATGCATACTAAACATGCTGATATTAGGAAAGATTGAAGGCATGAGGAGTGGAAGACAGAGGATGAGATGGTTGGATGGCATCACCAAGTCGATGGACATGATCTTGAGCAAGCTCCAGGAGTTGGTGATGGATAGGGAAGCCTGGCATGCTGCAGTCTGTGGTGTTGCAAAGAGACGGACACAACTGAAGGACTGAACTGAACTGAAAATATTGAGAACAAAGACTAATAAATCTAACTGCATCAGGTTGTTGACTAGCTACCTATAACAACACATTACTTGAGTGGCTTTAAAATTCAGACTTAAGACTCTACATTCAGAGTGGAATATCTTCTAAGGAAAAACAAAAATACTGCCCATCATAAACCAAACCAAAGAAAACCAAAAGAAAAAGAAGAAAGAAATCTGACACTATATTCAACAACTATATTCCCTTGGTATCTCTAAATTTTTTGAAGAGATCTCTAGTCTTTCCCATTCTATTGTTTTCCTCTAATTCTTTGCATTGATCGCTGAGGAAGGCTTTCTTATCTCTCCTTATTATTCTTTGGAACTCTGCATTCAAATGGGTATATCTTTGCTTTTCTCCTTTGCTTTTTGCTTCCCTTCTTTTCACAGCTATCTGTAAGGCCTCCTCAGACAGCCATTTTGCTTTTTTGCATTTCTTTTCCTTGGGGATGGTCTTAATTCCTGTCTCTTGTACAATGTCGTGAACCTCCGTCCATAGTTCATCAAGCACTCTGTCTATTAGATCTAGTCCCTTAAATCTATTTCTCACTTCCTCTGTATAGTCATAAGGGATTTGATTTAGGTCATACCTGAATGGTCAAATGCCTTTCTCCACTTTCTTCAATTTCAGTCTGAATTTGGCAATAAGGAGTTCATGATCTGAGCCACCGTCAACTCCGTCTTGTTTTTGCTGACTGTATAGAGCTTCTCCATCTTTGGCTGCAAAGAATATAATCAATCTGATTTTAATGTTGACCATCTGGTGATGTCCATGTGTAGAGTCTTCTCTTGTGTTGTTGGAAGAGGGTGTTTGCTATGACCAGTGCATTTTCTTGGCAGAACTCTATTAGTCTTTGCCCTACTTCATTCTGCATTCCAAGGCCAAATTTGCCTGTTATGCCAGGTGTTTCTTGACTTCCTACTTTTGCATTCCAGTCCCCTATAATGAAAAGGACATCTTTGGTGGGGGGGGGGGGGTGTTACTTCTAGAAGGTCTTGTAGGTCTTCACAGAACTGTTCAACTTCAGCTTTATCAGTGTTACTGATTGGGACAACGACATGGATTACCGTGATATTGAATGGTTTTCTTGGAAACAAACAAAGATCATACTGTCATTTTTGAGATTGCATCCAAGTACTAAATTTCAGACTCTTTTGTTGACTATGATGTCTACTCCATTTCTTCTAAGGGATTCCTGCCCACAGTAGTAGATATAATGGTCATCTGAGTTAAATTCACCCATTCCAGTCCGTCTTAGTTCGCTGATTCCTAGAATGTCTTTATTCACTCTTGTCATCTCCTGTTTGACCACTTCCAATTTGCCTTGATTGATGGACCTAACACTCCAGGTTCCTATGCAATATTGCTCTCTACAGCATCGAATCTTGCTTCTATCACGAGTCCCACTCTCAACTGGGTGTTGTTTTTGCTTTGGCTCCATCCCTTCATTCTTCCTGGAGTTATTTCTCCACTGATCTCCAGTAGCATATTAGGCACCTACCGACCTGGGGAGTTCACCTTTCAGTGTCCTATCTTTTTGCCTTATCATACTGTTCATGGGGTTCTCAAGACAAGAATACTGAAATGATTTGCCATTTCCTTCTCCAGTGGACCACATTCTGTCAGACTTCTCCACCATGACCTGTCCGTCTTGGGTCACCGCACATGGCATGGCTTAGTTCCACTGAGTTAGACAAGGCTGTGATCCATGTGACAGATTGGCTAGTTGTCTGTGATTGTGGTTTCAGTCTGTGTGCCCTCTGGAGACCTCTCTCAATGCCTACCATCTTACTTGGGTTTCTCTTACCTTGGATGTGGGGTATGTCTTCACAGCTGCTCCAGCAAAGCACAGCCACTGCTCCTTACCTTGGAAGTAGGGTAGCTCCTCTTGGCTGCTGCCCCTGATTTGGACGTGGGGTAGTTCCTCTCCATCATGCTTCTGCACTGCCGTTGCAGCTGCCATCCATCTGCACTGCCATCGCAGCTGCATCAAGTAATAATTCAACAATGTATTGTTCTGCATATTGTTTCTGTTATTGTGACAGAATTGTATGTATGTTAACAGGTAAAAGCAAGACAATAATTAAAACTAATGTTCTGAAGTAAGGCTTTCAGTGGCTAGAAAAACAGGTTCACACATAATATATAGAAGTTTATTTCAAACCCTGCTGTCTTAAATCTTGAACTGAAAGCATAAGTTTGTACAAAGTAATTACATTCCTTTTTATTTTAATTTTTAAAGAAAATGTGTACTTCCTCCTTTGACCACTGTAAAACGTAGAAGCAGTGACAACTTGATAACAGTGACTATTCTGAGGTCTAACATGTAGCTTCTAAATACATTTCCCATCAGACGATATTAAAGAGATGGCTGGTTTCAGGACTGGGTAAAGAAATGCACAAAATTATCTTGGGAATCGTGAAGGACCAGAAAGCTAAGGGACTTCAAAGACCAATGGGGACTGGACAGAAAGTTTAGGAATCCAAATGAAAAGGCCAAACACCTACCAGTTTTTTTGGACAGAATGATGTTTCTGCTTCTCAATACACTGTTTATGTTTGTCATAGCTTTCATGCCAAAAAGCAAATGTCTTCTGATTTCATAGCTGCCGTCACCATCCACAGTGGTTTTAGTGGCTAAGATGAAGAAATCTCTCACTTCTTCCACCTTTTCTCCTTCTATTTGCCATGAAGGATGGGACCGGATCCCATGATGTTAGTTTTTTAATTTTTAATTTTAAGCTGACCGAATGTGTCCAAATGTTAATAGGCAACATCTAATTTGTCACTGTGATAGATTGCTAGGACACCAACTCACCATTCTGAGCACTGAGAAAGGAAAACAGTCATCAATATTTATGCTATTTTTGTTTCTATTAAGCATAGGTTATGTAACTACAAACGGTTCCAGGGAAACAAGCTAGACTGTCCCTTCTGGGGATGATGAGAGAGTGATGGGGAGCAGCTATAATACAGATGAAACCTCACTCACTGGCCTGCAGCTCACCTCCTGCTGTGGAGGTCTGGTTCCTAATAGACCAAGGACTGGTACTGGTCCTGATCCACTGTGCTGGTATTGTGGACTCCTGCTCTAAAACCAATAGTGGGACATTCTGTAGGACAAACCACCCTACTTCCTCCCCATTTATGAACAAATAAATGTCATTAAAATTTGGAGAGGAACACTTACTTAGTCCTAAAGGAGAACAACCAAGTGCAACATATGACTACATTATTTCAATAAACTGTGAAAGGACATCTGCTTTTTTAGAATCAGAGGAATTTGCACATGGACTGGATATAAAATGTTCATTTTATTGGGAACAAAAGAGCATTTTTTTTCATATGCTATCATTCTACCACAAATACTCATTATGTACATTTGGTGAAATGTTCATCTATTCCCTAAAATACTTCAGGAAAAATGAATAAGGAGTAAAAGAGAGAATGAAATGATGGTCTGTCTTGATTTTAAAAACAGATAGCTGCTATGCTATGTATAGCTGCTATGGAGTGAATTGTGTCCACCCTTGACTCCCAGTGTGATGATATTGGAAAGTAGGGTCTTTGGGAGGTACCCAGGTTGACATGGGGTTTTGATGGTGGTCCCTCATGATGGGATTAGCCTCTCCCTCTTTTTCTCTCTTATTCTCTGTCTTCTTCCTTCCCTTCAACCACCACATGTGAGAACATAGCAAGAAGAGAAAGACTGATGCAAGTGAAGAATGTCTCCACTGGGAACTCAATTGGCCACCACCTTGATGTTGCATACTCTCCAGTCTATGACAATCTGTGGGACTAAGAGGTTAGTTTTGTAGTTATTGATGCTGAATGATGAGATATAGGGTTCATGACACTCTTCTTTCTTATATTTGTTATGCTTGAAATAGTTTTACAGTAAGAAGTTTATAGAAAGTCCATTTTGAAGTTTCTGTGTTAGTGATACCATTATCTCAAATGAGTCTCTCAGGCTTGCTTTCCCTGGCCACTGCACTCTCACAAGCACAGACCCTCATCCAAAAAGTGCTTAGACCCTTCCCTCCATCAAAACAATAATTATAGTTACCAAAGCGGAAAGGTGGGAGAGGGATAAATTGGAAGTTTGATATTAATATATGTAGACTACTTTATTTAATAGATAATCAACAAAGACCTACTGTGCAGCACAAGAATTCTGCTCAATTGTGTGTAATATCCTGTATGGGAAAAGAATCTAAGAAACATGTGTATGTATAAAGGAATTAATTTCCCATACAACTAATATTAATACAATTCTGTAAATCAACTACACTCCTATATAAATTAAAACCTGAATTTTTTTTTTTAATGCTTACATGTAGAGACCCATGGAGTTCTTTAGACTCGCAGGATTTCAGATAAGATGCTGGAGAAGGCAGACTGGATGCAGGAATTTAGACATTATTTGAGGTTTCATTTTCCTGAGCTTTGGTGTCTTTTGCTTCTAGTGTCACCTTTGATTTGTCTTTGGAGGATGTAATACAAGGGCTTGGAGACACCAGCTGGGTGTTATTTGAAGGACGAGAGGGAGGCGCTAGTGGGAGAGTGAAATATCCCAGCCCCATAGCGTTGGGTTGGCACACAATTACAGCACAACTTATATCCCAAGTTCCCTGTGAAAGCAGGCTGTAGCTTCCTTCTCCATGACTTGTATGATATCAGACCCAGACTGGTTCCATCCTTTTTCATGTCGTGCTTCCCTTGAGACCTCACTGGGTTCTCTGGGAGAATTTTTTTTTTTTTTTGGCAGCACTAGATCTTACTGTGGGCAGGAATCCCTCAGAAGAAATGGAGTAGCCATCATGGTCAACAAAAGAGTCTGAAATGCAGTACTTAGATGCAACCTCAAAAACGACAGAATGATCTCTGTTCGTTTCCAAGGCAAACCATTCAATATCAGAGTTATCCAAGTCTATGCCCCAATCAGTAATGCTGAAGAAGCTGAAGTTGAACGGTTCTATGAAGACCTACAAGACCTTGTAGAACTAACACCCAAAAAAGATGTCCTTTTCATTATAGGGGACTGGAATGCAAAAGTAGGAAGTCAAAAACACCTGGAGTAACAGGCAAATTTGGCCTTGGAATGCAGAATGAAGCAGGGCAAAGACTAATAGAGTTCTGCCAAAAAAAATGCACTGATCATAGCAAACACCCTCTTCCAACAACACAAGAGAAGACTCTACGCATGGACATCACCAGATGGTCAACACTGAAATCAGATTAATTATTTTCTTTGCAGCCAAAGATGGAGAAGCTCTATACAGTCAACAAAAGCAAGACAAGGAGTTGACTGTGGCTCAGATCATGAACTCTTCATTACCAAATTCAGACTGAAATTGAAGAAAGTATGGAAAACCGCTAGATATTCAGGTATGACCTAAATCAAATCCCTTATGATTATATAGTGGAAGTAAGAAATAGATCTAAGGGACTAGATCTGAGAGATAGAGTGCCTGATGAACTATGGAATGAGGTTCGTGATATTGTACAGGAGACAGGGATCAAGACCATCCCCATGGAAAAGAAATGCAAAAAAGCAAACTGGCTGTCTGGGGAGGCCTTACAAATAGCTGTGAAAAGAAGAGAGGCAAAAAGCAAAGGAAAAAGGGAAGATATAAGCATCTGAATGCAGAGGTCCAGAGAATAGCAAGAAGAGATAAGAAAGCCTTCCTCAGTGATCAATGCAAAAAAAAAAAAAAAATAGAGGAAAAGAACAGAATGGGAAAGACTAGAGATCTGTTCAAGAAAATTAGAGATGTCAAGGGAACATTTCATGCAAAGATGGGCTGGATAAAGGACAGAAATGGTATGGATCTAACAGAAGCAGAAGATATTAAGAAGCGGTCGCAAGAATACACAGAAGAACTGTACAAAAAAGATCATCACAACCTGGATAATCACGATGGTGTGATCACTCATCTAGAACCAAACATCTTGGAATGTGAAGTAAAGTGGGCCTTAGAAAGCATCACTATGAACAAAGCTAGTGGAGGTGATGGAATTCCAGATGAACTATTTCAAATCCTGAAAGATGATGCTGTGAAAGTGCTGCATTCAATATGACAGCAAATTTGGAAAACTCAGCAGTGGTCACAGGACTGGAAAATGTCAGTTTTGATTCCAATCCCAAAGAAAGGCAATGCCAAAGAATGCTCAAACTACTGCACAATTGACTCATCTCACATGCTAGTAAAGTAATGCTCAAAATTCTCCAAGCCAAGCTTCAGTAATATGTGAACCGTGAACTTCCTGATGTTCAAGCTGGTTTTAGAAAAGGCAGAGGAACCAGATTGGATCATGGAAAAAGAGAGTTCCAGAAAAACATCTATTTCTGCTTTATTGACTATGCCAAAGCCTTTGACTGTGTGGATCACAATAAGCTGTAGAAAATTCTGAAAGAGATGGGAATACCAGACCACCTGACCTGCCTCTTGAAAAAGCTGTATGCAGGGCAAGAAGTAACGGTTAGAACTGGACATGGAACAACAGACTGGTTCCAAATAGGAAAAGGAGTACGTCAAGGCTGTATATTGTCACCCTGCTTACTTAACTTCTATGCAGAGTACATCATGAGAAACGCTGGACTGGAAGAAACACAAGCTGGAATCAAGATTTCTGGGAGAAATATCAATAACCTCAGATATGCAGATGACACCACTCTTATGGCAGAAAGTGAAGAGGAACTAAAAAGCCTCTTGATGAAAGTGAAGGTGGAGAGTGAAAAAGTTGGCTTAAAGCTCAACATTCAGGAAACAAAGATCATGGCCTCCGGTCCCATCACTTCATGGGAAATAGATGGGGAAACAGTGCCAGACTTTATTTCTGGGGGCTCCAAAATCACTGCAGATGGTGGCTGCAGCCATGAAATTAAAAGACACTTACTCCTTGGAAGAAAGGTTATGACCAACCTCGATAGCATATTCAAAAGCAGAGACATTACTTTGCCAACTAAGGTCCGTCTAGTCAAGGCTATGGTTTTTCCTGTGGTCATGTATGGATGTGAGAGTTGGACTGTGAAGAAGTCTGAGTGCTGAAGAATTGATGCTTTGAACTGTGGTGTTGAAGAAGACTCTTGAGAGTCCCTTGGACTGCAAGGAGATCCAACCAGTCCATTCTGAAGGAGATCAGCCCTGGGATTTCTTTGGAAGAAATGATGCTAAAGCTGAAACTCCAGTATTTTGGCCACCTCATGTGAAGATTTGACTCATTGGAAAAGACTCTGATGCTGGGAGGGATTGGGGGCAGGAGGAGAAGGGGACGACATAGGATGAGATGGCTGGATGGCATCACTGTCTCAATGAACATGAATCTGAGTGAACTCTGGGAGTTGGTGATGGACAGGGAGGCCTGGCATGCTGCGATTCATGGGGTCGCAAAGAGTCGGACACGACTGAGCGACTGAACTGAACTGAGGTCTTCATGCGGAGAAGGCAATGACACCAATCCAGTACTCTTGCCTGGAAAATCCCAGGAACAGAGGATCCTGGAAGGCTGCAGTCCATAGGATTGCTGAGGGTCAGACAGGACTGAGAGATTTCACTTTCAATTTTCACTTTCATTCGTTGGAGAAGGAAATGGCATCCCACTCCATTGTTCTTGCCTGGAGAATCCCAGGGATGCAGGAGCCTGGTGGGCTCCTGCCTATGGGATCGCACAAAGTCGGACACAACTGAAGTGACTTAGCTGCAGGTCTTCATTGCTGCTCAGGACTTCTCTATTTTCAGTGAGCAGGGACTACTCTGTAATTTTGGTGCACTGGCTTTTCAATCCTATGCTTCTCTTGATGTAGATCACAGGCTCTAGGGCACTCAGGCTCCATAGCTGTGGTCCACCAGCTTAGTTTTCCTGGGGCATTTGCAATCATCCCAAACCAGGTCTCAAACGTATATCTTAAGCACTGGATCAGAAGGGAAAACACTCTGGAAGGAATTTGAAATAAATCATTTCACATGAAACTTGACACCATGGCCTGTTTATGAGGAGGCTGATAGAGGACTGTTCCTGCTTCAAGTAACCCAAGATCAGGACTGATTGAGGTTCCCCTCCCAAGGGTTACTATGGGATCTTGAAGCACTCCTGACATGTGGCTTTGTTCTTGCTTCAGTTTCTGAATCCCACACTAGAGCACAGCTTCCAGAGGGCAGGGCTGTCACTTGACTCACTTGTAAGTATACGTAAGTAGATATTGTCTCATTCAGACCCTAATGTCAAGACAAGGCTAATACAAAGTTCAGTTATTTTATTATGAGTGTTAGGTTATAATTTCAACGACTGTAATCAAAACCTTAGTAACATTGTCTTAAATACAATACAATTTCAATTCTCTGTCATATAATGTTACTGCAGGTCTCTCCACAGAGATGAGGGCCCACTTTTTTCTTGTTACATCTTCCACCTGTGCTACTTACCTCTGGTCTAACGTGGCTGCTCCAGCTCCTGTCATTATATCTGCATTGCAGCTAGTGGGACAGAAAATAATACTTCCATTTGGAATTGACATCACCTCTACTCAAATTCCACTGGCCGAAGTATCTTCCATGGTCATGGCAAACCTGGGGGTGGTGGGCACACAGAAGCACAGTGGAATGTGATCCTACTTCAGAACATTCACGATGAGTAACAAGGGCCACCACCCTTCATTCATATCCCTGTATTCATTCTTCTTCAGTTCTCCCCACACAGCTCTCGGTCTGTTTTGGCCTGCAGATATGGATATGGATGAGCTTATAAGAGAGGATATGGCCCAGGCTGAACAAATATGGAAAAAACAAGAATGGAAAGAAGATAAGAAAGTATAAAAATTCAAAATCTAAAGGAAAGCATGCTTATAATCATATTTTGCATTTATACAATTTAGGTATAATGGTTTTTTATTTTTATTTTTATTTTTATAAAATAAAAATTAGAGAAATGTAAAATATAAATATATTCACTAAACCCGACAAAATAATAAGGCTATACCATATTAAACACATAGCAGTATCAGGATTAAGTTTGGTTGCACATTTTGTAAAACTAAAACAGCTATAACTTTAGCAAGATAAACTTGATTTTTCTGTCCTACTGAAACAAAGCTAGAGGTGGGCCAGCCAGAGCTTGGGTGCTATCCATCTCCAAGGTTACATGATTGTCCAATACAACTGTAGGAGTCCAGCCATCACAACTAAAATCCAGGCAACAGTTAGGAAGTAGGTGGGGAAGGGAAGAGTCTCATCTCTTCGCTGAATCAGCTCCTTGAAAGCAGTCTTCCAAGCAATGCCTCTTACAGATCTGCTTGCATCTCTAAGTCACCAGTCATGTCTAAGAGCACGGGTGGGTAGGAAGTGCAGTCCTGTAGCTACTGGGCTCATGGCTATACAACAAACTATTTTCAGTTTTGAAATAGAACCAGAGAATACATCATTTTGTAGGTATCCTGCAGTGCCTGCCTTAAAGAACAAAACCAAAAAAAAAAAAATGGAATAGCCTGAATGGCTGGGCAAAGTGTGGGAGCCAGGGGAAAGGACAAGCAATGAGAAACAGCTAGATGGATCTGAACTGTGCTCCAGAAAATAGAGGCAGACTGGCCAGTAGAGATCTTCTAACGACTAAAGTGAGGATTACACATAACACACGACCCAACTTGGTTTGAAAACTGCTTTTCCAAATCAGGTCCCAAATATCTCTCAATTCTTCAGCTTCTAAATACCTTGTCTTTGTTACCTCACATTCTGACCTACCTGTCTCACCTTCCTTATTTCTGGTCACATCTAGTCCACAAGCATTACAAGATCCAGTATTGAGAACTTAGCAACACTTTCTAGAAGTGGGTAGAAACACAATGACTATTTTTACTTTACTATTTGTTTGTCCTGATCAAGGTCTTTTGAAAAGACTGAAATAGCTATAATTATGGAGATCTCACTTTTCCTCTAAAATCCCAACCAAGAATATGACTTCCTTGGACCTGGAGGGGATGCATTCACTTTTGGATCCACAGGTCTTAGCAGAACAGTAAGTCCCCTGTATTTGAACAAGTTACATTTCAGAAGGGTGTTCAAAAATCCCAATTTCTTCATAAATCCAGCAAAGTTTCTTAGGTAGCCAACTAAGACAATTGGCTATATATTACTGCAGTTTAATAGCTTTATGATACTTTTCACACTAATAATATGTAAAAAACAAACACAATAAAAGAAACATTTTTAATCTTGCAGTACCTGGAAAGGGTATGACAACCCACTCCAGTATTCTTGTCTGGAGAATCCGCATGGCAAGAAGAACCTGGCTGACTGCAGTTCACATGTTGAAAATTCAGACACAGCTGAGCAACAAAGCACACTTTTAAAAATAGAATAGTAGTACCATCTGCATTACCACTGCATTTATGCTTCCTTTCAGACAGCGTAGGCTTGAAATAAAAGTCCTGCACTATTGTGCTCCATACAGTTCTCTACAGTAAAGTACACAAATGCACACCAACTTGTCTTGGATGTGCCCATGACAATGTGTGTCAGATCTGTGAACTAACTGATATGATTGCACATACAAATGCACTTTTACATGTTTGAAAGTTTTCTACTTGAACACTTGTATGTAACAAACTTGCTACACAGGTTTTCAGTGAATGTATGTAGGAACAAGAGAGAAGAGTAAGGAGCTGCCTGTTCTTTCCCTTTTTACGTGTATTATGGCCAGTCTGAATAGGAATTTCATTGGGTGTAATTGAGGTCCGATGTACGGGAATACGGCTGCAAGTAACAGAGGATCAGAATCCCAGGAGGTAGGACAAGACCCGTGGTTGGTTGAAAAGAGCCAAGAGTGTGAAATAGGAGGAAACAAGTTTTCACTGGTTTATGTGAAAGACTCGGCAAATATCATTCGGATTTGTGTGTAGTGATTGAGCTGTGGTTTAGAGGAGCAGTCCCTGTTGCCCAGGATGAGCAAGAGAGGAGACTGAACAGTGAAAATCAAACATGAATGTCTAGTATTGTTGAGGTATGTCAAGTATGTCTAGTATTGAAGAGATGTAAGTCCTGTAACTTTATGTGCTCCCCCCTGAGAAGAATTAGAGTGTAAAAGAGGGAAGGTCCACACTATGCTAGCACCTTGTTCTTCTTCTGTACAGTGAACATTGATTTCTAATACCATTTCTTTATAAACAGAGCATGTACTTTGTATGATTGAATTCTTCTAATTTACTGTTCCATATAAACTTTTGGTGCTGTTCTGTGCCCCAGCACATGGGGTCTGGGGCCTGGCAGGCTCTGTTTCATCTGCACAGTGCAGTGTATGGGGATCTGCTGTCATCTGGGCCCTGGGTTATATCTTCAGTCTGGGTTCACATCTGAGGGGTTAACTCTAGTTGGGTTTAATTCGATCATCTTGCTCTTTATCTTCAGTTTGTCCCATGTTCTTTCTTCCCATGTCTCTTTTTATTCCTGACTTCTCTGTGACTGAGTACTTGTTATAATTCCCTTTTATATCTTTGTCACTTTATTAACTGTAACTGTTTCTTCAAGTAGTTTTAAGATCCATGGTATGTTCTCTAACTTGCTAATCTATCATTATTAATTATGACAATTATTAAATTATTTATTCATTTATGATTTCTTTGTCTGTACTGGGTCTTAGTGTGGCATGCAGGATCTTCCTTGTGGTAGGGACTCTCTATTGAGGATGGAAAGCTCAGTAGTTGCAGCATGTAAACTCTTTTGAGACATGTAGCCTTAGTTGTTCAGTGGCATGTGGGATCTTAGTTCTCTGGCAAAGGAACAAACCTTTGCCATTTGCAAATGCTTTGCATTGCAAAGCAGATCCTTAACCACTGGACCACCAAAGAAATCCCTATATTTACCTTTTAATACATATTACATGTTTATCATTTTGAGTACTGTTCATTCACCCTGTAGATACAGATTTTCACTTGGTTTTAAATTCCTTCTGACTTGAAACCTTTTAAAAAACATTTATTACATTGGTCTGTTGGTGGTGATGCAGTTTTGCGGTTGTTGTATGTGTGAGAAAGTATTTTATCTTGTTTTTGATATGTATTTTTCCTGGGTATAGAATTCAGAGTCAATTATGTTTCTCTCAGAATTTAAGATGTGGTTACAGTGTCCTCTGGCTAACATTGTTTCTTTTGCCTAATCTGCTGTCATCCCCATTTTTTGTTCTACTGTGTCTGCTTTTCCTTCTTGTTACCTTTCTTTGGTTGATTGTCTTAAACTATGCATTATGATATGCCTTTGTATAGTTGTCATATTTTTTGTCCTTGAATTAATTGAGTTTCTGTCTTAACGAGTTTAAAGCTTTCATCATTCCTGGAAATTTTTCAGCAAGTAATTCTGTAGTTCTTTGCTCTATTCTCCAGTCTTTCATTTCCTGTGGGATTCCCCATGCCAAGGTAAGAGAAACCCAAGTAAGATGGTAAGTGTTGTAAGAGGGCATCAGAAGGCAGACACACTGAAACCATACGCACAGACAACTAGTCAATCTAATCACACTAGGACCACAGCCTTGTCTAACTCAATGAAACCAAGCAATGCCTGCAGGGCAACCCAAGATGGGAGGGTCATGGTGGAGACACCTGACAGAATGTGGTCTTCTGGAGAAGGGAATGGCAAGCCACTTCAGTATTCTTGCCTTGAGAACCCCATTAACAGTAGGAAAAGGCAAAATGATAGGATACCAAAAAAGGAACTCCCCAGGTCATTAGGTGCCCAATATGCTACTGGAGATCAGTGGAGAAATAACTCCAGGGAGAACGAATGGATGGAGCCAAAGCAAAAACAATACCAAGTTGTGGATGTGACTGGTGATAGAAGCAAGATCCGATGCTGTAAAGAGCAATATTGCATAGGAAACTGGAATGTCAGGTCCATGAATCAAAGGCAAATTGGAAGTGGTCAAACAAGAGATGGCAAGGATGAATGTCAACATTCTAAGAATCAGCAAACTAAAATGGACTGGAATGGGTGACTTTAACTCAGATTACCATTGCATCTACTACTGCGGGCAGGAATCCCTCAGAAGAAATGGAGTAGCCATCATGGTCAACAAAAGAGTCTGAAATGCAGTACTTGGATGCAACCTCAAAAACGACAAAATGATCTCTGTTCATCTCCAAGGCAAACCATTCAATATCACAGTTATCCAAGTCTATGCCCCAACCAGTAACACTGAAGAAACTGAAGTTGAATGGTTTTAAGAAGACCTACAAGATCTTTTAGAACTAACACCCAAAAAAGATGTCCTTTTCATTATAGGGGACTGGAATGCAAAAGTAAGAAGTCAAGAAACACCTGGAGTAACAGGCAAATTTGGCCTTGGAATACAGAATGAAGCAGGGCAAAGACTAATAGAGTTCTGCCAAGAAAATGCACTGGTCATAGCAAACACCCTCTTCCAACAACACAAGAGAAGACTCTACACATGGACATCACCAGATGATCAACACTGAAATCAGATTGATTATATTCTTTGTAGCCAAAGATGGAGAAGATCTATACAGTCAACAAAAACAAGACCAGGAGCTGACTGTGGCTCAGATCATGAACTCCTTATTGCCACATTCAGACTTAAATTGAAGAAAGTAGGGAAAACCGCTAGACCATTCAGGTATGACCTAAATCAAATCCCTTATGATTATACTGTGGAAATGAGTAATAGATTTAAGGGTCTAGATCTGATAGATAGAGTGCCTGATGAACTATGGAATGAGGTTGGTGACATTGTACAGGAGACAGGGATCAAGACCATCCCCATGGAAAAGAAATGCAAAAAAGCAAAATGGCTGTCTGGGAGGCCTTACAAATAGCTGTGAAAAGAAGAGAGGTGAAAAGCAAAGGAGAAAAGCAAAGATATACGCATCTGAATGCAGAGTTCCTAAGAATAGCAAGAAGAGATAAGAAAGCCTTCTTCAGCAATCAATGCAAAGAAATAGAGGAAAACAACAGAATGGGAAAGACCAGAGATCTCTTCAAGAAAATTAGAGATACCAAGGGAACATTTCATGCAAAGATGGACTCGATAAAGGACAGAAATGGTATGGACCTAACAGAAGTAGAAGATATTAAGAAGAGGTGGCAAGAATACACGGAAGAACTGTACAAAAGAGATCTTCACGACCCAGATAATCATGATAATGTGATCACTAATCTAGAGCCAGACATCTTGGAATGTGAAGTCAAGTGGGCCTTAGAAAGCATCACTACGAACAAAGCTAGTGGAGGTGATGGAATTCCAGTTGAGCTGTTTCAAATCCTGAAAGATGATGCTGTGAAAGTGCTGCAATCAATAGGCCAGCAAGTTTGGAAAACTCAGCAGTGGCCACAGGATTGGAAAAGGTCAGTTTTGATTCCAATTCCAAAGAAAGGCAATGCCAAAGAATGCTCACACTACTGCACAATTGCACTCATCTCACATGCTAGTAAAGTAATGCTCAACATTCTCCAAGCAAGTCTTCAGCAATACGTGAACCGTGAACTCCCTGATGTTCAAGCTGGTTTTAGAAAAGGCAGAGGAACCAGAGATCAAATTGGCAACATCCACTGAATAATGGAAAAAGCAAGAGAGTTTTAGAAAAACATCTATTTCTGCTTTATCGACTATGCCAAAGCCTTTGACTGTGTGGATCACAAAAAACTGTGGACAATTCTGAAAGAGATGGGAATACCAGACCACCTAACCTGCCTCTTGAGTAAGCTCTATGCAGGTAAGGAAGCAACAGTTAGAACTGGACATGGAACAACAGACTGGTTCCAAATAGGAAAAGGAGTACGTCAAGGCTGTATATTGTCACCCTGCTTATTTAACTTCTATGCAGAGTACATCATGAGAAACACTGGGCTGGAAGAAACACAAGCTGGAATCAAGATTGCCGGGGGAAATATCAATCACCTCAGATATGCAGATGACACCACCCTTATGGCAGAAAGTGAAGAGGAGCTAAAAAGCCTCTTGATGAAAGTGAAAGAGGAGAGTGGAACAGTTTGCTTAAAGCTCAACATTCAGAACACTAAGATCATGGCCTCCGGTCCCATCACTTCATGGGAAATAGATGGAGAAACAGTAGAAACAGTGTCAGACTTTATTTTTGGGGGCTCCAAAATCAGTGCAGATGGTATTAACTGCAGCCATGAAATTAAAAGACGCTTACTTTTTGGAAGAAAAGTTATGACCAACCTAGATAGTATATCCAAAAGCAGAGACATTACGTTGCCCACTAAGGTCCGTCTAGTCAAGGCTATGGTTTTTCCTGTGGTTATGTATGGATGTGAGAGTTGGACTGTGAAGAAGGCTGAGCGCCAAAGAATTGATGCGTTTGAACTGTGGTGTTGGAGAAGACTCTTGAGAGTCCCTTGGACTGCAAGGAGATCCAACCAGTCCATTCTGAAGGAGATCAACCCTGGGATTACTTTGGAAGGAATGATGCTAAAGCTGAAGCTCCAGTACTTTGGCCACCTCATGTGAAGATTTGACTCATTGGAAAAGACTCTGATGCTGGGAGAGATTGGAGGCAGGAGGAGAAGGGGACGACCCAGGATGAGATGGCTTGATAGCATCACAGACTCGATGGACCTGAGTCTGAGTGAACTCCAGGAGATGGTGATGAACAGGGAGACCTGGCGTGGTGCAATTCATGGGGTCGCAAAGAGTCGGACATGACTGAGCGACTGAACTGAACTGAACTAGCACTCTTAAAGTTATTGCAAATCCTTCTGATGCAGTTAATTATTTTCTCACAGTCTTTGCATTCCTACTTTACATGTCTCTATTTAACATACTCAATATTCTTCAGCTTCATGCATAAAAGGATTATTGATGATCACTCACCTAGAGCCAGACATCCTGGAATGTAGAGTCAAGTAGACCTTAGAAAGCATCACTATGCACAAAGCTAGTGGAGGTGATGGAATTCCAGTTGAGCTATTTCAAATCCTGAAAGATGATGCTATGAAAGTGCTGCACTCAATATGCCAGAAAATCTGGAAAACTCAGCAGTGGCCACAGGACTCGAAAAGGTCAGTTTTCATTCCAATCTCAAAGAAAGGCAATGCCAAAGAATGCTCATACTACCACACAGTTGCACTCATCTCACACACTAGTAAAGTAATGGTCAAGATTCTCCCAGCCAGGCTTCAGCAATATGTGTACCATGAGATTCCAGATGTTCAAGCTGGTTTTAGAAAAGGCAGAGGAACCAGAGATCAAATTGCCATCATCCACTGGATCTTGGCCAGAGAGTTCCAGAAAAGGAAGAGAGTTCCAAAAAAAAACATCTATTTCTGCTTTATTGACTATGCCAAAGCCTTTGACTGTGTGGATCACAATAAACTGTGGACAATTCTGAAAGAGATGGGAATAGCAGACCACCTGACCTGCCTCTTGTGAAAGCTATATGCAGGTCAGGAAGCAACAGTTAGAACTGGATATGGAACTGGTTCCAAATAGGAAAAAGAATATGTCAAGGCTCTATATTGTCACCCTGCCTATTTAACTTATATGCAGAGTACACCACAAGTAATGCTGGGCTGGAAGAAGCACAATTGGAATCAAGATTGCTGGAAGAAATATCAATAACCTCAGATATGCAGATGACACCACCCTTATGGCAGAAAGGGAAGAGAAACTTAAAAGTCTCTTGATGAAAGTGAAAGTGGAGAGTGAAAAAGTTGGCTTAAATCTCAACATTCAGAAAAAGAAGATCATGGCATCCGGTCCCATCACTTCATGGGAAATAGATGGGGAAACAGTGGAAACAGTGTCAGACTTTATTTTGGGGGGCTCCAAAATCACTGCAGATGGTGACTGCAGCCATGAAATTAAAAGACGCTTACTCCTTGGAAGAAAAGTTATGACAAACCTAGACAGCATATTCAAAAGCAGAGACATTACTTTGCCAACAAAAGTCCGTCTAGTCAAGGCTGTGGTTTTTCCAGTGGTCATGTATGGATGTGAGAGTTGTACTGTGAAGAAGGCTGAGCACTGAAGATTGATGCTTTTGATCTGTGACATTGGAGAAGACTCTTGAGAGTCCCTTGGAACACAAGGAGATCCAACCAGTCCATTCTAAAGGAGATCAACCCTGGGTGTTCTTTGAAAGGAGTGATGCTGAGGCTGAAACTCCAGTATTTGGCCACCTCATGTGAAGAGTTGACTCACTGGAAAGGACTCTGATGCTGGGAGGAATTGGGGGCAGGAGGCAAAGGGGACGACAGAGGATGAGATGGCTTGATGGCATCACCGACAAGATGGATGTGAGTTTGAGTGAACTCCAGGAGTTGGTGATGGACATTGAGGCCTGGCGTGCGGTGATTCATGGGGTCACTGAGAATCAGAAATGACTGAGTGACTGAACTGAACTGAATGCATATATATGGAATTTAGAAAGATGATAATAACACTGTATGAGAGACGGCAAAAGAGACACAGATGTATAGTCTTCTGGACTCTGGGAGAGGGCGAGGGTGGGATGAAATGGGAGGATGGCATTGAAACATGTATATTATTATATATGAAACAAATCGCCAGTCCAGGTTCAATGCATGATACAGGATGCTCAGAGCTGGTGCACTGGGATGACCCAGAAGGATGGTATGGGGATTAAGGTGGGGGGGGGGGGGTACAGGATGAGGAACACGTGTACACGCATGGTGGATCATGTCACTGTATGTCAAAACCCATACAATATTGTAAAGTAATTAGCCTCCAATTAAAGTAAATAAATTTATATTTTTAAAAATGAGTAATTTCCATGCTGGTGGGTGGGGACACAATTAGACTTGGTGCAATTTGGGACTCAAGGATTGTTCCCTATAATTCAGACCAGTACTATCTACCCTGCTGAACCCTGGAAGGATATCACCTGTACCTTCCCACAGTTCTCTGTATGTAGATCTTTCCTGGGAATTCTAATGATGCTGCTAAGTCATGTCAGTCGTGTCCAACTCTGTGCGACCACCAGGCTCCCGTCCCTGGGATTCTCCAGGCAAGCATACTGGAGCGGGTTGCCATTTCCTTCTCCAGTGCATGGAAGTGAAAAGTGAAAGTGAAGTTGCTCAGTCCTGTCCAACTCTTCGCGACCCTATGGACTGCAGCCTACCAGGCTCCTCTATCCATGGGATTTCCCAGGCAAGAGTACTGGAGTGGGTTGCCATTGCCTTCTCCGAATTCTAACTATATAGTCATAAATCTCTCTTCTTGGGGAGACTGTTTGCCTCTGCCTAGGTACACCTTCCATGTATGTGTTAGAAACTGTTTCCTAGAGTTGGGGCAATTGTAGAACTCTCCTTGCTTACTCCCGCCTCAGGAATCCATTCTCTGCTGCCAGATGTTTCATGTAAAACAATGCTTTTTCATTTGTCTTTTCTACTTTGGAGTTATATGAAACAGGAGTATAAATGTGTCCTTTACTCCTTTATGTCAACTAAAATGGAGGTCCCCCTGCAACCAAAACTCACTGAATGCCTTGTGAATGCTAGGCAATGACTTCTGTGCATGGGTGCAAACTTGACTGGGGATATGTGTTGGGGCCTTAGGGACCCCCAGTCTTGCTGGAGAAACATGCCAATTACAAATAGTATTTGCTATGTGGTATGTTCAGTTCAGTTCAGTCGCTCAGTCATGTCCAAATCTGCAACCCCATGGACTGCAGCACGCCAGGGCTCGCTGGTCTTCACCAACTCCTGGAGCTTGGGCAAACTCATGTCCATTGAGTTGGTGATTCCATCCAACCATCTCATTCTCTATCAACATCTTCTCCTGCCTTCAATCTTTCCCAGTAACAAGGTTATTTCTAATGAGTCAGTTCTTCACATCAGTTGGCAAAATATTGGAGGTTCAATTTCAGCATCGGTCCTTCCAATGAATATTCAGGATTGATTTCCTTTAGGATGACTTGGTGAATCTCCTTACAGTCCAAGGGACTGTCAAGAGTCTCGTCCAACACCACAGTTCAAAACCATCAATTCTTCATCGCTCACCATTCTTTATGTGCAACTGTCACATCCATACATGACAACTGGAAAAATCATAGCTTTGATTATACTGAACTTTTTCAGCAAAGTAATCTCTCTACTTTTAAAAAAATTGTATAGGTTTGCCTAGTTTTTCTTCAAAAGAGCAAGCATATTTTAATTTCATGGCTGCAGTCATCATCTGCAGTGATTTTGGAGCCCCCAAAAATAAAGTCTCTCAAAGTTTCCATTGTTTCCCCATCTATTTGCAATGAAGTAATGGAACCAAATGCCATGATCTTCATTGTCTGAATGTGAAGTTTAAACCAGATGTTTCACTCTCCTATTTCACTTTTATCAATATGCTCTTTAGTTCCTCTTAAACTTCTGTCATGAGGGTGGTGTCTTCTGCATATCTGAAGCTATTGATATTTCTCCCAGAAATCTTGATTCCAGCTTGTGCTTCATCCAGTTGGGCATTTCACATGATGTACTCTGCATATAAGTTAAATAAGCAAGGTGACAATACACAGCCTTT
Source organism: Ovis aries (assembly GCF_016772045.2). NCBI lineage: Eukaryota > Metazoa > Chordata > Mammalia > Artiodactyla > Bovidae > Ovis > Ovis aries. The sequence goes on from NC_056074.1 coordinate 35,953,181, forward strand.
ATGTACTCCTTTCCCGATTTGGAACCAGTCTGCTGTTCCATGTTCAGTTCTAACTGTTGCTTCTTGACCTGAATACAGATTTCTCAGAAGGCAAGTAAGATCATCTGGTATTCTCATCTGTAAGTTTTCCACAGTTTGTTGTGATCCACACAGTCAAAGACTTTTGCATGGTCAATAAAGCAAAGTAGGTGTTTTTCTAGAAATCTCCTGCTTTTTCTATGATCCAACGAATGTTGACAATTTGATCTCTGGTTCCTCTCCCTTTTATAAATCCAGCTTGAACATATGGAATTTCACAGTTCATGTACCGTTGAAGACTTGCTTGGAGAAATTACTTTGGTAGCATTTGAGATGAGTGTAACTGTGTGGTAGTTGAACATTCTTTGAAATCACCTTTTTGGGCGATTGCAGGGAAAACGACCTTTCCTGTCCTGTGGCCACTGCTGAGTTTTCCACATTTGCTGGCATATTGAGTGCAGCACTTTAACAGCAGCATCTTTTAGGATCTGATAGCTGTACTGCAATGCCATCATCTCCACTATCTTTGCTTGTAGTGAAACTTCTGAAGACCCATTTGACTTCGCATTTCAGAATTGTCTAGCTCTAGGTGAGTGATCACACCATCAGTGTTATCTGGGTCATCAATATCTTTTTTGTGCAGTTCTTCTATATATTCTTTCACCCTCTTCTTAAAATATTCTGCTTCTGTTAGGTCCATCCCATCTCTCTCTTTTATTGTGTCCATCTTCCTGAAACATTCCCTCCCTATCTCTAATTTTCTTGAAGACATCTCTGCTCTTTACCATTCTAAAGTTTTCCTCTATTTCTTTGCACTGATCACTTAGGAAGGTTTGCTTTTTGTTTTTTGTTTTTTTAATCTCTTCTTGCTATTCTTTGGAACTCTGCATTCAGATGGGTATGTCTTTCTTTTCTCCTTTGCCTTTTGCTTCTCTTCTTTTCTAAGTTATTTGTAAGGCCTCCTCAGGCAACCATTTTGCCTTTTTGCATTTCATTTTCTTTGGGATGTTCTTGATGTAGTTTATACAGATTGAAAAATGAAGATCATGGCATCCAGTTCGATCACTTCATGGCAGATACCTGGACAAATAATGAAAACAGTTACAGACTTTATTTCCCTGGGCTCCAAAATCACTGTAGATAGTGACCAGAGTTGTGAGAAAAAAAGACGCTAGCTCCTTGGAAGAAAAGCTATGAAAAACCTGACAGCATACTAAAAAGCAGAGACATTACTTTACCTGCAAAGGTCTGTATATTCAAAGCTATGCTTTTACCAGAAATCATGAGTGGATGTGAGAGTTAGACCATAAAGAAAGCTGAGTACCAAAGAATTGATGCTTTTAAACTGTGGTGTTGGACAAGACTCTTGAGAGTCCCTTGGACAGCAAGGAGATTCAACCAGTCCATGTTAAAGGAAATAAGTCCTGAATATTCATTGGAAGGACCGATGCTGAAGTTGAACCTCCAATACTTTGGCCACCTGATGGGAAGAACTTACTCATTAGGAAAGACCCTGATGCAGGGAAAGATTAAAGGCAGAAGGCAAAGGGGAAGACAGAAGATGAAATTGTTGGGTGGCTTCACCGACCTGATGAACCCTAGTTTGAGCAATTTCCAGGAGTTGGTGATGGACAGGGGAACCTTGCATGCTGCACCCCGTGATATAACAAAGAGTTGGACATGACTGAGAGACTGAACTGAACTGAGGTACAGAGGACATGAGGGAGCAGGCAGAAGTCTTTGGGGTCCAGTCAAGCCTGTGGCCCTGGTAGGAGTGGTGAAAGATTTAGGTGGAAGGGGAGGCTTCCTGTCATCTGGTACAGGTCCTTGAATCCAAGGCAAGGAGCACAAGATTTGAATGTGTTACCAAATATTGTTTCCTAAAAAAACAAAAAGCTGTTTTCTGCAGGAGTGGGAACTTTGACTGAGTCTGTTCTCTAGATTTTACTGAGGGATATGGAAGGGATATGGAGAGGGCTGAGTCTGCAAAAATTAGGTGACCAACTGCTGGAGGGTCAGGCTTATGGTAGACATTCTGCACTAGATGGAAAAAATATCCAGAGAAAAACATGTCCCTTCTAGAGTGTATATGTCAATGTATTACATTGTTTCAGCAGATCATCTCAATGCTATTTTGGGGCAAACAAGAAATGCATGATGGGTGGTTTGCTTTTGTCAATTCCTGTGGGTAGTTAGATGACTAAATGCTTGGTTACTTATTTGCATGGTTGGAATTATGCTTGGGAAAAAAAACTAGATGAGGTCCACACATATTTCGACATTAAATAACAAGTATAGGAAGATTACTAAGGCAACTGTAGGTAATTTAACCATGAGGGGCCAAATGGGGAAAGATTCATTTAAGAGGCTGAGATTGGACTGTACAGGTTGCCATAGTTGTTGCTATGACAGCTACTTGTTGCTACACTGGAGATGTGGGGCACTGACAAGAGAGCAAGAGCCTTTACAACTTTCCTTGCAGTGTGATTTCAGGGGAATAGTTGACAAGGAAAGGCTGACTGGTAAGGCTGAGGAAGGGAGTAATCTGAGCAAGTAATCATTAGCTCTTGTGTAAGCCCAGAAAACAGAAGTATCGGCTCAGTCAGAGTTCTGGGTCAGGGTTCAGAAATAGATGTCATTTGGCTTGAATCAATATTTAGCCTTGGGGATGGCAGCCATAACCCCTAAGGAGATTTCCTTCTTCAAGGTGGCAGAATAATTCATATTTATTCCAGACTCAGAAACCCAGAAAGCCCTCTCAGGGCCACTTGTTCTTAGCAGGCACTCATGCAATCTAGAAGGTGGAATTATCATTATGGTGCCCATTTTCCAGATGAGAAAACTGGGGTTGAGAGACTTGATCAAGCTCACACCGCTAAGCATATGAAAAGCCAAGCACAAACTCAGGGTAATAGTCCTCAAATTGTGTGTTTTTGCTCCACACCCTCTGGGAGTGGTAGGTGGTGGTCTGAAAGCAATGCTTAGACAGAACCAAACAATATTCACGTTTAAATTGAAGAAAGTAAGGAAAACCACTAGAACATTCAGCTATGACCTAAATCAAATCCCTTATGATTATATAATGGAGATGAAAAATAGATTCAAGGGATTAGGTCTGTTAGCCTGAAGAACTATGGATGGAGGCTTGTAACATTGTATGGGAGGTGAACGTCAAAACCATCCTCAAGAAAAACAAAAGTGAGAAGGCAAAGTGGTTGCCTGAGGAGGGCTTTAAAATACCTGAGAAAATAAGAGAAGTGAAAGGCAAAGGAGAAAGGGAAAGATATACCCAATGGAATGCAGACTTCCAGAGAGGAGCAAGGAGAGAGAAGAAAGTCTTCATTAAGTGAATAGTGCAAGAATTAGAGGAAAACAATAGAATTGTAAAAGTATAGATCTCTTCAAGAAAAGCGGAGATACCAGAGGAACACTTCATGCAAAGATGGGTGCAATAAAGGACATAAAAATCAAAGACTTAACAGAAGCAGATGAGATTAAGAAGTGGTGGAGAGAAAGCACAGAAGAACTATACAAAAATGCTCATAATGACCAGGATAGGGATGATGCTGGGGTCACAAACATAAGGCCAGATATACTGGATATGAAGTCAAGTGGTCTTTAGGAAGCATCACCACAACTAAAGCTAGGGAAGGTGATGAAATTCCAGCTGAGCTGTTTAAAATCCCTAAAGAATGAGGCTGTAAAAGTGCTGCATTCAATATGTCAGCAAATTTGGACAACTCATCAGTGGCCACAGTGCTGGAAAAAGTCAGTTTTCCTTCCAATCCAAAAGAAAGGCAATTCCAAAGAATGTTCAACCTATCATGCCTATCGTGCTCATCCCACTTGCTAGCAAGGTAATGCTCAATATCTTTCAAGCTAAGTTTCAACATTACATGAACTGAGAACTTCCAGCTATACAAACTGATTTGAGGAAACAGAGATCAAATTGCCAACATACATTGGATAATAGAGAAAGCAAGGGAATCCCAGAAAAATATTTCCATCTGCTTCACTGACTATGCTAAAGCCTTCCACTATGTGGACCACAACAAACTGTGGAACATTCTTAAGGAAATGGGAATACCAGATCACCTTACCTTTCTCCTAACAAGTCTGTATATAGGTCAAAAAGCAGCAGTTAGAATAAGACATGGTCAACTGAAAGATTTAAAATTGGGAAAAGAGAATGACAAGGTATACATTGACATTCTGGTTTTATAACTTATCTGTAGGATACATCATTCAGTATGCTGGTCTGGATAAATCCCAAGCTGGAATCAAGATTGCTGGGAGCAGTATCAACATCCACAGACATAAAGATGACACCACCTTAATAGCAGAAAGCAAAGAAGAACTAAAGAGCCTCTCAATGAGGAGAGGAGATGAAAAAACTAGCTTAAACTCAACATTCAAAAAAGTATTCACAAAAAGATACTCAACATTAATGGCTTACAGTCCACCACTTCAAGGCAAATAGATGAGGGAAACATGGAAATAGTGGCTGATTTTATTTTCTTGGGCCCAAAATCACTATGGACCTTGACTGCAGCCACAAAATTAAAAGACACTTGCTTCTTGGAAGGAAGAAAGGCTATGAAAAACCTGCACAGGGTATTAAAAAGCAGAGACTCACTTTGCTACAGAGGGCTGTATTACCAAAACTATGGTTTTTCCAGTAATCAGGTACAGATGTGATATCTGGACCATAAGAAATGGTGAATGCCAAAGAATTGAGCTTTTGAACTGCGGTGTTTGAGAAGATACTTGAGAGTCCCTCACGCAACAAGGAAATCAAACCAGTCAATCTGAAAGGAAATCAACCTCTGACCCCTGCTGTCTCAGCTGAGGCATCAACTGAGGGCCTCTAGGTGGAAAGAATGAATGCTTCCACTGAAAGAGTGCCTAACCATGGCAGCTCCAAGCAAACAGTTTGTAGCCCCACCCATGGAGAAGATCAGAAAGGCTGAAGGCTCTGTGTACCCTGAGTCTCCCGATACATGCATTGCATTCTCCCCAGCAGCGCTGGAGGCCAAGGAAGGGGCATTCTAGGCCCTGGAGGAGGGGGATGGCTCAGGGATCCACTGGGGCCACCACTTACCAAGTAGGACTATAAAGGACAGAGCAAGCATATGTGGCAGAGAGCTGGTGACTGGGTGTGGGACAAAAGGGAACCAACTCTCCATGAAGTACCTCACCCAAACTCCCCTGGAGGTGAAGGCCAGTGATAAGTTCATCTGAGATGGGATGAAGAGAGTCTTTTTCATTACCCCTTATCATTCCTCTGAATGAGGAGGTAGTGGAGTTGGTGGGTCATCACAAACTCTTCCATGGCCTAGACTATCTCCCAGTCGCTTTCTTTGGAGCTGCCTCTCCCCAGCTTCAGTCATGTAGTTCTGGAGGAAATTGACAATCATGTGTGCTTCTGGGTCAGGGCCACAAGACCATGTAAAGCCAATCATAGGACCCCATGGCCCTGCCAGAATGGCTGATCTAGGACTGTACTTGTGATCTGTGTTGGGTCATTCAGAGAACACCCTTGAACTCTAATGTCTTCAATCTTTTCTTTCCTTATTGGAGATGCCTTCAGGATTTAAAACCCTAGGGCAGGTAGCCTGGACCCCCTCACTAGGTGTAGAAGCCCTAAGGAAGAAAGTTGTCAGGCTCAGATAATCAAAGAAGAGGGAATGAAACAGTGAGGGTGTGAAATAGAGAACTGATGCCTTCTGATTTCTTGGGTCCAGTCACAGAGATCTTTGTATTTGCTCTGAGTCTTGTGTCCTGGATTCCCAGAATCATTTCAATGAGTCTCCCCTTTCCTTGAAGCCAGGTGGAGGTGGGCTCCTCTCAACTGTGATTCAGACTTTGTTTTAGATCCTTCCCAGTCATTGTACACCTACCAGACACAAACAGAGGCACCTGTTTGTTTCAGCACCATTATGAGTGAAACCCTTTATTCTTTAATGAGAATAGGGTGTTCAGAACAACAAATACAGTTCACAAGCATCCTGGGCAGGAGTACCCTAAGTATGATTTAGTGTTTGCTTAGAGCAGCCTTACTGATTCCTGAACCACTCCAGGCATTTATACTGCCTGTGCCAGGCCAATCCTGTCATTTCCTCAATCAAAGACTGAGAAATACAGCCTCAGGAAGAAGTCATCCAGGATCCAGTTCTCTCTAGATGTCCTCACTGTGTTCTCTTTAAAGGTGGTATAGCAGTGGCCTCTAGAATCTTGGGGGAGTCAGAGACACACACCAGTCAGCCTGAGCCCTTACGTGCGACTCCCACAAATATCCAGACCCAGCACATCTCTTGGTTTTGTTTCCCTCTTTTTGGTAAGTATCAAGGGATTTTCTCATTAGCAGGGGATATGAGAGTTCATCCACAACTGAAAAGGGCCAATACATGAGGTTGCCATGAGGAAAGGTATGGGGGAGTGAAGGACTGAGAGTTGGGGATACAGAGGAATGGTAAAGAACAAAGTCCTACTGAAGAGCATAAGGAAATATATTAAATAACCAGTCATAAACCACACAAAAAAGAATAAGAAAAAGAATATATATTTCTGTGTGTGTATAACTGAGTCACATTGCTGTGCAGCAGAACTTAACGCTACACTGAAAATTAGCCACACTTCAATAAAAATTTTACAAAAGAAAAAGAGTGTCCATAGTTCTCCTCTCTCCCTGTTTATTTCTTTATGACTCCTGCTCCTTGTTTTCTCTGAAGAGAAGGCTGATTCTCCTTATGCATCCCCACAATCCATACTTTATTAAGAAACTTTATTTTGAATTGGAGTATAGCTGATTAACAATATTCTGAGATTCAGGTAGACAGTAAATGGACTCAACCATATGTATCCATGTAAACTGGTCCCAAAAATACCCTTCACATCCAGGTTGTCATGTAATTAAGCAGAGTTCCCCATGCTACACAGTAACTCATTGTTGGGAGTTAAGTTATCCATCTTAAATAGAGCAGTGCCCACAACACTTGAAGACTAACTTAGGAACTCTGGGAAGCTTCCTTCACCCTCTTGGGCCCCTCCAGGCTTGGTTGGGTAATGTACTCTGGTTCCCTATCCCCATTGGTCAGTCCATAGCCCTCATCACCCCGAGTAAGTCCCCAGTGCCCCAGTGCAGAGCACGTTGGGATACCATTTGCATGGAATCCAGTGCAGTTTTACCTAGAACCAAGCCACCCTCCATATGGCTCCATGAGTTTACAGTTTTCAGTTCAGTTCAGTTCAGTTCAGTCTCTCAGTCATGTCCGACTCTTTGCGACCCCATGAATCGCAGCATGCCAGACCTCCCTGTCCATCACCATGTCCCAGAGTTCACCCAGACTCACGTCCATCGAGTCCGTGATGCCATCCAGCCATCTCATCCTCTGTCTTCCCCTTCTCCTCCTGCTCCCAATCCCTCCCAGCATCAGAGTCTTTTCCAATGAGTCACTCTTCACATGAGGTGGCCAAAGTACTGGAGTTTCAGCTTTAGCATCATTCCTTCCAAAGAAATCCCAGGGCTGATCTCCTTCAGAATGGACTGGTTGGATCTCCTTGCAGTCCAAGGGACTCTCAAGAGTCTTCTCCAACACCACAGTTCAAACACATCAATTCTTCAGCACTCAGCCTTCTTCACAGTCCAACTCTCACATCCATACATGACCACAGGAAAACCATAGCCTTGACTAGGCGGACCTTAGTCGGCAAAGCGATGTCTCTGCTTTTGAATATATTATCTAGGTTGGTCACAACTTTTCCTCCAAGGAGTAAGTGTCTTTTAATTTCATGGCTGCAGTCACCATCTGCAGTGATTTTGGAGCCCCCCCAAAAACGTCTGACACTGTTTCTATTGATTCCCCATCTATTTCCCATGAAGTGATGGGACCAGATGCCATGATCTTCGTTTTCTGAATGTTGAGCTTTAAGCCAACTTTTTCACTCTCCTCTTTCACTTTCATCAAGAGGCTTTTTAGCTCCTCTTCCCTTTCTGCCATAAGGGTGGTGTCATCTGCATATCTGAGGTGATTGATATTTCTCCCGGAAATCTTGATTCCAGCTTGTGTTTCTTCCAGCCCAGCGTTTCTCATGATGTACTCTGCATAGAAGTTAAATAAGCAGGGTGACGGTATACAGCCTTGACATACTTCTTTTCCTATTTGGAACAAGTCTATTGTTCCATGTCCAGCTCTAACTGTTGCTTCCTGACCTGCATACAGATTTCTCAAGAGGTAGGTCAGGTGGTCTGGTATTCCCATCTCTTTCAGAATTGTCCACAGTTTATTGTGATCCACACAGTCAAAGGCTTTGGCATAGTCAATAAAGCAGAAATAGATGTTTTTCTAAAACTCTCTTGCTCTTTCCATTATCCAGTGGATGTTGGCAGTTTGATCTCTGATTCCTCTGCCTTTTCTAAAACCAGCTTGAACATCAGGGAGTTCATGTTCACGTATTGCTGAAGCCTGGCTTGGAGAATTTTGAGCATTACTTTACTAGCATGTGAGATGAGTGCAATTGTACAGTAGTGTGAGCATTCTTTGGCATTGCCTTTCTTTGGAATTAGAATCAAAACTGACTTTTCTAGTCCTGTGGCCACTGCTGAGTTTTCCAAACTTGCTGGCATATTGAGTGCAGCACTTTCACAGCATCATCTTTCAGGATTTGAAACAGCTCAACTGGAATTCCATCACCTCCACTAGCTTTGTTCGTAGTGATGCTTTCTAAAGCCCACTTGACTTTGCATTCCAAGATGGCTCTGGATTAGTGATCACATTATCATGATTATCTGGGTCGTGAAGATCTCTTTTGTACAGTTCTTCCGTGTATTCTTGCCACCTCTTCTTAATATCTTCTACTTCTGTTAGGTCCATACCATTTCTGTCCTTTATCGAGTCCATCTTTGCATGAAATGTTCCCTTGGTATCTCTAATTTTCTTGAAGAGATCTCTGGTCTTTCCCATTCTGTTGCTTTCCTCTATTTCTTTGCATTGATTGCTGAAGAAGGCTTTCTTATCTCTTCTTGCTATTCTTAGGAACTCTGCATTCAGATGCGTATATCTTTGCTTTTCTCCTTTGCTTTTCACCTCTCTTCTTTTCACAGCTATTTGTAAGGCCTCCCCAGACAGCCATTTTGCTTTTTTGCATTTCTTTTCCATGGGGATGGTCTTGATCCCTGTCTCCTGTACAATGTCACCAACCTCATTCCATAGTTCCATCAGGCACTCTATCTATCAGATCTAGACCCTTAAATCTATTACTCACTTCCACTGTATAATCATAAGGGATTTGATTTAGGTCATACCTGAATGGTCTAGCGGTTTTCCCTACTTTCTTCAATTTAAGTCTGAATGTGGCAATAAGGAGTTCATGATCTGAGCCACAGTCAGCTCCTGGTCTTGTTTTTGTTGACTGTATAGATCTTCTCCATCTTTGGCTGCAAAGAATATAATCAATCTGATTTCGGTGTTGACCATCTGGTGATGTCCATGTGTAGAGTCTTCTCTTGTGTTGTTGGAAGAGGGTGTTTGCTATGACCAGTGCATTTTCTTGGCAAAACTCTATTAGTCTTTGCCCTGCTTCATTCCGCATTCCAAGAATTCCTGAAATTCCCTCCCTTCCTCAAAGTCTTCTTTGAGCCCATCAGCCAGCTATGAACTCCCACTGGGAACTGACATGAAGCCTCCACCCTGTGCCAGGGCTGAGCAGTCACTGTGCACCCTTTATTCACATTAGCATCCAGCCTCCCCACAAAGGGATTGGGTAGCCTGGCTCACAAAGGGGTCACCCAGCCAGAGCTAGGGGAAGATGCATCTGAGAACTGGGGTGACCATATAACTTATCATCCAAACGAGGAAAACTGCGAGAAGGGAAGGGAGACTGTTAACCTCTATGGTGGGAGAGCACACTGGGAGTGTCCCCAGTCATTCTTCTTTTCACATGGCCTATTTCAATGACCGCTAGAGATGACTTTCATGTTCATGCATCTGAGGTTTCAGATTGAATTGAAGCTCTTTGAGGATTGAGGACCATAGTGTTCCCCTCTCCTTGTGACTCCCACCATTTCAGCATGGTGTGGCATGTCCGCATTTATTTCAGGATGATTAGTGTCCCAGACGGCCTTTTACTCCCAAGTGGTTCATCTTGTGGAAGGCTCTGGCCCAGCAACAAGGCTCAGCAGCATCTGCAATAGTGCGAGACGGCCTGCAGAGGGCGCCTCCATCCCAGCAGCAGCCCAGGGGTTCCTGCAAGTTCCTATTTGAGAACCACCCCTCAGCGTTCTCCCCTCGCCTTGAGGATGTAGGCCTGAGCTGGCACCTGGTATTTGATGCTGTTGATAGTGAAGATAATAGAGGGCAGGGTACTGACCGCAAGACATGAAACGTAGTGCTGTTAGAGAGAGAGGTTGGCCCTGGAGGTCCTTGTTGTGTGTGGAGACTGGGAGTGACCCTGGGACATGACCCTTCACCTCAGAACCCCGTGGCATGGTGCTGATGCACCTCTGGATGTTATTGACCAGTCTTCTTGGGCCAATGACCAGTGATGACCCGGTATCCACAAGGGCCTCGCAGCCACCAGAACAAACAATGATCTTTCTTTTCATGGAGATGCTGAGAGACAGTGTGACAAAGTGGGCATCAAGGTCACTCTGAGTCTCCCCAGAGCTGCCCCCCTTCCCGACTGTCTTCTAAACAGCCCTCCATCTTTTGCACTGACTCTTTTACTTTGCTCTTGACACGGCACCTTCCTTGACATCTTTGAATGCAGTATTTGAATACACCAGCAACTTTGGTATCTTGACACAAGCTGGTCTTCCTTCGTAGAAGAGTCCCCTACCCTTTGACTAGCAAATTTCTTCTCATCTTCCAGATTCCAGCTTAATTGTCAATGATTCGGGGAAGTCTTTCCCTCGGTGTTTATCAGTCTCCTGCCTTGGTCACTTTCTGTAGACCCTATCTCATGTCTGCTGCTGCTGCTGCTGCTGCTAAGTCGCTTCAGTCATGTCTGACTCTGTGCGACCCCATAGATGGCAGCCCATCAGGCTCCCCCATCCCTGGGATTCTCCAGGCAAGAACACTGGATTGGGTTGCCATTTCTTTCTCCAATGCATGAAAGTGAAGTCGTTCAGTCATGTCTGACTCTTTGCAACCCCATGGACTGCTCCTTCATCCATGGGATTTTCCAGGCAAGAGTGCCGGGAGCCACCACGGGAGATCCCACCCATGACAAGGTCATGTGGAAGAGAACTGTTAAGCTAGGCTTCAGAACTCAATGGGCTCCCTAGGCTTTCTCGAGCATCTGCCCCCAAAACCAGAATCTGTCTGTTTTACTATTTCATGACTTTTACCAACTCCTCTGACATTAATAAGGGTCTATTCCTGACCACCTTCCTCTGGAAAAAATTAACTTAGGGCTATAGCTAATAAGTCTTCTGGACATCAGAAAAATATTTCAAATCAAAACCCCTCTGTTAGCATTTTAGTTTGCTTGGCAGATATATCCAGACTCTTGCAGCTATGCATATGATTAGTTACATCCTCCCAACTGTGAGAGGCATGGAAAGCTTAAAACATAGAGCCTTTCAAAGAGTTAAAAGTTATTAGATTAGTGTTAATGTAGGATTTCATTATTTGGCCAATGCTTGTTGCTAAGTTCCCATATCTCTTATCCACTGTGCACCTGGGAGTGCATTAGTTAACATAGTTGGAAAGTAAAAGGAACAAGTGTAGCCTTGAAATTAACCATATCAGACTTTTGAGCTAATTGGTTCTTTCTTGTAACTTACTGCACCTTTACTCTGTGAGAAATGTAACTTGTTTAATACTTTCTGAGGCTGACATAGATTAGAAATATAAGAAAAAAACATTTCAAGGGAAAATAAGTTTTCTGGTTGAGAAGCCTTTATCAAAAGAGGGTCATAAAATGTTCACAGGCCTCCAAGGCCAGAAGATAATGTACACAATATTGTTTATGGGAAAGGTTTGCAGAAAAATCCTGGTTTCGATAAAGACAAAACAGATGTAATGTTTGGGCTGACTCTGTATGACTTTGCATCTTTCATTTTCCTCTATGTACAAGTAAAGGTATAAAAGACCCTTTTGAAAATAAAAACAATGGGCCTCTCTTGAAGAAGCTTGGTCACCCCGTGTTTTTCTTTTTTCTCTTTTTTCTCTCTTACTTTCTTTTTTCAGGCTGATCCCTTGGAGCATAGAGGCTCCCTGCGTTCACTTATCTGCCCAGGTTTCTAAGACCTGAACGGGAAGACGTTCTGCGTCTTCACTCCCTTGGGAGACCGGGAAGGCACCTGTGGCCTCCGTGAACAGGGCAAACTTCTTGTCTTGAAGTTTTATTGGCTTTCTATGTAAACCAAGGAATATCAGCCTCTGTCTCTCCTCTATTTTCTTATCTACAATATTCTTTCCTTATCTCTCTCTCTGTAAATCATCCGCCGACGCCATTTTTCCTTCAGGTTCCCCTGGATCCTGCGGGGGCTGGACCCCGGCACAAGAGTACTGGAGTAGGGTGCCTCTCATGTCTAGCATGTACCAAAGTCACAATTCAGTATGTGTGTGTGTCATTTCTTGTGCATCTGCCTTCTTAGATATGAGGGCGAGTTTTATTCTCATTGCCTCCCTAAAGTGTCTGGCACACCGTGGATGCCAAATGTTTGTCTGTTCAGTGAGTGAATGAAGACTGTGAGAATAATGAATGAGAAACACCCAGAGAGTTGTATCTGGTGGGGAACTAATAATGGGTCAAATCGCAGAGTGAAGATGGAGATTCGCAGGGGCGGCAGATTCTCATAGTGAGAGGGTAACAGGCAGGAAGGCCAGGGATCTCCAAATGGAGGAAATAGCCTGCAAGTGTCAGACATTTTTATCTCTCTTAAGTGGCAGGAGGAAACAAACCAGCGATATTTTTTCCTTCTCTATACAAATTTAAAAGGAGGTTTCTCTTAAAATTCTGTGTTGCCATGACACCTGGTTTCACCTGAAGTTAACTATTCTCAAACCTAGAGATAACCAATGCCTTTTTCTTATGGAAATGTTTGTCTTAAGCTGTGCTAATGTACTGTGCATTTACCCCAAACTCTGTCTTCAAGTTGGTTCTACCTCTTGGCTCAGAACCTACTTGACAAACCAGTATGTTGTACTCAGATATTGTTCCTCTAATCTATGTAAATGAAACTATTTGTATGGTGATCTGCCCTTCTTCAAGATTCAAGTTAATCATTTTATGGCCCAAGATGAACCATTTGGTGCCAAGATTATCACAAAATGCATCTAATGGGTGAGGAGCCTGGTGCCATTCTGAATTTTAAGACATTCCTTTCTTTCATTAACAGACTGCTAGTGACTCTATAACATCCAGCGAAAGACTAGCATGGGGGTACTCTTTCTGCCTCCTTCTGATGTCTATGTCAGAAGATTTCTCTATCTTCTTTAGACTTTAATAAAACTTTATTACACAAAAGCTCTGTGTGATCAAGCCTTGTCTCTGGCCCCGGATTGAATTCTTCTCCTTTGGGGCCAAGAATCCCAGCATCGTGATTCCACAACAACCTTTCAATAGTGGTGGGAGAGAGGGGCTCCTCCGGGAGAAGGTGTCTGCCAGCAGTGCTCCTACAACCAGCTCAGACCCTGAGACCCTGGCCAGGAAATACATGACTAGCCCATAGAAACTCCAAAGGACAGGTCAGCTTTTGTCTGAGGGTATCACACAGAATCCTATCAATTATGCCTCTTGTCCTCAGGTCACTCCTGGATCCCACCTTCCTGATTCTCAGTTATAGCCCCTGCCCCACTGTGTGCCCAGGTATGTGAGGTGTCTTTTTTATTAGTTGCTTTCAAGTCTTAAGACTGCAGCCAACCTCTCTCCACTGCTGGGTAGCTGCTCCCTAAGGAGACCAGATTTCCCCATTTGCTGAGGACTTTCCCTGTTTTTAAACTGACATTTATCTGAACTGAGAACTTCCTTGGTCCCAGGTAGCCCTGGACAGTTGGTCATCTTATAACTCTGTTCAGGCTGGTGTAATCTTCCCTGATCCTCTGTTTACCACACTGTAGAGTCCTCTAACCATGCTCCACACCTCACAGGGCAGTGGGTGCAGCCCTCTCCCAGCTGCACAGGCCTCTCCGGACCCTTTTAGGACCCTGGTCAGAGCCCTGGTCAGAAGGCCTGGGGATTATGAACCCATGGGTTGTTTGTGTATCTATGTGTTTATGTGTTTGTTTGTATATGTGTTTGTATGTGACTCTAATTGTGCTTTTGTGTCTCTGACTGGCTATGCATGTTTATATGTGTCTCTGTTTATATGTGTCTGCTTGTGTGTTTCCATGTGTCTGTGTGTCTGTCTGTGTCATTGTGGGTGGTGTATATGTCTGTGTCACTATGTGTCTGATAATCCGTGTGTGTGTGTCTGCCTGTGTCCATGTACAGATGTGGAGCATCACTTGGGCTGACCCTCAGAAGGGGAGGCTTACCGGTCCATGGGTACAGGCCAGTCTCTCGCTTGGATCAATGGTACCCAGTTGAGCGCTCCCTGGTAGTAGGCTTTGTCCACCCCACAAAACATCACCACACTGCCCTTCCCCTGCATCTGTAGAGAGAAAAGAGGGGGAGATCTTTGGAGGACAGTAACAACAGCACGGTTGGAGAGCTTGTGTTTGTGCTTGTCTACCCATCAAGGCCCTAATAAGGTCTCCATTTACAGATGCAGAAATCGAGGCTAGGAGCAATTGAGAACCAGACTGAAGTCAGTAACAGGTGAATGAGTGGCACAGAGGAGGTTAGAAGCTGAGTCACATGGCTGGGCTCCACCCACTATGTCTTCTGAAGAGGCCCAGGACCTCCTACTACCTGTGTGCTCAGAAACCCTCAGATGACAGGGTGCTGAAGAGTTTTTGCTTTCCCTTTGTCCAGCTTGTCATTTTTCAGGAAAGTCAAAGCCTGGGAGTTCTAAGTGTGTGGGTTCAGGTCACCCAGAGTTGGCTCCACTGGCCTGTGACCTCTACTGTCCAAAGGGCCCCACACTCAGAAGGGACCCCACCTCTGCTCTCCCTGTCTTGAAATGCCTAATATTTCTTGAACTGTGGGTCCCACACTTTTGTGTCCCACACTTTCATTTCTCACTGGCTCCACAAATTAGGTAGCTGGTCCTGGGCTCCCAGTGAAATGCTTATGAGGAAGGAAAGATATCACCATTGTTCTCCTTCCTTCCTTATAAAATTCATAAGTAAAGTAAGTAAGTAAGTAAAGTCACTCAGTCGTGTCCAACTCTTTGTGACCCCATGGACTGCAACCTACCAGGCCCCTCAGTTCATGGGATTCTCCAGGCAAGAATACTGGAGTGGGTTGCCATTTCCTTCTCCGGGATCTTCTCGACCCAGGGATCGAACCCAGGTCTCCCACATTGGAGGCAGATGCTTTAACCTCTGAGCCACCAGGGAAGCCCTCAAATTCATAAGCAAATCCTAATGCCTTTCCTTCAACTTGTTTCTTGTTGCCTTCCATTAACATTCCTCCTCACTCACCCCCCTAGACCAAGTTATTGCTCTTGAGCCCAGGAGCAGGAATGTGTTCCAATAAAACATTATTTATAAAAACCAGCGGTGATGCCAGGTAGGGCCCTGAGGCCCTAGTTATCCTGGGTTAGATTATCTCTCAGGATACTTCTTTATCAAGTGTTCTATAATTTTCGTGCAACTGAAAGCAACTTACAGCTAATTTGGAGAAAGGGATTGTCCATCTCAGACTTACTTACGCAAGTAGAAGGCAAAAACAGGCTCAGAAATGGCACCTTGATTATTCAGTTTGTCAAAGATGGGAATGGCTCCAGAGAAGGATATGTTGGGGTAGTTCAAGGCCAAGACACCATCAAAAGGTATACCCTCAAACCCAGATTCTGCCATGCTTAGACAATGGCTGGTCAGTGCTTACAAGGTCCCCAGTCTGTGGGAGAGAAGAGTGTTCCACTAACAGATACGTGAAGTGGGGCTAGGACTGGGCTGGGGTGCATTGCCATTAGATCCTCAGAGAAGAAATGAGGCTGGACTGTATCTTTGGTGGACCTCAGATGGTTAGACCAAGCTGGGAGGGGAATTGGGGTTCCATTTGTGAGAGGCTGTGAATTTTAAAACATCTGCCCTTCTGAAAAACACCACCTGAGTGAGTCAAAAAGCAAGAGGGTTCCAGAAAAACATCTATTTCTGCTTTATTGACTATGCCAAAGCCTTTGACTGTGTAGATCACAATAAACTGTGGACAATTCTGAAAGAGATGGGAATACCAGACCACCTGACCTACCTCTTGAGAAATCTGTATGCAGGTCAGGAAGCAACAGTTAGAACTGGACATGGAACAACAGACTGGTTCCAAATAGGAAAAGGAGTACGTCAAGGCTGTATATTGTCACCCTGCTTATTTAACTTCTATGCAGAGTACATCATGAGAAACGCTGGGCTGGAAGAAACACAAGCTGGAATCAAGATTTCCGGGAGAAATATCAATCACCCCAGATATGCAGATGACACCACCCTTATGGCAGAAAGGGAAGAGGAGCTAAAAAGCCTCTTGATGAAAGTGAAAGAGGAGAGTGAAAAAGTTGGCTTAAAGCTCAACATTCAGAAAACGAAGATCATGGCATCTGGTCCCATCACTTCATGGGAAATAGATGGAGAAACAGTAGAAACAGTGTCAGACTTTATTTTGGGGGGCTCCAAAATCACTGCAGATGGTGGCTGCAGCCATGAAATTAAAAGACGCTTACTCCTTGGAAGAAAAGTTATGACCAACCTAGACAGTATATTCAAAAGCAGAGACATTACTTTGCCGACTAAGGTCCACCTAGTCAAGGCTATGGTTTTTCCTGTGGTCATGTATGGATGTGAGAGTTGGACTGTGAGGAAGGCTGAGCACCGAAGAATTGATGGTTTTGAACTTTGGTGTTGGAGAAGACTCTTGAGAGTCCCTTGGACTGCAAGGAGATCCAACCAGTCCATTCTGAAGGAGATCAGCCCTGGGATTTCTTTGGAAGGAATGATGTTAAAGCTGAAGCTCAAGTGTTTTGGCCACCTCATGTGAAGAGTTGACTCATTGGAAAAGACTCTGATGCTGGGAGGGATTGGGGGCAGGAGGAGAAGGGGACGACAGAGGATGAGATGGCTGGATGGCATCACCGACTCGAAGGACGTGAGTCTGAGTGAACTCCAGGAGATGGTGATGGACAGGGAGTCCTGGTGTGCTGCAATTCATGGGGTCACAAAGAGTCAGACACGACTGAGCGACTGAACTGAACTGAGTGAGTCAATTTGGCCTTGTGGCTTCTGTCCAGGTGGAGCAACCAAGAGTCAGGCCAGGACCCATTGGTGCCACCTTGTGGACGAAATGATCGAGAGCAACATAACCTTCTCTTTGGCATCCCTATCACCTAATGACAGGAATGGACTGCATTCTCTGTAATGTACTGAGGATTCTGCATCTGTCCGGGAAGACAGAAGCCGAAAACATAATCATGCTTGCTGGAATCTATGAAATTACTGCCTGGGGAATTCACTTTTGGGGATATGTATGTTTCTTTGAGTGTGTATGAGACAGAAAGAGAGAGGGTAACTATTCAAGTACTTTGGGGTGGCAGGCCATAGGTTTATTAGATTCTCAAGGGTCCTTTAGAGTGAGAACTCATTCATCAGGCCCCCTGACAATTCTGACTTCCAGTTTCCCACTCTGGATACCTGAAGCCTTTGACTGCCCCCCTGGGTTCCCAGATCAGCTTTATCCTGTCCCCAAACACCCCACAGCAACTTCAGTCCTGAAAAGCCAGCTAAGTTTTACCGCTTACCACAGGCATAACCTCAGCAAGGCCCTTGCTGTCTGCACCTCAGTTTCCTCATATGTCTCATGAGCTAATCAGACCACCTGCTGTGTGAGGTTGTTGCAGGATTAAACCAGTTATTACATGAAAGTGCCTGGAACAGTCTGTGAATATAAAAGTGGGTGTTTTTCCCCTTTTCTTGCTCCCAGCAAAATTAACCTTGAACTGCTCATGGGCAGAGGAGCTGCAAGTCCACACTTCAAGCTATTCTCTGGGTTAGCTAATCTGTTTGCTCAGGTGTAACCACAGGCACTGCCTCCCCAGGGACAGGATTCTGTGTGTAAGATGGTCAATATCTATGGGAGTTAGGCTAGGAAGGGTCCTGCCAGATGGTCCTGCATCTGTTTTGCAAGCCATGGTCACTCCTTAGAGAGTCCTGACTCAGCTTCTGTTTACACGTTACCCAAATGGTATCATAAGCAAGAAATCCCTTCATCCTTCCAGAACCATAGGCAATGTTGAAGGTCTTTTGGGTAGTCCAGAAGGTGGAAGACTCAAGATGTCTGAACATAACGTGTGTAGCTGTGGACACAAGAGACAAGTGTCATCAGGTCTCAAGTGTGGAAACCAAGGCAGCAGGGCAAGTGAAGGATGGTCCGGGTATGAGGTGTCTGTACTCACAACAGACTGGACTGGGGCAAAAGACGGAGGGCACTCACAAGTCTGATGAGCCTGTGTAAAAGACAACCTGGAATTCCTGAGGGGTTGTTCCAATGGTGATGTTACCCACATAGAGCATCTACAGGGAGAAGGAAGGAGTGGGTTAGTGCAGAACTGGCTACCCTCTATTCCCACACTGATGCCTCCTTCTGGGTGTCACATATCTCTTGAGATCACATTCTAACCACCGTGCACCTCACAGCCTTTTGTCACAGAGGTGCCTGCATTTGATTTTTTTTCTGTGCTACATGGTATGCAGGATATTTAGTCTTACCAAGCATTGAAGTGGTACCTCCTGCACTGGAAGCCCAGAGTCACAACCCCTGAAACTCCAGGACCACTGGACACCCAGGGAAATCCTGGGGCCTTCATTTGAGAAGCTCCGTAGTCTCTTCAAATCCAGCCTTAGCACCCCCTTCTCCAGGAGTCCTTCTTGATCAACCTCAGCTACTCCCTCTAAACTCAGACTACATCCAATCAACACCACATGTGACCCTCTCATGACATGTATTTACTCTTTGCCTATCTCTCAGGCTGGCATGGGAATTCTTGAAGACAAAATAAGTCCTTTTTCTAATCTAAAAACAGTAACCACTGTGTTAGATTCTGATGGCCTTACACAGAATACAGGTTCTGTAACTTTTTACTGCTATGGTTCTTGCATCTGTGGAAACTGAATTCCTTTGCCTCGGGATTCACAATTGCTTTGCAGTTGGTTCTACCTTTTGATCAGTGATGGTTCACTCCTTATCTGTAACTGAGTGGCTCACTTAGTTCAGAAGGAAGAATTGCCCTCAAACTAATGACACATCTTTGACACAGAAATGGATGTTTACCTGCCACCTGGTAATTGCTGGGCCCAGTCACCACAGACCAAGAGTTGAAGATGAGAGTGCCTTCTCCTCTGGTTGGGGTCCCTGATTTCCAAGGTGTCTGCCTCCTGTAGGAACCCCAACCCCAGCATCCACCAAGCACCTCCAGATGAGCCCTGGTGCTAGGCTAAAGCACCAGGGGGCACTGTGAAGCACCTTCTTCCCAAAATACTCACATCCATGGTGTTCCTCAGGGGGTGAGTAGTTATATTTGAGCCACGAGAAGAAATCTGGTACAGTCTATAAGTACATTCCTTCAGAAAACTGTTCAGCAATTTTTTTTAAACTGAGGGTTTTTTGCATGGTCTTCACTTTTGTTAGAGGTATTCTTTCACAGAGCATTTGACAAAGAAAACAAAGAAGCTACAATTATCTGTCAGTGTTAAGGTATAACTGTCATTACGTATAACTGTCATTGTAATGGCACAGTGTGTTTTCCAGTCATTTTTATGAGTCGCCTTGTTATCAGAAGTTTATGCATATCCCATGGCAAAGACATAGGTTTGAATACAGGTTCTGTTCTGTAATGTTGGATAAGCCATGTGCCCATGTGGGGTCTGTCTCCCCCTCGGTAAAATGGTGGAATGTAATAATTCCCACCCTCCAAATATAGTGAAGTGATGGATATAAGGTGCCTGATAAATAGGAAGTCTCAACAATGACAGCCACTAGCACTGCTGTTGTGACCCCACTGTATCCTTCTCACAGAAGCTCAGGGAAGGAGGTAGAAGGGGGATTATTATACTCTTTTTCCAGGGGAGGAATTTGAAATACAGGAAGTTTGTGAGTTGGCTGTAGTCACACTTCTTGTCAGATGTAAAACCATGTATAAGTAGCTCTCCCAATCTTTCTCCATGTTGAAAGAGAAGAGAGGGTTGAAAGAAGAATCCAGGAGATAGGGAAAATATTAGGAACATTAAGAGGTTCAAGAGCAAGGAAGAGTTAAAATTGAAAAATTAAAAGTAAGGAAAAACAACAGAGTTATCTGCAGGCACAGAGACTTCCAAAGAGATGGGGAGATAAATGAGAGAGATACAGAGATGCAGACACACAAATACACACTGAAATAGAGAGAGAACAGAGAAGAGATCTAGAAAAAACTGCAGAAAAGTGCTATTCCACAGGACCACACCTACATCTGCATAGGCTGTGCACTGAACAATTGCAAGGAGTTCCATTTTCAATAGGTTACATGTCTGGGCCCCAAGAGTTGTGCAACCATGCAACTCTACGCCATGACCCTTGGGACCCACAGTCCCTATAGCAAGGTATTTATCAATAAGTAAGAGTTAAACTTTAAAACTGTCAGGGAAATATTCTTTTTCCATCTAACCCTGATGGGTGGAAGAATAATCAGATGAAAAGAAACATCCCAGAAAGGAAGATGATACCACTTAGAGTCCCTATACATGACTATGCACTCTGAGAGGGACACCAATACGATGAGCCCAAGCCACTTCATGCTTCTTTCCTGGCTCCAAGTACTCAGGGAAAATTCGGTTCTTAGCATGTAGTGAAGACCAAAAATGTCTAGTTATATATGCTCTGAATGACTAATCATTCCCTAAGCCATTGATTGATCTAATAAAAATGCAAACCTCTCGAAAATGTTTACCTCCATTAGTGTCCCTGGGGAGTAGACGTTGAAAATTCTCAGAATACAGAGAATTCTACTGTAATCTCTTCCTTGAGGCTTGGTTGGAAAACCAAAGTGAATGGCATGGACATTTAAGAGCATGGGAAACTTGCCAAATTGGAGAAAAAACTGCTAAGAACTTTATAAAAATGAATATTAGAGACCATGCTAGACTTTCATGATATCATGTGATCTTCCAGTCACTTCATGAGATGTGCATTGCTGTCCTCATTGGAGAGCTGATTGCTAGGAGGAAAAGCAGGCAAATGGCAAAGTAAAGCCTTCAAGGGCAGCCCAGGGACATACAACTGGCATTAGGTAGTGGGTCAGATGGCAGATATTAGGTGCATCTATGATGCCACCCTGAATCAAAAGTTTAGAGCAGAATGGTATTTCAATTGCATGGTTTCAGAACTGGAAGAAATATCAAATGTATCCACAAGATATTTCATATCATTCAACAAACCTACAAGGAAGACCTGTGTGCTGGGATCTGGATTAGATGCTTCAAAGTCAAAGTTGATCAAGACACAAGTGGTCTTTATCTCAGGCAAGCTAACAGTCTAGTTCTCACAAACTCATGGCTACGGAGGTGAGAGAAATGATTCAAGAATTAGGCAGCCATGCTGGACCATGGACAGTACCGGCCTTACCACTGGGAGAAGCCTTTCCTCCACTTCACCCATGCTGGAATGCAGGCCAGTTGGCCATGTTTTCAAGAGAATCAGAAGTTTGGATATTTATATACAACCTACTGATTTTAATGTTAGCCACTATTCTTTTCTTCCAGAAAAAATATAATGGGAGCCAAATCTCCACCACAGAGTATATGGCTGTGGCTATCTCCACCATAGCCTTCAGTCTATGCCTGTTTTTATTTCTGGCCTAGAGTTGGGAGTGCAGTGGGGACGGAGAGGGATTTAATTCAAGTTGATTGATATAAAGTGACTGAATGCATACTAAATATGTTATTTTTCTTTCTGTTTATAAAGGAAGATCACCAGGGACATATAAACCAACTAGTTTAATAATGTCAATTTGCTGAAGATAAATGGATATATTTCTTATGTAATCCCCCAGTAGGGTCGATGCCTTAAAGTTTTTGTCCGCCAAACCAAACATACAAAAAAATAATTTTGAAGTATCTTTTCAATCAAAGAAGACAAAACCACTCAAATCTCCTGCTCAGCCTGAGATGAATAGGGCTACCTGCAAACTGTTACTGCGGCCAAAGTAATGATGACAGTGTTTTATGACTCCTTCCAAGACTCCCAGGGTCCATTCCTGCATGAGATCTATCCAGGCCTGTCCCTTGGGTCCAACGAAAGGAGCCTGGCCTGATCACCAGGTGTGTATAGATGGGGCACTGTGTCTTAATCCTCATTTTTGCATATTGTTTAATTTAAGTTTTGATGTTAAATTACAACAGGGGGAATACAACAGCATCTAATAAATGACACACATTTATACCCTTTAACTCAGCAGTTGTTTTTTTTTTTAATTTTTATTTTTACTTTATTTTACTTTACAATACTGTATTGGTTTTGCCATACATTGACATGAATCCACCACAGGTGTACATGCATTCCCAAACATGAAACCCCCTCCCACCTCCCTCCCCATAACATCTCTCTGGGTCATCCCTGTGCACCAGCCCCAAGCATCCTGTATCCTGCATTGGACATAGGCTATCAATTTGTTTCTTACATGATAGTATGCATGTTTCAATGCCATTCTCCCAAATCATCCCACCCTCTCCCTCTCCCTCAGAGTCCAAATGTCCACTCTATACATCTGTGTCTCTTTTGCTGTCTCGCATACAGGGTCATCATTGCCATCTTTCTAAATTCCATATATATGTGTTAGTATACTGTATTGGTGTTTTTCTTTCTGGCTTACTTCACTCTGTATAATTGGCTCATTTCATCCACCTCATTAGAACTGATTCAAATGTATTCTTTTTAATGGGTGAGTAATACTCCATTGTGTATATGTACCACAGCTTTCTTATCCATTCATCTGCTGATGGACATCTAGGTTGTTTCCATGTCCTGGCTATTATAAACAGTGCTGCGATGAACATTGGGGTACATGTGTCTCTTTCAATTCTGGTTTCCTCAGTGTGTATGCCCAGCAGTGGGATTGGTGGGTCATAAGGCAGTTCTATTTGCAATTTTTAAGGAATCTCCACACTGTTCTCCATAGTGGCTGTACTAGTTTGCATTCCCACCAACATTGTAGGAGGATTCCCTTTTCTCCACACCCTCTCCAGCATTTATTGCTTGCAGATTTTTGGATCGCAGACATTCTGACTGGTGTGAAGTGGTACCTCATTGTGGTTATGATTTGCATTTCTCTCATAATGTAACACAGCAGTTTTACTTCTATGGATCTATAAAACAATACACTGATGAAAATATAAAAAGCCAACTGCACAAGCTATCTACTGCACATTGTTTTTATTTTTTTATTTATTTGTTTTTTATACTTTACAATATTTTATTGGTTATGCCACACATCAACATGAATCTGCCAAGGGTGTATACACGTCCCCCTTTTTGAACCCCCCTCCCACCTCCGTCCCCATACCATCCCTCTGGGTCATCCCAGTGCACCAGCCCCAAGCATTCTGTATCGAACCTGGACTGGCGATTCGTTTCTTATATGATATTATACATGTTTCAGTGCACATTATTTTTAAAAATAGAATATCTTTAGGCCAATTTATTCCTAACTATTTTCTCTTCATTGCAATGGTGAATGGGTTTGTTTCTTTAATTTCTGTTTCTGATTTTTCATTGTTGGTGTATAGGAATGCAAGCGATTTCTGTTTATTCATTTTACATCCTGCTGCTGCTGCTAAGTCTCTTCAGTCGTGTCCGACTCTGCACAATCCCAGGGACAGTAGCCCACCAGGCTCCCCCATTGCTGGGATTCTCCAGGCAAGAACACTGGAGTGGGTTTCCATTTCCTTCTCCAATGCATGAAAGTGAAAAGGGAAAGTGAAGTCGCTCAGTAGTGTGCGACTCTTAGCGACCCCATGGACTGCAGCCTAGCAGGCTCCTCCATTCATAGGATTTTCCAGGCAAGAGTACTGGAGTGGGTTGCCATTTCCTTCTCCCTTTACCATATTCATTGATTAGCTCTAGTAATTTTCTGGTGGTGTCTTTAAGGTTTTCTATGGAGAGGATCATGTCATCTGCAGTCAGAGTTTCACTTCTTTTCCAATCTGGATTCCTTTTCTTTCTTTTTATTCTCTGATTGCTGTGGCTAGGACTTCCAAAACTATGCTGAATAGTAGTAGTGATGTGGGCACCCAAATATTTAGCAATAAATTTACCTAAAGAAACAAGAAATAACAATAAATTTAATAAATAACATAACAATAAATTTACCTAAAGAAAACCATAAAACATTGATGAAAGAAATCAAAGATGACACAAATAAATGGAGAAACATACCATGTTTATGGACTGGAAGAATCAGTATAGTGAAAACGAGTGAAAATGAGTATACTACCCAAAGCAATCTATAGATTCAACACAATCCCTATCGAACTACCAGTGGTATTTCCCACAGAACTAGAAAAAATAATTTGACAATTTGTATGAAAATGCAAAAAAAAAAAAAATCCAAGTAGCCAAAGCTATCTTGAGAAAGAAGAATGGAACTGGAAGAATCAACCTGCCTGACTTCAGGCTCTACTACAAAGCTACAGTCATCAAGACCGTATTGTACTGTCACAAGGACAGAAATATAGATCAATGGAACAAAATAGAAAGCCCAGAGATAAATCTGAGCACCCATGGACACCTTATCTTTGACAAAGGAGGCAAGAATATACAATGGAGAAAAGACAAACTCTTCAACAAGTGGTGCTGGGAAAACTGGTCAACCATGAGTAAAAGAATGAAACTAGATCACTATCTAACACCATACACAAAAATAAACTTAAAATGGATTAAAGATCTAAATGTAAGACCAGAACAATAAAACTCTTAGAGGAAAATATAGGCAGAACACTCTCTGACATAAGTCACAGCAAGATCCTCTATAATCCATCTCCCAGAGTAATGGAAATAAAAACAAAGATAAACAAATGGGACCTAATTAAACTTAAAAGCTTTTGCACAATGAAGGAAACTATAAGCAAGATGAAAAGACAGCCTTCAGAATGGGAGAAAATAATAGCAACTTAAACAACTAACAAAGAATTAATCTCCAAAATATACAAGCAGCTCATGCAGCTCAATATCAGAAAAATGAACAACCCAATCAAAAAGTGGGCAAAAGAACTAAACAGACACTTCTCCAAAGAACTCATACAGATGGCTAATAAACACATGAAAAGATACTCAACATCACTCATTATTAGAGAAATGCAAATCAAAACCACAATGAGGTATCATCTCACTCCATTCAGAATGGCTGTCATCAAAAAGTCTACAAGCAATAAATGCTGGAGAGGGTGTGGAGAAAAGGGAACCCTTATATGCTGTTGGTGGGAATGCAAGCTGGTACCACCACTATGGAGAACAGGGTGGAGATTCCTTTAAAAACTGGAAATAGAACTGCCATACAACCCAGCAATCCCATTGCTCGGCAGAAACTCCAAGGAAACCAGAATTGAAAGAGACACATGAACCTCAGTGTTCACTGCGGCATTATTTACAATAGCTAGGATACAGAAGCCACCTAGACTTCCATTAGCAGATGAATGGATAAGGAAGTTGTAGTATATATACACAATGGAATATGACTCAACTTAAAAAAAATGGAATGCATTTGAGTCAATTCTAATGAGGTGGATGAAACTGCAGCCTATTATACAGAGCGAAGTAAGTCAGAAAGAGAAACACAAATACTATTTACTAACGCATATATACGTAATTTAGAATGATGGTAACAACCATCCTACTTGCAGGTCAGTAAAAGAGACACAGATGTAAAGAACAGACTTTTGGATTCTGTGAGAGAAGGTGAAGGTGGGATGATTTGAGAGAATAGCACTGAAGCGTGTGTATTACCATAATGTAAAAGAGATGACAAGTACAAGTCCAGTGCATAAAGCGGGGCACCCAAAGCAGTGCTCTGCAACAATCCAGAGGGATAGAGTGGAGAGGAAGGAGGGAGGGTGTTTCAGGGTAGGGGGACACATGCGTTCCTGTGACAGATTCATGTCTATGTATGGCATAAACCATCACAAAATTGTAAAGAAATTATCCTCAAATTAAAATAAATAAAATAATTTTTTAAAGCAAAATATCAGCAAGATACCAGAAGTGATCATCCACAGGGGCACGTGAAATAAGGCACAGGGCATCCCAACACGTGGGTATAATGTGGATGGAGGGAGGAGTGCAATGGGTGACTTCAAGGTACACTGTGTATTTACTTTTAAAAAGAAGAAGATCCAAAAAAATTCTTATAGTTTGTTGCTTCTACATACACATCTATGTTTATTTTCATTTTTCAAAAGTACAAGAATAAGCCATAAGCTACTGAAATATAATTTACAGATGAGGGGCAGGAAAGTGAGATTTTTCTTGTTTTATACTTTGATTTGCAACCATGCAAATGTGTTGCAGAATCAAAAAATAGGTAATTATATGTGTCAAAATTGAGAGCAAAGACTAATAAGTCTTAATTGTATAAAGTTGGTGACGAGTTGCACATAACAAAGCATTACTTAAGTGGCTTTAAAATTCAGAATTATGACTGTACATTCAGAGTGGAATATCTTCTAAGGACAAAGACAAACAAAAATACTGCCCATCCAAAACAAAAGTGAAAGAAACCCAAAAGCAGAAAAGGAAAGAAATCTGAAACTATATTCAACAACTTTTTGTTGCTGATATTGCTTCTGTTACTGTGACAGTGTCGTATGTATTTTACAGGTAAAAGCAAGTCAGTAACTAAAGCTAATATTGTTCTGAAGTAAAATTTTCAATGGTTAGAGAAGAGAGATTCACACATAAAATGAAGAAGCTTAAGTAAAACCCTGCTGTCTTAAATCTTGAACTGAAAGCATAAGTTTGTACAGCCAGTCATATTCCTTTTTTGTTTTTTTAAGGAAAATCTATATTTCCTGACTCTGACCATTGAAAAGCCTAGAAGCAATGACAACTTGATTTAATGGTGACTATCCTGAAGCCTAACACATAGCCTCTAAATGTATTTCACACCAGACAATCCATGGATTCTTAAAGACATGACTGATTTCAGGACTGGTAAAGAAATGCAGCATCATCTTGGGAATCTTCAAAGACCAGAAAGTTGAGGGACTTCAAAGACCAGTGAGGACTGGACATAAAGTGTAGGAATCCATTTGAAGAGGCCAAAATTGGGACAATTTTAGCATTGCATCCAATCCATTGAAACAAATTAAATGTATAAATGTCATAAATTCCAAATACTATGCTGTTGTTCAGTCACGTAGTTGTGTCTAACTCTTTGCAATCCCCATGGAATGCAGCATGCAAGGCCTCCCTGTCCCTCACCATCTCCAGGAGTTTGCTCAAGTTCATGTCCATTGCATTGGCGATACCACCCAGTCATGTCATCCTCTGACACCCTCTCCTCCTTCTGCCCTCCATCTTTCCCAACATCAGGGACTTTTCCTATGAGTCAATTGTTTGCCTCAGGTGACCAAAATAGTGGAGCTTCAGCTTCAGCATCAGTCCTTTCAATGACTATTCAGGGTTAATTCCTTTCAGATTGACTGGTTTGATCTCCTTGCTGACCAAGGGACTCTAAGGAGCCTTCTCCAGCACCACAGTTCAAAGGCATCAATTCTTTGGTGCTCCCCCCTCTTTACGGTCAGGCTGTCACAACTGTACATGACCACTGGGAAGGCCATCAGTTCAGTTCAGTTCAGTTCAGTTCAGTTCAGTTCAGTCGCTCAGTCATGTCCAACTCTCTGCGACCCCATGAAGGCCATAATCTTGACTATATAGACCTTTGTTGGCAGAGTGATGTCTCTGCTTTTCAACACTCTTTCTACGTTTGTCATAGCTTTCCTGTCAAGGAGCAAACGTCTTCTGATTTCATGGCTGCAGTCCACATCCACAGTGATTTTAGAGGCCAAGATGAGGAAATCTGTCACTACTTCCACCTTTTCCCCTTCTATTTGCCATGGAGTAACGGGGGTGGATCCCATGATCTTAGTGTTTTAATATCTAGTTATAAGCCCACTGAAGGTGTCCAAATGTTAATAGGCAATATCTAATTTGTCACTGTGACAGATTGCTAAGGCATCAATTCTCATCATTCTAAGCACTGAGAAAGGAAAATGATCAGCTATATTTATGCTATTTTTGTTTGTATGAGGCATAGTTAATGTACTATAAACAGTAAAAGGAAGCTTATTTTTATTGAAGAATTTCAAGAGTTAAATTAGAAGGAATGGTAGAAACAAGAACCTCTATTTTGAAATATCCTCATAAAATGATTCTAGGCAAGTGTCATCAATGAATGCTGAAACTGTAAGTGAAAGATAGAAGGGGAGGTATATAAAGTGTACCTGAGGATGGCAACACCAGAATCCACTGCATTTCAGCATCTCTCAAAGTGAGGCAGAAGGAAATTATGAGCCTCTTGTAGCGGAACCATAAGAAATATATATCTGCATATGAAATATTCCAATAAAAATTCTGAACTCAAGTATAGATCTAACTACCAGTTTCCAGGAAAAAAAAAAAAAAACCAGATAAAGGAATGGAGAAAAAATCCTCTAAACAGGTGGTCCCACAACTTTTTGGCACCCAGGGCTGGTTTCTCAGAAGAAAATTTTTCCACAAACCTGGGTGGTGGGATGTTTTCTGGATGATTCATGGTTATTTCATTTATCGTGCACTTTATTTCTATTACTATTACATTGTGATATAAAAAGAAATTGTTATACAACTGTCTACAATGCAGAATCAGTGGGAGCCCAGAACTGGATTTCCTGCAACTAGACAGTCCCATCTAGGGGTGATGGGAGAGTGACGGGGAGCAGCTGTAAATACAAATAAAGCCTCATTCACTGGCCTGCTGCTCACCTCCTGCTATGCTGCCTGGTTCCTAAAAGGCCAAAGATGGGTACTGGTCCTGGTACCAGTGTTGTGGATCCCTGCTCTAAACCCAATATTGGGACATTGTATAAGACAAACCACCCCGGTTCCTATCAGTTTTTAAACAAATAAATGGCATTAAAATTTCAAGAGAAAAATTATTTCATCTTAAAAGAGAATAACCAAGTACAAAATATGAGTACAATCTTTCAAAAAACTGTGAAAAGCCATCTGTCTTTAGAGAATCAGGGAAATTTGAACATGGACCAGATAGAAGACGTTTATTTTCCTTGGAACAAAATAGTATTTTTTGCACATAATATCATTTTCTCCCAAATATTTATTATATGTAACTTGTGAAATGGTCATCTCTTCCCTAAAATACTTCAGAAAAATGAATAAAGAGTGAAAAGGGAAATTAAATTAGGGTCTGTCTTGATTTAAAAACAGATCTGCATAGCTGCTATGGATTGAATTTTTTGTGTCCACACCCCAATTCTGATGTTGAATCCTTGACTCCCCATGTGATGGTATTAGGTGGTAGGGCCTTTGGGCAGTAATTAAGTTGATATGGGGTTTCAATGGTAGGGCCCATATGATGGGGTTAGCCTCCCCTTCTTTTTCTCTTTTATTCTCCCTCTTCCTCCCTTCCTATCCCTACCACATGTGAGAACACAGCAAGAAGAGAACTGAAGAAAGTCAAAAAGAGTGTCTTCACCAGGGAGCCAATTGTTCACCTTGATCTTGGCTTCCAGTCTCCAGTCTATGACAACCTGTGAGACTAAGAGAGTAGTTTTGTAGTTATTGACGCCAAATGGTGAAATACAGCATTCACGATACTATTCTCTCTTACTTTTGTTATGTTTGAAATCACTTCATTATAAGAAGTTTACAAAATGTCCATTCTTAAGTTTCTGTCTTTAGTGATACCCTGCAGAGCCCAAGAAAACAGATTCAGGAAGGCCCCCAGGGAGTGAGTGGTTGGAAACCCACCTGCTCTCTATCCCCCTCTTCTGTCATCTGATCACCATCCTCGACACCCAACAACCCACCCCCAAACCTATCTGCATCTCCACTCCCTTGCTAATCTGCTTGTTCATCCAGCTGGAGACTTTGATGAGACAGATCAGAGCCTGGAAGTAGAAGGAATGTGGACATTATTAGAAAGAATGATTTGGACCACCCCCTCCCTGGCTTTATCTTCTTTAGTGCCATCTGCTGGTGAAAGGCAGGGCCTGGGTAGGGAGGGAGCCACAAGTGGGGCTGCGGGGATATTTCCAAGGGAAGGGTGAAGTTCACATCCCAGTAACCAAGAAGTGGGCAGCTTGCTCATGACACGGGAGGGAAGGAAGAAGCACTAGGAAAAGAATGATGCCTACCAGAGGGCCAGACGCATCAGGGGTTTCCAGTTAACCTTGCTGGAGATCGTGTTCTTCTGGCTGGAGTTCCTCCTCCAGACATGGAATGTCTGGAGTGGAACTTGCTGCTAATGATCCACGGAGAGAGGGACAGTCTCATCCAGGGGCCTTTTGAGTCCACTATAACAGTTGGCATCATCCCAAGCTAGAAACAATATGGCAGGTCATCAGAGAGATGACCTATTCAAAATACTACAAAATTTAACCAAGAGTCTTGGCATGTCTTGTGCCCAAAGTTCTTTTCAGTTCAGTTCAGTTCAGTCACTCAATCGTGTCTGACTGCGATCCCATGAATTGCAGCATGCCAGGCCTCCCTGTCCATCACCAACTCCCGGAGTTCACTCAAACTCACATCCATTGGTCGGTGATGCCATCCAGCCATCTCATCCTCTGTCATCCCCTTCTCCTCCTGCCCCCAATCCCTCCCAGCATGAGAGTCTTTTCCAATGAGTCAGCTCTTCGCATGGGGTGGCCAAAGTATTGGAGTTTCAGCTTTAGCATCAGTCCTTCCAAAGTACACCCAGGGCTGATCTCCTTCAGAATGGACTGGTTGGATCTCCTTGCAGTCCAAGGGACTCTCAATAGTCTTCTCCTATACCACAGTTCAAAAGCATCAATTCTTCAGCGCTCAGCTTTCTTCACAGTCCAACTCTCATATGCATACAAGACTACTGGAAAAACCATAGCCTTGACTAGATGGACCTTTGTTGGCAAAGTAATTTCTCTGCTTTTGAATATGCTATCTAGAATTCTTTTAGTAGAACTGATTCATCATCCCACCTTGGGTTTCTGCTGAGAAACCTACAACCTCCCAGTTAGTAACTTCTGACTTATTATTACCTGATCTCATTCCTCAGAAACCAAGTGGTGGAAAATTCCAGCGGGCAAGGGATCTAAGGTCCTCCATCTCACAGCAGCTGTTTGCCAACTGGTCTGCCCTCTCCACCCTGTTCTGAGCCCAGGATCCATGGACATCACCAGGAAGTCACAGCTCCCTACCTATCAGATGCAGTCTCAGCATTCTCAGCAATATGTACCTCTGAGCCACTTGTCCATTGATTGACATTGAGCTTCAGTCTGGAGCAAATGCACTGGAGCAAATCCAGTTTCCTTCATCTAACAGATGGGAAACTGAACCCTGGGGTGTATGACTCACTCTAAAGCTGCAGGTGGGGTGGAGAAGTGCTGAGTCCCAGGGTTCCTGGTTCTCAGGCTGGGAGAGCTCCAGAAAGGGAAATATCATAGAAAGCTCAATTGCATCCACTGCTGAGCAGCTCTCAGAGGTCTGCTGATGACAGAGTTGAAGTATTTTCCCCTTACTCCTTAGTCTGGCTCTGATTCTATCAGCAAACCTGCCTTCTTGTAGCAGCAGGAAAGGAATACTGGTAGCTGGGTCTTCTGGGTTCCAGGCATAGTGAGGGCAACCCCCTCCTGGAATGGCCCCAGGAGACATTGGTACAAATGGTGTCTGACTCACTCCCAGCTCAGCAACCCCAGAGCTCCCTCTCCTCATCCACACAACACAGACCATTGGGAGGCTGGGTTACATGGATCTGCATTCACAGTAAGGAGTGTTTTCTGCTCAGCCTTCTGACAACTTCGATGCTGTGTCTTATTGTTTCATCAGGGAACCCCTGGCTGAGAAAGGTAGGGGGTGCTGAGACTAGCCTGGATTCAAGGGCTGTGTTCCCTCTTTGACACTCAAAAAAGACCGTGGAACTTTTAAGGCCTTGAGAGGGGGTGAAATAGTCATGTTCTTTCAGGACTTTGCTTTATGGACCAGGTTGGAGAAAAAGAACAGACACCAGGACAAGGCTAGATATCTCTGGGTCCCAGATAGTTGCAACTTGAGTTCCAGCCACCAGGCTTCACAGTCAGGTGCTGATGTTAGTTACAAATCACCTTTGGAGAAGGAATAGAGAGGAAAGAGTTTTTGCCCAGAGAGCAGTGTGGTCAGGGGACCATGGGATCACACAGGTAAAGATGAGACAAGGGTGATTGCTTGTTCTTTTGCTCTATCAGTTCCCTGGAAGTTCCACCCCTGAGGACAATCTCTCTGACAGAGATTGTCAGAGTCACTGGTGGTGCCCCTGGCACCTGATGCCCTTGGTAATAACTGTTTTTGTACACAATCCTGAGCCCAGAGCTGACTCAGCCCTGCGACAGCCCCAGTCTCCCTTCTGAGGGAGGTGAGATGGCTCATTTGTCACATTGTACAGGAGGCAGACACCTAAAACATCCCTAAGAAACAGAAATGTGAAAAGGTAAAGTGATTGTGTGAGGAGGCCTTACAAAGAGCTGAGAAAAGAAGAGAAGCCAAAGGCAAATGAGAAAGGGAAAGATATACCCAATGAAAGGCAGACTTAAATAGCAAGGAGAGATAAGAAAGTCTTCTTAAGTGAACAGTGCAAGAAATATAGGAAAACAATAGGATTGCAAAGACTGGATATCTCTTCAAGAAAACTGGAGATACCATAGGAACATTTCATACAAAGATAGGCACAATAAAGGAGAGAAAAGGCCAGACCTAACAGAAGCAGAAGAGATTAAGAGGAGGTGATAAGAATACACAGAACTATACAAAAAGTCTGAATGACCCAGATAGGCATGATGGTGGGGTCACTCATGTAAAGCCAGATTGCGGAGTATGAAGTCAAGTGGGGCTTAGGAAGCAGCACTCCAAACAAAGCTAGTGGAGGTGATAGAATTCCAGCTGAGCTGTTTAAAATCCTAAGAGATGATGCTGTGAAAGTGCTGTTTTCAATATGTCAGCAAATTTGGAAAACTCAGCAGTGGTCACAGGACTGGAAGAGGTCAATTTTCATTCCAATCCAAAAGAAAGGCAATTCCAAAGAATGTTCAAACTACCATACAATTGTGTTCATCTTACATGCTAGCAAGGTAATGCTCAAAATCCTTCAAGCTAAGCTTCAACAGTACATGAACTGAGAAATTCCAGAGGTACAAGCTGGATTTAGAAAAGGCAGAGGAACCAGAGATCAAATTGCCAACATTCATTGGATCATACAGAGAGCAGGGGATTTCCAGAAAAACATTTACATCTGCTTCACTGACTATGCTAAAGCCTTTCACTGTGTGTACCAAAACAAACTATGGGATATTCTTAAATAAATGCAAGTACGAGGTCACTGTACCTGTCTCCTGATAAATCTGTATGCAGGCCAGAAAGTGACTGTTAGAACCAGACATGGGACAGTTGAATGATTCAAATTGGGAAAGGAGCATGACAAGCACTCTGGCTATTTAACTTGTGTGTAGGATACATCATTCGAAATGCTGGGCTGGATAAATCTCAAGCTGGAATCAAGACTGCTGGGAAAAATATCAACAACCACAGATATGAAGGTGTTACCACCCTTATGGTAGGAAAGGAAAAGTAACTAAAGAGCCTCTTGATGAGGGTGAAAGAGGAGAGTGAAAAAGCTGGCTTAAAACTCAACATTCAAAAAACTAAGATCATGACATCCAGTCCCATCACTTCATGGCAGATAGATGGGAGGCAAGTGGAAACAGTGGCAGATTTTATTTTCCTGGGCTCCAAAGTCAATATGGACCTTGACTGCAGCCACAAAATTAAAAGACACTTGCTCCCTGGATGGAAGAAAAACTATGACATACCTGAACAGTGTATGAAAAAGCAGAGAATCGCTCTGCTGACAGAGGTTTGTAGTATCAAAACTATGGTTTTTCCAGTAGTCATGTATAAATGTGAGATTTGGACCATAAAGAAAGGTGAGTGCCAAAGAACTGATGCTTTCAAATTGCAGTGCTTGACAATTTGCAGTGCTTGAGAGTCCCCTTATACCACAAGGAGATCAAACCAGTCGATCTGAAAGGAGATCAACATCTGACCCCTGCTGTCCCAGCTTTGGCCTCTACCAAGGGTATCCGGGTGGAAAGAACTGATGCTTTCACTCCAAAAGTGCCTAACCATGGCAGCTCCAACCAAATGTTTTGCAGTTCTTCCACTGGAGGAAGCTCAGAAAGGCTGAAGACTCTATATATCCTGGGTCCCCCGCTGCATGAATGTCAACCTCCCCAGCAGCACTGGAGGCCAAGAAAGGGGTGTGCTGAGCCCTAGAGGACGGAAATGGATCAGGCATCCACAGAGGCTGTCACTTGCCAAGTGGGACTGGAAATGACCCAGCAGGCATGTGTGGCAGAGAGCTGGTGACTGGATTGGGGTGGGAGATGGACATAAGGGAACCAGCCCAGTATAAAGGACCTCACCCAGAACTCCCTGGAGCAGAAATCCACTGACAAAGTTCATCTGAGATGGGACAAATAGAGTTTATTTTCATTACTCCTTATAATCCCTCTGAATGAGGAGGTTGTGGAGTTGGTGGTGCCATCATAAACTCTTTCATGGACTAAACCATCCACCAGTCACTATCTTTGGGGCTCCCTCTCTCCAGCTCCAGTCATGCGTTTTTTTTAAGAAACTGACAATCATGTTTGCTACAGGAACAGGGCCATGTGACTTTGTAAAGCCAGTCATAGGACCCCATGGCTCTGCCAGGATAGTTGGTCCAGGGCTGGACTTGTGATCTGAGATGGGCCATTCAGAGCACTCCCTTGAACCTTGATAGCTCTAAGCTTCTTCCTTCATGGTTAGATGCCTTCAGGATATAAAACCCTATGGCAGGTAGCTTTGGATTCCTTCACTAGGTGTAGAAGCCTTAAGAAAGAAAGCTGTCAGACTAAGACAATCAAAGAAGAGAGAAGGGAAAGAGCGAGGAGGAGAAAGAGAACTGATGACTTCTGATTTCTTGGGTCCAGTCACTGAGATCTTTGAATCTGCTCTAGTTCCTGTGTCCTGGATCCCCAGAATTCTTCCAATAAGTTCTCCCTTTCCTGGAAGCCATTTGGAGTTAGGCTTCTCTCACTTGTGATTCAGAATTGGTCCTAGATTCTCCCCGATCATTATGTACCTCCCAGATACAAACAGAGGCATCCATTTGTTTTAGAACCATTAAGAGTAAAACCTTTTATTCTTTAGTGAGAATATGACTTGCAGAGCACCAAACACAGTTTACCAGCATCCTGGGCAGCAGTGCCCTAAGTATGAGCAAGAGTGTGTTAGAACTGGCCTGACTGATTCCTGAACAAGTCCAAGCATTTACACAGCAGGAGCCAAGCCAATCCTGTTATTTCCTCGGTCATAAACTGAGAAATACAGCCTCAAGAAGACGTCACCCAGGATCCATTTGTCTGTGTTGTCCCCATGAAAGCTGCTAAGGCATAAGCTATTGGAAATCTGAGGGAGACAGAAATATATACCAGTTAGCCTGAGCCCTTGTCTGCAACCCTCCTCAACATCCAGACCTGGCATACTTCTTGGTTTTATTTCCTTCTTTTGATAAGTATCAAGTGGTTTCCTTAGAAGCTGGGGATGTGAGAGTGCATGTAAAAAGTTAAAGGGCCAAGACATGTGGTTGCCATGAGGAAGGGTGTTGGGGAGGTGAGGATTGGGAGTTGGGATTATCAAGTGAAACTAATATATACAGGATGAATAAATAGCATAGTCCTACTATATAGCACAGGGAACTATATTCAATATCCAGCAATATACTGTAAGGGAAAAGATTAAGAAAAAAAGTATATATACTTGTTTTTGTGTAACGGAGTCACTGTGCTGTATAGGAGAACTTAATGCAACACTGAAGATCAGCTACACTAAAATAATTTTTTTTTTTTTTAATGAGCAAGAATGGTCACAGTTCCCCCTCAGTTTCTGTTTCTTTCAGTCCACTGTTCACTGCTTTCTCTGCACAGAATGCCTTTTCTTTTCCCCACTTTTCCCCGACCTGTTTTTTGTTTAAAAAAAAAAAAACTTAATTTTGTATTGAAGTATAGCTGATTAACAATATTGTGAGTTTTAGGTAGACGGTTAAGGGACTCAGTCATATATATACACATATCCATTCTCCCCCAAACTCTCTTCCCATCCAGACTGCCACATAGCATTGAGCAGAGTTCCCTGTGCTACACAGTAGGTCCTTGTTAGTTATCTATTTCAAATAGATTTATAGCAGTGCCTACAATGCATTGTTTAAGACTGCTCTCAGGCCCTCTAGGCAGCCTTCCAGGACCCACAGTCACCATCCCTGAAGACTTCAGACTGGGTCAATGACTTACCCTGGCTCTGCCATAGTCTGTGGCCCTCATCACTCCTGATCTGTTCCCAGCACACCTTTGCATAGCTACCGGGGTACCATTTGCATGGAATCCAGTATAGATTTGCCTCAACCCAAGCATCTCCTCATTCCTCCATGAGGCTTCGTTTTAGAATTACTGAAATTCCCTCTTCCTCAAAGCCTTCTTTGAGCCCATCAGCCTGCTCTGAACTCCCACAGGGAGCTGATAGGAAGCCTCCACCCTATACCAGGGCTATGCAGTCACTGTGCACCTTTTATTCACCTTAGCATCCAACCTCCCCACAGAAGGGGCTGGTACCCCAACTCAGAGAGAGAGCACTGAGGCTTAGCAAGGGGAAGTTGCAGCCAAGTATTAAGGTAATCATGCTGTTTATCACCCTAATCTGGACATTTTTGAGATGGGATGGGAGACTGCTAATCACTATGGTGGGACAGTACACTGCCAACCCCGCTTGTCACATGGTCTATTTCA
This sequence comes from Ovis aries, assembly GCF_016772045.2. Classification (NCBI taxonomy): domain Eukaryota; kingdom Metazoa; phylum Chordata; class Mammalia; order Artiodactyla; family Bovidae; genus Ovis; species Ovis aries. Next base: position 35,990,362 of record NC_056074.1, read on the forward strand.
GGGATTGCTAGAGCTGACTTTCCATGTTCATGCTCCTGAGGGCTCTGGTTGAACTGAAGCTCTGTGAGGACTGAGACCTTTAGTATTCCCTTCTCCTTGTGACTCCCGCCATGCCAGCATGGAGTGCTGTCTCAACATTTATTTCTGGATGATGGGTGTCCCAGACTGCCCTTTACTCAAGTGGTTGGTTTTGTGGGAGGCACTGGCCCAGCCAAAGGAGCTCAGCAGCTTCTGCAATGGTGTGAACTGGCCTGCAGAGGGACCCGTCGTCCCAGCAGCAGCCCAAGGGTTCTCGCCTGTGTGTGTGCTAAGTCACTTCAGTCGTGTCTGACTCTGTGCAGCCCTATAGACTGCAGCTTGTCAGGCTCCTCTATCCATGGGATTCTCCAGGCACGACTAATGGAGTCAATTGCCATGCCCTTCTCTAGGGGATCTCCTGATCCAGGGATCAAACCCATGTCTCTTACATCTCCTGCATTGGCAGGCAGGTTCTTCACCACTAACACCATCTGGGAGTCCCAGAATTGAGAAGCAGCTCTCAGGATTGGCCCCTCACCTTTTGGATGTAGGCTTCAGCAGGCACTGAGTAATCGATGCTGTTGATGGTGAAGATGACAGGAGGCAGGATACTGATGACAGGACATGAAACCATGTACTGTTGGGGAAAAAGGGAGAGAGATTGGCCCAGGAGATCCTTGTTGTGTGGGGGAACTGGGAGAAACCTGTGTCATGACCCTTCACCTCGGAATCATAGGGCACGGCATGGATGAACTTCTGGATGTTGGTGACCGGTCCTGCTGGGCCATGGATCAGTGATGTCCCAGTATCCACAAGAGCCTCACAGCCATGTTCACAGCCAATCACTTTCCCATTCATGGAGATGCTGAGAAACAGTGGGACAAAGTGGGGATCAAGATTACTCAGAAGTCTCCCTCACAGTTGCCCCCTCCACAGCTGACTCCCAGACAGTCCTTCAGCTCCTTCAGCTCTTGCCCTGACTCTGTTTTTCTTTGCTCTCATCATGTCACCTTCTTTGATATCCTTAAATGCAGTACTTGATAGGCGGTCCTAAGATGGCAGAGGAATAGGACAGGGAGATCACTTTCTCCCCCACAAATTCATCAAAAGAACATCTGAACGCTGAGCAAATTCCACAAAACAACTTCTGAATGCTGGCAGAGGACATCAGGCACCCAGAAAAGCAGCCCATTGTCTTCAAAAGGAGGTAGGAAAAAATATAAAAGACAAAAAGAGAGACAAAAGAGGTAGGAATGGAGCTCTGTCCTGGGAAGGAAGTCTTAAAAAAGAGAGAAGTTTTCCAGCACCAGGAAACACTCTCACTGCCGAGTCTGTGGCGAGCCTCAGAACCACAGAGGGCAACATAACTGGGAGGGAAAATAAATGAATAAATCAAACCCACAGATTATGTGCCCAACAGTAATACCCCCAGCGGAGAAGCAGCGCAGACGTCTGCATCTGCCACTAGCAAGCAGGGTCTGGGCAGGGAGGCGCAGGCGAAAAGCCCTAACCTAAGACACCATCAGGCCCACTCACAGAACAAAGGACTGAACAGAGCTTGCCGGCTGCAGACAATCCCCCTCCGGTGACAGGCAACCAGAGTTGTAAGGGGGAAATCGCGGCCCCAGAGAGGCATCATCTACCAAACCTCAAGCAGGCTTCATTGTTAACTAAGACTTCATGGGATTCTGCATGGTCAACATCCGCCTGAGAAGGTGCACCAGTTGTACAACCCAGAAAACTGAGTGGCAGGGACGGGGGAGGTGCTAACTCACAGCGACCACTCTTGCCAAACACCTGGTCACCTGAGCTGCTCGGACCTGAGAAGGGCACAAAACACAGGCCCAACCAAGTCTGCACCTCTGAGGACGACCCGAGTTCCTGAACCTGAGCAGCTTAGACCTGGGAAGTGAATGCAACTCAGGGCCTACCTCAGATAGTTCCCAGCAGAGCAACCTAGAGCCTAAGCAGTGTTGACAAGGAAAGCACACACACCGTGAGCAGGAGCAAACCCAGTGTGGCCAAGTCACTGTGAGCACATGCCAGTGTTATCTGTTGGCAGCGTCTCTCCCTCCCCACAGCACGACTGAACAAGTGAGCCTGAACAAGTGAGCCTAAGCAAGTGTCCACCACCCTCCCCCCTTGTGTCAGGGCAGAAATTAGATACTGGAGAGACCAGCAAACAGAAGAAGCTAAAACAGAAGGAACCTCCTTGGAAGTGACAGGTGCAATAGATTGAAACCCTGTAGTTAGTACCAACTACATAGGAAGGGGCCTATAGATCTTCAGAAATATAAGCCGGATCAAGGAACTATCCGAAAATGAACTGACCCCAACCTGCCCACTACAACATAAGAAATAGTCCTAGATATATTTTTACTATTTTTACTATCATTCTTTATTTTTTTAATTTTTTTTAATTTTTAAGTCCTCTATTACTCCTTTAATTTTCATATTTATAACCTACTATTACTTTGCAAAAAAAGAAAAAGAGAGAGAGTGAGACCCTATTTTTTAAAGCAAACTTCATATATATATATTTTATAATTTTTGTGACTTTATTTTATTTCTTTAATATTGTATTTTTGAAAATCCAACCTCTACTCTAGACATTTAATCTTTGCTTTTTGGTATTTGTTATCAATTTTGTACCTTTAAGAACCCAATCTTCAGTACCCATTTTTACTGGGGAGCAAGATTACTGGCTTGACTGCTCTCTCCCCCTTTGGACTCACCTTTTTCTCCACCAGGTCGCCTCTATCTCCTCCCTCCTCCTTCTCTTCTCTACCCAACTCTGTGAATCTCTTTGTGTGTTCCAGGCTGTGGAAAACACTTAGGGAACTGATTATTGGCTGTATCTGTCTCTCTCCTTTTGATTCCCCCTTTTTTCCTCCTGGCCACCTCTATCTCCTTTCTCCCGCTTCTCTTCTCTGTATAACCCCATGAGCATCTCTGAGCAGTCCAGACTGCGGAGTGCACATAAATAAGTGATTACTGGCTAGATTGCTCTCTCCTTTGATTCCACCTCATCTCATTTGGGTCACCTCTAACTCCCTCTTCCCTCTTCATTCTCCATGTAACTCTGTGAACATATCTGAGTGTGCCTCAATGTGGAGAAACTTTTCATCTTTAACCTAGATGTTTTGTCAACAGTGCTGTATAGATGGAGAAGTCTTGAGGCTACTGTAAAAATAAGACTGAAAACCAGAAGCAGAAGCCTTAAGTGCAAATCCTCAAAACACCAGAGAACTGACTCCAGGGAATATTAATCAACAGGAGCTCAACAAACGCCTCCATACCTACACTGAAACCAAGCATCAGCCAAGGGCCAACAAGTTCCAGAGAAAGACATACCATGAAAATTCTCCACCAACACAGGAACACAGCCCTGAGCTTCAATATGCAGGCTACCCAAAGTCACTCCAAACCCACTGACATCTCATAACTCATTACTAGACACTTCATTGCACTCCAGACAGAAGAAATCCAGCTCCACCCACCAGAACAAGCACACAAGCTTCCCTAACCAGGAAACCTTGAGAAACCACCTGTACAACCCCACCCACAGCAAGGAAACTCCATAATAAAGAGAACTCCACAAACTGCCAAAATACAGAAAGGCCACCTCAAACACAGCAATATAAACAAGATGAAGAGACAGAGGAATACCCAGCAGGTAAAGGAACAGGATAAATGCCCACCAAACCAACCAAAAGAGGAAGAGATAGGGAATCTACCTGATGAAGAATTCTGAATAATGATAGTAAAAATGATCCAAATCTTGAAAACAAAATGGAGTTACAGATAAATAGCCTGGAGACAAGGATTGAGAAGATGAAGAAAAGTTTCAACAAGGACCTAGAAGAAATAAAAAAAGAGTCAATATATAATGAATAATGCAACAAATGAGATCAAAACATCTGGAGGGAACCAACAGTAGAATAACAGAGGCAGAAGATAGGATAAGTGAGGTAGAAGACAGAACAGTGGAAATAAATGAAACAGAGGGGAAACAGAAAAACAAATTAAAAGAAATGAGGACAATCTCAGAGATGTCTGGGACAATGTTAAACACCACAACATTTGAATCAGAGAAGTCCCAGAAGAAGAAGACAAAAGAAAGACCATGAGAAAACACTTGAGGAGATGATAGTTGAAAACTTCCCTAAAATGGGGAAGGAAATAATCACCCACATCCGAGAAAGCCAGAGAGTCCTAAACAGGAAAAACAAAAGGCAAAACACCTCAAGACACATATTAATCAAATTAACAAAGATCAAACACAAAGAACAAATATTAAAAGCAGCAGGGGAAAACAACAAATAACACACAAGGGGATTCCCATAAGGATAACAGCTGATCTTTCAATAGAAACTCTTCAGGCCAGGAGGGAGTGGCAAGACATACTTAAAGTGATGAAAGAAAATAACCTACAGCCCAGATTACTGTACCCAGAAAGGATCTCATTCAAATATGAAGGAGAAATCAAAAGCTTTACAGACAAGCAAAAGCTGAGAGAATTCAGCACCACCAAACCAGCTCTCCAACAAATGCTAAAGGATCTTCTCTAGACCAGAAACACAGAAAGCGTGTATAAACTCGAACCCAAAACAATAAAGTAAATGGCAAGGGGATCATACTTATCAATAATTACCTTAACGTAACTCGGTTGAATGCCCCAACCAAAAGACAAAGACTGGCTGACTAGATACAAAAACAAGACCCCTATATATGTTGTCTACAAGAGACCTACCTCAAAACAAAGGACACATTCAGACTGAAAGTGAAGGGCTGGAAAAATATTTTCCATGAAAATAGAGACCAAAAGAAAGCAGGAGTAGCAATACTCATATCAGATTAAATAGACTTTAAAACAGGCTGTGAAAAGAGACAAAGAGGGACACTGCATAATGATCAAAGGATCAATCCAAGAAGAAGATATAACAATTATAAATATATATGCACCCAACATAGAAGCATCACAATATGTAAGACAAATGCTAACAAGTCTGAAAGGGGAAATTAACAATAACACAATAATAGTGGGAGACTTTAATACCCCACTCACACCTATGGATAGATCAACTAACCAGAAAATTAACAAGGAAACACAAACTGTAAATGATACAATAGACCAGTTAGAGCTAATTGGTATCTATAGAGCATTTCACCCCAAAACAATGATTTCACCTTTATCTCAAGTGCACACAGGACCATCACCAGGATAGATCGCATCCTGGGCCATAAATCTACCCTTGGTAAACTCAAAAAAACAAAAACAAAAAACAAAAAAGAAATCATTCAAAGCATCTTTTCTGACCACAAGGCAGTAAGATTAGATCTCAATTACAGGAGAAAAACTATTAAAAATTGCAACATATGGAGGCTGAACAACATGCTGATGAATAACCAACAAATCACAGAAGAAATCAAAAAGAAATAAAAATATGCATAGAAATGAATGAAAATAAAGTCACAACAACCCAAAACCTGTGAGACACTATAAAAGCCAAGCTAAGGGGAAGGTTCATAGCAGTACAGGCATACCTAAAGAAACAAGAAAACAGTCAAATAAATACCGCACACTACAACTAAAGCAACTAGAAAAGGAAAAAAATTAAGAACCCCAGGGTTAGTAGAAGGAAAGAAATCTTTAAAATACGGCAGAAATAAATGCAAAAGAAACAAAAGAGACCATAGCAAAAATCAACAAAGCCAAAAGCTGGTTCTTTGAAAGGATAAATAAAATTGACAAACCATTAGCCAGACTCATCAAGAAACAAAGGGAAAAAAATCAAATCAATAAAATTAGAAATGAAAATGGGGAGATCACATCAGACAAAACAGAAATGCAAAGGATCATAAGACAGCACTATCAGCAATTATATGCCAACAAAATAGACAACTGGAAGAAAAGGACAAATTCTTAGAAAAGTACAACTTTCCAAAACTGAACCAGGAAGAAATAGAAAATCTTAACACACCCATCACAAGCATAGAGATTGAAACTGTAATCAGAAATCTTCCAGCAAACAAAAGCCCAGGTCCAGATGGCTTCACAGCTGAATTCTACCAAAAATTTAGAGAAGAGCTAACACCTATCTTACTCAAACTCTTCCAGAAAATAACAGAAAAAGGTAAACTTCCAAACTCATACTATGAGGCAAACATCACCCTAATACCAACACCTGACAAAGATGCCACAAAAAAAGAAAACTACAGGCCAATATCACTGATGAACATAGATGCAAAAATCCTCAACAAAATTCTAGCAATCAGAATCCAATAACACATTAAAAAGATCATACACCATGACCAAGTGGGCTTTATCCCAGGGATGCAAGGATTCTTCAATATCCACAAATCGATCAATGTTATACACTGCATTAGCAAACTTAAAAGTAAAAGCCATATGATTATCTCAATAGATGCAGAGAAAGCCTTTGACAAAATTCAAGATCCTTTTATGATAAAAATAAAACCTCCAGAAAGCAGGAATAGAAGGAATATACCTCAACAAAATAAAAGCTATATGTGACAAACCCATAGCAAACATTATCCTCAGCAGTGAAAAAATGAAAGCATTTCCCCAAAAGTCAGGAACAAGACAAGGGTGCCCACTTACAACACTACTATTCAACATAGTTCTGGAAGTTTTGGCCACAGCAATCAGAGCAGATAAAGAAATAAAAGGAATCCAAATTGGAAAAGAAGAAGTAAAACTCACTGTTTGCAGATGACATGATCCTCTACATAGAAAACTCTAGAGATTCCACCAGTAAATTACTAGAGCTAATCAATGAATATAATAAAATTGCAGGATATAAAATCAACCCACATAAATCCCTTGCATTCCTTTACACTAATAATGAGAAAATAGAAAGAGAAATTAAGGAAACAATTCCATTCATCATTGCAATGAAAAGAATAAAATACTTAGGAATATATCTACCTAAAGAAACTAAAGACCTACATATAGAAAACTATAAAACACTGGTGAATGAAATTGAAGATGACACTAATAGATGGAGAAATATACAGTGTTCGTGGATCAGAAGAATCAATATAGTGAAAACGAGTATACCACCCAAAACAATCTATAGATTCAATGCAATCCCTATCAAGCTACCAACAGTATTTTTCACAGAACTAGAACAAATTATTTCAGAATTTGTATGGAAATACAAAAAACATCAAATAGCCAAAGCAATCTTGAGAAAGAAGAATGGAGCTGGAGGAATCAACCTGCCTGACTTCAGGCTCTACTACAAAGTCACAGTCATCAAGACAGTATGGTACTGCCACAAGGACAGAAATATGAATCAATGGAATGAAATAGAAAGCCCAGAGATAAATCCACACACCTATGGACACCTTATCTTTGACAAAGGAGGCAAGAATATACAATGGAGAAAAGGCAAACTCTTTAACAAGTTGTGCTGGGAAAACTGGTCAACCGCAAGTGAAAGAATGAAACTAGAACACTTTCTAACACCATACACAAAAATAAACTCAAAATGGATTAAAAACCTAAATGTACAACCAGAAACTATACAACTCCTAGAGGAGAACATAGGCAAAACACTCTTTGACATAAACCACAGCAGGATCCTCTATGACCCACCTCCCAGAATATTGGAAATAAAAGCAAAAAGAAAACAAATGGGCCTAATTAAAATTGAAAGTCTGCACAACAAAGGAAACTATAAGCAAGGTGAAAAGGCAGCCTTCAAAATGGCAGAAAATAATAACAAATGAAGCAACTGACAAACAACTAATCTCAAAGATATAAAAGCAACTCCTACAGCTCAACTCCAGAAAAATAAATGACCTAATCAAAAAACGGGCCAAAGAACCAAACAGATATTTCTCCAAAGAAGACATACAGATGGCTAACAAACACATGAAAAGATGCTCAATATCACTCATTATCAGAGAAATGCAAATCAAAACCACAATGAGGTACCATTTCATGCCAGTAAGAATGCCTGTTATCCAAAAGTTTACAAGCAATAAATGCTGGAGAGGATGTGGAGAAAAGGGAACCCTCTTACACTGTTGGTGGGAATGCAAACTAGTACAGCCACTATGGAGAACAGTGTGGAGATTCCTCAAAATCTGGAAATAGAACTGCCTTATGACCCAGCAATCCCACTGCTGGGCATACACATCGAGGAAACCAGAACTGAAAGAAACACGTATACCCCAGTGTTCATCGCAACACTGTTTATAATAGCCAGGACATGGAAGCAACCTAGCTGTCCATCAGCAGACTAATGGATAATAAAGCTTTGGTACATATACACAATGGAGTATTACTCAGCCATTAAAAAGAATACATTTGAATCAGTTCTAATGAGGTGGATGAAACTGGAGCCTATTATACAGAGTGAAGTAAGCCAGAAAGAAAAACACCAATACAGTATACTAATGCATATATATGGAATTTAGAAAGATGGTAATGATAACCTTGTATGCGAGACAGCAAAAGAGACACAGATGTATAGAAGTCTTCTGGACTCTGTGGGAGAGAGTGAGGGTGGGATGATTTGGGAGAATGGCATTGAAACATGTATAATATCATATAAGAAATGAATCGCCAGTCCAGGTTTGATGCATGATACAGGATGCTCAGGGCTGGTGCACTGGGATGACCCAGAGGGATGGTATGGGGAGGGATGTGGGAGGGGGGTTCAGGATGGGGAACACATGTACACCCGTGGCGGATGCATGTTGATGTATGGAAAAACCAATACAATAATATAAAGTATAAACAATAAATAAATAAATAAAATGTAAAAAACTAAAATAAAATGCAGTACTTGAATAGGCTCTTTCCTACCTCAGGACCATGACACAAGCTGGTCTTCCTTCCTAGAAGACCCCACTCCCCTTTGACTAGTGAATTTCTCCTTGTCTTTCAAATTCCAACTTAATTGTCATGGTTTCAGTGAAGTCTTTCCCCCAGTGTATATCAAACTCCTGTCTTGGTCATTCTCTGTAGACCCTTCCTCATGTCTAGCATATACCAAAGTGACAATTCACTATGTGTGTGAGTCATTCTCCTATGTGAGGGCAAGTTTTATTCTCATTGCCTTGCTAAAGTGCCTGACACACAGTGGATGAACAATGAATGAATGAATGTGAAAATAATAAATGAGGAACATCCAAAGAGCTATATCCAGTGTCTCAATGATAATGAGTCAAACACACAGTGAAGATGGAGGTTCCCTGGGGCAGCAGATTCTCATAGTGGGAGACAAGCTGCCCTGGGAGAGGGTGTCTCCCATTACTGCTCATTCACCCAGCTCAGACACTGAGGCCCTGGTCATATGATACCTGATAGCCCACGGATTCTCCAAAGGACAGGGCAAATTTGTCTGATGGTATCACAGAGATTCCCATCAATTACTATGTTAGTTATCAGGCCACTCCTGGATCCCACCTTCCTGATTCTGTCAATCACAGTGCCTACTCCACTGTGGGCTCAGGATGGAGGTCGGGGGATGGGTAGCTATGGTTACATGGAGCGTCTCTTTTTATGAGTGCTTTCGGGTCTCAAGACGGTAGCCAACCTCTCTACATAGCTGAGTAGCTTCTCCCTAAGGGGACCAGATTTTCCCATTTGTTCAGAACTTTCTGTTTTAAACTGACATTTATATGTACTGAGAACTTCCTCAGTCCTGGATTCAGTTCAGTTCAGTCACTCAGTCATGTCCAACTCTTTGTGACCCCATGAACTGCAGCACACCAGGTCTCTTTATCCATCACCAACTCCTGGAGCCTACCCAAACTCATGTCCATTGGGTCGGTGATGCCATCCAACCATCTCATCCTCTATCGTCCCCTTCTCCTCCTGCCCTCAATCTTTCCCAGCATCAGGGTCTTTTCAAAGGAGTCAGCCCTTTGCATCAGGTGGCCAAAGTATTGGAGTTTCAGCTTCAATATTAGTCCTTCCAATGAACACCTAGGACTGATCTCCTGGGTGGACTGAAGAGGATGGACTGGTTGGATCTCTTTGCAGTCCAAGGGACTCTCAAGAGTCTTCTCCAACACCACAGTTCAAAAGCATCAATTCTTCAGCCTTCAGCTTTCTTTATAGTCCAAATCTCACATCCATACATGACTACTGGAAAAACCATACCCTTGACTAGACGGACCTTTGTTGGCAAAGTAATGTCTTTGCTTTTTAATATGCTGTCTAGGTTGGTCATAACTCTCCTTAACCTGGACAGTTGATCATCTTATCACAACTCTGTTCAGGCTGAGGAAATTCTCCCTGATCCTCTGTTCACCACACTGTAGGGTCCTCTAACCATGCTTCCCACATCACAGGGCAGTGGGTGCAGCCCTCCCCCAGCTGCACAGACCTCTCTGGACCCTGTGAAGGACCCTGGTCAGAGCCCTGGTCAGAAGGCCTGGGATGATTATGAACCAAGGGGAATTTGTGTATCTATGTGTTTGTGTGTTTGTTTGTGTGTGTGTATATATGGCTCTGTGTGTCTGTCTGTCTGTGTGCTTGTGTGTATCTGTCTGCCTAAGTGTGTTTATATGTGTGCCTGCATGTGTGTTTATATGTGTCTGTGTGTGTGCTTATATGTGTGGCTTTATGGGTGGAGCATATCTCTGTGTGTGATCATGTGTCTGTGCATGCGTTTGTGTGCCTGCATATGTCTATGTATAGATGTGGGAGCATCATTTGGGGTGGCATTCAGAGGAAGAGGCTTACCGGTCCACAGTTATCAGCCAGCTTTTGGTTTGAGACACTGGTATCCAGTTGAGCTTTCCTTTGTGGTAGGAGTGGTCGACTCCACCTAACATCAACACACTGCCATTCTCCTTGTGGCTGTCGAGAGAATAAAAGAGGGGGACTCCTTGGAGGACTGTTATGCTGGGCAGTCTGAGGGCTGTGCTTGTCCACCCAACAAGGCCCTAATAGGGTCCCCATTTTACAGATGCAGAAATTGAGGGATTGAGAACCCAACCAAGATTAGTCACTGGCTAGAGTGGCACAGAGCAGATTAGAAGCTGAGTCACTTGGCCAGGTTCCACCCACCCAGGCTTCTTAAGAGGCCCTGTACCTCCTGCAACCTGAATACCCTCAGAGGACAGTGTGCTGAAGGGTTTGGGCTTCCCCCTTGTCCAGCCTGTAATTTTTTCAGAAAAATCAAGGCCTGAGAGTGCTAGGGGTGTGGCCTCAGGTCACCCAGGGTTGGTTTTACCTGCCTGTGACCTGTGCTGTCCATGGGGCCCCACATTTAGCAGGGCCCCCCACCTCTGTTATCTCTGTCTGGAAATTCCTAAGACTAGTTGGATAAGGTGTCCCACACTTCCATTTTGCACTGTCTCCTGAAAGTTATGTAGTTGGTCCCGGTGAAATGTTAGTGAGGAAGGAAAGACTTCCCATCACTCTCTTTCCTTCCATTGCAAACTCGCCAGCAAACTGTGTTACATTTTTCCTCCAACTTTTATCCTGACACCTTCCATTGCCCTCCCACTCCCCTCACCCCAGAGACCAAGCCACTGCCCTTGAGCCCATGAGCTAGGTTGTGTTCCAATAAAACTTCATTTACAAAAGCCAGTGGTGAAGCCCTGGGGCCATAGTTATCCTGGGCTGCACAGTCTTTCAGGATACTTCTGTAACAAGTGTTCTATAATATTCAACAACTGAAAGCATCTCACAGCTAATTTGGAAAGAGGGCTCGTCCAGCTCAGACTTACGTGCTCAAGTAGAAGGCAAAGATAGGCTCAGAAATGGCACCTTGTTGCTTCAGCTTGTCAAAGATGGGGATGGTTCCTGGGACAGCGAGGCTGGGGTAGGACAAGCCCAGGACACCATCAAAGGGTGCATTATCAAATCCGAATTGTTGCAGGCTTAGGCCAAATGGCTGGTCAGTGCTGACAAGGTTCCCGATCTGTGGGAGAGAAGAGTGTTCACACATAGAGGATTGGAAGTGGGACTGGTCTAGGGGGGTTCAGATGCCATTAGAACCTCAGAGAAGAACTGAGTCCTGGCTGTGCCCTAGGTAGACTTCAGATGGTTAAAACAAGCTGGGACAGGAATTCAGGTTCCACTGGTGTGCGGACATAAATTTTAACCAGCACCAGCTATTTCTGCAAACACCATCTGAGTCAAATAGGCCTCATGCCTTCTGTACAGGTGGGGAAACCAAGTCAGGACTGGACCCAATGGTGCCCCCTTGAGGACAAAATGAGTACCGAGCAAGGTAGTCCTCTCTTCGGCATCACTATGATCTGATGACAGAAATGGACTGAATTTATTACAATGTATTATGGATTCTGTGCTTGCCAAGGAAGGCAGGAGCCCATTTTACAATGTCACTGGCAGAGTTCTTATGAATATGCTACCTGGGAAATACACATTTAGGGGTGTGTGTGTGTGAGAGAGAGAGAGAGAGAGAGAGAGAGAGAGAGAGAGAGAAATAGAGAGACAGGGAAAATCCTCAGGCACTTTGGGGAGGGAGGCCATTGATTTTACTAGACTTTCAGTGGCCCCCTAGAGTGAAAACCCATTTATCAAGTCCCTCCCATATGTGTGGGCCCCTGCTTTTGCTGCCTGGGTATCTGAAGCCCTGGGCTGCCCCAGGGTCCCCCAATCAGTTTTATTCTCTCTCAAATAACCCCACACCTGCTTGAGTCCTGACAAACCAGCCCAGCTACCACTTCCCAGATGTATGACTGTGACAAGGCCCTTGCTCTCTACACCTCAGTTCCCTCATGTGTATCATGTAACTAATCAGAGTAACTTCTGTGTGAGGTTGTTACAGGATTAAACAAGTTATTGCTATGAAAGTACCCAGCACAGTCTGAGAATATAAAAGTGGGTGCTTTTTTCCCTGTCGCTGTTCCCAACAAAAGGAACCTTGAGCTGCTCATGGGCAAAGGAGCTGCAAGCCCACACCCCAAGCCACTCTTGGGGTTAGCCACTCTTGGAGTTTGTGTGTCAGCAGAGGCCCCATCTCCCCAGGAACAGGATTTTGCAGGTAAGGCGGCTAGTCACAAGGGGAGTTAGGGAAGGACAGGCCCTGCCAGCTGGTCCTGCATCTGTTATGTAAGCAGTGGTCACTCCATAGCCAGTTCTGACCTAACATAGGCCATCTATGGGGACCAGGAGGGGTTGGTTAGTGCAGATCTGATTCAGCTTCTGTTTCCATGTTACCCGAACAGTGTCATAGGCAAGAACTCCATTCATCATCCCAGATCCGTAGAGGATGCGGAAGGGCCTGCGCGTAAGCCGGAAGGTGGAAGATTTGTGATGGTCAAAGGTAATGTGTGTATCTGCAGACACGAGAGATGAGTGTCAGTGAGGTCATAGGGTGGAGGGGATGAGTCAAGATGGGGAAGGCGGTACTCACAACAGGCAGGACTGATGCACTTGATGGAGGGCACCCACAAGTCAGATGAGCCTGTGTCAAAGACAACCCGGAACTCCTTAGGCGGTGTTCCAATGGTGACGTTACCCACATAGGCCATCTAGAAGGACCAGGAAGAAGTGGATTAGTGCAGATATGGCTCCCTCGATTCCCAGACTGCTGCCTCCCTCTGGGTGTCACATGTCTCTTGAAATCACTTTCCAAACACCATTCAGCTCACAACCTTTGCTCACAGAGTTCTTGCATTCAATATTTTTTCCTGTGCTATGTGGTATGCAGGATTTTAACTCTATGACCAGGCATTGAAGCAGTACCTCCTGTATTCGAAGCCCAGAGTCATAATCACTGAACCCCCAAGGAAATCCAGTGACTTCATCTGAGAAGCTCTCTAGTCTCCTCTTCAAACCCAGCCTGAGTGCCTCCTTTTCCAGGAGGTCCTCCTTAATCAATCCCAGCCACTCCTTCTAAACTCAGACCATGTTTGATCAACACCACACAACTGGCCCTTTCACTAAACATATATTTACTCTTTGCATATCTCTCAGGGTAGCTTGGCCATTCTTGAATAACAGATGAGACCTTTTTCAAATCAATAATAGCTATAGTGTTAAATTCTTATGGCATCAAGTGCCTTAGGGTTTCAGTAAATTTTTGCTGCTGTGATTCTTGGCTCTCTGGAAGTTGAATTCCTCTACCTGGGGATTCAGACTTGATTTCCAGTTGGTTTTATTTCTATTAGAGATGGCTTACCACTTCACCTGTAACTGAGTGGCTCACTTAGTTCAGAAAGAACAATCTCCCTCAAACTAATGCCACATCTTTGGCACAGAAATTGATGTTTGCCTGCCACATGGTCATTGCTGGGCCCAGTCACCACAGACCAGGAGTTAAGGATGAGAATGTCTTCTCCTCTGCGAATGGGGCCCCTGTTCTCCACTGTTTTTGCCTCCTGCAGGAGCCCCACTGACCTGGCACCTCTAGATGAGCCCCACTGCTAGGCCAGAGCACAAAGGGGTGCTGTGGAGCACCAGCCTCCCAACCCACTCACATCCAGGGCATTCCTCAGGGGGTGAGTAGATAATTTGGGGTCACTAGCAGAATCATCGGACATTCTATTGGCTTGTTCCTCCAGGAAATTGTTCAGCAAGTTTTTTTCCCTCAGGATTTCTCGCATTGTCTTCGTTTTAGTTAGAGGCATTCTTTCACCAAGCATGAGGAAAAGGAAACAAAGAAGGAACAGCAGTCAACTGTCTGTGTTATAGTATAACAGTCATACCTGGCCTTTTAACAGCACTGTGTATTTTCCAAGCTTTTTTTTTTTTTTTTTTTTTTTGAGTGCCATCTATTATCAGAATGCTGTGCAAACACAGGGCAAAGACATAGGTTTGAATACAGATTCTGTTGTGTTATCTTGGGTCAGCCATATGAACATTTGGAGTCTCAGTTTCCCTATCGGTAAAAAGGTAGAAGGGATAATTTCCACCCACCCCCCCATATAGAATGCTTTGGCTGTTAAATAACATTATGGATATAATGTACCTGATATATAGGGAGTCTCAACAAAGACAGCCATTACCGTTGCTGTTGCCACCCCACTATATCTTTCTCATAGAAGCTCAGGGAGGGAGGAAGAAGGGGGATTCTCATCCTCTCTTTACAGGGAGAAATTTGAAGTGCAGTGAGTTTGTGAAGTGACTGTGATCACATTGCTTGTTTGAGGTAAAAACAGTCTAGATGTAGCCTTCCTAATCATTCTTCAGAGTTGAAGCAAAAGAGAGGGGTGAGAGAAGAATCCAGGAGAGGGGAACAAATTAGAGAAATTAAGAGGCTAGAGAAACAAGAGTCAAAATTGAAAAGAGAAAAGGAAAAAAAAACACAGAGAGATCTACATGAACAGAGACATCAAAGAGATGGAGAAATAAATAGATGAAGAGATAAATGAGAGAGAGAGAGAGAGATGCAGACGTGGACACATACACACAGAAGTAAAGAGAGAACAGAGAGGACACCTAGAATAAAATGTGGAAAATGCTACTCAACAAGACCACACGTACATTTGCATAGGATGTGCACTGAACAATTGCAAAGTGCTCCATTTTCACATAGATCATGACCACACCCCCAGAGTCGTAAAACCCTGAAGATCTACCTCAAGACCCTTGGAACCCACATTTCCCATGTCAAAGTACTTGCCAATAAGTGAGAGTTGAACTTTAAGACCGTCATGGAGTGATTATATTCCCTTCTAACCCTGACAGGTAGAAGAATATGAGGAAAATAAGAAAAAAAAACAGAAAGGAAGTTGATTCCACTTACAGTCCCTGTACTTACATGACTATGCACTCTGAGAGGGCCACCAGCCAGAGGAGCACAAGCCACTTCATGCTTCTTTCCTGGCGCCAAGTGCTCGCAGAAGATCGGGTTCTAGTCTGCAGCGGTGATCAGGCCCTTCTAGTTATATATGTTCAGAACTACCTTAAGTGTTCCCTTTAGGCCATTATTAGATTTGATAAAAATAGAAACCTCCCGATAAAATCTTTACCTCAATCAGTGTCCTTGGGGAGTGGACTTTGAAAATTCTCAGAATACAAAGAGTCTACTATAATCTCTTCCTTGAGGCTTGGCTAGAAAGCCAAACTGAAGTGCATGGATTATCTGAGAGTGTGGAAAAATTTGCCAACCTAGAGACAAAACACTGTTGTTAACGTGATTAAAGTGAACACTAGGGACCAGGCTAGACATTTGTGATCTCATGTGGTCTTCCTAGCCACTTCATGAGATGTGCATTGATGTCCTCAGTTGGGCAGGAGATTGCAAGAAGGAAAAGCCATCAAAAAGACTTTAGGGGCAGCCCAGGGACATAGGAGTCACTTTAGGTAGTGAGAGGGATGGCACAGATTAGGAGCACCTGTGATGCAAGTCTGCATCAAAGAGCTAGACTAGCTCAGTATTTCAATTGCATGGTTTCAATATTGAAATAAATGTCATGCATCCACAAGATACTTTATATAATCGAACAAGCTTATACAGAAAACCTTGTGTGCTTGTGTCTGGGTTAGATGCTAGCAAAAGTCAAAGAGGATCAAGACACAAGTGGTCCTTATCTTCAGCAAGCTAGCAGTCTAGGGCAATTCTCACAAATTCATGGCCCAGGAGGCAAGAAAATGAATACAAGGACTAGGTGGCTATGCTAAGCACTGGGCAACACAAGCCTTACCACTGAGGGCAGCCTCTCCTCCACTCCAACCATGCTGGAAAGCGGGCCAGTAGGCCAAGTTTTCAAGAGAAGTCAGAAGTCTGGATACTTGTGTACAATCTCCTGATTTTAAAGTTAGCAACATTTTTTTCTTTTTTCAGAAAAAAATAGTGAGAGTAAAATCTCCACAACAGAGTGCTGGATTCAGCCTTCAGTCTATGTAGGTTTTTATTTCTGGACTAGAGGTGAGAGTGCAGTGGGGACAGAGAGGGGTTTAATTCAAGTTGGTTGGTGTAAAGTGATTGAATCCATATTAAACATATTAGTTTTCTTTCTATTTATAAAGAAAGTCACCAGGGACATATAAACCAATGAATTTAATACTACCCATTTGCTGAAGATAAATGGATATATCTCTGACATAATATCCCAGTAGGGCCCATGCCATGAAAAATTTTTCTGCCCAACCAAACATATAAAGAAATAATTTTGGAATGTCTTATCAGTCGAAGAAGACAAAGAAAACCACTCAGAGCTTCTGTTCAGCCTGAGATGAACAGCGAAAGTCATTCAGTCATGTCCAACTCTTTGCAACCCCATGGACTATACAGTCCATGGAATTCTCCAGGCCAGAATGCTGGAGTGGGTAGCCTTCCCCTTCTCCAGGGGATCTTCCCAACCCAGGTTTCCCACACTGCAGGTGGATTCTTCACCAGCTGAGCCACAAGAGAAGCCCAAGAATACTGAAGTGGGTAGCCTATCCCTTCTCCAGAGGATCGTCCTGACCCAGGAATCAAACAGGGGTCTCCTGCATTGCAGGCAGATTCTTTACCAACTGAGCTATCAGGGAAGCCTGAGATGAACAGGGCTAACTGTTAAATTCTTACTTCAGCCAAAGTAAAGATAATAATGTTTTATGGTTGCTTGCAGGACTCCTAGGACCTATTTCAGAATGAGATCTATCCCGATCTGTCCCTTGGATACAACAATGAGAACCTGGCGTGCTCACCAGGTATGGATAGATAGGACGTTATGTCTAAACCCTCATTTTTACACATTGTCTAAATTCAATTTTGGTGGTTCAGTACCAACAGAGGGAATATCTAACAAATGACATATACATACACCATTTAACTCAGCAATTCTCCTTCTAGGAATGAATCCCAACTATACACACTGCCAAGAATATAAAAAAAAAAAACATCTGCACAAGCTGTCTACTGCACATTGTTTTTAAAAACAAAATATCAGCAAGATACCGGAAGTGACCATCCACAGGGGTGTTTGGAATAAGGCACAGAGCATCCCAACAACTGGGTAAAATGTGGATGGAATAAGGAGTGGAGTGGGTGAGATGTTCAGGGTGTACTTTGTATTTATTTTTTAAAAGAAGATCCAAAAAAGTTCTTATAGTTTGTTGCTTCTATGTACACATATATGTCTATTTTCATTTAGAAACAGTAGAATTAGCCAAAAACAAGAAAAATATAATTTATGGGTGAGGGACAGGAAAGTGAGATCTTTCTTGTTTTATACTTTGATATGCAATGGAAATGTGTTACAGAATCAAAAAATAGATAATCACATCTGTCAAACTGAGAACAAAGACTAATATATCTAATTGTATCAAGTTGATTACAAGTTGCACATAACAAACCATTACTTCAGTGGCTTTAAATTTCAGCTTTATGACTCAACATTCAGACTAGAGTGTCTTCTAAAGACAAAGACAAATAAATATACCCCCCTCATTCAAAACAAAAGCAAAAAATCTGAAACTATATTCAACAACTTATTGTTGCTGATATAGCTTCTGTTATTGTGACAGTATCATATGTATGTTACAGGTTAAAGCAAGTCAGTAATAAATGCTAACATTGTTCTAAAGTAAAGCTTACAGTGGTTAGAGAAAAGAGGTTCACACATAAAATAAAAAAGCTTAAGTAAAACCCTGCTATCTTAAAACTTCTATTGAAAGCATACGTCTGTAACAATCAAATTTTGCATTTTTTTATTTTGTAAAGACTATCTGACTTCCTAGCTCTGACCACTGAAAAGCCTAGAAGCAAAGATAACTCGATAAAAGTAGCTATCCTGAGGTCTAACTTGTAATTTCTAAATGCATTTCCCACCAGAGGATCCATGGATTCTTAAAGAGATGACTGATTTCAGAATTGGATAAAGAAATGCACAAAATAATCTTAGGAATCTTGAAGAACCAGAAAGTTGAAAGACGTCAAAGACCAGAGGGGACTGGACAGAAAGTTTAGAAATCCGCATTAAAAAAAAAAAAAGGAAATCCAGAAAAAGAGGCCAAAAGTGGGGCTATTTTAGCATAACATCCAATCAATTGGAACAAATTAAATGCATAAAAAGTCAAATATTCTACATGCTAATAGACAATATCTAATTTGTCACTGTGACAATTGCTAGAGAACCAACTCACCATTCTGAGCCCTGAGAAAGGAAAATAATCATCAATATATATGCTTTTTCTTTCTATGAGACATATTTCATGTAATTACAGTTAAAGGAATTTTCTTTCTAATTGAAAATTTTCAAGATTTAAATCCAGAAAGAGTGGTGGAAACAGGAAAGCACTGTTTTGCAACATCTTCATGAAAAAACAGATCTAGGCAAAGGGTATCAATAGATGCTAAAACAATGAATGAAAGGTAGAGAGGGAGTACATAATGCATGTATGAGGTTGGCAACATCAGGACCTAGTGCGTATGAGCATCTATCAGAGTGAGGCAACTAGAAATTATGAACCTCTTGAAGTGGTGCCATTAGAAATATCTATCTGCATATGAAATTTTCCAATAAAAAAGCTTGAACTCAAGTGTAGATCTAACTACCAGTTTTCAGGGAAATAACACATAGAAAGGAAGAGAGGGGCAATCCTCTAAACCAGCAGTCTCTAACCTTTTTAGCACCAGGGGCTGCTTTCCTTGAAGACAATTTTCCATAGACCAGGGTGGCGGGTGGGGGGGGGGGGGGGGGGGGGGGGGGGGGGGTTCGGGAGGATTCAAGGGCATTACATTTATTGTGCACTTTATTTCTATTATTATTACATTGTGATATACAATGAAATAATTATACAACAGTCCATAATACAGACTCAGTGGGAGCCCTGAGCTTGTTTTCCTGGAACTAGACTGTTCCATCTAGGGGTGATGGCAGAG
Source organism: Ovis aries (assembly GCF_016772045.2). Taxonomy (NCBI): domain Eukaryota; kingdom Metazoa; phylum Chordata; class Mammalia; order Artiodactyla; family Bovidae; genus Ovis; species Ovis aries. The sequence continues at coordinate 36,010,155 of NC_056074.1, forward strand.
TGATGGGGAGCAGCTATAAATACAGATGAAGCCTCACTCACTGGCCTGCTGCTCACCTCCTGCTGTGTGGCCTGGTTCCTAATAGACCAAGGACTGGTACTGGTCCTGGTACCAGTGTTGTGGACCCCTCTTCTAAATCCAATACTTGGGACATTCTTCAAACCAGCCTACCTCCTCCCACTTTTTGAACAAATAAATGGCATAAAAATTGGGAGAGAGACAGTTAATTTAGTTTCAAAAGAGAACAATCAAGTGCAACATATGAACACATTCTCTAAATAAACTGTGAAAAGACATCTGTTTTTTGAGAATCAGGGAAATTTGAACATGGGCTGGATATTAGATGTTAATATTTTGGAAACAAAATACATTGTGGTTATGTATATTTTGTGAAATGTAATTTCTTCCTTAAAATATTTCAGGAAAAAGTAATAAATAGTAAAAAAAAAAAAAAAAGAAAGAAAGAAAGAAATGAGAGTGTCTTAAAACAGGTCTGCATGGCTGCTATGGATTGAATTGTGTCCACCCCCCAATTCAGATGTTGAATCCTTAAATTCTGATATGATGGTTAAGGGGTAGGACCATTGGGAGGTAAGTAAGTTGATATCAGGTCCTGATGGTTGTCCCTTATGATGGGACTAGCCTTTCCCTCTTTCTATCTCTTATTCTCCCTCTTCCTCCTTCCCCCTCCCTATGACATGTGAAAACATAGCAAGAAGGGAATTGAAGCAAGTCAAGAAGGGTCCTCACCAGGAACCCAATTGTCCACCACTTTGATCTTGCACTTCTAGCTTCTGGTATGACAACTTGTGGGACTAAGAGAGTAGTTTTGTACTTATTGATGAGAGGGAATTTCAGAAAAACATCCACTTGCTTTCTTTATGATCTACTGGATGTTGGCAGCACTTTAACAGCATCATCTTTTAGGATTTTTAATAACTCACCTCCACTAGCTTTGTTCCTAGTAATGCTTCCTAAGGGCCATTTGACTTTATACTCCAGGATGTCTGGCTCTATGTGAGTGTCCCCAGCATCAAGCTCATCCAGGTCATTAAGACCTTTTTTTTATCTAGTTCTTCTATGTATTCTTGCCATCTCCTCTTAATCTCTTCTGCTTCTGTTAGATCCTTGACTTTTCTGTCCTTTATTGTGCCCAACTCTGGAAATATTACTTTGGTATCTTCAGTTTTCTTGAAGATATCTCTAGTCTTTCTCATGCTATTTTTTCCTCTATTTCTTGTTCACTTAAGGAGGCTTTCTTATTTCTCCTTGCTATTCTCTGGGACTATGCATTCAGTTGAGTATATTATATATATATTTATATATATATATATATATATATATATATATATATATATATCTTTCTCATTTGCCTTTCTCTTCTCTTCTTTTTCAGCTATTTGTAAATCTCCTCAGACAGCCACTTTCCCTTCTTGCATTTTTTCCCCTCTGGGATGGTTGGTCACCTTCCCTGTACAATGTTACCAACATCTATCCATAGTTCTTCAGGCACTCTGTATTGGATCTTCAGCTTCAGCATCAAATCAATATTGTTCTACTACTTCCCAAAACAAAACACATGCTTTCAATCACGTGACAAATAGTCAACTTTGGGAAAGATTAATACCACTGGGGTCCTGTCCTCAATACTATCTCTACTCCAGGTGGAGAGAACTTATATCCAGCTTCACCAACAGCAAGGTAGCATGCCAGTCTGAGTGTAGAGTCAAAATTCTGAATTTTAAAGCCAATTAAGTAATGTTTTGTTATGTACAGATCCCCTGAAGGAGGAAGTGGCATTCAACTCCAATATTCTTGCCTGGGAAATTCCATGAACAGAGAAGCCTGGAGGTCCATGGGGGTCACAAAAGATTCAGACACAACTGAGCGACTAAAGAACAACAACAACAAATGGCAGGCAACACTTTTCATTCACACTAGTCAGTGCATGAATTAGCACATGCTCTTCACCCTGCCATGGCAACTGGTGACACTGCAGATGGTGAAGCATTCATCAGTCTGTATTCCAGGAAGACAATGTCCCAGGTCAGAGCCCCAGACAATAGTGAGATGCTTTCTCAGTGTCTCCCTCCATGCCCCACCCTCTTGTCTTCTCTGCATTGCTTCCAAGTTCCCTAAGCCCAGGACTAAGGAGCAACTGGATTGACCATCAGACAGATCTGAATTCAAATCTTGGCTGTACTACTTAAGGCCCTATATCCTTCAGGAAGAGGCTTAGTTCCTCTCAACCTCAATTTCCTCATCTGTAAATTAATGACAATTTCACGCTTTCAAGGTGCCCATGAAAAGCACACAGGTAAATGCAGTCAGTGTCTATGGGCTTTTCAAAAGGATCAGGCTCTGTGCTTGTGAGACTGGAGTGGGCAGAGAAGGCCTGCCTGAGGAAGACACATTTGAGATGGTGCTGAATGTGGAGAAGGAACCAGCCATGCAAAAAGATGGGAGAAGAACATTCTACATGTGGGAAATAGCCATTGCAAAGGCCCAAGGTAACCAAGCTTAATAAATCGATACTTTTTCACCTCCAATCTTCCTTCCACTCTTGGAACTTGGCTACAGGTCACCCACTGAGACTTCATCAAATACTTCACTCATGAGATACCAGCAGGGAATCATCTCAACCTTCCAGAAGGGAAACCCTGGGGCTGTCACAGGGCTGAGTCAGCTCTGAGCCCGGGGTCCAGTACACAAGGTGGTTATTGCCAGGGGCACCACAAGTGACTCTTAGCTTTTCCATGTGCTTGTCCTCTCCCCTAAATCCCCAGGGAACTGATTGAACTAAGAGACAAGTAATAGCTCCTGACTCATCTTCCCTTGTGTGATGATCCCGTGGTTCCCTGATCATACTGCTCTCTGGACACAATCTGTTTCCTCTATTCCTTCTCTGAAGGTGGCTTGTGAACAACATCAGCACCTGACCCTGAAGAATGGTATCTGGAACTTAACTGACAGTCAGCTAGGACTCAGGGATGCCTAGCCGTGTCCTGTGCATCTGTCCTTTTCTCCAACCAGATGAATAAACCAAATCCTCAAAGAACATCACAATTCACTCCCTCTCAAGGCCTTCACAGTTCCAAGGGCTATTTTGAGCATCGAAAAGGAACATATCCCTTGAATTTAGGCTAGTCTCAGCCTCCAACCTCACTCCACCAGGGGTTTCTTGAGGAAATAGTAAGTTACCGCATCGAATTTGCCAGAGGGTTGAACAGAAAATGCTCCTCACTGTGAACACAGGTCTATGTGACCCAGTCTCCCAAGGATCTGTGTTGTGTGAATGAGGAGCGGGAGCTCTGGGCCTGCTGAGCTGGGAGTGAATCAGCTACCACCTGTATGACTGCTTCCTGGGGCCACTCCAGCTGGGGCTGCCTCCACTGTGTCTGGAACCCAGCAGAATCAGCTCCCAGTATTGCTTTTCTGCTGCTACTGGAAGGCAAGTCAGCTGATAGAATTGCAGCCAGACTTGAGGGACAAGGAGAAAGGACTTTGTCACCCTGGCGCTTACAGACCTCTGAGAGCTGCCCAGCATTGGATGCAATTGAGTTTCCTCAGTTCTTTGCTTTCCCAGAGGTCTCCAGCCCAAGAACCAGAGGTTTTGGGTCCCAAGTCTTCACTAAGTTACCTGCAGCCTTAGAGTGAGTCACACACCCCAGGGTTCAGTTTCCCATCTCTTGGATGAGGGAGACTGGACTTTCTCCAGAAAGCTTGTTCCAGACTGAAGCTCAATGTCAATCAGTGGACAAGTGGCTCAGAGGTGCATGTTGCCAAGGATGCTGAGGCTGCATCTGGTGGGCAGGGGGCCATGACTGCCTGGTGATGCTCATGGATCCTGAGCTCATGACTGGGAGTGGTAGACCACTTGGCACACAGCTGTGTGAGGCCTTGCCTACTGACACTTTCCGTCACTTGGATTCTGTGCAATGAGGTTCTTTGTGATGAGTTGACTCATTGGAGAAGACTTTGATGCTGGGAGGGATTGAGGGCAGGAGGAGAAGGGGACAACCGAGGATGAGATGGCTGGATGGCATCACTGACTCAGTGGATGCAACTCTGAGTGAACTCCGGGAGTTGGTGATGGACAGGGAGGCCTGGCGTGCTGCGATTCATGGGGCCGCAAAGAGTCGGACACGACTGAGCAACTGAACTGAACTGAACTGAAATCAGAAGTTGCCAACTGGAAGGCTGTAGATTCCTCTGCAGAAACCTGAGTTGGGCTGATGAATTAGCTCTCCGAAAGGAATTCTGGGAACAGGAAATGCCAGGACTCTTAGATAAATTAGGAAGTATTTTAAATGCTTTAGATGACCTGTCATTTTGCTGTCTAGCTTGGGATGATGCCCACAGTTAGAGTGGAATCAAAGGGCCCCTGGAGGGTCCCTCTCCCTATGGCTCATTAGCAGTGAGTACGGCTCTATCCCTTCATGTCCAGAGCAGGAATTCCAGCAAGAAGGAAGTGACCTTCAGTAAGGTTAACCAAAAAACAGTAGGCCTGGTCCTCTCATAGGCACCATTCTTTTCCCAGTGCTTCTTCCTTCCTGGATCCTGAGCAATCTGCCCACCTTTTGGTAACTGGGTTATGAACTCCTCTTCCTTTCCAAATGTCCCCACAGCCCCACTAGTGGTCCCCTCCCTACCCAAGCCCTCTCCCTCACTTGAAGATGGCACTAAAGAAGAGAAAATCAGGAAGCAGCTGCCCAGTTCATTCTTTTTAAAAAATGTCCCCATTCCTTCCACCTCCAGGCCATGACCTGGCTCATCAAAGTCTCCAGCTGGATGAACAAGCAAGTTAGCAGGGGGGTGCAGGTGGGGGTGAGGGTGGGGTTGTTGGCTGTGGGTGATGGTGATCAGATAACAGAAGAGCTGGATAGAGAGCACGTGGGTCTCCAACCACTCAGTCTTTTGGGGGCCTGCCTGAATCTGCTTTTCTTGGGCCCCTCAGGGTACCACTAAGACAGAGACTTTAAAATAGACATTTTGTAAACTTCTGACTACAAAATGATTTCAAACATAACAAAAATAATAAAGAATAGTGTCATGAACCCTGTATTTCATCACTCAGCATCAATAACTGCAAAACTACTCTCTTAGTCCCACAGGTTGTAGTAAACTGGAGACTAGAAGTGCAAAATCAAGGCAGTGGACAATTGGGTTCCTGGTGAAGACACTCTTGTTGACTTGCATCAGTTCTTTTCTGGCTGTGTTCTCATATGTGGTAGGAGAGGGGACAGAAGAAGAGGGAGAATAAGAGAGAAAAAGAGGGAGAGGCTAATGCCATCATGACGACCCTACTATCATAACCCCATGTCAACTTAATTACCTTGCAAAGGCCCTACCCCCTAATACCATCACATCAGGATTTAAGGGTTCAACATTAGAATTGGGGGATGGACACAATTCAATCCATAGCAACTACACAGATCTGTTTTTAAATCAAGACAGATCCTCACTTATTAAATTTCCTGAAATACATTAAGGAAGAGATTCAGTTCAGTTCAGTTCAGTTCAGTTCAGTTGCTCAGTCGTGTCTGACTCTTTGCGACCCCATGAATCGCAGAACACCAGGACTCCCTGTCCATCACCAACTCCCGGAGTTCACTCAGACTCACGTCCATTGAGTCAGTGATGCCATCCAGCCATCTCATCCTCTGTCGTCCCCTTCTCCTCCTGCCTCCAATCCCTCCCAGCGTCAGAATCCTTTCTAATGAGTCAACTCTTCTCATTAGGTGGCCAAAGTACTGGAGTTTCAGCTTTAGCATCATTCCTTCCAAAGAAACCCCAGGGCTGATCTCCTTCAGAATGGACTGGTTGGTTGCAGTCCAAGGGACTCTCAAGGGTCTTCTCCTACACCACAGTTCAAAAGCATCAATTCTTTGGCACTCAGCTTTCTTCACAGTCCAACTCTCACATCCATACATGACCACTTGAAAAACCATAGCCTTGACTAGACGGACCTTTGTTAGCAAAGTATGTCTCTGCTTTTGAATATGCTATCTAGGTTGGTCATAACTTTCCTTCCAAGGAGTAAGTGTGTTTTAATTTCATGGCTGCAGTCACCATCTGCAGTGATTTTGGAGCAGGAAGAGATTACCATTTCACAAAATGTACATAACCACAGTGTGCTTTGTTTCAAAACAATTAACATCTAATATCCAGCCCATGTTCAAATTTCCCTGATTCTCAAAAAACAGATGTCTTTTCACAGTTTATTTAGAGAATGTGTTCATATGTTGCACTTGATTGTTCTCTTTTGAAACTAAATTAACTGTCTCTCTCCCAATTTTTATACCATTTATTTGTTCAAAAAGTGGGAGGAGATAGGCTAGTTTGAAGAATGTCCCAAGTATTGGATTTAGAAGAGGGTCCACAACACTGGTACCAGGACCAGTACCAGTCCTTGGTCTATTAGGAACCAGGCCACACAGCAGGAGGTGAGCAGCAGGCCAGTGAGTGAGGCTTCATCTGTATTTATAGCTGCTTCCCATCACTCTGCCATGACCCCTAGATGAAACAGTCTAGTTCCAGGAAAACAAGCTCAGGGCTCCCACTGAGTCTGTATTATGGACAGTTGTATAATTATTTCATTGTATATCACAATGTAATAATAATAGAAATAAAGTGCACAATAAATGTAATGCCCTTGAATCATCCCGAAACCATCCCCCCCCCCCCCCCCCCCGCCACCTTGGTCTATGGAAAATTGTCTTTAAGGAAAGCAGCCCCTGGTGCTAAAAAGGTTAGAGACTGCTGGTTTAGAGGATTGCCCCTCTCTTCCTTTCTATGTGTTATTTCCCTGAAAACTGGCAGTTAGATCTACACTTGAGTTCAAGCTTTTTTATTGGAAAATTTCATATGCAGATACGTATTTCTAATGGCACCACTTCAAGAGGTTCATAATTTCTAGTTGCCTCACTCTGATAGATGCTCATACGCACTAGGTCCTGATGTTGCCAACCTCATACATGCATTATGTACTCCCTCTCTACCTTTCATTCATTGTTTTAGCATCCATTGATACCCTTTGCCTAGATCTGTTTTTTCATGAAGATGTTGCAGAACAGTGCTTTCCTGTTTCTACCACTCTTTCTGAATTTAATTACTGAAATTCTTCAATTTCAAAGGAGATTCTTTGGAGAGATTGGCCAATACCCTCCAATATTCTTGCCTGGACATGGGGAGAGGGGAGGAGAAGGTGAGATGTATAGAAAGAGTAACATGGAAACTTACATTACCATATGTAAAATAGATAGCCAATGGGAATTTGCTGTATGGCTCAAGAAACTCAAAAAGAGGCTCTGTATCAACCTAGAAGAGTGGAATGGGGAGGGATATGGGAAGGAGCTTTGAAAAAGAAGGCATATATGTACACCTATGGCTGATTCATGTTGAGGTTTGACAGAAAACAGCAAAGTTCTGTAAAGCAATTATCCTTCAGTAAAAAATAAATTAATTTTTTAAAAGGCTTCTTTAACTGCAGTTACATGAAATATGCTTCATATAAACAAAAGCAGCATAAATATTGATAATTATTTTCCTTTCTCAGTGCTCAGAATGGTGAGTTGATGCCCTAGCAATCTGTCACAGTAACCGATTAGATGTTGTCTCTTAACTTTTAAAATACCTGACTTTTTAATCCATTTAATTTGTTCCAAAATATTGGATATTATGGCAAATTTTTCTCACTTTTGGCCTCTTACTATGAAATTCTAAACTTTCTGTCCAGTCCCCTCTGGTCTTTGACACCTCTCAACTTTCTGGACCTTCAAGATTCCCAAGATTATTTGGTGCATTTCTTTACCCAATTCTGAAATCAGTCATCTCTTTAAGAATCCATGGATCCTCTGGTGGGAAATGCATTTAGAAAGCACAAGTTTGAACTCAGGATAGCTATAGTTATCAAGTTGTCATTGCTTCTAGGCTTTTCAGTGTTGAGAGCCAGATTTTCCTTAAATAAATAAAAAGGAATTAATTGGTTGGTACAAACTAATGCTTTCAACAGAAATTTTAAGATAGCAGGGTTTTACTTAAGCTCCCTTATGTGTGGACCTCTTTTCCCTAACCACTGAAAGTCTTACTTCAGAACATTAGCTTTAATTACTGAATTGCTTTAACCTGTAAAATACACACAATACTGTCACAATAACAGAAGCGATATCAGCAACAATAAGTTATTGAATATAGTTTCAGATTTCTTTCCTTTTCTGCTTTTGGGTTTCTTTTGCTTTTGTTTTGGATGGGCAGTATTTTTGTTTGTCTTTGTCCTTAGAAGATATTCCACTCTGAATGTTGAGTCATAATTCTGAATTTTAAAGCCAATTAAGTAATGTTTTGTTATGTGTAGCTAGTCACCAACTTGATGCAGTTAGACTTTTGTTCTCAATTTTAACAGATGTGATTTATCTATTTTTTGGTGCTGTAACACACTTTCATGGTTGCAAATCAAAGTATAAAACAAGAAAAATCTCACTTCCCTGCCCCTCACCCATAAATTACATTTCAGTAGTTTTTGGCTTATTCTTCTACTCTTTCTTAATGAAAATAGACATCTGTGCTTACATAAAAACAACAAAATATAATAACTATTTTGGACCCTCCTTTCTTTCTTTTTTTTTTTTACTACAAAACAAGTTATAAAAAGTTCTTTAATTATGAATTGCCCTTGTCCACACTTTTCTCTTTCAATCATTCAAATTACAAATCTAGTTGAAAAAAATCAATAAAACATGATGAATAAGCCAATGATTTTCCTCTAGTGCTAGTCTTTAGGTTAAAATAGGGACAGCAACTTTACATACCATTGGTATGAGACATTTTAGTGCTAATACTATGAAATAGGTATTATTTTTATCGAAACTTCTAGATAAATTGTACTTATTAAAATTTTTTCCCTTTCATTTTCTTTTTTTAATTTTTATTTTTTATTTTATTTTATTTTTTGCTTTACAATACTGTATTGATTTTGCCATACATTGACATGAATCCGCCACAGGTGTACATGAGTTTCCAACCCTGAACCCCCCTCCCACCACCCTCCCCATATCATCTCTCTGGGTCATCCCAGTGCACCAGCCCCAAACATCCTGTATCCTGTATCAAACCTAGACTAGCGATTCATTTCTTACATGATAGTATACATGTTTCAATGCCATTCTCCCAAATCATCCCACTCTCTCCCTCTCCCACAGAATCCAAAAGTCTGTTCTTTACATTTGTGTCTCTTTTGCTGTTTTGCATACAGGGTTATCATTATCATCTTTCTAAATTCCCTATATATGTGTTAGTATACTGTTTTGGTGTTTTTCTTTCTGGCTTACTTCACTCTTATAATCGGCTCCAGTTTCATCCACCACATTAGAACTGATTCAAATGTATTCTTTTTAATGGCTGAATAATACTCCATTGTGTATATGTATCACAGCTTTATTATCCATTCATCTGCTGATGGACATCTAGGTTGCTTCCATGCCCTGGCTATTATAAACAGTGCTGCAATGAACATTGGGGTATACGTGTTTCTTTCAATTCTGGTTTCCTCAGTGTGTATGCCCAGCAGTGGGATTGCTGGGTCATAAGGCAGTTCTATTTCCAGATTTTTAAGGAATTTCCACACTGTTCTCCATAGTGGCTGTACTAGTTTGTATTCCCACCAACAGTGTAAGAGGGTTCCCTTTTCTCCACACCCTCTCCAGCATTTATTGCTTGTAGACTTTTGGATCACGGTCATTCTGACTGGTGTGAAATGGTACCTCATTGTGGTTTTGATTTGCATTTCTCTGATAATGAGGGATGTTGAGCAGTTTTCATGTGTTTGTTAGCCATCTGAATGTCTTCTTTGGAGAAATGTCTATTTAGTTCTTTGGCCCATTTTTTGATTGGGTCATGTATTTTTCTGGAATTGAGGTACAGGAGTTGCTTGAGTATCTTTGAGATTAGTTGTTTGTCAGTTGATTCATTTGCTATTATTTTCTCCCAATCTGAAGGTTGTCTTTTCACCTTGCTTATAGTTTCCTTTGTTGTGCAGAAGCTTTTAAGTTTAATTAGATCCCATTTGTTTCTTTTTGCTTTTATTTCCAGAATTCTGGGAGGTGGATCATAGAGGATCCTGCTGTGATTTATGTCAAAGAGTGTTTTGCCTATGTTCTCCTCTAGAAGTTTTATAGTTTCTGGTCTTACGTTTAGATCTTTAATTCATTTTGGGTTTATTTTTGTGTATGGTGTTAGAAAGTGTTCTAGTTTCATTCTTTTACTCGTGGTTGACCAGTTTTCCCAGCACCACTTGTTAAAGAGATTGTCTTTAATCCATTGTATATTCTTGCCTCCTTTGTCAAAGATAAGGTGTCCATAGGTGTGTGGATTTATCTCTGGGCTTTCTATTTTGTTCCATTGATCTATATTTCTGTTTGTGCCAGTACAATACTGACTGTGGCTTTGTAGTAGAGCCTGAAGTCAGGCAGGTTGATTCCTCCAGTTCCATTCTTCTTTCTCAAGATTGCTTTGGCTATTCGAGGTTTTTTGTATTTCCATACAAATTTGGAAAGTATTTGTTCTAGCTCTGTGAAAAATACTGTTGGTAGCTTGATAAGGATTGCATTGAATCTGCAGATTGCTTTGGGTAGTATACTCATTTTCACACTATTAATTCTTCCGATCCACGAACACAGTATATTTCTCCATCTATTAGTGTCCTCTTTGATTTCTTTCATCATTGTTTTATAGTTAGTTTTATATATATAGGTCTTTAGTTTCTTTAGGTAGATATATTCCCAAGTATTTTATTCTTTTCATTGCAATGGTGAATGGAATTGTTTCCTTAATTTCTTTTTCTACTTTCTCATTATTAGTGTATAGGAATGCAAGGGATTTCTATGTGTTGATTTTATATCCCACAACTTTACTATATTCATTGATTAGCTCTAATAATTTTCTGATGTGCTCTTTAAGGTTTTCTATGTAGAGGATCATGTCATCTGCAAACAGTGAGAGTTTACTTCTTCTTTTCTAATTTGGATTCCTTTTACCTCTTTTCCTGTGGACCCACCTCTCTAAAAAAAACTAAATACACAGTGCACCCTGAAGATGTCACCCATTCCACTTCTCCCACATCCAAATAATGCCCAGGTGTCAGGATGCCCTGTGCCCTTATTCCACGCTCTCCTGTGGATGGTCACTTCAGGTAAGTTTCTAATCTTTTGCTTTAAAAACAATATGTAGTAAATAGCTTGTACAGATGGCATTTTATATTCTCACCAGAGTATCAGTTGGATAGATTCCTGGAAGCAGAATTGCTGAGTTAAAGGGCATATGTTTGTGTCATTTATTAGATGCTGTCATATTCCCACTGTTGGGATTGAACCACCAAAACTGAATCTAAACGAAGGGCAAAAATGAGAGTTAAGGCATGGTGCACCATCTTATACACACCTGGTGACCAAGCCAGGCTCCTCTTGTTGTACCCAAGGGACAGGCCTGGATAGATCTAATGCAGGAATAGGCCCTGGGAGTCCTGGAAGGAGTCATAAAATACTATCATCTTTACTTTAACTGAAGTAACAGTTTAACAGGTAGCCCTGTTCATCTCAGGCTGGGTTGGAGCTTTGAGTGGTTTCTTTGTCTTCTTTGATTGATAAGATACTTCAAAATAATTCCTTTGTAGTTTGGTTTGGCAGGCAAAATGTTTCAAGGCAATGACACTACTGGAGAATTGTATCAGAAATATATCCATTTATCTTCAGCAAATGAACCTCATTAAATGCCCTCCAACGAGGCAGTGTGAACATTGACTGGACTCCGGGGACTGTCAGTTATTTTACAAGCTTAGCCATGAGGATATATCAGTCAGTCTGGGCAGTATGGGCAATACAAGCCCTAATGAATATCAAAATATGAGACTTCAGATCCCTGGTGGTCCAGTGGTTAAGATTTTGTACTTCCACTGCAGGAGGCAGAGCTTCAAACCCTGCAAGGGGAACTAAGATCCTACATGCCATGTGGTGGGAATTAAAAAATATATATATCTCTGTCCATCACAAGTTGTCAGGAGCTCTGGTTAAAGAAATCATCTCCTGGGGATGCAAACTGATGGAGGCTTCACCGTCTGCAGTGGCACTTGTTGTGGCAGGAGGAATGGCATGTACTAATTCATGTACTAACTATTGTGAATGAAAAATGTTGCCTCACATATCAGTAAACAAAGGATGTTACAGTCATCCAGCTATCACATTATATCCGCCCCCAATGGTCCACCCAGAAGGAATTCAGAATGGCAAAGGATGCCCTCCAACAAGCCCTCAGCTACTGAAGTCACTTATTCCTCAAAATTGGGTACCTAAAAGGGACTCAGGATGAGAAAAATTGGATACTTGCCCTAGATAGCTATGGTTCATATCAAAATAATGATTTCAATAAGCCCAGATACTTGCATCTTCCCAAACATTGAAAAAAATATCTAAAATTTACTTTAGATATTTAATGTCTTTAATGAAGTTGTCTTTTGATGCTCTGATATCTGGTTTTTGTTGCAAAACCTCCGATCTACCCTGCCTCCTCCTTTACCTCTTCAGGGTGGTCCCTTAGAGCTATGAGAGGCTGCCCCCAGGCTTGAAGTTCTCAGAAAGTCTGCCAGATAAAACATAATTGTTGGCGGTCCTAAGATGGCAGAGGAATAAGACAGGGAGACCACTTTCTCCCCTACAAATTCATCAAAAGAACATTTAAACGCTAAGTAAATTCCAAAAACAACTTCTGAATGCTAGCAGAGGACATCAGGCACCCAGAAAGGCAGCCCATTGTCTTCGAAAGGAGGTAGGAAAAAACATAAAAGACAAAAAAAAAAAAAGAGAGAGAGAGAGAGAGAGACAAAAGAGGTAGGATTGGAGCTCCATCCTGGAAAGGGAGTCTTAAAAAGTGAGAAGTTTCCAAACACCAGAAAACACTCTCACTGCCGAGTCTGTGGTGAGCCTTGGAAGCAAAGAGGGCAACATAACAGGGAAGAAAAATAAATAAATAATTAAAACCCACAGATTACGAGCCCAATGGTAACTCCCCCAGTGGAGAAGCAACACAGACTGCCTGCACCCGCCACTAGCAAGCGGGGGCTGGGCAGGGAGGTGCGGGCTGCATTGCTTAGAGTAAGGATCTGGCCTGAATGCCCTGAAGGCAGTCTGAGAGAACTAACTTGGGGTAGCAAACCAGACTGTAGGATAGCTACCACTCGAAAAGCCCTGAGACACTGCCAGGCCCACACACAGAACAAAGGACTGAACAGAACTAGCCAGCTGCAGACCATCCCCCTCCAGTGACAGGCAGCCAGAGCCAGAAGAGGGGAATTGCAGCCGCAGAAAGACATTTACTATCAAACTGCAAGCAGGCTTCTTTGCTAACTAAGACTTCTTGGGGTTCTGGACAGTCAACATCTGCCTGAGAAAGTGTGCCAGTTGTGCACCCAGAAAACAGAGCAGCAGGGACAGGGAAGGCAATAAGTCGCAGCGACCATGCTCACCAAACACCTCATCACCTGAGCTGCTTGGACCTGGGAAGGGCGCAAAACACAGGCCCAACCGAGTGTGTGCCTCTGAAGACTACCCAAGTGCCTGAACCTGAGCGGCCTAGACCTGGGAGGTACATGCAGCCCAGGGTCAGCCTTGGACGGTTCTCGGCAGAGCAACCTAGAGCCTGAGCAGTGTGAGCATGGAGGGTACACACTTCATGAGCGGGGGCAGGCCCAGTGTGGCTGAGGCACTGCGAGCACACGTCAGTGTTATTTGTTTGCAGCGTCCCTCTCTCCCCACAGCATGACTGAGCAAGTGAGACTAAAAAAAGTGTCCACCACTGCCCCCTTTGTGTCAGGGAGGAAATCAGATACTGAAGAGACCAGCAAGCAGAAGAAGCTAAAAGAGAGGGAACCACTTGGAAGTGACAGGTGCAATAGATTAAAACCCTGTCATTAGTACCGACTACATAGGAAGGGGCCTATAGATCTTGAGAAATATAAGCTGGACCAAGGAACTATCCAAAAATGAACTAACCCCACAATACCCACAACACCACCAGAGAAAGTCCTAGATATATTTTTTACTATTTTTACTATCATTCGTCTTTTTTGATGTTTTTTTAATTATTAAGTCCTCTATTGCTCCTTTAATTTTCACTTTTATAATCTACTATTACTTTGCAAAAAAAACAAAAACACTTTTTTAAAGGAAAATTCATATATATTTTTTTAAAAATTTTGTGACTTTGTTTTTTTTCTTTTCTATATTTTTTTTAATTTTTAAGTCCTCTGTTACTCCTTTAATTTTCATTTTTATAACGTATTATTACTTTGCAAGAAAAAAGTGAGACCCTATTTTTTTAAAGCAAACTTCATAGATATATATTTTATAATTTTTGTGACTTTATTTTTTTCTTTAATATTGTATTTTTGAAATTCCACACTTTACTCTACATTTTTAATATTTGCTTTTGGTATTTCATATCAATTTTGTACCTTTAAGAACCCAATCTTCAGTACCCATTTCACTTGGTAGAGAGATCACTGACTTAACTGCTCTCTCCCCCTTTGGACTCTCCTTTTTCTCCTCCAGGTCGCCTCTGTCTCCTCCCTACCCCCTCTCTTCTCTACCCAACTCTGTGAACCTCTGTGTGTTCCAGACGGTGGAGAACACTTAGGGAACTGATTACTGGCTGGATCTGTCTCCCTCATTTTGATTCCCCCCTTTTGTCGTCCTGGCCACCTCTGTCTCCTTCCTCCCTCTTCTCTTCTCTGTATAACTCCGAGAACATCTCTGAGTGGTCCAGTTGTGGAGTGCACATAAGGAAGTGACTACTAGCTAGCTTGCTCTCTCCTCTATTGATTCCACCTCATCTCATTCAGGTCACCTCTAACTCCTCTTCCCTCTTCTCTTCTCCATGTAACTCTGTGAACCTCTCTGGGTGTCCCTAACTGTGGAGAATTTTTTCATCTTTAAACTAGATGTTTTGTCAATGGTGCTGGATAGAAGGAAAAGTCTTGAGACTACTGCAAAAATAAGACTGAAAACCAGAAGCAGGAGGCTTAAGTCAAAATCCTGAGAACACCAGAGAACTCCTGACTCCTGGGAACATTAATTGACAGGAGCTCATCAAACACCTCCATACCTACACTGAAACCAAGCACCAGCCAAGGGCAAACAAGTTCCAGAGCAAGACATACCATGCAAATTCTCCACCAACACGGGAACACATCCCTGAGCTCCAATATACGGGCTGCCCAGTTACTCCAAACCCATTGACATCTCATAACTCGTTACTGGATACTTCATTGCACTTCAGACAGAAGAAATCCAGCTCCACCCACCAGAACACCAACACAAGCTTCCCTAACGAGGAAACCTTGACAAGCCACCTGTACAACCCCACCCACAGTGAGGAAACTCCACAATAAAGAGAACTCCACTAACTGCCAAAATACAGAAAAGCCACCCCAAACGCAGCAATATAAACAAGATGAAGACAGAGAGGAGTAACCAGCAGGTAAAGGAACAGGATAAATGCCCACCAAACCAACCAAAAGAGGAAGAGATAAGGAATCTACCTGATAAAGAATTCCGAATAATGATAGTGAAAATGATCCAAAATCTTGAAAACAAAATGGAATCACAGATAAATAGCCTGGAGACAGGATTGAGAAGATGCAAGAAAGGTTTAACAAGGACCTAGAAGAAACAAAAAGGAGTCAATATATAATGAATAATGCAATAAATGAGATCAAAAACACTCTGGAGAAAACAAATAGAATAACAGAGAAGAAGATAGGATTAGTGAAGTAGAAGATAGAATGGTAGAAATAAATGAATCAGAGAGGAAAAAAGAAAAACGAATTAACAGAAATGAGGACAATCTCAGAGACCTCCAGGACAGTGGTAAATGCCCCAACATTCAAATCATAGGAATCCTAGAAGAAGAAGACAAAAAGAAAGACCATGAGAAAACACTTGAGGAAATAATAGTTGAAAACTTCCCTAAAATGGGGAAGGAAATAATCACCCACATCCGAGAAAGCCAGAGAGTCCCAAACAGGAAAAACAAAAGGCAAAACACCTCAAGACACATATTAATCAAATTAACAAAGATCAAACACAAAGAACAAATATTAAAAGCAGCAGGGGGAAAACAACAAATAACACACAAGGGGATTCCCATAAGGATAACAGCTGATCTTTCAATAGAAACTCTTCAGGCCAGGAGGGAATGGCAAGACATACTTAAAGTGATGAAAGAAAATAACCTACATCCCAGATTACTGTACCCAGAAAGGATCTCATTCAAATATGAAGGAGAAATCAAAAGCTTTACAGACAAGCAAAAGCTGAAAGAATTCAGCACCACCAAACCAGCTCTCCAACAAATGCTAAAGGATCTTCTCTAGATGAGAAACACAGAAAGCGTGTATAAACTCAAACCCAAAACAATAAAGTAAATGGCAACAGGATCATACTTATCAATAATTACCTTAACGTAACTTGGTTGAATGCCCCAACCAAAAGACAAAGACTGGCTGACTAGATACAAAAACAAGACTCCTATATATGTTGTCTACAAGAGACACACCTCAAAACAAGGGACACATTCAGACTGAAACTGAAGGGCTGGAAAAGAAATTCCACGCAAATAGAGACCAAAAGAAAGCAGGAGTAGCAATACTCATATCAGATTAAATAGACTTTAAAACAAAGGCTGTGAAAAGAGACAAAGAAGGACACTACACAATGATCAAAGGATCAATCCAAGAAGAAGATATAACAATTATAAATATATATGCACCCAACATAGGAGCACCACAGTATGTAAGACAAATGCTAACAAGTCTGAAAGGGGAAATTAATGATAACACAATAATAGTGGGAGACTTTAATACCCCACTCACACCTATGGATAGATCAACTAAACAGAAAGTTAATAAGGAAACACAAACTTTAAACTATACAATAGACCAGTTAGATCTAATTGATATCTATAGAGCATTTCACCCCCAAAAAATGAATTTCACCTTTTTTCTCATGCACACACAGAAACTTCTCCAAGATAGATCACATCCTGGGCCATAAATCTAGCCTTGATGAAGTAAAAAAATAATTGAAATCATTCCAAGCATCTTTTCTGACAAAATGCAGTAAGATTAGATCTCAATTACAGGAGAAAAACTATTAAAAATTCCAACATATGGAGGCTGAACAACACACTTCTGAATAACCAACAAATCACAGAAGAAATTTAAAAAATTGAAATATGCTTAGAAACGAATGAAAATGAAAACACAACAACCCAAAACCTGTGGGATACTGTAAAAGCAGTGCTAAGGGGAAAGTTCATAGCAATACAGGAATACCTCAAGAAACAAGAAAATAGTCAAATAAATAACCTAACTCTACAACTAAAGCAATAGAAAAGGAAGAACTGAAGAACCCCAGGGTTAGTAGAAGGAAAGAAATCTTAAAATTTAGGGCAGAAATAAATGCAAAAGAAACAAAAGAGACCATAGCAAAAATCAACAAAGCCAAAAGCTGGTTCTTTGAACGGATAAATAAAATTGACAAACTATTAGCCAGACTCATCAAGAAACAAAGGGAAAAAAATCAAATCAATAACATTAGAAATGAAAATGGAGAGATCACAACAGACAACACAGAAATGCAAAGGATCATAAGAGAATACTATCAGCAACTATATGCCAATAAAATGGACAACTGGAAGAAAAGGACGAATTCTTAGAAAAGTACAACTTTCCAAAACTGAACCAGGAAGAAATAGAAAATCTTAACACACCCATCACAAGCACAGAAATTGAAACTGTAATCAGAAATCTTCCAGCAAACAAAAGCCCAGGACCAGATGGCTTCACAGCTGAATTCTACCAAAAATTTAGAGAAGAGCTAACACCTATTCTACTCAAACTCTTCCAGAAAATTACAGAAAAAGGTAAACTTCCAAACTCATACTATGAGGCCACCCTCACCCTAATACCAACACCTGACAAAGATGCCACAAAAAAAGAAAACTACAGGCCAATATCACTGAAGAACATAGATGCAAAAATGCTTAACAAAATTCTAGCAATCAGAATCCAATAACACATTAAAAAGATCATACACCATGACCAAGTGGGCTTTATCCCAGGGATGCAAGGATTCTTCAATATCTGCAAATCAATCAATGTAATTCACCACATTAACAAATTGAAAAATAAAAGCCATATGATTATCTCAATAGATGCAGAGAAAGCCTCTGACAAATTCAACATCCATTTATGACAAAAACTCTCCAGAAAGCAGGAATAGAAGGAACATACCTCAACATAATCAAAGCTATATATGACAAACCCACAGCAAACATTATCCTCAATGGTGAAAAATTGAAAGCATTTCCCCTAAAGTCAGGAACAAGACAAGGGTGCCCACTTTCACCACTACTATTCAACATAGTTCTGGAAGTTTTGGCCACAGCAATCAGAGCTAAAAAGAAAAATAAGGTGTCCAAATTGGAAAAGAAGAAGCAAAACTCTCAGTGTTTGCAGATGGTTCTACATAGAAAACCCTAAAGACTCCACCAGAAAATTACTAGAGCTAATCAATGTATACAGTAAAGTTGTAGGATATAAAATCAACATGCAGAAATCCCTTGCATTCCTATACACTAATAATGAGAAAATAGAAAGAGAAATTAAGGAAACAATTCCATTCACCATTGCAATGAAAAGAATAAAATACTTAGGACTGTATCTACCTAAAGAAACTAAAGACCTATATATAGAAAACTATAAAACACTGGTGAAAGAAATCAAAGAGGACACTAATAGGTGGAGAAATATACCATGTTCATGGATCACAAGAATCAATAGTGTGAAAATGAGTATACTACCCAAAGCAATCTATAGATTCAATGCAATCCCTATCAAGCTACCAACAGTATTTTTCACAGAGCTAGAACAAATAATTTCCGAATTTGTATGGAAATACAAAAAATCCTCGAATAGCCAAAGCAATCTTGAGAAAGAAGAATGGAACTGGAGGAATCAACCTGCCTGACTTCAGGCTCTACTACAAAGCCACAGTCATCAAGACAGTATGGTACTGGCACAAACAGAAATATAGATCAATGGAACAAAATAGAAAGCCCAGAGATAAATCCACACACCTATGGACACCTTATCTTTGACAAAGGAGGCAAGAATATACAATGGATTAAAGACAATCTCTTTAACAAGTGGTGCTGGGAAAACTGGTCAACCACGAGTAAAAGAATGAAACTAGAACACTTTCTAACACCATACACAAAAATAAACTCAAAATGGATTAAAGATCTAAATGTAAGACCAGAAACTATAAAACTTCTAGAGGAGAACATAGGCAAAACACTCTGACATAAATCACAGCAGGATCCTCTATGACCCACCTCCCAGAATACTGGAGATAAAAGCAAAAAGAAACAAATGGTATCTAATTAAACTTAAAAGCTTCTGCAAAACAAAGGAAACTATAAGCAAGGTGAAAAGACAGACTTCAGATTGGGAGAAAATAATAGCAAATGAATCAACTGACAAACAACTAATCTCAAAGATACTCAAGCAACTCCTGTACCTCAATTCCAGAAAAATACATGACCCAATCAAAAAATGCTCCAAAGAACTAAATAGACATTTCCCCAAAGAAGACATTCAGATGGCTAACAAACACATGAAAAAATGCTCAACATCATTCATTATCAGAGAAATGCAAATCAAAACCACAATGAGGTACCATTTCATGCCAGTCAGAATGGCTGTGATCCAAAAGTCTACAAGCAATAAATGCTGGAGAGGGTGTGGAGAAAAGGGAGCCCTCTTACACTGTTGGTGGGAATGCAAACTAGTACAGTCACTATGGAGAACAGTGTGGAGATTCCTTAAAAATCTGGAAATAGAACTGCCTTATGACCCAGCAATCCCGCTGCTGGGCATACACACCAAGTAAACCAGAATTTAAAGAGACATGTGTACCCCAATGTTCATTGCAGCACTGTTTATAATAGCCAGGACATGGAAGCAACCTAGATATCCATCAGCAGATAAATGGATAAGAAAGCTGTGGTACATATACACAGTGGAGTACTACTCAGCCATTAAATAGAATACATCTGAATCAGTTCTAACGAGGTGGATGAAACTGGAGCCTATTATACAGAGTGAAGTAAGCCAGAAAGAAAAACACTGATACAGTATACTAATGCATATATATGGAATTTAGAAAGATGGTAATGATAACCCTGTTTGAGAGACAGCAAAAGAGACACAGATGTATAGAACAGTCTTTCGGACTCTGTGGGGGCAGGGGGATGATTTGGGAGAATGGCATTGATACATGCATAATATCATATATGAGACAAATCGCCAGTCCAGGTTCGATGCATGATACTGGATACTTGGGGCTGGTGCACTGGGACCACCTAGAGGGATGGTATGGGGAGGGAGGGTGTTCAGGATGGGGAACATGTGTATACCTGTGGCGGATACATGTTGATGTATGGCAACACCAATACAATATTGTAAAGTAATTAACCTCCAGTTAAAATAAATAAATTTATATTTTAAAAAACATAATTGTCAACTTAGGTTGTGCTTTTTTTTTCAGTCAACACTATCAAAGCATTTGCAGGGAGTAAGCCATGTCACTGCTCCCTGCATTATGTTGGTGTAAACAAGCCATAGGACCACAGTGAAATATGAGGAATTATGGAAGTATAATCCAGGGTGAGTTTAGGATGAAGACTTGAAAACTTGGACAACAGCACCAATGATACACAGGACAGTATAGAAAAGGGGAACCAAGACCAGGTCCCAGGGTTGGAGGTGGAAGACTTGCTTTTCAAGCCAACATTCAAGATCATGGGATTTATCCTGTGGGCAGTGGATATCTTTGAGTAGGTGTGTAAGATGTTAAAACTATGGAGAATGGAGGAGAAAAGTGGAAAGAGAGGATAAAACATAAGAAGGAGATAAAGGATGTTAAAAAGAAAGAGTTACATTAAGACAACCCAGAAGCTGTAGAAACAGGGTGGGGAAGTCTTTGGATACTTAGAAAAGGTCATGGCCACTAGCTTCCATTTCACTGAGAAGTGGGAGTGTGGACAGATATTTTGAAGGATTGTTTACATTGCAGGATCAAGACTTTGGTGGGAGCATAATGACCAACTTCAAGTCTCCAAGAGTTTTTCACATATATGAAATAAGCTTCATTTATACTCTACATGAAACTTCAGAGTAGAACAATGAAAAGGTTAAATGGGATATAGGCAGATTGCACTTAATTTGATAGGAGCTTCTATTATTAACTTACCCTTGTTCTTTGCTGTTTGCCAGCACCTTGCAAAGACTGTGTGATATTTGGGAATGTTAATTTCTTTCCAGTTCTCAGAGCCTAGGGAAGAAAGAATGAAAAGGTAATACTCAAGGCTAGGAGGGGGTCATAGTCAAAAGCGTTGTGGCATTCTACACTGAAGAAAGCTCCCATCTCCCTGATTATGTTTTGAAGGCAAAATTAAATGAAGTTAAAAGGGGAAGTGGGCAAAGGAGTAAGAGCCTGGATGGAAAGAAGGAAGCTCTCTCTGGGTTAAGACAGGTGGTCCACACTGAGGCTGGCTCTCCTCCTGTCATGTCTGCAGGAAGGAGCAGAACTTCTGACCAGAGACTGGTGGGTGTTATAATCTGATTGCTGAGCACGTGGTCTTTATAGGAGTTGGTGAGGCCCCCTAGAACTGTCCCTCGTTCCACCCGGGCCTTGGGAGGGGAACCTCTGTGACTTGCCCAGAGACAGAGAGCAATGGCATGTCACCATGTGACTGGGGGAGCTGGAATATGATGGTGACACCACAGTGTCTGCATAAACATCACTTCCCTTCATTTTCCTCTTGACACCACAAGAGTCTGGAAATCTCAAAAGATTCTACAGAGGAGGAAAAAGAGCGAGGTATATGTACTGTCTGGCCTGGAGGGGAGAGACTGAACTTGAGTTAAAGATAAATGCATATGACACTACTTACAAAATGCGAGTGGGCAGAGAGCACAGCATATGAAAACACAATGCTAGAGCCAGATAGCTTGGGTTCAAATCCCAGCTTGGCCATCCACTAGCTGTGTGACCTTAGACAAGTTACTTCCTCTGTCTGTGCCTCACATTCCCCACCTTTAAATAGGGGATAATAACAGAACCCAATGAGTTAATATGTGTAGGGTGTTTTGATTCATTGTAAGTGCTATATGAGTTTTATATATAAAGTTGTCAAATTTTTTTTAAAAAGCACAATGTGAGTGTTCTGAGTTAAGTTTTGTTTGGGACAAAAGGTGGTATATAGAAGACAGCCTGTCACATAGATCTGAGGAACATTGCCTAAGAGGTGTGTGGGGGGAGGTCGGTAAGCATGTGATTTGGGGGAAAGGGGCATGTGAGTCAAGCATACATTTAGAAGAGGCTTGCTGCTGGTCATGAGGAGTGGATATCTCTGTTCACGATGTTAGTGCTTTTCTAGATATGCAAAGGGACAAGATATTAGACTCATAAAGTTTTCTTATGAAGATATTTCTTTGAAGGAATGTTCTGTCAGTTTCTCCAGAGTGCAGCATGACTCATTCCTGACATCTGCCTTGTCCTCCTTGCATCATATGTTGCAAGTCAGTGACATCAGTGGGTAGTGACTCCATCCTGGTAGTGTTAGGTGGTGAGGGACAGTGTGTAGATGGCAAAGATGATCAGATATTTTGGGTTCAAGTTCATGCCTGTTCCACCTGCTGTATGTGAGGAGCTTGTTCAGTACTTGGGAGCTGCCTCAGGGTTATGTCATGATTTGAAGGACCATCTGGTTCCATCTCTGTAATCAAGGCCAGAAGGGACTAGGGACTAGGCTGAGGTTGCTATAGACAAAGGGATGTTAGTGACAAAAGAGAAACTTGAATTCAGGCAAGTCTGAGCCCTGAGTCAGCCTCTTGAAAGCTGTGGGATTGCTGTATGGGGCTGTCCAGCTGTGAAATGAAGGTGCTGCTTTGTGGGACTCCATGCCTAAGCAGGGTGAGTGGAGACTGTCTGATCTCCAGCTTCTCTGGGGGCTGCCTCAGGATTGCTGCCTGGAGAAGAGGCACGTTTGTGCCCTCTGACATCTAGCTCACCATAGGGTTTGGGGAGTTGTGTTTGACCACCTGGAGCCTTATCACAGCAGATGCCAAGGTCAGTGGAGATTAAAGTATGGGGGCTGCAGTGTAACACCAAAGTGGTCCAACCTAGAGACTGAGCCTCGCCTGTTATAATGAGCCCTTTATCAGTTACTGGCTTCCCTTGTGGCTCAGCTGGTAAAGAATCTGCCTGCAATGCACAAAACATAGGTTCGATCCCTGGGTTGGGAAGATCCCCTGGAGAAGGGAAAGGCTACCCACTCCTGCATTCTGGCCTGGAGAATTCCAAGACTGTATAGTCCGTGGCACAAAGAGTTGGACACAACAGAGCAACTTTCACTTATCAATCACACCAGTCCCTGTTCCTGCTCTTAAAAAGTGTGTGTGTGTGTGTGTGTGTGTGTGTGTTTTAGGGGAATGAGGACTTAAATGCAATGTTAAAATGTTTTCCACTGGGGTGAAAGTACTCCTTCCTCTGGCTGGTGGCTCATTCCACCTTATGAAAAATGATTTCTTAAAACAAACATGGAAACTCATGTACACCCATGGCGGATTCATGTCAATGTATGGCAAAACCAATACAGTATTGTAAAGTAAAATAAAGTAAAAATAAAAATTTTTTAAGTTAAAAATAAAATAAAAGGCAAATGTAGTTGGGAAAACAAACAAACAAACATGGTGAGTTAGAGTCCAACCTGGGCCTGGGTGCCAGGCCTAAGCTGATAGTGCCAGGTGGAGAGTTCAGAAGACCATCTCCTGGCATGGGGTGCTGCAAGGGCACTGCCTGCCTGGAAGCTGTGGTACCTCCAGATTTTCCACGGCTCTGTAAGAAGTAGCACCTTGGGAGCTGGGAGCTGGAATGGGACCTGATTTGAGATCAGTTCTTGGAGAACAAAAATTGTGGTGGCTTGAACCAGTTGCCCTTTGACCCTGTCAGCAACAACAAGCCCCTGCAGTTTGGTAGTGCCAGTGGCCCTCTGGTCACAGAAGGCCTCACTGAGAATGGAAGGGAGTCAAACAAGAAAAGAAAGAGAACAAATGCTCCTTCAGAAATCAAGCCCTGAGCCTTTGGAATGGGAGCACTGACTCCAAGACCATAGACTGCCAGAGAAATAACCCTAGGGAGTATCCAGTAGTGAGAATTCACATGAAAGAAACCACTTGAATGCAAAGACCCGGCATCCCCCAACTACCAGTCACACCCTGTTCAGGATGCCTCATCTAAACAATAAACAAAACAAAAATACAAACCCAACCATCAGCAGACAGGATTATCACCTCACTCAGCCGTGCCCATCAGAGGAAAAAATAAACAAAGACTCAGCACAAGTCTCACCCTATATGAAGCTTACACAAACCACTGTACCAACCTTAGGAAGACAGAAACAAAAAGGAAGAAAGAATTCAACCTTGAAGCCTGGGAAAGGAGACCTCAAACACAATGAGTTAAAAATAAATAATGAAAAAACAGAGAAATACTACACAAATGAAGGAACAAAGTAAAAATACAGAAGTCCAAATAAATGAAGAGAAAATAGGCAAACTACCTGAAAAAGAATTCAGAATAATGATAGTAAAGATGATCAAAAACATTGAAAACAAAATGGAGAAAATGCAAGAATCAATTAACAAAAACATAGGAGAATTAAAGAACAAATATACAAACAACACAATTACTGAAATTAAAAATACTCTAGAAAGAATCAATAGCAGAATATCTGAAGCAGAAGAATGAATTGGTGAGTTAAAATGGTGGAAATAACTTCTGAAGAGCAGAATAAAGTAAAAGAATGAAAAGAACTGAGGATAGTCTCAGAAACCTCTGGGACAATATCAAACACACCAATGTTTGAATTATAGGGGATTCACAGAATTCAGTACCACCAAACCAACTTTACAACAAATGTCAAAGGGACTTAGATAGTCAAGAAATACAAGAGAAGAAAAAAAGATCTACAAAATCAACCCCAAACAATTAAGAAAATGAAAATAGCATATATATCAATAATTATTTTAAATGCACCAACCAAAAGACACAGACTGGCTGAATAGATACAAAAACAATACCTATATATATGCTGTCTACAAGAAAGCCATTTCAAACCTCAAGACACTTATAGACTGAAAGTGAGAGGATGGAAAAATATATTCCATGCAAATGGGAAGCAAAAGAAAGCTGGAGTAGCAATCCTTATATCAGACAAAATAAACCTTAGAATAAACAAGATTATAAGAGATAAGGAAGGACACTACATAATGATCAAGGGATCAATTCAAGAGGAAGACACAACAATTGTAAATATCTATGCACCCAACATAGGAGCACCTCAATACATAAGACAAACACTAACAGGAATAAAAGGAGAAATTGGCAGTAACACAATAATAGTGGGAGACTTTAACACCCCTCTCACACCAATGGACAGATCATCAAAACAGAAAATTAATAAGGAAACACAAGTCTTAAAGGAAACATTAGATGAGATGGATCTCATTGACATCTTCAGGACATTCCATCCAAATGCAGAAGAATACACCTTTTATCAAGTGCACATGGAACATTCTTTAGGATAGACCACATCTTAGGCCACAAGTCAAACCTCAGTAAATTTAATAAAATTGAAATCATACAAGCATCTTCTCTGACCACAACATTATGAAACTAGATATCAATCACAAGAAAAAAAAACTGTAAGAAACACAAACACATGGAGAGTAAACAACATGTTTCTGAATAATCAACAGGTTATTGAAGAAATCAAAAGGGAAATCAAAAATTTCTAGAAACAAATGACAATGAAAACACAACAACTCAAAACCTATGGGATGTGGCAGAAGCAATTCTAAGAGAGAAGTTTACAGCAATACAATCCTACCTCACAAGAAAAAGAGCAAATAGACAATCTAATTTTACACCTAAAGCAACTGGAAAAGAAGAACAAAAAGAAACTCAAGATTAGTAGAAGGAAAGAAATCATAAAGATCTGAGCAGAAATAATGAAAAAGAAATGAAAGAAACAATGGTAAAGATTAATAAAACTAAAAGCTGGTTCTTTGAGAAGATAAACAAAATTGACAAGCCTTTAGCCAGACTCATCAAGAAGAAAAAGAGAGAAGAATCAAATTAACAAAATTAGAAATGAAAAAGGAGAGGTTAAAACAGACAATGCAGAAATACAAAGGACTATAAGAGACTATTATGAACAACTACCAAACAATTGCACTCATCTCACATGCTACTAAAGTAATGCTCAAAATTCTCCAAGCCAGGCTTCAACAATATGTGAACTGTGAACTTCCTGATGTTCAAGCTGGTTTTAGAAAAGGCAGAGGAACCAGAGATCAAATTGCCAACATCCACTGGATCATGGAAAAAGCAAGAAAGTTCCAGAAAAACATCTATTTCTGCTTTATTGACTATGCCAAAGCCTTTGACTGTGTAGATCACAATAAACTGTGGAAAATTCTGAGAGAGATGGGAATACCAGACCACCTGACCTGCCTCTTGAGAAATCTGTATGCAGGTCAGGAAGCAACAGTTAGAACTGAACATGGAACAACAGACTGGTTCCAAATAGGAAAGGGAGTGCATCATGGCTGTATATTGTCACCCTGCTTATTTAACATATATACAGAGTACATCAGGAGAAACGCTGGAATGGAAGAAACACAAGCTGGAATCAAGATTGCCGGGAGAAATATCAGTCACCTCAGATATGCAGATGACACCACCCTTATGGCAGAAAGTGAAGAGGAACTAAAAAGCCTCTTTATGAAAGTGAAAAAGGAGAGTGGGAAAAGTTGGCTTAAAGCTCAACATTCAGAAAACGAAGATCATGGCATCCAGTTCCATCACTTCATGGGAAATAGATGGGGAAAGAGTGGAAACAGTGTCAGACTTTATTTTGGGGGGCTCCAAAATCACTGCAGATGGTGACTGCAGCCACGAAATCAAAAGACACTTACTCCTTGGAGGAAAAGTTATGACCAACCTAGACAGTATATTCAAAAGAAGAGACATTACTTTGCCGACTAAGGTCCGTCTAGTCAAGGCTATGGTTTTTCCTGTGGTCATGTATGGATATGAGAATTGGACTGTGAAGAAGGCTGAGCGCCATTGATGCTTTTGAACTGTGGTGTAGGAGAAGACTCTTGAGAGTCCCTTGGACTGCAAGGAGATCCAACCAGTCCATTCTGAAGGAGATCAGCCCTGGGGTTTCTTTGGAAGGAATGATGCTAATGTTGAAATTCCAGTACTTTGGCCACCTCATGTGAAGAGTTGACTCATTGGAAAAGACTCTGATGCTGGGAGGGATTGGGGGCAGGAGGAGAAGGGGATGACCCAGGATGAGATGGCTGGATGGCATCACTGACTCGATGGACGTGAGTCTGAGTGAACTCCAGGACATGGTGATGGACAGGGAGGCCTGGCATGCTGCGATTCATGGGGTCACAAAGAGTCGGACATGACTGAGCAACTGAACTGAACTGAGCTGAACTGATGAACAACTAAATGGCAATAAAATGAATAACCTGGAAGAAATGGACAGATTCTTAGAAAAGTTCAATCTTCCAAGACTGAACCAGGAAGAAATAGAAATCATGAACAACCCAATTACAAGCACTGAAATTGAAGCTGTGATCAAAAATCTCCCAAAACACAAAAGCCCAGGACCAGATGCATTCACAGGAGAATTCTATCAAACATTTAGAGAAAAGCTAATGCTTATCCTTCTATAGCTCTTCAAAAAATTGCAGAGGAAGGAACACTTCCAAACTCATTCTACAAGGCCACATCACCTTGATACCAAAACCAAAGACAACACAAAAAAGAAAACTACAGGCCAATATCACTGATGAACATAGATGCAAAAATCCTCAACCCAATTACAAAATTTTAGCAAAATTTTAGCAAACAAGATTCAGCAACACCAAAATGCTCACACACCATGATCAATTTGGGTTCATTCCAGGGATGCAAGGAATCTTCATTATACTCAACTCAATCAATGTGATACACCATATTAACAAATTAAAAGATAAAAACCATATGATATCTCAATAGATGCATAAAAAGCCTTTGACAAAATTCAGCACCCATTTATGATTAAAACTCTTCAAAACATGGGCATAGAAGGAAACTACCTCAACATAGTAAAGGCCATTTTTGATAAGCCTACAGCAAACATTATTCTCAATGGTGCAAAACTGAAAGCACTCCCCCTAAGATCAGGAATAAGATAAACCTGTCCACTTTCACCACTGCTATTCAACATTGTTTTGCAAGTCCTAGATAAAGCAATCAGAGAAGGAAAAGAAATTGAAGGAATCCAGATCAGAAAAGCAGAAGTAAAGCTCTCAGTGTTTGCAGATGACATGATACTGTACATAGTAAACCCTGAAGATAGTATCAGAAAATTACTAGAGCTAATCAGTGAATTTAGCAAAGTTGCAGGATACAAAATCAGTACACAGAAATCACTTGCATTTCTATATGCTAACAATGAAAAAATCAGAAAGAGAAATTAAGGAATCAATCCCATTCACCACTGCAACAAAAAGAATTAAATATCAAGGAATAAACTTACCTAAGGAGACAGAAGAACTACACACAGAAAATTACAAGACACTGATGAAAGAAATCAAAGATGACATAAACAGATGGAGAGATATTCCATGTTCCTGAGTAGGAAGAACCAATATTGTGAAAATAACTATACTACCAAATGCAATCTACAGATTCAATGCAATCTCTATCAAATTACCAATGGCATTTTTCACAGAACTAGAATAAAAATTTCACAATTCATATAGAAATTCAAAAGACCCTGAATAGCCAAAGCAGTCTTGAGAATGAAGAATGGAGCTGAAGGAATCAACCTTCCTGACTTTAGGTTGTACTACAAAGCTACAGTCATCAAGACAATATGGTACTGGCACAGAAACATAAATATAGACCAATGGAACAAGACAGAAAGCCCAGAAATAAACCCATGCACCTATGGGTAACTTATTGTTGGCAAAGGAGGCAAGAATATACAATGGGGCAAAGACGGCCTCTTCAGTAAATGGTTCTGGGAAAACTGGACAGCTACATGTAAAGAATGCAATTAGAACACTTCCTAACACCATACACAAAGATAAATTCAAAATGGATTAAAGACCTAAATGTAAGACCAGAAACATAAAACTCTTAGAGGAAAACATAGGCAGAACACTCAATGACATAAATTAAAGCAAGATCCTCTTTGTCCAGCCTCCTAGAGTAATGGAAATAAAATAAAAGAGTGGGACCTGATTAAACTTCAAGCTTTTGCACAGCAAAGGAAACTATAAGCGAGGTGAAAAGACAACCCTCAGAATGGGATAAAATAATAGCAAAGGAAACAGCTGACAAAGGATTGATTTATAAAATACACAAGCATCTCATACAACTCAATGCCAGAAAAACAAACAATCCAATCAAAAAGTGAGAAAAAGACCTAAACATACATTTCTCCAAAGACATACAGATGGCTAACAAACACATGAAAAGATGCTCAACATCACTCATTATTAGAGAAATGCAAATCAAAACTACAATGAGGTATCACCTCACACCAGTCAGAATGGCCATCATCAAAAAGTCTACAAACAGTAAATGCTGGAGAGGGTGTGGAGAAAAGGGAATGCCCTTGCACTGTTGGTGGGAATGTAAATTGATACAGCCAATATGGAAGATGGCATGGAGATTCCTTTAAAAATGAAGAATAAAATCACTGTATGACCCAGCAATCCCACTCCCAGGCATATACCCTGAGGAAACCAAAATTGAAAAACACTCATGTATCCCATTGTTCATTAAAGTACTATTTACAATAGCTAGAACATGGAAGCAACCTAGATGTCCATCAACAGATGAATGGATAAAGAAGCTGCGGCACATATATACAATGGAATATTACTCAGCCATAAAAAGGAACGCATCTGAGTCAGTAGTGATGAGGTGGATGAACCTAGAATCTGTCATACAGAGTGAAGTGAGTCAGAAAGAGAAAGATAAATATTGTATTCTAACACATATATAATAAAGAATTTATTTACAGAGCAGCAATGGAGAAACAGACATACAAAATAGACTTATGGACCTGGGAAGAGGGGAGGAGAGTGTGAGATGTATGGAAAGAGTAACATGGAAACTTACATTACCATATGTAAAATAGACAGACAATAGGAATTTACCATCTCAGGAAACTCAAACAGAGGTTCTGTATCAATCCAGAGGGATGAGATGGGGTGGGAGATGGGAGGAAGGTTCAAAAGGGAAGGGATATATGTATACCTATGACGGATTCATGTTGAGGTTTGACAGAAAACATCAAAATTCTGTAAAGCAATTATCCTTCAATAAAAAAAGTTTTTAAAAAATTCCCAGTCTTCCATATGGTTACCAATGGAAAGGTAGGAGGAGAGTGATAAACCAAGAGTTTGGGATTAACATACACACTGCTGTTGCTGCTGCTAAGTCACTTCAGTCATGTCTGACTCAGTGTGGCTCCATATACGGCAGCCCACCAGGCTCCCCCATTCCCAGGATTCTCCAGGCAAGAATACTGGAGTGGGTTGCCATTTCCTTCTCCAATGCATGAAAGTGAAAAGTGAAAGTGAAGTCGCTCAGTCATGTCTGACTCCTAGAGACCCCATGGACTGCAGCCTACAAGGCTCCTCCATCCATGGGATTTTCCAGGCAAGAGTACAGGAGTGGGTTGCCATTGCCTTCTCCACATATACACACTACTAAATATAAAATAAAGAATCAAGGAGGACCTACTGTACAGCACAGGGAACTCTACTCTTTAATAACCTGTAAGGGAAAAGAATATAAGAAAGAACAGATACCTATATATGTATAATGGAATCACATCCCCATACAGCTGAAACTAATACAATGTTGTAAATAAACTATGCATGCATGCTCAGTCACTAAGTCCTTTCTAACTCTTCATGACCCCATGGACTGTAGGCTGCCATACTTCTACATCCATGAGATTTTCCAGGAGTGGGTTGCCAGTTCCTCCTCAAGGGGACCTTCCGGATCCAGGGATCGTACCCACATCTTTCACATCTCCTGCACTGGCAAGCAGAAATCAACTATACTCCAATACAAAATAAAAATTAAATTTATAAAAAAAGGAAAGATTACATCCAGCTACCAAAAGGGTCTCTTTCCCCTCCTGGGATTCCTGATGTGATGCTGGAGAGGACAGAGCAGGTGCAGGACACCTTGGCATTATCTGAGATTGTGTTTCCCTGGCTTTGGTGTGCTTTGGCTTCTAGTGGGCCCCTTTGACTTATTTTTGGAGGACCTAAGGCAGGGGCTTATAGAAACCAGGTCAGTTGAAGGCTGAGATGTAGGTGCTGGTGGGAGTGTGAAAGCCCAGCTCTCTAGCCTTGGGTTGGGATACTTTTGAGGCAAACTTATGTTCCAGAGTTCCCTGTGGGAACAGGCTGCAGCTTCCCTCCCCAAGACTTGCATGAAATCACACTCAAGCTAGCTTCATCCCTTTTCCTGTCCTAATCCCCCTGTGCCCTCACTGGTTTCTCTGGAAGGCCCTTTTAAAAAAAATTTAACTGTGTTGAGTCTTCCTTGCTGCATGGGCATTCTCTAGTTTCAGAGAGTGGGGACTACTCTCTAGACATGGTAAGTGGGCTTCTCATTGCAATGGCTTCTTTTGTTGCAGATGATAGGATCTATGGCCTGAAGTCTCAGTTCTTGTGGCCCATGGGCTTAGTAGCTCTCAATATATGAAATCTTCCCAAACCAGGGGTCCAACATGTCTCCTGCTCCAGAAGGCAGATCAGTAACCACTGGACCATCAGGGAAATCCTTCTGGGAGGAACTTTGAAATAAATCACTTGTACATGAAACCTTGAGTCATGGGCTACTTCTGGGGAGGTTGACCTATGATGGTTCCCTAATCAGGCAATTCCTTGACACCAGGACTGATATAGGTTCACCTCGCAAATGTTCCTACAGCATCTTGAAGCTGTCCCTGCCATATGGCTTTTTTCTTGCTTGAGTTTCTGAAACTCATACTAGACCACAGCTTCCAGAGGGCAGAGCTCTAACTTGACTCTCTTACAAGTCCACATGAGTAGGTCTTGTCTCCACCAGACTCTAATGTCAAAACAAGGCTAATACACAGACTTGTTATTGGGTTATGAGTGCTAGGTTACAAGCTGAACTGGCTGTAATCAAAGTCTAAATAATTTTGCCTTAAATGCAATACATTTTCATACAATAATAGTTCCAGTCAGTCCACAGTGATAGGAACCCCGGTTTTTCTTGTTGAAAGTCATCTTCAACACGTGATAGTCACCTCTGGTCTAACATGGCTGCTCTAGCTCCTGTTATTTTATCTGCATCCCAGAGAAGGGGAAGCAGGATATGTCCCTTTCCTTAAAGAGCATAATCAAAAGTTATAAAATTACTTTCACTCATTTCTCACTGGTTGCAATGAAGTCACAGAGGCATTTTGAGGTGAAAGAAAGGCTAGGAAATGAACTTTTTAGCTAAATGGCCCTAAACTGGGGTTTTAGTTACCAAATGAATGAGACAAATAGGAGTGCCTGTTATACCCTTCTGATTCAGTGAAGAGGTGACTTACACTATGAACACATAAAACCCCCAAATCTGAAAGTCTCAACATAACTAAGCTTTATTTCTCACTCACATCTGACTTTGGTAGACAGGGGTCCCTACTCATCACACCCTTTCAGGGAGCA
Source organism: Ovis aries (assembly GCF_016772045.2). Taxonomy (NCBI): domain Eukaryota; kingdom Metazoa; phylum Chordata; class Mammalia; order Artiodactyla; family Bovidae; genus Ovis; species Ovis aries. Next base: position 36,043,108 of record NC_056074.1, read on the forward strand.
AAGTGGATGGAGGCTCCTTCTGGATACAAGGGAAGGGAGTGTGAGGCAAATTAGGATCTGATTCCAAACACTTCACTTGTAAGTGACATATCACCTCTACCAAATTCCACTGGCTGAAGTAACTTCCATGGTCATAGCAAACTTGAGGGTGGTGGGTACACAGAAGGGTGAGGGGAATGATCCTACTGCAGAACATTCATTATCAGTAACAAGGGCCACCACCCTTCATCCATGTCCCTGTGCTTTGTTCTTTGGTTCTTCCCATGCTGCTCCTCCCTCTCTTTTGGCCTGTAGATGTAGATTTGGATAAGATCAAAAGAAAGGACATATGCTAGACTGTAAATCTATGGGGAAAACAATAAAGGAAAGAAGGAAATGCAGACTGCCGGGAACCTATGCTGCCCCGCTTCGGGAGTCCACCAGCCTCTTTCCCTGCTGTCCAACCCCCTCAGCTCTGTGATGCCGGGAGACCTCAGGAAGTGGCCTGGGTCCTTGAGCCTGCAGGAAGTGGATTAGAGGCTGCAGCACCCGCTGCAGGTCAAATATGGCTGGGCGGAGGTCGATGAACTGGCCAAAGTGCTGACACCCACCCAGATTAAAAACCGGCCCACCAGCAATGCATTGGATGGGCTTGATTCAGGTAAATCGTACACCTTGGTCTTAACAGATCTGGATGCTCCTAGCAGGCAGGACCCCCAAAAACAGGGAATGGCACCACTTTCTGGTGGTCAACATGAAGGGCAATGACATCAGCAGTGGCACGGTCCTCTCGGATTATGTGGGCTCTGGGCCTCCCAAGGGCACAGGCCTGCACTGCTACATCTGGCTGGTTTATGAGCAGGAAAAACCACTGAAGTTTGATGAGTGCTTTCTCAGCAACTGATCTGGGGACCACAGTAGCAAATTCAAGGTGGCCTCTTTCTGCAAAACATATGACCTCAGGGACCCCAGTGACCAGTATGTGTCACCAAGCCGAATGGTATGATTATGTGTCCAAGCTCTATGAACAGCTGTCTGAGAAGAAGAGTGGGACACTGTCCCAGAGTTCCCAAACAGTGTTTCCCTTTAGTGATGCATGTAGATTTCTGCCCACACTCCCCCCAAACCACCCCCCTACCCCGCCACTCCCTGCCCGAGTCCTAAGCGGTCAGATTTAGGTTTAGGGTGACTTTTCTTTCCTTCTGCCTGCCCTGTATCATTCTAGGGGGTCTATGTTTTGATCAAACTTGAACTGTGTTTTGGTGGGGGTTACTTTGCTACTGTGATGGAGTTTATCAAAATGTTAATGTGAGGACGACAACTCAGATTTTAAAGAAGAAAAAAAATTCTGGTAAAAAGACCAGGTCTGCAATATTAGAACAGAGCATCAAAGAATCTTTAAGGAAGGTTGAAAACAAAGAAGAGATTGACTGCCTCTGCCTTTGTGAGCCCGAGTACAGAACTGTATATGAAGGCACCTAATGGCATATGTTTTCACAGCCCTGTCTCACCAAGACAATGAGAGGCCGGCATGTCCACTAACCTCCAATGCCTCAGGCTGGTTACTGGGTTTCAGTGTCCCACTCTGGCTCCTGTATAGAGCAATACCAGAAAAAGCTACAAAGAGGAAGTTGCTTTGCTGTTAAAGCCTGGCCATCTAGATAAGCAGCAGTTCTCGGTAAGAGATTATCCAGAAATCTGAAAGTCTGTGCTTGTTAACTTGATCACTCTTTGGTGTAAAAAGAAAAAAAAAAAGAAAGTCATTCTGGATGTTGCATTAATTCTGCTGTTTGCTTATAGTTAAATAAAAATAGAAACACTGTGTAGATTAGAAAAAAGGAAGAAGGAAAGAAGAAAATTAAGAATAAATATTGAAAAGCATGTTTGTAATCACAATTTTGTATTTGTACAGTTTACATGATTTAAATAAATTTAACTTATTTATGAATAAATTTATAAAATAAAAAATGGGAGATGAGCAGGAAAGACCACTGAAGTTTGATGAGTGCATTCTCAGCAACTAATCTGGGGACCACTGTGGCAAATTCAAGGTGGCCTCTTTCTGCAAAAAGTATGACCTCCGGGACCCCAGTGACCAGTACGTGTCACCAGGCCATATGGATGATCCAGAGATGTGATATGGGGTGGGAGGTGGGAGGGGGGTTCAGGATTGGGAACTCATGTACACCCGTGGCTGATTAATGTCAATGTATGGCAAAACCAATACAGTATTGTAAGGCAAAATAAAGTAAAAAAAAAAAAAAAAGAGAGAGAGAGAGAGAAAGAGCAATTTAAAATATAAATGTATTCACTAAACCCAACAAAATAATACAGGCAGATTCTTTACCATCTGAACAACCAGGGAAGCCCAATAATCCCAATTTAAATCCTAGCTTGACCAGGGGCTTCCTTCATGGCTCAGACAATAAAGAATCTGCCTGCATTTCAGGCTTTGTTCCATCCTGGGTCAAGAAGATACCCTGGAGAAGAGAATTAGTACCTACTCCAGTATTCTTGCCTGGAGAATTCCTTGGACAGAGGAGCCTGGCAGGCTACAGTCCATGGGCTTCCAAAGAGTAGGACATGACTGAGCGACTAACACTTTAACTTTCTTTTTCATCAGAATCTCAAGCCCTAAGCTCTTTCCCCTAACTTTCATGCTGTGTAAACTATTTAGCACTGGGAGATGTGGAGAGATCTCTGTGAACCCAACCCAAGAAATTTGTAAAGATAAAGACAACTGGAAAAGTATCTTTTCTGGAGTATACTTAGCAACTTTGCAACTTGTGAGGCAGGTCACTGGTGTTTTGAGGCAAATAAGATGTGCATGCTTGGTGATTTGCTTCTGTCAAGTGTTGAGGGAAGTTAGATGACTGAATGTCTGGTTACTTGATTTCGCAGCTGATATCATCCTGGGGAAAGAATGCTCATCAGATCAACACATATTTTCTCACTAAACAGCAGGGTTAGAAAGGTTTCTAAGGCCAACCTCAGGTGTTTTTTACATCAAAGGGGTTCAGTTCACTCAGTTCAGTCACTCAGTCATGTCCTACTCTTTGCAACCTCATGAATCACAGCACGCCAGGACTCCCTGTCCATCACCGACTCTCAGAGTCTACCCAAACCCATGTCCATTGAGTCAGTGATGCCATCCAGCCATCTCATCTTCTGTCATCCCCTTCCCCTCCTGCCCCCAATCCCTCCCAGCATTAAGGTCTTTTCCAAGGAGTCAACTCTTCGCCTAAGGTGGCCAAAGTATTGGAGTTTTAGCATCAGCATCAGCCCTTCCAAAGAATACCCAGAACTGACCTCCTTTAGGATGGACTGGTTGGATCTCCTTGCAGTCCATGGAACTTGCAAGAGTCTTCTCCAGCACCACAGTTCAAAAGCATTAATTCTTTGGTGCTCAGCTTTCTTAACAGTCCAACTCTTACAACCATACATAACCACAGGAAAAACCATAGCCTTGACTAGATGGAACTTTGCTGGCAAAGTAATGTCTTTAATATGCTATCTAGGTTGGTCATAACCTTTCTTCCAAGGAGTAAGTGTTCTTTAATTTCATGGCTGCAATCACCATCTGCAGTGATTTTGGAGCCCAAAAAGATAGTCTGATACTATTTCCACTGTTTCCCCATCTATTTCCCATAACATGATGGGACCAGATGCCATGATCTTAGTTTTCTGAACGCTGAGCGTTAAGCCAACATTTTCACTCTCCTATTTCACTTTCATCAAGAGGCTTTTTAGTTCCTCTTCACTTTCTGCCATAAGGGTGGTGTCATCTGCATATCTGAGGTTACTGATATTTCTCCTGACAATCTTGATTCCAGCTTGTGCTTCTTCCAGCCCAGTGTTTCTCATGATGCACTCTGCATATAAGTTAAATAAACAGGGTGACAGTATACAGCTTTGACGTACTCCTTTTGTGATTTGGAAGCAGTCTGTTGTTCCATGTCCAGTTCTAACTGTTGCTTTCTGACCTGCATACATATTTCTCAAGAGGGAGGTCAGGTGCTCAGGTATTCCCATCTCTTTCAGAATTTTCCAGTTTATTGTGATCCACACAGTCAAAGGCTTTGGCATAGTCAATAAAGCAGAAATAGTGTTTGTCTGGAACTCTCTTGCTTTTCCATGATCCAGCAGATGTTGGCAATTTGATCTCTGGTTCCTCTGCTTTTTCTGAAACCAGCTTGAACGTCTAGAAGTTTGTGGTTCACATATTGCTGAAGCCTGGCTTGGAGAATTTTGAGCATTACTTTACTAGCATGTGAGATGAGTGCAATTGTGCGGTAGTTTGAGCATTCTTTGGCATTGCCTTTCTTTGGAATTGGAATGAAAACTAACCTTTTCCAGTCCTGTGGCCACTGCTGAGTTTTCCAAATTTGCTGGCATATTGAGTGCAGCACTTTCACAGCATCATCTTTCAGGATTTGAAATAGCTAAACTGGAATTCCATCACCTCCACTAGCTTTGTTCGTAGTGATGCTTTCTAAGGCCCACTCGACTTCACATTCCAGGATGTCTGGCTCTAGGTGTGTGATCACACCATCATGATTATCTTGGTCATGAAGATCTTTTAGTCCCCTATAATATGCAGAGATTGAACTGTGCAGGTTGTCATGGTAACAGCTTGTTGTGTTACCCTAGGAGATAAGGTAAACTGACAAGAAACCAAAGGCCTTTACAACTCTCTTTGTAGTGTGATTTCAGGTTTGAAGTAGTGGCAAGGAAAGGATGGCTGGTAAGGGTGAGGAGGGGAGTAATCAGGGCCAGTGCTTTAGCTCCTCCTAGAGCCAAGAAAACAGAAGTGCCGGCTCAGTTAGGGTTCTGGTTATCTTCCACTAGATCCTAGGTGAGGAAACAGCGATACATTGTCTCTGTGGAGGGAATATAGATCAACACCTGTTCCTTTTCCGTCTCAGGCCCAGTCTGATCCCCTTAGAGTGGGAAGTATCACCCACACCAAAGAGCTGTTGTCTCTGTACCTGTGGATGCCTCCCCACTTCCCAGGCCTCTCCACCCTGTCTCGGGCCTTATGGGTCTTCAGTGGCTCCCACGGTGGCCTTGCTGTCACCTGTGCCTGACCCTCTGACTTCTGTCCAGGGGTCTGAATCAAGGCAGAAAATCCAGGGTGTATATGCCTGGTGAGGATGCTGCACTGTCTTCCACGTGCTCTGCAAGCCTGGGATCATGCTATTTTACATTCTGTTCTTTTCTCTCAATGTCCTATTGGAAGGATTTCTCTTAACACTGAATACTATTTTCAGGCAGTTGGTTGCATGATGGCCTGTCTATGCTGTGGATACTTTATGTTGAGTGGGCTTTGGGATGTCTCAGATCTTCACTTTTGTTAGAGACTCTGAGGACTTCATCCTTGCTTCTTTATGTTTGTGGGTCCTTCTAATCATAGATTTACATAAATCTTATAAGCAAAATTCCTGGGACAAAAGCTGTACTTATATTTAGGACAAATCATCACCCAAGACTGTACTAATTTGCACTCTTACAAGAAGAGTTCAAGATCTTCCTCTTTCCTGTTTTTCCTACCTTTCCTACCACTGAAGGCTATAAATCTTTGGTCTACAATTTGGAGTGGATAAAAGAGGAAGGAAGGTGGAGTAAGACTATTGCTTTAAAGATCAGATTTATCCTCATGTTGGTGTCACAGGCTACAAATATAGAGCCTTAAGAGTAAGGAGTACCTTAACAGGCACCAGCTCCAGTCCTGGGCTTAGGCTGATCTAGATTTTTCCAGGTGATATCATGGTGGTAGCCATGCTGAGACCATGCATGTCTCCTGACACGGATGCAGCACTGTGTTCAAGTGAAAGCATATACTAACTCATCCATTCATTTAATTAAAGTGTATTTCTTGAGGGTGGCTACATATCTATCACAAGTGTTGGAGCCAGAAGATAGGAGACATCTTTCCTCTGTACAATGGGGGTCATGCCTTCCCAGGGCTCGTGGGGAGACAGTGAGCTAGCATCTATAATTAACCAGAGCTGTTATTCTTGCTCTTCTTGGTGATTTCTCACCAACAGCACCATTGTCTATGGTTCCATGGAGAAAACTTGGAGAATGAGTTTGACAAACTGTTCACTTGCCTCTCCATTAAGCCTGGTCCATGATATTTACAGTTAAAGAAAAATAACTTATTCTTCTCTCACCTTTTCCTTGTTTATCAGCTCTGCAACTGGACCTCTTTCACTCTCCACATGTCGATCATAATCCAGGGCATTCCCAAAGTGGCTGGGCACATATACCCGGGACATGTGGCCAAGCTGCACACAGATAGTAACTGCAGGGTTTAGGGGTGTGTTTCAGGATCAGGGTGACAAGCCTAATGTCAACACCCCTCCTCTCACGCTATGCTAGCCTTTCCTTGTCTCCCTCAAGAGGAAGCCCTTTACGCCTCTGGCCTCCCATCCACACTATTGTCATTTTCTCCGTCTGGTCCTCCCAGTTGGGAGTTGTCTCTTTATCTGTCTCCATGACTTGAAGGTGAGTTCCTAGCCCAGCTCTCTATCCCTGGGGTCCACCACAGCACCTAGCACATAGTAGGTGCTTAGTGAATTTGTACTGAATGAAAAGATGACTGTGTTTTCCACCTTATTTATTCTTTCCTGATCCTTCTCTATTCTGGATCTGACTCTGACCCTGCTGTCCCCAGCCTGGGCCTCTGCCTAGGGTCTCAAAATGGGAAAAAGTGATACTTCCACTCCCAAACTGGCAAACCATGGCAGCTTGAACCAAATAGTTTGTGGCTCTGCCCATGAAGGAAGCTCAGAGAGGCTGAGGGCTCTGTGCACCCTGGATTCCCCCATTTACATGAATGGCACCCTCTCCAGCACCACTGGAGGTCAAAGGAAGGCGCTTGCTAGACCCTGAGGAGGATGGCTCAGGAACCCACACGGGGTGTCACTTGCAAAGTGGCACTGGAAAGGACAAAGCAAGTGTGGGCGGAAGAGAGCTGGTGACTAGGGTGGAGAAACAGAAGGGAACCATCTCAGTGAAAAGGGCCTTACCCATATCTCCCTGCAGCAGAAGGTCACTGCCAATGTTCCTCCAGAATGGCAAGAATACAGTATAATTTTATTACCCCTTACCATCTCTCTGAATGAGGAGGTGGTGGAGTTGGTGGGGCAGCCATAAACTCTTCCACGGTCTAGAACCTCTCCCTGACACTTCCTTTGTGGCTGCCTCTCAATCTCTAGTCACGTGATTCTGGAGTAAACTGTCAATCATATTTGGTGCAGGGTCAGGGCCACATGACCACGTAGGGCCAATTATAAGACCCCATGCCCCGACCAATACGATTGGTCCAGAAATGGACTCAGGATCTGAATTGGGTCAATCAGATCCCTCCCTGGAGCCCCTGATGCCTTCTGAGTTTCTTTCCTGACTGACTAGATGCTTTAGAGATATAAAGCCCTGGGGCAGGCAGCTGCAGAGTCCTTCAGTAAGTGTAGAAGCCTGAGAGAAGAAAGTTGTCAGGCTAAGAGAATCTAAGAGAGAAGAGAAAGAATGAGGGTGTCAAACTGTGAGCTGATAGCTTCTGATTTCTTGGGTCCAGTCCCTGAGATCTTTGGATCTTCTCTGGTTCCTATATCCCAGATCCTGGATCCCCAGTATCCTTCCAATAACCCTCCCCTTTCCTTGAAGTCAGCTGGAGTTGGGCTCCTCTCACTAGTAGTTCAGACTTGATTCTAGGTCCTGCCCAGATACGATCTACCTCTGCCCAAAGAGAGGCACCCATTCATATCAGCATCATTGAGATGAATCCTTTATTCTTTACTAAGAATAGGGCTTGCAGAGCTTCAAACACAGTTTACCAGCATCCCTAGCAGGTGTGCACTGAATTGAGAAAATGTGTGTTTGGAGTGGGCCTGACTGATTCCTGAGCAGCCACAGCATTTACACTGCAGGAGCCAGGCCAACCCTGTTGTTTCACAAACCGAGAAACACAGCCTCAGGAAGACATCACCCAGGATCCAGGTCTCCGAGGAGTGCAAGTCCTCTGTGCCCCCTTGAATGCTGCTAATACAGACGTTCTGAGAACTCTGGGGAGATAGAAACACACATCAATCACCCTGGGCCGCTACCTGCCACACCTATCGATATCCAGACCCGGCCTACTTTTTGGTTTCATTTCCCTCCTTTGGTAAGAATCAAGTGGTTCTATCAGCACCTGAGGAAGTGGGGGACAGCGAAGAATAAGAAGGACCAAGACATGTGGTTGCCATGAGGCAGGTGGGTACGGAAAGGAGGATTGGGAGTTTGGGATTAATAAATAAAAACTAATATAGAGGATGGATAAACAACAGAGTATTACTGTATAACAATGGGAACTATATGCAATATCCTGTGATAAATTGCAATGGAAAACAATATGAAAAATACATATATATATATATTTGCATATGTATAACTAAGTCACCTTGCTTTGCAGCAGAACTTAGCGCAGCACTAAAAAATCATCAATACTTCAATCATTTTTTCAAAAGACCAAGAGTGGCCTGTAGTTTCCCTCACGCTCTGCTGTTTCTTCACTTCTCACCTCCACTCACAGTTTACTCTGCAGAGAATGCCTGTTTTCTCTCTCTTCACCACAAACTGTTCTCTTCTTAAACATTTTTTAGTTTAATACTTTGTTGTTTATCCATCCTCTATATGAGGTTTCATTTAATAAGCCCAAACTCCCAATCCTCCTTTCCCGTATCCCCCTGCCCCATGACAACCACAGGTCCTGGCCCTTCTTGTTCTTGGGTGTACCCTACTTCCTCAGTTGATGAGGAGATAAAATTTGATTTTATATTGTTATTTTATAGCCAAATAACAATATCATGAGCTTCAGGTGGACAGTACAAGGAATCAGCCATACATATACATGTAGCCCTTCTCCCCCAAGGTTCCCCATCCAGGCTGCCACATAACATTGAGCAGAGTTCCAGGGCTACACAGTAAGTCGTTGCTGTTTATCCATCTTAAATATAGCAGTACCCACAACTTGTTCTTTATACTGCACTCAGGAAGCCTTCCTGGACATACTCTTATCCGCCATGGCACTCCAGGTTGAGTTCAGTGACTTACCCTGATGCCCTCTTCGTCTGTAGACCTCATCACCCCTAATGTGCCCCCAGCACCCCTTTGCACAACCCTAAGGGGTACCATGTGCGTGGAATCCAGTATAGAGTTGCCTAAACACAAGCAGGCTTCCTTATGCCTCCATGAGGCTGGGGGTTTAGAATTACTGAAATGTCTTCTTCTCCTTAAAGCCTTCTTTGAGCCCGCCAGCCTGCCCTGAACTCCCATAGGGAGCTGACATTAAGTCTTAACCCTGTGCCGGAGCTGTGCAGTCACTGCGCACCCTTTATTCACCTTAGCATCCAACCTTCCCGCAGAGGGGTCGCGTACCCTGACTCACAAAGTGGGGGACTGGGGCTTAGCAAGGAGAAGTTGTAGCCGAGGACTGGGGTAACCAGGTAGGTTAACATCCAAACCAGGACAACTGTGAGAAGGGAAAGGAGACTGTCAACCCCCATGGTGGGACAGCACACTGGGACTGTCCCCAGCCACCCTCCTTGTCACATGGCCTATTTCAGAGATTGCTAGAGCTGACTTTCCAGGTTTATCCATTTGAAGGCTTTGGTTGAACTGCAGACTTTTGAGGGCAGAGGACCTTAGCGTTCCCTTCTCCTTATGCCAGGTATCATGCCAGCACGGGATGGTGTCTCCACATTTCTTTCCAGAGGATAGATGTGCCAGACTGTCCTTTTCTCTCACGTGGTTGGTTTTGTGGGAGGCACCGGCCCAGCCAGAGGGGTTCAGCAACATCTGCAATGGTGTGACTTGGCCTGCAGAGGGCGCCCTCCTCCCAGCAGCAGCCCAAAGAGGATTCCTGCAAGTCCCAGATTTGAGAGCCAGCCAACAGGATTGGCCCCTCACCTGCCGAATATCGACTTGAGGGGGCACAGGGTAGTCAGTGCCGTTGATCGTGAAGATGAAAGGAGGCAGGGCCCCAATGCTCTGACATGAAACCGCATGCTATAAGAGAAAGAGGGAGGCTGGAGGTTGGTCCTGCTGATCCTTGGTATGCAAGGAGACCAGGAGTGACCCTGTGGCATGACCCTTCACCTCGTGATCCTTGGAGGCAATAGCATCGATGAGTTTCTGGATGTTGGTGACCACTCTACTTGGGCCAATCAGCAAAGAGGTCCCGATGTCCACAAGGGCCTGACATCCACCGGAGCAACCAATCACCATCCTGTTCACGGAGATGCTGGGAGACAGTGAGACAAAGCGTGCACCAGGGTCACTCTGAGTCTCCCCCATGACTGTCCCCTCCCTGAAAGTCTCCTGAACAGTCAGGGCTTCAGCTCTTGCCCTGACTCTGTTTTCCTTTGCTCTGGTCATGTCACCTTCTTTGACGTCCTTGAATGCAGTACTTGAAATTGCCAGGCCCTTTCACTCCTCAGGGCCTTGACAGGTTCTTGTCGCCCTTCCTAGAAGACCACCATCCCCTTTGTCTAGCTAATTTCTCCTCATTTTCCAGGTTCCAGCTTAATTGCCACATTTTTAGGGAAGTCTTTCCCTTGGAGTGGATTAGTCTCCTGTCTTGGTCACTCTCTCTAGACTCTTCCTCACGACTAGCATGCACCAAAGCGGTAATTCACTATGTGTGTGAGTCATTTCATGTACATATGCCTTACTAGATGTTAGGGCAAGTTTTATTCTCATTGCCTCACTAAAGTGCCTGGCACACAGTGGATGCACAATGTTTATTGAAGGAATGAATGAATAATTTAAAAAATGAATGGTGAACACCCAGAGACATGTATCTGGTTTCTGACCAATGATGGGTCAACCAACATAGTGAAAATGGAGGTTCCCTGAGGCAACAGATGCTTAGAGTGGTGGTGGGGAAGACACAGGCTCCCTGGGAGACACTGTCTCCCAGCACTGGTTCCTCGCCAGGCTCAGACACTGAGGCCCTGGCCAGGGGATGCCCAAGCCAGCCCAGAGGACCTCCAAAGGACAGCTCAGTTTTTCTCTCAGAGTATCACATAGAATCTCCTCAATTATTGCCCCTTGTTCTCAGCCGCTTCTGGAACCCAGCTTCCTGATTCTCTAAGTCACAGCCCTTGCCCCACTGTGTGCCCAGTATGTGGGGTGGGGAGCTACGGTTACATGGGATATCTCTTTTTATGAGTTGCTCTCAGGTCTCAAAACTGCAGTCAACCTCTCTCCACTGGTGACTGACTAACTGACTAACTCCAACTGACTAACTTCTCCCAAAGGAGAACAGTTTTCCCCATTTTTTTCAGGACTTTGTATTTTTAACTGCCTGTTCTATATGCTGAGAACTCACTTGGTCCCAGTAACCCTGGACAGTTGGTCATTTTATCACAACCCTATGATGAAACTCATGTGAACCTCTGTTCACTCAACCCATGCTTCCTGCCTCACAGGACAGTGAGTACAGCCCTCCCCAGGCTGCCCAGTCCTCTCTGGATCATCTCAGGACCTAGTGAGAAGTCTCTGCAGGAGTCTGTGGTGATTATGAACCCATGGGCGTGTGTCTGTGTTTATGTGTATGTTTGTGTGTCTGTGTATGTGTGTCTGTGTGTGTGTGTCTGTGTTTGTGTGTGTGTGTCTGTGTTTGTGTGTGTGTTTGTATATGTCTGTGCGTGTCTGTGTTTGTCTGTCTGTCTGTTTGTGTGTGTCTATATCTGTGTCTATGTGTCTGTGTGTGTCTATGATTGTGTGTATGTCTGTGTATGTGTATGTGTGTCTGTGTGTATATGTCTGTGTGTGTGTCTGTATGTGTCTGTGTGTGTGTCTGTGTATATATGTGTTTGTGTGTCTGTGTGTGTCTATGTGTGTGTATATCTGTGTGTGTGTCTGTGTATGTGTCTGTGTGTGTATGTCTGTATGTGTCTGTGTGTGTATGTGTCTGTGTGTGTATGTCTGTGTGTGTCTGTGTGTGTGTCTTTCTGTGTGTATCTGTGTTTGTGTGTGTGTTTGTATGTGTCTGTGTGGGTATGTATCTGCTTGTGTGTGTTTATATCTGTGCCTATGTGTGCATCTGTGTGTCTCTGTGTGTTTGTGTGTATGTTTGTGTGTCTGTGTGTATCTGTGTTTGTGTGTGTGTTCGCATATGTCTGTGTGTGTATCTGTGTTTGTGTGTTTGTATCTGTGTGTGTATCTGTGTTTGTGTGTCTGTGTGTGTCTGTGTGCCTGTGTCTGTGTGTGTGTATGTGTGTGTCTGTCTGCTTATGTGTGTTTATATCTGTGCCTGTGTGTGCATCTGTGTGTCTCTGTGTGTTTGTGTGTGTGTTTGTGTGTCTGTGTGTATCTGTGTTTGTGTGTGTGTGTATCTGTGTTTCTGTGTGATCTGTGTGTGTATATCTATGTTTGTGTGTCTGTGTGCATATGTCTGTATCTGTCTACTTGTGTGTGTTTGTATCTGTGCCTGTGTGTGCATCTGTGTGTCTGTGTGCATCTGTGTGTCTCTGTGTGTTTGTGTGTGTGTTTGTATATGTCTGTGTGTGTATCTGTGTTTGTGTGTGTGTATCTGTGTGTGTGTGTCTGTGTGTGTACCTGTGTGTGAGTATCTGTGTGTGTATCTGTGTGTGAGTATCTGTGTGTGTGTCTGTGTGTGTGTGTATCTGTGTGTGTATCTGTCTGCTTGTGTGTTTGTATCTGTGCCTGTGCCTGTGTGTGCATCTGTGTGTCTCTGTGTGTTTGTGTGTGTGTTTGTATATGTCTGTGTGTTTGTGTGTGTGTGTATCTGTGTTTGTGTGTCTGTGTGTGTGTATATCTGTCTGCTTGTGTGTTTGTATCTGTGCCTGTGTGTGTCTTTCTGTGTGTTTGTATGTGTGTCTGTGGGATGTGGTGTATGTTTGGGTGTTTGACAGAGTGTCTGAGAGCGTGTTTGTGTCGGCATGTGTCCATGCACACGTGTGAGAGCATCACTTGGGGTGACCCTCAGAGGGAGAGGCTTGCCTGTCCATGGTTATCTGCCAGTACCCAACTTTGGTCACTGGTACCCAGTTGAGCTCTCCATTGTAGTCGGCGTGGTCCACTCCATCAATCATCCCCACACTACCACTCTCCTTCTGGATGTCATGAGAAGGAAGAGAGGGGTTCTCTGGAGGAGAGAAATTGCCAGGCGTGAGAGCTGGGCTTGTCCACCCATCAGAGGCACTACTGGAGTCCCCATTTTATAGATGCAGAAAGTGAGGTTTAGAAGGATTGAGAACCCAACCAAAGTTGGTCACCAACCAATGGATGGCGCAAAAGAGGGTTCAAAGCTGGGGAAACTGACTGGGCTTCTGAAGAGAGCCTGGTCCCCTCCAGTGACCTGAGTGCTCCCAGATCCCCTCAGGGTACACCATGCTGGAAGGGTCTGGCATTTTCCTTACCTAAACTGTCATTTTTCAGAAAAGGCAAGTCCTGAAGTCACCAAGGGCATGGGTTCAGGGGCACCCAGGGTCGGCTTCACTGATGTGTGACCTGCACCATCCATGATGTACTACCCATGAGGCCCCATACGCAACAGGCCCCTCACCTCTGTCACTCTGTCTTGAAATTCCTAATACTTGTTGAACAAGGGGTCCAACTGTTTCATTTTATACTGGCTCCTGCAAACTGTGTAGCTCATCCTGGGCTCCCAGTGAAATGTTAGAAAGGAAGGAAATATTCCCACAATCCCTCTCTTTTCTTCCATATCAAGTCCCTCAGAAAATCCTATTCTCTTTTCCTCCAACCCATTTCCTGACATCTATCATTGCTCTCTCTTCCCTCCATCCCCATGGACCAAGCTGCTGCCCTTGAGCCCACAAGCACAGTTGTGTTTCAATAAAGTTTTATTTACAAAAACCAGTGGTGGGGCCAGATGTGACCTTGGGGGTCACAGTTTCCATGGGCTAGATTATCCATCAGGAAAAAGGTGGTCTGTAATTTTTTACGCAACTGCAAGCATCTTACAGCTAATTTGAAGAGAGAGCTTGTCCAGCTCAGACTTACATGCTCAAGTAGAAGGCAAAGACAGGCTCAGAAATGACACCTTGTTCCTCCAGGTTGTCAAAGATGGGGGTTATCTCTGGGGTGGAGAAGCTGGGGTAGCTCAAGCCCAGGATGTCATCAAAGGGCACAGGACTGAACCCGAACTCCTCCAGGCTCAGGCCAAATGGCTGAGCAATGCTAACAAGGTTGCCAATCTGTCAGGAGAGTGTTCCAACATCACAGTTTGGGAAGTGGGGCCGAGACATGTTGGTATGCCAATAGCATTAGAACCACAGAGAATAGCTGAGACCTGGCCTTGGCCTCACTTAATCTCAGATGGTGAGACCAAGTTGCGACAAGAATTCAGGTTCCATTTGTGTAGGGCTATGTATTTAACAGCTGCTCCTCTGGCAAACATCATCTGAATGAGTCAAGTTGACCTCATGCCTTGTGTACATATGGGTCAATCAAGACTCAGGACCAAGCGGTTCCCCCTGTGGACAAAATGAATAGAGTGCAGGGGTAGCCTTCTCTTTGGCATCACTATGATCTAATGACAGAAATGGACAGAATTCATTGAGGTGCATTGTGGATTCTGCATCTGCCCAGAAGACAGAAGTCCATTATACAATGTCACTGGAAGGGTTCTTATGAAAACCATGTCAGAGACCTCCATCTGAATACAGGTTCTGTTGTGTAATCATCAGTTCAGTCACTCAGTTGTGTCCAACTCTTTACGACCCCATGGACTGCAGAATGCCAGGCTTCCCTGTCCATCACCAACTCCTGGAGCTTGCTCAGACTCATGTCCATTGAGTCAGTGATGCCATCCAACCATCTCATCCTCTGTCATCCCCTTCTCCTCCTGCCTTCAATCTTTCCCAGCATCAGGGTCAGTTCTTCCCGTCAGGTGGCCAAAGTATTGGAGCTTCAGCTTCAGCATCAGTCTTTCCAATGAATATTCAGGACTGATTTCCTATAAGACTGACTGGTCAGATCTCCTTGCAGTCCAAGGGACTCTCAAGAGTCTTCTCCAACACCACAGTTCAAAAGCATCAAGTGTAATCATGAGTAAGCCATATGACCATTTGGAGTCTCGGTTTCCCTTTGATAAAAAGGTGGAATGTAATAATCCCCACTCCCAATGTAGAATGTTTTGCATGTTAAGTAACATGATGGATGTAATGTACCTGTTATATAGGAAGTCTCAACAATGAAAGCCTTTGCTGTGGCCATCCCACTGTATCTTTCTTAAGCTTTGAGAGGGAGTTAAAAGGGGCATCAATATCCTCTTTTTTACAGGGGAGGAATTTGAAATTTAGGGAGTCTGTGACTTGGCTATGGTCACACTGCTTCTCAGAGGGAAAGCAGACAAGAATTACCCCACCACTCTTTCTCCAGGATTGAATAGAAGAGAGCAGTGAGAGAGGACGCTAGAAGATGGGGAAAAAATTAGGGAAATTAAGAGGATAAAGAAGCAAGGAAGCATCAAAATTGAAAAACTGAAAGAAAACAACACAGAGAATTCTGAACACACAGAGACATCGAAAGAGATGAAGAGATAAATGAGAGACATCAAGATAAAGACAGACACATACACACAAAATTAGAGAGGGAGGAGAGAAGAGACCTAGAAGCAAATGAAAGAAAAATGCTATTCCACAGAACCACACTTACAGTTGCATAGGTTGTGGACTGAAGAATTCCAGAGTAAACATAGATCATTTTGTGACTGGCACCCCCAGAATTGTGCAACTCTGCAGGCCTACCCAAGACCCCAGAGCCCCATGATACCCATAGCAAGGACTTATCAATAAGTGAGGGTTGAACTTTAAAACTGTCAAAGAATGATTCCATATTACCTCCTAACCCAGAAAGAGAGGTGATGACACTTACAGTCCCTGTACATACATGACTACACATTCTGAGAGGGTCACCAGCCCAAGGAGCCCAAGCCACTTCATGCTTCTTTCCTGAGTCCAAGTACTCAGGAAAGAGCAGGTTCTTAGCATGTAGTGGTGACAAGGAGCTCCTAGTTATATATGCTCAGATGTGCCTTAATTGTTCCCTTTAGGCCACAAATGGATTTGATAAAAATAGAAACCTCTCAATAAAATCTTTACCTCCATCAGTGTCCTTGGGGAGTGGACTTAGAGAATTCTCAGAATACAGAGAATTCTACTGTAATCTCTTCCTTGAGGCTTGGCTGGAAAATCAACCTGAACCACATGGACTATCTCAGAGTGGGGAGATTCTTGCCACCTTGGAGAAGAGACTGCTATTAACATGATGAAAGTAAATGCTAAGGGCCCTGCTAGACATTCCTGATCCAATATGGTCTTCCTAGCAACTTCATGAGATGTGCATTGCTGTCCTCAGTTGGAGAGGAGATTGCTAAGAGGAAAAGAGGTCAAATGGCAAAGTGAAGACATTAGGGGCAGCCCAGGGACATATAAGTGGCTTTAGATAGTGAGCCAGATGGCTCAGATTGTAGGTGATGCCAGTCTACGTCAAAGAGCTAGGCAAGAGCAGTATTAAAATTGCACATTTTCAATATTGGAAGAAATGTGATGCATCCATCCACAAGATACAAACAGAAGGCCAAACCCACCTGGGTCTTCCAGTTAAGCTTGTTGGAGATCACATTCTTCCTTCTGGAATTCCTGCTCAGGAAACATTGAGAATAGAGCCATACTCATTGCTAATGGTTCTCAAGGAGAGAGACAGCCTTCCCCAGGGGCCCTTTGATTCCACTCTAACTGCTGGCATCATCCCAAGCTGGAGAGCAAGTCATCCAAAGCATTTAAAATACTTCCTAATTTATCTAAGTGTCCTGGCATGTCTTATACCCAGAGTTCCTTTATGAGAGGTGATTCATCAGCCCAATTTGTGTTTCCTCTGAGGAATCTACAACATTCCCTGTTGGTAACTTCTGCCTTATAACAACTGATCTCATCCCTAAGGACCCAAATGGTGAAAAGTTTCAGTGGCTGAGGCTCCTAAGGTCCTCTGTCTCACAGAAACTGAGTGCCAGCTGGTCTACCACTCCCTGCTCTGAGTCCATCATCGATGGATGCAGTGTCTTACTCTTTCTTCAGGGAACCCCTGGCTGAGCAATATTGGGTGGGCTGAGACTAGCCTGTATTCAAGAAACTTGTTCCCTCTTTGATGCTCAAAAAAGACCTTGGATCTTTGAAGACCTCAATTGGGCAGGGTGGGGGGAGTGGATGCAACCAATCATGTTCTTTGAGGTTTTTGTTTAAAGGATCTGGTTAGAGAAAAAGGACAGGCTCACAGGGCAAGGCTGGGCATTCCCAGGTCCAATTGATTGTGAGTTGAGTTCTACTAGACTTAAGGGTCAGGTGCTGATGCTAGTCACAGGCCACCTTTGGAGAAGTAATGGAGGAAAGAGATTTTTCCCAGAGAGCAGTGTGGTCAGGGTCCCCCATGATCACACAGGGGAAAATGAGACAAGACCCTTTACTTGTCTCTTGTTTCTATCAGTTCCCTGGGAACTTAGGGGAGAGGATATGAACATGGAGAAGAAAAGAGTCACTCGTGGTGCCCCTGGCACCTGATGCCCCTGGTGATAACCGTCTTGTCTACACAGCTCTGGGCTCAGAGATGACTCAGCTCTGTGACAGCCCCGGGGTCTCCTTTCTAGGGAGGACAGAGATGGCTCATTGCTGGTATTTCACAAGTGAAGTATGTGATGAGTTCACGGTGAGTGATCTCTGGCCAGTGTCCAAATGTGAAAGGCAGAATGGAGGTGGAAAGTAGCCATTTATTAAGCTTGATTACCTTGGGGATTTGTAATGGCTATTTCTGGGTCTGGAGTGATCTCCCAGTTCTTTGCATGGCTGGCTCCTTCTAAACATTCAGCATCATCTCAAATGTCTCCCCTCAGGGAGGCCTTTCCTGGCCACTCCAGTCTCCCAGCACAGATTATGATCCACTGATAAGACCATAGACATTGAATTCATTTGCCCACATGTTTTTCATGGGCATCTTGAGAGCTTGAGAGTGTCCCCAACTTATCGATGAGGAAACTGAGGGTTAAATGTCTCCCTGGAGGCCACAGGGCCTGTGAGTAGCTGAGCCAAGAGTTGAATCCAGGTCTGTCCAACTGCTAATTCCAGCTGCTCCTTAGTCCTAGGCTTGGGGGACCAATAAGTGATGCAGAGAAGAGGGTGGGGGATGGAGGGAAAAATTAAGAAAGGATCTCATCTATGAGGAAATATTCATTCTTCTAGTGAATACTTCTTCAAGGTGTTGTAAGCCTAGTGTGGAAAATGTTCGCTGTGTAGACAGAGACTGGAATAAAGGAACACAGTGTGGACTATGCTGGGATCACAGATGCTGGACCCAGGGGAAGGTGGCCCAAAGCCTAGTTCATGATCCTTTGCAGGATCCAGACCTTGGGAGCTTGTCCACCCAGAAGGCCAGCTTTTTTTTTTTTTTTTTTTGGAATAGGCTAGCAGGGGCCTTGTAGTCCAGGAATCAAAATATCAGAAAAGAAATGTGACCAGACTATAAGAGACATGCTCCCAGAGCCCTGGGAAGCCGATGCCTAATGTTGCCTTGGGTAGAAAGTTAGGAAGGCTTCCTGGTGGAGGTGCAACTGAGTTGCATCTCAATAGATCAAAGGACTTTTCTGTGTGGGTGGTGGGGAAGAGGGAATGCCCATCAAAGAGGGAAGCACTGGTGTAGTACTGGACTCCAGGAATTGTCAGTCACCTGGCAAGCTTAGCC
Source organism: Ovis aries (assembly GCF_016772045.2). Lineage (NCBI taxonomy): Eukaryota > Metazoa > Chordata > Mammalia > Artiodactyla > Bovidae > Ovis > Ovis aries. Next base: position 36,061,852 of record NC_056074.1, read on the forward strand.
CTAAGGGACATATAATATCAGTCAGTCTAAGCAGTATGAGCAGTACTAGCAATGCACAGCTTACAAATAAGAACCTTTAATTTCTCTGGTCGTCCAGTGATTAAGTCTGCGCTGCCACTGCAATGGATGGGGCTGTGATCCCTGGTCAGGGAACTGAGATTCTGCATGCTTCATGGTGGGGACAAAGAAAGAAATCTCTCCATCCATCACAAGTCATTGAGGGCTCTGATTGGACATTTCTTCTCCTAGAGATGTAGAATAATAGAGGCTTCACCATCTGCAGTGTCACACTGGTTGCTGAGGCATGGGGCAGGGCACATGCTAATTCATGCAGTGACTATTGTGAATGAAGTGTTGTCTACTATATCAGTAAACAAAGGATGTTACAGTTATCCCGCTGTCACATTACAGCCACTCCCAATGGTCAGTCCAGAGGCATTCAGGATGGCAAAAGGATGCCCTCCATCAAGTCCTCAGCTACTGAAGTCACTCCACTTCCCCACCAATTGTATATCTAGAAGGGACTCAGGATGAGAAGAAAGTGGATACTTGTCCTAGATAACTAAATGAAGTGAAGTGAAAGTTGCTCAGTTGTGTCCAACTCTTTGCGACCCCATGGATTATACAGTTCATGGAATTCTCCAGGCCAGAGTACCAGAGTGGGTAGCCTTTCCCTTCTCCATGAGATCTTCCCTACCCAGGAATCGAACCGGGGTCTTCTGCATTGACGGCGGATTCTTTACCAAGTGAGCTATGAGGGAAGCCCTGTGGTACATATCAAAGAAATGATTTCAGTGAGGCCAGGCTCTTGCATCTTCCCATACATTGAAACACTCCTAAATTCCTTAACTTGAGATATTTGGCCTCCTTTAATTAAAAGTAATCTTTCGATGTTCCAACTGTCTGGTTTTTATTGGGAAGCTCCTGTATATTCTGGCTCCTCATTTATGTCTTCAGAGAAATCCCTTAGAGCTATCTGAGAGGCTGCTTCTGGGCTTGAAGTCCTCAGAAATTTTATAGAATAAAACAAGATTCTCAGCTTTTATGTTGTGCATTTTTTTCAGTCAATATTATCAAAGCATTTTCCAGCAGTGAGATGTGTCACTGCTCCCTGCATTATGTTGATGTAAACAAGCACAGGGCCACAGTGAATTCTGATGGAGTATGGAAGTGTAAGCCAGCATGAGTTTAGGACGAAGACTTGATAATCTGGACAAGAGCACCAATGATACACAGGACAGTGTAGAAGAGGGGAACCAAGACCAGGTCCCAGGGTGGGTTGGGGTGGGCTTGAAGTTCAAACCCACATTCAGGAGTATGGGTTTTATCCTCCAGGTGATGGGGATCTTTGAGTAGGTGAGTGAGACGTTAGACTGCGAGAATAAAGGAGAACAAAGGACACTGAGGCTAAAGCATAAGAAGGATACAAGCGATTAAAGATGTAAAGGGGAATGAAGTACATTTAAAGAATCTAGAAGCTGTAGAGAGGCTAGAGAAGACCCTTTGGACACTGAGTGAAGGTCCTGACCCCTAGCTTCCAATCATTCCTTTAGACGGGAAGTGGGAATGTGGACTAGTGCGACTGAACTGAACTAACTGAACGGGGACTGTGGACAGATATGTTGGAGGGCTTTTTAACACTGGAAAATCAAGATTTTGGTGGGGGCGTGAGAACCAGTCTTTTGTTGTTGTTTTTGTTGTTGTTATTGTTATTGTTCAGTTGCTCAGTTGGGTCCAACTCTTTGCAACTCCACAGACGGCAGCATGCCAGGCTTCCCTGTCCTTCACCATCTTCCGGAGCTTGCTCAAACTCACGTCCATTGAGTCAGTATTGGCATCCAACCATCTCATTCTCTGTCATCTCTTTCTCCTTCTGTCTTCAATCTTTCCCAGCATCAGAGTTTTCTAATGAGTCGGCTCTTTGCATCAAAAGTTTTTCATGATAAAAAAAAGTACCCTATGGCAAATTTTCAGAGTAGAACAAGGAAAAGGTTAAATGGGATATAGGGAGATTTCACTCCAATTTGATAATAACTTCTGTCATTAACTTACAATTGTTATTAAAATTGTTGCCAACACCTTGCACAGACTGGGCTTTGTGTGTGATATTCAAAAATGTTAATTTCTTTCCTGTTCTCAGGGCCTAGGGAAGAAGGAATAAAAAGGTAATACTGCAGGCTAGGACAGGGTGGTAGTCTAAAGCTGTGTGGCTTTCTCAAACAACCTTGAAGAAAGTGCCCATTCCTGCTGGTGTTTTGAATTCAGTTCAGTCACTCAGTCGTGTCTGACTCTTTGCGACCCCAGCATGCCAGGACTGCAGCATGCCAGGCTTCCCTGTCCATCATCAACTCCCGGAGCTCACTCAAATTCATGTCCATTGAGTTCATCTTCTGTCATCCCCTTCTCCTCCTGCCTTCTATCTTTCCCAAATCATGGTCTTTTCCAATGAATTGGTTCTTCACATCAAGTGGCCAAAGTATTGGAGCTCCAGATTCAGCATCAGTCCCTCCAATGAATATTCAGGATCGATTTCCCTTAGGATTGACTGGGATTATCTCCTTTCAGTCCAAGGGACTCTCAAGAGTCTTCTCCAACTACACAGTTCGAAAGCATTAATTCTTTGGTGCTCAGCCTTCTTTATGGTCCAACTCGTACATTCATACACTACTGGATGCCGCGGCCAGCACAAGCAAGAGTCGTACCTGCACAGGGAGAGAACGGAGCGTCCCCGCTAAGAAAATAAGAGACAGACAAAAGATGGGGTTGAGAGGATCAGACCAAAATGGCTGATACCTTGCTTTATTGTGCTGCGGTATATATAGGGTAAAGTACGTAAGTCTGACTTAAGGCACTCACAAGGTTGTTTTTTAATCTCAGGATACAATCACCAGACCCTTACCATTGTATATAGAACACAATCAGAATATCTATCTTCTATGAAGTATACACAATAAGATAATCTATCTTCTATGAAATGTTGCCGAAACCAAACATCTTGGAGCCTTAAGGGTTACAAAAGTTCTTGAGGGTGGCGGGACAGGGAGCTTAGGCACATGTCCTAGGGCCCGGCATACCTGCCAGGGAGCTCCCAAGACTTAACCCTTCACGGGTCGTCCCCCGCAACTCCCCTCTCTTTATTTTTTTAAAAGCTCCATAAGATGTTGGTGTTGCAACATGTTTTTATGTATTAAAACTCTCATATGTAGAAATTCTTTAACAATACTACGAATAAGGCAAGGAGCTAAACAAATTATGATAAGCACAACAGTCAGAACCGCGCCCATAGCAATTATACTTTGCCACAGTGAATGAAGGCTAGGAAAGTTAGAAAATAAATTTTGTAAAAAATTATCGACGGTATCAGCTATATTCAAAGTAGCCTTTGGAGAATTTTCGATGTCAAGAATTTCATTATGCAATTGTAAAAGATCTAAAGAAACATTAGTATTAAACCAAATTCCTTGCAGATGTTTTTTCACCTTATCCCACGGAAAGTCAGAAGTATTATAAAGCTTTTTTGTAACACAAATCCATTTATAATTAGCATGGCATTGAATTTTCATGCGAAAATTAATGCTGTGAACTTGTTCTCCTAGAACTCTAACTACATCATATAAAGCGGATAATCTATCTTCTATTTTTTTATCTATATCTTCTTGAGTTCCCATTACTTTAGTAACATTATATGACAAGGAATCTACAGTATGAGCAGCTTGAATGGATTGTGCTAAAGATACAGAAGCAGTAACAGCAGTTGCTATAAGGGTGATTAAAGACACTATACCCAGAATAATCAGGCTCAGACCTCTTTTAGGACGGCTAAGAGCCGTATTAATGCGTTGTAACAATTCTAAAGCAGTTTCATCATACCATTCTTCAGTTATTTCAACAGGTAACATTACAAAAGCAGGTTGTTTTACTATTATAACTTGTTCTCCTTTGGCTACACCTCTAATGCAATTAGTAAGTATGCAATTAGAACAATTTAAATGATAAATATTCAATGGCAGTGTTATTTCCATATGGCCTTGTATCAACATGAATGGGTAAGGAACACAAGCTCGGGGATATAAAAATCCTGTAACTCCCACATCACCATATTTGCTTCCACTAATATTGGGCTGTAAATATAGGCTATTGCCATGACCAAAAGCAGCCAAAAGTTTCCACAGTTCAGTTTGAAATATAGGAGCAGTGTTTACAGAGAGAATGGGTGGATGCTGTCCTCGATATTCGGGGAAATCAGGTGTTCCTCCAGGTGCCCAGTCCCATAAAAGGGTGGTATCGGCATTGTTGATGTTGTACACTGATGCGACCCGTGCTCGACATAGAGTCCAAGGAGTGTCTATTCCTATGCCGATGCTTAGATGTTTGTCACAAAACGGAATGTCGAGAGGTCCGGTTCCATTACGGTATGATCTCTTTCCGGTTTTTTCATCAATGCCTGAAATAGTCACTCGAGGATAGGATATATCAGCTGACACCTGTATACAATGAGGATGCTGTGATTGATAAGAAAAGCACATAGGGTATTGAGTAGTAAGACCATAAAAGGAGATATTGGCTTGCTGAGGAGAAATGTGAATATCTGATTTTCCTCCTAAAATACTTGTATCATTAACATATACAGGTACTGTTTCTTTATCCCATCCTAAGGATTGAATCATAGGCGGATCAGGAATGTATGCCCAAAAAGCCGCAGCCGCCCCGTTTTGTATCCGCTGTAACAATAATAATAACATGATCAGTATTTTTGCAGGCGTCACTGGAGGTTGTACATGAGCCTCATTCCAAGCATATCGCATCAGCGCCTCAATTTGCCTCTGAGTAGGCAGCTCACTCGTGGGCTCGCTCAGTGTCATGCGTTGCATTTGATGTGTCAGGGAGTTCCTCTGCCGCGCGTACCAGCCTTTCCGGAATCCAGCGCGGCGCTTCGGCATCCTGTGGAAAAACACAAACATGCCCTCGTCCCCATATTAGTACAGGGTCTGGCCCATACCACAGATTGGTAAGTGGATCCTTCCATCGTACAAGCGGTTTTTTGCATGAGGATCGTTCTCCCCAAAAACGCTGGGCTGCTGAATTGCCTTCTGCGTCTAAAGTTAAAAAATTTAAAACATAAAGAGCATGGTTTAAGGCGTTATGCGGTGAGGGGCTATACAGTTCATTCCCCTTTTTTTGTTTTAATAATTGATGTTTAAGGCGTTGATGGGCTCGTTTCACAATACCTTGTCCCTGTGGATTATAAGGAATTCCTGTTTTATGATGAATTTGGAAAGAAAGACAAAAACGTTGAAAAGAACGGCTAGTATAACCAGGTCCATTATCTGTTTTAAGGGTTTGTGGGATTCCTGAAGTAGAAAAGCAAAACAGCAAATGTTGAATACAGTGACGTGTTGATTCTCCAGTGTGAAGGGAAGCCATGAGAAAATTGGAAAAAGTGTCAATAGAGACATGAACATATTTAAGACGCCCAAATTGAGGAATGTGAGTAACATCTGTTTGCCAGAGGTGATTAGGGCGTAAACCTCGAGGGTTGACACCATATTGAGGAAGAACAAAGAATTGAGGACAAGTAGAGCAAGATTTAACAATTTGCCGTGCAGCTTCACGGGAAATTTTAAATTGCAACCGTAAAGAATGACTATTTTGGTGATGTAAATCATGGGATTTTCGGGCTGCATCAATAGCTGATTGAAAAAACACTTGTTTAGTAAGAACGTCCGCAGTGTGATTGCCTTGTACCAGGGCACCAGGAAGGGTGGAATGTGCACGAATATGTCCAAAGAAACAGAGGTGTTGGCGGCAATGGAGAACCTGTTGAATCAATGTAAATAAGTTAAGAACTTCAGGAGAGGTGGTGCCGATAATTGGAACAGTTTCAATCATCTGTAAGGCACCGACCACATAGGAGCTGTCTGTAAATAAATTGAAGGAAGTAGGTACAGTTAGCAACGCTTGGTGGACTGCAAATAATTCCACAACTTGAGCAGAAGAAAAACTGGTTTGTGCGTAATAGGTTTGATGGTTAATGATTAAAGCTGCAGTTCCATTAGAAGATCCATCTGTAAATATAAGTGTTGCTTCGGGAACAGGTTGTCGGCGAACTATTTTTGGAAAAATAAAGGCATGAGAGCTAGCAAACTGTAACAATTTATCAGAAGGGTAATGATGAGTAATCTTTCCCGGGTAATTTGCAAAAGCTATAGACCAATTATCTGAAAATTGAAAAAGCCAATCTTGTTGTTCTAAAGCATAAGGAACACAAATGAAGGGGGGTTCCATACCAAAATATTGGATGGCCTCGTGACGTCCCTTTGCTACAATTTTTGCAACAAGTTCATAGTAAGGGAGCAGATGTTTAGTTGGAGTAGCAGACAAATATATCCATCGCAAAGGTTTATCTTGATAGAGAACCCCTGTGGGTGCTCGGGGGGTAGGAAGTATATACAAACCCCATGATCGTTGGTAATCACAATAAGTAATCTGTTGTTGTCTAATAGCTTCTTCTATTGATTGTAAAGCAGTTCGTCCTTCTAAAGAAAGTGTTCGGGGTGACGCAGGATCAGAGTCACCTTTAAGGATGTCAAATAATGGCTGCAAGGTATAAGTGGGTAATTTTAAATAAGGACGTATCCAATTAATGTCTCCTAAAAGTTTTTGAAAGTCATTTAGAGTCTTTAAATGGTCAGTCTGTAATTTTACTAATTGGGTATTATAAACGCGAGGGTATAAGGAGAAACCCAAATAATTATAAGGAAAATGAGTCTGAATTTTTTCATCAGCAATAACAAGACCATTAAGGCTTAAATGTTGTTTTAGAATCGAAAAAGCTTGATACAATAGATGTTCGTCAGCATGAGCTAGTAATATATCATCCATATAATGAACCAAATATAGCTGAGGAAAACGTTGACGAACCGGAGCTATTGCTGTAGCAACAAATTTTTGGCACAGCGTAGGGCTATTAGTCATTCCTTGCGGGAGAACTCTCCATTGATAGCGTTGCATAGGCTCTTTAAAATTAACAGAGGGTAAACTGAAAGCAAATCTTTTGCAATCTTGGGGTGCAAGAGGAATAGTGTAAAAACAATCTTTTAAATCTATAACAATGATATAGGATTTATCAGGTATAGCAGAAGGAGTGGGCAACCCAGGCGGCAATGGTGAATGGAGCGGTAGGACCGTAATGTGAGCAAGCAATCTTTAACTCTTTCAGTTGTTTAAAAGGCAGTGATTTATAATAACGCTGGTTGTTATTTTCAAAGACAGGAAAAGCAAGAGAAAAATCAGAGACAACCTCACCAAGTCGCTGTGCCTGTCTCAATGCCTTTTGCAGCGGAGACATGTTCTCAGACGGTGGAGGGGGCCCTGGAGGGGGATGGAGACCAGCCACAACAGAAGGAGCATAAGCAGGGGGAAGAGGCGGAGCAGAAGGAGATTTGGCATTGTTACTAGGAAGCTTGATTCCTGCGTTCTGTAAAGCAATAGTGAGGTTTTTAAAACATTCAACCAATTCATCTTTAGATGTTAACGCCCCTTTTTCTTGTGCTAAAAAACCCCAATCTTCTTGATGGTATTTAGCAGCTTCTTCGTCTAATTCTGCCTCATCTGTGGATGAAAGTAAATCATCATTATCCGAAGGACGCAATAAGTTAGAAAACGGAGGGTCGCTTTCAACCCCCTCGGGAACAGCATACCTGGGTTCCGAATCAGGAACATGGAGAGGATCTTCTTCCTGTTTTAATAAATTTCCTAAACGTTTTAATTCATCATTATCAAAGTCCAGGCAGTCACGAATTAGTGTCCAAAAGGATAAAGTTTCGACAGGGATTTTTTCAGGGCCATGTAACGTATAATGAGTCCGAATTTGTTCCCCTACCTTCTTCCATGTCTCTAAATTTACTGTACCTTCTCTGGGGAACCAAGGGCAAACTTCCTTGATGAATGAAAGAAAATTGATTAATTTAGGTTTAGAAACAGTAATTCCCCTATGTTTTAACATTACAGATAACATATGCACAAACAACTGACGACTATGCGTCTGTCCCATATTTATACTCTCAACTATATACCTTACTACTCCTCCTCAAATTAATTCACTTGTTTACTCATATACTTACTCTTTTCATTTAATAAGAGTAGTGGCGAGGAAAACTGTCGAGCTCGAGCCCCACGTTGGGTGCCACCTGCCGCAGCCAGCACAAGCAAGAGTCGCACCTGCACAGGGAGAGAACGGAGCGTCCCCGCTAAGAAAATAAGAGAGAGACAAAAGATGGGGTTGAGAGGATCAGACCAAAATGGCTGATACCTTGCTTTATTGTGCTGCGGTATATATAGGGTAAAGTACGTGACTTAAGGCACTCACAAGGTTGTTTTTTAATCTCAGGATACAATCACCAGACCCTTACCATTGTATATAGAACACAATCAGAATATCTATCTTCTATGAAGTATACACAATAAGATAATCTATCTTCTATGAAATGTTGCCGAAACCAAACATCTTGGAGCCTTAAGGGTTACAAAAGTTCTTGAGGGTGGCGGGACAGGGAGCTTAGGCACATGTCCTAGGGCCCGGCATACCTGCCAGGGAGCTCCCAAGACTTAACCCTTCACGGGTCGTCCCCCGCAACTGGAAAAACCATAGGTTTGACAAGATGGACTTTTGTCTGCAAAGCGATGTCTCTGCTTTTTAATATGCCGTCTAGATTGGCCATAGATTTTCTTCCAACTAGCAAGCATCTTTTAATTTCAAGGCTACAGTCACCATCTGCCGTGATTTGGGAGCCCAAGAAAAGAAAGTCTGTCACTGTTTCCATTGTTTCCCCATCTATTTGCCATGCAGTGATGGGACTGGATGCCAGGATCTTAGTTGTTCAAATGTTGAGTTTTAAGCCAGCTTTTACACTCTCTTCTTTCACTTTCATCAAGAGACTCTTCAGATTTTCTTTGCTTTCTGCCATAAAGGTGGTGTCATCTGCATATGTGAGGTTATTGGTATTCTCCCAGCAATCTTGATCTCAGCTTGTGCTTCATCCAACCTGGCATTTCACATGATGTACTCTGCATATAAGTTAAATAAGCAGGGTGACAATACACAGCCTTGATGTACTCCTTTTCCAATTTGAAACCAGTCTCTTGTTCCATGTCTGGTTTAACTGTTGCTTCTTGACCTGCATATAGATTTCTCAGGAGGCTGGTAAAGTGGTCTGGTATTCCATCTGTGTTTCCAAGGCAAAGTTAAATGAAGTTAAAAGGAGAGATGGACAAAGGAGTAAGTGCCTGGATGGGAAGGAGGAGGAACCTCTCTCTAGGAAAAGAAGGGTGGTCCCGGCTGAGGCTGGTTCTCCTTTTCTCACATCTGCATGAAGGAGCAGAATTTCTGACTGCAGGTCAGTTGTACTGTAATGTGATCACTGAACATGAGGCCTTCAGAGGATCTAGGGTGGTTCCCTAGGGTTGATCTTACTCCACTTGGGTCTTGGGAGGGGAAACTCCCAAGAGGGCACTGGCATGTCATCAGTGGGCAGTGCGAGGATATGAGGGTGACTCCACAGTGTCTGCACAAGCAACACCCCCTTTCATTTTCCTTTTGACACCACAGTAGTCAAAATCTCAAAGGATACTATCGAGGAGTATAAAGAGTGGGATGTAAGTTTTTCCTGGCTTTGAAGGAAGACAATATTGAACTTAAAGACAAAGGTAGGTGATACTTATGTAAGAGACAGGTGGGCTCCGGGTTAGACATTTACAATCAGCCTCCTGTTTTCCCTCTGAAATGGGAGTAATAACAGAAACGGAGTAAAGAGCCAGTGTTTGTCTCTCGTAAACACCTGAAGATAATAGTCATGGCAAGGGCAAACAGGGGCAAAATGCTGTTTGAGTAAAGGATTAAGGGATCTCCCTCCCCAATCTTTTGGGACAAGGGAGACACTACACATGGGCATAACATTTCCTTGTGGGTCAAAAGTTAGGGATAATGCTGTTACTGAGTCCAAGCTCGCTCTGCTCACCACACATCAGGTCAATGAATCTGAAAGACATTGTGTTGAGACAAGGAAAGTGACTTTATTCAGAAAGCCAGCTGACCAAGATGGCAGACTAGCATCTTAAAATAACCATGGTATCAGGGTCTGGATGCTGATCAGATAAGAGAGAAAGAAGCAATGGGGAACTAAAGTCAAAAAGCAGAATAGAGAGGGAGAGGCAGTGGGGAAGTAAAGTGAAAGGGTCTTCAGTGTTGCAAAGCATTTCCAAAAGAATGGCCAGCCTTTGGAAGACTCCTTCCAAAGAGGTCTTAATCTTAATCTTAATCCAAAGGGGTGTGTTAATCTTTTCTATTCATAGGTATGTATGCATGCATGCTAAATCACTTCAGTCGTGTCCAACTCTGTGGACTGTAGCCTGCCAGGCTCCTCTGTCCATGGGGATTCTCCAGGCAAGATACTGGAGTGGGTTGCCATTCCCTTCTCCAGGGCATCTTCCCAACCCAGATATTGAACCTTCATCTTTTATATCTCCTGCATTGGTAGACGGGTTCTTTACCACTAGCGCCACCTGGGGGAGTCATTCACAAGTGGGTAGGAAAAAATTATCTCTCTATGAGCTGAACAAAGGCACTTTAGTTTACAGTCGAGCAGAGGGGCAGGGTCCTCTGGCTCAAGCTATTAAGTATGATTATAATAACAAAAGCAACGAAAAGCAAGTCAAAGAAACAGTTTCCAACATGGAGTCAGAATTGGCTTCCTTCCTGCAGCAATGCCTCACATGCTAGCAAAGTAATGTTTAAAATTCTCCAAGCCAGGCTTCAACAGTATGTGAACCAAGAACTTACAGATGTTCAAGCTGGATTTAGAAAAGGCAGAGGAATCAGAGATCAAACTGCCAACATCTGTTGGATCATAAGAAAAGCAAGAGAGTTCCAGAAAAACATCTACTTCTGCTTTATTGAGTACGCCAAAGCCTTTAACTGTGTGTACCAAAACAATCTGTGGAAAATTCTTCAAGAGATGAGAATACCAGACCACCTTACCTGCCTCCTGAGAAATCTGTATGCAGGTCAAGAAGCAACAGTTAGAACCAGACATGGAAAAACGGACCGGGTCCAAATTGGGAAAGGAGTATGTAAAGGCTGTGTATTGTCACCCTGCTTATTTAACTTCTATGCAGAGTACATCATGCAAAATGCCAGGCTGGATGAAGCACAAGCTGGAATCAAGATTGCCAGGAGAATATCAATAACCTCAGATACGCAGGTGACACTCCCCTTATGGCAGGAAGTGAAGAGGAACTGAAGAGCCTCTTGATGAAAGGATAGTGAAAAACTTGATGAGAGGAGAGTGAAAAAAACTGGCTTAAAGCTCAACATTCAGAAAACTAAAATCACGGCATCCAGTCCCATCACTTTGAAAGGCTGTTGTTGAATTATGACGCCAGGATTCTTGGCCCCTGGAGTAGAAGAATTTATCCGGGGCCAGAGATGAGGCTTGATCGCTCAGAGCTTTTGTGTAATAAAGTTTTATTAAAGTATAAAGGAGATAGAGAAAGCTTCTGACATAGGCATCAGAAAGGGGCAGAAAGAGTACCCCCCGCTAGTCTTCAGCTGGATGTTATATAGTCACCAGCAGTCTGTTAATGAAAGAAAGGAATGTCTCAAAACTCAGAATGGCACCAGGCCCCTCACCCATAAGATGTATTTTCGGATAATCTTGGCACCAAATGGTTTATCTTGGGCCATAAAAGGATTAACTTGAATCTTGAAGAAGGGCAGAGTACCATACAAATAGTTTCATTTACATAGATTAGAGGAACAATACCTGAGTATAACATACTGATTTATCAAGTAGATTCTGAGCCCAAAAGGGAACCGACTTGAAGACAGAGTTTGGGGTAAATGCATAGTACATTAGCATAACTTAAGATAAACATTTCCATAAGAAAAAGGTAATGGTTAACTTCAAGTGAAACCAGGGGTCATTATAGCAACACAGAATTTTAAGAGAAACCTCCTTTTAAATCTGTATAGAGAAGGAAAAAACATCGCTAGTTTGTCTCCTCCTGCCACTTAAGAGAGATAAAAATGTCTGACATTTGCAGACTATTTCCTCGGTTTGGAGACCCCTGGCCTTCCTGCCTGTTACCCTCTCAACTTCATGGCAAATAAATGGGGAAACAATGGAAATGTTGGGGGAGTATGTAGTTTCCTTGGTTCTGTCTTGTCATAACAAAGATTTGAAATGGCAGACAGTGTTATAGCTCAGTTTCAGTTCAGTTTCATTTGGCAAATAAAGGACAGTGTACCCTTAAGCTGCGAGGGCAGGCTGACCCCAAAGAAAGGCCTCAATCCGTCTTGGCTTCCTCCTTTTGTACATTTGTCTCCTCCCCACCTTGAGCCTGCCCAGTGAAAATTGGGCTAGCCAAGAAGGGAGAGTATTTGTTTCACCTGAAGTTCTCACTCCAGTCCACAGATTTTCTTTTGTTCCTTTTTGTGGGCTTTTCCTTTTATTTGTCTTTTAGCCAGCCTTATTTTGGACTCCTTTTTCCTATTCTAACTACCTAACACTCCCCCCTCAAGAGATAGGAGGCCCAATTCTTTGGAAATAGGGACATCGAGGTCTCTCCCTGGCTACTTCCTGCTGAGCTGGGATGGCGAGGGGCACTGGGCCTCCCCCTCTTGCTAGTCTCAAGCCTCAGAGTCCTTATAGTGGTATCCATCTAAAGGTGATTGATATTTTCCAGGATTGGGTGTAGTTTTATATATCCTTGTTGAACCGGCACTGCATGTTGTAGCTTGTTGACCTGGGAAGAGACAAAATGGGTTAGACAAACGATAATACATGGAACAATCATAAGCAGCATCAATATGGTAATAACAGGGATTAGTAGGGGCATTCAGTTCAGTTCAGTTCAGTTCAGTCACTCAGTCGTGTCCGACTCTGTGCGACCGCATGAATTGCAGCAGGCTAGGCCTCCCTGTCCATCACCAACTCCCGGAGTTCACTCAAACTCACGTCCATCGAGTCGGTGATGCCATCCAGCCATCTCATCCTCTGTCATCCCCTTCTCCTCCTGCCCCCAATCCCTCCCAGCATTAGAGTTTTTCCAGTGAGTCAACTCTTCACATGAGATGGCCAAAGTATTGGAGCTTCAGCTTTAGCATCATTCCTTCCAAAGAAAACCCAGGGCTGATCTCCTTTAGGATGGACTGGTTGGATCTCCTTGCAGCCCAAGGGACTCTCAAGAGTCTTCTCCAACACCACAGTTCAAAAGCATCAATTCTTCTGCACTCAGGTTTCTTCACAGCCCATTTCTCACATCCATATATGAGTACTGGAAAAACTATAGCCTTGACTAGACGGACCTTTTTTGGCAAAATAGTGTCTCTGCTTTTGAATATGCTGTCTAGGTTGGTCATAACTTTTCTTCCTAGGAGTAAGTGTCTTCTAATTTCATGGCTGCAATCACATCTTCAGTGATTTTGGAGCATTAGACAACTCTAAATCCCTCCTTGCCAAGAGAAAGATTACAGCCACCCCAAGAACTCTCAAGCTCATTTTGTGAAATCATGTAGCATATTGATGTTTTTCTTGAGGACTGTGAAACTTTCTTTAACTTGACTGGAGGTATTTACCCAGAAACAACACATCTCATTCAAGATGGCTCAAGTCCCTCCTTGTTCGGGGATCAGGGGATCTATCGCCTGTCTATTTTGGAGTACAATCCCTGCCAAGCTGTGTTGGCTCTTTAGAGCTATCCTGAGAAATTTTATCCCTGGAAACTTAATTTTGGGGGTGTTCATTAAAATAGCACTCATTTATAGTCCTGAATAGGTAGCTGAGGTCCCCTAGGGCTCACAGATGTATTGAGTGTACTCTTCTGTTTTCTTCTATGCTTGACTCATGAGTAGTGAATCCAGGAGTCATGTCCTTGTAGCTTGACTGCTGTGAGGATAGAAAGTATTACAGTATATAAAGTATTCCCTGTGGGCTGGAGTTGAGCCTATGGGAACCCATATTTCCAGGCTTTAATTAGGACTTGAGTCCCTGGAGCATACAATGGTGGCTCTTTAGAATCTTTTAGGTCCTGGTTGACAGTCCACAAGCATATATCTTGTTGGAATTGCCCAATGGCCATGGTATAAGACTAGAGGGTCTGAGGGGTGGTCCTAAGATGGCAGTGAAATAGGACTGGGAGACGACTTTCTCCCCTACAAATTCATTGAAAGAACGTTTGAACGCTGAGAAAATTCCACAAAACAACTTCTTATTGCTGGCAGAGGACATCAGGCACACAGAAAGGCAGCCCATTGTCTTCAAAAGGAGGTAGGAAAAAATATAAAAGATAAAAAGAGAGACAAAAGAGGTAGGGATGGAGATCCGTCCTGGAAAGGGAGTCTTAAAACAGAGAGAAGTTTCCAAACACCTGGAAACACTCTCACTGGTGGGTCTGTGGCGAGCTTTGGAACCTCAGAGGGCAACATAACCACGAGGAAAAATAAATAAATAATTGATTAATTAAAAACCACAGATTACATGCCTAACAGCAACTCCCAGCTGAGAAGCAGCTCAGATGCTCTCACTGTCACTAGTAAGCGGGGACTGGACAGGGAGGCGCGAACTCCATTGCTTAGGGTAAGGACCAGGCCTGAATGCCCCAAGGGCAATCTGAGGGAACTACCTTGAGATAGCAAACCAGATTGTGGGATAGCTATCCTGCAAAAAGCCCTAACCTAAGAAACTTGCAGGCCCACTCACAGAACAAAGGACTGAGCAGAGCTAGCCGCTGCAGATTGACCCATCCCCCACGGAAGACAGGCAGGTGAGGGCAGCCAGAGCTGGAAGGGGGCAATCGTAGCCCCAGAGAGGCATCCTCTACCAAACTTCAAGCAGGCTTCATTGCTAACCAAGACTCCTTATGGTGGAAATAAATGAAGCAGAGAGGAAAACATAATTAAAACAAATGAGGACAACTTCAGAGACCTCTGAGTCAATGTTAAATGCCCCAACATTCGAATCATAGGAGTCCCAGAAGCAGAATACAAAAAGAAAGGCCATGAGAAAATACTTGAGGAGATAATAGTTGAAAACTTCCCTAAAATGGGGAAAGAAATAGTGACCCAAGTCCAAGAAACCCAGAGTTTCCCAACCAAACAGGATAAACCAAAGGTGAAACACCCCAAGACACATATTAATCAAATTAACAAAGAACAAATATTAAAAGCAGCAAGGGAAAAACAACAAATAACACACAAAGGATTCCCATAAGGAAAACAGCTGATCTTTCAATAGAAACTCTTCAGGCCAGAAAGAAATGGCTGCTGCTGCTGGCAAGTCACTTCAGCTTCAGTCACATCCGATTCTGTGCTACCCCATAGATGGCAGCCCAACAGGCTCCCCCATCCCTGGGATTCTCCATGCAAGAACACTGGAGTGGGTTACCATTTCCTCCTCCAATGCATGAAAGTGAAAAGTGAAAGTGAAGTCATTCAGTCCTGTCTGACTCTTAGCGACCC
This sequence comes from Ovis aries, assembly GCF_016772045.2. Classification (NCBI taxonomy): domain Eukaryota; kingdom Metazoa; phylum Chordata; class Mammalia; order Artiodactyla; family Bovidae; genus Ovis; species Ovis aries. The sequence continues at coordinate 36,077,366 of NC_056074.1, forward strand.
CATGGACTCCAGCCTACCAGTCTCTTCTGGCCATGGGATTTTCCAGGCAAGAGAACTGGAGTAGAGTGCCATTGCCTTCTCCAGAAGGGAATGGCAGGACATGCTTAAAGTGATGAAAGAAAAAAACCTACAGTGCAGATTACTGTACCTAGCAAGGATCTCATTCAAATATGAAGGAGAAATCAAAAGCTTTACAGACAAGCAAAAGCTGAGAGGATTCATCACCACCAAACCAGATCTTCGACAAACGCGAAAGGATCTTCTCTAGACAGGAAACACAGAAAGGGTGTATAAACTCAAACCCAAAACAACAAATTAAATGGCAACAGAATCATACTTATCAATAATTACCTTAAATGTAAATGGGTTGAATGCCCCAACCAAAAGACAAAGACTGGCTGAATGGATATAAAAACTAGACCCCTATATATGTTGTCTACAAGAGACCCACCTCGAAACAAGGACACATTCAGATTGAAAGTTAAGGGCTGGGAAAAGATATTCCATGCAAATAGAGACTGAAAGAAGCAGGAGTAGCAATACTCATGTCAGATAAAATAGACTTTAAAATAAAGGGCATGAAAAAAGACAAAGAAGAACAATACATAGTGATCAAAGGATCAATCCAAGAAGAACATACAAAATTTTTAAATATTATACACCCAAGATAACAGAAGCAGAAGATATTAAGAAGAGGTGGCAAGAATACATGGAAGAACTGTACAAAAAAGATCTTCACGACCCAGATAATCATGATGATGTGATCACTAATCTAGAGCCAGACATCTTAGAATGTGAAGTCAAGTGGGCCTTAGAAAGCATCACTGAGAACAAAGCTAGTGGAGGTGATGGAATTCCAGTTGAGCTGTTTCAAATCCTGAAATATGATGCTGTGAAAGTGCTGCAATCAATAGGCCAGCAAGTTTGGAAAACTCAGCAGTGGCCACAGGACTGGAAAAGGTCAGTTTTCATTCCAATCCCAAAGAAAGGCAATGCCGAAGAACGCTCAAACTACCACACAATTGCACTCATCTTACATGCTAGTAAAGTAATGCTCAAAATTCTCCAAGCCAGACTTCAGCAATACGTGACTGTGAACTCCATGATGTTCAAGCTGGTTTTAGAAAAGGCAGAGGAACCAGAGATCAAATTGCCAACATCCACTGGATCATGGAAAAAGCAAGAGAGTTCCAGAAAACATCTATTTCTGCTTTATTGACTATGCCAAAGTCTTTGACTGTGTGGATCACAATAAACTGTGGAAAATTCTGAAAGAGATGGGAACACCAGACCACCTGACCTGCTTCTTGAGAAATCTGTATGCAGCTCAGGAAGCAACAGTTAGACCTGGCATGGAACAACAGACTGGTTCCAAATAGGAAAAGGAGTACGTCAAGGCTGTATATTGTCACCCTGCTTATTTAACTTCTATGCAGAGTACATCATGTGAAACGCTGGACTGGAAGAAACACAAGCTGGAATCAAGATTGCCAGGAGAAATATCAATCACCTCAGATATGCAGATGACACCACCCTTATGGCAGAAAGTGAAGAGGAACTCAAAAGCCTCTTGATGAAAGTGAAAGAGAAGAGTGAAAAAGTTGACTTAAAGCTCAACATTCAGAAAACAAAGATCATGGCATCTGGTCCCATCACTTCATGGGAAATAGATGGAGAAACAGTAGAAACAGTGTGAGACTTTATTTTTCTGGGCTCCAAAATCACTGCAGATGGTGACTGCAGCCATGAAATTAAAAGACGCTTACTCCTTGGAAGAAAAGTTATGACCAACCTAGATAGTATATTCAAAAGCAGAGACGTTACTTTGCTGACTAAGGTCCGTCTAGTCAAGGCTATGGTTTTTCCTGTGGTGATGTATGGATGTGAGAGTTGGACTGTGAAGAAGGCTGAGCGCTGAAGAATTGATCCTTTTGAACTGTGATGTAGGAGAAGACTCTTGAGAGTCCCTTGGACTGCAAGGAGATCTAACCAGTCCATTCTGAAGATCAGCCCTGGGATTTCTTTGGAAGGAATGATGCTAAAGCTGAAGCTTCAGTACTTTGGCCACCTCATGCAAAGAGTTGACTCATTGGAAAAGACTCTGATGCTGGAGGGATTGGGGGCAGGAGGAGAAGGGGACGACCCAGGATGAGATGGCTGGATGGCATCACGGACTAGATGGACATGAGTCTGAGTGAACTCCGGGAGTTGGTGATGGACAGGGAGGCCTGGCATGCTGCGATTCATGGGGTTGCAAAGAGTTGGACACGACTGAGCGACTGAACTGAACTTAAAATAGGAGCACCGTAATATGTAAGACAAATGCGAACAAGTATGAAAGGGGAAATTAACAATAACACAGTAATAGTGGGAGACTTTAATACCCCACTCACATCTATGGATAGATCAACTAAACAGAAAATTAACAAGGAAACACAAACTTTAAATGATAAAATAGACCAGTTAGACCTAATTGATATCTATAGGACATTTCACCCCAGAAGAATGAATTTCACCTTTTTCTCAAGTGCACACGGAACCTTCTCCAGGACAGATCACATCCTGGGGCATAAATCTAGCTTTGGTAAATTCAAAAAAATTGAAATCTTTCCGAGCATCTTTTCTGACCACAATGCAGTAAGATTAGATCTCAATTACAGGAGAAAAACTATTAAAAATTGCAACATATGGAGGCTGAACAACATGCTGCTGAATAATCAACAAATCACAGAAGAAATCAAGAAAGAAATCAAAATATGCATAGAAATGAATGAAAATGAAAACACAACAACCCCAATCCTATGGGACACTGTAAAAGCAGTGCTAAGGGGAAAGTTCATAGCATTACATGCTTACCTCAAGAAACAAGAAAAAGTCAAATAAATAACTTAACTCTACACCCAAAGCAACTAGAAAAGGAAGAAAATAAGAACCCCAGGGTTATTAGAAGGGAAAAATCTTAAAATTTTGGGCACAAATAAATGCAAAAGAAACAAAAGAGACCATAGCAAAAATCAACAAAGCCAAAAGCTGGTTCTTTAAGAAGATAAATAAAATCGACAAACCATTAGCCAGACTCATCAAGAAACAAAGGGAGAAGAACCAAATCAACAAAATTAGAAATGGAAAGATGACAACAGACAACACAGAAATACAAAGGATCGTAAGAGACTACTATCAGCAAATATAAGTCAATAAAGTGGACAACTTGGAAGAAACGGACAAATTCTTAGAAAAGTACAACTTTCCAAAACTGAACCAGGAAGAAATAGAAAATCTTAACACACCCATCACAAGCACGGAAATTGAAACTATAATCAGAAATCTTCCAGCAAACAAAAGCCCAGGTCCAGATGGCTTCACAGCTGAATTCTACCAAAAATTTAGAGAAGAGCTAACACCTATCCTACTCAAACTCTTCCAGAAATTTGCAGAGGAAGGTAGACTTCCAAACTCATTCTATGAGGCCACCATCACCCTAATACCAACACCTTACAAAGATGCCACGAAAAAGGAAAACTACAGGCCAATATCACTGATGAACATAGATGCAAAAATCCTTAACCAAATTCTAGCAAACAGAATCCAGCAACATATTTAAAACTCATACATCATGACCAAGTGGGCTTTATCCTAAGGATGCAAAGGTCCTTCAATATCTGCAAATCAATCAATGTAATACACAACATTAACAGATTGAAAGATTAAAAACTATATGATTATCTCAATAGATGCAGAGAAAGCCTTTGACAAAATTCAATATCCATTTATGATAAAACCCTCAACATAATCAAAACTTTATATGACAAATCCACAGCAAACATTGTCCTCAATGGTGAAAAATTGAATTCATTTCCCCTAAAGTCAGGAACAAGACAAGGGTGCCCACTCTCACCACTACTGTTCAACATAGTTTTGGAAGTTTGGGCTACAGCAATCAGAGCAGAAAAAATAAAAGGAATCCAGACTGGAAAAGAAGAAGTAAAGCTCTCACTGTTTGCAGATGACATGATCCTCTACATAGAAAACCTTGAAGACTCCACCAGAAAATTACTAGAGGTAACCAATGAATATAGCAAAGTGAAAGTGAAAGTGAAGTCGCTCAGTCCTCTTCAACTCTTTGCGACCCCGTGGACTGTAGCCCTCCAGGCTCCTCTATCCATGAGATTCTCCAGGCAAGAACACTGGAGTGGGTTGCCATTTCCTTCTCCAAGTTGCAGGATATAAAATTAACACAGAGAAATCCCTTTCATTCCTATACACTAACAATGAGAAAACAGAAAGAGAAATTAAGGAAACAATTCCATTCACCATTGCAATGAAAAGAAACAAAAGACCTATGTATAGAAAACTATAAAACACTGATGAAAGAAATCAAAGAGGACACAAAAAGATGAAGAAATACACCATGTTCATGGATCAGAAGAATCAATATAGTTAAAATGAGTATACTACCCAAAGCAATCTATAGATTCAATGCAATCCCTATCAAGCTACCAACAGTATTTTTCACAGAGCTAGAACAAATAATTTCCGAATTTGTATGGAAATACAAAAACATCTCGAATAGCCAAAGTAATCTTGAGAAAGAAGAATGGAACTGGAGGAATTAACCTGCCTGACTTCAGGCTCTACTACAAAGCTACAGTCAAGACAGTATGACACTGCCACAAAGACAGAAATATAGATCAATAGAACAAAATAGAAAGCCCAGAGATAAATCCATGCACCTATGGAAACCTTATCTTTGACAAAGGAGGCAAGAATATACAATGGAGAAAAGACCGTCTCTTTAACAAGTGGTGCTGGGAAAACTGGTCAACCACTTGTAAAAGAATGAAACTAGAACACTTTCTAACACCATACACAAAAATAAACTCAAAATGGATTAAAGATCTAAATGTAAGACCAGAAACTATAAAACTCCTAGAGGAAAACATAGGCAAAACACTCTCCAACATAAGTCATAGCAGGAGCCTCTATGATCCACCTCCCAGAGTGTTGGAAATAAAAGCAAAAATAAACAAATGGAACCTAATAAAAATTAAAAGCTTTTACACAACGAAGGAAACTATAAGCAAAGTGAAAAGATAGCCTTCATAATGGAAGGAAATAATAGCAAATGAAGCAACTGACAAACAACTAATCTCAAAAATATACAAACTGCTACTCCAGCTCAATTCCAGAAAAATAAACTACCTAATCAAAAAATGGGCCCAAAAATTAAACAGACATTTCTCCAAAGAAGACATACAGATGGCTAACAAACACATGAAAAGATGCTAAACATCACTCATTATCAGAGAAATGCAAATCAAAACCACAATGAGGTACCATTTCATGCCAGTCAGAATGGCTGCTATCCAAAAGTCTACAAGCAGTATATGCTGGAGAGGTTGTGGAGAAAGGGAACCCTCTTACACTGTTGGTGGGAATGCAACCTAGTACAGCCACTATGGAGAACAGTGTGGAGATTCCTTTAAAAACTGGAAATAGAACTGCCATACGACCCAGCAATCCCACTGCTTGGCATACACACCAAGGAAACCAGAATTGAAAGAGACACATGTACCCCAATGTTCATCACAGCACTGTTTACAGTAGCTAGGACATGGAAGCAACCTAGATGTCCATTGGAGACGAATGGATAAGAAAGCTATGGTACTTATACACAATGGAATATTACTCAGCTATTGAAAAGAATGAACTTGAATCAGCTCTAATGAGGTGGATGAAACTGGAGCCAATTATACAGAGTAAAGTATTTCAGAAAGAAAAACACCAATATAAGGCATATATATGGAATTTAGAAAGACGGTAACAACGACCCTATATTTGAGACAGCAAAAGAGAGACAGATGTAAAGAACAGACTTTTGGACTCTGTGGGAGAAGGCGAGGGTGGGATGATTTGAGAGAATTGCACTGAAACATGTATATTACCATATGTGAAGTAGATCGCCAGTCCAGGTTTGGTGCATGAGACAGGGTGCTCAGGGCCAGTGCACTGGGATGACCCTGAGGGATGGTGTGGGAAGAGAGGTGGGAGGGGTTTTTAGGATGGGGAACATATGTACACCCATGACTGATTCATGTCAATGTATGGCAAAAACCACTACAATATTGTAAACTAATTAACCTCCAATTAAAATAAATAAATGTAAAATGTTTTAAATCTGCTGTTGTATTTTAGTTCTTCTGTTCTTGTCCTTTTTTACCCCCTACACACTATATTTCTTTTATTACTTGTTTTAAATGACTGAATTATGATGTGTCTGGTGTAGTTTTCATATTTCTTGTGCTTTAGTTGGTTGAGTTTTTCTATATGTGGGTTTAAAGCTTTCATCAATTTTGGAAACTTTTCAGCCAATAGTTCCTCAGCTATTTTCTCTGTTCTCTTGTCTCTCACTTCTTTGGGGACTTCAGTTACATAAATTGTAGTAATCTTAAAGTTACCAGACCACCTGACCTGCCTCTTGAGAAATCTGTATGCAGGTCAGGAAGCAACAGTTAGAACTGGACATGGAACAACAAACTGGTTCCAAATAGGAAAAGGAGTACGTCAAGGCTGTATATTATCACCCTGCTTATTTAACTTCTATGCAGAGTACATCATGAGAAACACTGGACTGGAAGAAACAAAAGCTGGAATCAAGATTGCCAGGAGAAATATCAATAACCTCAGATATGCAGATGACACCACCCTTTTGGCAGAAAGTGAAGAGGAACTAAAAAGACTCTTGATGAAAGTGAAAGTAGAGAGTGAAAAAGTTGGCCTTAAGCTCAACATTCAGAAAACGAAGATCATGGCATCTGGTCCCATCACTTCATGGGAAATAGATGGGAAACAGTAGAAACAGTGTCAGACTTTATTTTTGGCGGCTCCAAAATCACTGCAGATGGTGACTGCAGCCATGAAATTAAAAGATGCTTACTCCTTGGAAGAAAAGTTATGACCAATCTAGAGAGCATATTCAAAAGTAGAGACATTACTTTGCCGACTAAGGTCCGTCTAGTCAAGGCTATGGTTTTTCGAGTGGTCATGTATGGATGTGAGAGTTGGACTGTGAAGAAAGCTGAGCGCTGAAGAATTGATGCTTTTGAACTGTGGTGTTAGAGAAGACTCTTGAGAGTCCCTTGGACTGCAAGGAGATCCAACCAGTCCGTTCTGAAGGAGATCAGCCCTGGGATTTCTTTTGGAAGGAATGATGCTAAAGCTGAAGCTCCAGTACTTTGGACACCTCATGCGAACAGTTCTCATTGGAAAAGACTGATGCTGGGAGGGATTGGGGGCAGGAGGAGAAGGGGACGACCCAGGATGAGATGGCTGGATGGCATCACCGACTCGAAGGACGTGAGTCTGAGTGAACTCCAGCAGTTGGTGATGGACAGAGAGGCCTGGCGTGGTGCGATTCATGGGGTCGCAAAGAGTCAGACACTACTGAGCGACTGAACTGAACTGAACTGAAAGTTGCTTCAAAGCTCTCTGATGCTGTTTATTTTTTCCCCCACAGTTTATTTTCTTTTTTTTTAAGTTATGAGTGTTTTGCATAGTTTCAGTTGCTATTTCTTCAATTTCACTGATTTTTTTTTCTTTTGTTGTATCTAATTTACTATTATATCCATCCAATATACCTTTTATCCATTTCTAGGTGTTTGATGTGGATCCTTTTATATTTTCCATGACTTTACTTAACATGCTCAATATTCTTTAGCTTCTTGAGTATATCCGCCGTGGTTGTAGTAACCATTTCAAAGTCTTTGCCTGTTAATTCTGTCATCTGTTTTTGTGTGTGTGTTTCTACTGATTGATTTTTCCCCCTCACTGTGGAACATATTTTCCTGCTTCTTTGTACATCTGGAAATTTTTAATTGAATGTAGATTCTTAACTGTCTGAGCCACCAGGGAAGCCAAATTGGATGTCTGATGCTGTAAATTTAACCCTGTTGAGTGCTGAATATTTTTATATTTTTTAAAATATTCTTGCATTGTTTTGGGACATTGTTAAGTTACTTGAAAGCAGTTTGATCCTTTGAAGCCTTGCTGTTCAGCTTTGTTAGCTGAGATCATATCAGCCTTTAGGCCATAGTTCATTTTCCGCACTACCACAGCAGTACCCTCTTCAATGCCCTATTCATGTCATCTGAATTAGGAGGTAACTCTACTCCAGTAGGTGAGGACACAAATTAATCTTGGCTCAGTTTGAAGGTCAAGCATTGTTCTCTAAACCTGATCAGTATTGTCAACATTCAGCAGAAACTTGGAGGGGGTTGTCATGAAGATTTCCAGAGTTCTCTCTGTGTAGCTCTACCCTGTGACCTCTGGCTACCCAGGCCCAACTCTCTCTTCCCAACTTGGGAAGACTGTTGGGCTCTGGTTGGATACCCTGTCCCTATGCCATGTCCTGGAAATTCTGTCTAGAGTTGAAACAATCATAGAATTCACCTACAATAGGATCCCCTACACACACACCAGAAATTAATCTTCTACTGCCTGATGTCCAATGTCTGAACACTGCTTCATTTATTGTGTCTTGTTTGCAGTTGTTTGAGGCAGGAGAGTAAATCTGGTTCCTGCTCCTCTAAGTATGCTAAAACATGAAGGTCCCCCTTGCTGTCAGCACTCGCTGAGCACCTCATGCATACTAGGCATTGACCTCAGTGCAAGGATGCTGACATACATGAGACATGCACTGGGTCCCTGGGGATTCCTCAGTCTTGCTGGAGAAATACAATGATTCCTATGTAGTAATTTTCACGTGGTGCTTACAGAGCACCATTGAAGAGGAGGATGAAGACTTTCAGAGAAGGAGCAAGTAACACTTTCCAGATATCTGACAATAGGGTCAGTAGGCATTTTTCAGGTTGGAGAAGGTGTGGGGAAGAAATTGTAGCCCAGGTAGAAGAAATGGTAAGAGCAAAAACAGAGCAGCAGAGTGGTGAGCTCCCAGAGGGCAGGATCCCCATTATATTGATCTTCATAGATGTGAAATATTTGTCAGGTGATTGGAAGTATGTTGTTTGTTCTGGGAATCAGTAGAACAGAGTGCTGGTGGAGTCCACAGCTCATAGGAGAGTGAAGGGAGATTTCCATGAAAGAATCGGCTCTAGGTACACTGCTGCAGAGTTTTGAATGTCAAACCAAGGAATACAAGATTGAATGTGATACTAAACACTGGGTTTTTTTAAAAATATTTTTCAGCAGTGTATGAGAGCTCTGACTGACTGTGGTCTCTGGATATTTCTGAGGAGTGTGGAAGAGGGCTGGAGAAGGCTGAATCTGATAAAAGCAAGTGGGCAGCTGCTGGAGAGCCTGGCTTCTGGTGGATATTCTGCACTAGGAGTCCAGAGGTCACTTCAGCTCTAATACAGAACTACCCCCTCTCACCTGTGTGGTAAGGGCCTTTGTAGATTTCTGCCTAAGTCATGAGATTTGAGGAGGTTCTGCTCTGGTTTTCTCCTTTTCTGTGGCTACACTGTTGCCCCAACATGCCCACTTCTCCTGTACCTACAAGTTTATAGGGTCAGACATTACTAGCAGGTGTAGGATCTGGAGCTGCCCCCACTCTATAGCAGCCTAGGATGACCCCAGGTCAGCAAGAAGAGCAGTCTCATGATCCTGAACTTTGAACAGATACACTTGAGTGACCCTATACAGACTCCTGTTATTTGTCCTGACTGTGTCTTTAACTCGACCTTTGTATTGATTTTTCCTTAAGGAAGGTTGAATCTGTTTCCTCAACTTGGTCTGCAGATGAGAAAGTATGGTGTGGGGTGGAGACTGCCAGCTGCAGAGTGATATCCTTTTTGAGTCATCTCAACAGTTGGGATGGAATAAAAAGAAATGAAAGTTCCACATGTAATAGCTTAAGATGGTTTTCAAGTCAGAGTCAGAGGCCAGACAATGAAGAGACTTCTCTTAAGTGGTGGAATTGCATTTTGCTCTCAGGAAGTTTCAGGGAGGGCTACATGTTAGAGGACCTGTTTCTTGGCCTCTGTAGTGATTAAAGCTGAATGCTATGGATCTGAGTTCCATCCAGCCATCTGAGTTCTGTCATTCTCTTGACTGATGTGGTCTCTGGAGGAATCTGAAGTTTTCTCTCTTTAATGTCCATGTGAGAAGGGCTTGAGTTGCAGAGGTAGGAATGGACTGAGTGTGGAAGCTCAGCCATGGTGATGAAAATCGTGACCCTTTATTGAGTCTGGCCTGAGAGCAGGGCATTTGTCTTCCCCAGAACTAACTCATTTCCTCCTTATAAACCCCCTACCAAAGAGAGTGAGGGAAAAAAAAGAGAGAGAGAGAGGTATGCATAGAAGAAGTAAGCTACTTCTGTACTTCCTTGCTCCCTCTCCCAAAGACTCCTTCTGCCCTCCCAGGTTCTCTGTAAGGACCACATAGCATTTACCATGCAGAGCCCTCCCTCCATCCCTCTGTGCCCTGCAGGTGAGGCATCAAAACTGCAGATGAAGAATCCTAGCTGGAGTCAGCAGAGGTGAAGGATTAGGGCATTGGGTTTCCAACTGCTCTCAGGAAAGGTCCCTTGGGAGCTCCCTTGTGGTCAAAGGAAAGACTGAGCTGGGAGAGAAGGGCTCTCCCTCTTCCCAGCTCTCCCTCCTCCTCCCCCTAGAGCATGGCCTCTGTGATGTGTCCTGAGTGCTGAGGGGTTGAAAAGTTTGGAAAACAACAAGAGTGGGCACAGCAGGCACGTTGGAAAAGAGGATGGAGGGGCAGATCCCGACAGCACGTCAGGCTGTGCTTAGACAGCTCCCAGGTGGAAAGTGAAGGGAGTTTTAAGCAGAAGATGGAGGGAGGAGATGGTGAGCTTCAGGAAAGGGTGGAGATGTGCCCTGCTTAGTTGCTTAGTCATGGCCAACGCTTTGCAATCCCTTGGACTGTAGCCCCCCAGGCTCCTTTGTCCATGGAATTCTCTAGGGAAGAATACTGGAGTGGGTTGCCATTCCCTACTCCAGGGCCTCTTCCTCACCCAGGAATCAAACCTGGATCTCCTGTATTGCAGGTGGATTCTTTACCAGCTGAGCTACCAGGGAGTTAGCTGGAAGTAATTTTTTTTTTTATTAATCCTAAGTTTAGTGATTGCAGCCATGAAATTTAAAAATGCTTACTCCTTGGAAGGAAAGTTATGACCAACCTAGACAGCATATTCAAAGGCAGAGACATTACTTTGCCAACAAAGGTCTGTTTAGTCAAGGCTGTGGTTTTTCCAGTGGTCATGTATGGATGTGAGAGTTGGACTGTGAAGAAAGCTGAGCACCAAAGAATTGATGGTTTTGAAGTGTGGGGTTGGAGAAGACTCTTGAGAGTCCCTTGGACTGTAAGGAGATCCAACAAATCCATTCTAAAGGAGATCAGTCCTGGGTGTTCTTTGGAAGGACTGATGCTAAAGCTGAAACTCTAATACTTTGGCCACCTCATGCGAAGAGTTGACTTATTGGAAAAGACCCTGATGCTGGGAGGGATTGGGGGCAGGAGGAGATGACTGAATGGCATCACTCACTCGATGGATGTGAGTTTGGATGAACTCCAGGAGTTGGTGATGGACAGGAAGGCCTGGAGTGCTGAGATTCATGGGGTCGCAAAGAGTCAGACATGACTGAGTGACTGAACTGAGCTGAACTGAAGTTACCTGGATATTGCAGATATGAAGACTCATTTGGAGTTTACAGAAGGGCAGCGAAGGATGCATAATAGTTACCAAACCACAAGTCCATGTGCCCGATGTTCAGTGAGGCCAAACAATACCAAAACATCAGAGCTTAGAGCAGAGAAAGATTTACTTCATGGCCCTGCAAGAAAATGGATGGCTCATGCCTTAAAAACCCCAAACTCCCACAAAGCTTTCAGGAAAGCCCTTTCATAGGAAAAGGGAGGGAGGGCCTTGGTTAATTGTTGCAAACTTCTTGATGTCAGATCATTTGTTCTTGAGGTCAGGGCATAATGACGTTCCTGTAAATCTCTTCCAAAATAATGTCATTATCTGTTCTGACAAGAAAGGGCAAGGTCCCAAGGTACCATTTTCTCCCTCTCCAGTCCCAGTCCTGGCTGGAGACAGATCTCAGTTGGCAGCTTCTTTATGGCCAGGTTCTCAGACCCAGCCCAGCTGTTATTGCTGACAGAGGCAGGTGCCCAGGACCTAACTGGCCCTCAGGCTCCTCAGCCCACCAAAATGAAGATGATGGGGAGGTGGGGGGAGGGATGTGTGACTGGCATCCTTCAGACTGTGACCCAGGCTGGCTACTGCTGCCATTAGGCTGAAGAGACAGGAATGGGGAGAGCTTCACCATCGGCTGAAGGTCTAGCCCAAGGCTACTGGGAGACCTTGGCGAGGGCTCTGGAGCCCTGAGGGATAGAGCACTTAACCTGTTCCCTGGGCTGCCAGCTCATCTGCTGGCCTGAAGCTGGGGAGCCAGAGGACCCCATGTAGAACTCCAAGATCTGCCTCATACCTCACTTCAGTCTGAGGACCACACTTGGGCAACTGTTGGCTGAATGGTCACTCACTGACAGTTGCTTGCTCAAGGGAGGGGCCCACTGTGGTGCCAACCAGTGGCTGAGCAGAACCCCTAATGGTCCAGGGGTAACTGGTGCCTGATAACTACCTGAGGGGCAATTACTTACAGCAATGCCACCTGCTAAGGACTGTACTTCACAGCATTCTGTTACAAAATTAGTCCCGTTTTACCATCAAGAAGCAAAATTAAGAGGCTGAATAATTTGCCCAAAGTCACAGAGCCAGTAAAAGGTCAAGCTAGGATTTAAATCTAGAATCAGATTTAAATTAAATTTAAATCCCAATTTAACTGTTCTTTAAATTGGGCTCTGAAGCCCTGAACTCTTTCCACTGTCTTTCAGACTGTCTTAACTATTTAGCACTGGGGAGTGTGAAGGAATCTCCAATTTTAATCACAACTCCGGAAATTTGTAGAAAGGAAGAAAGCTAAAAAAATTCTCCCTACTGAGGTGTACTGGGCAACTTTTCAGATTGGCGAGGCAAGTCAGTTGCATGGTGTTTGGGGGCAAGGGAAAAAGCACATGATGGGTGGCTTGCTTTTGCCAAGTCCTGTGGAAAGTTAGGTTACTGAATGTTAGGTTACATTTTCTTAAACTTTTACTTATGTGTCTATTTTGGCTGTGCTGGGTCTTTGTTGCTGCTTGGGCTTTTCTCTAGTTGTGCAGATGAGGTCTACTCTCTACTTGTGGTGCACAGGCTTCTCATTGTGGTTGCTTTTTGTCGTGGAGCATGGGTTCTAGGGCACGTGAGCATCAATGATTGTGGCTCCCAGGCTCTAGAGCACAGGTTCAATAGTTGTGATGCCTGGGCTTAGTTGCTACACATCATGTGGGACCTTCCCAGATCAGAGATGGAACCCATGTCTTGTGCACTGGCAGGTGGATTCTTCACCACTGAGCCACCAGGGAATCCCCATCTCTGGTTATTTGACTGCATATTTGGAATCATCCTTGGAGGAAAAAAAGGCTAGATCAGGTCAACACATATCGTCCTTAAGCAGGAGGCTTATGAAGGTTTCTAAGACAGCAGTGAATGCTTTCAACATAAAGGGCAGAATGAGGTCAGTTCCATATAACACTTGGAGATTGAACTGTGCAGGTTCCCATGGTAACAGCTTGTGCTACTCTAAGGAGATGTGGGAAACTGACAAGAAACCAAAGCCTTTACAACTCTCCTTACTGTGTGATTTCTGGCTTGAAGTACTTGGCAAGGAAAGGTACTTGGCTGGTAAGGGTGAGGAGGGGAGTAGTAGGAGCCAGTGTTTTAGCTCCTGGTGGAGTCAGGAAAACGGAAGCATCGGCTCAGTCAGAGGTCTGGTTATAGTTCAAAAATAGCAGTCACTATGCTTGACTCAGTATTGAGGACTGGGGATGTCAGGGGTTATCTGTAATCACCACATTGACTCTGAGGAGGCAGAATAATTAATATTTGTTCTGGACTCAGGAGCTCAAAAAGCCCTCTCAGGGTCTTTTGCTCCTCCCAGGCACACACCTCCCCATGGTGGGATTATCGTCATGGTGCCCATTTTCCAGATGAGGAAACTGATCATAATGACATAGCTAAAAAGCTGAGGAGCCAAAGTGCAAACCCGAGATACCAGTCCCCATGTTGTGTGTTTCTGCTATGCACTCAGTATGGGGGGAGAGCTGGCATTAACGGGTTATACAGAAGCGAGGGAGGAGGGACATCACCAGCCATCTCTAGTGCTACACACCTTACTCTGATCTGAGGGCCCTCATGCTTAGAAAATTCTGTGTTTTGCTTTCAGTCTTTCCTTTTTTCCCCCCTGAGTTTATGGTTGCAGGATCTGATATCAGTTGAAACTATTTGTTGTTGAGCTGAATAGTCCCAGGATAGATCCTTGTTGAGCAGGAGCCGTCAGTACCTTGATTTTCACCCCAGTGATATCATATATGGAGAGTTATACTGAGCTGAGCCCTCACCAGCAGCCCCTTCCCCTCTGGGATATTCTGCAGCCTCCCCTTTGAGAGTGGTGACCAAGGGCACCACACTGACCTCCATTCACCAGGGGTAGTATAGTCTCCTCTGAGCCTCACCATCGTCCTCTAGATTGAGTTTCCTGTGTTCAAGGAATGTGAGCTGGGTTTCATCAAGAGAGAAAGTAGTGGAAAGAAGTTGAGGGCAAGAGACAAAAGTGGCAGGGGCCAGTGGCTGTATACTCCTCACGCCCTCCCCCATGAAGTGGGGCTCAGCAAGGGCCAGGGGCCACCTCTTGGTTCCAACTGGCACTGCTCCAGCTTTGTGAGCCCCCACACAGGGCCCTGTGACAGAAGCTGGATGTCGGTCTCCCCACCCCATCCCCCCTCACCCCCTCCTCCCACAGACTCTGTCCTCCTCGCACGTGTCTCGCATGGTGACAAACCACAGCTCACCCTGTGGTTCAGACGACTTTGAACTGGTTGCTGAAATTTAAAAATGGGGCGACATCACGGCAATATGGGTTTCTAGCCTCCCTTGGAGACCAGGCAGGTCTGGCCACGCTGAGTCCACCTCCTACCTGCAGAAGGTACCCGAGTTGGGATGGAGCTTTCAGAGGACATGGTTTCTGACCCTGTGTCCCTGTGTGGCCTGTGTAGGCGTCTGGGTTTGAGAACTCTGTGGAGGTGAAAGCTCAGAGGAGACATCAAAACAGTGGAAAGAAGGAAATAATGAGGGAAGGAGGAAAGAAAGAAAGAAAGAAAACGTTTTTGTCCCTGGGTTTGTCAGTGAGATAACAGTGATGCATCATCTCTACTCGGTGGAGGGAATGCAGATCCGCACCTGTTCCTTTCCCGCCTTGGTCCCAGTCTGATCTCCTTAGAGTGGGGGGCATCACCCCCAAAAGAGCTCCTGTGGATGCTGTGTGAGCGCCTCCCCACTGCCCAGCCCTCCCAACCCTGTCTCGGGCCTCGTGGGTCTGCAGTGGCTCCTGTGGTGGCCTTGCTGTCACCTCTGACCCTCTGACTCTTGTGCTGGGATTTGAACCCAGAGAGAAAACCTTCAGCATATACATGCCTGGCAAGGATGGGTCACTGTCTTCCATGTGCTCTGCAAACCTAGGATCATGCTATTTTGTATTCTGTTCTTTGCTCTCAATGCCCTATTGTAACAATTTCTTTTAACACTAAATACAATTTTCAGGTGGTTGGTTGCATGATGGCCTGTCTTTGCTGTGGACACTTTATGTTGAATGGGCCTTGGGATGTCCCCAGATTTTCACTTTTGTAGGAGACTCTGAGGACTACATCCTTGCTTATTCATGTTTGTGGGTGCTTCTGATCATAGCATTAGCATAAAACTTAGAAGCAAAATTACTGGAACCAAGACTATACATTTATTTAGGACAAATCACCTCCAGAAGATTGTACTAATTTGCACCCTTACAAGAAGAATTCAAGATCTTTTTCCTGTTTTTTCCACCTTTCTTTCTCACTAAAGGCTATAAAGCTCTGGCTTACAATTTGCAAAGGATAAAAGTGGAAGGTAGGGGAAGATTGTTGCTTTAAAGATTAGAGTTTATCCTCATGTTGTTGACATAGGCTACAAATATGGAGCCTCAAGACTTGAGGGAGGGGGCCCTATTAATAGACTCCAGCTCCAGCCCCAGCCTTGGGCTGGTCTAGGGGAATAAAGCCTGAAGTTTTCCAGTTCATATGATGGCAGTAGCTGTGCTGAGACCATGCATGTCTCCCAACATGAATGCAGCAGTGTGTTCTAAGGGAGGCATCTGCTAATTCACGCATTAATTTACTCAACATGTATTTCTTGAAGGCCTACTATGTGTCTGTTACCAGTGCTGGAGCCAGAAGTTCAGGGGAGACCTTTCACCCATATAGTGGGGGGTCATGCCTTGCCGGGGGTCATGCCTTGCCAGGTTTCGTGGGGAGACAGAGAGATAGCATATGTAGTCAAGCAAAGAAATTACTCTTACTCTTATTGGTGTTTCCTCACCAACAGAAACATTATGGTTCCATGAAGACCAATGGGAAAATAAGTTTGAGATAATGTTCAGTTGAGTCTCCACTTAGCCCACTTCAAGATATATTTTTTAATATTTTGCATTTCATAAACATTCTAAACATCACTGATGCATTAATATATTATTGACTTGTTCCACAATAACAATTTATCAAGCCTCTTGTAATTCTTCTTTTTCATTGCAGCTCTGATGAAGAAATTTAGACATACGTCACTTCCGATATTTACTGTTGAAAAAAAGAATCAGTTACTCCTACTGTCCCCTTGCCCCCTATATCAACTCTGCAATGGGTCCTCTTCCAGTTTCCTGAAACTGCTCATAATCCAGTGCCATCCCAAAGGGGCCAGGCACACGTAACCACACCGATGTTGCTGATTTGCACATGGATGGTAACTGCAGGGTGTAGCGATATGTTTCAGGGTGGGGTGGCAAGAATGAAGTCAGTTCCCCTCCAACAGGCCTATGCCAGCCTTTCCTCATCTCCCTGAAGAGGAAACCCCTCACTCCTTTGGCCTCCCGCCCACATCTCTGTTGTTTTCTCCATCTGGGCCTGTCCTTTGGGGGTGGTCTCTTTATTGATCTCCATGGCTTGGTGGTGGGTTCCTAAACCAGCCCTCTGTCTTGTGGGTCCACCACAGCACCTGGCATATAGTAAGTGCCCAGGAAATTTGTACTGAATGAAATAGATGAGGAAGGAAAGAAAGAGACATTTCTTTTGCTGATGTATGTCTTGCCTGAGTAAAGGCCCATAGTATGTGGTGTGTTGGGCTGTGTTTTCCACCTTATTCATTCATTCCTGCTCCTTTTCTCATCTGGGCCTGCCTTCACCTCTCATTCCTGCTATACCCAGCCTAGGCCTCTGTCTAGGGTCTCCAAGTGAGAACCTGTGATGCTTCCACTCTCCAAGTGCCAAACCATGGCAGCTCAAACCAAATGGTTTATACCTCTGCCCCTGGAGGAAGCCCAGAAAGGATGAAGGCTCTGTGCACCCTGGATCACCCTTTATATGAGTGGCATCCTCCCCAGCAGCATTGGAAAGGGTGCTATATGCCAGGTGCTGTGGTGGGCCCACAGGATAGAGGGCTGATTTAGGAACCCACCACCGAGTCATGGAGATCGATAAAGAGACCACTCCAAAAGAGGGAAGGGAAGGGGCGTGCTGGTCCCTGGAGGAGAGGGATGGCTCAGGAATCCACACAGGGCTGCCACATGGGGAATGGAGCTGGAAAGGACACAGTGGATGTGGGTGGAAGAGAGCTGACAACTGGGATGGGGGACAAAGGGAACCATCTCAGTGCGAAACTCTTCAATCAGAGCCCCCCGAGAGCAGAAGGGCACTGCCAATGTGCCTCTGAGTTGAAAGGAAGAGAATCTATTTTATTACCCTAATGAGGAGGTGGTGGAGTTGGTGGGGTAGTCATAAACTCTCCCATGGTCTAGAACATCCCTCAGCCACTACCTTTGTGGACATTTCTCTCTGATTTCAAGATCATGATTCTGGAGTAAACTAGAAATCACATTGCCTGTGGGGAAGGGCCAAATGACAGTATAAAGCCTATGCCCTATGCCCTCCCCAGGATGGTTGGTCCAGGGCTGGACACAAGATCTGAGGTAGACCAACCAGAGACCTCCAAGGTAAACTAATGTTTTCTGAACTTCTTTCCTTCCTGGTTAAATGCCCTAGAGATATAAAACCCTGGGACAGGATCCTGCCTGGTTATGATGCACCTCCCAGACCCAAAGAGAGGCACCCATTCGCATCAACACCACTGAGATAAAATCCTTTATTCTTTACTGAGAATAAGGTTTTGCAGAGCAACAAACACAGTTCCTCAGCATTCCTGGGAGGGAGTGCCTTACATGTGAGTGAGTGTGTGTTTGGAGTGGGCCTGACTGATTTCTGTAGCAGCCCAGCATTTACACTGCATGAGCCAGGCCAATTCTGTTGTTTCTTCGATCGAAAACCAAGAAATACTGCTTCAGGAAGGCATCACCCAGTATCCAGGTCTCTGATTTGCTCACTTTCTCTGTGCCTCCTAGAAAAGCACTGAAGCAGAGGCTGGAAGTAATCTAGGGGAGATAGAAATGCACACCAGTCAGCTGGAGCCCTTACATACTGCCCCCCTCAATATGCAGAGCTGGTAGGTTCTCCGTTTTATTTCCCTCCTTTGGTAAGAATCAGGTGGCTTTCTCCACAGCTGCAGAAGAGGGAGTACATCCAAGACTAAGAAGGGTCAATACCTGTGATTGTCCTGAGGGAAGGGAGTGGAAGAGGGGAGGATTGGGAGTTTGGGATTATCAGATGCAAACTGATAAAGTGAGGATGGATAAACAATAAAGTCCTACTGTATAGCACAGGAAACTGTATTCAGTATCTCACAATAAATTGTCATGGGAAATAGGAAAAGTGTATATATACACACATATATGTGTATGTGTGTGTGTAACTGAGTCATTTCTCTGTATGGCAAAAACTAACATATCACTGTAAATCAACTATACTTCATTAAAATTTTTTTTTAAAGAACAAGAATGGTCTGTGGTTCCCCTTACACTGCTGTTTTCCTTCTGTCTTCTTTCCTTCTGACACCGGCTAGATGTTTTCTCTGCACAGAATGCCGTTTCTTCTCCCCTTTCCCCACAACCCTTTTCTTTTAAGACTGTGCTCAGGCCCTCTTGGAGAAGGCAATGGCACCCCACTCCAGTACTCTTGTCTGGAAAATCACATGGACGGAGGAGCCTGGTAGGCTGCAGTCCATGGGGTGGCTAAGAGTCGGACACGACTGAGCGACTTCACTTTCACTTTTCACTTTGATGCATTGGAGAAGCAAATGGCAACCCACTCCAGTGTTCTTGCCTGGAGAATCCCAAGGACGGCGGAGACTGGTGGGCTGCCACCTATGGGGTCACACAGGGTCGGACACGACTGAAGCGACTTAGCAGCAGCAGCAGCAGACCCTCTAGGAAGCCTTCCTGAGCCCACAATCACTATCCTTGGCCACTCCAGGCTGGGTTGGGTGACTTACCCTGGTGCTCCCCTAGTCTCTAGGCTTCATCACCCCTAATCTGTTCCTGTCCCACCTTTGCACAGCCCTTAGGGGTGCCACGTGCATGGAATCCAGCATAAAATTGTCTCAACACAAGCAGGCTTCCTCATTCCTCCCTGAGGCTGATGGTTTAGAATTACTGCATTTCCCTCTCTTCCTCAAAGCCTTCTTTGAGCCCATCAGCCTGCTCTGAACTCCCGCAGGGAGCTGATGTGAAGCCTCCACCCTGTGCTGGGGCTGAACAGTCACTGTGCACCCTTTATTCACCTTAGCATCCATCCTCCCCATAGAGGGGTTGGTACCACAGCTCACAGAGGAGGCCCTGGGGCTTAGCGAGGGGAAGTTGCAGCCAAGCATTAAGGCAATCATGTAATTTGTCATCCCAATCTGGACACTTTCGAGATAGGAAGGGAGACTGCTAAACACTATGGTGGGCTAGCACACTGGGACTGTCCTCAGCCAACCCCCCTTGTCACACAGTCTATTTCAGGGATTGCTAGAGTTGACTTTCCATGTTTCTGCATCTGAGTTCTCTGGTTGAACTGAAGGTCTGTGAGAGCAGAGACCCTTAGTGTTCTCCTCTCCTGTAACTCCCACCATGCCAGCTGGTGTCTCTACATTTATTTCAGAAGGAGAGAGTCCCAGACTGCCCCTTACTCTCACGTGGTTGGTTTTGAGGGAAGCACTGGCCCAACCACAGGGCTCAGCAGCATCTGTAATGATGCAACTGGGCCTGCAGAGGCCGCTGTCCTCTCGGCAGCAGCCCAAGGATTCCTGCAAGTCCCAGATTTGAAAACTGGCCCCTAGGGTTGGCTCCTCACCGACACGATGTAGTCTTCAGTGCGCATTGGGTAGTCAATGCCATTGATGGTGAAGACGACACGAGGGATTCCAATACTGCCGCGACACGAAATCGAGGAGTACTGTGAGAGAAAGAGGGAGAGGGGTCAGCCCAGCAAATCCTTGTTGTGTGGGCAGCCCTGGAGTGAACCTGTGGCATGATCCTTTACCTGGTAACCGTGGTAAGGCCTGGCCCCGATGAGTCTCTGAATGTTGGTGATCAGTCTTATCGGGCCATGCACGAATGCGGTCCCAGTGTCCAGAGTGGCCTGACATCTACTGGAACAGCCAATCACCTTCCCATTCACGGAGATGCTGGGAGGCAGTGGGACAAAGCAGGTTTCACTCTGAAGCCTCCCCCAGGAATGCCCCCTCTTTGACTATCTCCAGAACAGTCCTTCAGCTCTTGCCTTGACTGTTTTCCTTTGCTCTGCTCACATCACTTTCTTTGACTTCCTTTCAGTTCTTGCATGCACCAGGCTCTTCCTACCTCAGGTCGTGGGCTTGTGCTGGTGCCATTCCTAGAAGATCCCCATTACCTTTGTATAGCTCATCTGTCCTCATCTTCCAGGTTCCACCTTAACTGTCCCATTCTCAAGGAAGCCTTCGCTCTGAACTAGATCAGGCTCTGGTCTTGCTCAGTCTCTGTGGACTCTTCCTCATGTCTAGCACGTACCAAAATGGTAAATCCTTATGTATGTGAGTCATTTCATGTATGTTTGCCTTACTAGATGTAGGTCAAATTGTATCCTCAGTGCCTCCCTCAAGAACCTGGCATTTGTGGAATAAATAAATGAAAAATTGCAACTGGATACAGAGATCTGTATCTGGCCAATAATGGGTCAACTCACACATTGAAGATAGAGGTTCCCCCGGGTAGCAGATGCTCAGACTGGTGATGGGGGAGACCAGACTGTCCTGGGAGTGAGTATCTCCAGCACCACCCCTTTACCCAACTCAGACACTGAGGGCCCTGCCAGGCAATGCCTGAGTTAACTCAGGGGACCTCCAAAGGGTACCTAAGATTTTATCTGAGGATATCACCCAGAGTCCCATCATTATTGCCACTTGTTCTCATGCCACTCTTGGATCTCAGCTTCCTGATTCTCTCAGCCCCTGCCCCATTGTGTGCCCAGGGTTGGGGATAGGTAGGTGGTTTGTTTCTTTCTGTGAGTTGCTTTTAGGTCTCAAGAATGCAGACAGGGACTTCCCTAACCACTAATTCTAGTGGTTAGGAATTGCCCTTCCAAAGCAGGGGACACGGGTTGTTGGGGAACTAAGATCTCATATACCACCAGGCAACTAAGCTCAAATAGCCCAAAAAGAGCCTGCGTGCTGCAACGGCTGAGCCCAAGGCCTGCAAACAGCAAGCTCAGGCCCTTTACAGCCACAGTCCACGACAGCTGAAGCCCCTGCACTGCAACTAGGGAAGCCTCCACGCGCCACAGCCAGAGAAAGCCTGTGCGCTGGAAAATGCAGCCAAAATAAAACACACAAGGGAGCCAACCTCCCTTGTGGAGAGCAGCCAACCTCTCTCCACTGCTAGGTAGCTTCTCCCTAAAGAGACTAGTTTTCCCGGGTTTGTCCAGAACTTTGTTTCTGAAAATGAAAATGAAAGTGAAAGTCGCTCAGTCGTGTCCAACTCTTTGCGACCCTATGGACTGTATAGTCCATGGCTAAAACAGCAATTTTGTGTACTGAGAATCCCTTCGGTCTCAGATAGCTACAGGCATCTTATCACAACCCTGTTCAGGCTGGTGAAATTCTCCTTAATTCTCTGTTCACTGCACATTAGGGTCCTCAAACCATGCTCCCCACCTCACAGCATGGTAGATACACCCCTCCCAGGGCTACACACATCTACCTGGATCCTGTTCAGGACCCTGGTTAGAGCCCTGGTCACGAGGCCTGGGGCAGTTATGGGTGGTGTGTGTACCTGTGCATTTGTGTGTGTCTGCCTGAGTCTGTGTGTGCATGTGGTAACATCACTTGGGGTGGCCCTTAGAGGGAGAGACTTACCGATCCACAGTTATCTGCCAGTAGCGACATTTGGGCACTGGTACCCAGTTGAGATCTCCCTTGTAATAGGAATGGTCCACCCCACCAAGCATTACGACGCTGCCATACCCCTTCTTGCTGGAGAAAGAACGGGGAGTGTCATTGGAGGAAAGTAATGCCAGGCAATGACTGAGGGCTGTGCTTATCCACACATCAGAGGCACTACTACTGTTCCCATTTTACAGATGCAAAAATTGAAGCATGTAGGGACTGAGAACCTGACCAAGGGTTGGTCACGGGCTAATCAGAGGCACAGAAGTGGTTAGAAGCTGGGAAGCCTGGCCAGGCTTTGATCACCCAGCCTTCTGAAGAGAGCCTGGCCCCCTCTAGTGCGATGGGTGCTCAAAGATACCGTCAGAAGACTCCCTGCAGGAACGATCTAGCTTCCCCTTGTCTAAACTATCATTCTTCAAAAGAGCTCAGGCCAGGAGGTGCTAAAGGCGTGGGTTCAGGCTCACCCAGGGTTGGGTTCACTGGCCTGTGACCTGTGCCATCCATGGGGCCCACACTCACAGATCCCACATTTCGTTTTTCACTGGTTCCTGAAAATTGTAGCTAGTCCTTGGCTCCTGGTGAAATGTTATGAATGGGGAAACATTCCTGCCATCCCTCTCCTTTTTCCACATCAAATCTATCAGCAAATCCTGTTGCCTTTTTCTCCAACCCATTTCCTGACACCTTCCATTTCTCTCCCTCTTCTCTCCATCTCCCTGGACCAAGCTGCTGCCCTTGAGCCAATGAGCACATCTCTGTTCCAATAAAACTTTATTTACAAAAAAACCAGTGTTGGGGATAGGTGAGGCCCTAAGGACATAGTTCTCCTGGGCCAGACTATCAGGAAACCTCTGAGTCAGGTGGTCTATAATCATTTATGCAACTGCAAGTATCTTAAAACTAATCTGAAGAGAGGTCTTGTCCAGTTAAGACTTACTTGTTCAAGTAGAAGGCAAACACGGGCTCAGAAATGACTTTTTGTAGCATCAGGCTGTCAAACACAGGGATGATCCCAGTGGTGGCGAGGCTGGGGTAGCCCAAACCAAGGACTCCCTCAAAAGGTAAGAGTGGCAGGATCTTGCTAGCCTGCCTGTAGGTCAGGGCAAAAGTCTGGTTCATGATGACAAGGTCCCCAATCTGTGGGAGAGGAGAGTTTACCCACATAAAGTATTGGGAAGTAGGGCTGGGGAGGAGATGCCATTAGCACTGCAGAGAAGAACTGAGGCCTGGCTGTGTCTTGGGTTGATCTCAGATTGTTAGACCAATCTGGGACAGGAACTCGGTTTCCATTGGTGTCGGGATGTGGATTTTAACAACACATGCTTGTCCTGCAAACACCATCTGAGTGAGTCAAACTGGCCTCATGCCTTCTGTACAGTTGGGGCAACCTAGACTCAGGACAAGACCAAATGGTTCCCACCTGAGGAAAAAGTGGGTAGAGAGCAGGGTAGTCTTCTCTTTGGCATCACTGTGATCTGATAACAGAAATGGACTGAATTCATTGCAATGCATCATGGATTCTGCATCTGCCCAGGAAGACGTAAGCCCATTATACAAGGTTGCTGGCTAGGTTCTTATGAAAACTCTGCTTGGAAAACAGGCTTTGGGGGATGTGGGTGTATGTGTATGTGTATGAGTAAGAGAGAGCAAGCTAGAGAGGAAAAATACTCAGGCACTTTGGTGGAAGAGGGCCATAGTTTTTGTTTGACTCTCAAAGGCCCCCTAGAGTGAAGAACCCTAACAGGCTCCTCCAATATGTGTGCCCACCTGCTTTCTCTGCCTGGATACCTGAAGCCCTCAGCTGCCCCTAGGGGCTCCAGGTCAGTTTTATCCTCTCCCCAAATATCCAACACATGCTTGAATCCTGACTGGCCAGCCCAGCTCCACCACCTACCACATGTGCGAACTTTGCAAGGCCCTTGCTTTCTGCACCTTAGTTCCCCTACCTGTATCATGAAAATAATAAAAGTACCTGCTGCATGGTGTTGCTGCAGGGTTAAATAACTATTACCATGAAAGTGCCCGGCACATTCTTAGAAGATAAAAGTGATGATCTTCCCCCATCTCTCCCTGCTCCCAGCAAAATAAACCTTGAGCTTCTCAAGGGCAAAGTAGCTGCAAGTCCACACCCCAAGCTACTCTCTGTGTTAGCCACTCTGGAAGATTCTGTTAGCTAGGATGCTCTCTCCCTAGGGACAGGGTCATTTTGTATGGGCCTCAAATATCTAAGAGACTTTGGGGAGGATGGGCCCTGTCATCTAGCCCTGCGTCTGTTTTATAAGCAGCAGTTGCTCCTAGGGCCAGTCCTGACTCTCCTTCTGTTTCCACTTTACCTGAACAATGTCACGGCCAAAAAACCCAACGATCTGCCCAAGCTCATTGCAAAAGTACATGTGACGGTCTGTCATCTGGAAAGTGGTAGACCCACGAGGGTTGAAGAGTCTGTGTTTACCTGCAGACACAAAGGATGAGGGCCTGTCATGTGCCAAGAACCAAGAAGGAAGTGAAAAGGGGAGTACGAATGGGCAAGGGGAGGGAAATGGTACTCACCACAGCCTGGATCGAGGCAGAAGACAGAGGACACCCAGAGGTCAGAGGAGCCGGTATCAAAGAGGACCCTGAACTGTTGAGGGGGTGTTCCGATGCTGATGTTTCCAAAGTAGAATATCTACAGGGACCAAGGAGGGAAGGTTAGGGCAGGCCTGGCTGCGGTGTCCACCCCCGATTCTCAGACACTCTAACCCTCTGTGTGTTCCTTGTCTCCTGACATCATGTTATCATGTTCCAAACACCCCACATCACAGCCTCTGCTCAGACTGGAGCCTTCACTTTAGAAGCTCTCCAGTCTCCTCTTTGAATCCAATATGAACACCTCCTTCTTCAAGTGACCCTCCTAGGTCACCCCAGACCACTCACTCTAATCGCAGACCATGTCCAATCAACAGCATGCAGGTGACCCTTTCATTTGATGTGTGTTTACTCTTTGCCTCCCTCTTGCGCATTCTTGAAGAAGAGATGATACCTCTTTTTCAAATCAGTAACAGTAACTATAGTGTTAGATTTTTATGGCATCACATGCCATGGGGGCTCAGTAACTTTTTACCGCTATCCTTCTTGGATCCATGGAGGCTGAACATCCTCTGCCTAGGGTTTCACACTTGATTGATCTTCTGATCAGCCATGATTGAGCCTTCATCTGTAACTCAATGGCTCACTTCATTCAGAAAGAAAAATCTACTTAAACTAATATCTTTAGCACAGAACTGGGGGTTTAATGGTCACCTGGTCATTGCTGGGTCCAGTCACCACAGACCAAGAGTTGAGGATGAGAATGCCTTCTCCTCTGAGGATGGGGTCCCTGTTTCCACAGTGTTTCTGCCTCCTGTAGGAGCCCCAACCCCAATATCCTACCTGGTACCTCCAGATGAGCCCCAGTGCTAGGCCAGAGCACCAGGGGGGCTGGAGAGCACCATCCTCCCAATACACTCACATTCTTAAAGTTGCTCAGGGGATGTGTAGAGAATTTCTGGTCATTAGCAGAATGCTGGGACAGGCTATAAGCGTGTTCTTCCAGGAAACTGTTCATCAAGTTTTTTCCCTTGAGAGTTTTTTGCATGGTGCTCATCTTCATTAGTGGGATTCTTTCACAGAGCAGTGAGGAAGAGAAAACAAAGAAGAGGCAGCAGTCAGATGTCCATGTTAGAGTATAACTGTCATACCCGGCTTTGTAATGACACTGGGTATTTTCCAAGCGTTTTTGTGAGTGTCATGCTATTATCGAGATGCCATGGAAATACCATGGCAAAGACCTAGGTCTGAACACAGGTTCTGTCATGTAATCTTGGATAAGGCATATGACTAGTAGGAGTCTCAGTTTCCTCATTGGTAAAAAGGTAGAATGTAATAATCCCCACCCCCCCATATAGAATGTTTTCTGTATTAACTGAAATTATATGATAAATATACCTCTTATATAGATGGATACAATGTACTTGATATATAGGATGTCTCAACAGTGACAGTCATTGGCATTGTTGTGGCCATCCCAGTGTATCTTTCTCAAAAATATCTCTTGAGAGGGAGGCAGAAGAGGGATCATTATCCTCTTTTTACAGGCTAGAATCTGAAATGCAGGGAGTTTGTGACTTGGCTGTGATCACACCACTTGTTGGAAGTAAAACAGCTTAGGAATAATCTTGCTGATCTTCCTTCCTCCAGGGTTCAAGCAGAAGAGTGGGTTGAGAGAAGACGCCAGGAGATGGAGAACAAATTAAGGAAGTTAAGAGGCTAGAGAAGGAAGGAAGAATCAAAATAGAAAAGAATAAAAGAAAAGAAAAAACGCAGAGTTCTGCATGCACAGAGACATCCAAAGAGATGGAGAGATAAAAGAGAGAGATACGGAGATGAAGAAACAGACACATACATGCACAAGTAGAGAGAAAGCAGAGAGAAGACCGAGAATCAAATGCAAGAGAAATGCTAGTACACGGGACCACACATACAGTTGCACAAGTTGTCCACTGAACAATTCCAAGGAGTGCCATTTTCATCTAGGTCATGATGTGACTGAACCCCTTTAGTTGCTAAACCCTGCAGGCTTACCCTAAAACCCTTGGGCCCCATGGTGCCCATGGCAAGGTACTCATCAATAAGTGAGAATTGAACTTTAAGACTGTCAGGAAAAAATAAACAGAAAAGAAACAAGAAGTACTGTCAGGGATTGATTTCATTCCCTTCTAACCCTGAGTGGAAGAGGAAGACAAGAAAAATCCAAGGAAGAGAGATGATGCCACATAA
Source organism: Ovis aries (assembly GCF_016772045.2). Lineage (NCBI taxonomy): Eukaryota > Metazoa > Chordata > Mammalia > Artiodactyla > Bovidae > Ovis > Ovis aries. The sequence continues at coordinate 36,104,610 of NC_056074.1, forward strand.
GATCCCTGTACTTACATGACTATGCACTCTGAGAGGGCCACCAGCCCAAGGATCCCAAGCCACCTCATGCTTCCTTCTTGGGTCCAAGCACTCAGAAAACAGCAGGTTCTAAACAGGCAGTGGTGGTGATGATCACCTAGTTTTACATACTCTAACCTGTTGGCAGAGTCTCTATATGATACGAAAATAAAACCCTTGATAAAATCTTTACCTCCCTCAGTGTCTGTAAATTATGGACTTGGAACATTCTTAGAATACAAGGGTTGTCACTGTAATCTCTTCCTACGTGCTGGACTGAAAAACCAAATTGAGCTGCATAGACTAGGAATGTGGAGACTCTTGCCATCTGGAGACAAAAAAGAATTCAATAAAAATTAATTATAGGGGCCGTGCTAAACATTTGTGATCTCATGTGGTTTTCCTAGCAACTTCATGAGATGAGATGTGCATTACTGTCCTTATTTGGAGAGGAGATTGCAAGAGGGAAAGAGGTTACATGGCAAAGTGAAGACTTTTGGGGCAGCGCAATGACTTACAAGTGGCTTTAGGTAGTGGGGCACTGGCACAGATCAGGGGCACATTTGATGTCAGTCTGTGTCAAAGTTCTAGCCTGGAGCATTATTACAATTGCACGGTTTCAGTATTGGGAGTAATGTGATGTTGGCATTCACAAATACTTTATATCATCCAACAAACATATACAAAGGCTGGGGTCTAGGTTCAGTTCAGTCAGTTCAATTGCTCAGCCACGTCCGACTCTTTGAGACCCTATAGACTGCATGACGCCAGGCTTCTCTGTCCATCACCAACTCCTGGAGCTTACTCAAACTCGGGTCCATCGAGTTGGTGATATCATCCAACCATCTTATCCTCTGTCATCCCCTTTTTTCCTGCCTTCAATCTTTCCCAGCATCAGGGTCTTTTCCAATGAGTCAGTTCCTCCCATCAGGTAGCCAAAATATTGGAGCTTCAGCTTCAGCATCAGTCCTTCCAATGAATATTCAGGACTGATTTCCTTTAGGATAGACTAGATGGATCTTCTTGCAGTCCAAGGGACTTTCAAGAGTCTTCTCCAACACCACAGTTCAAAAGCATCAATTCTTTGGTGCTCAGCTTTAGGTTCCAACTCTCACATCCATACATGACTACCAGAAAAACCATAGCTTTGAATAGATGGACCTTTGTCAGCAAAGTAATGTCTCTGCTTTTTTTTTAATATAAATTTATCTATTTTAATTGGAGGCTAATTACATTACAATATTGTATTGGTTTTGCCATACATCATCATGAATCTGCAACAGGTATACACGTGTTCCCCATCCTGAACCCCCCTCTCTCCTCCCTCCCTGTACCATCCCTCTGGGCCATCCCAGTGCACCAGCCCCAAGCATCCAGTATCATGCATCAAACCTGGACTGGTGATTCGTTTCATATATGATATTATACATGTTTCAATGCCATTCTCCCAAATCATCCTACCCTTTCCCTCTCCCACAGAGTCCAAAATCCTGTTCTATGCATCTGTGTCTCTTTTGCTGTCTGGCATACAGGGTTATCATTACCATCTTTCTAAATTCCATATATATGCATTAGTACACTGTTGCTGTCTAGGCTGGTCATAGCTTTTCTTCCAAGGAGCAAGCATCTTTTACTTTCATGGCTGCAGCCACCATCTGCAGTGATTTTGGAGCCCTCCAAAACTATCTTTCACTGTTTCCAGTGTTTCCCCATCTGTTTGCCATGAAGTGATGGGACTGGATGCTATGATCTTAGTTTTTTTAATGTTGAGTTTTGAGCCAGCTTTTTCACTCTCCTCTTTCATTTTCATCAAGAAGCTCTTTAGTTCTTCTTGGTTTCTACCATAAGGGTGGTGTCATCTGCATATCTGAGGTTGTTGATATTTCTCCCGGCAATCTTGATTTCAGTTTGTGCTTCATCCAGCCCAGCATTTCACATGATGTACTCTGCATAGAAGTTAAATAAGCACGGTGACAATATGTATCCTTGAAGTACTCCTTTCCCAATTTGGAACCAGTCCATTGTTCCATCTGGTCCTGTTAGAACTGGGGTCTAGGTTAGATGCTCGAAAGTCAAAGTCCAGTAAGACACAGTTGGCCCTTATCTTCAGGGAGTTAGCAGTCTAGGGGAGTTCTCAAAAACTTATGACCCAGGAGGCAAGAGAAATGATGGGAGGGCTGGGCAGGCGTCCCGCACACAGGACAGCACAGACCCTACCACTTAGGGCAGCCTCTCCTCAGCTCTAACCAGAGGCTGCCATGCTGGAAAGCAGGCTAGTTGGCCAAGTTTCCAAAAGAAATCAGAAGTCTGGATATTTACATAAAATCCCCTGATTTTAAATTTTAGTAAGGATTACTAAATTGGTTTTTTTGTTTGTTTGTGTTTTTCAAAAACCGTAGTGTGAGCCAAACTATTGCAGCCAAGCTCCAACACCTGTGTGATGGATTCATTCACCCTGCAGGCTGTGCAGGTTTTTATTTATGGCTTAGAAGTAAGAATAGAGAGCAGACAGAGAGGGATTCAATTCATGTGAGTTGACTGAAAAGAGACTGAATGCATCGTAACTATTTATTTTTCCATCCATTTGTGAAAGATCACCAGGGCCATAGAAACCAACAAATTTATTGATGTTCATTGGCTGAGCATCTGATATATTCCTCAATAAGATCAATGCCTTGAAACATCTTGGCTGCCAAACTAAACCTACAAAGAAGTCATTTTGGAGTGTGTTACCTATCAAAGAAGACAATGAAGACTTTTAGAGCTTCTTCTCAGCCTTAGATGAACAGGGCTACCTGCTGCTGCTAAGTCGCTTCAGTTGTATCCAACTCTGTGCGACCTCATAGACGGCAGCTCACCAGGCTCCCCCGTCCCTGGGATTCTCCAGGCAAGAATACTGGAGTGGTTTGCCATTTCCTTCTCCAATGCATGAAAGTAAAAAGCGAAAGTGAAGTCACTCAGTCCTTAGCGACCCCATGGACTGCACCCTACCAGGCTCCTCTGTCCATGGGATTTGCCTATTAAGCTGTTATTCCAGCCAAAGTACATAGAGTAGAGTTTCAAGGCTCCTTCCAGGATTCCCAGGGCCTGGGTGCTCCTGCATAAGATCCAGCCAGGCCTGTCCCCTGGGTAGACCATCAGGAGACTTCATGGTCACCAGTTGCGTATAGATGAGATACTGGGTCTTATCTTTCACTTTGCACATTGTTAAAATTCTGTTTTGGTGGTTCAATCCCTATAGAAGGTGTTTGAAGTGTCCTTTAGTTGTGCAATGTCAGTTTTAGAGATCTGTCTCAAAGATACAATGAAAAGAATGCAAAAAGCCGGATGTACAAGCTGTTAGAGGCAACATGGTTTGTAAATGCAAAAGATTAGAAACCTATCTGAAGTGACCAAGTGACCAAGACAGGGGAGTCCTGAATAAGGCATAGGGCATCCAAACAACAGGAAATAATGCACACTGAAGGAGGAGTGGAAGAGAGGGGTAGATCTTCAGGGTACCCTGCTTAATTTTTAAAAGAAGGACCAGAAGTCTACCTATAGCTGTTGCTCTTGCACACACACATATATATTCTTTTTAAAAATTATTTATTTATTTATTTGACTGCCTCTGGTCTGAGGTGTAGCACATGAAATCTTCCTTGGATCATGCAGGATCTTTCGTTGTGATGCACAGACTCTCCAGCTGTAGTGGGTGAACTCAGTAGTTGCTCAGTGGCATGTGGAAACTTAATTCCCCAACTAGGGATTGAACCTGCATTCTTTGCCTTCAAGGTTGATTCTTAACCAGTGTACCACCAGGGAAGTCCCAGTATATGTCTAGGACACCAACTCAACATTCTGGGCACTGAGAAAGGGAAATAATCATCAATATTTATGCTCTTTTTGTTTGCATGAGGAATATTTCACATAACTATGAGTATTTGATGAAAGTATGTTCTTTTAATTAAATAATTCCAGGAATTAAATTCAGAAGGATTCTGAATTTAGGAATTCAGGAAAGTACTGTTTTGCAACAACATCATGAAACAACGAATCTAGGCAAAAATCATCACTGGATGATAACACCATAACATGAAAGGTCAAAGGGGAAGTTGATAATGGAACTATGTTTGGCAACATCAGCACCTGCAATCAGTCTCTATCAAATAGCAGCAGCTGTCAAAGCGGGACAGCTAGACATCATGAGTGTCTTGAAGGGGTGCCATAAGAAATCTATGAAACTACGTGTGAAATATTCCAATAATAAATTTGGGACTCATATCTAGATCTAACTAATTTTCAGGAAAAAACCAGTTTCCAGGAAATATATAAAGGAACAGAGAAGCCATAATCTCAACCGAATATTTGGGACAATCTTTAGGACAAATGATCCCATCTCCTCTCATTTTTTTAAACAAATACATGTGACAAGAAAGGTGGGTGAGACTTATTTATTCAAAATCTTAAAACACAGCATACAACATATGAGTACATGCTCTAGATCCTGATTTGAATAAGTAAACTGTTAAAATACATGTTTTAGAGCATCAGGGAAATTTTAACTGTGGATATTAGAGGTTAATTTTATTTGGAACAAAATAGCATTGTGGTTATATATGTATGTATATATTGTGACCTGGTAGTCTCTCCCTTAAAATACTCCAGTAAAAATGAATAAACAGACAAAAAACTTTAAATGAGGGTCTAGATTTTTTTTTTTGAGCCCATTTGTATAGTTGTTACGATTTGAATTGTATCCATCCTCAAATTTAGGTCAAGAATCCCTAACTCCAAATATGATGGTATATTGTCTTTGGGAGGTAATTTGCCGAGATGAGATTTTAGGGTGGGGTTTTACCTCTTCAGAGCAGCCCCTTGGAACTATCTAAGAGAGTGTACCCCTGGCTTAGAGTCAATTCTCAACTTACAGATTGTGCATTTTTTTCAGACAACATTATCAAAGCATTTTCGTAGAGTAAACTGTGCCACTGCTATCCACACTATGTGACTGTAAACAAGCCACAGGGCCACAGTGAAGTTTGAGGAAGTGTGGGAGTATAATCCAGAGTGACTTTAGGACAAAGACTTCTATAGTGGACAACAGCACTATAGAACCACAGGGCAATGTAGAAAAAGGAGGACCAAGACCAACTCTAAGGGGAGGTGGGGGAGGCTCAAATATCACATTTAAAAGCTTGGGATTTATTCTGTGTGTGATGGAGATCTGTGAGTAGGTGGCTGAGATATTAGTCTGTGGAGGATGGAGGAGAAAAAAGGAAAGTAAGGCTAAAACATCACATGGGTACAAGAGATGAAAGATATTAAGAGGAGGGAAGTACCCGAAATTGTAGAAATCAGGCCAAGGGAGCCTTTGGACACAGAGGGAAGGTCAGGGCCACTAGCTCTCAACTCTTCATTTTGTTGGAAAGTAGGATCATGAACACATAGATATTTTGGAGGATTTTTTACACTGGAGAATTAAGACTTTGGGGGAGCATAAGAAACTACCTCACAGTCTCTTAAAGTTTTTCATGAAAATAAATGTCTAGACTTATTCTATGGAAAATTGTCAGAGCATAACAAGGACATAGTTTAAATGGGAGGAAGGCAAATTTCACTTTAAACTGATAGCAACTACTGTCATTAACATCAGTTCTGTTCAGTTCAGTTCAGTCGCTCAGTCGTGTCCGACTCTTTGCGATCCCATGGACTGCAGCACGCCAGGCCTCCCTGTCCACCGCCAACTCCCAGAGTTTACTCAAACTCATGTCCATTGAGTCAGTGATGCCATCCAACCATCTCACCCTCTGTCATCCCCTTCTCCTCCTGCCTTCAATCTTTCCCAGCATCAGGGTCTTTTCCAATGGGTCAGTTCTTCTCATCAGGTGGCCAAAGTATTGGAGTTTCAGCTTCGGCTTCAGTCCTTCCAATGAATATTCAGGACTGATTTCCTTTAGGATGGACTGGTTGGATCTCCTTGCAGTCTAAGGGACTCTCAAGAGTCTTCTCCAATGCCACAGTTCAAAATCATCATCATTGTCACTGACATGATAGTTATTCACACTGCAAGCAGGGATATGTGTGATATTTGGAAATTTTAATTTACTAGCTGTGTGTCCTTGGGCAAGTTACTTACCCTATCTGCTCTTCATGTTCCCCATTTTTAAACAGGGGTTAATAACCCAAGTACCCCATATTAAATGTGTAGGGTGCTTCTATTCATGGTAAATGCTATATTCATTTTATTAAAAGTTGTCGAGTGAAAAAACAAACAAACAAACAATGTGTGAGTTGGGAGTTACATTCTATTTGGGACAAACAAGCACTATAGCCTGGGAGACAACCTCTAGATTAGATGTCTAGATTAATGACTTTAGTGCTTTTCTAGATATGAGAAGAAGCAAGAAGTAGGGTTCATTAAATATTTTAAAAATATTTCTTTGAAGGCTTGTTCTATCAGTTTCTCCAGAGCACAGAGTGCTGCATTCCTGACCTCCACCCTGAATTCTTTGCAGGATGTGTTGGAAGTCAGTGACATCAATGTTTAGTGACTCTATCCAGGTAGTGTCAGGTGGTGAGGAATAATGTGTAGTTAGCAAAGTTAATCAGGTGTTTTGGACTCAAATTCATGCCTGTTCCACCTGCTGTATGTGAGGAACTTGTCTAGGCCTTGGGAGTTGCCTTGGGATCATGTCATGATGTGAGGGACCATCTGGTTCCATCTCTTGTTTTCAGATGAAGAATCAAGACCAAGAGAGCAGAAGAGGCTTGGCCAGCGTTGCTATAGACCAAGGGAATATAGTGACAAGTCGGGGCCTGGAACTCAGGCAAGTTGGAGTTGGCGTATCAGTCCCTCAGCAGTTGTGTGATTGCTGTGTGAGGCTGTCCAGCTGTGGAATGAATCCTTGTGGGCCTCCAAGCCTGAGCTGGGTGAGTGGAGGCTTTCTGAACTCCAGCTGCTCTAGGAGCTGCTATGGCACTGCTGCCTTGAGGAGAGGCAGTTTGTTCCATCTGACATGTAGCTGGCCCGAGGGTTTGAGGAGGTTCATTTGACCTCCTGGAGTCTTATTACAGCTGATGCCAAGGTCAATGGGGATGAAAGTGTGAGGGGCTAAAGTGTGACACCAAAGGGGACCCAAACTTGAGTTGGAGCATGGCCTGAGAAGTTTAGAAACAATCACACCAGTCCTTGCATCTTCCTGATAACAATGTGTCTGTGTGTAATGCTATGGTGAAATGCTCTCCATTGGGCTGAAATGCATCCCACTCCAAGGAGTGGCCTGTCCAGGTTCATCAGAAATGCTTTCTTCAAAAGAAAGACAGATTCACGGACTTTAGAAACAAATTTATGGTTTCTAAAGGGGAAAAGTAGAGATCAGTTGAGAGTTTGGGATTAACTTCAATTGCCATTTCCTTTTCCAGGGGATCTTCCCAACCCAGGAATCAAACCAGTGTCTCTTAGTTCTCCTGCAATGCAGGTGGGTTCCTTACCACTAGCACCACCTGGGAAGCCCCAAAATATACACACTACTAAATATAAAATGGGGCTTCCCTGGTGGCTTCCCCAGTTTACTGGCTTCCACAGTAAAAAATTTGCCTGCAATGCCAGAGACCCAGGTTCAATCCCTTGGTCAGGAAGATCCCCTGGAGAAGGAAATGGCAACCCACTTCAGTATTCTTGCCTGGAAAATCCCATGGACAGAGGAGCCTGACAGGCTATGGACAGCCATGGACAGGAGCCTGACAGGAATCTGACAGTCCATGGGGTCTCAAACAGTTGGACACAACTGAGCAAATAACGCACGCGCACACACACACACACACACACACACACACACACACACACACATATAATAAATAATCAACAAAGACCTACTGCCTAGCACAAGGAACTATGCTCAATTTTCTGAAATAATCTATAAAGGAAAAGAATCTTTATGGATACAAGTATATGTACAACTGAATCACTTTATACCTGAAACTGAAAAAAATGATCATAACTCAACTATACTCCTATATAAAACTAAAATTAAAAAAGAATGCTCTAGAAACCAGAAGGAGCTCTTTTTTTCTGGGATTCTGATATGATGCTGGAGAAGGCAAAGGGGGTGTAGAGCGCCTTGATGTTATCTGAGGTTGCATTTTCCAAGGCTTTGGTGTGCTTAGGCTCTAGTATCACTTTTGATTTGTCTTTGGAGGATCTAACACAGGGCCCATAGATACCAGGTGGCCATTAGTTGAAGGCTGACAGGTAAGTGCTGGTGGGAGTGTAGAAGCCCAGCTCCCCCACCTTGGGTTAGGGCACTTTTGAGGCACAAAGTATGTTCCAGAGTTGCCTGTGGGAACAGGCTGAAGCTTCCCTCTCCAAGACTTGCATGAAATCACACCCCAGGTTGTGTTAAAATGACCAACTGTCCAGGGCTACCCAGAGTCAAGGGTGTTCTCAGTACACAGAACAGCCAGTTTAAAAACAAGGAAAGTCCAAAACAAACCAGGAAAACTGGTCTCCTTAAGGAGAAGCTACCCAGCAGTGGAGACAGGTTGACTGCAGTCTTGAGACCTGAAAGCAACTCCTAAGAAGAAACATTCCCCTAACCATCATTACCCACCCCCCATCCTGGACACACAGTGGGGCAGGGACTGTGATTGAGAGAATCCAGAAGCTGGGATCCAGGAGTGGCTTGAGAATAAGGAACAATAATTGAGGGGATTGTGTGTGATACCCTCAGAAAAAAGCTTACCTGTCCTTTAGAGTCCCATGAACTAGCTCATGCTCCCCCTACTGGGGCCTCAGTGTCTGAGCCAGATGAGGGGACGATGCTGGGAGACACCCTCTCCCATGGCAGCCTGTGTCTCCCCCACCACCATTCTGAGCATCTGCTGCCCCAGGGAACCTCCCTCCTTATTGTGTGGGTTGACCTATTATTGGTCACATGACAGACACAGGTCTCTGGGTGTTTCTCATTCATTCATTCAACAAACATACACTCTCATCCCCTGTGTGCTGGGCACTTGAGGGAGGCACTGAGGATACAAACTGCCCTCACATCTAGTAAGGCAGACGTACATGAAACAACTCACACACATAGTGAATTATCACTTTGTTACATGCTAGACATAAGGAAGTACCTACAGAGAGAGAGCAAGACAGGAGCCTGAGCTAGTCTTGGGTGAAGAATTCCCTGACAAAGTGACAATTAAGCTGGAACCTTGAAGATGAAAACAAAGTAACTAGACAAAAGGCGGGGTCTTTTAGGAAGGACAACTATCATGTGTCAAGGCCCTGAGGCACAAATAAGCCTTGTGCATTCAAGAACTGCAAGGAATTCAAGGAAGGAGATGTAACTGAGCAAAGGAAAACAGAGCAAGAGCTGAAGGGCTGTTCTGGAGATAGTCAGAAAGGGGGCAGTCATGGGGGAGACTTCAGGGTGACCCTGCTGCGTTTTGTTTTTAATATAAATTTATTTATTCTAATTGGAGGCTAATTACTTTACAATATTGTAGTTGTTTTTCCATACATTGACATGAATCCGCCACGGGTGTACATGTGTTCACCATCCTGAATCCCCCTCCTACCTCCCTCCCCATCCCAACCCTTTGGGTCATCCCAGTGCACCAGCCCCAAGCATCCTGAATCATGTATCGAACCTGGACTGGCGATTCCTTTCACATATGATAATATACATGTTTCAGTGCCGTTCTCCAAAATCATCTCACCCTCGCCCTCTCCCACAGAACCAAAACACTGTTCTATACATCTGTGTCTCTTTTGCTGTCAAGCATACAGGATTATTGTTACCATTTTTTAAATCCCATATATATGCGTTAGTATACTGTATTGGTGTTTTTCTTTCAGGCTTACTTCACTCTGTATAATAGGCTGCAGTCTCATCCACCTCATTAGAACTGATTCAAATGTATTCTTTTTAATGGCTGGGTAATACTCCATTGTATGTATGTACCACAGCTTTCTTATTCACTCGTCTCCTGATGGACATCTAGGTTGCTTCCATGTCCTGGCTATTATAAACAGTGCTTTGATGAACATTGGGGTACACATGTTTCTTTCAATTCTGGTTTCCTCGGTGTGTATGCCCAGCAGTGGGATTGCTGGGTTGTATGGCAGTTCTAGTTCCAGTTTTTTAAGGAATCTCCACACTGTTCTCCATAGTGGTTGTACTAGGTTGCTGCCGGGAGCCAGCATGGGAGATCCCACCCATGCCAAGGTCATGCCGAAAAGAACCGTTAAGCAAGGCTTCAGGACTCGAGGGTCTCCCGGGGCCTTCTCGAGCATCTACCCCAAGACCAGAATCTGTCTGTCTTACTATCTTGTGTCTTTCATCAACCTTCCTGACGTACAGGGGGCTATCCCTGACCACCTTTTTCTGGAAAAATTTAACTTAGAGCTCCAGTTTACATTCTCCTGCATATAAAAGGAGTGTCTCAAATCAAACCCCCTCTGCTAGCATTCCAGCTTGCATGGCAGGTTTATCCAGACTCTTGCAGCTACGCGTATGATTATTTACAGCCTCCCAACTGTGAGAGGCACGGAAAGCCTAAACCATAGAGCCTTTCAAAGAGTTAAAAGTTATTAGAGTAGTGCTGGTGTAGGATTTCATTATTGGGCCAATGCTTGTTGCTAAGTTCCCATATCTCTTATCCACTGTGCACCTGGGAGTACATTAGTTAACATAGTTGCAATGTACGAAAAACAAGTGTAGCCTTGAATTTAACCACATCAGATCTTTGAGCTAATTGGTTCTTTCTTGTAACTCACTGCACCTTTGCTCTGTGAAAAATGTAACTCTGTTTGGCATTTTCTGAGGCTGACGTAGATTAGAAATATAAAGAAAAAACACTTTGAGGGAAAATAAGTTTTCTGGTTGAGCAGCCTTTATCAAAAGAGGGTCATAAAATGTTCACAGGCCTCCAAGGCCAGAAGATACTGTACACAACATCATTTGTGGGAAAGGTATGCAGAAAAAATCCTGGTTTTGATAAGGGCAAAACTGCTGGAATGTTTGGGCTGACTCTGTATGAACTTGCATCTTTCATTTCCCTCTATGTATAAGGCAAGGTATAAAAGTACCTTTTAAAAATAAAGCTATTGGGCCTTGCTCACCAAAGAAGCTTGGTCACCCTGTGTTTTTTCTTTTTTTCTCTCTCTTTCTTTCTCTCACTCACTTTCTTTTTCAGGCTGATCCCTTGGAGCAGGGAGGCTCCCTGCGTTCACTTATCTGCCCAGGTTTCTAAGACCAGAATGGGAAGACGTTCTGTGTCTTCACTCCCTCGGGAGACCAGGAGGGCACCTGTGGCCTCCGTGAACAGGGCAAACTTCTTATCTTGGAGTTTTACTGGCTTTCTATGTAAACAAAGGAATATTAGCCTCTTTCTCTCCTCTATTTTCTTATCTACAATATTCTTTCCTTATCTCTCTTGAAATCAATTGCCAACACTGTTTCTTCTTCGGGTTTCCCTGGATCCTGCGGGGGCTGGACCCCAACAGGTTGCATTCCCACCAACAGTGTAAGAGGGTTCCCTTTTCTCCACATCCTCTCCAGCATTTACTGCTTATAGACATTTGATATCAGCCATTCTGACTGGCATGAAATGGTACCTCATTGTGGTTTTTATTTGCATTTCTATGATAATGAGTGACCTCATGCGAAGAGTTGACTCATTGGAAAAGACTCTGATGCTGGGAGGGATTGGGGGCAGCAGGAAAGGGGGACGACAGAGGATAAAATGGCTGGATGGCATCACGGACTCGATGGATGTTAGTTTGAGTGAACTCCGGGAGTTAGCGATGGACAGGGAGGCCTGGGATGCTGCAGTTCGTGGGGTCGCAAGACTGAACTGAACTGAACTGATAATCAGTGATGTTGAGCATCTTTTCATGTGTTTGTTAGCCATCTGTATGTCTTCTTTGAGGAAATGTCTGTTTAGTTTTTTGGCCCATTTTTTGATTGGGTCATGTATTTTTCTGGAATTGAGCTGCAGGAGTTGCTTGTATATTTTTGAGATTAATTCTTTGTCAGTCGCTTCATTTGCTATTATTTTCTCCCATTCTGAAGGCTGTCTTTTCACCTTGCTTATCGTTTCCTTTGTTGTGCAGATGCTTTCAATTTTAATTAGGTCTTATTTATTTTTGCTTTTATTTCAATATTCTGGAAGGTGGGTCATAGAGGATCCTGCTGTGATTTATGTTGGAGAGGGTTTTGCCTATCTTCTCCTCTAGGATTTTTATAGTTTCTGGTCTTATATTTAGATCTTTAATCCATTTTGAGTTTATTTTTGTGTATGATGTTAGAAAGCATTCTAGTTTCATTCTTTTACAAGTGGTTGACCAGTTTTCCCAGCACCACTTGTTAAAGAGATTGTCTTTTCTCCATTGTATATTCTTGCCTCCTTTGTCAAAGAGGTGTCCATAGGGGCATAGCATAGATTTATCTCTGGGCTTTCTATTTTGTTCCATTGATCTATATTTCTGTCTTTGTGGCAGTATCATACTGTCTTGATGACAGTAGCTTTGTAGTAGAGCCTGAAGTCGGGCAGGTTGATTCCTCCAGTTCCATTCTTCTTTCTCAAGATTGCTTTGGCTATTCGAGGTTTTTTGTATTTCCATACAAATTCGGAAATTATTTGTTCTAGCTCTTTGAAAAATACCATTGGTAGCTTGATAGGGATTGCACTGAATCTATAGGTTGCTTTGGGTAATATACTCATTTTCTCTATATTGATTCTTCTGATTCATGAACATGGTATATTTCTCCATCTATTAGTGTCCTCTTTGATTTCTTTCACCAGTATTTTATAGTTTTCTATATATAGGTCTTTTGTCTCTTTATGTAAATATAGTCCTAAGTATTTTATTCTTTTCATTGCAATGGTGAATGGAACTGTTTCCTTAATTTCTCTTTCTATTTTCTCATAGAAATGCAGGGGATTTCTCTGTGTTGACTTTTTATATCCTGCAACTCTACTATATTCATTGATTAGCTCTAGTAATTTTCTGGTGGAGTATTTAGGGTTTTCTATGTAGAGGATCATATCATCTGCAAACAGTCAGAGTTTTACTTCTTCTTTCCCAATTTGGATTCCTTTTATTTCCTTTACTGCTATGATTGCTGTGGCCAAAACTTCCAAAACTATGTTGAATAGTAGAGGTGAGAGTGGGCACCCTTGTCTTGTTCCTGACTTTAGGGGATATGCTTTCAATTTTTCACCATTGAGGATAATGTTTGCTGTAGGTTTGTCATATATAGCTTTGATTATGTTGAGGTATGTTCCTTCTATTCCTGCTTTCTGGAGGGTTTTTTTTTTTTTTAATCATAAATGAATGTTGAATTTTGTCAAAGGCTTTCTCTGCATCTATTGAGATAATCATATGGTTTTTATTTTTCAATTTGTTAATATGGTGGATTACACTGATTGACTTGTGGATATTGAAGAATCCTTGCATCCCTGGGATAAAGCCCACTTTGTCATGATGTATGATCTTTTTAATATGTTGCTGGATTCTGTTTGCTAGAATTTTGTTAAGGATTTTTGCATCTATGTTCATCAGTGATATCAGCCTGTAGTTTTCTTTTTTTTTTTTTTTTTTTTGTGGCAGGCATCTTTGCCAGGTTTTGGTATTAGGGTGATGGTTGCCTCATAGAATGAGTTTGGACATTTACCTTCCTCTGCAATTTTCTGGAAAATTTTGAGTAGGATAGGTGTTAGCTCTTTTCTAAATTTTTGGTAGAATTCAGCCCATCTGGACCTGGGCTTTTGTTTGCTGGAAGATTTCTGATTACAGTTTCAATTTCCATGCTTGTGATGGGTCTGTTAAGATTTTCTATTTCTTCCTGGTTCAGTTTTGGAAAGTTGTACTTTTCTAAGAATTTGTCCATTTCTTCCAAGTTGTCCATTTTATTGGCATATAGTTGCTGTTAGTAGTCTCATGATCTTTTGTATTTCTGTGTTGTCTGTTGTAATTTTTCCATTTTCATTTCTAATTTTGTTGATTTGATTCTTCTCCCTTTGTTTCTCAATGAGTCTGGCTAATGGTTTGTCAATTTTATCTTCTCAAAGAACAAGCTTTTGGCTTTGTTGATTTTTCCTATGGTCTCTTTTGTTTCTTCTGCATTTATTTGTGCCCAAATTTTTAAGATTTATTTCCTTCTACTAACCCTGAGGTTCTTCATTTCTCCCTTTTCTAGTTGCTTTAGGTGTAGAGTTAGGTTATTTGTTTGATTGTTTTCTTATTTCTTGAGGTATGCCTGTACTGCTATGAACCTTCCCCTTAGCTCTGCTTTTACAGTGTCCCATAGGATTGGGGTTGTTGTGTTTTCATTTTCATTCATTTCTATGCATATTTTGATTTCTTTTTTCATTTCTTCTGTGATTTGTTGGTTATTCAGCAGCATGTTGTTCAGTGTCCATATGTTGGAATTTTTAATAGATTTTTTCCTGTGCTGCTGCTGCTAAGTCACTTCAGTCGTGTCCGACTCTGTGCGACCCCAGGACAGCAGCTCACCAGGTTCCTCTGTCCATGGGATTTGCCAGGCAAGAATACTGGAGTGGGGTGCCATTGCCTTCTCCTTTTAATCTTACCGCATTGTGGTCAGAAAAGATGGTCAGAATGATTTCAATTTTTTTTTACTTTACCAAGGCTAGATTTATGGCCCAGGATGTGATCTGTCTTGGAGAAGGTTCCATGTGCACTTGAGAAAAAGGTGAAATACATTTTGGGGGGTGAAATGTCCTATAGATATCAATTATTATATCATTTAAAGTTTGTATTTCCTTGTTAATTTTCTGCTATTTGATCTATCCATAAGTGTGAGTAGGGTATTAAAGTCTCCCACTATTATTGTGTTATTGTTAACTTCCCCTTTCATACTGGTTAGCATTTATCTTACATACTACGGTACTCCTATGTTGGGTGCATATATATTTTAAATTTTTATATGTTCTTCTTAGATTGATCCTTTGATCATTATGCAATGTCCTTCTTTGACTCTTTTCATGGCCTTTATTCTAAAGTCTATTTTATCTGATATGAGTATTGAGACTCCTGCTTCTTTCAGTCTCTATTTGCATGGAATATCTTTTTCCTGCCCTTCACTTTCACTTTCAAGGTGGGTCTCTTGTCAGTTCAGTTCAGTTCAGTCACTCAGTCGTGTCTGACTCTTTGCGACCCCATGAATTGCAGCACACCAGGCCTTCCTTCCAACACCAACACCGGCAGTTCACCCAAATTCACGTCCATCGAGTCAGTGATGCCATCCAGCCATCTCATCCTCTGTTGTCCCCTTCTCCTCCTGCCCCCAATCCCTCCCAACATCAGGGGCTTTTCCAATGAGTCAACCCTTCGCATGAGGTGACCAAAGTATTGGAGTTTCAGCTTCAGCATCAATCCTTCCAATGAACAACCAAGACTGGTGTCCTTTAGAATGGACTGGTTGGATCTCCTTGCAGTCCAAGGGACTCTCAAGAGTCTTCTCCAACACCACAGTTCAAAAGCATCAATTCTTTGGCACTCAGCTTTCTTTACAGTCCAGCTCTCACATTCATACATGACCACTGGAAAAACCATAGCCTTGACTAGACAGACGTTTGTTAGCAAAGTAATATCTCTGCTTTTGAATATGCTATCTAGGTTGGTCATAACTTTCCTTCCAAGAAGTAAATGTCCTTTAATTTCATGGCTGCAGTCACCATCTGTTGTGATTTTGGAACCCCCAAAAATAAAGTCTGACACTGTTTCTACTGTTTCCCCATCTATTTCCCATGAAGTGATGGGACCAGATGCCATGATCTTCATTTTCTGAATGTTGAGCTTTAAGCCAACTTTTTCACTCTCCTCTTTCACTTTCATCAAGAGGCTTTTGAGTTCCTCTTCACTTTCTGCCATAAGGGTGGTGTCATCTGCATATCTGAGGTGATTGATATTTCTCCCAGCAATCTTGACTCCAGCTTGTACTTCTTCCAGCCCAGTGTTTCTCATGATGCATTCTACATATAAGTTAAATAAGCAGGGTGACAATATACAGCCTTGACATACTCCTTCCCCTATTTGGAACCAGTCTGTTTTTCCATGTCCAGTTCTAACTATTGCTTCCTAATCTGCATACAGGTTTCTCAAGAGGCAGGTCAGGTGGTCTGGTATTCCCATCTCTTTCAGAATTTTCCACAGTTTATTGTGATCTACACAGTCAAAAGCTTTGGCATAGTCAACAAAGCAGAAATACATGTTTTTCTGGAACTCTCTTGCTTTTTCCATGATCCAGCGGATGTTGGCAATTTGATCTCTGGTTCCTCTGCCTTTTCTAAAACCAGCTTGAACATCTGGAAGTTCGCGGTTCACGTATTGCTGAAGCCTGGTTTGGAGAATTTTGAGCATTACTTTTCTAGCGTGTGAGATGAGTGCAATTGTGCAGTAGTTTGAGCATTCTTTGGCACTGTCTTTCTTTGGGACTGGAATGAAAACGGACCTTTCCCAGCCCTGTGGCCACTGCTGAGTTTTCCAAATTTGCTGGCATACTGAATGCAGCACTTTCACAGCATCATCTTTCAGGATTTGAAATAGCTCAACTGGAATTCCATCACCTCCACTAGCTTTGTTCATAGTGATGCTTTCTGAGGCCCACTTGATGTCACATTCCAGGATGTCTGGCTCTAGGTGAGTGATCACACCATCATGATTATTTTGGTTGTGAAGCTCTTTTTTGTACAGTTCTTCTGTGCATTCTTGCCACCTATTCTTAATATCTTCTGCTTTTGTGCAGTCCATACCATTTCTGTCCTTTTTTGAGCCCATCTTTGCATGAAGTGTTCCCTTGGTATCTCTAACTTTTTTGAAGAGATCTCTGGTCTTTCCCATTCTGTTCTTTTCCTCTATTTCTTTGCATTGATTGCTGAGGAATGCTTTCTTATCTCTCCTTGCTGTTCTTTGGAATTCTACATTTAGATGCTTATCTTTCCTTTTCTCCTTTGCCTTTCGCCTCTCTTCTTTTCACAGCTATTTGTAAGGTCTTTTCAGAAAGCCATTTTGCTTTTTTGCATTTCTTTTCCATGGGGATGGTCTTGATCCCTGTCTCCTATACAATGTCACGAACCTCTGTCCATAGTTCATCAAGCACTATGTCCATCAGATCTAATCCCTTGAATCTATTTCTCACTTCCACTGTATAATCATAAGGGATTTGATTCAGGTCATACCTGAATGGTCTAATGGTTTTCCCCACTTTCTTCAATTTAAGTCGGAATTTGAATAAGGAGTTCATGATCTGAGTCACAGTCAGCTCCCAGTCTCTTATAGACAACATATATAAGGGTCTTGTTTTTGTATCCATTCAGCCAGTTTGTCTTTTGGTTGAGGCATTCAACCCATTTACATTTAAGGTAATTATTGATAAGTATGATCCTGTTGCCATTTACTTTATTGTTTTGGGTTCGAGTTTATACACCCTTGCTGTGTTTCCTGTCTAGAGAAGATCCTTTAGATTTGTTGGATAGCTGGTTTGGTGGTGCTGAATTCTCTCAGCTTTTGCTTGTCTGTAAAGCTTTTGATTTCTCCTTCATATTTGAATGAGATCCTTGCTGGGTACAGTAATCTGGGCTGTAGGTTATTTTCTTTCATCACTTTAAGTATGTCCTGCCATTGCCCCCTGGCCTGAAGAGTTTCTATTGAAAGATCAGCTGTTATCCTTATGGGAATCCCCTTGTGTGTTGTTTGTTGTTTTTCCCTTGCTGCTTTTAATATTTGTTCTTTGTGTTTGATCTTTGTTAATTTGATTAATATGTGTCTTGGGATGTTTCACCTTGTGTTTTTCCTGTTTGGGACTCTCTGGGTTTCTTGGGGAGAAAGCAATGGCAACCCACTCCAATACTACTTGTGTGATTATTTCCTTCCCCATTTTAGGGAAGTTTTCAACTATTATCTCCTCAAGTGTTTTCTCATGGTCTTTCTTTTTGTCCTCTTCTTCTGAGACTCCTCTGATTCGAATGTTGGGGTGTTTAACATTGTCCCAGACGTCTCTGAGATTGTCCTCATTTCTTTTAACTTGTTCCCCCCCCCCCATTTCATTTATTTCTACCATTCTATCTTCTACCTCACTTATCCTATCTTCTGCCTCCTTCATTCTACTGTTGTTTCCCTCCAGAGTGTTTTTTATGTGATTTATTGCATTATTCATTATATATTGACTCTTTTTTATTTCTTCTAGGTCCTTGTTAAACCTTTCTTGCATCTTCTTAATCCTTATCTCCAGGCTGTTTATCTATAACTCCATTTTGTTTTCAAGATTTTGGATCATTTTCACTATCATTATTTGGAATTCTTTATCAGATTGATTCCCTATCTCTTCCTCTTTTGTTTGGTTTGGTGGGCATTTATCTTGTTCCTTTACCTGCTGGATATTTCTCTGCCTTTTCATCTTCTTCATATTGCTGTGTTTGGGGTTGCCTTTCTGTATTCTGGCAGTTTGTGGAGTTTCTTTATTGTGGAGTTTCCTCACTGTGGGTGGGTTTAGACAGGTGGCTTGTCAAGGTTTAGCGAAGCTTGTGTTGGTGTTCTGGTGGGTGGAGCTGGATTTCTTCTGTCTGGAGTGCAATGAAGTGCCCAGTAATAATTTATGAGATGTCAGTGGATTTGGTGTGACTTTAGGCAGCCTGTATATTGAAGCTCAGGGCTATGTTCCTGTGTTGTTGGAGAATTTGCATGGTATGTCTTGCTCTGGAACTTGTTGGCCCTTGGGTGGTGCTTGGTTTCAGTGTAGGTATGGAGGCATTTGATAAGCTCCTGTCAATTAATGTTCCCTGGAGTCAGGAGTTCTCTGGTGTTCTCAGGATTTAGACTTAAGCCTCCTGCCTCTGGTTTTCAGTCTTATTCTTACAGTATCCTCAAGACTTCTCCATGTATACAGCATCAATGATAAAACATCTAGGTTAATGATGAAAAGTTTCTCCACAGTGAGGGACACCCAGAGAGGTTCACAGAGTTACATGGAGAAGAGAAGAGGGAGGAGGGAGATAGATACAGATGACCAGGAGAAGAGGGGGAATCAATAGGGGAGAGAGCAAGCTAGCCAGTAATCACTTCCCTATGTGCTCTCCACAATCTGGACTGCTCAGAGATGTTCAAGGAGTTATACAGAGGAGAAAAGAGGGAGGAAGGAGACAGAGGTGGCCAGGGGGATAAAGAGGGGAATCAAAAGGAGAGAGACAGATCCAGCCAGTAATCAGTTCCCTAAGTGTTCTCCACAGTCCAGAACACAGAAAGAGATTGACAGAGTTGAGTAGGGAAAAGAAGGGGGAGGGAGGAGATAGAGGCGACCTGGTAGAGAAAAAGGAGAGTCCAAAGGGGGAGAGAGCAATCAGGCCAGTGATCTCGCTCCCAAGTAAAAATGAGTACTGAAGATTGGGTTCTTAAAGGTACAAAATTGATAACAAATACTAAAAAGCAAAGATTAAAAATCTAGAGTAGAGGTTGGATTCTCAAAAATACAATATTAAAGAAAAAAACAAAGTCACAAAAATTATAATATATATATGAAGTTTGCTTTTAAAAATAGGATCTTTTTTGCAACGTAGTAGTAGGTTATAAAAATGAAAATTAAAGGAGTAATAGAGGACTTAAATTTTTTTTAATTTTTTTAATTTAAAAAATGATATTAGTAAAAACATATCTAGGACTTTCTCTGTTGTTGTGGATTGTGTGGGGTCAGTTCATTTTCAGATAGTTCCTTGATCCGGCTTTTACTTCTCAAGGCCCTTTCCTATGTAGTCAGTGCTAACTACAGGGTTTTAATCTATTGTACCTGTCACTTACAAGGCGATTCCCTCTTGTTTGTTTTAGCTTCTTCTGTTTGCTGGTCTCTTCAGTGTCTAATTTCCACCCTGACCCAAGGGGGTGGTGGTGGACACTTTTTTAGGCTCCCTTGTTCAGTCATGCTGTGGGGAGGGAGAAACTGCAAAAAAATAACACTGGCTTGTGCTCACAGTGACTCAGCCACACTGGGTTTGCCCCTACGCACAGCGTGTGTGCTTTCCCTGTCTACGCTTCTTAGGCTCTATGTTGCTCGGCCAGGAACTGTCAGGCAGGCCCTGGGTTTTATGCACTTCCCAGGTCTAAGCTGCTCAGGTTCAGGTACTCCTCAAAGGTGCAAACTCGGTTGGGCCTGCGTTTTGTGCCCTTCAAAGGTCCAAGCAGCTCAGGTGACCAGGGGCTTGGTGAGCGCAGTCT
The DNA here is from genome assembly GCF_016772045.2 of Ovis aries. Lineage (NCBI taxonomy): Eukaryota > Metazoa > Chordata > Mammalia > Artiodactyla > Bovidae > Ovis > Ovis aries. The sequence goes on from NC_056074.1 coordinate 36,124,843, forward strand.
CTGAGACTTATCATCTCCCCGTCCCTGCCGATCAGTTTTCTGGGTGTACAACTGGTGCACCTTCTCAGGTGTGCCGTGTGTCTCTTCTGGGTAGCTGATCTCTGGCTGCGACCCTCCTAGCAGATGTCTACCGTCCAGAATCTCAAGAAGTCTTGGTTAGCAATGAAGCTTGCTTGCAGTTTGGTAGATGATGCCTCTCTGGGGCCGCGGTTGCCCCCTTCCTGCTCTGGCTGCCCTCACCTGCCTGTCTCCTGCGGGGGATAAGCCGGTCTGCAGCTGACTAGCTCTGCTCAGTTCTTTGTTCTGTGAGTGGGCCTGGAGGTGTCTTAGGTTAGGGTCTTTCACGGGATAGCTATCCCATGATCTGGTTTGCTACCTCGAGCTAGTTCCCTCGATTGCCCTAGGGGCATTCAGGCCCAGTCCTTACTCTAAGCAGTGCAGCCCGCACCTCCCTGCCCAGCCCCTGCTTGCTAGTGGTGGATGCGGTCATCTGGGCTGCTTCTCCACTGGGAGTTACCGTTGGGCAGGTAATCTTTGGGTTTTAATTATTTATTTATTTTTCCTCCCACTTATGTTGCCCTCTGAGGTTTCAAGGCTCACCACAGACTTGCCAGTTAGAGTGTTTCCTGGTGTTTGAAACTTCTCTCTTTTCTAAGACTCCCTCCCTGGGACAGATCTCCATCCCTACCTCTTTTCTCTCTCTTTTTATCTTTTATATTTTTTCCTACCTCCTCTCGAAGACAATGGGCTGCTTTTCTGGGTGCCTGATGTCATCTACCAGCATTCAGAAGTTGTTTTGCGGAATGTACTCAGCATTCAAATGTTCTTTTGATGAATTTGTGGGGGGGAAAGTGATCTCCCCGTCCTATTCCTCCACCATCTTATATGCACTGGTGCCTGTTTTGTTCACTGTCTCTCAGCATCTCTATGAATGGGATGGTTATTTTTTGTTTCAGTGGATGTCAGGCCATTGTGAATATTGGGACCTCGTTGCTGCTTGGCCCAAGTAACCTGGTCACCAACATCCAGAGGTTCATTAATGCCTGGTCCTCCCAGGCTGTCAAGGTGAAGGGTCATGCCACAGGGTCACTCTGGGGCTCTCCACACACCGAGGATCAGCTAGGCCAACCTCTCTCCCTCTTTCTCTAACAGCTCTCAGTTTCATGTAACACCACCAGGACCTTGCCTCCTGTCATCTTTAACATCCATGGCATCAACTACCCTGTGCCCACTCAAGCCTGCTTCCAGGAGGTGAGAAGCCAACTCTGGTGTGTGTGTGTGTGTGTGTGTGTGTGTGTGTGTGTGTGTGTGTGCACTCAGTCATGTTGGACTTTTTGTGACCCCATGGCCTTTAGCTTGTCAGACTCCTCTGTCCATGGGATTTTCCAGGCAAAAATACTGGAGTAGATGGTCATTTCCTCCTCCAGGAAATCTTCCGAACCCAGGGATCAAACCTATGTCTCCTGAGTCTCCAGCATTAGCAGGTGGATTCTTTACCAATGTGCCACCTACCTGGTTCTCAGATCTGGGACTTGCAGGAACCCTTGGGCAGCTGCTGGGAGGGGGGCACCCTCTGCAGACCAAGTCACACCACTGCAAATGCTGCTGAGCCCCTGAGGCTGGGCCAGTGCCTCCCACGAAACCAACCACTTGAGAGTAATGGGCAGTCTGGGACATCCATTCTCCTGAAATAAATGTGGAAACACTACCCCATGCTGGCATGGTGGGAGCAACAGGAAAGGGGAACACTAAGGGCCTCAGCCCTCCAGAGCTTCAGTTCAACCAGAACCCTCAGATGGATAAAAATGAAAAGCCATTTCTAGCAGTCCCTGAAAAGGGCCAAATGACAAAGGATGTGGCTGGTGAGAATCCCAGTGTGCTGTTCCACCCTAGAGATTAGCAGTCTCCATCAAGTAAAGATGTGAGAATTGGACTGTGAAGGAAACTGAACACCGAAGAATTGATGCTTTTGAACTGTGGTGTTGGAGAAGACTCTTGAGAGTCCCTTGGACTGCAAGGAGATTCAACCAGTCCATTATAAAGGAGATCAGTCCTGAGTGTTCTTTGGACGAACTGATGCTAAGAACTAATGCCAATACTTGGGCCACCTCATGAGAAGAGTTGACTCATTGGAAAAGACTCTGATGCTGGGAGGGATTGGGGGCAGGAGGAGAAGGGATGACAGAGGATGAGATGGCTGGATGGCAACACCGACTCGATGGACATGAGTTTGGGTGAACTTTGGGAGTTAGTGATGGACAGGGAGGCCTGGAGTGCTACAGTTCATGGGGTCATACAGAGTCGGACACGACTGAGCAACTGAACTGAACTGAACTGATTCCCATTTCAAAAGTGTCCAGGTTCGAATGATGAATTACATTGTTACCGTAGGCCTCGGCTGCAACTTCCCCTTGCTAAGCCCCAGCGCCCTCTCTGAGATTTGGGGTACCTGACCCCTTCGTGGGTAAGTTGGATGCTAAGGTGAATAAAGGGTGCACAGTGACTGCACAGCCCTGGCATAGGGTGGAGGCTTCATGTCAGCTCCCTGTGGGAGTTCAGAGCAAGCTGATGGGCTCGAAGAAGGCTTTGAGGAAAAGAAAAAACTTCAGTAAGTCTAAACCCCCAGACTGATGGAGGCCTGCTTGGATCAAGGCAAATCTATACTGTATTTCATGCAAATAGCACCCTTGGGGACTGTGAAAAGGGGTTCCGGGGTCAGATTAGGGGTGATGAGGGCTACATACTGGAGGAGAACCAGGGTAAATTGCCGAACCCAGCCAGGAGTGGCCAGGAAGGTTATAACAGGTTCAGGAAGTTTTCCTAGAGGGCCTGAGCATGGTAGAAAGAATGGGTTGTGGGCAGTGCTGTTTAAAATGAGTAATAAACAATGACCTATTGTGTAGCACTGGGCACTCTGTTCAATGTTATGTGGCATCCTGGATAGGAGGGGGACTTTAGGAGAGAATGGATACATGTGTATGTATGGCTGAGTCCCTTTGCTTTCCACCTGAAATTATCACAATATTGTTAATCAGCTATACTCCAATAAAAAATTCAACTTACAAAAAGAACAGGTTGTGGATAAGGGGGAGAACAGGCTTTCTCTGCAGAGAAAACAGAAAGCAGGCATCAGAGAGAAAGAAACAGCAGAGTGTGAGGGGAACCACCAACCATTCTTGTTCTTAAAAAAAATTTAGGTGGAGGTTACTGTGTGTAAGCCGTGGCACCAGCTGGTGGCTGTGGTGTCTAGCTACTTTGAAAGATAAGCCACTGGTCAGGGAATGTTCCCACTGGTTGTTTGATTACCCCAGGCCAGCCCCTGCCTCTCATGCATACAGAGTTTGAATTCTTTCTGGAGGTCTGACAGACCCAGGGCTGGTGTAGTTGTGAGCTTAAGTTTTAAAGTCTCGTTTCCTGCCCAAACCAAATGTTCAGAATCTGCACCTTTCAAAGCATGGTATAATGGCTTTGCAATTATCCCAAAGTTTGGTATCCATAGCAACAAAATCCAGGCTTCCCGAGGAAACTTCAGAGTTGTCAGAGGCCTTTTGGAATGTCCAGTTTACACGTAGTCTGCTTTCAGTTGGCTAACAAGCTCTGGATCTCTTTTTGTAACTGGAATCCTAAGTAAGTCACTTGTCGTTGGCAGATTTGAGCTTTTACTACAATAAAGACCTCATAGCTGCAGCAGGCCAGGTGATCAAACACTGTGATAGTGTTAGACAAGCAGTGCTCTAAATCCAAGTTTACTATTAATAAATCATCCACATATATAAGGAAGACTCCTTGGTTTAAATGTAGTCCCTGTAAGTCTTTGGCTAGAATTTCATTGAAAATAGTTTGTTGTTGTTGTTCAGTCGCTCAGTCATGTCTGATGTTATGCTAATAATCACAGTAAATGTAAACAGTCTAAACACCACAATTAAAAGGCAGAAATTGTAAAATTGGATTTTACAAAATGCAAAACTCATATCCATGCTATCTACAAGAAGTCCACTTTAAATATACAGACACAAATATTCTAGAAGTCAAAGTATGTAAGAGATACACCACACTATTCTTTTAATCCTTATCTATTTAGTGATTATGACAAAACATACATAGCATAAAATGTACCATTTCATGTGTACAATTCTGTGCAATTAAATACATTCATACTATTGTACAACCATCACAGCCATCTACCCCCAGAACTGTTTTATTGTCCCAGACTGAAACTTTGTACCCATCAAACATTAACTCCAGTTCCTCCCTTTCCCAAGCCCTTGGCAGTCATCATTCTTCTTTCTGTCTCCATGAATTTAACTACTCCAGGAACCTTACATAATAAGAAGAAACTTGTCATGGAGTTGTTTCACTTAGCATTATTCCTTCAGATTTTATCCATGTTGTCAAAAGTTTCCTTTCTTTGTAAAGCAGAATAATATTCTATGGTGTGCATGTATCACATTTAGTTTACAGATTCATCTACTGGTGGACACTTGGGTTGCTTCTGCATTCCGGTTTTTGTAAAGAATGCTGCCAACAACATTGGAGTACAGATATCTGTTCGAGTCTCTGCTTATACTTCTTTAGGATATATACCCAAAATTGGGATTCCTAGATCATATCATAATTCTATATTTAATTTTTTGAGGAACTGCCATACTGTTTTCCACAGCAGCTGCACACTTTACATTCCCACCAGCAATATAAAGAGGGGTTCCAATTTCTCCACGTTTGTCAATATTTCAGGTGTCTTTTACCAATAGTTATTCTAATGAGTATGAAGTGCTATCTTATTGTCATTTTGATTCACATTTCCCTAATGTCAAATGATATTGAATATCTTCATGTGCCTATTGGCCATTACAGAAGCAGGGAAGGTGAACAAGGTGAGTCAAAATGTGAGGCAACAAAGACAAGATATTTTACGGCTAGGAAATGACAGAGATTTGGGACCTGAGTTGGAAAAGCAGTTTTCACAACAAGCTGGGCCATGTGGTATGTATCATCTCCAGTTCAGTCCTCAGGAGGTCTTCAGTGAAGACTTCGCTTTTTGTTTTATGGTGGGTTTTTTTGTTTGTTTGTTTGTTTGTTTTCAGGACACAAGTCAGATCCATCTAGCTGTTTCTCAGTCCTGGTCCTTCCTCCTGGCTCCCACACAATGGCCAGCAGTTAGGTCTGCTCAATCAAGAAAGTTTTGTTCTCTGAGCCTTCAACTAACCCCATGTCTATGGGCCCTTGTATTAGAATCTTCCAAAGTTGAGTCAAAGGCGCCCACTAGAAGCCAAAGCACACCAAAGCCAAGAAAACACAACCTCAGATTATGTCGAGATTTCTGCACCCGCTCTGCCCTCTCCAGCATCATATCCAGAATCCTACAAGTCTAAAGGGCCCTACGGGTCTCTAGAGGTAAACTTTCCTTTTTATTTAATTTTTATTGTATATTGGAGTATAGTTGATTTACAATACTGTATTAGTTTTAGCTGCATGGAAAAGTGATTCCCTTGTGCAATTCATGTATCCATTCTTTTATAGATTCTTTCCCCATACAGGCTACTATAGAATATTAAGTAGAGTTCACCGTGCTATGCAGTAGTTCCTTGTATAGTTGCATGTATATGTTAATCCCAAACTCTCAATTTATCTCTCTCCCTCATTTCTGCATTGGTAACCGTAAGATTGTTTGAAGACTTTGAATCTGTTTCTGTTGTTAGGAAACCATTTCTGATGAACCGGGATGAGCCACCAGCTGGAAGCAGGAGTACATTTCACCCCAATGGAGACCATTTCACCCTAGCATTTAATCCCCCTTATACACACAAACACACACACACACACACACACACACACACACACACACACACACACAAACTGCGCTTTTAAGAGCAAAATGCAGAGACTGGTGGGATTGTTGATAAAGTGCTCAGCCAAGACAAGCCAGGCTCAATATTTAGTTGGGTCCCTTTGGTATCACACCACAGCCCCTCACACTTTCATCCGTGTTGACCATGGCATCAGCTGTCATAAGGCTCTAGGAAGTCAATAAAACTATACAACCTTCAGGCCAGCTAGATGTCAGAAGGGAAAAAACAGGCTTGACTCCAAGCAGCGGTCCTGAGGCAGCCCCCAGAGCAGCTGGAGGTCAGCTCTCCTCCACTTGTCCTGCTCAGGCCTGGAGGCCCACAAAGCTGCACCTTTATTCACAGCTGGATGGCCCTGCACGGCAATCACACAGCTGGCAAAAAGCTGACACTCCACTCCAGCATGCCTCACTTCCAATCCCTAAAATGTCACTAAGGGCTTTCCAGGTGGCGGTAGTTGTTAAGAACTCGCCTGCCAATACAAGAGACATAAAAGAGATGGATTTGATCCCTGGGTCAGGAAGATCCTCTGGAAGAGAAAATCGCAACCAACTCCAGTATTCTTGCTTGGGAAATCCCAAGGAGAGAGGAGCCTGGAGGGCTACAGTCCATGGGGTCACAAAGAGTTGGACTCGACTGAAGTGACTTAGCACAAGCATGAGCATAAAGGCAACAAACTCATACCCTGGGGCCACTCTCCCCTTATGAGATGGCCCTCCTGCTGTCTGAAGTGTGTTTCTCACTCTCCTTTGACCTACAGAGACTTTGGCCTGCAAAGCCAGAGATGGACCAATCGTCTCTCAAACCAAGACATGACCTTGAGGCAGCCCCCAAGGCCCAGACAAGCTCCTCACATCTAGCAGGTGGAACAGGTAAGAATTTGTCCCTTACCATCGGGCACAGTACAGATGGAGTCACCAGTCGCTGGCATCAGTGATTTTCAACACCACCTGCAAGGTCTTCAGGGCAGAGATCAGGAATAAGGCTCTTAGTGCTCTGGGAAAACTGGAAGAAACACTTTCAAGAAAAGAGTTTATGAGCCTGGTATCTTGTACTTTCTTATATCTACAAAATGGAGACATCTGTTCCTCACGACTAGCAGCAAGCCTCTGCCAAACGTGTACTTAACTGCATGTACCCCCTTCATCAAAAAAAGATATGCACTGGGCTCACACACACATGCACGCATGCACACACACACACACACACACACACACACACACACACACATTTCTTTGGCAAAGTTCCTCAGACCTATGTGAGAGTCTGTCTCCAAGGCGATAGTCCTCATTTTGCTCCAAACAAAACTTCACTCACAGCTCTCACATTGTGTTTTTTATTAATAATCGACAACTTTAAAAAAACTGATATAGCACTCACCATGAATAGAAGCACCCTACACACTTTAACTCACCTGGCTCTGTTATTATCCCCTATTTAAACATGGGGAACCTGAGGCACCAACAGAGTAACTTGTCCAAGAATCACACAGATGTCCAAACTGTGGTTTGAACGCAAGTCCTCTGGCTCCAGCATTGAGTTCCTAAGTGCTATACTCTGCTCACTCTCATTTTATAATTCATATCATATACCTTCATCTTTTGCTCAAGTTCAATATTCTCTCCCCTCCAGACCAGAGAGAACTTATATCCCTCTCTTTTCCCTCCTCCACAAACTCCTTTGATATTTCCAAACTATGTGGTGTCAAAAGGAAAATGAAGTGTGGGGGTGTTTGTGCAGACATTATTCTGTCCCCATCATACACCAGTTCTCTCAACTGCATGGGGACAGTCAGTGCTCTCTGTGCCTGGGCAGGTCACAGAGGAGCCCCTCCCAAGGCCCAGGTGGAGCAAGGGCCAGACCTAGGGGATCACACCATTTCCTATGAAGGCCACATATTCAGCCATCAGGTTATGGTGCACACTGATGTCCAGTCAGAAGTTCTGCCCCTTCCTACAGACCTCACAGGAGGGGAACCAGTCTCAGTGTGGACTACCCGTCTTTCCCCAGAGAGAGCTTCTGCCTCCTTTCCAACCAGGCACTTACTCCTTTGCTTACCTCTTCTTTTAACTTCATTTAACTGCCTACAAAACACAAGGAAGGGTGGGAGCTGGAAGCTTTCTTCAGCATAGTTGTAGAATACCACAAACCTTTGGTTCACCACCCCCTCTTAGCCAAGAGTATTACTTTTTCATTCCTTCTTCCCTAGAAACTGAGAGCAAGAAGTAAATCACCATTTTCAAACATCATCCATACCGCAGTCAGGCAAGGTACTTGGCAAACAGTTTGAATAACATGGTAAGTTAACATCAGAAGTTGTTATCAAGTTAAATCTGACTTCCCCCCACTTAACCTCATGATGAAGGTGAAAGAGGAAAGTGAAAAAGCTGGCTTAAAACTCAACATTCAAAAAACTAAGATCATGGCCTCTGGTCCCATCACTTCATGGCAAATAGATGGGTAAAAAAATGGAAACGGTGGCATATTTTATTTTCATGGGCCCCAAAGTCTCTGTGGATGGTGGTTGCAGCCACAAAATTAAAAGACACCTGCTCTTTGGAAGGAAAACTATGACAAACTTAGGCAGCATATTAAAAAGTAGAGATCGCTTTCTCAACAAAGATCTGTATAGTCAAAGCTATGGTTTTTCCAGTAGTCATGTATGGATATGAAAATTGGACTATAAAAGAAGGCTGAGCACGAAAGAATTAATTGTTTCAAACTGTGGTCCTGGAGAAGACTCTTGAGAGTCCCTTAGACTGCAAGGAGATCAAACCAGTCAATCCTGAAGGAACTCAGTCCTGAATATTTATTGGAAGGACTGATGCTGAAGCTAAAGCTCCAATATTCTGGCCATCTGATGTGAAGAACTGACTGATTGGAAAAGACCCTGATGCTGGGAAAGATTGAAAGCAGGAGGAGAAGGATGACAGAGGATGAGATGGCTGGATGGCATCATCAACACAATGGATATATTTTGAGCAAACTCTGAGAAATAGTGAAGGACAGGGAAGCCTCGCACTCTGAAGTCCACTGGGTCACAAATAGTCCAACATGACTTAGTGACTGAACAACAAGTTGTCGTTCTACTCTGAAAATTCACCATAAAGTAAATGTAGTCTTCCAGGTGAGCGTATCTCCTCAGTTCCGTCTCGTCACAACAAAGATTTGGAGCGATGGACATTAAAGCCCTTGGCACGTCGCAGCTCTTGAGTCTTAGACAAACTGTGTTATAGCTCTTAGACAAATCAGTGGTACAGCCATATTTTATTTAGAAGATAGCAGGAGAATCCCTCCTCGAAGCGTGAGGGCATGCCAACCCAAAGACATGAAGAGAAGAGAGTGGAGGAGTGCGCCAGCGTGCGAGAGAGAGAGAGAGAGAGAGAGAGAGAGAGAGAGAGAGAGAGAGAGAGTGCATGCAGGCAGGGGAGAGAGAGAGAGTGAGCGCGCTTTGGCTCCTACTTTTGTATGTTTTTTCCTCCCCCTGGGTCTGCCCTATGCAAATTGGGCTAGCCAGGAGTGTTATTTGTTCTACCTGAGGTCTTCACTATGGTCCTTGGACCTTCCTTTGTTCTATTTTTGCAGGCTTTTCCCTTCCTTGTCTTTTAGCCACCGCCATTTTGGACTCCTGTTTCCTATTTAACTACCTAACATTCCCCCCTCAAGAGATGGGAAGTCCAGTTCTCTGAGAATAGGGGCGTCGAGGTCTTTCTGGCTACTTCCTGTTGAATTGGGATGGTGAGGGGTATTGGGCCTCCCCCTCTTGCTAGTCTCAGGCCTCAGAGTCTTCATAGTGGTGTCCATCTAAGAGTGAGTGATATTTTCCACGGTCGGCTGTAGTTTTGCATGTTTGTTGAACTGGCACTGTATGTTGTAGCTTGTTGACCTGGACAGAGACAAAACAGCTTAGACAATTGACAATACATGAAACAATCATAACCAGCATCAATGTGGCTTAACAAGGACTAGTAGGGGCATTAGCCAATTCCAAATTTACTTCGCCAGGATGGCTCAAGTCCTTCCTTGTTCAGGGATCAGAAGATTTATCTCCTGCCTGTTTTGGAGTACAGCCCCTATCAAGCTGTATTGGCTGTTTAGAGGTATCCTGAGAAATCTTATCCCCAGAAACCAGATTTTGGGGTTGTTCATTAGAATGGCACTCATTTGTAGTTTTGAATAGGTATCTGAGATCTCCTAGGGGTTCACAGGTGTATTGAGTGTCCTCTTCTGTTTTCTTCCATGGCTTGACTCATGAGTGGTGAATCCAGGAGTCATGTCCTGGTACCTTGACTGCTAGTGGCAGAGGCTTAGCCTCTATGATCTCAAAATCGGAAACTACTGCATATCCGGCTCTTCTTTTTCCAGCTAAGAAAAAGCTGCTTCCATCATTGTACCAGATTTCCTCAGGATTGGTCACAGGATCTTCTGACAATCCCTCTCGGGGTTTTGTCCAGTGGTCCAAGGATTCTAGACAAGAGTGAAAGAGGAGAGAGCCCTCGGGGGTAGGCAGGAGGGTGGCTGGGTTAAGAACCTCACAAGGGGATATAGTGAGGCCTGGATTTTCCATCAGCATTACTTGATATCTGAGGATTCTTTGATCAGTTCAGTTCAGTTCAGTCGCTCAATCATGTTCAACTCTTTGTGACCTCATGAATCAGACATCCATAAATGGCCTCTCCCATTTAGGAGTTGTTTTACTTGGTGGCTGGTAAAAATAGTTAATTTGCCCCCAAAGGAGAGTTTTAAAGCATCTTCTATCATGATTGCTATAGCTGCAAGATTTCGAAGGCAGGGGGGCCAGCCTCGGGCAGTTGGGTCAAGCCTCTTGGATAAGTAAGCTACAGGCTGAGGCTCATATCCCAACCTTTGAGTTAACACTCCCAAGGCTATTCCCTCTCTTTCATGGACATAAAGTTGGAATCCTTTTTATGGGCCTGGTAACCTCAAGGCAGGTACCTGAGTTAAGGCCTGTTGTAGTGTAGCCTCTGCCTTCTTTTGAAGAGTTCCCTACGTCAGTGGGATTGATACATCCTGCCCCTTTAAGCTTTCATATAAGTGAAGTCGCTCAGTCGTGTCCTACTCTTTGCGACCCCATGGACTGTAGCCTATCAGGCTCCTCTGTCCACGGGATTTTCCAGGCAAGAGTGCTGGAGTGGATTACCATTTCCTTCTCCAGGGGATCTTCCCGACCCAGGAATTGAACCCGGGTCTCCCGCATTGTGGGCAGACGCTTTACTGTCTGAGCCATCAGGGAAGCAAGCTTCCATATAAGGGCTGGGCAATTAGACCATAGTTGGGTATCCAGATTCTACAATACCCAGTTAGGCCCAGGAAAGCTCGCAATTGTTTCTGAGTCGTGGGGGAGGGGAACTGGAGGAGTCCTTGTACTAGATCAGAGGACAGCTTCCTAGACCCGTGTGTGATCTGAACTCCCAGGTAAGTGACTTTTGTCTCGACCATTTGTGCCTTAGCATGGGAGACTTTATATCCCCTTTCTGCCAAAAAGTTTAGAACCTGAATTGCATGTTGTTGGGCACTTTTTCTCATCTAGAGAGCAGAATAGTAGGTTATCTACATATTGTAATATTTTCCCATTAGGTCCCAGCTCCAGATCTAGGAGATCCCGGCTAAGGGCCTGTCCAAACAGGTGGGGGCTATCTCTGAACCCCGGAGGTAATACTGTCCAAGTCATCTGTTGGTGTTTTTCTCCTGGGGCCTCCCACTCAAAGGCAAAAAGATATTAGGATTCTTTAGCCAGTGGTATGCAAAAAAAAAAAAAAAAATGCATCCTTGAGATCCAAGATTGTAAACCATTTCGCACTGGGTAGGATTTCTCCCAAGATTACATAAGGATTGGGTACTGTGGGATGGAGGGGGACTACAGCTTCATTTATGATCCGGAGATCTTGAACCATTCTCCAGGTTCTGTCCTTTTTCTTTACTGAGAGGATTGGGGTGTTACATAGTGAACTGGTGGGGACCAGTAGCCCACAAGCAAGGAATTTATTTATTAAAAGCTGTAGTCCTTCCTGAGCTTCTCTTTTAAGGGGATGTTGTTTCCAGTTAGGAAACTGAGTGGGATCTCAGAGGACAATGATGACTGGTTCAGCTTGGTGGGCTCATCCAGGAATCCCCTGGTCCCACACCTGTGGGTTAATTTTGTCTTCCCATAGTTTTTGGACCCTCCCTATTGGAGAATGTGTAATGGGTTCTTCAGTAGTAACCAGGAGCTGTAGAGTTCTAGGGGCTGAAAAGCTTCCCATCACAAGGGTGGTCCCCGGTTTAGAGAGTATGTCTCTTCCCATTAAGGGAGTAGGACACTCAGGGACCACCAAAAACTGGTGGGAAAATATTTGTCTGTCCCAGCAACAAAGAAGAGCTTGGGTGAATCTTTTAGTAGTTGTTTTTCCTATAGCACCCAAAATGGTACAGGTTTAGGAGGAGAAGGCTCCAGAGTAGGAGATCAAGACAGAGTAGGTAGCCCCCGTGTCAACCAAGAAATTCTTGGACCTACCTGCCACATCCAGTTGCACCCTTGGCTCCAGCCCCATGATGATTATCTGTGACAGGCAGGCTAGCTGGAGCGGGCCGCTTCAGTCCTGTTGAACCATTGTGAAGGAAGGCTTGGCACTTGAACTTCAGGCTCTTGGGTCCTGAAGGCAGAGTGCAGCCCAATGTCCCAGTTGATAGCATTTGTAGCAAGCCATTTTAGGAGACTTGTCCCAATTTGGACACTCTTTGGCCCAATGCCCCTCTTGTCTACAGATTAGGCATTTGCCTTGTGCCTTGTCCTACAAGGACTGGGGTTTGCCATAGGGCTTCCCTGAAGGGTGGCCAACATCTAGGCATGCCTTGTCTCTTTCCTTCTCTCCCTCTCCTGGGCCTTGGCCTCCTTCTCCTGTTCTCTGTTATAAAAGGTATTGGTGGCTGTCTGGACCATCTCATCTAAAGAGGAAGCAGGGTCCTGCTGCTGTAGCTGTTGTAACTTAATTCTGATATCAGATGCACATTGGGACAGGAATTTGTCCTTTAAAATCACCTGTCCCTCATAAGAGTCTAAGTCCAGATTGGTAAACTTTTGGAGGGCCTCTTTTAGCCTTTCCAGAAAGGCGATGGGGTTCTCACTGGGCTCCTGAGTTATTGCTGAGACCCAGGCATAGCTAATTACTTTTTGTTGGGCTGCTTTCAGTCCTGCCTTTACACAGATTAGAAAATGATCCCTTTCTCAGATGTGCTCAGGGTCATTATAATTCCAATTAAGATAGGAGGAGGGGACTGCAGTTTCCCCTACTGGGTATCTATCACTTGACATGTGAAGCCCCATTGCATACTTTTGGGCTTCCTTTAAAACCTTAGTATGTTCAAGGTCAGATAAAGTTTGACTAAATATGGCCATGATGTCCTTCCACGTCAAGTCAAAGGCCAAGGTAATATGTTGGAACGTTATATTTGCCTGGGTCATCTGTATAGCTTCCCAGGTCTTGTTTGATCTGTCTTAGTTCTAAAAGGGAGAAGGGCTTATGGACCTGAGGTGGTCCAAATTCTCCTCCAATTTCAACTAAGGGACATACTCGAGCTGGCTTTTGTGGAGGGGGTGCTCTGGGATATGGGGGCAAGTTTGGATACAAGGAAGAAGCACCAGACAACTCGGGAGCTGTGGGAGGCTCCAGTCTTTTGGGGGGCATAGGAGGTAGCCTATATGGGGGGTTCCTTCTCTTGGTTACCTGTGCCCAACACCATCTGCCTAGTAGGCTCACTTTTAGGGAGTACAACAATCCCATACTTAAAACATAGGTCCCTCATATTGTTGTACCCACACATTCCAGGAAACAAACTCACTCAGAAGGACAGTGCAGATAGTGGAGTGCAGTTTATTACACTGACAGGCCCAAGGCAGAGTCTCCTCTTAGCCAAGGACCCTGACCAGCATTTGTGAAAATCTTTTATACCCCATGTGTACGTGTCTGAACCCACCACTCCAAATTCCTTGAGACTTACATAAACCGAGGAAAATACAATCCCAATAACCCCATCATTCACATGCTATGTGCTCATGTGCTCAAACAGTCAAACAATTAGCCAATAACCAGTAAACCTGAGGTTACACTCTGATAGATACAGAAAAATTTATGGCCTGTCTGGAGGAAGGGGTGATTAGTGTATGTTTTCTCTTAGGTAATGAGTAACCTAGATAGGATCCTCAAGGTTCCCCTGTCTGGAGGGGGTCTTATCCTTCTGTTGTTGTTTTCATAGGCACTAAGCACAGAGTTCAGAGTCCATTGGAAAGGTGACTGAGCATGATTAGCATGAATAGGCCTAAGATGCAGTCCAGGCCCTATGAATTCCTTCTTCAATATCTCTTAGTCGAAAGAAAATTTTGGACATAGGGGACCTCTGTCTATTTTCCTTGTCTGTTGCAGAATAATTGTAGCTGCAGGATGGTATTGTAATTTAAATTCCCATTCTCAGGCCAGTGTTCCTCATCCCCCAGTGGATATTGTGGCCACGTAGTGGCACAAAAGAATTTTAAGGGATTCCTCCTCAAAGTTAGAGGATTGAACAGCTTCTGGTTATCAAGGATGCATCTCAAGGGCGTCTGTGGGAAGTGGATTGGTTATTTCCCATCTGAAAGACAGTCATGACAGGGAGGAAAAGAAAAAGAATAAAACTAATAGGCCTCCTTCAATTTCCATGGGTGGACTTCCTTAGGGGTGAGTCTTTCTGAACCTTATCCTACCCAGTACTGTTGCAACCTGAGAGCCAGGCATCCCCAGTTCAGGGTGCAGATCCCCAGGTAGGTCGAGGTGTGATGGCCTCCCGAGAACTGGGTTCTTGGGCAGGTCGAGGCACGACAACCTCCTGGGACCCCTGGGACTGGCGGATCCCTGAGCAGGTTGAGGAGTGACAACCTTTTGAGGACCAGATCCCTAGGCAGGTCAAAGCAGGTTGATCTCCTGGGAAACCCAGACTGGAGTTTGGCATCCCCAAGATCTCCAGCGTGACCAGTGCTAGGTAGGATTAAGTTGGATATTATACAGTATTTCCCTCCCAAGGCCAGCTATTTTCTGGTTGTCCCTCCAGAAGATTGTAGAGGCAACAGCGTGGGCCTGGATGGGGCTGAAGAAAGGAGCATGAAACAGGAGGGAAGGAGGCAGAGCACAACCTTTGAAAGAATGACATAGCACAAGGGCATAATGTAAACCAGTTAAAATAAATTGGGTCCAAGATGACAAGTCAAATTCAAGTAAACCTTAATTCGCAATCTGTAAGGCAACAGACACACCAAGAGGTGGCAGGACAGATCCAAGGCACTGTCAAAAGATGAAGGAGTGGGTGGTTCCCCAATGGCTGGGATGATGCTCCCACTCATTAGCATATGAATTCACCCCGCCAGCAAAACCTAGCCAGGCATCATTCCATGGCCGGAGCCCTTGCCCTCAGCAATGGCCCACATCCTGAAGAGTGTAGCTTCTCCCCGAATCCTAACAAATCCACCTCTTACTTATTGCTTTGTCTTTCAATGAATTTTTGCAATGAGATATCAGAGCCTGAGCTTCATTAGGTCCTGAAGCCAGGCATCCTAAGTTTTGGCTAGGCTTGAGTCCCAGGAGAGAGCCGAAGGACAGGAGGAAAAAGCAGTGGGGAAAACATGCCAAGGAATCCCCTTTATAGCCTGCCAGAAATTCTACTAAATTCCTGACCTGTGCTTACAGTTTTCATTGGCCTGATTCTTGGCACAGAGAAAAGTAAGGACAGAAGAACCCCCACCAGCTTGCGTAACAGCTACTGGGGCCCAGCAGATAGTGCCTTTGGGACATACCAAAGAGTAGCCTCTCCAGAGTCCCTCAATTGCACCCACTGCCACCCACCTGTTCGTGGGGAATTCAAGGAAACAAGATAGGAAAGATTGTAAAGGAATTAAGATTTTGTTAGGCATGTCCCTCCAGCCATAGGAGCGAGGACCTCCTACCTTAACCAGAGGTCTTCTGGAATCTGAGGCTGAGCCGCGTGAGCTTTCTGCTGAGTTTGTTTTTCACTGTCCTGGTCTCCAGCATGATGGGCCTCTTGGCACTTCCCTCGCGCTGGGTTTTCTTCACTTTCTGCTTCCACACGGGAGGTTTCGCTGAGTTGGTCTCCTGCTGTGCTTGGCCTCTTCTGCGCCGAGGTTGTTTCAGCCAGGTTAAACCCAAGTCACAGCACCATAGATGTTAGGCGAGTGTATGCTCCTCAGTTCTGTCTCGTTGCAACAAAGGTTTGGAGTGATGGACGTTAAAGCCCTCAGCGCGTCACAGCTCTCGGGTCTTAGACAAACCGTGTTAAAGCTCTTAGACAAATCATTGTTTCAGCTGTATTTCATTTAAAAGATAGCAGGAGAATCCATCCTCGAAGCGTGAGGGCATGCCAGCCCAAAGACATGAAGAGAAGAGAGTGGAGGAGCACGCCAGCGCGCTGGAGAGAGAGAGAGAAAGAGAAAGAGCGCACCCACAGCAGGGCGGGGGGGGAGCGCGTTGTGGCAACTCCTTTTGTAAGTGTTTTCCTCCCCCTGGGCCTGCCCTATGCAAACTGGGCTAGCCAGGAGTGCTGTTTGTTCTACCTGAAGTCTTCACTCCCGTCATCAGACCTTCCCTTGACCTTCCCTTGTTCTATGTTGTGGGCTTTTCCCTTCCTTGTCTTTTAGCCACCGCCATTTTGGACTCCTGTTTCCTATTCTAACTGATGCTGGGAAAGATTGAAAGCAGGAGGAGAAGGATGACAGAGAATGAGACGGCTGGATGCCATCATCAACACAATGGACATAGTTTGAGCAAACTCTGAGAGACGGTGAAGGACAGGGAAGCCTCGCATGCTTCAGCCCATTGGGTCACAAAAAGTCCAACATGACTTAGTGACTGAACAACAAGTTGTCATTCTACTCTGAAAATTCACCATGAAATAAATGTAATCCGTTTTCTGTGGAATACTTTTAGAGATTTGAAGGTTGGTCCTTATGCCCCCACCAAAGTCTTGATTCTTCAGTGTAAAGTGAAAGTCACTCAGTTGTGTCCGACTCTTTACAACTATACCATCCATGAAATTCTCCAGACCAGAATATTGGAATGGGTAACCTTTCTCCTCTCTAGAGAATCTTCCCAACCCAGAGATTGAACCCAGATCTCCCACACTGCAGGCAGATTCTTTACCAGCTGAACCATAAGGGAAGCCCAAGAATACTGAAATGGGTAGCCTATCCCTTCTCCACTGGATCTTCCCCACCCAGGAATCAAACCAGGGTCTCCTGCATTGCAGGTGGATTCTTTATCAACTGAGCTATCAGGGAAGTTGTTCTACAGTGTAAACCCTCCAAAATATCTGTCAACCTTCCCACTCTCCAACCAAATGGAGGATTGGAAGCTTGTGGCCATGACCTTCACTAAGTGTCCAGTGGCTTCCCCACCCTGATTCTATAGCTTATCTTAATATTCTTAACATCTTCCATTTCTTCTATTCACTACTATTGCACCTTCACCGTTCATTCTTCTCCTCCATTCTCTAACAACTCACTAACCTACTCAAAGTTCCCCACTGCAGACAATATAAATCCCACACTCTTAAAATTAGATTTGACTGCCAAGCCCTCCCCACACCACCCTGGGAGGTGGTTTTGGTTACCCTCTTCTACACTGTCCTATGCATCATTGGTGCTGTTGTTCAAATTATCAAGTCTTTGTCCTGAACTCATGCTGGCTTACACTTCCATATTCCCTCAAAATTCACTGTGGCCCTGTGGCTTGTTTACACCCGCATAAAGCAGGTAGAAGTGACACAGGTCACTTCTGGCAAATGATTTGATAGTGTCCACTGGAAAACAAAAAAAGCACAAACTAAGAGTTGACAATTCTGTTTTATTTGGAAAACTTTCTGAGGATTTCAAGCCTGGGGCAGCCTTTCAGATAGCTCTAAGGGATTTATCTGAAGGGGTAAAGGAGGAGGCAGGATATATAGGAGTTTTTGCAAGAAAAACAGATATCAGAACATCAACAGGTTACCATTCATTAAAGGCAGTCAGATTTGCAAGTTAAGGAAGTTAAGCATTTTTCAATGTATGGGAAGATGCCAAGCCTACTGAAATCATTCCTTTCATATGCAGCTTAGCTATCAGGAGAAGTATCCACTTTCTTCTCATCCTAAGTCCCCTCTACATACACAACTGATGGTTGGGGGCAGGGGGGGGGGGGTTGGCTTCAGTAGTTGAGGGCTTAATGGAGGGCACCTTTTGCCCTCCTGAATTTCTTTTGGCCTGACCATTGAGAAGCAGCTATAATGTGATGCCTTCAGTTCAGTTCAGTCACTCAGTCGTGTCTGACTATTTGCGACCCCATGAATGGCAGCATGCCAGGCCTCCCTGTCCATCACCAACTCCCGGAGTTCACTCAGACTCACGTCCACTGAGTCAGTGATACCATCCAGCCATCTCGTCCTCTGTTGTCCCCTTCTCCTCCTGCCCCCAATCCCTCCCAGCATCAGAGTCTTTTCCAATGAGTCAACTCTTTGCATGAGGTGGCCAAAGTACTGGAGTTTCAGCTTTAGCATCATTCCTTCCAAAGAAATCCCAGGGCTGATCTCCTTCAGAATGGACTGGTTGGATCTCCTTGCAGTCCAAGGGACTCTCAAGAGTCTTCTCCTACACCACAGTTCAAAAGCATCAATTCTTCGGCACTCAGCCTTCTTCACAGTCCAACTCTCACATCCATACATGACTACTGGAAAAACCATAGCCTTGACTAGATGGACCTTAGTCGGCAAAGTAATGTCTCTGCTTTTTAATATGCTATCTAGGTTGGTCATAACTTTCCTTCCAAGGAGTAAGCGTCTTTTAATTTCATGGCTGCAGTCACCATCTGCAGTGATTTTGGAGCTCCCAAAATAAAGTCTGACACTGTTTCCACTGTTTCCCATCTATTTCCCATGAAGTGATGGGACCAGATGCCATGATCTTCGTTTTCTGAATGTTGAGCTTTAAGTCAACTTTTCACTCTCCTTTTCACTTTCATCAAGAGGCTTTTTAGCTCCTCTTCACTTTCTGCCATAAGGGTGGTGTCATCTGCATATCTGAGGTGATTGATATTTCTCCAGGCAATCTTGATTCCAGCTTGTGTTTCTTCCAGCCCAGCGTTTCTCATGATGTACTCTGCATAGAAGTTAAATAAGCAGGGTGACAGTATACAGCCTTGACATACTCCTTTTCCTATTTGGAACCAGTCTGTTGTTCCATGTGCAGTTCTAACTGTTGCTTCCTGATCTGCATACAGATTTCTCAAGAGGCAGGTCAGGTGGTCTGGTATTCCCATCTCTCTCAGAATTTTCCACAGTTTATTGTGATCCACACAGTCAAAGGCTTTGGCATAGTCAATAAAGCAGAAATAGATGTTTTTCTGGAACTCTTTTGCTTTTTCCATGATCCAGTGGATGTTGGCAATTTGATCTCCAGTTCCTCTGTTTTTTCTAAAACCAGCTTGAACATCAGGGAGTTCATGGTTCACGTATTGCTGAAGCCTGGCTTGAAGAATTTTGAGCATTACTTTACTAACATGTGAGATAAGTGCAATTGTGTGGTAGTTTGAGCTTTCTTTGGTATTGCCTTTTTTTGGAATTGGAATGAAAACTGACCTTTTCCAGTCTTGTGGCCACTGCTGAGTTTTCCAAATTTGTTGGCATATTGAGTGTAGCACTTTCACAGCATCATCTTCCAGGATTTGAAACAGCTCAACTGGAATTCCATCACCTCCACTAGCTTTGTTCGTACTGATGCTTTTTAAGGCCCACTTGACTTCACATTCCAGGATGTTTGGCTCTAGGTGAGTGATCACACCATCGTGATTATCTGGGTCGTGAAGATATTTTTTGTACAGTTCTTCTGTGTATTCGTGCCACCTCTTCTTAATATCTTCTACTTCTGTTAAGTCCATATCATTTCTGTCCTTTATTGAGCCCATCTTTGCATGAAATGTTCCCTTGGTATCTCTAATTTTCTTGAAGAGATCTCTAGTCTTTCCCATTCTGTTCTTTTCCTCTATTTCTTTGCATTGATCGCTGAAGAAGGCTTTCTTATCTCTTCTTGCTATTCTTTGGAATTCTGCACTCAGATGCTTATATCTTTCCTTTTCTCCTTTGCTTTTTCCCTCTCTTCTTTTCACAGCTATTTGTAAGGCCTCCCCAGACAGCCATTTTGCTTTTTTGCATTTCTTTTCCATGGGGATGGTCTTGATCCCTGTCTCCTGTACAATGTCACGAACCTCATTCCATAGTTCATCAGGCACTCTATCTATCAGATCTAGGCCCTTAAATCTATTTCTCACTTCTACTGTATAATCATAAGGGATTTGATTTAGGTCATACCTGAATGGTCTAGTGGTTTTCCCTACTTTTTCAATTTAAGTCTGAATTTGGCAATAAGGAGTTCATGATCTGAGCCGCAGTCAGCTCCTGGTCTTGTTTTTGTTGACTGTATAGAGCTTCTCCATCTTTGGCTGCAAAGAAAATAATCAATCTGATTTCGGTGTTGACCATCTGGTGATGCCCATGTGTAGAGTCTTCTCTTGTGTTGTTGGAAGAGGGTGTTTGCTATGACCAGTGCATTTTCTTGGCAAAACTCTATTAGCCTTTGCCCTGCTTCATTCTGCATTCCAAGGCCAAATTTTCCTGTTACTCCAGGTGTTTCTTGACTTCCTACTTTTGCATTCCAGTCCCCTATAATGAAAAGGACATCTTTTTTAGGTGTTAGTTCTAAAAGGTCTTGTAGGTCTTCGTAAAACCATTCAACTTCAGCTTCTTCGGCGTTACTGGTTTGGACATAGACTTGGATTACCGTGATGTTGAATGGTTTGCCTTGGAAACAAACAGAGATCATTCTGTCGTTTTTGAGATTGCATCCAAGTACTGCAATTCGGACTCTTTTGTGGACCATGATGGCTACTCCATTTCTTCTGAAGGATTCCTGCCCACAGTAGTAGATATAATGGTCATTTGAGTTAAATTCACCCATTCCAGTCCATTTTAGTTCGCTGATTCCTAGGATGTTGACGTTCACCCTTGCCATCACTTGTTTGACCACTTCCAATTTGCCTTGATTCATGGACCTGACATTCCAGGTTCTTATGCAATATTGCTCTTTATAGCATCGAACCTTGCTTCTTTCACCAGTCATATCCACAGCTGGGTTTTGCTGGAGCAGCCGTGAAGAGATACCCCACACCCAAGGGAAAAGAAACCCAAGATGGTAGGTGTTGCAAGAGGGCATCAAAGGGCAGACACACTGAAACCATACTCACAGAAAACTAGTCAATCTGATCACACTAGGACCACAGCCTTGTCTAACTCAATGAAACTAAGCCTTGCCCGCAGGGCAACCCAAGACGGGCAGGTCATGGTGGAGAGGTCTGACAGAACGTGGTCCACTGCAGAAGGGAATGGCAAACCACTTCAGTATTCTTGCCTTGAGAACCCCATGAACAGTATGAAATGTGATGCCTGGATGGCTGTTAATCCTTTGTTTAATGATACGGCAGGCCACAGTTTCCATTTGCGATAGTCAGTACATGAATTAGCGCATGCCATTTCCCCAACCATGGCCACTAGTGACACTGCAGATGATGAAGACTCCACCAGTCTGCATCCCCAGGAGAAGTCTCCAATCACAGTCCCAGACAACTAGTGATAAACAGAGAGATTTATCTTTGGTGGCCCACAACGTGGTATGAAGAATCTTGGCTCCCAAACCAGAACTGAACCCATTCCCCTGCTGTGAAAGTGCAGAGTCTTAATCACTGGATGGCCAGAAAAGCCCCAGACTCTTATTTTTAAATTGTACATTGCTTGTATTGCCCACACTTTCCACACTGACTGATTTAATTCATACCTTCAGGTTAAGTTTCCTAGGTGACTGATGATCCCTGGAGTTTAGTACAATGTCAATGCTGCTGTTTTTGATAGGCATTCCCTCCTCCCCACACTCATTCAGCAATGTCCTTTATCCATGGAGCCATGGAGACACAGCTCAGTTGCCATCTTCACCACGAAGTCTTCCTAAAGTTCCACCCAAGGCAACATTAGGCACCAGCTCCCCAGGACACTGGGAGCAGGTCTCCATTACAGGCTGCTCACATTTCTTTCTGACATTTGGATTATGGACTGTCATAAGTCCTAAGTCCAACTCACAATCAGCTCAGACCCAGGGATGCCTAGCTTTGACCAGTGTGTCTGTCCTTTGTCTCCAAGCAGATCCATAAGACAAAGTCCCCAAAGAACATGACTGGTTGCATCCTCCCTCAAGACCTTCAAAGCTCTAAGGTATTTTTTGAGCACCAAAGAGGGAACACATCCCTTGATCCAGGCTTGTCTGAGCATCACTATTCTTGCTCAGCCCAGGGTTCCCAAGGAAACAGTAAGACTCTGCATCAAAGTTTCCAGAGAGCTAAGCAGATAAAGCTCCTCACTGTGAAAGAAGGTCCTTGTTACCCAGTCTCCAAAGGGTCTGTGTTGTATGAACGAGGAGCAGGAGCACTGGAGCTAATGAACTGGCAGTGAGTCTAGCAACATTGCACAACTACCTCGAGGGGCCACTCCAGCTGGGGCTGCCCCCGCTGTGCCTGGAACCCAGCAGACCCAGCTCCCAATATTGTTTTTCTGCTGCTACAAGATGGTAAGTCTGCTGATAAAAGCTGAGCTGAATTTGAGAGGCACAGGAAAGAACTTCCGCTCTGGCTCATTCAGACCCTGAGAGCTATCCAGGAGTGGATACAATTGAGCTTTCTCTGATCTTTCCCTTCTCAGACCTCTCCCACTCTGAGAACCAGAGGCCCTGGTCCCTGTGCTTCACTACCATACCTGCAGCCTTTGGGTAAGTCATACATGCCAGGGTTCTGTTTCCCATCTCTTGGATGAGGGAGACTGGACTTGCTCCAGAACACTTGTTCCAGACTGAAACTCAGTGTCAATCTGTGGACAAGTGGCTCAGAGATGCATGTTGCCAAGGACACAGAGGCCACATCTATTCATCATGATGCCATGATCCCCTCGCAGTGTCTGGTGATGATGAGCTCAGAACAGGGAGTGACAGACCACTTGGAACACAGCTGCTGTGAGACTGAGGACCTTGGATCTTTCCACCACCCGGGTTCTGTGGGATGATATCAGATAGTTATAAGACAGAAGTTACCAACTGGGAAGGTTGGAGATTCCTCAGCAGAAACCCACATTGGGCTGATGAATCACCTCTCAGAAAGGAACTCTGGGTGCAATTACATGCCAGGATGCTTGGATAAATAGGAAGTATTTTAAATGCTTTGGATGACCTGCCATGGTACTGCCCAGCCTGGGATGATGCCCACAGTAAGAGCAGAATCAAAGGACCCATGGGGGAAGCTGTCTTTCTCCCCGTGACTCATTAAGAGTGAAGTCAGTTCTATCCCCTCCATGTCCAGAGCAGGAATTCCAGCAGGAAGGATGTGACCTCCAGCATGGCTAACCGGAAGACCTAGATAGGTCTGGTCCTCTGGTAGGCACCATTTTTTTTCCCAGTGCTTCTTCCTTCCCTCCTGGGTCCTGAGCAAGATGCCTACCTCTTGGTTACTGGGTTATGAATTCCTCCTACCTTCCCTTCCAAATATCCCTGCAGTCCCACTTGTGGCTCCCTCCCTACCCAGGCCCTACCCCTCACCTGAAGATGGCACTAAAGAAGGGAAAACCAAGGAGAAGGATGCCCAGTTCATTCTTTCTAATAATGTCCAAGTTCCTTCTACCTCCAGGCCCTGACCTGGCTCATCAGAGTCTACAGTTGGATGACATCCACCTCAGCTGGGGGAGGGCAGGGGTGGGGTGGGAGTGAGTAGGGAAGCAGTGATCCTGTGACAGGAGAACAGCTGGCCTAACGAGCTCTGTGTCTGTAACCACTCAGCCAGTGGTGGCCTTCCCAAGTCTGCCTTTCTTGTGCTATTCAAGGTATTACTAGAGGCAGAAACTTCAAAACGGACAATTTGTAAACTTCTTATTACAAAAAGATTTCAAACACTGCAAAAATAAAAAAGAATAGTAGCATGAACCCTGTTATTTCATCACTCAGCATTAAGAACTACAACACTACTCTGTCAGTCTGTCATAGACTGGAAGCTACACGTCCAAGATCAAGGTGCTGGCCAATTAGGTTCCCAGGGGGGACTTTCTTCTTGGCCTGCAGACAGTTCTCATCTTGCTATGTCCTCACACATGGGGGTGGAGGGGTCGGGAGGCAAGAAGGGGGCAGAGAGAGGGAGAATAAAAGAGGAGATTGAGAGAGAGGAAGAGATTAAGGAATCTCTTAGGAGACTCTTCTTCTAAAGACACTAATGAAATCATGAGGGCCCCACCATCAAGAAAGTTGTTGAGCAGTCCTCTAAACCAGCAGTCTCCAACATTTTTGGCACCAGGGACTGGTTTCCTGGAAGACAATTTTTCCAAAAACCAGAGTGGGAGGGATAGTTTCAGGATGATTCAAGGGCATGACATCTATTGTGGATTTTATGTCTATTACTTTTGCATTGCAATATATAATGAAATAACTAAATAAGTCACTGTAATGCGAAAAGAGTGGGAGCCCTGAGCTTATTTTCCTGGAATGAGACTGTCCCATCTCTGGGTGATGGGAGAGCAATAGGGAGCAGCTGTAAATACAGATGAAGCCTCACTCACTGGCCTGCTGTGAGTGAGGCTTTTCAACAAAATTATCTCCCAAAGGCCCTGCCTCCTAATACCATCACATTGTGAGGTAGGGATTCCACAACTGATCCTGAGGGTATAAACTATTCAATCCATAGCAACTACACAGATCTGTTTCTTAAATCAAGACAGATCCTCATTTATAATTATTCTTTGCTATTTATTAATTCTTGAATGAATAAATATTCATTTTATTTTAAGTATTTTAAGGAAGATATTGCCATTTAACAAAATATGTATAGCTACAGTGCTCTTTTGTTCCAAACAAAATGAACATCTAATATCCAGTTCATGTTCAAATTTCCCTAATCCTCTAAAAACAAATGTATTTTAACAGTTTACTGATTCCAATCATGGACTAGACAATGCAAACATATGTTGCACTTGATTGTTCTCAGACTTTAACTAGATATCAATCTCCCACTCCCTAGCTTTTTGTGGCATTTATTTAAAAAGTGGGAGGAGGCGGGGTGGTTTGTCTTACAGAATGTCCCAAGTATTGGGTTTAGAGCAGGGCTCCACAACACTGGTACCAAGACCAGTACCAGTCCTTGGTCTGTTAGGAACCAGGCCACATGGCAGGAGGTGAGCAGCAGGCCAGTGAGTGAGGCTTCATCAGTATCTACAGCTGCTCTCCAGCGCTTCCCATCACTCAGAGATGGGACAGTCTCATTCCTGGAAAATAAGCTCAGGGTTCCCACTCTTTTTGCATTACAGTGACTTGTATAATTATCTCATTATATATCACTATGTAATAATAATAGACAAAATCCACAATAGATGCAGTACCCTTGAATCATCCTGAAACCATCCCCCCAACCCTGATTTTCGGGAAAATTGTCTTCCAGGAAACCAGTCTTTGGTGCCACAAATTTTGGAGACTGCTGGTTTAGAGGACTGCTTCTCTATTCCTTTATCTGTATATTTCCCTGAAAACTGGAAGTTAGATCTAGAATTGAGTTCATCTCATCCATTCCGCTCTTCCCTCCATCCATCTTATACCCAGTTATTGGGATGCTCTGTGTCTTATTCCACACACCTCTGTGGATGGTCATTTCTGATAACCTTCAAATCTTTTTGCTTTTAAAAACAAAGTTGCAGTGAAAAGCTTGGGCATATGGTTTATTTGGTCTTCCTTGGTATCTCAGCCGTTAAGATTCCATCCACCAATGCCCGAGACTCAGGTTTGATGCCTGGGTCAGGAATATCCCTAGAGGAGGGCTTGGCAACCCACTCCAGCATTCTTGCCTTGAGAATCCCATGGACAGAGGAACCTGGTGGGCTTCAACCAATAAGGTCACAAAGGGTCGGACACAACTGAAGTGACTGAGCGTGCATGCAGGAGTGTTATTCCACTTTGAATTTCTAGCATGTAACTCAGACCCCAGCACACAAGGTTCTCCTTATAAGTTTGTTGGATAACATAAAGCATCTTGTGGGTGCACATATCACACATTTTCCATTATGAAACCATACAACTGTAATACTGCTCTAGTCTAGCTCTTTGACACAGATTGGCATCAAAGGTGCCTCTGACCTGTGCTATCTGTCCCACTAACTGAAGTCACTCACATGTTGCTGGCCTGCCCCTGAAGTCTTCACTTTGCCATTTGACCTCTCATCCTCCTAGCAAACTCCTCTCCAACTGAAGACTGCAATGTACATCTCATGACATGTCTAGGAAGACCACATGAGCTCAGGAATCTCTAGCTTGGCCCCTGGCATTTATTTTTATCACCTTGTTAGCATAGGGTCACAAAGTGTCAGACTCGACTGAAGTGACTTAGCACAGCACTCAGCAACAGTGTTTTGTCTCCAAATTGGCAAAAGTCTCCCCATTCTTAGTTCAGTTTGTTTTTTTCAGCTAAGCCACAAGGAAGAGATTACAGTAGAAACTCTGTATTCTGAGAATTTTCCAAATCAACTCCCCTTGGACACTGATGGAGGTAAAGATTTTATGAAGAGATGGGTATATCTTATCAGATCCATTAGTGGCCTAGTGAATAGAATAGTGAAGTCGTCCAGTCGTGTCCGACTCTTTTCGACCCTGTGGACTGTAACCTACCTGGCTTCTCCGTCCATGGGATTCTCCAGGCAAGAATACTGGAGTGGGTTACCATTTCCTTCTCCAGGAGATCTTCCCGACCCAGGGATTGAACCCAGGTATCCCGCAATGGAAGCAGACACTTTAACCTCTGAGCCACCAGGGAAGTCCCTATTAGTGGCCTAGAGGGGACAATTTGGGCAGGTCAGAGCACATATAGCTAGGGGCTCCTGGCAACCTCTGCATGCTAAGAACCCAATTGTTTCTGAGCACTTTGGACCCTTGAAAGAACCATGAAGTGGCTTGGGCTCCTTGGGCTGGTTGCCCTCTCAGAGTGCATAGTCATGTAAGTATGGGGACTATAAGTAGCATCGTCTCTTTCTCTGGGATTTTTTTTCCTTGTTCTCTTATTCTTTTACCCATCAGGGTTTGAAGAGAATGTAATCATTCCCTGACAGTCTTACAGTTCAAATTTCACTTATTGATAAAACCTTGCCATTGGCAGCTGGGGCCCAAGGTTCTTGGGGTAGGCTTGCAGAATTGCACAACTCTGGGGATGCAGTCACATCATGACACATGTGGAAAGGGCACTCCTTGGAATTGCTCAGTGCACAACCTGTGCGACTGTAAGTGTGATCCTGTGGAACAGCATTTCTCTTGCATTTGTTTCTAGATATCTTCTCTCTGCCCTTTCTCCATTTCTGTGTATATGTGTCTGTGTCATCATCTCAGTGTCTATCTCTCTATCTCTCTGGATGTCTCTGTGCATGGAGAACTCTCTGATTTCTTTTTTCTATTCTGATTCTTCCTTACTTCTCTAGCTTCTTAATTTCCCTAATTTATTTCCCATCTTCTGGCTTCCTCTCCTACTCCTGTCTTCTGCTTGAGCCCCAGAGAAAGATCAGAAGTACTACTTCTAGGCTGTTATACCTCTAAATAGCAGTGTGACCACAGCCAAGTCACAAACTCCTTGCATTTCAAATTCCTCCCTTGTAGAAAAGAGGATGATAAACCCACTTCTACCTTATTCCCTGTGTTTCTTTAAGAAAGGTACAGTAGGATGGCCACAGCTATGGTAAGTCACTGTTGAGACTTCATATATATCAAGTATATTACATCCTTCATTTCACTTAATCACCAAACATTCTATATTGGTGGGGTAGAGATTATTACATTCTACCTTTTACCACTGGTAAAACTGAAGCTTGAATTGTTCATAAAAATGGAAAATTCACTACCATTACAATACCAGGTATGACAGTCATAGTATAACACAGACAGCTGACTGCTGCCCCTTCTTTGCTTCCTTTTCCCCATGCTTGGTGAAAGAATCCTGCTAACAAAGATGAAGACCATGCAAGACACTCTCCCAGAAAAAAAGTGTTGAAAATTTTCCTGGAGAAACACGCTTACAGACTGCCCCAAAATTCCACCAATAACCCAAAATTCACTTCTCACCCTCTGAAAAACTTGCAGGATGTATTTGGGGAGGATGGTGCTCCACTCCACCCCCTGGTGCTCTGGCCTAGCACTGAGGTTCACCTGGATTTTTCAGGTGGGATGTTTGGGGCTCCTGCAGGAGGTAGAGACAGTGGGAAACAGGGACCCCATCCCCAGAGGAGAAGACACTCTCATCCTCAAATCTTGGTCTGTGTTTACTGGGACAAACAATGACCAGGTGGAGTTAAACATCCATTTCTGTGTCAAAGTTGTGGCATTAGTTTCAAGGAGACTGTTATTTCTGAACCAAGTGATCCATTGAGTTACAAATGAAGGGTGAGCCATGTCTGATCAAAAGGAAAGCTAACTGCAAATCAACTATGAAACCCCGGGCAGAGGAAGTTCAACCTTTGCAGATCCAAGAATGACACCAGTAAAAAAAAAAAAAAAAAAATACTGAACCATGGTGCTATAAGACATAAGACATAAGAGATGTAGGTTTGATCCCTGGGTTGGGAAGATCCCCTGGGCAAGGCAACCCACTCCAGTATTTTTTCCTGAAGAATTTCATGGACAGAGAAGCCTGGCAGGCTATGGTCCATAGAGTTGCAAGGAGTTGGACTTGACTAAATCACCTTAGCATGCACACAGCATGTGACATATAAAAGTCTAATGCTATAGCTATTGATTTGAAAAATGTCTCCTATCTCCTTCCAGAATATGCAGGCCACCCTGAGACATAGGCAAAGAGTAGATAGATGTGAAATGAAAGGGCCACCTGCACAGTATTGACAGGATACAGTCTCAGTTTAGAGAAAGTGGCCCAGGCAGACCTCCAGGAGGGCCACCTGGACAAGGCTGTGTTCATGCTGAACATGGGGAGGAGACTGGAGTGTTTGTCAACTGAATGCACTAGTCTGAGCAGAGGCTGTGAGATGGGGGGCAGGTGGGGAGGTGGAGGGTTGGAAAGTGATTTTACAAGACATGGGAAACCCAACAGGAGGCAGTACTCCAGGAATCACAGCTGGCCAGGCAGTCAGGTCTGCCCTAACCACCAACCTCCGACCCCTGTAGTTCACCTAGCTTGGAAAAATCACCATTGGAATACCTCCTCAAGAGTTCCGGGTCATCTTTGACACTGGCTCATCTGACATGTGAGTGGCCTCCGTCTACTGTGACAGTCCATGTCGCTGTAAATACCACCCCAGCCCCGACCATCCCAGACTCCCCGTCCCACCTCCTCTGCATCCTTGGCACCTGACACGCTCATCTCTTTTGTCTCCAGCTGCACTACTTCACTTCAACCCTAATGCATCCAATGCCTTCCACCCCTCAAACCAGTCTATCAACCTCATCCACGGCTTTGTGTGGATGAAGGGAGTTCTTGGCTATGACACCATTCGGGTAAGTTGCGAACAAGGAGCTGAGTCAGGACAGGCTTTGAGAGTGACTACTGCTCACAAAACAGACACAGGACCAGATGGCAAAGCCCTTCCTTCTGAAAGTCCCTTAGTGACTGGCTGTCTGCCCCTCAGACCTGTCCCTGGAGAAATAACACCTCTGTTGACACACAACCTCCCAGAAAGGCCAACACAGAGAGTGGCTTAGGGTATGGACTTGCGGCTCCTTTGCTCATAAGCAGCTCAAGGTTCATTTTGCGGGAAGCAGGGAGAGAAGGGGAAAAGCACCCACATTTATTCTTAGACTATGCTGGGCACATTCATGGTAATAACTTGTTTAATCCTACAACAATCCCACATAGCAGGTGCTGTGATTAGCTCCATGATACAGGCAGGTAAGAGAACTAAAGTTCAAAGAGCAAGGACCTTGCCAAAGTCACACATCTGGTAAGCAATGGAGCTGGGCTGGCCAGTCAGGCCAGTCAAGCAGGTGTGGAGTGTTTCAGGAGTGGATAAAACTGATCTGGGGCCACTGGGGGCAGCTCAGGGCTTCAGTTATCCACACAGGGAAATAGGGAGCCACATATGCGGATGGGGCCTAATAAATGGTTCTCACTCTGGGGGACTATTGAGAGTTAGTAAAAACTATGGCCTGTCTCCCCCAAAGTACCTGACTATCTTCCCTCTCTATCTGTCACTCACTCACTCTCTATCTCTCTCCCGCATACACACACACATTCACACACACACACACACACACACACACACACACACAGAGGCCCAAACCTCTCCAAAAGCATGTTTCCCAGGCAGCATTTTCATAAGAATAATGCCTGTATACAAGAACATTGTATAATGGGCTTCTGTCTTCCTGGGCAGATACAAAACCCACAATACATTGCTGCTAAGTCACTTCAGTCATGTCGGACTCCGTGCAACCCCATTAGACAGCAGCCCACCAGGCTCCCCCATCCCTGGGATTCTCCAGGCAAGAACACTGGAGTGGGTTGCCATTTCCTTCTTCAATGCATGAAAGTGAAAAGTGAAAAGTGAAAGTGAAGACGCTCAATCATATCCTACTCTTAGCGACCCCATGGACTGCAGCCTACCAGGTTCCTCTGTCCATAGGATTTTCTGCGCAAAAGCACTGGAGTGGGTTACCATTGCCTTCTCCGCACAATACATTACAATGAATGAATTAGGTCCATTTCTGTCATCAGATCATAGTGATGCCAAAGAGAAGGCTACCCTTGTCTTTATACATTTTGTCCTTGGGTGGGAGCCACTGGGTTTTGTCCTGAGTCTTTGGTTGCCCCATCTGTACAGAAGGTTTGAGGCCAATTTGACTCACGCAGATGGTGTTTGCAGGAGTAGTTGGTGTTGATTAAAATCCACATCCTCACACCAATGGAACCCAAATTCCTGTCCCAGCTTGGTCTCAGTCTGAAGTCAATGCAGGACACAGTCAGGCCTCAGTTCTTCTCTGCAGTGCTAATGGCATCTCCACCCAGTCCCACTTTCCAAGACTTTACATAGGAACGCTCCTCTCCCACAGATCGGGAACCTTGTCATCGTGAATCAGACATTTGGCCTGAGCAAGGTGTACAACAGACCCGTGGAATCCCAACCTGTTGATGGTGTCCTGGGCTTGGGCTACCCTAACATAGCTGTCAAAGGAAGTGCCCCCATCTTAGACAACCTGAAAAAACAAGGAGTCATTTCTGAGCCTGTCTTTGTCTTCTACTTGAGCACATAAGTCTGAGCTAGACAAGCCGTGTCTCCAAGTTAACAGTAAGATTCTTTCAGTTGCGTGAAATGTTATAGACAACCTGATCCAGAATACTCCTGAGTGATAGTCTATGCAAGGAGAAATGCTGCCCTAGGGACCCGCCTGGCCCCATCACTTGTTCTTGTCAAGAAAAGTTTTTTGAAACACAGCTATGCTCGTGGGCTCAAGGGGAGCAGTTTGGTCCAGAAGGGCTCGGGGAAGAGGAAGAGCAATAGAAGGTGCCAGGAAAAGGGTTGGAGAAACAGGTAACTCGGTTTGCTGGTGGATTTGATTTGGAAGATAGGTGAAAGACGGCGAGAATGTTCTCTTCCTCACTCACAGTTCACCAGGAGCCCAGGACCAGTGACAGAATTTGCATGGAGTCAGTGCAAAATAAACATGTGGGACCCCTTGTTCAAAACATACTAGGAATTTCAAGGCAGGGAGAGCAGAGGTGGGGCTCTGCTGAGTGCGGGGCTTCATAGACAGCATAGGTCACAGGCAGATGAAGCCAAACCTGGTTGACCCTGAACCTGAGTCCTTACCACCCTGGGGCCTTGGTCTTCCTGAAAAATGACAGGCAAAACAAGGAGGGGTACTAGACCCCTCCAGCATGGTTCCTCTGAGGGTGTCTGTAAGAACTCAGGTCACTGGAGGGGACCAGGCTCTCCTCAGAAGGCTGGTGGTCAAGTTGCTCAGATTCCCACCTCTTCGGTGGCACTCATTAGATGGTGACAGACCTGAGTCAGGTACTCGATCCCTCTGAGCCTCAATTTCTCCATCTGTAAATGGGGGCCACAGTAGTGCCTCTGATGGGTGGATAAGCACAGCCCTCAAATAGTTCCTGGTGTTGCTGTCCTCATGGTGCTCCGCTCTTTCCTTCCCTCGACAGCTGGAAAGAGAACGGCAGCATGATGATGTTTGGTGGGTTGAACCACCCCCACCACAAGGGAGAGCTCAACTGGAAGCCAGTGTCACAAGCCAGCTTCTGGCAGATAGCCGTGGAGCAGTAAGCCTCTCCCTCTGAGGACCACCCCCAAGTGATGCTCCCACATGTGCACAAGGACAGAGGCAGATACACAGAAGTGCACGCACAGACACACAGTGACGCACAGACATACACACCCAGAAAGACACATAAAAACACATATGGAAACACATATAAATACACACATGTAAACACACAGAGGCACACAGACACACACACACAGACAGAGGGAGACATAGACACACCCACAAACAAGCAAACACAGATATGGAGACCATCCATGGGTTTAAAATCACCCCAGGCCTCCTGACCAGGCCGCTGGCCAGGGTCCTGAAAGGGTCCAGACAGGCCTGTGCAGCTGGCGGAGGGAGGAGGGGAGAACCTGCTGTGCTGTGAGGTGGGGAGCAGGGTTTAGGACCCTACACTGTGATGAAAAGTTGATCAGGGAGAATCTCACCAGTCTGAACAGGGTTGTGTTAGGATGTCCACATGACCAGGGCTACCTGGGAGGGTAGTACTTCTTAGCACACAGAACTGCCACTTGAAAAACAGAGCAAGTCCTAGACAAACTGAGAAACTTGGCCTCCTCAGAAAGAAGCTACACAGCAGTGGAGACAGGTTGGTTTCAGTGGGGCGAGGCTGTGACCAAGAGAATCAGGAAGCTAGGATCCAGGTGTGGCCTGAGAACAACGGGCAATAATCAATGGCATTCTATGTGATACCCTCAGACAAAGCTGATGTGCCATTTTGCATCCCATGAGCTAACTTGGGCATCCTCTAGCCGCAGCCTCAGTCTGAGCCAGGTGGGGTGCTGCTAGGAGACAACGTCTCGTGGGGAGCCTGTATCTCCCCCACCCTCTCTCTGAACATCTGCTTCCCCAGAGAACCTCCATCTTCTCTGTGTGGGTTGAACTATTAATGGTCAACACCAGATACAGGTTTCTGACTGTTCTTCATTCATTTCTTAATACAATCATTCAAAAAAAAATACATCATACATCTGCTGTATCCTGAGAGGCACTGGGGTCAAACTTGTCCTTTCATCTAGTAAAGCAGTCATACATGAAACGAGCCACATACATAGTGAATTACCACTTTGGTACTTGCTAGACACAAGGAAGAGTCTACAGAGAGTGAGCAAGACAGGAACATTATCTAATCTGGTGGGAAGATTCCCTGACAAAGTGACAATTAAGCCTAAACCTGGAAGATGAGGACAAATTAATGCAACAAAGGGTATGGTGGTTGTGTGGGAAAGGCAATGGTACATGGCCAGGCCCTGAGGCATGAAAGACCTTGGTGCATCAAGAAGTGCAAGGAAGTCAAAGAAGGTGACATGATCAGAGCAAAGGAAAACAGAGTCAGGGCAAGAGCTGAAGCCCTAACTATTCAGGAGACATTCAGGGAGGCAGTAGTTGTAGGGGAGGCTGCATAGTGGCCCTGGTGCCCGCTTTGTCCCACTGTCTCCCAGCATCTCCATGAACGGGATGATGATTGGTTGTTCCTGTGGATGTCAGGCCATTGTGGACACCAGGACGACAATACTGGTTGGCCCAAGTAACATGGTCACTAAAATCTGGAGGTTCACTCACCCCAGGCTCAGTGGGAAACCCGAGGTGAAGGGTCATGCCACAGGGTCCCTCTCTGGCTCTCCACCCCAAGGACCAGCTGAAGCCAATCTCTCTCCCTATTCCTCTAACAGACGCAGGTTCATGTGATGTCATCAGTAAGTTGCCTCCTATCATCTTCACCATCAGTGGAACTGACTACCCCGTGCCCGCTCAAGCTTACATTCAGGAGGTGGGGGCCAATCCTGGGGGCTGGTTCTCAGATGTGGAACTTGCAGGAACCCTTGGGCTGCTGCTGGGAGGAGGGCAGCCTCTGCAGGCCAAGCCACGCCATTGCAGATACTGCTGAGCCCCTGTGGTTGGGCCACTGCCTCCCACAAAATCATCCACTTGAGCATAATGGACAGTCTGGGACATCCATCCTCCTGATATAAATGTGGAGACACTACCCCATCCAGGCCTGGCGATGGGCACAGGGAGAGGGGAACACTAAGGGCCTCTGCCCTCAAAGACCTTCAGTGCAACCAGAACCCTCAGATGCATGAACAAGGAAAGTCAGCTCTAGCAATCCCTGCAATAGGTCATGTGACAAAGGCAGGGGGGTGACTGAGGACAGTCCCAGTGTGCTGTCCCTCCCTAGTCTCCCTTTCCTTCTCAAAAGTGTCCTGGTTTAGATGATAAATTATCTGGTTACCCTGGTCCTTGCTACAACTTCCCCTTGCTAAGCCCCAGGGCCCCCTCTGTGAGTTGGGGCACCGACCCCTCTGTGGGGAGGTTGGATGCTAAGGTGAATAAAGGGTGCACAGTGACTGCTCAGCCCTGGCACAGGGTGGAGGCTTCATGTCAGCTCCCTGCGGGAGTTCAGAGAAGACTGATAGGCCAAAGAAGGCTTTGAGGAAGAGAGGGCATTTCAGGAATTCTAAAGCCCCAGTGTCATGGAGGCATGAGGAGGACCACTCGGGTACAGTCAAATCTACATTGATGTCATGCAAATACACCCTCTTGAGGGATCTGCAAAGGAGTGCTGGGTCAGATTAGTGGGTGGGGGATACACCAGGGGAGCACCATAGTAAGTCATCCAGCCCAACCTGGAGTGGCCAGGGCGGCTTCCTAGAGGCCTGAGCACAGTACAAAGAACCAGGTGTGGGCACTGCTATTGAAAATGGCTAGCCAACAATGACCTCCTGTGAGGCACCTGTGTCGCTCTGCCCAGTGTGATGTGGCAGCCTGGATGGGAGGGGATTTGGGAGGAGAATGGATATCTGTATGTGTATGGCTGAGTCCCTTTTGCTGTCCACCTGAAACTATCACAGTATTCTTAATCGACTATACTGCCATACAGAATAAAAATTTTAAAAATAAAACACCAGGTTATAGGGAAGGGGGAGAAGAACAAGCATTCTCTCCAGAGAAGACAAAGAGCAGGGGTGGGAAGGAATGAAGCAGTAGAGTATGAGGGGAATTACCAGCCATTTGTGTTCTTTTTTTTTTTTCTCACAAATTTTATTGAAATATAGTTGATTTACAATGTTATGTTAATTTTTGCTATGCAGCAAATTCAGTTACATGTATATATTTACATTTTTTTCATATTCTTATCCACTATGGTTTATCATAGGATACTGAATATAGCTCCTTATGCTATACAGTAATACTTTGTTGTTTATCCATCCTCTGTATATTAGTTTGCATTTGTTGATCCAAAGCCCCAGTTCTCCCCTCCTTCTGTCCCTTTCCTTATGAAAACCACTCTAACTGAGCCCTCTTGTTCTGGGATGGGCCCCCATTTCTGCACCTGCAGAGAGCTGTGGAAAGACCCACTTGATTCTCAACAAAGGAGGGAAATAAAAGCAAGAAACTGCCAGCTCTGGATGTTGAAGGCAGTGACAGGTAAGGGCTCAGGCTGACTGGTGTGTATTTCTGCCTCCCCCAGATTTATGAGAACCTCTGCATTAGCAGCTTTGAAGGAGGCTCAGAAGGCTTTAAAGGGCCAGAGACGTGGGTGCTGGGTGATGTCTTCCTGAGGTTGTATTTCTCTGTCTTCAATCAGAAAAACAACAGGGTTGGCCTGGCTCCTTGCAGTGTAAATGCTGGGCTGCTTCAGGAGTCAATCAGGCCCACTCCAAACACACACTCACTCACACCAAGGGCACTCCAGCCCAAGGGAGTAGGTGATGAAACTGTGTTTGTTGCTCTGCAAAGTCCTATTCTCAGTAAAGAGAAAAGGATTTCATCTCAACGGTGCTGATATGAATGGATACCTCTCTTCGAGGTCAAGGAGGTGCATCATAACCAGGAAGAATCTAGAATCAGGTCTCAACCACAAGTGAGAGGAGCCCAATTCCAACTGGCTTCAAGGAAAGAGATTATTGGAAGGACCCTGGGGATCTGGGACGCAGGAACCAGAGTAAATCCAAAGATCGGTGATTGGATCCAAGAAATCAGAAGCCATCAAGCTCACTCTTTCTCTCTCTTGTTCTTTCCATTCTTTCATCTTTGATAATCTAAGCCTGAAGACGTTTTTCCCTCAGGCTACCACACCTAGTGAGGGAATCTGAAGGTGCCTGCCACAGGGTTCTGTATCCATAAAGTATCTAACCCAGAAGGAAAGAAGTTCCGAAAAATCTGGTTACCACAGAGGGCTCTGATATATATATATATATATATATATATATATATATATATATATATATATGGGCTTCCCTGGTGGCACAGAGGTTAAGGCGTCTGCCTGCAATGAGAGATACCTGGGTTCGATCCCTGGGTCGGGAATATCCCCTGGAGAAAGAAATGGCAACTCACTCCAGTATTCTTGCCTGGAGAATCCCATGGACGGAGGAGCTTGGTGGGCTACAGTCCACGGGTAGCAAAGAGTCGGACATGACTGAGCAACTTCACTTTCACTTTCATATATATATATATATATATTGATATATATGACCTTAGGTCATATATCCAGGCTGGACCAACCAGCCTGGCAGGGCAAGTGGTACTACGGCTTTACTTGATCATGTGGCCTTGTCCCGCCCCCATTGCCCCACCCTCTTACCCCACGTTGGGTACAGAGGAGAAAGACGTTATTTGAGGACTTACGCTTTGGGTTTGCACTTTGGCTCCTCAGCTCTTTGCCTGTGTGACCTTGATCATGTCCCATAACCTCAGTTTCCTCATCCAGAAAATGGGTGTCGTGATGAATCCCCACCTGGGGATTGCATGTGTGCCTGAGATTGACAAGGGGCCTGGGTGAGCAAGCCAAATATTAATTATTCTGCCTCCTGGGGGACAATCTGATGATTTCAGGGGACTCCTGACACCCACGGGGCTTAGTACTGAGTCAAGCAAATAACTGCTACTTCTGAACCATAACAGGGAATTCTGACTGAGCCAGGGCTTCTGTTTTCCTGGTTCCACAAGGAGCTAAAGCACAGGCTCTGATTACTCCCCTCCTCATCCTTACCAGCCAACCTGTCCTTGCCAACTACTTCAAGCCTAAAATCACACTGCAAAGAGAGTTGTAAAGGCCTTTGATTTCTTCTCAGTTTCCCACATCTCCTAGGGTAGCACAAGAAGCCGTTACTATGGGAACCTGCACAGTTCAATCTCTGAGTGTTATATGGAACTGGACCCATTTCTCCCCTTGTGACGAAAACATCTGCAGTTGTCTTAGAAACCTCTCTAAGCTTGCTGTTTAATGAGGAAATATATGTTGACCTGATCAAGTTTCTCTTCCCAGGATAATTCCAGCCACACAGTCAAGTACCCAGACATTCAGTCGCCTAACTTCCCACAGCATATGCCAAAAGCAAACCACCCATCATGTACTTCTCACTTGGCCCAAAGCACTATCGAATTGACCTGCCTCGACAATCCGAAAAGTTGGCATGTGTGCCCCAGAAGAGAGAATTTCTTAGGTTTCTTTCTATGGATATTCTGGAGTTGGGATTAGAACTGAAGATGCCTTCATGGCCCCCAGTGCTTAATAGTTAAAACAGTGTGAAAGGCAGTGGAAACAGTTCAGGGCTTGAGAGTCCAATATTCTTCATTTAAATCCCAGGTTGACTTTTACTATCTATGTGACCTTGGGCAAATTATTCAGCCTCTGAATTCTTTTCTCCTTGGTAACAAGGGACTAACTCTACCAACCTCATCAGGTGGTTGTAAGAGTTTAACAAGAAATAAACACGAAAGTTTCCGGAGGTGCTAGAAAAATCACCAGACCAGTGGTAGGTAGCACTAACTCACGCACTCTCACAGCTTTTGAAGATCTATTATTGTAAAGTGCTGCCTGACAACCCTGAACTTTGAGAGAACAGGTCCTAGAAGACAGCAAAGGATGTGGCTTTCTTTTTTTTTTTTTTTAAGTATTTCATGTCCCCCCCCCACCACCACCTTTTTTTTTTTTTTTTTTGGTCCATATACACAATGGAGTATTACTCAGCCATTA
Source organism: Ovis aries (assembly GCF_016772045.2). NCBI lineage: Eukaryota > Metazoa > Chordata > Mammalia > Artiodactyla > Bovidae > Ovis > Ovis aries. Next base: position 36,163,070 of record NC_056074.1, read on the forward strand.
AAAAGAATACATTTGAATCAGTTCTAATGAGGTGGGTGAAACTGGAGCCTATTATACAGAGTGAAGTAAGCCAGAAAGAAAAACACCAATACAGTATACTAATGGATGTGGCTTTCTGAAACAGGCTCCAGACCAATCTGAACAAAGGTCCACAAACATAAGGTGGACCAAGGTGCCTAGTACAGTTCGAATAACAATGGTAAGTTAACAACAGAAGCTGCTACCAAATTAAAGTTAAAGCTGACTTCCCTACATTTACTTTTGTCCACATTCTGCTCTGAAAATTTACCAGAGAGTTAGTCCCTTTTTTGAGAAAAACTTTTAGAGACTTGAAGGTTGGTCCTTATGCCCCCACCAAAATCTTGATTCTCCAGTGTAAACAAGCCTCCAAACTATCTGCCCACATTCCCGCTTCCCAGCCAGATGGAAGCTAGTGGTCGTGACCTCTTCACTCAGTGTCCAAAGTCTTCCCCATCCAGTTTCTAGAGCTTCCGGGTTCTCTTAATGTACTTCCTTCCTCTTAACATTTTTCTTCTATTCATTGCTGTCTAGTCTTCACTTTTCATTCCTCTCCTCCATTCGCACAATCTAAAATCTCTGAGATCTCCATCACACACAGCACAAATCCCACACTCTTGAAAATTAGGCTTGACTGCCAAGCCCTCCCCATACCACCCTGGGAGGTGGTCTTGGATCCCATCTTCTACATGGGCCGGTGTATCATTAGAGCTGTTGTCCAGAGTTTCAAGTCTTTGTCCTAAATTCAGGCTGTATTACACATCCATAACTCCCTCATAATTCACTGTAGCCCTGTGGCTTGTGATATAAAGCAGGTAGCGGTGACACAGCTCACTCATGGCAAATGCTTTGATAGTGTCACTAGGAAAAAAAAAAAACAGCACAAACTAAAAGCTGACAATTCTGTTTTATTTGGCAAACTTTCTGAGGACTTCAAGCTCGGGGGCATCCTTTCAGATATCTCTAAGGGATTTATCTGAAAAGGTAAAGGAGGAGGCAAGAGATAGAGGAGTTTTTGCAACAAAAACCAGATAGTCAGAACATTAAAAGATTGCTGTTCATTAGAGGTCAAATATCTCAGATCAAGGAATTTAAGCATTTATCAATGTATGGGAAGATGCAAGAGCCTGGGTTCACTGAAATCATTTCTTTGATATGCACCTTAGCTGTCCAGGGAGTGTATTCACTTTCTTCTCATCCTGAGGCCCCTCTAGATACACAGCTGGCAGGGGGGCAGGTGGCTTCAGTAGCTGGGGGCTTGATGGAGGGCATCCTTTGCCATCCTGAATTCCTTCTGGGGGATGACCTTTATAGGCAGCTATGTGATAGCTGGATGGCTCTAACATCCTTGGTTTACTGATATGGCAGGCCACACTTTTCATTCACAATAGTCAGTACATACATTGGCACACGCCCTCCCCCCTGCCACAGCAAGCAGGGACACTGCAGATGGTGAAGCCTCCATCAGTCTGCATCCGCAGGAGAAGAAGTCTCCAGTCAGAGCCCCAAACAACCTGTGATGGACAGAAAGATTTCACTTTGGGGACCCACCACTTGGCATGCAGAATTTTAGTCTGTGACCAGCATTGAACCCATTTCTGCAGCTGTGAAAGTTAAGAGACTTAACTACTGGAGACCAGAGAAGTCCGGAGTTCCTGTTTTTAAACTGTGCGTTCTTTGTACCACCCATACTGCCCAGACTGATTGAAATAATGTATCCCTTAGGGCTAAGCTTCTGAAGTGACTGACAATCCCGAGTTCAGTAGGATGTCGGTGCTGCCTCTTTGATAGACATTCCCTCTGCCCACACTCACTCAGCAATGTCCTTTATCCATGGAGACACAGCTCAGTAGCCACCTCCACCAGGAAGCCTTCCAACATTTCACCCAAGGTGAGAGAGTTAAAGCTTAGGGCCCTTTAAGAAGGAGATGAACATTCATGCCCATGCTTTCCTTAAATATACATTGTGCAACAATGTATCTTACCTGAGAACTGATCTTTCTTTAGGTCTGGAACTAATGATCACAGAGCACAAAGTCTTACTCATGGAAATGCTTTCCTGAGGCTCTGTGTTAATGATCATAATTGTAACATATCTTGCCTGGAAACCAATTTCTCAAGACTTGTCCCCCTGATTACACAGCCAACAGTATATCTCTCTAAGAGGCCAGGCCCAGAAGCCTATCTCCTTGGTTAATCTTGTGCCAAAGTTATCTCAGGATATATGCCTTGGGAAAGGGTCTGGTGGAACTCTTACAACCTTGAGGTATTCTTTTTATCTATTCTCAGTAACCAGTTGAGAAGCATATAGTGAGTGAGTGAAGCTGCTCAGTCATGTCCTACTCTTTGTCATGCCATGGACTGTAGCCTGCCAGGCTCCACCATCCATGGGATTTTCCAGGCAAGAATATGGGAGTGGGTTGCCATTTCCTTCTCCAGGGGATCTTCCCAACCCAGGGATCAAACCCAGGTCTCCTGCATTGCAGGCAGATTCTTTACCATCTGAACCACCAGGAGAAGTATACATGGCCCCGCTTAATAAACTAGTGAGGCAGGTACTTTCCTGCCCTCTTCTCATGTCTCTGTCAGAAGCTTTCTCTGTCACTTCCACTTTTAATAAAAATGTACACAAAGCTCTGAGTGATTGACTATCTTTGGTCCTGGAGTTAAATCTTCTCCTTTGGAGACCATGAATCTGGTGGCACCGTTCACCGCAAGCTATCAAAGGCAACATTAGTCTTCAGCTTCCCAGGACTCCAGAAACATGTCTCCATTACAGGCTGCTCACATTTCTGTTCTGACATTTGGATTCCTGGACTATAAGGCCCTTGCTAGTCCACATAGGAAAAGCTGGCACTTCAAGGATACAAGCTGTGGAGGGAACAGGTTCATGGAAAAAGATTATGAACTGGGCTTCAGGCCATCTTCCCCCTGGGCACAGTGTCTGTATTGTGGGCACAGTCTGAATGGCGTTCCTACACTCCAGGCTCCACCTATGCAGGGAGCATTTTCCGTGTTAGGCTTTGAGCGCTTTGAAGAAGTGTTCACTGAAAGAATGAATATCCTAACAGATGAGATCCTTCCTCAGTTTCCCCCTCTATCCCCTACCCTCTTGTCTTCTCTGCATCACTGGCTGGTCCCCCAAGCCCAGGACTAGGAACAGCTGGAATTAGCAGTCAGACAAACCTGGATTCAAATCTTGGATCTATGACTCACAGGCCCTATGGCCTCCAGGGAGATGCTTCAGTTCAGTTCAGTTCAGTCCCTCAGTCGTGTCCGACTCGGCAACCCCATGAATCACAGCACACAAGGCCTCCCTGTCCATCACCAACTCCCGGAGTTCACTCAAACCCACATCCATTGAGTCGATGATGCCATCCAGCCATCTCATCCTCTGTCGTCCCCTTTTCTTCCTGCCCCCAATCCCTCCCAGCATCAGAGTCTTTTCCAATGAGTCAACTCTTCACATGAGGTGGCCAAAGTATTGGAGTTTCAGCTTTAGCATCAGTCCTTCCAAAGAAATCCCAGGGCTGACCTCCTTCAGAATTGACTGGTTGGATCTCCTTGCAGTCCAAGGGACTCTCAAGAGTCTTCTCCAACACCACAGTTCAAAAGCATCAATTCTTCAGCGCTCAGCTTTCTTCACAGTCCAACTCTCACATCCATACATGACCACTGGAAAAACCATAGCCTTGACTAGACGGACCTTTGTTGGCAAAGTAATGTCTCTGCTTTAGAATATGCTATCTAGGTTGGTCATAACTTTTCTTCCAAGGAGTAAGCGTCTTTTAATTTCATGGCTGCAGTCACCATCTGCAGTGATTTTGGAGCCCCCAAAATAAAGTCTGACACTGTTTCCACTGTTTCCCATCTATTTCCCATGAAGTGATGGGACCAGATGCCATGATCTTCGTTTTCTGAATGTTGAGCTTTAAGCCAACTGTTTCACTCTCCTCTTTCACTTTCATCAAGAGGCTTTTTAGCTCCTCTTCACTTTCTGCCATAAGGGTGGTGTCATCTGCATATCTGAGGTGATTGATATTTCTCCAGGCAATCCTGATTCCAGCTTGTGCTTCTTCCAGCCCAGCGTTTATCATGATGTACTCTGCATAGAAGTTAAATAAGCAGGGTGACTATATACAGCCTTGACGTACTCCTTTCCCGATTTGGAACCAGTCTGTTGTTCCATGTCCAGTTCTAACTGTTGCCTCCTGACCTGCATTTCTCAAGAGGCAGGTCAGGTGGTCTGGTATTGCCATCTCTTTCAGAATTTTCCACAGTTTATTGTGATCCACACAGTCAAAGGCTTTGGCATAGTCAATAAAGCAGAAATAGATGTTTTTCTGGAACTCTCTTGCTTTTTCCATGATCCAGTGGATGTTGGCAATTTGATCTCTGGTTCCTCTGCCTTTTCTAAAACCAGCTTGAACATCTGGAAGTTCAAGGTTCACATATTGCTGAAGTCTGGCTTAGAGAATTTTGAGCATTACTTTACTAGCGTGTGAGAGGAGATGCTTAACCACTCTCATTTCAGTTTCCTCATCTGTAAATTGGGGACAATCTCAAACTCTCAAGGTGCTCCTGAAAAGCATGTAGGGAAATGCAATCAGTGTCTAAGGTCTCCTTGAATGAATCAGGCCCTGTGCTTGGGACAGTGGAGTGGCAAGGGAAGGCTTCCCTGAGGGGAAAGACATTTGAGATGATGTTGAATATTGAGAAGGAACCAGCCATGTAAAGAGTTGGGAGAAGAACATTACAGAAAGGGAAACACCCACTGCAAAGGCCCAAGGTAACCAAGCTTAATAAATGGCTACTTTTCCACCTCCAATCTTCCTTCCACACTTGGAACTCAGCCACATGTCACCCACACTGACCTCATCACATACTTCACTAGTGAGATACCACCAATGAGCCATCTCATCCTTCCCAGAAGAGAAACCCTGGAGCAGACACAGGGCTGAGTCAGCTCTGGGCCTTGGGGCCATGTAGGCAAGATAGTTATTACCAGGGGCATCAGGTCTCAGGGGCACCACCAGTGACTGACCATCTCTGTATGCTTGTCCTCAAGGGTGGAAACTCCAGGGAACAGATAGAGCAAAGAAACAAGCAATCGCTCTTGTCTCATTTTGCCCTGTGTGATCCTGTGGCCCCCTGATGGCTCTGCTCTCTGGACAAAATCTCTTTTCTCTACTCCTTCTCCAAAGGCCTGAGATCAGCATCAGCACCTGACCCTGTAGTCTTGGGTCTGGAAGTCCATTCATAAGTACTTTGGACACAGGGATGCCCAGCCTTGCCCTGTTTGTCTGTCCTTTTCCCCCAACCAGATCCATAAAGCAAAGTACTCAAAGAACATGACTGGTTGCATCTCCTCTCAAGGACTTCAAAGCTACAAGCTCTGTTTTGAGCATCCAGGAGGGAACATATCCTTTGCATCCAGACTTCTCTTAGCCCTACCAACACCCCTCAGCCAGGGGTTTCCTGAAAAAGAGTTAGCAGTGAAGTCAGCTCTATCCCTTCCATGTCCAGAGCAGGAATTCCAGCAGGAAGGATGTGACCTCCAGCAAGGTTAACCAGAAGACTCAGGTCTGGCCCTCTGGTTGGCACCATTCTTTTCCCAGTGCCTCTTCCTTCCCTCCTGGGTCCTAAGCAAGCTGCCCTCCTCTTGATTAGTGGGTTGGGAATTCCTCTTCCCTTCTAAATATCCCTGCAGCTCCACGCCTTCCCTCCCTCCTTACCCAGGCCCTGCTCTCACCTGCAGATGGCACTAAGGAAACTGGGGAGAGGATGCCCAGTTCGTTCTTTCTAAAAGTATCCTCATTCCTCTACCTCCAGGCCCTGACCTGGCTCATCAAAGTCCCAACTGAATGACTCTTGGGTCCTTTAATGGAACGGAGCCTGGTGGTCTGGAGTTGACAATGAGAAAGTGAAAGAGAGAGCCAGAGGGAGGGTGAGAGAGAGAGAAAGAAACACACAGGGACCCAAGCTCTGATGGAGCAAAGGTGCTTTAATGATCTTTCTGTGAGTATATATAGGCTGTTGTATAAGAAATTTCTTTCGACAATGATAAAGATCAGAAAACCAAACATACAGTAACCCTTACCAAGGGAACAAGGGATTAATAATTATCACAAGGTCAGGAGACAATCCATATCTCAAGAAAGAGGATGGAGACTAAGCAGTGTTGTCGTAAGGAGAATGTTTACTGAAGGAGATTCAAGCCTGTCTCATACTATGACCTCAGTCCTGGGAGCGCCATGCCATTCCACTGGTTTCTGGCAACAGAAACTGATAAGGAACAGAGGATTTATGAGAAACAGCACATAGGAATCCTCCTGTTAAACATTCCCTGACAGATGACCAAGCACCTTAGCGGTAGGGGAGGAGGGAAGGGGTGGATGGTGATCATATGACAGGAGAACAAACAATCTGTAAACTGCAGATTGCAAAAAGATTTCAAACATCACAAAATAAAAAAGAATAGTAACAAGAACCCTGTATTTCTTCACATAGCATCAAGAACTACAACACTATTCAGTTAGTCTGTCGTAGCCAGGAGGCTACATGTCCAAGATTAAGGTGCTGGCCAACTGCATTCTTAGGACCTTTCTTCTGCGCTCAGAGACAGTTCCTATATTACTGTGTCCTCACACATGGTGGTGGACGGGGCAGGAGGTAAGGAGGGAGGCAGAGGGAGGAAGAATGAAAGACAAAGAAGAAGAGATTGAGGAAGCTCTTGGGTGGCTCTTCTAATAAAGGCACTGATCAAATCAGAGGGCCCCACCATTAAGACCTCATCTCAACCAAGTGTATGTTAGTCACTCAGCCATGTCCAACTCTTTGCAACCCCATGAACTGTAGCCCACCAGGCCCCTCTGTCCACGGACTTCTCCAGGCAAGAATACTGGAGTAGATGGCCATTTCCTTCTCCAGGGGATCTTCCTGACCCAGGAACTTAACCTAGGTCTCCTGCATTGCAGGAAGATTCTTTACCATCTGAACCACCAGAGAAGCCCCCAACCAAAATTTCAACCAAATTACCTTCCAGAGGCCCTGACTCCCAATACCATCACATCAGGAGTTGTGCATTCCACATCTGAATTTGGGGGTGGACACAATGCAATCCCTCCAAACTACACAGGTCTTTTTTTAATATAAATTTATTCATTTTAATTGGAGGTTAATTACTTTACAATATTGTATTGGTTTTGCCGTACATCAACATGAATCCACATTCCCCATCCTGAACCCCTCTCTCTCCTGCCTCCCTGTACCATCACTCTGGGTCGTCTCAGTGCACCAGCCCCAAGCATCCAGTATCATGCATCAAACCTGGACTGGCGATTCATTTCATATATGATATTATACATGTTTCAATGCCATTCTCCCAAATCATCCCACCCTCTCCCTCTCCCACAGAGTCCAAAAGACTGTTCTATATATCTGTGTCTCTTTTTCTGTCTCACAAGAGACATGTGTACCCCAATGTTCATTGCAGCACTGTTTATAATAGCCAGGACATGGAAGCAACCTAGATGTCCATCAGCAGATGAATGGGTAAGAAAGCTGTGGTACATATACACAATGGAGTATTACTCAGCCATTAAAAAGAATACGTTTGGATCAGTTCTAATGAGGTGGATGAAACTGGAGCCTATTATACAGAGTGAAGTAAGCCAGAAAGAAAAACACCAATACAGTATACTAACACATATATATGGAATTTAGAAAGATGGTAATGATAACCCTCTATGCAAGACAGCAAAAGGGACACAGATGTATAGAACAGTCTTTTGGACTCTGGGAGAGAGGAGGGTGGGATGATTTGGGAGAATGGCATTGAAACATGTATAATATCATATAAGAAACGAATCACTAGCCCAGGTTCAATGCAGGATACAGGATGCTTGGGACTGGTGCACTGGGATGACCCAGAGGGATGGTACAGGGAGGGAGGTGGGAGGGGGGTTCAGAATGGGGAACATGCGTACACCTGTGGTGGATTCATGTTGATGTATGCCTAAACCAATACAATATTGTAAAGTAATTACTCTCCAATTAAAATAAATAATTTTTTTAAAAAAATAAACAGCACCAGTCTTGCCCATTGATACAATTCAAATTTTACTTTTTCAGTTCTTGGTCCACAAATTGATCATGGAAAACACTGCAAATCAACAGGTTCTGACAGTAACAAAGAACAACATGAAGCTGAGATTTGAAAAGGGAAAATAAGCTGAGGGCAGACAAATCATACAATTTTTTAAATTTAAACTTATTTATTTTAATTGAAGGCTAATTACTTTACAATATTAAGTTAAATGCTATCCCTGAAAATAAGCAGAACAGTTTCAAAAGTCACGAGTAGAGGGGAGGGCTTGGTACTTATTTTTTTAAATGTGCATTAAGCTCCAGTGATTATTTGCTACTATTCTTTTCTACAGTCATGCTGAATAAAGCTATAGCTAAATGGAAGTTAAACTGTATTCATGAAGTGTTCATGTTTACCTCTTTTTATCTGCAGTCCCTCAGAGAAAGCAAAGGAACTACAAATAGTGCTACACCAGAGACTAGTCTCTTGACCAACAATGTCGCTTCAGCATGCGATGAACTGGTTCACTCTAAAGTGGTCACAGCTGTTGAAGACAAGAGGTTTTGTATTTTTATATGGCACATCTTTTTGGTCCCTGTGAAAACAAGTTTTTTTGAACATGAACTATCCTCTGACACTTGTGGAGTTACTATCGCTTTTCCTATATCCATTAGATCGATATATGGTTCATGGCTGCACAAGTTTAAATTTTCATTACAGGGAAATGAGCAACATGTGGCCTGCCTCTGTGAGGGGCTGGGTCAATCTGCAAGAAAGAGTATTTTAGAGTACCATCATGTTCCAAGATTGCAGCTTGGTTACCACAACGATAACAATAGTTTGGAGCACTGAAAATTGTTACTGCATTTCAGGCAAAGCACCAGTTATATCCCTCCATCACCAGCCAATGAGCTCTACACACCAACATGAGGCCATAGGCATGATTAAATGTCTCAGAAATATCCTGCCCAAAGGTGTAGTTAGCTCCTTGAGGAGATATACCCCAACCTCCATGGTCCCTCTGAATCTGACCACACCAAGTGATACATTGGACCCTCATGGGGAACTTCTCATAGGTGATCAAGAGCTCTGATGTGATCCACTGTATCTATGGATGGTGAGAGGCCACCATGTAGACAGAATATCTGCCCAGCCACTGAGGCAGTGAGAGGAAGATGGTCAAAAAGATCTGTAAAATATTTTCAGACATGTGCATTTCCATATTTCCTGAAATATTCATCATAGAAACCACACACTTATGTAATCTGTCTCCTCCTCTCATGATTTCCTTGTATAATGGTGATACGTTCACTGATAAGGAATCACAAGACCTACAAGCAGAGTAACTGTTTCCACCAAATAATACCCCCTGTTAGCATAATCACCCATAAACAAGTAATTTGTATCAGGTGATTTACCACCAATTCTAAACAGTTCCACGAGATCATGAAATTGCCCATTCACATCTCTGCAGATGGTGACTGGACATCAAACTTCTTGTACACTGGACTTTTTTTTTTTTTTTTGTCAGCATTTCTTTAGCCTTCTTGCAGAGGCTCTTGACCTGGGATGCGGACAGCTGCTCGATCCACTTGTCCACCTCCTTGGTGAATACCTTCTCGTCCGTGATGTCACCTGCCTGAACCGGCTACCGCTCCTTACTCCTCCTGCTGGTACCTAGTTCCCGCTGTACTTGTGCCTGTACTGGTGGTTGCTCAGCACTAGCTCTGGCCCTCTGGCTCATCCCTCTGTGCCCAGCCACTGGCCACTGCCCTCCTCCACTCACTCTAGGCCTGACACTCTGCTCTCTGTAATCTCCCCCTTCTTTTTTATGCCACTTATTTGTTTAAAAGGTGGGAGGAGGTGGAGTTGTTTGTCTTATAGAATTTTACAAGGGTTTCGAGCAGGGTCTGCAACACCACTACCAAGGACCAGTAGGGGTCTTTGACCTATTGAGAACCGGGCTGCACAGCAGGAGTGAGACTTCATCTGTATTTACAGCTGCTCCCCATCACTCTCCCGTCCCCCAGATGGGACACTCTTGTTCCAGGAAAACAAGCTCAGGGCTCCCACTGACTCTTCATTAAGATGAGTTGCATAATTATTTCATTATGTATCACAATGTAATAATAGAAATAAAGTACACAACAAATGCAATACCCCTGAATCATCCAGAAACCACTCCCCTCCACCACCACCTGTAGAAAAATTGTCTTCCAGAAAACCAGTCTCTAGTGTCGAAAAAGCTGGGGACCGCTAGTTTAGAGGATTGCTTCTCTGTTCCTTTATCTATGTAATTCCCTGAAAACTGGGAGTTAGATCTAGACTTGAGTTCAACAAGTTTTATTGAAATATTTTATATGTATTTCCATATATTTCTTATGGCACCACTTCAAGAGGCTCATAATTTCCCCTGCTCCTATGACAGATGCTGAGATGCAGCAGGTCCTGATGGTGCCAACCTCATGCATTCATTGTAAAACACTTCAGCCTTTCATCTTATGGTTTTAGCATCCATTGATGACCTTTGCCTAGATCCACTGATTCATCAGGATGTTGCAAAACAGAGGATTTATGTTTCTACCACTCCTTCTGAATTTAATTCCTAAAATTCTTCAATTAAAGATCATTCTTTTAACTGTAGTTACATGAAATATGCTTCCTATAAACAAAAATAGCATAAATGTTGATGATTACTTCCCTTTCTCAGTGTCCATATTGGTGAATTGGTGCCCTAGCAATGTGTCACTGTGACAAATTAGATGTTATCTATTAGCATTTGGATCTCCTGGCTTTTTATATATTTAATTTATTTCAGCTGGTTTGATCTGATGCTAAAATTGTCCCAGTTTTAGCCTCTTCATATGGATTACTAAACTTTTTGTCCAGCCCTTGCTGGTCTTTGAAGGCTCAACTTTCTGGCCCTTCAAGATTCCCAGCCTTATCTTGTACAGTTCTTGACCCAGTCCAAATCAGCCATCTCCTCAAGAATCCATAGATCCTCTGGTGGAAAATGGTATTTAGAGGTCACAAGTTAGACCTCAGGATAATCACTATAAGCAAGCTGCCATTGCTAGTAGGTTTTTTAACCATCAGAGTGATGAAGTACTAAAAAAGAAAATAATTAAATGTTACAAACTTAAGCTTTCAAGTTTTAAGACTGCAAGGTTTTACTTAAGCTTTTTTGTTTTATACTTGAACCTCTTTCCTCTATCCACTGATTGTCTTACTTTAGAATAATATTAGCTTTTTTTTTCTTTTTTTTATTTAAATTTTATTTTTTTACTTTACAATACTGTATTGGTTTTGCCATACATTGACATGAATCCACCACAGGTGTACATGAGTTCCCAACCCTGAACCCCTCTTCCACCACCCTCCCCATATCAATTACTTGCTTGCTTTAACCTATAACGCACATGCAATACTTTCACAATAGCAGAAGCAATATCACCAACAATAAGGTGTTGGATACAGTCTCAAATTTCTTTGCTTTTTTGTTTTTGGTTTTATTTTGGGTGCGGGGGCATGTTTTTGTTTCTCTTTGTCCTTAGAAGACATTCCACTCTGAATACAGAGTCAAAATTCTGCATTTTAAAGCCACTTACTAAGGTAATCTTTTGTTCTGGGCAATTATGTCATCAACTTGATACAATTAGGCTCTTTAGTCTTAGTTTGTTCTCAGCTTCTACTGATGTGTTTATCTATTTTTTGATCCTGTAACACATATACATTGTTGCAAATTCAAACTATAAAATAAGAAAAATTACTTCCTTCTCTGCCCCTCATCCATAAATTATATTTTTAGTAGTTTTTGACTTATTCTTGCCCTCTTTATTATTGAAAATAGACTTATGTGTATGTAAAAATAACAAATTATAAGCACTTTTTTGGCCTGGTTTGTTAAAAAACTGAACAGTGTACCCTGAAGAAATTACCCATCCCACTCCTCCCTCCACCCACATCCTACCCAGGTGTTGGGATGCACTGTGCCTTATTCCACAGTCCCCTCAAATGGTCACTTACGGTATGTTTGTAATCTTTTGCATTTACAAATGGTTCAGGATGGGGAACACATGTAAACCCATGGCTGATTCATATCAATGTATGGCAAAAACCACTACAATATTATAAAGTAATTAGCCCCCAACTAAAATAAATAAATTAAAAAAAAAAAAAAAACAGTTGTTGTAGTGAATAGCTTGTGCATATGGTGATTTCTACTTTTGCCAGCGTATCTTTGGAACAGATCCCTAGAAGTAGAATTGTTGAGTTAAGGGCATATGTGTGTGTCATTTGTTAGATGCTGTCAAATCCACTCTGTGGAGATTGAACAACCAATAATAAATGTAAACAATGTGCACAAATATGGGTTAAGACATAGCACCCTATCTATACACACCTGGTGACGGGGGAGCCTCTTGATATTCTACCCAAGGGTCACAGTCAGACCTGGCTAGATCTCAAGCAGGAACACCCAGGCCCTGGGACTCCTGGGAGGAGCCATGAGGCACCATTGTCTTTACTTTGGCTGAAACAACAGTTTAACAAGCAGCCCTGTTCATCTCAGGCTGAGCAGGAGCTCTGCGTGATTTGGTTTTTTTTTTTTTTTTTTTGGTCCTCTTTGATTGATAAAAACACTTCAAAATTATCTTTCTATGTTTGGTTTAGCAGTTAAAATGTTTCAAGGCATGACAGAATTCTATCCATTTGTCCTTAGCAAATGGATATTATTAAATTCACTGGTTTATATGACACTGCTGATCTTTCTTCACAAACGGAAGAAAAACTGACATAGTTAATATGTATTCCGTCTCTTACTCAGTCAACCAACTTGACTTGGATCCCCCCTCTGTCCTCTCTGTACTCACACCTCTAGGCGAGAAATAAAAATCCGCACAGTCTGAAGGCTGAATCCCTCCAGCTTTTGAATCCCTTCAAATGAACAATGCATGCACATTTATTGGAGAACTGGTTCACATTATAGTTTCTGGGAAAAAAAAGTTTAGTTGCTAACATTTAAAAATCAGGAGATAATACATAAATTTGCTTCTGACTTCTCTTGGAAACTTGGCCAACCAGCCTGCTTTCCAGTGTGGCAGTCCCTGGTTGGAGCAGAGGCAAGGCTTCACCCAGTGGAACCTGTGCTGCCCAGTGTCCAGAATATCTACCCAGCCCTTCCATTCATTTCTCTTGCCTCCTAGGCCATAAATCTGTGAGAACGGACCTAGACTGCTAGCCCCTGAAGATACGGATCACCTGTGTGTTACTGGACTTTGACTTTCTAGCATCCTACCCAGACTCCAGCACACAGGGCTCTCCTTATATGTTTGGTGGGTGATATAAAGTATCTTGTGGATGCCTGCATCACCTTTCTTCCAATACTAAAACCATGTGATGGCAATACTGCTCCAGCCTAGATCTTTGAGATAGACTGGCAGCAAATGTGCCCCTGATCTGTGCCAATGTCCCACTACCCAAAGCCACTCATATGTTACTGGAAGGAAAGGAAAGTCGCTCAGTCATGTCCGACTCTTTGCGACCCCGTGGACTGTAGCCTATCCTCTGTCCATGGGATTTTCCAGGCAATAGTACTGGAGTGGATTGCCATTTCCTTCTCCAGGGGATCTTCCCAACCCAGGGATCGAACCCAGCTCTCCCGCATTGTAGACAGACGCTTTACCGTCTAAGCCACCAGGGAAGTGCATATGTCACTGGGCTGCTCCTAAAGTCTTCACTTTGCTGTTTGATCTCTTTTCCTCCTAGCAATCTCCTCCCCAACTGAGCACAGCCATGCACATTTCATGGCGTTTCTAGAATGACCGCATGAGATCGCGAATGTATAGCGTATGGCACCCAGCACTTCTGTTTATCACATTCTTAGCAGTATTTTGTCTCCAAGTTGGCAAGAGTCTCCCCATTCTTAGTTTAGCTGAATTTTTCAGCCAAGCCTCAAGGAAGAGATTACAGCAGAAATCTCTGTAATCTGAGAATTTTCCAAATCCCATGTGCAGAGACTGACAGAGGTAAACATTTTATGGGAATTCCGGTGGTGAAGTGGTAAAGAATCTGCCTGCAATGTAAGAGATCCAAGTTTGATCCTTGGGTCGGGAAGATCCTCTGGAGGACAAAATGGCAACCCACTCCAGCATTCTTGGCTGGAAAATTCCGTGGACAGAGGAGCCTGAAGAGTCCATGGGGTTGCAAAGAGTCGAAATGACTGAGCACGCACACATGACCTTATCAGAGCCATTAGTGGCCTAAAGGGGCAAATTAGGGCAAGTCAGAGCACATATAATTAGCAGCTTGCATTCACCACTGCAAGCTCAGGACTTAATCTTCCCTGGGTCCTTGGAGCATGAAGGACCTGGTGAAGGTCCTTCACTTCATGAAGCATGAAGTGGCTTGTGCTGCTTGGGCTGGTGGCCCTCCTGGAGTGCATAGTCAAGTAAGCATGGGGACAGTTAGTGGCATCATCTCTCTTTCTGGGATTTCTCTTGTCATCCTCTTATCCTTATACCCATCAGGGTTAGGAGAGAAAGTAATTCTCTGGCAGTCCAAAGATCAACTCTCACCCATTGATGAGAACCTTGTCATGGGCACTGAGGGGCAAAAGCGTCTTGAGGTAGGCCTGCAGGGTTGCACAGCTCTGGGGGTGCCAGTCACATTAGGATCTATGCAAGAACACCACTCCCTGCAATTGTTCACTGCACAGCCCGTGCAACTCTAGGTGTGGTGCTGTGGAAGCCCATTTCTCCTGAATTTGCCTCAGGGGCTTGTCTCTGCTCTCTCTCCTATTCTGGGTGTATTTATTTGTGTCTTTATCCACGTAGGCGCCAAATAGTCATCTGGTTTACTCAAGATTACACAATAGAAACTGTATGCAGACCTAGGTTTTTGACATTTCTTTGCACAGCATTCTGGTATAAAGATGACACTCATAAGAATGCTTGGAAAATACACAGTGCCATTACAATGCCAGGTGTGGCAGTCATACTATAATACAGACAGCTGATTGCTAACCCTTCTTTGTTTCCTTTTCCCCATGCTCAATAAAAGAATCCCTGTAAAGAAGAAGCAGGCCCTGCATAAAATCTTCAGGGTAAAAATCCTGACAAAAAATTTCCTGCAGGCAAAATCTTACAGTCTGTCCGACAATTCTGGTCTTTACTAGAGTTTCTCATCTCATCCCCTGAGGAACATCTTGAACGTGAGTGTTGGGAGGATGGTGCTCCACAGCGCCCTCTGGTGCTCTGGCCTAGCACTGGGGCTCATCTGGAGGTGCCAGGTGGGATGTTGGGGCTGGGGCTCCTGCAGGAGGCAGGAACAGTGGGGAACAGGACCCCATTCCCAGAGGAAAAGGCACTCTCATCCTCAACTCTTGGTCTGTGGTGACTGGACCCAGAAATGACCAGGTGGCAGGTCAACATCCATTTCTGTGCCAAGACATTAGATTGGGGGAGATTGTTCTTTCTGAACAAAGTGAACTATTGAGTTAAGATGAAGAGTGAGCCATGACTAGCCCAATCAAAAGATAGCCAACTGCAAACAAGTGTGAATCCTCAGGCAGAGAAAGGTTACCCTCTGCAAATCCAGGAATGATACCAGAAAAAAGTTGCTGAGCCCCAAAGACATGTGAGGCCATAAAAGTCCAAGACTATAGTTATTGCTTCTGTTGTTGTTGTTGTTGTTGTTAAGAGTCTTATCTCTTCTTCAAGAATGCACAGACCAGGCTGAGAGAGAGACAAAAATTGAATACATGTCAAATGAAAGGGCCACCTGCGCATAGCTGACAGGACATGGTCTGAGTTTAGAGGGAGTGGCCTGGAGTGACCTAGGAGGCCCACCTGGAGAAGGAGGCCCTCAGTCTGGGTCTTGAAGAAGAAACTGAAGAGCGTCTCAAATGCAGCAACTTATCTGAGCAGAGGCTGTGAGGAGGAATGGTTGGAAAGTGATTTCTGGAGACCTGGATTGCCCAGAGGGAAGAAGTACTCTGGGAATCAGGGGTGATCAGGAAGACTGGCCTGCACTAACTTCCCCTCCCCAGCCCCTGCAGATGGCCTACATTGGCAACATCACCATTGGAACACCCCCTCAACAGTCCCAGTTTGTCTTTGACACCGGCTCATCTGACTTGTGGGTGCTCTCTGTCTACTGCCAAAGTTCCAGCTGCTGTGAGTACCTGCTCCCCCCACCCATCTTGTCCTGCCCTTCCCACCCCCTTCTCTATCCTTGGCACCTGACAGATATGCATCTCTTGTGTCAGCAGCTACGAATAGCAAATTCAACCCTAGTCAGTCCAGCACCTTCCAGGACATGAGGAAGACAATCAACCTCAGCTTTGGCTCTGGGAGAATGAGTGGCTATCTTGGCTCTGACATTGTTTGGGTAATGTGGGAACCAGGGGCTTAGTCAGGGCTGGCCCTGGGAGCAACTGCTGCCTGCAAAACAGATGCAGGACTAGCTGGCAGAGACTGTCCATCCCCAAATCCCCTAGTGGCCATCTGCCCAGGAGGGTCCTGTCCCTGAGACAGCTCCCCTGCCGACACACAAACTCCCAGAACAACTAACTCAGAGAGTGGCTTGACATGTGGATTTATAGCTCCTTTACCCACGAGCAGCTCAGAGTTCATTCTGCTGGAGCAGAAAGAGGGGATAATAAAGCACCCACTTTTATATTCTCAGACTCTACAGGGTACATTCATGCTAATAACTTGTTTGATCCTGAAACAACACCAGGAAGGAGGTACTATTATTAGCTCCATGATAAGGATAAGGCACGTGAGGTGCAGTGAGTCAGGGCCCTGACCAGGTCACACATTTTTCAAGTGATGGAGCTTGGCTGTCCTTCAGGGCTAAAGTAGGTATGGGTTTGGGGGAGAGCATAAAACTGACCTGGTGCCCCTGGACAGTACAGGGCTTCAGGTATCCAGGCAGGTAAAGCAGGGGTCACAGCTGTGGAAGGGGCCTGATAAATGGGATCTCACTCCAGGGGACCTTTGAGACTAATAAAAACTATGGCCTGCCTCCCCATAAGTGTCTAGTATACTCTTCCTGTGTCTCTCTGTCTCTCTTCCTCTCATACACACACAGGTATACACATCAGCAAAAGCCTCTTTCCCAGGCCGAATTTTCATAAGAACCCTGCCAGTGACATTGTATAATGGGCTTCGGTCTTCCTGGAGAGATACAGAATCCACAATGCATTGCAATGAATTCCGTCCATTTCTGTCATCACATCATAGTGATGCCAAAGAGAAGACTAGCCTGCTCTCTATTCACTGCATGCTCAGGCAGGAACCATTCGGTCCTGTCCTGAGTCTTGGTTGCCCCACCTGTACAGAAGGCTGAGGTCAATTTGACTCACTCAGATGGTGTTTTCAGGAGAAGCTCATGTTGTTAAAATATACAGCATCACACAAATGGAACCTGAATTCCTGTCCCAGCTTTGTCTAACCGTCTTAGGTCCAGCCAGGGTACAGCCAGGCTTCAGTTTTTCTCTGAGATGCTAATGATCTGCACTCCAACCCAATCCCACTTCCCAGACCTTTATGTGGGAACTCTGTCTTCCCACAGGTCAGGGACCTTGTTACCGTGTGGCAAGCATTTGGCCTGAGCACAAATCTGTCCAGTGAGGCCATGGAATATGGGCCTTATGACAGCATCCTGGGCTTGGCCTACCCCAGCCTTCCCATTGATAGGACCAGCCCTGTCTTCAACAACCTGAATAACCGAAGAGTCATTTCTCAGCCTGTCTTTGCCTTCTACTTGAGCAGGTAAGTCTGAGCTGGACAAGTCTTCTCTCTAAATTAGCTGTAAGATGCTTGCAGTTGCATGAAAAGTTATAGACCACCAGATCCAGAATATTTCTGAGAGATAGTCTAGCCTACGAGAACTGTGGCCCCAGGATCACATCTGGCCCCACCACTGGGTTTTGTCAATAAAGTTTCACTGAAACACAACCGTGCTGTTGGGCTCAAGGACAGTAATTTTGTCCAGGTTGGAGGGGGGTGGTGGGTAGAGATAAAAGAGAAAGCAATAGGTGTCAGGATACTGGATATTGGAGGAAAAGGTAACAAGAGTTGCTGATAAATTTGATATGGAAGGAAGGAGTGGGATGGAGAAAACGTTTCCTTCCTCAGTAACATTTCACCAGAGGCCCAGGACAAGCTACAGAGTTTGCAAGAGCCAGTCCAAAGTGAAAATGTGGAACCCCTTGTTCAAAACATTCGGAATTTTAAGACAGGGATAGTAGAGTTGGAGGTCTGCTCAGCTGTAAGCCCCATGGACAGCACTGATCACAGGCAAGTGAAGTTAAATTGAAACCATGCCCTTAGCTCCCTCGGGCCTTGGCTTTCCAGAATAATTATAGATTAGACAAAGAGAAAGCCAGACCACACCAGCATGGAGACCTCTGAGGGTATATCTGAGCACTCAGGTGGCTGGAGGGGACCTGGCCTTCCTCATAAGATTGGGTGGAAAGATTGGGTGGTGGAACCAGGTTAGGCTGCCCAACTTTGAACTTCTTCCTTGGCACTCAGTATATGGGGACCAACCTTGGTCAGGTACTCAGTCCATCTGAACCTCAATTTCTGCATATGTACAATTTATGAGCTTTTATTGTATTCACTAAAACAATATGCACAACAAAAAATAAATATATAACTTTACATGGCTAGATTAGAAGAGAACAAGAAAAAAAAAAAAAACCATAGTAGTGCCTCTGATGGGTGAAGAAGCACAGCCCACAGACAGTGCCTGGTGTTACTCTCTTCCAACAAGCCCCTCATCCTTCTCTATTCAGCCAGCCGGATATCGCCAGCATGGTAATGTTTGGTGGAGTCAACAATTCCTACTTCCACGGAGATCTTAAGTGGATACCAGTGATTCAACCACGCTACTGGCAGATAATGATGGATCGGTGAGCCTCTCCCTCTGAGGGTCACCCCAATGACGCTTCCACACATGCACACAGACAGACACACACAAGTGCACGCACAGACACACATAGTCACACACAGACACTGGCTCCACCCACAAACATACATAAAAACACATTCGAGACACATATAAACACACTCATAGGTGCAGATATAAACACACAGCACACAGATATGCACGAACACAAACACACAAATATAGATACACACATCACCTACATATACACATAATTGCCTCAGACCTCCTGTCCAGGCCTCTGACCAGGGTCCCGAAGGGATCCAGAGATGTCTGAGCAGCTGGGGGAGGGATGCATTCCTGTGCAAGGTGGGGAACAATGTTAGAAGACCCTACAGTATGGTGAAAAGAGGATCAGGGGGAATTTCACCAGCCTGAACAGGGTTGTGTTAAGATGACCTACTGACCAGAGCTACCCAGGACCTAGAGTGCTCTCAGTACACAGAATTGCCAGCTGAAAACTGAAAAAGTCCTGAAAGTCTGGGAAAACTGATCTACTCAGGGAGAAGCTACCCAGCAGTGGAGACAGGTTAGCTGCAGTCTTGAGACTTAAAACAATTCATAAAAAGAGACACACCACCTAAACAATGCTACTTACCAACCACCCAAACCAGGCACACAGTGGGGCAGCAGCTGTGACTGAATCAGGAAGCTGGGATCCAGGAGTGGCCTGATAACAAGGGGCAATAATAGATGAGATTCTGCATGATACCCTCAGACAAAAGCTTTCCTGTCCTTTGGAGGCCCCTGGGTCTGCTCACGCTCCCCTGGCAGGGGCCTCAGTGTCTGAGCCAGGTGAGGAGGTGGTGCTGGGAGACAACCACTCCCAGGCCAGCCTGTGTCTCCCCTGCCACCACTCAGAACACCTACTGCCCCCAGGAACCTCCATCTTCACTCTATGGGCTGACCCATCATTGGTGAGACACCGCATACAGGTCTCTGAATGTTCCTCATTCAACAAACATACTTCATGCATCCGTTGTGTGCTGGGCACCTGAGGAAGGCTCTAAGGATACAACTCGCCTTCACATCTAGTGACAGAGACGTAGATGAAATGACTCACACGGTAGTCCAGTAGTGAATTACCACTTTGGTACATGCTAGACATGGGGAAGGACCTACAGAGAGTGAGCAAGACAGGTGCTCAATCTAGTCTGGGGTGAAGACTTCCCTGAAAAAGTGACAGTCTGGGACCTGGAAGATAAGGAGAAATTAACTATAGAAAGGGGATGAGGGTCTTCTAGGAAGGGCACCAGCACAGGTCCTGAGACACAAAACAGCCAGTTTATTCAAGAACTGAAAGGAAGTCCAAAAGGTGATGTGACCAGAATAAAGGTAAACAGAGTCAGGGCAAGAACTGAATGTCTCTTCAGGAGACAGGCAGGCAGGGGGCAGTTATTGAAGAGATTTCAGAGTGACCCTGGTGCCTGCTTTGTCCCTCTGTCTCTCAGCGTCTCCATGAACGGAAAGGTTATTGCTTGTCAGGCCATTGTGGATACTGGGAGCTCATTGCTGACTGGCTCAACTGATGTGGTCAGCAGCATTCAGAGGCGCATCAACCCCAGTCCCATCGGGGATAGCGAGGTGAAGGGTCATGCCACAGGGTCATTCTTGGGCTCTCCAAACACCAAGGATCACCTGGGCCAACCACTCTCCCTCTTTTTCTTACAGCAAATGATGTCATGTAATGGTGCCACGAACCTGCCTCCTGTTATCTTCACCATCCATGGCACTGACTTCCCAGTGTCCCCTAAATACTACATCCAGAAGGTGAGGGTTCATCCCTGGGGGCTGGTTCCCAAATCTAGGACTTGCTGGAAACCTTGGGGTGCTGCTGGGAGGAGGGCGCCCCCTGCAGGTCAAGCTACACCATTGAAGATGCTGCTGAGCTCTGTGGCTGGGCCAGTGCCTCCCACAAATCAACCACTTGAGAGTAAAGGGCAGTCTGGTAGATACATCATTCTGAAATAAATAGAGAGACACCACCCCATGCCAGCAGTGTCGAGGAAAAAGGGAAGGGGAACTCTAAGATCCTCAGACCTCAAAGAGCTTCAGTTCAACCGAAGCCCTCAGATGGATGAACACAGAAAGTCAGCTCTAGCAACCCTCGAAATAGACAGGTGACAAGGGGGAGTGACTGGGGATGGTCCCTGTGTGCTGGCCCACCCTAGTTATTGACAGTCTTCCTTCCTTTCTCAAAATAGGCTGATAGGCTCAAAAAAAGGCATTGAGGAAGAGAGGGAATTTCAGTAATGCTAAACCCCCAGCCTCATGGATGAGTGAAGAAGCCTGCTTGGATTGAGGGATATCTACACCGAATTCCATGCAATCCGTTGCATGGAATGGTTGGTGCAAAAGGGATCTGGAGGCAGATTAAGGGTGGTGAGGGCTACAGATCAGGGGGGCACCAGGGGAAATCACTCAACCTAGTCTGGAGTGGCCAAAGAGGATGAGTATGGGCCCAAGGAGGCTTCCCAGTGGGCCTAAGTACAATATATAGGGCAGGTTGTGGGCGCTGCTATTTAAAGTGGATAACCAACAATTACCTACTGTGTTGAACATGGAACTCCGCTTGATGTTATGTAATATCCTGGATGGGAGGGGAGCCCAGGGGAGAATGGATACATGTAGATGTATGGCTGAGTCCCTTTGCTGTCCACCTGAAAGTGTCACAATACTGTTAACTGGCTACACTGTGATACAAAATCAAAATCTTTTAGAAAAAGAATGGCTTGCGGGGAAGGGTGAGAAGAATAGGCATTTTCTGCAGAGCACAGAGCAAGCAGGAGTTGGAAGGAAAGAAACAGAAGAGTGTGAGGGGAATTATGGGACATTCTTGTTCTTTTTCTTTAAAGTATTTTGAAGTATAGCTGCTTCACAATGTGTTAATTTCTGCAGAACATCAAAGTCACTCAGTTTTATGTATGTACAAATATATACACATTCTTTTTCATGTTCTTTTCCATTACAGTGTATCATGGGCTACTGAACACAGTTCCCTGTGCTATACAGTAGGACTTTGTTGCTTAACCATCCTCTCTATATTTGTTTGAATCTGATAATCCCAAACTTCCAATCCTCTCCTCCCCTCGTCCTGACAACCACATGTTTTGGCCCTTCTTGTTCCTGTAACCCCCACTTCTGCAGCTGCTGTGAGAGCCACTTGATTCTCCCCACAGGAGGGAAAAAATGGAAAAGCTGTCTGCTCTGGATATTGAGGGGGATGGCAGGTAAGGGCTTAGACTGACTGGTATGTATGTCTGTCTCCCCCAGATTCCCAAGAGCCTCCGCTTTAGCAGCTTTCAAGGGGGCACAGAGAACATGGTCCCCTTGGAGACCTGGGTCCTGGGTGACGTCTTCCTGAGAGCATATTTCTCAGTTTTTGATTGGAGTAAAAACAGGATTGACCTGGCTCCCGCAGCATAAATCTGCACTGCTACAGGAATCACTCAGGCCCACTCCAAACACACACACCCAGGTAGGGCCATCCCATCCAGGGATGCTGAGGAACTGTGTCTGATGATCTGCAAGGCCCTGTTCTCAGTAAAGAATAAACAGTTTCAACATGATAAAGTAAAAAATAATAATAATAATTAATAAATGGTTAAAAAAGAAGAATAAACAGTTTCCCTCTTAATGGTGCAAAAACAGATGGGTGTCTCTGTTTGGGTCTGGGAGGGTATAATGATTAGGAAGGAGCAGGAACCAAGTCTGAACCACAAGTGAGAGGAGCCCAATTCCAACTGGCTTCAAGGAAAGGGGGACTTATTGGAAGGACACTGGGGATCCAGTGACAGGAAGATGTTCTAGACCATGGAAGTGTTTATGACTGCACCACCAACTCCACCATTCCCCATCCAGAGGGATAGGGCTGTTGTGCCTGCATGCTCAGTCACATCTGACTCTATACGACCCCATGAACTGTAGCCCCCCACCCCCCCTGCCTCCAGGCTCCTCTGTCCATGGGATTCTCCAGGCAAGAATACTGGAAGGGGCCATTTCCTTCTCCCGGGGATCTTCCCAACCCAGGGATCAAATCCATATTTCCTGCATTTCAGGTGAATTCTTTAACTCTTGAGTCATCGGGGAAGCCTGCTTTCAGAGGGATGGTAAGGGGTAATAAAAATGGCTTCTATCCATCCTCCGCATCTCAGAGGAACATTGGCAGTGAATTTCTGCCATAGGGGGATCTCTGTAAGGCCCTTCAAGTTGAGATGATTCCTATTTTCCTTCAACCCCAATCACCAGCTCTCTGCCACCCACACCAACTGTGTCCTTTCCAGTCCCATTTGCCAAGTGTTGGGCCGTGTGGATCCCTGAGCCAGCCTCCTCCTCCAGGGCAAAGCACACCCCTTCCTTTGGCCCCCAGTGCTGCTGGGGAGGAAGCATTCGTGTAAAAGGAGAACCCAGGATGCACAGAGCGTTCAGCCTGTCTGAGCTTCCTTCAGAGGCAGAGCTACACACCATTCGGTTTGAGCTGCCATGGTTTGACACTTGCAAGTGAAACCATCACTTTGTCCCACCTAGAGATCCGACATAGAGAGCCTGGCTAGGGGCTAGGGGTCAGAGGCTGAGGGAGACCCAGATAAGAGAAAAATAAATAAGCAAATAAATGGGTGCTCTAGTAGATGCTCCCACCAGACCACACTGCTGTATTCATATTGGGAGACACAGATGGTCTCAGCATGGGTACTGCCATGAAATCAGCTGGAATTTGTAGACTTCAGTAAGAGAATAGGCAGGGAAAAATAGCGAAAAGGTAAGTCTTGAACACTTCTTTAAGAGTATAACTTTATTAAATCTTTTTGGAGATGTTTTGTCCTAAACATACTTATGACCTTTGTCACAGCAATTTTGCTTCTAACGTTTATTTTAAAGCAATGAGCAGAAGCACCAGTAAATATAAATAAGCAAGAATGAAATCCTCAGAATCTCCCACAAAAGGCAATATCTAGGACTTCCCAAAATTCATTGAGCATAAAGAGTCCACAGCATAAATAGGCCATCACACAACGAACTACCTGATAATTGTATTTAATGTTATGGGAAATCCTTCCAATAGGACACTGAGAGAAAAGAACAGAATATGAAACAGCATGATTCCAGGTTTGCAGAGCACGTGGAAAACAGTGCAGCAACCTCACCAGACATGTGCATCCTGGAGCTTTCCTCAGTTCAGTTCAGTCGCTCAGCCGTGTCCGACTCTTTCCAACCCCATGGACTGCAGCACGCCAGGCTCCCCTGTCCATCACCAACTCCCTGAGCTTACTCAAACTCATGGCCATCGAGTTGGTGACACCATACAACCATCTCATCCTCTATCTCCCCTTCTCCTCCTGCTTTCAGTCTTTCCCAGCATCAGGGTCTTTTCCAATGAGTCAGTTCTTCTCATCAGGTGGCCAAAAGATTGGAGCTTCAGCTTCAACATCAGTCCTTCCAGTGAATATTCAGGACTGATTTCCTTTAGAATTGACTGATTGGATCTCCTTGCAGTCCAAGGGACTCTCAAGAGTCTTCTCCAACACCACAGTTCAAAAACATCAATTCTTCGGCCCTCAGCTTTCTTTATGGTCCAACTCTCACATCCATACATGACTATTGGAAAAACCATAGCTTTTACTAGATGGCCCTTTGTCGGTAAAGTTATATCTCTGTTTTTTAATATCCTGTCCAAGTTGGTCATAGTTTTTCTTCCAAGGAGCAAACGTCCTTTAATTTCATGGCTGCAGTCACATCTGCATTGATTTTCGTGCTCCCAAAATAAAATCTCTCATGTTTTCCATTGTTTCCCCATCTATTTGCCATGAAGTGCTGGGACCAGATTCTGTGATCTTAGTTTTTTGAATGTTGATCTTTAAGCCAAATTTTTTACTCTCCTCTTTCACTTTCATCAAGAGCCTCTTCAGTTCCTCTTCGCTTTCTGCCATAAGGGTAGTATCATCTGCGTATCTGAGGTTATTGATATTTCTCCCAGCAATCGTGATTCCAGCTCATGATTCATCCAGCCTAGCATTTCTCATGATGCGCTCTGCATATGTTAAACAATACACAGCCTGTCATACTCCTATTCAACTGAACCCCCTCCCTGTCCCCTCTCTACTCCCACCTCTATCCAAGAACTAAAAGCCTGCACAGCCTTAAGCCTGAATCCAGCACACAGCTGTTGGAGATTTGGCTCTCATTATGCTCTTTGGAATTTTTTTAAAAAGAAGTTAGTTGCTAACATTTAAAATCAGATGGTTGTACATAAACATTCAGACTTCTGACTTCTCTCTAAACTGGGCCAATCAGCCTGCTTTCCAGCATGGCAACCACTAGCTGGAGCTGAGGAGAGGCTGCCCCAGGGGTAGCACCTGTGATGCTGGCTGTCCAGGATGCACTTCTATCATTTTTCTTGCCTTCTAGGCCATGAGTTTGTGAGAACTGCCTTAGACTGCCAGCTCCCTGAAGATAAGGACCACCTGTGTCTTACTCAACTTTGACTTTCCAGCATCCTACCCAGACCCCAGCACACAGGGCTCTCCTTATATGTTTGTTGGATGATATAAAGTGTCTTGTTGATGCATGCATCACATTTCTTCCAATACTGAAACTGTAATTGTAATAATGCTCTAGCCTAGATCTTTGACACAGACTGGCATCGAAGGCGCCCCTGATCTTTGCCATCCATCCCACTACCTAAAGTCACTCACACGTCGCTGGGCTGCCCCTAAAGTGTTCATTTTGCCATTTGAACTCTTTTCCTCTTAGCAATCTCCTTTCCAACTGAGGACAGCAATGCACTTACATGACGTGTCAAGGAAGACCACAAAAGATCATGGATGTGTGGCATGGCCCATAGCATTTACACTTTTCACATTATTAAGAGTGTTTGTCTCCAAGTTTGCAAGAATCTCATCACTTTTATTTTAGTTTAACTTTTCAGCCACGCTTCAAGGAAGAGATTAACAGTACAGACTCACTGTCAAAGGGACCACAATCATCCTG
The DNA here is from genome assembly GCF_016772045.2 of Ovis aries. NCBI lineage: Eukaryota > Metazoa > Chordata > Mammalia > Artiodactyla > Bovidae > Ovis > Ovis aries. The sequence goes on from NC_056074.1 coordinate 36,189,120, forward strand.
GATAACCTGAGGAATCATAGCCATTTCTCAGCCTGTTTTTGCTTTCTACTTGAGCTCATAAGTCTGAACTGGACAAGCCCTCTCTATAAATTAGTTATAAGATGCTTTCAGTTGCATGAAAAATTATAGACCACCGGATCCAGAATATTCCTGAGAAACAGTCTAGCCTAGGAGAACTGTGTCTCAAGGATCACATCTGGCCCCACTATTGGGTTTTTGTCAATAAAGTTTTATTGGAACACAACCATGCTCATGAGTTCAAGGACAGTAGTTTGGTCCAGAGGAGTGGAAGTAAGAATGATAGCAATGGAAGGTGTCAGGATATGGGTTTGAAGAAAAGGCAGCAGGATTTGCTGATGGATTTGATATGGAAACACAGATAGAGATGGCAAGAATGTTTCCCTTGTCACTAACATTTCACAGGGAGTCCAGGACAAGCGACAGAATTAGTAGAAGCCAGTGCAAAATGAACATATGAGACCTTTTGGTCAAACATATTAGGAATTTCAAGACAAGGATAGCAGAGATGGGGAGCCCGCTCAGTTGTGAGCCCCATGGGCAGCACTGGTCACAAGCAAGTGAAGCCAATTGTGGGTGTGCCTGAATCCCCACACTCAAAGCGCCCTCTGGCTTTGGCTTTCCTGAAAAATCACAAGCTAGATAAGGAGGAAGCCTGACCCCTCAAGCATGTTGTCCTCTGAGAGTGTATCTCAGCAGTCAGGTCGCTGGAGAGGACCAGGCACTCTTCAGAAGGTTGGGTGGTCAGAGCCAGGCCAGGCTGCTCAGCTTTGAACCTCTTCTGTGGCACTTATTAGACAGTGACTGACCTGGGTCAGGTACTCAATCCCTCAGAGCCTCAGTTTCTACATCTTTAAAATGGGGACTGTAGTAGTGCCTCTGATTTGTAGAGAAGCACAGCCCTCAGACAGTGCCTGGCATTACTCTCCTCCAACCAGTCCCCTTCTTCCTTCTCTTTTCAGATGGCCAGAGAACAGCAGTGTAGTCATGTTTGGTGGGGTGGATCATGCCTATTACAAGGGAGATCTCAAGTGGGCACCTATGACCCAAGCCTGCTCCTGGCATATGCTCATGGGCTGGTAAGCCTCTCCCTCTGAGGGCCACCCCAAGTGATGCTCCCACACGTGCATGTGTACACATGCAGACACACATAACTGCATGCACAGTCACAAACAAACATATGCTCCACACATAGAGACACACATAAACACACTTATAGGCACACAGATATAAACACACATATACACAGAGACACAAACATAGATACGCATCACCCACAGATTCATAGTTGCTCCCTGGAACCTAACCAGGTCTCTGACCAGGGTCCTGAAAGGGTCCAAAGAGTCCTGGGCGCCTGGAGGAGGGCTGCATCCCTATGCTATGAGGTGGGGACCGTGGACTGAGAAACCTATGTTGTGCTAAAAAGAGGATCAGGGGGAATTTCATCAGCCTAAACAGGGTTGTGATAAGATTACCTACTGATCAGGGCTACCCAAGACCTTGGAGGTTCTCAGTACACAGAATCGCCAGTTGAAAAACTGAGAAAGTCCTAGACAAACCAGGAAAACTGGTCTCCTCAGGGAGAAGTTACCCAGCAGTGGAGAGAAGTTGGCCTCAGTCTTGAGACCTGAAAGCAACATATACAAAGAGACACCCCACCTAACCAATGCTACTTACCACCCAAACTAAGCACACATTCTCTCCTGTGACAGAGAGAATCAGGAAACTAGGACCCAGGAGTGGCCTTGAAAGGAAGGGCAAAATTTGATGGGATTCTGTATGATATCCTCAGACAAAAGCTTTCTTGTCCTTTGGAGTCCCTTGGGCTAGCTCAGGCATCCCCTGGCCAGAGCTTCAGTGTCTAAGCCCAGTGAGGGGGCAGTGCTGGGAGACATGCTCTCCAAGAGCCGCCTGTGTCTCCCCCACCACCACTCTGAGTATCTGCTGCCTGGAGACCTCCATCTTCACTGTGTGGGTTGACCCATCATTGATGACACACCAGATACATGTCTCTGGGTGTTCTTCATTCATTCAGCAAACATATATTATGCATCCACTGTGTGTCTGGCTCTAGAGGAAGACACTGAGGATACAACTTGCCCTTGCATCTGCTAAGGCAGATGTATATGAAACGACTCACACACACACTGAATTATTGTTTTGGTACAAGCTAGACTTGAGAAAGTGCCTGCAGAGAGTGACTAGGACAGGAACCTGATCTCATCTGGGGTGAAGGCTTTCCTGGCAATGTGACAATTAACTAGGAACCTGGAAGATGCAGAGAAATTAGCTAGACAAAGAGGATGAGGGGTCTTCTAGGAAGGGCTCCAGCACAAGCCCAGGCCCGGAGGTACAATACAGTGTGCATTCAAGAACTGAAAGGAAGTCAAAAACGTGATGTGAAAAAAGAAAACTACAGGCCAATATCACTGATGAACATAGATGCAAAAATCCTCAACAAAATTCTAGCAATCAGAATCCAACAACACATTAAAAAGATCATACACCATGACCAAGTGGGCTTTATCCCAGGGATGCAAGGATTCTTCAATATCCACAAATCAATCGATGTAATTCACCACATTAACAAATTGAAAAATAAAAGCCATGTGATTATCTCAATAGATGCAGAGAAGGCCTTTGACAAAATTCAACATCCATTTATGGTAAAAAAAAAAAAAAAAAAAAAACTCTCCAGAAAGCAGGAATAGAAGGAACATACCTCAACATAATAAAAGCTATATATGACAAACCCACAGCAAACATTATCCTCAATGGTAAAAAATTGAAAGCATTTCCCCTAAAGTCAGGAACAAGACAAGGGTGCCCACTTTCACCACTACTATTCAACATAGTTCTGGAAGTTTTGGCCACAGCAATCAGAGCAGAAAAAGAAATAAAAGGAATCCAAATTGGAAAAAAAGAAGTAAAACTTTCACTGTTTGCAGATGACATGATCCTCTACATAGAAAACTCTAAAGATTCCACCAGAAAATTACTAGAGCTAATCAATGAATATAGTAAAGTTGCAGGATATAAAATCAACACACAGAAATCCCTTGCATTTCTATACACTAATAACGAGAAAGTAGAAAAAGAAATTAAGGAAAAAATTCCATTCACCATTGCAACGAAAAGAATAAAATACTTAGGAATATATCTACCTAAAGAAACTAAAGACCTATATATAGAAAACTATAAAACACTGATGAAAGAAATCAAAGAGGACACTAATAGATGGAGAAATATACCATGTTCATGGATCGGAAGAATCAATATAGTGAAAATGAGTATACTGCCCAAAGCAATTTACAAATTCAATGCAATCCCTACCAAGCTACCAGCCATATTTTTCACAGAACTAGAAAAAATAATATCAAGATTTGGATGGAAATACAAAAAACCTTGAATAGCCAAAGCAATCTTGAGAAAGAAGAATGGAACTGGAGGAATCAACTTGCCTGACTTCAGGCTCTACTACAAAGCCACAGTCATCAAGACAGTATGGTACTGGCACAAAGACAGACATATAGATCAATGGAACAAAATAGAAAGCCCAGAGATAAATCCACACACATATGGACACCTTATCTTTGACAAAGGAGGCAAGAATATACAATGGAGTAAAGACAATCTCTTTAACAAGTGGTGCTGGGAAAACTGGTCAACCACTTGTAAAAGAATGAAACTAGATCACTTTCTAACACCACACACAAAAATAAACTCAAAATGGATTAAAGATCTAAATGTAAGACCAGAGACTATAAAACTCCTAGAGGAGAACATAGGCAAAACACTCTCCGACATAAATCACAGCAGGATCCTCTATGATCCACCTCCCAGAATTCTGGAAATAAAAGCAAAAATAAACAAATGGGATCTAATTAAAATTAAAAGCTTCTGCACAACAAAGGAAAATATAAGCAAGGTGAAAAGACAGCCTTCTGAATGGGAGAAAATAATAGCAAATGAAACAACTGACAAACAACTAATCTCAAAAATATACAAGCAACTTATGCAGCTCAATTCCAGAAAAATACACGACCCAATCAAAAAATGGGCCAAAGAACTAAATAGACATTTCTCCAAAGAAGACATACGGATGGCTAACAAACACATGAAAAGATGCTCAACATCACTCATTATTAGAGAAATGCACATCAAAACCACAATGAGGTACCACTTCACACCAGTCAGAATGGCTGCGATCCAAAAATCTGCAAGCAATAAATGCTGGAGAGGGTGTGGAGAAAGGGAACCCTCCTACACTGTTGGTGGGAATGCAAACTAGTACAGCCACTTTGGAGAACAGTGTGGAGATTCCTTTAAAAATTGTAAATAGAACTACCTTATGACCCAGCAATCCCACTGCTGGGCATACACACCAAGGAAACCAGGATTGAAAGAGACACATGTACCCCAATGTACCCCAGTTCATCGCAGCACTGTTTATAATAGCCAGGACATGGAAACAACCTAGATGTCCATCAGCAGATGAATGGATAAGAAAGCTGTGGTACATATACACAATGGAGTATTACTCAGCCGTTAAAAAGAATACATTTGAATCAGTTCTGATGAGATGGATGAAACTGGAGCCGATTATACAGAGTGAAGTAAGCCAGAAAGAAAAACACCGATACAGTATACTAACACATATATATGGAATTTAGAAAGATGGCAATGACGACCCTGTATGCAAGGCAGCAAAAAAGACACAGATGTGTATAACGGACTTTTGGACTCAGAGGGAGAGGGAGAGGGTGGGATGATTTGGGAGAATGGTATTGTAACATGTATACTATCATGTAAGAATCGAATCGCCAGTCTATGTCCAACGCAGGATACAGCATGCTTGGGGCTGGTGCACGGTGATGACCCAGAGAGATGTTATGGGGAGGGAGGTGGGAGGGGGGTTCATGTTTGGGAACTCATGTACCCCTGTGGTGGATTCATGTCAATGTATGGCAAAACCAATACAGTATTGTAAAGTAAAATAAAGTAAAAATAAAAATTTAAAAAAAAAAAAAAGAGAGAGAGAGAGAAAACAAAAACAAAAACGTGATGTGACCAGAGAAAAGGAAAGTGGAGTCAGGGCAAGAGCTGAAGGGCTGCTCGGGAGACATTCAGGGAGGGGGCAGTCACAGGGGAGACTTCAGAGTGACCCTGGTGCCGATTTTTCCCATTTTCTCTCAGCATCTCCATAAATAAATAATAAATGGAACGGTTATTGCTTCTTCTGATGGATGGCAGGCCTTTGTGGGTACCGGGAGCCCATTGCTGGTTGGCCCAAGTGACCCGGTCAGCAACATCCAGAGGCACATCAACCCCAGGCCCAACCAGGATGACCAGGTGAAGGGTCATGCCACAGGGTAATTCCCAGCTCCCCACATACCAAGGATCACCTGGGCCAACCTCCTTCTTTCGCTACAGCAAATGATATCATGTAACAATACCAAGACCCTGCCTCCTGTTGTCTTCACCATCTACAGCATTGACTACCCAGTGTCTCCTCAATACTACACCCAAGAGGTGAGGGGACAACACTAGGAGCTGGTTCGCAAATCTGGAATTTGCAAGAACCTTTGAGAGTCCCTTGGACTGCAAGGAGATCCAACCAGTCTATTCTGAAGGAGATCAGTCCTGGGTGTTCTTTGGAAGGACTGATGCTAAAGCTAAAACTCCAGTACCTCATGAGAAGAGTTCTCGCTGGAAAAGACCCTGATGGTGGGAGGGATTGGGGGCAGGAGGAGAAGGGGATGACAGAGGATGAGACGGCTGATGGCATCACCGACTCGATGGACATGAGTCTGAGTGAACTCCGGGAGTTGGTGATGGACAGAGAGGGCTGGCAGGCTACGATTCATGGGGTCGCAAAGAGTCAGACATGACTGAACAACTGAACTGAACTGAACTAACTGATCTTCCGACTGCTGCTGAGAGGAGGGAGCCCTCTTCAGGCCCAGTCACCTCATTGCAGCTGCTACTAAATAGAGTGTAAAACTTCTCCAGAAAAGGTAGAAGTCGAGTCAGTATGGACATAATTGAGTGGAAATTTTTATGGAAAGATGACTTCTGTCTAATACTAAGGTAGAGGTTCCGAAGTATAATCGTACAGAATTCAGCAGGTCTTACAAATGAAAAAAATAGGAGTGGGTAACTCTAACATAACCATAGCTGTGGGGACTATGAGGGTGGGTACTGGCTGAGCACAGGCATTGGCTGGGCCAGTGCCTCCCGCAAAACTAACCTCCTGAGAGTAAAGGGCAGTCTGGGACATTCATCTTCCTGAAATAACTATGGAGACACCATCCTGTACCGGCATGGTGGGAGTCACAAGGAGAGGGAAACACTAAGGGCCTCAGCCCTCACAGAGCTTCATTTCAACCAGAGCCCTCAGATGCAGGAACACGGAAAGTCAGCTCTAGCAATCCCTGAAATAGAACAGGTGACGAGCGGGGTGACCAGGGACAGTCCTAGTGTTCTGTCCCACCATAGAGTTTAACTGTCTCCCTTCCTATCTCCAAGGTGTCCAGGTTGGGATCGTAAATTACATGCTTACCCTAGAACTTCACTGAAACTTCACACTTGGTGAGTTGGGGAACCTGGGGATGCTAAGGTGAATAAAGGAGCACAGTGACTGCTCAGCCCCGGCACATGGTGGAGGCTTCATGTCAGCCCCCTGTGGGAGTTCAGAGCAGGCCGATGGGCTCAAAGGAGGCTTTGGGGAAGAGAGGGAATTGCAGTAATTGCATGAGGAAGCCCGCTTGGGTTGAGGCAAATCATACTGGATTCTATGCAAATGGCCCCCTGGGGGCTGTGCAAAGGGGGACAGGGGCAGATTAGGGGTGATGAGGGCTGCAGAACCAGGGTAAGTCGCTCAACCCAGCCTGAAGTGGCCAAAGATGGTGAGTGTAGGTTAAGGGAGTCTCCCTAGAAGGCCTGAGAATAGTATCAACAATGGGTTGAGTACACTGCTATATTTAAAATGGGCAATCAACAATGACCTACTGTGTAGCACAGGGAACTCTGCTCACTGTTACATGGCAGCCTGGATGGGAGGGGAATCTGAGGAAGAATGGGTACCTGTATATGTATGGCTGAGTTCATTTGCAGTCCACCTGAAACTATCATAATATTGTCAATTGGCTATACTCCAATACAAAATTAATTTTTAAAAAAAAGAAAGAAAGAAAGGGCTGTGGGCAATGGGGAAAAGAAGAGGGATTCTCTGCACAGAAAAGAGTTGGGGTCAGAAGCAATGAAATAGCAGAGTGTGAGGGGAACTATGGGCCATTCTTGGTTTTTTTCTTTTTAAATTAATTGAAGTATTGTTACTTTACAATATTATGCTACTTTCTGCTCTCACTGTTTTATGCGTGTGTGTGTGTGTATCAGTTCAGCTCAGTTCAGTCTCTCAGTCATGTCTGACGCTTTGTGGCCCCATGGACTGCAGCACGCCAGGCTTCCATGTCCATTACCAACTCCCCAGAGTTTACTCAAACTCATGCGCACTGAGCTGAGTGCGCATCTTCTCATCTTCTGTCATCCCCTTCTCCTCTCTTCAATCTTTCCTAGCATCAGAGGAGTCAGCTCTTTGCATCAGGTGGCCAGAGTATTGGAGTTTCAGCTTCACCATCAGTCCTTCCAATGAATATTCAGGACTGATTTCCCTTAGGATTGACGGGTTGGATCTCCTTGCAGTCCAAGGGACTCTCAAGAGTCTTCTCCAACACCACAGTTCAAAAGCATCAATTCTTCAGTGCTCAGCTTTCTTTATAGTCCAACTCTCATATCCATACATGACCACTGGAAAACCATAGTCTCGACTAGACGGAACTTTGTTGGCAAAGTAATGTCTCTACTTTTTAATATGCTGTCTAGATTATAACTTTTCTTCCAAGGAGTAAACATCTTTTAATTCCATGGCTGCGGTCACCATCTGCAGTGATTTTGGAGCCCCCCCAAAATAAAATTTGCCACTGTTTCCACTGTTTCTCCATCTATTTGCCATGAAGTGATGGGACCAGATGCCATGATCCCTGGGTGCAATGGGACCTGATGTGTGTGTGTGTGTGTGTGTGTGTGTACACATATTCTTTTTCATATTCTTTTCCATTACAGATTTTATCACAGGGTATTGAATACAGAATCCAGTATTATATATTAGGACTTAGCTGATTATACATCCTCTATATATTAGTTTCTGTACAATAATCCAAAACTCCCACTCCTTGCTACCCACCCCCCTCTGTCATGCTAATCACATGTTTTATCCCTTCTTGTTCTCGTAACCCCCATCTCTGAAGCTACTGAAAGAGCCACTTGATTCTTCCCAAAGGAGGGAAAAAAACTGGAAGAGCTGCCTGCTCTGGGTATGGAGGTGGTGGCAGGTAACTGCTCAGGCTGACTGGTGTGTATTTCTGTCTCTCCCAGATTTCTCAGGACCTCTGCTTTATCAGCTTTCAAGGAGGCACAGAGCTCATAAGCCCCCTCAGAGACCTGGCTCCTGGGTACTGTCTTCCTGAGAGCATACTTCTCAGCTTTTAATCAGAGAAACTACAGGATCAGCCTGGCTCCTACAGTGTAAATGCTGGCTGCTTCAGGAATCAGTCAGGCCCACTCCAAACACACTCATATGCAGTGCCATCCCACCAGGGATGCTGGTGAACTGTATTTGGTGCTCTGCAAGCCCTATCCTCAGTAAAGAATAAAGGATTTCATCTCAGTGAAGCTAATACAAATGGCTGCCTCTCTTTGGGTCGAGGAGGTGCATCATAATTGGGAAGGATATAGACTCAAGCCTGAAGCACAAGTGAGAGGAGCCTAACTCCAACTGGCTTCAAGGAAAGGGGAGGCTTATTGGAAGGACACTGTGGATTTGGGACACAGGAGCCAGAGTAGATGCAAAGATCTCAACGACTGGACCTGAGAAATTAGAAGTCGTCGGTCGGTCTTTCTCTCCTGCCCTCTACTCGTTCTCTACTCTCTGCTTCTCTTAGCCTGACAGCTTCCTTCCCTCAGGCTTCTACTCCTGCTGAAGGACTCTGCAGCTGCCTGCCCCAGGGCTTCACATCCCTAAAGCATCTAGCCAGTACAGAAAGAAGCACAGAGAGCATCAGGGTTCCTGGGATGGATATGAGTAGCCCAACTCAGATCATATGTTCAGCCCTGGGCCAACTATCCTGTCAGGGGCACGAGGTTCTGTGATTGGCTTTACTTAGTCACATGGCCCTGTCACCTCTGTTTCCTCCAGAGCCACATGACTGGAGGTGGAGAGAAGCCGTCCCAGAGGAACGGTCAGGGGGATGTTCTAGATTCTGGAAGAGTTTATGACAGCCCCTCCAAGTCCACCTCCTCTTCATTCAGACAGATGGTAAGGGGTATTAAAAACAGATTCTATTCTTCCCACCTCAGAGGAACACTGCTAGTGGCCTTCAGTTCCAGGGAGGTTCCAGGTGAGGTCCTTCAAGCTAAGATGGTTCCCTTTTGCATTCTCACAACAGTCACCAGCTCTCCGCTGCCCACACCTGCTGTGTCCTTTCCAGTCCCACTTCTCAAGTGACAGGCCCATGAGGATCCCTGAGCCATCCCCCACCCTTCCAGGGCCCAATACGCCCCTTCCCTTGGCCTCCAGTGCTGCTGGGAAGGATGCTATTCGTGTAACAGGGGACCCACGATGCAATTAGCATTTCAGTCTTTCTGAGCTTCCTCCAGGGGCAGAGCTACAAACCATTTCATTCGAGCTGCCATGATTTGGCATTTATGGAGTGGAAGCATCACTTCTTACCTGGAGACCTTAGTATAAAGTCCAGTCTATGGAACAGCAGGTGTCAGAAGTGGAGTGAGACCCAGGTGAGAGAAGAAACAGGAAGGAATAATAGCGATGGAAAACACTCCCCAAGACAACACATAATATGGACCTTTACTCAGGCAAGACAAGCATCAGCAGAAGCGATGTCTCGCTCCCTTCCTTCCTCATCTTTCATACAGTACAAATTTACTGAGCATTTACTATGTGCTAGGTGCTGTGGAGGACCCCAGGGTTAGAAGGCTGGCTTAGGAACCACCACCACGTCACGGAGACAGATAAAGAAACCACACCGAGGGGCAGGGTCAGATGGAGAAAACAATAAACATGTCGGGGGGCGGGGAGGGGCCAGAGGAGTGAGGGGCTTCCTCTTCAGGGGGACAGGGAAAGTCTGTCATAGGGTGACGAGAAGGGCACTGACCTCAGTCTTGCCACCCCAAACCCTATGAAAGACACCCCTAAACCCTGCAATTACCATCTGTGTGCAGATTGGCCTTATGTCCACAGTTACATGTGCCTAGACCCTTTTGGATGGCCCTGAATTATGATCAGTTTGAGGAAAGAAAGTGGACAATGGCTGAGCTGATAAGGGGAGAAATATGAGAGCAGAACCAGTTTTTCTCTTTTAACAGTACATGCCAACAAAGGTCCATCTAGTCAAAGTTATGGTTTTTCCAGTAGTCATGTATGGATGTGAGAGTTGGACTATAAAGAAAGCTGAGTGCCAAAGAATTGATGCTTTTGAACTGTGGTGTTGGAGAAGACTCTTGAGAGTCCCTTGGACTGCAAGGAGATCAAACTAGTCAATCCTAAAGGAAATCAGTACTGACTATTCATTGGAAGGAGTGATGCTGAAGCTGAAACTCCAATACTTTGGCCACCTGATGCAAAGAACTGACTCATTTGAAAAGACCCCGATGCTAGGAAAGATCGAAAGGGGGAGGAGAAGTGGAAGACAAAGGATGAGATTGTTGGATGGCATCACCAACTCGATGGACATGAGTTTGAGCAAGCTCCAGGAGTTGGTGATGGACAGGGAGGCCTGGCATGCTGTAGTCCATGGGGTCGCAAAGAGTCAGACATGACTGAGCGACTGAACTGAAATCATCTCTAAGCGAGCTAAGTGGAGACTCAGTGAAGTTTCTCAAACACATTTTCGCAGTGGTCTTCAGGAAATCATAAGCAACATTTCTGTTGGTGAGAAACCACCACCAAGAGTAAGAATAATGGCTCTGATTAATTACATATGCTACCTCACTGCCTCCCCATGAATCCTGGCAAAAAATGACCTTCTTTGTACAGATGAATGAAGTTTTCCTCTGATCTTCTGGCTCCACCACTAGTGAGAGGCACTTAGTAGGCCCCCAAGAAGTACGTGCTGACTAAATGAATGTGTGAATTAGCAGATGCTTCCACTAACACATAAGTGCATCCATGTCAGGAGACATACATGGTCTCAGCATGCTACTGCTGTGAGAAAACCTGGAGAAGGTCAGGCTGTACTCCTGTAGATCAGCGTAAGGTGGGGGCTAAAGCTGGTATCCATTAATGAGCCCCCTGGTCTAGAGGCTCCATACTTGTAGCCTGTGCCACCAACATGAGGATGAATTCTGATCTTTAAAGCAACAATCTTATCTCACCTTCCACTTTTATCCTTTACAAATTCTAATTCTAAAAAATTATAGCCCTCAGTGAGAGAAAAGGTAGGAAAAAAAAAAAACAGGCAAATGCTAGGTCTTGAGTGCTTCTGCTAAGTGTGTGAATTTATTCAATCTCTTTGGAGATGATTTGTCATAAATATACATATGACCTTTGTCCCAGCAAATTTGCTTCCAACTTTCTGCTAAAGCGATGATCAGAAGCAGCCGCAAACATAAATAAGCAGCAAGGAAGAAGTCCTCAGAGTCTCTAAAAAAAGAGAAGATCAGTAACATCCCAAGGCCTTTCAACATCATAAACTTCAAATGTCCACAGCACACAGGCCATCATGCAATCAACTACCCAAAAATTATATTTAACTTTATGAGAAATCGTTCCACTAGGACATTGAGAGAAAAGAAAAGAATACAAAACAGCATGATCCCAGGCTTGCGGATCCCAAGACAGTGCGGCATGTGCACCCGGGAGCTTTTCTGCCTGGGATCAGGTCCCAGGACAAGAGTCAGAGGGTCAGGATCAAGCGACAGCAAGACCACCATAGGAGCCACGGCAGACCCGTGAGGCCCGAGACAGGGTGGGGAGGGCTGGGCAGTGGGGAGGCGCTCACACAGCATCCACAGGTACAGGGACAGCAGCTCTTCAGGGGGTGATGCCCCCCACTCTAAGGAGATCAGACTGGGACCAAGGCGAGAAAGGAACAGGTGCGGATCTGCATTCCCTCCACCGAGTAGAGACAACGCATCACTGTTATCTCACTGACAAACCCTGAGAAAGAAACTTTCTCTTTTCCTGCTTTCTTTCCTCCTTTCTTTCCTTCTTCCTTCCTGTCTTTCTTTCATCTCCTCCGAGCTCTCACCTCCACAGAACTCACAAACCCAGATGCCAACACAGGAGGCTGGCATGTCAGAGACCGTGTCCTCTGAAAGCTCCACCCCAACTCGGGCACCTCCTGCAAGTTGGAGGGCGGGCCCAGCGCAACCAGACCTGCCTGGTCTCCAAGTGAGGCTATCTATAAACCCGCATCGCTGTGATGTCTCCCCATTTCTAAATTTCAACAGCAAGATAAAGCTGTAACAAACATGAGGTTCGCTGTGGATTGCCACCTGACATCAACACCACACCCTCCATGAGAGACACACACGGGGAGGACAGAGTCCGTGAAAGGAAGGAAGCGTGAGAGGGGTGAGGAGACAGACATTTCTCAGGTGTCCTGGAGCCCAGCTTCTGTCACTGAGCCCTGTGTAGGGGCTGACAAAGCTGGAGCAGTGCCTGTCAGAACCAAGAACACAGTTTCTAGGTACAGACCCTGGGCCTTGCTCCCACAGCATGGGGAGGGGTCACGAACTCTGCAGCTACTGGCCCTACTGCTTGAGTTCTTGCCCTCAACTTCTTTCCACTACAGTCTATTTTGATGAGATCCAGCTCACATACCTCAAACACGGGAAACTCAATATATGGGAAGATAGTGAGGCCTAGAGGTGACTATACAATATCTGGTGGATGGAAGCCAGACTGGCACCCTCAGTTACCAACCCCGAAGGGGTCTGAAGAATGTCTCAGAGGGGGAGGGATGCGGGCAAGCACTAGCTCAAGATAACTCTGAAGGTCTCACATCTGTGGGGTGAAAAATGTGAGGTATTGTTGGCTCTTGCTGAGTGAGGATCTATCATATGACCGTTCAGCTCAACAACAAATAGTTTCAACTGATATCAGATCCTGTGCAAGGTTGAGGTTTTTGCTAAGCATGAGGGCACTCAGATTAGAGTAAGGTGTGCAGCCCTAGAGATGGCTGGTGGTGCCCCTTGCCCCCTTGCTTCAGCGTAAACAACAAGTGCCAGTTCTCCACTCCCCCCACACTGGGTGCAGAGCAGAAACATACAACATGGAGACTGATGTCCTGGGTTTGCACTTTGGCTCCTCAGCACTTTACCTGCGTGACCTTGATCAAGTGACATAACCTCAAGTTTCTGCAAAACATGTACCGTGATGATAAATGAGGATCACCATGGGGATCACATGTGTTACTGGGATGGATGAGCAAGGATCCCTGAGAGGGCTTTGCAAACACCTAAGTCTGGAACAAATATTAATTATTCTTCCTCTTCTGTTTGTTATGCATCTGGTCCCATTACTTCAAGGTAAATAGAAAAGGGGGAAATGGAAATGTTTTTTATTTAATTTATTTTTTAAAAAGCCCAAGACTTTATTTTCTTGGGCTCCAAAATCACTGCACACATGACTTCAGCCATGAAATTAAAAGACACTTGCTCCTTGTAAGAAAAGCTATGACAAACCTAAACAGCTATTACAAAGCAGAGATAGCACTTTGCCAACAAAGGTCTGGATAGTCAAAGCTATGGTTTTTCTAATAGTCATGTACAGATGTGAGAACTGGACCACAAAGAAGGCTGAGCACCAAAGAACTGATGCTTTTGAATTGTGGTGCTGGACTCTTGAGAGTCCCTTCGACTGCAAGATCAAACCAGTCCATCCTAAAGGAAATCAATGCTGAATATTCTTTGGGAGGACTGATGCTAAAGCTGAAGCTCCAATACTTTGGCCACCTAATGTGAAGAGAGCACTGTTTGGAAAAGATACCGATGCTGGCAAAGATTGAAGGCAGAGGGAGAAGGGGACATCAGAGGATGAGATGGTTAGATAGCATCACTGACTCAATGGACAAGAACTGAAGCAAACTCTGAGAGATAGTGGAGGACAGGGAAGCCTGGTATGCTGCATGTAGTCCATGGAGTCATAAAGAGTTGGACATGACTTAGCACCTCTGCCCATGGAAATCTTCAAGCAGGAATACTGGAATGGGTTGCCATTCCCTTCTCCAGGGAATCATAGAGACCAAGGAATCGAACCCAGTTCTCCTGCACTGAAAGCAGATTCTTTACCATCGGAGCCACAAAGGAAGACCAGAAGTGGAGTAGAAGAAACTTGAGAATTAAACTCAACTACAGTAATATTTATATTAAAAGTATGTGGTCTAAACCCTCCTTAAAAGGCAGAAACTGTAAATTTGGATTTTAAAAAATGCAAAACCCATCTACATGCTGCCAGCAAGAAATCCACTTTAAATATACAGACACAAATACTTCAAAAGTAAAAATATATATGAGATACACCACACTAATTTTTAAATCCCTGTCCATTTATTCAGTTGTGGTAAAACATGGTGATGGTGGTTTAGTTGCTAAGTCAAGTATGTCTCTTGCAACCCCATGGACTGCGGCCTGTCAGGCTCCTCCGTCCATGGGATTCTTCCAGACAAGAATACAGGAGTGGGTTGCCATTTCCTTCTTCAGGGAATCTTCCTGACCCAGGTATTGAACCCCAGTTTCCTGCATTGCAGGTGGATTCTTTACTGACCGAGGTACCACTTACTATTCTAAAATTTACAGCGCATAAATACATTCACACTGTTGTACAAGCATCATCACCATCTACCTCCAGAATTGTTTCCTTATCCAGCTGAAACATTGTACCCATTAAACATAAACTCCCTTTCCTCCCTTCTCCCAGTCCTTGATAACCCTAATTCTTCTTTCTCTTCCTATGGGATGGGCTCATAAAATTGGCTCTTAAGGATATCTATTTGAATATCTGTCCTGCCAGCCTCTCCCTGAGCCCAGAGTGCCTCATTTCTACTCTCCACCCTGAACTCCTTTCAGGTGGGTTGAAAATAATCAGCTGCTGCAGCAGGATTTATTCCTGGAAAAGGTATATGTCAAGTGCCCATGGCAAGTGCCAATTTGCAGCAGATGGAGCCCCTCAGGGTTATAAATTCGACCATATCTTGGGAGGCATTTCATGACCATTTCATCCCACGGTGCTAGGAAGCTTCTTTCCGAGATCAGGCAAAGAACTAGGGACTGGTACGTGATGCTGGGAAAAGAATACAGGCCTGGAGCAGACCCAAGGCTGAAAAGCCACATCTTCACTACCCTGGAAAAAGTGCACAGCTCAAGGGGTTGCAGACCAGAGCATCCCTCAGAACCCACTCAGTTGCTAGACTCCTGCTGGTAAGTCAGACCCCACTCTTACCTTTCTTTCTGCATCTATACGATGAGCAACTTGGCTCCAGGATCACCAGAACTATAACTAGCAAGATGCTCAAGCATAGGAAGGAGGGTAAAGGTGACAGTGATGAGTGCAGGAGATGGGTGGCATGACCTGTGTGGGGAGCTCAGGTGGAGCTCTTACACCCACACTCCCACTGCAAGGGGCCTGAGCCTTATGGGACTCACAGGCTCCTCATGACCAATCACCAGCCTCTGCAAGGTGAAGCGTGCAGGAGTGGTCATGCAAGGAGAGGTTGCCAGTCCTCATCCCAGCCAATGCCAGGACTCCACAGCGGACACCACCACTATCTCCAGTTAAATCACAACCCAAGCCCACACCTCTGGGGACCATAGCCACCACCTTCCCACCAGGATATTACCCTCTTCCAATATCCAGGCCCTGGAAGCTGGGGCTTGGGCCACTTATGAGAGGCAGATGACAAGAAAAGGGTGCTCCTCCAACCTCATTTCCTCCTATTTGCCACTTCAGGCTATTTTCAGCCTCCCCACCCTCTATGAGCCTTGTCCCCTATCACTTGCTCCTATGTCCTCATGCACCATGCCTTGATTAAACACAATGTCATTCCTATTCAGAATGACTCTTGATACAGGCAAAAATGAGAGAGGAAGAGAAGGCAGCTCCTTACTTTCTTCTCTTGTTAATTCACTCCAAATACATTCATTAAATCCCTGTACTGCTAAGATCTGTGGATACAAAATTGAACACACCATCCCCAGGTTCAAGGAACTCACCTTCTTGGTTGGGATTTTACAGGAAATAAGAGATCTCCATATTCTAGCCAACTCAGTCCTTCAGATGACTTTGATCAGAAAAAAAAAAGAATACTGCAGTGGGAATAGTCATCCTGTTTCTACCCACTTCTAGAAGGTATTGTTTACCTCCTCAGCACTGGATCTTGTTATGCTAGTGGACTAGATGGAGATATGATATGAACAGAAGTAAGGAAGGTGAGACAGGTAGGTCAGAATGTGAGGTAAGGAAGATAAAATATTTAAGAAGCTGAAGTATTGAGAAAGATATGGGACCTGAGTTAGAAAATAACTTTTCAAGAGAAGTTAGTCATTGTGGTATGTATAATCCCCAATTCAGTGCTCAGGAGATCGCCAGTGAAGACTTTGTCTTTTTTTTTTTTTTTTTTTTTTTTTTTTTTTTTTTTTTTTTGTGAAACTCAAGTCAGATCCATCTAGCTGTTTCTCAGTCCTGGGCCTTCCTCCTGGCTCCAAAACTATGCCCAGCAGTTCAGCCCAGATCAACTGAGAAAGGTTTTGTTCTCTGAGCCTTCAACATACCCAGTTTATAAGAGCTCTTGCATATGAACCCTTTGATCTTCCTTAGACAAGTTAAAGACAACCCATCAGGATCCTCTGTCCATGGGATTTTACAAGCAAGAATTCTGAACTGGGTTGCCATTTCCTTCCCCAGGGAAATGTCCCAACCCAGGGATCAAACTTGGTTCTCCCACATGGCAGGCAGATTCTTTCCAGACAGAGCCAACAGGGAAGCCCAGCTATTAAAAGAAGAAAGAGGAAACCAACGTGAAGGAAAATGTAACCTCAGATTTAATGAAAGGTCAGATAATGTCAAGGTGTCCTGTGCCCAGTCTGCCCTCTCCAGTGTCACACCAGGAATCCCACGAGGGGAAAGAGCCCTTCTGGTCTCTGCAGGAAATATTTTTAAATTTGATTTTTCCTTTATAATGAAATATAGCTGATTTACAATGCTATATCAGTTTGGGCTGTATGGGAGAGTGATTCTATTACACATAATCATGAATCCTTGCTTTTTTAGATTCTTCTCCTATACAGGTTATTACCAAATATTGATTAGAGTTCCTTGTTCTATACAGTAGGTGCTAGTTGGTTATTTATTTTATAGATAGTCAATTTTACACATTAATCCCAAATTCTCACTTTATCCCTCTCTCCCCACCTTTTCACTTTGGTAACCATAAGATTGATTTTGAAGGCTCTGAATCTGTTTCTGTTGTCAAGAAACCATTTGTGATGAACCAGGATGAGTCATCAGCTGGAGGTAGAAGTATTTTTCACAGCAATAGAGACCATTTCACACTAGCTTTTCATACTGCCCCCCTCACCTACACACACACACACACACACACACACACACACACACACACACACACACACACACACACACGATCTATGCTTTTAAGAGCAAGATGAAAGAATTAATGGGATTGCTGATAAACTGCATAGCCAAACAGAACGGGCTCAGTCTTCAGTTTGGGTCCCCTTTGGTATCCCACTGCAGCCCATCACACTTGTGTTCCTACTGATCTCGGCATCAGCTGTGATAAGGTTCCAGGAGGTCAAACAAAGCTCTCCAAGCCCTCAGACCAGCTAGATGTGAGAGGGAAAATGAGCCTCCCCTCCAGGCAGTCCAAGGCAGTCCCCAGAGCAGCTGTAGGTCAGTCTCCGCTTGCCCCACTCAGGCCTGGTGACCCACAAAGCAGCACCTTCATTCCAGAGCTGGATAGCTCCTAACAGCGATCACACAGCTCATGAGAGGCTGACTCACGACTCCAACTTGCCCAAGTTCCAGTCCCAGTTTTGTCACAAAATTTCCTGGGTGTAGAGCAACCATGGTCAAGTCCTGGCTGCTCTCTTGGCCTTGATTCCTCAACTGCAAAGACAGAGATGGGACCAGATGCTCCCTCAATCATGACATGACCTGAGGCAGCTCCCAAGTCATTGACAAGCTCCTCACATACAGCAGGTGGAACAGGTAAGAATTTGACTCCAACACACCTGATTAATTCTGCCAGCAACACATTGTCCCTCACCGTCTGGCACTACCAGGATGGAATCATTAGCCACTGACATCACTGACTTTCAACACACCCTGCAAGGAGGTCAGGGCATAGGTCAGGAATGAGGCACTCGGTGCTCTGGGAAAACTGACAGAACAAGCCTTCAGAGAAATATTTTCAAAAGGAGAGTTTATGAGCCCGTTTTATTGTATATTCTCGTGTATAGAAAAGCACTAACATCATAAACAGAGACATCTGCTCCTCTTAACAGCCAGTGGCCTCCGCCAAAATGTGTGCTTGACTGCACATCCCCCTTCACCAGATCGCGTGTACACTGACCTCTCACACACACAAACCTCTTTAATGAAGTTCCTCAGGGCTATGTGAGAGGCTCTGCCACAGGCTATAGTTCTCACTTTGCCTCAAACAAAACTAAGCTCACAAGTCTCATACTGTGCTTTTATTTATTTGACAATTTTATTTAAAACTCATATAGCACTTACCAGGATTCGAAGCACTGTACACACTAACTCAGTTGGTTCTGTTATTATCCAGTGTTTAAAGATGGGAAAACCTGAGGCACAGACAGACTAAGAAACTTGCCCAAGGACACACAGCTAGTAGATGGACAAGCTGGGATTTGAATCCAGGACATCCAGGCTTCCCTGGTGGCTTGGATGGTAAAGCGTCTGCCCACAATGCGGGAAACCTGGGTTCGATCCCTGGGTTGGAAAGATCTCCTGGAGAAGGGAACAGCAACCCACTCCAGTTTTCTTGCCTGGACAATCCCATGGACAGAGGACCCTGGTAGGCTACAGTTCATGGGATCACAAAGAGTTGGACATGACTAAGGGACTTCACTTTCTTTTTTTCTTTCATCTGGCTCCAGCACTATGTTCTTAAGTGCTATGCTCTGCTCACTCCCATTTTGGAAGGATGTCATACACCTTTATCTACAACTCAAGTTCCATCTTCTCACTCTTCAAGCCAGGGGAAACTTATGCCCCACTCTTTTTCCTCCTGCATAGAATCCTTGGCGATTTGTGGTGTCAGAAGGGAAATGAAACGAGGTGGTGTTTGTGCAGATGCCATGAGGTCACCCTCATAAAGCAGTTCCCCCAGGCACATGGTGGCATGCCACTGGACTCTGCATCTGAGAAGGCCACAGAGCTGCCCTCCCAAGCTCCAGGCAGAGAAGTGGTCAGTCCTAAGGGATCGCACCAACTCCTCTGAAGACTACATGCTCAGGGGTCAGACTACAGTACCCACCGACCTCCGGTAGAAGTTCTGCCCCTTCCTGTAGTCGTGACCGGAGAACCAGCCTCAGCGTGGACCACCCCACTTGCCCTATAGAGGGCTTCCTCCTGCTTTCCACCCCAGCAATTACCCTTTTGCATTTCTCCTCTTCTAAATTCATTTAACTTGCCATCGAACCACAAGCAAGGGTGGGAGCTGGGAGCTTTCTTCAATGCAGTTGCAGAACATCAAAGGCTCTTGACTCCCATCCTGTTCCTAAGCCCAGAGGCTGACCTTTCCATGCCATCTTCCCTAGGGTCTGAGAACAGGAGGGAAGTGAACATTTTTGGATATCACACACACAGCCCAATCTGTGAAAGATTCTTCTAAACAGTTTGAATAACAAGGGTAAGTTAATCACAGAAGCTGTTATCAAATTAAAGTGACATCTGCTTTCCTTCCATCTAACGTTTGTCCTCATTCTACTCAGAAAATTCACCACAAAATAAATGTAGTCCCTTTTTTTAGTGAAAAAACTTTTAGAGACTTTTCGGTTGTTCCTTATACCTCTACCAATGTCTTGATTTTCCCGTGTAAACAACCCTCCAACATTTCTGTCCACAGTTACCTTCCTCAAGGAAAGGAAAGAATAGAAGCTAGAGGTCATGGCCTCTACTCACTGTTCAAAGGGTCTTCTCCAGCCCATCTCTATAGCTTCCAGTTTCTCTTAATGTACTTTCTTTCTCTTCATGTCTTTATTCTCTTATATCCATCTTATGTTTTAGCCTCATTTTCCCTTGTTCTCCTCCATTATTGCAGTCTAACATCTCACTTACCTACTCAAAGATCCGCATCACCCCCAGGATAAATCCCACACTCTTGAATGTAGATTAGAACGTCAAGCTCCACCCCAACCCACCCTGGGACCTGATCTTGGTTCCCATTTTCTACGTTGTCCTGTGTATCATTAGTGCCGTTGTATAGATATTCAAGTCTTCATCCTAAACTCAACTCAGATTACACATCGATATTCCCTCATATTTCATTGTGGTCCTACGGCTTGTTTATAGCAACATAATACATGTATCTGTGATACAGGTCGCTCCTGACAAATGCTTTGATAGTGTCCATTGAAAAAAATGCGCATAATAAAAGCTGACAATTCTGTTTAATTCGCCAAGCTGTATGAGGACTTCAAGCCAAGGGCAGCCTCTCAGATCTCAGGTACCACTCTGAAGAGGTAAAAAAGGAGCCAGGGTATATGGGAGTTTTGCAACACAAAAACTAATTGGAATATTAAAAATTGCTATTCATTAAAAGAAGTTAAATATCTCAAGGAATTTAATAGTCTTTCAACGTACGGGAAGATGCAAAAGCCTGGGCACGTTGGAATCTTTTCCTTTGATATGCACTTTAGCTATCTAGGGCAAGTATCCACCTTCGTATCATTCTTAGTTTCCTAGATACACAGTTGGTGGGGTGTGGGAAAGGTGGCTTCTATAGCTGAGACTTGATGGAGGGCATCCTTCTGCCATCTTGAATACCTTCCCCAGTGACTATTGAGAGTGGATGTGATGTGATCTCTGGATGGCGGTTTACTAATCTGGCATTCACAACAGTCAGTATACACATCGGCACACGGCTGGCCCCCTGCTGTTGCAACCAGTGACGCTGCAGATGGGGAAGCCCCCATCAGTGCGCGTCCCCAGGAGGAGTCTCCAATCAGAGTCCCAGACAACTTGGGATGCTTGGCATGCCTCCTAGCTTCATCGAATTACACACAGCTGTGATCCAGGTGACCATTTTGCTTAGTTTTCTAAACTTGTGGTTTTCATTCTGGAAGCTGTATATTGTAGTTCTTTCTTCTTCTGTCTGCACTCTGATGGATGAAGATAAGAAGCTTATGCAAACTTCCTGATGGGAGTGACTGACTTGGGGG
Source organism: Ovis aries (assembly GCF_016772045.2). Lineage (NCBI taxonomy): Eukaryota > Metazoa > Chordata > Mammalia > Artiodactyla > Bovidae > Ovis > Ovis aries. The sequence goes on from NC_056074.1 coordinate 36,210,642, forward strand.
AAACTGGGTCTTATTCTGGTGGGCAGGGCCACGCTCAGGAAATCTTTAATCTAATTTTCTGCTGATGGGTGGGGTTGTTCTCCCTCCCTATTACTTTTTTGAACTGAGGCAGCCCAGTCCTGGAGTCTATAGGCTCTATGGTACAGTTAAAGGTACAGTCCAAAAGAATTTAAGCCAACACACACCTCCCAGGATTGCTGCTACCAGTGCACAAGGCAGGCCACTGCTGACACAGGTTGCCACACGAGACCGTCAAAACTCAAGACTGTGGCTAACTCTCTTGGGGGTCACAGCTCCTTCCCCCTGGGTCCTGGTGCACGCAAGGATTTGTTTGTGTCCTCCAAGAGTCCCTGTTTCACCCAATCCTGTGGAAGTTTTATAATCGAATCCCACTGACCTTCAAAGTCAGATTCCCTAGGGATTCCCAGTCCCTTTGTCAGATCCCCAGGTCGGGAAGTCTGATGTGGGGCCTAGAGCCTTCACAAAAGTGTGAGAACTTCTCTGGCATTAATATTCTCCAGTTTGTGGATTGCCCACCTGGTGGGTATGAGATTTGACTTTAATGTGACTGTGCCTCTCCTACCATCTCCTTGTGGCTTATCCCTTGTCTTGTGACATGCGGTATCTTTTTTCTTTTTTTTTTTTTTTTTTTTTGGTGGGTTCCAGCATTCTCCTGTCAAAATCCAGGTGATACTGAAAGACAGAGAAGCCTGGTGTTCTGCGGTTCATGGGGTTGGAACACAAGTTAGTGACTTAACAACGATGACAATACTGAGTCTTGCTCCTCCCAGAAGCTTTCACTTCCATATCCATCTGGGCTGAGGGGTGCAGGCACACCCAGGGGAGGTTCCCAGGGTGAGTCAGGTATGGAAAAAGAGATCAAGTAATTGCCCTGAAGGAAGACAAAGACTCAGAACTGACCTTTGTAAATAACTTCCAGTTGAGCTCTTTCAAATCCTGAAAGATGATGCTGTGAAAGTGCTGCACTCAATATGCCAGCAAATTTGGAAAACTCAGCAGTGGCCACAGGACTGGAAAAGGTCAGTTTTTATTCCAATCCCAAAGAAAGGCCATGCCAAAGAATGCTCAGACTACCACACAATTGCACTCATCTCACATGCTAGCAAAGTAATGCTCAAAATTCTCCAAGCCAGGCTTCAGCAATATGTGAACCATGAACTCCCTAATGTTCAAGCTGGTTTTAGAAAAGGCAGAGGAACCAGAGATCAAATTGCCAACATCCACTGGATCATGGAAAAAGCAAGGGAGTTCCAGAAAAACATCTACTTTTGCTTTATTGACTATGCCAAAACCTTTGACTGTGGGGATCACAATAAATTGTGGAAAATTCTGAAAGAGATGGGAATACCAGACCATCTGACCTGCCCCTTGAGAAATCTGTATGCAGGTCAGGAAGCAACAGTTAGAACTGGACATGGAAAAACAGACTGGTTCCAAATAGGAAAAGGAGTACATCAAGGCTGTATATTGTCACCCTGTTTATTTAACTTCTATGCAGAGTACATCATGAGAAACGCTGGGCTGGAAGAAGCACAAGCTGGAATCAAGACTGCCCAGAGAAATATCAATAACCTCAGATATGCAGATGACACCACCCTTATGGCAGAAACTGAAGAGGAACTAAAAAGCCTCTTGATGAAAGTGAAAGAGGAGAGTGAAAAAGTTGGCCTAAAGCTCAACATTCAGAAAATGAAGATCATGGCATCCGGTCCCATCACTTCATGGGAAATAGATGGGGAAACAGTGGAAACAGTGTCAGACTTTATTTTGGGGGGCTCCAAAATCACTGCAGATGGTGATTGCAGCCATGAAATTGAAAGATGCTTACTCCTTGGAAGAAAAGTTATGACCAACCTAGACAGCATATTCAAAAGCAGAGACATTACTTTGCCAACTAAGGTCCGTCTAGTCAAGGCTATGGTTTTTCCTGTGGTCACGTATGGATGTGAGAGTTGGACTGTGAAGAAGGCTGAATGCCGAAGAATTGATGCTTTTGAACTGTGGTGTTGGAGAAGATTCTTGAGAGTCCCTTGGACTGCAAGGAGATCCAACCAGTCCATTCTGAAGGAGACCAACCCTGAGATTTCTTTGGAAGGAATGATGCTAAAGCTGAAACTCCAATACTTTGGCCACCTCATGAGAAGAGTTGACTCATTGGCAAAGACTCTGATGCTGGGAGGGATTGGGGGCAGGAGGAGGAGGGATCGACCGAGGATGAGATGGCTGGATGGTATCACTGACTCAGTGGACGTGAGTCTGAGTGAACTCCGGGAGTTGGTGATGGACAGGGAGGCCTGGCGTGCTGCGATTCATGGGGTCGCAAAAAGTCGGACACGACTGAGCGACTGAACTGAACTGAACTGAACTGCCTCTTTACTGCACTCCTGCTCACTAGGCAGTTGCCCACGCCCTTTCCTTCCAGGTGCGCCTTGCTTCTATCTCATCTATACAAACCATTTCTCTGTGGGCTTTCCCACTGGTTGTGCTATGTCTCTTACAATAAACTTTGTACCTCCATTTATAGTTTCTGCCTCTGTGATAAATGCATTTTTCACTAGGGACAAAGATCCAGGGAAAAACAGCTTCTAGCCTCTAGGACTTGCTGGTCTGGTGGCTAGGATTCCTGGTTCTCATCCAGGCTACCAGGTTCAATTCCTTGGCAGGGAATGAAGATCTTGCTTCACACCACATCTCGCTGCCGCCTCACCGAGATCAGAACTACAACACTGCTCTCTTAGTCCACCCAGGGTTTCATAGACCTGAGGCTACATGTCCAAGATCAAGGTGCTGGTCAATTGTGCTCCTGGTGGGAACCCTCTTCTTGGCTCCCAGACAGTTCTCTCCTTGCAGTGTCCTCACAGGTGATGGGGAGGGATATTGAGGGAGGAGAGGAGGAGGAGGGAGGGGAAGGAGGGAGAGAGAGAGAAAGAGAGGAAGTTCTCAGGTGGCTCTTCTTATAAAGGCCATGATCCCATCATGAGGGCCCCACCATTAAGACCTCATCTCAGCTGAATAACCTCCCAAAGGCCCTGCCTCCTAATACCATCACATCAGTAGTTAAGGATTCAGCATTCGAATTTGGGACTACACACAATTCAACCCATAGCAACTACTCACATCTGTTCCTTTAAAGCAAAACACATCCTCATTAAAATTTTATTTTTTTTACTATTTATTCATTTTTGCTGAAGTATTTAAAGGAAGAGATTGTTGTTTGTCTTGTTTAGTCCAACTCTTTGTGGCCCCATGGATTGTAGTCTGCCAGGCTCCTCCACCCATGGAATTTCTCAGGGAAAAATACTGGAGTGGATTGCAATTTCTTTCTGCAGGATCTTCTCCACCCACGGATCAAACTGACATCTCCTGCATTGCAGGCAGATTCTTTACCACTCAAGACGCCTGGGAAGCCCAAGTAAGAGAGTACCATTTCACAAAATGTACATAACCAAAAATGCTATTTTGTTGCAAATAAAATTAACATTTGATACCCAGCCCATGTTCAAATTGCCCTCAGTTCAGTTCAGTCACTCAGTCATGTTCGACTCTTTGCGACCCCATGGCCTGCAGCACACCTGCCTTCCCTCCATCAACAATTCCCAGAGGTTGCTCAAACTCACGTCCATCGAGTCAGTGATACCATCCTACCGTTTCATCCCCTTCTCCTCCTGCCTTCAATCTTTCCCAACATCAGGGTCTTTTCTAATGAGTCAGCAGATGGCCAAAGTATTGGAGCTTCAACTTCAGCATCAATCCTTTCAATGAATATTCAGGATTGATTTCTTATAGGATGGACTGGTTTGATCTTGAAACCCAAGGGACTCTCAAGAGTCTTCTCCCAATACCACAGTTCAAAAGCATCAATACTTTGACTCTGCTTTCTTGATGGTCCAACTTTCCATATGTGACTACTGGGAAAACCAGAGCTTTGACTATACGGATCTTGTCGGTAAAACAATGTCTCTGCTTTTTAATATGCTATCTAGGCTTGTTATAGCTTTTTTCCAAGAAGCAAGCATCTTTTAATTCCATGGCTGTAGTCACCATCTGCAGTGATTTTGGATCCCAAGAAAATAAAGTCTGTCACTGTTTCCATTGTTTCCCTATCTATTTACCATGAAGTGATGGGACCAGATGCCATGATCTTAGTTTTTTTGAATGTTGAGTTTTAAGCCAGCTTTTTCACACTCTTCTTTCACTTTCATTAAGAGACTCTTTAGTTCCTCTTCACTTTCTGTCATAAGGGTGGTGTCATCTGCATATCTGAGGTTATTGATATTTCTCCCAGCAATCTTGATTCCAGCATGTGCTTCATCCAGCCTGGCATTTTGCATGATGTACTCTGCATAGAAGTTAAATAAGCAGGGTGACAATATACAGCCTTGATGTACTCCTTCCCAATTTGGAACCAGTCTGTTGTTCCATGTTCAGTTCTAACTGTTGCTTCTTGACTTGCATACAGATTTTTCAAGAGGCAGATGATGTTGTTTGGTATTCCTGTCTCTTGAAGAATTTTCCACAGTTTATTGTGACCACACAGCCAAGGCTTTCCCTTAGTCAATGAAGCAGAAGTAGATGTTTTTCTGGAATTCTCTTCCTTTTTCTATGACCCAGTGAATGTTGGCAATTTGAACTCTGGTTCCTCTGACTTTCCTAAATCTAGCTTGAACATCTGGAAGTTCTCAGTCACATACTGTTGAAGCCTAACTTGGAGAAGTTTGAGCATTACTTTGCTAGCATGTGAGATGAGTGCAATTGTGCAATAGTTTGAACATTCTTTGGCATTGCCCTTCTTTGTGACTGGAATGAAAACTGACCTTTTCAGGTCCTGTGGACACTGCTGAGTTTTCCAAATTTGCTGGCATAGTGAGTGCAGCACTTTCACAGCATCATCTTTTAGGATTTGAAATAGCTCAGTTGGAATTCCATCACCTCCACTAGCTTTGTTCACAGTGATGCTTCCTCTTATCCTTATCCATCAGAAGGCAGACAGAATGAAAACCACAAATTTCTCCAATCTACTACAAAAAACCTTTAGCAGTTTATTTATTCGAATCTAGATCTAGAGGATGAACATTTGTATGTTACATTTGGTTGTTCTAGGACTTTCAATAAATGAAAGTCTCCTTCCTTTTTAAACCATTTATTTGTTTAAAATGTGGGAGGAGTTAGGTGGTTTGTCTCATAGAAAGTCCCATGTCTTGTGTTGAGAGCAGGAGTCCACAACACCAACACCAGGACCAGTACCAGTCCTTGGTCTATTAGGACCCAGGCCACACAGCAGGTGGTGAGCAGTAGGCCAGTGAGTGAGGCTTCATCTGTATTTACAGCTGCTCCCATCGCTCTCCCATCACCCCAAGATGGGGCAGTCTTGTTCCAGGATAACAAGCTCATGGCTCCCACTGATTCTGCATTATGATGAGTTCAATAATTATTTCATTATATATCACAACATAACAAAAATAGAAATAAAATTCAAAGGAAATGTAATAACCTTGAATCATCCAGAAATTACCGCTTCCACCCAGGTCTCTAGAAAAATTGTCTTCCAGGAAACCGGTCCCTAATGTTGAAAGAGCTGGGGACTGCTGATTTAGTGGACTGCTTCTCCGTTCCTTTATCTGCTGCTGCTGCTGCTAAGTTGCTTCAGTCGTGTCTGACTCTGTGAGACCCCATAGATGGCAGCCCACCAGGCTCTCCAGTCCGTGGGATTCTCCAGGTGAGAACACTGGAGTGGGTTGCCATATCCTTCTCCAATGCATGAAAGTGAAAAGTGAAAGTGAAGTCGCTCAGTTGTGTCTGACTCTTAGCGACCCCATGGACAGTAGCCTACCAGGTTCCTCTGTCCATAGGATTTTCCGGGCAAGAGTACTGGAGTGGGGTGCCATTGCCTTCTCCAGTTGTAATTCTTAAAAACTGGTAGTTAGATGCAGACTTGAGTTCATCAAATTTTATTGGAATATTTGTAGTTCCAGTTGGAATATTTGTATTGGAAGATTCGTAGTTCCATATATTACTTATGGCATCACTTCAAGAGACATAATTGCTAGTTGCCTAACTTTGATGTATGCTGAGATCAGAGGGTCCTGATGTTGCCAACCTCATGCATGCATTATAAACTTCCCCTTTGACCTTTCATCTTAAGATTTTTGTCTTATGGTCTTATGGGCTTCCCTGGTAGCTCAGCTGGTAAAGAATCTGCCTGCAATTCAAGGGATCTTGGTTTGACTCCTGGTTTGGGAAGATCCCCTGGAGAAGGGATAGGCTACCCACTCCAGTATTCTGTGGCTTGCCTGATAACTCATCTGATAAAGAATTTGTCTGCAATGTGGGAAACCTGGGTTTGATCCCTGGGTTCAGTAGATCCCCTGGAGAAGGGAAGGCTACCCACTCTAATATTCTGGCCTGGAGAACTTCATGGACTTTATGGGGTCACAGAGTCAGAAACAACTTTCACTTTCACTTATGGTTTTATCATCCATGGATGATCTTGGCCAAGATCCATTGATTCATGAGGACATTGCAAAACAGTGGTTTCTTTTTTCTACCAGTCCAGAATTTAATTCCTGGAATACTTCAATGAATAAGAACATTCTTTCAAATCTTTATAGTTACATGAAATATGCTTCACACAAACAAAGATAGCACTGGAAAGCCAGTGCCCGAAATAGTGAGTTGGTACTCTTAGCAATCTGACACAGTGACAAATTAGATATTATCTGTTAACATTTGGAACTGTTGGATTTTTATATATTTAATTTGGTTTATATTTTAGTTTTTATATATTTAATATATTTAATTTTATACATTTAATTTAACTTGTTTAATATATTTAATTTGTTTAAATTAGTATTTAATCTAATATTTTTAGCATCGATTTGATCTGATGCTAAAATTGTCTCATTTTTCACCTCATCAGATGGATTCCTAAACTTTTTGTTCAGCTCTGGCTAATCTTTGAAGGCCCTCAAATTTCTGGTCCTTCAAGATTCTCAGGCTTATCTTATTCATTTCCTGGCCCAGTCCTGAAATCAGTCATCTCTTCAAGAATCCATGGACCCTCAGGTGGGAAATGGAATTTAGAGGCCACATGATAGACCTCTGGATAGTCACTGTAACCAAGTTGCCATCCCTTCTTAGACTTTTCAGTTGTCAGAGCCAGGAAGTACAGATTTCTTATAAAAGAAAAAAAAGAAAGAAAATAAGGAAAATAATTAAATGGTACAAACTTATGCTATCAAGTTTTAGGCTATAGGACTTTACTTAACGTTTTGTGTTTTGGACTTGAAACTTTTTTCTAGCCACTGAAAATCTTGCTTTAGAACATTAGCACTAATTACTGACTTGCTTTAACCAATAACATGTATATGATACTTTCACAATAACAAAAGCAATATCACCAACAATAAGGGGATGGATAGTCTCAAATATTTTGCTTTTTTGTTTTTGGTTTTCTTTTGGATGTGGGAGAGTATTTTTTTAATTGTGTTTGTCATTAGAAGACATTCCACTGTGAGTGTAGTCAAATTCTGTGTTTTAGAGCCACTTAAATAATGTTTTGTTCTGTGCAGTCATGTCACCAACTTGATACACTAAGGCTAATTTGCTGTCAATTGTTCTCAACTTCTACAGATGTATTTATTTATTTTTGATCCTGTAACACGTTTTCTTGGTTGCACAGTCAAACTATAAAACAAGAAAAATCACTTCTGTCCCTGGCCCTCATCCATATATTATATTTTCAGTAGGTTTAGGCTTATTCTTCCCCTCTTTCTTATTGAAAATAGACATATATGTGTATGTAAAAGCAACAACTGTAAGCACTTTTCTGGTCCCTCTTCTTCAAAAAACTAAAAACAGTGCACCCTGAGGGTCTCACACATCCCACTCCTCCCTCCATCCACATCATACGCAGGTTCTTGGATGCCCTGTGCCTTATTCCACATTCCCCCATGGAAGGTCACTTTGGGTATATTTATAATATTTTGCTTTTACAAACAGTGTTGTGGTGAACAGTTTGTGCATATGGTACTTGTGTTTTTGCCGGTGTATTTTGGGGATAGATCCCCAGAAGTAGAATTGCTAAGTTAAAGGGCATATGTGTGTGTCACGTGTTAGATGCTGTCAAATCCCCTCTGTAGGAACTGAACCACAAAAACTCGGTGTTAACAATGTGAGAAAATGAGGAATAAGACCCAGCACCCCATCTGTACACACCTGGTGATCTCAGAGCCTCCCAAAATTGTATGCAGGGACAGGCTTGGATAGACCTCACACAGAAACACCCAGGCCCTGGGAGTCGTAGAAGGAACCAGGAAGCACCATCACCTTTACTTTGCATGGAATAACAATCTAAGAGGTAGCCCTGTTCATCTCGGGCTGAGCAGGAGCTCTGAGTGGTTAGTATTTTGTTTGTGTGTTCTTTGATTGATTAGACACTTTGCAATTATCTCTTTCTGTGTTTGGTTTGGCAGACAAAAAGTTGCAAGGCCTGGATCCTATTGCTATTGTCCAGTCACTCAGTCATGTATGACTCTTCGTAACCCCATGAACTACAGCACACCAGGCTTCCCTGTCCTCCACTGTCTCCTGAAGTCTGCTCAAACTCGTGTCCATGGAGTCAATGATGGCATCCAACCATTTCATCCTCTTTAGCCCTCTTTTCCTCCTGCCCTCAATTTTTCCCAGCATCAGGTCTTTTCCAATGAGTTAGTTCTTCACATCAGATGGGCAAATTATTGGAACTTCAGCTTCAGCATCAGTCCTTCCAATGAATATTCAAAGATTTCCTTCAGAATTGACTGGTTTGATCTCCTTGCTATATAAAGGACTCTCAAGAGTCTTCCCCAGCACCACAATTCAAAAGCATTAATTCCCCAGCACTCAGCCTTCTTTATGGTCCACCTCTCCCATGTGTACTTGCCTACTGGAAAAACTATAGCTCTGACTATATGGACCTTTGTTGGCAAAGTGACGTCTCTGCTTTGTAATACACTGTTTAGGGTTGTTATCGCTTTTCTTCCAAGGAGCAAGTCTTTTAATTTCATAGCTGCAGTCACTGTCCACAATGATTTTGGAGACCAAGAAAATTAAATCTGTCACTGTTTCCATTATTTCTCCATCTATGTGCCCTGAAGTGATGGGACCAGATGCCATGATCTTAGCTTGTTGAATGTTGAATTTCAAGCCAGGTTTTCACTCTCTTCTTTGACATTCATCAAGAGGCTCTTTAGTTCATCTGTGCTTTTTGCCATTAAGGTAGTGTCATATGCATATCTGAGTTTATTGATATTTCTTCTGGCAATCTTAACACCAGTTTGTGCTTTATCCAGTCCAGCATTTCCCTTGATGTAGTCTACATATAAGTTAAATAAGCAGGGTGACATTATACAGCCTTGATGTACTCCTTTCCCAATTTCAACCAATCCATTGTTCCATGTCCAGTTCTAACTGTTGTTTCTTGACCTGCATACGGGTTTCTCAGTAGGTAAGTAAGGTGATCTAGTATTCCCAACTCTTTATGAATTTTCCAGTTTGTTGTGGAACTTTAGCAAGTCAATAAAGCAGAAATAGATGTTTTTCCAGAATTCTCTTGCTTTTTCTATGATCCAGTGGATGTTGGCAATTTGATCTCTGGTTCCTCTGCCATTTCTAAATCCAGCTTGTACATCTGGAATTTCTTGGTTCACATGTTTGTTTGTTTGTTTGTTTTGGTTCACATATTTTTGAAGCCTAATTTAAAAATTTTGAGCATTACCTTGCTAGTATGTCAAATGAGGACAACTGTGTAGTCAATATCAAAATCAGATTGATTATACTTTTTGCATGAAGTGAAGTGAAGTGAAGTGGCTCAGTCGTGTCCGACTCTTTGTGACCCCATGGACTGTAGCCTACCAGGATCCATCCATGGGATTTTCCAGGCAAGAATACCGGAGTGGGTTGCCATTTCCTTCTGCAAAGGAATCTTCCTGACCCAGGGATCGAACCTGGGTCTCCCGCATTGCAGGCAGACGCTTTACCATCTGAGCCACTGGGGAAGCCCATTTTATTTTATTTTATTTTATTTTATTTTTTTTTTACCAAGGTGAAACTGAAAGTGAAGTCGCTCAGTCATGTCTGACTCTTTGCGACCGCATGGACTATAGCCCACCAGGCTCCTCTGTCCATGGGATTCTCCAGGCAAAAATATTGGAGTGGGTTGCCATTTCCTTCTCCAGGGGAATCTTCCTGACCCAGGGATCAAACCCTGGTCTCCCACATTGCAGGCAGATACTTTAATCTCTGAGCCACCAAGGAAGCACTATAAACAAAGGTGGAGAGGCTCTATGCAGTCAGCGAAAACAAGACCAGGAGCTGACTTGGCTCAGATCATGAGCTCTTTATTGGCAAATTCAGACTTAAATTGAAGAAAGAAGGGAAATCAATTAGGCCATTCAGATGTGACTTAAATCAAATCCCTTATGATTATACAGTTTAAGTGACTAGTAGATTCCAGGGATTAGATGTTATAGACAGAGTGCCTGAAGACACAGACAAAGGTTTGTAACATTGTACAGGAGGTGGTGACCAAAACTGTCCCTAGGAAAAAGGAAATGCAACAAGGCAAATTGATTGTCTGAGGAGGCTGTACAAATAGCTGAGAAAAGAAGAGAAGTGAAAGGCAAAGGAGAAAAGGAAAGATATACCCATCTGAATGCAGAGTTCCAAAGAACAGCCAGGAGAAATAAGAAAGCGGCCTTAAGTGAACAATTCAAAGAAATAGAAGAAAACAATAGGATGGGAAAAATTAGAGATCTTTTCAATAAAATGAGAGATACCAAGGGAACATTTCATGCAAAGATGGGCACAATAAAGGACAGAAATGTCAAGGACCTAACAGAAGCAGAAGATATTAAGAAGAGGTGGCAAGAATACACAGAAGAACTATTTTAAAAAATCTTAATGACCCAGATAACCTCTATAGTGTGATCACTCAAGTAGAGCCAGACATGCTGTAGTGTGAAGTCAAGTGGGCCTTAGAACCATCACTATGAACAAAGCTAGTGAAAGTGATGGAATTCCAGCTGAGCTATTTCAGATCCTAAAACATGGCGCTGTGAAAGTGCTGCACTCAATATGCCAGCAAATTAGGAAAACTCAGCAGTGACCACAGGACTGGAAAAAGTCAGTTTTCACTGCAATGCCAAAGAAGGGCAATGCCAAAGAATGTTCAAACTACTGCACAATTGTGCTCATTTCTCATGGAACCTATTAGGGAAGTAGAATTCTATCCATTTGGCCTCAACAAATGGATATTATTAAATTTATTGGTTTACATGACCTTGCTCATCCTTCTTTACAGATGGAAGGAAAATTAACAAAGGTAATATGCATCCAGTCTCTTATTCAATCAGCCAACTTGAACTGAATCCCCTCTCTGTCCCCTCACTACTCCCACCTCTAGGACAGAAATAAAAACCTGCACAGCACGCAATCTGAATTCAGCACAAAGTTTTTTGACATTTGGCTCCCACTATCGATCTCAGAGGGAGAGTAGTGAGCAGTCCAAAGAGAGATCTTTGCTTCCTGCCCAAGAATTAAACCTGGGTGACTTGGAAGAAAACCAAGAGTCCTAGCCCCTAGACCACCATGAGCTAGAGGTTAGAAGAAATGTGGTCCTGTCTCTTACCCCTGCTTGAAAGCAAGAATGTTTCAAAGAGGCAAAAACTGTAAAAATCAGGTACAAATTTTATTATTACAGACATGACATGATGTATGGGAGGGCATATGGGAAAACAATTGCCCCATGCACCTCAGAAGCAGGGCAGAGAAACACACAGAGAGAAAGGGTATGGGCATCTTCTCTAACAAAGAGGACAGTAAGTCAAAAACTAGGCAGAGACGATACCCAAAGAGGAGTGTGGGTGTCCTGAGTGAGAAGGAGTGCAGTATGGAGGTGAAGCAAATCATTTATATAGGACAGTCCTTCTGGGTCTTTGTTTACCCTTGGCCAATTATCTTCTTTCTTTCTTCACACCTGACTGGTCCATGGATCCTCCCCAGGATGCAATCACAACTTTTTGCTAAGATGGATCCCACTGTACAGGCCTATGGGTGCATGTCCACACTTATTATGGGGTGAGGTCCCCTCCCTTTTCCACCCCAAGAAGCCTTCTTGCACACGTGCTCACAGGTAAATCTTCCTTGACCTCAGGAGTGGGCACCTTACCTCCTTGTTTTAGTAGAGCTCGGTTTTACCACTAGCTTTGTCCTCGGACAGTCTGGGTGAAAACATACTTCGCTTGTCAACTACCACGTATCTAGCCCAGAGGCCAACTGTCCGCTACCTCATTTTGTTTTCAAAAACCAAAATAAAAAAGAGATAGAGATAAGTTGTTCACATTTGAATCAGGAGATAGTACACAAATATCTAGACTTCTCTAAACAGAGCCAATCTAAACAGAGCCAATCTAAACGGAGCCAATCTAAATGGAGCCAATCTACACGGAGCCAATCACTGTGCTTTCCAGCCTGGAAGCTGCTGGCTGGAGCTGAGGAGAGGCAGCTTCCAGTGGAAGGTCCTGTTATGCCAGGTATCCAGGATGCCCACCAAACACTATCATTCATTTCTCTTGGGCCAGAGGTTAGAAGCAATGTGGTCCTGGCTCTTACCCCTGAGTAATGACTTAGACCGCTAGCTCCTTAGGATAAGGAACACACGTGTGTTACTCGACTGACTTTCCAGCACCCTACCCAGACCCCAGCACACAGTTCAGTTCAGTCGCTCAGTCATGTCTGACTCTTTGTGACCCCATGAATCGCAGCACGCCAGGCCTCCCTGTCCATTACCAACTCCCAGAGTTCACTCAGACTCATGTCCATCTAGTCCGTGATGCCATCCAGCCATCTCATTCTCTGTTGTCCCCTTCTCCTCCTGCCCCCAATCCCTCCCAGCATCAGAATCTTTTCCAATGAGTCAACTCTTCGCATGAGGTGGCCAGAGTATTAGAGTTTCAGGTTTAGCATCAGTCCTCCCAAAGGACACCCAGGACTGATGTCCTTTAGAATGGACTGGTTGGATCTCCTTGCAGTCCAAGGGATTCTCAAGAGTCTTCTCCTACACCACAGTTCAAAAGCATCAATTCTTCGGCACTCAGCTTTCTTCACAGTCCAATTCTCACATGCATACAAGACCACTGGAAAAACCATAGCCTTGATGAGACGGACCTTTGTTAGCAAAGTAATGTCTCTGCTTTTCAATATGCCGTCTAGGTTCATCATAACTTTCCTTCCAAGGAGTAAGTGTCTTTTAATTTCATGGCTGCAATCACCATCTGCAGTGATTTTGGAGCTTAAAAAAAAAAGTCTGACATTGTTTCCACTGTTTCCCCATCTATTTCCCATGAAGTGATGGGACGGGATGCCATGATCTTCGTTTTCTGAATATTGAGCTTTAAGCCAACTTTTCCACTCTCCACTTTCACTTTCATCAAGAGGCTTTTTAGTTCCTCTTCACTTTGTGCCAAAAGAGTGGTGTCATCTGCATATCTGAGGTTATTGATATTTCTCTGGGCAGTCTTGATTCCAGCTTGTGCTTCTTCCAGCCCAGCGTTTCTCATGATGTACTCTGCATAGAAGTTAAGTGAGCAGGGTAACAGTATACAGCCTTGATGTACTCCTTTTCCTATTTGGAACCAGTCTGTTGTTCCATGTCCAGTTCTAACTGTTGCTTCCTGACCTGCATATAGGTTTTTAAAGAGGCAGGTTAGGTGGTCTGGTATTCCCATCTCTTTCAGAATTTTCCACAGTTTATTGTGATCCACACAGTTAAAGGCTTTGGCATAGTCAATAAAGCAGAAATAGTGTTTTTCTGGAACTCTCTTGCTTTTTCCATGATCCAGCGGATGTTGGCAATTTGATCTCTGGTTTTTCTGCCTTTTCTAAAACCAGCTTGATCTGGAAGTTCACAGTTCACGTATTGCTGAAGCCTGGCTTGGAGAATTTTGAGCATTACTTCACTAGCATGTGAGATGAGTGCAATTGTGTGGTAGTTTGAGCATTCTTTGGCATTGCCTTTCTTTGGGATTGGAATGAAAACTGACCTTTTCCAGTCTTGTGGCCACTGCTGAGTTTTCCAAATTTGCTGGCATACTGAGTGCAGCACTTTCACAGCATCATCTTCCAGGATTTGAAATAGCTCAACTGGAATTCCATCACCTCCACTAGCATTGTTCATACTAATGCTTTCTAAGGCCCACTTGACTTCACATTCCAGAATGTCTGACTGTAGTTGAGTGATCCCACCATCATGATTATCTTGGTTGTGAGCACACAGGGTTCCCCTTAAATGTTTGTTGGATGATGCAAAGAATCTGGTGGATGCTTGCATCACATTTCTTCCAATACTGAAACCATGCAATTGCCGTACTTCTCCAGCCTAGATCTTTAATACAGACTGTTATCAAAGGTGTCCCTGATCTGTGCCAATGTCCCACTACCTAAAGCCACTCATATGTCACTGGGTTGCCCCTAAAGTCTTCACTTTGCTAGTAATTTCTTTTCCTTCTAGCAATCCCCTCTCCAACTGAGGACAGCCATATACATCTTATGACATGTCTAGGAATACCATGTGAGATCACATATGTCTAGCATGGCCCCAGCATATACTTTTATCATATTATTAGCAGTGTTTTGTCTCCAAGCTGGCAAGAGTCTCCCCATTCTTTGTTTAGTTTAAATTTCATTCAAGCCTCAAAGAACAAGTTACAGTAGAAATCTCTGTATTCTGAGAATTGTCTAATCCAATGTCCACAGAAACTGATAGAGATAACGATTTTATCAAGAGTTTGGTATTCTTTATCAGATCCATTAGTAGCCTAAAGGAGACAATCATGTCAGGTCAGAACATATATAGGAGCTCTTGGCCACCACTGTATGCTAAGAACCCGAACTTGCCTGAATCCTTGGACCCAGGAAAGAAGCATGAAGTGGCTTGTGCTCCTCAGGCTGGTGGCCCTCTCAGAGTGCATAGTCGTGTAAGTACAGGGACTATAAGTGGTATCATCTCTCTTTCTGGGATTTCTCTTTTCGTCCTCTTATTCTTCCATCCATCAAGATTAGAAGAGAATGTAATCATTCCCTGGCAGTCTTAAACTTCTGCTTTCACTGATTGATGAGAATCTTGTCATGGGCATCATTCATGGGGCAGGCTTACAGGGTTGCATAACTCTGGGAGTACCAGTCACATCATGACCTATATAAAGATGGCACTCCTTGGAATTGTTCAGTGCATGACCTGTGCAGCTATAAGTGTGGTGCTAGAGAAAAGCACTTCTCCTGCATTTGCTTTAGGTCTTCTCTCTGCTCTCTCTTCTCTTCTGTGTGTATGTGTCAGTGTCTTCATCTGTGTAGGTTCCAAATGGTCATCTGGTTTACCCAAGATTACACAACAGAACCTGTATGCAGACCTAGGTCTTTGACATGTCTTTGCATGGCATTCTGATAAAAGATGACACTCATAAAAAGGCTTGGAAGATGCACAGTGCCATTACAATGCCAGATATGACACTCATACTTGGTTATTGGCTCTTCCTTTTCCCCATGCTTGGTAAAAGAATCCCTGTGACGAAGATGAAGACACTTCAAGAAGTGGTCTTGGAAGAAATCAAGCCAAAATATTTCCTGGAGGAACAATCTTATAGCCTGTCCCAGGAAACTTACTCTTGACCACAAGGTCTCATCTCATCCCCTAAGGAAAATCTTGAACGTGAGCATGTTGGGAGGATGGTGCTCCACAGCACCCCCTGAGGCTCTGGCCTAGCACTGGGGCTCATCTGGAGGTGCCAGGTGGGATGCTGGGGCTGGGGCTCCTGCAGGAGGAAGAAACAGTGGGGAACAGTAACCCATTTCCAGAGGAGAAGGCAGTCTCATCCTCAAATCTTGGTCTGTGATGACTGGGCCCAGCAATGACCAGTTGGCAGGTAAACATCCATTTCTGGGTCAAAAATGTGGCATTAGTTTCAGGGAGATTATTCTTTCTGAACTAAGTGAGCCACTGATATAAGATGAATGGTGAGATGTGCCAAACAAACGATAACGTCAACTGCAAATCAAGAGTGAATCCCAAGGCAGAGAAAGTTCACCCCCCACAGATCCAGAAAAGGCACCCATTTACTGAGCCCCTAATGCATGTGACTCCATAAAGGTCTAACACCATAGCTACTTTTTTTTTTTTTTTTTTTTTTTTTTGCTAAAATTTCTGTAAGTCTCTAATTTTCTAGGCGACAGTGAGTGATGATGTCTCACAACTGTGAAGGATACTAATGGTGTAAGCCTTCTCTTAAAAGTCTCCTCCAGCTGCTGAGTTTTTAGACAAACATTTGTCCTACTCTGTGCCCCCAATACTATACTGAGTGCTGTATGCAGATTGTCTTAAGCCTCACAGTTACTCCATGGAATCAGTAACAAAACAAGTTCATGATAATGACAGGGAAACTGAGGTTTAAGAAGTAGAGTAACTTTCCCTAAATTACACTAGCAGAAAGTTTATTTTGTTTCATTTTTAAAGGAGGGGGAGATGCTTATCTCTTGTTCAAGAATGCATAGGCAAGCCAGAAAGAGTCAAAAATTGAATACATATCAAGAAATTGGCCATCTCCGTGTTGTTGACAGAGCATGCTCTGAGATTAGCAGGAGTGGCCTCGGGTGAACTAGGAGGGCCACCTGGAGAAGAAGGTGATAAGGTTGGCCTTAAAGAGGAGACTGGAGAGCTTCTCAGATGAAGGGACCTCTGAGCAGAGGTTGTGAGGAAGGGCGATTGGAAAGTGATTTCAGGCTTTGGGATGCCCAGAGGGAGGCAGGACACTATGAACGGAGGGTAGCCAGGCAGCCAAGTCTGCCCTAACCTCCCTCCCCGACCCCTGTAGATGGCCAACGTCATCAACATCACCATTGGAACACCCTCTCAAGAGTTCCAAGTCATCATTGACACCAGCTCGTCTGACTTGTGGGTTTCCTCCACCTACTGCTAAAGTCCCTCCTGCTGTGAGTACCAGCCCCCCACCCATCTTGTCCTCCCTCTACCCCCACTCCATCCCTGGCACCTGACAGATACCCACCTCTTGTGTTGGCAGGTAAACACTTGAGATACAACCCTAAGGCATACAGCATCTTCCAGTCTGGTCATGGGAAACACATCAACCTCTGTTATGGATGTGGAAGGATAGTGGGAGTTCTTGCCACTGACACTGTTCGGATAATGTGGGAACCAGGGGCTCAGTCAGGTCTGGTCCTGGGAGCAACCAATGGCTGCAAAATAGATGCACCTGGGAGGGACTTTCTGAAAATCCCCTAGTGGCTGGCCACCTGCCCAGCAGGGCCCTGTCCCTAGGGTGACAGCTCCCCTGCTGACACACAAACTCCCAAAACAATGAACCCCAGAGAGGGGCTTGGGATGTGGACTTGCATCTCCATTACCCAACGTTCATTTTGCTGGAGCAGGAAGAAGGGGCAATAAAGCACCCCCTTTTATATTCACAGGCTCTACAGGGCACTTTCGTGGTAATAACTTGTTTCACCCTGCAACATCCCCAGGCAGGAGATACTATTATCAGCTCAGGATAAAGACGAGGGACATGAGGTGCACAGAGCAAGGGCCTTGCCAAGGTCACATATTTTTTCAGTGGAGCTTCGCTGACCTTCAGGACTCAAGTAGGTGTGGGTTTGGGGAGAGGATAAAACTGATCTGGGGCCCCCTGGGCAGCACAGGGCTTCAGATATCCAGGCAGGGGAATCAGGTGTCACAGATGTAATATGGGCCTGATAAAAAGGGTTCTCACTCTAGGGGGCCTTTGAGACTAATAAAAACTATGGCCTGCCCCCCCACACACACACACAAAGTGCCTGAGTATGCCCTCCCTGTGTTTCTCTGTCTGGGTCTCTGTCTCTCTCTCTCACACACGCAGGCACTCACACACAAGCATGCACGTCCCCAAAAGCCTGATATCCAGGAAGAATTTTATTTTTTTGTTTTATAAATATAAATTTATTTATTTTAATTGGAAGTTAATTACTTTACAATATTGTATTGGTTTTGCCATACAACCCAGCCATAGACATTGTATAATGGGCTTCTGTCTGCCTGGGCAGATGCAGGATCCACATTCCAGTGCAATGAATTCAGTTCCTGTTTGTCATCAGATCATAGTGTTCCCAAAGAGAAAACTAGTCTGCTCTCTATTCATAGTATCCTCAGAGGGGAACCGTTCAGTCCTGTCCTGAGTTTGGTTGCCCCACCTGTACAGAAGACATGAGACCGATTTGACTCACTCACATGCTGTTTGCAGGATAAGCAGGTATTACTAAGACACATGGCCCCACACAAATGGAACCCAAATTTCTGTCCCAGCTTGATGTCCCCATCTGAGCGCAACTGACAATTCAGTTCTCTAGAGTGCTAATGGCATCTACAGTCCCACAGCCCAGTTCTAGTCCCACTTCCCAAACTTTATGTGGGCACACTCTCCTCTCTCACCGATCGGGTGACTTATTGCCAAGTCGCAGACATTTGTCCTCAGCATGAATCACCTCAATGGAACCTTGGAACATGCATCTTATGATGGCATCATGGGCTTAGCTACCCCAGCCTCGCCATCCATAGGACCACCCTCATCTTCGACAACCTGAATAAAAACAGAATCATTTCTGAGCCTGTCTTTGCCTTTTTCATAAGCAGGTAAGTCTGAGCTGGACAAGTCCTCTCTCCAAATTAACTGTAAGATGCTTTCAATTGCATGAAAAATTAAAGACTACCTCATCCAGAATATTCCTGTCAGATGGTCTAGCCTAGGAGAACTACTGCCCCAGGATCACATCTGGCCCCATCACTGGGTTTTTATCAATATGGTTTCATTGGAGCACAACCATGCTCATGGGTCCAAGGATGCAGTTTTGTCCAGGGAGGTGGAGGTAATAGGGAAAGCAATAGAAGATGTCAGGATATTGAAGGAAAAAGCAACAGGATTTGCTGATGAATTTGATATGGATGGAAGGAGAGGGATGCTGGGAATGTTTCCTTCCTCACTAACAATTCACTGGGAACCCAGGACGAGCTACAGAATTTACAAGAGCCAGCGCAAAATGAAAATGTGAAACCCCTTGTTCGAAACACATTAGCAATTTCAAGACAGGGATAGTGGAGGTGGGTGGCCTGCACAGCTTGAAGTCCCATAGACAGCACAGGTCACAAGCAAGAGAAGCCAACCCTGGCTGAGCCTGAACCCATATTCTTAGCTCCCTCAGACATCAGCTTTCCTGAAAAATGACAGCCTAGACAAGGAGGAAGGCCGACCCCTCCAGCATAAAGTCTGAGGGTATATCTGAGCATTCAGGTGTCTGGAAAGGTCCAGGCCCTCTTCAGAAGGATGGGTGGTCAGAACCAGGCCTGGTTGGAACCAGGTTGCCCAGCTTCGAAC
The DNA here is from genome assembly GCF_016772045.2 of Ovis aries. Lineage (NCBI taxonomy): Eukaryota > Metazoa > Chordata > Mammalia > Artiodactyla > Bovidae > Ovis > Ovis aries. The sequence goes on from NC_056074.1 coordinate 36,230,111, forward strand.
CTCTTCTGTGACACTCATTAGATGGGGACCGAACCTGGTCAGGTACTCAAGCTCTCCAAGCATCCGTTTCCGCACATGTAAAATGGAGATGGTAGTAGTGCCTCTGATGGGTGAAGAAGCACAGTCCTCAGACAGTGCCTGGTGTTACTCTCCTCCAGTGAGCCCCTTCTTCCTTCTCTCTTCAGCTGTCCGCAGAAGAGCAGCTTGCTGATGCTTGGTAGGGTGGACCACGCCTACCACAAGGGAGCTCTCAAGTGGGTACCAGTGACCCAAGCCCGCTTATGGCAGATAACCATGGACCGGTAAGCCTCTCCTTCTGAGGGCCACCCCAAATGATCCTCCCACACATGCACATGGATACATACAGTTCAGTTCAGTTCAGTCACTCAGTCGTGTCTGACTCTTTGCAGCCCCATGGACTGCAGCACGCCAGACCTCCCTGTCCATCACCAACTCCCAGAGTTTACCCAAACTAATGTCCATTGAGTTTGTGATGCCATCCACCATCTCATCCTCTGTCATCCCCTTCTCCTCCTGCCCTCAATCTTTCCCAGCATCAGAGTCTTTTCAAATGAGTCAGCTCTTCCCTTCAGGTGGCCAAAGTATTGGAGTTTCAGCTTCAACATCACTCCTTCCAATGAACCCCCAGGACTGATCTCCTTTAAGATATACTAGTTGGATCTCCTTGAAGTGCAGGGGACTCTCAAGAGTCTTCTCCAACACCACAGTTCAAAAGCATCAATACTTCAGTGCTCAGCTTTCTTTATAGTCCAACTCTCACATCCATATATGACTACTGGAAAAACCATAGCCTTGACTAGACGGAACTTGTCGGAAAAGTAATGTCTCTGCTCTTTAATATGTTGTCTAGGTTGGTCATAACTTTTCTTCCAAGGAGTAAGCATCTCTTAATTTCATGGCTGCAGTCACCATCTGTGATGATTTTGGAGCCCAAGAAAATAAAGTCTGTCACTGTTTCCAATGTTTCCCATCTATTTCCCATGAAGTGATGGAACCAGATGCCATGATCTTCGTTTTCTGAATGTTGAGTTTTAAGCCAACTTTTTCACTCTCCTCTTTCACTTTCATCAAGAAGCTCTTTAGTTCTTCACTTTCTGCCATGAGGATGGTGTCATCTGCATATCTGAGGTTATTGATATTTCTCCGGGCAATCTTGATTCCAGCTTGTGCTTCATCCAGCCTGGCATTTCGTGTGATGTACTCTGCATATAACTTAAATAAGCAGGGTGACAATATACAGCCTTGACGTACTCCTTTTCTTACACAAACAAATGTACTCACAGCCACATACAGACATATGCTCCACATACACACATAAAAACAGATACAGAGACACATATAAACACATACATAGCCAAACAGATAAACACACACAGACACACAAATGCATGCAAACATACACAAAGGAACACACAACACCGACGGGTTCATTTACCCCAGAGCTCCTGATCAGGCCCGTCACCAGGATCCTGAAAGGGTCCAGAGAGGCCTGGGCAGCTGGGGGAGGGCTGCACCCCTGAGCTGTGAGGTGGGGAGCCTGGTTAGAGGACCCTATAGTGTAGTGAAAAGAGGATCAGGGGGCATTTCACCAACCTGAACAGGATTGTGTGAAGATGACCTGTGATTGTGTGAGCAGGGCCACCCAGGACCTAGAGTGTTCTCAGTATGCAGAATTGCCAGTTGAAAAACTGAGAAAGTCCTGAAAACCTGGGAAAACTGGTCTCCTCAGAGAGAAGTTACCCATCAGTGAAGAGAATTTGGCTGCAGTCTTGAGACCTAACAGCAACCCATAAAAAGAGACACCCTTCCTGACCAGGGCTACTGACCACCCAAACCGGGCACACAGTGGGGTGGGGGCTGTGACTGAGTCAGGAAGCGGGGGTCCAGGAGTGGCCTGAGAACAAGGGGCAATAATTGATGGGGGTTCTCTGTGATGCCCTCAGGCCACAGCTTCCCTGCTCTTTGGAGGCCCCTGGGTCTGCTCACGCTCCCCTGGCAGGGGCCTCAGGGTCTGAGCCGGGTGACGGGGCGGTGCTGGGAAACAAACTCTCCCAGGGGAGCCTGTGTCTCCCCCACCCACACTCTGACCATCTGCTGTCCTAGAGACCTGCATCTTCACTGTATGGGCCGACCCATCGTTGGTGAGACATAGATACAGGTCTCTGGGTGTTCCTCATTCATTCATTCATTCAACAGACATACATTGTGCGTTGCCTGGTGTGCTGGGCACTTGAGGGAGGCACTGAGGATCCAACTTGCCGTCACATCTAGTGAGGCAGACGTGCATGAAACAACATGAAATGAAGTTCACACACAGTGAATTACCACCTTGGTACATGCTAGACCTGGGGAAGAGTCTACAGAGACTCTGATCTAGGACAGGAGCCTGATCTAGTCTAGGGGGAAGACTTTCCTGACAAAGTGACAATTAACCTGGTAGATAAGGAGAAATTTGCTAAACAAAGGTGATGTGGTTCTTCTAGGAAGGTCACCAGCACAAGCCCAGGCCCTGAGCCTGGTGCCTTCAAGAACTGAAAGGAAGTTAAAAAGATGATGTGACCAAAGAAAAGGAAAACAGAGTCAGGGCAAGAGGCTGAAGAGCTGTTCAGGAGAGAGTCAAGGAAGGGATGGTGATGGGGGATCTCCAGAGTGACCCTAGTGCCTGCTTTGTCCCTCTGTCTCTCCGCATCTCCATGAACAAAAAAGTGATTGCTTGTTCTGGCAGATGGCAGGCCATTTTGGATCTTGGGAGCACATTTTTGTTTGGCCCAACTGACATAGTCAGAAGCATCCAGAAGAGCATCAACCCCAGCCCACTCCAAAATGAGCAGGTGAAGGGTCATGCCGCAGACTCATTCTTGTGCACCCTACACACCAAGAATCACCTGGGTCAACCTATCTCCTGCTTTCTTTTACAGTGATTGATTTTGTGTAATAGCACCACGATCCTGCCTCCTGGTATCTTCACCATCAATGGCATGGACTTCCCAATGTCCCATAAATACTACATCCAGAAGGTGAAGGGACAACCCAGGGGGCTGGTTCCCAAATCTCAGACTTACAAGAACCCTTGGGCTCCTGCTAGGAGGAGGGCACCCTCTTCGGGCCTGGTCACCTCATTGCTGCACCTCAGATGCAGCTGAGTCCCTGTGGCTGGGCCAGCGCCTCCCACAAAACGAGCCACGTGAGAGTAAGGGGCAGTCAGGGGCAGTCTGGGACATCCATCTTCCTGAACTAAATGTGGAGACACCACTCCGTGCTGGCATGGTGGGAGTCACAGGGAGAGGGGAACACTAAGGGCCTCAGGTTTCCCAGAGCTTCAGTTCAACCAGAGACCTCAGACCTCAACGGAAAGTCAGCTGTAGCAACCCCTGAAATAGAACAAGTGACAAGAAGGATACCATAGTGATTAACAATCTCCTCTTCCCAACACGAAAGCGTCCAGATTGAGATCATAAATTACGTGCTTATGCTAGAACTTTGCTGCAATGTTGCACCCTGTGAGTTGGGGTACCAACCCCTCCATGGGGAGGTTGGATGCTACGGTGATAAAGGAGCACAGTGACTGCTCAGCCCCCGCACAGGGTGGAGGCTTCATGTCAGCTCCGTGTGGGAGTTCAGAGCAGGCTGATGGGCTCAAACGAGACTTTGAGGAAGAGGGAATTGCAGTTATTCTAAACCCCCAGCCTCACGGAAGGAAGAGGAAGCCTGCTCGGGTTGAGGCAAGTCTATAATGGATTCTATGGTACCCACGGGGGCTGTGCAAAGGTGTCTGGGGGCAGATTAGGGGTGAGGAGGGCTACAGACCAAGGGAGTGCCAGGGTAAGTCACCCAACCCAGCCTGGAGTAGCCAAATAATGTGAGTGTAGGACCAGAAAGTTTTCCTAGACAGCCTGAGAGCAGTATAAAAAACACATTGTGACAATGCTATTTACAATGGGTAACCAACAACCACCTGCTATGTAGCTCAGGGAGCTCTGCTCAGTGTTATGCGGCAGCCTGGATGGGAGGGGAGTTTGGGGGAGAATGGATACATGTATACATATGGCTGAGTCCCATTGCTGTCCACCTGAAACTGTCACAATACTGTTAACTGACTATCCTCCAATACAAAATTAAAATTTTTTTAGAAAAAGAATGGGTTGTGGGCAATGGGGAGAAGAATGGGTATTCCCTGTGGAGAAACAAGGGAGCAGGAGTCAGAAGGAAAGAAACAGTGGAGTGTGATGGGGAGCTATAGGCCATTCTTTTTCTTTTTTTAATATAAATTTACTTATTTTAATTGGAGGTTAATTACTTTACAATATTGTATTGGTTTTGCCATACATCAACATGAATCTGCCACAGGTATTTTTTTTAAAAAAATACTTTGAAGTAGCACTGATTTACGATGTTGTGTTCATTTCTGCTCTAAACCTGTCACTCGGTTTTATATATATATATAAATATATACCTACTCTTTTTCATATTCTTTTCCATTAGTTTATCATGGGATACTGAATATAGTTACCTGTGCTATACAGTAGGACTTTGTTATTTAAATATCAAATATTAGTTCCCATTTGATAATCCCAAACTCCCAATCCTCCCCTCCCCGCACCCATCTCTCATGGCAACCGCAGGTTTTGGCCCTTCTGTTCCTATACCCTCACTTCTGCAGCTATTATGAGAGCCACTTGATTCTTCCCAAAGAAGGGGAAAAAATGGGAAAGCTCTCTGCTCTGGATATTGAGGGGGATGGCAGGTAAGTGCTCACGCTGCCTGCTGTGTATTTCTGTCTCCCCCAGGTTTCTAAAGACATCTGCTTTATCAGCTGTCATGGGGGCACAGAAGACATGAGCCCCTCAGAGACCTGGGTCCTGGGTGACATCTTCCTGAGAGCATATTTCACAGTTTTCGATCGGAGTAAAAACAAGATTGGCCTGGCTCCCTCAATGTAAATGCTGGGCTGCTTCAGGAATCACTCAGGCCCACTCCAAAGACACTCTCACACGTAGGGCACTCCCGCCCAGAGATGCTCGTGAACTGTGTTTGGTGCTATGCAAGCCCTGTCCTCAGAAAAGAATAAAGGATTTCATCTCAATAGAGCTGATAGAAATGGTTGCTTCTGTTTGGGTTGGGGAGGTGCATCATAATTGGAAGGATCTAGAATCAAGTCTGAACCACAAGTAAAAGGATCCCAACTCCAATTGGCTTCAAGAAAGGAGAGACTTATTGAAAAGACACTGGGGATCTGGGATGCAGGAACTGGAGCAGATCCAAAGATCTCAGGGACTGGACCCAAGAACTCAGAAGCCATCGGCTCCCACTTCAACACCCTCACACTTCCCCGTCTCTCTTCTTTGATTCTCTTAGCCTGACAGCTTTCTTCCCGCAGGTTTCTACACCTAGTGAGAGTTTCAAGCTGCCTGCCTCGCGTTTTTATCTCTTTAAGGCAACTAACCAGTAGGGAAAGAAGCTCAGAAGACATCAGCGTTCAAGGGAGGGCTCTGAAGGGACCACCTCTGATCATGTGTCCAGTCCCAGACCAAGCATCCTGGCAGGGGCATGGAGTCCTATAGCTGGTTTAATTCATCACCTGGCCCTGCCTGTGATGGTTGTGTGTGCTTGACCGGTTCCTCCAGAACCACATAGCTGAAACTGGGGAGAGGCAGCCCCAAAGAAGTGAAGAGTTTATGACTGCACCACCAACTCCACCACTTCCCATCCAGATGGATAGGGTTACAGTGCCTGCACACTCAGTCATATCTGACTCTATACGACCCCATGAACTGTAGCCCCCCAGGCTCCTCAGTCCATAGGATTTTCAGGCAAGAATACTGGAGTGGGTAGCCACTTCCTTATCAGGGGAACTTCCCAACCCAGGGATCGAACTCACGCCTCTTGCACTGGAAGCAAGATTCTTAACTCTGAGCCATCTGGGAAGGCCCCTTTCAGAGGGATAGTAAGGGGTAAAAAAATAGCTTCTATTCTCCCCATCTCAGAGGAACATTGGCAGTAACTTTCTGCTCCAGGGGGATCTCGGTGAAGTCCTTCAAGTTGAGATGGTTTCCTTTCCTCCTCCTACCCCAGTCACCAGCTCTTTGCACCCCATACCTGCAGTTTCCTTTCCAGTCCCACTTCCCAAGTGTCAGGCCTGTGTGGATCCCTGAGCCACTCCCCTCCTCTGGGGTCCAGCAGGACCCTTCCATTGGCCTCCAGTGCTGCTGGGGAGGATGCCACTCATATAATGGGGGACCGTCCGCCTTTCTGACTTCCTTCAGGGGTAGAGTGCTAAACCATTTGGTTCGAGTTGCCATGGGTTGACACTGTGAGAGTGAGCATCACTTTCTCTCACCTGGAGACCTGAGGCAGAGGCCCTGATGGGGACACCAGGGTCAGAGGCAGAGAAAAAGATATGAGAAATAAAAGAATAAGTAACGTGGAAAACAGACACAACTCCATGCATGGTATTGAAAGGTTGCTGCTGTGAGCTGTGTGTTACACGGGGATTTGTGACCTGTGAGGAGAGGATTTTGATCTGGGGTCAGAGACATGGCTTGGTTACTTGGAGCTTTTTGTGTAGCAAAGTTTTATTAAAGCATAATAGAGATATGGAAAGCTTCTGACATAGACATCAGAAGGGGACAGAAAGAGTGCCTTCTTGCTAGTATTTAACAAGGTGTTTTATGTCCGTTCGAAAGCTATTAATCAGATAACAGACACCTCGGTGCTGAGGGAGTTTCACAGGCCCTTCTCCCACAATACGCATTTTTGAGATAGGATGGCATGAGGTGTGTCATCCCCTGGCCATAAAACAATTAACAGGAATACTAGTTGGTTGAGCCATTTACAGCCCAAGGTTTGAAAAAAGAAAAAGAAAATTAGTCTTAGGTGGAACCATTTTGAAGAAAGACAGATTCCAAAGCAAATACATAGTTTCATTAACGTAGCTTAGGAAAAAAACATTTCCATAAGAAAAACACATTGGTTGGCTCAAGGCAGAACCATGTGTCATCCACACAGAATTTAAAGAAGACTCTGAATTTTGTGTGGAGAAGGAAAAACATCTGCCCCTTGCAGTTGATTATTTCCTTCTGTGTGTCGCTTGGGGTCCCCTGGCCTTCCCACCTGTTACCCTCTCAGTATGTGCCTTTACTCTACAAGACAAGCATCAGCAAGAGAGATGTATTCCTCATTCCTTCCGCATCTTTCATTCACTACAAATTTACTGGGCAGCTACTATGTGCCAGGTGCTGTGGTGGACCCCAGGGGAGAGGGATGGGTTGGAACCCACCACCGAGTCATGGAGACAGATAAAGAGACAGCCCTCCCTGGGGAGGGCCAGATGGAGAAAACGGCAGAGTTGTGGGTAAGAGGCCAAGGAGTGAAGAGCTTCTTTTCAGGGAGACATGGAAAGGCTGGCATAGGGTAAGTGGAGGGTCACTGACTTCAGGCTTGTCACCTAACCCTGAACACGCCTGTCTACCTTGCAGTTGCCATCTGTGTGCAAAACGGCCACGTGTCCAAGGTTGCCTGTGCCTGGTCCCTGTAGATGACACTGGATTATGATCACCTTGACAGTAAGTATCATGAACTGAGCTAAATGGAGACTCAAGTGAACAGTCTCTCAAAACTCATTTTCCAAGTAGTGTTCATAGAACCATAAGCCATGATTCTGTTGGTAAGAAATCACCAATAAGTGTAAGAAGCACAGCTCTGGTCAATTATATATGCTATCTTGCTGTCTCCACACAAGCCTGGCGAGGCATGTCCCCCATTGTACAGATGGAAGAAGTCTCCTCCGATCTTCTTCATACATACTGGAGACAGGCACATAATAATCCCACAAGTAATACATGTTGACTAAACAAATGGGTGCATTTATAGATCCTTCCAATAGAACGCATTGATGCATCCACGTTGGGAGACACGCATGGTCTCAGCACGACTACTGCCATAATATGAACTGGAAAAGGTCAGGCTTTGCCCCCCTAGATAAGCTGGGGCTGATCGGCTGGGGCTCTCCTAAAGCTGGGGCTGGAGCTGGTGTCTGTTAACGAGCCTCCTGTTCCTGAAAAGTGAAAAAGTCGTTCAGTTGCATTCGACTCTTTGCAAGCCCATGGACTACACACACATGGAATTCTCTGGCCCAGAATACTGGAGTGGGCAGCTGTTCCATTCTGCAGGGGATCTTCCCAACCCAGGGATTGAAGCTAGGTCTACCGCGTTGCAGGCGGATTCTTTACCAGCTGAGCTACCAGGGAAGCCTCTCCTGTTCTTGAGGCTCTATTTTTGTAGACTGTGCCACCAACATGAGGATAAATTCTGATCTTCGAAGCAATAATCTTACCCCAACTTCCACTTTTATCGTTTACAAATTGTAGATCAAAGAGATGTATACCTTAGGTGAGAGAAACAGTAGGAAAAAAATAGCAAAAAGATAGGTCTGGAACACTTCTTTAAGAGTGTGATTTTGCTCAATCTTTCTGGAGATGTTTTGTCCTGAATATACATATGGCCTTTGTCCCAGCAATTTTGCTACTAACGGTTATGCTAAAGCGATGGTCAAAAGCAGCCTCCAACATAAATAAGCAAGAATGAAGTCCTCAGAGTCTCCTACAAAAGAGAATATCTGGGACATCCTAAGGTCAATTCAACATAGAGTCCACAGCATAGACAGACCATCACACAAGCAACTGCCTGAAAATTGGTTTTAATGTTATGGAAAGTCATTCCAATAGGACATTGAAAGAAAAGAACAGAATACTAAACAGCATGATCCTGGGTTTGCAGAGCAGTTGGAACACAGTGCAGCCTCCTTGCCAGGCATGGACAGTCTGCCTGGCTTCAAATCCCAGGGCAGGAGTCAGAGGGTTGGACAGGCAGAGGTGACAGCAAGGCCACCGTGGGAGCCACTGCAGATGCGTGAGGCCCCAGACAGGGTGGGGACAGCTGGGAAGTGGGTAGGAAGCCACGCAGCATCCACAGGAGCAGAGACAATGGCCTTTAGGGGATGATACCTCCCCCTCCAAGGAGACAGGACTGGGACCCAAGCAGGAAGGGAACAGGTGCTGATCTGCGTTCGCTCCACTGAGAAGAGAAAATATGTAACTGTTTCCTCACTAACAAACCCTGAGAAAGAAACTTCCTCTTTACCTTCTCTCCTCCTTCTTTCCTTCCTTCCTTCCTTCCTTTCCTTCTTTTGTTTCCTCTGCGCTTTCACCCCCACAGAGCTCACTGTTGCCACTGTTTCCCCATCTATTTGCCATGAAGTGATGGGACCAGATGCCATGATCTTTGTTTTCTGAATGTTGAGTTTTAAGCCAGCTTTTTCACGCTCATCTTTCACTTTCAAAAAGAGGCTGTTTAGGTTCTCTTCACTTTCTGCCATAAGGGTGGCGTCATCTGCGCATCTGAGGTTATTGATATTTCTCCTGGCTATCTTGATTCCAGCTTGTGCTTCATCCAGCCCAGCATTTCTCATGATGTACTCTGCGTATAACTTAAATAAACAGGGTGACAATATACAACCTTGATGCAGTTTTGAACTGTTTTCCATGTCCAATCTAACTATTGCTTCTTCACCTGCATACAGATTTTTCAGGAGGCAGGTAAGATGGTCTGGTATTCCTATCTCTTGAAGAATTTTCTGTGATGTGTTGTGATCCAGACAGTCAAGGCTTTGGCATAGTCAATGAAGCAGAAGTAGATGCTTTTCTGTACACACTGTGGGCCTTGCTAACCCTCACACCATGGGGAGGGGTCATGAAGCCTCAGATACTGGCCCTGCTGCTTGCAATCTTGCCTTCAACTTCTTCCTGCTACTTTCTATCTTTACAAAATCTAGCTCACATACCTCAAACACTGGGAACTCGACCTATTGGATGAGAGTAAGGCCCACATGCGACTACACAATACCCAGTGGATGGAGGCCAGTGTGATGCCTTTGATCACTATCTGCAAAGGAGAGGCTGCAGAATGTCCCATTGGGGAAGAGATGCTGATGAGGGTTCAGATCAGGATAACTCTCCAGATCTGATGTCAATGGAGTAAAAACGCAAAGTACTAACGGCTCTTGCTCAATAACGATCTACCCTGGGACTGTTCAGCTCAAGAAAAAATAGTTTCACCTGATATCAGATCCTGTAACCATAAACTCACAGGAGAAGAAGGAAAGACTGAATGCAAAGCAAAGCATTTTCTAAGCATGAGGACACTCAGATTAAAGTAAGGTATGCAGACCTAGAGATAGGGGGCGGTGCCCCTTCCCCTCTTCCTTTAGCATAAATTAGTGCCAGCTCTCCACTTCCCCCAAACTCTGGGTACAGAGCAGAAATACACAACATGGGGACTGATGTCTTGGGTTTGCACTTTGGCTCCTCAGCACTTTACCTGTGTGACCTTGATCAAGTCTCATAACTTCAGTTTCCTTACCAGCAAAACAGGTAGCAAGATGATAATCCCACCATGGGGATCGTGAGATGTGTGTCTGGGATGAGTGAGGGTCCCTGAGAGGGCTTTGTGAACTCCTGAGTCTGGAACAAATATTAATTATTCTGCCTCTTCTGCTTCTGTTAGGCATCCAGTCCCGTCACTTCAAGAAAAACAGAAGTGAAAAAAATGGAAACAGTGAGAGACTTTATTTTCTTGGGCTCCAAAATCACTGAAGACAGTGATTGTAGCCATGAAATTAAAAGACTCTTGCTTCTTGGAATAAAAGTTATGACAAACCTAGACAGCATATTACGAAGCAGAGACAACACATTGCCATCAGAAGTCTGTATAGTTATAGCTATTGTTTTTCCAGTAGTCATGTATGACTGTGAGAGTTGGACCATAAAGAAGATTGAGCACAAAAGAATTGATGCATTTGAATCATGGTGCTTGAAAAGACTCTTGAGAGTTCCTTGGACTGCAAGGAGATCAAATCAAGCAATCCTAAAGGAAGTCAACTCTGAATATTCATTGGAAGAACTGATGCTGAAGCTGAAGCTCCAAAACTTTGGCCTCCTGATTTGAAGAGCCAACTCTTTGGAAAAGACCCTGATATGGGAAAAGATTGAGAACAGGAGATGAGGACAGCAGAGGATGAGATGGCTAGATAGCATCACTAACTCAACGAACATGAACAGGAGCAAATTCTGAGAGATGGTGCAGGACAGGCAAGCCTGGTGTGCTACAGTCCATGGGGTCATAAAGAGTTGGACATGATTTAGCAACAGAATAAAAAAAAAGAAAAAACAGGAGCAGGCACCAGATTTACTCTCATACCTCAAACAACACCCAAGCAGACTTATTAAACAAAACAACAGTTTTCAAACATTGGACATCGGGCAGCAGAGGATAGATTCCTCAGAGGGAGAAGCAAAGGAAATGAGCTCTACACGGAATCAACTCTAGACAGTGTTCCAAGTGTTTCCAAGTCTAGACACTGTTTCCAAGCCTGGAACAAGAAACATATATTCAGGCAAAGCCCTACAGTGTCAAGTGGGAAGAGAGATTTGGGGCTCTAGGTAGCCAGAGTTCACAGGAGAGAGCTACACACAGAGAACTCTGGAAATCTATCGAGATGCCACTCCTGTTTTCAGCTGAGCATTCATTGTACTGGTCAGGAGTAGAGGAAACAATCCTTGAGCCTCAACTTGAGCCAAGACTAATCTGTGTCACCACCTAACAGAGTGGAAATATTTCATAATTCACAGGACATCAAGAGGGTGCTGAAGACGATATTACCTTGAGTGGGGAAAAGTAACCCTGGTCTAAAGGCTGGTCTCCTCTCAGTTAACAAAGCTGAACAGCATGCCTGTAAAAAATAATAAACTATTTACAGGAAATTAACAGTGTCCTATACTTTGGCCACCTCATGCGAAGAGTTGACTCATTGGAAAAGACTCTGATGCTGGGAGGGATTGGGGACAGGAGGAGAAGGGAACGACAGAGGATGAGATGGTTGGATGGCATCACCGACTCGATGGACATGGGTTTGGGTGAACTCTGGGAGTTGGTGATGGACAGGGAGGCCTGGCGTGCTGTGATTCATGGGGTCACAAAGAGTCGGACACAACTGAGCAACTGAACTGAACTGAACTGAACAGTGTCCCCAAACAGTGCCAGAAATATTTTTAAAAATAAAAAATCCAACACCCCAAAGCATAAAATTCCTAACATCCAATGTCCAATCAAAAATTTATATACATACAATGAAGTGAGAAATATGATCCATAATGAGGGGGAAAATTAATCAGTAGAAACACACCAAAAAATATAGATAACGGAATTGGCAGGGAAGGACATTAAGATGGTTACTACAATCATATTTCATACATTTAAGAAGCTAAAGAAGATTGAACATTTTAAGCAGAGACATGGAAAATATTAAAAAGATCCAAATCAAAAGTCTAAGAATGAAGTATACAGAATGAAAATTACAGCCAATTAGACACAACAGAAGAAATGGTCAGTAAACTTGAAGAAACAGCAGCAGAAACTATACAAAAGGAACCACAAAGTTTTAAAGTACAGGCAAAAAAATTAATTGAGCAACAGGGAGCTTTGAAACAACTTTAAGAATTGTATGGCAAAACCAATACAATATTGTAAAATAAAATAAAGTAAAAAAAATTAATTTAATTTAATTTTAAAAAAGTAAAAACTGAATTCTTAAGAGAGATTCTGAACAAGGATTAAATTACACTGCTATGTGGCAAAAAAAAAAAAAAAAAAAAAACCTAAAATATATAACTGGAGTTCCAAAGAAGCAAGAGATAAGAGACAAAGGAAATTCCTGAAGAATAACTCGGTGTAAAATTTCCAAATGTGATGGAACCTTTAAGACCACAAATACAAAAAATCAATTAACCCAAACACAAGAAATATGAAAACTACACAAGGCACATCATAAATACATTGATTCAAACAAGTAATAATAAAAATTGCCAGAAGGAAAAAAGACATATTGCCCACCAGCCCCCATCACCCAGTGTCCCATGAGCCTCAGACTCTAGGCATGACCCTCAGGCAACTGTAACTGCACCCCAGCAAGCAGGTGCAGGCAAGATATCTGCCCAACATGTAGACGCAGAGCACAACCTTGAGTCACAGCATACCTGTCAGAGGGAATTGCAAGGATAATGCCCTAGCTGACATCCTCGGGTTAAATTAAAATCTGTGATCTGGAGGGTGAAAATGGGATACATGTATGTGTTAGTCACTCAGTCATGTCCAGCTCTTTCTCACCCTATGGACTATAGCCCAGCAGGCACTTCTGCCCATGGAAATCTCCAGGCAACAATACTGGAGTGAGTTACCATTCCCTTCTCCAGGGGATCAGAGGGACCCAGGAATCAAACCCAGTTCTCCTGCATTGCAAGCAGATTCTTTACCATCTGAGCCACTGGGGAAGCATGAAAGTGGACTAGAAGAACCTTGAGAATTAAACCCAACTGCAGTAACAATCACATGAAAAGTATGTGGTCTAAGTATCCCTTAAAAGGCAGAAATTTTAAAATTGGATTTTAGAAAATACAAAACTCATCTACTGCTGCCAAGAAGATCCACTTTAAATATACAGACACAAATACTTCAAAAGTAAAAACATGTAGTTTACCTTTAAAATATGTATTTTACCTTTAATTATGGTAAAACACTGTGGTGGTGGTTTAGTCACTAAGTCATGTCCAGCTCTTGCAAACCCATGGACTAGAGCCCACCAGGCTCCTCTATCCACGGGATTTTTTCAGGCAAGAATACTGGAGTGGTTTGCCATTTCCTTCTCCAGGTGATTCCTAACCCAGGGATCAAATCCCCGTTTCCTGCATTGCAGGGGAATTCTTTACTGACTGAGCTACCATTTACCATTTTAAACATTTAAAGTGTATAATTTTATGACATTAAATACATTCACACTGTTGTACAAGCATCATCACCATCAACCTCCAGAATTCTTTCATTGTCCAACTGAAACATTGTACCCATTAAACATTAACTCCCATTCCTCCCTTCCCCAAGTCCTTGCCAACCACTATTTTTCATTCTATCTCTATGAATTGGGCTCATAAAACTGCCTCCTGAGGATATCTATTTGAAGATCTGTCCTGCCAGCTTTTTCCTGAGCCCAGAGTGCCTCATTTCTGCTCTCCACCCTCAACTCCTTTCAGGGGAGGTTGAAAATCACCAACAGCTGCAGCAGGGTTTATTCCTGGAAGAGGTATATGGCAAGCGCTGTGGAAACTGCCAATTTGTATCTGACAGAGCCCCATGCGTGTGTGCCTAGCCGCTCAGTTGTGTCTTACTCTTTGCTACCCCATGGACTGCAGCATGCCAGGCCTCTCTGTCCATGGGGATTCTCTAGGCAAGACTACTGAGTGGGTTGCCATGCTCTCCTCCAGGGGATCTTCCCAAACCAGGGACCAAACCCAGGTCTTCCACTTTGCAGGTTGATTCTTCACCAGCTGAGCTACCAGGGAAGCTCCACATGGTCATGAATTCAACCATACGTTGGGAGGCATTTCATGACCATTTCATCCCATGGTGCTCAGAAGTTTCATTTCGAGGTCAGGCAAAGATTTTGCTAGCAGGCCACTTAATGTGCTGTTACTGGACTAAGTCTATCAACGGTAACCAAGGGGCTCTAGACCACTTGGGATCTGTACTGGTCCAGGAAAAAATTCCCTCTTGTTGGATCTTCCCATATCTAGAGTGACACTGTTACAATCACTAATGGCATACTCACTTGCCATAGGCACTAGCCATCTACCTATAAAAGGATTAAACCCTGTGTTGCAGCAGGTACTGATTTTTGACTCCCCCTGAAGGGAATTCACGGTGGAGAGCAGATATGAGGCAGTGTATACTCAAGGAAGTGAAGAGGAACTAAAAATCCTCTTGATGAAAGTGAAGGTGGAGAGTGATAAAGTTGACTTAAAGCTCAACATTCAGAAAACTAAGATCATGGCATCTGGTCCCATCACTTCATGGGAAATGAATGGGGAAACAGTGCAAACAGTGTCAGACTTTATTATTTTGGGCTCCAAAATCACTGCAGATGGTGACTGCAGCCATGAAATTAAAAGACGCTTGCTCCTTGGAAGAAAACTTATGAACAACCTAGACAGCATATTGAAAAGCAAAGACATTACTTTGCCAACAAAGGTCCATCTAGTCAAGGCTATGGTTTTTCCTGTGGTCATGTTTGGATGTGAGAGTTGGACTGTGAAGAAAGCTGAGCACCGAAGAATTAATGCTTTTGAACTGTGGTGTTGGAGAAGACTCTTGAGAGTCCGTTGGACTGCAAGGAGATCCAACCAGTCCATTCTGAAGGAGATCAGCCCTGGGATTTCTTTGGAAGGAATGATGCTAAAGCTGAAACTCCAGTATTTTGGCCACCTCATGTGAAGAGTTGACTCATTGGAAAAGACTCTGATGCTGGGAGGGATTGGGAGCAGGAGGAGAAGGGGACGACCCAGGATGAGATGGCTGGATGGCATCACTGACTTGATGGACGTGAGTCTGAGTGAACTCCGGGAGTTGGTGATGGACAGGGAGGCCTGGCGTGCTGCGATGGCGTGCTGCGATTCATGGGGTCGCAAAGAGTCGGACACAACTGAGCGACTGAACTGAACTGAACTGATACTCAAGGAAAAATTGACAGGACAAATCTTCAAATAGATATTTTCAGGAGACAATTTTATGAGCCCAATTCCTGTGTCTCCTCATATCTAGAGAAACACTAAAACCCTTCAAGTGATGAGGATTCCTTGTGAGTAGCAAAAGTTTCATGAGACTAGATTTTCCAGAAACCTTTTGGAAAAATATTTGCTTGATTGCATGTATTCCTCCTTCAACAAAATCTTCTATGTACTGACTTTCCCTGCTGCTTATTTGAAGCAGTTTCTCAGAGATATCTGGTTCAAAATTGGGAAAGGAGTACGTCAAGGCTGTATATTGTCACCCTGCTTATTTAACTTATATGTAGAGTTCAGTTCAATTCAGTTCAGTTGCTCAGTCATGTCCAACTCTTTGTGACCCCATGGACTGCAGCATGCCAAGCTTCCCTGTCCATCACCAACTCCCAGAGCCTTCTCAAACTAACGTCCATCAAATTGGTGATGCCATCCAACCATCTCACCCTCTGTCTTCCCCTTCTCTTCCTGACTTCAATTTCGCCTTCAGTATGCAGAGTACATCATGCAAAATGCTGGGCTGGATGAAGCACAAACCGGAATCAAGATTGCCGGGACAAATATCAATAACCTCAGATATGCAATAACACCACCTTATGGCAGAAAGCAAAGAGGAGCTAAACAGCCTCTTGAAGAAGGTGAAAGAGAAGTGTGACAAAGTTGGCTTAAAGTTCAACATTCAAAAAACTAAGATCTTGGCATCCGGGCCTATCACATCATGGCAAATAGATGGGGAAACGATGGGAACAGTGACAGACTTTATTTTCTTGGGCTCCAAAATCACTGCAGATGGGGACTGTGGTCATGAAATTAAAAGACTCTTGCTCCTTGGAAGAAAAGCTATGATAAAACTAGACAGCATATTGAAAAGCAGAGACATTACTCTGCCAATAAAGATCCATATAGTCAAAGGTATGGTTTTTCCAGTAGTCATGTATAGATGTGAGAATTGGACCATAAAGAAGGCTGAGCATCAAAGAACTGAAGCTTTTGAACTGTGGTGTTGTAGAAGACTCTTGAGATTCCCTTGGACTGTAAGGAAATCAAACCAGTCAATCCTAAAGGAAATCAACCCTGAATATTTATTGGAAGGAGTGATGCTGAAGCTGAAGCTCTAATACTCCGGATACCTGATAAGAAGAGCAGACTCAATAGAAAAGACCCTGATGCTGGGAGGGCTTCCCTGGTGGCTGAGATGTTAAAGAATCTGCCTGCAATACCAGAGACCTGGGTTTGATCCCTGGGTTGGGAAGATCCCCTGGAGGAGGGCACGGTAACCCACTCCAGCGTTCTTGCCTGGAGAATCCTCATGGACAGAGGAGCGTGGCATGCTGCTGTCCATGGGGTCACAAAGAGTTGAACACCACTGAGTGACTAAGCACAGCACAGCACTAATGCTGGGAAAGATTGAAGACAGGAGGAGAAGGGGACGACAGAGGACGAGATGGTTGGATGGCATCACCGACTCAACAGACACGCGTTTGAGCAATCTCCGGGAGATGGGGAAAGACAGGGAAGCCTGACATGCTGCAGTCCATAGCGTCGCAAAGAGTCAGGCGGGACTGAGTGCCTGAACAACAATGGCATATGCAACTATATATTAAATCAGCTGCTTCAAGTCACTTAGTCTTCATTTTCATTGCAGTTCCAGTCACACATTTGGTAATGCAAGAAACAGCAATCTTGCAAAATAAGACAAAATACAAATAACAGAGCTAGTGGTATTATTAAAGTCATAAGTAAGAATTAAACCAAGACCTTGCATTAGGTGTAGCCCAGTATATTCTCACATCATTTGACTTAGTCTATTCTATACCAATCTCTATCTTTCAGGGAAATTATATACTGGCACTGTCCATAAGGCTCCCAGCCTAGTTTCCTAGTGTCACTAACCCAGTTACCCTTAGTATAATTTAATTTTTCCCCAGATAAAGGGTGACCTGAAAACTTAAATGACCATAGCCTAGTGTTAACCATATAAATCCATCCTATAAATGTTAGAGGTTTTATTCCTAATTTTTGCTTGTTGTTCTGATTGAATTTGAGTAACTTAGAGGAAAATTCATATTATGTCCAGGGTCAGAGCAGGTATTATTAATTGGACAGGTGAGGGGATCCCACTTAGTAATATCAAGAGCAGCCTGAATACTGTATTGGTGTTTTTCTTTCTGGCTTACTTCACTCTGTATAATAGCCTCCAACTAAAATAAATAAATTTTAAAAATAAATAAAATAAAATTACACTTGAAAAAAAAAGAGTAGCCTGAACAGGACTGAACTTTCTTTCTGCTAAAATTAATTTTGTAACAATCAGCTAATTAGAATCTTATAGCAAGAAATTCACCAAGGTAATCTAGACTTACTAGACACAGGTAACTAGCCACAACCCAACAGCTGAATTGCTTTTTTCTTTTGAATCAGTTTTTAAAACTAGCATTCAGCCACGTCCATGAAAGAAAACATTTGATTTATAGGCAAAGGGCCAAAAAGTCAACAAAACATTATAAATGATCACAAGAATTAGGTCTATCATCTTGGGTAAGCTGTCCACTTCTGGTGTCATCTTCTTCTCATCCTGGCGTAAGTGTGGCTTCTTCTGTTTGAGCATTTTAAGATGAGTTGGAGGTCAGCAGTCCTCTCTATAGACCAGTCCAGTGTAGGGTCTTTGTAAGTGGGAATTAATCCAAGAGTCAGTTTCCCTTCAGTGTTACTATGCATGTGCTAATTAACAGTACCTGAAAAGCCCCTTACATTCAGATCAGAGACAGCCCTTTAAATTATGTCTTCCAGTACACATCATCCCCTGATTGCAGGTCATGCAGTCTCAATCCGAAGATTACTGAGACAAGCTTCAGAAACAAATTGAGAGGATCTGTTACTATTCAATTACCTCTTCCTTAATATATGGTTCATTCTTTCTTTTTTTAATATAAATTTATTTTAATTGGAGGCTAATTACTTTAAAATATTGTAGTGGTTTTGCCATACATTGACACAAATCTGCCACGGGTGTACATGTATTCCCCATCCTGAACCCCCCCCACCCCCCTCCCCATCCCATCCCTCTGGGTCATCCCAGTGCACCAGCCCCGAGCACCCTGTCTCATGCATCGTGGTTCATTCTTTCTAAATACTCCTCATTCCTTCTACCTCCAGGCCCTAACCTGCCTCGGCTGAATGACCAAGCAGTTAGCAGTGGGGTGGGGATGTGGAGGGTGGCTGTCTGGAGTGGGGTGAGGTGATCAGATAACAGGAGAAGAGCTGGAGTAACAAATGAGCAGGTGGGTCTCCAACCGCTGGGCCTGCACAAAACTGCTTTTCTGGGACCCTCAGGGCATCACTAAAAAGACAAAAACTTCAAAATGGATATTTTGTAAACTTCTTATTACAAAAAGATTTCAAACACAACAAAAATTAAAAAGCATGCTATGGTGAGCCCTGTATTTCATCACACAGCATCAAAAACTGCAGGAGATAGATGGACTCCAGGCTAGACATTTACAACTGGCCTCCTGTTTGCAGTTCATGGGGCACAAAGAAGTGGGCTTCAGCCAGCATACTCACAACTGTTAGCATTTTCTGAGACAAGAGATAGGTGGGATCCAGTTAGGGCATTTACAATCAGCCTCCTCTTTGCCCTCCAAAATGGGAGTAACAACAGAAACAGGGTAGACAGCCAGTGTTTACCTCTTGCAAACACCTTAAGATAATAGTCATGGCAAGGACAAAGAGGAGCAAAACTCTGTTTGGTTAAAGTTTTCAGGATCACCACTCCCTGCTCTTTTGGGACAAGGGAGACACTACACATGTACAGAAAGGCTCCTTGTAGATAAAAAGACATAGGATAATGTCAGGCCATAATGAGTCTTTTTTTGGGGGGGGGGGGCCTTTTCATACTGTTAATGGGCTTCTCAAGGCAAGAATACTGAAGTGGTTTGCCATTCTCTTCTCTAGTGGACCAGGTTTTGTCATAACACTCCACTATGACCCATCCATCCTGGGTGGCCCTGCACAGCATAGCTCATAGCTTCACTGACTTACACAAGGCTGTAATCCATGTGATCACTTTGGTTGGGTTTCTGTAACTGTGCTTTTCATTCTGAAGGATGTGGATTTTAGTTCTTGCTTCTGTCTGCCCTCTGATGGATGAGGATAAGAAGCTTGTGTGAACTTTCTAATGGGAGTGACTGACTTGGGAAAAGCTGGGTCTTGCTCTGGTGGGCAGGGCCATTAAAGATTTACTATCTTTAATCCAATTTTCTGCTCATTGGTGAGGCTGTCCGGTGTTAGTAGCTCAGTCCTGTCTGACTCTGCAGCCCCTAGGTTCCTCTGTCCATGGAATTCTCCAGGCAAGAATACTGGAGTGGGTTGCCATTCCCTCCTCCAGGGGATCTTCCTGACCCAAGGATTGAACCCAGGTTTCCTGCATTGCCATCTGAGCCATCCAGAAAGTGCTCAGTTCAGTTCAGTCGCTCAGTCGTGTCCGACTGTTTGCAACCCCATGAATCGCAGCACGCCAGGCCTCCCTGTCCATCACCAATTCCCAGAGTTCACTCAGATTCACGTCCATCGAGTCAGTGATGCCATCCAGCCATCTCATCCTCTGTCGTCCCCTTCTCCTCCTGTCCCCAATCCCTCCCAGCATCAGAGTCTTTTCCAATGAGTCAACCCTTCGCATGAGATGGCCAAAGTACTGGAGTTTCAACTTTAGCATCATTCCCTCCAAAGAAATCCCAGGGCTGATCTCCGTCGTGTGCTAGACGTCGTCCTCATAAAGGCGACACACCCAGATTTCCCTGATGACTTGTGGCAAAGCGGAGTCCTCTGACGTCTCCAGCAGGTGGCGCATTCTTCCACGCTGAGAGAGCTGCTTCACTTAGGAGTTTTGGGAACTGAGGTTTGTTGTTGTTTTTTTTTTTTAATTGATTTATTTATTTTAATTGGAGGCTAATTTTACAATATTGTAGTGGTTTTGGCCATACACTGACATGAATCGCCATGGGTGTACATGTGCCCCCATCCTGAACCCCCTCCCACCTCCCTCCCCATCGCATCCCTGAGGGTTGTCCCAGTACACAGGCTTTGAGTGCCCTGCTTCATGCATTGAATTTGGACTGGTGATCTATTTCACATACGGTAATATACATGTTTCAATGCTATTCTATCAAGTCATCCAACGCTCACCTTCTCCCACAGAGTCCAAAAGTCTGTTCTTTGTATCTGTGTCTCTTTTGCTGTCTCCCACATAGGGTCATCATTACGATCTTTCTAAATTTCATATATATGCATTAATATACTGCATTGGTGTTTTTCTGACTTACTTCACTCTGTATTATAGGCTCCAGTTTCATCCACCTCATTAAAACTTATTCTAATGTATTCTTTTTAAATAGCTGAGCAATATTCCACTGTGTATATGTACCACAGCTTTCTTATCCATTCATCAGCTGATGGACATCTAGGTTGCTTCCATGTCCTAGCTACTGTGATTTAAATTGAATGATGGAAAGGAATTCCCTGGAGGCCCGTGGGTTAGGACTCTGCGCTTCCACATAGGGGGCCTAGGTTTGATCCCTAATTGGAAACTATATATATGCTTCGAGTTGGATTTGCTTATTTCTAATATTTACATACGTTGAAATTTAATGGAAATCTTAACACATAAGAGTTAACATTGAAATTAATGAAAGCACAGTGTGAAAAGTAACTGGCCTGGGGAATTTACAACAGAAACCACTGGCTGTATTATTATCATTTGCAAACTGCACTGTGTGCTCAGTGGCCCAGTCGTGTCTGAGCACCACTGGGATGTGCTGGGACTCTTTGTAACCCCATGGGCTGTAGCCCGCCAGGCTCCCCTGTCCATGGAATTTTCCAGGCAAGATTTCTAGAGGAGCTGTGCTCCCCTCCTGTTAGTTGTTTGACCTGAGACAGCCCAGTCCTGGAGTCTATAGGCTCTATGGTAGGGTGAAAGGTGAAGTCCAAAAGGACTTAAGCCAACACACACCCCCAGGACTGCTGCTACCAGTGCCCCTGTCCACACAGCAGGCCACAGCTGCCACATGCTGCCACAGGAGACCCTCCAAATTCACATGCAGGTCTGGCTCAGTCTCTTGGGGGTCACGGCTCCTTCCCCCTGGGTCCTGGTGCATGCAAGGGTTTGTTTGTGTCCTCCAAGAGTCTCTGATTCACCCAATCCTGTGGAAGTTTTATAATCGAATCCCACTGACCTTCAAAGTCAGATTCCCTAGGGATTCCCAGTCCCTTTGTCAGATCCCCAGGTCGGGAAGTCTGATGTGGGGCCTAGAGCCTTCACAAAAGTGTGAGAGCTTCTCTGGCATTATTATTCTCCATTATGGGTCATCCACCGGCTGGGTATGGGATTTGACTTCAACGTGATTGCGCCCCTCCTACAATCTCTTTGTGGCTTCTCCCTTGTCCTGTGACATGGGGTATCTTTTTTTTTATTTTGGTGGGTTCCAACATCTTCCTGTCAAAATCCGGGAGATAGTGAAGGACAGGGAAGCCTGGTGTTCTGCAGTCCATGGGGTCACAAAGAGTTGGACACGAACTAGCATTGTTGGACACTGACCAACAACGAAAGTACTGAGTCTTGCTCCTCCCAGAAGCCTTCACTTCCAGATCCGTCTTGGCTGAGGGGTGCACGCACACCCCGGGGAGGTTCCCAGGGTGAGTCAGGTAAGAAAAAAGAGATCAGATAATTGGCCTGAAGGAAGACAAAGACCCTGAAGAACTGACCTATATAAATGACTTAATCGCCTCTTTAGTGAACTCCTACTCACTAGGCCCATCCTCTTTCTCTCCGGGTATGCCTCTCTGCCTTGCTCTCATCTCATCTGTACAAACCATTTCTCTGTGTGCTCTCCCACTTGTTCTATGTCTTTCATAACAAACTTTGTACCTTCATTTACAGTTTCTGCCTCCGTGATAAAGGCATTTTTCACTGGGGGACAAATATCCAAGGAAAAATAGCTTCTAGCCTCTAGCCCTTGCTGGTCTGGTGGCTAGGATTCCTGGTTCTCATCCTGGCTACCAGGCTCAATTCCTTGGCAGGGAATGAAGATCTTGCTTCACACCACATCGCACAGCCGCCTCACTGAAATCAGAACTACAGCACTACTCTCTTAGTCCACCCAGGGTGTTGTAGACCTGAGGCTACATGTCCAAGATCAAGGTGCTGGTCAACTGTGCTCCTGGGAGCACAGAACCCTCTTCTTGGCTCCCAGACAGTTCTCTCGTTGCTGTGTCCTCACATGTGATTGGGAGGGATATTGAGGGAGGAGAGGAGGAGGAAGGAGGGGAAGGCGGGAGAGAGAGAAAGAGAGGAAGTTCTCAGGTGCTTCTTATAAAGGCCCTGATCCCATCATGAGGGCCCTACCATTAAGACCTCATCTCAACCTAATGATCTCCCAAAGGCCCTGCCTCCTAAAATCATCACATCAGGAGTTAAGGGTTCAACATTTCAACTCTAGGGTGGACACAGTTCAATCCATAGTAAATACTCAGATCTATTTCTTTAGATCAAAGCACACCCTCATTTAAATGTTGGTTTTTGCTATGTATTCATGTTTGCTAAAGTATTTTAAGGAAGAGACTGTTATTGTTGCTATTGTTGTTGTTGCTGTTGTTGTTGTTTAGTCCGACTCTTTTGTGGCCCTATGAACTGTAGTCTACGGGCTCCTCTGTCCATGGAATTTCCCAGGGAAAACTACTGCAATGGGTTGCAACATTTTTCCTCCAGGGGCTCTTCTCAACCCAGGGATCAAAATAATGCCTCTTGCATTGCAGGCAGATTCTCTACCACTCAGCCTCCTGGGAACCCCAAGGAAGAGAGTACCATTTCATAAAATGTACATAACCACAAATGCTATTTTCTTCCAAATAAAATTAACATCTGATATCTAGCCCATGTTCAAATTTCCCTAATCCTCTAAAAAAAAAAAAAAAGTCCTTTATAGTTTACTTATTCAAATCTAGGTCTAGAGGATGAATATTTGGATGTTGCATTGGGTTGTTCTAAGACTTTCAATAAATAAAATTCTCCCCCTTTCTTTTTATACCATTTATTTGTTTAAAATGTGAGAGGAGGTAGGTGATTTACCTCATAGAAAGTCCCACGTCTTGTGTTGAGAGCAGGAGTCCACAACACCGATGCCAGGACCAGTACCAGTCTTTGGTCTGTTAGGAACCAGACACACAGCGGAAGGTGAGTGGGGCACAAGCAAGTGAGGCTTCATCTGTATTTTCAGCCACTCCCCATCGCTCTCCCATCACCCCCAGATGGGATAGTCTCATTCCAGGAAAACAAGCTCAGGGCGCCCACAGAGTCTGTATTCTAGTGAGTTGTATAACTATTTCATTATATATCACAACATAATAATAACAGAAATAAAGTCCACAATAAATGTAATACCCTTGAATCATCCAGAAATCACCCCCTCTACCACGTCTCTAGAAAATTTGTCTTCCAGGAAACCAGTTCCTAGTTCCAAAAAAAGCTGGACACTGCTGATTTAGAGGATTGCTTCTCTCTTCCTTTATCTATGTATTTCCCTGAAAACTGGTAGTTAGATCTAGACTTGTGTTCAACAAATTTTATTGAAACATTTAATTTGTAGTTACATATATTTCTTATGGCATCTCTTAAGAGACATAATCGCTAGTTGCCTCACTTTAATGTATGCTGAGATGCAGCAGGTCCTGATGTTGGCAACCTCATGCATGCATTATAAACTTCACCTTTGACCTTTCATCTTATGGTTTTATCATCCATGGATGATCTTGACCAAGATCCACTAATTCATGAGAATGTTGCGAAACAATGGTTTCTTCTTTCTACCACTGCTGAATTTAACTCCTGGAAATCTTCAATTAATAAGAGCATTCTTTCAAATGTTTATAGTTACATGAAATATGCTTCATACAAACAAAAATAGCATAAATATTGGTGATTATTTCCCTTTCTCAGTGTCCATGGCGGTGACTTTGTGCCCTAGCAATCTGCCACAGTGACAAATTACACGTTATCGATTAACATTTGGAACTCCTGAATTTTTATATATTTAATTTGTTTCAGTGGATTTGATCTGATGCTAAAATTATCTCACTTTCAACCTCATCAAATGGATTCCTAAACTTTTTGTTCAGCTCTTGCTAATCTTTGAAGGCCCTCAGATTCCTGGTCCTTCAAAATTCTCAGGCTTATCTTGTTCATTCCTTGGCCCAGTCCTGAAATCAGTCATCTCTTCCACAACCCATGGACCTTAGGGTGGGAGTGGAATTTAGAGGCCGCATGATCTGGAATTTCACAGTTCACGTACTGCTGAAGCCTGGCTTGGAGAATTTTGAGCATTACTTCACTAGCATGTGAGATGAGTGCAACTGTGCAGTAGTTTGAGCATTCTTTGGCATTGCCTTTCCTAGGGGTTGGAATGAAACCTGACCTTTTCCAGTCCTGTGACCACTGCTGAGTTTTCCAAATTTGCTGGCATATTGAGTGCAGCACTTTCACAGTATCATCTTTTAGGATTTGAAATAGCTCAACTGGAGTTCCATCACCTCCACTAGCTTTGTTGGTAGTGATGCTTCCTAAGGCCCACTTGACTTCACATTCCAGGATGTCTGGCTCTAGATGAGTGATCACACCATTGTGATTATCTGGGTCATGAAGATCTTTTTTGTACAGTTCTTCTGTGTATTCTTGCCACCTCTTCTTAATATCTTCTGCCTCTGTTAGGTCCATACAATTTCTGTCCTTTATCGAGCCCATCTTTGCATGAAATATTCCCTTGGTATCTCTAATTTTCTTGAAGAGATCTCTAGTCTTTCCCATTCTATCATTTTCCTCTATTTCTTTGCACTGATCACTGAGGAAGGCTTTCTTATCTCTTCTTGCTGTTCTTTGGAACTCTGCATTCAAATGGGTATTTCTTTCCTTTTCTCTTTTGCATTTTGCTTCTCTTCTTTTCACAGCTATTTGTAAGGCCTCCTCAGACAGCCTTTGCATTTCTTTTTCTTGGGGATGGTCTTGATTCCTGTCTCCTGTACAATGTCACGAACCTCTGTCCATAGTTCATCAGGCACTCTATTAGATCTAATCCCTTGAATCTATTTCTCACTTCCACTGTATAATCATAAGGGATTTTATTTAGGTCATACCTGCATGGTCTAGTGGTTTTCCCTACTTTTTCAATTTAAGTCTGAATTTGGCAATAAGGAGTTCATGATCTGAGCCACAGTCAGCTCCCGGTCTTGTTTTTGCCAACTGTGTAGAGCTTCTCCATCTTTGGCTGCAAAGAATATAATCAATCTGATTTTGGTGTTGACTATCTGGTGATGGCCATGTGTAGAGTCTTTGCTGTTGAAAGAGGGTGTTGCTATGACCAGTGCGTTCTCTTGGAAAAACACTATTAGCCTTTGCCCTGCTTCATTCTATACTCCAAGGCCAAATTTTCCTGTTACTCCAGGTGTTTCTTGACTTCCTACTTTTGCATTCCAGTCCTCTATAATGAAAAGGACATCTTTTTTGGGTGTTAGTTCCAGAAGGTCTTATAGGTCTTCATAGAACCATTCAGCTTCTTCAGCATTACTGGTCGGGGCATAGACTTGGTTTACCATGATATTGAATGGTTTACCTTAGAAACGAACAGAGATCATTCTCATCTTTGAGACTGCATCCAAGTACTGCATTTCAGACTCTTTTGTTGACTATGATGGCTACTCCATTTCTTCTAAGGGAGTTTTGCCCATAGTAGTAGAATGGTCATCTGAGTTAAATTCACCCATTCCAGAGATTACAGTAGTCTCTCTGTATTCTGAGAATTATCCAAGTCAAATACACACAGAGACTGATAGAGGTAAAGGTTTTACAGAGATGTTCATGTTTCTTATCAGATCCACCATTAGCCTAAAGGGGACAATTAGGGCAGATCAAAGCATATGTATTAGCTACTCTTGGTCACCACTGCATGCTCAGAACTTGATCTTCCCTGAGTACTTGGCCCCAGGAAGAAGCATGAAGTGGCTTGTGCTCCTCAGGCTGGTGGCCCTGTCAAAGTGCATAGTCATGGAAGTATGCGGACTGTAAGTAGCATCATCTCTCTTTCTGGGCTTTCTCTTTTCATCCTCTTATTCTTCCACCCATCAGGTTTAGAAGAGAAAATAATCACTTCCCGGAAGTCTTAAACTTCAGCTGTCACTGATTGATGAGATTCTTGTCATGGGCACCATGGAGGGCAAGGTTCACGGGTCAGGACTGCAGGGTTGCATAACTCTGGGAGTACCAGTCACATCATGACCTATATAAAGATGGCACTCCTTGGAACTGTTCAGTGCATGACCTGTGCAGCTATAGGTGTGGTGCTACAGAAAAGCATTTCTCCTGCATTTGCTTTAGGTCTTCTCTCTGCTCTCTCTCCTCTTCTGTGTGTATGTGTCAGTGTCTTCATCTGCGTAGGCTCCAAATGGTCATCTGGTTTACCCAAGATTACACAACAGAACCTGTATGCAGACCTAGGTCTTTGACATGTCTTTGCATGGCATTCTGATAAAAGGTGACACTCATAAAAATGCTTGGAGGATACACAGTGCCATTACAATGCCAGATACAACAGTCATACCTGGTTACTGCCATTTCTTTGTTTCCTTTTCCCTATGGCCACCTGGAGATGGAGGCGCCAGAAAGGGAAAGAAAGTGAAGTTGCTCAGTCATGTCCAACTCTTTGCAACACCATGGACTGTAGCCCACCAGGCTCCTCCATCCCTGGCATTTTCTAGGCAAGAGTACTGTAGTGGGTTACCATTTCCTTCTCCAGGGGATCTTCCCAACCCCGGGATCTAACCCAGGTCTCCCACATTGTGGGTAGGCACTTTACCATCTAAGTCTCCAGGGAATTCCAATTTTTATATATAAAAAGGAGACGCTAGACTGGGCCTTAAAGAGGAAACTAGAGAGCTTCTCAGACGAAGGGACCTCTGAGCAGAGCTTGTGAGGAGGAGCAGTTGGAAGTGATTTCAGGCCCTAGGATATCCAGAGGGAGGGAGGATAGTGGGAATCAAGGGTGGCCAGACTGCCAAGTCTGCCCTAACCTCCGTCCCTGGCCCCTGTAGATGGCTTATGTTGGCAACATCACCATTGGAACACCACCTCAAGAGTTCCGGGTCATCATTGACAACAGCTCTTCTGACTTGTGGGTGACCTCTGTCTACTGTCAAAGCCCCTCCTGCTGTGAGTGCCTGCCCCTCACCCATTTGTCCTCCCCTCCCCCCTCTCCATCCTTGGCATCTGACAGATATGGATCTCTTGCGTTGGCAGTTGCATACCAGACATATGACCCCAAGATGTCCACCACCTTCCAAGTGCAAGTGGAGGAAATTCGACCTCCACTATGGCTTTGGAAAGATAACAAGAGTCCTTGCCAGTGAAACTATCTGGGTAATGGGGGAACCAGGGGCTGAGTCCGGGCTGGCCCTGGGAGCAACCACTGCCTGCAAAACAGATGCATGACCAGCTGGGAGGGACTGTCTTTCTGAAAGTCCCCTAGTGGCTGGCCACCTGCCCAGCAGGGCCCTGTCCCTGGGGAGACAGCTCCTCTGCTGACACACAAACTCCCAAAACAATGAACCCCAGAGAGGGGCTTGGGATGTGGACTTGCATCTCCATTACCCAACGTTCATTTTGCTGGAGCAGGAAGAAGGGGCAATAAAGCACCCCCTTTTATATTCACAGGCTCTACAGGGCACTTTCGTGGTAATAACTTGTTTCATCCTGCAACATCCCCAGGCAGGAGGTACTATTATCAGCTCAGGATAAAGACGAGGGACATGAGGTGCACAGAGCAAGGGCCTTGCCAAGGTCACATATTTTTTCAGTGGAGCTTCGCTGACCTTCAGGACTCAAGTAGGTGTGGGTTTGGGGAGAGGATAAAACTGATCTGGGGCCCCTGGGGCAGCACAGAGCTTCAGATATCCAGGCAGGGGAATCAGGTGTCACAGATGTAAGATGGGTCTGATAAAAGGGTTCTCACTCTAGGGGGCCTTTGAGACTAATAAAAACTATGGCCTGCCCCACACACACACACAAAGTGCCTGAGTATGCCCTCCCTGTGTTTCTCTGTCTCGGTCTCTCTCTCTCTGTCACACACACACACACACACACACACACACACACGTGTGCACGTCCCCAAAAGCCTGATATCCAGGCAGAATTTTCATTAGAACCCAGCCAGTGACATTGCATAATGGCTTCTGCCTGCCTGGGCACATGTAGAATCCACAATGCATTGCAATGAATTCAGGTCATGTTTGTCATCAGATCACGAAAGTGAAAATGTTAGTACTCAGTCTTGCAACCCCATGGACTTAGCTCGCCAGGCTTGTCTGTCCGTGGAATTCTCCAGGCAAAATACTGGAGTGGGTTGCCATTTCCTTCACCAGGGGAACCTTCCAACCCAGGGAATGAACCTGGGTCTCCTGCATTAACAGGCAGATTCTTTACTGTCTGAGCCACAAGGGAAGCCCATCAGATCATAGTGTTGCCAAAGAGAAGACTAGTCTGCTCTCTATTCGTTGTATCCTTAGAGGGGGACCATTCAGTCCTGTCCTGAGTCTGGTTGCCCCACCCGTACAGAAGACATGAGATCAATTTGGCTCACTCAGATGGTGTTTGCAGGAGAAGCAGGTGTTGTTAAAATCCACAGCCCCACACAAATGGAAGCCCAATTCCTATCCCAGCTTGTCCTACCCATCTGAGGTCAACTGAGGCCTCAGTTCTTCTCTGCAGTGCTAATGGGATTTGCACCAAACAGCCCAGCCTCGCTTCCCAGCGCTTTATGTGGGAACACTCTCCTGTCTCACAGGTTGGGACAGCTGCTGCCAGGAACCAGACAATTGGCCTGACCAAGAATCAGATTGGTGGGTTCCTGGAAAATTCACCTTATGATGGCATCCTGGGCTTGGCCTACCCCAACCTCGCCAGGCATGAAGCCACCCCTCTCTTTGACAACCTGAAGAGACAAGGAGTCATTTCTCAACCTGTCTTTGCCTTGTTCCTGAGCAGGTAAGTCTGAGCTGGACAAGCCCTTCCTCCAAACTAGCTCTAAGATGCTTTCAGTTGCATGAAAAAGCGTAGGCCACCTCATCCAGAAGATTCCTGAGGGATAGTCTAGTTGAGGAGAACTACGGCCCCAGGATCACAAATGGCTCCATCACTGGGTTTTTGTCAATAAAAAAAGGTTGTGTTTCATCGGAACACAACCATTCTCATGGATTCAAGGGTGCAGTTTGGTCCAGTGGGATGGAGAAGGAGGGAGAGAAATGGTCCAGGATATGGCTGGAGGAAAAAGTAACAGGATTTGCTGATGAATTTGATGCAGAAGGAGAGGGATGGTGGGAATGTTTCCTTCCTCATTAACATTTCACCGGGAACCCAGGACAAGCTACAGAATTTGCAGGAGCCTATGCAAAATGAAAATGTGGAACCCCTTGTTCAAAACATATTAGGAATTTCAAGACAGGGAGAGTGGAGGTGGGCAGCGTGCTCAGCTTGAAGTCCCATAGACAGCACAGGTCACAGGCAAGAGAAGCCAACCCTGGGTGAGCCTGAACCTATGTTCTTAGCTCCCTCAGACATCAGATTTCCTGAAAACTGACAGGCTAGACAAGGAGGAAGCCAAACCCCTCCAGCAGAGAGTCCTCTGAGGGTGTATCTGAGCATTCAGGTGGCTGGAAAGGTCCATACCCTCTTCAGAAGGATGGGTAGTCGGAGCTAGGCCTGGTTGGAGCCAGACTGACCAGCTTTGAACCTCTTCTGTGACACTCATTAGATGGGGACTGACCCTGGTCAGGTACTCAAGCTCTCCAAGCATCCGTTTCCGCATGTGTAAAATGGAGACGGTAGTAGTGCCTCTGATGGGTGAAGAAGCACAGTCCTCAGACAGCGCCTGGTGTTACTCTCCTCCAACGAGCCCCTCCTTCCTTCTCTCTTCAGAGAGCCACTGAAGAGCAGCTTGCTGATGCTTGGTGGGGTGGACCACGCCTACCATAACGGGGCTCTCAAGTGGGTACCAGTGACCCAAGCCCGCTTATGGCAGATAACCATGAACTGGTAAGCCTCCCCCTCTGAGGGCCACCCCAAATGATCCTCCCACACATGCACATGGACACATACAGACACACACAAATGCACTCACAGTCACATAAAGACGTGCTCCACACGCATGCACACATAAAAACATACAGAGACACATATAAACACATACACAGGCAAACATATAAACACAGAGAGATGCACACAAACACACACAGGAACACACACCACCCACGGGTTCATTTGCCTCAGGGCTGCTGATCGGGCCTCTCACCAGGATCCTGAAAGGGTCCAGAGAGGCCTGGGCAGCAGGGGGAGGGCTGCACCCCTGTGCTGTGAGGTGGGGAGCCCGGCTAGAGGACCCTATAGTGTGGTGAAAAGAGGATCAGGAGGCATTTCACCAACCTGAACAGGATTGTGTGAAGATGACCTACTGAGCAGGGCCACACAGGACCTACAGTGTTCTCAGTACACAGAATTGCCAGCTGAAGCACCGGGAAAACTGGTCTCCTCAGAGAGAAGTTACCCAGCACGAAGAGAGTTTGGCTGCAGTCTTGAGACCTGAGAGCAACCCTTAAAAAGAGACACCCCTCCTGACCAGGGCTACTGACCACCCAAACTGAGCACACAGTGGGGCAGGGGCTGTGACTGAGTCAGGAAGCTGGGGTGCAGGAGTGGCCTGAGAACAAGGGGCAATAATTGATGGGGTTCTCTGTGATGCCCTCAGGCCACAGCTTCCCTGCTCTTTGGAGGCCCCTGGGTCTGCTCACGCTCCCCTGGCAGGGGCCTCAGGGTCTGAGCTGGGTGAGGGGGCGGTGCTGGGAGACAAACTCTCCCAGGGCAGCCTATGTCTCCCCCACCCCAACTCTGACCATCTGCTGTCCTAGAGACCTGCATCTTCACTGTATGGGCCGACCCATCTTTGGTGAGACACAGATACAGGTCTCTGGGTGTTCCTCATTCATTCATTCAACAGACATACATTGTGTATCGCCTGGTATGCTGGGCACTTGAGGGAGGCACTGAGGATCCAACTTGCCCTCACATCTAGTGAGGCAGACGTGCATGAAATGACATGAAATGAAGTTCACACACAGTGAATTACCACCTTGGTACATGCTAGACCTGGGGAAGAGTCTACAGAGACTCTGATCTAGGACAGGAGCCTGATCTAGTCTGGGGGGAAGACTTTCCTGACATAGTGGCAATTAACCTGGAAGATGAAGAAAAATTAGCTAGGCCAAGCGGATGGGGTCTTCTAGGAAGGTCACCAGCACAAGTCCAGGCCCTGAGACATGAAAGAGCCTGGTGCCTGCAAGAACTGAAAGGAAGTCAAAAAGATGATGTGACAAGAGAAAAGGAAAACAGAGTCAGAGCAAGAGCTGAAGCTTTTCAGGAGACAGTCAGCCAGGGGGCAGTCGCTGAAGAGGCTTCAGAGTGATCCTGGTGCCTGCTTTGTCCCTCTGTCTCTCAGCGTCTCCATAAACAAAATGGTGGCTGCTTGTTCTGGCGGATGTCAGGCTATTGTGGACAGCGGGAGCTCAGTGCTGGCTGGCCCAATTCAAGTGGGCCACAGCATCTTCAAACACATCAACCCCAATCCCAAGGAGAAAAACCAGGTGAAGGGTCATGCCACAGGATCATTCCTGGGCTCTGCACACACCAAGGATCACCTGGGCCAACCTCCCTCCTGCTTTCTTTCACAGCTTGATTTCATGCAACAGTGCCAAGACCCTGCCTCCTATTATCTTCACTATCAATGGCATGGACTTCCCTGTGTCCCCTAAATACTACATCCAGAAGGTGAGAGGACAACTTTGGGGTCTGGTTCCCAAGTTTGGGATTTGCAAGAACTCTTGGGCTGCCGTTGGGGGGAAGGGACCCTCTACAGGCCAAGCCACACCATGGCAGATGCTGCTGAGCCCCTGTGGCTGGGCCAGCGCCTCCCACAAAACCAACCACGTGAGAGTAAAGGGCAGTCTGGGACATCCATTCTCCTGAGCTAAATGTGGAGACACCACCCCATGCAGGCATGGTGGGAGTCACAAGGAGAGGGGAACACTGAGGGCCTCAGTCCTCACAGAGCTTCCGTTCAACCAGAGACCTCAGATGCAGAAACATGGAAAGTCAGCTCTAGCAACCCCTGAAATAGAACAGGTGACAAGAAGGATGTCTGGGACAGTCTCATTGTGCTGTCCCACCGTAGGGGTCAACAGTCTCCCCTTCCCAACTCAAAAGACTCCAGGTTGAGATCATAAATTACATGCTGACCCTAGAACTTCACTGCAACTCCACACTCTGTGAGTTGGGGTTCTGACCCCTCTGTGGGGAGGTTGGACGCTAAGGTAAATAAAGGATGCACTGTGACTGCTCAGCCCCAGCACAGGGTGGAGGCTTCATCTCAGCTCCCTGTTCAGAGCAGGCCAATGGGCTCAAAGGAGGCTTGGAAGAAGAGACAGAATTGCAGAAATTCTAAACACCCCAGCCTCATAGAGGAACGAGGAAGCCTGCTTGGGTTGAGTTAATCTGTATTGGATTCCTTACAAATGGTAGCCCCGGGTGCTGTACAAAGGGGTCCAGGGGCAGATGACAGGTGATAAGGGATACAGATTAGGGGAGCTTCAGGATAAGTTACCCAACCCAGTCTGGAGTGGCCAAATAATGTGAGTGTGAGACCAGAAAAGTTTCCTGGATGGCCTGAGAGCAGTATAAAGAATGCATTGTGACAATGCCATTTACAATGGGTAACCAACAACAACCTACTGTGTAGCTCAGGGAGCCCTGTTCAGTGTTATGCGGCAGCCTGGATGGGAGGGGAGTTTGGGGGAGAATGGATACATGTATACGCATGGCTGAGTCCCATTGCTGTCCACCTGAAACTATCACAATACTGTTAATTGGCTACCCTCCATTAAAAAGTTAAACATTTTTTTAGAAAAAATAATGGGTTGTGGCCAATGGAGAGCTAAACAGGCATTCTTAGAAAAAAGAGAGCAGGAGTCAGAAGGAAAGAAACAGCAGTATGTGAGGGGAACTATGGGCCATTCTTGTTCTTTATTTAAAAAATACATTGAAGTAGAACTGATTTACAATGTTGTGTTAATTTCTGCTCTGCACCTAAGCCACTCAGTTTTATATATATTCAAATACATAATGCGGCTGCTGCTTAGGCGCTTCAGCTTGCCTAACTCTGTGAGACCCCATGGACTGCAACCCGCCAGGCTCCTCCATCCAGGGGATTCTCCAGGCAAGAATACTGGAGTGGGAGGCCATGTCCTCCTCCAGGGGATCTTCCCAACCCAGGAATCGATCTCCTGCATTGCGGGCAGAATCTTTACCACTGAGCCACCAGGGAAGCCCACAAATATATACCAGCTCTTTTTTATATTCTTTCCCATTACAGTTTATCATGGGATACTGAATACAGTTACCTGTGCTATACAGTAGGGCTTTGTTATTTAAATAGCAAATATTAGTTCACATCTGATAATCCCAAACTCCCAATCCTCCCCTCCCCACACCCCTCTCACATGTTTTGGCCCTTCTTTTTCCTATACCCTCACTACTGCAGCTGCTATGAGAGCCACTTGATTCTTCCCAAAGAAGGGGAAAAAATGGGAAAGCTCTCTGCTCTGGATATTGAGGGGGATGGCAGGTAAGTGCTCACGCTGCCTGGTGTGTATTTCTGTCTCCCCCAGGTTTCTAAAGACATCTGCTTTATTAGCTGTCATGGGGGCATGGAAGACATGAGCCCCTCAGAGACCTGGGTCCTGAGTGACATCTTCCTGAGAGCATATTTCACAGTTTTCGATCGGAGTAAAAACAAGATTGGCCTGGCTCCCTCAGTGTAAATGCTGGGCTGCTTCAGGAATCACTCCAAAGACACACTCACACAGAGGGCACTCCCTCCCAGGGATGCTGAGGCACTGCGTTTGGCGCTCTGCAAGCCCTGTGCTCAGCAAAGAATAAAGGATTTCATCTCAATGGAGCTCACACGAATGACTGCCTCTCTGAGTCAGGAAGGTACATCACAACCGGGCAGGATCTAGAATCAAGTCTGAAGCACAAACGAGAGGAGCCCAGCTCCAACTGGCTTCAAGAAAAGGGAGACTTATTGGAAGGATACAGGTATCCAGGACACAGGAAAAAGAACAGATCCGAAGATCTCAGGGACTGGACTCAAGAAATCAGAAGCCATCAGTTCACTCTTTCCTCACACTTCCCCTTCTCTCTTCTTTGATTCTCTGCCTGGCAGCTTTCTTCCCGCAGGTTTCCACACCTAGTGAGAGAGTTTCAAGCTGCCTGCCTCACGCCTTGATCTCTCTAAGGCAACTAACCAGTAAGGAAAGAAGCTCAGAAGACATCAGGGTGCAAGGGAGGGCTCTGAATGGACCGTCTCAGATCGTGTGTCCAGTCCTGGACCAAGCATCCTGGCAGGGGCATGGCGTCCTATAATTGGCTTAATTCGTCACCTGGCCCTGCCCCCACAGCATGTGATCGACCGGTTCCTCAATTAACAGACCCTGAGAAAGAATCGTTTTCTTCTTTCCTGATCCTTTCCTTCTTTCTTTCTTCCTTCTCTCCTCCTTTAATTCCTTTCTTTGTTTTGTCTCCTCTGAGCATTCACCTCCACAGAGCTCACAAAACTACGTGTGAGAAAACTTCAGATTCCTCCAGGGACCACATCAGTCAAGAGAACAACAAACTCAAGAGGTCTGGATGGAACTCAGATCAATAGAATTCAGCTTCGTGCTCCCTTCATGGCTCAGTCAAGAATCCACCTGCCAATGCAGGAGACATAGGTTCGATCCCTGATCCAGTAAGAACGCACATGCCGAGGATCAATTAAGCCCGTGGACCACAACTATTGAGCCTGTGCTCTAGAGTCCAGAAACCACACTGCTGAGCTCACGTGCAGTCACTACTGAGACCCACATGCCCTCCAGCCCATGCTCCACGACAAGAGAAGCCACTGCAATGAGAAGCTAGCAAACACATTAGAAATACATTGGAAATAAGACAATGGGGGTAAAAACCCCAACGTGGTCACTTACTGCGCAGCGCCCTACCTAACTAGGACTCGCTTCTAGGATTCACTTCATCTGCAAAATAGGCTCATCACCTAACTTGAAGTGTACCCAGAATTTCATATGTTTACAAAGCCCCAGAACCCTGCCAACACCACATGGCAGCAAGACAAAAAGAGTAAGAGCTACTGCTACCCTAAGGGGGGGTGGGGGAAAAAAAAAAAAAACAGAAGCTTCCCAGATGAAATCTACAAAGAAATTTTTCTGCATAATGGAAAATACAAAGGCACCAAGCCAGATTTCTGAGATAATCTAGGGGGAAGAAAGCTTTTCTGGGCATATGACTGTCACGAGTTCTTGTTTCAGGGTCCAGTCTTTCTCCCCAAGTCCTAACTCCCAGGCCTGTGCAGGGCCTGGAAAGTCAGCCAAAGAAAAGTCTTCTTTCCCAAGTCCCTCTGTCATCACTACTAGCAGCTCTAGGGCTGACAGTCACAGACCTCACAGGTTTAGCATCTTGGGGGCACCAGTAGGAAATGGGACTCCTGGGTAAGAGGCAGGCAGCCGATGAAGAGGGTAGAAAAGCCCCTAGCCAGCAACAGTATTACTGGGATACAGCTGGAGTGAAAGGAAGTGAGTCTGTGAAGTTTCCAGAGTTAAGGGTGGATATCACCAGGGTGAGTGAACCCAGACATTGGGCAGCTGAGAAAGCACTGACTTCTCTCAGGGGCAGAAACACTGAGGTGTAGAGTCAACTTTGCCAGTAACACACAAACACACACCACTGCTCTTGGAACCCAGGAGGAACTAGACATACCTTGGGGATACACAAACACCAATGACCTTTGTACCCAGCAGGCCCAGAACTAGGGACTGGCCAGTGATGCTGGGAAAAGGATAGGGGCCAGGAGCAGACCCAAGGCTGAGAAGCCATATCCTCACTGCCTGGAGGGGCGGGGCAGAGAGGGAGTGCACAGCTCAAAGGGTTACAGATCAGAGCATCCCTTGGACCCCACTCTGCCAAAGAATACCCCTGGCAAGTCAGATCCCACTCTTACTCTTCTCTCCCCACCTGTACGATGGGCAAATTGGCTCTTAGCTCATCAGAAGTGTGGCAAGTAAGATGCTCAAGCACAGGGAGGTGGGTGAAAGGTGGTGATGAGGAGTGGCACGGGACTGGAGGCCCGACTGGCCCAGGGAGCTTGGGCACTGCCTCCTTCTACTGGTTTAACTGCAAAGAGCACAGGTGGCAGTCCTTTAGCGGGTCACATGCCCATCGTGCCCAATCCCAGCCTCTGCCAAGTGAGGCGCGTGGGGAGCGTCTGCCGGCGCTGCCCACAACCCCATCCTTGCCCCTCCCCAGGTCCAGCTCACCTACCCCTGGCCACCACAGCCATGGTTACCACTGGTTAAATCGCAGCCCAAGCCCACACTTCCGAGGACCACAAACATCCCCCTCACCAGATGGGACCTCCCTCCAATGTTCAGGCTGGGGCCCACGTCACTATTCTGAGGCAGATAGCCTTAGAAAAGAGTGCTCCTCCTCTGTTATTTCCTCCAGCTTTCCACTTCTGGCTCTTTTCAGCCTCCCCACCCACTATGACCCTGGTTCCTTATCGCTGGCACCTATGTCCCTAATACCAGGCCTCCATTTCCCCAGTTTTCCTATTCAGAGGGCCCTGACACAGGCAAAAAGTGAAAGTGAGAGAAACAGAAGGTAGCTCCTTACTCTCCTCTTGTTCGTTCACTCCACATACATTCACTGAAGACCTGTGCTGTTAAGACTTGTGGATGCAAAAGTGAACACACCACCCCCAGGTTCAAGGAAGTCACCTTCTTGCTTGGGATTTCAGAGGAAACAAGAGATCTTCTTATTCTAGCCATCTCAGTCTTTTAGATGACTTTGATCAGGAACAAAAATTATTAAAGTAGAAATAGGCATCCTGTTGCTGTGCTGTGCTAAGTTGCTCAGTCATGTCTGACTCTGTGATTCCACTGTAGCCTGCCTGGCTCCTCTCCCCATGGGGATTCTCCAGGCAAGAATACAAGAGTGGGTTGCCATGCCCTCTTCCAGGGGATCTTCCCAAATCCGGGATCAAACCCAGGTCTCCCACATTGCAGGCACATTATTTACCTTCTGTACCACCAGGGAAGCCCAAGAATACTGGAGTGGGTAGCCTATCCCTTCTCCAGGGGATCTCCCCAAACCAGGAATCAAACTGGGGTCTCCTGCATTGCAGGTGGATTCTGTACCAGCTGGGCTACCAGGGAAGCCCCATCCTGTTTTCAGCCACTTCTAAAAACTGTTTAGCTCCTCAGTACTGGATCTTGTTACTTTGGTAGACTGGATGGTGAAGTGATATGAACAGAAGTTAGGAAGGGAGGTCAGAATGCGAGGTAACAAAGACATGATATTTAAGAAGCTAAGGTATTGAGAGAGACTTGGGACCTGAGTCGGAAAAGCACCTTTCAAAAGAAGTTAGACCATGTGGTATGCATAATCCCCAGTTCAGTCTTCAGATCTCTATGAAGACTTTGTCTTTTTTTTTTTTTCAGTCCTGGTCCTTTCTCCTAGGTCTCACACTATGCCCAGCAGTTCAGCAAGCAAGCTCGATGGACGATGGTTTTGTTCTCTGAGCCTTCAACTAACTCAGTGTCTAAGGGCCTTTGTATTAGATCTTACAAAGACAAGTCAAAGGTGCCACTAGAAGCCAAAGTACACCAAAACCAGGGGAAATGTAACATCAGATTATATGGAGGTATTCTGTACCTGCTCTGCCCTCTCCAGCATCATATTGAGAATCCTGCAAGTCTAAAGAGCCCCACAGGTGTCTAGAGGTGACTTTTGTTAATTTAATTTTTATTTTATGTTGGAGTATAGTTGATTGTGGGGCTTCCCAAGGGGCTCAGTGGTAAAGAATCCACCTGAAATGCAGAGGACCAGAGTTCGATCCCTGAGTTGGGAAGATCCCCTAGAGCAGGGAATGGCAACCCACTCCAGTATTTTTGCCTGGAGAATTCCATGGACAGAGGAGCCTGGTGGGCTATGGTCTATGGGGTCACAAAGAGTCAGACACAACTGAGCAGCTACTATACTATACTATAGTTGATTGTGTTAGTTTTAGCTGCACTGGAAAGTGATCCCATTATACATATACATCAGTTCCGTTCAGTTCAGTCGCTCAGTCGTGTCCGACTCTTTGCGACCCCATGAATTGCAGCACACCAGGCCTCCCTGTCCATCACCAACTCCCGAGTTCACTCAGACTCACGTCCATCAAGTCAGTGATGCCATTTAGCCATCTCGTCCTCTGTCGTCCTCTTCTTCTCCTGCCCCCAATCCCTCCCAGCATCAAAGTCTTTTCCAGTGAGTCAACTCTTTGCATGAGATGGCCAAAGTACTGGAGTTTCAGCTTTAGCATCATTCCTTCCAAAGAAATCCCAGGGTTGATCTCCTTCAGAATGGACTGGTTGGATCTCCTTGCAGTCCAAGGGACTCTCAAGAGTCTTCTCCAACACCACAGTTCAAAAGCATCAATTCTTCGGTGCTCAGCCTATATCCATTCTTTTTTAGATTCTTTTTCCATACAGAATACTGAGGGGAGTTCCCTGTGCTATACAGTAGGTCCTAGTTGATTATTTATTTTTTATATAGTTGGGTGTGTATGTTAGTTCTAAACTCTCAATTTATCCCTCTCCCACCTTTTCACTTTGGTAACTATAGATTGTTTTGGAAGACAGTGAATCTATTTCTGTTTTCAAGAAACCGTTTCTGATGAATTGAGATGAGTTCTCGGCTTTCAGGAAACCATTTCTTGAAAACAAGAAACCATTTCTGATGAGCCAGCTGGAGAGCATGTGTGCTAAGTTGCTTCAGTCACGTCCAGCTCTTTGCGACCCTATGGACTGTAGCCCTCCAGCTTCCTCTGTTCTTGAGTTCTCCAGGCAAGAATACTGGAGTGGTTTGTGATGCCCTCCTCCAGTGCAGGAGTACATTTCACCCCAGTGGAGATCCTTTCACCCTAGCATCTAATCCTCTCTGTGCAAACACACACACACACACACACACACACACACACACACACACAAACACACACACACTTTTTAAGAACAAAATGAAGGGACTGGTGTGATTGTTGATAAACTGCTCAACCAAGACAGGCCAGGCTCAGTTTCTAGCCTGAGCCCTCTTTGGTATCACACTGCAGTCCCTCACACTATCGTCTCCATTGACCATGGCATCTGCTGTCATAAGACTCCAGGAGAGCAAACAAAGCTCCCCAAGCCCTCAGGCCAGCTAGATTTCAAAAAGAACAAACCGTCTT
The DNA here is from genome assembly GCF_016772045.2 of Ovis aries. Classification (NCBI taxonomy): domain Eukaryota; kingdom Metazoa; phylum Chordata; class Mammalia; order Artiodactyla; family Bovidae; genus Ovis; species Ovis aries. Next base: position 36,270,249 of record NC_056074.1, read on the forward strand.
CCCTCCAGGCAGCAGTCGAAAGGCGGCCCACAAAGAAGTGCCCAGTCAGATAATCTCCAGTTACCCCACTCAGGCCTGGAGTCCCACAAAGCAGCACCTTCATTCCACAGCTGGACAGCCTCATACAGCAATCACACAGTTTCTGAGAGGCTGACTCATGACTGCAACTTGCCCAAATTCCAGTCGCTGTTTTGTCACTAAACTCCCTGGGTCTAGAGCAACTTTGATCAAGTCTTGCCTGCTCTCTTGGCCTTGATTCCTCATCTGCAAAAGCAGAGATGAGACCAGATGGTCCCCCAAATCATGACATGACCCTGAGGCAGCTCCCAAGGCCCAAACAAGCTCCTCACATACAGCAGGTGGAACAGGTGTGAATTTGAGTCCTAAGCCAACTAGACAATGTCCCTTGCCATCTGATACTGCAAGGATGGAGCCGCTGATCTCACTGACTTTCAACACACCCTGCCAGGAGGTCAAAGTGGAGGTCAGGAATGAGGCCCTCTGTGCTCTGGGAAATCTGGCAGAACAAGACTTCAAAGAAATATTTTCAAAGATTTCATGAGCCCATTTTCTTGCATCTTCTCATACCTAGCAAAGCACTAAAATCACTAAGACACATCTGCACCTCATGACTAGCAGCAAGGCTCTGCTGAAATGTGTGCTTGACTGCACATCCCCATTCAGCAGATCACATATACACTGACCTCCACCCCACACGCACCTCTTCAGTGAAGTTCTTCAGAGCTACATGAGAGGCTGTGTCACCGGCTATAGTCCTCACTTTGCCCAAAACAAAACTTAACCCACAACTTTCACATTGTGCTTTTTTTCTTTTTTCTTTTTTTTTTTTTTTTTTTTTGACAACTTCATACAAAACTCATATAGCACTTACCAGGATTCAAAGTACCCTACACATATTAACTTATTCAGTTCTGTTATTATCCACAATTTAAACATGGGAAACCTGAGGCACAGACAGAATAAGTAACTTGTCCAAGAACACACAGCTAGTAGATGGCCAAGCTGGGATTTGAACCCAGGACATCTGGCTCCAGCACTGTGTTCTGAAGACCTATGCTCTCCTCACTCTCATTTTTCAAGGATGTCATATACCTTTATCCAATGGAGAGGCCTAAATTTGGGCTCTAGAGGGCATGCTCTTCCCATAGGCCCAGGGTGGGGCTACTCAGCTGGGTTCTCTGCAGGCATCAGGAAGAGGGCAGAACGCTCCAGGGTCTGGGGCAGGCGTTCTCCTCAGGCTCTAGATCACAGTGCAGGCACAGTGTCTCTGCAAACGCCCTGCCACTGCCATCTTGAACTGGACGCTGTTCCTGGTCCTTGGCAGTCGTTTGGTTGTGTTAGTTGCATTCTGTGGGCCTGGGAAGTCTGGTCTGAAGGGCTGGATGTGAGGCCTCTGTGTGTGGCCCCCTATGAACAAGTGAAATGAATCACAAAGGAAAAGGAAAAGTCCAGGATTTATGAATTGCAGCCCAGAGTCCCAGCCAATTAGAGTGATGACAGAGCTTCATACTAAAGGAGAAGCCCTTCACCAAGGGTGATGGAGCAAGACTATAGGAGGGGTGAAATCACATTTGGAATCAAACCCCTTACCTGCCAGAAATGCTCAGAAGGCTCAAACAAACCTTGTGTGCACCAGGACCCAGAGCCCCTACAGAGACTGAGCCAGAACTGTGTTTGAGTGTCTCCTGTGAAGGTGTGGGTCAGCAGTGGCCTGCCGCAGGGGCAGGGGCTCTGGGTGCAGCAGACCTGGGTATAGCATAAGCCCTCTTGGAGGAGATCACCATTAACCCCACCATGAAGCCTCCAGAACTTACACAGGACTGGGGAAACAGACTCTTGGAGGGCACAAACAGAAACTTGTGTGCACCAGGACCCAGGAGAAAGGAGCAGTGACCCCACAAGAGACTGACCCAGACTTCCCTGTGAGCATCCAGGAGTCTCCAGCAGAGGCATGGGTCAATGGTGGCCTGCTTCAGGGTTGGGGACACTGAGTGTAGCAGTGCCTGTATGGGGCCTTTTGAAGGAGGTCACCATTATTTGCATTACCTCCACCATAGTTTGGCCTCAGGTCAAACAGCAGGGAGGGAACACAGCCCCGCTCATCAACAGAAAACTGGATTAAAGATTTACTGAGCATGGCCCCACCCATCAGAACAAGACCCAGTTTCCCCCTCAGTCAGTCTCACCCATCAGGAAGCTTCCATAAGCCTCTTATCCTTCTCCATCAGAGGGCAGATAGACTGAAAACCACAATCACAGAAAACTAACCAATCTTATCACATGGACCACAGCCTTGTCTAACACAATGAAACTATGAGCCATGCCACGTAGGGTCACCCAAGGCAGACGGGTCACGGTGGAGAGTTCTGACAAAACGTGGTCCACTGGAGAAGGGAATGGCAAACCATGTCAGTATTCTTGCCTTGAGAACCCCACAAACAGTATGAAAAGGCAAAAAGATACGACACTGAAAGATGAACTCCCGAGGTCAGTAGGTGCCCAATATGTTGCTGGAGATCAGTGGAGAAATAACTCCAGAAAGAATGAAGAGACAGAGCCAAAGCAAAAACAACACCCAGTTGTGGATGTGACTGGTGATAGAAGCAAAGTCCAATGCTGTAAAGAGCAATATTGCATAGGAACCCAGAATGTTAGGTCCATGAATCAAGGCAAATTGGAAGTGGTCAAACAGGAGATGGCAAGGATGAACATCAACATTTTAGGAATCAGTGAACTAAAATGGACTGGGATGGGTGAATTTAACACAGATGACCATTATATCTACTACTGTGGGCAGGAATCCCTTAGAAGAAATGGAGTAGCCATCATAGTCAACAAAAGAGTCTGAAATGCAGTACTTGGATGCAATCTCAAAAATGACAGAATGATCTGTTTGTTTCCAAGGCAAACCATTCAATATCAGGTAATCCAGGTCTATGCTCCAATCAGTAATGCTGAAGAAGCTGAAGTAGAACGGTTCTATGAAGACCTATAAGACCTTCTAGAATTAACACCCAAAAAAGATGTCCTTTTCATTATAGTGGACTGGAATGCAAAAGTAGGAAGTCAAGAAACACCTGGAGTAGTAGGCAAACTTGGCCTTGGAGTACAGAATGAAGCGGGGCAAAGGCTAATAGAGTTTTGCCAAGAGAACAAACTGGTCATAGCAAACACCCTCTTCCAACAACACAAGAGAAGACTCTACACATGGACATCACCTGATAGTCAACACCGAAATTAGATTGATTATATTCTTTGCAGCCAAAGATGGAGAAACTCTATACAGTCAGCAAAAACAAGACCGGGAGCTGACTGTGGCTCAGATCATGAGCTCCTTATTGCAAAATTCAGACTGAAATTGAAGAAAGTAGAGAAAACCACTAGACCATTCAGGTATGACCTAAATCAAATCCCTTACTGTTATACAGTGGAAGTGAGAAATAGATTCAAGGGATTAGATCTGATAGATAGAGTGTTTGATGAACTATGGACAGAGGTTCATGACATTGTACAGAAGACAGGGATCAAGATCATCCCCAAGAAAAAGAAATGCAAAAAGGCAAAATGGCTGTCTGAGAAGGTCTTACACATAGCTGTGAAAAGAAGAGAAGCAAAATGCAAAGGAGAAAAGGAAAGATATACCCATTTGGATGCAGAGTTTCAAAAAATAGCAAAGAGAGATAAGAAAGCTTTCCTCAGGAATCAGTGCAAAGAAATAGAGGAGAACAATAGAATGGGAAAGACTAGAGATTTCTTCAAGAAAATTAGAGATACCAAGGGAACATTTCATGCAAAGATGGGCTCAATAAAGGACAGAAATGATGTGGACCTAACAGAAGTAGAAGATATTAAGAAGAGGTGGCAAGAATACACAGAAGAACTGTACAAAACAGATCTTCATGACCCACATAACCACGATGGTATGATCACTCACCTAGAGCCAGACATCCTGGAAGGTGAAGTCAAGTGGGCCTTAGGAAGCATCACTATGAACAAAGCTAGTGGAGGTGATGGAATTCCAGTTGAGTTACTTCAAATCCTAAAGGATGATTCTATGAAAGTGCTGCATTCAATATGCCAGCAAATTTGGAAAACTCAGCAGTGGCCACGGGACTGGAAAAGGTCAGTTTTCATTCCAATCCAAAGAAAGGCATTATCAAACCATCTTACCTGCCTCCTGAGAAATCTGTATGCAGGTCAAGAAGCAATAGTTAAAACTGGACATGAAACAACAGACGGGTTCCAAATAGGGAAAGGAGTACTTCAAGGCTGTATATTGTCACCCTGCTTATTTAACTTAGATGCAGAGTACATCAGGAGAAACACTGGGCTGGAAGAAGCACAAGCTGGAATCAGGTTTGCCAGGAAAAATATCATTAACTTCAGATATGCAGATGACATCACCTTTATGGCAGAAAGTGAAGAAAAACTAAAGAGCCTCTTGATGAAAGTGAAAGAGGAGAGTTTTCAGCATTCAGAAAACTAAGATCACGACATCCGGTCCCATCACTTCATGGCAAATGGATCGGGAAACAATGGAAACAGTGAGAGACTTTATTTTCTTGGGCTCCAAAATCACTGCAGATGGTGACTGCAGCCATGAAGTTAAAAGATGCTTGCTCCTTGAAAGAAAAGCTATGACCAATCTAGACATCATATTAAAAAGCAGAGACATAACGAAGGTCCATCTAGTCAAAGCTATGGTTTTTCCAGTAGTCGTGTATGGATGTGAGAGTTGGACTGTAAAGAAAGCTGAGCGCTGAAGAATTGATGCTTTTGAACTGTGGTGTTGGAGAAGACTCTTGAGAGTCTGGTGGACTACAAGGAGATCCAACCAGTCAACCCTAAAGGAAATTAGTCCTGAATATTTGTTGGAAGGACAGATGCTGAAGCTGAAACTTCAATACTTTGGCCACCTGATGCGAAAAACTGACTCACTTGAAAAGACCCTGATGCTGGGAAAGATTGAAGGCAGGAGGAGAAGGAGACAACAGAGGATGAGGTGGTTGGATGGCATCATCGACTCTATGGACATGAGTCTGAGCAAGCTCCAGGAGCTGGTGATGGACAGGGAAGCCTGGAGTGCTGCAGTCCACGGGGTCGCAAAGAGTCGGACACAGCTGAGCAATTGAACTGAACTGATATCTTTATCCATGGGGTAAAGATATATGCCCATGGGGTTGCAAAGAGTCGGACATGACTGAGCGACTGAACAACAACATACCTTTATCTATAACTCAAGTTCAATCTTCTCACTCCTCAGACCAGAATATTCCTCACTCTTCTCCATCCTCCATAGAATCCTTGGAGATTTCCAGACTACTGCAGTGTCCAAGGAAAATTAAGAGGGGGAGGTGTTCACACAGACACGCTGTTGTGTCACCATCAATTTCCATCTCCCCCGGCCGCAAGGTGATATTCCAGTGCTCTCTGCCTTTGGGCAGGTCACGAGGTGCCCCCTAAAGGTCCAGGTGGAGCGAGGGCCAGGCCTGAGGAATCACATCAATTGCTCTGAAGGCTGTATGCTCTGGGATCTGATTACAGTACCCACAGACCTCCAGTCAGAAGTTCTACCCCTTCCTGCAGACGTGACAGGAGAAGAACCAGCCTCAGCGTGGACCACCCCCTCTTTCCCTGGAGAGAGTTTACTCCTTTCCATCCACGTACTTGCTCTTTTGCCCGCCTCCCCTTTTAAATTCATTTAACTTTGCCTTCAAAGCACAGGCCAGAGTGGAAGCTTTATTCAGGTTGTTCTAGAACACCACAAAGTTTTTGACTACCACCGCTTCCTAGCCTTGGAGAAGGAAATGGCAACCCACTCCAGTATTCTTGCCTGGAAAATCCTGTAGCCAGAGGAGCCTGGTGGGCTGCTGTCCATGGGGTCGCCCAGAGTCAGACACGACTGAAGCGACTTAGCAGCAGCAGCCTTCGTAGCCTAAGGTATTACCTTTTCATTCCTTCTTCCCTAGGCCCTGAGAACTGTAAGGAAATTATTCTTGAATATCACACACAGCCCAGTTTATGTAAGGTGCTGGAAAACAGTTCAAATAACAATGGTAAGTTAATTACAGTAGTTGTTCTCAAATTAAAGTTAAATCTGCCTTCCTTCCACTTAACCTTTGTCCTCATTCTACTCTGAAAATTCACCATAGAGTAAAGGTAGTCTTTTTTGTGAAAAACTGGGAGAGATTTGAGGTTGGTTCTCCTGCCCGTACCAAGGTCTTGATTTTCCAATGCAAACGCTCCAACACTTCTGTCCACCCACCCGCTTCCCAATGAAACAAAGGATTGGAAGCTTCACTCACTGTCAAAGCATCTTCTCTGGCCCCTCTGTACAGTTTGCAGGTTCTTTTAATGTACTTCCTTCCAATTCAGGGCTTGAATCTGTTGTGTTCGTCTTAAATTTTAGCCTCACTTTTCTTTATTCTCCATTCTCCCAGTCTAACATCTCACTCACCTGCTCAAAGATCCCCATCACCCTAAGTAAATCTCACACTCTTAAATGTGACCTTGAACATCAAGCCCCCTCCATTCCACCCTGGGACATGGTCTTTGGTTCCCCTTTTCTTTATTGTACTGTGTATCATTAGTACTGTTATACAGATTGTCAAGTCTTCATTGTAAATGTACGCTGGCTTACACTTCCATACTCCCTGATATTCACTGTGGTCCTATGGCTTGTTTACACCAACATAACGCAGGTAGGGGCTTCCCTGCTGGCTCAGTCTGTAAGGAGACTAGCCACAGTGCAGGTGACCTGTGTTTGATCCTGGGGTCGGCAAGATCCTCTGGAGAAGGAAATGACAACCACTCCAGTATTCTTGCCTGGAGAATTCCCTGGACAGAGGAGCTTGGCGGGCTACAGTCCATGGCATTTCAAAGAGTCAGACACAACTTAGCAACTAAATCATAATCAAGGCAGGGAGCAGTGACACAGCATACTATTGGCAAATGCTTTGATAGTGTCAATGCGGAAAAAAAAAGGCACAGCCTAAAAATTGACAATTGCAGGCTTTCTGAGGACTTCAAGCCTGGGGGCAGCCTCTCAGCTAGCTCTAAGGGACTGCTCTGAAGGGGTAAAGGAGGAGCCAGGATATACAGGGTTTTTTGCTACAACAGCAACAACAACAACAAATCAGAACATCAAAAGATTACTGTTTATTAAAAGAAGTCAAATATCTCAAGTCAAGGAATTTAAATGTTTTTCAATGTAAGGGAAGATGCGAGAGCCTGGACACACTGGAAGCTTTCCTTTGATGTGCACCGTAGCTATCTAGGGCAATTATCCACATTCTTCTCATCCTGCGTTCCCCCTAGGTACACAGTTGGTGGGTGTGGGGTGGCTTTTACAGATGACGGCTTAATGGAGGACATTCATTTGCCATCCTGGATTCCTTCTGGTCTCACCACTGTGGGCAGCTGTAACGTGACAATTGTATGGCTGCAACAATGTTTTCCTACTATATGGCAGGCAACACTTTTCATTCACAATACTCAGTACATGCATCGGCACATGCAAGAGAATGTCCCCAGTTCACAGATGAGGACACTGAGCCTGAGAAGAATTAAGCGTCTCACTGAAGGACATAGGGCCTGTGAGTGATAGAGGCAAGATTTGAATCCAGGTCTGTTCGACTGCTAATTCCAGCCTATCCTTACTGGGCTTGGGTGATGTAGAGGAGACAAGGGGGTGAGAGATGGAGGGGAAAACTGGAAAAGGATCTCATCTATTAGGTAATATTCATTCTTTCAGTGAACACTTCCTCAAGGTGCTAAAGCCTAGTGTGAAAATGCTCCCTGCACAGATGGAGTCTAGAAGGCAGGAACACCATGTGACTGTCCCAAGAAACAAATGCTGGGCACAGGGGGACGGTGGCCTGAATCCTAGTTCATGATCTTTTTCCATGAGCCAAACCATCCAGAGCTTGCCCACTTGTCTGGCCTGCTTTTCATGTACGGGCTAGCAGGAACTTTTAGTCCAGTAATCAAAACTTCAGAAAAGAAATGTGGCCACACTATAATGTACACATGCTCCTGGCATGCTGGGAAGCTGGTGCCAAATGTCGTCTTGGCACAATCTCAAGCTCTCAAGCTGACCATGAAAAGCACATAGGCAAATGCAGTCACTGCCTATGGTCTCTGAATGAATCAGGCTCTGTGCTGAGAGACTGGAGTCGCCAGGGAAGGCCTCCGAGGGGGAGACATTTGAGATGATGCTAAAAGTTGAGAAGGAACCAGGCATGCCAAGAGCTGGGAGAAGAACTTTCCAGATGGGAAAATAGCCATTGCAAAAATCAAGGTAACCAAGCTTAATAAATGGCTACTTTTCCACCTCCAATCTTCCTTCCACACTTGGACCCCAGCCAAAGGTCACTGATGTCAACTTAAAAAAAAAAGCACAATATGAGTGTTACAACTGAAGTTTTATTTGGGGCAAAATGAGAAATGCAGCCTGAGAGACAGCACCTCAGATAGCTCTGAGAAACTGCTCCAAAGAAGCAGGAGGGAAGGTCAGTATGTATGAGACTTTGGTGAAGGGGGAATACATGCAATCGGGAACATATTTTTCCTGTAGGTTTCCACTAGGCTTGGGAAGCTCTTCTACTCACAAGGAACAGTCCTCACTGTGGAGAATTGTTGTATTTTTCTAGATAAGAGGAGATACAGGAATTTGGCTCATAAAATCAGTTCCTGAAAATATCAATTTGAAGACCTGTCCTGCCAGTTTTTCCCCAAGCACAAAGTGCCTCATTTCTGCTCTCCACCCTGAAGTCCTTTTAGGGGGTGTTGAAAATCAGCAGCACATGATTTAATCCTTACGGAAGTAGATGGTAAGGGCCAATTTGTAGTTGAAAGATCAGCTCAGGGTAATAAATTCGACCCTACATTAGGAGGCATCTCATGACCATTTTGTTGCATGTGCTAGGAAGCTTCAACCGGTCTTGCAGTGATTTAGCTGATAGGCTGTTCGATGTGTGGTTCCTGAATTAAGTCTACCAACAGTAACCACGGGACTCTAGATCATCTCTCTTACGTAATCTGTTACAGTCCAGGAAAAAAAATCCCTTCTTGCTGTATCTTCCCATATCTAGAGTTACCCTATTATGATCACTAATCACATATACCACTGTATCTTCTATCGACTGCTTCAAGTAGCATAGTTATCATTTTCTTTGCAGGTTCAGTCACATATTTGGTAATGCAAGAAACAACAATTTCATAAAACAGCCAAAGTACAAATAACACATTTGACAGTATTATTAAAGTAATAAGCAAGAGTTAAGACAAGAACTTGCACTAGCCCAGTATATGCTCGGGGCGTCTGACTTAGGCTGTTCTGTACCAATCTTTATCTTTCAGGAAATTGTATATTGGGACTACCCATAAGGCTCCAGCCCAGTTTCGTAGTATTACTAAGCTAGCTACCTTAGTAGAATTTAATTGTTCCCCAGATGAAGAGGGCCCTTAAAATTTAAATGACCATAGCCTGGTGTTAGCCACATTAATCCATCCCATAATTGTGAGATGTTTTATTCCTTTCCTAATTTGTGCTTGTTGCTCTGATTGAGCTTGAGCAACTTAGAGGAAAATTCATATTGAGCACAGGGTCAGAACAGGTATTATTAGTTGGACAGGTGAGAGGATCCCACCCAGTAATATCAATGGACTAAACTTTCTTTCTGCCAAAATAAATTTTCTAAGGATCATCTAATAAGAATCTTGGAGTGAGGAAACCCACCAAAGTAATCTAAACATACTGTTGCTGCTGCTGCTGCTAAGCCACTTCAGTCGTGTCTGACTCTGTGTGACCCCATAGACGGCAGCCCACCGGGCTCCACTGTCCCTGGGATTCTCCAGGCAAGAACACTGGAGTAGGTTGCCATTTCCTTCTCCAGTGCATGAAAGTGAAAAGGGAAAGTGAAGTCACTCAGTAGTGTCTGACTCTTAGTGACCCCATGGACTGCAGCCTACCAGGCTCCTCCGTCCATGGGATTTTCCAGGCAAGAGTACTGGAGTGGGGTGCCATTGCCTTCTCTGAACCCAGAATAGCATATGGTCATGTCCATGATAGGAAACATTTGATTTGTATGCAAAGGTCCAAGAAGTCACAAAAACTTTATATATAATCACACAAATCAGGTCCAGCATCTTGATGTCATCTTCATCTAGTCTTGGTGTGGTTTTTTTGTTTAAGCATCATTTTAAGGTGAGTTTCAGGTCAGCAGTCCTCTCTGTATTCCTGTCTGGTGTATGGCCTTTGGAAGTAGGAATTAATCCAAGAGTCAGTTTCCCTTCCGTTTCACTGTGCATGAGCTAGTGAAGAGTACCCTATAAACCTCCTTCCATCCAGGTTAGAGACGGTCCTGTAAATTACATCTTCTAGTACACATCATCCCTTGATTGCAGGTCAAGGAATATCTACATTTCATCCAAAGATTACTGACATAAGCTTCAGAAAAACACTTACAATTTCCTTTTAATAATTCAATGAACTTTACCTTAATAGAGGGTAACAGCAAGGAACTATCTAGGAAGTGAGTCACTAAATACAAATCTCTATTTACAAACTTTGGATTTAACATTCATTAAAATATAATCTTTTTCTAATAAAATTCATTAAAATATAATGTAACATATTACAATAAAATATATCTAGTATGGAGAAGGCAGTGGCAACCCACTCCAGTACTCTTGCCTGGAGAATCCCATGGATGGAGGAGTCTGGTAGGCTGCAGTCCATGGGGTCTCGAAGAGTTGGACACAACTGAGCGACTTCACTTTCCCTTTTCACGTTTATGCAGTGGAGAAGGAAATGGCAACCCACTCCAGTGTTCTTGCCTGGAGAATCCCAGGGACAGCGGAGCCTAGTGGGCTGCCGTCTATGGGGTCGCACAGAGTCGGACACGACTGAAGCGACTCAGCAGGAGCAGCAGCAGCATATCTAGTATAATAAATTAGTATAATAAATTATACTCATTTATACCAAATATATCCAAATTAAGACTAATTTGTTTGCAAAACACATCTGTCTCAAAAATTTGGGCTGATAATTTATATAACTATAATGGATCATATAGGCTTTTGGCTTTACTGTAACTTTTATAACCAGGATAACTGGATAAATTAGGTAGTATTTTAAATGCTTTGGATGACTTGCTGCTTTGCTGTCCAGCTTGGAATGATGCAAACATACCAAGAGTGGACTCAAAGTGTCCCTGGGTGAGGCTGTCCCTCTCCCTGTGAATCATTAGCAGTAAGTAGAGGAGAGTGAAAGAGTTGGCTTAAAGCTCAGCATTCAGAAAATGAAGATTATGGCATCTGGTCCCATCACTTCGTGGGAAATAGATGGGGAAACAGTGAAAACAGTGTCAGACTTTATTTTGGGGGGCTCCAAAATCACTGCAGATGGTGATTGCAGCCATGAAATTGAAAGACGCTTACTCCTTGGAAGGAAAGTTATGACCAACCTAGATAGCATATTGAAAAGCAGAGACATTACTTTGCCGACTAAGGTCCGTCTAGTCAAGGCTATGGTTTTCCAGTGGTCATGTATGGATGTGAGAGTTGGACTGTGAAGAAAGCTGAGCGCCGAAGAATTGATGCGTTTGAGCTGTGGTGTTGGAGAAGACTCTTGAGAGTCCCTTGCACTGCAAGGAGATCCAACCAGTCCATTCTAAAGGAGATAAGCCCTGGGTGTTTTTTGGAAGGAATGATGCTAAAGCTGAAACTCCAGTACTTTGGCCACCTCATGTGAAGAGTTGACTCATTGGAAAAGACTCTGATGCTAGGAGGGATTAGGGGCAGGAGGAAAAGGAGACGACAGAGGGATGAGACGGCTAGATGGCATCACTGACTCAATGGACATAAGTTTGAGTGAACTCCAGGAGATGGTGATGGACAGGGAGGCCTGGCGTGCTGTGATTCATGGGGTTGCAAAGAGTCGGATATGACTGAGTGACTGAACTGAACTGATGGCTCTATCCCCTCCACATGCAGAGCAGGAATTCCAGCACTAAGGAGATGACCTCCAGCAAAATTAACAAGAAGACTCACGTGGGTCTAGCCCTCCGGTAGGTACCATTCTTTGCCCAGCGCTTCTTCCTTCCCTCCTGGGCCCTGAGCAAGCTGCCCACCTCTTGGTTATTGGGGTGTGAATTCCTCTTCCCTTCCCCCTCAAACATGGCTAGAGACCTTCTTGGCTCCCTGCCTACCCAGGCCTTATCCCTCACCTGCAGATGGCGCAGAGAAGAAAGAACCAGGGAGGGGGAGGCCCAGTTAATTCTTTTATAAATGTCCTTATTGCTTCTACCTCCGGGCCCTGACCTGGCTCATCAGTCTCCACCTGGATGGCCAAGCAGCTTAGCAGGGGAGTGGGGTGCAGGTGTGAGGGGTGTTGATGAACATAGGGGATGGTGATCAGATGACAGGAAAAGAGCTGGAATAATGAGCCGGTGGGTCTCCAACCACTGAGCCACTAGGGACCTACTTGACTCTGCTTTCCTGGTCCCTAAAGACAGGAATTTCAAAATGAATATTTTTAAAACTTCTCATTACAAAAATATTTTAAACCTCTCAAAAATGAAAATGCATAGTGTCACGAAACCTGTATTTCACCACACAGCATCAAGAACTACATTACTTTCTTAGTCGGAGCAGGTTTCATAGACCAAAACTAGAAGTCCAAGATCAAGGTGCAGGCCAGCTGGGTCGCTGGTAGGGACACTTTTTAGGCTCCCAGGCATTTCTCTTCTTGCTCTGTCCTCACATATGATGGGGAACAGGGAGGGAGTGAAAGGGGGGGAAGAAATGAGGAAGGGAGAGGGAGAATGAGAGAGACAGAGAAAGAGAGAGGAGAGGAAGCTCTCTTATAAAGGTGCTAATCCCATCATAACAGCCCAACCATCAAGATCCCATCTCAAGATAGTCACCTCCCAAAGGCCCTGCCTCAGCTTATAAAGAAAGCTGAGCACCAAAGAATCAATGCTTTTGACTCTTGAGAGTCCATTGGACTGGAAGGAGATCCAACCAGACCATCCTAAAGGAAATCAGTCCTGAATGTTCATGGAAGGACTGATGTTGAAGCTAAAACTCCAATACTTTGGCCACCTGAACTGCACTAAAAAGCCCTGCCTCATAATACCATCACATTGGGAGTTAAGGACTTAACATTTGAATTTAGGAGTGGATACAATTCAATCTATAGCAATTACACAGATCTGGCTTCTTTTTTCTTGTCTTGTTTTTTTGAATCAAAATCAGTTCAGTTCAGTTCAGTTGCTCAGTCATGTCCGACTCTTTGCGACCCCATGAATCATAGCATGCCAGGCCTCCCTGTCCATCACCAACTCCCAGAGTTTACGCAAACTCATGTCCATTAAGTCGGTGATGCCATCCAGCCATCTCATCCTCTGTCATCCCCTTCTTCTCCTGCCCCCAATCCCTCCCAGCATCAGGGTCTTTTCCAGTGAGTCAACTCTTCACATGAGGTGGCCAAAGTATTGGAGTTTCAGTTTCAGCTTCAGCATCAGTCCTTCCAATGAACACCCAGAACTGATCTCCTTTAGGATGGACTGGTTGGATCTCCTTCCAGTCCAAGGGACTCTCAAGAGTCTTCTCCAACACCACAGTTCAAAAGCATCAATTCTTTGGCACTCAGCTTTCTTCACAGTCCAACTCTCATATCCATACATGACCACTGGAAAAACCATAGCCTTGACTAGACGGACCTTAGTCGGCAAAGTAATGTCTCTGCTTTTGAATGTACTATCTAGGTTGGTCATAACTTTCCTTCCAAGGAGTAAGCGTCTTTCAATTTCATGGCTGCAATCACCATCTGCAGCGATTTTGGAGCCCCCAAAATAAAGTGTGACACTGTTTCCACTGTTTCCCCATCCATTTCCCATAGCCCTCATTTAATTTTTTTTTAACTATGTATTCACTTTTGCTGAAGTATTTTAAGGAAGAGATTATTGTTGTTGTTGTTGTTGTTGTCTGGTCTGACTCTTTTGTGATGACATGGACTATAGCTCACCAGGCTCCTCTGTCCATGGGATTTCCCAGGTGACAATACTGGAGAGGGTTGCCATTTCCTTCCCCAGGACAACTTTTCCACCCAGGGTTCAAACCAACGTCTCCTGCATTGCAGGCACATCTTCACCACTGAGTCACCTTGGAAGCTCAAGCAAGAGATGACTATTTCACAAAGTATACATAACCACAAATGCTATCTGTTCCAAATAAAACTAACGTCTAATATTTCATCCACGTTCAAATTTCCCTAATCCTCTCAAAAATGTCCTTAAGCAGTCATACCAAGATGTGGAGGATGTGCACATATGTCGCATCCGGCTGTTCTAAAACTATAGATAAAGTGGTCTCCTTTTTATGCCATTCACTTCTTAAAAAGTGGAAGGAGATGGGATCATTTTTCTTATAGAATGTATTGGGTTTAGAGCAGGGGTCCACAGCACCCAGACCATGGATGGGTACCAGTCTTAGCCCATTAGGACCCAGGCCGCACAGCAGGAGGTGAGCAGCAGGCCAGTGAGCGAGGCTTCATCTGTCTTTACAGCTGCTCCCATCGTTCTGCCATCACCCAGGGATGGGACAGCCTAGTTCCAGGAAAACAAGTTCAGGGCTTCAATGATTCTGCATCATGTTGACTTGTATAATTATTTCATTACACATCACAATGTAATAATGATAGAAATACATGCACAATAAATATAATACCCTTGAATCATCCAGTAACCACATCCACAACCCCTATCTATAGAAAAATTGTCTTCCAGGACACCAGTCCCTAGTGCCCAAAAAGCTGGGGACCACTAATTTAGAGAATAGCTTCTCTGGACCTTTATCCATGTATTTCCCTGAAAACTGGTAGTTGTTCTTGTTCTGTGCCTAAGTCATGTCTGACTATGTGCGAACATGGACTATGTACAGCCCACGGACTGTAGCCCATGGACAAGAGCACATCAGGCTTCCCTGTTCTTCACTATCTTCCAGAGTTTGCTCACACTCATGTCCATTGAGTCAGTGATGCCATCCAACCATCTCATCCTCCGTTGCTCCCTTCTCTTCCCACCCTCAATCTTTCCCAGCACCAGGGTCTTTTCTAATGAGTCAGCTCTTCACATTAGGTGGCCAAAGTATTAGAGCTTCAGCTTCAGCATCAGTCCTTCCAATGAATATTCACAGTTGGTTTCCTTCAGGATTGACAGGTTTGATCTCCTTGCTGTCCAAGGGACGTTCATGAGTCTTCTCTAGCACCACAGTTAGAAAGCATCAATTCTTTGGCACTCAGTCTTCTTTATGGTCCGACTCTCACATCCGTACATGACTACAGGAAAAACTCAACACTAGTCATTCGATCTAGACTTGAGATCAACAAATTGCACTGGAATACTTCTGTGTAGTTCCATATATTCCCTGTGGCATCACTTCAATAGGTGCCATAATTTCTAGTTGCCCCAATTTGATAGATGCTGAGATGTGGCGGGTCCTGATGTTGGCAACTTCACGCATCCATTATAAACTTCCCCTTTGATCATTCGTCACCTGATTCTAGCATCCACTGGTGATCTGGCCTAGTTCCATTGTTTTATGAGAAAGTTGCAAACTAGTGATTTCTTAATTCTATCACTCCTGAGTTTAATTTCTGGAATGTTCCAATTTAAAAAGAAATTACTTCAACTGTTTGTAGTTAATGAAACATGCCTCATACAAACAAAAAATGGCATAAATATTGATTATTTCCCTTTCTCAGTGGCCAGAAAGGTGAGCTGGTGCCCCAGCAACTAGTCACAGTGACTAATTAAGTGTTGTCTACCAGTTTTTGGAGCTTCTGGCTATTTATATATTTAACTTGTTTCATTAGTTTGATATGATGCTAAAATTGTCCCGTTTCTGACCTCTTCATGTGGATTCTGAAACTTTTTGTCCAGTTCTTAGCGGTCTTTGTAGGCCCTCAACATTCCGGTCCTTCAAGATTCCCAGGCTTATCTTGTGCATTTCTTGGCCCAGGCCTGAAATCAGCCATCTCTTCAGGAATCTCTTGATCCTCCAGTAGGAGATGGTGTTTAGAGCTCACACGCTACCCCTCAGGATAATCACTGCTATCAAGCTGCCATTGCTTCTAGGCTTCTCTGGCATCCAAGCCAGAAAGTACAGATTCTCTTTAAAAAAATAAAACAAGGAAAATAATCAATAATAAATGGTTTCCCTATCCACTGAAAGTCTTGTTTCAGAACAGCACTAGCGTTAATTACTGACTTGCTTTTGGGCTTCCCTTGTACCTCAGCTGGTAAAGAATCTGCCTGCAATGCGGGAGACCTGGGTTCAATCCCTGGATTGGGAAGATCCCCTGGAGAAGGAAAAGGCTACCCACTCCAGTACTCTGCCTGGAGAATTCCCTGCACAGTCCATGGGGTCACAAAGAGTCGGACACAACTGAGCAACTTTCACGCTACACTGCTTTAACCAGTTAGCATACATATGACACTCTCACAGTTACAAAAGCGCTATAACCAACAATAAGGTGTTGAACAGAGTCTCAGATTTCTTTACCTTTTTGTTTGTTTTCTTTTGGTTTTGTTTTGGATGTGGGGGCTTATTTTCGTTTCTTTGTCCTTTGAAAATATCCCACTCTGAATGCAGAGTCAAAATTCTGAAGTTTAAGGTTACTTAATATTTTTTTCTGGAACAGCTCTGTTACCAACTTGATACAATTGGGCTCATTTGTCTTAGTTTATTCTCAGTTCTAGGGATATGTTTATTTTTTTTTAATTCTGTTACACATTTACATGGTTGCAAAGTCAAACAGTTAATGTAAAACAAGAAAAATCACTTCTGTTTCTGCTCCTCATCCATAAATTACATTTTTAGTAGTTTATGGTGTACTCGTCCACTTTTTCTTATGAAAATAGACTTATATATGTTTGTAAAAGCAACAAACTAAAAGCACTTTTTTGGTCCCTCTTTTAAAAAACTAAATAGTGCACCCTGAAGATCTCACCCATCCCACTCTTCCCTCCACCCGCATCACACCGAGGTGTTGGGATGCCCTGTGCCGTATTCCACAGTCCCCTGTGGATTCCCTGGTGGTTCAGACGGTAAAGCGTCTGTCTACAAAGCAGGAGACCCAGGTTCAGTCCCTGCGTTGGGAAGATCCCCTGGAGAAGGAAATGGCAACCCACTCCAGGACTATTGCCTGGAAAATCCCATGGATGGAGGAGCCTAGTAAGCGACAGTCCATGGCGTTGCAAAGAGTCGGAAACGACTGAGCGGCTTCACTTCACTTCCTGTGGATGGTCACTTTAGGCGTTTCTTATCTTTTGCGTTTACAAGCAGTGTTGTAGTGAATAGCTTGTGCATATGATGCTTTGTATTTTTGTCAGTATATCTTTGAGATCGATCCCTAGAAGTAGAATTGCTGAGTTAAAGGGCATATGTGTGTGTCATTTGTTAGATGCTATCAAACCCCCTCTATAGACTGAACCACTGAATGTTTAACATGTGCAAAAATGAGGGTTAAGACGCAGCACCCCATCTTTACACACCTGGTGACAAGGGAGCCCCCCAATGTTCTACCCAAGACACCGGCTTGCATAGATCTCACAAAGGAACACCAGGGCCCTTGGGAGTCCCGGAAGGAGCCGTAAAACAACACTGTCTTTACTTCAGCTGGAGTAACATTTTAACAGGTCGCCCTGTTCATCTCTCTGCTGCTGCTGCTGCTGCTGCTGCTGCTGCTGCTGCTGCTGCTAAGTCACTTCAATCGTGTCCAACTCTGTGCGACCCCACAGACGGCAGCCCACCAGGCTCCCCCGTCCCTGGGATTCTCCAGGCAAGAACACTGGAGTGGGGTGCCATTTCCTTCTCCAATGCATGAAAGAGAAAAGTGAAAGTGAACGGGGTCACAAAGAGCCGAACATGACCGAGCAAATGAGCTGAACTGTTCATCTCAGGCTGAGCAAGAGCCCTGAGTGAGTGGTGTTTTTTTGTTTTTTGGGTTTTTTTGTCTTCTTTGACAGATAAAACACTTCAAAATTATCTCTTCATATGTTTGGTTGTATGTATGTTTGGCATAGCATATTAAAAAGCAGAGACATTACTTTGCTGACAAAGGTCTGTATAGTTATCTCTATGGTTTCTCCAGTGGTCATGTATGGATGTGAGAGTTGAGCCATAAAGAAGGCTGAGCACCGAAGAATTGATGTTTTTGAACTGTGGTGTTAGAGAAGATTCTTGAGCTTCCTTTGGACTGCAAGGAGATCAAACCAGTCAATCTTAAAAGAAATCAATCCTGAATATTTATGGAAGGACTGATGCTGAAGCTGAAGCTCCAGTACTTTGGCCACCTGATGTGAAGAATGGACTCATTAAGAAAGACCCTGTTGCTGGGAAAGATTTGAAGGCAGGATGAGAAGAGAACTACAGAGGATGAGATGGTCGGACGGCATCACTGACTCAATGGACATGAGTTTGACCAAGCTTCAAGAGATGATGACGGACAGGGAGGCCTGGCATGGGGCAGTCCACGGCGTCGCAAATACTGAACCCCTGAACAACAATAACAAATGTTTGGTTCAGCAGACAAAATGTTTCCAGGCACGGACACTATTGGTGAATTACATCAGAATTCAACCCACTTCTCCTCAACAAATGGACATTATTAAATTCATGGTTTATATGACCGTGCTATTCATTTTTACAAGTAGAAGGAAAATTAACATGTTTAATATGCATTCATTCCCATATGCAATCAACCAGCTTCAATTTAACCCCCTCCCTCTCTACTCCCACCTCTAAGCCAGACATAAAAAACTGCACAGCCCCCAGGCTGAATCCAGAACATATTTGTTGGGGAATTGTTTTTTGGAAAAAAAAGAAAGATAAGTTGCCAACATTTAAAATAAAGAGATTGTACATAAATATCCAGACTTCTAACTTCTCTTGAAAACTTGGCCGGCTTTCCAGCATGGCAGCCTCTGGTTGGAGCTGAGGAGAGGCTAGCCCAGTGGGAGGGCCCATGATGGCCCGTGTCCAGGATGCCCACCCACCCTTCCATCCTTTATCTTGCCTCCTGGGCCACGAGTTTGTGAGAACTGCCCTAGACTGCTAGCCCCTGAGGATACGGACCACCTGTGTCTTATATGACTGACGCTTCAGCATCCTAGCCAGACCCCAGCACACAGGGCTCTCCTTGTATGTTTACTGGATGATATAGTATCTTGTGGATGCCTGCATCACATTTCTTCCAATACTGAAACCGTGTAGTTGTAATACTGCTCTAGTCGAGATCTTTGACACAGACTGGCATCAAAGGTGCCCCTGATCTGTGCCAATGTTCCTCTACCTAGTCACTCAAATGTCACTGGGCTGCCCCTAAAGTCTTCACTTTGCCATTTGACCTTTTTTTCCTCCCAGCAATCTCCTCCCCAACTGAGCACAGCCATGCACATCTCGTGAAGTGTCGAGAGAGACCACATGAGATCACGAATGTCTAGCATGGCCGCCAGCATTTACTTTTATCACATTATTCGCAGTGTTTTGTGTCCCAATTGGCAAGAGTTTTGCCACTCTTAGCTTACTTTAATCTTCCATCCAAGCCTCAAGGAAGAAATTACAGAAGTCTCTCTGTATTTTGAGAATTTTCCAAGTCGAATACACACAGAGACTGATAGAAGTAAAGATTTTATGGAAAGGTTCATGTTTCTTATCAGATCTACCATTAGCCTAAAGGGGACAATTAGGGCAGGTCAGAGTATATATAACTAGGAGCTCCTGTTCACCACTGCAAGCTCAGAACTCGATATTCCCTGAGTACTTGAAATCAGGAAAGAAGCATGAAGTGGCTTGTGATTCTCGGGCTGGTGGCCCTCTCAGAGTGCATAGTCAAGTAAGTACAGGGACTATTAGTGGCATCATCTCTCTTTTTGGGATTTCTCTTGTCATCCTCTTATTCTTCCACCCACCAGGGTAAGAAGAGAAAGTAGTTATTCTCTGGCAGCCTTAAAGATCAATTCTCACGTATTGATGAGACTCTTGTCATGGGCACTGTGGGGCCCAGGCGTCTTGGGGTACACCTCCAGGGTTGCACAACTCTGCGGATGCCAATCACCTCATGACCTATGTAAAAATGGCACTTCTTGGAATTGTTCAGTGCACAACCTGTGCAATTGTATGTGTGGTCCTCTGAAACAGCATTTCTCTTGCATTTGCTTCTAGGTCTTCTCTCTGCTCTCTCTCCATTTCTGAGTGTATGTGTCAGTGTCTTCATTTGTGTATCTCTCTTTTTTTTCTCACCATCTCTTGATATCTCTGTGCATGCGGAAGTCTCTGTTTTTTTTCTATTTTGATTCTTCCTTACTTCTCTAGACTCTTAATTTCTCTAATTTATTCTCCATCCCCTGACATTTTCTCTCATCCATCTTTTCTGCTAGAGCCCTGGAGGAAGACAAGGAGGGCTAATTCTATACTGTTTTATCTCTAACAAAGCTGTATGACCACAAACAAGTCACAAACTCCCTGCACTTCCTTTCTTCCCCTGTAAAAACAGGATGATGATCCCCTTCTACGTCACTCCCTGGGATTCTTTGAAAAAAGATACAGTGGGATGGCAACAGCAATGGCTGTCACTGTTGAGACTTCCTGTATATTAGAAACATTATATCCATCATCTCACTTAATACCTAAAACATTGGGTATGGGGGGTGGGGGTGAGGATTATTACATTTCACCTTTTTACCAATAGAGAAATTGAGACTCCAAATGGTCATACAGCTCACCCAAGATTGCACGACAGAGCTGGTAGTCAGACCTAGGTCTTTGCCGTAGTCTCTGCATAGCATTCTAATAATAAAGATGACACATAAAAAGGCTTAAAAATTACAAAGTGCCATGACAATGTCAAGCATGACAGTCATACTATAACAGGGACAGCTGACTTCCCCTTTCTTGCTTCCTTTTCCCCACGCGCGGTGAAAGAATCCCTCTAACGAAGATAAAGACCACGCAAGGAGCTATCAGGGAAAAACAATTGCTGGGAAAATTCTTGGATGAACAGTCTCACAGCGTGTCCCAGAATTCTGATCCTGACAAAAAATTCTCTTCTCACCGACTGAGGAATTTCCAGAATGTGAGTGTGTTGGGAGGATGGTGTTCCACAGCGCCTCCTGCTGGTCTGGCCTAGCACTGGGGTTCATCTGGAGGGGTGAGGTGGGAGATTGGGGTGGGGCTTCTGCAAGAGGCGGAAACACGGGGGGAAAGGGACCCCGTTCCCAGAGGAGAAGTCACTCTCACCTTCAGCTCTTGGTCTGTGGTGACTGGGTCCAGCATGACCAGGGGGCAGGTAAACATCCATTTCTGTGTTAAAGATGTGGCAGTAATTTGAGAGAAACTGTTCTTTCTGAACAAAGCGAGCCACTCAGTTACAGATGAAGCGTGAGCCATGACTGATCAAAATGTAAAGCCAACTGCATCAAATGTGAAACCCAGGCAGAGAAAGTTCACCCTCTAAAGATCCGGGAATGACGCCAGTAAAAAGTTACTGAGCCCCTACGGCATGTGAGATCATAAAAAATTAACACTACAGTGATTAAAAGAAAAAAAAAAAGAGCTTTATCTTCTTCAACAATGCACAGGCTAGGCTGAGAGAGAGGCAAAGATTAAATACATGTCAAACGAAAGGGCCACCTGTGTGCTGTTGACAGTACATGGTCTGAGTTTAGAGGGAGTGGCCTGGGGTGACCTAGGAAGGCCACCTGGAGGAGGAGGCACCAAGACTGGGCCTTAAAGAGGAGAGCTGCAGAGCTCCTCAAATGAAGGGACTGGTCTGAGCAGAGGCTGGGGGTGGGGGCAGTTGGAAAGTGATTTCTGGAGACCTGGGATGCCCAGAGGGAGGCAGTACTCCAGGAATCGGGGGGTATCCAGGCAGCCAGGTCTGCCCTTAACTCCTCTCCCCGGCCCCTGTAGATTGTCTACTTTGGTAATATCACCATTGGAACACCTCCTCAAGAGTTCCAGGTCAACTTTGACACCGGTTCTTCTGACTTGTGGGTGCCCTCTGTAGACTGCCGAAGTCCCTCCTGCTGTGAGTGCCCAGCCCCCCACCCATCCTGTCCTCCCCCTCCCCCCTTCTCCATCTTGGCACCTGACAGATACCCATCTCTTGTGTCGGCAGCTACACATAAGAGATTCAACCCTCAGAAGTCCACCACCTTCCAGCGTTTGGACCAGAAAATCGAACTCATCTACGGCTCTGGGAGCATGAAAGGGGTTCTTGGCCGTGACACCATTCAGGTAACGTGGAAACCAGGGGCTGAGTCAGAGCTGGCCCTGGGAGTCACCACTGCTTACAAAACAGATGCAGGACCAGCTGGGAAGGTACCCACTGGAGTTTTCTCTTGTGGCCCCATCAAACACGACCACTTCCCAAAGTCCCCTAGTGGCTGGTCACCTGCTGTGTAGGACCTTTGCCTGGGGAGACAGCATCCCTGCAGACACACAAGATCCCACAGTGGCTAACCCAGACAGTGGCTTGGGGGGTGGATTTGCAGCCCCTTTGCCTGTGAGCAGCCCAAGGTTCATTTTGCTGGGAGTAGGGAGGTGGTGGGGGGGGGGGGGGGGGGATAAACCATTGACTTTTATATTCTCAGAAACTCTACCAGGCACGTTCACAGTAATAACTTGTTTAATCGGGTAGCGACCCATGCAGCAGGTACTATGATCAGCTCGTGATACAGGTGAGGGACCTGAGGTGCAGAGAGCAAGGGCATGGCCAAGGTCACACATGTGGTAAACGGTGGAGCTGGGCTGGCCAGTCAGGACTCAAGCAGGCATGGGCATTTGGGAAGAGGTTAAAACTGATCTGGGGTCCCTGGGGGCAGCCCAGGATTTCAGGTATCCAGGCAGGTAAAGCAGAAGTCACAGATGTGGGAGGGGCCTGATAAATGGATTCTCACTCTAGGGGGCCTTTGAGAGTCTAATAGAAACTACCTCTCACCTCCCCCAAGTGCCTGAGTGTGCTCGCCCTTGGCTCTCTCTCTCTGTCTCTCACACACACAGGCACTCACACACAAGTGCTCACAAAAAAGCCTGTTTTCCAGGCAGAGCTTTCATAAGAGCCCTGCCAGCGATATTGTGTAAGGGGCTTCTGTCTTTCTGGGCAGATGCATAATCCACAGTACATTACAATGAATTCAGCCCATTTCTGTCATTAGATCATAGTGATGCCAAAGGGAAGGCTACTCGGCTCCCTACTCGCTTTGTCCACAAGGGGGCACCATTCAGTCCTGTCCTGTTGCCCCACCTGTACAGAAGGCATGAAGCAATTTGACTCAGATGGTGTTTGCAGTTCTGAGAAGTAGATGTAATTAAAATACACAGCCCCACACCAATGGAAACCAAGTTCCTGTCCCAGCTTGATCTAACCATCTGATATTAACCCAGGGCATAGCCAGGTCTCACTTCTCTGCAATGCTATGTCCTCCCCAGCCCAATACCAGCCCCATTTCCCAAAACATTATATTGGAACACTCTCCTCTCCCACAGATCGGGGACCTTGTCATCACGAACCAGATTTTTGGCTTGAGCCAGAATCAGTCAAGTGGGGTCCTGGAACAAGTACCTTATGATGGCATCCTGGGCTTGGCCTACCCCAACCTCGCCGTCCGAGGCACCACCCCAGTCTTCGACAACCTGAAGAACCACAAAATCATTTCTGAGCCAGTCTTTGCCTTCTACTTGAGCTCGTAAGTCTGAGGTAGACCAGATCTCTCTTCAAATTAGCTGTACAATGCTTGCAGCTGCATGAAAAATTATAGACTACCTGATCCAGAAATTTCATGATAGATAGTCTAACTCAGGAGAACTACAGCCTCAGGGTCACATCTGGCCCCATCACTGGTTTTTCTAAATTAAGTTTCGCTGGAACATAACCGTGCTCTTGGGCTCAAGAGCAGTGGCTTGGTCTAAGGCAGTGGAGATAAGAGGGAGAGCAATGGAAGATGTCAGGAAATGGATTGAAGGAAGAAGCAACAGGATTTGCTGACAAATTTTATATGGAAGGAAGGAGAGAGATAGCAGGAATGCTCCTTCCTGACTAACAATTTACTGGGAACACAGGACCAGCTACACAGTTTGCAGGAGCCAGTGCAAAATGAAAACATGGGGCCCTGTGTTCAAAATATACTAGGAATTTTAAGACAGGGAGAGAAGAGGTGGGGGGGCCTGCTGAATCTGGAGTCCCATGGATGGCACAGGGGACAGGCCAGTGAAACCAACCCTGGGTGACCCTGAACCTATGCCATAACACCCTCAAGCCTTGACTTTTATGAAAACTGAAAGGCTAGAAATAAGGAAGCCAGACCCTTCCAGCATGAAGTCCTCTGATGGTATATCTGGGCACTCAGGTAGCTGGAGGGGACCAGGTCCTCTTCAGAAGGATGGGTGGTCGGATGCAGTCCAGGTTGCCCAGCTTCAAACCTCTTCTCTGACACTCATCAGATGGTGACTGACCTTGGTCGGGTACTCAGTCCCTCCGAGCCTCAGTCTTTGCATCTGTAAAATGGGGGCCATAATAGTGCCTCTGATGGATGCAGAAGACAGTGCCTGGCGTTTCTCTCCTCCAATGAGCCCCCCTCATCCTTCTCTCCTCAGCCGGCCAGGAAACATCAGCACGGTGATGTTTGGTGGTGTGGACCACACCTACCACAAGGGAAAACTCCAGTGGGTACCAGTGACCCAAGCCAGCTTCTGGCAGGTAGCCATGAGCAGGTAAGTCTCCCCCTCCAAGAGTCACCCCAAGTGATGCTCCCACACGTGAACAGGAACACTAGCAGACACACACAAATGCACGCACAGATACTGTCCCTCAGAGACATACACTCCACCCACAAAGACACACATAAAAACACATACAGAGACACGTATAAACACACACGGGCACACAGACACACACAAGCACACACACAGACACACAAACACAGATACAAACATCACCTATGGGTTCACAGGTGCCCCAGGGCTCCTGACCAGCCCTCTCACCAGGGTCCTAAAAGGGTCCAGAGAGGCCTGGGCAGCAGGGGGAGGGCTGCACCCCTGTGCTGTGAGGTGGGGAGCCTGGTTAGAGGACCCTAGAGTGTGGTGAAAAGAGGATCGGGGGAATTTCACCAACCTGAACAGGATTGTATTAAGATGACCTACTGAGCAGGGCCACCCAGGAACAAGGGGGTCCTCAGTATACAGAATTGTCAGCTGAAATAGAGAAAAAGTCCAGGACAACCCGGAAAATCTGGTCTCCTCAGGGAAAAGTTTCCCAGCGGTGGAGAGAGGGTGGCTGAAATCTTGAGACCTGAGAGCAACTTATAGAAAGAGACACCCCACGTGAACAGTGCTACTTACTGCCCAAACTGGGGGCACAGTTGGGCAGGGGCTGTGACCAAATCAGGAAGCTGAGAACAAGGGGCAATAATTAATGGGATTCTCTATGATATCCTCAGACAAAAGCTTTACTGTCCTTCGGAGGCCCCCTGGATTGGCTATGCTCTTCTGACCTGGGCCTCAATGTCTGAGCCGGGGCAGGGGGCGGTGATGGGACACACCCTCTCCCAGGGCAGCCTGCATCTCCCCCATCCCCACTGTAAGCACCTGCTGCCCCGGGGAGCCTCCCACCTCACTGTGTGGGTTGACCTACTATTGGTCACATGACAGACACGGGTCTCTGGGTGCTCCTCTTTCATTTTTTCATTCATTCATCCCACAAACACACGTTACGCATCTGCCATATGCTGGGCATCTAGGGAGGCACTAAGGATACAGCTTGCCTATGCACCTAATAAGGCAGCTGGACGTGAAACAACTCACACACGTAACGAATTACTACTTTGGTACATGCTAGACACGAAGAAGTGTCTACAGAGAGCAGCCAAGACAGGAGCCCGATCTAGTCTGGGGGGAAGGCCTCCCTGACAAAGTGACAATTAAACTGGAACCTGGAAGATGAACAGAAATTCGCTAGACAGAGGGGATTGTCTAAGAAGGTGACCAGCATGTTCCCAGGCCCTGAGACATGAAAGAACCTGGTACATTCAAGAACTGAAAGGAAGTCAAAAGGGGGATGTGACCAGAACAAAGGACAGCAGAGTCCGGGCAAGAGCTGAAGGGCTGTTCAGGGACAGTCAGGGAGGGGCAGTCGTGGGGGAGACTTCGGAGTGACCTGGTGCCTGCTTTGTCCCACTTTCTCTCAGCATGACCATAAATGGGAAAGTGGTTGGTTGTTCCCACGGATGTCAGGCCATTGTGGATACTGGGACCTCGTTGCTGGTTGGGCCAACTCACCTGGTCACTGACATCTTGAAGCTCATCAACCCCAAGCCTATTCTGGATGACCAGGTGAAGGGTCACGCCACAGCCTCCCTCCTGGGCTCTCTCCACACCTAGGATCACCGGGGCCCACCTGTCTTCCTCTCTGTCTTACAGCAAGTGCTTTCATGTGATGTCGTCAATAGTCTGCCTACGCTCCTCCTCACCATCAACGGCATCGTCTACCCTGTGCCCCCTGACTACTACGTCCAGAGGGTGAGAGGGCAACGCTGGGGGCTGGCTCTCAAACTGGGACTTGCAGGAACCCTTGGGCTGCTGCTAGGAGGAGGGCGCCCTCTGCAGGCCAGGTCACGCCATTGCAGATGCTACTGAGCCCCTGTGGCTGGGCCAGTGCCTCCCACAAAACCAACCACGTGAGAGTAAAGGGCAGTCTGGGACATTCATCCTCCTGAAATAAACGTGGAGACAACACCCCTTCCTGGCATCATGCCTGGCACAAGGAGAGGGGAACACTAAGGGCCTCTGCCTCACAAAGCCTCAGTTCAACCAGAGCCCTCAGATGCACGAACACGGAAAGTCAATTCTAGTAATCCCTGAAATAAGCCAAGTGACAAGGGAAGGTTTGGCTGGAAACAGTCCCCATGTCCTGTCCCCGTATAGTGACTAACAGTCTCTCTTCCCTTCTCGAAAGTGTGCGGGTTGGGATGATAAATTACAAGGTCACCCTTGTCCTTGGCTGCAGCTTCGCCTTGCCCTCACAGTGAGTTGGGGCACCAGACCCCTCTGTGGGGAAGGCTGGATGCTAAGGTGCATAAAGGAAGCACAGTGACTGCACAGCCCCAGCACAGGGTTAAGACTTTATGTCAGCTCCCTATGGGAGTTCAGAGCAAGCTGATGGGCTCAAAGAAGGCTTTGAGGAAGACAGGGAATTGCAGTGATTCTAAACCCCCAGCCTCACAGAGGCATGAGGAGGTCTGCTTGGTCAAGTAGAATCTACACTGGATTCTGTGCAAATGGAACCCCGGGGGCTGTGCTAAGGGCAGCTGCAGACAGAGGAGCACCAGGGTAAGTCACCGAAGCCAGCCTGGAGCATCCCAGGAGCAGGAGAGTGGGTCAGGAAGGCTCCCTAGAGGGTCTGTGTGCATGCTATGTCGCTTCAATTGTGTCCAACTCTGCCACTCTATAGACCATAGCCCGGCAGGCTCCTCTGTCCATGGGGATTCTCCAGGCAAGAATACTGGAATAGGTTGCCATGATCTCCTCCAGGAGATCTTTGCAACCCAGAGATCGAACCAATGTCTCTTAAGTCTCTGGCATTGCAAGCTGATTCTTTACCGCTGAGCCACCAGGGAAGCCCTAGAAGGTCTTAGCGCAGTATAGCCAGTTGTGGGCACTGCTATATTTAAAATGGATAACCAAAAACAACTTACTGTGTAGCACAGGGAACTCTGCTGGGTACTATGTGGCAGCCTGGATGGGAGGGGAGTTTGGAGGAGAATGGATATATGTATGTGTATGGCTGAGTCCCTTTGCAGTCCATCTGCAACTATCACAATAGTGTTAATTACCTATACTCCAATTCAAAATTTTAAAATTTTTAGAAAAAGAATGGGTTGTGGGGAATGGAGAGAAGAACAGCCATTCTCCGCAGAGAAAACAGCGATTGGGGTCATAATGAAGGAAACTTAGAGTGTGAGGGGAACTACAGGCCATTCTTGTAGCTTTTAAATAAAACTTATTGAAATATTGGGCTTCCCTGGTGGCTCAGATAGTAAGGAAGCTGTTTGCAATGCAGGAGACCCAGGTTTGATCCCTGGGTCGGGAAGATCCCCTGGAGAAGGGAATGGCTACCCACTGCAGTATCCTTGCCTGGAGAATCACAAGGACAGAGGAGCCTGGAGGGCTACAGTCTGTGGGGTCGCAGAGTCATACACAGCTGCGCAACTAACACACATGCATTGAAATACAGCTGGTTTACGACGTTGTGTTAATTTCTGCTATACATCAAAGTCGCTCAGTTTTATATATACAAGTATATCCATACTCTTCTTCATATTCTTTTCTGTTACAGTTTATCACAGGTTACTGAATACAGTTTCCTGTGTCATACAGTAGGACTTTGTTGTTTAACTGTGGGCCTCCCTCGTAGTTCAATCAATAAAGCGTCTACCTGCAGTGCAGGAGACCTGGGTTTGATTCCTGGGTCAGGAAGATCCCCTGAAGAAGGAAATGGCAACCCACTCCAGGATTCTTGCCTGGAGAATCCCATGGACAGAGGAGTCTGGCGGGCTACACTCTATGGGGTCACAAGAGTTGGACACAATTGAGCGACTAAGCACACATATATTAGTTAGCATCTGATAATCCAAAACTCCCAATCCTCCCCTCCCCACCCCCCTGTCCTGACAGCCACGTGTTTCGGCCCTTCTTGTTCCTGTACCCCCACTTCTGCAGTTGCTGAGAGAAACGCTTGATTCCTCCCAAAGGAAAATGGAAAACCTGTCTGCTCTGGATATTGAGGGGGGTGACAGGTAAGGGCTCAGGCTGACTGGTGTGTATTTCTGTCTTTCCCAGCTTTCTCAGGAGATCTGCTTTCTCAGCTTTCAAGGGGGCACAGAGACGAACCATTTCGGAACCTCGGAGAACTGGATCCTGGGTGATGTCTTCCTGAGGCTGTATTTTTCAGTTTATGACCGAGGAAATAACAGGATTGGCCTGGCTCCTGCAGCGTGAAATTGGGCTACTACAGGAATCAATCAGGGCCAGACAAACACACACTCACTCATATGCAGGGCCATCCCACCCAGGGATGCTGGTGAACCATGCTTGATGCTCTGCAAAGCCCTATTCTCAGTAAAGAATAAAAGATTCATCTCAATGGTGCTGATATGAATGGATGCCTCTCTTTGGGTCTGGGATATGCATCATAACCCGGCAGGATCTAGAATCAAGTGAGAGGAGCCCAGCTCCAACAGGCTTCAAGAAAAGGGGAGACTTATTGGAAGGACATTGAGGGTCTGGGATGCAGGAACCAGAGATGTAAAGATCTCAGAGACTGGACCCAAGAAATCCAAAGTCGTCAGCTCACTCTTTCTCTCCCTGGCTGTTTCTCTTCTCTCATCATTGATTCTCTTACCTGACAGCTTTCTTCTCTCAGGCCTCTACACCTAGTGAGGGAGTCTGAAGCTGCCTGCCCCAGGATTTTATCTCTCTAAGACAACTAATCAGTAAAGAAAGAAGCCCAGAAGACATCAGGGTTCCAGGGAGGGCTCTGAATAGGCCACATCAGAGCATGTGTCCAGCACCGGACCAACCATCCTGGCAGGGGCATGGGGCCCTGTGCCTGGCTCAGTTGATCATGTGGCCCTGCCCCCACAGCAAACATGATTGACAGATTTCTGCAGAAGCACGTGGTTGAAACTGGGGAAAGGCAGCCCAAAGAAGTGACAGGGGGATGTTCTAGACCATCTCACAGATGGAGAAACAACAGAGGTGTAGGCGGGAGACCGCAGGAATAAAGAACTTCCTCTTCAGGGAGACAGGAAATGGCTGGCATGGGACAAGGGGAGGGGCACTGCCTTCTGGCTTGTCCCCCCAACCCTGAAACACACCCGTAAACCCTGCAGGTACCATCTGTGTGCAGATCGGCCATACATCCACCGGTACTTGTGTCTGGCTCCTCTGAGGTGATGCTGGATTATGACTGGTTTGAGGGAGTGAGAGCAGACTGGGTGCAAAGCTGATAAATGGGGAAGAGGTGAGCGTGGAACTGGTGGTTCTTTGTTTTAACAGTAAATACTGTGAAGTGAGCTAAATGAAGACTCGAGTGAACAGTCTCTCCAACTCATTTTCCAGGTAGTCTTCATGGAACCATAAGCAACAATTCTGTCGATGAGAAACCACCAACAAAAGTTAGAATGATAACTCAGGTTAATTACAGACGCTAAATCTTACTGACCCCCAAGGAGTCCTGGCAAGGCATAACCCCCATTGTACCGATGGAAAGAAGCCTTCTTCAGTCTTCTGGCTCCAGCACTGGTGAGGCACATAGCAGGCCCTCAAGTAACGCACATTGAGTAAATGAATGGGTGAATTAGTAGATACTTCTCAGGGACACATTGCTTCATCCATGTCAGAACACATACGTGGTCTCAGCACGGCTACTGCATAGTATCAACTGGAGAAGGTCAGGCTTTGCTCCCCTAGAGCAGCCTAAGACCAGGGCTGGAGCTGGAGTCTGTTAATGAGCCCCCTGGTCCTGAGGTTCTGTATTTGCAGCCTGCGCCACCAGCTTGAGGATGAATTCTGATCTTCAAAGCAACTATCTTCCCCCAACCTCCACTTTTATCCTTTACAAATTGTAGACCATAGATTATTAGACTTTGGTGAGAGAAAAGGTCAAAAAAAAAAAAAAAAAAACAAGAAAAAGGTAGGTCATGAACACTTCTTCTAAGAGTGTAAATTTGTTCAATCTTTTTGGAGATGATTTGTCCTAAATATACCTGTGGCCTTATGTCCATGAAATTTTGCTTCTAATATTTATGTGAAGCTATTGGGCTTCCCTTGTGGCTCAGCTGATAAAGAATCCGCCTTCTATGTGGGAGACGTGAGTTTGATCCCTGGGCTGGAAGATCCCCTGGAGAAGAGAAAAGCAGCTCCAGTACTCTGGCCTGGAGGATTAGATGGACGGTATAGTCCATGGGATTGCAAGAGTCAGACACAACTGAGCGACTTTCACTTCTATGATCAGAAGCACCCACAAACATAAGGAAGCAAGAAAGAATTCCTCAGAGTCTCTTACGAAAGGGAAACACTGGGACATTCCAAGGTCCATTCAACATAGTATCCATAGCATAGACAGGCCATCATGCAACCAACTGCCTGAAAATAGCATCAATGTTAAGAGAAATTCTTCCAGTAGGACACTGCGAGAAAAGAACAGAATACAAAGCAGCATGATCCCAGGCTTGCAGAGCACGTGGAAGACAGTGCAGCATCGTCAGAGGCATGTGCATCCTGGGGCTGTTCTGCCTGGGCTCAGATCCCACCTCTGAGATCTACCAGTTGTGACCTTAATAAATTCATCCCTGGAAATCAGTTTCCTATTCTGTATATTTGGGGGTAGGGATTGTTCCTTCCTCACTAATCATCAGGAAAACCCAAGTCAAATGACCATAAAGTACTATCTCACATCTATGAGGATGGTCATTATCAAAACTCGAAAGGTAGCAAGTACAATGAGGATGTGGGACCCTGTGCACCAATGGTGGGTGTGTGAAATGGTGCAACTGCTGCCAAACAGAATTGAGGTTTTTCCAAAAAGAAGTCTTTTAAAAAATCACTATTTGGTCCAGCAATGCCATGCTTGGGTATTTATTCCAAAAAAAAAAAAAATTATAATCATGATCTCAAAGGGACATTTGTCCTGCCATGTACACGGCAGTGTTTCCCACAATAGCCGAGATGCAGAAACAGCTTGGATCCATCAACAGTTGGATGAATAAAGAAAACGTGGTAGAGACAAACAATGGATATTATTCAGCCTTTTTAAAAGGAGGAAATCCTGCCATTTTCAACAATTTGAATGAACCTGGAGGATGTTATGGGAAGTGAGAGAAGCCAGTCACAGAAGGATGAACACAGTATGATTCCACCCATAAAAGTTTTCTAAAATAGTCAAATTCACAGCAGCAGAGAGTAAAATGGTGGTTGTCAGGGGTTAAGGAGAAGAGAAAACGAGGAGCTGCTATTCAAATGGTATGAAGTTTCAGCTACACAAGATAAGTAAGTTCTAGAGATCTGATATACAGCCTAATGCCTATCATTAACAATACTGTATTGTGCACTTAACTTTCTGTTAAGGCAAAGGGTCTCGTGTCAAAAGTTTGTTATTGTTGTTAAGTCATTAAGTCGTGTCCAACTCTGTGACCCCATGGACTGCAGCACGCCAGGCTTCCCTGTCCTTCACTACCTCCCGGAGTTTACTCAAACTCATGTCCATTGATTCAGTGATGCCATCCAATCATTTCATTCTCGGTAGCCCCTTTCTTCTCCTACTGCTACAATAAATAAAGAAACAAATACCTTTTTAAAAATGAAAAGTCTTATGTATACATACAGGCTGACGCACGTTGTTGTACAGCAGAAACTAACACGACATTGTAAAGCAATGATACTCCAATTAAACCAAGTAAAAATGAGTAGTCCTTTCTAATTGGAGGGAAGGGAGCAGAGGCTGACTGCTAATTTGTACATTACTTCTTTCTGGGGTGTTGAAAATGTTCTAAATTTAAGCCATGATGATGGCTACATAACTCCATGAATATATGAAAAATCACTAAGCTGTACACTGTAAATGATAGAAGTTATGACATTTGAAATGCATCTCAATCAGATAGTTATATGCATACATATATAATATACTCACATATATATATACAAACAGGAAAGAATAATCCCCAAACTTCTAGAGCGATAGTGAGGATGAAGTTAATTAATCTACGGAAAGCCTTTAGGACAGCGCCTGAAACACAGCAGCATGAGCTGTTACTATATTTCACTGTTACACCAGCCGAAGACCGAACGTGTATAACAATGGTTTCTATCAAGGTGGTAGCAATTTGGAAAATATTTCCCCTTATGCTTTTCTTAGTTCTTTCAGGAATGGCATGTATGATCAGAAGAAAGTTAAGCATTATTCTATAAAATACAGAGCCTTCCGACAAAGAAGGGACCGTTTCTTTGGTGGAGTTGGCTGCTGGAGCATATTGCTGCTGCTGCTGCTGCTGCTGCTGCTGCTGCTGCTGCTGCTGCTGCTGCTGCTGCTGCTGCTAGGCCGCCTCAGTCGTGTCTGACTCTGTGCCACCCCATAGACGATATTGAGTCCCATAGAAAAAGCCATCCTGCATCAGATGGTGAAGGACTGACATCTAGTGGCCACAGTGGATATTGCAGGCACATTTCACCCGCTGTGACCTCTCTGCTGGGGAACCTGCCAGTTGATTTCATCTACTTGGAAGGCTGTTTAGCAATATGAAGCCATTCCCATCAGCTCTCCCACTTTTAGACCTGATAATCACACTTTGACAAATGGATTCCAAGTATATATATTTATCTATAAATGATTTATTAACTATAAATATTGTCCCAAAGATTTGATATATACTAGTAAAAAGTTCGGAGAACGCGATGGCACCCCACTCCAGTACTCTTGCCTGGAAAATCCCATGGATGGAGGAGCCTGGTAGGCTGCAGTCCATGGGGTCGTGAAGAGTTGGACACGACTGAGCGACTTCACTCTCACTTTTCACTTTCATGCATTGGAGAAGGAAATGGAAACCCACTCCAGTGTTCTTGCCTGGAGAATCCAAGGGACGGGGGAGCCTGGTAGGCTGCCGTCTACGGGGTCGCACAGAGTTGGACACAACTGAAGCGACTTAGCAGCAGCAGTAAAAAGTTAGAAACCACCTTAGAGTCTAACATCAAGGAAATTATCACCAGGAAGGAATCAGCTCCTAGCTCTCTAGGGGACTATGCCCGAATAAAGAAATTTACAGCCTGAATCTCAGGTCACAAACACACTCACTCTCCCTTCTTCTCCTCCTTCAAATCAATAGAGAAATGACCCCTCCTCTACTTAAAATGCTTAACCCTCCCTGCCCTCTCCCTTGCTTTCACTTTCCTCCAGCAGCACCACTTCACACACTATATCCTTTCTCTATCTTTAATTATCTGTCTCCTTCCCTGGAGACACAAGGGCAGTGATTTGGGTTTGTCTCGATCCTTGATGAATCTCCAGTGCTTCCGCTAGAATCTAGGACATCATAGATGCTCAATAAATATCTTGGTTATGAGTATTAGTGCAATCAAGGCTAAGAGAACACCGTGTCATAGGTACATGCTGCGTACAACTCTGTGAAATTGAGAGGCATGAATGTTGCTGCTTCCCTGGTGGCTCAAACAGTAAAGAATCTGCGTGCAGTGCCGGAGACTCGGGTTCAATACCTGGGTTGGGAAAATCCCCTGGAGAAGGGAATGGCTACGCGCTTTAGTATTCTTGCCTGGAGAATTCCATGGACACAGGAGGCTGATGGGCTACAGTCCATGTAGTCACAAGAGTCAGACATGACTGAGCGCCAAGCACATACATGAACATTGCCAACTGTACCAGTCTGTTCAGGCCAATAGCAGATGCCACAGACTGGGCACCTTACACAACAGGCATTTACTTTCTCACGATTCTGGAGGCTGGCAGCCTGAGAGTAGGGTATCTGCAAGGCTGCTTCTTCTCCTCGATGTATAGATGGCCATCTCTCTGTGTTTTCACGGGGTGTTTCCTCTGAGCACGTCTATATCCTAATCTCCTCTTCTTACACGTCAGATTAGATTAGGGCCCACCCTGGTGACCTCATTTAATCTTAATCATCTCTACTTCCAAATACAGTCATTCGGAAGTACTGGGGGTAGGACTTCAATATACAGATTTTCAGGGGGGAAGTGGGGGGTGGGTAGGGACACACAATTCAGCCCATAACACCATAAACACAAAAACAACCTTGAGACATGTCAAAAAAATACAGGAGTCAGCATAAAGAACTCCAGTGGGCCAAACGTGGGACAATTTCAGCATGAAAATTATGATAATAATGGATTATCACTGACTGACTGAAGTCAGAAACTATGAGCTCACACTGATCAATAAATACAAGTATAAACAAACAAGGAAATCTCTTCCTTACTGAAGAACATCTATTTCTTCAGTATTTATTTACAGCTGCACTGGGCCTTTGTTGCTGCTCAAGGGCTTTTCTCTGGTTGTGGCAAGCGGGTTACTTTTCCTTGCGGTGCAGAGGCTTCTAACTGTGGCGGCTTCTCTTATCTTGGAGCACAGGCTCTGCAAGCCCAGGCTTCAGCAGTTGTGGCTCACGTCCCTAAAGCGTGGGCTCAGTAGTTAAGGCGCAATGGCCTACTTTGCAGCATGTGAAATCTTCCCGGACCAGGGATTGAACCCGTGTCCCCTGCATTGGCAAGTGGATTCTTATCCTCTGTACCACCAGGAAGTCCAATAATTCTTAAAATGTAGAAGAAACAACAGAGTTTAAAAATTACAACTCTATAACCATCATTTCAGTCACTGATTCAGGCAGAAATCCTCAATGGTTGCTTAAACTTTGGGTGAAGAGTGGATGGACCACAGGTTACTTACACAGTTGCAAAGTATCTCCCTGCCAAATACCTCCATGATCACAACCCAGTAACTACAGTGGAGAAGCTTGGTGGGAGACACCACCTTCACTAAATAATCAAGGTTAATGTCACCAATAAAGGGACGAATCAGCAATTATGTACCTCCCAATATGATGCCCTGAGAAGGACACAGCATTGCTTCTATAATATTCCTGCTAAAAAACAAGTTACCTGGGACTTCCCTGATGGTCCAGGGGTGAAGACTCCACTTTCCAATGCAGGGGACACGTCCCATCCCTGGCCAGGGAACTGAGATCCCACACACCATGCAGCGTGGACAAAAAAAATAGAAACATAATCTGAACTGAACCGTAAGAAAACATCAAACAAACCCAAACTGAACAACGTTCTGCAAAAGTGGCCTACACTTTTCGAAACTGTTATCATCAGGAGCAACAAAGGCAGGCTGAAGAGCCATTCAGACTGAAGGGGAGTGAAGTGACCAGGCAACCCAAAACAATATATGACCCTGGATGAAATCCTGCAGAAGAAAAATCACTAAAAGGGACAGTTTTAGGACAACTGATGAAAACTGAATGTGTGCCATGTATTAGACAATAGGGCATCCCCGGTAGCTCAGTGGTAAAGAATTTGCCTGCAACATAGAAGATGCAGGCTCAATCCCTGGGTCAAGAAGGGTGGGAAAAGGAATGGCAACCCACTCGAGTATTCTTGCCTGGAGAATCCCATTGACAGAGGAGATTGGAGGGTTACAGTCTGCGGGGTTGCAAAGAGTTGGACAAAGCTTAGTGACTAAACAACAACAATTTGATAATAGTATTGCATCAATGTTACATTTTCTGAATCTGTTCATTTTTGCGCTATGGTTCTATAAGTAAATATCTTTGTTCTTTGGAGAATATCAATAAAGATTTAGGAGTAAAGATCACAGTGCCTGCAATTGATTCAAATTATCACAGCAAAATGATAATAAATAACAGTGTGTGTGTGTGTGTGTGTGTGTGTGTGTGTGTATAGAAACAATAAATATGGTAAAACATCAATAGTAGGTGAATCTGGGTAAAGTATATATGGGAGTTTGTGGCCCTGTAGTTGTAATTTTTCTGTAGATTTGAAATTTTTCAAAATAAAAAGTTTTTTAGGGTCTTCCTTGGTGGTCCAGTGGCTAAAACTCTGAGCTCACACGGCAAGGGAGCACGGGTTCCATTATTGGTCAGGGCATCAGGATCCTGCATGCCACATGGCATAGTCAACGAACTAAAAAAATTAAAAGTAGTCTTTTAAAATTTTAAATGTTCATGTACGAATGTGAGAATTGGACTATAAAGAAAGCTGAGCACCAAAGAATTGATGCTTTTGAACTGTGGTGTTGTACAAGACTCTTGAGAGTCCCTTGGACTGCAAGGAGATCCAACCAGTCCATTCTGAAGGAGATCAGTCCTGGGTGTTCATTGAAAGGACTGATGTTGAAGCTGAAACTCCAATACTTTGGCCACCTGATGCAAAGAGCCGACTCATTTGAAAAGACCCTGATGCTGGGAGGAATTGGGGGCAGGAGGAGAAGGGGACGACAGAGGATGAGATCATTGGATGGCACCGCTGACTCGATAGACATGGGTCTGGGTGAACTCCGGGAGTTGGCGATGGACAGGGAGGCCTGGCGTGCTGCGGTTCATGGGGTCGCAAAGAGTTGGACACGACTGAGCGACTGAACTGAACTGAACTGAACCAATAGAAAAGGGAGGGGGAATATCTTTCAAAAGAAAAGGTTTACCTTAGCAGAAATAGAAAGACAAATAACATATGCTATCACTTATATGTGGAATCTAAACTATGATAGAAACAAACCCTATCTAGCAAGCAGAAACAGAAGCACAAGCATAGAGAACGGATTTGTGGTTGCCAGGGGTTCGGGAAGTGGGGGGTGGATGGATTGGGAGTTTGGGATTAGCAGATTCAAGCTATTATAACGAGGATGGATAAACAAGATCCTACTGTATAGCATGGGGCTTCCCAGGTGTCTCAGTGGCGAAGAATCCGCCTGCCAATGCAGAAGACGCAGGTTCAACCCCTGGGTCGGGGAGACCCCCTGGCTATAGTCCAGGGGTTTGCAAAGAGTCGGACATGACTGGGAGACTGAGCATGCATGGACTGTATGGCACAGAAGCTGTATTCAGTATCCTGTGATAAACCATTATGAAGAAAGAAAATATATCTGTGCATAACTCAATCACTTTACTACAATTACAGCAGAAATTAATGCAGTTAGTTGCATTGTAAACCAACTAAAGGAAATCAGTCCTGAATATTCATTGGAAGGACTGATGCTGAAACTAAAGCTCCAATACTTTGGCCACCTGATATGAAGAACTGACTCACTGGAAAAGACCCTGATGCTGGGAAAGATTGAAGGCAGGAGGAGAAGGGGATGACAGAGGATGAGACGGTTGGATGGCATCACTGACTCAGTGGACATGAGTCTGAGCATGCTCCAGGAGTTGGTGATGGACAGGGAGGCCCGGCGTGCTGCAGTCCACGGGGTCACAGAGAGTCGCACGACTGAGCGACTGAACTGAAACCAACTATTCTTCAATAAGAAATTTAAAAACAAAGAAAAGAATTGTCTTTTTTAGGAAAAGGAAGTTATGAGTGATTTCATCTCTCTTACTGTTGTTCCAGACCTTCCCTGGTGGTCGAAAAGGACTTGGACGTGACTTGGTGACTAACAACAACAACATTGTTCTGGAACTTTGGCCACAAACACGATCACATGTCTCTCCTTCCCACAGCAGAAGTGAGAAGAGAAGAGCTCTCCATTTGTCTGCTGCCAACTGTGGACCTATTTCACTCTATCTGTGACCCAACAGATTGGATGTTAACGCCCCTTTTTATAAATGAGGGCAGGGAGGCTCACAGAAAGGTCACTCAAGGTCACTAACATGGAGGCAGGGGCAGAAGCAGGGTCTGACGTGTGTTCATAGGCTCCGTCTTTGCATACTGTGTACTCCAGGCTCTCGGCCAGGCGGAGGCAGGCGCTGTGGTGAAAGCCTGGGATGACCCTGCTCCCATCCTAGGCTCACAGTCCACTGCTGGTGGTCAGGCCCCATGAGCTTGATGCCAGAGGGACGAGAGAGTCACAGGACAACAGAGGGGATGGCGCAGGGGCCCTTTTTTCCCTCCATCTCCAAATTCTTTCTCGGGGATCTGCCCTGCTCAGAGCCCAGGAAGCTGCCCACAGGTCCCTAGGGTGGTCCTAGAAGCCCTAGTGGAGATCGGAAGGCAGGGAGGGGGCCGATACTCCCTGTGCTCCTGGCCGCTGCATCCCTCTGCCTTCAGAGCCCCAGGTTTTGGTTGCTGCCCCCTCCCTGCCCCCCACCACCACCTTTGGCTCCTGTGCCCCTCCACATCCCTCTTTAGGGTCACCCTGCCCACTCCTCTGTACACAGCCCCTCCCTGAGTCTCTTTGGTGAAACCTCTGGCTGGTCACCTGTTTTCTGCAAGGACTCTGACCCCTACACCCGGTGAGGAGAAAGAAGCACATTCAAAGGGAATAGCATGTGCCAAGTCCCAGAGGCAGAGAAGGCTGGCCCACTGGGAGAACTCAGACAGCCCCGGCTGACCTGCCGGAAGATTGGAAGGCAAGCTGTTTCAGCCCAAGTCCCAGCTCTCAGCCTTGGACTGAAAACTGTACACCTCCTTCCCTCCATTCACTGTGGCCGCCCATATGACCCATCTCTAGGGGTCTGCCTGCAGCCTTCCCTGGGCCATCCATGGGGTCTGCAACCTGGGGCAGAGAAGCCAGAGAAGGCAGGCCTAGGGCTCCACTCCCCATAACACCAGGCCCGCCTCCTGCTGAGAATGATAACGTGAGTGGCTGGTGTTGCCTGTATACCAGCAGCGTGATTTCAGTGCCTCCAGCTGGCCTTAGAACCCTCCTCTCCCTAACTCAGCCATCCAAAGCTCATTCCACAGGGTCAGCTCGGGTGTCTACCGCTCAACACTTAGTCCAATGGGTGCCAAGTGCAGATCCCTATGAAAATGTGATTTCCCCCGAGGGGTTTTAACTTCCAATCCGAATATTATTAAGACAGCTTGAATGCCTCCTCGCCCATGGCAACCTCCTAGAGGCACTCTGGAAGTGAGCTCCTTTTTCTAAATGACCCATGGCATCTCTTCTCAGTATCCTGCGCTCGTTAACTAGCACTGTCATTTCTGTCTTATGCACGTGTGTGTTAGTTGCTCAATTGTGTCCGACTCTTTGTGACCCCATGGACCGTAGCCCACCAGGCTCCTCTGTCCATAGTTATTCTCAAAGAATACTGGAGTGGGTTGCTATTTCCTTCTCCAGGGGATCTTCCTGACCCAGGGATTGAACCCGGGTCTCCTGCATTGCAGGCGGATTCTTTACCATCTGAGCCACCAGGGAAGCCCTTTCTGTCTTATAGGGATTTTAAATTGGGTCGTATCCCTCCCATTCAGATGTGAACCTGTTAAGAGAAAAATTCACAGCCAGTTCATCTCTGTTGAGCTTACTACCTGGAATGTAGAATGAATGGATGACGAGATGAATAAGGCAAATGAAGTGATGGGTGCTCGGGAACACAGCCACGGTGAGTGGTGCGAGGCAGGCAGCAGGGCGTAAGAAGATGGTAAAGCCTTCCATGTAGACTGCAGCCTCATTCCTCACCTCCGCCAAGGCACGAAGTTGCCTGAAGCTGCTGCTGCCGCAGGCTTTTTAGGCCAGGAGGGCCTGGCTGCCTTAAGAATGGATTTGTCCATCTGGAGCAGGAGGGTAATAAATACCCTCCAGTCACATCCCAGCTCCCTCCACTGTAACCAAACATGATAAAGACACCAGTCAGAAGCCAGGACCCAGGTCACTGAAACAAAGAACAGGGCCTACCTACATCGAATGAGATTGGATCAGAAAAGGCATAGAGGATTGGGTCCAGAGCTGTGCTCACCAGAGGGATGTGGAGTTAGAGATAAGGAGAACAAAGGAGATGGGGGCCGCCAGGGTGGGACCCATTATCAGCAGAAGGACCCTTGACCTCTGTCCTCAAGTGGGGTTCACCCAGGCCACCATCTCCAGTAGGTTTGCTCTGCAGCCCAGGGAAGGACCGACTCAGAGGAGGCACCATGAGGAGGAGCGGGGGCTGCAAGGGCAGTGGGGGCTTTCTGAGAGCCCCTTTGTCCCTGCTGTGGGACTTCAAGCCAATTCCTTGTTATGCTCCAGTTCTCAGGAATTTTCCATACCCTGGTTAATATCTCCATCCCCCGCCAGCCCCCTCCCAGGTTCCAAACATTTCCTTTTCTGCTTCCAGTTAACTCTTGCTTGGCCCAGTTTTGAATTTCTGCCTCCCCCAAGCCCTTCTCTCACATTTTACCCAAAAGCAAGTATCAGAACGCTTTCCGAAAGCTGGCCAGACTGGTCGCGGGAGGCTAGGGTTGAGGTTCCTAGCTTCGCCTGTCCCTT
Source organism: Ovis aries (assembly GCF_016772045.2). Classification (NCBI taxonomy): domain Eukaryota; kingdom Metazoa; phylum Chordata; class Mammalia; order Artiodactyla; family Bovidae; genus Ovis; species Ovis aries. The sequence continues at coordinate 36,311,281 of NC_056074.1, forward strand.
CCCGGGACTCTACATGGCTACATTTCTGCCCCCAGGAACCACTGCCTAATCAGTGCTTTCCAAGTGTCCTCGGGAGCTTGGACTACAGTGCCCACGCCCTTCCTGTTCAAAGGACCACACCAGGGGGGCTATCAGGGGCCAAGTTTCTCACTCCCCTTGCCCCTATCGTCAAGGGAAAAGTCATTCATTCATTCATTCACTTAATCTGTGAAAGTGAAATTGTTAGTTGCTCAGTCGAATCCAGCTCTTTGCAACCCCATGGACTGTAGCCCACCAGGCTCCTCTGTCCATGGGATTCTCTAGGCAAGAAAACTGGAGAGGGTAGCCATTCCCTTCTCCAGGGGATCTTCCTGACTGCACTTTCCTTTACCATCTGAGCCATCAGGTAGGTAACTTAATCTGTATGGAATATCTTTTCTGCATCAACTGCCAGATGGCATCTCAGCTTCTTCTTACATACTTCCCATGGAGCAGAGCTCATTACCTGTAGGTTACCTTATCCACGGTAAATAACTCAATTTGCTCAAGGCTGGACCCCAGGGAAGGGCTTTGGGAGCTCTGAAGCTTTGGATGCTGAGTTTCAGAGTTAGAGCTAGAGCTCTGAAACTAGCTCTGAAACTATGTCTGTGTGTGTGTCTTCCTGGGAAGGGAGCCCTGAGTTTTCACCACATTCTAAAAGGCAGTGAATGCTTACAGGTGTGGACTCAGGAACCAGACAGCCTGGGTTTGAAACCCACCTTTGCCTTCTGTAAACTGTGCAACCCTTCAACAACTTAGGAACATCTCTGCACCCCATCAGTAGAATAGGAGTACCTACTGGATAAGGTTGTCAAAATGAGACCTCTTCATTGTATAACACATGTGGCTTTATCCATGTTAGCCATTGTCATGCTCATGGGTACCTGTGCCTTACTGCCACTGGCTCTCAGCTGCCTCCTTGTCCTGGTGACTTATCTAGGTGGAAGGGGTGTTGTACCACCCACCCCAGGGATATGGACTGTACTGAGGAAAGCATTCTCTCTTCCTGTGTTCCTTTGATCCCCAAAGGAACTCACATGCTGCTGGCGGGAATGCAAAATGATAGAACCACTTTGGAAAACTGTTTAGCAGTTTCTGCTGAAGCTAAAACATCTGGCTACCTTGTGCTCCAGCCGTTCCACTCCTGGGTCTTACTGAAATGCAAGCATATGCTCACAATAGGGTATGTACTAAAATGTTCATGGCAGCTCTTTTCCTAAGAACCCTACACTGAAAGCTACCCAGATGCCCACTGACCAGAAACGAGATAAATAAACACAATGGAAAAATATGCACAGCAATGAAAATAACCTATTTGCAGCTGTATACTACACTGCTGTGAATCCCACTGACATGATTTTCAGCAAAGAAGCTAGATACAGAAGCATGCTTGTTATACAGTGCCCTTTATCTAAACTACAAAAATAGGCCAAAGTAATCTTTGTTGTTTGAAGTTAGAGCTCTGATTACGCTTGGTTCTAGAGGCTGGGTGTGAAGGAAGGAAGCCTGGGAGAGCTTGGGGGAGGGCGAGGGGCTACTTGTAGTGTTCTGTTTCTTGATCTGCATAGAGGTTATATGGGTATATTTGTGAAAATTCGTCAAGCTATTCCCTATGACTTGCACGGTTTTGTGTACATATTATACTGTAAAAAGCAATGATGTAAACTTTTAAGAAATCACTTGAAAAAAACATTTTTTTTTTAAAAATCAAGTTGTACAAGCTGGTTGGAGACACAGCCCCACCCACCAACAGGCCTGCTGCCTTGAGACCCCCTGAGCCTATGGCCACCCAGGGACACAGCCCTGCCCATCAGAGGGTCCAGAACCTGTCCCTGCTCACCAGTATGCTAGCACTAGTCCCAGGAGATCCCCAGGGCCCTGTAGCCAGAGACCCCAGGACACAGCTTTGCCTACCAGTGGGCCAGCACTAGCCCCTAGACCCTGTGGACCTCAGCTCCACCCACCAGCAGGCTGACACCAGCCCTGGAACCCCCTGACCCTACAGCCAGACACTGGCCCACCACTGGCCTGGCCTTAACCCCAGGACCCAGCCTCACCTACCAGTGGGTGAGTATCAGCCCTGGGATCCTCTAGGCCATGACCTATCCACCAGAAGGCCAACAATAGCTCTAGGACACCTTGCATCCCTCAGCCAGCTGCCCCAAAATCCAGCCCTATGGACCAGCAGGTTGATATCAGCTCTGGGACTCCCAGGTCCCTGCTACTAGAGACCAAGAAACCTGGCTACTAGTAGGCTAGCACTAGTCCTAGGATCCCAAGGGCCCTGCTGCCAGCCGCTGCCCCACCTACCGGTGGCCAGCAGTCTCTGCATAAGGCAAGGCCAGGCAACCAACCAGACTAAGGACCATCCATGCATACTAGACCACCTACAGTAATCAGCTCACCACAACAGAGGCCCCATGCAGACCAAACAGAGGGCACCCCTAGAGCATGTGGCACAGTGGTTAAGAAGCCTTCTGCCAGTTTATGAGATACAAGAGATGTGGGTTCAGTCCTGGGGTGGGGAAGATTCCCTGGAGAAGGAAATGGCAACTGTTCCAGTACTCTTGCCTGGAAAATTCCATGGACAGAGGAGCTTGCAGGCTTACAGTCCATGGGGTCACAGAGCTGGACACAACCGTGCAACTGAGAATGCGTGCACCAGAGCATATGGCTCTGGTGACTACAGGGAAGTGCACTGATGGGACACACAGGACGCCTCCTACAAAAGGCCACTTCTCCAGAGTCAGGAAGTGTAACCAACCTACCAAGCACATAGAAGTAAAAATAACAAATTAGGCAAAATGAAGAAACAGAGAAATATGTCCCGAAGGAACAAGATAAAGCCCCAGAAGAAGAACTAAGTGAAGAGACAGGCAAGCTACCCAATAAAGAGGTCAAAGTAATGATCAAAGAAACTGAGGGAAGATTGGATGAACAGACTAACTTAGACCTTCATCACAAAGACTTAGAGAATATAAAGAACCAAACAGAGATGAAGAATACAATAGCTGAAGTGAAAAATACACTATAAGGAATCAACAGTAGGGTAAACGGGGCCGAGGAACAGATCAGCGAGGTAGAAGACAGAGTATAGCAATCACTGAAGCTGAGCAGAAAAAAGAATGGAAAGAAATTAGGACAGTTCAAGGGACAACATCAAGCACATGAATATTCCCGTTATAAGGGTCCCAGAAGAAGAGAGAGAGAAAGGGGCAGAAAACATATTTGAAGATATATAATAGCTGAAAATTTCCCTACCTGGCAAAAGAAACAGTCATCCAAGTCCAGGAAGCCCATAGAGTCCCAAACAGAATCAACCCAAAGAGGACCACGCCAATACACACTGTAATTAAAATGGCAATGATGGAAGATAAGGAGCTAATATTAAAAGCAGCAAAGGAAAAGCAACAACTTACATACAAGGGAACTCCCATAAGGCTATCAGCTAACATTTCAGCAGAAACTCTGCAGGCAGAAGGGAGTGGCATGGTATATTTAAATGGGTGAAAGGGGAAGCCCTGCCACAAGAATACTCCAGCTGGCAAGGCTTTCATTCAGATTTGATAGAGAGATCAAAAGTTTTACAGACAAGCTAAGAGAGTTTAGCATCAGCAAACCAGCTTTATGAGAAATGTTCCAGGGACTTCCTCTAAGTGAAAAAGAAAAGGTCACAGCTAGAAACATGAAATTACACAAGGGAAAATCTCACTGGTAAGGGCAACACACAGGACGTCTGACGGGGAAGGTAGCAAATCAGCCACATTTAAACCTAGTATGAAGGTGGACTTCTCTGGTGGTCCAATGGTTAAGAATCCACCTGCCGAGGCAGGGGATGAGGTTCAATCCTCGGTCCAGGAAGATCCCACTTGCCATGGAGCAACTAAGCCCACGTGCCTAGAGCTTGTGCTCTGTGACACGAGAAACCACTGCAGGGGAAAAACCCTTACCCTGCAGCACGAGTAACTCCCACTCGATGCAACTAGAGAAAGCCCACAGACAGCAACAAAGACCCAGCACAGCCAAGAAGAAGACGAAAAGACAAAAGTGACAAAATCATCTGTATCTGCAATAAGCAAGTAAGGGATACACAAAACAAAAAGATGCAAAATATGATGTCAAAAACCACAGACATGTGGTGGGAAATATAATGTTAAAATGCGTTTGAACTTAAGAAATTAGCATACATGCACCCTTACATTCACATCAGCATTATTTATAATAACCAATATATGGAGACAACTTAAGTGCCCATCAATAAATGAATGGATAAATATATATATATATATATATATATATATATATATAGTGTGTGAATATATATATATAGTGTGTGTATATGTATACACACACAATGGAATATTACTCCATTATAAAAATGAGTAAAAACTTGCCATTTGCAACAACATGAGCAAAACTAGAGGGTGTTATGTTAGTGAAATAAATGAAACAAAGAAAAATACTGTATGATTTCATTTATATGTGGAATCTAAAAAAATTAAACAAATGAACAAACATAACAAAGCAGAAATAGACTCATAGATACAGAGAACAAACAGGAGCAGGGTAGGAGAAGGAAAGATATAGGTGAGAGGGATTAAAAGGCACAAACTTCCAGTTACAAAATAAATGAATCATAGGTGTGAAACATACAGTGTGGGGAACACAGTCAAATATTATATATCTTTTTATGGTGACCTATCAGACCTATTATAACTAAGATCATGGCATCTGGTCCCATCACTTCATGGGAAATAGACAGGGAAACAGTGGAAACAGTGTCAGACTTTAATTTGGGGGCCTCCAAAATCACTGCAGATGGTGATTGCAGCCATAAAATTGAAAGACGCTTACTCCTTGGAAGGAAAGTTATGACCTTTGCCAACAAAGGCCCGTCTAGTCAAGACTATGGTTTTTCCAGTGGTCATGTATGGATGTGAGAGTTGGACTGTAAGAAAGCTGAGCACCAAAGAATTGATGCTTTTGAACTGTGGTGCTGGAGAAGACTCTTGAGAGTCCCTTGGACTGCAAGGAGATCCAACCAGTCCATCCTAAAGGAGATCAGTCCTGGGTGTTCACTGGAAGAACTGATGCTGAAGCTGAAACTCCAATACTTTGGCCACCTCATGCGAAGAGTTGACTCATTGGAAAAGACCCTGATGCTGGGAGGAATTGGGGGCAGGAGGAGAAGGGGACGACAGAGGATGAGATGGCTGGATGGCATCACTGACTCAATGGACATGAGTTTGGGTAAACTCTAGGAGTTGGTGATGGACAGGGAGGCCTGGCGTGCTGTGATTCATGGGGTCGCAAAGAGTCGGACATGACTGAGTGACTGAACTGAACTGAACTGAACTGACGTGGGATTAGGGGAAGGGAAAATTGAATGAAGGCTGTCAAAAGGTACAAACTTTCAGATATAAGATAAATAAGTACTAAGGATGTAATGTACAACATGATAAATTAATTATCATTGCTATATATAAAATCTATGAAAGCTGTTAGAGTAAATCCAGGGATTTTCCCAGTGGTCTAGTGGTTAAGAGTCCACCTTCCAATGCAGTGGACACAGGTTCAATCCCTGGTCAGGGAACTAAGATCCCACATGCCGAGGGGCACCTAAGCCCACCCACTGCAACTACTGAGTTCGCATAGTCTGTGTTCCACAAGAGAGAAGTCCGTGCACCGCACCTAGAGAAAGCCTGCACACCAGAATGAAGACCCAGCACAGCCAAAATTTAAAAGGGAGAGAGTAAATCCAAAGAGTTCTCATCACAAGAAAAAAATTTTTCTGTTTCTTCAATTTTTGAATCTGTATGAATAGATGGATGTTCACTAAACTTATTGTGGTCATCATTTCAAAACAGTGCTGTAGTCTCAATAAAACTTGAATATCAAATAAATATACTGTATTGAATGACCTCACTTTTGTAAGTAAATATATTCATTTATAACATTAAGGGTGGATAGTTCTGGGTAGTGGAGTTGAGTTATTTAAAAATGTTTATAAATCTATAAATATCTACAATGAACATGTGTGTGCGCATGCTCAGTCACTTCAGTCATGTCCAACTCTTTACGACCCTATGGACCATAGCCTGCCAGGCTCCTCTGTCCATGGGATTCTCCAGGGAAGAATACTGGGTGGGTTGCTGTGCCCTCCTCCAGGGGATCTAGACCCAGGGATCAAACCCATGTCTCCTGCATTGCAGAAAGATTCTCTACTACTGAGCCACCAGGGAAGGCCACAATGAACATAAATTATTTGCAATAATTGGGTCCCAAAAATGTTCTTATAATTTTAATTTTTAAAACCTATGTCTGTCTCTGGAGAAACTCCACAGATTCAAGACTGAGAAGCGGAGATATGTTCTCTGTGTTGTTGGATGACCACATGCCTGGGATGAGACCCTGACTGAAAGCTCCCAGGGGACCAGCCACCCCAAGGCCTATCAGAACAGCTCAATAACACTGATCATGCTTAACGTGCTCCATTCCAGTCTTGCCATGATTCAGTTCTTCAGATTTCCTTCCATTGCTTGATTTGATATGTTCGCAGAACATTTCTGAACACCTGTGCCCTTGGCAGGAAATGCCATGCATTAGCAAAGCAGTTCCGAAAACCTCCAGAAGCCAAGTGCCAAGTAAGGCTAATGGCAAAGTAAACATTGTTGTCTAATCTTTCTGCCACGCCAGTCTGGCACAATGAGATTACATGGCTTCCCTGAAGGCAGTCATGGATCAGTCCTGGCTGACATCAGACTTCACGGAATGTTTACTGTACACTCTAACCAATGGACGGAAACCAGGTGGATGTATGTGGGCACAGAGCCTGGCCCAGGACAAAAGCCTCCCAAGACCAGAGCCTTCTAAGGCCCAGGGGTCTACTCCTGCCCACATCACTACAGAGTTATGTGAACCTGCACTGATCACTCAACTCTTCTGAATTGTGTCAATGGGGATGATGCAGGAATAATACTTTTTCAATAGGTCATGTATCTCAAAGCACTCGTAAAAGCATTGAAGAGCCACAGAAACAGTCCTTGTCATATTGACGGGGATTTACAGATAAGCAAACCAATGATGTCAGCCCCCTCCTTCCCAGATCATTCATATTGCCTGAGCAGAAAACCGCCTCGCAGAACACTGAAATGGCCCCCAAATAGCGAAGAGCAGGAGGCAGCCAGGTGCATCTTTGTGGAGTTTTCTAGGAGGTGTCTAGCCCTGTATTAGTTTTCCATCACTGTGACAAATTAACACAAATTTAACAACTTAAAACAACTCACATTTATTATCTCAGTGTTTCTGTGAGTCAGGAATCCAGGCCTAGTCTAGGCTGGGTTCTCTGTTTCAGGGCCTCTGACAAAGTGTCAGCCAGGGATGTGATCTTACCTGATGCTCCAATAGAGGTCATCCTCCAAGCTCACAGGGTTGCTGGAAGGATCCAGTTTCTTTCTTTTTTTTTTTAATTTGGCTGTGCCAGGTCTTAGTTGTGGCATGTGGGATCTTTAGTTGTGGCATGTGGGATCTGGTTTCATGACCAGGGGGTCAAACTCGGGCCCCCTGCATCGGGAGCATGGAGTCTTAGCCACAGACTACCAGGGAAATCCCTGGATTCAGTTTCTTGTGGGTTATCAGACAAGGGGCCTCAGTTCCTTGGGGGCTGGAGGCCACCCTCCGTTCCTTGCCATGTGGGCCTCCTCATGGGGCATCTTGCCTCTTCAGAGCCATCCAGGGAGAAAAATCTATACAAAAAGCCTGCTGGCAAGACCAAAGTGACAATGTCACATAATCTAATCACAAAAGTGACTCCCCATCTGCTTTGCCATATGCTATTGGTTAGAAGCAAGTCCTAGGTCCTGTATACATTCGAGGGGAGGGGACCACAAGAGGCATGAACACCAGGAGGTGAGGATAATTGGAGGCCATCATAGAGTCTGCCATATACTGGGAATTGGTGCCACCAAGCAGGTCAGCACCAGCCCCCGTGAAGGTTTCCCCAGACTTCAGATTCTTCACCAATCCAAGGGTTTCCCGTGTGATCCAAAGGCGTCTCCGGGTGGGAAGGAAAGGGACCTTCCCCTGCCCTCTCCTGACCTGACCACGAACTCCTCAGCATACACCCTGGCTCCATCTTCTTCATGGATGTTGCCCAGCAACTAGGACAGCCTACCCAGCACAGAGTAGGTACAAAATAAAAACATGTTGAATGACTGTGCACGTGGATCCTGCAGGTTACTGCCTGAGGAGTCTCCCTCCTGCTTCCCAAACAGGTTTCTCTTCTGTCCAAAATTCCTATGTGGGTCCCACAGACAAGCTATTCCCCCAGACCGATGCCTAATCTTGGGCTCCAAGCACCATATGTCAGCTCCAGGATGCTCAGAGGAGCATCCCTCCTAAATGGACTCGGGCCATCCCACACTTACCCCCAGGGTGACATGGAAGAGGCCATCTGGACAGCCCAGCGCCCAGGAGCCTGAGAAACGTTCACAGTCCCCACCCAGCTCCTTGGAGTTTTGCCGCCACCTGCCAACCTTGTCACCCCTGCCACAGACATGGAGTATGGACATATTTTACTCATGATTCAAAGGACCAAAATAGAAGCAGAGATGATGATCGGTTGTCCTTTTCTTTTGTGGGATTGCATCATTTTATGTGAAATGAACCCAGTGTGTCCCAGCCAAGGCCTCCATGGCCCTGGGCAGTGCCTGGTGCCCAGTTCTGCCTTCACTCCTACACCTCTTTCACTCTCTGGCTTAGCACTCCACCTGCTGTAAAGTCGGGGGTGTCTGGTCTATTGTCACTGAGTGAAATCCACCTTTTCAGGTGAATCTAGACTATTTTCATCACCCCGCATAGCTCCCCCATGGCCCCTTGCAGTCAGTCTTCTATCTGACCCCAGCCCCTAGAAACCATGGGCCCATTTTCTGTTCCCATTATTTAGCCTTTTCCAGGATGTCATATAAATAGAATCCTACAAATGTAGCCTTTGCATCTGGACTCTCACTCTGCATAACGCCCGTGAGATTCAGTTCTTCTCTTTCTATCACTGATGGTCTTCCATAGTTGGCTGTACACTCTTCACTTACCCAAGGATCTGCTAACTGAGTTGTTTCCAGTTTGGGGCTATTATGAAAACAGCTGTTATAAACATTTGAGTGGTCTTTGTGGGAACAGGTCTTTGTAGGGACATATGTTTTTTCATTTCTTTTCAGTAAATACCTAGGAGGGTGGTTTCTGGGCTAAATGGTAGGTACGTGTTGACTTGATAAGAAACTACTAAACTGTTCTCCAAAGTGGCCATAACATCTCAAGTTCCCCGCCTGCAACAGAGGAACATTCTGCTTACCCAGCATCCTGATCAGAACTTTCTATTTCAGCCATGGTATGTGTATGGCTGGTGAGGACTCTGTACTTAATCCTCACAAAAATCCCATGGAATTGGTGATACTATTATCCCCCTTTTACAGATGGAAAAACTCAGTCTCAGAGACTGGATCAGTAGCTCCGGGTCTGGAAGTTATTCAGAGGTAGGGCTGGGATTCAAACCCAGATCTTGAAGCCAGGGCTCTTCCTGAGATTCTTCCACAGCTCCTCCAGTAAACCCCAGTTAGTGGGTACATAAGGGAGAAAGCATGGGGAGAGACAGGGACCCAGATTCAAGCCCTTGCTCAGTCACTTCTCACCTGTGTCACCTCAGGCAAGTGGCACAGCCTCTCTGGACCTCAGTTTCTTCATCTGTAAAATGGGAATAATAATATCGCTTACCACAATGAGCTAAGATTAGTGAATCTAAACTCCCGCATCTCCCCTCACTGTCAAGGAAGAGAAACACGTGAATGAAGCCCTTCTTGTGTCAGTTACTGCAATGGCTGGCAAACGGCAGAAACCGCTAACTGTGAAATCATGATCCTGCTGAGTACACTCCCAAGCTGCTCTTAACTAAGCCGAGCTTACATGGGATTAATTAAAGTGTTGAACACTTGATGCACCATATAATTCACAGAGGGAGATGAAAGATGAATAAAACACACGTAATGTTCTTCATGGTTCATTGCCCACATCTCAACCCTGAGGGTTCCCTGACTCACCCTGCTCCACCCAACCTCAGTTGCCTCCATTTCTAAGCTGAAAAGTATGCAGAGCCTCCTTTTATTTTTTGAAAGTATCGTAAACAGTTTCATATTTGCATAACCTACACATAAAGTGTGAAAAATCATGATGAACACCCACATACCCACTGCCCAGCGTGAGACACCAAGTGCCTCTGAAGACCCCGGCCAGCCCCCAGAACATGCCCCTCCCCCCACCCGCCCCAGGGGGAGTCTTGAGCTAGGGTTTCCATCTGCTGTTCCCAGGACCTAGGCAGGCATCTTCAGGACCACCAGCTCCTCCTAGAAGCACTGAGATGTGCCCAAAGGAGACGGCATAGCTCAAAGAAGAAATGCTCAAAGGGGAGGAAAAGAGAGCAGAAAGGAAGCAGGCACTGAAAGATGAGAAAATGCAAAATACAGATCAAGGATCCATGATTGGGGCACAGAGGTGTCTTACTGGGTATGTTTTGAATGCAAATGTGCTTTGTAGTTAGGCTCACCACCACTGGCCCAGAACTTGATTCACACTGCCCACCCCTCCATGCTCATCCAGAGGCCCTAGGGAAATTGGAGTTTTATAGTATCTGTGTTTCCCACTGTTGGAAAAACCAGGTGTGGCCCAGGGAATCTGTTATCAGAATAAGACCCACAGACACGTCTTGCTACCAACTTGTGACCTCCCCGCCTCCCACCCCCTCACCAAAATTTCTACATCAAGCTTCTCACTCCACTTGGTCCACTGAATAAACCTCACAAAGGGAAGCAGAATCCACTGAGCTAGAAAGCATCCTTATTAAGAAGAGAGCTTTTCACTCTGTGCTTCCACTGCAGGGGGCATGGGTTTGATCCCTGGTGAGGGAACGAAGACCTAGTATGTTACGAGGCATAGCCAAAAAGAGAGAGAGAGGAAGAGAGAGGACTTTTCTCAGTCATTCACACCCTAGTATGAGTTTGCCTGGATTGCTTTGGTCCACTGCAGCTGATTCAGTCAAGTTTTAAGCATGGAGCGCTTGGGAGTCAGACCCAGATGGGGTCTCAAAGGCTTTGAGTAACCAAGAGGGTGGGAGAGGAGCAGTATGAAGAAAAGGGTGTCAGAAAATGAGGGACACAGATTCCACAGACAAACCCAGCCTGTTTCAAGTTTGCTTCCTCCAGGGTCGGAAGCATTCTTCCACCCACTCCATCCCCTTGCCCTGTACTATACACACCACTTTCCCAAGACGCGGCCCAAGAGCCATGAGCAGCAAGAGAAAAATAAGGCCCATGTGCTAGCTAGACACCCAGCAACCCCATATAACGATCCTTTCATGGGGAAATGTTTCCTGAGTCCCAAACCACCCGCCCAAGGATGTGCTTGAGGACTGACGCTCTGGGGACATGGCCCATCACTGCAAGGACAGCCGCTCTGTCCCACCATCTGTCCCACAAGGACCATTCAGGTACCTGGAGCTCCTCTGACATCTGTCCAACATTCTGTGTACTTTGGATCAATTTTGTCAAAATATTCCGCTTATCGAGTTTCGACGCCTTCTTTCATTTAAGAAATAAGCCGCCACTTGGCCACTTGCTCTCTGCGGGGTCATTCCAGCCTGAGGTCTGGATAACAAATGGAAAGCTACTCAACTGGAAACTCTGAACATGGCATAGGGCAGGCACAATCTTATCAGGAAACTTTCTGCTTGGGGTGAGAGTAATGGGTGACGTTGGTGGCTGATAAGGCCATGCCCGAGGACTCGGGCTGTATATAAGGAGCGGCTCCTGCCTGCTACTGTACACTTTCCCGTCTTCCCTTCTCCGGAGACTTGGGAGCCAGGAAGAACCATGAAGTGGCTGCTCCTGCTTGCTTTGGTGGTGCTCTCTGAGTGCAGCGTCTTCAAGTGAGTCTGGGGAACGCTCTGCACCAAGAGGTGTTTTCCTGGGGTTATTTCCTTTTGCTGTCCTTCCCTCTTCCCTCCCACAACTCCTCTCTCAGCATCCGTCCGGAGCCTCTTTTCTCTGCTCGTTGGGGGACGCAGCACAGCAGACGTGGTTAATAGCACAGACCCTCCAGGCCGGGCTGGGTAGGGTTCTCTACACCAGCTCTGGGCCGGGCCACTTCCGGCAACCACTTCTCCTGTCTGCCTTACTCTGCCCAAAGACGGGAGCATCTGCCTTCTCAACTTCCTTCTTGTGCTCTTGGGCAAGCTTCCTTTTCCTTCTGGGTCTTCCACAGCACCTCATTAGCAGGTCCTTTGTCTAATCACCCTTCTTCCTCCAAACCAACTGTGTGCAAATGCTCCGCCACAGGATCCCACTCGTCAAAAAGAAGTCCTTGAGACAGAATCTGATCGAGAATGGCAAGCTGAAGGAATTCATGAAGACACACAAATACAACCTGGGCAGCAAGTACATCCGGGAGGCCGCCACCTTGGTGTCTGACCAGCCCCTTCAGAACTACCTGGATGTGAGTATGTGGGCAGGCAGCGGGCCAGCTCCAAGGACTCAGCCTAGAGGAGAGAGGGGGGATCCCAGGGTCTGGGAAGACAGGCCAGTGTACACCCCTAGGCAAGTGTAACCCAGGGTCGGCTCCCTGGATCTCAGAGACACAGGGAGAGTAGAAAAACTCACAGTCAGAGATGTTGCTCTCAATTCATTTATTCATTCGTTCATCCAATGCTTACCTAGGTGGAGCACCTCCTATGTGTCAGGCTCTGTGCTGGGCCCAGAGAAGCAGCAGTGGACGAATGTGAGGGTCCCACAATCTAGTAGGAGAGACAGATGATAATCAGGGAGCCTCACAAAGCACGACAAGCACAACCAGGCCAAGGCCACCCAGTGAACCTGACACACGGACTGCAAGACAGATGTCGGGCAGGGACACCTCCCTGGGGCAAGGAAGAGAGAGGGGAGTTCCGAGAGGACAGGAGAGTGTCCCAGAGAGTGGGAAGACTTGCACCAGACCCTGTGACAGCGGGGAGCAGAGTGCATTTGAGGAATGGAAGCCAGAGTCCATTTTCAAAGCGAGGTCTGTGTCCACGGGGGCTGGTGGGTGGAGCCAGACCAGAGTGGGTCGGGGGGATAAAGACTGGCATATTAATTGCCACCAGATCACCTTAACTAGGGGCGGGGATTGACAAGATCAGATTGGAGTTTCAGGAAGATCATTCTGACTCTTCCATCTCGGATCCAATGGGCTTGCCCTTCCGTGGATACTATACGTCCCCTGGGTGAAAGCCAAGGTCGTGAAGCAATCTTGCCTGTCATTAAGAGCTCGGCCTATGACATTTGCCAGACCTAGGGAAGTCATGTTTCCAAGTCATGGGACCTTGGACAAGTCTGAGTGAGACTCAGCTTCCTTGTCTGTAAGACAGAACTATTACTATCCACCACCAGAGGGTTGTTTTGAGTAATTCAAGCAGTAACGTAGTAGGGGAGAGTTGATTTGGGGGAAGTTGTTTCATTTGGGGTTTTGTTGGGTTTTTTTGAGTGCTTAGATGGGGGCTGGACTTTGGTTAGAGCCTGGGAAAAGCTTTGTAAAGTTAGCCCATTTGTTCACTTTACAAATATTTATAAAACACCTACTCTCTATCAGAGACTATGCGAGGAGCTGGGGAAACAACGGTGACTAAGCAAAGATCCTGGAGCTTATATTCTAGATGGAAAGACAAATAAGAGACAAATAAATAGGAATGTAAGATAATTCCAGGTAATCACAAGTGCCACAGAGAAAAAAGCCAATTAGTTAGAGTAAGGAGAAAAAGAATGGGGCAGGGGTAAATTTAGATAAAGTAGTCAGGGAGGGCCTCTTGATGGAGCTGATATTTGACTACAGCACTGAAGGATGGATAAGAAGGAGTCGGCCAAGGAAAGATCTAGAATAAACATTTTCTTAGCACAAGAAATACCATGTGCAAAGGCCCTGGGATGGGAATAAGCTGGTCATGAAAGAACCATAGCAGTGTGGTTGGAGCAGGGCTAGCCAGGGAAAAACTGCTGCCACTAAGAAGAAAATTCGTGAAGATACTTTCTTTTTTTATTTATTTATTTGGCTGCACCTGGTCTTAGTGGTGGCATGCAAACTCCTAGTTGTGGCATGAGGGCATCTAATTCCCTGACCAGGGATGGAACCCAGGCCCCCTGCATTGGTACCATGCAGTCTTAGCCACTAGACTGCGAGGAAAGTCCCAAGGATACCCTTTCTTAAACCCATTGCAGTCATCTAGACTTAGGAATAAGATATCTCAAGGGATCTTCACTTCTAGGTGACTTATTTATCTCCCCATCAACAATTTAAAGAAAAAATGTTTAAGCATTTACTCTGCTGGGGCTTCCCAGGTGGTGCTAGAGGTAAAGAATCTGCCTGCCAGTGCAGGAGACACAAGAGACCTGGGTTCGATCCCTGGGTTGGGAAGATCCCCTGGAGTAGGAAATGGCAAGCCACTCCAGTATTCTTGCCTCGGAAACCCCATGGACAGAGGAGCCTGGCAGGCTACAGTCCATCAGGCTGCAGATGGTTGGACACGACTGAGCGGCTAAGAACAGATTTACTCTGCTGGATAAGTTTCTACCCTGTCCAAGAGTGTGCATTCTCTAGGATAACAAGACTAAGACATTCAAGGCAAGAGGGGACAGCAGGTTATTGTTGATTGTTCATGAGGCTTAGAAGAGAATAGCCAGAGGCTGACAGGAGAGCCATCAGGGAAGACGTCAAGGAGGAAGGGAGACCTGGCTGGGCCTTGAAGGATCAAGAGACGAAGGAAAGAGGGCCAGTGAAGGGGGAGACTGGATGTGGCCAAGAGGACCCAGCGACAGTCCCTGGGGAGGCCAGGCTGGGGAGTCCCCATTTGCTGAGCTGTGTGTCCCCCTGGCAGACGGAGTACTTCGGCACCATTGGCATCGGGACCCCCGCTCAGGACTTCACTGTCATCTTTGACACCGGCTCCTCCAACCTGTGGGTGCCCTCCATCTACTGCTCCAGCGAAGCCTGCAGTGAGTGCCCCCCCAAGGTTCCTGACACTGAGTCACCTGGGAGCCCCGAATGCTCAGGGGCCTCACATAGGTCTGATTTCAAGCCCGCTAAAGCCAGAATCCACTCCAAAAGCATTCACTGAGCACCTATTATGGGCCAGGCTCAGGTGCCCTGGAGGATGAAGGTCCCAGCCCTCAGGAAGTTCAGTCCAGGGGCAGAGTGTGCAGCTGCGCATTACCATGGGCAGCTGTGGGCCTGCTCCAGTCAGCACGAGCCTGGCAGGACCTTCCATCAGCGTTGTTGCTGTTCAGGCGCTCAGTCGTGTCCAACCCTTTGCGACCCCATGAACTGCAGCACGCCAGGCTTCCCTGCCCTTCACCATCTCCCAGAGTTTGCTCAAACTCATGTCCATCATGTCAGTGATGCCATCCAGTCATTTCATCCTCTGTTCACCCCCTTCTTCTTCTGCCTTCAATCTTTCCCAGCATCAGAGTCTTTTCCAATCAGTCAGCTCTTCGCACCAGGTGGTCAAAGTATTAAGAGCTTCAGCTTCAGCATCAGTCTCTCTAATGAATATTCAAGGTTGATTTCCTTTAGGATTGACTGGTTTGATCTCCTTGCAGTTCAAGGGACTCTCAAGAGTATTCTCCAACACCACAGTTAGAAAGCATCAAATCTTCAGTACTCAGCCAGCTTAATGGTCCAACTCTCACATTTCTACATGACTATTGGAAAAACCATAGCTTTGACTATAGGGACCTTTGTCAGCAAAGTGATGTCTCTGCTTTTTAATATGCTGTCTAGGTTTGTCATAGCTTTCCTTCCAAGGAGCAAGTGTCTTTTCATTTCATAGCCACAGTTTCCATCCACAGTGAGATGATCCCAGTTGGTCCAACCAGACAGGAATGGAACCTGGGAACACTAGGGCACCAAAGTCTAAAGAAAAAAGTTAACTTTCTCTTCCAAAATCCAACCCAAAATGAAGGCACCCTCAGCCCATGACTCTGGCTCAGCTTTTGGAGTTTGACCATGTCTCCTCTTGTCCTCACAGCTAACCACAACCGCTTCAACCCTCAAGACTCCTCCACCTATGAGGCCACCAGTGAGACACTGTCCATCACCTACGGAACCGGCAGCATGACGGGCATCCTTGGATACGACACCGTCGAGGTGAGCACACTCTGGCCGGCCGCCTCATCCTGCACAGCTTCCAACTTCAGGGACCTTGGAGACCACAGCACAGACCTCTCCCCATCCCCTCCTCACCCTCTGTGGCAGCTCATTCAATATGAGTCTTGGTATCACAAAAGCAACCTAACTGGGGCATGCAGAAAGTGGCAGAGATACCACAGATATTTTGGAGGGGCTGGTGGCGGCGGGGTGGGGGACAGAAGTAATAAGGGAGGGGAATGCCAGAAGCCAGAAGCCAATGTCAGCACCCAAGCTGAATGCTATGAAGGGGTAGGAAGAAGGTAGGAAAAGGCTCAGTTCTCTTTTAGCACCTCCTCTTCTTCCTCCTCCCCGAGCCCACAGCCCCTGAGTCACAAAAGCTCCGCCACAAGCATCCCCCGCCTTTCCGGGGCGCACCAGGGGTCCAGCGTTCTGATTTGCCCAGCGTCTGCTTTGCATCTGATCTTCAAAAACACACACACACGGTGACCATCTGTCCTGCAGCACATTCTCACACCAAGCCGCAGACGGTGCCCATCTGGGGATCAGCCTCAGTTGTTCTTTCCAGCAGAATAACAAGAAATTCCAGGGCTAATCCCTCTCCCCTCCTTCCACCCTGATGCCCCAGAAGCCAAGTCCTACATGCAATGAACCAGGGGATGCTCTGAGCCCAGGGTGGGCACCCCGCGGTGCTCAGCACAAGCCAATGAGAAACGTCTTGGTTCCCCCACGCAGGTCGGAGGAATCAGCGACACCAACCAGATCTTTGGCCTGAGTGAGACAGAGCCCGGCTCCTTCCTGTACTACGCTCCCTTCGACGGCATCCTGGGTCTCGCCTACCCCAGCATCTCTTCCTCCGGGGCCACCCCTGTCTTTGACAACATATGGGACCAGGGTCTGGTTTCCCAAGACCTCTTCTCCGTCTACCTGAGCAGGTAAGTGAAGCAAGGAGGTCACGGTCACCAGGTCCAGCAGGTGGCTGTCAAAGGCTGGATGGGCTGGAATCTCGGCAAGCAGGGGGATTGGCAAGGTCAGTGTATTAGACTTGAGAGGTGTATCTTTGGAGAGAATGGTACCAAATTCCTCTCTGATGAACAGTCTTCATCATCTTATTTTACTAGCAAGATTCTCTGTCACCTTGCTTTATGCAAGTCAAATATCATTAGCTATTTGCTCTCCAGAAGACCACCATTTAACATGAGTCCACTTAGGGACTTCCCTCATGGTCCAGTGGTTAGGATTCTGCACTCCCAGTGTAGGGGCCCAGGGTTCAATCCTTGGTCAGGAGCTAGATCCCACATGCTCCAACTAAGACTCGGTGCAGCCAAATTAAAAAAAAAAAAAAATTTAAAGAGTGAATCCACTTAAAATTGGAGCCAAAGTTCACAGCAATAAATGAAAAGAAGCTTTGATTGGGATTTAGACCTTGAACAGAGAAACTTTTAAATGATGAAAGCAAGTTTCTTTTATTAGTTAACAAAATTTAGGTTCCAGGTGTGGCTATGAGCTAATTCTAAGAATAAAGAATAACCAAGCTTTGGTTTTGGCTGAGTAGAGGTTTGTGCCAGAATATCTGAGGTTGTGTCATCAACTTTCTTGAGACACTCAACCTTCCTCTGACACTCACATCCTTTTCTTTTGAAGCAGTTTGTCATCATTGATGGTTTTTTTTTTTTTTTTTTAAGATATTGACTGTCCTATAATCTCACTGGTACTATCAGATGTTTACAAGGAAGGTGGTGTGGGGTTAGGGGAGTGGAATCATCTGTCTGTGACTGGTCTGTCTGTGACCAGTTGTTTGCTGAATAATTTCTTAGTGTCATCTACATTTGCTTTCCTGTCTAAACTGAAACTTCAGAGATTTAGACAATGAATATTCCAGTAATCAGGACTCCAGCAATGTACAATAGGAGGGTCTTTTTAGCCTTTGTTTCTCTTGACCACTTAATATTCAAGTTTCAGCTCTCTTAAACATAATCTGTTTTTATGGGCAGTTAGGTAATTCACATGGGCCAACTAGATTGAAGTTTCGCAATCCCAGCACTATTGACATTTTTGGACCAGATGATTCCTTGCTGTTGGGGGCTGCTTTGGGATGTCTGGCAGCCTCCCTGGCCTCCACCTACCAGAGGCCAGCGGCTCCTCTGACCCCCACCTAGTCGTGGCAATGAAAAACGCCTGCTGCTAAGTCACTGCAGTCATGTCCGACTCCGTGCGACCCCACAGACAGCAGCCCAGCAAACCATGAACTACATTATCAAGGCTTTAAGGGCAGACACTGTTGTTCATTTATTTCTCTTGAGGTCCCCACAGCAAAGAGAGCATGTGGTGGAAACCACGCATACTTTGGAACCAAAAAGACCCAGGATCTGTGGCTCCCGGGCTGTGTGACCTTGGGCACACTGCACCACCTCTCTGAGCCTCAGTTACTTCAGCTGTAAAACAGAAATAAGAGTGATCACGGCATGGGTCTTGGTGTCAGGATTATAAGAAACCCTATGGACCACCCACACTGCTCAGCTCTTGACGCTGGCAAGATCCCAATTAAGAGCAGCTCTTGGTTTACGGTTGCTGGGGAAAGGATGGGAGAAAGGGATAGTTAGGGAGTTTGGGATGGACATGTACACACTGCTATATTTAAAATGGGTAACCAACAAGGACCTCCTGTATAGCACATGGAACTCTGCTCAGTGTTATGTGGCACCCTGGCTGGGAGGGGAGTTTGAGGGAGAATGGATACATGCTTATGTACAGCTGAGTCCCTGTGCTGTACATCTGAAACTATCACAACATTGTTAATCAGCTATACTCCAATACAAAACAAAAAGTTTGTTTTTTTAAACTAACTCTTAGAATGCACAGAGTTTATATGTTCAGTTGGAACTGTGAATGTATGAATGAATTCCTGTTTCCCCTCCACTGTCCATAGCAACGAAGAAAGCGGCAGCGTGGTGATGTTTGGTGGCATCGATTCTTCTTACTACTCGGGAAGTCTGAACTGGGTGCCTGTTTCTGTTGAGGGCTATTGGCAGATCACTGTGGACAGGTGAGGTCATCGTGGATGGGCTATATCCTGGCATGGGCCCCAGACTCCATTTCTTTACACACTCATAATTAACTAAGAATTCCAACATCCCCCTGGAACAGCCAGCACAGGGAAATGTGCTCCAGAAGGAGAAGGTAAAAGTTGGCTGAATCAGAGAGACCCAGGGAAGGGCACATCACTGGAGGATAAGCAGTGTCTGGGACCCCTGCCCCAGAGACTCAGCAAGAATGAGACAGCCAATTCCCTTCTGACCAAAGAGACAGGACAGTCTACCAGAATCTCTATGAAGAGTGAGGGGTCCCCTGTCCATATATCTTGGCTTCTAGGGGGCTTGTCACTTTTGGTCTAAGGTCAGGACAAAATGCTGGAGAAGTTTCAAAACATTTCCTCCCATTGGTTTCCCTGGTGGCTCAGACGGCAAAGAATCTACCTTCAGTATGGAAGACACAGGTTCAGTCCCAGGGTCAGGAAGATCCCCCAAAGAAGGGAATGGCAAACAACTCCAGTATTCTTGCCTGGAGAATCCCATGGACAGAGGAGCCTGGCAGGCTACAGTCCATGGGGTCACAGAGAGTCAGACAGACTGAGAGACTAAAACACACACACACACACAAACACACTTCCCTCCACTTTCCACTTCAAAGACTGTCTGCCCCCAGGTAGCCTTAACCTCCAGCTGTTCTGCCCGCAGTTGGCCTGCTTGGGTGACCCATAGCCCAGGTTTGCCCAGGAGTGAGCAGTTTCCTGGGATGCCAGCCTTTCAGTAGTTAAACCAAGACAGTTCCGGGGAAACTGGGACACACTGATCTCCCTATGTCTGCCCCAGCCATGCCAAAACCCCATCAGTTCCTCGAACTCCTGCCCCTCGGGTGAATGGGGCAGTCAGGGCTGGACTTACTTGGCCATCAGTCCAGCACCATTGCCACCCCCGTCCCCTCTACCTGTGATGTCCTCCTCTAGCTCTTCTTCTTCCCAACAACCTCTGGGTGTCCACCTCCCTGAGAAGCCTTCCCTGGCATGGTCCACACCAGCACCCTCACCCTGGCTTGGGTTCTGTTCCCCTACTCATCCTGCTCCTCCTCAATCATAATTTATCTTTCCAGCTAGAGTAGGAGCTCCCAGCGGCCAGAAACCGTGCACCGTCTTGTTTGGCTTTGCATGTCCTCTGCCTAACACAGAGCAGTCACTCAGTAATTCCTGGTAGACTACATGAGTTCAGAGAATGAGCGTGTGAACAAGAGAAGCTGAAATGTTATGCACTGGCCAATGGATGGGGAAGGAACCAGGGTCACCTGGTTCTTCCTTGAGAGATGTACCGCCTAGGGGCTCAGGGGACCCTGACTTGCCTCTTTTCTTCAGCATCACCATGAATGGAGAGTCCATCGCTTGCAGCGATGGCTGCCAGGCCATTGTTGACACCGGTACCTCTCTGCTGGCCGGCCCAACCACTGCCATTTCCAACATTCAGAGCTACATTGGAGCCAGCGAGGATTCCTCTGGCGAAGTAAGTTCAGCCCTGACTGCCCTGTTCTAGACCCAAGTGGTGGATCTGCCACGCACGAGCAATGAAAGCCCTGCTAACCCTCGCTCCTTCCAGGAGGTGATCAGCTGCTCTTCCATCGATAGCCTGCCTGACATTGTCTTCACCATCAACGGTGTCCAGTACCCTGTGCCTCCCAGTGCCTACATCCTGCAGGTAAGGGGGCTCTGGGCCTTCCACTAGATGTGCCCACCCAGAATGTGGCCACAGACTGCCCCTCAGCACAAGGGCAAGGGCACTTCCACAAGCTGGAGCTGCCATCTGCTCTGGACAGCCTCCGGAGAAAAAGAATACATCACAGATAAGTGTGTGAATGAGAATTGAGAGGCAGCACCCCCAGGGAGGAAAAGCAAGGCAAAGGTTGGTGGTGTGAAAGGAGGATTTCTAGTTGGGTCCTGGAGTCCAAGCTCTGGGTCTCAAGGATTAGCCCCAGGTTCTTCAGCAAGGTACTAGCCCCTGGATCCCTCCTTTATCTAAAACCTAGACCTTTCCCCACACCAGGGTGCAGTTATCGTAATCACACGGGATTGCCCACATCAAAGTTACAAAATGTTGGGCAAATGGAAACCACACCTCCCATAGGGTCAGGGCTTATGACACTCCTATGGTTTCGCTGCTGCTGCTGCTGCTGCTAAGTTGCTTCAGTCGTGTCCGACTCTGTGCGACCCCATAGACGGCAGCCCACTAGGCTCCTCTGTCCCTGGGATTCTCCAGGCAAGAATACTGGAGTGGGTTGCCATTTCCTTCTCCAATGCATGAAAGTGAAAAGTTAAAGTGAAGTCGCTCAGTCGTGCCGATGCACCCAGGAAAACCCTGCCTTCTAGTACAATGCTGGATGGGAAACTAGTTTTGCCCAGTGGGTGGATGTCATTCAGCAAGAACTAACTAGGCCCCTCCCCCAGCAATGCTAATTAGGAGGGGGTGGAGCCTTAGCCATGGTCGGGGATGGGGTGCAGAGGGCTTGAAGTTCCAGAGAGGATTGTAATATGCAGCCAAAGTCACAAAGTCAGAGACTTAGTGAATGAAAAGGACTAGCAGCTGATCCAGTTTGCCACTGGTGGGGATCAGAATAATGAGAAAAGGCTGTGTCACCAGTGCTTCCAGAATCCTTCCCGGCAGCTGAGTTCTCCCTAAACCCCTTAGCTCCGATGCTGACGTCAGGGTGTGTACATCTGCCAGAAACACTGGATAATGTCTGGTAATCCCTGGAAACCAAGACAGCAGCGAGTTGCTTACAGAGGCAGACCCCAGGCCAGGAAGAGCCAAGTCCCCAGGCATGAGCCAGGAAGCTCCTCCTTGCGCGTGGCTGGCAGCGCACCGTGGTCCTGGATGCTCAGGCCCCAGCGCCTGTCCCCAAAGGGTCTGCATCCCAGCTAGGGTTTTATTCTCCTTTCCTCCAGAGCGACGACGTCTGCTCCAGCGGGTTCGAGGGCATGGACATCCCCACCTCCTCCGGGGACCTCTGGATCCTGGGTGATGTCTTCATCCGCCAGTATTTCACCGTCTTCGATAGGGCCAACAACCAGATCGGCCTGGCTCCCGTGGCCTGAGCCCGTGTGTTTCCAGCCACTTCCAGGAAGATCCCTCCCTGATTCTGCCCCTGATCTTTGATATAGATAATTCTCCTGGTTGTCCCCCCTCTGGGATCCTGGAGGTGGAAACTTGGCCCTGTTCCCTGTCACATCAATAATGTAGAATAAATCATAACCTCCTGGAAAATGCCTTGTGTGGTTGCTTCTGTTTGTCGGAGTTCCCCTTTGCATCACTGGGGTCGGAATACCGGGGCAGGGGGACAGAATGGACCACTGCCATTTGGACAGCGCCAAACACAGTGGCAGCACATGCTTTGTAATAGAGCTCGGAAGATGAACGGGCCTCTGCTGCACCAGCTGGGAGCGTCATATAAAGACCTGGGGACCAGAAATGCCAGGGCTGCTGCATTCTCGCAGAATTCGCACGCACCTGCTCAGTCACTTCAGTCGTATCCGCCTCTTTGCGACCCTATGCACTGTAGCCCACCAGTCTCCTCTGTCCATGGGGATTCTTCAGGTAAGAATACTGGAGTGGGTGGCTATGCCCTCCTCCAGGGGATCTTCCTGACCCAGGGATCGAAGTTCTTATAGAACAGAGCACCTGAATTCTCTCTCTCTCTCTTTTTTTATATTTATTGATTGATTTGGCTGTGCTGGGTCTTAGTTTCAGCACTCAGGATCTTTAGCTGTGGCTTGCAATTGAACTCAACTTAGTTGCGGCATGTGGGATCTAGTTCCGCAACCAGGGATGGAACCCGGGACCCCTGCATTGGGAATGCAGAGTCTTAGCCCCTGGACCACCAGGGAAGTCCCAGCACCTGAATTCTTGATTGAGGGAGTAACTTATTTTTCCCAAAGCCAAGAAGAGATGATGAGAAAAGGAAAAGAAATAAGGAGAGGTTCCCACTGATGGTGACACCCCTAAGTATGCCAGGCAAGGCAGAAATGACCTTGAGACATGGGCCAGAATGGTAAGAGAAGCTGACATCCCCAAATCTACCAGGCTGTTCTGTGATGAGCTGGTTGATGCAGACTAACCCTCGGGAGCTTCTCAACACTCTGGGTGCAAGACAACGAGCTGATCCGTTTCCCCATTGGTGATTGAAAGAGGGTGGTTTTCCATTCCCCAAGGAGAGGAACAACACGTGATAATGGAGCCTAGACAATTCTATCTTTGGATTATAAAGAGAATAAGATTTGCTTGCACATACATAAACAGAAAAAGGGTCCCCAAGAACCAGATACCACAAAAGGGGTGGCGTGGGATGAGGGGAGATGCGGTTAGGGGAAACACCTCACTATTCTCCAGGCAAGAACACTGGAGTGAGTTGCCATGCCCTCCTCCAAGGGATCTTCCCAATGCAGGGATCCAACCTAGGTCTCCCACATCACTGGCAGACTTTACCAGCTGAGCCACAAGGGAAGCCCAAGAATACTGGAGCGGGTAGCCTATCCCTTCTCCAGGGGATCTTCCCAACCCAGGAATCAAACCAGGGTCTCCTGCATTGCAGGTGGATTCTTTACCAACTGAGCTATCAAGGAAGCCCTGCTGTGGCTTGTCCGCAAGCCTGTTTATCTAATAAACAAAAAATTCCACTAAGCTGGTCCACCACAACTATTGAGCCTGTGCTCTAGAGCCCAGGAGCCACAACTAATGAGCCCAAGGGCCACAACTACTGAAGCCCGTGCACCCTAGAGCCTGTGCTCCGCAACAGGGGAAGCCACCTCAGCAAGAAGCCCACACCACAACTGGAGAGCAGTCCCTGCTCGCCACAGCTAGAAAAAAGCCTGTGTGGCGATGAAGACCCAGCGCAGCCAACGATAAACAAATAAAATTATTTTTTTAAAGTGTCAAATTAAGTATGGGATGGGCTAGATTCTAGGCCCTTCTTCGAGGCTCACGGGGCACAGACCCCAATCAAAGCCTCTGAGAACTCCTACTGCAAAGTGATCTGTTTCACTTGGACTCAGCCCAGCTTGATCCCAGTTCCTCTCCTGCTGGTGAACTTATCACAGTCTCTCCTTGCACACAGCGCCTGCTTCTGCTGTGCTGAAGGCGGTCTGCTGGAGACACCGGCCTGAGGGCTTGAGCCCAGCCTCTCTGCTGAGGGGGACTGACTTTGGGGTGCTCAGAACAAAATGGCTTTGGGCGCTCTTGTCATATCATTCCCCAATTTGTAATTTATCACATAAATGTAAGATATTGGAATCAACAAAGGGGTGGGGTGAACTCTCCCAGGCAATGTCCCAGGTCTCCCCAGCGTCATTTATACCCATTCTAGACTATTTTCCAGAGCTGCACGATCTTTTTTTTTTTTAATTTTATACAAGCCTTTCATGAAACCTATTCTTTTTTTCCTTTAGCAGTGCCAGGTCTCAGTTACAGCACCAGGATCTTCGATCTTTGTTGCAGGGTCTTTATTTATGGAATGCAGGACCTTTCAGTTGAGGCATGTGGGATCTAGCTCCCTGACCAGGGATCGAACCCAGACCCCTTGCATTGGAAGGGCAGAGTCTTAGCCACTGGACCACCAGGGATGTCCCAATATTTTTAAAACATAAATTTGATCACATTCCTCCCTTGCTTCAACTCTTTCATCAATGCTCTGCAATTGTTTTTGGAATAAGACAATAAATCTCTGGCGTGGTTTCCAAGCCCTGCAGGCTCTGGTGCCCCTGGACTTACCCTGTCTCACTTTGATCCCTCATACCATTAGCTCCCACTGCCCTAGCCTTTGCCCACCACCTGCACAAGATCTCCCCACTTCAGGCCTTTATACAGATACACTGTTCCCTCCTAGCATCCTGCAGGTATCAGCTTACACACCACTTCTCGGCAAAGCCCTCCCTGGCCACCCTCTCACAAGGTGGCCCTCCTTTACTTCATGGCACTGGGCGCAGCTGGTGATGATATCTTGGTAGGAGTACTTGTTTCAGATCTACCAAGGCAGAGACTGTGATCAAATATTTAACCGTTGAAGCACCAGCAGCCAGAGCAGGGCCAGGCACACTGGACGTGCTCAATAAATATTTATTGACTGAGCGATGAATTTGAGATAATGTTTTAAAAGGAAATAACTAGGATAAGATGAGAGAGTGGATCCAATTTGAGAGAGGCTATGGTTAAGACCACAGATGGGTCCATTCCCACTCCCGCTGACAGTCTGTCCTAGTCATATTTGGTCCTGGGACAAACAGGTGTATTCTCAGGTTTCTGGGGGTGAATTTCACCGTGTCCTGGCTCTTTGCTCTGTTCGTGTTTCTGCTATTTCCTGACCTCCTCCCATGCCCCAGGCAGTATTCTAGGCTCCAGGGATACAGCCAGGTCTCCCCAGACCCTTCCTGTTCTCCTGTTCCTGGCCCCAACCTCCCAACTTCTTCCGCTGAGTTCTCCCTACTCAGCCCAGCAGCTGCAGCTCAGCCACTCCTTCCCAGCCCCTCTTCCGCTCCCTCACCCTGGGACTCCTGGATCCACACAGAGTCTAAAAAGGCTCCCCGTTAGATCATTCAAACTAGAAAACCCCGAGCTAATTTGTCTGATCTGACATCCCTCCATGAGATAAGATGGATTCACATTCCGTTTCTATGGTCTCAGGCCTCTTTCCCATCCATCTTTCCCCACTTCCTGAGAGCCTCGGGGGTCTAAACTTAGCTCAATCCATCCTTCCCACTCATACTTGTCCAGGAGTGTTTTGATTTTTTTTTTTTTTTTTTTTTTTTTTTTTTTGCCGCACCATGTGTCTTGCGGGATCTTAGGTCCTGACATGGGTTCGATCAAACCCAGGCCCATGGCAGTGAAAGCACCAAGTCCTAACCACTGAACCTCCAGGGAATTCCCCAGGAATGTTATTTTCATCTCATAAGTCTCTGCTCTGATCTGGGGAACTTGGACCCTCCCAGACTCAGATACCTGCCCACCACTGGTGGAAACATCACTGGTACAACCCCTAAGGAATGCCATTTGGCACTATCCATCAAAATCAGACAGGCATATACCTTTTGGCCCAACAACTTCACTTCTGGGAATTCATCTTAAAGACAGACTTGCACACATGCAAAATGATGTAAGGCCAGGGTTATTCTTTGTAGCATCTTTTGTAAAGGCAAGATTTGAACCGACCCAAAGTCCACCCCAGGAGACAGTTAAAAGTCTGCTGTGTGCTGCTGTGAGCTGCTGTGCAGCTGTAAAAAGCAAAGGATTGAAGATGTGAGCTAAGGATGGGATGGAAAGATCTCAAGAAGAGATTGTTAGGTGAGAAAAACACACACAAGCTGAACAACAGGTGATAACGGAGCCCAGACAATTCTATCTTTGGATTATAAAGAGCATAAGATTTGCTTGCACATATTTAAACAGAGAAATGGTGCCCAAGAACCAGAAACCACAACAGGGGTGGCATGGGAGGGGGTGTTTGGTGGATATGGTGAGGGGAGATGCCTCACTACTCTCCAGGGAAGAATACTGGATTGGGTTGCCATGCCCTCCTCCAGGGGATCTTCCTGACCCAGGGATCCAACCTGGGTCTCCCACACTGCAGGCAGATTCTTTACCATCTGAGCCACCAAGGAAGTCCCGCATACAATTTTACAGATCTTTATTTCTAATGATGTGGGTTACTACACATTGAAAATAAGTTAATGAAAGGTACTTTTAAACCTCAGAGTTTGTCCCAATTCGAAACCTACCATGGTTTGTCCTCAAGCGTGTTTATCTGCTGCTGCTGCTGCTGCTGCTGCTAAGTTGCTTCAGTCGTGTCCGACTCTGTGCGACCCCATAGACGGCAGCCCATTAGGCTCCTCTGTCCCTGGGATTCTCCAGGCAAGAATACTAATAAACCCCAAAAGCAAGTCTCTTGAACCACGTCTGATCATTTGGCCCTTCAGGAATTCCCTGGGTCCAATAAAACTGACTCAGAGGGAACAGGCTCCAGCCCACCCTCCCTGTCCTCTACTGCTTCTCAGAACCTGACAGATGGACTCCTAGGAGAGAGAGTGCAGGGTGAACTTACCAAGAACAAGTGCTCCCCACCCCCGCTTACTGGAGCGCAGGCTGCTGAGAACTCAGACCAGTTCATCTGTTGGTGAAAAGCACTCTGTGCCAGGAACTTCTCTGGCAGTCCAGCGGTTAGGACTCCGCACTTTCACTGCCATGGACCAGTTCAATCTTTGCTCAGGAGGCTAAGATCCCACAAGCCAAGCAGTGTGACCAAAAAAAAAAAAGCACTCTGTGCCTATTTGGGATCTTGAAAGTGGTTTTCCTGATGCCAGCCCTGGGCAAGGGGCATCATACTGGGCTCATTGCCGGCAGAGCATGCTCTTACCAAGTCCCCCCAAGACCTCCCACATGTCTCAATTGGCACTGCCTGCCCACCAGGGGTGGGGAGACCACGAGCCTCCAACCTTGGGGGTCCTGAGAAGGGACTGCGGTGACCGCAGTGTGGGCGGTAAGAGCCCTGGCCCAGCTGGGGGATGGCTGGAGTGCTCTGCCGGCAGCTCCTGCATTTCTCCCTTCCCTTCCCCCTCCGGTGCCCCCCCCCCAACCCCGCCAGGCCTTCTTAGGCCCAGAGCAAGCAGACAGGAGGCAGGCATGGTCCTTGGGTGGGGACAGCCAGACTCACTGGGGAGCAGACAGTCCAAGAGCAAGACAGGGACAAGAGTGACATCCTCAGGGCTTTGGGGGACAATTCTGAAGCGTGTGCCACATGGCCTCCCAGAGGGTCCACAGGACAGGGTGCCATTGGCCCACAGCAGTGACCCACTCTTTAACAAAAGCTGACTGGCTGTCTTCCCTTCTCTCCTCCTCCCCCTCATCCCCATCATGCTCCCTGGGATCCCCTCCAGGGCGGTGATTCTCACCCAGTCTCTCTCTCTGGGTCTGCTCTCACAGAGCTCCAACTAAGACAAGAGATCACAGCACCCTTGCATAAACTGCAGCCATCAACTGCCTCTCTGCAACTCCAACGGAAGAAGCCAACAAAATGCCACGCGAAGGAAAAAAGCCCAGACTGGGAGTTAGAAGCCTGGGCCCTCCTCCCAGCTCAGCCTTCCTAGTCTGTGCAACCTTAGGACACTCTCCTGACCTTTCTGGGCCTCTGTGGTCTCAGCTGTAAGTAGGGGATGGGGGAGTCTCAAATAAGCATGTCTTTATATTTAGACCAACTTGGAGCAAGTGTTCACAGCTGTCCTCCCACTCCCCTATCCCCCAGCTTTTTTTTTTTAATGTTCAAAATGAATACCATTTATTATACTTAAGTGTTCTGGACAGGGAGGACTAGTACTAAAACTTGAATCGCATCCTCTGTTGAATACAGGGATAATGAGGAGAAAACTGGCACTGACTTTGAGCCTCTACCATGTTGACAGCTGGCTTGTCTGAGGAGGGGCAGCCAGTGTTCCATACTCTCATCCTGAAATCAGATCCCAGGCAGCGCTGTGAAGCTTGGCAGGCTGCACAAGGTCACCACCACAAAGCACAGAGACCAGTGGAGTCTGCGTCGCATGCAACCATCTCAACTCCAGGAGGAAGCACTGCCATAATCCCATTATACAGATGAGGGAACTAAGACCTCTGGTCCCATGGCGAGTCAGAGCGTAGGGCTCAAACCTGGGTTTCATGCTACCCCAGGCCTCATTATACCACACATTTTGGGTCTCACTGCACTTGATGGTCTCTAAGTCCTTTGCATCTCTACAGTCTTTGGTTTTCAGGCTCCTAATTCCAAATTCATTATTCCTGCCACCCTGCTTGGATTAGGACCCCTCCTTACACTAACATAGGGCTTCCCTGGCGGTGCAGAGGTTAAAGCATCTGCCTGCAATGCGGGAGACCTGGGTTCGATCCCTGGGTTGGGAAGATCCCCTGGAGAAGGAAATGGCAACCCATTCCAGTATTCTTGCCTGGAAAATCCCATGGACAGAGGAGCCTGGTGGGCTACAGTCCATGGGGTAGCAAAGAGTCAGGCACGACTGAGCGACTTCCCTGTACACTAACATGAGGGCTTCCCTGGGGGCTCAGACAGTAAAGAAGCCGCCTGCAATAGAGGAGACACAGGTTCAATTCCTGGGTAGGGAAGGCCCCCTGGAGAAGGAAATTACTCCCTTCTCCAGCATTCTTGCCTGGTAAATCCCATAGACAGAGGAGCCTGGCAGGCTACAGTCCATGGGGCCACAGAAGAGACACAATATGGCGACTAAACAACTACACCAACATCTGGGCTGGATGCCCCCAGGTGGCCTTTGCAGTCAATAACCACCGGGGATCCCCCTCCTGGGATACATGGTGAACAGCAGGGCAGAGAAGAGCCAAGGGGAGGGTGGCCTGGGCCAGTACAAGTGGGGTCCGTGCACCAGGGGCTGCAGGTGATCGTGCAGCCTTCTTGGCTTTCAGGGGTAGCAAGTTGGTGACTTGGTGACAGCATAGTTCTCTGTCTTCCACCCCCACCTCACCTCTCCCCATCAATGACAGCACCGTCCTCTTTCTGTCATGGAAACTGGGCTGCACCACCCAGATGCCCCCTTCAGGACAGACACATTTACTCCCTCAGTCAGAAAGAAGGTTGCTGGGTGGCAGCTCTGGGCCACCAGCCCTCACAGAGAACTGCCCTGGCTGACGCCCCTTTCTGGGAGCAGCTCAGATAGAATTACCAGTCAACATGGAAGCACGAAGCTCTATGCCCTTGCTCCAACTCAGGATGACTCTGAGGGCCATCTCAGCCTCAGAGCTCCACAGAGGGTTGGCTGAGACCTTGGCACTGCCCAGCCCCACCCCCTCAGCCTCCTGCTTCCCTCCCTCGCCCCCAGAGATATTAAAGCTGAGCATGGGCCCTAAGGCTCCATCCGCCTCCTACTCCATCTCAGAGGCTCCCTCCCAGAGAACCCACCCTGCAAAGCCCTCTCCATCTGTCTTTCCCCCTTCTCACTTTAGATGTCCCCCAGAATCAAAGGTCACCAGGCGCTCACCTAAGACCCCTCCCAATCCAGCCCCAGACCCATGCAGGCTTTCCTCCCAAGCTGGGGGTTGAAGTGGGCGCTAGTTCATCCCCCATGGGCTTGGCAGTGACGAGGCAGTGACTTCTCCCTTTCCAAAGGCGAGAAGTGAATGAGCAGGGCAGCCTGTGGGAGACCAGACAGATTTTAATCAGGAGACCCCAGGTGAGGACATGTGGCAGCTGGTAGCACAATCCCAGTGGAATCCCAGTGGAATCCCAGGCCCTTCGGACCTTCCTCCTCCTCTGGGGCAGGGAGTCAGCTGCCCTAACCTTTCTCAAAAGATAGGCGGGCTGTGGTCCAGGCAGGATGCTGACCATGGAGAACACGTTGCTGGATTCTCACAACACATCCCAAATGCTTCCTGTGAACAAGGCTACATCAGGCCCTGAGGATTTTCCAGCCATGCCAGGAGTCCTGCAGGATCAGCAGCTTCGTTGGTCCCCAGAGTGGCCCTGCAAACCCCCAGGGCCGCTGGCAGAGTCTTCTCTGTCCTGCATGCCCCGGGCATGACCCTGAAACGGAGGCCTGCTTACACCGTGGACTCCTCCTCCTGTGAGGTCCCCAGGGTGGGCTGCCGGGGGCTGGGGCTGGCTGTGGCCACGAGGGCTGCAGAGAGTCTGGAGGTGGCTGGAGAGGACCTGCGAGGCCTGAGGACAGTGACGGGGGTCTCTGAAGCGCCGGGGCCTGTTGTGGAAAGGGCTGAGGCTCCACGAGGGACAGCGGCAGGCAGAGAAGGCCTTCTGGACGCTGACTGGGCCCCGGAGGCGGAGGACGGGAACGCTGGAGTCAAAGGTGGGGGTCCGGGAGCCCTGGGAGAGGCTGGAGGTAGAGAGGAGGCTCCTGGAGGGATCAGAGGCCCCGATGAAGGCTGAGGAGGCTGGGAGGCCCCGGGCCCCCCTGGCCTCGAAGACGGTGAGGGTGAGGCCTGGGCTCCTGAGGGGCTCACGGGTAAAGTCTGGGTGTTAGACAGGTTCATTCTCAAGAGGAGCTGGAGGAGCTGGAGCGCTGGCCTCTGAGGAGCCACCGCTGGGGGCCCTGGGCAGGAGCTGCAGTTGATGGGGGCCTCGGGGTCTCCACGGGGGCTCCGGGCTGCTTTGCTGAGCTCCACGTCTCCACGAGGGGACAGTACCCGGCTCTCCTCCAGGGACTCTAGAGAGAGGGGCGGGGGTGAGAAGATGCACAGTGGTTCTCCCTGAGGCAGGTCTGGCATGAGCTGCCCCGGGACGATGCCTAGTATGTGTCCTCTGAGGGTCCTTGCACAGCTGGGGGCCCAGCGGGGAAGGGGACTTGCCAGCTCCTGCCTCCAGGAAGGGAAGACCCAAGAGGAACCATGAACAGAGAGAGGCAGTGCCCCAAAGGCACTGGCTGTGTGACCTTGTGTAAGGCATTTAACTCCCTGAACCTCCATTTCCTCATCTGTAAAATGGGCTTCATAATAACAGTGATGATCATAGAAGCTACACAGTGAGGACTGAATGGAATGGAGCCGGAGAGGGCTCACCTAAACCCGGACGTAAACTGTGGGCTTCAGGTGACAAATGTGGGTCAGAGTGAGTTCATCAGTTGTAGCAAGGGCACCATCTGGTAGGGGGTGTTGACCATGGAGGGTGCGGTGGCTCTGTGCCTGGGGGAGGGCAGGAGGTAGGTACATGGGAAGCTCTCTGTAACCGTCTGCTTGATTTTGCTTTGAATCTAAGAATGCTCTAAAAAAAAAGTCTACTGAAAAATAGTCATTTTTTAAGTCTCAACCTGGAGTCCAGCATATCATAAGGACTTAATCCATGGTGGAAGGAAAAAAAACTACTGGGAAAGGTATGATCAAGGGAGGAGACAGAGGCTGGCAAACAGATTAGAAACTGGGACGATTAAATGTTAAAAATCATCGAGAGATAACCTTTAACAATTGTGAATCACCATGTTGTACACCTGAAATTTGTACATCAACTATGACGTGTTGGTTGCTCAGTTGTGATCAACTCTCTGCGACCCCATGGACTACAGCCCACCAGGCTCCTCTGTCCATGGGATTCTTCAGGCAAAACAAGAGTGGGAAGTCATTCCTTTCTCCAGGGGATCTCCCTTTCAGGGATCGAACCCGGATTTCCTGTACTGCAGGGCAGATTCTTTACCATCTGAGCCACCAGGGAAGCCCTAATCAACTATACCTCAATTAAGTAAATACATATATACGTATACATATATATATAAGCCATCAGAAGGACAATCACACAACTCTACCAAAAACCACTGAGTTGTGTACTTTCAGTGTGTTACCTGCATGGTGTATGTATTAAATCTCAAGTAAGCTGTGGTTTTTTTAATTATCAAAAGGAAAAAATTCACCTTGTATTTCAATAAAAAGCAGTTTCTCCTTAAAAATATATCTCATTAGGAAGAGGTGACTGCAGCTGAGACAGGTGAAGGAGAAGGAGGTGGGTGGGCTCTGCATCTCACCTCTTTGGTCCTGATTCCCCATCAGGGGGCTACAGAGCAGAATGGGACTGAGCAGGGAGTGAGGAATCAGAGACCTGGCCCTGAGTCTGAGGACACCATCACCTAGAGCATGGCCTTAAAGACAGAAACTTGGGAATTCCCTGGCAATCCAGTGATTAGGACTTGACAATTTTGCTGCTGGGGGCCCAGGTTTGATCCCTGGTTGGGGAACTAAGACCCTACAGGCCGGGTAAAGAAATAAAGTAAAGCAAAGAAGGTAAAGTCGCTCAGCCGTGTCTGACTCTTTGCAACCCCATGAACTGTAGCCTGCCAGGCTCCTCCATCCATGGGATTTTCCAGGCAAGAATACTGGAGTGGGTTGCCATTTACTTCTCCAGTGGATCTTCCCAACCAGGGATGGAAGCCAGGTCTCCCGCATTGCAGGCAAACTCCCTACTGTCTGAGCTACCAAAGAAATCCTGGTGGCATGGCCAAAAATAAATAAATAAATAATAAATAGTTTTTTTTTAAAAGACAGAAACTGAACTTCTCTGAGTCTCCACCTCCCTATCTACAAAATGGAGATAGTAAAAGCACCCATACATGAACTTTGTTGACAAAGTTCCGTTTAGTCAAAGCTATGGTTTTTCCAGTAGTCATGTATGGATGTCAGAGTTGGACCATAAAGAAGGTTGAGCACCAAAGAATTGAACTGTGGTGCTGGAGAAAACTCTTGAGCGTCCAAGAAAACTCTTGGACAGCAAGGAGATCAAACCAAGAAAACTCTTGAGCGTCCAAGAAAACTCTTGGACAGCAAGGAGATCAAACCAGTCAATCCTAAAGGAAATCAACCCTGAATATTCATTGGAAGGACTGATGCTGAATACGCCAATACTTTGGCCACCTGATGCAAAGAGCAAACTCATAGGAAAAGACCCTGATGCTGGGAAAGATGGAAGGGAGGAGGACAAGGGGGGGACAGAGGATGAGATGGTTGGATGGCATCACTGACTCAATGGACATGAGTCTGAGCAAACTCTGGGAGACAGTGAAGGACAGGGAAGCCTGGTGTGCAAAGAGTCAGACACGACAGTGACTGAACTACAAAATGCATGAAACATTCTTGGGGTATTTAAATGAAACGATACACATAAAACGCTCCGTATACTGCCTGGCACTTTAGCTAATGATTAGTCTCTAGAAATTGGGGGAATAATAGCCATCAGCTTGCAGAGTGGTTTGTGCTGGTTAAAGTGGAATCTACAATTACTCAACAGTTCCCAACTTAATGACTGTACAGGATCAGAATGTTTCCAATCCCTCCAGTCCTGACACCAGCTGCTCATCCACAGATCTGAAGAGCTGCTCTAAATACAGAATGTCCTCTTCAAAAGGTCAAAGGAGTTAAAGAGGTCTTTTATACAAGAGGAACTTCAGGCCACAAATCCATGGAAAAATTCACTGTCCTCCTGGAAGTTTAAAAAAGTGCAAAATAGCCACATGTGAGGTACTCTACAGACACGCTAAACTGGAAAAATTAAATTCAAAACACACAGTGTAGAGTTGGTGGGTAAATGGGGAACCAGTTATATCCATCTCTGTAAGCTTCCTCTTTCTCCAGAACCCCATCTGGTAACATGCTGTCATGCCGTGGGAATCACCAAACAACTCCTGACACCCTGTGACGCAGTTACGCCACCTATTAACCACAGGGTCTGAACACAACTCACAAAATTTGTGAAAAAATAGTGTCTGACCAAAGATGTTTCACAGTAGGTCCATTATGGGCAGAAAAAGAAGAAGAAGAAGAAAACCACCTAAATGTCAACCAAAGCCGCAAGGGGTAAGCAAGCCACAACATTCAGGAACTTTTTAAATGGCCAACTGCGGGCTACATGAATTCTTTGAAACTGTGTGGTGGCTCCTAGCGGTAAAAAAACTCGTCTGTCAATGCAGGAGACATAAGAGATGTGAGTTCAATCCCTGGATCAGGACAATCCTCTGAAGGAAAGCGTGGCAACCTACCCAGTATTCTTGACTGGAGAATCCCATGGACAGAGGAGCCTGGCAGGCTACAGTTCATAGAGTTGAAAAGAAGCAACTTAGCATGCACACAGGCACGTGTTACAGTAGGATGTCCATGTCTCATTTATACTTCTGCAAAAAGATCTACATGGATGAACACTCATGACATAGAGTTCCTAATAATGTCCAGGAGTTAACGCAGCAGAGTAGCAAAAAGCATTGACTCTGGGCTCAAACCCCGGCTCTACTGCCAACCAGCTGTGTGACCCTGAGCACCTCACTTCATCTCTCTGCGCCTCAGTTTCCTCACCTGGAAAATGGGGATGCTAAGAGTGCCTATGGGCCTTCCCAAGTGGCTAGTGGTAAAGAACCCATCTACCAATGCCAGAGATGAAAGACACGGGTTCGATCTCTGGGTTGGGAAGAAGCCCTGGAGGAGGGCATGGCAACCCACCCAGTATTCGTACCTGGAGAATCCCATGGACAGAGGAGCCTGGCAGGCTACAATCCATAGGGTTGCAAAGAGTCAGATACAACTAAAGCGACTTAGCACACACAAGAGTACCTATCACAAAGACTTGCTGTGAACAGGGGATGAAAAAACACATATGAAAACAGACAGATGGCCAGCACGTACATGAAAAGATAATCAACATAACTAATTTTTGGTGAAATGCAAATCAAAACCACAATGAGATGCTACCTCACACCTGTTAGAATGGCTACTGTCACAAAGACAAGCAATAAGAAGCACTGGTGAGGATGTGGAGAAAAGGGAACCCTCATGCACTATTGGTGGGAATGTAAACTGGTACAGAAACCGGCATAGCCATTGCGTTAAACAGTATGGAGGTTTCTCAAAAACCGAAAACTAGAACTACCACAAGACCCAGCAGTCCCATACCCGGGTATGCGTGCATGCTGAGTCGCTTAGCCGTGTCTGACTCTGTGCAACCCTGTGGACTGCAGCCCGCCAGGCTCCTCTGTCCATGGGGATTCTCCAGGCAAAAATACTGTAGTGGGTTGTCACGCCCTCCTCCAGGGGATCTTCCCAACCCAGGGATCGAACCCAGATCTCCTGCATTGCAGGTGCATTCTTTAGCTGCTATGCCCAGGTATATATCCAAAGAAAATGAAAACTCTAATTCAAAAAGATATATGCACCCCCAGATTTGTTGCAGTATTATTTCAATAGCCAAGACATGGGAACAACCTAAGTATCCATCAATGGATAAAGATGGATAAGTATGTGGTATGTGCATATATATCTATATCAGTTCAGTTCAGTTGCTCAGTTGTGTCCAACTCTGCAACCCCATGAACTGTAGCATGCCAGGCTTCCCTGTCCTTCACCATCTCCTGAGTTTGCTGAAACTCACGTCCATCAGTTCGGTAATGTCATCCAACCATCTCATTCTCTTTCATCCCCTTCTCCTCCTGCCTTCAGTCTTTCCCAGCATCAGGGTCTATATATATATTTATATATATATATATATTTATATATATACTTATATTAATACATATATATACTTATATTTATATATATAATGGAATATTAACAACAGAAAAGAATGAAATCTTACTATTTGCAACAGTGTGGATGGATCTAGAAAGTATTATGCTAAATGAATATATCAGAGAAAGATAAATATCATATAATTTCCCTTATATATGGAATCATTTTTTAAAAGCTGAGCTCACTGATACAGAAAACAGATCAGTCGTTGACAGTGATAGGCAGTGAGGGATGGGCACAATGGGTGAAGGCGATCAGAAGTTGCAAATTTTCAGTTATGAAATAAATAAGTCATGGTGAGGTACTGTACAATATAACTACAGATAATAATACTGTATTGAAATATATTTCAAAGTTGCTAAGAGATTAGACTTTAGAAGTTCTCATCACAAGAAAAACATTGTAGCTGTGTGTAAGGGAGATATTCACTAGACTTGCTCTGGTGATCTTTCCACAATATACAAAATATCAAATCATTATGTCGTACACCTGAAACAAAAATATCAGGTGTTGTGTCAATTATACATTAACTAAAAAATAATAATATATGATGTTCCCTGATAAATAAAGGGTACTCAATACATATTAACAATTATTCTTCTGCAAAATTGATTTAGTTCCTAAATTCTAATTTTTAGAGAAAGGATTTAGAAAACAGAGGGAAAAAAAGAAAAAGCACAAAGAAAAAAAGAAAGAAAAAAAATAGAAAGCAGGGGAAGAGACTCAGAAAGGAGGAAATGAAGAAAAAGGAGCAGTAAATAGACTCGTCTAACAGCATGGCACAGTGTAGAATAAAAAGCACCAACGCAGCTCAGCACACGGGTCAGCGAGCCCAGGCGTGGGCCCGGGCGCAGCACGAGCCAACTGTGTGACCTCAGGTGGGCCACGTTCCCTCTCTGAGCCTGGGTTTGTCGCATCCAGCCTGGTACAAGTTCTGTGTTTCTGAGAAGAGCAGAGTGGGAAAAAGACAGTGGTGAGACTCCAGGTCACAGAGGCCCGCCTACCTGGACAGGAGGAGCAGCAGTCCCTGCGGGGCGTGGTGCGGTCCGAGCAGGCCTGCTGGCAGGACACCTTCTCGCAGGTAACCTCTCCCAGCTGGGGAAACAGAAGGAGACAGGTGAGAAGCCCAGAGCATCTGGTCCACCCAGAGCATCTCACCTGCCCAGAGCAGCACCCTCGAGGAACTCTTACACCAGCAGCTGGACCCACAGAAGGATCTCGGGCAGAAGCTGCAGGGCCTGGTCCTCACCTGAACAACAGGTGAAGCCGGGCCCGGCGGGGCCACCTTAAGGAAACTACGCAGGCAGAGGATACCATCAAACCCAAAGGTATTCCCACAGGTAATTAAAGCTGCAAAACGGCGGGCAGAAGATGGGCGTACACTGGCTAAGAGGCTCCAGGTTTGACAAAGGGACTAAAGGCTGGAAGCAGCCCCCAGCCGGGCAGCTCCGGGGTCCCCAGGGCCAGCTCACCTGGCATACGCATTGGGTACAGGGTTCATCGTCCAAGGTGAAGACCTGGCCGTTCCCCACCTTCCTCCCCTCGTAGTTGCAGTCTGTAGGGGGCAGCAGAGACAAGGGCCGTGAGAGCCAAGGCCCACCCGGGAGCCCTGGAAGGGGGGCGGCTGGTCCCACTCACCTTGGCACACTGGACAGCACTCCCCATCAGGGTGGAAAGGGTAGGAGCAGGTGATGGGGCAGTCCACGGGCGAGCAGGCCACGGAGCCCAGCTGCAGGACACAGAAAACTCGCAAGGCCTTTCGTTCTGAGGGCTGAAGGGACACTCGGGAATGACAGACCACACAGCCACTGAGTGCCCATTGGAGCCACCAGGGTCAGGCTAGGGGTCCATGGTGAGGGGACAGACTGAATAGGAGCCTGTCTTCCTGCTAGAACGCAAGCCCCCAGAGGCCAAAGGCCCGGCCTTGCCCTGAGAGCTCATCTGTCAACAGGTACCTGTTGAACGAGTCATGAACGGCCCAGGGAAGCTGAGCACCCAGAACTTAGGAAGGACTTCCCTGGGGGCTCAGTGGATAAAATCTGCCTGACAGTGCAGGGTGCACGGGCTCAATCCCTAATCCTGGAAGAATTCTCACGCCTTGGAGCAACTAAGCTCATGCACCGCAACTACTGAGCCCGTGGGCTGCAACTACCGAAGCCTGTGCGCCTAGAGCCCGTGCTCTGCAACAAGAGAAGCCACCGCAGTGAGAAGTCCCCGCGCTGCAACAAGAGGAGCCCCTGCTCAGCGCAACTAGAGAAAGCCCACGGGCAGCAGCAAAGACCCAGCGCAACCAAAGATCAAGTAACTAATCATTTCAGTTTAGGAGAAAGGACCCAGAAGTCAAAGCTCCCCAACATAAACAACTATGGATGAACACGGTCACCCAGAGGCCAGGGATGTTCACCCCAAGTGTCTCAATCTTTTTTCAGCAGACCACCATCAACAAAGAAGGCTCATCAGCATGAAACATATGCAGCATGACAAGCAATAAGGGCTTATTTTTTCCATTTTCCAAATACCAAACGATACTCCTGTCACGTAGACTGAGATATGGCCTTGGTGATATGGCTTAGGGTAAACATGTGCTTTCTGAAAGAGATTCAGGTTGCTAGGATCGATTCCCAGCACCTCACTTGACTACTTATGGAGTCTTGAGCAAATGACTGTCTCTCTGTGACTGGTTTTCCCACCCATCAGCTGGGGACGGCGATGCTCCCCACCTCATAGGCCTCCCTGGGGATTAACTGAGGTTGTGTTGAGCTCAGGGACAGGCACATTGCAGGGGCTAAGAAACGTGAGTATGTTAAAGATTCCATGCAGAGTCCTGGGCTTTCATTCCTCACCTTCACTCTCATGGAGAACCTTGGGCCACATTTTATACCTTAGGGGCCCCCCAGACCCTCCCTGGTCACCCAGAAGCAGAGGACGTTTGCTGGGCAGGGGTAAAAGTATTTCTCTGGCCTTGGGTGAAGATTCACCCCAGGCAGGGCTGGAGGGAGCCGCCTTTCACCATGACCCAGAAGCGACCCAGAAGTTTTCTTGGAAGTCTCTGGATGTTTGCCTCCAGAGTTCAAGAGCTGGTGGCAATTCCTGGGGAGCTTCTACAGACGGGGACAGGGTCAGGGTGGTCGTACCAGGCAGATGCAGCTCAGGCACGGGTCCAGCACAGATGGGAAGGTCTGGTTGTTGTAGAAGATTCTGCCTGTGTAGGTGCAGCCTGCCAGAGAGAGCACATGGTGAGGGCTGGCCAGGGCAGGGGGAGGAGGTGCGGGGGGAGGGGGTGCGGTGGCCCGCCTTCGCCTGGGCCAAAGTCCAAGGTCTATCCAGGCAGCAAAGGTCAGGTCAGCGGGCTCTGCAGGCACTTGCCCAGGGGAGGGGGGAAGGGACAGAACACACTCCTGGATCGGTTGCTGACTTTTTTCTCACTGGATTCAGCAAAGGGATCATAGTGTCTTCACTTCAGGGTTCTCACCTGGGCAAGGGGGCCATTCCTCCCACCCCTCACCAGGCAGGATCAGGATGAAGGACTCGGGGACTCAACCAACCTGTGTGCCACAGCCTGTCTGCTCCTCTGCACTCAGCCAAACCCCAAATCCCACCCTCCAGGAGGGTCCCCCACAGCTCCCCTCTCTGCTTCCCGAAGCCTGCAGAGGCCCCGCCCGAGGGTGGCCACCTTGATATTTATCCCATGTCAGTCACTCAGTCGTGTCCGACTCTCTGTGACTCCGTGGGCTGTAGCCCACCAGGCCCTTCTGTCCACGGGATTCTCCAGGCAAGAACACTGGAGTGGGTTGCCATGCCCTTCTTCAGGGGATCTTTCCCAACCCAGGAATTGAGCCTGGGTCTCCTGCACTGCAGGCAGATTCTTTACCATCTGAACCACTAGGGAAGCCCCTTTATCACACACAAGTAAGTATAAAAAAGCAAGTGATGGGATAGTAGAGAAACATTTTATAAGAAAAATTATATAGGAAATTCCCTGGCAGTTCAGTGGCTAGGACGCTGTGTTTTCACTATCAAGGGTACCGGTTCAATCACTGGTTGAAGATTTCACAAGCTGTGTGGCACAGTAAAAAAAAAAAGAAGAAAAAAGAAAAAATATGTAATATATATTTATGATATGCTATATATTTATGACATGATAGATATATAAATGTATGTTACAGATACATTATAGAGATACATAGATATTGATGTTATATCATGAAAAGAGACTGGAAAGACAAAACCATAAAGTTAAAAGTGGTAATGGCTGCTTTTTAATTTTTTCCTTTGCTGTATGTATTTTCTAAATGTTTTATAACAAAATGTTACTTGTGAAATAATGGAAAAGGTGAAAATTACTATTAAAATATGAAAGATCGCTTTAATTTCCTCTCCCTGTTCTCCAACTGTTTCACAGGGATGTTCGCTTATCACCCCACCTAGGCTGCAAGCTCTGCACATTTTCATATCTGCTTCCAGCACCCAGATGGAGCTTCCTTTGGGCAAACCATTTTCCGTCCCTGAGCCCCAGTTTCCTCATCCCTAAAATGGGGTTGCCCCATGGATTTGTTGCAAGGACGAGCAGAGATGAAGCAGGGGTGGTGCTCTGCACAGAGAAGCCTGGGGCAGGGTGAGCCCGGATGTGGGGGCCAGGGGTTCTATGCTGCCCCCCCACCCCAAGACAGAACATTACCTGCCGAACAGTCTGGGCAGCACTGTCCGGGGATTCGAATCGGGTGAGGGCAGGAGTCCACACAGTCTGTCCTCTTGCAGCTCACTGAGCCATCTGCCTGGAGGAAGGAATAACTTCACCAAGACCCCACTTGCCCACCAGTCCCCACCTCCCCACCCTACTCCACCCTGCCAGCCCCCCAAAAGAAAGGGCAGTGCTGCGAATTGGCCAGGACCTGGCCTAAGGGGCATCGCAATGCAGCTAGGAGGTGGCAGGGTTCCCCAAAGAGAACCAGCTACTTGGGAAAGGGGGCTTGAGCCTTCCAGAAAGCCTTCCCATACCCCAGAGGGGGAAGGTCAGAGCTGGGGTTCTGGTCTCCTCAGCTTCCCATCCTTTCCCCCAACAGCCAAGGCTGTGCCACGACCCCACCCAAATTCTTCTCTCAGCATTTCCCTGAAACCCTGGCTCACCCCAAACCTATGGAGTACAATAAAATCCCATTTTTATAGAAAGCTCTTCCGCTGGGAATGTCTTTCAGAAGATGAAAGCACCGCACACAGTTTCTTTTCTTTCAAAAGAAGCTGCAGTTTTGTGCGATTTTCTTGTAATATGAGTGCCCTAGACCAGTCCTGAAGGAGAAAAAAGGCAGCGGAGGCAACTTTCCTCCCCACTCTAATTCCAACGAAGCGTTTCCAAATTTTGTAAGAGTCTAAGGCCTTTTAACAAATGGCGCATCAAGGGGATGTGAAGGCCGTGGTTCTCACGAGCTGGTGTGCACCCAAGTCACCCAGGGACTAAAATGCAGATGCTGAGTCCAAGGCCTGGGCAGCTAGAACCAAGGTTCTACCAAACCCCCCAGCGATACCAATGACACAGTCAGTGCGTGCGTGCATGCTGAGTCGCTTCAGTCGTGTCCAACTCTTTGTAACCCTATAGACTGTAGCCCGCCAGGCTCCCTCTGTCAATGGGATTCTCCAGGCAAGAATACTGGAGTGGGTTGCCATTCCCTCCTCCAGGGGATCTTCCCAACCTAGGAATCAAACCAGTGTCCTTTATGTCTCCTGCACTGGCAGGCAGGTTCTTTACCACAAGCACCACCTGGGAAGCCCACAGCCAGTGCAGGGACCTCATTTTAAAAAATAAAATTCAAAGGGACTAAAAATTCTTTCAAAGTAGAGAGGAAACTGGGGACTTCCCTGGAGGTCCAGTGGTTAAGACTTGTCACTTCCTCTACAGGGGGCATGGGTTCGATCCCCGGTCAGGAACTAAGAGCCCGGATGCCAGATGGTGCAGACAAAAACATTTTTAAAATATTTTTTAAAGTAGAAAGGAAAGCCAACCTATACTCAAACAGGGGCTAAAACGATTGCGCTGGTCAGCAGCTGTGCTTGCATTTCTGTTGATTTGACTCTCAAACTCACACACCCTCACCTTCTCCATTTCTGAAGAGGTGAGGTCGTAGGATTGATGTTAATGAAGGAAGCATCACAGTTGCACAGGAAAGGCCTGAGCTACTGGGCCTCATGCTGCCTGCCTCCCTTTGTTAATCCTGTCCAGGAAAAACCTGCTCCCACAAATCCTAGTTCTGACTCCTTAGGCCAGCGGGTCCCCTCACATGCACCATGGGTCACATTCCACTCTTACGACAGACAGACTGCCAAGCTCTGTCGTCCTGAAAATCTACGGAGGACAAAATAACCTGGATCCCAGCTCTTCTACAAAAACAGGAGCCGACAGCACAGAAGGGAGACGGGGACGGGGCCTGACGGGGCCGCCTTCTGCAGGGGCAGCTGCGCTGGCCGGGACGGGGAGGCGGGGAAAGCAGCTGAAGGCGCGCAGGTTGTCATTCACCTGGCAGATGCATAACTCACAGGGATCACCGGGAGACCAGATCTGTCCAACCGGAAACTCAACCCCGTTGTCATCGAGAGAGCAGCCTGGCGGGGGGCAGCAGGGGAGAAAGGACGAGTGGGCAGAAGTGCCAAGGGGCGGTCTTGCTGCCCGAGGGACCCACAGCACCGCCCGGTGAGGACAGACAGATGACTCCGCTCACTCGCACTGTGTCCATGCAGCCACCTGCCCCAGCAGCTGCGGCCTGGCTCCCCGTGTTAGGCAATTTCTTCCCTCACAGCATGCACCTGGTATACACGGGCACACACACACAAATGTACACGTCCATACATATCCATGAACACACCCATTCACACACAGAGACACGCTCATATGGGTACAACAGAAACACGACAGAAACACACAGACAGAGAAATGGTACAGATGAACCGATTTCCAGGGCAGGCATGGAGAGTGGACATGTGGGCACGGGGTGAGAGGGGAGGGTGGGGCAAGCTGGGACTGACATATATGTGTGTGCATACTGCCATGTGCAAAACAGATACCCCGGGGGCACCTTCTGCACAACACAGGGAGCTCAGCTCGGTGCTCTGTGATGTCCCAGAGGGGTGGAACAGGGGGTGCGGTGGGAGGGAGGTCCAAGAGGGAAGGGGATATATGTATACATATAGCTGATTGACTTCATCGTACAGCAGAAAGTAGCACAGCATTGTAAAGCAATTATACTCAATGAAACACACAGACAGCCCTCACAGACAACATGTACACAAACTCACACACAGGTGCTACTCATATACAAACTTGAAACACACAAACATACACACTCACTGACACACACACACATGCTTACAGAGTACATACACACACACGAGTCTCAGCGGGTGAAGCTCAGCCTCCTCCCTCTCCGCTTCCAGGCCTGGTGCTGGGTGCGGCCTGGGATGCAGGCTGGGTGGCCCTCACCTGTCATGGGCACGGGTTCCCTGCAGGCATAGCAGCACTGCCCAGGGCCCAGCCACCACTCCTCGCGGGGGCAGTCCAGTTCCGGACATGGTGTGAAGGAACATTCCACCTCCCCGTTCTGGAAGAGAACCAAAGGCATGAACCAGGGAGGGGCAAGAGAAGGCCAGCGGGCTGCCATCTCCTGCCCTGAAAGCGACAGATCTCCAGGGGGCAAGACAGGAAGGAAGGGTGAGTCCTTCCCTGGGGGCTGGGGGTCAGGCTGGGAGAGGGTCCCTGGAACATGTCGACTG
This sequence comes from Ovis aries, assembly GCF_016772045.2. Classification (NCBI taxonomy): domain Eukaryota; kingdom Metazoa; phylum Chordata; class Mammalia; order Artiodactyla; family Bovidae; genus Ovis; species Ovis aries. Next base: position 36,355,350 of record NC_056074.1, read on the forward strand.
TGTGGCTGCAGGGTCCCAGGCTGCCCCAGCTGCAGCCTCCAGCATCTCTTCCCCTCGCTTCTCCAACAGCTTTCTGCTCCGACTCCAACCCACTCTTACATGCAGCCACAGAACCTTCTCACGCACCAATCTGATGGCACCCCTCCATCACTTAAAACCCGACACCTCTGCAAAGTCCAAACCCTCTGCCTGGCAGGCAAAGCCTTTCCTGACTGAGTCTGAAGCAGAGGCTGTCACCCCCACATACAGACCCTGTCGGTCCCCTGGCACTGCCCTTGGCCGATGGGAACAGTGTCCTCCGCGTTCCTTCCCCCCACACTCCCTGGGAAGCAAGGGACTATATACAACCACCTGATGCTGGGGGTGTAAGAGCCCAGCTCCCTGGCCTCTGGACACACCCACTTCCTTGGTGTCCTCCCACTCCAGAGCTCCCCATGGGATCAGCCCGAGACCCCGTCTCCATGTGGCCCCTTCACCACCTGGCCTGCTTCCCTGGCCAATTCCCCCTGAGAGCACCACCGCCAGAAAACCACTTACACAAGAGGCCCACCCCAAGCCCTGCTTCTTGGAACCCAGCCAAACAGGATCCCTGCCTCGGCTGCATCTCCAGTTCCTCTCGCCATCTGGTCTCCAGCCAGAATGGACACCACCAGGCCTCAGACTATGCCATACTCTCTCCCGCCTCCTGCCTTCTGCTCACACTGTGCCCTCTGCCAGGCACATCACTGCCCGCCTAGCTGTGGGCCTCCTGATGAAGGGGCCCGAAGCTGCCCTGTGCTCAGCTGTGGCCCCAGGACTCAGCACTGTCCCAGGTGCACAGTAGGTGCTCTATAATAACAACGCTGAAGGACAACCTTCAAGAAGACTGCGGGAAGGCCTTGGGGAATGCTAAGGTCCCTTTAGTCTCTTTCCTGACTCGGTTTCCCTTTTGCTGTCCAATGTCTCCTCTTCTCCCAGTCAAGGGCTCCTGGGAAAGTCCTGTGCCCCTGCCCGTCACCCACCAACTCAGCCGCCTACCTGGCAGACACAGGTGGTACACTCATCACCACCCCCACTGAACACGGCCCCGTCTGCATACCACCGGCCATGGAAATAGCATCTCACTGTGGAGGAAAAAGGAAGAGACAGCTTAAGGTCTTTGGGCAGCTAAAGAAACAGGTAAGGGGGTCTCTGGAAAGAAAATGCACCCCTACAATACTCCACGGCTTGCCCAAACCCAAGAGCCCAACCACTGCTACCCTCCAAACCCTCAACTATAAATAAAATTAGATCGATGCTTAAAAACTGATGGAGAATGAAGCACACACAAAATAAGGTCCTTAACCAAGAAGACAGGGAAGCCCTGAATAACTAAAGAGTAAGTGGGACTTCCCTGGCAGTCCAGTGGTTGAGACTTCATATTCCAACACAGAGGGTGCAGGTCCAATGCTTGGTTGGGAAACTAAGATTCCACATGCCTTATGCCAAGAAACCAAAACCATAAAACAGATACAATACTGTAACAAATCCAATAAAGACTTTAAAAATGATCCACATTTTTAAAAAATTTAAAAGAGTAAGAGAAAAGAAGAAATGAAAAAAGAGGGCCCCAGACACCTGCAGCCAGGTCTGGGAATGCCATCATTCCCTGGATAGGGTTGGGGAGGATTCAGTAAAAACCTCTTATCTGAACATCCCTCACCCCTGCTGGTAAAAAAAAACAACCTTAAAAACTGGCCCAGGCTCCACCTGGGTTCAGTCAGAGAGCACTGGGTTCAAAACCTAGCTTCTCAACTCGCTAAGGGCAAAATACTAAAGTTCTCCTAAGCCTCAGTTTTCTCATCTGTAGAATGGGGTTAACAGTTCCTACCTCAAAGGGAGCATATTGCCTATTCAAAAAATGTTTTAACTAAAAATAACATTCAAAAGTTAAGAGGAAAAGCAGTATTTAATAAGAACACTAGCTCTGAAGTCAGGTAAACTTGACAGCAAGCTCTGCTCCTTTACTAACTGGCATGTGCTTTTGGGCAGTGATGACCTCTCCGAACCTCAGTTTCCTCATCCATAAAATGGAGCTATGAATAGTACTCCCTCAAGGCTGCACCACAGGGATTAATGAGATCAAGGGCTGGCAGGCACCCCACACAGCAGCAGCCCAGAGCCAGCAGTGACAGCCATGACGTCATTTCAGGAAAGAGAAGCCCATTTTAACAAAGAAGCAACTCATGAGTGGGGCAAGGGAGACCCCCTCCCAGCGTCAGGGCAGAGCCATGCCAAGGGTGGACCCAAACCCCTTCCTGTCAGTGTTGAACGCACCACCCCTGTCTGGGGGCAGGCCAGGCTCTGAGCCCAACCTAGCATCCAAACTGCTGTGTACACAGTAGGTGATCAATTAAAACTGGCACTTTGAGACTTCCCTGGTGGTCCGAGGGACTATACTTTCCCTGATTAAGACTTCACTTTCCAATGCACAGGGCACAGGTTCGATCCCTGGTCCCTGGCTGGGGAATTAAGATCCCTCATGCCAGGTGGTGACGCAAAAAAGAAAAAAAAAAAGCACCCTAAAATGCTTCACTTAATCTGAGTTTCCAGAGCAGAAATCAAAGTCCTTGCTCTCTCCTGCGCTCAGTAGTTCAGTTCAGTTCAGTAGCTCAGTCGTGTCTGACTCTTTGTGACCCTGTGGACTGCAGCACACCAGGCTTCCCTGTCCATCACCGACTCCTGGAGCTTACTCAAACTCATGTCTATAGAGTTAGTGATGCCATCTAACCATCTCATCCTCTGTGCTCACTCCCCCTCAAAAAAAAACATACTCAAAGTACACCCCTCCACCCTCACCTACGCTGCTGTCCTCATCCTGCAGAGTCCCTTACCTGGGATGCAAGTACAGCAGTCTGACTTCGGGGAGGCCTGGCAGGGGTCGGGGGGACACTCAGGGGAGATGCAGGACACGTTTCCAGCCTGGGGAGGTGAGAGGTGGCATGGAAAGAGGAGGATGGACCGTCAAGCCCATCAGAACCAGCTCACTCCCTATTTCACACCACCCACAGGACTCCTCTCCCACACGAAAGTCTCCTAAAGGAAGCCATCCGAGACCTTTAAATGCCACCATGGACACAAGGGATGCAGGCAGGGACCCAGTAGCAGGGTTTATTATGGTACTGGTTTCCAATATCCCACTTTCCAAGACGAGGGGCATAACAGAAAGCAGAGCATGCTGCCTTCCTCACGAAAATGGACGAGCCTAGACCCCCAGGGTACTGTCCCCCATGGCACTTTCCCCTCCCATGGCACTGCCCCCATGCCATTCCCTCCTATATAGCATTCGGAAGCTCTTGGAAGGATGCTAGGCAGTGAGGAAGAGGTTACTCCACGTTCCTGTGCATCTGAGTTTTGAACCAAGTCACTGATACTGGCCAGAAAATTAAAATTCAATTTTCAAAAACTGAAGCTAAGACCGAAAAAAGGTCCCCAGTTTTGGAGTCAGCCAGACCTGAGGCCCAGGGTCTGCTCCTCCTACTCTGGGCAGAGCATATCACCTCTCTGAGCCTCTGTCTCCAGTGTTGTTGAGGATCGCGTGAGATGCGATCAGGCACAGAAGTAGTTGGTCACTACAAGAGCGTGGCACGTGGGAAGGGCTCAGTAAGGGTGGTGGTAGCGGTCTACGTGCCACCCTCCCCCATTTTACATTGCAGCTCCATCAACCCTGCCAGGCTGGGGCCACTTTGAAAGACTACCAGAGGCAGTGAGGATTGGTGGGCAGAGCCTAGGCTTGGACGCAGACAGACCTTGGCTCAGATTCCAGTTCTGCCACCTGCCAGCGTCAGTCTTTGCATCTGTCGAATGGGGACAGTAAAGCCAACCCTGAAGAGCTGCCAGGAGCCTCAGGGGAGGAACTAGATGGAAAGTACCAAGTCCCCAGACTTGTGCGCACGGGGTGCTCATGAGCCAGTCTTCAGGACAGCACCTGATTGCATCTGGCACACAGTAGGAGCTTAATAACTATTCTTGGAGGAGTGCACTTGCCTCTTGCAAAACACTAACGAGCTGAGTCTGTAACGGGCCTTCTCCCTCCTCATGTGGACACCTTTATTGTGCTGGCAAATATTTTGCCTGGAGAGAAAAACAGCCTCCCTGGTAGGAAGTTTCCGAAGGAGTACCCTCCCCTTCCCTTCCCAGACAGATGGACCCTGTTTGCCTGTTGGCTCTTTTCTGCTCAGCAGAAGCCTCCCTGACCCCACAGACTACTGCCTTCCCATCCCCCACGCTTTTAACTGTGACAAGTTCCAACCCAAATCCACAGCCTAAGAGCTCTCCCTCCATTCAACTAGCTCACCTTTAACATTCCGTCTTTCCCTCTTCCTCTAGAGCCCCCAAAGGTTAAGAAAACACCCAAGAGGCTTCAGGAACCTTGGGATGCTCACCAGACAGACACAGACGGTGCAGTTTTGGTTAGGAGGTGAAAAAACGTCCCCTTCAGCCCGGACGACGCCACTGTGAAAACAGCCTTTGAAAGACAAACAGGAGTGGAGACATCAAACCTCTTCAAAGGAGAGGAAGCTGGAGGTCTCATTCCTTTTTCAGGCATAACGTACCCAGAACCTTCTCTCACTGGCTTTGATGCCTCAGCAGTGGCCAGATCTAGGTACTTAGAATTGTGGGGTCCTAAGACCCCTGGAAAACCACAGGAAACACCCACTTACAGTGCCCTGGGAAAGTCCTATTCATGTCTGATAAGCCCAGAACTGTGTTGAAAGTATGGCCCTTTATTCCCATAAAGCAAGAAAGGCAGCCATACAGCCCCAGGTTCCAAACCTGGCCTGCCACCTGAGTGGCCTTGGACTTGGATGTGTCACTTAACCTCTCTGGGACTCGGTTGTCTTTTTTGTTAAATGGAAACACCACCACATGCCCCGCAGGGAACCTGGAAGGAGCCACAACCTCAGATGTAATGTAGACAGCAACTGACATTTAGGGCTTAGTACACAGTAGAGACAACAGTAAAAGATAACAATCATCGTTAAGAAAATCAGTGAGTTGCATTTTCATTTCACTGCTGCTCAAAGTGCAGCAGCATCAGTATCTTATCACCAGGAGCTTCTCAGAAATGTAGCAGCTCAGGCCCCTCTCTACAGCTTCTGAATGAGAATCTGCATTTTAACAAGATCCCCAGCGATTCACGTGCATGTGTGTGTGCTCATTTGCTCAGTCGTGTCTGACTCTTTGCGACCCCATGGACTGCAGCCCGCCAGGCTTCTTTGTACATGGAATTCTCCAGGCAAGAATACCAGAGTGGGTAGCCATTCCCTTCTCCAGGGGCTCTTCCTGACCCAGGGATAGAACCCAGGTCTCCCCCATTGCAGGCAGATTCTTTTACCACTCAAGCCACCTGGGAAGCCCGCAATTCCTGAGCAGGGTGAGTTTTAAAGCACTCTGCTGAAGGACTTGTTAAGATTTGACGTCTTTATCCTAACAGCAATGAAAGCAAATTTTAAAAATTGTCAGCAGATAGTGGGAGGGAATCAGGAAAGTGATACAATTTATGAACAATTACTCTTCCTGCAGTTAGGAGGGGGACTGGGACAGGGGAGGGGACTGCAAACTGGATATGGAGAAACCTGGTGAATGAATGAATAAAGCTTAAAAAAGGATGTCCTTAAGATGAAACCTTCCCCTTGGGAACACAGATACCAGTGGTTCTCAAAGTGTGGTCCTTGGACCAATAGCATTAGCTTCACCTGGGAACTTGTGAGACATGCAAATTCCCAGGACTTATCCTATACCTGCTAAATCAGAAGCTCTCGGGGCTAGGCCCAGGGATCACCCTTCAGGTGATATCAAAGTTAGATAACTGTCTTTCAGTTGCAGAAAGGCAGGAAAAAGGAAGAGGCAGGACCTTGCAGGAAACTCACAGCCTTCCCTGGACCAGCTCCCACCTGTACACGATGGGCAGCACCCTCCATCTCTGGAGGGAATCGGGTGGGAGCAAGCAGCTTCACACGTCACCTTTTCACAGGTCACCTCCCCATCCTAGAAGCAGAAACGGAAGTTCCAGCCACCACGAGGCCCCAGACACCGGGCCAGGGAAACCCCAAGGACCTCTCACACCCACCTCACACCAGCACTGGGAACAGCCAGGCTCTGTCCAGCGACTCCCTGACTCATACGTGGCCCCTAGGTGCCAACAGGCAGAGGGTCCTGGTGCCAGCCGTGTGGTCTCCGGGCCCCTGGGCAAGGGAGGGGTCACCGCCGTCTTCTCCTGGAGTTGTGCGGGAGGTCTGAGGGTTCCCAGCAGAGAGGGATGCGGCACGGGGGTGGCCACCAGGGTGGACAGCAGCGGCGTTGGGGCGGAAGGGGAGAACGTGGACAGTGCAGGAGAGGGAGGTGGTGGTCGTGTGCTCCTGACTCCAGTCGGGGACCCTGGAGCCCCAGAAGGAGGGCTGTGCCCGGGGGAGAGGGCGGGCCGGCCTGCCTCTGGAAGCAGCAGGAGCATCTTAGGAGGGCGCTGTAGAGGCTGCAGGATGGCAGACGGGGCCAGCACAGCTTTGGGGAAAGCTGAAACAGAAACACAGAAGGGTCTGGAAGGAGGCAGCAGGGGCAAGAGGCGCGATTCGCGGGGCGTGGACTCGGGGCCACCATCACACGGCGCTGAACATCTCTGGGTCAGTTTCTTCATCAGCAGGACAGGTCTAACGCCACCAGTTCAACCTCAGACTTATGGGGCTGCAGTGACGATCAGGAAAGAAGATTGATGAAGAAGTACCAAACAAGCAGACTGAAGTTATGAGTTGGTGATGCTGGCAGTCAGAAGCTTCGGCCACTGCAAAATCAGAGTCTTCTCCCTTCCCCTCCTCGCTGGCCACAGAGGAGACTCAGGATCCCTGAAGCCCTCAGGGATCCATCCCGGGAATGACCCTTCCCTACTTCTGTGTCCCGACAAGTCGGCAGTGTCTCCCCTGCTCCCCTACCCAGATGGGGCTTCCCACGAGGAGATGCTGAGGCTCAGGAGAAGGAAGAGCCCAGGGTCCTCTCTGGTCCCACCCTAGACAGGCCAGCTTACAAGATGTTGCCTCCTCCAACACACACACACACACACACACACACACACACACACACACACTCACATACATGCTTAGGAAAGTGCACATTTTCCCTGCAGATGGACTGCCCAACAATCTGAAAGAGAGATCCGACCACCATGAGAGAGAGGAGGCAAATGCGGGGCAAAGGTAAGAGGAAAAAGGGAGAATCACAAATCAGAGTGCTCCCGGGAGAAAACAGGCTGGGCAGGGAAGGGGAACCTGGGTGGCCAAGCTCAGACCAACACGGGCAGTCACACCATGGAAAACTGGCCCCGAGACTAGACAGAACGCCTTGGATATTGACACGATATTACACAGACGTTTACAGGCACGCTGTTAAAGCATGGCAGAGAACTGATCCCACACTGTCCGAAGTGTCCCGCGGAGCCCAGGTTACTGGGACTCCTACATCAAAGGCTTCTCTATCATTGATTGTTTTTTGGTGGGTTTTTTTCCCTTTACTATTTGGGGGAGAACAGTAGGGCTGGGGAAACAGTGAAAGGAAAATAAAAGAAGGATGGGTAAAGGGGAAAGAGACAGAGAAGATGAAAGGTCGGTGGTGGAAATAACAAAGATGAACTGAAAAAAAGTTCCTGCGGAAGGAAGAGGCACCGCGTCTCCTGCGCTCAGCGAGAGCAGACAGAGGCTGGGGGCGGGGCCTAGAGCCGGGGGCGGGGCCAGGCGCTCACCTTCACAGGACACTCGGTCAGCCCGGAGCCGGAAGCCAGGTCGGCAGGTGCACAGGAAGCTGCCCACGGTGTTGTGGCAGGAATGGTGACAGACTCTCCTCTCCAGGGGCCTCCGACACTCGTTTACATCTGAGGGAGAGCCTCGCTACCGACGGCTGCCTTGTCGGGGCTACCAAGCTATCCTTCCTCCACTTCTTAGCCCAAAAGACCAGGGAAGTCTCCCTGCCCCAGGGCGATGACGTGACTCAGATGTCTGGGAATGGGGCTGAAGTCTAGTGCTGGTCCCCTTGGAAGGTCTGTACATCCAGTAGGCATTTAATGGATGCACCAGTGACTCACACTCCAGCACTGTGCAGCAGCAATTAAGTGCTGGCTGGTGGGGATGGGCCCCCATTGGGAATCTCGGCTCCAAACCCTCCACCATCCCAGTGCTGGGCATCGGGTGCTGTGGGCCCTCCTGAAAAAAGAGTCTCAAAAAAATCACTGCACTGCTCAGGGCAGGCTTCAGGACAAACACCCAACTCTGCTAGAACAAGGTCTTTCTTCAGGCCCATGGGACCCCACCTTCAACCCATGAGCCAAGCTCAAGCCAAACATGCCAATCCCTTTCTGGAAATTTCTACTAATGGGCTGAGAAAACAGGGGTCTCCTTCTAAACCAGAGGAACCAAGACATAACGTGCTTTATTTACCAAGGGGAGCAAAGGCAGCCAAGAAAATGGGTGAGCAGAGAGGAATCCTTGGGGTGTATCTGGGAGAGGGTGGAAGAGGAACATAACAGGATGAAAGTGGCATATGGCCAGGAAAAGTCCAAGACAGGGTCTTCCATCAGGAGCCACGCCAACCCCAGGGCAAGGCAGGCTCTGAGCAAAGGCTCAAGCGATTGCAGGCTCCAGGGAACCAAGGAGGTCCAGACTGTTGACCTTTCCCTGTCCCTGGGCTCACCCTGTCAGTCTTCCTGATTGGCAACCTAAATATGAAGACAACAGGGTCCCTGCCCTTACCTACACAGGAGTGCCGGTTGCCATGGAGATGGAAGCCAGTTCTACAGGAACACCTGTAGCTGCCAATGCTGTTTTTACATCTCTGCTGGCAGGGGGTCCCAAGGCATTCATCAGTGTCTGGAAGGGAACAGGACATGGCTGGAGCTCATTTCCCTGTGGGGTTTTGGAAACATACAGTCCTCTCTAACTACCTCTCTCATCACCATCTCCTACCAGACTCTTAACCCCTCTCCTTCTCAAAACCCACATCCAGTCTATCAACTCCTAAGTTCTCCGTGGACCAGCCCACTTCTCTCCATCCTCACTGCCATATCCTAGCCCAGGGCACCTTTGTCTGTGGTCTGGAGGATAACAACAGTGTTGTGTGTCTCTCTGCCTCCCCCTGTGCTCCTCCCAAGCTACCCTCTACACAGCCTCCAGGAAGTTCTGACAAAGAGTGCCTCTGATCAAGCTACTTTCTGCTTAAAATCTCTCCAAGGCTCCCACAAGTACTAATGCTACACCATAGCTCACAAGCCCAGGGCTGCCTTTCCAAGCTCCCTCCTTCCCCCTCACCTTTACTTTGGCCTAAATTCTGGCCATTTTCCAAATGCACCATGCTCTTGTGGCCCTCCTCCTTTACACATGTTCTCCTATCTGCTTAGAATGTTTTCTCATCTTGTCTGGCTGGAAAACTCCTACTCATACCTCAAAACCCAGCTTCTATACCACCTCCTCTGTCAAAGTCTCCCCAAGCCACCCCTTCAATTTTGTTTGAAATTAGGAAAAAACTGAAAATAATCTGTATATTCATCAATAAGAGAAGAGTTAGTAAACTATGAGATATTTGCACTGCAGAGCACTAGGCAGCAGTTGACAAGAATAAAGCAAATCTGTTGACCCTGATGTGGAAATATCTTTAAGATGGACTGTTGAGGGGGAAAAAGCTGATGGAGGAATGACTGGGTTCAGATCTCAACTCTAATATGATCTTGACCAAATTAATTTCTTTCAACCTCACTATTTCTACCAGGAAAATGGAAATAAAACAGTACCAACTCCATAGGACAATTCTGAGGATGAAATGAGAAAATGTGTGTTAAGTACTTAATGTGGTGCCTGGAACACAGGATTTGAATAACTATTAACTCCCTGTGTCTCTTATCCTTCTGTCTCTATAAGGGCACATGTGTGTCTGTTCATGTACTGGGGAGAGGCAGGCAGGGCACTCATCAGATTGACGACCAAGTGCTATTCAACTGCATTCTCTCCAAATTCATGTATGGAAGCCCTAACCCTCAATGTGATGGTATTAGGAGGTGGGGTCTTTGGGAGGTAGATGAGGTCTTGAGGGTGGGGCCCTCGTGATGGGATTAGTGCCCTTAGAAGAAGAGCCATGAGGACCTCACTGAAGAACCTCACTGTTCTTCCCCTTCCATCAGGCGGGGCACTGGAGGGCAGGATGCTTTCTACTGGCTGTGTGTCTCCAGAGCCTGGCCCAGCACAGGGGCAGGTGGTGACTCTATCACAGCATGGCCTTGCACATGACATACCCCCATGTGTCACAGCCCTGTCCCCTCAGCCCTCCCTCGTCTCAGTGGCCTCCTCGCTCTGCTTAGCCTGCTCCGCCTGCCCCTGGCCCTTCCCCCTGCCTCTCCCTCCCCTACCCCCAACCCTGCAACAATGGCAGCAGCAGTTTCTACTGAGTCGTGGTCCAGAGCAAAGGCCTTAGTGTCAGACATGCAACCTGACTCCCCCTCCTCCTGCTGTCGGAATTGCTTGGGCAAGCCTCATCCATAAAGTGAGGATGAGAGCACCATCTCCTGGAACTTCCCTGTCAGTCCAGTGGTTAAGACTTTGCGTTCCCTGCTCAGGGAACTAAAGTCCCACATGCCAAGAGATGCAGGCAAAAAAAAAAAAAAAAAAACAGAGAGAGCAGCATCTCGCTTAGAGGACCGTGGTGAAGGTGACATGCAGTCATGCCTGGAGAGCACAGGCTGGGCCTGGCAGGGGCTCGAGGTCCACATCAGAGCCTAAAAGCTGTGGCGACAGCATACAGCCTCACTACCCCTCCCAGAGCCGCTCACCTTGGCAGCTGTGGCGGTCCGCAGACAGCTGCATGCCCGGCCCACACTCGCACACGAACCCGCCTTCCGTGTTCACGCAGTGGCCCTCGCAAGAGGAGCTTAAACATTCATCAATGTCTGGGGAGAGAGGAAACACTCTTGCATAGCTCACTCTGAACATGCTTTGTTTGTGGGGAGAGACTGCATCCCACAAGGACCCTGAGCCCACATGAGGCATGCCCCACTGCCACCCCAGGAAGAAAGACACTAGGTAAATCTTCTGGTTTTAGGGGCCCCCAGTCCAAGAAAGAAGAGGCCATGGGGCCAGGCCTCTTCTGACCCACATAGAACAGATGACGGGAGAGACTGGTTGAAACAGAACCATTTCCAACAGTTCCACCTGCAAGGCAACCCCAAAAAGGCCAGGGGAATGGGCAGGAAGGTTGATTAAATTCCCTTCAGTTCTTGTGGAGCACCGCTGGCATGCAGTGGACCTGGAAGGGATCTGTCGAGGACACAAATGTGACTAAGACACAGTGCTGGCTCTCCAGACGGTTGAAGCCTGAGAACACAGGAGTCATGACGCACACCCACGAGAGGCCAGTGTGGGGCAGGGGTTATGTATGTGCCCCACCAGGGGCCGCCCGGCACAGCAGGTGTGTGATGGAGGAGACATGCGCTGAGAGGACCAGGTGGCATCAAGAAGGGAGCTGTCGAGTGGAGCTTCCAGGGAGCACTGGGAACAAAGTGGAGGAGTCGGGGAAGGGGGGGGGACAGTCTGGTGGGAGGCTGAGTTGGAGAGGTGGTGGGTTAAGGTTCAGTTGTGGGGCACAAAGGAGCCCCCAGGCTTCTGTCCAGGGGGAGCCAATAGTGCTTTAGGGAAGTTCAAGCCTGGCAGGGGAGGGGGCTGAGAGACAGAACCACCGCCCCCTCCCCCGCCCCCGCCCCAACACCAGCTTCAAAGCATCAGACCTACGAGGTCAGCTCCTCCCACTCCAATCTACTCTGCGCACCTGAGTCTCCCTTCCACCCCTGGTCCCCATGCCTACTGGTCCCCTCCATTCTCCTTTCTTGCTCTTCCCACAGCAGGCAACTTTGGGACTATGCCCACTTCCTCTAAGACATCCCCCCTGACTCACCCTATCCCACCCCAGTGACTCCCCTGCCCTGCACTTGCTTTGACATTGGCCTCTGGCTTTTCCTTAGTCCAGTTTGCCTCTGCAAGGAGAAATGTGTCTGGAAAGTATTTCAACCTTCCGAAAAAGGCGGGAAAGGGGGTGGGGGAGGAATAAGCACCAAAACCCCTTCATGGGACCTTTGACCCAATAGTCTTCCTTCTGGAAATAATCAGAGAGGCCGACTAGAAGCCATTTTACTGCAGCATTACTCATAGCAGCCAAACATTGCAGACAAGCTAAGGATGGAGAGCACAGAAGTAGGTACTTAGATTACAGAAGCCACATCTGCAGCCATTAAAAGTGATGTTGTAAGGACTACTAATATTTCCTGCTCACAGAAGAAAGTGAGAAAAACAACGAACGAAAGTGATAGATAAGGTATGATCCCAATTTTATAAAACAGACAGAGAGGCATGCCTGGCACACAGTCCCACACACACAAGTACACATACAGACCCAGGGGACGAGGGCAGGAAAAGAAAATAACTTCATTTTAGTAACAAATATCTCTGGGTAGGAACTTCTGGGACGTGTTTATTTTCACCTTTATACCCTTCTTTTACTTTCCAAATGTTCCAAAGTAAGTTATTTTTTATTTTTATATTCAGGGGAAGAAATGTTTATTTTCACAAAATGTTAGAAAGGCACAAGGGTCAGGGTGGGGGTGGCTTGCAAGCTCTCTGGAAAGACAAGTAAGAAGCTGGTCACAGTAGCATCTATGGGGAAGGTAACAGACTTGGCCTATAGGAAATTTTTTGAATCATGAACAAATAATACTTTTACAAAATAACTATTGAGTTTATCCTGCCTCATCGTTCAAATGTCACATTCTTGAGGGAGTCTTTTCCGGTCCAGCCCACCTCCAGCCCCAGTTCCCTGTGCCCCTGTGGGCCCGGCACTGTGCACTCCTCCAGTAATGGTCCCATTAGGTGGGACTGTCACTGTCCTTACTCACCTCCCTGCACTATATCTTGAAGCAACATATGAGCAGAGACCGCCCGCATAACCCCAACCACAGGTCAGTTCCTGGTCCCTAAGACACGTTTGATAGGTATTTGTGGAATAGCCAAAGGGGCAGATTCCTTGTGTTCAGCTGCCCACGTGCCCACTTGCAGACTTCAGAGCTGCTCCCAGCTCGGCTTCACTCCAGCATATCCCAGGAGACTGGCCTCGGACGACAGGGAGGAGACCCCTTCCCACCTGCCTCTCCCTGCTGCTCCCAGGCCTCTCACCAGTACACCTGATGCCAACCGCTGTCTCGGTCATGGAGAACCCCACGGGGCACACTCGGGCCACCTCCTGACAGCCGCCGTGGTTACAGGTGAGATCACAGCCGTATTCCCCGCAGGGTCCATGGGCTTCTGAAACAATTACCACACCTGTGAGCATGCACCATGCAGCAGTCCCAGCCGCCCCCCCTCCACCGCTCCCCCCGACCCGGTTTCTCCTAAATTCTGTAGGGAAGGGGGCCCTGGAAGCAAACAGGACTGAGTTTAAATGCAGCTCTGCCACTTACTGGCCATGTAACCTTGGGCGAGCCACTAGCTTCTGCACCTCAGTTTTCTCATCTATAAAATGGGAATGAGAATGCCTACCTCATAGGGTTGTTTGAAAATGATGCGCTAGGGCACAACTGCCCAGTGCCCGGCACAGTCTCAGTGTAAACAGAGCTCTTCCCATCAGCCAGGGCCCGCGCCCCCAGTTACCTGGGCAGGTGGGCCCTTGCTCTCCGTCCTGGCAGGAGCAGACATTGGGAGCGATGCAGATGCCACTCCCACAGCCAAAGGAGCAGAGGGCTGAGAGGAGAAACACAGGGGAGGGAGTCGGGGCTGGAGCCCTCCAGCCTGCCCCTCAGGCCAGCCCAGGGAAGGCGCACCCTGCTGTGGAGGACGTTTGGGGCACAGGGACAGGCACTTACGAAGGGTGCAGTGCCCACTGCCCATGGAGGGCGCCCAGCCAGGGCAGCAGCCACTCCCGAATCCCGAGAGGCAGACGTGGGGGCCCAGCCGGCGTCTGCAAGAGAGGAGAGAGTACCTTCCATGTTCTGTCCTGGGGGTCGGGGGAGGATTCATCTCCTGGGCAGTGAAAGCCTCCCAGCCAGTCAGTAAGTCACTCAACCAACACTTCTGGAAACCCCCACCTCCACCCCCAATGGACAATGAGAAGTTTCCAAAGAAAAATGACCCAGATGGTCTGTCCCTCCTGGAGGCAGGACAAAGACAAAGTTGTAAGAGAACAGACACTAGCTGCCTGTATATGCCTGTCATGTGGACACTTGCTCTAAGAGCAAGGTGGGCCCCCAGAGCTGAGAAGGGAAGACTGCAATGGATGAAGAACCCCAGGGACGACAGCCTCAGGGCCTTTGCACTTGGAGTTTCCCCTATCAGGAGGGTTCTTCCCCAAACACACACACAGAGCACCCCCTTTCCTGTAAAAGTCTCTCTGCTCAAGTCACCTTCTCAGAGGGGCCCTACTTGTGCACCCTTACCTCACTTTATTCTGCTTCATAACACTTACTTCCTGTGACAGTGAATTATTGGGTTGGACAAAAAGTTTGTTCCATAACATCTTAAACATTTTTGCCAACCCAATACTCCCTAGTTTATTGACGTACTCACTCCCCGGCTCCCCTACCATACCCTGAGGACAGGGGCTTCATCTTCTTGCTCAACTCCACACCAAGGGCAGCATCTGGCACATAGTAGGTGCTTAATCAATGGCAGTTGAGGGCAAGGTTGAGAAGGGATAACAAAAGAAGAGAGGGGAGATGGTGAAATGTCATTCCTCGGGTGACATCTCTGGGAAGGGGGAGAGGGCGCCGGTGAGCTGCCCAAGGGAGTGAAGGGGAACCCAGTGTACCCAAGGCTGGGTGAGGCGAGGCAGTCCAGCCATGAACAAGCCATTTTCTCCACCTTCAAGGGGCAGACAAGGACCCATGTATAACAACAAGTGCCATAATGTTACAGGCTAGGGAGGCCCAGGGAGCACAGGAGTGGTTTCCTCAATTGAGGCTGGAGAGAGAATGGGGGCAGCCGGTGAGAGTGGAGGAATGTTCCAGGCAGGAGCGGCATGTGCATGGGCCTGGAAGGGGTCAGAGATGATGACAAGAACTGGTTCTGGGCTGGGCAGAGGATGATGAAGCCCAGCCTAGTTTGAACTTGGAATCCTAGTCCAACAGAATAGGGACAAGAAATCTCCCCCAACAGTGTTTTGCCTGAGACTGAAGACTGATGGGAATATCCTGCCAGTCGGGCAGTCTACGGGCTTCCCTGGTGGCTTGGGGAGAAAGAATCCACCTGCCAGGACAGGAGACGCGGGCTCGATCCCTGGGTCGGGAAGACTCCCTGGAGAAGGAAATGGCACCCCACTCCAGTATTCTTGCCTGGAAAATCCCATGGACAGAGGAGCCTGGACGGTTCCTCTGGGGCCTTTGGGACCCCAAAGAGCTGGACGCGACTTAGGGACTAAACAACAGCAATAGGCAGTCTACAGAGCATCCATGATGCGCAGCAGGCACTGGGGACATGGATGGAAAGACAGTCAGTCTGGTCTTCTGGAGAATAATCAGTGTCAAAAGTGACAAGTATTCTGGAAAGGGAAACTCTGGGCACAGGGTAAAACAGAAACGTCTGCAGAAAACTGTCCCTGGAGCCTCCAAAAGCTTTTTCCCTCTCTGAAGTCATCGCACAGAAGGGGCCCTGGAAGGGGGTGGGGGGTGCGGCAGGGATGTCTCACCCGCTGCCCTCGCGGGAGCGATTAGGCAGCAGCCTGAGAAAGAGGCTCCTCAGATGGGGCTCTCAAAGGGACAGGGGGGCCACCAGAGCGGCGGATGGAAGGATGCCCGGGAGGCCACTGGAGCCTCATCCTCAGGTGGGCAGGGAAAGAGCGCCCCAAGGGGCCGAGGGCGGGCGGTGACGGGGACACAGGTGGCAGGCAGCAGGGCTCTGACACGCCGGCGGAGCGGGGCGGATCTGAGCAGGAACTGGCGGTGGCTGCGGAACACACGTGCGAGTTGCGAGCCTGGCGGGGCCGCCCCCCTGCGCGCCCCCCGCCCTCGAGGCCGTGGCCGCGGGCCAGGCCGCCCGCTGACACCGTGTTCCCTCGCTTTGAGCATCACGCACACACGCGCTCCGCCCGCGGCGACCCGGCCCTCCCAGGAGGAGACACGAGGGGAGGGAGACATCAATCGGGAAAGAGCAAAGGGACAAACACCCCACCCCCGCCCGCGTGCACACACTGGCAGAAACCGAAACATAACCTAGAGAGACCCGGGCGGTTCCAAGGTCCACGGCGGGCAGGGAGCCTGGACGCAGGCAAAGCCCCCCGTCGCGGAGCGGCCAGCGCCGCGGGGCAGGCCAGGCACTGCCTAGGCAGAGCCACGGGTACGTTTGGGAGCGAAAAGCGCGCCAGTCCTAAGACTAGCTGGTATGTCCCCGGCCCCCTGGCCAGGGATCCGCGCTCCACGGTACTCAGAAGGGCTCACCTAGCGTCAGGGTCTCCGGTCCCCCCGCCAGATCCCAGTCAGGATAGCCCCGGTCAAGGGCGCAGGACGACCACCCGCCCGGACCACAAGCTGCTGTCCCTTTGTCCCGACCTCCCAGGCTCGCCCGCGCCGACAGTGCCCCGGGCGGGTGCCCGGACCCGCGGCTCCGGGACGCCCCTCCGCGCCTCGGGGCTCCGCGCCGGTAGCGCTCCGGCGAAGGCGCAGAGGAGGGGTGCGGGGCAATTACCTCTCGGCCCCGAAGTGCCCCGGCGTCTTCCTCCCGGTGTAGCCGCGGGCCGGGGTGCCCGGCAGCAGGAGCGCGACGCAGGCGGCCCGGAGGAGCAGTCCGGCCCACATGACCGGCGGCGGCGGGTCCCCCCGGCTCGGCTGGGCTCCGGCGCCGCGCGCGGGGGAGGGGGCTGCGGGCCCTCGCCCCTCCTCCTGGCGCCGCGGGGAGCGAACCAGCGAGCCCCGAGCTGGCACGCGGAGCCGAGCAGGGGGGCTGGGGACGCCGAGAGGAGGCGCCGGGGGCCGCGAGGGGACGCGGCGAACGGCTGGGGGTCTGTCGCACCTCGAAACGAAACACACAAAAGGCAGCGGCGCCCGCCGGCCCGCCGGTGGCCTCCAGGGGAGGCGCGGAGCCCGGGGCGGGGGCAAAGATCAGGGACCCCTGGGGGCGGGGTTTCGTCCTCGGCCCACACCCCCTGCCCGGGTTTGGGAGTCGGCTTCCTGCGAAGGGCTGTGGGCGTGAGACGGAGGCCCAGGGAGGAAAGAGACTCCGGCAACAAGGCTGGAGGCTGCGCGCCCCAGGAATTGCTGGTCGCTATGGAGCCCGAGATACCTGTGTTGTACGAGAAGGTGGGATGCTGGGCCCTTTCGCTGCTGGGCACTTCTAGGCTAGCCCCCAGCCTACCAGCAGGTTTGCACCCTAACCCTCCCTGGGTGCGCCGGTCAGTGGGCTCCCTTGCTCCCTGACTGGGGGCTCTAGCGGCTCTTGAACCCACAGACTCCCCTTGTCCCCTTCAGCAGCTGCCCCAGGCCAGTCGAGAGATGGTAGGCAGAAGGGTGGTGAGCAGGTGGTGGACCTAAGTCAGAATCATCCGGCTGGGAGGAAGCTGAAAGACTGACTAAATTCTACCTTCAGCTTTGGGCAGGAACCTCCCCTCACCACCCAGACCCAATGGGTCTAGCTTTTACTTAAACACTTGCGGGGATGAAGGTCTCACTACCTACCAGAGGGCAGCCCAATCCAATTTGAGTAACTCTCATTTGTTGGGAAGTGTTTTTCCTTCCCAGCTAAATAACTCCCGTGCCTTTGGTTCTGCCTGTGCAGTAGCCCTTCCACTGGCAACCTCAGCCTGTCACTAAGGTCCTTAACATTGGTGGCCACAAATGAACACGGTACCAACAGTGGTCTGGATTCTTGCCCCTCCCTTCCAGATGCCATACTTCTATTAACACAGCCTGATATTACTTGGCCTTTTCGACAACCCAATGAAGCTGTCAGTTCCTTACATAAGATTTACAGTAAAGGGAAGCCTCTGGTGCTCTTTGTTGTCATGTCTTTTTGTTGTTGTCTTTTTGTTGTTATTGAACACAAACTGCTAAGCTGATCTCCTTACCTGAACCTGTGTGGCTGAGTTTTTGCAGATGTTCAATTCAGGGTGGTTACCTCACCCTGCTGGAGAAGGAAATGGCAACCCGGTCCAGTATTTCTACCTGGGAAATCCTGTGGACAGAGGAGCCAGGCTAGAGTCCATGGAGTCGAGAAGAGTTGGACATGACTTAGTGACTAAATAAGCTCATCCTGTTAGTTTGACCCATCTAAGCAACACGTTTTCAGCTAATAGGTTGCCAAAATACTCTGTATTGGAAATGAATGCTACTTCCATATTTATGTCCATTCTGAGTCCTGAGGACCCTCAGAGTCTTAGGGCATCTTTCCTTTATGTTAAACATCAAAGGTGCACTTTCCCCTCTGCCGTTCAGACTGCATCCCTCACTACCACTCACAAAGTGCTTCGATGCTCACTGTCAGTGGGCACATAGTCAGAAATCTAGCCCTGATATTCTTAAAAAAATATTTATTTGGCTGCGCTGTGTCCTAGTTGTGGAGTATGGGATCTAGTTCCCTGATCAGGGATGGAACCTGGGCTCCCTACTTTGGGGATATGGAGTCTTAGCCACTGGACCACCAGGGGAATCCCATAGCCCTGAATTATTAAATAGGGATAAACAGAAAACTCTTCCTTCATTCGAGCCTGCAAAATCTATCACACCACCGTCCTTATCTTTCCTATCTAGACCACCATCAGTGTCAAACAGGTGCTCTGTGTTCCTGGATCTAGAAGCTACACACAGATTCTCAACACATTTGCACAGGACAATTTTTTCTTTACACACCTGTCACCCTTCATGCCATCTTCTCCCATGCTCCAGCACACCTCAGCTACCTCCTTTCTGAACGTGACTACTTAATGGAGTTCCAGCCCCTCCGTCTCACCCTGTAAGTCTGGCAGACTTGGGTCAGTGGGCAGCCGCAATGACCGAGATATAACTTTGTGTATAAAGGAAATCCTTACCTACCCTCGACAGGAGAAGCCCAGGATATTTAAATCTGTAAATCCCTACCGGTGAATTTTGAAAGAAACGACTTTCTAAATAGCCCCTGACATTTCTTTCATTTCCTGTTTCTTTGACCTTATGGCATTCACCTTGCTCGTCATACCAAGTTCACCTCTTCAGTTTGGTTTTCACTATTTTCTGTTTGTTTTGTGTTTTGGTTTGTGTGACCTCGAGGCTTCTCAAACTTTGGACCCGGAGAGCTGGTCACTTAAAATCATTCATCCTCAAGGACGAGTTTGGGCCCATATGGTTCCTCAATATTTCCTCCCCGGTTCTGTGGCTTGTGGCTGCTCAGTAACAAAAGGGACCCTCCACCGAGGGTGGAGGATTCAAGTTGTTGTTGGCTGTAGAAAGGAGGCCTCTGGCTTGTGACCCTTCCAAATGGTCATGTGATGAGTCAGTGTTTCTATTATTCTCCCAAAGGTCCGTTCGTGCAGAGGCCGGGAGTGAGGCGAGCTCATCAGCGCCTACATGGAGAGGAGCCATTCCAGCTGGCTGCAGCAAAGCTCCAAAGGCAACCTTTCACCCCGGGAGAGGTGATTAATGGTTTTAAGAGGGGATGTGGGAGTGTGGCAGCAGGATGTCAGTTTCTAAAGGATTGCTGGAATTCAATCCAGAGTGAATATACCCAAGATTGTAGGAAACAAAAAGCTGCATGCACTCTGGTTTCCAAAGTGAAGACTGAAGCCACCGGTAGTAACCTTCTCCTGAACATGGCAGGTCTCCGCAGCTGCAGGTCAAACCACTGAGAAGCACCAGAATAATAACCCTGCCACATTCTGTTTTTCTCCCATCTAGGATTAAATTTTTTAAATAATCACAATCTGGAGGCCTTTGCTTGCCTGCCTCATTAAAGCTGGTCTCTGGCATGGGGGCAGGCCTTTTCAATTCAAACCATGACTTGAAGAATTCAAATCACAGTGTTGAGTTTCAAGTTCAAACTGTGGTTTTTGAGAGATGATTATTTTTTCCCTTAAGACCCTTATCCTCCACCCTCAGAAACCCCAGGAGAGTAAGGGTAAAAGAACAGTAATGAAACTCAAGGAATGCCTCCAGGGAAGGAAACTTAATCCCAAAGACCCCCAAAGCAGAGATGCTTCCTTGCTCTTTTCCTTTTAAGCTAGAATCTCCCCCAAACCACAGTTTGAACTTGAAACCACAATTTTCCTGACACTGTATCAAAGGCTGGTCTTAAAGGAGCCAGCCAATATGCCTGGGATCAACCTCGCTCCACTGCTGGGACAGAGCAGCCTTTATTCCCACTGGATCACTGGTGGAAACGTGGGCCTGGACACTCTGACCCACTGAGCTGAAAGAAGACCAGCTCTGTTTGCTGAATAGAAGGGTGAACCCCAAATGTGCCCTACTCCTGTATTTTCAAACCTAAGGCACCAAAGGTTTACTCAATGAAACCAGAGGAAATAAAATCTGAATCCAAAGGGCATGTGGCAACAGGAAGCTGGGAGGAGTGTGAGGAGCAGTGCCTAGGGGGCTAGCTGGCTGAATGCTGCACATACAGCTGGCTGTAAAATGACGTCAGGAGAGGCAGCCCAAGCAGCATTACTAACAGAGGCCACTGGGAATAGAAGGATGACTGGAGTCAAAGACAACCCAAGACAGCTGAATTTCAGAAACCTGACTCCCTTCATCCCTGGGATCCCACCAACAGCAATCATATGACAAAGGAGAGGTACAGAGGACACTTCTCTACCTGAAAGGAATGTTCCAGCAGCCAGGACAAGGGGCCACTGCAATGGCTGTGAAGGACAGAATGGCGCTTGCAGTACCCTGAGCACAGAGCGTCTGGGATGCTGGAGAGCCAAGCAGGAAAAGAAGAGCAGAAACAAATGAATCTTTCTTCTTAGACTCTACTTTATTTGGTAAAACTCAGAAACTAACCACCAATTCACGGCCCCCCACCTCCTTTCCTCTGAAGAAGGCAGTTCCCCAGAGACAAAAAGGCTGTGGCTTGGAAATCATCCACCATCTGCAGGTCTTACCCTCAGGCAGCCCATGGCCTGGTGGTCAGCCCTCCAGACCCAAAGCCCTCAGAGGCAACAGAAGAAAGCGAAGGAAGCTCTCACCTCAAAGACAACGAACCCCTCCCACCCCACCTCCCCCCTAGCCACAACCCTCCCCAACCCCAAACCTAAATAAAAAGATAGTGAGGACAATGCATGAGTGTGGGAGACACACACACACACACACACACACACACACACACACACACACAGAGCTTCCTTTCAGCCAAAGAGCTGCAAAACTGCTCCCTGGAAGGAGGACAATTGGCTGCACCAATCCAGGCTTGGTGGCCCAAGGTGATGGCTGGAATCATGTGAGACTGGTAAAAATCCAGGGAGAAAATATTTCACCATCAGCCCTTGCCCAGGTCTCCAGTGAACTGGTTTTCGTTCTACGAAATCCCCATTTCCACTCAGGTAGGCTGTGGCTTCTGGGGCTTAGGGACAGGCTTCCCATGGCCGAGAGACAGTGGCAGGGAGGAGGAGAGCAGGAGGGCAAAGCCTTCAGAGAGGGTCTGGGAAGGGATCCCTGCCCTTGGCTAATGGATCCGAGTTAACTCCTCCACCACCTTGATCAGGTCATCCGCAGTGGCCTCTCGCTTCATCCCGCTGCCGTCGTCATACTGCAACGAGGAAAGGGGAGGAGGGGAGGCCGTGAGGGCTGAGAGCAGGCTCTCCCTCCCTGGGGAAGGGGACGCCCACAACGGTACCCTGCGCCACACTGCCGTGGCAGGAGCGAGGACTCATCACCAGAAGCCCGTGCTTCTCCTTGGGGGTCCAGGTGAGCATGGTCTGCTGACAGCAAAGCTGCCCAGAGGCTGCCAACCAATATATACATCCACCTCCATCCGGCTGTTTGCCAGAGGCACCACCTCCAGTGGGCAATACCCCAAACTCCAGCACCATGGAAACTCCTCTTCTCTGCAGGATCCTGTCCCTGCCCCTTTCCTAAGGATGTGCCAGGGATCCCAGACATGCCCGAAGGTGCCCTCGTTGCTAAAGTTACAGTGCTTGGTGCCTGGTGGGGGAACCCACAAGCCTCAGCCTTATCTCCTTGCCCTTGGACACTACCTTTCCATGTGGGTAGAAGAAAACTTTAAAAAGAGCTCTTGGCACTTGGGAACCAAGGGAGGGGAGGCCTCCTGGTGTGCCTGGCCCTGCAATGGACTTGAGTCACTGGCCCCAGGGCTGCACCCTGCACAGTGGCACAGCTCACCTGTAGGTTTGCCACAACTTCCTGCATCTTGGGCCGGCTGATATCCAGGAAACTCTCAATCAAGTCACCATCGATGAAGCCGGTGGCTGGTTCTGTCTTTCGTTCAGTATGAAAGGATCTCCAAGTGGACAGGTGAGTTAAAGAATGTGCTGATCACTGGGAAATAATAAATACCCTCTCCGAAGTCATCCCTACCTCTGTGCACAAGACCACAGTCTGAAGCAATTATCAGGAGGAGAACAGAAAACAACAGGTTCAACTAAATATCACAGCTGTTTGGACAGTTTTGCAATTCAAAGACCTATAAACCGTTACCTAATCCAATGATCCTCTCAACTGGAATAATTGTCAAAATAACATTTTAAAAATTACAGGGATTTCCCCTGCAGCCAAGTGGTTAAGAGTCTGGGCTTTCAATGCCAAGGGCATGAGTTTGTTTAATCCCTGGTCAGGGAACTAAGATGCTGCAAGCCACACAGCAAGACCAAAAACAATTAAAAAATTATAATTTTAAAAACAGAATACACATGACTCTTAGTTCAGAGCATGGACATGTAGAGATTTTTTTTTTTAACAAGTGCTCCACGCAAACTGGATGCTTGCCTAGGAAGAACCACTTTTTAAGCCTGGCCTTCACAGATTAATAAACTGAGGCTCAGTGAAACAAGAGATGTGCCTAAAGTCCTGCGGGTTAGCAAAACACCAACAAGTCAGCCTACCTCCTCCCTCCTCCGCGAGAGCTGGTTCATCCTGCCTTACAACAGACTTTTCAGCAGAATCCCCTCCAGAGCCCGAGGGCTCCTCGTCCCTCTCCCATAATAAACAAACTTCCAATAGTACTTGGATCCTCATTGCCCAGGGGGCTGACCCTTGGGCTTCTGGAATCTACAGCTTCTTTGCTTTTCCCCTCCTTTTCCATTTAGCCTCTCTAGCAAGGGTCCTCAAACACCACTGCCCCAAACAAGATCTCTGAAAGGATGTTCTAAGTTGTGATCTAAACTTAGGTCTGACATGCAAAGCCAGAAGGTCAGAAGCAGACACAGTGCATGAACATCAACATACATTTTCAAGATGAACCAATAAAACTGGGAGATAAGTGCATGGGGGTTCATTATACTCATACGATTCTCTCCAATATCGTGTGCTTGAAATTTTCCATGAGAAGTTTTTACGTAGCCTGCTCCCCATTGGAATCTAGTCAAGACATTTTCTAGAGGGACAAACTTCCAGAGGCTGCTCACGGTAATGTGCACTCTGCCTGGGCCAGGCCATGTTTTTGAGTAAGGGGGCACCTCTGGGAAGGATATAAGGAGTGCTCAATCTTGCCCACACTTTTGATGACTTTATTGAGTCGATTCTGCATGTCCAACAAGAGGTTGTACCAGCTCTCTGACAATGAAGTCACCAGGCCTAAGGAAGCAAAGGGAATCGAAAGCTACAGGGCACTCCAGAGCCCACAGCGAGCACTGCCTGCCAAGGGGAGCCCAGGGAGGAGGACGGACGAGCCGGCCACGGACTCTCAAAACCCTGCTCTCCCCTGGCCCTGGGAAGGAGGGCTGCATGGGGCCACCCTTACCAATCATGCCATTGACCGTGCCAAAGAGCACCGAGCCCTGCGTGGGCGTGGAAGTCTCGCCCAGGTTCTGCATAACCAGAGAGCCGTGGCAAAAGACGTTGACAAACTCGCCCAAGTGGAAGAGCCCAACCTCCTGGAGGTGTTGCCGCTCCTCGTCCGTAGTGGCAGCGCTGCAAGGGGTGCAAGACATTCACAACCCAGGCCTCCTGTCCCCCCAGACGGGGCCCCAAGGACCGCGTGCAGTGAAGGACAGACTCCCTGGTGGGCCCACCCAGTCCACAGAGGAGCCGGCCTGAAGAGGCTCATCCATCTCTGCAGCCTGATTCTCTCACAGATACCATCTACCCCTGTGAAGAGGCGCATGCGAGCCTGTGGGGGCCCTGTGTCCTCACCTACCACAGGCCACTCCCACAGCTGGCCACTCACCTATCCTTCTGACACACAAACAAGTTAAAGGCATTTTCAGCCCCCAGGAAATTGTCATCATCCAAGATTTCCACAGCACTCATCCAGTTGGGGTTAAAGTCTCGAGCAATCTTAAAAAAGACAAAATACAACAGGGGAATTACAATCAGCAGTTTGCATGCAAGCCAGTGCTGGGACCTGGCCAAGTGCCTGCCCTGCCTGTGTTTAACAACCACCCCTCTAGAGAGAGTCTCCCCTTTGCCTGGCCAACACCATCCTGAAACAGGGCCTACTCAGAGTTCAAGTTGGGGGTCTTTAGAAGACTGAACAGATGCACAATTTGTGCTCCAGGGATGAGGTTTCTGCCCACCCTGGGCTTCATCACCCCTGACCGCCAGCTTAAGCAAGCCAACTGCCCACACCCCCCTACCTCTTCGAAGTTGCCCTCCATGGGCTTGTAGGCCAGCAGCAGCACCGAGCGCATCAGGTCACCCACCAGGATGAAGTCGCCCTTGGTCTTCAGGTAGAGCGCCATGATGTTGTTGTAGTGGTTGCACTCGGTGCGCAGCTCCTTCTCCGTCGTCCACTCATAAAGCCGCACCTGGGGGGGCGGGGTGTGGGGGTGGGCAGCGCGTTTCTCTCAGCCCCAGGGGCCTTCCATCTGCTGCACCACTTACCCAAGTGCAGTGTGGGGGGGTGAAATGGTTTGCTGAGGAACTTGCATGAGCGTTTGTAATTATCATATATTCATGAAAGATGAAAACAGAGTGAGCACATGAAACAATACTACAAAGTCTTCCTTTATATTAAAAAAAAGTCAGGATAAAGAAAAATACTAAGTAAATAGTAACGCAAGTAACACTATAGAAATGACAAGAGACGGTTTTGTGACTTAAGTCTGGTAACTGTCTACAGAAATATCTCTAGAAAGAGAAGATCCATTTCCAATTTCCTGATCAGAAAGAAGATCACCTCCCACCAAACTGCCCTTTCTGAACCCTTCTCAAAACACATACATCCCTGGCACCTTTTGATGTACATCCAATGAGCAAAGAAAATAGAACAGAAAAGTCCAACAGAAACTTACTCTAAAGAACTGGAGTCTCTGGCCACCCCTCTACCCAGAGGGGAAGAAATACCCCTTTTCTCTTCACTGCAGTGTTTCTTCAGTTATAACCATATCTCCAAAAGAAACAAGATGCTTTACGATCAAGACAGATGAACAGATACTCGGAACGGCCCAGTCCCAGCAGATCCTTCAGGGTCTAGGCAGCCCCACCCAAACCTCTGCACATACAGACACTCCTGGGAAGAATATATTAAGCCATGATTTCTCAAGATGCGTCCAAAGAACCCTAGCTCCACAGGTGTGCACTCCAAGGCTCACTCGTAATAATCACAATGGCTAACCACACCTCCTGTTCTGGGTCAAGTGAGCCCAGAACACCACAGATTAGGATGAGTCGAGTTGGACTGGGCTTCCAGACTCCCAAGAGTGGGGTGAAGAAGCGGCAAATGCAAGTAAACATTCTGAGTCTCATGAGCCCTTCTAGCAAATCATGAAACCTAATTGTGGGAACCCCTAACTTAGGAGCAAGTCAGACAGAAGTGTGAGGAACACTACTTGGGCTGGGGTTTGCATAAAGACAGTCTTGTGGGACCGAGCCCTTGAACCTATGACAGCTGACTCCAACTCTGGGCAGCTAAAATCAGAATTCAAGTAAATTACAGGACCGCCAGTTGGAAAACTGATTGTCATAGGGACAAAAACTCCTCACACATGGTGTCAGAAATGTTGTGAGCAAAGATACAGTTTTCCCTTACTCTCCAAACCTGCCCCACTCACAATCTTCCTCCATCAGTACAGAGCCACACCATCTCTGCTACTCAGGCCAAAACTCTTGACCCTTTATTCCCTTCTCACGACTCATCTTCAAGCCCTCAATACTAACATCTGTGGAATCCGACTACCCTTCAGCTCCTCGGTCAGCACATGCTCCCAGCACCGTCCACTGCTCTCTGGGTCATCACCAGAGCCTCTGAGCTGACCTCACTGCTCCTACCCCTGGTCTTCTACCACCCTCTCCGAGATGTGCAGTGAGCTTTTCAAAATGTAACTGCAGGGACTTCGCTGGCGGTCCAGTGGTTAAGAACCCACTTTCCATATAGCAGAAACCAAAACAATATTGTAAAGCAATTATCCTTCAATTAAAAATAAATAAATTTAAAAAGGAAAAGAATCCACCTTCCAATGCAGGGGACATAAGTTCAATCCCTGGTTGGGGAACTGAGATCCCACATGCTGTAGGGCAACGAAACCCCCACGCCACAACTAGAAAGCCCGCGCCTACAACAAAAACCCCGTGTGCCACAATTAAGACTGGACACGGCCTAATAAGTAAACCAGCATCTTTTATATATTTATATTTATATATAGATATATATATATATAATACATACTTATATAAAAAAATTACAGTCATGTCATGCATTTGCTCAAACCCTCTGGAGGTTCCCATCCCCTCGGAGTAAAACCCGAAGTCCTTACAAACCCAAAGCACACAGCCTATCTGGTTCCGCACGCTGCTACCTCCCGGCTGCCTCTCCGACTTATCTCCCAGCACCCAGCACTCAGCACTGCCTTCCCACACTGGGTGCAGGCCGGCCATGGACTCCTGTCACTTGTCTTCTTCCAGATCAATGCATGGCTGGCTCCCTCCTTTCCCTTAGACATTTGCCCAAAAGCCACTGTGCGAACCCTCCTGAGCATATGACAAAACAGCGCCACCTCCCTGCTCGCGCTGGTACCCTGTCAGCTTCTTGTCCTGTTTTTATTTTTCACAAGGTACTTCTCATCGTACATACACATATATATTCTATTTGCTCACAGGCCCCAGGAGGCTAGCTCTTTGTCTAGTTCATCTACTGCTACATCCCAACTACCAAAATAGTGCTTAGCATACTTCAAGTGCTCAGTTAGTACTTCTTGAATGAACGTCAAGTTAAAGTACTTAAGGGGACGTCCCTGCTGGTCTAGTGGTTAAGGCTCTGTGCTTTCACTGCAGAGGGTGCAGGTTAGATACCTGGTCTAGGAATTAAGGTCCCACGTGCCGCAAAGCACAGCCAAAAAATAAATAAAGCTGCTCTTTCTTTGGGAAAAAAAAAAGAAGTATTTAAGCAATGCTTTTCTACTCTTGATCTTCTCAGAATCTTTCATATGCTACAATGCACTGAGAAGCTTCTAAGCGGAAGACACAGGATACAGCAAGTCCCAAATTTGTTTGACCGTGTATAGTGTATAATTTTTGTGTTTTTTTGGGAAGGGAGGAGGTAAAGTCATGCCAGAAGAAAAGTGGAGAATTTCACAGGCCTAGTATTTCAGGGGTTTACTCAGGATGAATGCAGTTTGGCCCATTCTGTCCCACACAGATGAAATATTCTCAGGCCATGACACATTCTGAGTGCAGGGACCACAGTTCTTACCCTCTTCTCAATTCCCACAGAACAATATGTACAGGGCTTCACAGAACCAAACCTGGTGTCTGGTCCAACCCCAGCTCCCCATATTCCCAGGGCCATCCTCCGTGCTCGCTACTCTGCTACCCTTAAAATCAGGACACACACGCAGTTCAGAAAATGCACGGGACCCAGGCTCTCTGGACAGAGGTGTGAGGCTGAGGCCGAGGCCAGAGGGAGAAAATGCACGGGACCCAGGCTCTGTGGACGGAGGTGTGAGGCCTGAGGTCGAGGCCAGAGGGAGAAAATGCCCGGGACCCAGGCTCTATGGACGGAGGTGTGAGACCTGAGGCCGAGGCCAGAGGGAGAAAATGCACGGGACCCAGGCTCTGTGGACGGAGGCCTGAGGCTGAGGCCAGAGGGAGGGCTCACCGTGCTGTTGATGCTGGCTAACAGCTTCCCGTTAAACTCTACCATGGAGTACACGGCCCCCTTCACCTCCTTTTCAGCCACAGTCTGTAGTTTTCCTGGGAGAAAAAAGATACCCTTCAGTCTCCTTCATGAGCCCACACTTTAATCTGAAGAATCGTGTACTTCCCATCCCCCCACCCCCAGCTCTAATTCCTGCCCCTCCAAACCCCTCATTTCAAAGCAGAGAATATAGAATCCATATATACTGGGGTTAACTACCTCTAGAAGTGTGGGCCCCCACATAACATGCAGCGATTCCGGACAGCGCTCAGGTTCTGCCTCCCACCTGGGACTCCAGATCTCCCCTCAGGATGGAGACCAGACTCTACCTCAGCCATCTAACCTGAGGTTTGGGGGCTGACAGCTAGTCTTCAGAGCCATCATGGGTAGGGAGATGAGAAGATGCAGAAACGAGCACCAAGTGCTGACGCTGGGAAGAGGGCCTAAGAGGCTGAGCAGCCGAGTGGAGGACACTCCACAGAGTCCTACCAGAAATCCTAACTCTCATTCTGGTCACCCCTCCCTTTCTCTTCCTTTCAAAGAGTGAAAAAGGAAGAAAAAAAGGGCAGATTTTATTTGTGCCGCTGCTCACATACTCCAAAACTCATTCAGACCATCAAGAGCGTAAGAGAGAAACATCCTGAATCTTGTGTCACTGCAATTAGCCCACGTTCTTCTGCATAACTAAGGCTGAAACCTAAAGTGTCTGCTTCCTTTCCCAGTTTTTAAATTTCTCAAAAGCCAGAGACTGTGTCCACTTACCATCTGAATACTGAAAGACCACAATACGACCCTGCTTGGGCTCTGCCTCTTCTGGGTACACCATGGCCGTGCCCACAATGAAGTACGTGTTGGGGTCTTTGCCCAGCTTGCAGGAGACCAGGCTGAGGGCATACTCATTCTGCAGAAACTGGTGGGCATGAAGCACTAGAAGAAGAACAGCAGAGAGGTGACTGACTGACGACCCCACGCACGTGTGCTTCTGCACTTCTCTGAGGTCCACAGCTCAGCTTGGAGCACAGTACAGAAGGCATCTGCCTCCTGCTATTCCTATCTCCTCGCCAGCCTATTCTGACATGAGGAGGCCCAGTACTCTGAACTCACAGCCAACTCTGAGGCCCCACCCTTTCTCCTCCTGGGATAGTCTGCCAGCGTCTATCAAATTCTGGAATACAGCAGAGCCCAGAAGAGCCTAGCTTAGGGAGGACGTAGGTACACATGATAGAAAGAGCTCATTTGCACCTTCAAAGGTGTGCTGGTCAATGATAAGGAGGTTATGCACCTCCACCTCTTCTCCAAAGGAGGTCTCGTGAGGGGCTGTGCTGCTGGAGAACAGCTTGCTGGAGCTGACGCTGCTGGACAGGGCCTGGGAACAGAGAGAACACACATCACCCCTCTCAAAAGAACGGGTGCTGGGACAGCAGTGTGAGCATCAGACAGGATCAGAGAACAGAGGCAGAGTTTGAACGAGAAAAACTTGAGGCTGGCCGCCTGCAGAGAGCCCAAGTGCAAAGGGCTTCAGAGAGGACACAGCGACTGAGGCTAAGGATCCAAACTCCATATGGATTGACACAGCAGTCCAAAACACCGCCAGAATCTAAGGGCATTTAAGAGCACTAAAACAGTGATGCTAAGTCAATCAAGAAAGCTAACAAGAAACCCAGGCGACCTAATAAAGTGACAGGCTTCCACCTCTCTCAATGGGAATGGCAGGAAACCACTGCGAATAAAAACGAATACATAAAGACCTACTCTGGATTAAGGGAAGAAGTAAGACCATGGATGTCTGCAAGCAAGAAAGGCAAAGAATACATGGAATAAAACGACCAGCTAACATCTCCACCGGGTCTGTGATGTGAGGCTCTAGACGGTTCATTATCATTTCGCAGATGATAAAACTGAAGCTGCCCAAGGTGACACAGAGAGCCACAACCCTGCAGCCAGTTTTGTCAGACTCCAAGTCCCACGCTCTTACCTACGGCATGACGCTGCTACCCAGACCCAACACAAAGTGCCCAAAACGATCATGAGAGGAGAGGAATTATTCATCAGGCAAGGGCACCAAGTAGCAAAATCACTGAAGCCACACTTATTCAAAGCTCTTCTCAAGCCTCTGCTGAGGCAGCCAAATCCAGCTCCCTGCCTATTTTTTTAAGATTTTACTGGAGTCCAGCTACGCCCACCTGTTGTCTACAGACACCTTTGTAAGGGCCGAGGCAAGCAGCCGTGACTGTGACCTGCAAAGTCTAAAGTATCCACTATCCGACCCTTTCCGAACACTCTGCCGCTGCTCTCACACCACTGTCCTTCGCCCACTGCCCTCACCTGGGTGCTGGCGCTGGGCCTCAGAGCAGTTGTGCCCCCACTCGTGTCCTGGACTTCGATGCGGCTGGAAAGGACCCCGAAGCACTGGGACACCTCTTGATAGCAGATCTTCCTACAGAACAAGCATGGGACAACAGGGCCCCTCAGGAAAAGGCTGAAGCGCTGCACGCCCACCCCAGGGCCCCCTCCCCCGCAGCTCCCCTGCCCTGCCCCTCACCTGGGAGATTCATACAGGGGAACCGTCCGAATGTGCAACTTCTGGATCTCATCGATGGTGCCAATCGTGAGGGTGCTGTTGTTGGCCAGTGCCAGGCTGGAAAGAAGGTTCTGGGTTTAGACTGAGTACACCCAAGGAAGAAAAGGATTCTATGAGGCAACTCCATAAGAGGAAGAAAAACCAGGCAGAATTACACTAGTTTACTACAGGGCAGTGATTCTCAACTACAGCGCTCTGTTAAAACACACCTGGAGATCAGCCCCACCTCTCAAGATTTTATTTAATTGGTCTGGTTAGGCCTAGGCTGAGATTTTTACAGCTATCTGTTTAACACTAACGTGTAGCATTTGGATATAGAACAGTGATTCTCGAACTATCAAACCACGCTGGCATCAAAACGACCTGGGGGGCTTGTGAAGCTAAGACTGCTGGCCCTGCCCCTAGAGCTTGATTTGGTGGGTCCATGGGCGAGGCGTGAGAATGTACATTTCTAAAAGAGAGTTCCCATGTAGTGCCACGGCTGCAGTGAGAGAGCCACTTTGAGAATCCCTGTTCCAGGGGAACGCATAATGAATCTCTGCCACAGGGACTCTGAAACTTGGCCAATCACTTGAATTGCCTAAGAGGTTTTCTAAAAATACAGATTCAGATCTGGGGCCCAACCCTAGATCTACCGAAGCAAACTCTAAGAAAGATTCAAAAACCATTCAGCACGTTTAAAAGGCTTACGAGGTATTTCTACTGCAGGTCTGCAAATCTCTGTTCTACACATCCCATCTCAGCCAGGCTTTGTCACTGCAGAAAGGCTGGAGGGGCAGGGTCATGATGCCTTCCCTCCTGGCTCTCACTGAAGAAAGAAAAAGAGGCTCACCTGTCAGGATAGCCATCTGAATTGAGGGGACACATGTAGTTCACTTCCTTGAGGTTGACATTGGAGAAGACCAATTTGTGGTTGCTGCTGTAGATGACAGTAGGGCGGTCGGAGCAAGCAAAGACGTTGGTGGTTGAAAGAGAACGGAAAGTTCTCAATACCGTGGGCTGGGTGCCCAGAGTCACCTTCTTACGGTCGCTCAACAGGCCTACAGAAAGAACAGCGTCAGGAGAAAAACAGAAACAAAACAGGACAGACAGCTGGACTGCGAAGGCTCGAAAGCTGCACCCTGAAGCTAAGCACTCGGCCAACTCCAACACCCTGGATTCTCCAAAGCGCCCCTCACCTGACGCGCTAGTCTCACCTGTCTCGATGTTGAGCCCAAAGTAGAAGAGTGCTCCGTCTCCCAAGGCACAGAGGAGGTAGTGGCTGCTCTCAAAGGTGGTCATCAGGATGGAACGGGGAATGATCTCTGTGAGAAAGACGTACATTGAGCTCTTGTTCCAAATCCTGATTCCGACCCTAACTCAGGCCTTTAAAAGAAACACCCTCCTCCCCACCAAAAAAAGAAACACACCTCCACCCAGCATCTCTTTGTGCAGTAGCTCAAAAGAGGGCAGCTTCGCAATTCGGGCTGAGATGTCTGTCCAGAGGCCGATGGCACAAAGAGGGGACATTCCATTGCTGTCTCCTAGAGGGGTAATGTCCAAGCAGGCCACTTCGTGTTCCATCTCTGTGTGGCTAAACAGAAAAGAATATGGCAGAGAAAGGACTCCAGGGATCAAAGAAGTCCCAGAGAAGAGGGGAGGCAGAAAGAGCAGAGACAGAAACACACACCTGATCTGCCGGAGCTCCTGAGGGTGGATCTGCAGGTAGTAGAGGGCCCTCCCCACGGCGACTACTACCTGGCTGCTGTTGCAGGAGGCCACGCTGATATTCTTGCCCTGAGGCTCCTTCCACTCACTGACGAGTGCTTTGGGCTCTTGAGAGACCAGCCTCACAGATGCTGAAGTGATCTAGAGAAAAAAGAGCCATGTCTCCAAGCCCCTGCAGGGATCTGCACAGAGGTGAGAAGGTGGTAAATGCTGCCCTCATGGAACCCTAAGAATAAGGTATGAAGTCCTCCTCTGCTATATAGATAGATTTTTCCAAGTTCCGCAATGACTGATTACATGAAGATGTCATTTTAAACTGAAGCCTTGAAGAAGACTGGCTTCAAGCAGCTTACAGCTCATATACCTACAGCCCGAAAAAGAGAAGGCATGTCCTGTTTCACTCTGATTAAGGCTTGGGTATCACAAATGGCGCCCTATGGAAAGGTATCAATGGAGTAGGACCCTGTTTTTCTCAACCCCAAAATCAGATCTCTAAAATATCCAATTTCTGGGAATTCCCTGGTGGTCCAGTGGTTAGGAGTCTGCATTTTCACTGCCGAGGGCGCACATTCAATCCCTGGTCAAGGAACTAACATCCTGCAAGTTGTGTAGCACGGCCAAAAGAATCTA
This sequence comes from Ovis aries, assembly GCF_016772045.2. Taxonomy (NCBI): domain Eukaryota; kingdom Metazoa; phylum Chordata; class Mammalia; order Artiodactyla; family Bovidae; genus Ovis; species Ovis aries. The sequence continues at coordinate 36,388,497 of NC_056074.1, forward strand.
AAATATCCAAGTTCTTTACTATGCATGAACCATTAAAATCACATAAAATTCTTCAGTAAATATCAATATATCTTATTTATCAAAATTGAGTTTCTACTTAAAGAAAGACCTTTAGAATTATAAACACTATGGGAGATGCAGAAAAATACCACATGCTATTACTGATACTAATGAACTACAATGGGATTACATAATACTTCCTAGAGTTATTAGTCTTTCCATTTGGTAAAGAAGCCCATCATTAGTAATAAGTAAGCTGGCATAAAATAGGAAATCAGCTTTTGAAGGGTCTGGTCCAGCAAATTACAAAACCCGTGCAGCAGCGTAATTTTGAAAAGTAAAAAAAAAAAAAAAAAAAGAGGAATGTCCTTGAATAACAAGATATGTGAGCTGGGGCCAGAATTCAGGTCCCAGTTAGAAAACACTGACAAAGCACTGAGTCAGTATCTGGGCACTTCCCACACTTGTTCAACAAAGTGACAGACCTTCCCTCTGGTTTTTAACTAAACCCACCACTGCCTGTTGGCTAAAAGGAAGACCAAGAGAATAAAACGATGGAGACAGTTCAGTAATCCTTAGGCCCTCAAGTGCTACAGCCACGACAGGCAAATACTGCCTCTGCTCAGTGTGGAGAGCAGCTCCCGAGGTGAGGAGGGTGTGCAAAAACCAAGAGCATCACGGTCACTCCCAACTTAAGCCCGCCAGGTCCTGAGAGGTGCACAGAAATCAGGCTCTCATGGCTAACAAATACTAAGGGCTGTATGATCCTCATTATCACAGAAAAATTTAAAATAAGTATCTGAACAGAGTTAGAACTCTAGTTATAAGTAGTATACTGGAAGTGCTATCAAAAGTCACATAGGGATGGTAGCATATGACTAATCTTTTTCTTCTTTGCGCTTCTCAGTATTTTCCAAATAAGTATATATTACTATTAAAATGAGTGGGAAAATGTGTCTCAGATGACAGGATATAATTAGTGCTAAAACAATATCGCCCTGTCCCCCCAAGTGTGTGTGTGTGTGTGTGTGTGTGTGTGTGTGTGTGTGTGTGTGTGTGTGTGTGTGTGTGTGTGTGTGTGTGTGTGTGTACACAATGATCCCATCCATAATAGAAAATGTAAATAAATTCAACATAAATGTAATATGTTATAAATGTAAATAAGTACAACATACAGCCATCCCTCAGTGCCTGCAGGGGACTGGTTCCAGAATCTCCAGTCAATATCAAATGCATAGATGTTCAAGTCCCCATATAAAATGGAACAGTATTTGCTTATAATCTACTCACATCCGTAAGTGCCCTTTAAATCATCTCTAGATTATCTATAATACCTAATACAATGTAGTGTTAGTTGCTCAGTCGTGCCCGAGTCTTTGTGACCCCACGGACTGCAGCCCACCAGGCCCTTCTGTCCATGAGATTTTCCAGGCAAGGATACTGGAGTGGGTTGCCATTTCCTTCTCCAGGGGCTCTTCCCAACCCAGGGATCGAATCCAGGTCTCCTGCACTGCAGGCAGATTCTTTACTGACTGAGCTACAAGGGAAGCTACAATACAATATACAATGTAAATACTGTGTAAATAACTGTGAATACGATGTAAATGATATGTAAACAATGGCTGGTGCAAAGCAAATTCAAGTTTTGCTTTTTGAACTTTCTGATGCTTTTTTCCCCCAATTTTTTATTTTTTTGGCTGCACTGAGTGGCTTGCAGGATCTCAGTCCGCTGACCAGGAATTGAAGTCCAAGTATCGAGTCCTAGCCACTGGACCGCCAGGGAATTCCCACCCCAGATACTTCTCATTGTGATTGGTTGAGTCCATGTATGCAAAACCCACAGATAAAAAGGGCCGACTGTACATACATTTGCAAAAGAAAATTAAAACTAAAAGGAGTAACTCCAAAGTTAAAAAAAAAGTTACATTGCTCTCAGTAATGGGTGATTGCTGCTGCCACTGCCAAGTCACTTCAGTCATGTCTGACTCTGTGCGACCCCATAGATGGCAGCCCACCAGGCTCCCCTGTCCTTGGGATTCTCTAGGTAATTTCAATTTTTTTCCAGGCCTTTTTACATTACTTTTAGAGCCATAAAAATTGACTTTTAAAATCCAATGGTGTTCTGTACTACACTCCAGGTCAAACTGATGCATAAATGGGGCCTGCTCTTTCCTCAGTTACTACCTGGATAAGTTGTTGATGAGCCACGTTGCCACAGAAGAAAGTCTGCTGATCGTCCACAAAACCCATCAGTTCGGTTTCTTCCACTTCCTCTCCATTTAACATGAGAACTCTGCAGCAGAAGGGAAGGCTGGGGTTAGCCGGACCAGCTGCCCCACCTTGCAATCTTTACATGGATGCTTGGAGCTGACTCGTCTTACCTTGTCTGGCCCACAAAAGAGAGCACCAAAGTATCATCGGTCTCCCGGTTGGGATCAGACCTCAGCGGCCACAGGCCTGGAACACAGATCAAAGATTAAGAGGCACAGCACGGACCAACACTGGGCTCCACATGGTCTAAGGAAGGAGCAGCCTAACCCCACAGAAAGAGCAAGAAACTCGGAGTCAGTCCTAAGATGAAATACCCACTCCGTTCCTCCCTGGCTTCAAGAAACTGAGGAAGTCTGGTATTTTTTAAACTGTTTGAGCTTAATATTTCAAAACTTTTCATTTGGGGGCTAGGTTGGAAGGAGAGGTACAGGGGTGAGATTATATTGATTTTGGATGGGGTAATTCATTTCTACAACTCAAAGTCAAAATTTATTTTTTAAATATTTAATACAGAAGTCTCACTTCTATACCTCTACTAGCCCCCAAATAAGTAAACAATAATTTATCCCTCCAATTCAATAGATAAATGCTGTATTGCAAACCAACACAGTAGCCTCTCACAAAGTGTCTACACATTTTTTTTCATCTAATATATGTCTGAGTCCTTATCAGAACCAAACAGTTCCTTATTTTTGATCTCTGCACAGTATTTAATTTTATGGATGTACTAGTTTACTAGCAAGTTCCCACTGATGGATGCTTTTTCAGTATTCTGCCATTATATACAATACCACAATGAATAATCTTGTCTTTATGTCATCTTATACATATGAAAGTTTATGGGCATGCCATAAGACACTGCCAATGAGCATGCCCATTCCTCACAGCCTCACCAACACAGACATTGTCAAATTTGGATTTTGGCATCTGGTAAAGAATAGTATCACTATTTTGTTTTGATTTGCACTTATTATAAGTTAGGCTTGGTATCTGTCCATTCATGTACTCTGTCAATTTGGGGGCAGGAAGTTTGGTGGTCTTTCTAGAAATTTTTTATCAATTAGACAGATTAGGCCTTTGTGTATAAGATGAACTACAAATGTTTTCATCTAATTTACCATTTCTTCTAACTTAGCTTATAGTGTTTTGTTTCTGCCAAGCAGAGTATTTTATGTTTATGTTGTTGAATTTATCAGTCTCCTTTTGGCTTCTGTACTTTTGACTCAGAATTTGAAAGACTTTCCCCACTGCAAAATTAGAAAGGAAATCACCAACTTTTTCTTCTAGCTTTTGCATGGCTTCATTTTTTCGCATTAAGTCTTTGATCTATTTAGATTCTACACATTGTGCAGTGTGGACCCAAACTTATCTTTTCTCAAATGACTCTAGTTATCCCAATACTGTTCATTCAAAAGAATCATCCTTAGCTTACTGAGTTGAGATACCGCCCCTATCCTACACTAAAGCCCCATATACAATTGTGTCTATTTCTGGACATTTGAGTTTGCTCATGGGACTCCTGCCTATTTGTGCACCAAAACCACACTTTTAATTTTTAAGGTTTAACAGTCCTTTTAATATCTGGTAGGACTAGACCCACCTCATTGTTCTTTTTTAAGTTTTTCCTATCTTTCCTTGTATCTTCTGCTTCACATTTGGACTTTGACTTGTCCAGGTCAAAGAAAAAAAAAAACTTGATATTTTTTATTGAAATATATTTTAATATAAATATCAAAGAGAGAAAAAGCTTTATAATATTAATTTATAAGACCTTACCATGTCTTTTTTATTTGATCAATCTATCCTTTCAATCCTTTAAGAGTATTTCAAAGTTTTCGTTAAATAAATTTTGCACGATTCTTGTTAAAACTTATTCCATGGTATTTTATCTTTTTATTGCTATTGTAAATTGCCTCTTTCCCTCTACTACACCTTCTAACTGACTGTGTTTTTACATGAAAGCTATTGATTTCAGTACATTAATTTTATATCCTACCTTAATGAGTTCTTACTGTCTCTAGCTATTCAATTAATTCTCTTGACTTTTGTAGTTTTATGATCTCTTCCTAATTCATATATCTTTTTTAAATCTGTTCTCATCTTATTTTTTATATTCTAAATTATTTTTTTAAGTTGTGTTGTATATACTACTTTGAATTAATTTTTGCCTTATGAGCCAATCTGATCATCCACTTCTTATAATAGGTGATTTCAGCCTGTTTACATTTACTGATAGTAGATATCTATCAGTTACTCATATAGATGTTTGACATTGAGTTCTATCATATTATTTTAGGTTATGTCTACTGTTTGTATACTAAAAAAGTCTTTCGCTATGTAGTCTGTCTTTGATCTTTTTGATCATTAGAGTTCTCCTGGAATTTAGGAAGATTTGTACTTCTGTTCTAGAAGTTACCTTTGATATGTACCTCGTTCTATGACATTCTCAGTCTCCTCTTTCTTTAGGGATTCTATCAGTTCCCTTATATAAACAACATTAAATTTTCCACTAAATTGCCCATTCCTCTAATCCATTATCCAATTTTGGTCAATATCTTTTTTTTCTAAGTTTACTTTGAAACCTTTAAATACATTTAAACTTCCACCGCTTATCTGGCATTAAAACTTTCTTTTTCTCTTCATTTGATTTGCATTCCTCTAGCTCCCAAGCGTCTTCATGACATGTAATGAGGCCAAAGTCACTCAAATAAGATCTGCATCCTATGTCCACCAAAAGGCTACCTTTGATGCCTGGCAAGTCAATGCTGGCATGCTCGTGGATTCCAATTCCGTTCCGGATGATTCGCAAGGAACCTTCCTTGAATGCCCCAGAGCAAGTGACCAGCTGCAAGTAGAGAAAAGGTTTCTAAATAACCCCCTCCAGAGATGGGGCAACTAGACTGATGCTCAAAAAGTAAACAAGGTGTACCTAAATCCAAGCATCCCCTGCTGGGGAGCTAGGTTTGAGGATGCAGAATTAGCAGAAGGTAACCTCCAAAGTGTCTCAAATTTATCAAGCAAATAGGGCACCCTAGTCCAAGAAGCAAAAGGGTCCTACCACTGCTCCCAGCAAACTTGTTTCCTTCCTAGGATCCTAGTTTACTAGAAAGTACACAGGATCTGGGGGCAGACACACTTGCCCTTTAGTAGTTACATGACATTGGACAAGTTGTTTAATCCTTCACAGCCTTAAGTTTCCTCACTTCTGAAATAGCCAAGAATCCATATCTAAAAGGGTGCTGGGGTGATCAGAGATAATGTATGTAAAGTGCCTGGCAGACCAAGATAGGCACTCAATAAATGGCAGTAATTCTTGCATTTTTGGAATTAGTGAGTGAGGCTCTCAAAACTTATCTGCAGTGCACATTCCCCATTCAAGCTAAGCAGACCCAGGACACAGTTTGAGTGGCCATACCAACTATCCCTTTCCAGGATGACCCCTTACCTGTCCCTGCCCCTGCCTCTCCAGGTCCACAACACACATGTCCACAATGGGTCCTAAATTGGTAAAGGTTTCCATGGCCACTACGTAGGAGCCTTGTTCATTGCTGTCAACATTGAGCTGAAAAAGAAAGAACAACTTTAGTCTTAGAACACTCCAGATGCACCCTAGAGAGATAGTTATCATCCAAAAGAAACTCAGCCCTACTAGGTCTGCCTTTCCTGTGCCCTACTGGATGCTTCCAGAAGGGAAATGCTGACTAAGGGACATGGGTATCCTACAGGTGACCCACTAACCAGCCAGGAATTTCTAATCTGGCATCCCATGGATGGATTTCAGAGGAATAGTTTGGAAATTAATGTAAAATGTTTGCATGCATTTTCTACAGAGACGGCTCAAATTCTCATATTCTAGAGGGGATAAAGTATATTAGACTATGATCTATTTGAAGGCAGAAGCTGGGTCTTGTTCACCATTGTATCCACAAAACCTAACACACTGCTGAATGAACATTTAGGACAAAAAGCTCATCAAGGTAGGATGCTACATCAATCAAGCAAAATGGTGTATAATAGGGATATGGATGAACTGAAGAAACTCTGAGTGGCACCAAACACAGGGGGAAAACTTGATGAAAAAGCAGTGAAGACTGCAAAATAGAAGCCAGAAAGAAGAAAATGCCTTCTCACCTTCACAAGCTGGGAATCACCAAGGCGAGAACCGACAAACACAACACCATTGTCAAGGTACGTCAAGCACTCGGCAATAGAGGTCTAAAAGAAAATCAGTAGCATGAAAGACACCAGAAAGTACTTCACAAGGGATCCAGACACCATCCTATGCCATCTCTCAGACCTGTGCCTAGAGAAACAACAACTGCAGCCATGGTCCCCAAAATAAGTCTCCATTTCAAATCCCCAGGTAACACTCAATGAACGTTTCTAAATCCCTGAAGTGTGTGACTCTTCCTTTATCGCATCCCTATAGTCAGAAACATATGTAATTTGTCTTGCAGGTGTCTGATCTAAACGACCATTTTAATCCCAACAGCTCCAAATAGCTAGAGACCTCTAAAATTCACTGAGTTGCTCTTAACAGTGCGATTTTGGAATGTCCTCCCATAAATGAGTATCAGCCCTAGATTAACCTTTAATTCTGTAGTGTATCTTTCTGTTTCTCTTTTTAATCCTTGAGCTAGCAGCCCACTGCTTGTGAGATTCTCTAGAATCTACTCATTCCAAAACTAACTCCCACAGCAGGACTGAGCATTTGTTATTCGGTGTCAACTCATGTAATTCCCAGCTGCAGTTTGGGACCACATATCTGGGGTCACCAGGCACCTAGCAGAATGTAAAAGAGTCGGGACAAGGCCCACCTCCCCAAGGAGTTCCACACGGAGATCCTTGAGGGTGACGGTGCCATCCATCTGTTCCTCCTTCTCCAAAAGCAGCATGAAGAGCCGTCCTTCCATGTCTCCCAGCAGATAGCGAGAGCCATTGGGGTCCACTCGATTGTGACACACAATTGTGCTTTGCTGCCAAGAGGGAAGACACAGTCATTAGATATAAAGCATCTTCCACACCAGACAGTAAACTCTAGCAGACCATTCCATTTACCAAATCCAGTCACTTCATGAGCAAGGAATCCACTCAAGTCACATAGGTGACCAAAAATGGGGACGTTTGATTTTTGAGGACAATGTTCTAAGGAGCTCAATATACTTAACTGTTTACTCACATATTATTCTACTGGAAAACAAATATATAGAAGAGGAAACAGCTGTAAGTATTCCCTGGACTACGCTATCACAGATTTTGTTATTTAGCCTCAAAAGATAAAAAAGCATGTAAGGCTTCATTTTTATGATTCAATATTTTAAGGTGAATATTTTTATGACTAATGTTTTAAGTCTATATGTATTTTTCACTTTATTATTTTACATGCTTTGTGCTCTGAAGACTTTAACATTCAGTAAAATTACCCGAATTTCTCCTTTCTTCAGATTACACCAGTGAATAGAAAGGATAATCTGAACTTTATTCTCTCTCCCTTAGTTAGCAAGCAAGCTCTTTGTTAGCAAAACCAAGCCAATCTCTCTGTACTCCCAGTGACCGACACAGTCTCATATACACAGTGAATGACGTGACAGTTATGAATCCCCTTCTGACCAATGAGGGGGGAAGGAGGGAGAGACAAACAGAAGGAAAAAAAGGAAAGGAATGCTGCTCACCTTAATGATGGGAGGGGCAATTGCCAGGTATTTGTCACCATTGTGATACGTGATGGACTCCTGTCCAATGATGATGGCACCTCCGAAGGGCTCAGGGACTGCAGGAGAGAGGGCAGCATTAGAACGCTGAGCACCCAGAATCTGCCAAACCCTGAGGCAACTTAGGCACTGAGCCAGTTATCTCTGAGGCGAACTGGAAGATAATCATTATTTTAGACATCAAAGTCCAGGGAACACGATAACCTTTTTCTGAGATTCCTGTCTTAGAAATTGTAAGCTGCCCACTCTGTACTCCTGATAAATATTTCTACTGCCACTCTTTTGAAGTTCACATGGCCTGAAGGGTGGGGAGTCTTCCCAGTGTTCTTCCATATGCATTCTGCCCCTTTCTCTTCTAAACGTCTGATCCAAAAGTTTTTACTTTTCCCCTTGTTCGTTAGCTGAACTTGCCCCATTATCAGGGTTACCATACAGAAGAACCAATCTGCACTTAAGACTTTTAAAATTTCTCTACCGGGTAAAACACACAACAATGTTGAGGAAGGATATAGGATAAACAGTAAAGAGACCTGGACTTCAGCCCAGGCTTTGCCAGTGAGGTACAGGCACAGGCAAGTCCCTCGGCCCTGTTTCCTCATCTGGGAAAAAAAGGAACCAGATAAGATAAGCATTACTGCCTCTTCTGGATTTTAAAAATGTTTGCCAACAATAAAATGAGACTATTTTCCATGTGCCACTTGGCAAATCAATCTCATTGTTTTAGTTAAACCCACCACTGCAAAGAAAGGAAAACTATACTTTGAGGGGAAAGAGTGAAAAACAAGACAATCTTGAAGATGGAAATGCAAAAAGCAAAGAGAAGCACATTTACAGAGAGGAGACATAAGGGAGGGGTGAACAATGCGTGTGCTCAACAGCACTGGAGCACGGAAATAAAGGGGCAGAGAAGGTGGGGAAGGAACAACAGAGAACTGGGGCAGGGCCTATTTCCTACATCCCCCAACAAACCTGCAATCACCATGGAAGCTTCAGCTTCTACGTTTTCCTGTTTCCAAGGGCCCTTATTGAACTCCTTCTCTCGGAGAGACACCTCATAGGTTTTTACATGCCGCCCCTGAGGGTCCTAGGTGGGGAAAGGTAGAATCATTAGTCCCTTGGAAGGGTGAACCCTGGGCTGGACAAGGGTCCTGAAAGGGACAGCACTGGACGCTCCTGTCACACCGGCCTCCCCATCCTTATCCATGAGCATGCTGACAGCCACCAGCTGGGCTTGGGACAGTCTGGGGAGACTGCAACTGAGGCCAACTGTTTCTAACAATGAAACCAACAAAGAGATTTAAAAAGTAGAAAAATGAACATGTCACACTGTACTAACCACTAGAGAAATATAATGTGCATATACGTACATGTGTGTGTATTTGTGTGTGTGTATCTCCTCTATTCCTTACCTTCAAGGAACTTACAAAATAGCTAAAGAGGAAAAACAAACACATTGAGAAGTGAAATGCATTTACAAATTTTAAAACTTTGTTTGACACACTCTCAGACGCAGACTGACAGGGCGGCAGCAGAAAACAGAGCAAGCAGCCCCTCTAACGCTGGTCGCAGCTTCCGACCCTACGTCACCAACACCACCGTCCCCTCCTTTTTCTGAGCCGTGACTCACTTCAGACCTGGAACCATCGAAGTCACCTTTCAGAGACTAAAGGAGCTGGCCTGGGGCCAGGGGAGAGCGGCCGCATCAAAGGCCGGCGCAGGCTCTGGGAAGTTATGGGAGGAATCCGACAGTGTGTTTCAAGGCAGGGACCACATCTCAATCACGGCTATAGCTCCTGACCGCACTGTGCATGACTACCTTTCACATGGTATTTTCCTTTTTCTGTTATCTTTTTATTTTGGCCACGCCGCGGGGCTTGAAGGATCTCAGTTCCCAGACAAGGGACTGAACCCAGGCCACGACAGTCAAAGTGCTAAACCCTAACCACTGGACCACCAGGGAACTCCCTCAAGTGGCAGTTTTCAAGCTAACTTTTGAGCACAAAACAGGAGAAAAAAATAATTTATAGCTGATGAGGATTTTCCCAGCAATGAAAAGGAGTAAGACTCAACGCCACCATATGTTCAAGATGGGGTTTGGATTTGGGTCTCCATTTCCCACATATGGAAATGAAGCTCATTCACAACTGGCAGCCCTGAGCCTGCCCAGAGTCAGTCCTGAATAACCAACATCAATGTCTTAATGACTGGATATTTACAAAACTGAAGAAGGGAGAGAAATCCTAAGTTTTTATTTCAGCTCTGATATTTAATGTGTTATAAACAAGATTAGACAAAATCTCCAAAGCTGGTTTCAACCTATTCAAATGAACTATATACCAACCAGGATCAAAGCTGTAGTGCTCAGGTGACATTAAGAAATATACAAAAATACATCAGTATTTCCAATACTTAACACAGCTTTCAAAGTGTTTACATGCCCACACACAGTTCTTAAGACTGGGACTAAGCTTCCTTCCAACATTTATTCAAGCACATGCCTACTGAAATAACCTCATGCTGTATGGCCCTTTGTTAAAAGGCTGAGATTTTACCAAGATACAAGCATGTTAGTCTGGTGCTCCGCCACCCTGCCCCCACCCCCACCCCCTCAAGAGATCTGGCCCAGAGAACAGCTGCCCAGGATCAGCTCTACAAAAGTTTTAGGCACGGACTAAAATAGAAGTCAAGATCCAGCAGTCACCAGAAAGTTGCATGCTGATCAAAGTGTACTTCTTCTTGGAAGACACATAAAGCATCCCCAAGACATTTTCTCACTGCATGTAAGGGCGATTTCCAGATCATTTCTCTACAGCTAAATTTTAATAATCCCCTAGCATGCCAGTAAGTGACAAAGTATAAACTGGGTCACCCTACACAATCTCCGAGGCGCACAACCAGAGTGTAATCTCAGGATTAAAGCCTGCTACAAGCCCCTGACTGTTTCCTGCCTCCACAATAAGTACTACTGTTCTCAAGGTGCAACCAAAACCTAACACATACTAATTGCATCATTCAAAACATTTCAGGACAAATACATTAAACACTTCTGCCCATTCTACCATGAAATCCAGACATTCTGATGAACAAAAATGAACCTGCCACTGTGCCAAACCACACTGCTGCTCCCTCTCCTCCTGCTCCAGTACCTGGTAGACAAAGCAGATGGTAGGTGCTTGGCAACCATATAAGAACTTGACGTCGATAACGTGCAACTCCTCCAGGCGGATGTTAAAGGCCTTGAGCTCTTTATTGTCCCGGTCTAGTGGAATAACCTTGAACAGGCCATCATAGAGTCGCAGGCCAATCATTCGGCACTCGGGGTCAATGATGCCAATAATGCCCGTCTCTGAGGGGCGGCCAATTCGGTCCTGAGAAATAAAACTGGGGTTAGGGAAGAACCTCAACACCTAGGATAACGGAGAACACGGGGTACCACCTTCCCAGGACGACTTTAGCAGGATTGGTAGCAAAACGAGTGCCATCTTTTTGACATGCCAAGCAGCCCAAATGTCAGTGTGGGCTTTTTTGCAATACACCGAATCTCAATGAAGTATTATTACCTACCTTATCCCTTGGATTCTGAGTAATAAAAGTGTTTTCTCCTTGTTTCTCTAACCACACAGAGAGAGCTGCCCCAGCACTTCAATTTCCTTCACCAAATCATGACAACCCTACCTGGAAAACTCTCATCAGCCTGCAGCAGCCACCTCACCTGCACATTGCCATGAGCTCGAGTTATGATGTCAATGCTCTCGCCACTCTGCTTATACTCCAAGATGCAGGCATTGTACTTAGCTGTCAGGATAAACAGTAGGTCCTTGCTCTCCCCCTGGAAACCAACATCATACTATCAAAATAGATTTCTTTTGAAAACAGGAATACCTATCTAGACTTTCATCATTCCCTAAGCATATGAAATTCTTCAAGAATTTTCTTTTCTCCCTGAAAAACCTCCACGGTGAGCATGTATGTTAATAAACAACATGAGTTTACACACCCTAAGGGTGTGTACAAAAGGTCAAAACTGAAGCTGGTCAACATTTAGTCCACTTTCAAGATTCTGTATCTCTGCTCTACAAACAATGTATTCATCTAGTTCCATGTCAGCTAATCTCAGTTATTCCATTCAAATTCTGAAAGATGACTGTAACGCCTCCTCTAATCCCTCCCAAGTACTTGGAAAAAAGAAAAAAACTGTGAACAAGGGAAACTCAAATGCATCTACCAAGTCTTTCTTACTTATTAATACAGACCCCACAAAGTGAGTTTTTGTTCAAAGGGTTAGAATTTAAATTTTGAACCCACTGCTTTCTTATCAGATTCAATAAACACATAATGAAGCAACATGGTGGCTATTTTGAAGAAAGCAGCTGGGTTATAATAATGATAATAATTCGATGGTAACTGGCGACAGTGAATGCTCATTATGTGCTAAGTGCTATTCATCTTCACAATAACCCAGAAGACTGGATACTGTTATCCCCATCTTGCAGATGCAGAAATAAGGCTCTGACAGGTTAGGTGACACCCAAAGTTAGATTTAATAAGGAATAAAGTGAACTGCCCTAACTCCAGAGCCTACTCCCTGAATCACTATGATGGCCCACAGGATGGTGACCCACATTTCAAACTGCTTTCATATCCTCTCCTAAAGAAGTCAACTTGATAAAATAAATTTTTTCCGCAGTGAATTTCTCCTTTTATCTCTTGAAACTTATTAAATAAGAATATAAACTGAAATCTGCCATTCAAAAAGAGAAAAGTTTCTCTCCTAGGCCTTATTGCACCCATCCTAAACGAGCAATGATATAAAACAACATAAACTCAACTACAACCAATAGTTCTCCCCTTGTTGCTGGGCCCAACCAACCCAGAGCACTTACCTTGGGCCTGAAAAGCTCCATGACAGCAATCTTCCCATACATGCCCACCTCTTTGACGGGCCGAAGCCCCTCAGCAGTGACCACATAGATCTCTAATCTCGTATTTTTGGCAATCAACAGGTTCAAGTCTTCCGCTGAAGTAAAGTGTCCTGCAAGAACAGATCCTCTAATTTTTGAAGCCAAAGCACTAAGTAATCCTATCACTTCTACCTAAAACCTCCTGAATTCTCATTTACTTCACATATTTCTCTGGCTCCCTCCATTCTTTCCCTTCTCAACAAATCCTCAAAGAGTCTCACTCCATACGTTCAAGAAAGCTACTTTCTTCATCAGACTAAAAAAAACTAGCCTGGGCCTAAGAGCAGCATGTCCTTCAACTGACAATGACTGTGAAAACCCTTCAGATGGCTCTGTGCCCTCGAATTTCACTTTTCCCATTGCAGTGGCCGACTCATCCTCTAATTAACAAGAGATGCTGGGGAAAGTGTTCCTCTCTTGTCAGTTCCTTAGTTGGATTTTCGCAAAACCTTTACCAAACAGACCAGATCAAACAAAGAGAATTCTCAGAGCTTCACCTTAAAATATTGCTTTGTTTGTCCCGCCTGCCCTCCCTGCAATCTACCACAACCCCCTCCACACTCCTTCACCGTCTCCAACTCTCCAAACAGTAGTTTTCTTTTGGAATCATGACTAGAATTTATATAAAAATACAAGCTTGAGAGCTTCCTATTGCTGAAAATTTGGTTCGAGATGATTATTCCGGGGTTCTGGACATCTGTGTCCTTAACAATTCTTGCACAAACAAACAAGGCAAGCCCAGCACTGGGCTGGGCCATTCTAAACCCTCTTCCCCAGAAGCTTCTTCTTGTAAACAACAGCCTCAGGCAAAGCGGACTCCTCTCTTTCGCCTAAGTGCGGACACTCTTCACATCCCTGCACCTCCCAGGCTCTCCCACTTGAAAATTCGTGCCCCCAAATCGCCATCACCACCGCCCTTTCGCGAGGCCAATCTCGCGGCTCAAGCAACACCGCACAATCAACTCATACCCCACTCTCTGTCCCACTGGGCCCGTCCCTGTCCTCGAGGCCAAGTGACCTCCGAGAACGAAAGTGGACCCTCAAAAGCAGCTTTGCTCCCCTAAAGGCGCTTACTCCCCTAAAAGGAGTGTGTTTAGACAGCTTCTTTGAAGTCGGGGACTGCGGGAGGTCCTTCCGCAGCCAGCGCCTTTCATTCCCCGGGCCCGGTCCTGGCCGCGGGCTTGGTGGCCACCCGGGGGCCGCGGGCTTCCCTAGGCCTCGGTTGCCCCCAGCTCCCTCCCTCGCAGGGGTCTCCTGCCCTGGCAGCCTCACCGGTCACGCAGCCGTTCACGGCGGTGGGCTTCTGTGCCGTTACCACGTAGTTGTACGACATGTCGAGGCCTGGGGCAGCCCACTGGGACTCAAGCGCAACGATAGAGAGATAGACACGAGCGAGAAGACTGGGATCCCCCACCCGCGCGGCGAACTCCACTGCCGCTGTCTCCGCCCCAGAGACACGTTGCAGGCCAGAGCGACCGGGGCGCGGGGCATCACGGGACGGCCTCACCTGGCCTCTTGGAGGACTCAAGGCGCCAGAGGCGGCCAACCAAGGAAGGCCCCGCCCCCTGAGGCCCCGCCCATTCTCTACCGCCGGAGCTTGGAGTACCCGGATGAGGGCGCCCCGTCGCGAGTCTTTCGGTACCGGTGGCGGTTACTGGAAAGGCTGACCCGGACGAGAGCGGGTCGCAGAGGTTCGCCGACTCCTCTTTCTTCCCCGGAGCTGACCCGCAGACCTCATCCGTAGTCCGCTCCCCTCGCCCTTCCCCAGACCCGGTCCACATCCCCTTCTTAGCTCCAGAAGCCCTCGGGGCTGTTCCCTATTTTGGAACCAGAAGATACTGCAGAGGCCCAGAGAGGGGAGGAAGGTGACATCAATTTGTGCACCTCCCAGACTAGAACCGAGGTTCGTACCTCCCTAGCCTTCCCAGTATCTCTAAACCCAGCCCTGCCTGATCCTAGAATGACCAGTCACTCCATCTCACCTGGCGGGCGTCTGGGGGAGGCACTTAGACTGTCCCTTCTCTCCTTTGAACTTGTTTGTGTTTGAAACTTTGTGTTTCAAGGTCCCAGCAGACCACTTCTCCAGCAGAGTTAGTGCCCCCATGGTCTGTGCAAACTCAGACCTCAAACACGAAACCAGAATTTCCCTGGTGAGAACCTTAGTGACCCAGGAAAGCAGTCAGTTGGCCCTGCAGCTTGCAAGCCACTCCACATCAGACAGGCTCTGCAAGGAGTAGAAGGAGAACCACGTGGCTTGGAGCACCTGCCAGAAGGCTGTAGAGGAAGCTGCCCCCATTTTACAAATGAGGAAGCTAAGGCTCAGGCAAATTGGTTTACCCAGAATCCCCTAGGAAATCAGAGGCAGAGCTAGGTGCTGAGGCGGGTGGGGATTCTTTCCATTGCAGAAAGGTGCCTTGAGCTCAAGACACCTCTGAACCTGGCTGAACCAAAAGGAGCTAAAAGGTCTTTGTGATTTACATATGTGATTTCCCACACCCAGGACTTTCAGCCTTGACTTTGGAGGCACTGAATTTATCAGTGGAAAGAACACAGGATTTGTAGAGAAGCTAAACATAGGTTTGAATCCTGGCTGTTGTTGGAATGGCCTTGGACACATCACAGAGCTTGCTGGGTCGGTTTCCCAGGAGGAAGATAGAGCCACAGACTCAGCCATCTCCTTCCTGGTGAGGTGCCAGCACTGACAAGAGCAAGTCTGTGAAGATCTTTAGGAACATATTCACTGCCTGTGTGCCTATGTAATAGATGAAGTTACTCTGTGGGTAACTTTGCCCCTTGGTGATAAGGTGGGCACCACTCCTGAGCATAAGGCAGACGTGTGTCCAGCATGGATCTATCAGCGTTCTGGCAGCCAGGTGCAGAATGTGAACCTTGGTCAGCCCCAAACTCTTCTCCATCCCCAGCTCACATTCTAGAGTTTGGACTTAGATCAAAGTCTAGGGAAGCTCCCTAATTACCAGGGTGCTGGAAGCATGACTGTGCCAGTAGGCTGCAAGTGTCTTCAGCAGTTCATGTTGTACCCACCTCTTGCAGATTCTGCTTGCCATCTTCACTGTGCTCAGACCTGATTGCACCCACGGGATTGCCCATCTGCCAGAAGCTCAGTGAGACCGTGTGAGGCAAACTTCCTTCAGAGCCTCCCCATCATGGTGAGTCCCATGAGGGCCAGGGCAGAGGAAGGGCATTGTGGGCTTGGGGCAGTAGGTGTGTCAGCCCTGGGCATGTTGCAGTTCCTCACTCCCTGACCAAGAGATGTTGCTGCCTCCTGAGCTTAACAGAGAGAGTTATCCTCTGTCTCAAGGCCTGACTTCCCTTCATTTCCCAGCTAGGCCCAGCCCCGTCTGTGGCTGCAGCCTCTGAGTCCCTCCAAGGCCCACATGGCCCTGGTCTGGGTCATGCGTTTAGAACATTAACAGCTACCTACTCTGTAACAGACACTACCAGACACAGGAGTCCAAAGGAAGGACCTGTTGTGTCTTCCTGAGCCTTGGGCGTGTGTGGGCTTGTGGGATCTACAGTGCAGGAGGCTCAATATGCCCCTCGGCATGCCCCAACCTCATTCTAGGACTGATCTGAAGCAGAACAGCCCTGGGCAGTTGTTGTGAAATCTCTTAGTTGTGTCCAACTCTTTGTGACCCCACAAACTGCAACACACCAGGCTTCCCTGCCCTTCACTGTGTCACGGATTGTGCTCAAACTCATGCCTGGGCAGACCTGGGTTCAAGTTTCAGCCTACTACTAACCAGCTGTGTGACATTTTACCGAAACACGACCTCTCTGAGCCTTTTTCTTCATCTGCAGATTAGTCGATGGGGTGTTAAACAGACCAGGATCCAGGGGTCCCACATTTGCCTGTGGGAGGCAACTTTCCTTTCTTCTTCCATCCCCTCAGGCCACTGGGAGCCACAGATGGCACTGGCCCCTGACCTCTCCACTGGCTCTGGTTTGGGAATGGTTGCAAATCCCAGGCAGGGCGGACTGTCAGGGATGGCAAGGGGATCCATTCTCAGAGGGTGGTGGCGTTGGAGGTTGGGCTTGGAATTCAGACCCACTCTCAACTTCATTGCACATATTCTAGTCCCTGGCAGGCTCTGGGAGCCACAAGCCCATGCCTTCACTCGGGCAGAACGTCTGCCACTCTCAGCCTCCCTTCAGCCCCTGGGGAAAGCAGCATGATAAAGCCAAAATGGAACTAGCTTTGAAGCCAGGCTGACCTGGACACTTGCTGGCTTTGTGACCTTGGGCAAAGTCATATAATTCTGCCTGTTTCCTCACTGGGCTAATTTTACTCCATAGGGTTGTTGGAAGGTTGAATGAGATGTGCTTGAAAACGCTTAGAATCAGATCTAGAATGAGGTCTGGCTCACTGCCCTGGCCCACCCCCGACCCAGAAAAGGCCAGAGTTTGCGTGAAAGAACCAAGTTCCGCAGGACTTGGAGAAGGCTCAGCTGCAGGCTGCCCTCAGGCCACCAGGGGGCGCTGGCAGCCCGGCCCTCTCTGATCCTAATTGGGCACCAGTTTCACTGTTTGGGACAAAGGCATGAGCCACATGGAGCTCTTTCAGCCAGCTCCAGCTTTTCAGAGCTGGCAGTAGAAGGGACTAGCTCCCTTTTATTCAGTTTTTACTGTATAGGGGGCATACCCTGTAGTTCATTAAATCCCTGTTTTGCTGAGGAAGCAGATGGGTGTGGGACCTGTCTGGCCCCCACCCCGGGACAGGAGCCCCAACCTGGGGCTTCTCCTCCTTTGACAAAAGGCTGTTGAGCCCCAGTTATTTTTGTGTACTGAGGACTCCAGTCCCCCCATTTTCTCTGTATCAAAGCCGTTCTTCAGGATAAATTCAAGCCACAGGTTAGGCACTGAAGAAAATGTCACAAATTATGAAGTCATAGAAACATCCACCACATAAAATGATGCCTAATTCAAGGAACCACTGTTCCCTGGAGTTCCTGGGCAGGTATGGGCTAGGGGTGTTAGTCACAGCAGTGTGGCTGGGCAGGACAGGGGGTTGTCCCTGCCAGCTACACCCAGAACCTCCTCCTGCTTCTCTCCCACAGACCTCCAAGAAGCTAGTGAACTCAGTGGCAGGCTGTGCCGACGACGCTCTTGCCGGCCTGGTGGCCTGCAACCCCAGCCTACAGCTCCTGCAGGGCCACCGCGTGGCTCTCCGTTCTGATCTGGACAGTCTCAAGGGCCGCGTGGCCCTACTGTCGGGTGGGGGCTCTGGCCATGAGCCTGCCCATGCTGGTGAGCACCCTGAGCAGAGATAGGGGGTGGGCACTGGGCAGAGTGGACGGGGGCTGCTGGGAGATCTTTGGTGCCATTAGGAGGTTCAGGATGGAGCCTGGCTGAGAGTTGGAAGCCTGGTGTTGGCTCTGGCTCCCCGCTCCCGTGAGCTGTGATCTGGAGCCGGGCCTGGCCTCGCTGTGCCTCAGTCTCTACGTCTGTAAAAGCACAAGGTTGGGCCAAATGATCTCTCAGGCCTTTCCAGCTCTGAGTGTCAGTGATTTCACAAATCCTCCCTGCCTGCCAGGCCCAGCTGACCTGCCGTCTCCTCCTCCACGAAGCCTTCCTGACTCTTCCAGCCTAGAGCAGTATCCCTCTTCTGAATTCCCAGCCTGAATTTTCACATTCAAAGTGGACTGTCCTGGATTGTTTCCTGTTTAGTGCCAGGCATGTGGACTTTCACTGAGAGCTCAGGGATGGGGGTGGGGGATGAGGAGGAATAGGGACCAGGCTTTTGTATCCTCTGTATCTTTCCTGCCTCTCTGGCGAATTCATCCATCCATTCAAACATTCCTGAGCACCTGTGCTTGGCACTGCCTGGCCACCAGGGGCGCAAAAGTGACCCAGACAAACGAGGTACCTGCCCTCATGGAGCTTCTGTTCTCCTCTGGGGAGACAGAAACCAGGTAAACACACAAATGAAAGAGATCATTTCAGAGCTTGTAAGTGAGGTAGGGAGGGCAGGAGAGCAGGATAAAGGAGCAGTGAATAGCTAGGGATGGAGTGAGTGACTGTTCAGTTGGGAGGCTGGGGAAGACCTCTCCAAGGAGATGAAAGATCTGTGGAGCGTGACCCAGGTGCTCTTCTGCAGGAGGCACACAGTAGGGCTCACCAGGGCATGAAGCCCTGAGCCCCAGGGCCTGCAGGCACAGGTCCCCACCCAGCATCCTCTCCCCACCTCTCTCCATCACAGGTTTCATAGGGAAGGGGATGCTGACGGGGGTCATTGCAGGAGCTGTGTTCACCTCCCCGGCAGTGGGCAGCATCCTGGCGGCTATCAGGGCCGTGGCCCAGGCGGGCACAGGTAAGCCTGGCCTGTAGGAGGGGCTGCTGTGGGGAGGGCAGGCTCTGATGGGGCCCTGCTGGCTGTTCCCGCAGTGGGGACCCTCCTTATCGTGAAGAACTACACCGGGGACCGGCTCAACTTTGGCCTGGCCCGGGAGCAGGCCCAGGCGGAGGGCATCCCTGTGGAGATGGTGGTCGTCGGGGACGACAGTGCCTTCACCGTCCTGAAGAAGGCAGGCCGGCGTGGGCTCTGTGGCACAGTGCTCATACACAAGGTGAGGGTCCCCTCCTGGGACCCTAGCCCTTGGTTTCCAGGCTGCACCCAGCGCCAGACCTTTCCAGTCATCTGTCCCGCCCCCCAGGAAGCCACTGCTTCCCCCGTGCTCCCTGATCCAGGAAGGCACCCCCATCCCCATAACTAGCTCAGCCCAGGTACAGGCTTTCATCCTCCCAGCCCCTTCCTTGCCCTCCCCCTACCCGACCTTCCATCATCTCATCCTGTGGCCCTACTCCCCAGGGCCTCCAAACATACCTCCTCCTCCAAGCCCTGCCCTTCCTGTCTTAGCCTTGCTTTGGTCTTGCCTGCTTGCACCCAGGTGGCTGCCGCTGCCTTCTCACCTGGCTCCCCTGCCTGCTTCCTTCCCGCCCCTGCCCCAATCTCTTCCCCATACCACCCCAGAGGTGTCTCTTAACAGTGTGTCTCTGACCAGGCTGTTCAGCTACAGAAAGCATACCCAGGGTTCCTAGGGTCAGCACAGGCTTTCCGGTCAGGTGCCCACCACGCTCTTGCCCCTCCTACCTGGCTTTCAAGCTCCTCTCCCATTGTTCCTATGGTCTCCTCATCCTCCATGAACACCGGTGCCCTGTACTACTGGGCTGTGGCTCACCTTTGGGGCTTTGCTGATGCTGAATCTTTGGCCTTGAAAATCCTTCCACTGTCCAACCCCCCTTTAGCCTGGCTAACTCCTGCTATTCTGTAGAGACCCGCACCTGCTGTCTATCCTTCTGGAAGGCTTGCCCTCTCACCACGCCAAGCAGGCTAGGACCCCCTGCCTTCAGCGTTCCCATAACCACTACCGTGAACTCCATCATCAGATTCATCACCTCACATGAAACGTTCAGTCTGTGCTGTCTGTTTCTCCAACCCCTCCCCAGACCAAGTTCCTCCAAGGTAGGGACTATGATTTAGACACCTTTTCCCCTTTTCAGCACATACTAGATGCTTGGCAAGAAGTGGGTGGGTGGCCAAAGTGAGCCACAATACATATGTCATGGAGAAAGGACTCTGGACCAAGAGTTGGGAAACTGGCCACCAACTGGCTGTGTGACATTGGACAAGCCACCTCCCCTCTCTGGGTCCATTTCTCCATTTGTAAAGTTCCTCTGGCTCTGGGATTCTTAAGAGTCCTGGCAGTTGCCCTGAATACGGCGGGCCAGGTTGATGCGGCAAGATGAAGAGGTTCCCTGTTTCCAGCTAGAAGCTCAGCCCCAGCCTGTCTTCTGCCTGCAAGTGGTACAGTGACCCCTTCCCCACTGGGGGCCTGTCTCTGCGGGCACAGGTGGCGGGTGCTCTGGCCGAGGCAGGTGTGGGACTGGAGGAGATCACAGATCGGGTGAGCGTGGTCGCCAAGGCCATGGGTGAGTGCCAGCTCAGGGCTCGGGAAGGGCAGGGGAGGTCGAGGCCCACCTTGGACCAGGAGCAGGTTCCCCGAAGCAGCACAGGAGGCCTCCCAGGGGCTATGGGAGGGTTTCCTGGGAACAGCAGCTTTGGATGCGTGAGCAGGGCTTCTCTTCCATCACTGAGATGAAGAGACCGGCAGCCTGTATCAGTGAAGAGACTTCCGAGCTTGCTGTTGCCCAGCTGACGCCTGACGCAAGGAGCAGAGCAGTCATCCCCTTCATAGCTCATTTCTCGTAGGAACCCTGGGAGTGAGCTTGTCCTCCTGCAGCGTGCCTGGTTCCAAACCCACTTTTGAGCTCTCAGCTGATGAGGTGGAGCTGGGCCTGGGTAAGCTTGTGACCCCTTGGGCTCCCTGGGTTTTTCCAGCATTTTCTACCCTGGGAGCCATCTACTGGGTCCTGTGTGCTCACATGGAGCCGTTGCCTAGGGGCTCTGAGGTTTTTTAATTGGGCCCATGAGGCCGCTCTGGCCCAACCTGCCTGATTTCTACCAGCCATTGCCCTCCGCACCCAGGGCTTCGTGTCCCGTGCACCTCCTTGCCCGTGTTCCCACCATTCTCTGGTACCCACGACCCTGCCAAGATGCAGCCCTTCTTTCAAGGGCAGTTCTGGGGCCACCGCAGCTACAGAACTTCCCCTCTTCCTCCCCTGTGCTTCCAGAGTTACGGGCAGAGGCCTCATGTGGACTCTGACTGCCTCTAGTTAGGCTACTTCCCTAGTTGGAAGTTAAGTAAAACTCTGGCTCTCTGCACCACCAAGCCGTAGCTCGCAGAGAGCAGAGACTGTGTACGTTTCACTATTTTATGTCCCCCAACCCCACACTCCCCAGATACACATGCCTAGCCTAGTGTGGACCACTTAGAAAATGCTGGAGCAGAATAAGCTGCGCAAATCCCCAGGCTCCAAGCGGGTCAGCAGTGCTTGTGTCTGTCCACAGGGATCCATGGGGAGGCTGGCGTGCGCCGGATAAAGGTAGGTGGCCTCCCCAGCACAGGCTAGCCCGAGACCAGGGCCCCCGACACAGCTCACTCCCGGCTCCCCGTGACAGATGGCGCCTGCCGACGAGATCGTGGCGCTCATGCTGGACCACATGACGAGCTCCTCCAACGCGTCCCACGTGCCTGTGCAGCCCGGTGAGGGACTGTCACACTGTCTGCCTACCTTGCCTCCCCCCTGGAAATGGGGCCCAGAGTCACCTGGGTGTCGTGTCCACCCACAGGCTCCTCAGTAGTGCTGATGGTCAACAACCTGGGTGGCCTGTCATTTCTGGAACTGGGCATCATAGCTGACGCCGCCGTCCGCTCTCTGGGTGAGCCCCACACTGGAATCGGACCTCCTGACCCCCGAGCTTCCTCCTGCCCGCCCTTTGAAGCTGGATGTAAGAAAGGCACCTGAGATGGAGCCTTGCAGTGATGGTCCAGAGCACAGGCTGTGCAATCAGAAGAGCCCGACTTAGATGGCCGTCTGCCACCTACTTGCCAGGAGTCTTGAGCCTGTTGCCTGGTCTGTAAAAAGAGGGTGGTAATAGTAGCTGCCTTAAAGGGTTGTCATGAGGATTGTTGTTTAGTCGCTCAGTTTGTCCGACATTTTTGCAACCTCATGGCCTCCTCTGTCCATGGGGTTTCCCAGGCAAGAATACTGGAGTGGGTAGCCATATGAGATTTAACACACTTAGCAAGGACATGGAACCTGGTAAGAAGAACCCAGTAACTGAGACCTGTCGTTACTCATCTGCCCGCATAGAAGGGACGCCTCCAGGGTATATGATCATTCAGGGTATCTTTAAAGGAAGCCTTGAGGAAATCTGACCGGCTCCCTGCTGACCTCAGGGCCCCAGCTCCCAAAGTCCTTGTTTTTCTCTTACTCTGTTTCTTTCTCTGATGCTCTGGGGGAAACTGCCCAGAAGCACTTCCCTTCCTCACACTCTCATGCTCTGGTACTGCAGAGGGCCGTGGGGTGAAGATCGCCCGTGCCCTAGTGGGCACCTTCATGTCAGCTCTGGAGATGCCTGGCATTTCTCTCACCCTCCTGCTGGTGGATGAGCCCCTCCTGAAACTGATAGGTGAGACCTGAAAGCTGGGGTCAGTCAAACCAGGGCTCCCTGGAGCTGGAAGGAGCCAACTCCATCAGGGCTGACCATGACAGTTAGGACCCTGTGGAGAGGCCCTTTCTGGCTTCCCCAGCCTTCCCCAACTCTCACTTGACTCTGGAGGAGTTGGAATTAGGCTCCTCCCCCAGGGGCCCTCATTTCCCATGTACACAGTCAGCACTCATTACCACTTACTGCGGTGGAGGGAACCAGGCCACCAGGTGGGGAGTCCAGGCCCTACTTGATCCCCGGCCAGCCGACCCGTCTCTAAGAAGAGTCATCCTGCTGTCCCCAGATGCTGAAACCACTGCCTCGGCCTGGCCCAACGTGGCCAAGGTCTGGGTGACTGGGCGGAAGCGGAGCCGGGCCGCCCCCACGGAGCCCCTGGCAGCCCCTGACTCCGCTGCTGCAGCAGGTAGGGGCCATGTTCTTGGGGAGGTGGCCCAGGCATTCGGCCTGAGGCCTAACGGCTGCAGTGTGTGCAGTGGGGCGTGCAGGAGCCCTGGCGCCTGCACCTGCACTCTGGTCACATTCAGCTGTGAGAAGAGCCTCTCTCCTGCTGTCCTCCCTTTGCAGGTGCAGCCTCGAAGCAGACGGTACTTGTGCTGGAGCAGGTGTGCACTACCCTCCTGGGCCTGGAGGAGCATCTGAACGCCCTGGACCGCGCTGCCGGTGATGGGGACTGTGGCTCCACCCACAGCCGTGCAGCCAGAGGTTGGTGCCAGGACCCCCCTGGGGCAGGAGACGGGTGGTACGGCACACTCATGTGGAGATGGCAGCATTTCATGAGTCAGAATGATTTCAAAAGCATTTGGAGTACTCACATGGGGCTGGCAACTATTATTTTGCCAAAAGAGGTCGTCACAAACTTAGCGTGCTTTTCACCTGTTTTCATAAAGAGATACTTCTAGCACTGCAAATGTAGGAAAGTTGTCACAGAATAAAATCTTCACAGTAAATAATAACTTTGAAAGTCACTCAGTCATGTCTGACTCTTTGCGACCCTATGGACTATATAGTCCATGGAATTCTCCAGTCCAGAATACTGCAGTGGGTAGGCTTTCCCTTTCCCAGAGATTGAACTGAGGTCTCCAACACTGCAGGTGGATTCTTTACTAGCTGAGCCAACCACAAGGGAAGCCCAAATAATAACTTTAGATTATCCTAAAGGGAAACTCATGCCCTTACTCTTTCTCAGCTTACCCAGACGAGGCAAAAGTTCTGAATTATCCAGCGATTATCTTGTTCAATCAAGAAAAATATACTTAGTGCTCACCATGGGTCAGGTGCTGCCCTCAACTCTATGGATACAATAGCTGGAAAAACATTAAAATCACTGCCCTTGTGGCTTATGTTCTGGTAGGAAAGAAAGACCATTAACAAGGTAAATCAGTAAAAGACAAAAAAAGAGGAAAGCGAGGAAGCATCATCGCCTGCTTAGTGACCACCAAGGTCGCCATCGGTGACCTGTCCCCGCCCCTCTCCAGATGCAGCAGGACAGAGAGGGGCCCGGGGAGTCTCTTCATGTTGCTTCCCTCAGCCTCTCCTAGCGCCCATTCCTCCTGCCTGGCAGTGAGCCCTGGGTACTTGGTTGAGGTCCAGGCAGACAGGAGGGAAGGTCTCTGAATTCCTTGCCATCTCTATCTGCCTACAGCTATTCAGGGGTGGCTAAAGGAGGGCCCACCCCCAGCCAGCCCTGCCCAGCTACTGTCCAAATTGTCCTTCCTGCTACTGGAGAAGATGGGAGGCTCCTCAGGGGCGGTGAGTGCCAACAGCCCCCAGGGGCGGAAGGCTGACACAGAGGGGTTCTGTGTTGGCCAAGGCGCCAGGCCAACACCGTGCTCAGCATCCTGGTCCTCCCCAGCTCTACGGCCTGTTCCTGACTGCAGCGGCCCAGCCACTCAAGGCCAAGACTGACCTCCCAGCCTGGTCTGCTGCCATGGATGCTGGCCTGGCAGCCATGCAGAAGTGAGCCAGGGCCCAGCGCCCCAGACCGGGAGTGGGCTGGGGGTGGTGGTTGATGTCACCCACCCCCAGAGTGGCGATAGCCTGTGGTGAGCCTCACTAGTTCTCTTCCCTGCCAGGTACGGAAAGGCTGCCCCAGGTGATAGGACTATGGTGTGTATCTGGCCCAGGCCTTCCCCCTTTTGAGCGTAGAAGCCCTGAATGCCAGTCATAGTGTCAGGGCCTAGCCTCAGCCCCTCTCTTCCCTCCCCCTGTCCAGCTGGATTCTCTGTGGGCAGCAGGACAGGAGCTCCAAGCCTGGAGGAGCCCAGGGGCCAATCTGCTCCAGATTCTGACCAAGGCTGTCAAGGTGAGTGAGACTGGGCCCAACCACCCAGGGAGACAGACTCAGAACCACCAGGCTCCCATCTCCGTGCAACCTTGAACAAGTTCATATCCTTTCTGTACTTCGCTTTCCTCCTCTGAAAATGGAGAATACCTATCTCAGAGGGTGGCTGGGGACTAGAGAGATACATAGGGTCCCAGCAATATGTCTGGTACATAGCAGGCCCTCAGCAAATGGTGTCCCCTTGTCCCTGCTAGTGGTGGGTGGGCAGTGACCTCTCCACCCTGGTGACTGTGCAGAGGGTCCTAGCAAAGCTGGGACCCCAGGGTCCATGGCAGGAAGGAAGCCTGATGGCTCCTCTTTGAACCTGCTCCCACACCCCCATCCCTCAGAGTGCAGAAGCCGCAGCCGAGGCCACCAAGAACATGGAAGCTGGAGCTGGAAGAGCCAGTTACATCAGCTCCGCGCGCCTGGATCAGCCAGACCCCGGGGCGGTGGCAGCCGCGGCCATTCTGCGTGCCATCTTGGAGGTCTTGCAGAGTCAGGGTGTGTGAAGGCCTCCATGGACCTCAGGGCCTCTCTCACTGCTTTCCCCAGCAGCCACTGTCACTTCTGCCTTCTGCCGTCCTCCCCTCCCTCTGGCTCTCAAGACCTGTCTTCTGCATTCAACAGGATCTCCTCAGCCAGCCTACAGATCTTCCACTGCAGCACCTGCAGGCCCAGAGTGGGTGTCAATGCATTCTCCCTCTTCAGTCCTAGGGTCACCGGGCTCTGCCTCCAGTCAGTTCTGAGCTTTAATAAGGCTTTTCCCTGGGTGGCAACACAGCCTTTAACTGGTGATGCTAATTTGGTTTTGAGACTCCCCGTGAAAGGTCTTCTGCACACGAACTGAGCCAGTGTGGAAAAGCCAGCCAATAAACCACACTGAAGCAGAAAAGCTGTGCTTCCTCTGAAGGACCTTCATCCAAGTGTGTGAACAAGTGGGCCCACTGATGCCCTGAGGCTCAGAGCTCAGCCCCCATCTCCTCCCACCTGAGGCCCGAAGGCAGGTTCTGTGCAGGTGGGCCAGCTCCACTGGGACCCGCAGTCTGTCCTTCCGGTGCACACACCACCCCAGACGGGTGTGCTTTTCTCAGCTCTAGACTAAAAGAACTCACAGATTCTTCAGAAATCAAATGGGCAGGTGTGTCACCAAAAGGAAAACAAATCACCAGACTCTTTTAAGGATCAGCAGAATAGAAACCATGGTTAGGTTGGCCCCATGTCTCCAGAGCCATCACAGACAGCCCCAGGGGGGGCAGCAGGAGGGCCTGTGGGATCAGCATGGTGCCTGGTGGAGACACACAGCGCACCCCTGACCCCTGCTTGGCACGGGGGCACAGTTAAAGCCATTGGTGTGACTTACTTTAGACACTGACATGACCTTGAATCCTGGTCCTGTTTCAAACTAGCTACACATAAACTCAGGCCTATTTAGCCTCTTAGAATCTAAAACCAAGACTGGTACCCACCTCATAGGCACGTGTGCTGAGTCACTTCGTGTCCAACCTCTTGCAACCCCACGGACTATAGCCCACCAGGCTCCTCTGTCCATGGGATTTTCCAGTCAGCAATACTGGAGTGGGTTGCCATGCTCTCCTCCAGGAGTATCTCCCCAACCCAGTGATCGAACCTGCGTCTCCTGAACTGCAGGCGGATTCTTTCTGCTGAACCACCAGGAAGCCCCATAGGCACACAGAGGATTCAAAGGAACCAGCGAAGATAAAGGGCCAGAGACCATCCAGATGCTCACTGGGGGTTGCTAGCATCCCATGTCTGCATCCAGCTCCTTCCAAGTCCTCTGCTCCACCACTAGGTGGTCCCAGCTCGTCACACTGGGACCACTTATTTTGCCCAAACGACTTGCAGGCTTCAACACCTTGGCTTCCCCTTCTCTGCCCAGGGTCCCCCACCCATCAGACACACCACGGGTCGCCGGTCATAGGCACAGTGATCGGTGGGCACAGGTACACATGCCCAGCAGCTGGGAAGGAAACTCTGGCCTCAGACACCTGGCCTGTGGATCCCAACTCTGCCACTGCCTCGCTGGGTGACCTCAGGCAAATCATTTAAGCCTCTCTGAGTCTTGTGTTCCAGAAAATGAAAGAGGAAACAGCTCCTTCCTGGTAAGATAACCAAATCCTCAAAGGCTGTTTACTTTTAAGGACAAGTTCAGGATCCCAGAATCACGTGCAATTGCAGGAAAAGAGTCATGTGGACCTTTGGTGCCTTTGGGTTTGTCCCTCCCCAAGTCTGAGGGTCAGAACTAGCCCATGGCTTCTGCAAATGGCCCAAGCTCACGTCACAGTGTCATTTCAGCACAGAAGCCTTTGATTCTTAAAAACACATTTAATGAAAGTCAAGCCTCTTAAGTCAAATGCCTACCCACGTGGAGAAAAGGGGGAACTGGTCTTGTGACCAGAGTGCCAGGCGGGCATCCCAGTGCCTTTGGAGGGTCTCAGGCGCTTGGGAAGTTCAGTCACAGCCCTCTTGCCAGCATCTGGCCACGTGGGGTGGGGCAGACAGTCAGCCTTGTTGCCTCCTGCCAGAAGTCAAGACACCAGGTGTCCTGCCGCTTGTCACCTAAGCACAGCAGCATGGAGCCTGGGACCTGGCAGGGCCTGTGTGCAGAGGGCAGTGCCAAAACTTAGGAGCAAGCCCTGCCACCCCAGTCTCTCACTGGGAGAAAAGCAACACCTCACACTTGCGTCACACCAGAGACTTGTCTGCTAGGCAAGCAGCCACGGGGGAGGGGTGGGGGGGCAACTGAGGCACCTGGAGGCTCAGCAAGGGCTGCCCCGGGGGTGGCCATGGCTCCCAGGGCTCTGCTGGGTACAGCGCACCGCCGCGTCTGCTGGGTTCAGTGCACTGCAACGTTGGCACGTTTGACGGTGAGCAGCAGAATGAAGATGGCTGGGCAAGGGCCCTGGTGAGCACAAGGTTGATCCCACCTGGGGACAGGCAGGCGAGCTTGGACCCAGTAAGGGAAAGGGAAGAGGTCTGCTACTCCGAGGGACAGCTGGACAGGCTCTTCTCAGAAGAGCAGGTTACGCAGGGCTGTGCAGCAGTGACGGGCATGTCAGTCACAGGGAAGAGCCAGGATCCAGGCCCCAGTCGCAGCAGCAGCTAGCAGGGCACGTAGAACACGTAGACACAGAAGGCAGCGACAGGAAACGAGTAGCAAGCAGCCGGCCCTCAGCTTCTCTTCTGCAGAAGCGGCTCTGCCAGTCCCCGCGCTCCTTCCAGCATCACCTCTGGCGTTCCCACCCAGCCTCGTGTCCTGGTGGGCTGGATGGGAGGTTACAAGAACAGATGCAGCCTGGCCGGGGCGGCAGCCTAAACTTCGGGGGAAAGCCAACGGAAGCCCTGGCTCCCCCACTCTTCACAATGTGGATGGCACTCAATTCCCAGCTTATCTGAGTCCTCAGGATTCCCTACCACATCCTTAGGGGTATGAGGGGAAGCGAACTTGACTTCATACAAGCAGCAACAGAATGAGCAGCCAGGGCAAGAAGGCCAGGGGTAAACGGATGACCTGAGAAGTCAATGCCAAGAAGGGGCAGAGAAGCCAAAGCCCTCAAGGAAAGCACATGGGCAGGCTGTGGGGGAGCAGGCCCACCCAGAGGCAAGGGGAGCCTGGGGCCCGCAACCAGCGAGAGCAGAGCTTCAGGGAGGAGTTTAGACTGCACACCGACTGCTCCTGGGAGCCCCTTCCTGCTTCACTCCCCGCCACGCAACAGAGCCTGGAAAGACAAGCAGGTGTCAAAATGGCCCGTGGCCTATAGGAGTCCCGCCAGGCCTGAGCTGCTCAGACAGACCCCAACCTGCAGGGTGAGCCCCAAGTCCACCCACCACACTGTTCAAGGAAGCCCCAGAGTCCCTCAACCGACACACCCCATCCCTCAGGTGCCTACATGGCCGAAAACAGGCAAAAAATGCCCCAAGCCCCAACCGGTCACCACACCCCCACGAGGAAAGCTCCCATCCCACTAGATGAGCTCTGAAGCTGGAGAAGCAGGAATCAGCACACCTCCTCCTCACACTACAGCCCTTCCTTGGGGAAGGTAAGGCCACACTTGCCCGTGAGACCACAGCCATCTGGGGAGGGGAGGAACCCCCTGCTCCCCCAGCAGACAGGCCTCTAGGAGCAGCTGCACTTGCCACGACAGGAAGTGCTGGGTTCACTCTGGTGCTCCCCGCCAGCCAGCAGAACCCCGCCTTCAAGCGACTTGGTTTCTCACCATGTTACTGGGCTGGTCTTCCTGGCAAAGCCCAAGCCTTTACTGGGTGACCCCTCCCTAGACCCGGCCCTACCCCAACCTGAAACAGGAGACCAAGACCCCATACCTCTCTCTCGGCCTGCATCCCTGGCTCTGGGCGTTTCCAAGATGAAGCCAGTAGGATATAGAGCACCAGCAGCCCAAAGACCACCACCAGCATCCCAGCGCAGTTGGCAAAGACAGCCTCACTGGGCAAGTTGGAGTATGACTTGGTGCCATTTTTCCTGAGGATGACAAAACAATGCAGGCCCTTGAGGAACTTTTCTACCTGTTTTTGCCCAATGCAGGACCCAATGCCACTAACAGAGGATGAGAAAGACTTCCCAGGGCCCGCTGCAACCTGGAATATTAACATACTTTCTAAGTCTCTGCCGTGACTAGTGTCTGCAGAATGCTATCTACCCTTGAGGAAGCTGAAGCTCCCAGACATGACATGAACTCGTCCCGAGTTACACAACTAGGAAATGGCACAGCCAAAATCTATACCCAGGTCTGACCTCAAATCTTGTCTGCTCCTCACTGCAGCCCCACTGCCTCCCCAAATGGAGAACAGTAGTGGTTAGGTGTACGAACTCTAGTCCTCTAACTCAGCTCTGCCACTTACTGGCACATTGCTAAACCTCTCTGTGCCTCTGTTCCCTAATTTATACGTGGCAGTGACATTACCAACGCTGTAGGGCACTTGGAGGATTAAATTTGAGACGTTTAGAATAGTTTCTGCCACAGAGTAGATTCTGAATCACTTTGATAGTGGGTAAGTATTTGGTGACCAGTTTACCAATCTCCGCCTAAGGAAAGATGAGTCCATTACCTTTCAGATCAGGAACGAGCTCAACCCCAAAGGCTTCCCTCCCTCAGACGGGTCCTATGACCCATCTTTTGAAGACCCTGTTCCTGCCCCTCACCTTACAGTTGGGGGTCCCACGCACCCCCCACACTCACAGACTGAAGAAAAGCTTCTCGTTAATGCCAGAAACAACAGACGCAATGGCGAGAGAGAGAATGGAGGCTCCAAAGAAGACGTGGATGGGTTTCAGGAGGCTGCGCAGCCACATGGATGCCCAGGGCAGCAGGAAGACCGAGAAGCCCAGGAACCACTGTGGACACAGGAAATACCTGACTGTACTGCGTGTCACCAAAGGCACACCGGGTCACACCACCCATTAGCACCCCTGCTCGTCAATGAACTCTGGCCCACCTCTCGCAGCTCAACCCTCCTGCCAGGCACTGCAGCCTCCTCCCTGTGGTCTGACACAAACAGGAATGTCACCTACATGAAAAGCCTCCCCCTCCCGCAAACCCAGCCCTCCTTGTTTGTCTCTGCTTCCTTCCTATCCTGGCTCACAAAACTCCAACTCGTACACGGCTACAATCAGGATGTGGATACTACTGCTCGAATTGCTTTCGGTTCACAGAAAAGGGGAGTGGAAAAGGTGACTTAGATTCAGCCTGGTACGTCCTGGGATCGAGTTAGCTCAGAGCGCTCCAGGACCACAGTGGGTGGTGTGAGGGGTGAGAGTGGAACAGGGTGAATGGGAGAACCACCAGCCTCCCAGAGCCCCTCCCACTGCCGATGCTACAGCATGCGCCCTGGCACACCATCTCCAGGCACTGAGCAGAAGGAAGACTTGGTGCTGATGCCAGGGAAGCCCCAGCCGGAGTGGGCAGCCAGTGGGAACCCAAGGAGGACAGAGAGTACCCACCTGGCAGGCGAAGAGGAAGATGGTGGTGATGCCCAGCCAGCTGTGTAGGGAGTAGAGATGGGGGATCTTTGCATGGTTGTGAAATTCAAAGACTGCGTGCAGCCCCAGCACAGTCAGGAGGAAGGCCAGCAGGTGCATGGCTGCGTGGCCAGATTTCCAGGGCAGCCTGGGCCCTACCCATGACTGGGGCAGGCGGTAGACCAGCGATGCTGTCGGAGAGAGCAGTCTCAGGGCTCGGCCTCTTCCCCTCGTGCTCACCCAAGCATCAGGGGAATCAGCCTGCCGTGATCCCAAACAGCTTCCCAACAGGGAGGAGGAAGTTTTAGGACACCAGTATCAACTCTGCAGCATCTTCCATCCTGGCATCACTTCTAGTGCAGCCATCAGCCATGAAGGGGGAGAAGGGACCATGATAAAGGGGAGGAGCGGGGGCAGGGATAAACCAGGAGTTTGGGATTAGCAGATACAAATTACTACATATAAAACAGATAAATAGTAAGATCCTAGTGTGTAACACAGGGAACTATATTCACTGTCTTGTAATAAACTACCATGGAAAAGAATATATGTGTGTGTGTATAATATATATATATACACTGAATATAAAACTGAATCAGTGTATATTGGAAACTAACCCAACATTGTAAATCACCTATACTTCAATTTTTTGGACTTCCCAGGTGGCTTAGCGGTAAAGAATCCTCCCACCAATGCAGGAGACGTGGTCTGATCCCTGGGTCAGGATGATCCCATGGAGAAGGAAATGGCAACCCGCTCCAGTACTCTTGCCTGGGAAATCTCATGGACAGAAGAGAAGGGCAGGCTACAGTCCATAAGTTAGTGGCTAAACAACAACAATACTTCAATTTAGGAAATTCCCTGGTGGTCTGGACAGGGAAGCCTGGCATGCTGCAGTCCCTGGGGTCACAAAGAGTCGGACACGACTGAGCGACTGAACTGAATTGGTGGTATATGCCACGTGTATGCATTTTTATATACAGGTTGAAAGCAGTGTCACATTCATTATTTCATCTAACTGGAAGAACTCTCACAACTGAAGTGAGCTGTCAAGGACGCAAGTTTTAAGGTTAGATAACCAAGGTCCAAATCCCAGCTCCACCTCTCAGCTATCTGGCATCTTCTTTCTAAATCTCAGTTTCCTCATCTGTAAAATGGAGACAATGGAGCCCACCTCACGGTTTGCTCACACACATCATGAAATGATGACCACAGTAAGTTTAGTGAACCCCCATCTTCTCATACAGATTCAGAATTAAATAGAAAAAAATTTTTTCTTGTGATGACAACTCTGTGGATTTACTATCTGAACTTTCATATTTAACACACAGCAGTATTAAAAACCATATTGATCATGTACATTATATCCCTAATACTTATTTATCTTAAAACTGGAAGTCTGTGCCTTTTGACAACCTTTGTTCAATTCCCCTTCCCCTCCACCCCTCACCTCTGCTGCTGCTGCTACTAAGTCGCTTCAGCTGTGTCCGACTCTGTGCCACCCCATAAACGGCTGCCCACCAGGCTCCCCCGTCCCTGGGATTCTCCAAGCAAGAACACTGGAGTGAGTTGCCATTTCCTTCTCCAATGCATGAAATGAAAAGTGAAAGTGAAGTTGCTCAGTCGTGTCCAACTCTTCGAGACCCCATGGACCGCAGCCTACCAGCCTCCTCCTACCAGGATCCTCCATCCATGGGATTTTCCAGGCAAGGGTACTGGAGTGGGGTGTCATCGCCTTCTCTGGACCCCTCACTCCACAAATCTGATCTTTTTTACTCTTACTATGAGCTTGTTTGTTTTTGAAATATAATTGACCTACACAGCACTATGTTACTTCCTGTTACATTACACAGTGATTTGATACTTCTGTACATTTCAAAATGATCACTGTGACGCTGCCCCGCACGGGCCTGGGCCACACCACGTGTCCACTGCCTACCCGTACTCACCAGCACTGTAGAGCACCACCATGCTTGTCACCATGAGCACCGGGTGCCAGTTGAACATGAGGATGCTGCCATCCCAGGCAAAGCCACCGTGCCAGTACCGCATCCAGTAGATGGTGGAGAGGATGCATATCGAGCCCAGGGAGCACAGTGCCAGGACAGACAGGTAAAACCATCCCACAGCCATTCTGACCAGGCAGCCCTAGAGGAAGGGGGAATCACACACCCCTGCTGGCTCGGGGGCACCCCACGCGCCAGCTAGAGGAGGTAACATTGACCTTGCTCTTGGCCGGAAGGGTGGTTCCCCTGCCATCAGCCTGGGCACTGTCCCATGAAGCCTTGACGGCAGGCTGGACCCCATCTCTGGTTATGAACAATGAGTGAGAGTGAGGCGCCGCCCCACCATTTGGTGGTGTACAGTGCAGCCAGCTCAGCCCCAGGGCTGGCCCTGGAGAGAGGCCTCCTCTGCGGTGGCCAGATGCTAAGTCCAGAGCCCTAGGATGGGTCCTCCCCTCACAGGACCAGAGATAAAGAATTATACTTCCACTCCTCACAAAAAGAAAGGGCAGAAATCAAAATCCAGGCTAGATAACCCCAAGCCTTCCGTTCTAACATAAGGAGGCAAAATTCACAGTCTCCACACTATTAATCAGGCCACCTGGGAGAAAAGTGTTATAGGATCCCACTTCAGAGTTCTTCCCCAGACAGTGACCTCTACCCATGGGAAGATAAGATAGGGTCTTTGCTCCAGTCCCCATACTCCACATCTTAAAAGCCTGCAGCTGGTCCCAGACCTGCAACTTCTGCTTTCTCTTCTCTAGGGAAAGTCCAGAGGAGAAAAGAGGAAGCAAGAACTCATGATCTAGAAAGCAAAGAGTTTATTTTGAGGTTTCCACGTATACCTGATAACTCAGAAACCAACTCTGGTTCCAGGCATGGTGAATGCCTAGCCCCCTAAGCAGCTGCTCTTAAAAGCCAGGCAAGTGGGCGTGAGGGTTGGCAGGCAGTCTGCAAAGCCACAGGATGCCCCTGCTTTCAGCATGAAAACAGCTCTCAAGGCAGGCACACCGTCCCCAACGAGTCAGGCCAAGTAGGTGACACATGACTTCTGGAACTTGAGGTTCCTCAACTGGAACCAGCTAACACGAGAAGAGGCCCCTAAAATCGCCAAGAACTCCCAACGAAATAAAACATTTGACCCTCACCTTTATACCCAGTGACAAGCTGACAGAGTAGTGGCCTGGACTCCAATTCTTAGGCTCTGAGGCTCCTTGAGCAAATCACTTAACATCTGAAGGACTGTCTTCTCATCTGAAAGAAAACCATGGCAACAGGATGTAACTTACTGAAAGGCAGCTATGAACAGACATCACACCAGAACCTTAAGACACATGATTGATCCCATGTTCTCCTCTTGACAATCCTGTGAGGGATTATTTCCATTCCAAAACCCCATGTTTTTCACTTGATCACAGGTTGCCAGAGGATCAAGTGAGAAAATATGTAAGGACATTGTAAATTATTAAAATTTTCTTAGTAGTATTACAGCATTTCATCCTAACTACCAACGAAACCCTGAAGCCCATGGCCCCTATGGCTGCCCAAGCCTCTCGGTGGTCCCGATTCCATGTCGTGCCAGCTCTCTCGATGCCAAGTATCCACCTAATCAGAAACAGGTGTGGAGCTCTCACAAAGGGATCCAAGGTGGCAGAAGTCTCTGAGAAAGCAAGATTTGAGTGCTGGGGCGGGGGGGGGGGGGGAATATAAGCTTTCAGGAGGTTAGAGGGAGAAAATCATTCCACTTGCTTCCCGGAAGCTTTTGGACTCAGCTGCTGAACTCAGCAATTTGCTCGCCAGCCTGAGGTGTCCCCTTCGTTCCTGTAAGAGCAGTGGAAGTTTCAGGTCACCAGATGTTCAATCACCTCCTCTCCAGGGAGGTGTCAGCACAAAGAGGCTCCCCATCAGCAGGCTCCATCCACTGGCTAGTATCTACTTTTAAATTTGTTTCCCTTTGTAAGAGGAAAAAAGAAAATGTCCAAAAGGGACCATACCCACCCCCCTAGAAGAGATTCTGGATTACTGCTCTGGGACAGACTTGGAATAGACAGTGGGGACACTTTCCTGACAGACCGGCTGCAATGTTTTACTGCTCAGAGTACACAGACGAGCCCTCCCTCTGCTTGAAATGGAGAGCAAAAGGAGAGAAAAAGAACGCAGTGAAAATTACCATCCAAATGCTAAGAATATCCTCTCATTTATTCCAAGAGAGTAGTATGTGCTAAGATTTCAGGATGTGTGCAGGCTCCTAGTCTGCCCACACTTGTAGAGCCACATTCGAAGACAAAAGTCCACAAAGTCCTATAAAGTGTGAGAATAGTAAATATCTTAGACTTTGCGGGCCATATGGTTTGTCATAACTGTGCTATCAACTCTTGATATACTGCAAAAGTAGTCATAAACAATACTTTCACAAACGTATGGGCTGTGTTCAAAAAACTATGGACACTGAAATTTCAGTTTTTGTATCATTTCGTCACAAAATATCCTTTTCTTTTCAATCACTGAAAAATGTAAAACCCATTCAGGCCAGCCAGATTTGGCCTGTGGGTCATGTTTGTTGACCCTGATCTAAGGAGTTGTACTCTCCCAACCTAATACACTCTCAATCCCTAAGCAAAAAGGATTCTCCCAAGCTGCACTAAAACAGATCAAGCCCTGGGGCAGAAATGGGTATATCCTACTCAGCCCTAGTCTTAGGGAAACCCTCGATTCCAAACTTTTTCACATGCACTTAGAAGTGCAAATAGATCAAGGCACAGCAAGGCTGTTGGCTGCTCCCACTTTTCAGATGAATGGTGGAGGGCTTTAGGAATCTTGAGACCCAGCGTTAGAGCTCAAATCCTAAACTTTTACCTTACAGATTAAAAATACTGGGGCCCAAACTATGAAAATGACTCGGCCAAGGTGAGTGGCAGAGCTGGTAAAAAGACTCCAGGTTGACTCCCCCTCAGCTCCAAGGACGCCTCACTTCCAAACGGAGCTTCCTTAAAGTCAGGGACTTAGGAGTGAGAGGCCTTAAATACCAGGCAGGAGATAGGTAAACAAGGTCCTCCTGAGCGCCAGAGGGATTACAGGAACGCCCTTTGCACGGTGCTCTGGTCTGACCGAAGTGTCCAGAGACTGATCCTTGACTCGCCAGCCGCCGGGACCACCTTGGTCCCAGCTAACCTTGGCATCACCGACTCAATGAAGTCTGAGTAAACTCCGGGAGCTGGTGATGGACAGGGAGGCTTGGCGTGCTGCGGTTCATGGGGTCGCAGAGTCGGACACGACTGAGCGACTGAACTCAACTGAACCTTGGGTGAAAAGGTAGGCTCCGCCTGCTGACTGCGACTTCCGAAAAGTTTTCGTGCTTTACAACCACCACCTGTGGAAGGAAGGGCACGGAGAATGGTGTCCATTTCCTAGGAGAGAAAACTTAGAGACAGGGGTCGTGACGGCGCGAAACGAGATAGTAGCGAAGCTAGCACTCGAACCCAGATCCCTGAACTCCCAGCCCGGGCTCTTTCTCACCCCCGAACCACAGTGAGACGCAAGGGGACTGGGGTCTCCGAGACCCGTCTCTTGCCAACCCGCGCCAGAGCCGCTGCTCCCTTGGCTCCTGAAAGATGCAGAGAGACTCTCAGCAACAATCTCGACCACCACGCACCGCTGCACTTGAGCCGAAAAGCTGGGGGGGGGGGGGGTATTGTCCTCTTATAGGCTCGCATACTTCCGGTCGCGCGCGTGGCCACCTGGGAAATGAAGTCCCGGATCTCGGGGTCCCCAGCTCTCGGGCTCCAAGGCGCTGACCCCCAACTCCAGTTCTTCGGCGGGCGTTTCTTCCCTCACCCCGAGGTACCGGGGACCAGGAACGCCGTCACGGGTCGGCCCTGTCCTCGCCCTCAGCCCCACGATTCCGTTGAAGCGGAAATGTTCGGGCCAAGGCGAAGCCTCTGGCCAGAGGCTGGCCCTCCGCAAGGCGGCGCGCGGGGTGAACGGGAGGCCTTGGCCGGATTTAGGAACCCTGGAACAGGCCGCGGCGACGCTGGGAAGGCCCGGAGAGACGCGAGCCCAGAAAAGCGGGGGCCCAAACATGGCGGCCGAGTCGGCCATACAGCGGGGTGAGAAAGCCTAGGACAAGCGTGTAGCACGGCGCAAGCTGAGCCCGCGTCCGCCATCTACTTCCGGAACTTAAAGCCGGTTTCCGGAAGCCAGAGTGGTATCCCCATGACAACCGACGTTGGACCTCTGAGGTGAGTCCTTGTTGAGGAGTGTGTGAAGAGGCCAGAAGTCGGAATTTCGTTGTTAATTGCTTTGGTTTTGGTTTTTCGCTAAGGCAGTCCCATTTAAAAGTGGGTTGGGACGGGTGGGGAAAATTGCTCTGCTCTACCGAGGGAACGCGGCAGATAGCGGTGAGAAGACCGAATTGCTTCGTTACCTTGAGAAATCACCGCTACGCTAACCCGAGGTGATGGTCATCCTTCCCTTAGAGATGGCGGTGAGCGGTTCTGTTTAACGGAGCCTCACAACAGCCTTCTGTGGCGGCCTGTGAAGTAGCGGTTAAGAGCATGGGCTTTCGTATCACACCTAGTTGTGAATCCTGGAGGAACGGCTTGAACTCTGACACTGTCCTTGCCTGCAGAATGCGGATAATTCTTTCCCATCTTGCAGAGTAGTTTCTCGAGGACTAAAGGAATTTATCCTGGTTGACAAGTGCGGGTACATAGGTGATACTATCAATGTTATTTGATGAATAAAGAAACTCGGCTCAGAGAAAACCACAGTGTACATCCTCAGTGGGACTTCATTAGGTGAGGTGGACGAGGTTCTGCGACTTCTCAGAGGCTCTGTGTAAAGTGGGGCTATAAGCATAACAACAGCTAGTTCTTAAAATGGATATAGGATTAAATAAGGAAGTAAATATGCAGAGTTTGTAAAGTAACATTTTACAGATGTTGATTTAATCATTCTGTAACACTTCAAAACATTTTGAAATTTGCTTATGGATTTGATCCAGCTGGAGAGGGTCATAGGACAACCCCAGAGCAGCTTCTTTGTCTTGGAATAAATGAAAATAAAGGCCCAGCCCCTCTTACCTGGTGCCATTGTGTCGCTACCATAATCTTTAACGTTAGAAGAGCACTATTTCCTCTCAGCTTTTTCTTCCTACACCATTAACCACTTCTCTGCCAATGTTTTTCCTGCCTGTGTGCATGCTTAGTTGTGTCTGACTCTTTGTGACCCCATGATCTGCAGCCACGAGGCTTTTCTGTCCACTGAATTTTCCAGGCAAGAATACTGGAGTGGGTTGCCATTTCCTCCTCCAGGGGATCTTCCCAACCCAGGGATCAAACC
Organism: Ovis aries; assembly: GCF_016772045.2. NCBI lineage: Eukaryota > Metazoa > Chordata > Mammalia > Artiodactyla > Bovidae > Ovis > Ovis aries. The sequence continues at coordinate 36,427,191 of NC_056074.1, forward strand.
CATGTCTCCTGCATTGGCAGGTGGATTCTTTACCACTGAACCACCTGGGAAGCCCTTTCCTGCCTAGTTGCATGTAAACCTGTCAGTTTTGTAGGAGGCAGCTTTGAGCAGTAGTTAAGTGCTCAGACTCCAGACCCAGACTGCCTAGATCTGAATGCTAGCCCTGCCAATTACTAGCAATATAACGTTGGACAAATTATTTTACCTCCCTGAGCTTTAATTGTCCCCTCTATAAAATGGAGAGAGTAATAGTGTGTCTTCCACCTCAAGGGTAATGGAGAGATTTAAATAATGTTCTGCCTAGAACTATAAGTGATATACAAAGATTTGCTTCTGCAATTAGAATTATTATCACTATATGACCAGACATATAGTGTATTTGTGTATTTTTCCTAGATTCCTTTGGACTCAGAACTGGTTAGAAAGAGCTCTACATTTAGAGGGTTTCGGGTATGGAGACAGGTTTGAGGGTGAGGGTCCCTGGAAGGAATGACTAGTTGGCATTTTTTGTTGTTGGTTTTGTCATCGATGTATCACAAGCACCTAGAATGGTGCCTGGCACATAGTAGGTCCTACGTAAATATTTATTGTACTGTTGAATTTCTAACCTCTCTTTTCTTCTTTTTGGCTTCAACAGACCCTTGTCTTAGAGCAAGGGAAGCAGCTGCCATTCTGAAGAACTCAGTGCCTGGGGGAGGACCAGTAGTTGTTTTCTGAGGAACTGTGGAATGTGCCCTTGGGGACGCAAGAGAGCAGAAGGAAGATGCTTCAGACCAGTAACTATAGCCTGGTGCTCTCCCTGCAGTTCCTGCTGCTGTCCTATGACCTCTTTGTCAATTCCTTCTCTGAGCTTCTCCGAGCAGCTCCAGTCATACAGCTGGTGCTCTTCATGTGAGTGGGACTGCGCAGCTCAACCCAGTCATTTCAGAAAAGCATGATTTAGCATTTTAAAGTTATTAATAGAGAAATATCAGGGAAAATAAAATTGCAGTTTGTCTTGGGTACTCCATGGTCCATAGACATGTCACAGGATACACTATTTTGATACTTCCGCTTTGATATACTTCTAACAAGGGTTTGGGACACGGGAAGCAGTGCACATAGAAAAAGAGGGTCAGATTGTTGACACTGTCATTATCTGCATCTGTGAGTAGAAAGTGTCTTACAGTGCCATGAAACAGGGTTGCAAAATGTCAGATAAAGGGGTTATCAGGGACTTCCTGGCGGTCCAGGGGTTAGGACTTGGCGCCTTCACTGCCCTGGCCCTGAGTAAAAATAATCTTTTTTGGCGGGGGAGCTGTTCTGGGTTTTCGTTGCAGCACAGGCTCTCTAGTTGCCCTGTGGCATGTGGGATCTTAGTTCCCTGACCAGGATTAAACCTGCATCCCCTGCATTGGAAGGCAGAGTCATAACCACTGAACCACCAGGAAGTTTCCAGAATAATCATATTGATAACATATATGCACCCCAGAGGATGGAGGCTGTTGTCATTTTTCGTCCACAGTGATTTTTAGTCTCCATGAGTCAAGTTCTAAACAGAAAACCACAATTTTAGACCCTGTCTTCACTCAGCAAATGTTCATCAGCCTACCAGACAGTGCCATATTTGCAGTGGTGGACCTGACAGGTTCTGTTTGATGGAATTTCCATTCTAGTGGAGAGAGACAAATATTTTAATAACTTCAAATAGTAATAAATGTTATACAGTAGATATAAAGTATGTGGAATGGGGAGAAGAAAGTAGTGGCGTGAAAGAAAAGTTTCTGAAGAGGGGACATTTGAACCAACACTTGAATGGCACTAGGCACCAGGTTATTTGACAGGGCTGGCATTTTATGGATACAAGGAGGAAACTAGCTGCTTCTCACAGGTGCCTCAGAGGCTTGTTGAGTTGGGAGTGTCAGCAGGAAAGTCTTGTCCATAGACTGCCACTCAACTGATGGGACCAACAGGTAGCAGGTAGTTTTAATTTCATGTCATTTGGGGTCCAAAACCCACACTACCTCTGCGGGGCGGGGTTCAGAGGCAAGGAAAGACCTCATGGTGTCCCTTAGGATTCAGGGCCGACTCGTGGATGCTCCACAGGCCTCCATTTGGCTGTCCTTTTGTTTTCCATGTTTGCAGCATCCAGGATATCGCAGTCCTCTTCAACATCATCATCATTTTCCTCATGTTCTTCAACACCTTCGTCTTCCAGGCTGGCCTGGTCAACCTCCTCTTCCATAAGTTCAAAGGGACCATCATCCTGACAGCTGTGTACTTCGCCCTGAGCATCTCTTTTCATGTCTGGGTCATGGTAAGAGGGAGGCTCTGAGTCCTTAAAAGACTTGAAATGTCTTATCTGTGGGAACCCAGCAGCTCTGGATGTTTATCTCACAGAATCCTTTATAAGGAACAGGTGAAATGAATGTGGTCCAGCCTGGAGCTCGACACATGAGAATTTCATAAGGTACTTTTTCTCAACCTTATGTGTTGAAGAACACCCTTATCCAGGAGTTGAGGGGCACTTGTGGAACGTTTGATTCTTTTTGCCCCAGAAGACCTGCAGGTTAAAACAGGAAATTGAATCTGTTCCATCATTAGCTGTTTGGGCAGGTGCGTGTTGATACAGGGTATTCTTAGGCATCAGTGTCCCATGGGAAAGAGCCAGGCGGGAGTGCCACGAGCCTTCTGCTGTGTCCCTATCACTTACATTAGGAGAACGAGCCTCCGAGATGCCTCCCTCTGGTTCTAACATAGGCCTTGAAGCAGATCCAGTTTTCGTGGTTTCAGATTTCTTTTTTTTTTTCTTTTTTTCTTTTTTTTTTTTTTTTGCTGTACCTAGTGACTTAATAGGAGAAGGCAGTGGCAACCCACTCCAGCACTCTTGCCTGGAAAATCCCACGGTGGAGGAGCCTGGTAGGCAGCCATCCATGGGGTCGCAAAGAGTCGGACATGACTGAGCAACTTCACTTTCACTTTTCACTTTCATGCATTGGAGAAGGAAATGGCAACCCACTCCAGTGTTCTTGCCTGGAGAATCCCAGAGACGGGGGAGCCTGGTGGGCAGCCATCTATGGGGTCGCAGAGTCGGACATGACTGAAGCGACATAACAGCAACAGCGACTTATGGGCTCTTAGTTCCCCGACCAGTGATCAAACCCGTTCTCCCTGCATTGGACGTGCGGAGTCCTAACCACTGGGCCACCAGGGAATTCCTTCAGATTTCTTCTCCACAAATTCTTCTCTGTGGGTATCTCATGTGTTTCTTGGTACTCATTTAATGGAACACGTTAAAACCTCAGGGTTCTCTAGGCATTTCTTTACTAAAGGCACCTTCTCAGACTAAACCTCCCGTTAGATTGCCCCTGTGATTCCACAGAGAGAACAAGAACTCACAGGGGAGAAGCAGCACAGTGCCAAAGTCTCAAGGTGCTTCCCAGAGAGGATTGTCTCTGCTCAGGTTCCTAGAGCCAAAATAGTCCTGGCTTTGTACTGTGAAGCTGCTAATCTGATTAAACTCTGAGAGCACCAAGCCTTTATCTGACAGGAACCAAGCCTCAGATTTCCAAGGCAAGACAGTGACCATGCTGAACTCCTGAGATAATGTGTATCATTTCTCATTGGCTAAGGCAATGGGATGAAAGGAAATAAATGGCTTAGTTCAAACTTACTCCCTCAGGGTTAAAAGAATTACTTCCTCTACAGCAAAACACAAGGGGACTTGCTGAAGCTTGTTTGAGAAACACTCCTTTGGCTTGTGGAAAGAAAGAAGGGGGTGAGATTAGCCTGATACTAAATCAAGCAGCATCTCTGCAGCTCACCAGGCTGGAGATGTCAGGGCCTCATCTGGCCATTCACTTTTCTCTGTCTACTCTTGTCTCCTTCAGAACTTACGCTGGAAAAACTCCAACCGCTTTGTCTGGACAGATGGACTTCAAACATTGTTTGTATTCCAGAGGCTAGGTAAGAACCACAGCAACCTCAGGCCTCACTTTGGCCCCACCTGTGGCTCTGGCAGCGAGGGCCTTGATCCTGACTTCCCAGCCCATCACAGCCGGCGTGAGATGAGTGGAACAGCCATGCCAAGACCAGGAGAGACCACTGCCCTCTGCCCTTTCTGGGAGTCACTGGGAAATCGTGAGACAGGGCCCCTCAGCCTCATCTGGTCATGTTCTTCCCCTGAAACAAACACTCGGGTGCATCCCTGACTCTTCTTTCCTGTTTATTCTCCACAGCGGCAGTGTTGTACTGTTACTTTTACAAACGGACAGCTGTGAGGCTAGGCGACCCTCGCTTCTACCAGGACTCTTTATGGCTGCGCAAGAAGTTCATGCAAGTTCAAAGGTGACCGTTTTCTGTCACATCGATGAACGCCTTTCCTTCTTGACAGAAGTCACACTGGGGGCTCTGCAGAGGCGGCGGTCGGCCCTGTGTGCTAGGAAGTAGCTTGACATTCTGAGGACAGGCCCCAGCCAGTCAGTGTGCAGCAGGTGAAGAGGCGGAGCCTCCCTCTAGCACATTAAAGTGTCCCCAGTGCAGACTCCTGAACATCATCCCTTCCCAGCCTCCTGCTGCAGCCCTGCCCCCTTTCCTTCCCGCTCTCTGCCCCACTTCTTCACCAAGGGCTTCGTGGCTTTTTCCCAAGGGAACTTTCCACCGACCCTAGTACAGGAGGAGCTCCCAGCCCCGGCTCTTTTTGCACTGCACACTGATGATTGAAGGACGCAAAGAGTGACGCTTCTGGGCTCCTGACTGAGCACACCTCAGACATTTAGATTTTATACCCAAGGTACTTTTTTTTTACATTGTATAAATAGGAAATAAATTCTTTTCCATAAATGATGACGTCTCTGCCTTGCTCAGTACCTCTGTGGTTAAGAGGAATGCCAAGTCCTAGCCTAGCCTAGCCTTAGCGTCTGCTTGGTCCAGTGGGCAAATTGAGCCACAGAGCAGATATGGGTATTCCTTGAATCGCATTGTGAGTACAAGATATTTTTGCAGAAAAGATGTGATCTGATGCCCCACCCCCATCTCTGGAGTTTCAGACTGCCATGTTTTATTCAGTCTTTCCGCCTGTCAGAGCCCAGAACCGTCCTCAGGAGAGTGAAATGTTGCCTAGCCTCTTTTGGCAAAAGAAATTTTAAACATTCGTGTGCCCGTAGTATCAGTTTTCTATTGCTGGAATAGTTGCGTGTAACAGCCCCACCACTACACTTGGGTGGCATGGCTCTTGAGTGTTGGGGCTCAGCTCATCTGACTGGGTTTGGGTGGTTTCTGCTGGGCTCACACACGTGTTTGTGGTCAGCTGTGGGTCAGCCATCCAGCTGTCATTATCTTGAGATCACTGACTTCTGGCTAACCTAGGCTGACCCCTGCTAGAATGACTCTGCTTCACATGACTTATTGTCCAGCAGGCTTGCCTGGGTCGGTTGACTAGACAGTGGCAGAGAAGCAGGAAATCAAGCTATAGGGGGCAACCCCAGTTTAAGCCTCTACTGTGTCTCTTCAATTCCCATTGGTCAAAGCAAATCATGTGACTGAGCCCAGTGTCGGAATGGGAAAGCGCTAGGAGGTTTCTTGGCAAAAGACATGGGTGCGGTCAGTCCTCCCCACCAGAAAGCTGCCCCATGAAACTCATTATTCAGAAGTACTTTGGCCCGGGAGTTGGCAAACTTTTCCTGTTAAAGGTCAGATAGTAAATATTTTAGATCTTGAGGGCCATGTGGCCTCTGTTGCAATTACTCAACTTTGACATCAAAGCACAAAAGCAGCCAGAGATGAAACTCAGATGAATGACCCATGTCAGAAATATTTAGATTTTGTTTCAACCACATGAAAATGTAAATCTAATCTTAACTTGAGGGTCATACAAAATGGGCTAGATGTGCTCTCAGGCCATGGTATAGTCTGACCCCTAGTTTAGAAGCCTACAATGAAGTCCTCGGGAAAGACAGGCTGTAGTTAATCAGCTGTGCTGTCAAGATTTATCAGATGTTTTAAAAGAATGTTACAGAGTTCTAAGAAAATACCTAAGATCTCATCCCCTATAATTGGGAGACGTGATCGAAAAAGTCCTAACAAAACCACCATCTATGTGTACTGTACCTTCGTCTGTACAAAAAATGAAAATAGCACAATTTTGAATCTTTTCATAAAAGCTCTTACAAGACTATTATCCCCTTTGCTCATCACAGTCCCTGATAGATAGGAGATTTTTTGTGTCCCCAAATGAATCAGGGCTGGATTGTTCTCTGCAATCTCTGCAGCTAGTAAGTACAATCAAATGTTTGTTGTCCTCACTCCCAATATAAATGGCACTTTGTAGTCCCAGGAGTCTCTTGGGTGTGTGTATATGTGTGTGTGTGTGTGTGTGTGTGTGTGTGTGTGTGTGTGTGTGTGTGCCTTCCTTTCTTCCTCCCTTCCTTCCCACCTCCCTCCCTCCCTCCCTCCCTCCCTCCCTCTTTCTTCCTTTGTTTCTTTTATCTTGATAGTTAATGCATTCATGTGATACAAAATTGAAGTTATATTTGTGCAATTAGTCTTCCCACTTCTGTATCTCAGTCACTGAGTTCCTTCTCCCTCCCCTCCTTGACAATCTACATTTACTTGCATAATTTCTTACAGACAGTGTAATATTTCAGAAACATTTTTACAAAAGAAAAAAAAATGGCTACATCCTACCCCAGAAATAATATCATACCTTTGATGCTGTGTATTTATGTTTTATATACAGTTGTGATTATGGGGACTATGCCATAAGATAGTTTGGTTTTTCTTTTTGACTTAGCAGTAGGAATATATTTTTAAGATGTGATGTAAATTGATTGCTTGGGGCAGTTAGTTTTCAAAGATCAAAGGAAGAAAATAAACACTTTTAAAAGTGCTGACTTTTAATAGGATGGAGTTGCTTCTAGCTGACCAGTGCTCTATTAGAGAACTAGAAAGACCAGACAAAATATGAAAGTTATCTAAAAAGATCTTAGAGAATTGCTGAAGGAAAGATGATGAAAGGGCCTAAAATTCTGAAGTAGAATCAGGGACGAGAGCTGACAGTTTGCAGCAGACTTGCCCCTGGGAGCATTTGCTGACTCTGGGTTTGAGCAAGAGGCTGAAAATCCAAGCATTGCCCAGGCAGAGGGGACCAGAGAAGCCAGAGGAGCTTAGTGCTCTCATAACACTGGAAGAACAAAACCGGGGACTGAAAGAGCCTTAAAGACGTAACACATTTCTTCTCTAAGATACTTACCAAACACTGAAGCCGTATAGGGCCAGAAGCTATAAAAAGCTAAACCTCAAACTTCTGAAAAGCATAATCAAATTTTTGGCAGGCTAATGGTGCTGATGATTAGAATTCAGGACCCACGATGGGGCAGGGATGGTGAACACATAGGTCTTTCAGTTCAAAGCTCAGGAGGGCTCCTTATGGGAACAAGGTGAAACAGGCAGACTGAGGCTTATCAAAATCCCAGCGCAACCTCAAACCATGTGGTCTCTGAGTGGATTAAGGTGATAAGCCCCCATTTTCTTGGTGTAACACAGAAAAGACTGGAAGAAAAAACATCTAGAGGTGCTATAATTTTTTTTTATATACAATTTCTAAATCCAGTAAGAATTACTAGCAAGTCAAGAGATAAGACCATATTATTTAAAACCAGAGCAAAAGTAGAAAATAGAAACAGGTGAGCCAAATATTGTTTAGAAGATTGAAAAGTTTAAACTGATACGTTCAAGAAATAGAGGAAAATATGGAAGAAATGGATTAAATATTTAGACTACACCCAAAGATGTCTAACAATGACTGAGTACTATGCTTGAGAATGACCCCTCCAACAAATAACTGTAAAACCTGAACATGATATGAAAAACAGCTACTTAAAGACTACTAGGGAATGAAGGGAGACAGTTTGATGGGGAGTTCACACTCAGGAGGAAATTGTGCACAGAAAGTTTCCTATTTTTGCTGCTTGTAACTTGGCAGCTGACAAAGCAGTAGGTATGTTATGCTGGTGGACAATCACAGTACTGAGCCGGGGCAACTGAAGCCACTGGAGGAAAAGATGGAGCCTCAGAAGGGAAGAGGCAGCAATCACCAAGTTCTGTCTGCCCACATTTCTGCCCCAGCTCTGGACCACAAATGTGTTGTTCAGATTCAAGCGACTCAGCTAAAGACAGAAAATCTAAGCTGAGATTGGAGCTATGGCCCCATAGTGTGATCTGCACTGTGTATCCACCCAAAATGGACTTCCCAGGTGACTCAGTGGTAAAGAATCTGCCTGCCAATGCAGGAGACCCAGGTTCAGTCCCTGGGTCAGGAAGATCCCTTGGAGAAGGAAATGGCAACCCACTCTAGTATTCTTGCCTGGGAAATCCCACAGATAGAAGAGCCTGGAGGGCTACAAGCCTTGGGGTCAAAAAAGAGCCAGAAAGGACTTAAGAACTAAACAACAACAACAACAATTCACCCACGCTAACTGCCTGATAAAAGAACCATCACTCTTTGGAGACAAATAATACAAACCAGAGCCTCCACAATTTAACGTTCAAAACTGACACCAATACTGAGGTGACCCAGATACTGGAGTTAACAGACAAGGATAATAAAGCAGCAGTGAAATTATGTTCTCAGTGAATAAAAAGGCAACCTCAGCAAAGAAACAAATGACTTTTGAAAAATAGAAACTCTGGAAATAAAAATTACAACAACTGAAACATTTTTAATCAAATGAATAGATTTAACAGCAAAAAAGATTACAGAACTGGTCAATGAAATAGAAGGTAAACCGATAGAAACTCCCCATGCTGCAGAACAGAAACAAAAAGAGGTTTTTTAAAAGTCTCCCAGGCCAGTTAGATAATGTCAAACAGCCTGACAAATGTATGATTAGAATCTTAGAAGGAAAAGAGAAGGAAGAAAGCAGAAAAAAAAAATAGCCAAAATTTTCCCAGATTTGATAAAATGTACAGATTTTAGATACTCCACAAAGCCACCTTAATTAACACAGAAAGGCCACATCTAGGAACATCATAGTCAAAAGCTAAAGATGAAGAGTAAATCTTGAAAGCAGCAAGAGAAAAACAAACCACATACAGAAGAACAACAATTAGCAACTGGCTACTCACCAGAAATCAGAGGCCAGCAGAGTGTGTAACACCATCTCTAAAGTGCTGCAAGAAAAAGAGGTCAACTCAGAAATCTAAATTTACCAAAACTATACTTCAGATATAAAACTGAGAGAATTTGTTGCCAGCAATCCTGCACTATAAAGAAATGCTAAAGGAGTTATTTGGCTTGAAGGGGAATGATAACAGATGGAAATTCAGATCCTCTGAAAGGGATGGAGTACATCAGAAATAGTATCTGAGTAAATATAAAGACTATTTTAAAATGTTTTTCTTATTATTTATAATACATATGAATAAAAAATGTAGTATTTTCCATGTACGCAGAGTAATGACCAGTGCAAGCCACATGCTGAACCATAAAACAATAATCAGTACATTTATAAGGAGAAAGAGCATGTTTTTTTGACAATGATGGAATTGAGTTAGAAATCAGTAACAATTAGATAACTAGGTGGTCCAATCTAAGTCCAATCAGAAGACAGAAACCACCTAGTAATTTAAACATGGCAGGTTTAATATAATCCTTAAATTATAGGAGACAGTGGAAAGAAAGTGGAGTCGCTCAGTCGTGTCCAGCTCTTTGTGACCCCATGGACTGTAGCCTGCCAGGCTCCTCCGTCCGTGGGATTTTCCAAGGAATAGTACTGGAGTGGGCTGCCATTTCCTTCTCCAGGGATCTTCCCAACCCAGGGATCCAACCTGGGTCTTCTGTGTTGTAGGCAAATGCGTTACCATCTGAGCCATGTGGGAGACCTGGGTAGCCATTTCCTCCTCTAGCGGATCTCCCCGATCCAGGGATCGAACCTGCATCTCCTGTGTCTCCTGCGCTGGCGGGCAGATTTTTTTTTTACCACTGACCCACCTGGAAAGCCCTATAAAAATGTAAAGAGATTTCTAAAAGGGTACCTGAGGGCTGAGGACAAACTTTGTAGGGTCCCCCACCCCCAAATCTGGGGTTTAGACCTCACGGCAGCCCACTGGGTGGTGAACAAGTTCACTGGTTGGTCAAGGCAGAGCTGGTTCACAGTAGCCAGGCAAGAAACAACCCTCTAGGGTACAGATGAGCCAAGGCTGTTGGGCAGGTGCACACAGAATGCCCCAGGTGCGCAAGGCCTGCAGTGCATGATGTCCATGCCGGGCATGGAGGGGCACAGGAATCACCCTCTGGGGAGAAGAGCCAAGGTTCATGAGCAGACATGTGGAGTTGGGTGCCGCTGTGGATACACACTGTCTGTGCCTGAGGGCTTGGGGCAAGGTGATCCAGGGCAGAGATAAACAAGGCTGAGGGGGCAAGTGCACAGAGTTAGGGAACTGCCATGTGTGCCAAGGCCTGGAGCATGCGGTATCCTCGACAGGAGGGCCACAGCAAAGTGGTCACCAGGCATGGACCAGGTTCGTGAGGTTGCTGAGGGAATGCCCGCTCTTGGTATGTGGTTGGAGAGGACCATCTGATATCCTAGCTGTCCTCACACACGTGCACCGCTGAGACCACAGTGCAGGAGCAGGAAAAACAAACCAGAGCTTATGGGAGCTAGGAAGACAAGCCCTTTCCTTCCTTCAATATCCCTCCAGCACCCTCTACAGACAGGGCTTACCATTGTGCTCACTGAAAGGGAGAAATGCCGAGTCCAGTCTGGAACCACAGGACAGGTTCTGAAGGTGAATGCAGAGCTCATGTCCGTCTTTTCAGCTACTCAGCTTTCATGCACCATTCTACACTTATTTGAACTTCCATGTTGCATTCCTACTGACAACATATATCTATTCTTAAAAGCGACATTCTTGGGACATCCCTCGTAGTACACTGAACCCAATGCAAGAGGCCTGGGTTTGATTTCTGGTCAGGGAACTAGGGTGAGGATTAGGGTTACCCCACAAATAAGATTTTGCAGCCTCATCTAACCTGCATGTCACAACCAAGACCCAATGCAGTCAAATAGATAAAAGTATTTTTTTTAAGTGATGTTCTCACTCTTCCCCTAAAATGAGAAGACATACAGTCCCAACAGTCACTGTATCCATAGCTAACTATATTAATTACTCCACAAATTTGTCATGCCCTCACTAAATATTCTATTACATAAAGATTAAATTATGAAGTTGACCTCCAACAAATAGTCAATAGATAGGTAAAGAGAAAATGGTCAGTATATACAAATAAACACATGCATGCGTGTCAAGTCGCTGCAGTCGTGTGCGATTCTTTTTGACCCTATGGACTGTAGCCTACCAGGCTTCTCTGTCCATGGGATTCTCCAGGCAAGAATACCTGAGTGGGTTGCCATGCCCTCCTCCAGGAATCTTCCCAACCCAGGGATTGAACCTGTGTCTCCTGCAGCTCCTGCACTGCAGGTGGATTCTTTGCCACTGAGCCACCAGGGAAGCCCCCAAAACACAGGCATGCAAGGAGCAAAGAAACACAAAAAACTACCAGAGCTCTCGTTTTTGTAATTGGTCACTTTTATAACTCGTCACAAAGTTGTAGTTGATAACCATGGTTTCCTTCTTCAGTTCCTATGTTGATAATTCCCTTTCCCTCAGCTCGAGCTGCTGCTGCTGCTCTGGGTTCTTTACCTGTTGTTGTTCAGTCACTAAGTTGTGTCCGACTCTTTTGTGACCCATGGATCATAGCCCACCAGGCTCCTCTGTCCATGGGATTTCTCAGGCAAGAATACTGGAGTGGGTTGTCATTCCCTTCTCCAGGAGATCTTCCTGGACCAGGGGTTGAACCCATGTCTCCTGCATTGCAGGTAGATTCTCTACCACTGAGCCACCAGGGAAGCCTTCTTTACTGTTCAGTTCAGTTCAGTCGCTCAGTCGTGTCCGACTCTGCGACCCCATGAATCACAGCATGCCAGGCCTCCCTGTCCATCACCAACTCCCGGAGTTCACCCAGATTCATGTCCATCGAGTCGGTGATGCCATCCAGCCATCTCATCCTCTGTCATCCCCTTCTCCTCCTGCCCTCAATCCCTCCCAGCATCAGGGTCTTTTCCAATGAGTCAACTCTTCACATGAGGTGGCCAAAGTATTGGAGCTTCAGCTTCAGCATCAGTCAGCTTCAGCATCAGTCCTTCCAATGAACACCCAGGACTGATCTCCTTTAGGATGGACTGGTTGGATCTCCTTGCAGTCCAAGGGACTCTCAAGAGCCTTCTCCAACACCGCAGTTCAAAAGCATCAATTCTTTGGCACTCAGCTTTCTTCACAGTCCAAATCTCACATCCATACATGACCACTAGAAAAACCATAGCCTTGACTAGATGGACCTTTGTTGGCAAAGTAATGTCTCTGCTTTTCAATATGCTATCTAGGTTGGTCATAACTTTCCTTCCAAGGAGTAAGCGTCTTTTAATTTTATGGCTGCAGTCACCATCTGCAGTGATTTTGGAGCCCCCAAAAATAAAGTCTGACACTGATTCCACTGTTTCCCCGTCTATTTCCCATGAAGTGATGGGACCAGATGCCATGATCTTCGTTTTCTGAATGTTGAGCTTTAAGCCAACTTTTTCACTCTCCTCTTTTTCACTTTCATCAAGAGGCTTTTTAGTTCCTCTTCACTTTCTGCCATAAGGGTGGTGTCATCTGCATATCTGAGGTTATTGATATTCCTCCTGGCAATCTTGATTCCAGCTTGTGCTTCTTCCAGTCCAGCGTTTCTCATGATGTACTCTGCATAGAAGTTAAATAAGCAGGGTGACAATATACAGCCTTGACATATTCCTTTTCCAATTTGGAACCAATCTGTTGTTCCGTGTCCAGTTCTAACTGTTGCTTCCTGACCTGCATACAGATTTCTCAAGAGGCAGGTCAGGTGGTCTGGTATTCCCATCTCTCAGAATTTTCCACAGTTGATTGTGATCCACACAGTCAAAGGCTTTGGCATAGTCAATAAAGCAGAAATAGATGTTTTTCTGGAACTCTTTACTGTTAGAGTAACCCAAATCCTCATTCCTAAAGGATCTGAGTTCTACTTTGGGGGGGGGCATGGGTGTATTAATAGGTGCCCCAGAGCATCCTCTGGGTTCCAGACATAGTCTTTCTTATCTCCCTTGTGTAGCTGCAACCCAATTTTCCCTTGAGACTCAGGATCAATCATTCTAGCCAGTAGGTTGGATGCCCCCCCTTCTTTTTGTTCTTTGATTTAGTGGCATAAGGAGCCCAGATTGACCAGGGGGCAATATCATTTTCCAGTTCAGTAATACATTGTTCTGTCTCCTTGTGGAACACAACTCACTTGAGAACTAAGATCTCCAAATCAGCAGGCTCAAATTTTTCAGTGTAAAAGGCAAAAATCTCTGGGGGTGGTTTATTAGGTGTAATAGTGGGAGAAGTCATTCCCATTCCTACCCATTGAATTCTGGACCCATGTGTGCTGGCTAGGGGAACAACAGTACCGTATAATGGTCTCCGATTCAAAGACATACTCCATTCTGTGAATTAGAACCCCCATCCTTTCAGTATATTGTCTCCCTACTGATACTATAACTGAGTCTACCGTGAACCATTCTACTTTTCAATTACACCACCTTCTTCCAGGCGACGAAGTATGTGTGGTTAAGACCAGTTATTTCCAGAGGCATAAGCCCATTGCCACACTTCCTTTGCTGTGAAATGAGTTTCTTGATCAGATGCAATGTTGTGTAGGATGCCATGAGGGGCACATCATGTCTCTGTTGGGAGGACCCGAGGAACCTTCACTTTTATGAAATGAGCCAAGGCTGGTGAGTGGGTGTGCAGAAGAATTGAGGCACTCCTGCAGGGGCAGTCTGGAGGGTGTGGGGTCCACATGGGAAGAGCCCTAGGAAACAACCCTCTGGGGTGCAGGAAGTCAAGGCTGGTGGGCAGGGGGACACAGGGGATCAGGATGCTGCTGCAGGTGTGAGGCAGAGGCAAGGTGAAAATCACCAGGCCTGGGCCGGGGCTAAGAGACCAGTGAGCTCCCAACCCCCTGCAGGCACACAGCTGGGGCAGAGCACAGCTGGATGTCCTCGTGCATATGCACCTCTGACTGTGCAGCAGGAGCAAGAAAAACCAAAACATCGCAGGCTGGAACCAGGAAGCAAAGCCCCTTTCTTCCTGCAGTGTCCATCCAGTGCCCTCTACTGACAGAGCCTAAGATGGTGCTCACTGACAGGGAGACATGCTTTCAGTCTAGTCCATGACTGCAGAACAGGTACTGAAGTATTTGTCTGAAGCTGAGGACCAATATGTTGATAACTGCCACACTGGGAAACCACTAAATATTTACAAGTTAAACATTATACTTGTAAATCATCATGGATCAGAGAAGAAACCGGGCTTCCCTGGTGGCTTGGACGGTAGAGAATCTGCCTGCAATGAGGGAGACCTGGGTACGATCCCTGGGTTGGGAAGATCCCCCGGAGGATCATGGCAATCCACTTCAGTATTCTGGCCTGGAGAATCTCCATGGACAGAGGAGCCTGGCGGGCTACAGCCCATGGGGTTACAAAGGGTTGGACATGTATAAATACATATAGCACAGCACAAAGAAAAAACCATAAGAGAAATTAAGAGTACTTTAAACTACATCATAATGAAAACACAAGATTTAAAATCCATATCATGGGAACTTCCTTAGTGGTTCAGTGGTTAAGAATCCACGTTGCAATGCAGGTTTGATCCCCAGTTGGGGAGCTAAGATCCTACATGCCATAGAACAACTAAGCCTGCTTGCCACAACTACAGAGTCCATGTGCCACAATGAAAGATTCCCCATAATGCAACAGAGATCCCATGTGCCACAACAAAGACTTGACATAGCCAAGTAAATAAATATTTTTTAAGAATGTATCTGATACAGCTTCTGTCAGAAAAGAAGATCTAAAACCAGCTGTCTAATTTTTCACCTTAAATCAGAAAAACAGCAAATTAAGCCCAAATTAGGAAGAAAGAAGTCTAAATTAAACATAAGACCAGGAAAAAAAAAAGAACATGGGTAAATAGTAGGTTAAAAAACATATGAAACTAAAGGTTAATTCTTTGAAAAGTTAGTTGATTAATCTTCAGCTAGATTGTGGAGCTTATCCCAGGAATGAAAGGTTGGTTTGATATTTAAAACTCAATGGGTGAAACTCACCAAGTCAGCAGAATAAAGAGGGAAAAGCATTTCATCATTAATTAGTTGTATCTGTGACAAAATTCATAACATTCATTCGTGATAAAAAAAATATCTACAAACTAAGAACAGTTGTTGTTTAGTCGCTAAGTCATGTCCGACTCTTTTGCCACTCCATGGACTGTAGCCCACCAGGCTCCTCTGTCCATGGGATTTCCCAGGCAAGAATACTGTATTGGGTTGCCATTTCCTTCCCCCGGGGGTCTTCCTGACCCAAGGGTCAAACTCAAGTCTCTTGCATCTCCTGCACTGGCAGGCGGATTCTTTACCACTGAGCCACTAGGGAAGCCCTAAGAATTGCTAGCATGTATCAAAATTCCAGACTTCCAGAAGGGGGCAGGTGTGCAGCATAAACCACATAGTTTGCACAAACAACTGAGGCAGTGAGACATTCTGGATTGACGGAAACCTTTCTGAAATACAAGTTCACAGACACCAGCCAAAGGCCAACCTTGCAAGTAGGACTTCGTAAGGATAGCAATCTCAGGCCTGCTATGTCAGCTCCTTTCTGCATAATATCACAACCAAACTGGTTTCTTTCCAGAAAGGCAAGGTTGGTTATACCTTTAAAAATCATGTAATTCATAACATTAGCAGAATAAAGGGAGGAAAACATATTGCCTCAACAGATCCAGAGACAGCATTCAGTAAAATGTATCACAAACATTTCAGCAAATTACAAAAAGAACTTTCTTAAACTGATAGAGAGTATCTACAGAAAAATTTACCATTAGCATATTAATTGTGAAATATAATACTTTCCCCTGATGTTTGGTAAGAATATCCATTATCATCACTTCTATTTAACATTATACTGGAGGTCTTAGCCAGTACAATAAGGTAACTTGAAAAACTGAAAGTACAGGGATTGAAAAGGAAGAAGTAGAACTATATTTTCTGACGATATGATACTATGTACACTAAAATCCAAAAGAATCTTTATATTCTGTTGCTCAAGGAGATGTCTGTCTAGGTGCAAGTACTCCATCAAAAGGTTCCAAGCCCAAACCACACTGAAATATTACTTCCCACCTACTTGGATAGTGATGATAATAATTTTAAAAACTGAAAATAAAAGGTGTTGATAAGGATGCAGAGAAATCGGGATCCTTGTACGGTGCTGGTGGAATGTAAAATGCTTATGGACACTGTGGAAAACAGTTTGATGGCTCCTTGAAAAGTTAAACATGGCACTACGCACTGTTTCAAAATGCTGCTAAGGCCCTAGGGCCAGTGACTGACGCCCCCTCACCCACAGGCTCAGCAGAAAGCAACTCCCGGAGTGGCCATTAAGACTTACCAGCAGACTTCATGACACTTCACGGCCAAAATGACACCATTTTCCACCTCGGCCCAGTGTTCAACATCTGACAGTTGCTTGCAGGATCTCTCCAGAACAAACGAATCAGGTATGACCAAATCCACCACTTGTGAAGATTTTGTAAGCAGCAGGTGCACAAAGTGAAATGTTCACTGGTAAAGAGCTCATGTATTATCTAGGCCAGTATACACTGGTGAGTTACGATCAGCAGGAGCAGCAATATGGTATACTGTGGTGGAGATCTTTTGGGAGAACTCCTGGGCCGTTGGACTTTCTCTGTGAAAGATCAAGCCCTCTCTCTATGATGTGCTAAGGAAGAATCTTGTCACATTAGCTACTGCCGCTACAGCATGAGTAATTTGCCCAAGATGAGATGCCGCTAATAAGAGAGCAGATTATCTGTGACTGTCCAGTCCTTGCTCTTTCTTTTGTGCCACACACTGACTTTCCTTAACCCCTACTTGTAACAGAATTTGCCCCAATTAATTTTTAACACATTTTTAAAAATCTGAACATTAAATCTTTAAAACATTTTTTTTAAGTCAAACATGGAATGACCATAAAATTCAGTAATTCCCTCCTAGATGTATATTTAAAGGAACTGAAGACAGATACTTCCAGAGGTACTTCTATGCCAATGTTCACTGCAGCATTTCTCTAGCCCAAAGGTGAAAACTCATGTCTACCTGTCAACAGATGGATAAACAAAATGCAGCATGCATGCGCGCATGTGCGCACACACACACACACACACACAGGAATATTATCCAGCCATAAAAAGGAATGAAGTTCTGATATAAGCTATAACATGAATGAACCTTAAAAACATGCTGAATGGAATTATGCCAGACACAAAAGAAAAAGTATTGTATGATTGCACTTACTTAAAATATATAGACTAGGCAAATTCATAGAAATAAAAAGTAGATCAAAGGTTAGCACTCTAGTACTCTTGCCTGGAAAATCCCATGGATGGAGGAGCCTGGTAGGCTGCAGTCCATGGGATCGCGAAGAGTCGTACACAACTGAGCAACTTCACTTTCACTTTTCACTTTCATGCATTGGAGAAGGAAATGGCAACCCACTCCAGTGTTCTTGCCTGGAGAATCCCAGGAACGGGGCGGGGGGGGGGGGGAGCCTGGTGGGCTGCCGTCTATGGGGTCGCACAGAGTGGGACATGACTGAAGCGACTTAGCAGCAGCAGCAGCAGAGGGACGGGGAGAAAAGAGTTACTGTTAAATGGTTACAGAGTTTCTCATTGCCATGATGAAAAAAGCTTTGAAAATGGTGGTGATGGTTACCCAACATTGTGAATATAATTAATGCCACTGAATTGTACACTTGAGTCACTCTACTCAAATTACCTGGTTTGAGTGTGCCATGTTTTCTGTCCTATCCTGACAGTGGCTGACAGTCAAGTCAGCCTCAGTCCAATCAAAACTCTTCTTTCTGCTTCCCTGTGGGCCGTAACACATGCTAACTGCTCCAAACCATAATCAGGTTTCAAAGCCCAGTTCACCAGTCATCTCTTGAAAACTTCTCTCAGTTCCCACCTAGAGTACTTTGTCTTCCCAACTCCCATGCAAGTCAGGGGTCACGTGGTGATCATGTTTCATCTTCCCGGTCTTCTTTATGCTCCTCGAGAGGATCCTCTGCCTGCCTGCTCAGTCGCTCAGTGAAGTCTCTGCAATCCCAGGGTTGTCTAGCCCGCCAGGCTCCTCTGTCCATGAGATTTCCCAGGCAAGAATACTGGAGTGGGTTGCCAAAGGAGCCTCTAGTTCTGATTAATTCTGGTGTCTTCTAAGTACCTGTTTGATAAATCGGACGCACTAAATCCCCTATTACCCTCCCAGAAAAGACTGCTTGCTAGACAAAAGACCCCAAACGCCAAACCGCATTTGCAGAGCACTTTTGTGCATTATCAGACCGTTGTTTGGGATTCCCTCGTGGCTCAGATGATAAAGAGCCTGCCCTCAATGCCGGAGGTCTGAGTTCGATCCCTGGGTCCTGAAGATCCCCTGGAGAAGGAAATGGCAATCCACTCCAGTATTCTTGCCTGGAAAATCCCATGGACTGAGGAGCTTGGCAGCTATATGCAGTCGATAGGATCACAAAGAGTCGGACACGACTGAGCGACTACACTTTCACTGTTCTTTTTTCGTGTATTGTCAGACCGTTAGTGAAGAGAATCGTGGCGCTACAGCCTATTTGGCAATCCTGTGGTCACATTACCACTACTGGCTACTTCTGCAGATTCATTGTAAACTTTGGGTGGGGAAGCCCAACAGCTGCTCCCAGCCCTAGGGGCCTACGGACTCCAGCTCGGGGGGTGGCCCCTGTGCTGTCGAAGGTCTCCAGACAGAACCCCAGTGAAGGCCATTTGCGCGCACCGGCGGACGCACCAAGACGGCCTTCGCACCAGGCAACCATAGAGTGTGATGGGCGGGCAGAGAGGCCAGAGTCTCGGGCCGCTCTGTCCCCCGCTTCCGGCAACGCCTCGTTGCTCCAGAAGTAGAGGTAGCCGCGTATGCAGTTTCCATGGGGACTGGAGATGGCGCCGCGAGGTGAGATTACGGAGGTGTGTGAGTCGCTGGTCCTGATCGCTTCTATATTCCATTCCTTTCTCTCCCATTGCTCGACTTTTATAAACCCTCTATTCTCGGGTGTTATGGACATCACTTCTCGCTTGTCCAAAGCAGGGTCTAGCAGCTTCACCCTCCCTGAGTTCCTGAAGGTCTCGAGGTGCGGGTCTTAGATTCCCTCAAATTCTTGGCCAGGTCTGTTCTAGGCCAGCTCAGTTACAAATTTGCAGTGTGACTTCAAACAAGCCAGTGCTGGCCTCTGCACCCCATTTTCCCTTCCCAAATAGTGACGAGGTTAGATCTTAAAGGGGCTTTGACTTTCGCGCCCGAAGCCCGGAGTCAAGTTTAGGGGACACTCTACACACAGAGAGAAACCCTACACACACAGACACCCTACACACACACTCTCTCTCTTTTTCTCTCTCCTCATCAGCAATCAGAAGTGCCCCAAGTAGCCCTTTCCATTAGCTGCGACCTCACTTTTCCTTCGTTAGACACAAAACCATTGAAATAACTGAGGTTGAGCTGCCCTCCAGCCCATCTCTTTTTCTCTGTGCTCACATTTTCAGGTAAACGATTGTCCTCCACCCCGCTGGAAATTCTTTTCTTTCTGAATGGGTGGTATTATGCTACCTATTTCCTGCTGGAACTCTTCATATTTCTGTATAAAGGTAAGGCCTGGGGATTGACTACCCTTGCCCACATCCCTTCCCCACTTCAGGGCAGAGCCAACTCCCACCAAAAACCTTCCTATTTTTCATTCTTTTCTGCCCTCTAGGGAACCTCTTCACTGTAAGGTAGAAGTCTCTTCATCAGCTGACTTCTTGAGAATGATTTAGTAGGAAGCTCCTGGGCAAGAGTTTGTTGAGTTTGGGAAATGTGGGATTCTTCATTCCAACTCTCCCCCATCACCTCTTGCTGAACTCCACTTTCAGCCTGTTGATGAGCCTCGGAAGCTATTCAGCGGTCTGTGTACCCATGTACAGCTGATAATGGTGGAGGGTGGAGTCCTCATAGACTGTCCGAGTTATGAGTAAAACCCGATAACAACATGCCTGCCTCTAAAAGAGATGCAGCCACAACAAGGAGTTAACACATCCTGCATCAGGTTAACAGATGCTGCCCACACCTCACTAAGTAGCTCATGGACAGCTGATGAGACTCGCGCGTGTGGGGCTCTCCTGCGCACTGCTCTGTGTTGTTTTCAGGCTCTGACTTCTGTGTTGGCAGGTCTCCTGCTCCCGTACCCAACAGCCAATCTAGTCCTGGATGTGGCGATGCTCTTCCTGTATCTCGGAATTGAAATAATCCGACTATTTTTTGGTGAGTGTTTGTCCAAGAATATTTCCATTCTTTCTGAGATGAGCTGGTATCCGTAACCTGATCAACAAGGAAAAGTACATAACCTAGGCTCACCAATCAAGAGATTGGATCTGGTGGTATATCCCATTACTCCCTCTCTGAAGTTTCAAGCTGCTTCATATTTTGGGTCAAGATGTATCTGTCTGTTGCCCGGCAGGGCCAGAAGTGGGCAGTGGCATGATATTAGACAATTTCTTCCCAGTTGTCTAACTGTTACAAGAGTGCCTTGTTCCTCTCACTGGTTTGCTTGGGAGAATAGATTCAGCTGTAACTCCATGTCTGGGGCAGGAGATGCCTGCACAGGTCAGCACTAAGATCCCCTTCATTTTTCTGAACAAGGATTTCTCTAGGACAAGTTTTGTATTCCTGGAAGTACAGAGCAAGCCCTTTTTAGTTAGAATATGTCATCCCTGAAAATGTTCTTTAAACACACTGAAGAAAAAAAACATACTTTAAGTACATATCACAGTGGATAAAGAAAGCTCACATAAAATGCTAAGAAAAAAGCTAGTTTTAAAAATGAGCAAGGGAGGGAATTCCCTGGCTGTCCAGTGGTTAAGATTTCAAGCTTCCAACTCAGGGGGTAGGGGTTTGATCTGTGGTTGGGGAACTAAGATTCTGCATGCTGCACAGCGAAAAAAAAAAAAATTAGCAAGCGACCCTAATGGGCAGTTCACATAAGAATAATTACAAAGGACCAGTAACCATGATAAAATGCTCAAACTCACGAACAAAAAGCAAACTGGAAAAACACGGTAACATATTCACCCATCGGATTAAAAAGATTCCCAAATGCCCCGTATTCAAATAACCGCAAGAAACAGTATGTATGGTCTCACACTCATGTGAGTATTTATATTCCCACACCCCTGGGAATAGAAATTAGTATAACCTTTTTTGCTAATGGTTTTACCAGGTAAAATGTATATTCTTAGACATTAACAATTTCCCTTCTAAAACTGGCTGAAAAAAACACACTTCTACAGATACACAAGTATATCTGTATGAGGATGTATTGCCATGTATTTTTTGACATCAAAACCTTAGAAACAACCTAACACCTATCAATACAGGACTAGTTAAATTATGATATTGGTTCAATGAATTGTTCATAGCCATTAAAAAAGGTAGTTAGGTGTGGAAAGAGTTACGATAGAGTAAAAGGTAGTTAATGTGGAAAGACGTCTAACCATGTTAAATGGTTAAATAAGT
The DNA here is from genome assembly GCF_016772045.2 of Ovis aries. Taxonomy (NCBI): domain Eukaryota; kingdom Metazoa; phylum Chordata; class Mammalia; order Artiodactyla; family Bovidae; genus Ovis; species Ovis aries. Next base: position 36,448,912 of record NC_056074.1, read on the forward strand.
TGCCAAACGGTATGCAGAGTATGATTCTACTTTTACAATAATGAAAATAATAACACGTGACTATACACATAAAAAATGTCTGAAACAGTATGCCTCATTCTGTAATAATGGCTTTCTCTAGAGGGTGAATCATGAGGTCTTTTAATTTCTGTATTTTCTAAAATGATTTTCTATATATTTTTCTTTTTTTTGGCCATTCCATGGGGCACCTGGGTTCTTAGTTCCCTAACCAGGGATTGGACCCATGCTCCCTGCAGTGGAAGCACAGAGTCAACCACTGGACTGCCAGGGAAGTCCATATTTTCTATATTAATTGACAAAGTGTTCAATGATTATATATTATTTTTATAATTAAAAAGATCTTTCCTCAAATAAAGATCCCATTGTTTCTTCACTGGGAGCAGGACCTTTCTGTGAATGACTCTAATCTCACAGCCGCTCCAAAGCCTCTTGTTTTTAACACAGTGGGACCCTGTTAATAAAGTTGCACATCCCCATTCAGGACCATTTGCCTCTGCTTGCCAGTCCATCCCATCCCACCTGCCTTTTCCTCTGAGGCCAAGGAAAGCAGGCCTCTTGGAGGTGACTCCATGGGCTGTGTCTGACAGGTACAAAGGGAAACCTCTGCCAGCGAAAGATGCCACTTGGTATTAGCGTGGCCTTGACCTTCCCGTCCACCATGATGGCGTCCTATTACCTGCTGCTGCAGACCTACGTGCTCCGCCTGGAAGCCATCATGAACGGCATCTTGCTCTTCTTCTGCGGCTCAGAGCTCCTGCTCGAGGTGCTCACCCTGACCGCTTTCTCCAGGTACTGCTACTGAGGGGCCATTTCCCGTCACCTGAGGGTTGGGTTCCCATCCCAGGGAGGGATTCATTGTTCTTCTAAAGCTTGAAGGGTCTGGACTCTAGAGGATGTTTAAGGGTGAGAAAGGTGTTTTTCCCACTGAGGGTAGAAAGGTGTCTTTCCTGAAGTTACACACTTAGGGAAGATATTCTTGCTTTCTGGGGCCAAGAGGCTTGGATTATAGAACATTTCAGGCCAGCTGCTCTTGTTCACTGGCCTTTTAACATTTTCTTTCTTTCTTTCTGCCATCAGTATGGACAGGATGTGAAGTACAAAAACTTCAGCCAGCAGCCTTCACAGGCTGAGACTGTACATATCTCTGGTACTTCAGCCACACCAGTGAGAAATGGCAGGCCAAGTTGTCCTGAGAAAGGTCGCAGCTTTTCCTCGGCACAGACACCTGGGGAACGAACCCAGCGTAAGACCGCTGGGCACCATCTTCTCAACCAGGACCATCAGCCAGGAGACTCTTCTACACTCCAGTATAGGGAGGGGCAAGGCTGGTGCCTTCCTGGCCTTTCTCGGAACCAGCTCCCTTCTGACCTCAGGTTTTCCTCTTTGATCTTCATGGCCAGAGTATCTTGTGTGGACCTTGCAGGCTCCCTGGGCTTCCAGAAGCACCTGAGCCACACGCTCGCCATGTGTGCTGTGCCCTACATGTCCTGCAGGAGCACAGGGCACCTCAGGAGGGTGTGCTTCCAGAGTGATGCAAAAGCCGCTCATCCCATTTCTCAGAAACTGAGCTCCAGAAATTTTTAAGTAGCTCATAGTGCTATTTTTCTACTCTCATCATGAAACAAACATTATTTTATAATAAATAAGTATTTTCTGTTGTGGGGGGTTGTAGCCTTTTCCTTGTGGCACTTGTCCCTAGAATTTCATCCACTTCAAGAGAAAGTAGAGACTATCCCCAAGGTTTGCCCTTGGCTGTGCTTAGTGACCCTGTGCGGACACAGAGGCAGCAATGAAAGTGTCCTGCTGAATTTTTTCCCCTGCAGCTCTAGTCTCAATTAATCCCTAAAGGCCCTGCCAGCTGCTGTGTCTTCTTCAGACTTGTCATCCTGACCACTCACATTCTTCACCTCTGCCCCAAAGCCAGCAGATTTTAAAATTTTATTTATTTTTGGTTGTGCTGGGTCTTCCTTTCTGCACTCGGGCTTTCTCTAGTTTCGGTGAGCAAGGGCTGCTCTTCGTTACGTTGCACAGGCGTCTCGCTGCAGTGGCTTCTCTTGTTGCGGAGCACAGGCTCTAGACACACAGGCTTCAGAAACATATTCTAAACTTACCAATGTTTTTTGGTCATTTGTTTTAAAATTTCAAGTGAACATAAAAGGAACATATACTTTTATTTTTTAAGCTGGAGAAATGTTGCCCTAAATGAGTGTATCTTCTCTTCTCCAAGTAACCATCTTTAAAACTTTCTCATCTTACATGATAGTGGCCATTTTTTTAGCTCCAAGAAGCCATAAGAGAAGCCACTTTAGGAAACCTTGAGCCATATGGCCCCTTTGCTATCAGGTGAATCCTAGACTATCTGCTCTTACTCAGAGTAAAAAGTAACTGGCCTTTAAGAATGTTATGCTGGTTTTTAACTGCTTATTTCCTGTGATCAGGTTCATTCTCAATCTACAAAGGTCTCCACTGTCCAAGCTTTCTCTTGTTTCCTTACCCTCTGTGTCCTTGCCCAAGGGCTGCCTTTGGGGGTCTATCCAAAGACTGTATTTAGATAGGTCTAATTCAGCATGAAACAGTAACAAAAACTCCAATAGGAACGTCCCTGACATTTCAATAGCATATCCCATATACAATTTTCTGCTGTTTCTCACACTGCCTTTTTGCCGCCTAGCCCTGCTTTGAAGAAATCGCTGTTATCAAACTGGAGAACTCATTGTCCTTGACCTCCCTATTTCATTTAGAGTTTCATTGGTTATGGTTAAAGAATCTGCCTGCAATGCAGGAGGCCTGAGTTCAATTCCTAGGTCAGGAAGACCCCCCACCCCCCACCCCCAGAGAAGGAAATGGCAACCCAATCCAGTATTCTTGCCTAGAGAACTCCATGGACAGAGGATCTTGGCAGGCTACAGTCCATGGGGTTGCCAAGAGTAGGATACAACTTAGCAACTAAACCACCACCACCCTCGCAGCAATGCAGAAAAATGAATGAGAGGTTCAGTTCTAAGGGGCAGCTTATAACTCACAGGGGCTTTAAAAAGCAATTCAATCTCACCCCCGACTTGGCAGGTTTAGAGATGAGGAAGTAACATAGCCAAGCATCAGCTGGTTTCTAACTTGTTAGAAACTTTTGTCTTACTTGTCTCAGTCTGGATCAACCCCAGTCCTCAATGGGTACCACATGAGGATGGGGATGAATGATTGAAAATGGGCACAGGATTGAAATAGGAAGTCATCACATTTTCTCCTTGGGTACCTCGAAGCATTGGGTTTCCCATGCATGGCTCCATAAATGTGCCTCCTTTTTAGTTTATTTTTGGCCATGCCACACTGCACACAAGCTCTTGGTTCCCTGACCACAGACCAAACCTGCTCCCCCTGCAGTGGAAGCTAGGAGCCTTAACCACTCCACCAGGGAAGTCCCATAAATGTTCTATTCTTGCTGCTTGTCAGAGCCAGCTGTGTGGATACAGCCAGTCATCAGAGAACATCATACAATAGAAACTGAGGCAGTGGAGGATGGCAGCACCAGTCTTTCAGGGTTTAACGTGTCAGGCTGTACTCACCGTAGTGTTGAGGGAAGCCACCATACACCATACACACCTGAAGAACTAACCTTCTGGGACAATGGGAAAGGACGAAGGAGCAGGCGCTGGTCACCAGAGCTGACAGAGGTTGCTCAGATAGATATTCACACTCATGCCTAGAATTGCCAGGTGACTGCATGGCAGAGGTGATCCAAGTCTTCCCCTTTCCATACTCCAATGGTAGCCCCTAGGAGACACTGCAGAATGTATCTGCTTCTCCGGTCTAACAGTCCTCACACTCTAGTCCCCACACACATAAGCCATCTGCAACATAAAAGGTAGAATTCTAGAGTTGATGCAGCACAGGAAGGCACTTTGGCAGGCATGGCACACATCTGAGATGCAGGTGACCATGGAACTCAACTTGAGAACAATGGTTTAAGTTCTGAGAGGCACCATAATTTTTTTTTCCTGTAAGTTTGGTAACATTGTAGACCCTCCGGAGATTTCCCTTCTACTGCAGGTTACTTGTTTTTATACTGCTTTTGCCTTTACTGGTCACCTGGTCATTCGTTCGTCTTTTTATTGTGTTCTCTTCTTGTTCACTGGGCTTTTTAAAGTCAAGCTTTCTGGACTCCCAAGGATCGCCCCTCAACACTCTGCTTTCTAACCTGTACTTCCTTATATTAGATAGCAATTCAGTCTACATAAAATGTTCCCATTTGTTATTGCTTATGCTTAAAACATCCCAGTGTGGAAGGCAGGACAGCCATCATTTTCATCCTGCAGATGAGAGCCTGAGGTCATGCTGCCTGTCCATGGTCATAGATTTAGCCAGTGGAGGAAGCACTAGCCAGCCCATCTGCTAATTCCTGGCAGAGGATTCTCCCCTTTATGAACCTGATGAGAGCAGAACTCAACTGCACAAGGAAGGACATTGATTCTGGGATTGTATCTTAGGGATCTGGAAGGATAAAGGATGACCTAGAATTAGGCTGTTTAGATGGCCAAGGACAAAAAGCTAAACCTCAAGGGGCACCTCCAGAGCATCACACGAGGTCTCCTAGCTGTACCACACGCACTGCACCCCCACCGTCCAGTTCCAGCTGAGAACTCTGGGATTCACTCCCCTCCCTCTACATCAGCCCACACCCATGTCCCAGACACCTCAACAAATCTATGCAATGCGGAATCTGTGAAACAGCGCACACCCCATTTATTATTTAAAAATATTTTGTTACAAAAGGAAAAAAAATACAATGCAGTATAAAAGATTGACAGTGTCATCAAGTTTATTACACAATTTTCAACCTATCAGAAAGACAAACAAATCACCAACAACAGGGGGACGGGGCCATGGCCTTTTTGAGGGTTGGGTTTCTTTCCTTTTGCTATCAGGAAATAAAACTAAAAATTGTGTCATTGAGTAAAAACAAAACAAAATATAGGGAGAAAAAAAATTCTCCGGGTAAACGGCTTTTCTGGTATTCTATATATATTTTCTTCGCCGTAAACTGTCACCTTACTTGGTTTTCTCTACATTAAAAAGACACCCGGAGCTGCTCTTGAGGATAAGCACATCACTTAACACTTGGCTGGCTGGGTGGGGTGCCATATTCTGAAGTGGAGGCGGGGATGGGGTTGGGGGACAGGGGATAAAAAGCTACAACCGGTAGCCTCTGTCCCAAGGGAATGTGCCTCTCCAACCCTGGGGGGACTCCCTTAGTGACTGATTGAGGGCTGTGTCAGAAACGTGCAGGGAACAGAGGAAGGGTTCGGTCCAACTCAGTCTCTCCGCTCTGAGCCAGAAGGGTCTCCAGTGACCCTACATCTCACATGCCACGTCTCCTGTTAGATGTCACATGCCCTTACAGATGCAAGTAGAAGTAGCATCCGTCGCCCCATGGGTATTGCAGGACCCTGTTGCTGCTGCTTCTGTCAGCAGCAACCACATCACAATTTGGATGTTATGGGAAAAGCAATTCCATTTGCCTGTGTAGAAAATGGCCCCCAGAGTGGTGGTCCTTAGAATTCTGAGCTGAGCTCATTCAAGTCAGGCTCCACTTCTTCCTTGCTCCTTATCAGAGGCAGCAAGTACCTCCAGGCAGAGCGAGGGGAGCTATTAAGTCAAAAGGTGAAAAAATACCAAATTTTTGTGACTTTACTTACTAGTGCCAGGTTATCCCACAATAAGTAAAAGTATGTACCTGGAGGATGCAAGCCCATGCTCACATCGAACCTGAAAAAAGAAAAGCCTATGGAAGTAGGCCATATCCTGCCCAACTTGCCTCCTTCCCCATTCCTAGTACTTCACGAGGCTTCTTCACTGCTGAGGTCCGACATCCCCAACTCCCAATGGCAGTACCTTCCTCTAAAACAAGGAAGCCGCCTTCTTGGGGGAAGGGCTCCACATGTGAAATGGAAAAGCCCCAGGGAAAGGGAACATCTAGTGGATGGAGCTGGTTATTGCAACAGGCAACCAAGCAAGAAGCAGTAGAGGGTGGTTAATGGCTCCGCCAGATCCCCCAGCAGACAGCAACCTCATGGCCCTTCTCTGCTTAGGAGGGGCAGGTCCACTGAGGAGGCTGGACAGCAGGGAGTTAGAAGGGTCTGAGCCCTCCGGGAGGTTAGGGAAACAAACCGTCAATATGTAAGAGGGAAAAGCAAGAACAGGAGCTTTCCAGCAAGTAGTTTCTGTTCCCATGGTCCCTCCTCAAAGGGCGGGGAAGGTAAAGGAGTTAAACAAAGTGGTATGTTAGCAAGGGGTTTGGACCCTCTTGGCCCCATCAAACCTAGTGCTGAGGGCAGGACCCTGGGCATATTTGGCACACCCAGTCACTCTCTTAGATCCCACAGGGAGGATCCCTTTTCTTTGGGAAGGATTCTTCCCATCAACCTCACCAGTGAACTGCTCCTGGAGAATCAGAAACTCAATGCGTTTCCTTGGACAAAGCACCATTCTCTATGGAGACCAGGGACCTGGACATGGTCTCTTCCTGTCTTCCACCCTCCCAACCACATGGAGTCTTTAGGTTCTTTACCCTGGCAGAAAGGAGTGGGACTGGGAGGGCTGCCAGGCAATCTTCAATCCTGTAGGGTAGAGGGTATTCCCTGGGTGTCTGGAGGGGTTAGGGGCTTGGAGGAAGGGGAAGGGGTGGAGCGGCCTCCGTCCTTTAGTCCTGATCAAGGTGAGGAGATGCAAGTCCATTAAAAAAACATTAGCTTCCAACCAGACTCCTGTAATGAGAACATCGGAAGGGAAGAAAGAAAGCACAAGTTAGAGGTTACTTTCTGATTAACAAGGGCTTATAATAAATTATAGTGGCATTTTCTAAAGTTAAAACGTATGAAGTAGGGGATGCAGACAGAATGCACACAGGGGAAAGTAAAAAACAGAATTGTCTGGGAATGTCTGGCACTGTGAGTAGTGAGGGCATGGCTGGAAGAGAATAGAGGAAAAAAGAGTACATCTTACTTTAAGGTTAGAGGGAAGAACACTGACAACGAAATGAGGAATCAAAGCAGTCTGACTGGAAAGGGGACTTTGGCAGGAAAAGTATGGAAACTGCTACGTTTCAAGAAAAGTTGCTGTAAGGGAGCATGGTGAGTTTAAACACTATTTCAGAAAATCTGTTCTGAGCGAGTCATAGCTTACCTTAAGGGAAAGGGGAAAAATCTGGAAATGGGAGGTACAGTGGTAAGAAAACAAGCGTGTACATAACCAAATCCATTAACCCCCAAATACCTAAGAGGCCCTAGCGGGGAGCATGCACTTACACAGGAAAAACTAAACTTTTCTCCTTTTAAAGAAGCATACACATAGATATACACATACAGCCAGAGATGTTCTAAGTTGTACTAAAACTCAAGAGATTTTAAGTCTTCCCTCAGATGACAGCTGTCGGGGAGGGACCAAGAAGCACTCTAACACCAATCAGGAGTGATCTGGCCAGAACAGAAAGCCTCTAGAGCAGGGAAATCAAAGAAAACAATCAGTAGTCACCATCCAAGAAAACTAAAGGCACAGTTAAGAGCTGCTCAGCAGTACAGCACTGCTGCACCCCTTGCACATCCTGACCAATCTTTAGGTCCCCAGTACACAGCCCTTGTTCCAATGCTGTAACACCAACCTGCAGGGGTGGCCTGGCAGTCTTACCATGTAAGATAGAACTGATGGTGAAAAGGAAAAGGGGGAATGAAATTTGGGCTGAAGATTTAAACTAGTGCCCAAGCTGGCAACATGGCCTATACACAAAGGCTCAACCTTAGTGCGTGCACTTACGTAACATGGAGGAGCTAGCCAAAGAAAAAATACACTTGTAAGCTACCTGATCCTTCTACACTCTGAATGGCACTATTTCAGCCTGGGGTCCTCAGACTCTGTCATGGCCTCTGGCTTCTCTAAACATCTATGTATGCAGGCATCTTCCTCAATTTCTATACGAGAAATGAAAGCCCTCAGTGTCTTCTCAATTTCTTATCATATGGATTTCCGAATCTTTGTTATTAGACCAAAACTGAACAGAACGCTGTTTTTACTGGATCAGGAGGATAGCAATGATGTGAGAATAAATATACATCAAGCAGGATAATGTCTTAAAACAACTACAAAAAGTCAGTGCCACAGACTAAGAATATTCTCACACCCCAAAGCATACACACATATACCACAAAAGAGATGTGATGTGGGAACTGCTCCTACAAAACAAGACTCAGAGGACAACTAGTGCACCAGAAGTAAACTACAGTTGACCCTTGAAAAATACAGGTTTGAACTGCACTGGTCCACACATATGGAGAATTTTTTCAATAAATTCATACTACAGTACTATACAGTGTGAGGTTGGTTGAAATCTGTGGATGAGAAACCACAGAAATGGGAGGGCTGATTGTAAAATTATACTTGAATTTTCAACTACACAGAGGTTGGTTCCCCTAAACCCTACACTGCTCAAGGGTCAACTGAATAGCACCCACTTCTTAGAGGTTATGGCTCCATTTTGGTGGTAAAGTTTGAATAGATTGAGGCCAAAGGGGGTCAATCAGACTTTAAGCCTCAGAGGTTGAGGCCATCCTGAGGAAGGGTAGACAAAAAAAAGGCTGCTGATTTTTGTTGCCTCTAGATGGAACATACCCTTTGCTCTCAGGAACACCTGTCCATATAGTATAAATACTATTTTTTTTAATAACTAAAAGGTTTTGTACACAGAGCTTGGAAGTTCTTAATATAAATGAGACTAATTATCCAGATGGAATAACCAACATATCTAAAGGATGACTAGGAAAACTGGGGAACTAGAAAACCTATCTCAAGAGTTAATTTTCCTCATCTGTCATAGGCCTGCACCAGCCAAATGACTGTTTTCTGGGAACTGCTGGGTTACAGGATTCTTCAGATATCCAAATTGAACCATCCCATAATGGAAGAAAACTCCCATTTTACAGGTGGATAAAACGAAGCAAGACGACAGCTTTTAAAGTTTCAGGTTCAGATGTTCAACCCCCAACAGTGGATCTCACAATTTCTCTATCAAAGGCTGTCAGACGAGCAAAGCCACCAAGAACAGTGATGTGCAGTTACACATTCCAACTATGAAGCTGAGTGTGGCCCCATGCTTCGCACACACCAAGTAACACCTCCCTGGTCACTCTCATCCTAGCTAGCTGCAAAGGACACACGCGGTGGGCTGCAGGGATTGGGGAGGGTGGTTACTGACATTGAACCTCCAAGCAACACTGGCAACTGTGCTAGCTCCAGCAAGACTGAGGTGCTGCTGCTGCGACAGGAGGGAAGAGCTCAGTCAAAGGACCGCTCAACCCACCCTCCTGCCCACCTGGAGACAGAATTAGGCCAAAGCTGTCTGTGGGCTCCACCTCTCTTGAAGCCTGCAATTCTGGAAGATATATGGGCACGTCTCAAAACTCAACCTAGTGAGAAATCTAGAAAGAAGTATCTAGAACCCACAGCCTAACTGCTGATTTTCTGAGGGGTATCTTAGATTTCCATTAATATCAAGTACTCCAAGACTTTGGAATAAACGAGAACAGAGAAGGGAGGCAGGTAAAAAATGTTGGTTAACTTCATTTCCTCATGTATCTGCTCTCTACAGAAAAGACAAAAAGAATTCCCAACTACAACTCTGCTTAAGTTTTTAAAAAAAAAAAAAAACAAAAAAAAAAAAACAAAAAAAACACATTTATTTATTTGGTTGTGTTGGGTCTCAGTAGCAGCATGCAATTGAGGGATCCAGGTCCCTGACCAGGGATGAAACCTGGGACCCCTGCATTGGGAGCAGAGTCCCAGCCACTGGACGACCAGAGAAATCCCTCCGCTTAGGTTAATGGCAGATAATGTCCAACCACAAACTAGAGGGCAACAGCTGAATAGAACAAGACTCCTTTCTCAGTAGTCTGGTAGGTTATCATTAGGCAATAGTTTGTAGTCTAGCCACTGCTTGTGAACGACAGGCACTCACAGAAGAGGAAGGGCTTCTTTCCCCTTCTTCATTCAGTCCCCCATGAATCCACCCCAAAAACACACAACAGAACTACTCCAACTCTTCATCCTCCTCAATTGCTATGACTTCAGACCAACCAAATTGGTTAAAACCAAGAACATTTTCCTAACCTACTTGATGTGAAACCACAAAATTGACAACAGACCCCAGAGTATCACCTGGTTCATGCAACAGCCTTCAAAAACCACAAACAGACCATCCCCACCAGAGTCTAGACTACTTTTAAAGATCTCCAAAGAAACAGAGGCAACAACTGCTCCTGCTTGCTTATGTACCAGAAACAAACTTTGTTGGAAGTTTGGTTTCAGTTGGGATTGCCAAGCTGGTGGGATGTAACCTGGAGCCTGAGAATGAAAATAATGAGCTAAGGTTCCTCGATCCAGCCAAGCCTACCTCAACTTTTCAGTTACTTGAGTTAACATATTTGGTTCCCTGCCCCCAACCCTCCTGGCTTTTGCTTTGATTAAAAAAAAAAAAAACAAAACATGCTGTCAATGAGTTTTTCCAAAACATATCCTACCATTGAAGTATCCTCCACACGGTCTCTAAAGCTTTAAAGATAATTTTTTTTTTCAGATCTGCTTTCTCCTTTCTAACTAAAGTATCCTGATTTTCAAAATCTTTTAAATAAGATATTAATTCTAAAAAATTATTAATGTTGCACCTTGAAAACTTACAAGTAGGCAATGGTCTTACTTTTCTCTGTCTTGGCCAATTTCCCTGATTTTTTCATTTGAAAGTCTGGTGGGGTTAAAATAACAACAGTGAGGGACTTCCCTGGCGGTCCAGTGGTTAACACTGCACTGCCAATGCAGGGTGCACAGGTTCAAACTCTGGTCAGGGAACTAAGGTCCCACACCTGGCATGGCAAAAAATAAAATGTAACAGTAACAGTAGCAAAAGCTATCATTTATTGAGAACTTACTATGTGACAGATACTATGACAGCTAAATGCTCTATATGGAATTAGCTCACTGAATACTCAGCAATCCAATGAGACAGTTGTTTTTATTATTTTCACTCACAAATGAAGAACAGAAAGTAATATGGCTGGAGGAGATGGGATGTGTAACCTGCAGACACTATGTTCTTAGCCATTATACCATGTCAAGTGAAAGCAGTCAAAAAACAAACAAAAATAGCTTAATCTCAGGTCCATTTCAAGGTGAGACACCTCACAAACAAGCAGAAAATCTGCCCTCCTGAGTTTCTGGTTACATAAATCGGAAGTCCTCCCATCCCCTTTACCTGCTTTAAAAGGAGGGAGAGAAACCTTTACTATCAATACTTTCTCTTTCATAAGAAACCATCAGCACGCCAGCGGTGGGGCCCTGTCCCACCTCTCTCAGTGGTGCCGGTCCCGCTCTCTGTCCCGGTGTCGCTCATGCTCTCGGCTCCTTTCTTGGAAGTAGTCATCGTGCCGATCTTCATTATGAAGCAGGTCCCGGTGCCTCCTGCTGCTTTCCCGGGACCGGCTTGGTGACCTCTCTCGGGACCGATGTCTTTTCCTATTAGAAAGACTGGTTTCAGACTCACTCAGAAGACCTACCCCATTCTTTCCAAGAACCTGGTGTTTCAGTGTCTCCTACCATTTGTTAAACCACTCTTCTATTACTCTATCATGGGCCCACTGTCTGAGGATGTTAGCTCTTTAAGGACTAGTCTTTTAAAGAAAAGTAAGAACAAATTTGTTGAGACTTATTAATGTATCAGGCACAGTGCTAAGAGCTTCACATGCTTTATTTTACTTAATCTTTACAATAGCTCTGTAAGATAAGTACTATCACTGTCCTCTTTCTAAAAATCAGAAAAATAAGGCCTCAAAAGTTGAGTAACTTTCACACTCAAGGTCACACAGATAGTTATGAGCAGAATTCAAATCCAAGAATGTATGGCTCCAAAGCCCACATTCTTAACTACATTGGTCTTTCTTCCTAAATAAGCCCATTGCCTCACCCAACACAGATTTCAGACATTACAACATTTATTAATATAAACATTTGATCAATTTCTCCCCCTTAAAGGCATGAGGGCTAGGTCTGCTCTTTTAGCCAGGTCCTTGCCAGATACCTGTGTTCCTTTCCTTCCTCTGCTAACCCCTGGAAAAATGCTGCTCAGGGCTAGCTGCCGCTAGAGCAATTATCAACTCACCTGGATGAGCTCCCGCTGGCACCCACACTGTAAGACTTGGCTTCAATGCCATGAAGACAGTCCTTAAGAGAGGAGATGAGGACACGGCAACGCTCATCATTGGCGACCCGGGACTGTTTGATAACAGCAATGGCTGTGAGCAGTGTCTCAATCGCGTCACTGTAATCCCCTGACAGGGGATGGATGGAAAAGACCAACAATAAGCAGAGGCAGGAAACTGATGAAAAGGAGAACTCAGGAGGACACAAACCAAGAGTAACTAGCTGTCCCACAGAACCACAGTATAGTGGATGAGGCAGAAGCGGCAAGTATAAAACTGTATTGAAACGATATTCCAATGGTCTGGAATCAGACAGATGCTCTCAGATACTGCTCATGGATGTATAAACTGGCATGTCACTGTCTGCAGGCTATTTGACAACATCCATCATAATAAACAATGTGCACACTTTTTGACCTAGCAATTCTAAAAATTTTCAACTTCTGCTCACAAGCATATAATTTAAGAAATGTTTGTTTTAGCATCATTTGTTGTATTAAAGAATCATAAACAACTTAAAAGTTCCTTCAATAGGGTCTGACTATATAAATTAAGAAACATTGGTTCTATAGAATATTACATAGTTGTTAAAAAGCATGTCATCTGGATATAAACAAAGCAATCCATGTAAAGCACTTAAGTACAGTGCCAGACACACAGTAAGGGCTCAATAAATGTTATGTATTAGCTGATATAATAGATGATCAGAATATTGTTAAAAAGCTGTAAAACAGTATTCCATATCAAAATTATATATATATGATGGTATATGCAAAAAAACAAAATCTGAAGGACAGAAACTTCAGATGCATGGTAGTCTTACTGACAGTTCTTGTACAGAAGTCTTCCATTTATTAACACTGCATAGTTCTGTCTGGATTATTCGTAATCTATAACCTAACATATAATATATATGCACAGAAGTAACATGGAGGCCAAGGAATGCTGGGATTCTGGCTCGCCCAGGGGAGGGAATTTTTGCCTGTTTTGTAGGCAGTCAATAAATATCTGTGGAATCGCCAGTCCAGGTTCGATGCATGATACTGGATGCTTGGGGCTGGGGCACTGGGACGACCCAGAGGGATGGTATGGGGAGGGAGGAGGGAAGGGGGTTCAGGATGGGGAATACGTGTATACCTGTGGCGGACTCATGCTGATGTATGGCAAAACCAATACAATATTATAAAGTAATTAACCTCCAATGAAAATAAATAAATTTATATTTAAAATAAATAAATAAATATCTATGGTTTGAATGACTGAAATGACAACAAAACAAAAACAAAGGGAGGAGACAGAGGTTCAGTTACTGATCATCTCAATGTGAAGGAATTGGTGGAGAACAATGACTGTTTTTCTTTACACTGTGTATCTGATTTGCTACAATGAGCATACATAACTTTTTAACTTAAAGAGATTTACTCAGATGTCAATGAAGATTTCCAGTGGAAAACAGAGAGAATATATACATGCTTTCTGTCTTTACTCTGCATTCAGATTTCATAGTAAAGATAAGAAATTACGGAAAATGGACGAAAACAGTTATTTCTTAGATATGACAATCTATAGCTACATTCATGTGGGAAACTCACAGGAAGAAAATGAATATGATTAGTGTTATAATGTGAAACGTGGATCAGAACCAGGAAACTCTCTATATTCTCTTCTCTTAGGAACCAAAGATTCTGTTTCCTCAGCTCTCAAAAGCATGGCTTCTGGTTCTGCCCACTTAATACTGACAACAGGGCAAAAGTTAGCTGTAAGGGTGTATCATGCCTTAAGATGACACCCAGTAGATTTGTCTCTTTCTAGGTCAGGCTACGTGGAAGCCGTCAGCTCTGCCTTGATCCTCAAATATAATCAGATTCCATATCAACCATCATCATCAGTTCTAAAACCTCAAGGTATACACAGACACTAGACCCAGTGATCAACCACTGAGATCAAGATTTCCAGGAGGCAGGAAACACCACAATGAGATAGTATTAGTTATTTATATTCTACACATTAAGTTGGTTTTCATGGGGCAGGTCTAGATACAGGCTAAATAAACAGTCTCAGTGAAGCTCCCCAAAAGCCCAAAACCAGGTTATTACTGATTTTCAAAATGTACCAGTGCTCCAATTTTATCTTGCATTTCTTACCAATGGAAATGACAAAACTGAAAGTAAGCAGAAGGCAGCAAAGCTAAGGATGCGTTACCTGCACTGGCTCCAGATACAGCTTTGGAAATGGCACTGCTGGAAATTGCTCTGTTCCGCTTCATGATGTCTTCAAACTCTGCTTCACTCACTGTAGAGGGCGGAGGGCCCGAATCTCGGCTGCACACAGAAATACAGAGACCACATCACTCCTGACGGCCCACACCGAGCGTTATCTTACCACCCTCTAGAGTACTATGTTACACTCTCCTGTGTGCTGTCTTAAACGATTCTAGGCCTGCTCACATGTTTTATATGTTCATGTTCTCTTCAAAGACAGGATTTATGTGCTATACTTTTATAATTTTGGCATGACCACATAGTGCTAGACACTCATAGCACTCATAACAGTGACTCAGAGCACTCAACTTAATCAACCACCTGAAAAAGGGATACAAAGTACACAGTTTGGGTGAGAGGTTAAGATGCAAACAAAATACCAAATAAAAACATTCTCTAACGCATAGTTAACTATTTCCCAGGACTCAATACTATGACAACAGAATTTCCACAAGGGAAAAAGACAATAATAGTTCAGTGCTCACTTACTTTCTTGGGGATAAGAAAATAAACTTAACACACTGTCTACCCTGCTATGCCTGGCTCAGATTTAAAAGGAACAAGATAGTCCTTACCTGCCATGGTGGTTATAGGGTGCTGAGGCCTTCATGTAAGTATCTGGTGGAGGCCCCACTGTGGCATTTGGTGGGGGGAAGAAGGCTGGATTGAGGTGAAGGGCAGGTGGGATGGCCCCAGGGGGGGGTACAGCCAGATGAGGAGGTAATCGAGGAGGAGGGGGCATGAGATGCTGGTAGTGGATGCCAGGAGGAGGAGGAGGGACCCCAAAGCTTGAGGAGAGAGGTGGTGGGGGTGGAATAGGGGGTGGGGGCAGACCCATCAGGGGAAGGGCTGAAGGAGGGCGATTAAAGTAGGGCAGCACACTGGGGGGCTTATCCACACGGGCAGATGAGGGCACAAGGTTCTCAGAGGGTGTGGCCCGTCCATCAGCAGAATCACTAGAATCTCGGGAGTGGGCCCGTGGAGGTATTCCTACGAGAAAAAAAAGAATTACTGTTACTGCCCAAGTCTTAAACATAACCATGGGACGAGTTCATCCGTCAGCAAGAGTCATCTGACACCACACTAAGGAAGGTGACAGGTGGCTGAGGAAGAAAGTAAAATCATCTACTGCCTCAGAAAGGTTAGAGGCAGCCTAGTTCAGACATAAATGCAGGAAGCAGTACCACCCTAAATTCTGTGTGCTAAAGAATTCTCTTTGTCTAGAACTCTCAGTGCTTCACATTTAAATTATCCTTAAATTTGTTTTCTATTTTTAAATGCAGAAGGTTCCTAATAACCCACAAGAAAAATGACAGTGTGGAAATATGTTCATTACTGTTTAGCTGAATTCAAGCAGATTAAAAATCTCATTTTCTCTGGTAGGAGTTCAGGGACTCTTTCCTTGGGCTTGTAGTAGTTAACCTTTTCTATCCTGCTATATATTTAAAATTTTCTCTTTGCCTTGTCATTTTGCCCAGTAAATTTGGAGGAAAGGAGGGACAGGCAGGGCATAGACAACACTTCTTCCATCCAAGTACCAAAACTGGTAACTGGGATAAGGAAGAGACACAGAACAAAAAAATGGAAGATTAGAAGTTAAATGAAAGAAAGTGGGAGATAGGCCAAGAAAGTGAAAGTGAAGTCGCTCAGTCGTGTCCGACTGTTTGCGACCCCATGAACTGTAGTCTACCAGGCTCCTCACTCCATGGGATTTTCCAAGCAAGAATACTGGAGTGGGTTGCCACTTCCTGCTCTAGGGGATCTTCCCGACCCAGGGATCAAACCTGGGTCTCCCGCATTGTAGGCAGATGCTTTACCTTCTGAGCTACCAGGGATCATATAAGATCAGCCCATAAAATGAGCAGATGGCACACAGCTGACATCAGGGACTCCTTGCAAAAGCTTGGTACAAAATATGTCTGAAGTCTGGGAAATTCCTACTATATTTCAACAGTCCAAACCCTCTACCCCAGAGGGTAGCCTTCTAGGAACATGATCATGGTTCAGTGGTATGTCATTGTGCAAAATGGACTCAAAACATGTCTGCTATCATACTGCTGGAAACATGGCTCTGATACGTCGAGTCACTTGGGTTAAACTTGTTCCCTTTTTCCAATTTAACAGTCTACTCTAAGCCTGGTTGATGTGAAATCCAACAGAAGAATGTGATCACATGGACTTGGGAGTCTTGGATGTAAAAAGATGCCATTAGGAGACAAGTGTGAAGAGGCGAAAAGAAGAGTGCTCCTTCAACAAAAACTTGTTAGTAAACCCTAGCTCCTGATGAAAGCATTAAGTGGAATCAATCCCTTTGGCAACCACCCTGGTCTCTCTAATGCAGTGTTATCACCAGGGCCTCCCACAGCATCCTCGGGCTTTTCACGTCTCACACACATGGCAACTTGCTTCTTCCCTGAGTTCTCTCAAACCGAAGAAAGAACACTACAAGTATAACCCCCTGAAAGTTAGCTCCCTTCCCAGCTACCGTTCCCACATCAGCAAGGGTATTTTTTGGTAGCTATGGCTACAAGTCCCAAGAGTAGCAACCATTTTTAAGCAGACTATGTCAACCAGCTGTACTGAGTGAATTAACAGGGTCCAACTATATCAACATGACAGAGCAGAAAAACAATTCAATCCAGCAAAGAAAGGTAAAACCCAGGAATAAACAGCCCAGTGGTGTTAGGACAATTAGGTGTTCAACATAAATGTAAAATTACGAAAGTCAGAAGAGGGCTGAATCAAACAAAGACTCTGAAACAGAATGGACTCTGAAAATTCATGTTATCAAGGAAGAAAAGTTGTGTCTTCTAACACAGAGCAATAAGAGTTCACAACACTTCCATCTAGGCTCTCAATCTAGTTATAAGAACATAGTTATTCCTATGCAAGAGTTAAGTGACCATATTTCCACCTTCAATCAACCTATCTAAGGTCCCAGTAGACTACTCAATCAACACAAGGCACTATTTTGAGAAAAGGACTTAAGCAGTTACAGAAAGTAGGTAACAAAACTTTGCCATCACCCTCATTGTAGTAAAAGGCAAGTAATGGCAGTTGGCTGTTTCAGGCAGGGCCTTGCCAGGTAGCTGCACCTTGTGAGGTCATGACAATCCAAAGCTGGTTCCCAGGTTTCACAGGTTCAGACACTGATTTTAACAGTGGCCCAGGGGTGACTGGACCCTAGGAGATTGATTCACACTATTCAAATTCAAAAGAGATTGATTCTTAAACCAGAATGCCAATTTTTTAATTTACAATGAGAAATACAACTGCCAAGCAGACTATAATACTCGTGTCACCTGGTCAGTGCATTCTCTTCCCAGCAGGAGACCCTAGTTGGGAAACCAAATTAGTATCAGAAGATGGCTTGGTGAGAACGGGGTCAGAACAAAGGGAGTAACGTGAGCTTAAGGCATACCATCATCAGGCTAATGTGGCACGATGCAACATCCTCTACTAATGGGAAACACTTACCAAGCGAACTAAAATAGCAGGTAATCAGAGGGTACCCAAGCACCCTGGTCAATGCTGGAGAAACACTGTTAAATTTTTGCTCTCCACCATTTCTTTTGTCGATTCATTAAAGAGTACCTTCCAATGTATAACAAGATTACAGCCATCTTTATGTACTATATTTGTATTTTACTGTGGTTGCTTAGTATTTGATAGACATGTCTTACAAGTCAGTCAGTCCATTTGCTGTATACTGATTTTTTAAATGGAAAACACATAATTCAGAGGTGACAGGAAGTTTATACACTGTGTCCAGTTCAAATGGGGAAGCAGGCCCTAAACAGTGAATTGACTTGCCCAAGGTCACATAATGAGTTAGCAGCAGAAAGGTATAATCTGAACTACCTGACTCCTGGCACATAAGTCTCATTTTTAGCTCACCTACTGCCATGCTGCCACCCATAATCATCACCACCCTCCCTCAAACTCCTCCACAATGCAGACCAAGCCTACAGCACAGAAAACAAACCCACAAAATACACCCCCTTCATACAGATGGTCTCCACGTACCCCCTCTTGGGACTCGGACGCACTCACGTTTCCGAGCCTGTGCCTCAAACTGTGACAGGTTCTGCCGGGTGGCCGGCCTCACATCCACTTTTTCTCCATTAAGAACTTTTCCTGGCAGAAGTTCCAACAATTTGTGGACAGAGTTTTCAGAGGCTACCACCACCTCAGCATACCTTGAGGAAGAAAAATTAAAAACGTGTGAGATCTACCAGACAATCAAGAGAGAAACACAGAAATTCTCTTCCACTTTTGGTAAAGCAAAGGATACCCTGCTTATATTATATATACAAAACTATCAACAACAAAAAGTGTCAGCCTAAAATGTTCCTATTTATTTCAAATTAGAAACCAGCTTTCTTTGCCCTTCAATGGATGGATGTTCTCCTAACTCGCAGTGAGGTCCCCATTCTAAGGTGGTTTGTCAAAACCAAGGCAGTAAACTGGGCCAGGGTGGGAGGGATTAAATTACAGGGCCAAAATAACAGTACAGATCTGTTATCCCAATGGTTACAAACTAAAAGGGGCTTCTTAAATCCAGACCTCACCCTTTGGACTGGCCATTTGCTCGATTCTCTGCAAATTTCAACTCCACCACATCATAGACTCCTATAGAGCGAATAACCTGGATCAGCTGCTGGTCTGTGGTCCACTGGGGCCGGCAAGATGGAAAAGGAAGAAATGTCAAGAACTATACCCCCTCCCCCAGAATGTCCCAAACCCTTTCCCCAAACCTAGGAGTCTAGTCATAACCATGACCCCCCAAAGGAAACCCAGAAGGCCATCAGGATGTCAACGAGAGCAGGTTTTAATATTGTCCTCACCCAGACAGAACTGCAAACCACCCACCTCTGCCCCAATCCCCGTATCTGAGACTAAGAAAATTAAAACCTATTTTAACTCTGACTGCCATGTGGATCATCAGTTCAAACACTGATTACTAGCAGCTTTTAGTTGGAGATCTGACAGGCAGAGTTGATCACTGTCAACAACTTCCCCCTCAGTATATACAATTCTTAACTTGGAAAAAACCACCTCCCATCACAAGCCCCAAAACATGTCACACAGTAACTTTTGCAGAACAACAATCACCACCTACCCCGAGTGTACTACAGCTATCAAGGTCTTTGCTCCCTCTCACCCATCATTATCACAGGACCATCTAATGACCACCAAGAGTTCAAGGTGTTCACTCTGAAATCTCATCCCACAGATGACCCTGGTAGACATAAAGCCCCAGGGTCAGGGGCGGTAACAAGATGGCAGAAAAAGCAACTACCCACTTAATCATTGCTTTCTTCGGCACCAGTACGTCCTCAGGATAGTTCTCTTTCAGAGATCAATCCAACCTGATCCCAGGAAAAAGAAATCCAACCCCATCAGAGCACAAAACAGTGCAACAGTGGTTTCTGAAAATGCCATCACCTCCCAGTGCTCTCCCTCCAGCCCACCCAAGCCTTTTTGGTTACCCATGCTCACCCAGGAGAAACTGCCCACATAGACAGCAGCTCGCCTATTGCGCAGGCCACTGTAGGTGTACAGAATTGCAGGGGTCTTGTTATTGGGCTTGGGAGATGGCTCCTGGCGAACAGGAGGAGGTGGCTCAGTGCTGCTGCTTCTGTCATCCGAAGGCTGTGAAGTGGCTGTCAACACGTCATCATACAGGTCAATCTGATCTGTGTTGTTGAACTCTGGGTCCTAAGAGACGGGGCGTTGGCAAAGGTGGGTTTGAAAACCTTTCATTTTGTTCATTCTGTTTTACTCTAATTTACTTACAATCCACAGTCAAATACTTTGTAAAACATATAAAAACTTCCTGTCGTACTCAAAAAACTTCCCCATGTAAAACAATTTTAAAAATTAGGTTTATGTAAGTGTTTCTCTTAAGACCCTATAAGTCTGTAGTGTTTCTAGCTGTAATCAACTGTGAGACTCAAAATGTACACGACAATTAAGCAAGCACACTAAGAATGCAGAGGGCTCCCCTGGTGGCTCGGTCAGTAAAGAATCCACCTGCAACACGTGGGAGAGCTGGGCCCAATCCCTGGGTCAGGAAGATCCCCTGGGGGAGGGCACGGCAACCCACTCCAGTATTCTTGCCTAGAGAATCCCCAAGGACAGGAGAGCCTGTTGGACTGCAGTCCATGGGGCTGCAAAGAGTCAGACATGACTGAGAGACTAAGCACAGCACAGCAAGAATGCACAGAAAGACATCTGCTATTGCTATCACGTAAGCCAGCTTCCCAAGACCACATTTATACCGATGAAATTTTCAACATCTTACACAAAACTTACTATTCTACTTAATAATGCTCTAAAGCTCACAGTATATAATACCATCTTTCTAATAAAATAAAAAGGAGGTGAATAATTGGGGTTTTTCCTTTATACGTTCTAGTGCATGACATGCAGATTCAACATATTACCATGACATTTATATAAGAAACATCTCTGAACAATACCAGAGATATCTAATGATATACAAAAGCAGTCAAAGTTCTCTAAAACATAAAGCTCAGCAAACAGAACAAGCACCCATATCATAAGCTGTATTATACTAACCATTTAGAATATGAACATGCATTCTGGAAGACAGGTGAGATACACTTTTTGTCTGTGTTTTATATTACTGTTATAGACTGAATGTGACCCCCCCCCCCAACCCTGCAACACACCTCCTTGAAGGGTTTCCCAGGTGGCACAGGGGTAAAGAATCTACCTGCCAACGCAGAAGACACAGACAGGTTCAATCCCTGGGCCAGGAAGATCCCCTGGAGAATGGCATGGCAACCCACTCCAGTATTCTTGCCTAGAGAGTCCCATGAACAGAGGAGTCCACAGGGTCACAAAGAGTCAGAAACGACTGAGCACACCCACCCACACTGAAACACTGTTCCCCAATGTGATGGTATTAGGTGGGGCCTTAGAGAGGTCATTAAAATGAGATGAGGTCTTGAGGGTGGAGCCTATGAAATGTATTAGTGCCCCTGTAAGAATTAGAGCTTGCTTGCTCTGCTCTCCATCATGTGAGGATACAAGCTGGCAGAGGCTGCAACTGGAAGAGGCTGCTCACCAGAACACAAACCTGATCTCAGTCTTTTAGCCTCTGGAACTGAGAAATAAATTTGTTGTTTATAAGTCACCACATTTTTAGTATTATAGCAGACCAAGCTAACACATATCAAAACTCCTAAAATCATAAAAAATACTATTAAGGGAACTTAATGTTTCAGAGTTTTCAGTGTTATTACCTTAGAGAGGATCTTTTTATTTTAAGGACAAGTTGTCCTATTTTATTTTAAGACAAGTTGTTCTTTTTTCACCCCCCGATTAACAGTCTAAAACATCCAAACAGTGCTAAAGATCAAACTGCCAAAAAACAGATACAAGGAGACACTGGAGTGTTTTAGGGACACTATAGCTCATTCATGTCATTGCTGTCTTTTAAAAATGGGAATAAAGAAAGATCTATACAAAGGAAATAAAAAAAGAACCTGATTTGGCAACTTGCTTAGTTCCTTGAGGGTGAATCATTTCCCCTAATGCACCTCAGGTGCGGAAGCTCCAGTAACTTTCTCCCTTCAAACCCATCACAAGAATTCCTGATTCTGGAGTGCAACTAGAGGAGTCACTACAAAATACATTCTTAGACCTACATACCATCAGAAACTTTAGGGAAACAATCTTATAGTTTCTCAGTTTATCTGAAGTAAAAGGGAAGAACATGCATAGCAAGATAATGTAAATAACTTCAAATGTTACAAATACTCTAAGAAGCCCAAAGGAGAAGAGTTTGAACCTTGTAAAAAAATCTCAGAAAGAGAAAAGAGCATGAAAAAGAATCAGGGAGGTAAATAAGCACAAGAAGACTATCTTAGGTAGTCAGATCTATAAATAAGGACCTTGCATAAAAAAGGATGAGTATGATGGGGAGCTGCTAACACTGGAGAGTACAGGGTGGATAATAAATTTAAAAGGTGAAGAAAGTCACAGCTAGTAACTCAATATTTTGTGTGTAAAATATTTGACAGTCTAAGTCTCAAACAATCCTAACTCTAGACAAATCATTTATTTATTCATGCACTACATACGATTTGCTCTTATGGTTCAAGGTGTAGAAAAGACCTAAAAACCACCTGATCCTCTTCAGTGCTCTAATCCTAAAACAACACTACTTCAAATCAGGGTAACTTTTTTTTTTTTAAATTAATTAATCATGGATTATGAAATGGAACTTAAACAAGGAAACTCACGATCTTGTATGGTCAGTGGAACCAAACTGGCATTCTTTCCATGAAGCATCTGTGATTCAGAGATGCATGTTGAAACGTTTTAATACAAAGACTACTGCTGATAACTGAGTCGTGAACATGCAGACATGGGCAGCTCAGAGATCAAAGGTATCACCAGGAAATCTCCCATACCGTAAGCCTCAGTGAACAATCTACTCTTTCAGGGTTCCTTAGAGAATATGAGTCTCTATCCCAGAAGACTCTAGTGTATGGATTATTTTACCACTTTAAGAAATACAAAAGGATTCAAGGAATGTAAAAGTGTCACAAGATTCAAATGGTCTCTCTGGGCCATAGAACCTCAGTTAAAAGAATTCTGTAGGAACTGTTCTGATGCATAAGGCAGACCTATTGAGGATTCCGTTGAAGAAATAATGTATCAAGTTGTATTTGCATCTAAATCTCCTAGCAACATCAAGGGGCTAAGACAGGAAAATAGGTAAGGACCTGAGGTTTTTCTGATTACCAAATGAGCTGATGATTTATGCAGTTAAAGCAAAATCTAATTCTACAAATTAAGTGAGAAATACAGTATTTTACAGGCATTGATGTTAAGGATTTCATTTCAAGGAGATTAGAAAAGATGTATTTAATTCTAAATTAATACCAGGGAGAAGTTTGCATTTTATAGCAGAGGAATAGCTGTGATTGTCTCAGGAAGCTTCTTGGTTTACAAAAGAGAACTTGCATGATGTTTGAATTTAAATAAGAACTTCCCCACCTGAATGCTCAATGTTCCTACTTGCCAGCCCTTTCCTGATATCTTAAAGTGTCAGTCACTCAGTCGTGTCCGACTCTTCTGTGACACCATGAACTCCAGCTGGCCAGGCTCCTCTGTGCATGGAATTCTCCAGACAAGAATACTAGAATGGGTTTCCATTCCCTTCTCCAGGGGATCTTCTGACCCAGGGATCGAACCCAGGCCTCCTGCACTGCAGGCAGATTCTTTACTGTTTGAGCCACCAGGGAAGACACAGTAATAAAGCTTTTACTCAAAGCAACCTATGTGAGTTAATTTTCTTATAACTGTAACCAAAGCTCAATGCTTTTTGGCTTTGTGATTACTATTTCCACAGTTCTCACCTTACTCTCCTTCCCTATCACGGTCCGTTGCTGTCGACCACCAGGAATAGAACCTCTTGACCACACAAATCCATGTTTCCCCTTTTATCTCACTAGTTCTAACACGATGCCTAGCAAACAGAAGCAGCTCAGTAACTATTTGCTGAGGAAACTGAGCATACTGTGCAAAGCACCCGTCTCAGCACGAGAAACAGAAAAGAGATGAAACACTCAGCAGGGATGGCAGCTTTCAGTCACTTTCCGAGTTGTTCTCCTCAGCCCAAGAGAGACCCTATGAACTCCGAGGTTCCCTCTGTAACACAAGTGAAGTAGCTCTGCAAAAGACGCTTTTGTAGCACATACTGTAACATATCTGGAGTCAGCACCACAGGGTTCCATCTAGGAACAGTGCTTTGCTCCCTGGGGAGCAAAGTACACATGACAAGGTTCTTGTGCAGGGGTAAGTTGGGGTGAATTAGTAGCATTCCTATAACATTCTAAAACACAATCTGTACTGTTGGCCTTCAATCTAAGCTTACTTCTACAATCCCAGTCAAACAGCTTTTACCACTTCTCCAAAGCTTCCAAATTCTACTAAAACCAGCTTTGCTAAAAATTAACTCATTTGTGAGGGGAAAAAGCACCCTTTCCTGACGTTCCCCACGACATAAGACATTGAAAATCTATACTTTCTTCAACTTAACCAAGTACCAAATTGTCATTTCGGTACAAATATCTACTTCATTTCACACACACACAGTCCTGTTTAACTGAGGAGACCAGAGATCAAATTGTTGAGACTAACAACTCAGTGGATGAGACCTGTCTTGTCTATGACCGACAAGCAATACTGCTTAAGAAATTATGAAATCTCACTTCTCAGACCACATGTGGCTAAATCTGTGGTCAAGGACCCTGTTCAATCCATTTCCCAGAGTGAATCAGCAGCAGCACTGTCGTCAACCCACAGATAATGAAATTAAGGGGAAACGAGGTTTTTAAAATCAGTAATAGAAAAGAATTAAAGGAGACTTTTTTTTCTTGCTATCTTATATTTAAAAGAATAACAAAAATAGTAGTAAGAGTCTTGATTCAAAGTAATATGAAAAATTCAGGAAAGCAAATGGTAACTAAACATACTAAGTCTTTCTTTTTATCCATAAATAATTGACTTATTTGAAATTTAAAGAAAGATTTTCATGTATTTAAGTTAATCAGCAGCCACATGTAGACGACTGCAGTTTGCCTGAGAAGACATGGGAAAATGATCAACTTTTGCCAAGTGAAAGAAATGGCACATAACGGCATATATAAACCTCGTCTGCTGCTTCACATCAAAGTCAGGGTCCATACTGTATAGCACATGGAACTCTGCTCAATGTTTTATGGCAGCCTGAATATGAGTGAAGTTTGGCAGAGAACAGATACATGTGTGGCTGAGTCCCTTCTCTATCACAACATTGTTAATAGGCTATACCACAGTACAAAATAAGTTAAAAAAAAAAAATCAGGGTCCAGAGCACTTTCCTTCTCTGCTGCTGCTGCTAAGTCACTGCAGTCGTGTCTGATTCTGCGCGACCCCATAAGCGGCAGCCAGCCAGGCTCCCCCATCCCTGGGATTCTCCAGGCAAGAACACTGGAGTGGTTGCCATTTCCTTCTCCAATGCATGAAAGTGAAAAGTGAAAGTGAAGTTGCTCAGTCGTGTCCGACTCTTAGTGACCCCATGGACTGCAGCCTACCAGGCTCCTCCATCCATGGGATTTTCCAGACAAGAAGACTGGAGTGGGTTGTCATTGCCTTCTCCACTTTCCTTCTCTAGCCTGGTTTTGTTTTTTAAATCCTCTTTATAGGCCCTTACATATAGCCATTGAAAGATGAAAATGGGGAAAACCAGGTTACTCAAGTAGAATAGTGCTGAAAATAATCCAGGCAGGATATTAAGTTTTAAATACAGACTTTTGAACATTCTTGAGATCTTTTCTGAATTGACCTGTATATGAGATGATTGTTTCAAGGGAGATCACTGTATAATTTTCTTGACATATCATAAAGAGATCAACAAACTGAACTCAGAGTACGTGAGTGGGTCTCTATCTGCTTCTGAACTTGCTTGTCCAATACCTTTACCTCCTCCCACCAATTAAACATCATCAATAAAGGTTATTACTAAAAAACTAACATTAAAAAGCCTATGGACTTCTTGAGACCAGAGTCAAGCTACTTCTGAAACAAGGAAGGCTGAAAACAACTGACATTAAATGTTAAAGTTATCTTTCATACTTGCACTGCCTTTTGAAGCGAAGGGGTACTACATTTCTCCAGCTGCAATTTGAGAGACTCTCAAAGGAACACATATCAACATTGTCTTCGTGAATGCTACAGAACACCTAATTCTGATTTTTAAATGTGGCTAGTCAGAGAAGGCGATGGCGCCCCACTCCAGCACTCTTGCTGGAAAATCCCATGGATGGAGGAGCCTGGTAGGCTGCCGTACATGGGGTCCCTACGAGTCTGACACGACTGAGTGACTTCACTTTCACTTTTCACTTTCATGCATTGGAGAAAGAAATGGCAACCCACTCCAGTGTTCTTGCCTGGAGAATCCCAGGGACGGGGGAGCCTGGTGGGCTGCTGTCTATGGGGCCGCACAGAGTTGGACGAGACTGAAGCGACTTAGCGTAGCAGTCTTCCACGAGACTGATGTTCAACTTTGGCTTACTGGAGAATCAAGTTCCACAGGTTGATAAACCACTCTATTAAACCTAATTTTTATTTGCTCTTAAATCAAAGCTTTTAAAATTAAGCCTGGAGGCTTTAGTTGACATAAGCGGAATAGGCGTAAGTCCTGAAAGTCTGCGCTAGAGGGAAGATTTTAGATCTGACAGACGTGTGTTCAGGCCGAGCAAATCTTCTACCACTGACAGAGCTTGGGACCCCTGCAAGTTTGCTGCAAGAGATTCCTCGGCCGGTACAGGAAAATCCCACTGCTCCAGAGGACTCCTCACCTGATTGAATTCCTCGTCAGCGTATATATCAATCAAGTCAACTCCTTCTGACATGGCTTCGGAAGGAAGATCTCGCGCCCGGAGAACGGACAAAGCAAGAAAGATGCCACTGCGGTATCCAGAAAGAAGCAAGAGTTACAAAGCATAAGGGTCCTGGGCTGGAAGGAGGGCACTGGTTGCCAACCTCCCGTCTCCAGAGACGCAGCATCCCGGCAGTCCGAGCTCGGCCCCACCCGCTCCGCCCCGCCCCCGGCCTCGCGCCGCCCCTCGCTCTCCCAGGCCACCGGGGCTCGCGGGGCTCGCTGCCCATCACCCTCGGGCCCGACCGGAGCTGCGCCGCAGCTGCCCGTGGCGCGACGAGAAAGTCCAGGCCTCTGCTCCTACGGGCCCTCGGATGGCGCTTCGAAGAACGACCGCGGCGAAGCCCGCAGGCCCAGCCCGCCGCACCTGCCGAGGCCCCAAGCAGTCCGGGCTAGAAGTCCCTGCGGCTCCCGGAGCTCCAGCCACCTCCGCTCCCCACCCAGGCCTTAGTCCTCGCCCCCGGCTAGGCCCGCCCCGCTCCCTCCCCACAGACCCGGCCCGACGCCCTCGGCCCCCTCCCTCAAAGGCCCGCGCCTCCCGCCGCCCGCCAACTCCGGTTGTCCCAAACTCAACCGACCCCCTCCCCGCCTCAGCGCCGTCCCCAAACCCTCTTCCGGCCCAGCCGGCCCCCGGCCGCGCGCCCCCGTTACCGGGAATATGGCGGCGGCGGCGGCGAGTCTGGACTAGGCCCGAAGCGCGCGAACCGCTCTCGGCCCCAGGTCCCGCCCCCCCCCGCCGCCGGCGTCACACGCACAGCCACTTCCGCCATACGCGAGGACGCATCTTCCTGCTCAAGTCTTAGGCGCCGCTGTCGGAGGCCCTGGTGTTCGAAAGTATCCGGAAGTGGCTGGGCTGTAGGCCTTTGATGCGGGTCGGGAAAAATGGCGGTGGTCGCGGTGTTCCCGGCTTTTGCGCGGGTGAGAAAAATGGGGGGTTCTAGACTCCTGGGCAGGCCAGAGTGGGAACTGTGCCTCGTCTTCCTCTGAAGTTGTGGAGACCGAGAGAAGCATCTACCTGTCTTATACAGCCCAGGCAAGGACAGACCCAAGGAGAGGTTGATCTTGCAACGCAGGAGATTCAGGTTACATCCACCCTGGCCTGAGCCCGCTGTGTGCTTGTCTCGTAATATCGTTGAACCATCAGTCTTCGTGAGAGACTCAATTCCGATTTCACCTATTTGCAGGTGGAACTGGCCGGACACCTTCTGGGTGCCTTCTGTCTCTGTTTTTAAGCCTCTCTGCTCTTTTTAAGTCTTCTCTAGTGTCTGTCTTGATTTCACATGGTTTCATAAGACCTTTTTTCGTTTTGAATATAGGCTGTTAACACTAAAATTTTCTCTTAATACTGCTCTTTGCCAATTTCATGATTTTGTGATGTGTTTTTGTCTCCAGATATTTTATGATTCCCTTTTTATTTCTCCTTTGACCCAGTTCAAAAGTGAGGGTGTTGTTCAGTTTTCTCTTATTTGTGAATTTTCCAGTTTTCCTTCTCTTGATTTCTAGTTTTATTCTGTTGTGGTCAGAAAAGATGCCTTGTATGATTTCGATCTTTTTTGTTGAAACTCGTAACCTAACATGCTCTCTGTCCTGGAGAATGTTCTTAGAGTGCTTGAAAATAATGTGTATTCTGCCGCTGTTGGGTGGCATGTTCTGTGTGTGTATTTTTGGCCCATTTGGCTTACATTGTTGTTCCTGTCCTCTACTTCCTTATTGATCTTCTGTCTAGGTGTTCTCTCCATATTGAAAGTGGCTTTTGAAATCCGCAACTATTGTGTTGCAGTTTCTCCGTTCAGATCTGTCAATATTTGCTTCATATATTTTGGTGTTCAGCTGTTGGTTGTATGTCTAATTGTTGTACCCTTTTGGTGAGTTGACTCTTTCATCATTATTTCAGGGCCTTTTAAAATCTGTTTTGATACTTTTGACTTAAAGTTTGTTTTGCCTAATGAAAGTAGGGCCATCTGTGCTCTCTTTTGGTTTCTATTTGCAGTGGAATGTGTTTCACACTTTCACTTTCAGCCTACATCTAAAATGAGTTTCTTGTAAGGCATATAGTTGGATTTTGTGGGTTTTTAAAAATCCCTTCAGTCTCTGTGTGTCTTTTGATTGGGGAGTTTAATCTGTTCACATTTAAAATATTACTGATAGAGAGGACTTAGAGTTGCCATTCTGTTCATTGTTTTCTGCTTTGTCGCTTTGTGTCCTTCTCCTCTCGCTGTCATCTTTTGTGTTTTGTTGATATTTTTCTATAGACATGCTTTGATTCCTTCCTCATTTTCTGTTGTGTGTAAATGTTTCCTTTGTGGTTACCACAGGGCTTGCATTAAGCATTTTATAATGTATTTTAAGCTGATAATAGCTCAGTCTCATCCGAAAACTTCTCTTTTACACCTCCCACCTTATGTTACTGATATTACAATGCCATATTTTATTTTGTATCCACTAGTATATTTTATCAGAGAAGGCAATGGCACCCCACTCCAGTACTCTCGCCTGGAAAATCCCGTGGACAGAGGAGCCTGGTAGGCTGCAGTCCATGGGGTCTCGAAGAGTTGGACACGACTGAGCAACTTCACTTTCACTTTTCACTTATATGCATTGGAGAAGGGAATGGCAACCCACTCCAGTGTTCTTGCCTGGAGAATCCCAGGGATGAGGGAGCCTGGTGGGCTGCCATCTGTGGGGTTGCACAGAGTTGGACACAACTGAAGTGACTTAGCAGCAGCAGTATATTTTATAGCTTTTTAAAATGTCTTTGTCTTTTAAGTCAGAATTAAACGTGATTTACCTACCATCATTGCAGTGTTATAGTAGCCTGTGTTTGTCTAGGTTTTTGATATGAAGCTTTATGCTTTCATATACTTTTGTGTTATTATCTACTGTCCTTTGGCTCCTTTTTGTGCGTTCAGTCGCTCAGTGTCCATCGCTTTGCAACCACATGGCCTGCAGCAAGCCACGCTTTCCAGTCCATCACCAGCTCCCGGAGCTTGCTCAAACTCATGTCCATTGACTGGGTGATGCCATCCAACCATCTTATTCTCTGTTGCCCTTTCTCCTGCGGCCTTCAAACTTTCCCAGCATCAAGGTCTTTTCTTATAAGTCAGTTCTTCACATCAGGTGAGCTTCAGCTTCAGCATCAGTCCTTCCATGAATATTCAGGATTGATTTCCTTTAGGATTGACTGATTGGATCTCCTTGCTGTCCAAGGGACTCTCAAGAGTTTTCTCCAATACCACAGTTCAAAAGCATCAGTTCTTTGGCACTCAGCTTTCTTTATGGTCCAACTCTCACGTCCATACATGACTACTGGAAAAACCATAGCTTTGATTATACAGACCTTTGTTGGCAAAGTAATGTCTCTGCTTTTTAATATGCTGTCTAGGTTTGTCATAGCTTTTCTTCCAGGAAGCAAGTGTCTTAATTTCATGACTGCACTCACCATCTGCAGTGATTGTGGATCCCAAAAAGAAGTCTGTCACTGTTTCCATTGTTTCCCCATCTGTTTGCCATGAAGTGATGGGACTGGATGCCATGATCTTAGTTTTTTGAATGTTTTTTCACGCTCCTTTTTCACTTTCACCAAGAGGCTCTTTAGTTCCTCTTCACTTTCTGCTATAAGGATAGTGTCATCTGCTGCTTCAATTTGGATGTCCATTTCTTTCCCCCAATTTGGGAAGTTTTGAGCCATTTTTCCCTTAGGTAATCTTCCTGCCCCTCTTTCTTTTCTCCTTCTGGAACTCCCATAGTATTTATATTGATCAGTTGGTGATGTCTCCCAAGCTTATCTCACTCATTTGTTTTCATTTTCTTCCTGTGAATGAGTAGTCTTCAAGTAAACTGAGTTCACTGATTTTTTTTTTTTTCTGGTTGATCAAGTATGCTGTTTAACTTTTGTGGTGAATTTTTCAAAATTGTTATTTTTCAGTTCCAATTTTAAAACTTTTTTTTTTCCTGTCAGTATTCTTATTTTGGTTATGCGTTGTTTTCCTCAGCTTACTGAACATCTTGGTGACAACCTTTTTTGAGTTATTTGTCAGGTAATTCATATACGTCTGTTTCCAGGATTGGTTGCTGGAAGTTTATTTTGTGTCTTTGGGTAGGCCTTGTTTTGCTGTTTCTCATGCACCTTGGAACTTTGTGCTTAATTAGATCCATGCATTTGAAAAAAAATAACCACCTCCCAGTCTTTTCTTTGTACAAGAAAAGATCTTTTCCATCAGTCCTGTCAGAGAATCTGGGGGCCTCTCAAACTTTTTGTATGAAATGTCTTCTCTAGACTTGTGCATGTAAATTCCCCACCAGCAGGATTTGCTGGCTTCTGTTTTCAAGTGCTCATAATCTCTGGCTCCCTCTTGTGTCTGTTTATGGTACTGCAGGTTCTCTGTAGCTGCTGCAACTTCCCCAGCTCTTGTCAGCCCATTCCAGATTTCTAGAGTATCCCAGGTCCCATGAGTGCTGCAGGTTGGCCAAGACAGAAATTAGTCTCTTGTACATCTCCTTGGAAAGCAGGAGTTTGGGATGCATGCTCCTTTTTCTTTCTGTTGGCCTCTGTCTGCTGTACCATGGGTCCTCAGAGCAGCAGCAAGCCACCCAGCTTTTTTTTGTTTTCAGAGACCCCCCCCCAGATACCTAGAGTATACCGGATCCTGTTAGTGCTCTGAGACAGGCAAAAAAGAAAACTTTCTTTCAGGCAGCTACCCAGAAAGCTGGAACGTTGGACACACATGCCAACTCTTCCTCCCCAGGGAGAAGCCAAAAATTGGGGGTTTTCTTCTAGTTTTGTGCTGAGCCACTGGTAGGGATGATGGCAAGTAACCGTGTGCTAGTCCAAACCCTCACCTAGTTCTCAGCAGCCCCCAGCCTGGCACCTTTTCTGTCACACTTCGATTCAGACAAGACGGAAGCCAGTCACCCAGGCCTCCCCATGAAGGGCCACATGTTGGACGTCTGTTTCAGTCGTTTCTTTCCCTCCCCAGGGAGAAGCCAGTGGCTGAGAATTTTCTCCAGTTGCACTGGGCTGAGCCAGGGGCAGGGACTATGGTGAATGAGGCCTGGGAATTTTTTAGCTGTGATGCAGCTGTTTTTGTGCTCACCTAGGGTTCAGGAGCCTCTTAGCTGGTTTCTGGATTTACCATGAAGGAAACTGGTCCATGTGTTGGGAGTTGCTGTCTTCGCAGGAGAAGGAAAGTGTGGGGCTTCCTATTAACACCATCTTGCTGACGTCACCACCTTCTCATTGAATCTTGATAGTTTTGGCCCTTCTCTATATTGGGAAACTTTGAGGAGTTAGGGGCCTTGCCATCACTGTATGCTCAGATTTTAACACAGGCAGGTGACTAGAATGCAAACCATATTGTGAGAATTTTAAGGGAAGAAGAAAATATTTCCATTGGAGACTTTCAGGAAAGGCACTGGTTAAGAACATGTTTGCAGTCAGAGCTGGGTTCCAAACCTCAGGAATTATTCTTAATATTTGGGTGATCTTGGTGAGTCATTTAACCTCTCTGAGTCTCAGCTTCCTAAGCTGTAAAGTGGGGACAGTATCAGCATAACTTTTTTTTTTAATTGAGGTGTAGTTGATTTACAATATTTTATAAGTTTCAGGTGTATAACATAGTAGTTCACAATTTTTAAAGATTAAACTCCACCTATGCTTATTATAAAGTTGACGTAACTTCTTAAGGTCTAAAGGAGATGAGATGCATCTTGCACCTGGTTCATATGTTGAGTGAATGACAAGGATGGTCATCCTTGTTAAAAAGGTGCTTATGGGAGGCAGTTCCTTGGTAGTCCAGTGGTTAAGACTTGGGCTTTCACTGCGACGGACCTGGGTTCAATCTGTGGTTGGGGAGCTTAAGATCCTGCCCACCTTGGCCAAAAAGAAAAAAAAAAAAGATGTGGCTTTTTTGTTTCAGATGCTTGCTCTGTCAAGGCGCCACCTAGTGTCTCCTTCACTCAGCATGACGTCATGTAGACGCTGCTACAGAGGTGACAGCCCGAACGATTCCCAGAAGGATATGATTGAAATCCCTTTGCCTCCGTGGCAGGAGCGAACTGATGAATCCATAGAAACCAAACGAGCCCGGCTGCTCTATGAGAGCAGAAAGAGGGGAATGCTGGAAAACTGCATCCTGCTTAGGTAGGGGAAGAGGAGAATGGAGGTTGCTTCTCTCTGGCTAGAGACGGTCTTTTCAACTTCTTTCTCTCTCTTGACTAGCCTCTTCGCTAAGGAACATCTGCAGCACATGACGGAGAAACAGCTGAACCTCTACGATCGCCTGATTAATGAGCCGAGTAACGACTGGGATATTTACTACTGGGCTACAGGTATTAGGCATGATAAGCAGCATAAGGTGAAAAACAGGATGATGTGGGCTGATTTGAGTCTGGAAAGGTATCATGGGCAATTTGTTTTTCTTTTGTAGACACTCAACCCAACCTCTCGAGATTTTTCCAAAATGTGCAAAATTTGTCTTATGAGTTAAGGTCCTTTGTTTGCAAACAATAAAAACTGATTCCGTCCAACTTAAGCAAAAAGAGAACTTAGTGAAATTGTGTGGGAAACTCCTAGCATCAGAGGGAAAGTTGAAGAAAAACCAGGGCAGGAATGAAGTGGAACGAGAGAGTGCTGGCTGCCTAGCATAAAGTCCCTGGGAGTCTCTCTCTCCATGCCAGCTTTGTGAGGAATGAATTCTCACTGTGTATAGTTAGGGTTAGCTTTGGCTGTGAGTAATAGAACCCCAAAACAACAATGGCTTAAGGAAGACAGAACTGGGTTTTTCTTTCTCATAACAGAAGTTCAGAGTTAGGCCCTCCAGAACACACAGAGGGGTTTCAGAGTCATTAAGGCCGGATTCCTCTTGACTTGTTCCTTCACCCTCCCCCATGTTGGCTACCTCATGACCTCAAGATGGCTGCCGAGGCTCTATCTGTCGTGTCTATATTTCAGCCAGGGAAAAAGAGTTAAGAGAACACGCTCCATTTTTTAATGGACCCTTCTCAAGAAATTATACACCATAATTGCACTTAGTTTCCACAGGGCTTGTACACAGGGGAGTGGGAAATATTCAGGGCCAACCTGGAAGTCTTTTAATGTATCTTTGGCTTTATATTGAAGTTGAGCTTCTTATAGATAGCTTATATTGTCATTCTTTTTAATCTGATCTTACAATACGTTTTTTCATTGGTGTGTTTTGGCCATTTGCATATAACTACCAGTGTGATTGAATTAAAACTTACCATCTTTTTTTTGGTTTGTTTTCTATTCCTACCGACTGTTTTTTGTTCTCTTCCCCTCTACTTCTGTGGGTTTTGAGTTTTTAAAATTTCGTCTTATCTCCACCATTGGTTTCTTACAGCTCTTTATAATTTTTTTAGTGATTGCCCTAGGGCTTACAGTATATATGCATACCTGTGTGCTCAGTTGTGTCTGACTCTTCAGACCCAGTGGACTGTAACCCATCAGATTCCTCTGTCCATGAGATTCCCCAGGCAAGAATACTGGAGTGGGTTGCCACTTCCTTCTCCAGGCATCTTTCCGACCCAGGTATTGAGCCCACGTCTTCTGCACTGGCAGGTGGCTTCTTTACCACTGAGCCACCAGGGAAGCACGGCTTACCATGTGCGCTTTCCTGTATTTCTGTGCCTCAAAAGGGCTGTCCGTGGTGTTGCCCTCCCCCAGACGGTGCTTGTTAATTTGGGGACAGGAGATCGGGAGGCTGTTCTCTGTTGTCCTGGTCCAGTTTCCGGCCCTGTGACCATGAGTCATGGTGGAGGGTCTTTTTTCAGTGATCCTGCTGGTCCCACAGGGGTAGAGGATTTTTTTCTTTTATTCTTCCACTAGCCCAAGCGGGTCCTCACATGGACCCTATAGGAGACAGGACTCACTGACCTATTCCCAGACCCTTGAAGCTTTTGTTCTGTAGAGAACAAGGACTAGGCTGGGGTTTATGCTTTTGGTGGGGGGCAGTGGGAGCAATGTTTTTCTGCTCCCCTACTCCTGGCCTCCATTGCTGAGGGAGGCTTTCTGCAGCCTCCTGCTCTGGACCCTGTCTTCATCGTGAGCATACTCAGTGAGGGGTTGTTGAGAAGAACCTGCCCATTGGTGCAGATCCCCCTTGTGTCTGTGGCTCCCAGAGATTTTACACTCATGCTCACCTACACTTGGCTTCCAGTAGTTGGTGAACAATTTTAGCTAAATTCTTGCCTGTTTGTATGGTGCCCAGTGCCCCTTCCTCCTGTGCCCTGTCTCAAGTGAGCATGTGTGTTCATGTCCATTTTCTCCTTTGAAGGGCCTTTCTTTCCTTGTTTCATTTTCTTTGGGTGCCTGTGACCTCAGCTTTCTGATGACTTCAAAAAAGTTATGATGTTTCTAGTTTATCTGACTTTTTCTTGTTGGGATGAATGGGGTGTTCTGTCCAGTTTTCAGCATTCTAGGGGGAAACTGAAATCGCCTCGATCTTACTCTGATTGTCACACAAAACAACAGACGCCAGGCCCACCAGATGCCAGCTGTGTGCCAAATGAGGGAAAATCAGACTTTGGTTTGAGGAATGCCCTCTCCTGACGTTGTGTTTAGTGTTGCTAGGAGGGTAATTCCAAAGCTTAGTACCCAAGCTTTCCCAATGGGAGGCTTTGTTTGGGAGGCTTTGCTTGGGAGGCTTTGCTTAAGTGAGAGACTCGGGGGTAGAAAGAAAGGTTAGAGGTGTGCAGCATCCGCCAGACTCCTGCTGCCCTGAGGCTGGCATCCTCTCCTCTCTGCTCTTGGTGCCTTTGTTGCCTCCATCCAAATCTGGTTCTACAGGTTCCTGTCGGTTTTATGGGCCTCTGTTATAGCCTTCCAGTGAATTCTTTTATGTTTTAAGTTTACTGGAGTTATCAGTTGCTATCACTTAACATCCAAGGACTTTTGCCTCAGGAAATTAACAGACTAGAAGGAAAAACACAGTATTCCAAAAACAACTGAAGTGCTGAATGCAAAGCAAAATGGAATAGCCAAGGCTGGACAGGCCAGGGGTCAGCTGTGCTTGTCCAAATAATAAATGCTGGGCCAGATAATAAATGCTGTCGTCTTGCGGCCATATGGTCTCTGTGGCAACTGCTCAGCCCTGCCATCGTAGCACAGAGGCAGCCACGGACAATATGTAAACAAGTGAGAGCAGCTGTTCCAGTAACGCTCTTTACAAATACCGGCTGCCGTGGGTTGCCAGCCTGTGGTGCAGGCTGCGTGTATATCCAGAGAAAGAATGCAGCTGCTCTGTGTACCCACTGTGGTTTTAGGCCGAGCCAGAGTTTCAAGTTTTAAAGTCCTTATACTATCGGGATTTTCCTCGTGGTCCAGTGACTAAGTCTCCGTGCTCCCCATGCAGGGGGCATGGATATGATCTCTGGTCAGGCAACTGGATCCCACCTGCCAAAACAAAGATCAAAGATCCTGTGTGCTGCAACTAAGACCGCGTGTGTTCAAATAAATAAATATTTTTTAAAAAAAGATCTTTATACATCTGACAGTTGACTGACCAACGTAATTCTTTTTGCTCATCCTTACAGAAGCAAAACCAGCCCCAGAAATATTTGAAAACGAAGTCATGGCCCTGTTGAGAGACTTTGCTAAGAACAAAAACAAAGAGCAGCGACTGCGGGCCCCGGATCTTGAATACCTCTTCGAAAAGCCACACTGAGCTACGTGCCACCATCTGCCTGGCCTCGGGGGCTCTACGGATGCTCATTGCCTGCGATGGTACTGGCCTTGATGTCCTGCTTCTCCTTAGATGCTCAGCCCACCCAGACCTCGGGTCCTGTCTGCAGTGATGGACCCACCTCTCTCCAAGGACATGTATATGTTCAGTGTGCCTCATGCTAAGACCCTTTGGCTCCCATCTAAGCCTCAGAAGCAGTTTATCCATGTCACTGTCCCTGAGGCCTGACTCTCTCTCTGGTTCCATAGGAGAAAGCATTGTGCCAGCTCACTGCTTCAGCCAGAGTGTGCTCAGTGTGAAGAGGCAGCCAGCTGCCTGTGCTGTGTGGAAGGCTCCCCGGGTGAGCCAGGGCTTTGTCCCTGTGAAATTCCCCCTTCCAGCCTGGGTTGGTTCTTTCTGCCAGGGGAAGCTGGTCCAAGCCCCCTGAGTGGAACCCGTCAAAGGCCCAGCAGGCAGAATGAGGGCAGTGGGCAGGAACGGTGTGGGCGTGCTGCTTAAGAGTCAGCATCCTCAGCAGATTTTCTCTAGAATGCTCATTTTATAAACTGAACGATAATTGTGTATATTAAAGAATATTTTAAAAAGGAAAATCACAGCTTCTCAACCCTCACCCAATTATTTTAATTTTGTGTGTTCTCATGCAGGCATATGTTTATAGAGTTTTACAAGGTCACAATCTCCAAGTTTCAATTACAGCAAATGTTTTCTGTATTTCTGCAGTCTCCACAATTGCTTGGAGAAGGTAATGGCACCCCACTCCAGTACTCTTGCCTGGAAAATCCCATGGATGGAGGAGCCTGGTAGGCTGCAGTCCATGGGGTCGCTAATCGTCAGATACAACTGAGCAACTTCACTTTCACTTTTCACTCTCATGCATTGGAGAAGGAAATGGCAACCCACTCCAGTGTTCTTGCCTGGAGAATCCTAGGGATGGGGTCGTGCAGAGTTGGACACGACTGAAGTGACTTAGCAGTAGCAGTAGCCACAATTGCTTTAGTTGACAAACTGATGATGTGTAAGAAATAATGTTAGGATGAATTAGCAGAATGTGTTTAGCTCCAGAGCCAAAAGACTTCTGGTTGCTAGGAGTGTGGTTTTGTCTCGCTGGAGGAATTTTGCCCTCGGAGCTATCATCCAGACAGAACAGATGTCACCCAGATTGGGCCAGGACACAGGTGTGAATCGAAGGAAACATGCCAGACTTGCTAGGCAGGCGGTTGGTGAACAACAGAGATACACACAGGCAGGAAGTACCTGTTTGCAGCATCATGGAGTTGGGGTTCCCACAGAACCTCTATGTGGTCCTGCCTGCCCTTCAGGGTTCTTGGCTGAGGAGAGGAGAGGAGAGAACCAGCCTTTCATTACTTAACGATCTCAGCAGAGCTTCCCAGCTCTCTTGTAGACAAGCGCTGTTGTGCCTATTTTGCAGATGAGAAAGTGGGCTCTGAGAGAGTGGTCTGTCCCAGATCGAGTTGCTATTTAGCCAGAAAGCCAAAATCTTGCTTAGTTCACTCTGTCTCCAAAGCTCATGAACTTTCTGCCAGAACATGCTGCCTTAACTGGTGGAAACTGTAGAAATCTTCACTTTAAAAAGTTATAGTGAAGAGACTTGACAGTTCTAAGCCATGACCTGTGTGTCATGTGGGGAACGGGAAGCTGCCAGGTGCTTCCCAAAATAAGCACTCGGTCATCCAAGGTAGCTCTTGGAAGAAGCAGGGCCGGCAATAGGTACAAGTCAGATCCTGGCTCCGTTGCTTACTTGCTGGGTAAGTGAATGGGGCTGAGCCTCAGTTTTCTTCATCTATAAAACAGGGTTGATGACTTTCCCTGTCTTAACTCTTTCTGAAGATCAGACATGAAGAGAGAAAGCTCGTGTTTCAAGACTTTCATCGTCCTCGTCACACAGTATGCTGTTGGTAGATGTTAGGTCTCAGCATTTGGTCGTGGCTTCAGTCTAAGAAGTTGTATCTTAACGCAAAAGGCCTGGCATGCCAGCAAGGTCACCAGAGCTTTGTGCAGGGCCAAGTCCTCTGCCGGTAGGAAAGCCAGGCCTGTTAGAGGACCACGGGGTGTCTTAACCAGCCAGCAAAGACTGGAGAGAAAACAGACCCTGGTTTCTTTGAAGGAAAAGAGGACTTTGAAGGAAAAATCTGTAGCATGATCATCTAAGCAAGGAATGGGAGTGAGAAATGGAGGGCAGAGCCGATTTTGATGGCCCAGGGAGCTCACTGCCGACTCTGGCCAATCTCTCAGGCCTTGTTTGATGTACCGTGAGGAGAATGTTAATGTAGGGACTTGATGGAGAGAGATGTCTGGACTGTGAGAAGTACATATGACAGTTGGGCAGTGACCCATCTATTCTGGACTCCTAGACAGCAAATCTCAGCAGCCAAGTATGCAATTTGGGCTTTTTCCCCCCCCCGGAGGTTTGATCTCTTCTCGCCTGATTTTTGTCTTATTTAATATAAGGGGTTCAGCTGCCACTTTCACCTGGGGATGGCATGCTTCTAAAGAAGTTGTTTTCTTCCCAGGCTGCTGGTCTCTGTCATCTCTGAAAGTGAAGGATCTTACTTCAGCTGCTCAGTGTCAGACCCAGGGGTGCTATGTGAACGGTTTTTCCCTTTATTAGGCATTAAGTGAAACTAGGCCGACCACAGGACATTTTTTAAAAATTAATAAACATAGAGCAAGGGCTAGCAGCCCCCCAAGGATCTGTGAGGAACCAGAATCTGGACTCATTCCTCTCCGTCTGACACCTCACTGCTCGCTGACCTCATTCAGAGTGTGTGCACACAGGCATCTGGCCCTGCCCCGCCCCTCCTGAAGTGGTCTCACGAGACCTGTCACACAGGCTCCCACATCAGACGTCAAAGGGGGGCAATAAAAGCTGTTCTCTCCCCAGCGTTTAAGTCTCCAAAATCCATAAGCCAAATGCCCTTTGCCCAACTCTGGACCTTAGATGGGGCATATCTGTTGGGGGTCACTACAAAGCCACCTCTGACCAGCACAGGCTGTCGTCTGGAGGTCACATGCCCCGTCTTAGCTCCAACCAGGGTGGCAACTGGCACAAACCTCACTCATTTTCAAACAGCCCTAGGCAAAGATTCCACAGTGCAAGTTGAGAGTTTATCTTTCCCTCCATCTGCTAGACAATGAGGGAGGCTCCGTGATGGGGGAGCTCACACAGCCGTACACAGCAAGCAGGGCTGGGAGACTTTTTTGGTAGCTTGTTATTAGTACAGCCGGTCGTATCTGAGGGTGGAGGACTTGCCATCCTGCAGCTGTCAAGCCAAGAGTGCTCATGAGGTCCCAGTTAAGCCACCTTGTTTGGTTTTCCAGTGAACCCTCTGGAAGTGAGGACCGGCATTAGGATCTCCTCCCACCCGCATCAGGCGACATAGCATCGGTGGGACAGTGACCCGAGGCAAGGAGTGCTCCTCTGCCTTTAAAAAACAAATATCTGAAGAAAAAAAAACATCTGTCAGGCACCAGACATTTCAGGGTGGACGGTGGAAACGTTGATGCTATCGAAGATAAATAACATCAGGCATCCAAAGAGGAGATCTGCAAGGA
The DNA here is from genome assembly GCF_016772045.2 of Ovis aries. Classification (NCBI taxonomy): domain Eukaryota; kingdom Metazoa; phylum Chordata; class Mammalia; order Artiodactyla; family Bovidae; genus Ovis; species Ovis aries. The sequence continues at coordinate 36,489,161 of NC_056074.1, forward strand.
GATCTACCTCCTTGTAGCCTGAGGTAAAGTCTCCGTCTGGGTCCCAGGTCTCGCCCTAATCCAGATATCCCTGCCAAGGATGAGACTACTATCTAAAAGGACAACATAAATGCACTTTCCATAACTACACATCCCAGCACGTAGCATTAAAGAGCAAATCACGACGCTGAGATGAACACAGTTTCCCGGTGGGTTTCAGTTAGTTTCTGTGCTGTGGAACGTTCGCATTTGGTGACGCCCTGGGGCACGGCTTGGAGAAATAGAGCAGAGCAGTTTAGGGAGATGGACCTAACGTAGAATCCTGGCTCTCCCATTGGTCAGCTGGGTGACCTTGGACATGCTGTTTAACCTTTTCCACTCTGTGTCTCATCTGTAAAAGGAAAGGTCAAAGAGCCATCTTATGTGTTGCCGAAAAGACGAAGTCACGCGTGGGAAGTGCTCGGCACGGTGCCTGGCACCCAAGTGACATCATCACAGCCAGTGGTGTTGGCTGATGGTGTGTCCAGCACTCCTCAGAGCTTTCCTCGGATGAGGTCACTCAGGCCTCACAACAGGGATCTGAGGCGGGCACAGCTCTCATTTCCTTTGTCCAGGTGAGGAAAGTGAGGCCTGGTGAGATTAAGCTGCTTGCCCCAAATCACAGCCCATAAGTGGGGCAGATGGATTTGGAAGCTGGACAGTGGGCCTCCAGTGCCTGTGCTCCAAAGCCATCCGCTACCTCCTTTATAAAGTAAGCAGGGCATTGAAAAGCACTTGCACAACTGGGCTTGCCTGAGCTGCTTACAGTGCTACTGCCACCACCTGGAAGCCTTCCCAGGTGAGCTTTCCAGAGCGTGAGAGACGTGTGTCCAAGTCATACTTGTCCCCTCAAACAAAGTCAGCTGATAGGCAAGTGGCCCCAACCCTAACACAGCCAAGCCCAGTCCAGATTGCAAACCCAGAGACCCTTAAGGTAAATAAATGCTTATTACTTTAAAGCCACCAAGTTTTGGGGCGATTTGTGATACAGCATTATTATAACTGTTGGTAACTGACACAGATGGTAATTGGGCTTCCCATGTAGATGTGCTTACAGAAAAGAAAAATCACTGACTGGCCAGGGTGAGTGAGTATCCTGTCTCCTGGGCAGGCGGCTGTCTCACTTTAGCACTTTTTAAAAGGCGGCTGCTTAGTATATCAGACTCATAAGCATAGTGTCCGTCTCATACTAACACATGTAACTCCTCCACCATCTGAACAGGCAGCACGCCCTGAGTGCTCGCACACTGGGCTAACACAGTACCTGCATGGCCTCATGCAGTTCCTGTAACAGCCCTGTGAAGCAGGCTGTCCTGTTGGCTTCATTTTGCCAGTGCAGATACAGGCCCAGAGGAATGGAGTTACTCGCCTGTGGTGACATTGGCTCAGCACTTGAGCAGAAGCAACCAAAGAAACTGAGGTAGGACCCTTGAAAGGTAGGAGTTCTATGTTCTGCATTAGCAAAACGTGGGTAAAGCTACTGCCTGCTCTGACTGGGGAGGAAGCCCATGTGTTTACCAGGCTGACAGCTCACAAGGAAGAGGCTGGAAGGCAGAAAACCAGTCACCCCTGTTGGCTACTATTGGCTGCAATTGGTGAGGATTTATAAGGAAGAGATGAGCTCAGCAAAGAATTACCTCGTGTCTGAAATTCACCAGGTATGAAAGGAAATAGAACCCAGAAACCTTGGTCCTTCCGGGGTTAAAAATCTATACATAGACAAAGATAAGATGTAGGCAAAGCTTTGGGCAACAAAGCCCCAGTGAAACTTTCCCTTGGATGAAGCGTCTCAGGAAGGATCAGATTAAAGGTGTGCCTCTTGTTTACGTTGCTCACTCAGCCGTGTCCGACTCTTTGCGACCCCAAGGACTGTGGCCCGCCAGGCTCCCTTGTCCATGGGATTCTCCAGGCAAGATTACTGGAGTGGGTTGCCATACCCTTCTCCAGGTGATCTTCCTGACCCAGGGGTCAGAGCCTGGGTCTCCCACAATGGAAGCAGATTTCTTTACCATCTGAACCACCAGGGAAGCCTCCTACTTAATTGTTCCAAATAGCTTCAGTATGTTGAGAAAGGGAGAAGCATGGAGGGGAACCAGCAAAACAAGTTAGTCTCGAGAAGGTCTAGGAAAAGATGGGATGAGTGGGGCTACTGGCACATGAAACCTTTTCCTTTCCTTCTTTTCAGAAGTCAGCTTCTCTCGAGATGACTACACTCATCTCCACTTCCTTGTCTCCCATCCTTTCCTTGTCTTCACCTCTCTAGCTTCCCCACCTCATTTCAGAGATGATGAAAGCATCTCTCACCAAGGTCACGAGGACCTCCAAGTTGCTAAATCCAATGATCATTATTCAAAGCTTTACTGTCCCCTCTGACCAATGATAGAAACCTCCCTTGCTTTTATGATTCAACATTTCCTTGAGTTTCCTTCTGCCTTTCGAGTCACACCTCTACCTATTTGGAGACACATCGGCGCCTCCCCCTCCCCTGCAGTCATTAAATTTGAAGTCCCCCCTGATGCCCTAAGAGTCGTCCTTTTTTTTCTCTTGGTACTCCCTCTTGTGATCTCACCCACACCAGGGTATCCATTACCACCTTGCTGCTGTTACCATTGAGCCACCAGGGTAACTCGCCATTACTGCGGGAATGAGGACAATTCTCAAATCCGTGTTTCAAACCGTACTTTCCTTTGAGCTCCAGCCTGCACATCTAACTGCCAGCTTTGCTCCTCCAGTGTATCTCAAAGGTCCTGCAAACTCGGCATGTCCAAAAGGGAACAAGGCTATTCCCCCTATCTCACCCACCCCTTCAAAACCTCCCTAGTCTTCCTCTGTAGTCTCTCAGTGAAGGGCATCAGCCTCTATCCAGTTGTTCAAGCTAAGAACTGTGCTGAACCCCTCCTTCTCCATCCATTACATCCCAAGGCTGGTGGACTTACCTCCAAAAGAGCTCTTGCAACCATCCACTTTCTTTCTGTCTCCAGCATCATCCCCATGGTCAAAGCCATTTGCATCCTTCAGCTGGACAACAGCTATGGCCATCTGAACCCCCTTCAGATCTGTTCTCTACCTGCAGCCCTGAAATCAGTGTCTTGCACTGTACCAGCCATATGGCTTCCCCCTCCTGAAAACCCTTCAATTGCTCTTAAATAAAAATGAAACTCCTGGGACTTTCCTGGTGGCTCAGTGGTAAAGAATCCACCTGCCAGTGCAGGAGATGTGAGCTTGATCCCTAATCTAGGAGGATCCCACGTGCCTTGGAGCAACCTCACTGGTACACTGCAACTATTAAGCTGGAGCCCTAAAGCCCAGGAGCTGCAGCTACTGAAGCCCATGCACCCGAGAGCCCGTGCTCCAAAAGAGAAGCCATTGCGGGGGGAAGCCTGCACACCACTCCTCGAGAGCAGCCCCAGCTCTCTGCAATTAGAGAAAAGCCCGTGCCGCAACGAAGACCCAGCACAGCCAAAAATGATAAAATTGGGGGGGAAAGGCCCACATGAAAAAAAAATTAATAAATAGATAAAATACAAGGTATTCAAACCTTCTAGGAAAAAAAAAAATTGGAGGGACTTCCCTGGTGGTCCAGTCGTTGGGAATCCGCCTTACAATGCAGGGGACATGGGTTCAGTCCCTGGTCTGGGAAGATCCCATGTCCCACAGGGCAACTAAGCCCATGCACCACAACTACGGGGCCCATAGGCTGCAGCTACTGAAGCCCAGCTACCCTAGAGCCCGTGACCTGCAAACAAGAGAAGCCGCTGCAATGAGAAGCGACTATAGAGGAGCCCCCACTTGCCGTAACTAGAGAAAGCCCACACACAGCAAAGATCTACTGCAGCCAAAACTAAATTTAAAAAATTTTAAGAAAATATTTAACATGACCTGTAAGAGTCCTGTATGGGATGCCCACATCTTAAACCTCATCTTGGCCCAGCTGCCAGTTTCTTTGCTCTGGCCCTTCCAAGGCTCCTTCAGCCTCTCATCCTCTCCATGACCATTCCCACCACAGGGCCTTTGCACATGTGATTCCTTCTGCCCAGGATTCTCTTTCCTCCCTTTCCCTCTTCACTCCTATCCTCTTTCAGATCTCTGCTCAGGTGCATTTCCTCAGAGAAGCCCTCCCTGACCTATCCATTTTAAATCCATCATTCTTTGATTAATGACTGCCTCCCCACTGGAGAAAGGTCCGTATAGTTAAAGCTATGATTTTCCTAGTAGTCTTGTACAGATGTGAGAGTCGGACCATAAAGAAAGCTGAGTGCTTTCTTACTCCTCGCTCAGTGTGGTGGATGTTCTTAGAATCTCTGCCTACCGCTCATCCCCACCAAGCATGTATGCTGCCGGCCTTGGTGGTATCCTTCAGACTGGTTTCCAGGTAGCAGTGTTCTCCACGTTTCCCAGATGCAGGCAGTGGAGTGGCGCTTACTGTGGTCTCCCAAGCCAGGCTTTCCCTGGGTCATCTCACAACAAGCCTCCCTTCAGAGGACATTGCGTTATCCCACTTCTACCTGAGGAAACAAACTCAGAGAGGCTTGCCCACAGCCACAGAGCTGGGAAGCAGCAAAACAGGATTTAAGTTGAGGTCTCCCCAGAACTTGGGTATCTCCCAGCACCCCTTTGTCCCAGACTTACCTTGTTCACTCATTGTCATCATGAGCTCTGCCATCTATGCCGATGTACCATCTATACCAATATCTACGTACTTATCTCTCTTGAGTTCCTTTTTATTTAAACAAATTATTTTTAAAAGGAAATGACATCATCACCATAAGTAGAAAAAAATCACATCAATAGTGTCACTTGCCAAAATAAAAAAAATGAGATGTTACTGAATTTTTCTAACAATTATTTTTTAAAAAATTTCAAACATACAGCAATATCCAAAGTGTTTTAGAGCACGTCCCCGGTCCAGTGGTGAAAATTATGCTTCTACTTTAGGGGGCATGGGTTCAATCCGTAGTCAGGGAACTAGATCCCCCGTGCCACAACTAAAAAGATCTTGCATGCCACAACTAAGACCTGGCACAGCCAAATAAATATTTTTTAAAATCCATCCAGTTTTTGATGCATTTCAAAGAAAATTATAGACATTAGAACATTTCCCTTAAATACTTCAGAATGCATATTATTAACTAGACTTTGGTACTTTATATTTAAATTTTTTCTTTTGCTGTAAAATGTACATACAATGAAATGCACAAATCTTAATTGTATGTTTGCTGAGTTTTGACAAATGCTTACACCAACCTCCCATCAAGAAATTACCATCACCCCAGAAATTTCCTGCATGCTCCATCCCAGTCAGTCCCCACAACACACCTCCCCACAGCCCAGGCAACCATATCTCTGATTTTTTCCTCCGCCATAGATTAGTTCTATCTGCTGTCGAACTTCATATAGATGGAATCACACAGTATGGACTCTTTTGCATGTGCCTGCTTTCATTCAGCCGGAGAAGGCAATGGCACCCCACTCCAGGGTTCTTGCCTGGAGAATCCCAGGGACGGCGGAGCCTGGTGGGCTGCCGTCTATGGGGTCGCACAGAGTCGGACAGGACTGAAGCGACTTAGCAGCAGCAGCAGCAGCTTTCACTCAGCACAGTGTTTTTGAGGTTCATCCGTGTCATCACATATATCAGTATTTGTCCCTGTTTATTATTGACCATTTGTATTCCATCATCTGACTCAACCACAGTCTGCTCGTGGGTCAGGAAGATCCTTGGAATAGGAAATGGCAACTTACTGCAGTATTCTTGCCTGGAGAGTCCCATGGACAGAGGAGCCTGGCGGGCCACAGTCCGCAGGGTTGCAGAGTCAGTCGTGACTAAGCACGCACGCACACAAACACCCAAGCTGTTTCCAGTTTGGGGCTATTATGAACGAAGATACCATACACAAGTCCTTCTCTGAACACACGTTCTTATTTCTCTTGGTGAACGTCTAGAAATAGAATTGCCAGGTCATAGGAAGGTGTATAACTAGTTTCAAAGTGACTGCCAGGACTTTTTCCAAAGTAGATGTATTATTTTACACTCCCACCAAAACGTGTGAGACATGCAGCTGTCCCAGAGGCTTGCCAGCATTTTGTGTTGTCTGTGCCTTAAATTCTAGCCATGCTGGTAGGTATGTCCTATTGCCTCATTGTGGTTTTAATTTGCATTTCCTTGACAATGAATGATGTTGAATATTTTTTTTCCACGTGCTTATTGGCCACATTCATCTATCTTCTTTTGCAGAGTATCTGTTCAATGGTTTAGCTCATTTTTAAATGTCGTTGTCATTTTATTGTTGAATTGTAGGAGTTCTTTGCATGTGCTGCAAACCAGTCCTTTGCCAGATATTTGTTTGCAAATCTTTTTACCCAAGTCTGTGGCTCATCTGTTCATTTTCTTGAGAGACTTTTGAAGAGTTGAAGTTTTAAACTTTGATGAAGTCCAATTTATCAGCTTTTTCTCTTATGGTTATTGCTTTCTGTGGCTCATTTAAGAAGTCTTTGCTTGTCACTAAGTCACGAACATATCTTTATATCTCGAATGAGTTTTTAGGTGTGGTTGAGGTAAACTTTCAGGTTCTTTTTTTCCAGTTGTTCCAACATCATTTATTAAAAAGACTTCCCATTGGATTGCTCTGGCATCTTTGTCAAAAATCACATCCGTGACTGTAAAAACAAAAAGCGGCAACAATTTTATTAAATTTTAATGTTTTAAATAAAATGTTTAAATGAAAATTAAGTGCAAATAAAAGTAGTCTAGGTGAGTTACAAAAGTTCATCTATAAAAATAAGTTCCTCACTAAGAAAAATGGAACTGGTTAGGACTCATCTGCCATCCAAGGATACTTAGTTTAATACCATTCAGATCTAGAATGAAGGTGAGGGACTTCCCTGGTAGTCCAGTGATTAAGAATCCACACTGCCATTGCAGGGGCACAGGTTCGATCCATGGTCAGGGGAACTTCGGTCCTGCATGCCACGAGGTGTGGCCAAAATAAATAAATAAAATGGAGGTGGAATTCTCCATTAAATCGGTTTTCTTTTTAAGCCGTGATATTATCCAGTGCTGAGAATGCCAACGGCCATATGTGTGTAGGTGGAGAGATTGAAAGAATTCAGCTGGCTTCTCCAACACACTTTTCTATTGGTTTGTCCCATAAAAAAATGGTTTTCAATGTTCAAGAGTAACGTTTGCCATGGGATCCCCCCACCTACACTGTGCATTGGCCACGTGGCAAGAGAAATGAGCTGACACGTGGTCGGTGTCCTGGTCAGTGTCAGGAAGACAGACCACATTTCTTTTAGCTTTGTCCTGAGACTAATAATAGCTGTGCTTACCATGAGAAGCAAATTTCTAATTTAGCTCATTTATTTCTCATTAAGAAAGGTAGAGGCACTCTAGCCAACCCACTGTAACTGGGAAATGGTGCAGAAGAGTCATGCCGCTGGCCAGTGAGCTGGTGAGTGGGAAGGGGGGACAGAAGCCGGCAGCCTGGTTCCAGCTGCCCTCCGCACCTGCTGCAGTCAGTGTTGCCTGTTAATGTTAGTCGCCCAGTCATGTCTGACTCTTTGCGACCCCATGGACTGTAGCCCGCCAGGCTCCTCTGTCCGTGGAATTCTCCAGGCAAGAGTACTGGAGTGGGTGGCCATTTCCTTCTCCAGGGGATCTTCCTGATCCATGGATCAAACCATGTCTCCTGCATTGCAGGCGGATTCTTTACTGTCTGAGCCACCAGGAAAGCCCAAATATAATGTAAGCGCTATGTAAATAGTTGAAGATGAGTGGCAAATTCAAGTTGTGTTTTTTGGAATTTCATGAAATTTTTTTTCCAAATATTTTCCATCCTTCGATTGAATCCATGGATATGCAGATATGAAGGGCTGACTGTATTTTCTTCTCTCCAAGTATCAAATTCCTAGCAAATATATACAATTTCAAATTAAATTCACAGGCTTGTTTTTCTTGTTTTGCTTTAATCTGTCACGTAACATATTGCCATGAGTCTTTGGATGTGGCATCTAACCAAAAAAAGCTGCAAATGGTAACTCTGTATGAGAGGTGTAAATACAAAAAACCTGAGGACTTCCTAGGTGGTCCGACTGCCTAAGACTCCATGTTCCTAATGCAGGGGGCCCAGGGTTCGATCCCTGGTCAGAGAACTAGATCCCACATGTCCTGTGCTGTGCAGCTCTGAGTTGTTCACTCGTGTCCGACTCTTTGCGACCCCAGGGACTGTAGCCCGCTAGGCTCCTCTGTCCATGGGGATTCTCCAGGCAAGAATCCTAGAGTGGGTTGCCATGCCCTCCTCAGATCCCACATGCTCCAATTAAAATATCACAAAGGCTGCAACTAAGACCTGGCACAGTCAAATAAATAAATAAATACTTTACAAAACTGTTTGTCTACACCCCCAGTAAAACCTCAGGGAGGCTGCCTGCTTCAGGAACCTTCTGCTCTGAGGCTCACTGCCTGTACCCTCCTACTCACTGCCTCTGGAGGCCTCTGCCACGGGCCCAGGGCCCAGAGCTCTCATCTCTTCCTCTCCGGGCCACTGCATTCCGCTCCCCCTACGCACCGAGCCCCACCCTGAGTTATCTGTCTCGCTTTCCAGTTGTGGTAACACACGAGATCCCACTTAATAAAATGGCCTTCATCTATGAAAACAAGCCCTCTGATTCAGCTTGAGAGTGATTTCCTCGAGGCATTTCCTCCAAGAACCATCAGAGAGCTATAATCAGGGAACAGACTTACTCAGATCCGTGCACGGAGCCAGGGGAAAGGCTTTCCAGGCAGAGCGAGTGCGAGAGTGCAGGGCATGTTTGCAGACTCTTGATGTGGTTTCCCTTGTGAGGCTGGAGCAGGGGGCACGTGGTGGGAGGGGTTAGAGATGACATTTGGAAGGGAGGATAGACGATTTTCTACGTCATGATCAAACCTGTGTGCTTATTTCTCTGAAATAAAGTGACACCATAATGTTTAAAAATTATAATGCTTGGGAATTCCCTGGTGGTCCAGTGGTCAGGACTCGGTGCTTTCACTGCTGTGGCCACAGGTTCAACCTCTGGTTATGGTACTAAGATCTTGTAAGCCATGTGGTGCAGCCAAAAAATTATAAGTTAAGGTGGATTAGCTTGTAGCCTTTGCAGTCAGCCAGGCGTAGGGTAAGTGCATGAGTGTGTGTGTGTGTGTGTGTGTAGCTAAGCAAGTGTATTACACGGATTCAACTGGGATTTAAACCCAACCAGGTCAGCCTCCAATACTCTTGATCATTCTGCTACCCTCCAGGGTCCGCGGGAGCATGGAGAGATTATTTATGCGTAACCCTCCCCTCCTACAAGTTCCATAGAGGAAGGAACCCTATCTCACACCCCATTGTAGCCCCTGTTTTTAACACAATGCCTGGCACATCACTGGTGCTCATTAACACTCATTGAATGACTAATGGACTGATCTGATAAATGAAGGTGAAGGCTCTTCGTGGAGCTCTCTCTACTGGTTGCAAGACCATTCAAGAGTGTGGCGGATGGAGCCCGTTCATGAGACCCAACAAGTTAATGGGGTCCCTTAAATATTTGAATGTTTGAATGTTTTATGAGGTTCCCTTAAATATTGATTTATTTAATTTGGCTGCTCTAGGTCTTAGTTGCGGCATGCGGAATTTAGTTCCCCGACCAGGGATCAAACCAGGGCCCAGTGGTAAAGAATCTGCCTGCCAATGCAGGAGTCGTAAGAGTCGTGGGTTCAATCCCTGGATTAGGAAGATTCCCTGGAGTAGGAAATGGCAACCTGCTCTAGTATTCTCGCCTGGAAAATTCCATGGGCAGAGGAGCCTGGTGGGCTACAGTCTGTGGAGTTGAAAAGAGTCGGACAGGACTGAGCGACTGAACACACACAGAGACAATCCTAGGCATGCTACAGCTATGATTTTCCTAATAGAAAGGTACTTGCCAGGCTAGGCTACACAATGATAAGCAATAAAAGCCCCACATCTCAGTGGCTTCATAAAGCGAGGTGTACTCCTCACTTGTACCAAGTCCAGTGTGAACTGGGCATCTCTTCAGCACAGCTCCTTTGTGCGGTGACCCAGCCACCCAGGCTCTGTCATCTCAGTGTGTGGTCTCCACAGCTGCCACTGAAGAAGTCAGCAGAGTGGGAAGACTCTCATCCTCTCAACCCAGAAGTGACACGTGTCACTTCTCACAGCCCAGGGGCTGGAGATTGTCACGTGGCCCTGCTGTCTGCAAAGAGCCTGGAAAGGGTCGTTCTCCCAGGGAGCTGGGAGGAGAACCAGATCCAGCTGAGCCCTAGAAGTCTATCCCAGTCTGCCCTTCTGATCTCCAAATATTGCACTTGATTCACTCTTCTTCCTACACACAACACTCACGAACCCCCTTTCCAAGAGACAAAACCCAATCCTTGCCTCTAGCCCAGGGTCTCTTGGAGGTCCTGAGGTCTCTTTATGGGCCTAGATGTGGCCCCTCTTGATCCACAGATACACAAATTTGAAAGACAATTTACCTGCTCCCCCTGCATGCTCAGATACAAACACAGAGCAGTGGCAGGATAAGCCCAGGAAAGATGCCACTCGGGAGAGGAGACCTCCCTGGCGGTGCAGTGGCTAAGATTCTGCGCTCCCAGTGCAGGGGACCAGGGTTGGATCCCTGGTCAGGGAACTAGATCCTGTATGCCACAGCTAAATATCCCCCATGCCACAAGGAAATAGAGTATTTTTAAAAAGATTCAGGAGGGAGATGGGAGGGAGATTCAGGAAGGAGGGGACATGGGTGTACCTATGGCTGATTCTTGTTGATATATGACAGTAAACCACAAAATTCTGTAAAGCAATTATCCTTCAATTAAAAATGTAATAAACAAAGAAATAAAATGATTAAAAAAAATGGTGCTGTTGGGAAGAGGAGGATGGGAGGTGCCAGCAGCCATGGTTTGGAAGCCTGCTGGGCAGACACCATGCGGGTCCCTCCTCTGGGGCAGAGGAGACCCCGTGACTGCTCTCCTACAAGGAACCCCCTTCACCAGCTCTCTGGGGCACTTGGCTTGCTCACTGGAGCCTCTTTCATTCCCATTATCCTCCCTGATTGCATCTGAAGCAGGGGTTTTGGGCTCTACCCTCACTGAGAATTGCAGGAATTTCTCAATCTACTTCCTGCCCATAAAATTTAAATAAAATCTTAAATTTTATTTATTGTTTCTCCTCTTCTAGCTTTATTGAGGTGCAATTGACAGAGCCCATGGGTAAGTTTAAAGTGTACAACATTGTGATTTGATATGCATATATGGCAAAACGGGTACCACCATAAGGCGAGTTAATATATTATCTGTCGTCTTACATCATTACCTTTTGTGTGTATATGGTGAAAACTTTTAAGATCTACTTTCTTGTTGCTCAGTTGCTAAGTAGTATCCGACTCTGCGACCCCAAGGATTGCAGCATGCCAGGCTTCCCTGTCCTTCACCATCTCCTGGAGCTTGCTCATACTCACGTCCATTGAGTCGGTGATGCCATCCAACCATCTCATCCTCTGTCGTCCCCTTCTCCTCTTGCCCTCAATCTTTCCCAGCGTCAGGGGCTTTTCCAATGAGTTGGCTCTTCACATCAAGTGGCCAAGGTATTGGAGCTTCAGCTTCAGCGTCAGTCCTTCCAATGAATATTTAGAGTTGATTTCCTTTAGGATTGGTTGGTTTGATCTTCTTGCAGTCCAAGGGACTCTCAAGAGTCTTCTCCAGCACCGTTATTCGAAAGCATCAATTAGTACTTTCAAGTGCACAATATGGCGCAGTTAACTGTAGTCATCATGCTGTGTGTTATATCCCCAGAAGTTATTCATCTTATGATCAGAATTTTGTACCCCTGGAACACCTTCACTCATTCCCCTTTGCCCCACCTCTGCCTCTGGCAACCACCGATTTACTTTCTGTTTCTATGAGTTTGCTTTTCTTCGATTGCATATGTAACTGAGATCACGCAGTATGCCTTTCTCTGTCTGAGAAATTATTTCGCTTAGCATAATGTCCTCAGGCTTCCTGGGTGGTAAAAAAATCCACTCACCAATAAAAGAGACATGGGTTTGATCTTTGGGTCAGGAAGATCCCCTGAAGAAGGAAATGGCAATCCACTCCAGTATTCTTGCCTGGGAAATCCAATGGACAGAGGATCCTGGCAGTCCAGGGTCACCAAGAGTCTGACACAACTTAGGGACTAAACAACCATGCCCTCAGGGTCCATCCACGCTATTGCAAATGGCAGGACTTCCCTCTTGTTTATGCTTGAATAATATTCCACTATAGATACACCGTTAGGAACTCTTATACATCCTACTGATTCTGTTTCTCTGAAAAACAGCAAGACACCGAGGACAGGGCTCAAGAGGGAAGCCCTCTGGATGTACAGAGGGCATCTGATTTTCAGAGACTGGACTCTGAAAGAGTGTGGAGAGTCAAATCTCTGAAAAACCTTTTGTTTATGCTGCAGCAGCGAACAGCATCCCAGCCCTGAGGGGCTGGAAGCGGCACGGTTTCTCTATCACGTCCCTGTCTGCTGAGGGAAGAGCTGCTCTCAGGGACAGCCTACCTCCAGACAGTGGCTCAGTGATCCTGGCTGCTTCCATCCTGCGGTTCTTCCCATCCTGACATTCCTCTCTCCAAGCACAGAAAGTAGAAAACCTACCACCGCTGACTGCCTCAGACTGGGAACAGCACGCCTCAACTCCTTGTGTAGCCCATTGGCCAGAACTGGCCACATGGCCCTAACTGCAAGAGAGGCTGGGAAAAGTAAAAGACTCATAAGCACTCACTGAGTGCCTTCTGTACACCCAGCTATGTGCTAGGCACTTAAATATTGTCTTTTCGGAATCCTCAGGTATGAATTCTACCATGAACTCATCAGACAGCTAAAGAAACAGGCTTGGAGGAGCTGAGTCCCAGAGCACAGGTCCCAGAAAATCAGGTGTGTGGAGAGTCAAAACCAGGTCTCCGAGCATCCAGAGGGCTTCCTCTCGCCCCCTGTCCTCGGTGTCTTGCTGTTCACTGGAAAGAATCTCTCTGTCCCGCTGGAAAACTGGGGCTGGGTTCTTATTTTCTGCTCTATCTCATTTCATCTTCCTCAGGAGTCATGAATTTTTAAACTCTGCGCAAGATCAACCAGTTCCCCCAGAGGAGACAGCAAAAGAACAGAACAGCCAGAAACAGAACAGCCATCAAATAGCGCGGCAGAGTTCTTCCGGGAAGCATCTACCAACAGGGGTGCAAATGAACTACCGGAAGTTGTGCCAGCTTGGTGGGAGGTGGGGGGAGAGAGCGCTCGGACCAGCAGGAGAATCACTTCCTTTTAGGAAAAACAGAGAGGGAGAGGGGTTGGGTTTAGGTCACTAGACTCAGCTATTTCAGTGTCTGTGGTGACAGCTAAGTGAACAAAGCCTCCAGGGCATGTTTCAAAGGTGGCGGTTTTAGGACCCTAAGCCTGGGTGCCTCATCTGCCTCACTGAAGCAGCAGCCTTCCTAGAGGCCCAAGTCAAGTGCAGAGACTAGAAATGGGCAAAATCGATAGTGAAACCTGAAGTCATCCTGGCCTGGCTACTGCCCTGATCCCTGGACCCAGTGTCTATACCCGTAATACTCCCAGCCCCCATCACTCACCAGCTCCACCGTGCGGGTCACACTGAGCTCCTTTTCTCACAGTCCTCATTTCATTCCCATAACAGCCCAGGGGACAGGCGGCATCCTGCTATCACAGGAAGGAAAGTTGTCCTTGATGAAGCTGGGATCTAAACACAGGTTGGTGAGGCCCCAAACCCAGGGCTCCCATCCTAACACCAAGCCATTCAAACCCAGAAGCCTCCAGATCCCCTTCCCTCAATTCAGTTACCTGGCCATCCTGAACCCTTCAGAGGGCGGCCCCCACCGCCCAGGGCCGACCTGAGAGATGGTTGTGTGAATCCTGGCCACCTTGTTACCCCCATGCCTCGGACAAGAGGGGGCCCATGGGCTTGGTGTTCCCCCAGCCAGCCCTTCCTGCCATGACCTTTTTTATGTCATGTCCCAGTTCCAAGTTGCTCCATCTCAGAGGGTCGCTCCAAACAGATGAGATCCAGGTGATCACATGGGGGACACCTGGCCTGGATGAGGGTTGTCAGGTGGGCTCAGAAGAGTCTGGGTTCAGAAACAGCGTTCCTGCGGGCAAAATGAGGGGTTTGATGAGCTCTGTTCCTCAAATCCTGTGGCTCCACAGACAAACCTCAGGATCTTGGCTGGGAGGTACTGCCAGTGCGGGTCCCATCAGTCCCAGAGGGTGAGGCTGAGTGTGGGCTAGGTGAGTCAGGCTCCCCTCCACACCCCCCTGTAACAAGGCAGACAGGAAGGACTTGGAAAGAGGGTGGACTGGGGTCCTGTTGTCTCACCGATGAGGGGGATGGGGAAGACGCTGAGCAAGTTATCATTTTAATACATTTGAAGAAAGAGTTCCAAGGCCTTGAGGCCAAACAAACAACACATCTCAAACTAAAAACAAACACGCCAAACCTCCTGTTCTGGGCCCAGCGCCCTTTTTCATGGACAGCCAGATCAGAGGGAAAATTAAGGAAAGTCACACAGCACCATTTGTGCCAGAGGCAGACCGCAAACCCAAGTTCTAGAACAGGCTCAGGAAGGAGGAGAGATGTGACCTCGGCTCACCCAAGACAATGGCATCCCAGCCTCTTCTTCTTTCACCTAAAGGAACTCAGCCCAGGCCTTTTCTGGGGGCAGCACCTAATTCATTCTCTTCCCTCAGTAACCCCCTTACCTCGGGGCCCACCTGAAGTCAGGAAACATCTCCTTTATGCCTACCCCAGTCTCCAGCACATGGACTTTAGAAGTTATGAGCATGGGTTTTAGAAGTTCTAGCAATTTCAATTCTGGGTTGCATCCCTCAAAACTGAAAGCAAGGTCTCGACAAACCACATGTACACTCATGTTATAGTAGTATTATTCATGATAACCAAAAGAGGGACATAGCCCAGGTGTCCATCTACAGATGAGTGGATAAACAGCGTGCGATATATGCATACAATGG
This sequence comes from Ovis aries, assembly GCF_016772045.2. NCBI lineage: Eukaryota > Metazoa > Chordata > Mammalia > Artiodactyla > Bovidae > Ovis > Ovis aries. Next base: position 36,504,235 of record NC_056074.1, read on the forward strand.
AGTATTATTCGGCTTTAAGAAAGAAGGAAATTCTGATACCTGCTACAATAGGGATGAACCTTAAAGACATCATGCTAAGTGAAAGAAACCAGACACAAAAGAACAAAGATTGTATGATTCATGGGGTCGCAAAGAGTTGGACACGACTTAGCAGCTGAACAACAAGGAGCAGTCAAATTCACAGAGACAAAAAAGTCGCAAGGAGGTTGCCAGGGGCTGCGGGAGAGGGGAACTGGGGAAGTAGAAAAACCGAGGTCCAGAGGTGAGAGGTTCAAAAGTCAAAGAGCAATTGGATCAGCGCCGGGAGCAGCCCCTAGACTCCTGCACCTTGTGGGCTCCTGGCCCTTGCCGCGCCCACCCCTCCCAGCCCCTGCCCCCGAGCACACCTTGCCAAGGCCGGCCCCTCGGTTCTGGAGAACCTAGGGGTGGCCTGTGGCTGGGCGATCTAGTAGCTTCTCTGCTCACGCCCCTCCAGGAACCGCCCCTCTCAGCATTATGAGGGCTGCACCGTTCGATCACCTGCAGTTCTGCATGATGGCCGCTGGGTGTCGCCACACAGCAAAAAACCACAGACCGCCGCCTCCCAGAATTCCACCCCCCAAGGTTTTCGTGGGCTTGACGCTGGTATCCCCAGCTGTTCAAGAGCTCCCCACACAGCGCTGTGGGACAATAACCTTTCACTATCCCATTTGCCTCGCATCCACTGAGAAAAGGAAAACCTAGTCCCAGCCTCCCTCCAGGCTGCCTCCCCCAGCTGAGCCCCTCCCTTGCACCCTGTGCTCCGGACACTGGGACCAGGCGGTCCTGCCTTTGCCTGGCCAGGATTTCCACGTGGAGTGCCCTCCCTTGTCTCTGCCTAGTGCAGGCCTTTTGCTTACTAGACACTGTGCAAAGGGTATTTCAGATTCACCAGCAACCCTGCAACACTGATGCCGAGTTCCTTCCATACAGGTGCAGAAAGGCTCCGAGAGGTGAAAACTGGGGTCGCACAGCTATTGAGTGGCAGAAGCACTTTTAAAATATATTTATTTATTTAGCTGTGCCAGGTCTTAGTTGCAGCGCGGGATCTTTAGTCGCGGCATGTGGAATCTAGTTCCCTGACCAGGGCTGGAACCCGGGCCCCCTACGCTGGGAGCACAGATTATTAGCCACTGGACCACCAGGTCCCTGACGTGGGTTTTGAGCTCAGTCCTCTCAGGGTCCTGATGTGAATTTTTGTTGGCTACATCATGCCGGCATGACTGAGACTGCTGTAGACTTGGGCTCCCAGAGGGCAGTGCCATGGGGAATTTGTGTTCTTGACCCTAGAACCAGTCTTTTGCTGAGACCTTTCCCCAACTTGTAGATGGCACCTACCACCTCAGTGCCAGTTATAGCCATGCAGGGAGGTACCCTTATCACCCCCACTTTCCAGAAGGGGAAACCGAGGCACAAGTAACGTGGTGGTGGATTGGTTGCTAAGTCATGTCAGACTTTGCAATTCTATGGACTGTAGCCCACCAGGCTCCTCTGTCCATGGGATTTCCTAGGCAAGAATACTGGAATGGGTTGCCATTCCCTTCTCCAGGGGATCTTCCCCACCCAGGGACTGAACCTGAGTCTCATGCATTGCAGGTGGATTCTTTACCACTGAGCCCCCAGGCAAGCCTTCGCACCAAGTCTTCTTGTTATTAAGTGTCAGAGCCAGGGCCCTGCCATCTGGCTTCAGAGTCTGAACCCTTGCTTGTAACCCTTTCCCTGAGAACCCTTGGAGGAGAGCCTGCCCCCTCTCTGTCCTAAGGGAGTCCCCACCTGTCCTTCCCTGTCTTGTTTCTCGTGCGGCGCTCCGGGGAGCCTCTGTTGTTAGACAGGGAGCTCCTGGCTGGAGGGCTGGGCTGTGGACATTCCCTTCTGTCTCTGCAGCTCTTCCTTTTTCTTCTTTTTTGTCTGTCCCATGCCCATGCTCCCTGCTGGCCCATCAGGAAAGTCCCCGTCCCTGCAACTTCTGATCCCCAAACAGACTTGTTCTCCTGGAGGGCAGGTGCTTGTTACACCTCTGCTGGGTCCTGGTCACCTCTGGGTCCAGGGCCTCTCTGTGGGGGTCAGGTAGAGACACAGTCCCTTCCTCGGCAGGTCAGTCACTCTGGGTGAATGCAGCAAGGGCATCTCCTGGGCAAGGGCAGCCCCCCTTCCCGCAGCCTCACTTCATTCACATCCCACTCTCCTCTAAGAGCAGGAGTGCCCTGGAACCAGTTCATACAGCTCCTGAGAGCCGAAGGGGAAACTTCCAGGAAATGTGCCAGCTGATTGTTGAATGTAGCCATTGTTAAAAATTCAGTGATATAAACTTATAATCTACTAGATTATATTAAAAATGAAGCAGATAAATACTTCAAAGTCATCACCTTCTCATTGCATGCCTACATTTTCCTGTCGTTCACGTTCTTGTGGTTACTTCCGTCTACTGCATCTGGATGCTGGAAATACCATACAGTGTGTAGTGGTGGGCTGCTGACTCCGTCTACCCAGCCCTCCTCTCAGAAACATTGCATTCATAATTTGAGAGCGACCTGTGATGAGAGTGTTTAGATCATGAAAGTGTTAGCTGCTCAGTCGTGTCCGACTCTCTGCAACCCTGTGGACCATAGCCTGCAAGGCTCCTCTGTCCATGGGACTTTTCCAGGCAAGAATACCAGAGTAGGTTGCCATTTCCTTCTCCACAGAGACTGATAAATGCTACAAATCAGGACACTTCTCCCCAGCCTCAACTGCTTAGTCCCCCTTCCCAGAGATCCAGCTGTTAAACATTCACAAGCCTTACGTCAGAATGGGTCCTCACAGAAGGAGCGTGGACTTTAACATTTTTTTGGAATTATTTTTTATTATTTATTTATGGCAGTACTGGGTCTTCATTGCTGTGTGCAGGCTTTCTCTAGTTGGAACCAGCGGGACCTCCTCGTGGTTGCAGGGCCCTGGCTTCCCATTGCGGTGGCTTCTCACTTAAGCTTCTGTAGTTGCAGTGTTGCTCCATGCTATGTGGGATGTTCCTGGACCAGGGATCGAACCTGTGTCGCCTGCATTGGCAGGCAGATTCTTATCCACTGCACCACTAGGAAACTCCTTGGCTTATGCCCTTTTAATTCAGGTGAGGCCCGGGCCTCACCTTTCCCATCGCAAAATAAAACTTAGAAGAGCTTTTAAAAACTGAGTCTCAACTACCTGCTAGGTACTGAATCCACACTCTCATCAAATCTCCCAATAGCCCTAGAAGCGGGTCCAGTGACACCCTCGGTGAAGATGAGGAAATGGGGGTGTTAAGAGGATAAATAACTCATCGAGGGCGACAGGCCAGGTTTGAACCACACTCTTCACTACTGTGGTTTATTGGCTCTGCAATAATAGTATCCAGTTCGAGGGTGGTTTGGGGGATTATACGAGGTAATGTGTGTAAAAGAGCTTGGGACAGATTTGGCTCTAGAAGAACATAGTAAACATTAATTTACCCAGAGGCTTAAGAGTGGGATCTGGACTCACCCACGTTTGAAACTCAACTCTGCTATTTTCTGATTGTGAGATCTCTGGCCAGTCAAGTCACTTTGCTTGCCTAAGCCTCATTTTCCCTGTGTGAAAAGAAGGATAATAATAGCTACCTGGAAGAGCTACTCAGAAGACTTATGGAGATAAAAGATGTAAAGTGTCTGGTGAGAAGTGGGTACTCAATAAACGCGAGTGATTGTTCGGGATTATCTTTTATGTTGTGTTACTCGGACGGCAATTCTGCCCAGCTCAAGCGAGGGACACCACGATACGGGCTGGAGCCTCAGAGGCAGGACCTTGCCTGGGCAGCTCCTGGCCTCCTCTCTTAGCCAGGTCAGCCCCTCAGTGGGCCCTGGCTTTAGAAGGGTTTGAGAGGCCAGGGGACGCTGTTGCTAGGCACCTGTTGCTAGGCAACGCACTGTTTCTCCTGGCCTGGCCACCTCCCTGAGGGCTCAGGCTTCTCTGGAGCAGCTCCTGCCTCCTGCAGCCTCTTGCCGACCTCAGAGCCCCTGCAGAGGGCAGGTGAGGGTGGGGCCAACTGTGGCTGGGCCCCGAGAGAGCCTGAGAGAGCCAAGCCAACTTCCAGTGGGAGGTGGGCAAGGATGGGGGAGTCCAGGGGCGAGACATGGAGTCTGGGGCTGAGAGTGAGCTTCTGAGCTGGGGTGGCCAAGAATTCCCAGGGAGGGCAGTAGTCTGGCCATTCAGTCCCCAGAAGAGGGCGTGTGGGGGTTCACATGGGACTGGGGAGTCCTGGCTCTGCCACCTATTGTGAGCTAAGCCTTCCTCACTCAGCACCTCAGTTTCCCAGCTGTAAAATGGGGGAGGGGTTGATGACAAGGTGTGGGGAAAGCAAGATAAGACACAGGGTGCTACGTGTTGACGATCACTAGTCCTTTCTTCAGTTCGGGGTGTTGGTGGAAAGGCACAGACCTGGGAGGAAGGCCGCTGTGAAGGCTTCCATCACCTCCTCTCTGGTCCCCGCAACCTGGGCCTGGGGCGGGCTGGGCTGCCAGACCTACAGGGCTCCGTGTGCTTCCTCCATAGGACCCCCGGGGGCCCTGCCCCACAGCGCCATGATGGGAAAACTCCCCCTGGGGGTTGTCTCCCCTTATGTGAAGATGAGTTCGGGGGGCTGCACAGACCCTCTGAAATTCTACGCCACCAGCTACTGCACAGCCTACGGTGAGGGCACCTTTGTGTAGGAGCCACCCCCGGGACATGGGACAGGATGGGGAGGGACCGCCTTTTAGACCTTGGGGGGTGGGCGTGAAGTATGCTGGTCCTGCCTGGGAGCCCCAGTCACTATTCTCCCACCCTGCTGACCCTCAGTCCTGTCTTCCTGCTTCCCGTCTGGCAGGTCGGGAGGATTTCAAGCCCCGCATGGGCAGTCACAGAGGCACAGGCTACAAATCAAATTACCGGCCTGTTGTCTCCTATCAACCGCATCTCGATGCCCTGGATAACCCGGCCATGGGGTACAGTCTGTCCAACCCCTCCTCACCCCCTGCCTTCTCAGGCCTTAGCCCTCAGGGCCATTGGACCTCATCAGACCAACTCCAGCCTCTGCACCTGGGGTCTGAGGTCCTGGGGGACTCAGGGACTGGTCCTCAGCCTGGGACCCAAAGGCAAGAAGACTCCTGAGGCAGCTGTGGGAGGTTGGAGGGAGGTGGACGCCCCACAGGGGACAAAGACAGGTGGCGCTGGTGTTAATAGCTCCTGCCCCACCCTCAGGGAACAAGTCTGCAACAATTTCCAGACGGTGACCAGTCAGAGTTACCGCCCCCTGGAGGTGCCCGATGGCACATGCCCACTGCCCTGGAACTTGCACCAGACCAGCTCTGGCTACTCTCGGGAGAAAGCCAGTGCGGTCACCCCCATCAAGGAGGTCAGTGCTGGGCCAGGGCCAGGAGAGAGACGGGGAGCCCTCATCTGAGGTGGAGGAAGGGCTGGAGGGGGGACCGGCTGGGGGTACCTCCAGAGGGTGGGGCTGCACTGCCAAGGGATGGTCAAGGCTGAGATGACTGGGCATGGAGAAGCCGCTGCGGGCTGGGGTCCACTCACCTGCATCACTTTTGACCGCACCCCACGCCCCATCACGCCCCCCTCCATTTCCATCTCCTCTGCCATCACCATCGTCACCACCCGCCCAGTCCTAATCCCTCCCCACTCAACCCCAACACCGTTCCACGATCCCCCGTCCCATCCACATCCCCACTCTCACCACCACCCCCAGCCCTGCTGCCACAGCCACTTTTGCACGGGCATCCCCGTCTTCTTCACTTCTGTAATTGATGACTGTCTTCCTTATTATGAAACCTTCCCTGGGGTCTCAGACTGTAAAGAATCTGTTTGCTAATGCAGAGGACCCGGGTTCAATCCTTGGGTCAGGAAGAGCCCTTGGAGAAGGGAATGGCAACCCACTCCAGCGTTCTTGCCTGGAGAATCCCATGAACGGAGGAGCCTGGTGGGCCATATAGCCCATGGCATCGCGACATGACTTAACAACCGACACTTCCTTATTATCATCACCACCACCAGAATGGATGCTGTCATTCATTCGTGCAATCAATCTGTTCTAAACACCTCTCTTCTTATTTTTATTTATTAATTTTTTGGCCATGCTGTGTGGCATGTGGGATCTTAGTTCCCCAACCAGGGATTGAACCCATGCCCCCTGCATTGGGAGCATGGAGTTGTAACCACTAGACCATGAGGGAAGTCCCACCTCTTCTATTTTTGAAGATAATATGTGCTGGAGGAAAAAGTGTAACAAGGAAGGGGCAAGGAGTGAAGAAGAAGTGAAAGTCTCCCCTGCAAGTCAGGAGGGTCAGAAAAGAGCTTGCTATGGCGACACTAGACAAAAGCTTGAGGGAAGTCAGTGCTCCTCCGGATGCAGCTAAGCGAGGGAAAAGCAGGCAGACCAGACAGCAAGTGCAAAGGCCCTGAGGCGGGAGCATCTGCCAGGAGGAGGGATGGCAGGAAGGAAGGAGACTGGAGCAGAGTGAGGAGCTGTGTCCTTGTGGGCCGCTGTCAGGATGTGGGATCCTCCCTGGGGTATGATGGGGATACTGCAGGGCTCTGAGCAGAGGAGGGTCCTGGCCCAGTTTCACTGTAGAAGGCCCCTCGGACTGCTGTGCAGATCCTCTGCAGGGGTCAAGGGCAGAATCAGAGTCGGGAAGTGACTGCCATCCCCTCAACGGGATGGAAATCGGCTGCTCCCTCCTCCCAGGTCAGGAAGGTCCATTTTGACACCCAGGACTATGGGCCCCAGGCCATCACGGGGCTGGAGCCCAAGGATGTGCCCCTGCTCCACCAGCAGCAGAACAAGGGCTCGCTGGAGTGGGAGAATGCCCGACATGTGAGTGCCTGGCTCCGATGAGGGCCCTGTGCGGGCAGAGGGGCCAAAACCCACCTCCTCCTCCCTCCCCGGGACAGGCTCTGAGCTGGCTCACCCATCTAGCCGGCTCAGTGTGGGCTCAGGGCCCACACAAACACAGGGGCGAGCTAAGGATTTGATATTGGGTGTTTCCAAGACAGCATCAAAGTGGTCCCCATGAGCACCCTTATGTGCATCTTGGGATTTAATCCCCGAGCTCCCGTCTCTCCTGACCCCCGCCAGGGGCCCAGTGCTCTGGAGCACCCACATCCTCCCTTCAGCCTCTCTTCTCTCTTTGGGTCCCTCCTGCTCTGGCTCTCGGGGCTGCAGGCCTGGAGTCCAGTGTGGGATGTGACTTCATAGGTCTTTTCTGGGGCTGTGGTGGGTCTTCTTTGCTGCACGCAGTGAGTGGGGGCTACTCCCCCTGGCGGTGCACGGGCTTCTCACTCTGGCGGCTTCTCTCATTGCGGAGCACAGGCTCTAGGCACGCAGGCTTCCGGAGCTGCAGCGCATGGGCTCAGTAGCCGTGGGGCTCGGGCTCAGTTGCTCTGTGGCTTATGGGATCCTCCTGGACCAGGGATCAAACCGGTGTCCCCCTGCATTGCAAAGCGGATTCTTAACCACTGGACCACCAGAGAAGCCCGGATGTGACTTAGTTTCAGTCGTCACAGAGGAGCTGTGCTCTCATGGTGGAATTTCGGGTGCTGTGACGCTGGGTGAAAGAGAGATTTGTGTAGGGGCAGGGAGTGGGGGGAAAGTGTTGCCGGCCCTCCTGTCTCAGAGAACCACGCGGGTCTACTCAGAGCCCAGAGAACTGAAGAGCCGGCACCACCCCCACCGCCTGCAGGCCCTGGCCCAGCTTGTGTGCCCCATTGCTCCGTTCTCTGTGTTCCAGCCCCCCCGCTTTATGACTTCTGAGTATAATTCCAAGTATCTCAAGGAGCCATCACATCAGCCAGGTAGGCAGACGCGAGTCGGAGCTCTAGCTACCGTCCCACCACACATCCCTACCCCGACCCTTGGGGAGGGAATCCCTGGGGACCCCAGAGCTGGCACAACACTAAGAAGGCATCAGCAGAAGACAAGAAGGACATACAGGCAGCTTGGGGAAACCATCCTCCCTGGCCTGACCTCTGTGCTTTAGGCCTGCCAATCTCCAAAGGACAACTCACTTGCCTAGGATGGCTGCTTGAAGCCTGCCCTTCCTTGTACTCTCTCCTCATCTGCTCTCTGCCCTGCACTCTGGAGCTCCCACCAGTATCCATGATCCTGGTGGCTCAGGCCTCCAGATCCTTGGAGCTGGCTCTCTCCCCACCTACTGGGACCCTGAGCCACTGGCAGCCATATGGTTGGGGCCAGCTGGTCCCAGGCCAGCAAAGGGGGCTGTCTTTTGCAGATCTCTTGCAGAAGAATTCAATTGGTGCCAAGGAGGAGACTGGCTTCACCGAAGAGTCCAACAAGAACCCCATCGTCTTCCAGCCGCCCTCCCAGGCCCTTCCTGGGGACCCAGTAAGTCAGGCTGGGACCCACTAGACTCTCAAGGTGGCTGAAGCCCTCCAGTCTGGGCGAATTCTAGCTTTAAATATGTATATGCTGCAGAGGCCTCTGTCTAAACACAAGATGAAAAAACTTGGGCAAAAATCACCACTTTGGTCAACTCCCCCAGTTGACGGATGAGAAGACTGAGGTTCAAAGAAGAAAAGCAGTGTAACCAAGGTCACTTGGAGTTTAGACAAGAACCATGGCCTGCTGGTTCCCATGCAGCACCATGCTCCTTCTTCCCTTCTTCCAAACTCTCCTGTTTCCTCTGAAAGTCCAGTGATACCCACTGGTGCTGAGCTGTCCTCTGTACTCAGGATAGACAAAGCTGCTGCCTCTGGGGCCTGATGCTCCTCTGTGGCCTCTTTCCAGGTCCTCCTCCCTGGCCGGAGTGTCACCAAGTCAGACTTTCTCCCCATTTCCCACCCTCATGTAAGCTAAGCCAGGGTTGGAGCAGGGGTGGGGGGATGTCTGTGCTGCAGCCTGGGGTCTTCCGGTGGGGTGGTGGGGGCTGTGCCGGAAGCTGTGCCAGGGGCTGCCTTGCTGCCTTAGGGGGATGAGTTCCTGCCGGTGCTGGCCAGAGGCTCCGAGCGGGAGACGGGCTTCAGCCGAGTGAACGAGAGGACCCTGAATCCCAGAGTGAGTGGCCTCAAGGGGCTCTCTCAAAGCGGGGAGCACTCAGAAGGGAGGGGACAGGGAGGTTTCTTGGGCCTAGTGGCATTTGATCCAGGCAGGATGGGAAGAATCAGGATCTTTGGAGATGTGGAGGAAGGAGCCCTGGGTGGAGAGGCAAAGGCCTAGGGGCTGGAAAGTGAGGAGCGTGTTTGAAGCAGTGACTTGGGTGTTGAAGGAGTAGGGATGCTGTCCTGGGGCTGGGGCTGCTGGGGCTGCTGGGGCTCTCTGCCTGCCCTCCATCCATCCTGCTGCCTTGCCTTGGCCACTCAGCCACCCTTCCTGTGGCTCTGTCCCTTTCAGGTGCCCCCTCCCTGCCCAGAACCCAGCAGCATGAACCACTGGCAATTCCAGTCTCCCCAGAGGATGCAACAGACAAATGTTGCCCTGCTTGGCCGGGAGACCGTGGGCAACAAGGTGAGGTCTGCGGCACCAGCCCCCAGCCCCAAATCCCCACTCCCCTCCCGACCTGACAAGTCCTCTCTCTACCCTTCTGGTGCAGGAGCCCTCAGGGTTCAGCCTTAACAACCCCAGCTACGTCCGGAGCCCCTATGACCCTGACATGGATAATCGCTACCTGACCACCTACAATCAAGGGTGAGCCCCCTTCCCTACTTATATCCGGGTTTGCGAAGCTGGTACCCACTTTACAGACAGGGAGACTGAGGCTGGACAAGTAACGAGTTTACAACAATTAGTGAGGACCCAACACTTGATGAATGTGGTTCCGCCAGAAGCAGATCCTGAGCCGAGGAGTTGGGTGTGAGCCCTTTACTGAGGATGTCAGGGAGGGAGTAAGCAGGATGGGGAAGGGCTGGCGACCAACAGTAAGTAGTGTGTTATTAAACCAGATATCCCATGGGAAAACTCTAGAAACCAGTGCAAAACATACAATTCAGAATGATCCCGACCAAGAAGCAAGAGAGCTGGGGTATTCATACCCCGCCTCCGCCAGTCCTTGGTTAACAGCTGTCCCCAGGGGTGATGTTAAATCCCAGGTACCTCCTTGCCCAGGCAAAGTGGGCTTCAGCAACCCAAGGGCAGCCTTCCCAAAGATGCTGTGCAGGCCATGGGTCGGCAGGGAAGGGATAAGGGGTACTATGGGGTCCATGTGGAGCAACAGAGGATCCACTAAGACAACACATTCAGTCCATGGCAGGGGAGCTCCGCATACCCTCAGAAGGTAAGCTCTGTGTTGTGTGAGCCCTGGGCAAGATATGAAAGTCCTCAGCATCAAGGAGGGCTTCCAGGAGGAAGCGGCCTTAGAGCCATGGTTGGGGCTGCCCAGGCCAGCACCGGGTGGGGAGGGCATCACACAAGTGGGAGAAAGGAGATTAATTCTTAGGAAAATCCTGCCCTCACGGCATCTGTCATCTGCGTGTCAGCATGTGTCATCTGCGTCTACACTGCCCTCCCCCAGCTCCTTCATCTCCCAGGGAGCTCTCCCCACCCACCCTGGATCCTTGGAGCCAGACGCCCCCTCTTTCGGATGGAAACCCTGAGGCTCAGAAGGCAGAAGTGGTGCCTGAGCCCGATAGCAGATCATGATGTGCGTGGCTGCTGCAGTTCGCACGAAGGGCAAGGAGGAGGGGCAGAGCCTCCCTCAGGACACTGAGGGACAGCTGTGTCCCTGCCCCCTCCCCAAGCTCCTACAGACCCCTCAGCACCCCCACCTTCTCCTTCTCCACCCACCTGTCTGACTTCCTGAGCTCCCGCCAGCATCAGGCACGCTGCTTCTTCCTCCTGCGCCCAGAGCCCCAGGGGCTGTGATTACTGATGATTTTTTGTTCTGTACCCCTTCTTTATAAACTCAAGGGCTGGGCCCACATATTACTCATCTTGGCACCTTCAGAACCCAGCCCAAGCTAGCTCCGTGAAAACTGGCAAAATGGAAGCAATGTCCAATGCTGAGAGGGGAACGGATGGCATGGAGTTCCCAGCCCCCATCCTCTCCCACCTCTGAGATATTCACAGGCCAGGGAGGCATCTCCTTTATATATACATATGTATATATATGTATGTATTTACTTGACTGTGCTGGGTCTTACTCATTGCAGCATGCAGGATCAAACCCAGATCCCCTACATTGGGAGCATGGAATCTTAGTCACTGGACCCCCAGGGAAGTCTCAGGGAGGCATCTCTCAAAAGTCCTTTCCTCTCCCGAGTGTGTCTCAGTATCCGGGGCGGCACAGAGGAGGGGCACGCAACTCAGGGCAGAGCCAGGGCAGGCTTCTGGGCTAAGAGGGGAGTGAGGGGCCAGGGCCTTCAGGAGGGCCTGGTGGAGGGGATGCCGTGGGCAAAGGCAACGAGGCAGGAGGACCCACGGCAGGGCGAGCTCCTCTGGAACCGAGATTCCTGCTGGAGCAGAGCGCAGAGGCGGCCCATGTGGACGGAGGCCAGTGTGCGGCAACCTGCCCTTCTTTCCGTGTCGTAGATACTTCGAGAACATCCCCAAGGGCTTGGACCGCGAAGGCTGGACTCGAGGTGGCCTGCAGCCCCAGAAGCCGGGAGGCTATGCCCTCAACCAGCCGGTCACCCGCCTGGAGGCTACCCCCAGCCCCTCGGAGAGCCTGAGGCGCCTGCACCCTCATGTGGGCAGGTAGCGCAACCCTGCCACGTCCTTTGCTGTGTCCAGCAGCCTGTCCCCGGCCTCGCCTGCCTCCTGTGTCTGTCTGTCCGTCTGAGAGGCCCCTTTTTCCCCACTGGTTTATCCATTGCCTCTCCTGCCCTCCTCACCCCAGCGACCCCTCCTCTGCACAGCTGCTCCCCTGCCCTCAGCTTGTTCCCGGGTGCTCAGCTGGCTCCGACATGCTCCCTGCCTGGCTGATTGGGGTGGGGTGGTGTGTGGTATTGGGGGGACAGAGCTGAATGACTGTGGTTCTGCCTCCTCACTCTGACTCCTTTTTGCTCAATTCAATTCCTCAGAAATCACATTTATACCAACAATGGCCCGGAGTTGGCAGGCAAAGACTGGTTGTGGTTTGGCCGTCCGAGCTGAGCCCCGGCTCCACGGAGAGGGACAGGCAGAGGGGGAGAAGGCCTGGGCTCCCTGCCCCGCTCCCCTCCCTCACCTGCATGCCTTTCTTCCCTGCAGAACCCTGATCTCTGAGGACCCCTTCTACCGAACCGTGCCTCCCAACAGCCACAGGAGCCGCTTCACGGCTCCCAACTGAGCCTGAGGCCTGGGTAAGGAGCTAGGGACCCCCACTCCACCCTGGAGTGGTCCTTGTGGGCCCGCCCCCCGGCCTAAGTCCTGGGTCTGGCCAGCCCTGCCCGGGGACCCCAGCCCCAGAATAGGAGGTGGGAGGTCGGGGGCACCTAAGAGAGAGGGGGGTAGTACACGGACCACCGGGAGCCCTTCAGGCCTCGTCTCTGTTCACACAGGTTTGCTGACCCCAGGGGACAGGAGCCGGCTACTGTCCCTATTCCCACAACCCCCCGGGGGCTCCCTGGCTACTTTCCTAATGAAATAAAAGCAGTGAGGCTGAACAATGTGTCTGCAGTGTCAGAGGGGGCTGGGAAAGGAAGGGTGAGGCTGGGGAGGGGGTGCCTGACTGGAGTCAAATGTGGAGTCAAGGAGGCCTGGTTGGACTCACCATCATGATCTGGGCAAGGCACTTCGCTCCTCAGACTCAGTGTCCTCTCCTGGGAATGGGTCATCTCGGGCCTGTGCTGAGTGCTCTGTCCAGTGTGGGAGGGAAGAAGTCCCTGGGGTGGGGGGCAGGCAGGCCAGAGCGGGAGGCGGGTCTATAGCATGGGGAAGGGGATCAGAGCAGGTCTGCTGGGACCCTGCTGGGGCTCACGTCGGAGATCGGAGAGTCTACAGGAGAGGGGAGGGGACTTCCCTGGAGGTCCAGTGGTGAAAGACTCGGCAATTCCCCTGCAGGGGACACGGGTTTCGATTCCTGGTTGGGGAACTAAGATCCCACGTCCCATGAGTTGCACAGCATGGCCAAAATAAATAATAGGGGAGGAAAGCCAGGCAGGAAAAATCACAGGGCTCTTTCTCCAGAGACAGACGAAGGAGGGTCCGCAATGGATGTCTCCCTGGGCACTGGACCCTGGGGGAGGGGTGGGGGCTGGTCTCAAGGCTGGTGCCTCAGTACCTTCTTGAGAATGAGAACAAGCCTCCCTCTAGGCGGACACCCCACTTTAATACAAGACTTGGAGAGCAAAAGTCTTCTGGGAGGAAGAAAAGCCTCCCTTCCTTCAGGTGTGGCAGCCTGAGACCCCTCAACCTGCAAGGCAGAAACTGGGCTGCCTCTCAGTGCCTTCCATCACCTCCACCGGTGCTTTTGCGCAGTGCCCAGCCATCTCACCGTACGCTGTGGCCCTGCTCGCACCAGGCCCTTATTTTATAAATAAGGAGCCTGGACCCGGAGAGGAGGGGACGACTTCAAGATGCTCGAAGTCGGACAGGGCAGAAAGGCAGCAGCCGCCCCTCTGGGGATGTCCTGGATGTCCCCCGCACCTCGTGGCTCAGCCCGGCAGGCAGAGGGGCAGACAGTGGTCCAAGAGCTGGGCCCCCACCCTTCATCTCCACCCCTGCCCCTGCTTGGGAGTCTGTGGAACAGCTCTGCCGGCCCCAGGGCCTGTCTGTGCTCAGGAGTCTTGAGCAGCAGGCCTGGGGGCTGTCCACGGCCTGAGTGGGGTTCCATGTGGGAAGTGGGTGGCTCCAGCTGGCTCCAGCATGGGAGGAGGAGGAGGGGAGTGCGGGACACAGAGTATCATGACTACAAACACGCAGAACTCAGGACCCAGCGACAGCCCCACACACTGTGGGCGGGGCCTGCTGGTCTGTGGTCCCCAGCATCCGGTAAGTGGCCAGGCAGATGGAAACACACACACACACACACACGCACACACACACACTCCACCCGGTTTCACCTCTCCCTGTCCTTCCTCAGAGGTGTCCTGTTACAGCTCGTGTTTCCTCGCCCTGCCTCTACTAGCTCAACAGGGGATAAGGTGTCAGGACACCAGAGCTGGACAATGCTGCCTCTCCTGGTTCACGGTCCTAAACTCAGTTTCCAAGCCTGGGGCCATGCCCGCCGCAATGTTTCCTGAGCCTGGGCTGTGGACTCCACCCCTGGGCTCCCCTGACCCCTGCCTTCTACCCCCAGCTCTCAGGCAGCCCATCCTGGCCTCCCTGTCTGGGTCCTGGGCTCCAGCCCAAGGGATTGTGTGAGGATAGGGTGACCCAGAGGGTGGGGTGGCAGGACAGGAGTCCAGCAGAGGGTCAAGGTCAAACCTAGGTGACTCTAGAGCCCCTGCCTGGTGCAGGACACAGGTTTCCTCATCTTTCCATGAGGAAGCAGACACAGAGAGGTAGAGCACCTGGCCCAGGTCCCCCCGTCCTAAGGATTGTGGGTGGGAGTCTGCTGGAGAGGGGCAGAGTGGGAACCCAGAGTAGAAGTCGCCTGGTGGAAGAGTGAGTTGACTCCAACTCACGCCTGGCTTCCTGACCTTTGCCCTCCTCCCCGAGGCTCAAAGGGAACGAACTTTGAAGTAATGGGCAGAGTGGTCAGTTGTGGGCCTTGAACCAGGGAAGACTGTGGGCAAGGACTCCAGGGAGGGGTCAGCCGAATGTTCGGTTGGAGGCGGGAGCAAGGGAGGCTGAGAGGTGGGCATCCCTGTGGGGAAGGCGGGGGAAGGGGCCTTGATGGCCTTGCTGCAGGGCCCTTCTCTGCCACTCTCCTCCATTATGAGGCTCCAAAAGGGCACAGACCGAGTCTGTCTTGTTCACACGGAAAGCCAGGGCCAGTGTGTGCACCCTTGCAGATACTCAGTAAGTATTAAATAATGGAATGAATGAATGAATAAATTCTGCCTGCCGCTGAGGGCACCAGATGTGGGTTCTGAGTGTCACCTGCCCGACACCAGGAGGTCAGTAGCGCAGGCTCCCTGCATCTCTGCGGCCCAGTGACTGAGATTATGTGGGCCCTGCCTCCTTGCCCAGAGCCCATGTCTGTAGCCCCTGGGACCACTGTGCTTTGCCCCGCAGGTCACCCCTTCTCCCTCTGTGTGTGCCCCGTTGTTCTCTTCTCTGACTCGGCCTCTGACCAGCCTCAACCATGTTCCCTTGCAGTGGCCTGAGGGCCCCACATTCCAACCTTGACCCCTGGCAGGTTCCAGGATCACAGCAGGATCAGTGCCAAGCAGTCCTCTGTGCCTTGTCAGGGCAGGAGGGGTGGACGTGTTCTCGCCCTGTGGCTATTTGTGTTACTGAGACCACGTGGGAGGGACTGGCCTCTGCCCGTCAGTCGAGTTTCTCGCCTGCCTCCAGCTAGCATCAGCCCAGCACCCAGTACTCCTCTGGGCCAGGGCTGTCCACAGAGGGTAGATGTCCAGGCCTGAGCTGTGGAGTCAGACTCCCTGGGTCCAAATTCCAGCTCCCTGAACTCTGAGGCTGCCTCCTGCCTCCAGCTGATCATATGAGCTACAGCTAATAAAACAGAGCTCACCCTGTGTGTGGGCTAAGTGAGATGTGTGTAAAGGGTTTAGCATGTGATGAATAGCTACATTGATGCTGGAGCAGAGAAAACCCGAGTCCCAGATAGAAGCGGGGATTTGAAATTGTCACAGGGTCTGAGCTTTGTCCCCTCCTGCTTGGCTCTGGATGGGCCCCTCCTCTGCTCTCTTCTCTGCCAGCAGGCCTTCACTTGTCTGGGAGAGTTTGGGTAGGTGATGCACCTGGGCAGCCTTACCCGGAGGCCCCTAAAGGGGGCGCTGTCTCTGAGGCCAATTCTCCCAGGCCAATTTCCCCAGGCCTCTGCTCACCTGTAACCAGGACAGTCTCTCCTTTCAGCAGGTGATCCCTAGGTTGGGAAGATCCCCTTGAGAACAGAAAGGCTACCCACTCCAGTATTCTGGCCTGAAGAATTCCAAGGATGAAGGGGTCATCAAGAATTGGACATGACTGAAGGACTTTCACATTGAATCCGCTACCATATTGAATCCTGTCCACCCCCCACTGAAATTTTAGAAACTGTTCTGAGGTGTCATCAACAATGAGGATGATTATTCTTTATTAAGCCCCCACAGCCTGCTGGGAGCTGGGAATATTCTGTGGGCCTTCATCTTCTGAGCAAGAATGCAAAGGGACCTCCCTCCGGGGGAAGTCTGGGGACGCAGGTGGGTGCTGCACTGATGGCACTGGTGTGGGGGAGAGGAGCCCTGGACGGCAGGATGCAGACAGGTGCTGGGTGCTGTGCGATCGGCAGGCAGACATGTGTGAGGCTGGTGCCATTATAGCACCGTGGCAGCTGATGTTGACGGGCACCATCTGGCCCGGGTCACATGGCGACCCGCAGATCCACCAGCTCACGGGCTTGACAGCTGGCCAGCTGGGAAAAGGCATTGGTTGGTGGGAACTGGAGGCCTGGGGAGTGGCGGGAAGCCCTGCGTGGCGAGGCTGTGGGACAGTGGTCTGCTACACACAGAGAGATGGGGGCCTGAAAGGCAGGATCTGACCCCCAACTTCCTCTCTGACTGTCTGGAGAGGTCCCCAGTCCCATGGAAATGTTCTCTGAGCAGCAAATATTTCTGGAGGGATCAGACTCCAGAAACCCACCTCCCGCCAAGGTCTCTCTTCGAGGTCAGAGGAGGGCCTGCTGGGTTCTCCTGCTCCAGGCATCCTGACATTCCTTGCTTCTCAAGATGCTGCTACAGACAAGGTTTGCCAAGAAAGTTCTTTGAGTCATAAAACTTCACTGCTGCAAAGACCTTTGTGAAAACAAGTTCAGCCTGAGCCAGAGGGATGCAGCCAGCTCCCAGAGGCTCACAGCATAGTCTCTGCTAGGAATACATGGCCTTTCCCATCACATCACTGCACTGGGGGTCTTGGAGTGCAGCTGGTGAAAAGCATGGGGCTTTAAGCTTCCCTGGTGGCTCAGATGGTGAAGAATCTGCCTACAATGTGGGAGACCTGGGTTCTATCCCTGGGTTGGGAAGATTCCCTGGAGAAGGGAAAGGCTATCCACTCCAGTATTCTGGCCTGGAGAATTCTATGGACTGTATAGCCTATGGGGTCACAAAGAGTTGGACACGATTGAGCGACTTTCACTTTCACTATTTGCTGAAGCGGTATGTGAGAGTGTGTGTGTGTGTGCACTTCAGAGGTCCTCAGGTAAAGAGGCCAGGAAGGCATCTAAGACAGGCATTCTAAGAGAGAGGTTGGACAAGATCCTGAAAAAGCTGTGCTCAGAAAAGACTTTAGGAGGCTCTGGGCCCAGCGAGGTGTGGTCCCTACGGCAGGACAGCTTTGCTGCAGATCCTCTTTCTCCTGGGGCTCTGGCACCAGGTGTGGGAAGCTGGTATTGAAGAACCTGGGCAGACTTATTCCTGCGTATATATGAGGAGGAGGATCTGGCAGTGTGGGGCCTCCTAGTTATGACAGTGAAGGCCCTGTGGATCCGGGACAGTGGGTCCTCCACTGTGATCACGTGACTCACTTAGGGCTCCAACCATGTGGGGTAGCAGTCACAGCTCTTTGCGAGCATCAGAAACCAACTTCGGGGACCTCCCTGGTGGTTTAGTAGCTAAGAATCCACCTTCCAATGCAGTGGATGCAGGTATGATCCCTGATCGGGGAATTAAGATCCCACAAGGCGCTAGACAACTAAGCCCCCGGGGTCGCAATGAAGATCCCGCATGCTGCAACTAAGATCCAATGCATCCAAATTAATAAATTAATATTCTTTAATAAAAGAAAGAAAGAAAGAAAAAAGAAACCAACTTCTGCTTATTTAAGCTAAAAGAAATTTATTAAAAGGCTTTGGAGCTCACAAAATCTTCAGGTGGACCTGAGAATAAAGGTTAGAGGCTACCCAGCCAAGCTGCTGCTGCTAAGTCAGTTCAGTCGTGTCCAACTCTGTGCAACCCCACAGACGGCAGCCCACCAGGCTCCCCTGTCCCTGGGATTCTCCGGGCAAGAACACTGGAGGGGGTTGCCATTTCTTTCTCCAATGCATGAAAGTGAAAAGTGAAAGTGAAGTCGCTTAGTTGTGTCCGACTCTTCGCGACCCCATGAACTGCAGCCCATCAGGCTCCTCCGCCCATGGGATTTTCCAGGCAAGAGTACTAACCGTGATTAAAATCGCCCCATGGACCTGGGCTCCCTGAGAGCATGTGCCTCCCTCCTTGCCAGGCCCTGGACGCTGTTCCTCTGTTGCCGCCGCCCCCACACATCCTCAGGAGGGACTCCACACAGTCCCTTCTGCTCTGCGTCTCTCATATCCGATTCAAAATCTGGAACGGGTACTTGTGCTGGGTGGCTGCAGCCAACTTACCAGGGAGGCTGGGAGTTCCCAGAGTTTTCAGCCTCCATAGTAGGATGTGTGGGTTGTGTTTGGTAAAGCATTTGGGGTTCTCCCACTCAGGAGACTGCTGGGAGGCCCAAAGAATTCAAATGTCCTTCACATATGGGTTACCATCAAGAAGGGAACAAGGCAACTTTCCTGGTGGTCCAGTGGTTAAGACTTCACCTTCCAGTGTCGGGGATTTGAGTTCAATCCCACATGCCTGGGAGCCAAAAAATGGAAACATAAAGCAGAAGCAATGTTGTAACAAATTCAAGAAAGACTTAAGGAAAAAGAAGAAGGGAATAAGCATTTGCTGTATGCCTCCTGTGAGCTGAGAGCTTCACATACCTGGCGGGGCTGCTGCTGGTCCTTAAGGACTCTCTGTGGGATATGGGGAAAGATGCCCTTCCCCACTGCCCTAATAGCATTCCAATCTATGAGTTTCCTGATGCAACCGGAGCCCCTTGGACGTGGTTCCCACGTGTAGGTGCCATCCTCTCCACAGAGCAGATGTAGATTTCACAGGCACATACTCAGGAGCTTGGAAACATACCTCGGTCTCTCTGTAAGTGAACTTAGACACGCATCTCTTTGCTTCCAGTCCAACTTGATCCCCTTTGAATTAAAACTGTCAACTGGAAAAAAAAAATCACGACGTGAAAGTTGTGAGTGAAGTTTTACTTGGGGAAAAATGAGGACTATAGTCTGAGAGGCAGCATTTCAGATAGCTCTGAGAAATTGTTCCAAAAAGGTAGACAGGAAGGTCAGTGTATATGCGATTTTAATGAAGGCAGAGTACATGAAATTAAGCACATGTTTTTCTTGGACTGCAGCCTGCCAGGCTCCTCTGTCCATGGAATTCTCCAGGCAAGAATACTGGAGTGGGTTGCCATGCCCTTCTCCAGCAGATCTTTCCAACCCAGGGATTGAACCCAGGTCTCCACGTTGCAGGTGGATTCTTTACCACCTGGGTCACGGGGGGAAGCCCCTCCCCCACCCCACCCCACCCCCTGCCGTTGTTTTAACAGAGGTTGCTGATAATCTCATGAAGGTTACTGCTAGTCACGAGGAGCAGACATCACCACGAAGGATTTTAGTGCTTTTCTAGGTACGAGGAGATGCAAGAACTGGACTCAAAAAACTTTTTTCTCGAAAATATTTAACTGTCCGAGGATCTGTTCTGCCAGTTTCTGCAGGAGCACAGAGTGCCTCATTCTTGATCTTCACCCTGAACTCCTTTCAGGAGGTATTCAAGGTCACCAGCTGCACCGGCTCATAATGTAATCCTTGTAGAGGTAGATGCTGCTGTTGCTGCTGCTATTTAGTTGCTAAGTCGCGTCTGACTCTTTGCAACCCCATGGACTGCAGCCCGACATGTTCCTCTGTCCATGGAATTTCCCAGGCAAGAATACTGGAGTGAGTTGCCATTTCCTTTTCCAGGGGATCTTCCTGACCCAGAGATCGAACCCAAGTCTCCTGCTTGGCAGGTGAATTATTTACCACTGAGCCAGCTGGGAAGCCGGTAGATGGAAAGTGCCAGCGTGTAGTTGGCAAAAGTGTCCATCTGAGAATCCAGTCTGGTCAGGATCTGCTTCTGTTCTCTTTCATCTCCATCCCCCGAAAGCTGCATACCTGCCTGGAGCTTGCTGTCAGGGGGGAGGCATCTGTCTGTGGCTGACTCCCCTGAGATGTGAAGTGGGCTTTGGTCATTCACACCTGTCCTGCCTGCATCTGCCTGGAAACAAGAGTGACACTCTGGCCTCTGGTTGCCAGAGTCACGCAACCAGTCCTTCAGCTGCCTTGCCTGGACCACACACTCAGCACCTCCAGGCCCATCAGCCTGCTCTCCGACACACCAAGTCCTCCTTGGGGGTGCATGAACTTCAGGATGCTCCCCCTCAGGAAACAGGGGTCTACCCTGGATTCTGGGGAGGGTTCAGATCACCTCCGTTTCTACTGAGGCTTCTGCATACAGGCGGGGCAGGAGGAGCTGTTATACCCTCAGGACACACCTGCTAAGGGAAATGCAGGTCCGTGAGCTTTTCTCCAGTTGCTGGAAGCAGGGGCTGCTCACTGTGGCGGCTTTTCTTAGTGTGGAGCATGGGCTCCAGAGCACAGGCTCTGTAGTTGTAGCCCATGGGCTTAGTTTAATCTGTGGCACATGGGATCTTCCTGGACCGGGGATCGAACCAGTAACCCCTGTATTGGCAGGCGGATTCTTTACCACTGAGCCAACAGCAAAGGCCCACTTGGGATCTTTTCATGGCACCCTCAGGCTCAGCCCGGGCCAGCATCCATCCATGTTTAGGAGTGTGGCTCTGCCTCCACCCCACCTCGCCCTCTTCTCTCCCGCCTGCCTGTTGAGCCTTCATCTCCCGTTGGGTGGGATCACGCTTCCTCGTTCCAGGGCTTACAGCATCAGCTCCTGGCTCTCCAAGTTCAAAGCCTATCTTTTTGAATTAACAAAAAATATTTCTCTCTTAGAACCTGCTCTGTGTTTCAAAGCCTCTTTTGCAACTTAAAGCCAAGGATTTGACTCTTTGTTCTGAGTTTCCTTTGGAGAGCGAAATTTGAGAAGCCAATTTAGCATCTGAATGGAGGGGAAGGGATATAAGGAAATTGCCTCCAGAGGAGCATCAGTTGCTATCTCAAGATAATGCCCAGCTCCAGCGTTATCTCACTGACACATGATCCTTCGTGGAGAGGAGGATTCCAGGTCTGGGGCTAGGGTGAGGCGAGTGAGGCACTTCTTTGGGCAGAAGATTTAAAGAAGTGCTGCCAAACCAAGGAATGCAGACAATTACTAGTTTGATGCAGTAATTTAAAAAATCAAAATTAATGCAAAAAACCTCATGAGGAACACAGTAGTGAAATTTAAACACAGGATTCGATTCGTATCACTGACTTTTCCTGTTGACACATGGTCCACTGCAGATCACAGCACTGGCTATGACCCTGCTTTTATTGCATTATATTATTTCTCTTGATTACTGAGTTTTTTTGGTGCCCCCTTAAATTTTATGCCTGGCCCAAGTAACCTAGCTATCCCTAGCTCCCCTCCTCCCCCTTCTTCCCCACCCCCAATTCCACCACGGTTTGGGACTGTCTCCAGTTGTGAGAACTGAGGTTCTGAGAGGGTGAGTAATTCAAGTCAGGACAGATGGCCCCAGGGATCCTGTGGGAGGGACACTTCCCATCCATTCATTCAGCACATGTTCGCTCAGTAGGTACGGTGCAGCGGGCACAGGGCTGAGCACCACGGAACATCCATGAGCAAGGTCTCCACCTTCATGCATCTTACATCTTTAGCACAGAGGAAAGTGAAAGTGAAAGTGTTAGTCGCTCAGTTGCTTTAGACTCGTTGTGACTCTTTGGACTATAGCTTGTCAGGCTCCTCTGTCCATGGAATTCTCCAGGCAAGAATACTGGAGTGGGTTGCCATTCCCTTCTCTAGGGGATCTTCCCAACCCAGGGATTGAACCCAGGTCTCCTGCATTGAGGCAGATTCTTTACCTTCTTAGCCACCAGGGCAGAAACAGACTTTAACTAATTCACAGTTAATTATTTATTTAATTATAATTGGAATAAGTACTTTGAAGGAGAAATGTGGGAGCTGAAGAATCTGTAACATCAGGGCTTGACTCCTGTGTTCTGAAGGATCTGGGAAGATTCTTTGAGAGTGGGAGGTTTCAGCTGAAATTTTAAGGGCGAGCAGTGTGAGTTAAGGAGAATGGGAAGAAGATGGACCAGCATGCGCAAAGCTCCTGGGGTAGAAAGAAGCTGGTGCATTTGAGAAACTGAGAGGAAGTGTGTTAGACCAGGTGCTTTCTGTAACAAACAGCCTATACCTCTAAATGGCTAAACATATTAAAAATGGCTTCCTCATTTGTTACATAGTCTAACGTGAATCAGAGAGTGCATCCCCAACTGATGCCTCGGGGCTCCAATTCCTTTCCACCATTGACACTGCAGAAAATAAGAGAGGAGGATTGTGTAGGGAGGCGGCACGTGTCATTCTGCTGGCATCCCTTGGCTCAGGGCTCATCCCAGGGCCCCACCCCATCAGCCTGAGAACTCAGGAAGAAGTGGGGAAAAACAGAAGTTGGTGACCCTCAACAGCCCCCACCACAGGGAGGGGGACCAAGACAGGTGGTGGTCATGGTTGGGACCTGAGTTTATAGTCTTGGAGCAGAAGACTGGACCTGCACTTGGCCGCAGGTCTAGGAAGGTATTAACACGTGGGCGGCGGTCAGCTGTGACCACTGTGGCCTATTGCGGAAGGAAGTGCTCAGAAGCCATTCTGGAACGTGGAGCCTACTAGAACCGTTACTTTGCTCAGGTTTCCATCCACAGTGTGGAGGCAAGGCCCTGGCCATTGAGTCAGCCTTACTCTCTTGGCCATGTTGCTCCAGCTCCTGTGTCCTTGGGAGAGATGAAGAGGGTTTGTGGAGGTGGGGGTGGCTACTGATTAGAAAATGACATGCTCAGCTTTCAACAGACCAGGCAGGTCACTCTCAGAGCTCTGGTTTCAGGAGAAAATGATCCTCCAGCGTATGTCTAGGCTCCAGTTTCCAGGGAGCCTGGGGAGCAGATGCTCAGAGGCTGAGGCTGGTCTAGCCTCGTAAGTCTGTTTGTCTAGAGAAAGGTTCTGGGCCAGTGAGGGGCCAGAGACTACCAGAAATTTGCTAATAGGCAAACCCTGAGCCCAGATCACAGCCCTGCGGGCCTCTTTGCTTGGCCCTTTCCAGCTTGTTCTGGGGTTCCTAGACTTGCACTAGTAAGAGAAGGGAACGACAGAGGATGAGATGTTTGGATGGCATCACCGACTGGATGGACATGAGTTTGAGCAGGCTCTGGGAGTTGGTGATGGGCAGGGAAGCCTGGCGTGCCGCAGTTCATGGAATCACAAAGAGTCGGACATGACTGAGAAACTGAACTGAACTGAGGCTAGACTGAGGGTTCTAGGACACCCCCAGTTGGGCAAACACTGAACCCCAGGGCCTGGAATCAAGATCTCCAAGTAGGACAGTCCTGGAAGTTTTTCTGCTGTCGGCAGGGTGGGAGAAAGCACTTGGGCATCCTGGGTGGTTCTTCTGATTTCCCACAGCCAAGAGGGGCAACAAGATTCAGTGGGAGGAGGCCTGGCTCGCAATAAGATGGACTGGGTTGGAATCCTGCCTTTGCCCCTGACCAGCTGTGTGACCTTGATCAAGCTACATAACTTCTCTGAATCTGTCTGCCTCATCTGTAGGGCAGAGGGATTTAGTACCTGCCTGGCCAAGGCGTGGAGAAAGGTAAATCAGAAAACCCGGAGGTGCTCAGTAAATGGTAACTGTCATCACTTTTGTGGCGGAGAACTGGGATGGGAGGGGAGCAAGCAGCACAAACTCCTCCCCCACCTCCTTCCCCTACGCCTCACAGGCACGCATCTTTCTTGCAGCTGCAGCCAAAGGGATCCTGTTAAAAATGTATGTCAAATCATGTCACTTCTCTGCTCAAAGCCCCCAGGGAGCTCTCACCCAGGGTCAAAGCGAAAGCCTTCACAGGAGGCCACGAGCCTGCCATGGTCTGCCCTGTCCCTTCCTCTCTGTCCTCGTCTGTTGCCGAGCCCCACCCACCCTTGCTCGGTGGGGGAGGGGGGGCATTCTGTGGCTCCAGAATGCCCAGGCACACTCCTGCCCTGGGGTCTTGGCATTGCCGTCCCCTCTGCCGGGAACCTATTTTCCTCAGACGTCTGTCTGCTTTGTCTGTTCCTCCTCCTTCCAGTCTTTGCTCAAATGCCATCCTGCTGACGAGGCCTCCTTGGCCACTTGGTTTTTACTTTGTATCTCTGTTTTCCCTTTGATATTTATTTATTTATGTGTTTATGTATGGCTGCATTGAGTCTTCGTTGCAACCTGAGGAGTCTTTCATTGCAGGTTCACAGGCTTTTCTTTGGGGAGTCCAGGCTTCTCTCTGGTATCTGCGTCTGGGATTAGTTGCCCCAACATATATGAAATTTTAATTTTCTGACCAGGGATCAAGCCCACATCCCCTGCATTGGAAGGTGAGTTCTTAACCATTGGGCCACCAGGGAAGTCCCTGGCCACTCTGTTTTAAGTGGGGTCCTCAGTCCTCTCTTATTTTAGCTCCTCTACAACTTGGCCATTGCCTGACATATTCAAATGCAGTTTGTTGATTATCTCCACTCATAGGAATGCAAGTTTCACAAAGGCAAGGTTTTTTTTTGTCTCTGAGGGTCACATGCATATGTGACCGCAGTGTCTGGGCATATGAGCAGGGGCTTCATGGTTGTTGAATGGATACCTGAATGACGGTGAGGACTCAATTTCTGGCTGGTACAGGTAAAGGGAGTGGGCCATGGTACAAAGGACCTCGTCACTTCCTTTTTGGCCAAATGAGGGAGTTGGACTAGACCCTCGGGAGATGAGGAACCATGGGGATTATAAATGTCATTTAGTTCCTGCCTCCATGCACTTTTCTGGGGTGAGGGTCCCTGGCTTCTTAACAGAACCTGTGATTTTCCGATGTACCAACCACACTCCCAGGGCTGGCATTTCATGGTTGGCTCTAATAGGCTCAAAGCCTTGCTTTCTAAGAACAGATGATGCCAGCATTCCTTGATCTTATTCAAGTCCCAGCAGCCACAGAGGTCCTGGCTCCAAAGATGAGGGGGTGGGAGGTGAGGGGGAGATGGGGGGTTGGAACAGGGGATGGTGGGGGTGGGAACCAGAAGGGTCATGGGAGGGTCAGTGAGGCAGGGGGCTGGGGTGGTCGTGGGGGCACAGGAGGGGCAACAAAGGGGACTTCTACATGACATGTGCTGTTTTCTTCCTTTTATTGAAAAGAAACTAGATATAAAGCAAGTGTGACCCAATGTGAGCAACTGTTAGCGCTGGATTCTAGGCACAGGGGTGTTTATCACAGAAAGCTCTGTACGTTTTCTGTATTTCAAAAATTTCTTTAAAAAAGAAAAAAAAAAAAAAAAACAACGGATTTGGAGGCGGGTGGGACAGTTCTAGCTCCTGACTAGGAATGGAGAGGCTGTTTCAGGGGGCCTGAGGGGCCTGGCCTTTGGACGTTTTTCCAGCACGTGTGGGCAGAGGGGCTGGCCGGGGTCTGGGTGAATTCTTGGAGCTGTCAGAGCCCCTCCTGGCTCCCAGGTTTCAGTTTCCTGCCTTTCCAGGGAGTGGGGAAAGGCTGAGAGGCCCGTGCTGGGGCTGAAGCTAATTCATTAGTGACGCCTCAACAAGGGCTGGGCGCCCGCAGTGCCAGCGTGATTCATCAACACGATTGCCCCGCTGCCAGCCTGCGTGGGCCCAGAACGACAGTACACTTTACCTTTCCCCACTGAGAAGGGCCTGGTGGGAGGCGAAGGCACAGCATCTACCAAGAGCAAGCAGGAAAGAAGAGGGCTGGTCCCCTGTACCCTTGAGCCCAGGAAGCTCTGCCAAGGCCGGGGCTGGGGTGGCAGGGGCTCAGGGGCCCTGCCCGTGCTGGCAGAGCCCAAGAGGGCTGCCTGGTGCTGCAGCGCCAGCCCCAAGCATGTGGTGAGGGGGGCTGGCTGGGCTCCCTCCTCCACAGCAAATGTTCCCTTGGGGAAACTGCTGGCGGGGGTGGGGGGTGGCTCTAGGAGGTGGGGTGGGATGGGGAGGCACTCTTTCTTGTCCCAGCTGCCTGGCTGGGTTTTCCTAGCTTACTGGTCTCTGAGGTGTCAGCTCTTCCCAGAAGTTCTCCCAAATGAGTAGAAGGGAGAGAGTTGGTTTGGGGCTTAGGGGAGATCCAGAAGGAGCTTGAAATCCCACTGCCTGGGGCTCAGAATCCTCTTCCATCCCAGATCTGGTGTCTGAGCCCCGCTTATCCTCTGGTTCCTCTACTCAGCTCACATCTTGTTAGCCTTCATTCCAGGGCAGCGATCCGAGGCTAGCTCCCAGCTCAGAGCAATACCTGCCTCTGTGTTCCCCATCACCTGTTCGCCCCGTGACATCCCTCGCCTGATTAAAACTGCTATTGCCCTGCCCTTTTGTTCCCTTATCCAACACATAGATATCAAGCATCTGAGCAAAAGATGCCAGGACCAAAAAAAAAAAAAAAAAAAGATACACACGGAATAATTCCATTTATATGAAATTCAAGAGCAGGCAAACCTGATCCATGATGATAGAGGTCAGGATCACCATTGCCGCTGGGAGGTGGGGATTGTCTGGAAGAGGCAGGTGGGAGGGAACTCTGAGTGATGGAAATATTACATGGTGTTTACATCTGTCAGAACTCACCAGACCGTATATTTACTGCCTAGGCATTTCACGGTATGTAAAGTTTGCCTTCATCTTTTAAAATGTGGACAGTTTTCACTGAACCACTGCTATGTGCCAGACCCTGTGCCAGCAGGGAAGGAGACAAGTGTGCCTGCCCCACCCAGCTTACATTTCAGGGGTTGTGGTTTTCATCCTCTTCTTGCATCGGCCCCTGCTGTCTGCCCTTGGACTGGCCTCCTGCCCTGCCTGTAGTGGGGAAAAAAAGGGGGATGGGTCAAAGGGCAAGATGCAGTCTAGAGATCTGTCCCATCAGCCAATTATCTTTTTTTTTTAAATTTATTATTTTATTTATTTGGCTGTCCCAGGTCTTAGTTGCAGCATGCAAACTCGTAGTTGCGGCATATGGGATCTAGTTCCCAGACCAGGGATGGAACCTGTGCTCCCTGCATTGGGAGCGTGGAGTCTTACCCACTGAACCATCAGAGAAGTCGCCCAGCCAGTTAACAACACACCAGTCAAGATGGGAAGGCAGGATGCACGAGGCTTGGAGCCTACAGACTTGACTCCCTGACTGTATTCTCTCAGCACTCTGCGATCTTCAGCAAGTTGCCTAATCCCTCTGGGACCACTTTCCTCATCTTTCTTATGGGATTAATAACCATCAGAATTAGAGGCTTTGCCGTGAGAAAATTCACGGTCAGAACTGGAGTCGTTTCCATTTATTGGAGTGGTACATGGTTAAGACTACTCCAATAAATGGAAATGATTCCACTTCTGACCACGAATTTTCTCACGGCAGAGCCTCTAACTCTGATGATGAAGGCATTCTTAATCCCATAAGTACATAAGAGCGGCTTCCCAAGTGGTGCTAGTGGTAAAGAACCTGCCTGCCAATGAAGATGTAAGAGACGTAGGTTCGACCCTTGGGTTGGGAAGATCCCCTGGAGAAGGAATTGACAACCCACTCCAGTATTCTTGCCTGGGAAGTCCCATGGACAGAGGAGCCTGGCGGGCTACAGTCCATAGGGTCGCAGAGAGTCGGACACGACTGAGCACACACATACACATGGTTAAGAACACACGTTGGAGAGGCAGTCTGCCTGGTTTTATTTTTATTTATTATTATTTTTGGCCAAGCAGTGAGGCATGCGGGATCTTAGTTCCTCAACCAGGAATGGAACCTGTGCCCCCTGCAACGGAAGCGCCAGCCTTAACCACTGGACAGGCAGGGAAGTCCCCTGCCTGGTTTAAATCTCAGCCACTAGCGAGCAGGGTGACCTTGGAGAAGTCACCCGTGCACGTGTGCATGCTAAGTCACTTCAGCTGTGTCTGACTCTGTGCGACGCTATGGACTGTAGCCCACCATGCTCCTCTGTCCATGGGATTTCCCAGGCAAGAATACTGGAGTGGGTTGCCATGCCCTTCTCTAGGGGATCTTCCTGACCCAGGGATTGAACCTGTGTCTTCTGCATCTCCTGCATTGCAGGCGAATTCTTTACGGCTGAGCCACCGGGGAAGCCCCAAGCAAGTCACCCAGCTCATGTCAAACCTCTCTGAGCCTCAGTTTCTCCATCTTTAAAATCGGGGCAGTGGGGGTACCTACCTCACAGGTTTGTGGCAAGGATTCAACGCGATACTTTTAGTACAGTGCTGGGCACATGACAGGCTGGCAATAAACCAGAGGGAGTGTTTCTGCTGGCAGCTCTAGCAGGAGGGCTTGGAGTAGGAGGGGAGAAGTCAGGGGCAAAAAGGCTGCTGGTGAGAGCGTGTGCAAGAGGAAGCGTTACAGAACGAGTGTGGTCACCGTTTGTGGTGCTCAAAGGCGCTCGTGTGCTCCAGTCCTCTGTCCACCGCAGTTACCCACCGACCTTGAGCACAGCTGGAGGAACTCGGCAGAAGGGGTGAGTGCGCTAACCGGGAACCTGCGGCGCGCTGAGGGTGTACCGAGCGGGGAGAGGTACGGAGCCAAGCTTGGGTCCCCGCAGATCCTCGACCCACCCTGAAAAAGCCCAGAAAGAGCACTGTTCTGAGTTACTCCCCTAATGTGACCCTAGCGGGAAGACTGGACGCACGCCGCTGGACACGAACGGCGGGCGTCGGCCTCGCCTCTCAGTCCCTCCTGGAGAGCCACTTGTCCAGGCTTGGGTCGCGCGCCAGCATTTCCTCACTGCTCGTTTCCTTCTTGGACTGGCAGCTCTGGGCGCCTGCAAACCGCACACCAAACGGCTCGCGGTGGCTGGAAGCGTAGACAGCGTCAGTCGTCGGGTTTGTGTTGGCACGGAGCCAGGCTTGCGGGGCGCGGTTCTTGGGTTCCCTGGGTTAGTGCTGTCTCCGGTGCCCGACCGGTGGGAAAGCGGGCCGCGGGCCGGGGCTCCAGGACCCAACTCAGCCGCACCTTGGCCCCGCCCCGCCCTCCTTCCGCTTCATTGGCAGCCGCGCGCGCGTCGGGGGTTGCCAGGGCGACGGGTCTCCAAGCTGAGAATCCGCGCTAACTCGAACCAGTCGGCCTCCAGCGGAGGGAGCGGCGGAGGCCGGAGGGCGGGCGGCCGAGCGCGGCGCGCCGCGGCGGGGCCCCAGGGGGGCGCCTCCTCCCCGCCCCGCACGGCCTCCCTCGCGGAGCAGGGACAGGCCGGGGCGGGGGGTCCCGGAGCCAGCGCGGCCTCGGCCCCGTCTAGGAGGCCCAGGGGCCGCCAGGGCGGGGCGATGCCGGGCGGCGGCGGCGGTGGCCCCGCCCGGGGCTGGTGACCATGGGCATCGCCGAGTCTACGCCGGACGAGCTGCCGTCGGACGCTGAGGAGCAACTGCGCAACGGCGAGCAGCAGTTGGAGCTGAGCGGGAGGCGGCTGCGGCGGCTTCCCAGCGCCGTGTGCGCGCTGAGCCGCCTGCAGAAGCTGTACGTGAGCGGCACGGGGCTGCGCGAGCTGCCCGAGGAGATCGAGGAGCTGCGCGAGCTGCGCATCCTGGCGCTCGACTTCAACAAACTCGAGCGCCTGCCCGACGGCCTGTGTCGCCTTCCGCGCCTCACGCGCCTCTACCTGGGCAGCAACCGGCTGCTGGCGCTGCCCGCCGACTTCGCGCAGCTGCAGAGCTTGCGCTGCCTCTGGATCGAGGGCAACTTCCTGCGGCGCTTTCCGCGCCCGTTGTTGCGCCTGGTGGCGCTGCAGTCGCTGCAGATGGGCGACAACCGGTTGCGCGCGCTGCCCGCGGAGCTGCCGCGCATGACGGGCCTGCGCGGTCTCTGGCTCTACGGCAACCGCTTCGAGGAATTCCCGCCCGCGTTGCTGCGCATGGGCCGCCTGCACATCCTCGACCTAGACCGCAACCGCCTGGGCGGCTTCCCGGACCTGCACCCGCTGCGCGCCCTGCGCGTCTTCTCCTACGACCACAACCCGGTCACTGGCCCCCCCCGCGTGGCCGACACAGTCTTCCTTGTGGGCGAGGGCGCCGTCGAGCGCATGGCCGAGCGCGACGAGCCCACGCCCCGGCCGCTGCCCAGGCGCCCAGCGCGGGCCTTTGAGGATGAAGAGGAAGAAGACCTGCTCATAGGGGGCGGTAGCTCCCGGGCTCTGGAGGGCCCCGGGGACAGCCTCCGCGCCCTGGAAGCAGCTCCAGGACTGGGCACCTGAGCCTGTGATCTGTACGATGAGCTTCGGCCAGTCTGGGAGGAGGGGCTCTGGCAAGGTTCGTGGGAACGGTGGGTTCCTACTTGGGGGCAGAGAAAGGGTCAGTTTGGGCACACTGCCAGGGACAGGCAGGCCTGGTGGCCATCTTCAGACATTCCAGGGTAATGAGAAGACTGCCTCCCGGCTGGTCCCTGGGCAGTCGTCAGGCCAAGAAATCCCAGCTCTCTCCACCTATAGCTCGAATGGCCCCTGATAAAGTCACTAACAACACAATAAAAGCACCAGCTTCTTCCTGGAACCAGGGTCACCACTGATCACGGAATCATCTCCTCGACTGAGTCTAGATGCCCAGGGCCCCCACCTCCGACTGGAGTTTGGATCTTCTAGGTCCACCCTTTCTGGCCCAGGAGCCACTACCTCTGGGTGGACCACATGCCTGCATGAGGCAGAAGTGCAAACAGAAGGAGGCCTGGGCCAGGGGCAGGGGCCTTGGAGCTGGAGACTGTGCCCTGGACAGACAGGTGTGGGAGCCGGGGATTGGGGACCAAACACCACAGCTGCCCTTGCCCCTCCACGGGGGCTCATGGTACATACCTCCCTCTCCAGGCCTCCTAAATTTTGTGTGGGGAAGGGGTGGGGATAAGGGGGTCACCCAGAAGGCAAGGTCTCTGCCCCTGCCTTTTATTCTGTTCTCTTCTCCCAGATTGTGTGCGGAATCTTGCTGCAAAGACAACAGGCCCTCCCTTCCCCGTGGCCTGAGCCTTCCAGCTGTCAGGTTTGAAAAGAAGCCACTGTGCTTCCAGGGCCTCCTGCACCAAGAGAGAGGCTCTCTGCTCCGGGCGGCTGCTCCTGTGTAGCCACCGCCTGGACTCTCCATTCCCTTAAATGGGCAGCATCAGGGTGGCTGGCACGGCACGGGGCAGGGGACGAGCCCTGTGTGCCTCCTCTCCGTCACCAGGACAGCCTCCAGGGGGTGAGGAATGAGGCTTTGCTCTGTAGTTCCCAGGGTCAGATCTTTCCCATCCAAGCAATAATGGGAGGAAGGCCCAGGGCCAGGGCCACTCAGGGACACTGTCTGGGGCCGGGCCCCACATGGTGGTGTTTTCTTTAGGAAGAGAAAAAAAAAAAAAAACTGGCTGTAAACATAAATTATATTTCTTGGAGAAAGAATGTGCGTTTCCCACATGCCTGTTTATTTATAAGCCCTGGGAGCACTGGGTCCCGTTGCTGTGGGGACTCTGGGCTGCCCCTGGCACTGCCCTTTGTCCATGTGCCCCAGCCCTGCGTCACAGTGGCCCCAGCCAACTGTTTTGTCCTGTCTGGGGCAGGAGAGCTTGTCTTCAGTCACAAATGGCTTTGGCTGCTCAAGACTGCTCTTCCGTCTGGCTGTATCTTTCTGCCACCCAGCCACTGCCCCCCCACCCCCAGCCTCCCTTCCCCAGTCTTCTCCAGCTTTGTTCTCAGATTCCTGACTCTTAATATATTTTTGAATCTCAGGCTGGGCTGACCTTTATCTATTCTTTCACTGGTACTGACCCTGTTCCTCCCCATCTGTGACTATTCTTCCCTCCTTCCATCTCCCTGGCTCCATTTTCCTCTCTCTGTTTCTTTCTCTTAGTCGCTTTTTTTTTTTTTTTTTTTTAGCTCAGTCATTCCTTTCTCTCTTCATTGTTAAGGAGGGGATAAACAGAGTTAATTTTTTTTTTTTTTTAAGAGAGAAAATTGTAAAACATCAAGCCTGGAGGCCCATGTCCCATGAGAAGATGCTGCCAGGCCACCATCACCATGACAACAAGGATAATGTCATAAAAGGCCCAAAGGTCAGGCTTGGCCCAGCAGCTTGCTGGCCACTGGGCTGGGCCTGCAGATCAGGAGGAGGCCAGGGATGGGTCTGAAGGAATCAGCTTGGGAGAGTGAAGGCCTCCAAATGCACAAAGTGCTTGTAGAATGGGGAAGACTAGAGGCTGCCTTCTCAAGGAAGAAAAGGAGCCTGGGGTTTGGCTGTGTCCCTCCCAGAGACCCTCAGGTGCCACGCTACCCCTGTTGAGGCTCCATCAGGGCTGGTGGTCCCTCCCCACTGGCCTACCTGCTCCCCAGCCCCCAGCTACCCGTGACTTATCACTTGGCCTTGGAGGAGCAGGGAGAAAGGGAGATGATTTTTATAGGGGCACTTGTAACAATGGCCAGGTCAGCGGTTCCCCACATTGTTAGGGGGACAGTCAGGGGTGGGTTGGTTGTGGGGGAACAGGGCAGGGAAGCCCTGGAAGAGTTCAGTGTTTGTGCCAGGGATGCAGGGCAGAGGCAGGCTGTGGGGATGGTGATGAGATAAGAGCAGAGGCAGCAACAGGGCAAAAAACAGGCCCAGGGAGGTAAGTGACTTGCCCATAAGTGGATGTTAGGCCTGCTAACCCAGTGCTCAATCCGACACGGGAGATGCTACCTGCCTGTGGCTGGTGGTCAGGTCTGGGTGTGGAGTCAGTGGGAATCATAGCCTCTCTTCCTCCTCCTGGAGCTTCCCAACAGCCAGCCCTCCCAGCTGGCAGAGCAGCAGAGACTGGATGCCTTCCTGGATTCGTTACCATCATCCCCCTCTTCCCACTTCAGAAAGCAGGAGAACAGGGTGCTCAGAAACTGGGGGCCCTGCCCAGAAGCACCTCCCTTCCTTCCAGTGCCATCACATGGGCTTGCTTAGCCATTGCCCCAAAGCTTCCTTAAGACACCTGGACACTCGTTCTCAGAATGGACATTTATTAGCACACCTGAGTGTGCCACGCAGAACATGTGTTCAGACAGGGGTCCCTGCCCGGGGGTGGGGCTCACAGTCTAAAGGTGGCACAACTTGTACACACAGGACACAGACACAGGGAGCGGGGCGTCTTCAGGGGAGACCGGCCAGGGGAGCCACGGCTGGGGCATATAGCACGTTCAACCTGCGTCCTTCTGGTTGTCTTTGTGGGGGAGGGAGAGGCGAGCAGAACGTGGCCTGAGATGGCCTTCCAGAAAGCAGCGGCATCCAAGAGGGACTGGCAGGAGAGAGACCAGAGGGCAGTGGTCCCAGGCACAGGGAAGGATGGGGGAGCCTCTGCAGGCAGGGATGAAGAGAAACCCCACGAAGTGAAGGCGGGAGAAAGACAGAAGTGCAGGAGGAGAGAGGCTTGGAGCCCACGGCAAGGGGCTGTCACCTCTGCCAGGCCGAGCTGTCCTGCTTTTTAGCCTAGATTTTCCAGATCGAGCAGAAGTCCTGGCAAGAACTGCTTGTGAGGCTTACTTACCTGACCCTAGGGCTCCCTCCAACCTCTGAACCAGAGACACTTAAACCATATCGTCAGTATGGGGCAGAAGGGGAGAGGGCGGGCAGCTTCAGGTGGGAGTACTTAGCGCAGAGTGAGGAGAAAGCTGCCAGCCCCAGGTATGGGGGAGCAAGAGGCAAGGTGGCCCCTCTAATAGGGGTGGACAGGGGCCAGCAGGTGGACGCACAACAGTGGAGGGCTCTCCTTTCCTGTGCGCCCATAACAGGTGTAGCGCTTCCCTTCTGAACGCACCGGGAGAGCTGCCAAGCCTCGGTTTCCCCCGGGCTGTGTGCAAGAGGGAAGGAAGAAAGGGCAAGAATTGTTATTGCTCTTCTGTGGATGGAGGGAACTGCGGAAGGAAACAGCTTGCCCCGGGGCCTCTGTGTCTGCTGGGGCCCAGCTTCCTAGGTCCTCAGGCAGGGACTGAGTTGAGACTTTTCTAATTCTAAAGGATGAAACCAGAAAAGGGTTGGAGAGAAGGCTCAGGTCCAGCCAACAGCCCAGAACTCCACAGGGAACAGAGAGGACACACTGGCCTGAAACGACAGTGGCCCTGTCAGAGTTCACGTTGGTGGTGGGAAAGGTGAAGGGTCTCCCTTTGGTTTGTCTCACCTGCCTTGGAGGGTGGTGAGGGTCCCCTGGGAACTGTGGGGAGGGCGTGTGGGGCTGGGTGAACTAGAGGGGCACCCTGTAAGCCCTAAGGAGACTCCACTCCCAATAAGCTTTGCTTTAGGCATGATCCAGGGGGTATGGCTGCTTCCTGGATTTCTGGGTAGCTGGTGGGTTCATATTCTCAACCTGAAGATAGGCTAGAAGGGCCTCATCAAGTGAAGCTGAATCCCAAAGGTGACAGGTGAGGGGAGACTTGGCCCCAGGCTATCCATCCCCATCCCCCACTTCTTCTTCCCCTGGGAGATAGTGGAGGGCTAGGACCCACGGAGGAAACAGCCAAGGCCCTACTTTTTCACGATCCTTTATTAATCAGAACGGGCCTTGCCACAAAAAGCAGGGCCCATCCCCACAAAAATATGATTTTGCAAAGAGGAAATCTTGCTGGCTTAGAGGGTGCATGTGGTGGAAAATTTTTGTATGGTTTTTTTTCCCCCCCTCTTTTTTTCTTCAGTTTTTCTTCATTTCTCTTCGCTGCAATTTTTTTTTTTTTTTTTTTGTGACGGTGGGTTTTTGTCGTAGATTTTTTTTTTTTTTTTAATAAAACACTTGCGCTCAAGGACTCAAACACAGTACAAACAGAAACCACCAATCCCCACCCCTGGGGCCCCAGCAGGACTGGGGACTCTGGGGACTCCCCTTGGCTTTTTGTGTGGCTGTTTTCCTTGTCCCTTCCCTGGCGTCTAGCGCCGGTGGGCAGGTGCGGGGTCCTGGGGCAGGTGGAATTTATACAGCAGTTATGTGGGGTGATGGTCACAAGAAAGGATACCTGAACAAGTTAACGACTAACTCTAGGGTGCCCACAAAGATGGTGGATGACGCTCAAGAAGGGTGCAGGGACACAGTGGAGAAGAGATAGGTGGGCCCAGGCCGGCCTCAGCTATCCCCGGAGGCTCTGTGGGGGGAGGGGCAGGCGGGCCTTGCCTTCAGGCTTCGGTAATAATACTTTGCTCGCGGGTAGCACCTTCAGAATCCTCCAGCCTCCACCCCCAGGTCAGGTGACGGCGGCCTTACAACCTCCCCCATGAGGTAGGTGAAGTATTATTACCATCATTTTACAGATGGGGAAACTGAGGCCCCGGGAGTGTGGGTGATCTGTCCAAGGTCCTGGGATGGCAACAGGGCCGTGCCCTTCCTCCACCCCCAAGTTCCCCCTTTCTCTGTTCCCTAAAACCTTAGACCTCCCCCCGCCCTCACCCATACCACCCGCCTCTTCCCTTGCTAGCCCACGTTGCCCTTGGCCCGCCGCTTGCCACCGCTCCCCCGCGTCCCAGAGCTCAGGCTGCACGTCGGGGGTTGGAGAACCCCACGCGGGGTTCATCGCTGCGCCTGGGTGCGGTCAGGTTTGGAATAGGCAGGGCCAGGTAAGGCTCTCTGCATGTGATTGGCTAAGAGCTTCGTGGGCGGGGCTCGGAAAACGGGGACGCAGTTGCCCCGCCCACTCGGTGCTAGTTGGTCCAATTCCCGAGAGCTCTGTAGCAGGCAAGGGGACCTGGAGCGGGGCTTGCTGTCCCACCGGCCTCGGGGTGGAGGTGCACAGGATTTGAGGGCGGGATGGAGGCTGGCAGAGCCCTTCCGCTTCTCAGAGCTTCCAACAGCAACCTTTTTTCGCTTCCACTGTCTCCGGAGCCGCTGCCCTCCCTCCCCGCTGGGGGTTGGTTCCCCGGCCTGCCCGATAAGGGCCGTGCTATGAGGGCAGATCCCCATTTTAAGTAAAGCTACAATATAGAAAAATTGGGATTTACAAGGAATGTGGGTGACTACTTGCTTTACGTTAGCACTCTTCACTCTACAAAATGATTCACTTACTTTGTATGATATTCCTCCAGATCCTTAGGGTCAGGTGTAGGGGCGAAGGCGTGAGTCTATGTAAGAAATTTTGATATGGGCAAAAATGTGATCAGAATGCTCAGCTCAAAGGGAAGTCTGTTTAAGGAACATGGTTCCCAACTGCCCATGCTTTTGCCGTGCAAAGTGGGGGACCTTTTCCAGAGTCTCCTTTCCTGGGGCGTCACCCATTTAGGGGTAGAGCCGTGGTCCCAGGCCTCGTCCACAGACTGTGGTGTGCTGGCGCCACCTGGCGGCGTCTTCTGGGAATGCCAGGCGCAAGCGCGAGGACCCCGGGATTCGAAAGCGGTCGCCAGCTGTCTTGTATCAACACCGCGACCCATGTGGGGATGAGGGGGCTTAAGCAGGGATCATCTTGAAATTTTCCCTCTCCGTAGAGATGCTAGTTCTAGTCTCTGCAGCCGCGGAGGCAGGGAAACCACAGCTTCTTTGTGGGGGAGTAGGGCAACCTCAAAACTCACAGGATCCGGGAATGCTCTCTGCTTCCTTCGCCTGAACTATGGGACCAGGGGCGGTGGGAAAGGTGAGCTGCTCAAGTGATGCAAAGACAGAGACCACGATGGAATGAAAAGGAAGGTCTCCGAATGGGGATGGGGGCGTGGGGTGGGATGGAAGAGAGGGAGAATGTGTGTGGCAGGGAGGTCGGCAGACAGGAGGAAGGGGAAGGAAGCTGGAAGGCGTGGCGAGTGCTGCCAGTGTGGCTGGGATGTGACACCTGGGAACGGGGAGGGTGTCTTTGGATGAGGATGTTAGGGAAGAGAGCTAGTGGGGGCTTGGGACCCCTGAGACAGAAAGGAGCAGAGGTGGAATGTGATATGCACAGTGGTGCCTAAAAGGCAAAAACTGATGCTCAAGAGATGACGCTGCTGGGGAGAGAGCCGGTGGAGAGCGTGGGGAGGCAGGAGGAGAAGGACAGAGCCCAGGTCTCAGCCTAGCTCCTCTCTGCCCCTCTTCCCCACCCGACTTTCCCTCCATCCCTGCCTCACCCCGCCCCCCCACCTGCCTCTCCTCTCCCACCCCCTAGCTCTGTGCCTTGACTTCTCAAGCCTCCAGCCCACCCTGTGCGTTCAGCCTCTTCTGTTCAGCCTCTTCAGCACATGGGCCCCAGGGACACAGGGAGTGCGTACTGCCACCCCCACACGTGCACGCACACACACGTTACACACGCACGGTGGACACAACACAATACACAGGGCTGCGGCTCCAGGACCCCCGGAGTAGGCTATATACTATCCTCGGCACTCAGGGCCCAGCCGGCTCCTGAAACTGCCCTGAACAGGCCTCCCTCTCTCTCGGTCAGGCCAGGCCGGGGCCAAACGCCTCCGACATCCCCTCTCCTGGGCCCACGTTGGGGGCGGGGGCGGGGGGCGGCCTTCCTCCACTCCTAGGCGCTGCCTTAAAGAAAACGGGGGACTGTGCCCACCTGGCGGGCCTCTGGAGGGATCTGCCCTCTGGCTCTCAAGCTCACCTCCCCGCTTCTTGAGTATCAGCAAGTCAGGAAGGAAAGGGGCAAAGCAGGCAAATGGCTCCCAGAGCCCCTCCCCCAGAGCTGGACCGGTGGGGAATGGGGCTGGTGCTCCCTAGAAGCAGGGCCCGACTGGTTCCTGGGACCTCTCCCTGGCCGAGCCCTCGGGATCCTTCCCTCACCCGTGGCCGGGGGGCCAGGCCGGGCCTTGTGCATAAAGTGGTGAGGGCGTGATGGGGACCCGGCCCTCAGCCCCCTGGGGCTCCCTTGGCCCCATTCAGGCCTTCAGCTGGTGCCACTGGGCCACAGGCTGCCGGGGCCGGGCAATCATGTCCTTCCAGTGCTTCACTTCCCCGGGCCCACTCTTCCAGGACAGGTAGATCTGGGGAGAGAGGGAAGAGGAGGCGTTAGCGGCACCCTCTGAGGCACTGTCCCTTCCCCCACTGGTGGTGACACTCCGTGTCCACCGTGGCACCCTAGCTTGTGATCGTGGGGACCAATGGGGTCTCTGCCTGCAGTTACAACCTAGCCTACAGAAGCCCCTCCTGTCTCCACCCACCCCCCAACCAGCCTGACCTATCTTCCTTGTTGTGCTTTCCCTCGGGAGCCTGGGCATGCCTGGCCCTTTCCAATTAAACACCCAGCCTGTTTCGTGGTGGGAGAGGGATGGGGATGGAGGCAGGGTTCTCCCATGCTCTTCCCTCCCCTACCTGCTGGGCACTGTCTATCCCTCCTTACTGACAAACACTCTTACACTTCATAGGCACGCTTACTACCTATCAGGCACGGAGCTAGGGATTTGCATACATAGATCATCAAATCCTTACCGGTGAGGCAGGTATGTTACTATCCCCATTTTACAGATGGAGAAACTAAGGTACAGAGAGTTAAGAGACTGACCCACAGTCACAGGATTTATGCGTGGTGCAGAAGGATTTAAATCTGGGTCTCTGGGGCTTCATTTGTTGTTCAGTCGCTCAGTCTTACCCGAGTCTCGGCGACCCCGTGGGCTTTATACTATCAACCTGATCTACCTGCTTCTGTGTGAGAAGCTTCATAGCCCCGGGGGGTAGGGGGAGGCTGTGTACCTGATCCCCCGGCTAACCTCAGCCTTGTGACTGGTGGTTAGCTCAGAGCACAGGGCTCCCTAAGCTACTTGGGCCAAAGGGAGAACAAGTCCACCTTCACCTCAGTTCAGCCAGCAGAAGATAGGACCTACCCAACTCTAAAAGACTAAGCTTGAGAAAAGACTACGCTGGCCAAGGAAGGGCTCCACACTCATGGTCCCATGGGATGTGGATGATGCTGTCCTGGGGACCCGTCCTACCTGTGACCACAGGTCAGCAAGTCATACGTACTCCCTGGGCCTTGCTGGATGGCCGGCAGGGTCAGCTGTCCTCTATGGGGCCAGTTGCTTCCCTCCCGCCCCCAATAGCTAGGTTCTCCATCTCCGTCTGCCTGAGGGGTGCCTCCACCTCAGCCCTCTTCCCTGTGGGTGCCCAGGTCACTTCCCATTTCCCTCATACCGGGCTATCCCCTGGGTGACGCATGTTCTCCCCTCACTTGCTCCTGGCATCTTCCCTTCCTCTGTACCTCTCTGGTCAACTGACTTCCGGCACTGTTTCTGGTCAAACCTCCATTCCCGATTGGACGCCCATGCCCTTACTAGGAACTTCTCAGTAATAACCTTCATTACGATAGTGGCTAACATACATGTTCCATGTGCTGTGTTAAGCATCTTGCCTGTGTTATTTATACTCCCAGCACCCTGTGAAGCTAGGTTTGTTTTACTCTCATTTTAAGAGGAAGAATGAGGCTCATAAATGTTATGACTGTTAAGAGGCAGCACTGGGCTCTGGATCCAGGCAGGGTGATTCTCAAGCCCACACTCTCCACTGTAAGCCATAGCCAAACAAAGGAACAGACATTTCAAAGTAGAAAAGAGATGGCTTTACGGTACAGAATGGCATCCTGGAAAAACTCAAGGCCAGGCATGGACTTTCAGTTAATATATGATTCAAGGAGAATGTCCACTTGCCTCAGGCAGTTCTTACAACACCATAGGGTTGGTATTATAGCTCCATTTTGCAAATGAGAACACTGAGGCTCAGAGAGGCAAGGTCCTACAGCTGTTGAAGAGCAGAGTCTTCGGAGCCTGACTCTCAACACAAGCCCCAGGCCACTTACCCTCTGCAGGCAGAATCCAGGGTGACACTGATTTACCTTGTCAGAGGGTCCTGCCCAGAAAACCCTCTTTGGGGAACCCGGGACACTTTTCCCTATCATTTCCTTCTTTCCCTGCTCTTCCAGTGGTCTGTCCTGAACTGATGGTCATGGGAGGACACTGGGGCAAATCTCGACCAATCCTCTCCTTTTCAGATGAAACAGACTGACGCCCTCTCCCTCCTGCTGTCCAGCCCTGTGCTCACTCACTACCCCGGCAGCTCCTTTTAAGGACACATCCTTGCCGGGTGCCCCTGCCAACCCACCTACCTTGCCAATGACGTCGTTGCGGCTGAGCTTGTCCTTGTCCATGACAGTGATAATGATGGTTGTCTCCCTCAGCTTCTCCGTAGGGATGTCGAAGGCAAAGGACTCATTGAAGATGGGGTTAAGGTTCCTCTTCATCGTCACCGTCTTCTTCTTCTCCACCCGCTTGTCCTTGTACATCAGCCACACCTTCACGTAGGGGTCTGGGGGACACCAGGGGGAAGGGTCAGAGGAGCAGAGAGGGGAAGCTGGGGCAGGAATGGCTGTGCTCTTTCCCTGCGGGGTGAGGCCAAGCCCAAGGAAGGAGGGCGGGGGGACCTGGGGCATCGGCAGATGGAGGAGCTGCCAGGGACTGTAACCATTGCCTAGTGCTCTTCTGGGAACACAAACGGGAAGACTGAGAGGCTCAGATCTCACTCGAGGTCACAGATAAGGTGTGTCAGAACTGGGGCTAGAACCCAAGGCCCCCCCACCATCGTGTTCACTTTCTTCCTGATCCTGAGCAGGGCAGAGTTCAAGATGATGCTGACCCTGAGGGTACTCCAAAGGCGGCCACCAGGGCTGTAGGGTAAAGGCATGGGGACTGGAGGTGGGGCTTGGGGGTTGGGGGTGAAGCCCACTGCTAGGACCCTGCTGTTCACATCCAGCATGACTCCTGTGCACCAGAAGCTCCCTGGCCCGTCCGCCCCCGGCCGTGAGAGGTGCCAGCACCTGATGTGCCCCCGATGTCCATGGCTTTGAGGTTCCGGGCTTTGATGATGTTCACGATGATGGAGTTGGCAGAGGGGTTGTAGCAGAGAGACAGGAGCAGCTCGCCTCGGCTCCCCTGAGAGGGAGAACAAGAGGGCGTGGGGACCAGGGGACCCCTCCCCTTGCACCTGGGTGCTTACCCACCCCCTCTTGTTTGTCACAGCTGCACAGCTGGTTCCCCTTCATCTGGCAGGTCTGGGCCCTGCTCCCCAGGCTATCACTGCCCAGCCTCCCCAGGTGCTGAGCTTTGGCATTGGCCTCCAGCCGGCTGGTGGGAACTTGGGTCTGCTAGGCCCCGCCTACCCACCCGGCCCACAACCCTCCTGATTCCCTGCCATTGAGGAGGGACTCGGACCCCATCTGGACTTCCCTGGTGGCTCAGATGGTGAAGGATCCCCCTGCAATGCAGGAGGTGTAGGTTCAATCCCTGGGTGGGGAAGATCCCCTGGAGAAGGGAATGGCAACCCACTCCAGTATTCTTGGCTGGGGAATTCCATGGACAGCCTGGTGGGCTACAGTCCATGGGGTTGCAAAGCGTCACAGACTCAATGGAGATGAGTTTGAGCAAACTCTGGGAGATAGTGAAGGACAGGGAAGACTGGCAGGCTGCAGGCCATGGGGTTACAAAGAGTCAGACACGACTTAGCGACTGAACAACGACCAGGACCTGGTCTCTTAGCTGCCCAGCCGGGGACCTGCAGGTAGGGTCTTACACTCCCATCGCTGCATGGCTTCAGATCCTTCCAGAAGGTCTGCATCTGGGTCAGGTCCACCTTGTTGAGGGGGATGGACACCTCCCCGATGGGGTCGTTGCGGCTGAAGCGGTCATAGTCCAGGACCTGGAGGTAGAGGACCCTCTGCACCACTTTCTCGTAGGGGAAACCTGGGGGACAGACAGTGCAGGTGAAGAGCAGGACAGAGCAGTCACACGGAGCCTGGGCAGGGCAGCGCTCCCGGGCAGGAACATGCGCACTCAGACCTCCCTGAAGGGTCAGCAAGGACCGTCTCATTTGTCTCCCTCGACAGTTCTGCGAGGTGGATGGCATCATGTCCATTTTACAGATGAGGAGACTGAGGCCCAGATGGCTTAAATTATCCACCCAAAGTCCCACAGCTAATCAAGAGCAGACCATTCATTCACTCGTTCATCACGAGTCCATCTGGCGGCTGGGCAGTGCCCCCCTTGCCCTCTGGGCAGCCCTGCCACTGTCAATCATCCTGAGACAAGTCTGGGCACGTGGCCTTGCCTGAGATGGCCACAGCTGCTAGAAAGCAAGGCCCAGGAGGACACAGGACAGAGGGAAATGGCAAAGGTGGAGAAACAGCACTAGACTCCTGTCTTAGGACTCCCCATTTTCACCCTAGCCTCCAGTGAATGCATCAGCCTGTCCGTCCGTCCTTCCTCAACAGACCAGCAGCCATCCGCCTCTCCACTGCCACTGCGCCATCCAAGCCACTGGCACCTCTTGGCCAGACAGTCACAAGAGTCTCCAAACAGCCCTCCCTGCTCGTGAGCTTTCTCCTAGAGCCCATTCTCAACACAGCAGCCAGAGTGAGCTTTTAAAAATAGAAATCACATCATGATACTCTCCGGCTTAAAGCCTTTCAATGGCTCCCAGTGCACTTAGGATAAAAGCCGGGTGCCCTGCCTCGGCTTCAAGCCCTTCTATAATTTGGCCCGCTGTCCTCTCCCTGCTCACCTTGTGACCGCTCTTCACTCAGTGACTGGGCTCCAGCCACCCTGGCTTTTCTTGCCTTGGCCCCCCCACACCATGTCTCAGCTTATCCTCTTCCATCAGGTCTCAGCTTTCTTTCCCGACGTCCCAGAGGGGCTCGGATTCCCTGTTTTATACACTAGCCTGTTCCTTTCACAGCACTTATCACAGGCTGCACTAGAGATTTATGTTTCCTTCAGCCTGGCTTTCCCAGTAGGCTAGAATTTCCAGGAAGGCATCTCTGTCCTCAGCTACCACCGGATCCCAGCATCTAACACCATTTCTGGCACGTAGTAGGCACTCGATTAAATATTTGTTAAGTGAATCAATCATTGAACAAATGCCTGTGAAAGGGCCTGATGGAAGAGCTGGACCTCAGGCCAGAGCGGAGAGCCAGGGGAAGGCGCTGGGACAGGATGGAAGATACTGGGGAGCCAGAGGAAGGTCTGAAGCCTCAGTCACTCACTGGGCTTTGGGAGGCTTAGGAGGAGGAAGAGCTGACGTGGGAAAGTAGGGGGTGTGGGCCAGCCTGGAGGCCTCAGGTGATGTGATCCTGAACCAAGGTGTGAGCAGGAAGGAGAGAGAATACTTAAGATCCTAGCTCTGCTGGTGGAGAAGATGAAGGGAGAGGAAGAGTTCCGCAGGATTCTGGTGCCTTCTACCAAAGATGCCAGCAGCACGGAGTTGCCTCTGATAGGGGCAGGTGCACTCGAAGAGGAAATTCTTTGTCCCTCTAGCCCCCAGCTTCTGAATTCTTGAGAGGGCCCCATATCGGGGGCGGGGGGGGGCTATGGGCTATGTCTTGCTCACTTTGGAATACCCCAGGCTCCTGTTCAAGTGACTTTGTTTTCACCTCACCGTGCGGTTTACGGGATCTTAGTTCTCCAACCAGGAATTGAACCCAGGTCCTTGCCAGTGAAAGCAGGGAGTCCTAACCACTGGACTTCCAGGGAATTCCCTAGGTGACCTTTGGCATCTGTTTAGGTGAAATGAGCACAGACAGGTGTTCTGGAAAGGTTGAAGGCTCCAAGAAGTCCTTGAACCTGAGTCAGCTCTCTTCAACACCAGTCTCCTATCTGGCAAACTCCTATTCATCCATCAAAACCCATCATGAATGATCCTGCTTCTGGGAAATGGTTTTCAGTGT
Organism: Ovis aries; assembly: GCF_016772045.2. Lineage (NCBI taxonomy): Eukaryota > Metazoa > Chordata > Mammalia > Artiodactyla > Bovidae > Ovis > Ovis aries. Next base: position 36,547,897 of record NC_056074.1, read on the forward strand.
CACCAACAGGAGTTTATATTGGGCCCTTGCGCATCTGCCATGCAATGTATGGTTTACCTATCTACACATCTGTGTTTTCCAAGGAATGCCTTAAGGGTCATAATGGTGCCTCATTCTTTTCTGTACCCTCAGTACCCAGGACAGTGCCCAGCCCATAGCTGATGCTGGGTAAATGTTTGCAGAAAGGATCAGTGGATTGAGGCTCTACCCTTAAACTTCGCCCGACCAGCTGGCCACCTGCACCAGCAGACAGCTGAGCCTCTCACTGGTTATGCCATCTCTAAACCGGCCCCCATGCAGAACTGAGGACCCCATGCAGAACTGAGGAGGGGAGAAACAAACGAACACCCACTGGCTCACCCTTAAGGACTTATTTAGTGGGTGAGCTGGCTGTCGCCCTGCCAAAGGGTGTTTAACAAACTGATATAAAGTGTTTTCTGGGTGTTGTGAGTGCTTTTACAGTTCGCTGATTTGTTTAACCCTATTATCTTAATTTTACAGATGGGGAACCATGGCACAGGTTCAGGAACTTGCCCCAGGTCACACAGCTAGTAAGCGGCAGAGCTGAGATTTGAACTTAGGCAGCCTGGGCCACAGCCTGGGCTCCTACCCCCTCCACTGTGGTCACTGCAGGTGCTCCTCGTCTGGATCCTGTGGTTGCCGCCCCTCCTTCGTGCATGCTGAGGATGGGTCCTGTGTCCGGGCAGTGGCCCAGCTTTCCCTCTTGCCCTCTGGCTGCGATGCTGGCTCCACTCAGCCCTGTAATCTCATCCCAGCCAGACGTGAAATGCACCAGGGTGACTGGGCCGAGTTCCTGGGCCTCTGTGTGTATATCTGTACAAGTGTGTTTGTGCATGTGGTCATCTGTGTGTGTGTGTGGCTGGGTGGTGCGCAGGACAGCCAAGGGGAAGAGGGGACTCTGGGGGCAGGGGCGGCACGGCCTCACCTTCGAAGAGGAAGGTCTCGTTCCAGTGGGGATTCAGGTTCTTCCGCTTCACCTTGGTCTCCAGCTTGTGCTTCTTGTCTGGCAGCAGGTAGATCTTGACGAAGGGGTCGCTGGTGCCGCTGAAGTCCTTGGCCGGCAGCTCCTGGGCCTTCATGATCTTCACGGTGAGCGTGGACTCCTGGAAGTTGTAGCCGACGCTGAACTGGATCCGGCCCAGGTTCTCCCGGCTACAGCCCTCGTGGGCCTCGTCCTCCTCGGAGCCTGGGGAGAGCTGGGGGCAGAGGAGAGGCAGGCAGCGTTGGGGAGAATTCTGCTTCCCTGAAGCCCCCTCCACAGCCCAGTGGGGTTGGGAGGCCCCACCCTGTGCCCAAGGCCGGTCCAGCTACGGGAGCTACCTCCATCCCTGCCCCGTCACCATGTGGGGTTGGTGGCGGCACCTCTCCTGTTCACATCTTGGTGGTGAGGATGCCGAGGCAGAAGCCAAGTGCCTTGACCAGGATCACACAGGGAGAGGGGGCAGAGCCAGGACAACCCCTGAACCCCAGAGCTGTGTGTACCCCACTCCCCAGCCTCTTCTTGCAGCCCTGGGTCTGCCTCCGTCCCCAGCTTCACCACAGGCTGCTTTGCCTCCCCTGGTGTGCCCCAGGACCCCAGCTCCCTCCTCCTCCTTCCCACCTTTCCATCAGCCCTACGGGAGGGCCCCCTGTGAAATACACCAACACAAAAACCTGGGCTACAAAACAGATGAGGGAGATTGTTCTCATCTCAAAAGAGTTTACCACGGTATTTCTTTAGAAAGTGACTCTCTGGGGTTCTGAGGATAAAGAGATTTCGAAAATGAGAGAGGTGAATTTTCAGAAGCAACATCTATTTGTGTAAAGCAGGGACATGCAAAGTGCAGATTCCCAGGCCGAATCCCTGGGTAGCCTCCTTTTTGAGGGGCTGGGGTGGGCCTGGGCGGCAGAGCTTTTTCCTAGGAGCCTCGGATGACAGTGCTGCACACTGGATGGCTGCAGAGGAGGCCACACCTGCATTCAGTCCTCATCCCCGGGGGGTGGCACTTGGTTGGGCCAACCCAGCAACCAATAGACATAGGGGGTGGCATGGGTGTCCCATTCCCCGGAGGAAGTTGAAAAAATGGGAAGTAACTGGGGGAGGGTCTCTCAGCCAAGTGTTCCCAGCTGTGGTTGCTCACTGGGGACATCTGGTCAGGTTTTAGAATCCTGTCCTTCCCCAGCCACCTGCATCCTTCCCTGGGTCCTATCCTAAATTCCACCCCTGACCCAGGGATCCACATGGGCCAAGCATTTCGTACTCTGGGCCTCCCAGGTGGCTCAGTAAGAATCTGCCTGGCAGTGCAGGAGACCCAGGTTCGATCCCTGGCTCGGGAAGATCCCCTGCAGAAGGAAATGGCAACCCACTCTGGTGTTCTTGCCTGGAGAATCCCATGGACAGAGGAGCCTCATGGGCTACAACCCATGGGGTTGCAAAAGAACTGGACACGACTCAGCAACTGAACAACAACAATTCCTGTCTCTAAAAGCTCCTGAGGTGATTAAGAGCCAGGGTGGGGCCCAGGGTACCACATTTAAGACAAAACTGCTGGAACCGGTTTGATTTCGCCCCTTCTCCTGCAGGAGACTTTTCTGTGCCCCCTCCTTCCTCCTGGAGAGGCAGCCGTAGGCTCTGAACTACTAACGAATACAGATGACAAGAATATGTATGATGTGCACCAACTGCGGCAGAAGTCTCTTACATCACCTTCTTGCTGAATGCTGACAATAGCCGGGAGAGGCAGTTAAGATCACTCTCTAGCTGAGGAGACTGGGTTCAGAGAGGTTCAGTCACAAGTCCAAGATTGCACAGCAGTATGGACTCTCTCTGACTTGAAAGTCCACTCTTGCCACCAAAGCAGGCCCACATCCCAGGGTGATTTTGAGACTCTCCCACCATCCCCCTCAAGCCAGTATGTGGACTCCCCTACCCCAGGTGAGAGGCACCCAGATCACACCAATAGTAAGCACCCTGGGCCCAGCCCTGCCCTGTTTGCTTTGCCCTCAGCTACTCCCTCCAACTTCCTGATGAAGCAGACACTACTGGGCTCTAGTCTGGTTCGGGGCACAGAGATTACTGCCTCAAGCACCCTGTGACTAAGTGATGGGCCAGAATTCGAACACAGGTCAGCGCCCTGCCATCATGAATGCCCTTCCAGCTGCCTCACTTTCGCACTCAGGCCCAGTGTCTGGGGCTTCACCAGCCACACCCCTGGTCCTGCCTGGAGGTGGGAGCAGGGCGGAGCTGCCTCCCCTGTTCTTCTCACAGCGGAAGTGGGTCCCCCCCAGCCCCACCCCTTGGCCGGATCCAGGCAGCTCTGTGCACGCTCCATTCAGGCCAGCTGAGAATCTGGCTTTCCAACTCAGGTCCAGTTTTCCCCAGGAGCTCCTTCCTTCTCCTCCTACTGGCCCCACTCCCTCTGAACCTCAGTTTTTGCATCTATAGAGTGGCACCATGAGACAGACCTATGTTATAGGGTTCCAGGGAAGGTTAAGGGATCTTGCTGTGGTCCTGTTCTGCAGCCTGGCCCCTGCCACTGCTGGCTATGGACTGAGAGCAGTCCCTTCCAGGACCACTTACCCCAACCCCTGCCTTCTAAAATTGGGGTGGAGACCCTGGTGACCGAAGCGCAGGTGACCCCAGCCCCACCTAGTCTGGTTATTTGGATCTTGGTTTCCAAACAGGTGGGCTGGTGCTGAGAGTCTTAACCCGGGCCAGTGGACTTCACCTCAGAAGTGGGCAGTGGCTCTGTGCCCACTCCCAGTCTTCCCAAACCACAGCCCTGAGCCCTAATTAACCAGCTGGGGCAGCTCCTGGATCTGTTTCCATGGTAACCAAGCTAGCCACTCCACCCCACCCCCGCCCTCCCCACCAAGGGCTGGAGGAGGTGCTACCTCAGCCCCAGCTCTGGTAGAAGCAAGCAGGCAGGAGTAACCCAGATGGGGGTATGGCTAGGCCTCCTCTCTGACCCCCTCCCCTCAGTCCCTTTGTCTGAAAGGCTATATTGGGTGCCCGACTTGTTTCCTGACCCCTGAGCTTCGGACAGTCTGGGACCTGGAGGTCAGCCTGGGGCCTGGTTTCCTTCTGCCCTGTTCATCTTCATCATCACTGTTAATGCCAGTGACCCAGCTGTGGCCTAAGGCTAGGCAATTAGACCCTGCCTGCCCACCTCTGAGCATCCGCTGAGCACGTGAGAGAGCTCTGGGGCCTGCACTCCTTTCTTCTGCCTGAGGCTGCCAGCCCCTCCCTGGAGGCAGCAAGGGGCAGGCTAGCTGGCTGGGAAAGGGCCGTCCCTTCTGGGAACCTGGCTACCAGGAAGCTGGAACCAATTAAGAGGCTGTGCAGGGAGGCGGGATGGACTGTGCTGAAGGCCCATCCAAAGGAGAGGAAGGCCGGGCTGATCTCCATGGGTGGGGGAAGATAGGCAGGAAGGTGGTGGAGGACCAGGCAGGCAGGGCTCAGGGCAGGCAGGAAGAAGGAGAGGAGAGAGGCCGAAGGAAGCCCAGATCTGGAATGTGGAAAAATCTGATACTCTAGTCTGTATTCCGGAGAAATGCAGACTTGGGCCTGTAGCAGGCCTGCTGACTGGGAATCTGCATTTTAATGAGATCTCCCAGTGATGTGTGTGCCTATCACAATCTAGAAAAAGGGAGTGTGGATGGATGGTTTGAGCCAGCCAGAACCCTAAATGGCAGGAGGGTGGGGCCTGGGGCTCTGGGGGCCTCTGGGATGGTGGGGGGTGTGATGTCAGAGTGGTGGGCAAGGGAACACTGAATTGAATGATGTCAAGTCTAGCAAGGGCCTGGGAGCCCACCAAGCCCCCTTCCTTCTCTACAGGAGGGATGGAGAAGACAGGGAGGAGCTAAGGGGAGGAGAGAGGGCACCCAGGTCCAGGGATGGGAAATGGTTTCTCCCCACTAGGAATCTAGCAGGCACTGGGTCCCCACCCTCAGGTCCTCGCCAAGCCTTCCTGGGACTTCTGGGCTGCCAAGCCTTTGACTGACTCCGGCCTGACCTCTGCGGCTGCCCTATCACAGGGGGCTCGCCCTGGGGCCTTGGGCCCTCCAACGAGCCCTTTGGAAAGTGCAGGTGGGGCAAATGGCTGTGACTCACTGCTGCCACTAGGGGGTGCCATGTGAAGCCACAACCTCTCCACTAGGGAAAACACCCCAGATCCACAGGGCTGGGATCCCAGGAGGGTGGGGTCCACTCAGAAGGACTAGGACCAGAGGGGTTCTGCTCTCCTGTTCTCTTTGGGCCTCAGCTGACTCCCAGCAACGGGGTCCCGGAATGCCCCCAGACACGTCCACTCAGTGGGCGGTCCCTCCAAGAGAGAGGACCCCTTCCGCCCCAAGTCTTTGGTCCACAAGCCTCTCCTCCTAGGATCATGTATCAGATTTTCTAAGGCCCTGGCTCCACCCAGAGACAGGAGGAGGATGGGAATTCTTAGTCTGTCTTGACAGATGAGGAAACTGAAGCACAGAGAGGCTGCTGGGGCTGAAAGAGCTGGAAAAGGACGCAGGGCAGGCGCACCTGGCCACCAGGGTCATTCTCCTGCACGACTGACCCCCACGCTCCACCCCCCTGCCCCCTGCCCCGGGCCTCCTGCCCTTCTCACCATGAGCATCTCACTGGTGAGGGAGTTGACGAGGTCTGAGACGGAGGAACGAGGCTCGGTCCGGCGGTCAGACTCATCGTGGGGCGTCTGGCCGGGCACTGGGGCTGTGTTCACCGCCTTCCCTCCTGCAGGCAACCTGGGGGCAGGAAGGGATCTGAATGATTGTGGACTCGGAGGTGGGCTGGGCTGGGCACAGGCAGCCTGGGAGGCAGCAGGACCTTCTGGTACCCAAGCGGCTGCCACCTCCTATGGGCCAGCAGGAGCCCTCCCCCTCGCCTCTGCCCCTGCGTGATCCGGCTGGACATCCCCGGGCAGGTGAATTTTGGCCCATGTTCCCACTCCTCCTGTCCCCTAGGAAGTACCCCACTCTGCAGCCCCTGCTCACGTGGTGCTCTCTGAGCACCCGCCCTCCCTAGAGGCTCCCTCCACCCCTGCTGGCCCCAGCCCAGGAGGGAGGCTCCCGAGACGGTGTGTCCAGCTCCCCTGTCCACGTCATTTCCCTTGGCAAACATGCCCAGAGCTCCTGTCTCCTGGAGGCCCCACCTGTTTGTTCAGGCTCAGCAGGAATACAGGTGCCCTTTAGACAAGAGACTGACCAGATGAGTTTGGGACCAGTGTCCACGCAGCCCTGTCCACTAGAAATTTGGCCAGTACAACTGAGAACCGAAGTTTTTCTTTTGATTGGCATAATTTAGATTTAAATGGCCACCTACTGGACGGGGCAACTCTACACCACTTTGCTCCCCAATCTCCACCCTCCTCTCACTCTGAGGACTGCACTTTGATTAGGCTCTCACCTGGGGTCAGAGGAAGACAGGGTCCCACTGAAAAGCCCCTGGCTCTGACGGTTCCACTCCAGGCCCCTGTCTACACCCTGACTCTGAGTGGACCCCCCGGGAAGCTGGGCTCTCTGGCCCAGCGGCTGAGTGATGAGCCAGTCTCCGTCTAGCAAGGATTCAGGAAGCCTGCCCGGGGACCAGACTGGAATGTCCCATGAGAAAGAGAGGTGGGGGCAGGCAGTGAGGAAGGGACTGTGTGGTGGGGAGCATGGGGCTCATGACGGGCTACGGTAGAACAGCTTCGAGGCTACCAGAGCCACAGACTCAGAGGCACACACAGGCTGGACCCAAGCCATGGCCCTCGGAATGGACCAGCCACCAGCACCCACAGTTGGCTACGACAGGCAGACAGGACATGCATGGAGTATGCCAGGCCCTGGAGGGAAGACACCAGGACCCAACAGCAGGGTGTGTGAACACACACACATACACACACACACACAAACACACACAAGCACGACAGACACCCAGGCAACGGAGAGGAATGGCATGGGCAACCAGGCAGATCGACCAGAGTAGCAAGATGACGCACACGCAGCGCTGTGCACACTTAGATTCTGAGAGGACACACATTCGGGGAGGCCTGGGCATGCCAAGGGGTGTGTGTGAACTGGGACACACTGAAACAGAAAAAGCAGGGAGCAGTTTCGGGGACAGACGCCATGAGAGTCGGACGCACGGTGCACCTGCTGTGAGAACCCGGCCTTGTTCAGACAACACAGAAAACGCCCCACCCGAGCCGGGACACGCGGGGCACCCTCCCAGAGGCGGGGCCACAGCAGAGCACACGCACGCATGCACGCATCACACAGACACACACACACGGACACGTGCTCACGCAGACAGGCACGGGGAGGAAGAGGAGACTGAAATAGCTGGAGAGGTAAAGTCAGGTTAAAAATAGAGTGGGAGAGGAGGAGGGAGCCGAGATTGACTGCTGAAGGTATGAGAAAGTCGGTTATTCTGGCCACACCACAGCATCAGCACAGCTGCCAAGCAGCCTAGGAAAAGATGGTCAGCGCCACTGAAGCTATCGGAGGTCACAGGACAGAGAGAGACAGAGAGACGGGGCACAGAGGCAGAGGGAGAGGCGGAGGGGCCCGGCCCAGGGCCATCCCTGTGAGGAGCAGACGGGAGGAAGGAGACAGGGAGGGAGGGAGAGAAGCCGAGAAAGGTTAGTTGGACACGAGTGAAGAGGCTGCGGGGTGGACAAGGGGACAAGGAGTGAGGCGGCCGGGAGGAGAGGCAGAGAGGAGGCGGGGACACACACCGGGACGGAGGAAGCATGGTGGCTTCGGAGCCGGGGGCAGCGATGGGGTGGCCAGGTCCCGCCCTGCCCCCCGCCCCGCTGGGGGGCGTGGGGCCATGGTGGAAACCATTTGGATCCCGAGGAGCAACGGTGAGAAGGATGGACAGGGCACGAGGCATGCGTGGGTGCAGGGCAGTGGGTGAGGTGGGCCGGGCGAGCAGGGCGTGGGAGCCAGGGGCAGCCGTGGCCTCCTTCCCTCCTCCTCTCGGGCCCAGGAGCCGTCTGCATCTCTCGGGGCTCCAGCGCTGAGGCCTAGGGGTCTGGGGGGTCCTGGATGGGTGGGGCTTCAGGACCACCAAGAACTGTGGGAGTGAGGGGCAGTGACTTGCTAAATGCACCTTGCTTGGGACCTGGAGTGGCCACGCCTCCTCCTAGGGCTCTTGTTTCCTGGGAACCTGCGGCTAACAGACCTGGGGGGCTGGATGCTCTCCCCAACAACAGCCAAGGGCCACCCATCTGCTACCCTGGAGACACCCGGCCAAGGGGTCAGCTGGGTGGAGAAGGGGGCACTGGGACCACAGGGCGAACCCTGGACGTGGAGGCAGAAGCTGAGGAGGAAAGGAACAGCTGACCCAAGCTCACCATTACACGGTCCGTGCAGCCAGGAGCCCAGAGGGGTGGACCCCAAAGTGCCCGGTGCCCGGAGGGTGATGCCAATGCCAAGCTTGGGGGAGGGGAGAGTGCCGGGCAGGAAGCACCCTAGCAGTGGCTCATCACCCGAGAAAGACCCCAACAGCCATGAGAAATGAGCTTCCGGGATGGAGTAGGCGTGACTGGGTGGGAATGGCCTGGGTCCACTCAGAAAGTCAGGCTGGGTGCGGGCGAGGGCGCAGGGCCCCCACCTCCACACCCACCTTTCCCAGAAAGGCAGGGGACGACTGATGCGATGATCAGAAGGGATGAGTGTGTTAAAATATGGAGTGAGACCTGAGTGGCAAGGAGGTAAAAATAGGCGGTGGGTGAAAATGGAGCCAGTTAATTAACACATGGGTGATATGAAATCTCGTTTCCAGCCTGCATCTGCTCCCTCACGCTTCACACCTTTGTCGGCCAGGAGCTCGGACTCTTAGCAAGGCTATCAGAGGGCTTCAGCTCCTGCGGGCCCCTAGCCCTCTCCCCCACCGCCCTCTGGCCTGTGGGAGCTGGGACTCCGGTGGTTCCAGTGGCCTGGAGGTGGCAGACTCGGCTCCTCCCGCATCCCAGGACCTGGGCTCGGCTGTAGCACCATTTGTGCCCGTGAGCGGAAGAGCTGGTCCCACGCTCCCCTCCCACTCTCTGGTCACTTGCGGCTTTGCCCACCAGACATGCAACTGTGAACTTGGGATGGGAAGAACATGGGAGAGTTGGGTTTCCAGAAGCCACTGCAGAGACAGGCAAGTCGGCTAACTCGGCCTGTCCTCCACTCCTGCACAGGCCCCCAGCAGCAGCCTGGGACAGTCCCTCCTGCACCTTCCGGGCTCTTAGTGAGTGAGGGTCAGGTCCCTGCCTGGCGGACAGGCTCTGACCCGTGCCTCAACCCGAGGGGCTTCTCCCTCGCTAGAGGCTTGGCATGTCCGAGCTGGAAGGGGTCACCCTGTCCAACCCCTCACTTGACAGACGAGGAAGCAGAGGCCCAGAGAAGGGCTGTGACTTGCCCAACGTCTCAAAACCAGAGCTAGAAGGAGGCGGCCTGGCTGTCAGGCCACACAACTCTCCTGTAGGCCTTTGGGCTGATGAAAAGTACAACCCGATCAAGGGGATGGGTCCTCCTCCCGCGATTATAGGTATGTACCTGACCCAGCCCAAGGCAAGGGGGGAGGCGGTGGCCAGACCAGGAGCAGGGTCATCCCACCTTAGTGATGCTGCCTGAACCCTGGGTCCCTTGACCTTTGCGAGTGCTTCCCCATGAGAGTGCTCAGCTCCCTCCTTGAGATGGGAGTGTCAGATGATGCTCCCTTTGGCTCCTGATGACCAGGGCGACGGATGGTTAAATGCCCAGCCCTCTGCTCAGCCCATGCTGGGGCCACACGGGCTACTCCTGAAGGCCAGCTGCTGGGCTCCCAGTGACAGAGGGCCCGACCAGCCCCTGCCACCTGCTCTCATCCCCCACCCACTCCTGTTCCCTCCTCCTGGTACCTCAGGCTCAGGGGGGGCTGCCTTTCTGGTTCTTTCTGATCCCTGGGCCTTTCTTAGGCCCCAGACCTTCCCTTCCAGGGCCTCCTCTTCCATCAGCCCTGAGCAGCCGGTCACATCTCTGCAGGGGTGGTGTGTGTGTGTGTGTGACCATCACCCCAGGGGGACCTCCAGGCGAAAGGGAGGTTGAGGTGGCGGGGATGAGGGAAAACAGGCTGACGCCCCCTCCCTAACATCCCGGCCGCCCACCAACCACCGGAGAAACTGGGATTTCTGGGTTGGGTGGGACAGAAATGAAAGATGAGGGGGCAGCAGAGGGGAGCCAAGCAGGAAGATGGGGCCGAAATGCTGGCTTGCTCCGGGCGAGGGCAGGCAGGCCCGGGGAGCAGGCTTGATCCAGAATGGTCCCAGGACAGCCACACTGGCCTCAGGCCCAAGGGACACCACCAGCATGGCCGGTGTGAGGGCGCCGGCTGGGGAGGGGTCGTCCTCCCGCTCCAGCATCCGCAGAAGGTGCCGCTGCCTCGTCCAGCAGCCGGGGGTCGAGGCTGGCAGCCTCTCCACGCCTCCTTCTCTGCCACGGCCGCCGCAGGCCCTCGCCTGTGCTCGTACCTCTTGTCCCCCTGAGCGTTCTGGTTCTGCTGGGTTCCTGGGTTTTGCAGGTCAGGGATATTGGCAAAGTCATCCTGTTCCGAAAGCCCTAAGACCAAGGATAGCACCACCATCCGGCCTTCCCTGCCCGGGGGGCGGGGTGGGCAGCCCACCAGCGGGGGGGGGAGAGGAGGAGGAGGCCCCGCAGGGTGGCGGGGGGCAGGGAGGGGGAGGAGAGAGAGACAGAGACAAAGAGAGAGAAGAAAACAGCGTAAGAAACTGGGCCTGCAGAAGAGAAACCAAACTTCAGCACTGTCAACAGTTGTAGAGCAGAGGAGGGGAGAAGGCGGGTGGCGGGGCGGTGGGGAAGGGAGGGGAATGGAGTGGAGGTGTCTGCAGCCTGAGACCCAGCTCGCCACCAGGGAGGGGCTGGGCAGAGGCATGTGGCTGGGATGCCCCCAAGAAAACCCGCGGGGAAGGCTAGGAGGAGTGGAGCCCGGGCCCGGGGACATGGTCCATATCCAAGGTTCATTCATCTCTGGCTGAACAAAGGCCAGAGGCTACTCAGACCATCTGGGCCCCTGGGAGAAGAGGGGGGAGGCCCTCTGCTGCCATCTTGCTTGGGGACCCTGTGGGCAGGGGTTTGGGCTTCCAGGCAGGAAGTCGTTAGAAAGCTTGGAAACCCAGAGGACGCTGCATCCAGTGAAGTCCCTCATCAAGACATCCCTGGGTCCTGGTCGCCAGGAGGCAGGTCTGGGGGGCTCCCTCCCAGGTCCTTAGAGACTCTGCCCATTGGAGGAGAACGTTAGACTCTTCTGGCACGTGGTGGACTGGCCATCCTGCGCCTTCTCCTGGGTCCCCCTTCCTGGAGATCTGGGGAATAGCCCCCAAGGCTCTGGGGTCCAGTTCAGGGGCCTTTCCTTGGAGAATCAGTCCAGAAGGCGCCAAGGGGCAAAGAGAGAGAGAGAGACAAGACAGAAAGTGCAGGAAGCTGGCAAGGTCTGTAGAGGGCCTGGCAGGACTCGAGGGACCTGTGTCCACAGTCAGGGTGGTCTGGAGGACTCCTGCCCTGAGGAAGTCTCGGTTCAGATGGCCCAGGAATCATCACGTGGGCAGCAGCGTGGGGCCAGAGGTCAAGGGGTGATGTCTTCCAGGCCAGCTTCTCTCAGAGAACTGCTGGGCGGTTGTGGGGCTGCTTGCCCTTTCCAGGGGTGAAAAGCGCCCCTCTAGGCCATCGCAGTTTGTGGGTGTTTTCTGGGTGCTTGGCTGAGCTCCCCCATCTTTGGCTTCTCAACTGAACACACGGAGAGCAATTCTCAGAAGCGGCAAGCATGCCACCAAGGGAAAGATAGCCAGCCTGATGGGACGTCCCAGAGGGTAGGACTCCTGGGCCAGGAGGTCTCCCGCTTCAACCACCGTCCAAGAGCACGAAGAGGTTGGACTCCTTGGAGAGTTCCTGGAGAGGTCGTCAAAAAGGCGAGTGAGAAATGACGACAGAGGGGAAGGAGCGGGGGTCTCAGAAAATGGGGGAAGCCCGTGGGGTCCGGAGCCAGTGGATGCTGACTTCTCTGTCTTTGCATCTTCGTCCTGGACACGGCTGCTCCAGGCTGACACCTTGCACCGGCATCTAACTTTCCGAAAGAACGCCCCCTTTCCTCAGGACTAATCCTCGTTTTTCCTTTGTTCCCTGCCCACCGGTACTGTTTCACAGTTGGTAAAATTCCATTTGACTGCCTGGAAGCTGGTTGTGCTGGGGGAAGTCAAACCCAACGAAAACAACATGTTTTTCCCTGGTTAATGCATTTTTCAGATACTCCTTTTGCTCTTCTTAAAAACAAAACGGCTGCTCTGCACAAGTTCCTGATTTGTCATTCTCCATGGCATCGCAGGCCGCAGGGGCACGAGTGAAGGGCAAGAGGAAGGGGAGAAGCTGGCGGTGTTGAGGGGGGTGGTCACATCCTGCAAGCAGGAGGAATGCCTTCTCCCTGCAAGAGGGAGTGGGATTTGGGGGACCCTGGTTAGCCTTCTCACCCTGACTCTCTGTGTGGGCCCCCAGCATTTGTGGTGAGAGAAGGATGTCAGAAACATGCCAGCTGAACTGTGAGAGGGGTCAGGGGCTGGCAAGCTACAGCTGGTGGCCTGTTTTGTGCAGCCCACAAGCTAAGAATGGTTTGTACATTTAAAAAATATTGTTTTGTTTTTTTTCAAATGTGATCGAGACCATGTGTCCCTCAGAGCCTAAATTATTTATAAATCTGGTCCTTTAGAGAAAAAGTTTGCAGACCCCTGCTGTGAGGGACTACAGGTGGAGGAGGTGGGGGACTGGGGTGAACTCTGGGGCTGGCCTGCCAGTGAGGGGCGCAAACAGCGCAGCGGGCAGAAGAAACGCTGATGCTGCATGAGTGATGCTCATCGAATCCTGGCTGGCTAGAGAGGGGGTGGGCAGGGGACGGGGTACCAGAGGCCTTCCTGAGGCTGGCTGCTTTCTTCCTGGAGCCTGGGCATGGCCCTTGCTCCCACGTGACAGCTACAGAATGGGAGGCAGGGTGATGGCTGTGCAGATGGCCGCCTGCAGTTAGGAGGAACAGAAGGGTGCAGGGTTCCCACTGGCTCTCCGTTCTGCTCAAGCCATGGCAGAACCGATTCCCATCACTCTTCCAATCCACACCAGTGCCACAGCATCCGCCCCAGGACAAACCGCCCTTCTGCAGGCCAGGAGGCTCTGTCGGCTATCTTGTCTCAGGCTGGCGTCCAGCTGAATCCCTGACGATCCTTGGGTGGGGAAGAGCCCCAGCAGATGCGCTACCTAGTTTGGCCAAGTAGTCACAGGCGGCATGGCACCTTCCTGCCTGGCCAGGGCCAAGGGTATGGGAAGCTGGTGCAGGGGGTGTCTTCCGTTGGGCTGCCCCTCCCAGGGGTAGCGCTCCTGACCGCCTTTCGGGCTGGGGTCTCAGCTGGAGGCACGAGCTCTGAAGGATGCTCAGAATCCTCACATTTTGCCAGTGAGCCGGGCCTTCACCTTGGCCTTCCCCTTCCTCCTCCCTTTCTCCTCTCCCAGGCTTAGTGTGCTGGTCTCCTGCTCCATGAAAAGTGCTCCCAGGAAAAGACCTGGGTGTTGAGAATAATCCCCAGAGCCTGGAAGGAAGGTCATGTTAGGCCAGAGGAAGGAGGTGATGTCACGGACTGAAGCCCAGGCCGGCCCCGGGCTCGGAGAGTGAGTGTAGATGCCCAGAGGGACACTGGGCAGAGGGCACCCTGGGTGGGGCCCTGCCAGTGTGGGAGGGGCAAGTGGGCACACGGCAGGGGGTGGGTGAGGGACACACCCAGCGGAGGGGAATGGTTAAGGCCAGACACGCCGGGATGTTGTTACCTCTCTGACCTGTGCACTTCGAAAAAGCCTCTGATTCAGAGACGTTTTCTAAAGCTTTGGGGGATCGTTTTGAGGTTTGTCCTCAGGGAATGAGCGGGTCATGGTGGGAGCCAGGGAGGGAAGTGGAGGGCAGGTGGCTATGGAAGGTCATCAGAGGGACAGAGGACAGGGCCCCGGGCAGGGACAGGGGAAGCGGGAGGGAGGGAGGGAGGAAGTGCAGGGCCGGAAGGTGAGCAGAGTCGGGTTACAGGGACAGGAGGAGGTGAGGCCTGGGCGCTGGAGTGAAGGAGACCAGGTTTAGGAGGAGAGGAGGAGAGAGGCAACAGGGAGGCCAGGAGAGCCAGGCCTGGCCAGAAGGGGAGAGACAGATCTGGGGACCTCAGTAGCATCCCCTAGTGTCTCCACTGGCTTTGGGGGGCATCGGGGGAAGGGGCTGGGGTCCTCAGGGGGTGGCTCAGATACAAGTCCTTCCATGGGAAGGGGGGAGCTTCAGGGACGAGCCACAAGCCACAAGAGGCTGGGGAGAGGGTGCCCGAGTCTGCCAGCCGGGCACCTTGCCTCAGAGATGGAGGGCTAAGCATGGTTCAGAGCCAGCCGCTCCAAAGGAGACAGGGAGGAAAAGAGGCTGGGTCAGGGAGGTGGGAGCCGGGCCGCTCAAGCAGGGCACTTACAGGAAGGATTTCATGTCCAAGCCTCGGTTTCGAATCTGCCCCACCACGTGGTCCCAGCTGCCTGGGTTGGACCGGCTGCGGCCGCCGGCCGGCCGGTACTTGGAGCCGGCCGAGGAGCCCTGCCGTGCCTGGCCCCGGCCGTGGGCCCGGGGGTTGGGGCCTGGCACTGAGGCCGTGTGGGCCTGCAGCTGGCCCAGGCTCTGGCTGGTGGTGGGCTGGCTGGGCTGCCGGCCCCGCTGGTGCTGGCTCAGCGGCTGCTGCAGGCTCTGCTGCCGCGTCAGGGTGCGGGGTCGCTGGCATTTCGGCTCTCCCGTGGAGCTGGGGATAGATTCAAGGGTAGTGGCCGTGGACAGGGTGGAGTCCTCGAAACTTGGGGCGGGTGGAGGAGAGGAGAGAAAGGAGAAGCAGGTGAAGGGATCACAGTGGAGGAGAAAGACACCTAGGGCCAGGACGAGGAGGCCCCAGTGCCAGGCGTGCTCTGCCGGAATACCTCGCCGGGCCTCCATCCGGGCTGTCACCGCTGCCGTCGCCACCACCAACTCACCCAGGAGGCCACTGCCAGGCCCCACGCCCACCCAGAGGCCCCCAGGGCAGCCCGCCCAGCCCCTCACCCAGGCCCTGGCTCAGCTAGTGCCCGATACCTCCTGTCTGAGCCGGCCTCTGTGCTGGTCTGAGCGGGCCGCGGAGTTGCGCCACTGGCCGCGTGGTGAAGGCGGGTCCCAGGGCCCTGTGGCTGCCTGTCCTGCTGGAGCTGGAGGGGGTGGAGGGAGCTGGGCCACCCCCTCCCGCCATCTCATGGGGGACCCCAAGAAAGTCCGCCTCTGTGCTCTAAGTGCTACAGGCCTCTGGAGACGCCAGGAAATCCAGGCCAGCGTGGAGCTGGCCTAGTAACATGTGGTGAGTCAGGAGCAGCCAACAGTTGTCCTGCTTTGTCCTCGGAGGCTGGGGCATGTCCCGGCCTCCGGGGCCTCTGCCCTCTGGCCGGTGCTCCCTCAGGGTTCGGGCTCTGGCACGGAGAACCCTTCTGGGGTTCCTTGTTTCCACAGCTTAGTTTCCCTTCCCAGTATCTTGGGAATGACTCCCAGTTGGAGGAGGGGACTCAGGAAACCACTTGGCCGGCTGCTTGGCAGAACTCAGATTACCCAAGTTCTGACAAAGAACAGGGTAATTATCCTGTCCTCTATGCATCTGCAATAGGGCACCTGCCTCACGGGCCAAAAGCATCTCTGAAACACATAGGGAACAGGACATGGCTCATCAGCGGCAGTCTGGGATCAGAGAGACCCAGGGTTCAGGCCCCATCTCTGCTGCTTCCTCACTGAGGGACTTTTGGAAAAGGAGGCGACCTCTCAGTTTACTCATCTGTAAAATGGGGTAAAAATTCCGAGCTGCCTCCATCACAGTGTTGCCATGGGGAACTAATGAGGTCAGGCCCAGGGAAATATGCTACTAGTCCTTGCTCCCTTGCCAGGGGAAGCTACAGATGTCTCAGGAAATGGAGGCAGAAGGAGGTCTCAGAGACCACTGGCCTCCTCTGGTAATCTGTCTGCTTTGTCTCCTGGCCAGAGCTTTCAGCACCTGCTGAAAAGGGGGCCTACCCCCTGCTTTGTCTCCTGGCCAGAGCCTCAGGGGGCCTACCTTCCTCATCTTCTGTCCCTTCCCTCCATCTTCCATTCAGTCATCCAGGGCAGGGGTTGGCAAATTATGGCATGTGGGCCAAATATGGTTCGCCACTTGTTTTCATAAATAAAGTTTTACTGGAATGCAACCACTGGCATTCATTTACATGTTGTCTATGGCGGCTTTGGGGCTGAGTACCTGACTTGCAAAGCCTATTTCCTATCAGATCTCTTAGAGAGATAGCTTGCCACCTCCTGGTCTGGGGCCACAGGGCAGATGGGACACCCCCCTCCTCTGCCCGAGCTGTCCTAGGGAGGCCCCAGGGCCCCTGGAGCCACCTTCACCACGACCAGACAGCCTGGCTCACCCCCTGAGCCCACCCTGGGAACCAAAAGGACAACAGTTAGGCTGCCCCTGTGGGCTGAGAGAGAGAAAGCGAGAAGAGGGAGAGCAAAAGAGGGACAGAAAGTCAGAGAAGAATAAAGAGAGAAAGTAAGAAAGAAAAGAAGAGAGAGAAAGAGAGAAAGGACAGAAAGGAAGGAAGGAAGAGAAAAGCAAAATATGGCTTCAGCTGGGGTCTTGGCAGGGGTGGCAGCCTTGCCTGGCTCAGGCCTGGCATCGGGGCAACCCCCAGGGGCAGGCCCTGGCCTGGCTGGCCTGGTGGGCTCACACTCCTCGGGCGCAGGCTGAGGAGCGGGGAGGCCAGCACCGGGGCGGCCACCTCCTCCTGCTCCTCTCTGACCTCATTTTGGTTTTCTATCACATCCAGAATTAGTCCAATTTACAAGCTCTCAGTCACAGGGAAACTAAAATCGGTTTCTCCAGGTCTGGAGCCAGCGGAAGGCATGGAGGCCTCAGCCAGCCCAGAGTCTGTGGCCGGAGTAACTCGGTGAGGGTGGGGCGCTGGGCCTGGCTCTCTGAAGGACAGCGGGGCTTCCCTCTGGGGCCTTCCTGAGGCTCCACGTCAGGGGGCACATCGGCTGGTGCTCCTTCAGGCCAATGAGCAAACGAGGTCTCAGTGTGGTGGTCCTCAGCGGTCCCATTGGCGGGAACCACAGGTTTGCTGAAGAGAACCGCCCTGGCCACCAAGAAGGGGTCAGGGCTGTTGGCCTTGTAAGTGAGAGGCTCCTGCATTAGCTGGGAATGAGGCAGTTCTAAAAGCCGAAAATGGAACCTACGTCCCAGTAGGTGAGAACGGTCATAGTTCAAAGGATTTAGAGCTTGGGAGGCTTAGCTGTGGGGAAATAGAAGGTTCTAAGAGCCAAGATGAGAATAAGGCTGCCCCATGGGGGGAGGAAGGAACTTAATATCTGCAGAGAATAGAGGCTCACCCTATGCCTGTTGCTCCCAGGGAGGGACTAGACTGACTGTTTGGCCAGCTCAGAAGTTATTAAAAGGGAAACGGCTCTTCTGTCTGACATCCAGACCACCCTCGTCAGAAAAGTTAGCTGGGGGCTCAACAACCCAACCTCCAAGAACATCCAGTCCCAATAGCTGAGAGCGGGACAGGTCACCGACCAAGACCGGGACCATGGGGATGAGCCAATGGGGACCTCCCAGCTGCTCACAGCGGGCCCAAGGAACAGATGGTGTCATGATGCAAGCAAGACTGGGACAAGCCAATGGAGTCACCTGATGGTCAAGATGAAATGGCTCGACCTCTGGGTCTAGGGCTTTGTGCTGGTTGCAAGAGGGAAGGCCCGGTGGCAGATGAGCGGCAGAAAGCAGGCTGAGGCTGGGCCAGCTCCCCAGGGATGGCTGGTCCAGTGGCTAACAGCTGTGGCCTGGTGCCCATGGAGGTCGAGATGGGGCAGCCAGTCAAAGAGGATGGGATGACCTAAGGGCTGAAATGAAGCTGCCCTGGGGGCATAAAATGAAATGACCTGGTCACTGGCAAAGAGAGAAACGGATGGGGGTGGCAACTGGAGGCTGAGATGCACGGTGCATGGCTGAGTCAGTCGTGCCGGGTGGCACGGGCGACGAGAGTTTTGTGACGGGATGGGATGAGCCAGGGGCCGAGGACGGCACCTCTGGGGGCAGCAGCGGGCATGCCAGGGGTCCCGCTGTCCACACTGGCAGGGGGCGGGGTGTGAGAGGGCAGGCCTGAGCTCACGGCTCCGGCGGCCGTGGGGCCATCACTCACTTGGACAAGTTGAGCTTCCCGGCGGCCAGGTGGCTCTGCACCGTCCGCCAGCGGCCTCTCCCCGCCGCCTTGCCACCGCTGCCCGGCTCGCTGGGGGCAGCCCCGCCGCTTCTCAAGGCGTCCTCTCCGGGTGGCGGCGCCGCTGCCGGCTTCTCCCCCAGCCGGCCTTCCCGCTCCACCGCCAGCCCCGCTGCGGCGGCCACTTTGGCGCCCGCCAGGAGGGTGCCACTGGATGTACCATGAGGCAGCCGGGCCAGAGGGGCAACCGGGG
This sequence comes from Ovis aries, assembly GCF_016772045.2. NCBI lineage: Eukaryota > Metazoa > Chordata > Mammalia > Artiodactyla > Bovidae > Ovis > Ovis aries. Next base: position 36,566,441 of record NC_056074.1, read on the forward strand.
GTGGCGGTGGGGGAGAGGGCAGGCCACACGTGGGGGTGGGGGCGGGGTAGGGTCAGAGGAGGAGAAACAACGACAGATAAAAGGAAGAAAGAGGCAGTGAGAGAGGAGGAGGACAGAGAGACGGACAGACAAGAGACAGAGAGAGAGAGAGAGAGAGAGACGTCAGCACTGCAAGTGGGTCACCAGCGGAGCCTGCAGAGAGGAGAGAGGGGCCGGGGCGGGCTGGGGGTCGGAGAACAACGCACCACGACAACGGAGGGGGGCCCCTCCCCACCGCCTGGGGCCGGGGCGGCGGGGGTGGGGGAGGGCAGCCACCTCCAAGTCTATCCCACAGGACAACGAAGGGTTAACGACGGAGGAAGAGCGGGCTGTCCAGGCCAGGAGGCCCCAAGGCAGGGAGAGAGAGAAAGCCGTGTTAGTCAGAGTTCATCACCACCACCACCATCACCGCCACCACCTCCACGAGAGACCACCGACCACCAACCGGAGCAGCCAGGGCAGCAGCACACAGCAGGGAGGAAAAAGCGAGCCACACCGAGAGGGGGGTCCAAAAAAACCCAAACGGGCAACCCCATCCTGACTGCTCAGAGGGCGTGGGGGCCGTGGGGACCAGCTGGGGGGCCGGGTGTGGCTGCGGCGTGGGGTGGGGGCGCTCCTGGTGGCTGGCCCTGGGGGAGGGGGCGGGAGAGGGGTAGGCAGGCGAGGGTGGGGGGCAGGAGGGGTTGCTCGTCTCCATGGCTGGCCTGCCCATGGGCTGCATGGGTGGGGGGGAGGGCCCGGGAGGGGGAGGGGGGGCGTGCGAGGGTACTGGGTACATATGATCAAACCAGGTAAAGTCACTCACTTGAGGGACAGTCGTGGGTCGCCATAAGGGGCGTAGGGTGAAATGTTTAGAATAAACTCCTTGGGAGGGTAGGAGCTCCATTTCTGTTGCACTGTGCTCTCATTGTTATTCCAAAAGTCTCTGTCTAGATCACTGGAGGGGCAGAGAGAGAGGGGAGAAAACAGGGAGATACAGGAAGAAACAAGAACCGCCCAAGTCCCGTGTGGGCAGAGGGGCCGGGCCCCTGGGGGGCACTGAGGGTGGGGCAGGCCAGGGTCGGCGCCTGCGGGAGGAAGAGAGGCAGGTGGCCCGGGCACACGCCCACACGTGTGCGCGCGCACACACACACACACACACACATGCTCCAGGGCGGGAGAGGTCGGTGAAAGGAGGCGAGCTGCAGGTGGGCAGACTGGAGCCTTGCACCCTGGAAGCTGGTGGGAGAGAGAAAGATGGTAAGAGAGGAGGTGGTGGGGGGAAGAGGGGCCGGGACGCAGCCTGGGGTGGGATGGTGATGGTATGGGGACGGGGAGGAGGACGGGGCGTGCTGGTTTCTGGCTGGAAATGTCTGGGAGGTAGATCAGACCCTGCTGCCTACCCACTAGGTGCCCCCTTTCCTGGCCTTGGTCTCCCTGCCTGTCAACCTGGAAGGCTGGCTGCAAGCACTGAGCCATAAGACTCGAAATTCCCCGCCCTTCCATCTGCTTAAGGGAGCCACTCTGGGGACAGGCCCCTCTCCTGGCTGGTCTCTCACCCTCCCACTGGCCCCAGGTCCCCCTGGCCTCCTTTGCTCTCTCCCTGCCTCAGGAAAGTCTCGGATACAGCCTTCACAGGAGACTGTCCCAATGTCAGCTGAACCGAAGGCACCCTCTGCTTACTGCAAAAGTGGTAGTTGGGTCAGCCCAGAAAAGGGTATGAGCAGGGTCAGCAGGGGCCGGGGCAGATCCAGCCTCTGCCCTTGGCGTGTACTTGGCCTATCCCTGTCCCTTTCCAAAGTGGAGCTGCTGGGTCTGGAGGGGACCGTGTGCCCGCCTCTCCACCCCCTCCCGCCCTGTGACACGCCCTACAGAAGAAGCAGGTATGCTTGAAGCCCAGAGAAGGTGGGGTCTCCCTTGAGGGTGGGCAGCAGAAGCCTCGGCAGGAGGCATGGCCTGGAAAACCTGGGAGTCGAAGGCCAGCGGTTCCACCAGCTCGTCGGGTTCCTGGGAACCTCCCCAAGAGCCGAACTGGAGCACAGGGGGAGAAGGGCAACCCCCAGGCCAAAGGAACGTTCCAGAAAGGAGTCATGTCTGAGCCCTCAGGAAGGCATCAACAGCAAGGGGCTTGGGGGTGTGTGTCAGGGGTGGGCATGGCATGTGCTTAGGCCATGCCACTGCTCAAGGCCAAGGTGAGGGCCCTGCTGGGTGGGGGGCACCGTCAGGAGGCACAGCCCCTGAGGATAGAGGAAACATGTTCTTGGGGGACCTGCTTCTCCCTCCAGCCAGCCCCAGCATTTGACCTCAACCTTGGTTCTCAGCCTCAGACTGGGGAACAAAGGAGAAAAAGAGGAAGTGGAGCTGAGATGTCTCCCCAAGCCAGAAGGAGACAGTGCCCCGGGCCTGAGGGTGGGCAGGGTCCCTTTGGGCCTCCCTGGTGTGGACAGTCTCTGCCAGAGTGTGCCTTGGAAATGTCTCACAAGGGATTCTGTACTCAGTCAGGGTCCAAGGCCCAAGCCCTGAGCCAGCTCAAGGGGACAGGGGGAGCCAGGGGTGGGAGAAGCAAGGGAGGCCACTGGAAGGGAACCCGAGTGGTGGTAGGGGGCTCCCCAGGGAGGTTCCCTCCCCAGAAGACCCTATTCCCTACTCTGCTGGAGACATGCTCTGGTCCCCTGCCCTAGCGTAACAGAGCAATGGAGCAGCTGGAAGGCTTTTGTTTCTCTGTCCCCTCCAGATCTCCAAAATCGAGGGTCCTGGAGAGAAAGACCACCCAGGGTCATCACTGCCAGGCTGGCCTCCTTGGCTGTGTTCCAAGGAGCCCCACGGTCCCTCGGGTTGTGTGCGGTAGTACCAGAAAAGAGGCTCTTCATTAAAGAAGTTTACAAAACACTGATTCCTTTACTGCGGGGCTTCTCAGAGCCTTTAACGTACCCATGCATATTAGTGTTTCCCAGACTTAGTTGGTCACGGACCCCTGGATCCATGGGATCACTATCAATCTTTTATGGGGGCACGAGTGCTCTGAGGAACACAGTTTGAGAAACACTATTCACAGTTTGAAAAACAGCTATTAAACGTTGCAGCTTCTCGGAATCCTTTAAAACATGATCCTTTGGGAGGAGGTCCCAAGCCCATGCAGCGATTGTGCAGCAGGTAAACCCTGCTTCCTGCTGCCCCACTGGCTCTGTGTGTGTGTGTGTGTGTGTGTGTGTGTGTCTGTGTGTGTGTCTGTGTCTGTGTGTGTTAGTCACTCAGTCCTGTCTGACTCTTTGTGACTCCATGTAGCCTGCCAGATTCCTCTGCCCACGGAAATCTCCAGGCAAGAATACTGAAATGGGTTGCTACTCCCTTCTCCAGGGGATCTTCCCAACCCAGGGATCGAACCCAGATCTCCCACATTGCAGGCAGATTCTTTACCGTCGGAGCCACCAGGGAAGCCCACTGGCTTGGGCCCAGGTAAAAGCCAAAGGCTAGGGACCTCGGGGCATGCAGCCAAGACAGGTGGCTTCCTTCGCCTGGGGTTGAGGGTCTGATACCTGTGGACCCTGTCCTAGCCCACAGAGCCTGCTGCCCACTCTCCCCGCTATTGGAATCCCATCTCCTCTCATGGCCCGGACTGTCTGGCACACACACACCCTTATCCAGGAAGGTGATGGTCACCTGGCAGAGACAGGCCCCTGGCCCAGACCGTGGCTACAGAGGCGACTAGAGTCGGGCCGGGAGGCTGCACAGGAGCTGGGTTGGCCCCCTGCTCCCCCACGTGGTCCCTCCCCTCCTTCTGAAAGCCTGGGGCCTGGGCTCTGCAACAGCCCCTGAGACCTGCCAGCTCTCAGCTTTGAAGACTGGAGAGTGTGCAACCAAACCCAGCTTCAAAGGCTCCCGGCAGCCTCCTCCTGAGCCTCCTCCCCACCCCCAACCTCGGCCTGGCCCACCCCTCCACTTACCCGCTCCCGCACAGACACACACCCACAGCTTCTGTGAAGGCCCCAAACAGGGTCAGAGCACGAGATGAAAAAAGAGGAGGGGGGCCCAAGGAAGGGCAGGGAAGGAGCCCTCAGGAGCAGGGCAGAGGGGGAGGGAAGGAGGGTAGGAGGGAGAGAGGAAGATGGACCAGGGGGAGGGCAGGATGGGAGGTGTGGGCAGGAGCAGTGGGGCCTTGAGTTGGGCAGGGGGTGCTGGGGAAGGCCCCGCTTCCAGGCAGAGCCCTTGGCTGGCAGGCTCGGCCCTGGCAGGCTAAGATGGAAGGGTGCCCAGCAGCCTCTTAGCGAAGGCCGGGGCTAGGCAGAGAGGAAGGGGCCAATCCACTGGGCCAGAGGGCAGAAAGCCCTCTAGAAAGAGGCCTCTCCCCTCACCCAGTTCCTAGAGTACCCAGCGGCGGGGTTGGGAGCTTATCCCAATGTCTCCCAGTGACTCTAAGGAGTGGTCTGCGGGGCAAGGCAGACCTGCCTACTTGAAGAGGGCTCACAGAGCCAAACAGGGAAACTGGCAGACTCAGGGCAGCAAGACGTGCAGTGGGGACCGGGTGTGACCAGGGAGACCTCCCCCATCGCTCTGCTTTCAAGAGCCGCCCAGCACTGGGTTCTGTTGGGGTGCCCAGGGTTCTCCTTCCAGGTGACCCTCAGAACATGGGTGGGGTCTGAGCCCCCTCCACCCCACCCCCAGAGAGGGGCTCCCCAGCTGGGGGAGGAGCTTGGAGATGCAGAGGAGCCAGGCAGGGCTGGGGGACCACCTGTGTGATGTGCAGGTTGATGGAGCACCCAGGACCCGGGTTGAGGGAGGAGGCAGACCATGCTGGGAGTGAGGGCAGCCAGAGAGAGGGCTGGGGGCCCCGGAGCCTCGCGAGGGTTCTGGGAGGCACGGGCAGAGAAGGCGGGGTCCTAGAGTCACTCTGAGGTGCTGGCAGGGCGTATATGGGGGTGCGGGGCGGAGAGAGCACAGCACCCAGGGTAAGGAGGAAGCTGTGTGTGACCACACCCGGGGGGGCTCCTCCCACCTGGACTGCCTGCGTGCCCCACCCCAGACTCGAAGCCTGGCACCTACTTGATGGCCTTCTTCTCACTGCGCCCACGCCCTGAGTCTGGCGTGCCCACCGTCTCCAAGGAGTTCTTGTAGCGTTTGCCCTGTGGAGACAGCACTGGGGTCAGTCCTGGGAGACAGGGCCTGGACTCTCCCTGCCTCCCCAGAGCAAGGTTCCAGCAGGTAGGGGAGTGGATGTGAACCCAGCCTCAGCGGCAAGGGCCAGGGCCAATGTGTGAGAGTGCCACCAGCCAGGGGTGCCGGCCCCCACCCATCCCTGCTCCCCGGCTGGCAGTTCCTAGGCCCCATGCCCCGCCCCGTTGACCTGCACCGCATCCCTGACCCCTGGGGACGAGGCCCCTCCCGCCTGCCTGTCTCCTGGGGCTCTGGCTCGGCTCCCAGAAACATATCTCCCTCTGCCATGGACAGACGGCTCTCAGGCGCCTGGCCACGTCACGCAGGCCACGTCACTGCCCCCAGATGGTGGGGGTGGCATCCTGCAGGGCAAGGTTGGCAGTGGCCAGTGACGTGAGCGGCGGGGGCGGGGAGAGGGCCCGGGCCTAGTCCTGCCGGGGCTGTGTCCCTTACCGTCTGGGGGGTCCTTGAGGCGCTTCTGCTCTGGGCCCGCGAGGCAGGGCAGGGCTTGAGGACCCACCGCTGTAGGAAGGAAGCAGGGCCGCCCACGGACTCTGGGGCTGGGGGCAGCCAGGCTCAGCCCCCTAGAGGTCCTCAACGCATGAGCGGAGGGACGGGCCAGGCAGGATGATGGGCATGGGGTGGGCACGCCGGGTCCCCTGGCTGGAGCAAGGGCCACGGCTGCAGCGGTGACCGGGCCTGCTGCTGGGAAGGTGAGCACCATTCACCTTCTCGGTTTGGGTTTCTAAATTTAGCTCCTGCAGAGCCCGGCACCATTAACATTCCTGGCGGCCACCGAGCGTCCTCACGCGCACCCAGGGGCCATGGGCCTGGGCGGGGAAGGGGGGGTGCAGGGGCTGGGGCTGTCACCCACTGGGCACTGGCCTGCCCCTGCCCAGCGGAGTTGGGACGGGGGCACACACACACGTGCACACACGCACGCACACACACACACTCACACACACACACAAACCGGCATACATTTCCCCAACATCCCGTCATGTGCGCCAAGACCATAGCCACAACAGTCAATTATTCCATTCTCCCTAAAGCAAAATAAAAGCCGCACAGCCGTGTTCCCCGACGCTCCTGCCAGCTGCAGCCCCTTCCCGGGACTGGAGCTGCCTGTTTAGGGACAACAGCGGAGCTTGCAGGGAGAGGGGTGGGGGTGGGGGGAAGGCCCTCATGCTGCCCCCCACACCCCTGTGCCTTGGGGGCACCAGGGTCCTGTCCCAGCAGTGCCCCACACTCCCCCTGTCACCCCGCTCACGTCCCTTGCCCTCTCCAGCCTCCCTTCCTCCTTTCTGAAATGGTGCGGCATCCCTGGATGAGCCCTCATCCCTCACCCTTCAAGGTTCTCATCATGGCTTTAATACTTCTCTTTACCTACTTCAGCTCCTACCCCTGGGAATGTAGCCCCCAGTGGCAGGGACTGTATGGGCTCTGGTACCCCACCCACTCTGGCATCCCAGCCTCAGGCTGATGCCCTGAGCCAGAACCCAAAGAGTGAAAAAAAAAACAAACCCCACCAGAGCTGCTGGATCCCTTGGGTCCACAAAAGCTGCCCTCTCACACCTCAGCTCTGGTCCCTCCCATCATCACCCAGAAGTTCAAGCCCCAAACAATTCCTAGTTCCACCTGGGAAGATGGGGAGCCTGGAGCACCTCTGTGGTGGCCCAGTGCCCTTCATGGGCAGGACCCTCTGTCAGGAGCCCCAGCCCTGTGGTTTTCCAGCTGTTCAGGCAGCCTGGGGCAGGGAGCATCTGCTGGTAGTCCCTACCCTACCCCTCATCCCTTCTCCTTTTTCTTCCTGGTCTTCAGGGAACTTGCTCTGTCCAGCACCCTCTTCCAAGACTGGTCCATTGCCCCTGCCCCAAGCCCAGGCATTTGGCTCACCCAGGGTGTTCTGGAAGCTTCTGCCTGCCCCTCTTCCTGCCACAGCTCAGGGAAGCTTCCCCTCCAGCTGCAACGATCCTTTTGCAGAGGAGCTGGGGCATATGGGGGATAGGAACCGAGGCAGGACTTGCTTTAGGGGTCAGGGGGAAGTAAATGGGGCAAAGAGAGGAACCCCAGCTGGGGTCCTGGAGACACTGCTGCTGACAAGTGCTCAGTTGTGGCCCATTCTTGCGACCCCAAGGACTCCTGCTCACCAGGCTCCTCTATCCATGGGATTTCCCAAGCAAGAATACTAGAGTGGGTTGCCATTTCCTTCTCCAGGGGATCTTCCCGACCCAGGGATCAAATCTGGGTCTCTTGGCGTCTGCTGCATAGGCAGGTGGATTCTTTACCACTAACGCCATCTAAGAAGCCTCCCCACTGGAGAATTAGGTGGCTCTAAAGGAGCCTGATCCCCCCAGCCTGCTTAGTAGGGAGGGGGTTGGCCAGGCTGATCCGGAAAAAGCCAGCTGGAGATTAAGGAAGTTATTAATGTTTGGAAATGGGATCTGGGCTGTCAGGTATCACGTCACTGCTGCTGAGGGGACAGGCAGGCAAGGAGAGCCCAGCAACTGTTGGGGGGGGGTGCATTTGAAAGCCCCTTCCATGGAACATGGAGACAATCTGGACAAAAAGCTCCCTGGCTTCTGAGACCCAGGTGGAGGGGCAGGGGGGAAGCGGTGGCAGGACTGGGGGGTCCTGGCCAAAGTAACATTCTAGCAGCAGCTCAGAGGATTAAGTCAAAGAGGGACACGTGGTGCCGGTCTGGTCTGGACCCCGGAGGAAGCTCCTGGCTGGAGGCTGGGAGGAGGGGCTGGGCCAAGGAAGGTTCTGCAGCTCTACGCTTCCCAAGGCACTTCCTGCAGTGACAGCCCCCCACCTGCTACAAAAGCTGTCATCTCTGAACTCCTATCCCCAGGTGAGTGGGGGTGAGGCCCTCAACAAACACAGAGATACGCACGCACACACAGACACACACAGACACACACACTGCAGCACTTACATGGGGATGTGATGAGATGATCCACATTCCACCGTGCAGGGTGGAACACACACACACACGCACACAGCACTAATGTCCTCAAAACTGACACCCCCAGCACAAAACAGCCCCCATTCAAGGTCACCAGCAGCGCCTGTTCACACAACGGTCCCCTGCCTTCAAATACAGACAGACGGGCAGCCTAAGGGGCCCTGCAACCAGACGCACGGGGCTGCAGTGCAGGCCCAGCCCCTCCCAGGCCTCCGAGGACACTGGCGCACACAGGCACGTGGCCAAGCCCCCTCCTCCACCTCCCCTGAAATTCTGAGACAGACACAGAGGCAGGAAATCCAGGAACAATGCAGGGCAGCCAGGCTGGCACCTGCTCACAAGGAGTGGGCCCAAGTCACACACACATACTCGCACACTCTTGCGCGTGGGGCCGGGTTGGCCTTCTCCCTGGCTCCTCCCCAGGGAACAGGGCTGCCTGAAACTGCACATCCTGGGATGAAGAAGAACACTCCCATCCCCCAGACTTGCCTTTCCTGAAGGGAGCATGGTGGCTTCTTGGGTCTGTCCCCAGGGGTATCTGCCCCTTCTCCTCATTAGGACTGAGGCATGGAGCTCCCACCTACACGGTACCCATGCCCTCCCCGCCCCTCCCCTCCCTGCCCCTCGCCCTTCTGTGATCGGGCAGGGAGAAAAATGTGGCACTCTGCCCTCGCTCCCATCATCCTCGATCTGGGGCATGGAAGGTGTCTGCCAGGGACCCTTCTTCACCGAAGCCTCAGGAACGCCCCACACCTGGGACACCTCTGGGCCCACCTCCGGGGGTGCCCCCTGCAGTCCTCAAAGACCCCGCAGCACTTCTAAACTGCGGCAGCAGAAGAGGGAACGGGGGGCGGCCTCAAGGGCAGCCACCCTTGGGGAGCTGCGGGGGTGCAGGAGGGTGATTCAAGCTGACTCCTCCTCCCGGCGCCCTCCGGTGATGAATGTCCCTCCTGACAGTCTCTTTACTTATTGATGGCCTAATCCTGCTCGTTAATTTCCCAGCCCTCGTTAAAAATGAAAAGAAGCCGTTTGTGCCTGTACAAACCCCCGAGAACCAGGATGGATGGGAGGGCGCAGGGGGAGGGGGCGGGGCGGGGCGGGCGGAGCCTCCTCATTGGACAGGAGGCCCTGCTCGGCCACGCCCAGCCCTGGGTGGTGGCGGGAACGCGCGGGCTGTGGGGAGGGGGCGCGCGGCGCTGGGTGGGAGGGGGGGTCTCCATTCTCAGTCTGCGCGTGTGTGCCTGCGGTCCTTTCTGCGGGAAGTGCGGCGTGTGTGCGCATAGTCACGAGTGTGCGAATGCCCGTGAGACCCCTGTCTGTCCACCAGTGTGTGCCTAGGTGTGTGGCTCTGGGTGTGCACACAGACATATGGGACCAAGCCCCAGCAAACACAGGGCGCCCGGAGTGAATTTCCACGGAAGTGTGCCTGGCTCTGTGGGCAGGTGGGTCGTGGGCGCGCGCGCTTGAGAGCGTTCACGAGCCTGTCATCGAGGAGGGCGGGGTGCAGGGCCAGGCCGCGTCCCCCCGGGGGCCCTTAGGAGCCTCACCAGTTTGCGCTGACACCAGTGGCAGAGGCCGCAGAGGACGACAGTGACGCTAAGGCTGACGGTGATGATGGCAGAGACCAGCAGGACATCGCGGGTGGGCGCCCCTGGAGACGACATGCACAGGTCAGACCCTCACTGGCCAAAGCCAGCCATTCTCCCGCAGCCCAGAGCCCCGCCCCAGAACAGCCACCCAACCCACACTGGGAGCTGTGCGCCCCGAGTTCTACACTCAGCTCTGCCCTGCGGGCTCACCTTGGGCGGTCTCTTCCCCTCTCTGCACCTCCCTTTCCTTATCTGTAAAATGGGAGCCTCTGGTAGGTCTTTCCCAGTCCCTGCATGGGGTACTCCCCATCCTCCAAACTTCATGCCCGGCAAGGGAGAGGTCAAGTGTGCCCCTGGCGTACCCAGACCTCACTGGGCTTTCTGTGCTGTGCCGTGCTTAGTTGCTCAGTTGAGTCCGACTCCTTGTGACTCCACAGACTGTAGCCCGCCAGTCTTCTCTGTCCATAGGATTCTCCAGGCAAGAATACTGGAGTGGGTTGCCATGCCCTCCTCCAGGGGATCTTCCCAACCCAGGGAAGGAACCCAGGTCTCCTGCATTGCAGGCGGATTCTTTACTGTCTGAGCCACCAGGGAAGCCCCCACTGGGCTTTCAAGTACCTCTTAAAGAGCTTCTGCCAAGAATGCTTCCACTCCCCCGCCCCCACCCCATACACATACTCTGAGCCACAACTCCAGCCTCATTTGCCAAAAGGGTTAGTTCCCACAGCCCCTCTGAGGCCATGTGCCCTATGGGCCCTCACAGACCCTCCTCAAATGCTGGCCACACGTGTAATCAAAGAGGGAATCTGGAACCCCCTGAGCAGTCCTCATCCCCTTTAGCTCAGCTTTTCTTGGGCTGGAAGCCCACCCAACTGACCTCTGCATGCCCTGTCCTCCCCTGCCCTAGTCCTTGAGCTCACCTCCTGTCCTTCCCCGCACCCACCTCCCTCCCAGCTCAGCCTCGCCTTGGTTGCTCACAGTGCCCCTGAGTGCTCCTGGCAGGGGTGGGTGAGGAAGGGTGCTTCCTTCCTAACAGCCCAGGGGCCCTAAACTTCCAGGGTGGGAACCTTGACGGACATGCCCTGGGAGGCAAAGCCCAGGTTTCTGTGCAAATCCCACTGCTTGCTAGCTATGCGGCTTTAGTCACCTAACCGCTGGGCTTTCTCCCCCTGTCAATGTGGATTAGCCCTCCTCCCTCCCTCCTCCCAGGTGGTTGTGAACACCAGCTCGAACCTACATGTAAGGAAGGAGAAAGTTGACCGGAGATTATCGTGTGGGGGAGTGAGTCGACAGAGACCGGCACCGATCACACGTGCTCTGTAAATATGTGTGCGCCCGGATGGATCTTCAAGTCAAGGAGACGCTGTTTATTTACAGAGGAGCCTGCGTGGGCTTTTTGGTTTCAGCGATGGTGGTAATTAAGAGTCGACAATATCTGTCTGCTCCCGGTTCCTGCGGTTTTAGCTTCTGGGCACCTGGTCCCTGTTGCTTCGCTGTGGGGCCTCATGGAGGAGGGCCCAGCGATCAGCCCCAGCACTCAGGGCTCTCGGGCTGCCTCCCACCACAACTCCAGCGCTCTGGGCAGCTGGTCCCGTTGTCTGGTCTCCTCAGAATCCCGCTTGGGCTCCACCCCTCCCATCCCAGCGTCTGGAGTCTGCAAGCTGTGGGAAAAGGCCACTCTTGCGGGGCCCTTCCCTGTCCACCTGCCAGGCCATCTACGCTTCCTCCTGTCCTGAGTCCCTGGCCTTGGCCCCTAGAAAGCCACTGCACCCAGCTCACTGTCAACCTCAGAGTCCACAGCATCCAGGGGCTCTGGCCTGGACAGCCTGCAGACACCGGGAAGTGGTCCTGCCCTTTGTTCCCTCCAGCAGAGGGAGCACAGCTCTGCTGAGGCTGGGGGGGCCTCTTGTATCATGGTTCTCAGGCGAGATGGGAGGCTTCCATCTTGAACCTTCAGGCTCCAAGGGGTGCGGAGGGACCATAATACCATAGGGCCCCAGACTCAGGCCTGTGGTCAAGAGACGTGGGACACAGCTTCTGGGAATGGGGCCAGCGCTCTTTCCAGCTCTCTCCATGGGAGTTGCCCCTGCCTCCATGGAGAGAGTCTGGGGGTGGGATGCTGCGTGGGCTGGGAGAACAGACATTCCTTTACTGAACTCACTTTTAAATAAATTCCCTTCTTGGGCTGAGCTTTCTTCAACCACTGTCTATTAAGAGCCAACCCTGAGGCCCAGGGGACAGGTGAGAATTCAGCTAATTGTTCTTAGGACGGCTGGTGTCCTAGAACCGGGGAGTGGCAGATAGACACCCAGGCTGAAGCTCAAGACTCCAGAAGACCCAAGAACAGACTCAGGTGTGAGTACAGTCTTTGCCTCTTAATAGCTATGTGGCCTTGAACAAGTGTCTTAACCTCTCAGTGTCTGCATTTTCTCCACAAAGTGAAAATAGGGGATATCCCTGGTGGTCCAGTGGTTAAGACTCTGAGCTTCCACCACAGGGGCACAGATTCAATCCCTGGTTGGGGAACTAAGATCCTGCATGCCGAGCAGCATGGTCAAAAGAATAAAATAAAATAATTAATCCCCCCACCACCACATTAAAAAAAATAAAGTGAAGATAATAATGGCACCCACTCATGGAGTTGTTGTGGAAAATACCAGGGACAGAGGAGCCTGGTGGGCTGCCATCTATGGGGTCGCGAAGAGTCGGACACGACTGAGCGACTTCACTTTCACTTTTCACTTTCATGCATTGGAGAAGGAAATGGCAACCCACTCCAGTGTTCTTGCCTGGAGAATCCCAGGGATGGGGGAGCCTGGTGGGCTGCTGTCTATGGGGTCGCACAGAGTCAGACTCGACTGAAGCGACTCAGCAGCAGCAGCAGATACAGATTGGGCTCCCATGATGGCTCAGCAGTAACTAATCCACCTGCAACGCAGGAGCCGGAGGTTGATTCCTGGGTCAGGAACATCCCCTGGAGAAGGGCATGGCAACCCACTCCAGTATTCTTGCCTGGAGAATCCGATGAACAGAGGTGGGTCCATGGAGTCTCAAAGAGTTGAACACGGCTGAAGCGACTGAGCAGATATGGATTATTATTAGGGTTAGCAGTGTCCGTTCTCTCTCAGGTGTACAGAGAGCTCCAGGAGCACAAACAGAGAAGTGATTGCTGGACCAGGGAGCTAACTGGGAAGGCTTCCCCGAGGAGATGGTGTTTGGTGTGATCTGGGAAAGGGACAGGACGTGAAGGTAGCACAATCTGGGCAAGAGCAAAGGCATGAGCGGGGAAGAACGGTCAGGAGTGTTGTTGGAAGATCTGGACTAGGGGATGGGGAGGGAAGTGGTGGAGGCTGGGCTGGGAATGAGAATAGGGCCTGATGGAGAAGGGCTTTGTCTTTCACGCTGAGGGGCCCCTTGGGTTTGTGGGCTGTGGGAGCCATAGAAGGTTTTTGAGCAGGGGAGGGCAGGATCAGAGGGGGAGTCAGCAAGCTCGTGAGCTGGGAGCTGTGGTTGGCAATTACACCCCAGGTGATTCCTCTGCCCTGATGCCCTCTCTGCACTCACTCTGCCCCACATCTCTTGGCCACGGGGCAATTCTCCACGGGGTCACCTCCCTGGAGCTCCCTTTTCTCGTTGTCAAACAAGGTCCTTATCAAAACTGCTCCTTGACCTGTGCTGTGAGTTGAAGAGCCCCTGAGGACAGAGCCTGTCAATCCCAGAAGCCAGTGGCCCCTCTGAACGGTCCCCAGAGATCCAGAAAACACCTGTCTTAGGCAATCAGCGTTCTGCAGGGATGCAGAATGAGCACCGAACTTGGAGTCTGGGAGAAGGAGGCTGAGGCCCTAATCTGGCCACTAACCAGATGTGTGGCACTGGTTGCAAGGCACTCAGCCACTTAGATGCCAGTGCCCTCCTGTGTGGAAGAGCTGACCTGTCCTTGCTCTGATGAGGAACAGGTGTTCAAGGTGTTCTATGTGCAGTGACAATTTAGTCTGCACGACAGCTGAGGGGAGCATTAAGATTGTCCCCATCTTACAGACGTGGAAACTGAGGCACAAAGGGGGTCAAGTACCTTGTCCAAGGTCATTCATCTAGTAGGTAGTGGAGCAAGGGCTCAAACCCAGACCATCTGACTTCGAGCCTACACTCTGCCCAGACATCACACCCACTACAGACGAGAGTGATCAGTGGTTTTCCAAGTGTGTTCTTTGGAACACCTAGGGTTCCCAGGAATTTCTCAAGGGCCACAGACAGAGATGGATGCTGAGTAGATAGGGCTGTGTCCCCTCAAGCCGTTTGCAATCAAAAGAACCTGATTTCCCTGTTTCATATCCATGGAACATCCCATGTGAAGAAAGGGAAATATTACTAAGGAAAGTTGAACCCTCCCTGATCAGTGACCCGAGGACCCCCTACATGCTATCATCTTCCACACAGCTGACCTCTCTCCCAAAGGTTCCCTGCCCACCCTACCCCCCACCAAGCAACCCTTGAACAGTCCTTGAATCTAGGGTAAAACAAAATGCTTGCCAGTGCGAAACTGCATTGATGCCACAAACAAGCGGCACGACGCCCTTGGCCAGCACGCGATATTGCCACCAAGGGGGGCAAGCATACTTTTGCCTGCCAGCCAGAGTGAAACCATTTCCAGAGCGTGGGGTCACTGTGTCTCTGGCTGCAAGGGACCTCGGAAGTCAGGCCCCATCAATGAACAAACCCCCTGGGCAGCCCTGCCAGGGATAGGAAGCTGCTTCTGCAGAAGGTAGACCCTCCACGAACAGGCACTGGTAGCTAGGGCTGCTGTGCTTGTCTCCCTCGATCTTTCCCCCGCAGTCCTAAGCCTACCCTGCAGAGCTGCTGGGAACAAGCCGGCTCCCTCTGCCACATGACAGGCCTCCAAATCCCCGCCGACAGCTCTCATGTCCCCTTCCGGTCTTCTCCAGGCAAAGCCGCCCCAGCCCTTCTAACCCTTCCTCTGATGACATACATGGTTTCAAGTCCCCTTAGCGTCAGCATATTAACATTTGGGGAAAGAAAATAATGCGTCCCTAGTCAGCCTTTAGACAGGGCTGAGTTCCACGACCTACCCTTGGGCAGAAGAGACATCTGGGTCCCAGGGGTGAGACACAGACAAGGGCAGACGGATGACTTCAGGAGACCTTCGGAGGCAGGGTGAGCCAGGAAGAAGGAGAGCCAGGCCCTCGGGGTCCAGCCCCAGGGGTGGCAGGATGCGAGCCATGAACTCAGGCACGTCCCTGCCCCTCTGCCTGGGACTGTGGCCACCATGTCAGCAGGTCAGAGCCCAGGATCAATGACCATCTGGTGGAGTGCTGTGGACTCCGCCAGGTGCTGTGGACAGACACCATGGTCCTGACCATGCCATCCCACCGGGAGCTCTCAGGGTAAATAAAACCTGTGTGCTCGAGGAAGTGGTCCCCTCTGAAGGTGGACAAGAGGTCCACCCACTGTCTTCCCTTCTAGAACATCAGCTCCACAAGAAGGGGACTGGACCTCGTGTTCACCACTGTCTTCCCAGCACCAAGGACAGCTGGGCATATAGTAGGTGCTTGATAAATGCTTGTTGAAAGAATGCATGAGGAGGAATACCAAGCCTCTAGGGATAAACATAATAATAGACGCTACCATTTATTAAGTGCCTACTGTGTACCAGACTATAAAGGAAGGGATGTTTCTGTTTTGCTTTTTCCTATAACCTTTGTGACAGGCCAATGCATGCAAGGTACTCAGTAAATATTTGTTGAATGCCCAGTGTTTGCATATGTTACCTCCCTTGTCACCCAAGCAAGATGGGAGAGAAGAGATGGGAGGGTTTGAGAGTCTCTCTCTTCACACACACACACACACACACACACACACACACACACACACACACCAGGATCCATTCTGGTCTTTTCCCATACCCATCTTTGCCTGACAAGTCCTGATTTTTCTAGACCCAGATGAAAAGCACCTCCCCCAGGAAGCCTTCCATAATCTGCCCAGTGGAAATTTCTCCTGCCTCTGAGCTCCCATCACTCTGCGCATATACCCTTCTTTTACGGTGCAGTGATTAAGTGCCAGGGGTCTGGGGCCAGACTGTTAGGCTCAAATTCTGATTCTCTGTGTGCCTTGGTTTCCCCATCTATAAACAGGGGCTAGAACAGTACAGGCCTCATAGGACTACTGTGAGGCTTAAAGGAATTAACACATACAATGCATTTAGCATAGTGCCTGACACAGAATAAGTAGGCAATAAATGCTAGCTATTATCATAATATTACCACATCGAGCCCTGCATTAGAGACATCTGGGACACGAAGTTGGCCCTCAGTGAGTGGTGAATGAAATACTAAAAACACATTTAATTTTCCCCACAGGATAGCAGAGGTCAGAGGTCATGTCTCACTCAATGCTGTGTACTCCTGACCCCCTCCCCAGGACCTGGCCCAGGGCTTAACAAGAGCAAAGCTCAGTGAACACCTATGACAAGGAATGGGGAGAGCTGAGGCATGGCGGGGTGGGGGCAACAGCTGGAAGCCAGGCAAGGCTTCAGATAAGAGCCGCAGAGCTGACCCCATCCCTTGCCAGGACTCTGCCTTAACTCCCAACTCCTCCTCATGTCCTCAGCAAGCCATGATTTATAGATGAATAGAATCAAACAGGCTGCGGCTGCTGGGATGCCCTGGGGAGCTGCTGGAGACGCAACGGACTTCTGAAGGCAAGCTCACAGCTGCCCAGGGGGAACACGAGGGGAGCCAGAGGGGGCGCAGGCACACACACAGGCCAGAGACTCCCAGGGCTCACATGCACACACACAGGTCATGGAGACTCACCCTTGGCGCAGACATCTGTGCGCCCCTCCCCCATGCATAGATGCACACACACACACGCACACACACACATACACACAAGCCATCGGGACCTACCCCATGGATGGACACCCATGCTCTCACACACAAAAGTGAATACACAGTCACGGTTACAGTCATGAACAGATTCCTAACCCACTCTGCTGTCCCTGAGGTCTAAGTGTTCATGCACCTTCTCTGGCCTGGAATCCTCTCCCCGTGGACCCCGTTTGTCTTTTGGGGCAGAGCAGTAGGACCAGAAGTAAACTTGGAGGCAACTGACCTGGGTTCAAGTCCCAACTCTGCACCTGGCCAGTGACCAAGGGCAAGTCTCCTTCTGGACCTCAGTGTTTTACCTCCAAATGATGAGAAGAACCCCGACTTCTCTTGCTGAGGTGTCACCAGGATCAAAGAATAGCTAACATTCATTGAACACGTGCCTTTTTTGGCAGACACTGTGCCAGGAAGCTTATATGCACCATCTCATGTGATCTCCTCAACCTTATATTATCTCTTTTTGCAGAGGAAGAAACAAGTATGGAGGATTAAGGCAACTTGAACTTGGCCTCGATCCTGCTATGTGAGCTGAAGCATGTGAGAGCATTTTGTAACATGCCACACTGCACAGCCCAGCCACAACCCACTTGTCTCCTTCACAAAGGCCAAACTCTTTCACACTGGAGGCTTCACATAGGCTGTTCCTTCTGCCTTGAAGGCCCTTCCCTCTATTCTCTACCATCTATTCTCTTCCTTTTATTCTCAAGATCTCTAGACAAAGATGGTCTTCATTTCCTCCCAGATACTTCCCCTCTAACTATGGCAATCCATCCCTGTGGATTAATAATTAGCACTTTCCATGTCTTTCCCCCACTGGGAACACTTGGAGGTTTGAGACCCCCAGATCACTCATCTCTGGTAGCCCATGGTCTGGTGCACAGGAAAGGCTAGATAAATAAGTGCTAAACAAATGCATGACATTATTCAAGGCCCCACATGAGCTTACCTCCTCCAGGAAGCCCTCCCTGATGACAAGTGCTCACAGCAGTCTCTTCCTTCGCCAAACTTGAATAAACTGTCTTCTGCCCAACCTCCTTTTCTTGGGAGTAGGTCTGTCCCTTAAGCAGGGCCTAGGGGGTTCTCATTGCTCGGGTTTCCCGCAGCCCATGGCCCAGGACACAATATAGAGAAACAAGTGGACATGCTGGGAATCTGGGCGCACAGGCTCTTTCCCCAAGAATTCACTTGCTCTGACAGTCTGATGGTGACATTCACACTCCCCACATCCAGCCCTTCCAAAGTTGTCCCATTACCCTCACAACCTCCTAACCTAGACTGCTTCCCTCTTTGGGGGATCCTCAGATCGCAAGGCCTTGCTTTCCTCACCAAGTGCCTTTAATCATAATAACTAGTGTATGCTCAACATTGAATCATGTTCGGGTCCTCAGCAGCCCTCTGAAGGTAAACCCTCTTATCCTCATTTCACAAAGGAGGAAACTGAGGCTCAGAATGGGGTAAATACTTGCCTGAGAACACACAGCAGAGGAGAGACAAAGCCAGGAGTGGACCTGGAGTCTGGAAGGCCTCAACTCTGTGCCCCATGAGAGTTAAGCCTTAAAATAAGTTGCTTCAAGGAGAGACGGAAGGGAAGAAAGAAACGAGTGAACACAAAATATAAAGAGCAGCCAGGAGGACTTCCCTGGCAGCCCAGTGGTTAAGACTTCACCTTCCAATGCAGGGGGTGCGAGTTTTATCCCTGGTCAGGAGCTCAGATCCCACGTATCTTGTGGCAAAAAACCAAAACATTTTTTTAAAGTACCAACACTGTAGCAAATTCAATAAAGAATTTAAAACTGCTCCACATCAAAAGGGAAAGGGCTTCCACTTCCCACAAACTTCTCCAAACACTTCTTGGAGAGAAGTGGGTAAGAGACCCCTCCTACCCACAGATCTTTGCTCCTTCCTTCCTCAACTGGTCCAGCCCTTGGCCTCAGTAAAGCATCCTCATCAGATAGATGCTAAGATGTTCTAGAGTCTCAGAATAGGTTGGGGATTGGGTGTCTGGGGCCGGACAGGGTAGAAGCAGGAAGAAGGGGTGGGTGGGGTATCTGAGGACTCGCCCAGGGCCCTGTCGCAGGTGCTGACTAGGGTGCAACCACTCTTCCAGAGATGAGGCAGTGATGTTGGGGGTGGTTGGGGCTACATCTGCCATCACTTTCCCATCTCAATCCTGCCTCCTCCCACTTGATTCTGCACTGCAATGTATCATGCCCCAGCACCTCCCCCCACCATCCTTTGGTGGCTGCAGGATGACGTTCGAGGTGGAAAACAGTGAAAGCTGGAGTCACAGGTTTCCACAGGAAGCACCCCTCCACGTGCGTGCAGAGCAGATGGAAATGGGGGAGGGTGGCAGGGCAAGGGCAGAGCCTACCAGCCCCAGGGCTACTTGGGCATAGGAAAGGGAACATTTTTGGTGCCTACCCCACCTCCCTTCCTCTTCTCGACCCAACATGCACAAGGAAGCCAGAAAAAGGCAGAGTGTGGGAGAAAGCAACAGAAAACCAGCGAGCTAAACTCTGAACCCCAAACAGCCAGGCAAGGCTCCAGGCTTCCTGTCATGCTGAATTTTCTGCCCTCTCTTCACTTGAAAACTCCCCCACTCCAGGCCACCCACCTTGGGAATGGGGGCAGCTCATTCCTTCCAACAAGAAAAAGAAAATGAGATGGACAGGTAGAAGGAAAGAAGAAAAAGGAGAGGAAAGAGAGCCTCTCTTCTATTTCCCAGGAGAGCTGGGCTGTGGCTTTACCCCCATACCCTCCAGACAGTCTCTCTGAGTGTCCTTCAGAAAGCAGCAGAGGCACCCACAAGCCCTCTGGCCTCACCTGGGGCAGGAACAAGGCTGGTGAAAGAGGAGGCCCGAGGGGAATTGTTTTGGAAAGTTACAAGTAGCTGAAAATAGGGGCTTAGCACGAGCAAGCCTCCTCAACCTTGACTGTAATAAAAACAGATAATGCATGAGTGAGCCAGGGAGAGTGTGCTGGCAGGGGCCGCAGAGGCCGGCTGGATGCAGACAGTTTAGAATTCAGAAGAGATGCCAAGTGAGTAAACAGCGAATGAAGGATTATCTGGATGGGCCAGGAGCCGTTCCAGCAAGAAATTGGACGGGGACATGTCAGGATCCACAAGAACTCCGACTCCTCATCAGGGAGTGGGGCCTGGTGAACTACCAGGACCTCATCCACACCTTCTCTACCTCTGCTCTGTCCTCCAGCAGAGAGCATGGCCTTGGTAACATGGCTCAGGTTTGTTTAGTGCAGAACAGTTGACAGAGTGCTCCAGGGTTTACTGAGGGTTTTCCATCCATTGTCATATTTAATGGAGGTGTCGAGGGTATCTTCTATCTGGTGACTCCCTCCCCTCACTACAGCCACACACCCAAACTCCTACAATTCTTGGCTTAGGGAAGTCTGGTGCATCTGGCTTCAGTCCTCAGCCTCAAAAGACGGTGTATGTAGGGAGGGTGACAGGACATCTGTAGACCCCAGAGACCTACTGAGTCTGGAAGTGTTCAGGGTGAAAGCCATTCAGGACAGACAGGACCAGGCGCCAGCTCTGAGCAGGGAGCTCAGACGGAAGGGTGCCCAGCCAGAAGCTAGCCTGGAACCTGTCACTCACCCTGACCCCAAAGCTGATGAGTTTCCTGGGCAGCCATGAAAATGATCATGTCCATCAGGGAAGCAAGAGCCCAGGAAAAGGAGAAGCTCAGATAGAGGGCCTCTCCACCAGGAGTGTGCAGCAGAGGCAGGATCAGGGACGTGTGATGATTAAGTGCAGGCATTGACCACTAGTTACTCTTATGAATAATGCATTGTTGTGCCTTGGCCTAAATCAGCATCTTATTGTTATTAATAATACACAGCTGCAAAGAAGCTGGGATTGGAATGGTGCGCTATATTTTATTTGAGGACCTCAGAGCACTTAAGAGTTCCTCATGCTGATGACTCAACTCTACCTCCACAAGTCATACACTTCCTTACAGGACAGGGCACCTGTCCTGCCGTGACACGTTCCCACCTGAGGCTTGGAGCCATGAAAGCCGTGGGAGCTGAGAATCTTCTCTCCTGGGATTCAAATTCCCGATTTGAGTTTTTGGTGAGGGAGGGGGTACACTTAATCCTCACCAGCTCAAAGTTCTGGGGGATGCAACATAATGTGAAGCTGCTCCCAGAGATGTTCAAGAAGGAGGGATATAACTCGCTGGGACCCAGGTGTGGGGGGAGGTGGATGGAGAGAGACCACTGTGGATCTTAACCCAGTTCTGCCACCCACTGTCACTGTGGCTGTGTGACCTTAGGCAACTAACTTAACTCTCTGGCCCTGTCTCCGCGTTAGAATATAAGGGATCTGAGATTCCTTCTTGGAGCTGTTGTTCTTCCATATTCTGGTGGTATTATTTGCACCACAAATTATTTGGATGGATCCACTGAGCCTGCTGCTCTGAACTCTGTCCGCGGTGCTGAAACAACGATCGGCACATCGCCTCTGTCCTTGGTGCTGAAACAGAAATCGGTCCCAGGGCCGCGCCCTTTTCCGGGACTGCAGCGTGGCGGTCCCACTTTCCTCTGCTAATTACTCCCTGGTAAGTCCCGAGTTGAAGACCCAGCAGCGAGCAGCCAACCTCAAGAGCCCCCTTTTCCTGGATGAGGCCTGAAGATGCCAAGAACCCCAGTCAGCAGCCCTGCTCCTGATAAAAAGAGCTTCCCAGATAACGTAAATGCGGCATCCCCTTCCCTCAGGGTAGCCCCCCACCACACTGCCTCCTGGCGGCTAGCGCGGGTACTCCGCTCAGAGCAGGCACACAGAAGGTCCCCAGCGGTGGTGCTGGGAGCGTGGGGAAGGAGCGGCAGACGGTCGGGCCCCCGCCGCCCCCTCACCCCTCCTGGGGCAATCTGGAGCTCTGAGCTTGCAGCGCTGCCCAACACCCAAACGCTGCAGGCTGTCCAATTGTTTTCCGGCCGCCTTGGGGTGCTGTGCTGCTCCATTCACAGCAAATTTAACCCACACAACTGGACCTACCAGGTGAAACTTCCTGTTCTCTCCTCCAAGCTGGGTGGGGTAGACCTGTTTAAACAAACGCAACCTTTTCTCCTGCTGCAGGCCAGTCCTAACAAGATGAACACTAAGGCCTGTAATATGCCTTCACCATGGCATAGCCTCTCTTCCTCACATCCACCCAAATAAGAAACGTGCCCACAGCTCTTTCCTATAAAGAATGGGGCTTGGGGGAGAGGGCCATAGCTGCAGCCCAAGCCTGTTCCCCTCACCCCACAGGTAGGGGCTCTTGGAGAGGCACAGCAGCTTGGTGTCTCTAGGGACTGCTTGTATTAGCCTCACTGGGTGCAGAAATTCTCCTCTTCGTAAAACAAATGGCAAAACAAATCAAACCACCTGAAGACAACACCCCGAATCAGCTTCTCTGGATCCAGGCAGGGAGTAAAGATAATAGCTTTTAATTACAGTGAGTGAAGTGAAAGTTGCTCAGTCGTGTCCGACTCTTTGCAACCCCATGGACTGTACTGTTCGCGGAATTCTGTAGGCCATAATACTGGAGTGGGTAGCCTTTCCCTTCTCCAGGGGATCTTCCCAACCCAGGGATCGAACCCAGGTCTCCTGCATTGCAGGCGGATTCTTTACCAGCTGGGCCACCAGGGAAGCCACTTAATTACAGCAGATATGGCTAATATACATTGAGCAGTTACTACAGGACAAGCGCTGTGCTGAGAGCTCTGTGAACATTATCTCATTTAGCCTGGCCAAACCCCGCTGCCCCAGGGAAGCATCATGGTCAGCATCCTACAGATAAGGAAAGTGGGGTTCAGAGAGGTGAGGTGACCACTCAGTTGGTGCAGCTGGCAAGTATTGAGACCAGCAAGGGAAACCACATCTATGTGCCCTTAACCTTACAGCTCAACTGGGTCTACCACCCCATCCTTCCATGTTCTTTGGGAAGCTTCACTGCCCCCTTAGGTGTTTCTAAAGCCACCCCACCCCTCCACCATCGTCATATCTCAGCTGAGAGCCACATGGAGGAAGACAGTAACACTTCACCCTCCCACAGCACTTTACAGCCTATGAATTGCTTTCAAAGCCACTGTTCAAATCAACTCTCATGATACTGAGGCCCTCTTCCGATTTTACAGGGGAGGAAAAAAACACACAGAATTAAGGCTCAAAGGAATAAGTTTTCTCCCATGTCACACAATGAGTAATGGAGCCAGAACTCAGGTGAAGATGGTGGGGCTCCCAGCCCAGTGCTCTCTCTCCCTACTTCTTCATGGCTGGGGTCCTGCAGGCAAACCAGCAAGGAGGCCTTAAGGACCTTCATCTCCTGGGGGGCTTCCTGAGGCCCTGACCTGAGCTGCTTCCCTTCTCCTGCTCCCTAGGGGCCATCAGTTGGCTCAGCTCTAACTTGGAATCTTGGAGTCTCATTCGAAATGATTTTTTTTTTCCAGGCAATTACTTCCTGCTAATTAGGAGGCAAGACTGCCAGTCCCTGGGCCCTGGACTGACCCCTTTTCTCAACTCATGGGGGTGGGGGATTGTTGAGATCCTAGGGAGCAGCACCAGCCACAGAAACTGCCTGGACCAGCCCCATCATCGGAAGGAGGCCAGGAAACTTTTGAGGGCGGGGGGACAGGTGGTGGAGTCAGGTGCTCCAAGGAATGGGAAGAAGGGAGGTGAGGATGCTACAGCTCTGATGTGAGAGAGCGCCAGGGGACAAGAAGCTGGAAGAAGCCTAGACATGCCGGGCAGAGTGAGAGAAAGACCTGGGCTCGGGAGGAGCAGGGGGAGCCAGGAAGATCCAGAGAAACAGGACACGTCATAGGAAGGGACAAGGAGGCATCTCAGGAAGCAGGGAGACAGAGGAGGAGGGAGAGATTTCCCCTCTGCTGAGGGAGAGAAAGACGGAACCTTGGAAAATGGTCAGGATGACAGAAGTGGAAAAGGTAGAGGCGGGAGATACCAGGGGACTCCAGGAAGGGGGAAGGAGAGAGGAAGGAGGCATTGCTGAAGGAAAGCCCTGGGGAGAAGGGGAGGAGAGCGGGGAGGGCGGCTGGAGTGGCCGCTCCCAGGGCCCCAAGAAGAAGGGCTTTCTCTACGTCATTGTCCTTGAGCCTCCCCCAATGTCAGTGCCCAGCCAGCCGGGCCTGCCCGCCCTCCTACGCAGCCACAGGTGCGGGCGGGCAGGATGGCAGGCCACCAGCCGGCTGAGGCCCCAGATGCTTCACTCATCCAGGGCAGCCAGCCGACTCTCCTTTCTGCCAACCTGCCGCCCTCCTCCAGCAGGCTAAGCCAGGACCCTCCTGGGTCACAAAGCCATGTGACCAAGGGGGTCTGGGACTGTGTAGCCCAGCCCCTCCACTTTACGGAGGGGAGGATCAAGGCCCTGACAGGAAACAGAGCTTGTCCAAGGTCACAGAACAAGTGAGCAAGGAGGCCAGATGAAAAGGCTCAGGGGCTAAGTCTCAGGGGCAGGTTCTGTTCCCTCCTGGGTGAAGCCAATAACAGGAGACAAGACAGGTCTTGGTTGCCAGCAAGTCAGTCCCTGATCTGTCTAAGCCTTGCAGAGTATGGGGTGGCAGGCAGAAGGCAGCGAGGGTTGCCAGGGGCTGGAAGGGAAGCAAAGGAAGTCACCATTTATGGAGCCCTGGGTGGGAGTGTTCTGCATGGGTTATAATTGCAGCTAACATTATTGAGCACTTACTAGGTACAGTGTTCCAGCCACTTAAGACATTACATGCAGATCTCATTTAATCCCCATGATAACCTTATAAAGTATGTATTACTGTTATTCTATTATAGGGAAGAAATGGAGACTCAGGAGGGTTGAGTAATTGGCCAAGTCTGCAGACTAACCAGTGGCATGGTTCTAACTCTAGTGGCTGGCCACTGCTCTGAGGACCCCTGCACCCTGGCACCCTTATCTGAAGATGCTCAGAGCCCTGAATTTGCAAGATCCTAGCCCAGCCCTGGTAGAATCTAGGCCCCAGATGCCAATGGGGTTACAGTTCTGTGTTGTGGAAGATTCTGATGGCCCAAAGGAGATCCTAGACTTGAATAAGCCCTGTCTTACAGTGCTGGGGTCCGGGTTCTAGTTCTGGCTCTGCCACTAACATACTGTGTGACTTTGGGCAGGTCCTTTGCCCTCTCTGGCCTTGATTCTCCCACCTATATCATCAGAGAGCTGTTATTTAGTTAACTAAGCCATGTCTGACCCTTTGTGACCCTATGGACTGTAGTCCCACCCACGCCAGCTCCTCTGTCCATGGGACTTCCCAGGCAAGAATACTGGAGTGGGTTGCCATTTCCTTCTCCATCAAAGGGTAGGACCAGATAATAGAGCTAGTATGTATGTATGTATGTATGTATGTATGTATGTATGTTTGTGTGTTGCTCAGTTATGTCTGACTCTTTTCAACCCATGGACTGTAGCCCGCCAGGCTCCTCTCCACGGAATTCCTCCATGGAATTCTTTCCAGGCAGAGCTGGTATACATGATACTAACTTTGTGACAGACACAGTTCTAGGCAGTGTATGGATGTTAACTCAGCAGCCCCTTCCAGCCCACTCTAAAGTAAGAGCTATTATTGCCTGTTTTAGAGATGGGAAAATGAGGCAGTGAAAGGTTAAGTAACTTGCCCAAGGCCACAATTCTAATCAATACATGGCTGATCTGGGATTTGGGCCCCATTACTTTTGACCCAGAGCCCATGCTCTGCCTGCCACCCTGCAGTTTCCCTAATGACTCTCTCCGCCCCGGCTTGGTGCCCCAGAGAGATCTGCCTATGTCCTTCGGCCCTGGCACACATGCCGTCACGCTTCCACATGGGAGGCACACCTGCTATCACATGTCTGCATAACACAGCATGCGTCTGCTCATGCCGCCACACCCACTCCTGTGCTTCCGCCCAGTTTCTGTCTGGAATAGCCACACACGACCACTCGTGTCCGCAAGAACAGGCCAGCTCCGGCAGGCCCACATGAGCGTGCATGCACGGCCCCCTTTCTGGGCACTGGCTGACTCGAGGGAGCCGTGTGCCAGGCTTCAGCATATGGCCACGTGGCAGTGACGTGGGCTGCCACACCCCTTCTCCTCTGCGTCCCCCTCCCCCCCCAGTGCCTGGGTGGCTCAAACGTCACATCGCACACCTGCTGGCACCCCCATCCATGCTGCCTTCCTCACGCCTCTCCCCTAACAGAAGCAGGCACCTTCTCCAGGAAGGAAGCAGGCACAGGCCCAGTCTGGCTCCCACAGCCCAAAGATGCCAGCCAACCTGGGGGAGGAGAGGGAGAAAGAGCCATCGATCAGAGGCTCTGGGGGCCTGGGGGCTATGGTTCCCATCGGACACTAAGCCCTCCCTTAGGTCTGAGCGCAGAGCTGAGCTCCTCAGGACCCTAGAGATGCCAGCTCCCCTTTGTCATCACTAGGTATGGGGCCAGATGGGGAATCAGGGGACGGAGGGTCTGTCCACCACTGCTGAGCAGGACTGTGATGCCGAGAGGGCTACTCTGGCCAAGTTACCGGTACACACCCCCTACCCCATCCTTGGTCCCTGCTCTCTCCTCCCCCTGCCCAAGCATCTCAGAGTTCTGTGTATTTTTAGGCCTCAGCTGACAGGCTGTGAAATCGCTCCCTTCGCACCTCCCTAACCAGGCGGGGGCTGGAGAGGGAGGAACGGGGTTGTGAGGGGGGGCACACACACAGCCGATTCATCAGGCTCCTCCAGGGCTGGCAGGTGCCAAGTAGGGAGTAAGGGGTGCCTCCTTTTGAGTGAGAGGATCTTTCCACGGCGCCCGGAGAGAGGGAGAGAAGATATGGTGGGAAGGAGGCTCCACCCCACTCCAGGAGCCTGGGAATAAAGCTTTAGGGGACACTGGGCACTAAAGCAGGTGCTGGGATACGCTTTGGGTCCAGCTCTGAAGCCAGCACCCATCCCCAACCCTCCCTTCTGAGCAGTGGACCAAGAGACAGGCTGGCTCGGATCTAGCGGGATAAGGGCAGTGTTGTGCAGTGGTTAAGACCAGGGCTTGGGGGTGAGGCTGATGTGCAGTTCCATCCCTGCTCTACTGAGTGACCTGGAGAGACGCTCCACCTCTCTGGGCCTCAGTTTCCTCATCTGTACAATAGCGGTTAAGGATATCTCCCTCGAGGGGCTGCTGTGAAGACGAGATGAAAACCGTACATGTAGAATGAGGTGGTCTGTGGATCCACCAGGCACTGCTGAGAGATCCTCCTTACAGCTTTCCCCTACTGGCAAATCCTCCTCCTTACCAAGATCCTTGAGGCAGGAGCCCAGAGTTCATCCTCTTTGGTACCCACTGGACCCTCTCCCCCAGGGAAACAAACCCCCCGCTAAGGTGGGCAGAAATCATAGACCATCCCCACCCCCTGCTTCCTGCTATGGGGCACCCATACCCATTGCGCGTGCACACGGACCCAAATGCCAACACGCTCATCTGCTGCCAGTGCCTGGGTGTGAGGGCGTTCGCTCTGGGATGACCCCCTTAGGGAAGTGGGAAGACGTACCTAGGCCCTGCTGTGAATGGGTCCTTGTGCCAGGGGCCGTGGGCATGGAGAGGGGGGCGGCCTGCCTAGTTGCTGTGGAGACAGGCTGGCTCTGGTGGGGCTCTGGAGCTCAGGCCTGGCAGCTGGAGCTTGAGCAGTACAGCTCCTCCAGGGCCAGGCCCTGATGCCCATGGTGGGGGGTGGGGTGCAGAACTGATTCTCAGGAGCCTTTACTGTGCTCACTGGGCCCTGGGACCACCCCACTTGGCTCTACATCTCTCTCTGGGAGACTTCCTCTGATACCCTGGCCCCCTAGGTAAGCCCCTGGGGGTGTGTAGCCATGCCCCCCTGCACCAGGCTGTTCCCTTGACTGCCCATTACCCACCACAAGCTTTCCAAGGGCAGGGCCCCAGACCCCCTGCTGCGGGTGCTCTGGACACAGCCCTGTGCAGGTAAGAGATAGTGGAGGGGCTGGACAGAGGTGGGAACAAAGATGTTAATGGCTGGGGATCCAGCTCCATAGACGGGCCTGCCACCAGGCTTCCCACCCTCCACACTGCTGCGTTAAAATTCTTCATAGAGAATGCTGAAAAGCCATCCATAGCCTGCTGTTGCCCAAATTAAAAAAAAAAAAAAAGTCCAATTTGCCTACTTCAGAACGCCAAGAGCTTCATCAGCTGGCCCCGCCTGCTGCACCCAAGCCTCAACTCCTGTGCTTTAGTTGTTCAGTTGTGTCCGACTTTTTGCGACCCCATGGACTGTAGCCCACCAGGCTCCTCTGTCCAAGGGGATTATCCAGGCAAGAATACTGAAGTGGGTTGCCGTGCCCTTCGAGTCTCCTACTATGGCCCGCAAAGACCTCCATTCCAGCCCTGCAGGCTTAGACACTCACTGCTGCCTCGACCGCCGAGACCTGACAGGCCTCCGGGGCACTGCACGTGCTGTGTCCACCTTGTGGAATGACCCTTTCCTGCCTGCTCACATGGCCAGCTCTTATTCTCCCTCCAAAACCCCAAACCCTGGACCCAAGGCTCATGGTCCTGGGTCTGGCAGTGTGGCTGGTCCCAAATCAACTTCTAACTGCAAGTTCCCAAGGGTGGTTCCCAGGGTGGTCTGAGGATGGACCCGCTAACGTACGCTGGGGCTTAGAAGAGCACCTGGCATCTACTGAATGCTCCACACATCTTTGCTGTTCTGAAGTAGATGGACCAACACTGCCTCCGTGAAGCCCTCCCAACTGCCAGAAGCAGGGTGGAGTGGGGCTGAGGCAGGCCTGTCCTCCTTGGAGCTTCCAGAACCTGCATCCCACACGTCAATCACTCAGTGCAGGGTAATGTTGATAACAGCTGTCGCTGGTTGAGTGTTTACTATGTGCTGGGCTTTCTGCTAAAGATGTTTCCTGCCTTATCTCGCCTCATCCTCTGACTCCATGGGAGGTAAGAATCAGCATCATACCCATTTAACAGGGGAGGAAACTGAGGCCAGGGTGGTGGGGGGACTTGCTTTAGGGACACAGCCGCAAGTGTCTCTACCAGAAGCTGTTTGACCCCAGACACCTGGCTTAAACAAGCCACCCCTTGCTGCATGGACATGAAGTGCGTAGCACACACCAAATGTTCCACAAACAAGAACTTTCTATTATTGTCCTGCTGTTATTATCAGTGGAGGGAACAAAGTCTGTTGGATGATCTAAGAGGGGTTTCCTTAGGCTGGACCCCCTATAAAGCAGGCTGCGTGGGCTCAGTCACTCAGTCATGTCCAGCTCTTTGCAACCCCATGAACTGTAGCCCGCAGGCTCCTCTGCCCATGGGATTTTCCAGGCAAGGATATGGGAGTGGGTTGCCATAAAGCAGGAAACTCCCATTTTCCTGGAGAAAGAAAGTGAGAGAGCAGAGGAAACCTTGGGCTGCCAGGAGTCGGGGTCGGGATGGCAAGAACAGGGACCTCCAGGATCCCCACCCAGGGGACTTGAGGAACCTGAGGGATGCTGGAAGGAGCCAGTGCCTGCAGGTGTCACAGCAGGCCCAGGTTGGGCAGGGCGGGAGAGGGCCGGCCGTGCACTAGCTGAGCTGGCCACTGCTCTACGGCCCCGCTGACACCACCCCGCGGTAATGAGACGGATCCAATTTGTACCCAGGGCCCCGCCGGGAGCAGCTGCTGCGGCAGGGTTTGAAGTAATTTAATTGGACACATTTGCCACACAGCTCCCTCCTCTGCTCCCCTCATGGAGCGCCTCACGCCGGCACCCCTTGAGGCCTCCCGCACCCCACGCCATCCCCCACCCCAGCTGGAAGCAGGGTGCACACTTTGCCAACCCACACTGTGAGACCCCCACCTGCTAGGACGGATGCCTTGGCACCTCTCCTCTCCCATCCTGGGGGCTCCTGAGCTCTCGGGAGCCACGGGGCTGGCAGGGTTCTACAGGTGCAAAGTTCTCCCCTTTCTCCGAGGCAACCAGCACCTCCGACCCGCCTCTTCTGATGCACAGAAAGGGTCACCCTCTTTCTACCCCTGCCAGCTGGAGAACCCCAGAGCCCTCCACCCCAGGAAGAGCATTGGAGGGGCAGGGCCACTACCAACATGGGGGGTCAGTTCTCTGAGAGCTCTGGGAAGGGGTGTATACACACACACATCGAGTTGGAGAAACACACCCAGTTACACACACACGTTGACAGATTCACACGTTGTCCTGGACCTCCCCATATCTGTACACACCAAAGCTCCAACCGCCGCCCCCCCTCAATCCGCCCTAACATCCCTGCCGTGCACGCTGCACAGCCAGGTGAGGCCCTGCTCCCAGCAGATGGAGGCCTTGGAGGCAGCCAAGCTGGCAGCTGGGAGGGTGTGGCAGGGGGCAGGCAGGGCCCCTGGAGGGCACAGGCTCCACCTGGCTGGGTACAGGGCCGGGGAAGCTGCCCTCCCCCAATGCTCTCTGTCACAGCTCCCGACGCACCTTGACACACCTCGCTACAAATCCACTCATTAGCTCCTGTTTACAGCGGGCACGGCGCTTGGATGAGCTGTTAGGGCCGTCCAGCTGCCACCCGCATACACGCAGGTACATACACAGCCCAGCACTTCTGCCCACCGCCCCTGCCCTCCCTTTCCTGGGTGCTGGGGCCCCACACCCACAGTCACTTGGATCCATCAGTTTCCCAAACCTCCCAGCTCACCGTCCGGGTCAGCTCCCAGCTCAGCCCTGCAGGCGATACACTTCTGCCAAGGGACCCCTCCAGGCAGATGCTGCAGAGCCTCCCGGGGCAGGCCCGACGCACCAGCCCACCTTCCGACCAGCTGGGTCCAGAGCTCCAGGCACAGGCTCTGGGCGCCATCCAGCCCCTTCCACAGGTCCCATTTTGTCTGCCAACTGTGTTCCAACCCTTGGGGAATTCTGCTGGGTGAGACAAAGCCCTGCCCTCTAGACACGAGCTGGACAGGGCCCAGCAAGGCTGCCCCTGCTGCCCGGAAGGTCAGGGACGTCCATGTCCGTGGAACTGGCACGGTCTACCTGGTACCACTGGCTGGGGTTCCCTGGCAAGGCGGGCGGGCACCCGGGCTAGGTCTGGCACAGGCTGGCTCCGGCATCAGGCCAGATCAGTGACCGCCCCAACAGACAGCGCTGACCTTACGGGTGGCATGTGCCACCTGCCGGGCATGTCCAGGGGACAGGGTGCTGGCCCCATGCAGGGCCGCTCGGGTCCATCCGAGAGGCCTCGGCGCCTTTGGGGAGCCCGTGTGGCCAACTCCTCTTCCAGCCAAGAGTCCTCGGCTCAGGCCTGGGCCTCCCGCCCCTAGCCCCCAGCCCCCACACCCTCCTGGAGGCCCCCCTCACCACGCCTCTCTCCGCTGTTCCCGGCCTCACTCCCCTGGGGGAAGCAGCTATTGAAAACGGTCCAGCGGATTCAATAAGAATTCAGAGTCCCTGAGAGAACAGGGGGCGGGTGGGTGGGTCGGTTGTGACGGGAGGTAGTGCGGGAGGGGGGACCGCCCACCCCTCCTCTGCCTGTCCCTCGGGCAGGCCGGAGCCAGTGAGAGGGGGACAGTCCTCCGTTGTCACCAGCGTCGCCCCACGCTGCTTTCACTGTCCCTGGGGCCTGAGCTTGGGGTCAGCCGAGCCCTAGCTGCCCGGGGCCTGTCTTTGTCCACCTGACGCCCACCTGTCCTCTCCTTCCAGCTGTCCGTCCCCTGTCACCTGCTGGCCTGCGCGCTCCCACACCGGTCCAGCCTGCTCGAGCCCTTCTTCCCGAACCAGGAGGGGCTGTGCGGTTCTCTTCCCCTCCACCATCCCCTGGTCCTGAGCCCCCCAGCCTGTTAGTCAAGCTGTCCCCACAAGGCCACTGGACAGCATGACCCAAGGCCAAGGGCGGGGGCTGGTCCTCTCTTCCTGGAAACACTACAGTCTGGGGGTGCTGGCTACCTTGACCCAAGCCCCACAGAAGTCACACGTCCAGCCCTGCCTTTCAGACCAGCCATGGCCCGCCGGGAAGTCCCGTGATCTTCAGCTCGAGGCTCTGACTCAAGCCCGGGAGGCAGGCCTGGGAAGTCTGGGCCAGTGCAGGTGGGGTGGGTGGGGGGTGGGAAGGAGAGTTTGTCTGTGAAACGGTCAGATGGTCAGGCCTCCCTGGGCCGTCCCACACCCCAGTCCCCGTCCCTAACCTTGATGGCCCTCACAGTGTATAGCCCGGATCTGCCCTTTCGGCCAGGCCCTGATTCTTGTGCCACACACCAGCCAGCAGCCTCTGCCCCTCACTTGTGCCCACGGGTGGAGGGGTTGGTCTTGGGGTTGAGAGAGAAGACCTGCTGTGCCAAGGCCCCCTGGCTCGTGGGGTGTCCCCCACACTCCTTAGGAATGACATACCCGGCAGAGCTGCTGTGGGGGGGTTGGAGCAGACTCTGCTAGCAGGTGGACAGACAGAGGAGACTTGAAGTACTACTGTCCCCAAGGACAAGTTCAGGGAGGGCTGGGGCCAGGGCTGGCAGCCCTCAGGACCTGAACTCTCTCCCAGAGCGATCGCACCAGCCCAGGCTTTCCTTCTCTGGCCTTGCTCACTCGCTCACTGCAAGGTCACCTCTCCCTGCCTCCCTCTCTGCTGCCGTCCTGCCTGCCCACTGCAACGCTGACCCCTGTGGGCCGGCCGAGGCCCTGCCCTGCCCAGGGACAGGGACACAGAACGGCCAGGCCAGCCCAGCTTCGGGATGAACAGAAGATGGAGGCCGTGGGCCAGGAGAGGGCTGCCTGTCTACACGGGAGGATGGAGGAGAGCTTGCAGGCTGGCTGGGGGGAGGCGGGGCAGAGTTTGGAGCAGGAGTGACCGAGGTGTGGGGTAGGGGGCTGGTCTTCCTTCTCCACTGGGCTCCGGCTTTGCCCCACAGTTCCATTGCTTCGGCCAAGGAAGTGAATTCAGATCCGGAAGAGAATGGCCTGCGGGCCAGGGGCCCACACAGAGCTTGCCTGTCCCCTGTTGGGGTAATGGTCTTAGCAGTAGGCTGAGTCCTGTGGGGACTTGCAGAGGGCATGGGTTACAGGAGACAGTACCATAGGGACCTTCTGGAACCAGCCTGGGGCAGGGGGGAGCAGGAGAGGACAGGAGACAAAGATCTTTTTTTGAAAGGATTGGGCCGCAGGTGTTCAAGGCAGTGGGATGAAGTGATGAGAATGTAAAAGGTCCATTGGCCTTTGGGGGACCAGAGGGATGGGCCTGAATCACACAGGAATTCATTGGCATATCTTACTCCCATCCAGTGCCAGCCTTGGGGGGACACACTCCCTGCCTGGGGGAACAGAGTCCGGGGAGCCTGGGGTGAGCTGGGAAAGGGGGAAAGCCTGG
Source organism: Ovis aries (assembly GCF_016772045.2). Lineage (NCBI taxonomy): Eukaryota > Metazoa > Chordata > Mammalia > Artiodactyla > Bovidae > Ovis > Ovis aries. The sequence continues at coordinate 36,599,408 of NC_056074.1, forward strand.
CCTGGAGCTGTAGGGATGAGAGGAGGTGGGCAGGGAGGCCAGGGGGCGCAGAGTCCAGACTGAGGTCCCTGGCTTCTCAGAGACCCCCAGAGATCTAGGATCAAAAGCAAATTCTGCCCTCTGCAGCCTATTTCTGACCCCATCCAGCCCATTGCCCACCTCAGACAAAAGTAAACCGGTCGTATGTAAGGCCAGTCTGTTTCCACCAGAGCTGGCCCTGCCAGAGGACTGGTGAGTCCTGCAACTGGAGTGGGCAAGACAGGTCTCTGGCCCAGACAGGGAGGCCCATTCAAGGGGGAGAAGGAAAAGTCTAAGGGCTGCCAGCAGGCCAGGGGGCAGCACTGGGTTCCAGGCCCTCTGCCCAGAAGATGCCAAGCACATCAAGTTGGCCTCCGTGGAGAGGGCAGAGGTGCTTGGGGTTGTGGTGATGTCATGGTGCCCAGGCGTGGGAGGAAAGAGGAGGGAAGGAGAGGGGACAAGGGCAGGGCCCAGGCCACTGGCCTAACAGGAGGCTGCCAGCCTGGCAGGGGGAGGGGAGAGTTCTCACTGCATCCCCTCCTTCCACCTTCACACCCCAGAGCTGGTCTCCGCACTGAGCTATTGGCTTCTGAGAGAATGCCTCTGTCCTTGGTCCCAGTGTTGGAAGCTGGCAGCCCACTTGGGGAAAGGGGCCAGGGTGGGTGATCTGGGTCCTGAGAGATGAAGGGAGGGGTCTCCAAAGGCAATGTCCCTTCAGCCATCACCTAGGGGACATTCACAGGTGGCCATGAGGCTGCAGAGTGGGAGACTGAGTCCTCTTTCACACACATACGCAAGCACAGAATGAGTGCAGTGCTTGGCACCCAGGAGGTCCTCCTGGGTGGGCTCGAGCTGCTATGACTTGATGAGGCTGAAGACAGACGCAGGGGCAGGCTCAGCCTGCCCCTAGAGGGAAAGAGCAAATGTGGGGCTGGGGCAAGAGCGGGCAAAGCTGGCACCACAAGAGTGCCCTCAAAAGCCTTAGGGCTCTAGGCCCCTTCTGCAGAGGGCCTCAGAGCTGTCCCTCCCCGCCCCCACCACCACCCAAGGCCCCCAGAACCTGGAGGTTAGCATCAGTAAGCTTAGAGGCTCTTGGTCTGAGAGCAAGTCCTCGGGCTTGGGTGTCGTGCTTTCAGCATCAGAGAGAAACCCAGAAGCAGAGACCTGGCAGACTGGGGGTGCTGAGTCTGGGGTGGGGCACCCCAGGTGGGAGTTGAGACTGAGCCTGGGGAGGAGCGGCAGGGGACCTGCCTACAGGTGGGCACTGTGTGAGGAGGCGTCATCAGGAGCCAAGGAGGAAATGGCAGAGCAATTTCCCGAGAAAGGTGGAAAGATTCCTGCTTCCAAGACGCCTAGCAGACGTGGGCTTTCAGGCCACTCCCCGGCTTGGGCTCCGCAGAAATGCAAAGGAGCACGGCCCCTCCCCCTCCCACCCCCGACAGGACAGGAGTGAGTTTGGGGTTCTTTGCTTTCCCCCTCCCCAAGGCCAGGAGAACATTCCCCTGGCACCCCTATTCTCACCAATCTCTGCTCTCTTTCCCTTCAGGTACCCCTGCCTCCCTCCTCACCGTTCCTGGGGCTCATCGCCCTCCAGAAGCCCCCCTCCCCTGCGGCTGCACCAGGTTTCCACTTGCCCCCTGGCACCCTCTCGGTTCACAGTTGTCACGGCCGATGTCACTCCGCTTCCCCGTGCCCACAACCTTGGCCGAAAGCTGCCCGGGACCCAGGGGTGCCTCTGAGGGCACTGCGGGGGCGGCAGCTCCCCGCTCCGCCACACACGTTGTCCTTGGGCTGCGGGGGGTGGGGGGGGAGGTCTTTGTGGGGACACTGCGAAGCCGGCGCCGGGCATCAAGCTCGGCAGTGCCCGGACTGACTGCGGGGGGCCGGGGTCCGAGCTGCTGCCGCTCCAGCCCGCGCCCCCGGGGCTGGGGTGACCCTGGGTGAGGGGAGTCCGTGCGGCTCGGTTGGACAGCAGCCCCGGGCTGGGGCTCCGAGACGGCGCCCTGGCGCTGCCGCCGTCCTGCCCGCCGGTGCGGGGCGCCCCAGACCGCGCGGGGCCGCGCTTACCTGGGCTGGCCGCCTCCGGGTCCCGGTACATGGTCCCCTCGTCGCCGGCTCCCTCCGGGCTCTTTAGAGCCGCCCGCGGCCGCGCGTTGCTCCGCCGCCGCTGCAGGGCATGGGGCCGGGCGACCCCCGGGGGCGGGTCCGAGGGCGAGGGCCGTGCGGGCTGCACGGAGCCGCGGAGCCGGGGAGCGGGGGCCGCCCGCCAGCCCTCCCGCCCGCCCGCCGAGCACGCTGCCGCCGCCGCCGCCGCCGCCGAGCCGCGCCGAGCCTCCTCCCTCCGGCCTGCGCGCCGCGTGTGCGCGCCGGAGCGTGTGTGAGTGTGTACGAGGCGGTGTGTATGTGTGTGTGTGAGCGCGTGTGTGAGCGCGCCCGGGACACCGCCGGCGCCGCCCGCCCGCCGCCGAGCGCCGTGGCCACCGCCACCGCCTGGCGTCCGCCGGTGCCCGCTGCCGGCCGCGAGCCGTACTGCAGCCCGCGCCCGCGGCCGCCCGGAGCCGCCCCGAGGGCACTGCCGCCGCCCCGCGCCCCGCCCGCCCGCAGCCCCGGCGGGGAGGGCACGGAGCCCGCAGGCGGGGCTCTTCGGGCCTGCGGGTCCCACCGCACCGGGCTCCCCAGCCGGCCGGTGCGCCCCGGATGGCAGCGGCTTCGAACCCGGCAGGGCGGCGAGGCCGGCCACCTCCTCCGAGGTGCCGTTTGACTCCGTTCCAAAAGGCTAGCAGATCCGCTCCGCGTTTTCCACTCGGTGGCGGCTGAAGGGCGTCAGCTCGGGGCTCGACAGAGCGACGGTCCCGGGAAGGGAAGCTGGTGTGTGCGAAAACCAGGAGTGGATTTTTTCCAACGCTGAGCTGGGTCCACCACGCTGGCCATGCCCATAGCTTGCGCACAGCTGGAATCGAAAGGTCCAACATCTCGACCCTCAGCAAGGGACTAGGCCTAGTGACCCTCCCCACTTAACCCAGCCACATAGTAGAAGAAAACAGACATCTCAGCCTCTGTCCCTGCTTCCCTCTCACCACTCCACCGCCCTCTTGTTTTTCTTGACCCCAGCCCTTCAGTGAGTAAGAAGGAAGGGCCTCCTTGCCCTCCCAACCCTGGGTCTCACTTTGCCTTCTCTGCCTCTGTCAGCTCAACACAATCCAAGTCAAGTGAACCCTAATTCTCCTCTCTCTACAGAATTGGAACTGTTTGATTCTGGGGCAGGGAGGAGAAGGGGCCATCTCCCAAGTCTTGTCAAAGCCTGGAACCAAACCATTGCTGGTTTCAGGTCCAGAAACGCATCCCTGCACATACCTACACACCTAATCAATGACACCACCTCCACAGCACTCCCCCTGCCCAACACACACAAACAGGCACACAAATACACTCCTACACAAGGAGGTACAGACACCGAAGCGTCAAACAATACAGGGCCTGCCCCTACCCTGAACTGAGGGGATAAGCAGGAGGGCATTATCCCGGGGACTGTGGCAGCATCGTTCTCTCCCCTCCACTGAGAATGCAGTCAGCAGGGAAACCAGGCTTTCCAGAGTCAAGGATTCCTACTGTCACCTCGAGAAATGGACTTCATACTGCACAGCTGACACCCAGCCACACCTCCACCTTCCTACAGAGCAGCAGGCAGCCAGCACCCCAGGGACAAGCCTCCATCTCAAGTCTCCCCCAGCATACTCACTCACACACACACCATCTCCGTGAACTCACATGGAGCCTATAACACACACACACACACACACATTCACCTCCACCCACAGCTTTTCTGGTTGAGAAACAGACAAGGAAATTCCCCCAAGCAAACCTTCATGAAGATTGTTCCGGTAGAGAACAGATTTCCTTGCATTGAATGTTCTAATTAAAAATGGAAGGGGGAAAAAAAGGCATCTGTAGGTTCTAGCCTATAATTCCTCAGTGGCCAGAAATCTCAGCTCCTCCACCCCTGGTCAAGGGCCATTGTTTCACACACTCTGCAGCCAGTCACATCCACAGCCAAAAATTCAGGCACTCTCCACACACCCCTTTTTCGCACACCCCAGAAAGCCAAGCCAACAGTCTGGGATTCCAGGGTCTCTAGGCTTGGCTGATTCCCACCCCCACCACCAGCTGCCTCTCTCACTGCCCTGTGTTAGTCACCCAGTCATGTCTGACTCTTTGCAACCCCAGGGACTATAGCTCACCAGGCTCCTCTGTGCATGGAATTCTCCAGGCAAGAATACTAGAGTCGGTAGCCATTCTCTTTTCCAGGGGACCTTCCTGACCCAGGCATTGAACCCGGGTCTCCTGCTTTGCAGGCAGACTCTTTACTGTCTGAGCCACTGGGGAAGCCCAGTGCCCTGGTGAAGAACAAATAGTGCACCCCTCCCCACATCCACCCTTTCCATCCCTTTGCCCATACCCCTGCCATGAATGGATAGCGCACAAAAAAACCTCCCTGTTCAGGAATCTCCCGAATCCATCAACCTGATAATCCAGAAAGGGTACAGCAGAATTCATCACTGTGACTCACTAGGTCTTTATAAGCATCTAGAATCACGGAGTGTTTCAAAGTTGGTGGAAAGGACCTCTGAGAGATGACCCAGGCCACCCCTCAGGTGACAGATGGTGAAAATGAGGCCTCAAGGGAAAGCTAGAGGTCCAGAGCTAAAGCCCAGGGAGCTGGTGAGAGAACCAGGCATAGAACCATTGGTCCTGACTCCCAACCTTGTGCCAACCACTGTGAAATTTGTGAGAAGACCCAGAGCTTGCTCCCACCCAAGAGCTTATAGCTTATCCCTTACAAAACTAAAAACCTCAATCTCATTCCCTGCCAGCAGGCATTAGACAACCATTGTTCCAGAATGTCAGAGCTGGACAGTCCCTTGAACATACTAGATAAACCCCATGAAATATCATTGTAGAATCTGAGGCTCTGGGGGCATTGGAAACCTCAGGTGGGTTTTTACTTCCTGCTTGACACAGGAAAAGCTCTAAAGACACTCTTTCACTGGGCCTCAGTCACTCTGTCTAGTGGATACAGAGTCATCAGAAAGAATATAGATGTATGTGGCTCTGCCATTCATGGCAGTGTAAATTTGGGCATACTACTTGACACCTCTGGGCCTCAGTTTCCTCATCTGTACAATGGAGATAATAATGCCCACTTCCTTCGACTATGGTAAAGATTAAATGGGATGGTACAATTAAAGCACGTAAAATGATACTGGGAGCACAGCACTTAATCTTGAATGATTCTGAATGCCACTGTCATTTGTTTATCCTTAACAGGGATACCACATACTCCCCTTTCCCATGCTTTGCCTGTCAGGGAAGTTCTTTCAGATGTCTAACCTTGAACCGTTCTCCTGCTTGTGAAGGCTACCCTCTCCTGCTGGAGCATCACTGAAAGCCAAGCCAACTGTGAGTGCCTGTCTTTTGAGCACTCCCTGAGGGCTGGGCACAAGCAAGAAATGAAGCCTGGGGGAGTGAGCAGGTTCCCTGAGAAAGGAGATTAGAGGGTATGAATCACCCCCGGTTCTGCCTGGTCCCTCGCAGGTGGTAAGGGGCTGGGAATTTTGCCTCCTGCCTTCCCATCTCTCTCTCGTTCTCTGATGCTGCTGGCCCCCGGGTCCTGGGTTCCATGACGTGGCAGGAAATGCTGGCAGCACCAGGTTCTCCAAGGCCCGGTGCAGCACTTGCCGTGGACCCCTCAGGCCTGTTTCTGATACGGTGCTGTCATCAGAGCCCAGGTGTCCTGGGTCAGCTTCAGGAGGGATGGGGAGCAGGGAGGGACGTTCTGTCCCCACAGGAGCAGATGCCAGGCCTGCAATCTCCTAAACAGGGCCCCTGAGGCCACCCGGCTCCGTTGCTAGGTCGCGGCTGGAGGCAGGGCTCCTGGGTTCCCCTGGCCTCCACCTGGCATGGTCTCCAATGCTGCTGTTTCCCCATAGCTCCTGTCCCCACCTACCCGACCCTCCTGGCCATAGGCTGAATTATTAATAAAATGCTGAGGAAGCTGTTTGTGCAGCTCACGTGACAGAACAAACACACTCTCTCCTCACCACCATCCATGTAGCAAGAGGCTCAGGCTGAGTACTCCCGATTCAGGAGGGGCGGGCTGTGAGAGGCAGCCGTGCAGGGCAACGGCAGAGCCTGCCAATGTGCCGGGCCAGGAGTGACTTGTTCCACCCACCTTGTCCCCCATCCCTGCTGATACACCCTCCCCAGGCTTCCCTTTCCTCATCTACAGAACACAAAAGTCTGGAGAAGGTATCACATTAACAGATGCCATCTCCCCACAAACGACGCAACGGCAAACTTGTAGAAGGCAGCTGGAGCTCACTCTCTGCCCACCTCATCACAATGGAGACCCCAAGCCTGTCTAACCAGGGCCTACGCTTGTCAGTCTTCTGCTGGGTCCTCCTTTGCATACCTGATACTAAAGAGGCAGGGTCTGGCCCACAGTATCCCAGGAAGAATCCAAGACTCAAATTCTGGTCCTGCCTCTGCCACTATCTAGCCGTTTGGCCTTGGCCAGTTACTTGACATCTCTGGGCCTCAGTTTTTTCATCCATAAAATAGGGCTAATAGTTGTACCACACAGGTCTGTGAGAATACACTGGGGAGATGGCAAGGCAAGGGCTAGGTGTCCTTCTTGCTCCCCGGGGGTGAGCCCAAGCACCAAAGACACTACTCCAAGCTGACTTCCAATAGCCCTGGGCCCCCATTCCACATCCTTGGGTCATGTCATAGGGTCAGAAACTCTCTTTGCAGAAACCTCTTCCCCACTCCCAACCCCACCCACATCCTTTCTCCCTGTAACCTCCTCCGTATCCAGATTCTGGATCTGGATCTCTCCGTGGTCACTCTGACACCTTTGGGTGTTGGTTCAGCCGCTCAAATCACTTGTCACCCCAAAAGATGAAAGCTAGTGCCCTTTGTCCTTGCCAGTCCCTGCTTGCCACAGCCTCAGTCAGAATCTTGGCCTTCAGCCTCTGTTTTGTGACACCCCATCCCAGTCTCAGACAACTCTGGGCCCCTGAGGGACTAGTCAGATGTCCTTATCTGGTGCACTGTGCCAGCACCTTGGCTTGCCAATTACAAGCTGAGTGACCCGAGGTAAGTGATTTGATCCTTCTGAGGCTCAGTTTACCAGTCTATACCACAAGGATGTTGATTTTTAGTCTTGATTTGGCCTTGGACTCCTTTGGGAATTGAATGAACTCCATGGACCTCTCTTCCCTAGGAAAATGCATATTCAAATACAGATACAACATTCTGTCCATAAGTAGGGGGGAGAGGGTCCTACAGGTTCCAAATAAAAATCCCTGAGCCAGAGGTTTACAAAGTGGCTTCCAGCTCTGACAGTCTGAGCCCAGTTCTCTGCCCACCTCACCCTTCCCGCAGGGATTCCTGGGTCATGCTGGGGGTGGGCTAGTGGTCTAGCCCCACCGTTTCTCCCTCCTGCCTCAGTGGCCCCCTCCCCTCAGCACTCGGTGTGGCTGGAGCCAGTTTGCTGGCAGCTCAGACTAACATTTCAGTATCTCCTGTAGTCTACTGAACAGGCTCCACCTGCCTTTCAAGGTATTTAAAGGTTCTTTGACCAAATGCTTTTTGATCCTCCGCTGATGGGAACCAAGCAGCAGCTCTTTCACCAACGGCCCCCCTCCCCCCACATATTAGTGACTAAGAGTTCTTTTGATATTGCAGAATCCTTCTGTGGTTTGTTCAAAGCCCTGGCCCTTGCGGCCACCTCCCCCAGAGACCCAAGCCGGTCAGCTCCAAACGCCACCGCCCACCCCCAGCGGTGGCCTAGTTAATGGGGGCCTCTCAGCGCTAGACGGCTCGGCTTGCAGTGGCGGGACCCCAGTCCCCGAGCCCAGCTGGTAGAAGGTCCAGTTCGGTCAGGCCCCACTCCCCGCAGGCAGCCCCCCTCCGCGCCCCCCCCCCCCCGCCTGGTCCAGAGAGGATGGGATCGCAGTAAATATCCCCCAGACTCGGGCGGAACACGCCTCTCCCCTCTCTAATAAGGCTGCATAGACGGGCATGCGGCCCACGGGATCGATTAACCTGTTTCCAGGGTCCAGTAAAAGATCTCTTAGTCTGAGAAGGGGAAAACGAGGCTTTCAAAAGTCTGGGGTATAGGTCTCAGTCTGTGAGGGGACAGGAGCCGGCAGCCACCAACCCAAGACCCCAGCCCCCAGCACAGCCAGTGCCACTCGCCCCTCCGCGCTCCCGTTCCTCCAGGGCGGCGCAGAAGGCGCGCCTCGGGTGGGCCCCTGCGGCAAAATCCGCGGGGGGCGGGGGACGAGGCATGGAGGGCGAGGCCGCAGCCCACAGCGCCGGGCGCCCCCAGCCAGCGCGGCTGTCCTCATCAACTTGGACGGACCCACCTACAGCGCCCGAGGCAGAGTCTGGGGCCAGGCGGGGGCCGAGGCGGGGACGCGCGTGCGCGGAGGGGGCGCCGCGGAGCCCGCGTGAGCTGGTGAATTACCGCGTACGGGAGAGGACGCGTCCACGTCCGCCCTGGAGGAGGAGGCGCCGCAGGCGCGGGGCCCCCCGGGGACTGAACCCCCTCACCCATCCCCGCGCCCCATCTGGAGTTGAAGACTTTAGTCGGGGTGGGGTCCCCTTTCTCAGCAGGTGAAACGGTTAGCCGAGCACAGAGAGCTGCGACTCTGCCCCAGTTCCACGAAACCCGACTCTGCGACTCTGCGCTTGGGAGAGTCACTGGAGGGGCCCTAGCACCCCGGGAGCTGGGCTGGGCGAGTTCAGGTTGCCAGGCCCCCTTCCTCGCTAAAGGCTCTGGGGGCTCCTGGACTCCTTGGCCCGGTTAGACCGAGCGCCAGAATCCAATCCCAGCCCTGTAATAATCATAATAGCGGCAGCCACCATTTATTGAGCTCTGAGGGCTTGCCAGGCCCAAGTGCCAAGTGCATAACGCACATTATCCCTCTTAATAGTCGCAGCAACCCGATGAAGGAAGTCCTGTTGTGATCCCCTCGGGAAGGTGAAGAAAAGGCTGAAGATCACAGGGGGTGTGGCTCGTCTGAGGTCACACAGCCAGGAAGGGTGGGGGAGGGGCAGTCCCCCCTGCCGCACCTCCCTGGTTCGACCAGTTCTAGAACCCAAACACTCCAATCACTGGCTCGACTGCCTTTCACCTGGGAGCATTCCGGGGGCTGGGCAGGTGCCCCCCACCCCCACACACCTCTTGAGAAGTGAGGGGGTAGCACTGGAAAAGAGGGAGAAGATAGGGGAACCACTCCCACCTCTCTGGAAACTCCATTTCTTCCTGGATCCCCTCTCTTTCTGCTCCTCTGCCCCCACAACTGTGAGAGTTCTCCAAGACTCTGTCCTCAGTCCCATTTCTTTCTCACCCCATTCTCTGTCTTGCATGAGCTCATCCACTCTCAGGGCCTCAGCTTTTGCTTTAACCCAACTCCCAACTCTTGTCTCCAGGGCCCTGACCTCCCTCCCAAGCTGGCATCTGCCTTACTAATGAAGCGTCTCCACCCCGGTGGAATGAACTCAGTCATCTCCTTGGGAAGCAGTCCCTCCCTCCCAGGATCACACCATACCTATTAAGGCCTCATCACTCTCCTAGACTCCACATGGGCACTCCAGAGCGCCCCCTGCTCTGCCCCCACATCTCATGGGTTTCCAGATCCCTTAGATCCTTCCTCTGTGGAGCCTCTCACACCTTCACTGCAAACTTGGCAGCTGCCTCCCTCAGTTAGACACTCTCTAACACTGGCCCCAACATACTCTGATCTCTGGCCCCAAAGACTTTGAAGGTTCCCCGCTGCCAGTGGAGTCACTTGGCTTGACCCAGAGTACCATCCCACCGCCACCACCCCCAGTTGGAGGACCTTGCCCTTCTTGTCTCGCCCAATGCCCTACCTTCAGCTAAAAACTGTTTCTGAGTTTCTGCCAGGTGTTTCCACCCTTAAAGACCCATCTCAAACTCCTCTTCCTCCAGGGAGTCATCCCTGATTCTCCCAGGTGATTCTCCTCCTCTGTAGACCCATGGTACTTCTTCATCACTTCTCCGATGTATTTGTACATCTCTCCAGTCCTGTCTCTGCCCACCTCCCCCATCCATACCGTGAATCGGGAGCTCTTTAAAGGCAAGGTTATCATTGACCCTTCCTATTCATCCTCATCTTCCTTTCTTCGTTTTTTAAACTGATCCGTTCAGCAGACATTGTGCTGCTATGTGCTACTGCTGCTGCTGCTAAGTCGCTTCAGTCGTGTCTGACTCTGTGCGACCCCATAGACAGCAGCCCACCAGGCTCCCCCTGGGATTCTCCAGGCAGGAACACTGGAGTGGGTTGCCATTTCCTTCTCCAACGCATGAAAGTGAAAAGTGAAAGTGAAGTTGCTCAGTAGTGTCTGACTTAGCTATCCCATGGACTGCAGCCCACCAGGCTTCTCCGTTTATGTGATTTTCCAGGCAAGAGTACTGGAGTGGGGTGCCATTGCCTTCTCCGGCTACTTTGTGCTAGTGACTGCATATTCACAACCCCTCTCTGGACTCATCCCCGGGATAACTGGCATACAGTGGGACAAGTACACTAGTGGAGGAATGCCCTGGGCAAGCATGTCTCCAGACTCCCAAATGCCAGGCCCTGGCCTAGACAGTATTTGAGAAAGTAAGCTCGAATAAGACCGACCCTGCACTCCAGGATTGTTGATCTATAGAAACAGGATGACGAACAGAGATGCAGGTATGAACAAAGTGTTCTGAGAGCACAGAGAACAGAACAGTGACTTTGCCCTGGGGAAATTCAGAAGCTGCTCAAATACCCAGTCGTTGCACCAAGTGGGGGCCTCTTACATCTTTGCCATATTAAATTGGATGGGAGAAGAAAGGGGAAATAATAGAGACTGAAGAAGAAGAGGAAGGTTAGGGAAGGGAGGGCAATGACTGAGCATTTTCACAGCGTCTGCATGGAGTGGCCCTGCCACCCATCCCAGTGGGATGTCTTGTGCACAAATTAGATCGTGGATGTGCGGCATTCTGAACTCTCGGGCAGAAACGAGTTATATATATATGTTTCAATGACATTATTAGTCTGTCCCTGTCAGAAGGGTAAGTTCTCTCCAGGAAGCCTCAGTTTCCCACCCCCCCCGCCGCAGGAAAACCAGATGTACTCTCTGATAGCTTGCATCTCTCTCTGGGCCTCAGTTTCCCCATTTGCAAGGTGAGGATGTGAGATGAGTGAGTTTCCTCCTCCAAGGAGCTACTGCTGCCGGGGACAGCTGGGGCTGACCAGGAGACGCCCTTCGTCCTCCTGTCTGGCACACCCTGGGTTCACTCTGGAGTCCCCGTGATGACACAAAGGCCACTCCCTGTCCCCGTTTTTCTTTCTGGTCAAACAAGGCTAGGCAGAAAGTGAGGCAAGTGTGGACTTTTCCACTGGTGACCAGAAGTTCTGTGAATTTAGAGGCACAGGCTTCAGGGTTCTGTTCTGAAAAAGCCCCCTTGGTGGACCCCTCCCTGCCCCTCCCTGGGGGGCCATAGAGGGGCACCCCCATGGGCTGCCTCCTCTATGTCCAGAAGTGTTGGAGTATAAGATGCCCCAGTGAAAAGGGATGGGAGCTGGATCTGGAGGAGAGAAACTGGTTCTAGAAACCTCCTTTCCCCTGTGAAGTGTGATCCCGTTCCCTGGGCTTGGCTGACTCGTTATCCCATCCAACCCTGTAAATCAGACACCTCAGCCGTGTTCCTGGGTGCCTCCCCTGTCTTCCTCACTTGCCACAGTGAGTTGGTGGCAAGGCCCGGCCTTTCCCCCTTCCTGGCTACCTCCCCAGCTTGCCCCAGACTCCCCTCTCCCCCTCTGTTGCTCATCCAGTACCCTGGCCAGGGTCCTCTCGCCTCTCACCAGCTTCTTCCCTGGGTCTCCTCCTCTGCCTCCAGCTGGCTCTCCTCCCACCCACCATCCATGAGCATCACAGCACAAATGTGACCATGTCACTCTTCAGCTCAAATCCCTTTCATGAATTCCCATTGCTCTTGGGGAAAAGCTCCCTCCCTGCTGGCAGGCTGGGCCCTTCCTGATCTAATGAGAGATGAAGTGTTCTTTGAGAGGGTTCTGAGTAATGGATAGTGTGGGGGCCAGGGGGCAGGGTGCATTGCAGCGAAAGCAAAAGGCAAATGCAAAGGTGGGAGGTGTGATGAGCCCAGTGGGGAAAAAGTCTGAAACCTGCCTGAAGTGGGTGTCCAGGGCGCATTAGACACTCCTCCAGTGTGCCAACCCTCTCCTACTGCTGAGTGGACAACAGTGACCAAACAGGGAGCCCCCTGGGGGGCCGGCATCTAGCAAGCAATCAGCAGTAAGCAGAGGAAGTAAATGTCATAGTATTAGTGTGTTAGGGAAGAAAGGAAGGGTCTGGAGAAATAAAGGTGATCTGGAATACTGGGGACGGACTGCAGTCTTAAGACAGGGTAATCAGGGACTTCCCTGATGGCCCAGTGGTAAAGAATCCACCTTGCAATACAGGGGACACAAGTTCTATCCCTGGTCGGAGAACTATTTTAAGGTCCCACATGCTGTGGAGCAGCTAAGCCCATGTGCCACAACAAAGAAATCCCATGTGATGCAACAAAGATCCTGAACACGGCAGCTAGACTCGAGGTAGCCAAATAAGTAAATAAAAGTATGAAAAAAAAAAAAAAAAGACAGGGTGGTCAGGACAGGCTGTGTTGACAAGGTGGCATCTGAGCAAAGACTTGAGGGAGGTGAGGAATTCAGACCTGTGGGTGTCTCGGTAAGAGTGAACCAGGGATCGCAAAAGCCTGTGCAAAGGCCCTGGGGTGGGACGGTGCCTGGAGGGTTTGCCAGAGGCTTGTGGGGCTGGAGCAAAATGAGTGAGGGAGAGAGGAATAGCAGAGTGGGGTCAGGAGAGGAAGCGGGAGTGGGGAGTGAGGGCCATCGTGAGAACTTTGGGAGATGGGAAGCTTCTGCAGAGTTGGATGAAGAAGAACATGAGCTGACTTACATTGTAAAAGAATCGCTCTGGCTATGTGTCGAGGGAGCAGGGGCAGGGAGACCAGGAAGGAGGTTGTTGCAATAATCCAGGCAAGCAATAAGGCAGCTCAGATCAGGGTAGCTGCCACGAGGATGGGGGTGTGAGTGGGGGGAAGTGATTGGTTTCCGGATCTATTTTGAAGGCAGAACTAACGGGATTTCCTGATGGATTGGATGTGGGTTGAGACAAAAAGGGAACAGGCCACATCACTCCAAGGTTTTGGCCTGAGCAGTGGAAGGAGGGGCTTGCCATCCGCCGGAATAAGAAATCTGTGTTACAGCAAACCCTCTTTCTCAGCCTTTTAAAAAATTATCATCTACCCCAGGAAGCCTTTGCAGACTCTTCCCCTATAATCACCCCCTCCATATGAAATTGTAATTCCACAGCTGTGATGTATATATGTTTATGTACTTTGGCCCTTTGGAGAGTCACAAACCACTGCAATTTTAAGAGTTTTTGTCCCCCCACAAACCAATTTCCCCCTCCTTGAGGGAGATGGCACCCCCATGGAGAATGCGTGTGTTAGAGCAAGTTGACGGAGGAGCCTGGTAGGCTGCAGTCCATGTGGTCGCTAACAGTTGGGCATGACTGAGCGACTTCACTTTCATTTTTCACTTTCATGCATTGGAGCAGGAAATGGCAACCCACTCCAGTGTTCTTGCCTGGAGAACCCCAGGGACAGAGGAGCCTAGTGGGCTGCCGTCTATGGGGTCGCACAGAGTCGGACACGACTGAAGTGGCTTAGCAGCAGCAGCAACCGCAGCCACCCTCAGCCTAACCCTAACTGCAAGGTCTGGGAGAAGAGAAAGAACCAGCAGAGGAGACCAAGGAGGCATATCCAGATAAGCTGGAAAAAAAAAAAAAAAACAGGGAAAAAACCACAGCAGGGGGAGGGCTGCCCAACTGTCCAGTGCTGTGGGGAGGGCCAGTGTGGCCACAGTGAGCTGGCTGCTGGGTTTAGCCACGCAGAGGCCACTGGACAGGAGCACTTCCCGTGGAGTGATGGGCGGGGAGGCCAGACTGGGGTGATTTTGAGAGAAGCAGGAGGAGAGACATGGATGACAACAGATACAATCAGCTCTGAGCAGTTCCCCTGGAGAGGGGAGCAGAGGAGTGGCAGTAGCTGGTGGTGGTGGGGTCAGGGGAGTAGGATCAAGATGGCAGGAAAACAGTTTGTTCATTGATGGGTGGAAAGATCTGATGATGCGAGATGGGGGAAGGACGAGCTTATGGAGTGGGGAGGCTTGCTGGAGTGGTGTCCTTGAGCGGAGCAGAGCTTGGGCTCTGAGTGGCACAGGGAGCGTGGGTAGTCGAGTCTCCTAGGACGAGGCAGGGCGAGTGGGTGCAGATGCTGGCGGGGGCGGCTGTGCCCCTGCGAATCTGGAAGTACTTCTGAGCGGCTGGATTGTCTTGGGGGAGTGGGAAGCAAGGTCACAGCTGAGAGTGAGGGTGGGGGAGGCGGGGGTGGGTGTGAGGAGAGGAGATCGTGAGAAATAGTGCCCCCTGCACGCACAGGCTGGGGGTGGCAGATGCGAAAACAGCAGCAAGACTTCCTGCCCCACCCCGGGCTCAGGTCAGCCACCCAACCCCTCAGCTTTCCCAGGCCTCCCCTCACGCCCCGGGAGTTTAGGTGTTTTCTGCTCTGTTTCCTTCAGGAGAGGGTCTCTTACTTAGCATTCCCATTACCCGCAAGGGCTGTGCAGTCAGGCAGCCAGCCTTTGAATTCTCTTCCCTGACTCACTTGCTGGGTAAACGTGGAGAAGCATTTTAGTCCCCATGCCTCAGTCTTCTCATCTGTGGACTGGGGGCAGTGGTAAGAGTTGTTGCTGAGCATGGAGCAGGGCTCAGCGCATGAAAGGTGAAGGCCTGGTGAGTGAGGGGAGGGGAGTTTGCTCTGGGCCCCTGCAGCCCAGGAGTGGGGAGAAGAGGGCTGGTGTGGGATCTGTGCCTCCTGCTGACGGAGGGTTCAGTCCCATCACCCTGCCCAGCTCCCACCGTGTGATCTGAGGGTCCTGACCTAGCTCTCAGGTGGGCAGCTGTCAACTGGGGACAACCCTCCCACTCCCAGCTTAACCCAGGACTGTCCCTAACTCAGCCCTTGACCAGGGCCACGGCGGCCACTCCCCAGCGCCTCTTCCCCTGGCCTGGCCCCACCCTCGGGACTTCCTGCCCAGCCAGGCCCTTCCTGTTTTTCCTCCCTGGCCCCAGAGGCCATTTCATCTTAGGAAACATTCTTTAACAACTTTACTTTCTCTCTCCAGAGCCCAGAACTTTCTAGACTTGGCAGACTTCCAGGTGTGGACCTTCAAGTCCCCCGGAAAATAGTTCACTGGCTAGTCCCTCCGCTG
Source organism: Ovis aries (assembly GCF_016772045.2). NCBI lineage: Eukaryota > Metazoa > Chordata > Mammalia > Artiodactyla > Bovidae > Ovis > Ovis aries. Next base: position 36,614,845 of record NC_056074.1, read on the forward strand.
AGGCTGTGATGTGGGGGGGAAGGGCTCTGCTGAAGGGGTGTGTGTGTGTATGTGTGTGTGTGTGTGTGTGTGTGTGTGTAGGGAGAGGATAGAAGGATTTATGTGGGGCAACACACCAGGGAAAGACTTTGGGATGGGCTCTGCCCTCCCTAGGCTGGGGCTCACAGGCCTGACACTGGAGCCCGCTCTGCCCAACTGGAGCCTCTTGGCTCCTGGACTTTCACTCATCCCCCCACCCCCTTGCAACATGGAGGTAGACATCCTCACGGAAACAGGTAGCAAGAGCTAATGGCCAGAATGGGCTGTGTAGTCTATTAGGAGCCGCAATGTTTCTTACATTCCCAAATGCCTGGTGAGGAGGGAGCCGCTAAGTGCAGGTGGTGGTAACGCTGGAGTGGAAGTGGAGGCCCATGAAGTGCTCAGCTAGCTCTGCCATTCACCCCTCTAATGAACCAGGCAGCAGCCACCATCAGCTTGGCTCTCAGGCCGGACTGACGCCTGGCTCCTCTGATCACTCGTGCATCCTACAAGCAGGCAGCTAATACAGTCTAGGCTCCTGAGAACCTCGCAGGCTGGCTCCTGCCTCTTTCCCATCCCTTGTGTCCAGTCTGACCCTCAATTCGTGCTTAGGGTACCCCAGAGAGTCAGGGTCAGTGCCCTCAGGCAAGGCCATGGCGCAAGGTCAGGAACAGCTCCTGGAGCTGGAGACCTTCAGTCATCACTCAGCAATGTCCTCCCTGTGCTGTGGGAAGGGACCAAACAGAAGGGCGTGGGACCTGCCTAAGGGGGCACTGCCATTCTTCCTAGGATCCTGGCTACTTTCCTGTACTGCAGCCAGATTCCCCCACTTCCCTCCGGGCAACCTGAGAGTTAAAGATGTCAAGCCACAAGTAGTATAGTACACGCTGATGATAACTTTCCCCCTTTCATTGAGGGTGTGCCGTGTGTCATAGGGTGCTGGGAACACGGCCGTGAATGAGGCCAAGTCTGTCCTTGTGGGGCTCTTGTCACGGCATTAAATCCTTATCGTACCCTATGTGGTCAGTATTGTTATCCCTGGCTTACATGGGGATGGGGAAACTGAGGGTCAGAGAGACTAGGGAGTGAAGTGAGGCCCCCCATAGCCAGTGAATGGCAGAGCTGGCATTCCAGCCCAGGTCAATCAGCCTCCAGCCGCAGCCCAGCCTCTTAACCACTGATATACCAGGAGAGCTCGGACTAAGGAACAGGAGTCATGCGTTGGCCACTCACTGGGGTCTGGGCTTTGAGACAGTCTTCTCCTCCCTGGGCCTCAGTTCCCATATCCATAGGTGATTCAGAAGGTTCCTTCCAGCATTTCTTTAATTCTGGAATTTTGAAAGATCTGGAAGTCTGGCTTCCTGGAAAATCGAGGCAGGAATTCTTTTTCTCCCTGGCATTCACCTCAGTTGGTGGGACAGGAGCCCAGCCCACCTATGGACAAACCTTTTCAGCATAGGGAGGCATAGAAGCTGCAGTCGGGCTTGGATTCTGGCCCCATAGCAGCCTGGCCTGGCTGTGTCATAGTCTTCAAGGGGACCCTGCTTTCCATCCCCACTGCTGGTCCCCGTCCAGGACTGGACTCCAAAGGCCCAAGGTCTAGTCCTGACTCTGTCTCATTTAACCTGCTAAGTTATCTTGGAAAAGCCCAGGCCCCTCTGGGCCTCAGTTTTCCCATTTATTGATGTTTGTGTGCTTAGCCGTGTTTGACTCTTTGCGACCCCACAGATTATAGCCCACCAGGCTCTTCTGTCCATGGAATTTTCTAGGCAAGAATATTGGAGCAGGTTGCCAGTTCCTGCTCCAGGAGATCTTCCTGACCCAGGGATCAAACCTGCATCTCCTGAATTGGCAGGCAGATTCTTTACCACTGCACCACCTGGGAATCCCATTTCTTGGATGAGACCATTCCTGCTGCCCATCTGATTCATAAGTTTATCAAGTCATTCATGGGGGTCAGGCTTTCCGGGAATTGAGCCAGGCTCAGTGTGTCTGCTGGTCATGGACTCCACTCTCTCCCCTTACTCCCCCTATAAACCAGGAGGGGAAGAATGCCCTGTGTGAAGCTGGCCCTAGGGCTCCCCCTCACCCTTCTGTCCTTCTGGCCCCTACACCTAGGTTTCCGGTCCCCAGCCCACCATGAGAGATGCCTTTCCCACCCCTCCCCAGGCCGTCCGGGGGCGTGCAGCCGCAAGATCACGACAGGTAGGGTTGGGTGGTATTGAAGGCTCAGCAGGAAGGCATTTCTCATCGTGGGCACGCCTGCCAGGTGGTGGGAGGACCATTTCTTTCTTTTCTTTTTTTATCCCCATCAAAAGTGGCTGGGAGAGAGAAGGGGCCAGGAAGAGAGACTTCTGAGACAGGGAGACTCCTTAGCCTAGGCTCAGACTGGTGGGCAAGATCTCCCTGCATCTGACCCCTGCAGATTCAGTCCCCATCCCGGGCTGCACCCCCTGGCCAGGCTGCGAAAAGACTGCACCTGCTCTGTTTTCCTTTGAGTCTCTCAAAATATTAACCATGTGGGCCAGAGGGCCCCAGCCCATTTAACAGACGAGGCAGCTGAAGCTCAGAGTGGAGAAGTGACTGGCAGCTCAGGGGGGGATGGGGCCAATGGTCAACCTCTTGGGAGTCCCCTGGTCTCTTCAAGCAGGGAGAGGAATTTGGGAAACTCACTAGATGGGAGAGAATGATCTCCTTTCTTTTGTTGATATTAGAGGGGTGGGAAAGAGCCAGGGGATCAGGAGACTAGCCCAAATATTTAGTTTCCAGAATGAACCATGCTTCCTCTACACTCCAGACTCTGCCTCAGCTGTTCCCTCTTCCAGGCACCCTTCCCTCCACTGGCTAACTTCTACTGATCCTTCAAGTCAGTTTATTTATTTATTTTTCTTTTCTTCAAGTCAGTTTAGATGTTACCTCCTCCAGGGAGCCTTCCCTGGTTTTCCCAGGGTCAAGTACACCCTGTTGTGTGCTCCGAACTGCTTCCTGGGCTTCCCCTGCGAGTGCGCTAAATCACCTGCTATGTAGTTGTTTCTCAACAGCAGACTTGGAGCTCCTTGAGGGTAAGGCTGTGCCTTATTAGCTTTTAATACCCATATCCACTACCCAGCACGGAGCGGGGTATAGTTTGCCCTGAGAGATGTTTGTTGAATGACTGAATGGACACCTATAGAGATCAACTATGTCCCAGGCTTGTGTAGGGCATTCAGCCCCAGCTCCATGGAGCACCCACATGCACAGTGGTCCAAGACACTGTCCAGGGTGAGCCTAGACAGGGTGTGCTGGGAGCTCAGAAAACGGAGGGGCAGCAATGGAGAAGGGATCCTAGGAGACTCTGCCCAGAAGAGATGTGAGGATCCTGGAATGATTGCTTGGGCCAGGGGTTAGGGCTGAGGGTGGGAGGGCTGGCTTAGTGACCCAAGAATGGGTTACTTTGTCTCAGACTTGGGGCTGCACCCAGGAGTGGACTGGTGAAAGGGCTGCTAGACAGAGAAGCCGGGTCACATTATGGAGAACTGTTTCCAGGTGAGACCAGAAAGGGCAAGACTTATGCTCAAGGGATCACAGCTGGGGAGTGGCTCCCTGCCAGGGCTCTGTGCCACCCACTGCCCTGCCCCCTGACCTGGCAGCAGGCAAGCAAGCTGCCCCAGGACCTAAGGATACAGCACCAGAGGGAGGTGACAATGAAAGCTTATCAAACAGCATGTAGGAGGCAGCCACAGATTTCAGCGGCTAAGTAAGCTGCGTCTAATGTTCACTTAGCCAAGAGCGAGCCTCCAAAATGTCAGTGCCTGCGGTCTGACCCTTCAGTGGCCAAGGCTGTTGAAACCGGGGAAATGGAGTCACTCAGCATTCCTAGAGCTCTCAGCTGGGCTGCGGCGGAGGTGGGAGAGTTTTCCGACGCCAGACCGTACTGGCAGCCTTAGCTGGCTGCTCCCCGGGGAGCACCTTTTGGTCTTGGGGAGGCCATTCAGGAGCACGAAGTTAGAGCTGCCCGTTCACAAATGGGGAGACAGAGGAGGCCGGTCTGGGAACCCACCGTGGAACGACTGCAGAGCCTGGTTTCACCCAGGAGTCTCTGCTGCTGCCGAGTACCTGGGAGCCCCTCCCCCAGGAGGCAGAAGAGAGGGGTCCTGTACTCATCAGCCCCCACCCCCAGGACTATAGAAATGAGGCCCCATTGGGACCCCACCCCCCAGAACTATAGACATAAGGCCCCATACAGATCCCACCCCCCCAGAACTATAGAAATGAAGTTCCATATGGACCACATTGGCGTCAGCCTCACCTCTGAGCCCGCACACACGTGGTCTTGGGACCTGCCTCTGCCCTGTCTCCCTGTGTAGCCTCAGGCAATTGCTTAGCCCTCCAGTGCCTCAGTTTCCCCATTTGTTAAGTGGCTGGAAAGTACTCCAGGATTTCATTTTTCTACACTATCTTTCAGATGATGAATAAAGTGACTGCCCCACGCCCTCCCTTACCCAGATCTGCTTTTCCTGTTCCCCAAAACACAGGGGTGTGTTTTGTTGACTTCAGTATCCCCAGCCCTGCATCTGTAGCTGTCACAGTGTAGGTATTCAAAAAACTGGAACTCCCAGCAGGCATGTCTCTTCCTGATTAACTGCCCCCTCCCAACCCCAATCACAGTGAGGGTGGCTCAGACCATAAAGAATCTGCCTGCAATGAAGGAGACCTGGGTTCAGGAAGGTCCCCTGCAGAAGGGAACGGCAACCCACTCCAGTACTCTTGCCTGGAGAATTCCATGGATAGAGGAGTCTGGCGGGCTACCGTCCATGGGGTCCCAAAGAGTTGGACACGACTGAGCAACTAACACTGTCCCAACCCCCAGGTTCTGCTTAGTCCCCTCTCGGATGGGGCTGTTTGCAGACCCCTGTGCACAGGTTGATATGCAAATCTGGAAGCTTCCCTGGTTCTGTTCCACCCTCTCCTTTCCATAGTGGGTGCATGGGAGCCAGCCATGGCTTCTTTGAGATCCCCCGACACAGCTAGGACGAGTGCCAGGGCCTTGGTGGTGCAGCCAGAGCTCTGTAGACTTGTTTACAGTCTGTCCGTGACTCACCCACAACAGCCCAGAGGAGGCTCTGCCCAGGCTGGGCCCAGACTCAGGGACCCAAGGGAGACACGATCTGAAAAGCCCGCTGGGCTCCTGTACCCAGGGGAGCAGCGTGCACAAGGGCTCCTGGCCAGGGGAGCGGGCTCGGGGACTTGCGGGACCAAGGAAGGGCCAGGCTGGAACAGGACTGAGAACCTGGCTCTAGCCCACTGATTCTCTCACTGCCAGTCATTTATCAGGGCCTCACTCTGGGCTGGGACTGGGGGCCCAGAGATGAAACACCCAGGTCTTGGCCTTCAGGAACTTGCAGGGTAATACAGAAACTATATGAACCCATGAACTATAACCCGCCAGGCTCTTCTGTCTGTGGAATTCTCCATGCAAGAGTATTGGAGTCGGTAGCTGTTCCCTTCTCCAGGGGATCTTCCGGACCCAGGGATTGAACCCGGGTCTCCTGTATTGCAGGCAGATTCTTTATGGTCTGAGCCACCAGGCAGGCCCATAGAAGGTAGTGGGTATTATTGGCCGTAACAGAGGCAACCGTGGAGGTTGATGTGGGGTTTCCTGTGAGGTTGTCAATCATTCAGTGGGCTGAGGCTGCACGGAGGAAGGGATTTCCTGGCTAAAGGACCAGCTCATGCAAAGACACAGAGGTGGTGTTCAAACCCCAGCGAGCGGTGGCAAGTAGGTCCTGTTCTCCTGGGCTGTGACCGCAGGCCACTCCCTTCCCTCTCGCATTGTTTTCATCTCTCTGAGTGGAGGTGGTGTTACTTGGCTAAGTGGTTAGGGGGTGTCCTATGAGTTTTCCGTGGGGCTCGCCTGCTCTGGCAGGGGCACTGTGGGAGAGAGACGGGGGTGAGTGGCTGACGGGGCAGGGATCTGGGCGACAGTGAGGTCCTGGTGGCTGGGCACACAGGATAAACAGGGCTGTGTGTTTAGGCAAGGAGGGGATCTGGGAGCAGGGCACTGCCAGCCAATTAGACTGTCTCTCCAGGTCCAGTGTTTGCTGATGGAATAAGGGAGACGGGTGTGTCAACAGTCGGGAATGAGGTGGCCCTGAACTGCACACACCCGTGGGCTGTCCCTGGAGTGAACCATGGAGGTCTCTGCGGAGGGCGTCAGTGAGCAGGAGCCCGGGAAGCCTGATACACCCAAGGAGCTCCTTATGCCCGCCAGTGGAGGTGCTCAGAGAACACGGCCCAGGCTGGGTCTCCAGCCCTCTTCCTGGGCTCTGGTTCAGCCCAAGAGAGGGGCCGGGGAGTAAGGCCACCCCTCTGGGAGGAGAGAGAATCCTGAGACTCTGTCTTGCTGCACTGGGGAAGTTCCACCATTTGGGTCCAAGATTGACTCTGCCACCAATTTGATGGGTGATGTCCTCGTCTCCCCACCCCCCAACGCAGGCCCTTTCTTTTCTGGACTTCAGTTTTACTCTCTGAAAATGAGAGGCAGGGAGAGAAGCACTTTCGCAGTTTTCCAATGGGACTCCATCTCTGTTTTCACCAGAGCAGCTCTGCTTTAAGCAGTTTGCCTGAGGATTCCTTCCTGCCCCAAACAGTGGCTGGGTGGAGTGCCCCCGTTGTGCCAGGTGGGGGTAAAGTTTAAAGGGAGAACCTGGCCAGGTTCCAGCTTGAGAAGGGGAGCCCCACTCCCAGAGCCTGTACTGGGGCCACGTGTGGCTCTAAGGCTCCGTGAGGGGGCTCCAGGTTCACACCGGCTGTGACTCACACCCCAGGGCTGCCATTTGCTAGCTGTGTCAGCTTCTGGGGCCCTTGTGCCTCAGGCTCCTCACCTGTGGGTGAGGAGGACACCTGCCCCACCCCCGTGAGGTCACCTGGCATAAAGCCTTCAAGGGGTGCACGGTGGGTGCTCCACAAGCCTCATGCATGCTAAGTCACTTCGTTTGTGTCTGACTCTTTGCAACCCTATGGACTGTAGCCCACCAGGCTCCTCTGTCCACGGGGATTCTCCAGGCAAGAATACTAGAGTGGGTTGCCATTTCCTCTGCCAGGGGATCTTCCCGACCCAGGGACTGAACCCTCGTTTCTTATGTTTCCTGCATTGGCAGGTAGCTTCTTTACCACTAGCGCCACCGGGGGAGCCCAGCTGCTGTTGTTATTCCTGAGGGTCCTGATGGCTCCTCCCAGTTCTGGGAAGGGGCAGCCGTGAAGAACATATCCCGTCATCTGGGCAGGGGGAGGACAGAGGGAACTGAGAACCCCAGAAGTGGTGGGCAGCCTGGGATGGGGGGGAGCCAGCAGGTGCTTCTGCCTTCATCCCTCTCCACTGCACCCCATCCCCAGCCCAGAGAAGTCAGCAGTTCAGTGTCCTCTACTGGCGCCTAACACACACAGGAGCCCCAGGAGAGACACATAGGGGAAACACCTTCACACACTAGGTCTGGCTGGCTGGAGAAGCCGGGAGGGGGCCGGACAGCCATACCACTGTGCAGATGAGACCTTGAGATTCAAGTGTCAGGGAAATGAAGCATTGTCTATCAGGGGCCAGAGACAGACCCCAGCCTCCTGAGCCCGCAGCCTGGATCCCTGGCCCATTGGTGGGAGGCAAAGTGAGGCTCAGAACCCCAAACACCAGGCCAAGTGGACCTCAGGTCCACCTGCCCTTCCAGGGGCAGGAGCGCCCAGACACACCCTCTGCAGAGCCTCCTCCCCAGGGGAAGCAGATGGTGCGGGGCCTGCGGAGAACTGGCTGTCTCGGAGCCCAGCTGTTGCACAGATGTGAGGGGTGGAGGGAGGCGGAGCGAATGGGGGTGAGGAAGGCAAGGACCCTTGGCAGCCCCGGGAGTGGTAATGAGCAGATTAGAGTTATTACAGGCGGATGACTCGGAGCGCACTAGCTCACCCCAGCAACCGCCAGCAAAGGGCAGATCACCGCGACTCTGCAGCCGTCACGCCAGGCCTGCTGCGCCCCTGTCCTCCCGTGACCATGACTCTGAGGCAGCCTCTGTGGCTTTCGCACGCCTCATTAGAGCCTCGTGGGTGTGCCTGCTGGCTCTCTGCCCTGACTTCGCCCTTCCGCCACCTCCCAGGCTTGGCAGGGGGATCTTGAAGCCTGCCTTGGAGCACTGGTAAGTGGGCACAGGATTCCCGTGCAGGGAAACTGGTATAAAGTGCCCCCATCCGCTTGGAAGTGGGGCAGGACAGGGTGTGGCAGGACCCGTCCTTGCCTGTCTGGTCACCTTTACCAGGCGTCTGAAAACAGAGGAGACCACTTAGATCCGGGTCATGGACACTGTCGTCTGAAGGGAGGGCAGGTCCTCCCTCCCCACTGGCTTCCTGTCTTCCCATCTGCTTCCTCCCAGAGTAGGAAGAGAGAACCAACATGTCACGTAGCTTAGGGCTGAACGCCAGGGTGACAGTAATAAAAAAGAACAGCTGGGACTTAGTGCTTACTACGTTCTAACGGGTTCTGCTCTGCATGCTGGACATGTCCTGATTCCCTCTGTCGTCAGAACAGCCCTAGGAGGTGTACTACCATCATGCCCATTTTATAGATGAGATGACTGAGGCCCAGAGCAGTTAAGTAACTGGCCCCCCGACCTCCCTCCAACCCCGTGCTCATCCTCCACATTGTAGAGGCCAAGCACACATCTCACACTTCTGGTCCGCTTTATGAATGGTCTCCCCTCTAGATATTTTGTGTGGACTGTGCCCTCTTCCTGGAATGCTCGCTCATTGTTGTAGGTTCTAACTGACTCCAGCACCCCTGGTCTGTGTAACTGAGCTGACCCAGGATGTACAAGCCCCTCCAGAGGCACCATGAGAGAAGGTCGGGTAGCAGGGAGAGGCGGAAAAGAAATCAGGGGCTTTGAGGGGCAGGTATGTGACTTCAGGGCAAGTCACCAGCTCTCTGAGCTTCAGTTTCTATAAAACAGGAATGTTCATCCCAGCTTCTCATAAGGTCTAACGCTGATGGAGGTGGTGGTCCCGATATAGCAGGTCTATGACCACCGGTTGGGACAGATGTAGGGTGATCCTGCCTCTATCTGCGGAGTTCAGCAAAGACCCTCTAGGGTTGGCAATGAAGGAAAAGCCATCACCTGAGGCCCTTGTTTCTAGGGAGCACCTATCCTCAGTCCTCTCTGCTCTGGTCCCACCACTAATAGCAAAGCTGGGAAGGGGTTTCGGTACCTAGTGACCAGTCCTGACGGAGCGCCCCCCCCCCCATCTCCGAGAGCCCAGCACCAGCCATCCCCCGCTCTGGGAGGGGGTGGACGGCACCCTTCCTCCCCCACACTGCTGTCTCCTCAAAGAGTCAGAATCCAGGGAGACGGTCTCCTGGCAGCACGGCTTCGGCTGCTCGCCTTGCATGGGTGTCTGCGATGCTGATGCCAAAGCGCCAGGGCTGACTGGACCCTCGGAGTGGGCCAGCGTCCGGCCAGGGAGGCTGGAGACAGGGCCAGCCCCAGGGTGTGCCCTTGCCAGGGGGGGCAGGTGACAGTATGGCAGCGGGGGCAGGTGAGACGGCAGTCCTGGCTGCCCTGGGCCTGTCCCACTGGGAGGGAGAGCAGCTGGCACGCAGGTGCTCAGAGACTGGGGAGAGCCTTCCCCGATGGAGTCTGAACACCCTGGTGCCAGCAGGGGCAGAAAACCAGGGGGGCAGGCACGGGATTTGACAGTGGCTGTTGCCAACGTTCAGTGCTCCCTCACACAAAAGGCAATGGCGACTTCAGCTCCAGGATTGTCCCACATCTCTTCACATCCACCCTCCCCCTCCTCAATATGTCCACTCTGTGCCAGCCTCCACCGGATGTGGGCAGGATGTAACAAGGGCCGATCTGTACTCTAGGACTTTATACCAGCTTTGGGGCCATGGCTGAGCAGGTGCCTAAATAGCTCCTCAGTCCTAGTGTTATCCCACCTTTGGGGCAGACTTGAGGTCCTAGGCCTGGCCCATCCAGGTCCTGGGAGGTCCCACCTCACTGCCTAGGACCCTGGGCGTAGCTTCTGAGGTTCCCTGGTCTCCATTCCCACTGCTGGATGCACAGAACCAAAAGCACATCTGAAGCTTGGTCTCAGCCAAGAGTGTAGTTTTTTTTTTTTTTTTTTTTTAAGCCATGCCAAGAGGCTTGTGGGATCTGGCTTCCCCGACCAAGGATCGAACCCATGTCTCCTGCAGTGGAAGTAGAGAGTCCTAACCACTGGACCTTGACGGAATCCCCATAAGAGTCTAATTTTAAAAATAGACTTTAAAAAATAATTTACAAAAATTAATTTAAAAATAGTTCACCTTTGTATTTTTGAGTGGATCATGCACTTACATGAGGCAAAATTCAGAAGGGACATACAAGGGAAGGTCGCTCCTCCACTCTGGCCTGCCCATTCAGCGCTTGCCAGCTCCTGTGTGTTCTTCCAGACGGTTCCAGAGAGCCATCACGTTCACACCTGTTCTTATTTGTTCTCTTTTTCAATGCATATACATCTTGCTCTGTACCTGGCTTTCTTCCCTTAAAACTATTTCTTGGTTATTGTTTTATGTCAGCTGAAAACTGGTTCCCCGTTCTTATTTTATGGCTGCAGATTGCTTCATTGTACGGAAGGACTGCAAATTATTTAACTGATCTCCCACTGATGCACGTTTAGCTTGTTTCTAGTGTTGGGTAATTACATTAAATATTATAATAAACAACCGTGTACGTGTGCCGCTTCAAATGTGCGCCAGTGAGCCTGTAGACAAGTTTCCACAAGTGGAACGGCGGGCTGGGACGTGGCTAGGAGCACCCATGAAGGAAAGGAGGGGGGTCAAATTGCCCTCGCTGAGGCTGTCTCATCCTCCCCTCCCGCTGGTCGTGCCTGCGTTTGCCTGTTCTCCCATAGCTTCGCCAGCACAGTGCTTTATCAAACTCTGTGAGCTTTGCCAATCAGATATTTGAATAATGGTTTGTCGCTGTGGTTAGAAATTTTGAAACAGCAATTATATCGGTGGCTGTTTACTGAGCAGGAAGGCACCATGCCAAGCACGTGTTGCACGTGACATTATGCTCATTTCTCACAGAGAACCGTTGGAAACAGATAGCAGTTGTCTGACTTTATATGGGAGAAAACTGACGCCCAGAAAGGTTAGGTATTTCCCTAAGATCCCACAGCCTTCAAGAGGCAGAGGGGAGGTTGGAACCCAGGTTGCTGGCGGGAGCCCATGCTCCTTCCTTGTTTCCGGCTGCTGTCCAGCTCTGGGCTGCCCAGGATCTCCCAGGCTGAGGACCACCCGCTCCTACCCTCCCCAATCCCACTCGGGCTCTGGGGCCCCGCCCCCCGGGATGTTGCTTCCTAGGAGTGGGTGATGGACAAGACTTGGTCCCTACAGTCCTGCCCAGGGGTGGGGCCTCCCTGAGAAGGACTCCAGGGCCCCTGCTCTGCCCTCCTTGGGCAGAGGCTCAGCAGAGGGTAGCTCGCTGGTCCTAAGCTCCAGGCAGGTGGCATCTGAGAAGGCAGAGCCAATACCAGCTCCCACGGCAGGCACTCACGGGGGTTCATTTCCCAGCAGCAACTTCTGCGGGCAGCTCCCCCAGGCCTCCTCGTTTCCGGAGTCCTCCCCTCCTGTCTTCCCCAGGAAACCCACAGCCTCAGCGGCCTCTCCACATTCAGCAGTGGGTCCCCTGGGCCTGGCCCCTCTGCCCTCTGAGTCCGCGCCCCCAAGTGTCCCTGGCACAACCAGCAATCAGCTGGGGAGCGATTCTGGATTCTCCTTCAAGGGCCCAGAGGTGGGAGAGGGAAGGCACTCAGCCAGGGGTCAGGAGTCCACCTCACTGTGTGGTCCTGGGCTGGCCCCTCCGCCTCCCTGGCCTCACCGCACCCACACCTCCTGCAAGTGTCAAGTGCCTCCCTGACCTGCCCCCTCCTCCAGGCTGGCCTCCGTCCAAGAAGGCTGAGGAGGCTCCAGCTGCCCAGGAGGGGCGAATCCCCTTACACCACCCACCAGGTGGCTCTTGGGGGTACTGTGAGCCCTTCACCACTAAGGCCTTTTCCCTCCTCCACTCCCTCAGGCTCCAAACACCCAAAACTCTGAACTCTGGCCTGGCCTGTTCAGAGCAATAGAGCGGTGGAGAAGGGCTCCCCAGGGCAGGGGTGTGTGTGTGTGTGTGTGGAGTAGGGAGAAAGAGAGAGACGGAGAGAGAGAATGAGTAAGTTTGCAAATGAAGGTTGAGCCCTGGGAAGTGTTCTGCCTGGAAGTCTTCCGAGGAGGCTGTGGACGGCGTCCCGGGGGACTCAGAGTGGCAGGATTGTCACTCAGGCAAGGATGAGCTGTTATCAAGCACCCACGGGGTGTCAAGCTTGTCACTGGTTGCTGGGGGCACATGGAGCTCACAAAGCAAAGAGAGAAGAAGGTGGCTTCAGCCCTAGGGGATTCCGGACACACGGAGGAGCAACTGACTTAGAAAGATCCCTGACTGTCGCTCTTGGGTCTCTGCTGAGTTTGAGGCTCAGAGAGGCTAGGTGAAGGTCTTGAGGTTGTTCAGCAAGCCAGATACATGTCGAGTCCTGAGCCCAGGACTCCTGGCCCAGTGCTCCCTGCAAGGCACTGCCAACCATGCAGTTGAGCCGAACACATGCCCAGACTCTCAGTGCCTGATGTGGGATGTGGAGGGCATCTTTTCAGGTCTACTGGGCTAAGCAGATGGAGGGAGGGTGGCCGAGAATGGTGGGGGCTGAGGAAAGTGTACAGACTTGCTCGCTGCCTGTCAGAGATGACGGTGACCCAGGTCTGAGTTCCAGCCCCACCATTCCACACACGTGTGATTTTGTCAGGGTTCTCCTCTGAACCTGCGACAGCCGGATAACAACAAGATGTTAGCAGGTTTAAAGAAAAACCTCTGGCCTGTAACAGGGCTCCACAATTCTGCCTGGGAAGGTCAGTACAATCTTGTAGAATGGAACTGGCCCCGGACAGAATCTGGGGGAAGCCAGATAAGCAGAAAGGAGGGCTGGTTGGTGTCTAGCTGTTCTTGTCTGGCCCCTAGATTCTCTCAGCCATGGAGCCAAGGGAGCTGGTGGTGAAAATTCCAGGCAGATAGCCAGAGTCCACCCAGATGGGCCCCAGTCCACACCAACCAGAGCAGCCCCCCGCCCCCTGCCCCCAGGGGCCCAGGCCACTGCTGAGGCCCTTCCCCCATCACGCCCCGGGCCTCCATGGGGAGGCGCCCGCAGCCACGGGGAATCCCAGAGCCACCCATTTCCGGACATGGCCCAGGACATCTGCTGTGCCCATGCTGCCCAGAACTGCTGGCTGGCATACAGACAGACAGGCAGGCTGGCCAGCGGGCACCCAGGAGTGTAAATTCCACATTTGCATCGTGGATGTTCCTGGCCCCAAGGGCTGCTGACCTTTACAGCCGCTGCCTGAGTCCTCCTTTTCCTGTCAAGGCCTCTGGGCACAGCCTGGCTGGCCGTCCCTCGGATGCTGGAGTCTTTTGGAATAGCAGGAGAGGCAGGGAGGCCAGGGATTGCTGGGCAGGGGGCTTGAGAGGTGCGGCCCGCCTCTTCACCCAGGCAGGGGGAGCCCACTGTCCCCTGACTCAGCGTCAGCTACCCCCCACCCCCACCCCGCCCAGTCACTGCCTGACTCACGGGCAGCTTGGGCCCCAGATTAGCAATGTCACTGAGACATCGGTCGCCCCTGGCTGGCATCTCCCCCGGGATTGCCCCATCTATGCTGAGTGACAGCAGTGCTGAGCACGGTGGCAGCTTTTCTGGGCTCAGCAGTCAGGCCTGCCCTTCTGAGGGGCAGAAACCTCTCGAGGTTTCCTCTCTACCCCTCCCGGTCCCAGAGGACTCTTGTCGTGGGGGGCTTGGGAGGCAGTTGGCTGGGAAAACTCCCCCAGACGCATTCTAATTAAAATCCACCTAAGTGACAGTCATTCAGTTATGTCCAACTTTTTGCAACTCCATGGACACTATAGCCCATCAAGCTCCTCTGTCCATAGAATTCTCCAGGCAAGAATACTAGAGTGGGCAACTAAAGTTGCCATTTCCTTCTCCAGGGGATCTTCCTGACCCAGAGATTGAACCTGAGTCTCCTGCCTTGCAGGCAGATTACCATTTGAGCCATCTAAAGCCCTCCAAGAAAGCAGGCTTTGCCCAGCTTCCAGGAACAGTGACTCCTGCTCCTGGGGGCTCACGATCAGAAGACCCCATTTACTCACGTTTATCATCTACCCCACAGATCTCTCCAGAACCTGGTGCTGGGGTTGCTTTGATGAGTGTTATGGGTTGAAATATATCCCCCGCTCCTGACCCACCTCCAGAGGATACTTTGAAGGCCTAACTCCCAGACATTCGAACATGAACTTATTTGGAAAAAGGGTCATTGCAGATGGAATCAAGTTGAGAGGGACTCGTACTGAAGTAGGACAGACCTTAATTCAATATGACTGATGGTGTCCTTATCAGAAAAGGAAAGACGGCCGTGTGAAGGCACAGACACAGGAAGAGACCCCGCGTGACGGCAGGGGCCGGGACTGGGGAGACGCATCTACGTGCACAGGAACGCCAGGATTTCCGGCAACAGTGGAAGCTAGAAGAGGCAAGGGGGATTCTCCCCAGCGAATTTCAGCAGCACCAGAGCCCTGCTGACACGTTAACCTCAGACTTCTGGCCTCCAGAACTGTGAGACAATGCATTATTACCGTTGTAAGGCACCCAGTTTGTGGCACTTTGTTACAGCAGCTCTAGGCAATGAATACAGTAAGTGACACTGTTCTGGTTCACTGGAGCTTACAGTGTAGCAAGGCGACAGGGGCCCATTAACAAACGTGTAGAATCAGGGCCCTCTGCTAACAGTAGCTGACCTTTACGGAGTGTTCGCTCCCTGCCTGGCACTGTTACAAGACTTTTTATGTACCAATTTTAAGAAATATATTTATTTATTTATTTGGCTCCAACAGGTCTTAGTTCTGGCATGCAGGATCTTTAGTGGTGGCATGTGGGATCTAGTCTCCTGACCAGGGTTTGAACCCTGGCCCCCTGCATTGGGAATGCAGAGTCTTAGCCACTGGACCGGCAGGAACGTCCCTATACAACAATTTTAACCTCCATACCAAAACTGTGAAGTAGGTGGTGCTCTTAGGATGTCCATTTTACAGATGAGTCAATTGAAGGACAGAAAGGTTGGATAGATTGCCTGAGGTTAAACAGTGGGCGGATTGCAGAGAGAGGATTTGAACCCAGGCAGTTTGGCTCTAGATCTCACGCATTTCTCCACCGCTCTACATCCCCATGAAGGAAACAGGAGGAAAATCAAGAATGTAGACATTGTGGGTGGTGTTTAGAAAGACAACCAAGGATCCTCCTAAATGAAGATGAGGGGCGAGACTTCCCTGATGGTCCAGTGGCTAGAACTCTGCTCTTCTGATGCAGGGGGCACCGTGTGATCCTTTGTTGGGGAACTAGTTCCCACATGCCGCAACTAAGATTCCAAGTACCGCAACTAAAGATCCCACGTGCCGTAAGGGAGATAATCCATACAAATGAAGAAATATATAAAAAAACTACACATGGGGCATATAACCTCCTCTTGCTCAGACTGTCAACGACTTGCCTTCCTCAAAGTCCAGGCTCCCCTATATGGCCTCTCATCCATCCTCCCGACGGCCGGCAGCTGAGTCAGCTGGAGGCTAAGAGGGCAGGCTCGAGAGGGAGGCAGATCCGAGCTTGAGTCTCTGTTCTGCCACTGATGAGCTGTGTGGCTTCAGAGCCTCAGCCCTTTCATCTGTAAAATGGGAATGCAAAGAGGACGCGCCTGGTTGTGGGAGGGTTCCATGAGATAGTGAAAAGTGCCCGCTTGCAGCAGGTGCTGCCTCCATTGTCCCCATGCCCACTGCATGCCCCTGGCTGCCCCTCCCTGGAAGTTGCAGCAAAACAGGCCTTGACAGGCTGGCAGGTGCCCACGCCTTTGCTCATGCCGTCCCATCTGCCCGGGTACGTTTCCTGCCCTTCTTTGTTTCCTCCAACTTGAAGTATCCTCAGCCCTGCCCTCCACCCCCACCTGGACTTCGGTGTCTCTAATCGGGGTCTTCTAGGGACATCTTCCAAGGAGCCTGGAGACCCAGGCACAGGCGAGGCCCTATACCTTAGCTCACGCTATCCCCTGGCAGAGGTTGAACCTCAGTCTTGCCTCAGTTTACCCATCCTAACAGTGCTCATCATGGTCAACAAAAGAGTCTGAAATGCAGTACTTGGATGCAATCTCAAAACGACAGAATGATCTCTGTTCGTCTCCAAGGCAAACATTCAATATCACAGTTATCCAAGTCTATGCCCCAACCAGTAATGCTGAAGAAGCTGAAGTTGAACTGTTCTATGAAGACCTACAAGACCTTTTAGAACTAACACCCAAAAAAGATGTCCTTTTCATTATAGGGGACTGGAATGCAAAAGTAGGAAGTCAAGAAACACCTGGAGTAACAGGCAATTTGGCCTTGGAATACGGAATGAAACAGAGCAAAGACTAATAGAGTTTTGCCAAGAAAATGCACTGGCCATAGCAAACACCCACTTCCAACAACACAAGAGAAGACTCTACACATGGACATCACCAGATGGTCAACACTGAAATCAGATTGATTATGTTCTTTGCAGCCAAAGATGGAGAAGCTCTATACAGTCAACAAAAACAAGACCAGGAGCTGACTGTGGCTCAGATCATGAACTCCTTATTGCCAAATTCAGACTTATATTGAAGAAAGTAGGGAAAACCACTCAACCATTCAGGTATGACCTAAATCAAATCCCTTATGATTATACAGTGGAAATGAGAAATAGATTTAAGGGACTAGATCTGATAGATAGAGTGCCTGATGAACTATGGACGGAGGTTCGTGACATTGTACAGGAGACAGGGATCAAGACCATCCCCATGGAAAAGAAATGCAAAAAAGCAAAATGGCTGTCTGGGGAGGTCTTACAAATAGCTGTGAAAAGAAGAGAAGTGAAAAGCAAAGGAGAAAAGGAAAGATATAAGCATCTGAATGCAGAGTTCCAAAGATTAGCAAGGAGAGATAAGAAAGCCTTCCTCAGCGATCAATGCAAAGAAATAGAGGAAAAGAACAGAATGGGAAAGACTAGAGATCTCTTCAAGAAAATTAGAGATACCAAGGGAACATTTCATGCAAAGATGGGCTCAATAAAGGACAGAAATGGTATGGACCTAATAGAAGCCGAAGATATTAAGAAGAGGTGGCAAGAATACACAGAAGAACTGTACAAAAAGATCTTCATGACTCAGATAATCACGATGGTGTGATCACACACCTAGAGCCAGACATCCTGGAATGTGAAGTCAAGTGGGCCTTAGAAAGCATCACTACGAACAAAGCCAGTAGAAGTGATGGAATTCCAGTGGAGCTATTTCAAACCCTGAAAGATGATGCTGTGAAAGTGCTGCACTCAGTATGCCAGCAAATTTGGAAAACTCAGCAGTGGCCACAGGACTGGAAAAAGTCTATTTTCATTCCAATCCCAAAGAAAGGCAATGCCAAAGAATGCTCAAACTACCGCACAATTCCACTCATCTCACATGCTAGTAAAGTCATGCTCAAAATTCTCCAAGCCAGGCTTCAGCAATACGTGAACCGTGAACTTCCAGATGTTCAAGCTGGTTTTAGAAAAGGAAGAGGAACCAGAGATCAAATTGCCAACATCCACTGGATCATGGAAAAAGCAAGAGAGTTCCAGAAAAACATCTATTTCTGCTTTATTGACTATGCCAAAGCCTTTGACTGTGTGGATCACAATAAACTGTGGAAAATTCTGAAAGAGATGGGAATACAGACCTCCTGACCTGCCTCTTGAGAAACCTATATGCAGGTCAGGAAGCAACAGTTAGAACTGGACATGGAACAACAGACTGGTTCCAAATAGGAAAAGGAGTACGTCAAGGCTGTATATAGTCACCCTGCTTATTTACCTTATATGCAGAGTACATCATGAGAAACGCTGGGCTGGAAGAAGCACAAGCTGGAATCAAGATTGCCGGGAGAAATATCAGTAACCTCAGATATGCAGATGACACCATCCTTATGGCAGAAAGTGAAGAAGAGCTAAAGAGCCTCTTGATGAAAGTGAAAGAGGAGAGTGAAAAAGTTGGCTTAAAGCTCAACATTCAGAAAACGAAGATCATGGCATCTGGTCCCATCACTTCATGGGAAATAAATGGGGAAACAGTGGAAACAGTGTCAGACTTTGTTTTGGGGGGCTCCAAAATCACTGCAGGTGGTGACTGCAGCCATGAAATTAAAAGACACTTACTTCTTGGAAGAAAAGTTATGACCAACCTAGATAGCATATTCAAAAGCAGAGACATTACTTTGCCAACAAAGATCCGTCTATGGTTTTTCCAGTGGTCATGTATGGATGTGAGAGTTGGACTGTGAAGACACCTGAGCGCCGAAGAACTGATGCTTTTGAACTGTGGTGTTGGAGAAGACTCTTGAGAGTCCCTTGGACTGCAAGGAGATCCAACCAGTCCATTCTGAAGGAGATCAGCCCTGGGATTTCTTTGGAAGGAATGATGCTAAAGCTGAAACTCCAGTACTTTGGCCACCTCATGTGAAGAGTTGACTCATTGGAAAAGACTCTGATGCTGGGAGGGATTGGGGGCAGGAGGAGAAGGGGACGACAGAGGATGAGATGGCTGGATGGCATCACTGACTCGATGGACGTGAGTCTGAGTGAACTCCAGGAGTTGGTGATGGACAGGGAGGCCTGGCATGCTGCGATTCATGGGGTCGCAAAGAGTCAGACACGACTGAGCGACTGAACTGAACTGAACAGTGCTCTGGTGCCTGGCATCCTTGCTCTTCTCTCACTTGTCCATCTGCCTACCAGCTGGCCCCCCGTCATCCCCTCCCTCACAAGCTGCCCTTCCACCCCCCTGTCAGCCAAGTGTCAGCCCCAGCAGGGGGTGGAGGAGGGGGGACCCTCCTCTCTCCAGCTGACAGGCAGATTATATGGCTGTCTCTCCCAGAAAACAGTGGGTGACCACAGTAATTAACTGCCTGTCGGCTAGCCACCCTGAATAGCCGCCTCTGCCCCTGGCAGATGGTGACAATAGAGAAGTCCTCCTTCACTTCCTCCTATGGGCAATGTCTCCTCTCCTCCAGAAAGATTCTGAGTGCCAGAGCCTTGGGGTCCCCAGCTCCTGAGTCCTCTGATGGGGGCTTGTCAATGGAGCCGTGTCATGTTGGCCAGGGGAGGCGTAAGAGTTTTGTCTGTGGCCTTAGAAGGTCTGGGTTCCAATATTCCCTTGTTTCGCTGTGTGACCTTTGGCAAGTTGCTTCCCCATTCTAAATTCCAGTGCCCTAGTATCCACATGGAGGGGATGAGCTTCAAGCCCCCTCCATCCTGTGACTTGTGGCAAACGCTGCTAACTACCCATATGATACCCATCCCCCTCTTGCTAACCACACTCCAATTTTGTGAAGGGTTGCCTTGTCCCCCATCCCCATGGATGGATCAGGGCTAACCTGAGCTAATCATCCTCCCCAATTTCTCATGAGTCTATGTCTGACCAATAAAGCATAAGCAGAAGTTAATTGTGGGGGGTTTCAGGAAAGTTTTTGCTTTCTATAATAAGAGGCAGACTGAACTGGTCGTGTTCCTTTGACTCCAACTTCTCTTTTTCTTGCCAGGAACCTAGACATAATGCCTGGAGGTGTGGCAGCCGCTGTGGCCCCATGAGGTTGAAAGCCGACATATAAGGATGGTCTTACCTTTAGATTCCTTGATATGTGAGAAGAGAAATCCCCGAAATGTTTAAGCCACAGTTTTCAGGTTTTATTTGGCTAGTGATCAAATGGTTTTCTCACCAATGCAGATTGAAATCTGTCTGTGAATGTCTCCACTGCTCTAGGACACTGTAGGATACTTGGACCCTGTGGCACTATTACATGCCTGTTAACTGACTGAGTGGACAGTAAGGATCAAGCTTATATAAGTTTATGAGAATAATAATAATTGTCATATCATTATTACTATTATTATTACAACCCCATATGGTGAGGATGTGCTATACCCTTTATATGAAGCTTTATCTCATTTAATCCTCACAGTAACACTATGAAGCAGAACCCTAACTGTTCCCATTTTACAGATGAGGAAAACTGAGGCCAGAATGGGTCACACAGCTGGCAGATGCTGAGGCTGAAATTTACTCTGTGTCTGTGGTCTCCAGCCCACACTTTCTGTTCTCCTCTCCTCACATTTCTGGGTCAAGGAAACCAGCTTGATCATTTTGTCTTTTGCCCAAAGAACGGGCTAGAGAGGAAGAATGGTTGTTCTAGACAGCATGGCCCTGGAGGTTCCCAGAATCTTAGCTGTCACATGCTACTGTGCTGAGCTTGGGGAGCTGAGGTCTGGGATGAGGGCTGGAAGTCAGGGGAGGCTGAAAGAGCGGATCTGGGAGGAAGGGGGTCAGAGGATTCACGGTGGACCAGGTGACGAGGAGTCTGTCCCCAGGGCCCCCGGCCTCGTTGATCTAGACCATGAGGGGACCACGAGGTGCTGCCCACCTGGCCCAGACCCCTCTGGGAAGAGCCCACTGTTCTCAGAGTTATCACCACAGAGGAAAAGCTTATGGAGGAAACCAGGCCCAGCCCCTTTCCTGGCCCCTTGGGCTGGTGCCTCCTTGCTCAGCCAACTTGGCCAAGGGCCTGATCTGGGAAGGAGCCCTGAGCCAGGCAGCAGGTCCCTGCCCTCCGAGGGCTCACACTCAGGTCAGCCCGGAGAGCTCCTATTCCAGAGGAGGAGAGCTGGGGAAACGTGAGAGCTGAGGACAGAGAAGGGAGGAAGGGAGGGTTCCAGGGAGTGGGGCCCTCGTGGCCCAGGCCTGCTGGCTGGGCAGGGAGGGGCTTCAGAGCGGCAGTGTGAGCGGCAGAGAAGAGAGAGAAGGATGGGGGGTAAGTGGAGGTCAGCCCTGGGGTTTGAGAAGCCACACTGTGCTACATGGAGGCGTGGAGTGTGGAGGAGTGGGCAACAAGCCAGAAAGAAGGAACAGGCGTTGGGCTAGCGTTTGAAGCAGCTCCCAGGTGTCTCCTGGCTCAGATGTTCTGCTTCTCCGAAGACATAGATTAGACAACCGTGCAGAATGGGTGCCAGCTGCATGAAGACACTCATGAGAATGAACCCACCCTCAGACTAGGGGGTGAGAGTCGTTTTCTGGTTCTTTTTCGTGTAGTAACTCTTGGTTCCAGCGGTTCCTGTGAATTAATGCTGTATCCACAACGATGTCCGTGGTGGCTGAGGAACATTTATCTTGCAATGTTTAAACAATTTCTATTACTCTTAAATCCGTACAGATAAATTTAGATATAACATGAGAGGAGTATGATACTGATTCTTTACATTACCAAGTACATGGGCATTGAACACTAGAATGGCTGAGAGTATTTTTTTTTAATGTCTCATAACATTTAATTTTAATTAATTAAAAAATGAAAATTCAAATTTGACTTTTAGATGTTTTCTTAATTGAATTTATATTCTGCCTTATAATGTCAATAAATAATTTTAATATGTTAGAAATTTATATTTTTTGAAAAATATTAAAACATTTTTACATTTTACTATAATTCATCATTGTCGTGAAAACATGTTTTGTCTCTTTAGTCTTTTCAGATCACTCCTTTTACTAGAACACAAATTAGTATTTTTGGTGAAATGAAGGCATGGACATTTTTTGTGGAATAAAACTATAATAATTTATGAATAATGCATGTCTTTATTTTATCACTTGTCCAAACACAGCAACAGAATACCCAAACATGCCAGCTTCCAAGCATATACAAAGCATAGCTTTATACATACTTTTCAATTTTACCACTGTGGAGGTATATTTGTCAAGGTAAGAGAAGGGAACATATTTTATTTAACAGCTTGTTTGCTTGATTTTTAAATATTTAGGCATATGGTGTGTGGATCTCCATTTATGCCCTCGCAAATATTAGAGATAGGTCTAGGTTGTTTTATTGATATATAATTCACATATCATAAAGTTCATCCTTTTCAAGCGTACAGTTCAGTAGTTTTCGGTATATTCAAAAAGTTATTTATCTACCCACTCACCATCTAATCCCAGAAGATGACCCCCGCCCTCCAAAGAAACACTGCTCCTATTAGCGGTCACTCCCCATCCTTCCCTGAGCCCCTGGAAATCACTAATCTACTTCCTATTTCTATAAATATGCCTGTTCTGGATATTTCATATACATGTGGCCCTAGTGTCTGCCTCTTTCATGCAGCGTAACATCTTCAAGGATCATCCATGTTGTAGTCTGTGCCAGAGTTCCACCCCTTTTAAAGGCTGAATAACATTTCATCACATGGATGTACCATGTGGATATCCCTGTATCAACCGAGAGGCATTCAGATTGTTTGTGCTTTTTTGGCTCTTGTGAATCAGCTATAAACATTCATGTCCAATTTTTTGGTGGACATATGAGTTCAGTTCTCCTGGGTGTATACCTATGAGTAGGACTGCTGGGTCTTCCCTGGTAAAGAATCTGCCTGCAATGTGAGAGATCCATGTTCAATCCCTGGGTCAAGAAGATCCCCTGCAGAAGGGACTGGCTACCCACTCCAGTGTTCTTGCATGGAGAATTCCATGGATACAGGAGCCTGGCTACAGTCCCCGGGGTCACAAAGTTGGACATGACTGAGAGCGACTGACATGCTTTCACAGTAATCCGTATTTAACTTTTGAGGAACTGCTGAATGATTTTCCAACGTGGCTGCACCATTTTTTGCATTCCCACCAGCAATGCACAGGGGTTCTGATTTCTTCACATCCTTGCCAGTACTTGTTATTGTCTGACTTTTTGACTCTAGCCTTCCTAGTGGGTCTCACTGTGGTTCCATTTGCCTTTCCCAGATGACCAATGGTGTTGGTCATTGGTGTTGTTTCCCAGATGACCAATCTTTCGTGTGCTCTTTAGCCATTTGCAGATCTTTTCTTTGGAGAAATGCTTATTCAGTTCCTTTGCCTGTTTTTGAACTAGGTGATTCGGGTCTGGTTTTTTCATTTATTTTTATTTTTTGGCCATGCTGCATGGCATGTGGGATCTTAGCTTCTGGAGCAGGGATCGAACCTGCACCCCCTGAGTTGGAAGCTCGGAGTCTTAACCACTGGACCACCAGGGAAGCTCCCAGGCCAAGTCTGGTTTTAATAGTTGTAAAGATACAGTAACAATCACTATGGATCTAACATGTTTCCTTTCATATTAGCCTGTGGTGTTGGGATGGGCAGACTGCCTGTTTTGGGGGGCATACTGGGTGGCTTGCTGGATCTTTGTTCCCCAACCAGGAACTGAACCTGGGACTTTGACTGTGAAAGTGCAGAGTCCTAACTACTGGACTGCCAAGGAATTCCCCAGATTGGCTTTTAGTTGTTGCAGACCTGGTTCCTACTGCCTCCCCTTCTCACCTTCTCAGTAAAGCCTTCTTGGTAATCCTTCCCTGCTTCTCAGAGTGATAACTGACCACACTGCAGTGGATCACTGCTGCTTGTAGCCTGTAGCTGGGAACTTGGAGCCAGCTGGCCTAGTTCACACCCAGACCCCCAAGTCTCAGCCATGCAAACCTGGGCAGCTAACTTCTCAGTGTTTCTTCTGTGAGATGGAACTGTAATGCCTTTCTCATGGCCTTGTTGGAAGCACTTGCTAAGAACACACACACAAATCCTGCTGCATGTTGAGCGTGACCTGTGCTTGGAGGCTGTCCCCCTAGGCAGAGCACAGCCAGTGACGAGAGGGTCACAGCTTTCAGGGCAGGACTTGCCGTTTACAGATGATATTAACTGGAGGAAGCTGTTGTGATTTCTGGTTGAAAGTCACCTCCCTGTGAGTCACCCCTACTGCAGGGTCCTGGGGCAGCAGCCCCTGCTTGCTGAGTCCTCCAGTTTGGGGCAAAGGC
This sequence comes from Ovis aries, assembly GCF_016772045.2. NCBI lineage: Eukaryota > Metazoa > Chordata > Mammalia > Artiodactyla > Bovidae > Ovis > Ovis aries. The sequence continues at coordinate 36,638,854 of NC_056074.1, forward strand.
TATGGGTCCCCCCACCTCTTCCAGCCCCTACAGTTCATCCACACCTCCCCTCCATGTCACCCACGCCTCCTCCCTCCTTCCCGAGTGGCTTGTGACTGCTCAGGGGACGTGAGAGGCAGCTGGAAAGTGACACAGCACCCCTAATTACCCTTGTTCCTTCTATATCCCAGTGCCTAAATTTAGCCAGCAGAGCCTGGCCACTGGGGACCCAACTCCTCCCCCATCAAGCCCCCCACCCTCAGCAAAGACAGGAAAATGAGCCCCAGGACAAGGCTTCTCACCCAGCACCTGCTCCTCACTGCCCCAGGGGTGGGTCAGGGATGCTGCTAAGAGGCCAGCTAGGGGCACTGGGCTCCAGAAGGGGCCATTGCTGCTGCCGCTGACAGCTGAGGCCTCGAGTCATGATGGAGCAGAGTACCGCTTTCCCACCCCCTGCCCTTCTTAAAGATGGGGAAGCCTGGGAGGGAGGGTCAGAGAAAGTGGTCAGAGTGTTAGGGACACAGGCTCAGAAATCACACAGCCCTGGGTTCTTAGCTTCTGCCCTGCCACCTGACAACTGTGTGACCCTGGGCAAGTCAGCAAACCTCTTTGGGATATTTCCTCATCTGAAAAATCGGGACAATCACAGAATCTCCCAAGTAAGGTAATCGTGAAATTGAAATGAAAGGATGCAAGGGAAAGCTTGTAGCACCAAGTGGGTGCCCAACAGATGGTCTCAAGGACCACCTCCTCCAGGAAGCCTTCCTGGCTGGCTCCAGCACAGGCCCCCCTATTCCCCAGGGGCAGCGTGTGCCTGCTGCCAACCACGGCTCCCTCCCAGGCTCCAGGACAAGACCCACAGGGGGAGGGCTTGTTTGTTGCTTGTCTTCCAGGTTGCAGGAGAGAGTTGGAGTAAACTCCAAGTCACTACTCTTTGGGATAAATAGACAAAGAGGGAGCCAGCAGGTGGGACTAGAAGGCTGGACCCCGAGGAAGGGAGTCAGCTGAGGGAAAATGTGTCTCCCCAGCTTTGCACCCCAGCGACGGTGACAGTGGCTTCACACTGGAGCCAGGAGCCAAGGTGTCCTGGTCAGAGTAGGGGCCAGAATCGGTAAGGTTGGGATCACCCCCATTTCTGGGACCCTGGGTCTCAGTTCCTCATCTACAGAATGGGACAGTAAATCCCAGCCTTCTGGGTGGAGAGAAGATGAAGTGGGGCAGCCAACTGGGCACCCACCCCATCCCCCCTGTGGAAGGGGCCTCCAGCTGGGTGGGGTGGAGTCTGAATCTCCTGTTTCACCCGATGAGGCAGGTGTGGGCCCTCTGGGCAATTTCCCTGAATACAGCTCACACACACACACACACACACATACACACACCACTTCTTAGCCACCCTGGAGCTCCTGGGCACAAGCCCTCAGGGGCACGCTGGGGAACAGGGGCTGCTGGGGCAGCCAGTCCCATGGCACTGGCCCCTGGTCTCCCCACACCCTTAGTGCCAGGCTGTCAGGCTGGCTCACAAGACACTTATAACTCCCTGATGAGGCACTTGTGTGTCCTACATCACCATAAGGAGTTGGAGGCCCTGAGAGGTTAAGGAATGTTCCAGAAGGACAGAACTTGGGTTCAGACCCAGGCAGTCTGGCCCCAGAGTCTGTGCTGGAAATGACTACACGCCTGTGCCACCCTGGATGGGTTTAGCCCTTCTCCCCGGATGGGCTGGAGTGATTAGACAGCTTTACAGAGTGGGAGGTGATGCTGCAAAGTGTTGAGGTGACACCTCAGAACTTAGATCCTTCACCGGAAGTTCCCTTCACTGAGAGGACTCATGGAGTTTGAGCTTCTCTCTTGCAACATCTAATAATAATAAAACAACCAGCAGCTAATAGCCCATTTCATACACTACACGCTCATCCTAAAACTTGGCATGTAACTCATTTCATCCTCACGACAGCCCAAAGAGGAGGGGAATTGTGAATTTCTTCATTGTCCCGATGAGGAAACTGAGGCTCATAGACGATAAGTCAGTGGGCGAATCCTAGAGCTCGTGGTGGAGCCGGGACCAAACCCAGGAGGCAGCTTGGCTCCAGTCATTCATTCATCCCTCTCCCAGCCCACCAGCCTCAGCCTCCTGCCTCATCTGCTGTACCTGGTGCAAAGCCCCCCTCACATCCCCCGTCCACCCCCATGTTGGGAAGCTGCGTCCTGACCACCAGGAGGGACCTTCCCCCAGCAGCCAGGGTACTGAGGAGCAGCCCAGGCAGTGCCCTCCCTGCCCCTCCAGCCAGGAAGGAGGGGTGGGTAGGCCCTCCCGGCAGGGCCCCTGCCGGCCCACCCCGCCTCCCTCTGCAGGCGTGGCCTGGCTGAAAGCTCTGGGAGCCTCACAAGCCGCTACTGAAGGTAAACACGAGACTCAGAGACAGAACGACCTGAGCCGCCTTAGGAGGCTTAGAAATGTTTTCCCAGCTGCCTCCCTTTCTCAACCTGGCTCCTGCCCGGGATCCAGTAAGTGGTATGAGCCTCAGAGCAGCTCCGGGGCCCTTAACAACTACTGCAGCCACGCAAGGAGAAGGTTGTTCCCAGAAAGGGCTCCTTTAATCCTTAGCCAAGGGCTGTATTCTCCCTTTCCATCCCAGCCGGGGGTGGAGGCCACTTGACCAGTGCTCTCAGAGAGAGCTGAACACTTAAGGTCTTCATTAAGTGGCAGCTTATCATCACAGTTCTCATGATCATTTCATCACAATCATGATGAAATAAATGATCAGAGATAAAAGACCACACAACCCTGTGCATTGAGAAAGGGGTTAAAGGGACCCACCCAGGCATACCAAAGGGGTAACAAAAGTTTCTTTCCTGTATTTACTCCTCCAACAGTGAGTGGCTCAACCTTCTGGTGCCTCTCTGGGCATGTGACTCTCTGGCAGGGGGATAGGGTACCTGAGTGACAGCATCCAGAAGAACAGGCAGTCTGGATATGGGGCCTGGCACAGGGAACCAAGCTCTCTGAGAATGTTGTATATTATCTGCAGTAAAGATGGTACATTTCCAAGCATTCTATTGAAACTACAGGGAAGGGAGACTGGAAAGGATCCAGTGGGTGAGGGATGATACCTGGAATAGAATTGTTTTGTGCCTGTTGTTACTGCTTAACAAGTGTAAATGCCCCTGGGGTTTTCCTTTTTCATTTGGCTTTGTTTACAGATTTATTTCAGTGGCAGAACAACTGGGTATAAGGGTTCTTGAGGTTCTTTTCTGACCTGTGTGTTGTTTAGAATTATGTTCAGCTGAAGGAGACAGAAAAGCTCAAAGAAATAATGTGTTGAATAATATAGCATCTCTCTTCTCCCAAGCAAACATTTGGAAGTATCTAGTCCAGGACTAATGTGGCCGCTCCATGAGCATCGGAACCCAGATCACCTCCTTGTTCGATCTTCATCCTTAACACGTGGTGTCTACCTCATGATCCAAGGTAGCTGCTTCAGCTCCAGCTATCACATAAACACTCCAGCCGGTGGAAAGGAAGCAAAAGAAAGGGTGAAAACCTCTGTCTTTAAATGACATTTCTTACACTCTAGTGGCAGAGGGTTATTCACGTGGTCATAGCTAGCTATCAGGGAGGCTGGGAAATATCTTTATTTCAAATGGTTATGAGCCCAGTGAAAAATCAGGAGTGTTACAGCAAAGAAGATGGGGAGCACAGATTTTGGGGAGTAGTTAGCAGTCTTTAGGACACCGTAATGTTCTCCCATTCCACTGGCCATGTATTTTCCGGCAGTATGTTCCAGGCACCCTGGGCTCACCCTCGACTTATTCTCATGCGTTACTCTTGACTCGTCATCACAAAACCAGGACTACCCTGAGAGCAAGACCTGGCTCCGGAAACATGGCCCTTACCCTGGCATTCAAGGCTCTTGGATGTTGGGTTTCATCACCTGCTATAACCCCTTGCAGCCTTCGCCCAGTGGCTTTGAGCCCCCCATCTGCTCTATCAAGCCAGATTACTTCCTCTGCCTGAATGCCTCCTCTGCCAGGGGGTCCCCTTTTCAACCCCAAAGACTCACCATGGAAACGTTGTCTTGTCAGTGCAGCCTCCCTAGGCTCCTCTGGGGAGAATCAGAACCCTTTCTCCTGCCCTCCCTTGGGCTTCAGGAGCCTTCCGTCATCCCTCTATTTATAGCCTGTTCAAGTCAGGTGCCCCTGGACACATTGCCTGGAGAGAGGGAGGGGCCCCAGGCTGGGAGAGCAGGTTCTGTGACCTGCCTGCGGAAGGGCTCGGAGTTTTCAGGATGGCACCACTGGCCTGATATCCCCGCACCCATCTGTCTACTGGAAGATGGGGGAGACGGAGCTCGCACACCTGGAGCAGCCCCATCACCGTGCACGCAGATGGTCTCCTGTCTCCCCTGCTTTGCCGAGTGCCTTGGGGTCTGGGTTGTGCTCCTCTCCATCCCTGGAGGTCGGAGTCCAGCCCTGGGCCAGACCCTGCTTCCACCATTGCTGCCGTGAGCCACAGGCTCAGGTTAGATGTCTCCATCTAATTGGGGAGAGGACTCAGCCCTGCTCTGGGGTAGGGTCCTGGCCGAGATGCCCCGACTGGGTGGGACGGCAGGAGCTGGCTGTAACTCTGGGCAGGCAAGCAGGCTGTCTCCCCCAGCACTCAGCCTCCTCCCCTGCTTTCCTGGAAGGTCCAGGCCACCCACCCTGGATGTCAGAGAAGCATCCCTGCTTCAGAAAGCCAAGCAGGGGACTTCCCTGATGCTCCGTTTGTTAAGATGCTGTGCTTCCGATGCAGACGGCACAAGTTCGATCCCTGGTTGGAGAATTGAGGTCCCACCTGCTGCGCTGTGGAGCAAAAAAAAAAAAAAAAACCCAATGAACAAAAACAAAATAAACAAAAAACCACAGGAAGCCAAGCAGGGAAGAGAAGGGTCTTGCAGCACCTCACCCAGCCCAGCCCATCCCGTCAATGCTACACCAACTCACAGCGCGTCCTGTGTGCAAGCCCCCTCCCCAAATGGCAGCCTTCCCACCCCATATCCGCAGGCCTCTTCCCACCCCAGGCCCCCGTCAGCACCACCCCTTTCCTCCCAGGGCCCTGACAAATCTGAATTCTAGGCCAGAGGGACCTGGGGGTCCTGAGCCCGACACACACCCCCTCCGTTCCCATCCCCCGCTTCCACCCCACTTTCCATTAAAGGCGCCAATTCCAGCGTCAAGGACAGCCACCAGTTGCCCGCTGAGTGCCCACCCTGCCCTTTCACAACCCTCCGTGCCTGTCCCTGACTGCCCGAAGCGAGGGGCACTTTGTCACCACCAGGGCTCTCAGGCCTGGCTGACTGGGACCTTCCTGCCTGCTGTGGGCCATGTACACCTGACTCCAGTACACCTGCCCAGAGCTTCCCCTGAACCCGGGCCGGGCTCCGGTGTTGAGAACCAGACACACCTAGCGGCATGATCTCGGGCAAGTTACTAACCCTCTCTGAGCCTCTGCCGTTTGTAGCTGACCCCAATCTGGCATGCTTCCCGGGGGGGCCGTGGTAAAAATCCACCTGCCGATGCTGGAGACACGAGAGGTAGTTTCGATCCCTGGGTCGGGAGGAGGAGGGAGGTCCCCTGGAGGAGGAAATGGCAACCTGCTCCAGTATTCATGCCTGGAGAATCCCACAGATAGAGGAGCCTGGCAGGCTCCAGTCCATAGGGTCGCGAGGAGCCGGACGCGGCAGAGCCTGCACGCACACCCACATGGGCCTTCCCAGGAAGGAACTATTGGACACTGTGGGCTTGAGACCCCTCTCTTCTCTCCCTCACCCGTAGAAAGAGGCTCCACCATAAGGCGTGGGTTGCGAGGGAGAGGAAGGACCAGGGTGCCTTCTGACCTTGCCCCAGGAGCTGGCCCCCACGCCGTAGCTCAGAGTTGGGGAGACCACACAGGCTGAGGAGGAAGGTGCTGGTGCCCAGGAGAAAGCCTGGGGCGCCTCCTAGTGGACGCCAAGGGAATGTCTACATGCGCAGAGGACACAGTCACCCAGCTTCTAGATCCAGCTTCTACTAGCTTCTAGTAATGAATGGCTCCCAGCTCAGAGTCGGGGTCCAGTACTGACCCATCGCTGCCAGCTCGGGCAAAAGCCACCTCTCCCCAGGGAACCTCAGTTTCCTCATCCCCTGAACGGAGCTGATGATGACAATACCCCCGCATGGGACCACAGCGAGGTTTCCGTGTGCCTCGCACAGTGATGTTTCTCAAGGTCCCGCGAGGCAGGAGCTCGCCCGAGGGGCACAGCGCGTAGTGGCCGAGTCAGGGTAAGGAGCCAGGGGCTCAGACTCCCGGTCCAGCGCTCTTTCCACTCCTGGGTGCTGTTCAGTGTGCCCTTGGACTCGCTGGGCCTTTTAATTCCTCCTTGTGTCTCTAGACGTTTTCAGATGTTTTAGCACCGTCAGAACACGCTTTCGGCTGTGTCCAATTAACCTTCCTGCCAACCGTTATGGGACGTGATATCTTTTCCAGGACTGGCTGGATATCTCTGTTCCCATCTCCTTTCCAAAAGACAGAAGCCTCCCATGAGCCCTGAGGTGGCTGTCATGTCCCTCCAGCTGGGGCCATGTGACCCCATGCAAGGCTGACCTGCTCAACTAGACCCCAGGTGGGACCCTGTTTCTGCTCCAGGTAAGAAACTGCATGTGTATGGGGGGGGTGAAGGTGGGGAGAAAAGAGGCCTCCCCAAGGGAGAAGGGGGTGCAGAAGGGGAGCCCCAGCCTCAGAGGATGAGTTTCCTTGGTCTCTAATGAAAAGGGTCCTTCCTGAAATGCACACTCCTGAATTCCTCTGTGGTGCTGATGGGGATGACCCTGGGGACATGGAGGAGATCAGAGGGGAATTTGGCCCTGCCTGGTGCCGTGTTTGCACAGTGGGCTCTCTCTTTTTACCTGGGTTTTGTGCTTATCTAGGGTGGCTGGAGGGCCTCCCTGGCTCCCTCATGCCAGGTCCATATCTCTGTGGCCCCTAGAATCCCCCTTTTCAGCCTGGGAGGGCCCTGGGGCCTCACTGAGAATCTGAAGGGATTGCACTCAGACATTTGTAAACATTCTGTGTGCTCAGCAGCTCAGTCGTGTCCGATTCTTTGCAACCCAATGGACTGTAGGCCGCCAGGCTCCTCTGTCCGTGGGATTCTCCAGGCAAGAATACTGGAGCGGGCTGCCATTCCCTCTCCATGGGATCTTTCTGGCCCAGGGATGGAACCCGTGTCTCTTGTGACTCCGGCATTGGCAGGCAGATTCTTTACCACTAGCACCACCTGGGAAGCCCGAATGTACTGTATATCCAGCTTTTAACAAACCACCCACAAGTACACAGTTTCACAAAGAGGCAGTGTGACCACACAGCCCTGAAAACTCCCTCTCTCTCCCTCTCTCTCTCTCTCTCTCTCTCTCTCTCACACACACACACACACACACACACACACACACACTGGGGCCCAAAGCTAGAGTCAGGCCTTTGGGAAGTGGGCCAAGCCAGGGGTGTGAGTGGATAGTTGGGACGCTGTGTGGGTTCCAAGCAAACAGAGCTCTGCCCCACACCCCAGATAGGTGTCTTTGCAGAGGGAGGCCCTCACGAGGGTGCAGGACAGTGAGGACTCACATAGGCCTGAAGCTGGTAAACTGATCCACGCTGGGGATCCGACAGCTCCATGAGGCCAGGGTGGGGCCAGCCCTGGAAATTACCCCCTACCAATCCCGGCTGAACCAGCTCTTGCCTCCTCCCTGCTCAGCCCCTTACAGACCTCGACCCACCTCCACCTTCATTTTTCTCCCGTCTCCTCGCCCCCCACTCCTTCCCTCAGGGTCACCTCTCCTGACCTTTGCTTAGCTGGCCCTTTACCCCAGTCCCTGACAGACATCAATCTGCCCTCCAAGACCCAGCATAATGCTTCCTTCTTTCTCTTTCTCTCTCTCTCTTTTATTTTTTTGGCCACTCTGCTCAACTTGCAGGATCTTAGCTCCCTGACTGGGGACTGAACCTGGGCCCTTGGCAGTGGAAGTGCAGAATCCTAGCCACTGGACTGAAAGGGAAATCCCAATGCCTCCTTCTCAGAGAAGCTTTCCTGAGACCCTCTCTCTGATGCAGGATCAATCCCTGGCTCCTGGCGCCCTGGGGCCCATGTACACACCTCTGCCATAGCTCCAAAGGCTCCCTGGTGTGATGCTCAGAACGCACCTAACCTCTGGACTCTGCTAACGGGGGCTGTGCTTTTTTCTCTTCTGTACTAAGGGCAACGGGAGGCTGGGCAACAGTTTTGATGGAGCTTGTAGGATCGGATTTGTGATCTCAAAAGGTCATGAGGCAGCTAGCTGCCTGGTGGAGGGAGGCAGGGAGAGGGAGCATGGGACTTCTAATTGTCACGATAGGGGGCTGACACAAGAGAGGTGAGCAGGTTCAGGAGATATTCAGGGTATAGTCTCCCCCCACCACCAACCAGTGGAACCCAAGCCTGGCTATGCACCCGATCCCCTCGGGGAGACTTTGAAAAACAGATTCTTAAGCTTTACCTGCTGCTAATGCTAAGTTGCTTCAGTCGTGTCCCACTCTGTGTGACCCCATAGATGGCAGCCTACCAGGCTCCTCTGTCCCTGGGATTCTCCAGGCAAGAACACTGGAGTGGGTTGCCATTTCCTTCTCCAATGCATGCATGCATGCTAAGTCGCTTCAGTCGTGTCCGACTCTGCAACCCCATGGACAGCAGCCCACCAGGCTTCTCTGTCCACGGGATTCTTCAGGCAAGAATACTGGAGTGGGTTGCCATTTCCTTCTCCAAGCTCTACCTGGATACACCTAAATAGGATTCTGAGTCAGGGACAGAATCAGTAATTTTTTTTTTATTGTGATTTTAAAAAAAAGACATTACATAAAATGTATCATCTTGACCATTTCTCAGGGGACCATTTCTCATGTTAAGTGAATTGACATTGTTGTGAAAAAATCTACAGAACTTTTCGTATCTTACAAAAATGAAACTCAACACTCATTAAATAACTCACCACCCCACCCCAACCCAGGCCCTGGTAATTACCAGTCTTCTTTCTGATTCTTTGAATTCGACTACTTTAGATGCCTCCTTTAAGTGGAATCATGCAGCATTTGTCTTGAAAACATTTTTTTTTTCTTTATTTGGGTGTGCTGATCTTAGTTGCGGCATGAAGGATCTAGCTCCCCGACCAGGGGTTGAACCTGGGTCCCCTGCATTGGGAGTGTGGATTCTTAACCACTGGACTACCAGGGAAGTCCCTCTGTATTTTTTCAGATCCCCAAGTAGCTCAGATGAAGGTGGAGTGTGGCCCAGAGTTTGGAAACTACTGTCCTTGTTACCCAAGCTGGAAGGACCCCTCTCCCTTTCTCTTTGCTCCTAGGAGAAGATCAGATCCTAGCGCCGTCTGACTTTCAGAGGAGATTGTCTCTCAGACAGGATCCTGAAGACAGCTAAGGTCAGACAAGATAATAACTCAACAATCCATATTATTCTTCATTTTCATGGCCTACGTTTATGCAGTGTTTTAAATTCTGGTTACTCATGTCTGTTCCTAAACCAGCAGCAACAGTAAACTCAGTGGCCAGTGAGAAAATGTGGGGTCTCAGGACCCACTTGGGGTTCCTCTGAATAGTAAAGTTCTAGGAGCTCAGCTTTGGGGCTTAAAGAGTGGGTGGGCTGGGGGCTGAGGGAAGAAGAGGTCGTTGAGAGGCTGGGGAGGTGGCCCAGGCTGGCGTGGGCTTGGTGTGTCTCTCTCACTCCACTGCCATGGTCTTGAACTTGAATAAGTGCAGCACTCCAGGCTTAGCCCCTCAGTTACCTGCCTCCTGGTCAGCTCTCTGGGGCTCAGCTACAAATTCCCAAGGCTTGGCCTCTGCGTGGGACATGGGCTGTCTCCTTCACAGCCCAGCTGTGAAGGATACCCTGCCCTTGGTCGACTCCCTCCCCAGCCTGGCCTGACACAGACCCTTCCAGCAGGGCACCGGTTCTTGTGACGTTCACCAATCCCATCAGGTCTTCGTGACGACCCTGAGAGATCATGGTCATAACAATGGCTTACTGAACACGTATTAAACTCCGGGCACTGGGAAAAGGGACTCAGGCCTCCAGGGACACCATGAGGTTGCCACAGGGGTAATCTCTACTTGGCAGATGAGGAAACTGAGGCTCAGAGAAGCTGAAATGAGTTGTGCAAAGTGATAGGACTTAGCACAAGCGCCTTAAGTGTAAGAGCTAGGATCTGAATTTCCATTAGTCTATCCCGTCTGAGTTTTTTTTGATGAATGTATTTATTTGGCCTCAACGGGTCTTATTAATAATTGGCCATATGTGGAATGTATTGGGGCTTCCCAGGTGGCCCTAGTGAAAAAGAACCTGCCTTCCAATGCAGGAGACATGTGACATGGGTTTGATCCCTGGGTCGGGAAGACCCCCTGAAGGAGGGCATGGCAACCCACTCCAGTATTCTTGCCTGGAGAATCCCATGGATAGAGGTGCCTGGTAGACTACAGTCCACAGGGTTGCACGGAGTTGGACATGACTGAAGCAGCTTAGCTTGCTAGCTTGTGGAATGTATTAATAGTCCTCTGACCAGGGATCGAACCTGGGCCTCTTGCATTGGGAGAAAGAAGCCTCAGCCACTGGAACACCAGGGAAGTCCCCATTATGTCTGAGTTCTTAACCAGGATGCCTCCTCTTGCTGTCTTCTTATAGAAGGGGACCCTGAAATTCAATTCCATAATTTACCCAAGTCAAATGGTTGATAAGCCAAATCTTGGACTTGAACTCAAGACTGTGTGCCCCAGACCCCAAATTCTTCACTGATGAACCTGCTCTCTTTATCCCAGCAGCGTGTGCACGTGTTGGTCTGTCCACCCCATTTCCCGCTGCATCAGACCCTTCCACCTGGGTTGTCATGTCAGTGCTAACCAGCACCGGCGGACCAGGGTCCCTGGAGCCACAGCTGCAGCCGGGAACGCGGGGAGCTCAGCACTGCGGGCAGAAATGGAAAGTGACACTTCCTGGCCCCACGGGTCCCCGCCTGAGCGGGGGAGCAGATCGCGCACCTGGGCACGGGAGGTGGCAGAGCGCAGCAGCTGTCAGAGGATCAGGAGGTGGAGGGAATGGGAACTGACAGCTCACCCACCCGGGCCCTGCTGGGCACCCAGCACCACAGCTGGGTTGGAAGCTGGTGGGGGCAGAGCAGCCGAGCTCCTGGAACAACCCCTGGCTTATCAGTGGGCTCCCCACACAGTGGCAGGAGGACCAGGGTCTGGAACGTGGATTCAAATAGCAGGTGACTCCTCACTCGCTCCATAACTGTAATGCATGCATGCTCAGCTGCGGCCAACTCCTTGCGACCCTACAGACTGCAGGCAAGTTGCTTAATCGCTCGGGGCCTTGGGGCCTCCTGTATCAGATGTGGACGGTCATAGTACCTCTGGCATTGCTAAGAGCCTTAGGAGTGTCAGCATATATAAAAATGCCTAGCTCCCAGTAAACATCATCATCTGAGTTGACCAAGTCCAAGAGAAGCAATTTACACCCGGCCGCTGTGGGGGACAGATGAATTATAACTAGGAGAAGCTGGTCATACCTGGCATACAGCAAGATCTGGAGCTGTGCTTGTTGCTGCTGCTTTTGTTTAGTTGCTAAGTTGTGTCTGACCCTTTTGTGACCGCATAGACTGTACCCTACCAATCTCCTCTGTCCATGGGATTTCCCAGGCAAGAATACTGGAATGGGTAGCCATTTCTTTCTCCAGGGCATCTTCCCGACCTGGGGATCAAACCCATGTGTCCTGCTTGGCAGGCGAATTCTTTACCACTGAGCCTCCAGGGAAGCCCATATCAGTAAGAGGTATTATTATTAGGAGCAAGACAGGCTACATAATCTGCAGAATCCTATACAAATGAACATGTGGGGGTACCTGTTAAAAAATGGTTAAGAATTTCAAGGTAGCGACAGTGGAACATGATCCCAAGCTTGGGGCCCTGAGCACTTGGACATGTTATTGTTCAGTTGCTCAGTCGTGTTTGACTCTTTGTGACCCCATGGATTGCAGCACTCCAGGCTTCCCTGTCCTTCACTATCTCCTGGAGTTTGCTCAAATTCATGTCCACTGAGTCGGTGATGCCATCCAACCATCTCATCCTCTGCAACCCTCTGCGCATGCTAGACACCCAGGATGCTGGCCCTGATCAGGAGATAGGATGCCCTGGTCCATAGAGCAGCAATGTGGTCTGTCTTCAGGAAGGTTGCCCTTCTGCTCGATGCTGAATCTAAGTGAGGGCTTCCCTGAGCTTGCCTTCCCTGGCCTCCAGATTATTCCAGAAGCACTTGTGACTGGGAGCATTCAACTTGTCCTGCATGAGAAGGAGGCCCTTGGGGCTGCCCCCTGGGCTTTGAGCCCTTCCAGACAGGCCCAGAATCCTTGAATGTTAGGGCCCTTTGAGTTATCCCCAGGGCGACCCCAAGACAGGCAGGCCCTGCCCAAGGACACACAGGACGCTGTGGCAGGGCAGGATGAAGACCCCGGCCTCGGAATTTTTCGCCTGGGAGTTCTGTCTGGATCCAGCTGGGATTCAGCGGGGGTTCCAGACCCGGTGGTGGGAGAAGAGTGTGTGGGGAAGGGCAGTCTTCCGTGGGTTTGCAGCATGGGGGAGGGGAGTTTCTGTTCTCTCAGCTTCTCTGTGTTTTGTGCAATGGCACATACTGCCTTTGTAATACCAGGAAAAAATACCATAAATGAACCTTCAGATAAGGAATAGCACAGCGTTCTCATAGGAACCAAGAAGACAAGCCCTTGATGCAAAGTACATTCAGAAGGAAGAAAAAAATTTTTTAATAGAACAGATTAGATCAGAGCAACTGATCTTGTTGTAATAACACCTTAAGGCTCACCTTCCTCCATGAGAACCCGGGTTCCAGGGACTGAGATGTCTCCGTTGGGCTCTGAGATTTTGGGTGGGGGCCTGTGTGTGTGTGTGTGTGTGTGTGTGTGTGGAGTGTGCTGTGTGAGTGACTGAGTGTGTAGGGTGAGGGACAGTCAGTCCCTCCAGAAGCCAGGCCCCAGGGGAGACGAGGGCAGCAGATGGCCCCAGACAGCATGCAGTCTCTGAAACCAGGCACAGTAGAGCCGGAATCCAGCCCCATCAACGGCTCTGGTTCTCTGAGCTGCAGTTTTCCTCGTTTATAAAATGGAGAAAACGATGTCTGCTTCACAGGTTTGTAGCTGTGGGGATTAAAGAAAATGAGCTGGCTCAAAGAGTTAGCACGTAGTAGGTGTTCAATCACCACGAACACCTCCCTCCAACCTTATGCTGACAACCTTATGACCCCTCCCCCTTATGCTGACGTTGTACTGAGCGGTTTGAGAAGCTGATCCTCACCGCCGTTGGTGATCTGACCCCAGGGGAGGGCAAGTGGGATGGACCCTCCTCCCAAGCTGACCAACGCCCGCGGAACTTGACGAAAGCCTAGCGGAGCCATTTGGTGGAGCGTGGAGACCCCTAGTGGCCTCACAGGGGACTGCCGTCTCCTTGGGAAACCCACCAGGAGCGGAGCTCCTCTGGGGACTTTCCTCTGTGTGGCAATCTTTCTTGAGCACCTATTAAGTACCAGAGCTGGCATTAGGTGCTGTGGGAGCAGAGAGAAGAGAAGCCCAGCATCCCAGGGAAGCCCACCATCAGGAGAGTTGCAGAGGCTGTCGCCCGCTAACTTGTACTCCGGGATATCCATCCACAAGGAAGAGAACGTGGGGGTCAGTCTGGGACCTGGGTCAAGACACTCCCTCTCCCACAGAGCACCTGGAATGAGCAAGATTCAACACTTTCTATGATTATTAAGGGTATAAAAAGGCAGACACTTTGGGTTAGGAGTCATGCTCCCTTGTCCTTCTCCGAGCACGTTGGAAACTGCCAGATACTTGCATAAAATAAGAGCTTACTCATATGGCATCTCGTCTGATCTCTGAGGAACAGCTACTAATGACTAGCCTGTGGATGAGAGAGCTGGTGCTCAGGGAGGTTTGGATAATTAAGTAAGAGTTAGGATTTGAACTCAGGTCCATTTGGCTCCAGAATCCGTGCTCCTTTGCAAGAGAATCTGCCAAGTGGGGTAGCCCGTGACTTGCCAAGCAAATAGACTCACCTCTCTGGGCGTCAGAGACCTTATCATACAGGCCAGGTGTTTTGCTTTGTTTTTTGTTGTTATTGTTTTTAGGCTCATGTGGGCACTGGTTCCTAGTCCCAACTCTGCATGGGGTTCACTGGATTCCCTTGGTCTGGTGCATCCTGGGCCTTGGGATCAGGGATAAAGGCATCCTGGGATCAAAGCATCCCAGGTGATTCTGAGATGCATAGAAGACTGGGACAAGACCCAGAGGTTAAACTTTATCTATTCTGCCAGGTGGTATTAAGCCTTGGGTGGGCAGGAGGGGACTTCCTCCATCTCCCTGTATCCAGTTCTGCTCAATTCTCTTTTATTATTTATTTATTAGAGAAAAATCTCTTCCTCTAAAGTGTGCAGTTCAGTAGGTTGTTCAGACGGTAAAGAATTCACCTGCAATGCGGGAGATCGGGGTTCGATCCCTGTATCAGGAAGATCGCCTGGAGGAGAGCATGGCAACCCACTCCAGTATTCTTGCCTGGAGAAGCCCCCTGGACAGAGGAGTCTGGTGAGCTACAGTCCATGGAGAAGAGTTGGACACAACTGAGCGTCTAAGCACACACAGCACAAAGTGTGCAGTTCTGTGGGCTGTAGTGTGTTCCACAGGGTTGTGCAAACATTACCACATCAGATTTCAGAAAGCTTTCATCACCCCAAAAGAAACCCTGTACCTATGAGCAATCCTTCCCCATCAGCTCTCCTGCTAGCCCCTGGCAATCCCTAATCAACTGTCTGTCTCTACAGATTTGTCTTTTCTGGACATTTCACATAAATGGAATGTACGTGGCTTTCTGTGTGCACTTCTCTCATTTACCTTTATATCTTCAAGGTTCATCCTTGTTGTAACATGTCCCAATTCCATATGGCGACATCACATTCAAAAAATCCATTCATCAGTTGCCAGATGGTTTAAAGGCTCTGATGTTCTCTTGACCGAGAGAGGTGACTGGATTTACCCAGGTGGAGGGGCCAAGGGTGGCACCAGGGAGCCCAGATGCTGCCTCGTAAGCCTGCGTGAAGGAAAACCCAGAGGGGCAGGGATATGAAAACCAACCGTAAAAAGCTCCAAGGGGCAAATCCTGAGCAGCCCTTAGAGGTAGGCCATGACTCTTCCCTCCCACTTGCATGAAGATAACCAGAGACCTGGGCAAGGGTATAGCCACAAAGCTGCATCACTGCAGCACAGCTGAACAATGAAACACAGGAATAACCTGGGTGTCCAAGAAAATAGGGAGCTCTTTCCACAAGCGATGCTGCTTCTATCCGAGGGAATGCCATGCAGTCAGATATGTTGCAGTATCAGCTCACTTTTATTATAGTGCCAAAGCTTGCTTGTGCATTTCACATGTGCTGGCCCTCACGGCTCAACCCTCACGACAAAAACATGAGGTAGGTGCTCTTAGGATCCCCATTTTAAAAGAGGAGATGAAAGTAGAGAACTGTAGGTAACTTGCCCAAGGCTGTGCAGCTAGAAAGCGGTGTGGCTAAGCTCTGAACCAGGGTCCGCTTGCTTAATATCTCTGTTCTATCACTTCTCCAAGGGTAGAAAAAAATTTACCAACATGAGAAACCATTCACAAAATATTAGTTCAGGGAATAAGTCAGTTTATGGAATAATATGCAGGGCACCAAGCAAGACTGGAAGAAGACACACCAGACTGTGGACAGGAGGGATCTCCGCTCAGTCGGAGCAAGCGCACTTTTTGTTTTCTGCTCTGTGTTTGTATTTCCCCAGTTTTGTACAATACAAGGGACACGTTTTCATTTTCAGGAAGAAAAGTATTTTATTTGGTTCTTGTAAAAAATAAACAACATTCATATATAGATGGTGGGAATTCAATATGAAGCTTTCCCTATGAGGGGCAACATTTTAATATTTATCAAAGTTGCAAATGCTTTTGCCCTTTGACTCAGCAATCCTGGGTGGCTCAGACGGTAAAGAATCTGCCTGCAATGCAGGAGATCTAGGTTCGATCCCTGGGTCAGGAAGATTCCTGGAGAAGGGAATGGCTACCCACTCCAGTGTTCTTGCCTTGAAAATTCCATGGACAGAGGAGCCTGGCGGGCTATAGCTGCAAAGAGTCAGATACAGCTAAGCAACTGACACTTTTTCACTTTTCAGCAATCCTAAATCTACATTTTATCCTATAGGTAGAGTTGTTCATCGGAGAAGGCAATGGCACCCCACTCCAGTACTCTTGCCTGGAAAATCCCATGGACAGAAGAGCCTGGTAGGCTGCAGTCCATGCGGTCGAGAAGAGTCGGACACGACTGAGCGACTTCACTTTCACTTTTCACTTTCATGCATTGGAGAAGGAAATGGCAACCCACTCCAGTGTTCTTGCCTGGAGAATCCCAGGGACGGGGGAGCCTGGTGGCCTGCCATCTATGGGGTCGCACAGAGTCGGACACGACTGAAGCGACTTAGCAGCAGCAGCAGAGTTGGTCATAAATGAATATGAGGCTACTCCCTATACCATTGCTTATTATAACAAAAGCTTGGAGGCAAATTAAACATGCACTGTATATAAATAATCTTTGGAAGGAATACTATACAGTTGTAAAAAGAATGAGGACGCTTTCTATTCTGCTAGGAAAAGACCATTAGGATATTTTTTTAATGAAAAGGGCAAAATTCAGAACTGTGTATTCATAACAATACTTCTGTGTGAGAAAGTAAGGAAGGGAGAAAATTTTTTTTGTCTGCTTGTACTTTATCATGATGCTGGCAGGCAAGGTGATAATCAGAATATTTAACAGCTAGCATACAACAGATTCAGTTCAGTTCAGTTGCTCAGTCGTGTTTGACTCTCTGCAACCCCATGAATCACAGCACGCCAGGCCTCCCTGTCCATCACCATCTCCCGGAGTTCATTCAGACTCACGTCCGTTGAGTCCGTGATGCCATCCAGCCGTTTCATCCTCGGTCGTCCCCTTCTCCTCCTGCCCCCAATCCCTCCCAGCATCAGGGTCTTTTCCAATGAGTCAACTCTTCGCATGAGGTGGCCAAAGTACTGGAGCTTCAGCTTTAGCATCCATCACTCCTTCCAAAGAAATCCCAGGGCTGATCTCCTTCAGAATGGACTGGTTGGATCTCCTTGACAACAGATTACAACTGGCCTTATCACCACTGCAGAAAGGACACCCAGGAAACTAAGAAGTGCCTGACCTAAGAGACAGGAAAGTGGGGTGCACGGGGCAGGGGCAGGGACAAGACTGGCTTCTCAGACTCTGCCATCTTAACTGTTTAAAGTTTTGATTCATGGCACTGAATTACCTGGTTGAAAAATCATGATTTCAAAAATACCGCATGCAAAATCGTGGCTTCCAGTCCCTGCTATCCCCCCGTCTAGGACATGGGAAAGTCTTGGAGGAAAGAGCACTTGGACTGCATGAGCGCTGGGTATCAGGACATCCTCCGTTGCTGCGGCCCAGGCATGTAGATAAGGGCATAGGTAAGGGGCAGAAGTGTTCCTCCATCTTCAGAGATCCCCGCGGGCTTTCTGGTGGGGGCAAAGGTCTTGAAGCTTCCTCAGCTGCTTGGCACAGTGCTTGGCGCATAGTAGGCTCTTAGGAAGCATCTGTCTAATTAATTGCTCCCCTGCTGGCCTGATTATTTCACTGTTGGAGTGGTAAGCCTCTTACCTACACGGATCTGCCCTGTGGCTTAAGCCATGGAGTTGCTGGTACTCAGGGCCACATTACTTTAATCAGATAATCAGATTACTCTTTCCCCTGCATCTGGCAGAGACCAGGCATTACAGAAAGGGAAATGAAAGCATAAAGTATCCATCTCGTTGGGCAGACATTTATTAAGCACCTGCCTCGCACAGGTCCTAGGCCTAGGTTCTGCCACGCAACAAGCCTTTGGACTGCCTCTCCTGGGGCAGCCGTTCTCCCAGCACCCCGTGCAGCTAACGTCAATGGTGCACTCACATGCAGCATCTCTCCTGGTCCTTCCCCCAGCCCTGCATGGGATGCCATGCTTAGTCGCTCAGTAGTGTCCTACTCTTCGCAACCCCATGGACTATAGCCCGCCACGTTCCTCTGTCCCTGGGGATTCTCCAGGCAAGAATGCTGGAGTGGGTTGCCATTTCCTTCTCCAGGGGATCGTCCCAACCCAGGGATCAAACCCGGGTCTTCCACATTGCAGGTGGATTCTTTACTGTCTGAGCCACCAGAGAAGCCCATGGGAAGTGCTTTCATTATTCAGTGCCTATGGGTGCAAGTGACACCAACCAGACTCAAACGCATTTAAGCAAGAAGAGATTTGTATTGGTTCTTACAACTGAAGGTAAGTAGGTTTCAGGTATGGTGAGATCAAGGCTCTGGCTGTTTCTGTTTTTTTCTTCTGTAACCCCATTGTCCTCAGGCTGGCTTGCCTCATAGCTGGGAGATGTCCCCAGTAAGAGGGAACAGTATGTTTCCTGCCTGTATCCACCAGAAGAGACACTTAGCTTTCCAGATCTCTCTCAAAAATAAGGAAGATTCTTTCCTTAAAACTTCAAAAGCTTTGAGTCAGTCTAACCTCACATCTTATTAACACAGATTGACTTAGAACTTCCCACCCCATAATCCAATGGTTCTCAATCCTGAGGCTGCACATCAGAATTACGCAGGGAGTTTTTTCGGGAAAAAAAAAAGTCTGATTCCCAAGCCCTTCTACCCTGGGTCCCATTTAATCAGAAATGTTGTGGGTGGGGCCCAGGCATCAGCATTTTAGGAAAGCTTCCCCGGGTGCTTCTAATGCACAATGAGGGTCTCAGGGTTAGGCTTAGGGCATTATCTCCCAAGGAAGTCATCTGTCCGGTGACAGAGAGCTGGCCTGACTGAACCAGAAAACTTCACACCTGTGGCCCACTGCTGGCCCCCACCGCCTCTAATAGACCAGCAATTAATAATTTTAATAAATCCTATAATTTTCTTGTGAGCAGCCTAATTATATCGCTTAGCAATTTGTGTGCATGCTAAAAGCATTAATTTGCTCAATGTAAACATCTGAAATATGCCACAATTATCGTAAGCCGGTTTTTTTTTTCTTTTAATAAGCTGGGAGCTTCCAAAACAGGATTTAGCCCAGGGCCTCTGGGCTCACGAGAGATTCCTGCCTGATGTGGGCCCCACGCTGAGTCACTCAACCCCAGACCCTTCCCTTCTTTGGAGGTTTGAAATTTTGATCACAATTCTTCCTTGCCCTGTAGTGGCTTTGGCATGTTACCCCTTCACAGGGGCCTCGTGGTTGGAGAGGGGCCCTTCTTGCTCTTGATTGCGAACTTGATCATGTGACTTGCTTTGACCCTTGGAGGATGAGGTGAATGGGGGTTCTAAACCTGCTTTCCTGGCTGAGCTTGCCCCTCCCCCTTTGCACATCTGCCATAGCCCAAGGAAGAACACATCCAGATGTGGGCCCTTTCAGGCTGGGCCCCAGGAGGAGCCGTGCACCTGAGCTGAGCTGGACCTTCTGTGTGGAGCAGAGTTACACGGCCAAGCCCAGCCTCTCTGCAGACCCGAGAGTGTGAGAAGTTGTGATTGTCCTTTTAAGCTACTGAGTTTGGGGACTTGCCCGGTGGTCCAGTGGCTGAGAACCCACCTGCCAATGCAGAGGACATGGGGTCAATCCCTGGTTTGGAAAGATCGCACGCGCTATGGGGCAACTAAGCTCGTGTGCCCCAACTACTGAAGCCTGCACACCTAGAGCCCGCGCTAGCCAACGAGAGAAGCCCGAACACTGCCACTGGAGAGTGGCCCCCACTCACTGCAGCCTGAGAAAGCCCAGTGCAGCAAAGAAGACTCAGTGCAGCAAAAGAAAGAAAAACTAAAAAGCCTTAAAACTGGTGACCTTCAAAGGAAAAAAAAAAAAAAGAAGCCACTGAGTTTGGGAGTGTTTTGTTACACAGCACAATTGCTGCCTTCATTGCCTGATACACCTTCCCAGACTGTGCAGTGGACAGGCTCTTTTGGTCCCAGAGAACATTAGGGACCAAGCATAGTGACAAGAAGGGTGTTAACAGAAAGCATTTCCCTTCTGTGATCCAATGATAGCGTCCTATGTTTATGAAGGTTGTGGCCAGGTCTTAGTCCAAGCCTCGTGATTATAAGCATAGGTTATTTTGGAACCAGTTTGCCTGGGTTTGAAGCCCAGCTCCACTGCTTACATGCTGTGTGACCCCGAACAGGTCACTTAACTTCTCTGAGCCTTGGGTACCTCACCTGTCCAATGAAGATGTTAATAAGCTGCTTTGTCTGCTTCTGTTGTGCAGATGAAACAAATTAATTTGTCTGAAATGTGTAGAGCAGTGCCTGGCACGCATTGTAAACATTATATAAGTGTGAGCTCCTATTATTAAGCGCTGTCCATGCATTTAATTCTCTCAACAAAGCAACCAGAGAACCTTATCATTGTTTTGTGGATAAAGGAACTGAGGTTAAGAGGGGTTAAATAACTTGTCCAAGGTTATATAACATGTGAGTCACTGAGCCAAGGTATGAAAACAATTCCGTCTCATTCCAAAACGTTTTTTATCTCTGTATCCAGTACATTTAAAGCAAACGTGGTGCCTGTCAGGAAATGAGGCATGTTGACGAATGAATGAACAGGCCTGGCTGATGGACAGCAGGCTGGACCATGACCAGAACTCCTTATCCAGTGCTCTCTTTACTTCCCCCAGCTTTTAGGACTGAGACTGGCTGGTGAGTGGGAACCTCCCCCAGAATGGTGTGGGAGGCAGGGTCCCACATTCCCGTCCTGGCTCTGCCCCATCCACCTGGGCATCCCTAGGCCAGCAGCTCTGCAGACTCTCTGAGACCCAGTTTACTCTCAGGTTGAAGCAGGAGCCTGCAGGAAGGAGAGCCAGAGAGCGGCAGGGCAGCCAATGCCAAGTCTCCCTCCTGTCCTCCACTGCCTGCGAAAGGCTCTGTCCTCCGAGCGAAATCTGAGCCCTACTGAGCGGGCACATTCTGGGGTCGAGACAGCTGTGTCCCCGTGTCCCCCAGCCCAGGGCAAAGGCCTGTGCCTCTGAAAGGCAAGCACAGGTGTGGAGCCTGCTCAGGGCGTCAGCGTGCCCTGGGGTGGACCCATAGGCTGAGTCCAGAGGGTTCCAGAGTCAAATACACCTGAAAAGGGCAGGGCAGGCAGTGCCCTGTGCCCTGGTGCAGGAGAAAGAGAAAAGACCCAGAGGCAGAGACCAGCGGTCACTTCCCAGCTCTGGTCACTTAGCCACACGGAGACTTAGTTTCCTTGGAATGAGAGTCACGATTCCTGCATCTTGGGGCCATGTGGAAGCTCCAAAGGGGCTCCCTGGAGGGAGAGGTCCCTCTGTAAACTCTAAGGGCTTGGGCCTCAGGAGGTCACTTTCTGGACCTGTTTCTGCACTAAAATGAGAGCAAGGAGCTCAAGGATGCCTTGGCCCAGCCCTGCAAGAAATAAATGCTCAGTGCAAGTCAGCATGACTCCTAAGATGAAACGTGGCTTCTGGTGTGATGCTCTGTGAAGGAGACCACTGTCACCCGCCACATGCCCTCATCGAAAGTGCCTCATCACCCAAGTTCAACATTCTTCTGGTGACACAGGAGACTGAACGTAACAAGGCCAGAGGGAAACAAGGAGACGAAACCTGGAGGTGGAGCATCTGGCAAGACAACCAGTCTAGTCCTCACAAGTCTTTGTCATAAGAAAGTTAAGTGTGAGTCGCTCAGTCGTGAATGACTCTTTTTAACCCCATGGTCCGGTAGCCCGCTAGGCACTGACTCTTTTTAACCCCATGGATGGTAGCCCGCTAGGTTCCTCTGTCCAGGGGATTTTCCAGGCAAGAATGCCGCAGTGATGGCGGTAAGGCAGGCAACGCTGTTGGCCGTTTCTCCAGGGGATCTTTGACCCAGGGATCCAACCCTGGCCTCCTGCATTGCACGCAGACTCTTTACTGTCTGAGCCACCAGGGAAGCCCGTCATAAGAAAAAGACTTGCCAAACCAAAAGAGACCTAAGTGCAGCCAACCAGAGGGTCTAGGCAGCACCCTAGTCTACTCGGCTTAAAGGACGTCTGGGGGACAAAGAGGGATTTTGAATATGTGCTGTGCAGGTAAGACAAAAGTGTTTTGATGTGGAGGTCAAGATTGTTAATTGGGGGGGAGGGGAAGAAGATTACAATGCAACAAGGGCATTATGAGCTTGTCTTGATGATTATATATATATATATATATGTGCATAAACACAAGCTGGAATCAAGATTGCCGGGAGAAATATCAATAACCTCAGATATGCAAATGACACCACCCTTATGGCGGAAAGTGAAGAGGAGCTAAAAAGCCTCTTGATGAAAGTGAAAGAAGAGAGCGAAAAAGTTGGCTTGAATCTCAACATTCAGAAAACGAAGATCATGGCATCCGGTCCCATCACTTCATGGGAAATAGATGGAGAAACAGTAGAAACAGTGTCAGACTTTATTTTTGGGGCTCCAAAATCACTGCAGATGGTGACTGCAGCCATGAAATTAAAAGACGCTTACTCCTTGGAAGAAAAGTTATGACCAACCTAGATAGCATATTCAAAAGCAGAGACATTACTTTGCCGACTAAGGTCCGTCTAGTCAAGGCTATGGTTTTTCCAGTGGTCATGTATGGATGTGAGAGTTGGACTGTGAAGAAGGCTGAGTGCCGAAGAATTGATGCTTTTGAACTGTGGTGTTGGAGAAGACTCTTGAGAGTCCCTTGGACTGCAAGGAGATCCAACCAGTCCATTCTGAAGGAGATCAGCCCTGGGATTTCTTTGGAAGAAATGATGCTAAAGCTGAAGCTCCAAAGAGTTGACTCATTGGAAAAGACTCTGATGCTGGGAGGGATAGGGGGCAGGAGGAGAAGGGGACGGCCAAGGATGAGATGGCTGGATGGCATCACGGACTCGATGGACGTGAGTCTGAGTGAACTCCAGGAGATGGTGATGGACAGGGAGGCCTGGCGTGCTGCGATTCATGGGGTCGCAAAGAGTCGGACACGACTGAGCGACTGAACTGAACTGAACTGACGCATAAACAGAGATCTGGGAAGACAGACAATAAGGTATTTACAGTGATCCTCCCCAGATGGTAGGAATAGAAATGGTTTTGTCTTGTTATTTTTGCTTGTCTATGTGTTCCAACGTTCTAAGATGTACCTATACAGCTTTGGCGATAATCAAAGTTTTTTAAGTTAGAGAATTTCTCTGCACAGTCCCTAACTCTGACGGTTTCCTCTGGCCTCAGCCTCCTCTGTGAGCCTCTGCCCCGTCTCCAACATGCCCTCAACACTGAGCAGGCGCTGGTATCTTCATCACAGCTTCCCTTCCTCCCACCCTCTCTCTCACCATGTTTCCACGCGGAGGAGTGTCCGTTGAATTGCAATAATCTTCCAGCCTCTCTCTTGTAGTTCACTCCCTCCTCCTCCCCTGCAGAGAAGTGACTGATGGCCAAGTTTGGGAGGAGAGCTTGGGCACGCCCAGCCCAGCCCCTTCTCTTTTGGAAGCACTTGGGCCGGGGACTGGGTGGTTTGGGTGGGTGAATGTCAAATTCAAGGGTGGGGTCATAGGAAGTGCCCTTGGCCACGGATCTGAACTCACAGAGGGAACTATTTTGACCTCTGTCTGCACAGCTGCTCTGCGTTTCTCCCAGTGGGTTCCAGGCTTGGATGGGGAAGAGGAGGGCTCTTGACTGAATTCTCCAAAACCCGACCTCTCGCTCTTCCTTCCCCAGTGGCCACTGCTCTCCTGCTCAGTCCAGGCCCCAGTGGAAGCGCATCTTCTCTCAGCGGACCTTCAGGACTGAGCTTCTGCTGAAGAGGAGAATAGGACATTCCTGGTAGATGGAGCTGAGGGTGGTGGGGCTCGGGGACCCAGCAGAGGAGGGAGCCTGGGCACAGGCACTGGGGCTGGATGGCAAGGTGGGTGGGAGGGGTGAGCAGAGAGGAGGCCGTATCCTGTGCCCGGGGTTAAGCGAGGCCAGGCTAAGGGGCTCTGACTTCAACGTGGGGCCACAGAACAGTCTTAGGTCCAGATGTGGCCTTGCCACCTTCAGATATTGAGACCATCCCATGGGGCCACTCTGTGAGCCTCGATCAAGAAGGAAGTGATCTGGGACCAAGGGGACCAGCAGCGGGATTGTTACCCAGAGCATTTACAGGGGAGAGAAAAGAGCTGCTTAAAAGAATAAATGCAGACTTCCCTGGGGTACAGGGGTTCAGAATCCACCTTCCAATGAAAGGGACCTAGGTTCGAATCCTGGTCAGGGAACCAAGACCCCACCAGCCACAACTAAACCTGTGCGCTCCAACAACCGAGCCTGCATGCCACAGTGAAGACCTAGTGCAGCCAATTTTTTTTTTTTTTTCTTGAAAGGAATAAATGACAACAGCAGCCTCCACAATCGAGTGAGCTGAGAACTTCGTTTCAGAAACAATCACTCCTGGTTGGCAAAAGCTCAAGGAGGGATTTATTTGGGGAGGGGAGGGGTAAAAATTATTAAATGTTTTTAATACCTAGGTTTTTTTATGTTGATTTCAAGTATTTACTATTTAAGTGAGATGAATAACAAGTCTGAATTTTGAAAATAAACAATGTTAATTATTGTTTGTGTGAAAAAAATGGGTTATTAAATTATGCAGAGGTGGGCCTTTGAGAGGTAGCTGGCAACCCTGGCAGACCCAGGCCCCTTTCAGAAGACAAACATTTTGCAAATATTTTAGGGCTTCTCTGGCGGCTCAGCGGTGAAGAATCCGCCTGCCAGTGCAGGAGACGAACATTTGAATCCTGGGTCGGGAAGATCCCCTGCAGAAGGAAATAGCAACCCACTCCAGTATTCTGGCCTGGGAAATCCCAAGGACAGAGGAGACTGGCGGGCTACTGTCCACGGGGCCGAAAAGAGTCGGACGTGACTTAGCAACTAAACAGCAAGACTGCAAATATTTTGTTCCCCTGTTGCCAAGCTGAAATGGAATTCCTAAGTGATCACACATGCCCTCACACATGTTTTTTTGAAAGCAAATCGATGTGATATCCTGACCATAGTATGAAGAAGAAATTAAAGGAAAGTCATTTATAATAAAATAATTTCAAGGTGAAAACAAGCTGACTGCGGAGGAAACGGGCTGACGTAGCCTGGACACTTGCTCCTAGTGGCCCCACTGGGAACGTGACAGCCACAGAGACAGACAGACCCAAGTGGTCCTCCTGACGGTGACTCACACACCACGAGCCGTGCTGAGGCTGGTGATGTGAAATGGGCAACGAGTCCTGGCAAAATTCCGAACAAAACAAAGGACAATCTTCTCCTTCCGTGTACATAATAGAGTTGTGTTCCTGGAAGATTCTGTGTATATTAGAAGCTTGCAAAATTACTTGGTGAGTGTATATAATAACTGGTTACACACACACATTGTGACCAAAAAAAAAAAAAAAAAAAAAACCCTTACAGTTTTCCCAGACCCTTCCTAATTGAGTATCATTGTCTTAGAGCCTCTTCTACAAGACAGCAGCTGAGACCAAAACGTAGATGCCCTGCAAAATCAACTTTGCACCTTCTGATGGCTAAGAGGAGGGCGGAACTGGAGAGGGGGTTGGTAAACAGGCTGCAAGAAATGGCATCAGGTCTGGGCCAGAGGAGGTAGCAGGCTGGTGGGCGCTTCCTAAGATAGACGAGAGACGATAAGCACGGTGAGGTCTCTGGTTCAGCTGTAAGTTGTTCTGATGCTGCACTGTGATCCCCCTGCTCAGTCCACCTTCCATAAAATCGGTTACAGGGACTTCCCTGATGGTCCAGTGGTTAAGACTCCAAGCTTCTGCTGCAGGGGGTGAGGGTTCGATCCCTGGTAGGGAAACTAAAATCCCACATGCAGAGAAAGGTGGCCAAAAGGTTAAAAAAAAAATCAACAATAAAATAAAGTCAGTTGTAAACAGTAGTACTTGTTGAAAGGGAAAGTTGCTCAGCCGTGTCCAACTCCTTGCGACCCCACGGACATTACAGTCCATGGAATTCTCCAGGCCAGAAAACTGGAGTGGGTAGCTTTTCCCTTCTCCAGGGGATCTTCCCAATGTGGATCAAACCCACATTGCAGGCAGATTCTTTACCAGCTGCGCCACAAGGGAAGCCCTACAATACTGGAGTGGGTAGCCTATCCCTTCTCCAGCGGTCTTCCCGACCCAGGAATTGAACCGGTGTCTCCTGCAGTGCAGACAGATTCTTCACCAACTGAGCTACGAGGGAAGCCCTCGGTAGTACTTGGTAGGCGATGAATAAAAATGATGGCTAACTACCAGGCACTGAAGGCTTTACCCCCATCAACTCATGTGACCGTCAACCAGCCTGGACAGGAGGGGCCACACTTGCCCCTATTTTATAACGAGCAAATCAAAGCCCGGAGAGACAGAGAGCCTTGCCCAAGGTCAGTCAGCTGTCTGTCAATGGAAGAGCTGAGCTTTGAACCTGGGCAGTCTTGCCCTTGTGGTCCAGCTTAATCACCCCATCAGCAAGGGCCAGGCCTGTGCTTGAGTGAAGCACTTTGGAGAGAAATCACAGCAGCAGGTGTGTGGGTGTGGTGGGGTGATACTGGGATGAGGTTGCAGGAATCTAGACTAGGGGATACCAAGAGAGCAATCATGAGCCTCCATTGGAGATACTTGCAGGCGTGGTGAAGTATGAAGAAGAGGGTCTCAAGCCACTTCACCTGGATCTTTCAAGGCAGGGCGACCGGAGGGAGGTAGATTTGCAGCATCCCATGACACCCCCCAGGCTTTGGTAACCTCCAAGTGGCCACACTGACTGACATCCAAGGCCTTCTGATCTCTTTTGTTTTCTGAACTCGTACATTTCAGTTTGACCTATTCCCACCCCATTTATTAATAGTTGTATTTTTGTGAAGTCACGAACTGAGAAAACATAACACAGAAGATGACTGTGAATGCTGAAAAGCTCTCAGTCAATTCAAGTGTTATTAACCACAAAGGGATCCACATACATTTGAAAACCATTACCTATGCAGAAGCCGAATGCCTTCCAGCTACAATGCTTGTGGAACCTACAGGCACTGCTGGGTTGAGGGCACAGGTGGGAAATGAAAGCCATAAAGTGTGTGTGTGTTAGTCACTCAGTCGTGTCCAAGTCTTTGCGATCCCACGGACTATAGCTGGCTAGGCACCTCTGTCTGTGGAATTCTCCAGGCAAGAATAATGGAGTGGGTGGCCATTCCCTTCTCCGGGGATTTTCCTGACCCAGGGATCGAACCTGGGTCTCCTGCATTGCAGGCAGATTCTTTACGGTCTGAGCCACCAGGGAAGCCCAGAAGCTGCAGTAGAGGCAGGCATTAGTCACATGATCCCCCAGGTCCCAGGTCACCCCATAGGGCGGGAGTGCTCAGGGTCACCACAACAGTCCTGACCCGTGTCATCTGCTCCCTGCTGATACTGTATGTCCGGAGGAACGCCTTTGGGTGGTCCTAATGCCACACTTTCTGGGATTCCTGGCCCCAGTTTCAGTGTGTGTAGAAGGCTTCTTCACAACAACAAGGAATTCCCCCACACCAGGAGGGTGTCTGAGAATTCAGTTCAGTCCTGACACCATCTGCCTGGAGATGGCATCGGATTCCGTAGGTTAAAGGTTCAGTTCATCCAGACTGCCCTCCACTGCAGGTACCAGGCACAAACCAGGTTGTTACCTGTGTTTCTGACTGACAGACTGTAAATCAACGTTTCCTCCTTGGGTGCAGTAAATTTGCTAGTTGCTAAGTCACTTCAGTCATATCTGATTCTGTGCAACCCCATAGACGGTAGCCCACCAGGCTCCCCTGTCCCTGGGATTCTCCAGGCAAGAACACTGAAGTGGGTTGTCATTTCCTTCTCCAATGCATGAAAGTGAAAAGTGAAAGTGAAGTCGATCAGTCGTGTCCAACCCTCAGCAACCCCATGGACTGCAGCCTTCCAGGCTCCTCCGTCCATGGGATTTTCCACACAAGAGTACTGGAGTGGGTCACCACTGCCTTCTCCGCTCACAAAACTCAAGAAGCCAGTTCAATCACCAAATTACGGGTTTATTACAGAGGATATTAAAGAACCCAACTCAACAGCCAGTTGAAGAGGGTGCGGTCTCGAACAAAGGAGCCTCTGTCCTTGGGGAGTTTAGGGCTGGCCAGGAAGCACAATTGATGCTTTTGAATTGTGGTGTTGGAGAATACTCTTGAGAGTCCCTTGGACTGCAAGGAGATCAAACCAGTCAATCCTAAAGGAAATCGGTCCTGAATATTCATTGGAAGGACTGATGTTGAAGCTGACTCTCCAATACTTTGGCCACCTGATGCGAAGAACTGACTCCTTGGAAAAGACCCTGATGCTGGGAAAGATTGAAGGCAGGAGGAGAAGGGGATGACAGAGGATGAGATGGTTGGATGGCATCACCAACTCGATGGACATTAGTTTGAGCAAGCTCCAGGAGCTGGTGATGGACAGGGAAGCCTGGTGTGCTGTGGTCAATGGGGTCGCAAAGAGTTGGGCACGACTGAGCAACTGAGCTGAACTGAGGTAGCACATGGAAGCATTCTGGTTCCCCTACATGTCAGTTCTCAGAACCCTCACGCCTTTTGTTTTTTTGATGGAGGCTTTATTACTTAGGCATGATTGATTAATGCATTGGCCATTGGCAGTTGATTCAACCTCCTCCTTCCCAACCTGGAAATCAGTCCCACTCCTGTATTCACGGTGGTTCCCCTGACAACAAGCCTCCATCCTTAGGCGCTATACAGAAGTCACCCCATTAACATAAACCTAGTTGCAATGGAAAGGGGTTTGTTGTGAATAAAAAAGAGCTCCCCAGGTGGCGCTGGTGGTGAAGAACCTGCCTGCCAATGCAGGAGAGGTAAGAAGCGCAGGTTTGATCCCTGGGTCAGGAAGATCCCTTGGAAGAGGGCTCAGCAACCCACACCAGTACTCTTGCCTGGAGAATCCCATGAACAGAGAAGCCAGGAGGGCTACAGTCCATAGGGTTGCAAAGAGTCAGACACAACTGAAGAGACTTAAACACATGCACACACACACACACACACACACACACACACACACACACACACACCCAACCACTCATTTCACCTCTGTCTCTGAAGAGATTTACAAGAGACCACATATCACTCACTAAAAAAGATGCTCCCACTGATCATATTGCAAAGGAAATTCCAAGGGCTTGGGGAGCTGTGAGCCAAGCACCATGGATGGGAACCAAATGCAAGAAAAATATAGGTTAGTCATATGAATGACCAAGGGTATACTTCTTCTGAATCACAGCACTGAATACTTACTATAGAATGATTCCATGGGGTGGAGCTTAGATCAACCCCCACCAGGGAGCTAACTGACCTTCTGTCCCGCCCACATAGAGGTGCCTTCAGACTGGGGGCCAGCCCAGGGCTATCAGCTCTGACCAATGGAGTCGTTACAAGAGGTGGGAAAGGAAACAAATTGGGTCACATTCCTAAATTTTAAAAAAGTGGCTGGAAAGTCGATTAAAATGGAAAGGAGAGACCATGCCAAGTGTTAGCAAGGATGTGGAGCAACGGGAACTCTCATACATGGTTGGCAGGACTGTAAATTGGTAGAGCCACTTCGTGAAACCGGAAGAACTGACCAAACCTAACATACGTATATCCTATGACTCAGCAAATCCATCCCTAGCAATGTGCTCAGCAGAAATGGGTGCACGCATGTGCTCACCAAGACATAGAGACAAATGTTCACAGCAGGACTCTGTGCTCTGACTGTGCTCTGCTCAGGCTGAATCCCTGGTCAGGGAACTTGGATCCTACAAGCCATGTGGTATGGCCAAAACAAAACACCGCCACACACAAACAAAAAATAGAACAAATAAAAACAAAGCAAGTACGTGTTTCAGCAAAGCAAAATATAAAACAAACAGAAACAAATGAGCAAATAAGTTGCCAATCAGAAAACAAGTGTTCGCACAGATGTGGAGACACTGGAACCCCGGGGCATTACTGATGGGAGTATCAGCTGTGCAGCTGCTATGGAGAACAGTACGACAGTTCCTCAAAACATCTAACATAAAATTAGCATGTGATCCAGCAACCCTCCTTCTGGGTGTTAAAAACAAGGTGACAGGACCAAAATAAAGTTGTTCATGCTAAAGCCCATGTCACCAAACTGAGACTGAATGACTGTTTCGGCTCTCCCAGAAATGGAATCTTAAACCAGTCAATCAGGAATTGTCTGATCAGCGTTAGTTAGGTCATCTGCCTGACTGACCCCTGCCAAGCCCGGAAGGAAAGTAATTTTGCAATAACCAACCCACTTTTTTTGCCTCGTGTAACTTGCTTGTTCCCATTCCCTTCTGCCCACAAGTCTTTCCTTCTGTTCAGCTCCTCAGAGCTCCTTTCTGTCTGCTAGATTGACTGCTGCCTGATTTGAATCCACTTTTTTCAATTCTTAAAAAATTTAATATGCCTCAGTTTATATTTTGACATGGATACATACCCAAAATAATTGAAAGTGTGACTTGACCAAATATTTGTACATCCACGTTCATAACATTATTACTGCCAAAAGGTAGAAACAACTCAAAAGCCCATTGATGGATGAAATGTGGTCTATAGATACAACAGTATATTATTTAGCCTTAAAAAGGAAGAAAATTCTGACATATGCCACAATATAGATGAACCTTGAAAATATTATGCTGAGCAAAATAAGCCAGACACAGAAGGACAAATATTGCATGATGCCATTTATAGAAAGTACCTCGTACAGTCAAATTCATCCAGTCAGAAAGTAGGAGAGAGGTTGGGAGGGGGTGAGAGAGAGGGGAATGAGGAGTCCCTCTTGAAAGGATATAGAGTTTCAGGATGTGAAAGTTGCTCAGTTGTGTCCGACTCTTCACGACCCCATAGACAATACAGTCCCTGGAATTCTCCAGGGCAGAATACTGGAGTGGGTAGCCTTTCCCTTCTCCAGGGGATCTTCCCAACCCAAGGATCGAACCCAGGTCTCCCGCATTGCAGGCAGATTCTTTACCAGCTGAGCCACAAGGGAAGCCCAAGAATACTGGAGTGGGTAGCCTATCCCTTCTTCCCGACCCAGGAATCAAACCGGGGTCCCCTGCATTGCAGGCCGATTCTTTATCAACTGAACTATGACGGAACAGAAAAGTTCCGGAGACGGTTGCACACGATGTGAATGTATTTAACACCCCTGAACCATACACTTAAAAATGGTTAAAAGGGTTGTCGGAAAAGACCCTCATGGTGGGAAAGATTGAAGGCAAAAGGAGAGGTGGGCGGCAGAGGATAAGATGGTTAGACAGCATCACTGACTCAATGGACATGAATCTGAACAAACTCCAGGAGATTATAAAGGACAGGGAAGCCTGGCATGCCGCAGGCCATAAGGTCACAAAGTGTCAGACTCGACTTAGCAGCTGAACAACAACAACAACAAATATTTCACCACCACACACACACACATTTTTTTAAACTACTGAGAAACAGATGTCTGAGAGCAAATGCCACGCCTGAGGTTTCTGGGGTTCATCCTGCCCACTGAAGTCTGTCACGTTCCGTCTCCTCTGACATCTACCCTCCCAGGAAGACCCATTGCAAACCTGCCTCCAGTGCCCTGCGGTGCAAATGCTTGCTTCCCTTCTTGACATGACTTCAAAAGTCAGGGAAAACATCAAGGTCCTACTGTATAGCACAGGGAAATATATTCAGCTGTTCTTGTTGCTCAGTTGCTAAGTTGTGTCCGACTCCTCGGGACTCCACGGACTGCAGCACGCCAGGCTTCCTTGTCCTTCACTGTCTTTCAGAGTTTGCTCAGATTCATGTCCATTGAGTTGGTGATGCTATCTAACCATCTCATCCTCCGCTGTCCCCTTTTCCTTTAGCCTTCAATCTTTCCCAGCATCACAGTATTCTCCCATGAGTCGGCTCTTTGCATCAGATATCCTGAGATTAAACCATGGAAAAGACTATGAAAAAGAACACTATATGTATAAATGAATGACTTTGCTGTGCAGTATAAATTAACACAACATTGTAAATCAACTATATTCCAATAAAATAAATTTTTTAAAAGGCAGGGAAGTCTCTGAAAGAAGCTCGGTCTCTTTGGAGCCTATTGGGAACCCATCATCATTCATGAAATTACCAAAAAGGCCACCTTCTGACGCACAGCTCAGGAAGGGACTGATGATACCGATTTGTCCAATTAGGGGGTCAGCATTGAATTCCTGCTAACTGTGCTCAAGTGCAGCTTAGAATGTTGCTGGGACCCCAGGGCAGAGGCTCTGGGAAAGCGCTTTGGCCGAGCACCTAACAGGAAGCTCAGCACCCTGCGAATCATCTTCACCACTGCCTGTCCAGGGCAATAGTATTATTTTCTTGATCAGGAAACTGAGCTTCAGTGAGGGTCTCACATCCAAGAGAGGGGTGTGTGGGTTGGTTCTGCTGCTTCAGTTGTGTCCGACTCTGTGCAACCCCATAGACAGCAGCCCACCAGGCTCCCCTGTCCCTGGGATTCTCCAGGCAAGAACACTGGAGTGGGTTGCCATTTCCTTCTCCAGTACATGAAAGTGAGAAGTGAATGTGAAGTCGCTACTCGGCTCCAAATCCTGCTTGTGGATCTTCAAGCTGGGGACTGCTCTAGGGAGAAGGAGGCTCTTTGAGCGTGGGGGCAGCTCAGTCTTTCTTCCAAGGTGAGAGGAGGTGGGCGGAGGGCAAGGTCCACCCTGCGAAGCCTGTCTACACAGAAGTCCTTGCACACCTGGTAGGCCTCCTCACTGGAAGTCTGTTTGGTAGAGGAGGCTTCAGCTAGAAGGACTTCCGGTGTTTTCTACAGAATACATGTCTGCTCCCACCTCTGCCTGCGTCTTCACCCACTGTCAGGGGCCCCCTGACCCTTTCCAGAGGGAAGCCTCTGGACAGGATATAGTGTGTGTGCGTATGCTTGTGTGTGTGTCTGTCTGTCCACAGGAGAGCTTGAAAGGAGAAGCTGATGACTCAGAACAGGGCTGAGAGGGGTGACACGGGCGGGAGTAGATATGGGGGCCCTCCTGAGTGGAAAGAGCCCCAGAATGGGAATCAGAGTCTTGAGTTTTAGTCCTCATTCAGCCACCTGGGGGAGGCCCCTGCCCCTCTCTGTGCCTCTGTTTCCTTATCTATACAAGGGCAGGGTAAGAATTCATAATTGCTAAGGGTTCATCCGCCACTGAATATAAATATTCATGGAGCTCCGGCTCCAGCCACCAGCCAAGATCCCAGGACTGAGAAGACAGACCTGTCCCCTGCCCTCCTGGAGCTGGTCTAGTGGGGAAGATAGACACAGAGAGACAAGTAAGCACATGGGCACTGTTTGCTCTGGGGGAGAAGAATGGAGGGGCAACAGATACCCACAGTGGACAGAGCCAACCCAGCCGCAAGGATGGGGCTCAAAGAATCAGCTCAGAGAATAACCTGCTTTCTGCCTGGCCTTGACCCTGGATCCCCAAGAGGCTCTCTGGTTGCTCCAGATACCAGTAGGGCCACATGGATCCCAGAAGAGGGGTGGGGTGAGGGTCCCCACTCCTGCCTTCCTGTTGAGCCATGGGGTAACGGGAACTGTCATCATCTGAAAGGAGAACTCCTCAGAATCAGCCGGAAAGGGCTGAGAGAAGCCCAGGGCAGAACGGCCTGCGGCACGTTGCTTTGTAAAGGGCAGCGGCCGAGACTGCGGTGGTTTCCAAGGCTCTTCCAGGAGGCAAAAGCAGAACTAACATGCCCTCAGCTGCCGAGAAGCAAGCGGGTCCTGCTACACAGTGGTTCTCAACCTCGGCTGCCTGCTGGAGTCGCCTGGGGGGCTTTGAGAGCTCCCGATTCCTGAGTGCAATCCCCAGAGAGCCTGCTGTCATTGGCCTGGGGTGCAGCCTGGGCAGATAAGTCTAAGGTTCTGAGTTGAGAACCAGTGTCCTGGCAGAAGGCCGGGGTCTGCTCCGAGGCTGAAGCAGGTGAGTTAAGGAAGCCAAAGAGGTCAGAGTGTGGCCAGCTCTGCCCAGGGGACAAATAGGCTCTGTGTTTTCTAGAGAGCGTGGGGACTCGGGTCCCCAGATAGGCCTGTTTGGTAGTGAAGCAGGGATTAAATGTTCCCCCGCCTCCACCCTGCAGTCCTACTCCTCACCCATTGCCAGATAAAATACAGGATGCCCAGTTACATTTGAATTTCAGATGAACAATAATAATTATTTAGTATAAGTATGTCTCGTATAACACTTGGGACACACTTACACTAAAAAAAATTTTTTTGTTGTTCATCTGAAATTCAAATTGAATCGGGCATCCTGTTTTTTAATTTGCTAAATCTGGCAACCCTACGCCACCCCACCAGAGAGCTGGGAGTCAAGAGCTCCAGTTTCAGATCCCAGCTGCGATTCTAACATGCTGGGGGAGCCTTGGGAAACCCACCACCCACCCTGGGGTCGCGGTCAGCTCCAGACTTATGTATAATACCCCTCCTTCCTCAGGGGCCAGGCCGACTGTTTCCAAGGCAGTAGGTATGAGTCACAGGTCCCTGGAAAGGCATCGAGCTGTCTTTAAAGGAATACAGGGCCTTTCTCACTAAGAGATCAGCATTTCCCTCCTGTGGGTTTGATTCACATAGATGGTTTTTGAGAGTCTTCTTGCCCTGGGGATGCCGGTGAAATGAGACTGAAATTGAGGGTAGAATCTGGGGCTCGATGGTCTCAGGGGGGTGTGTTTCTGTCTCTCCTCCTGTTTCCTTTCTTCCTCTTCCATCCCCCTCTACACGCTTGCTCTGACATCCTCCCTGTACCCAGACATCTCCCCATCCCTATCAAACAGAAGTTCGTTCATTCAACAGGGAGCAGTTAGCTGCTGTGGGTCTGCTATGTGCTAGGCAGTGGAGCTGTGTGCTAAGGATACGAGAGTGACCCAGTCCCTACCCAGAGGGAGCTTCTAGTCTGTGGATAGGGTGCTGCGTAAGGATGGGGGGCAAACTCAGCTACTTAAATAAATTGTTGTTCAGTCACCAAGTTGTGTAGGACTCTGTGAGCCCATGGAGTTCAGCATGCCAGGCTCCCCTGTCCTCCACTTTAATGAATATATCATGGTAAATCTTGACTTCTTGAGAAGTCTCTTGAGAGTTCCTTGGACAGCAAGGAGATCAAACCAGTCAATCCTAAAGGAAATCAACCCTGAATATTCATTGGAAGGACTGCTGCTGAAGCAGAAACTCCAATAATTTGACTACCTGATGTGAAGAGCCAAGTAATTGGAAAAGACCCCTGATGCTGGGAAAGACTGAGGGCAGAGGGAGAAGGGGACGACAGAGGATAAGATGGTTGGATGGCATCACGGACTCAGTGGACATGAGTTTGAGCAAACTCCGGGAAACAGTGAAGGACAGGGAAGCCTGGTGCGCTGCAGTATGGGTTTGCAAAGAGCTGCCATGACTTAGCAGCTAAACAAGAAACCTTGACAAGTGGCCTGGAGGAAAAAACCAGAGTGCTTGGAGAGCCTATCAGTAATTGGGAACTTGACCTCCTTCCCTTGAGGAAGCATCTTGAGCACTGATGGCCCAAGAGAGGGGGAGGGCCACCCTGGCAGAGGGAAGGGCACACGCAAGGGACACCTCTGAGGAACAGCATGATAGGCTCACCTGGCTGGAGGATGGACAGCAGAGCAGAGAGTGGGCCGAGATGCGGGCACACATGTTGGCAGGGCCAGTCACGCTGGATGGTGGCATGAAGAAGAATTTGAGGGTTCCGTCCATCCTATGACCGAGCACTTCCACCAGTTCCTCTCTTAAGTATCTACCTGTATTTTTGTGGGGGGGAGGGCTTCATTGGCTCTTTGTTGTGGTGTGCAGGCTCTCTGTTGCAATGCTCAAGCTTTCTCCAGTTGCGGCTTGAAGGCTTCTCTTGTCGTGGAGCACGGGCTCTAGAGCGTGGGCTCCGTAGTTGTGGGGAGTGGGCTTAGTTGCCCCAAGGTATGTGGGATCTTAGTTTCCCCACCAGGGAAATCTCACATCTATCTGTATTAACTTTCTATTGCTGTAATAGACTGACACAAACTTGGTGGCTTAAAACAAATATTTATCTTATAGTTCTGAAGGTCAGAAGTCCAAAATGGGTCTCACTGGGCTAAAATCAGGGGAAGGCAATGGCACCCCACTCCAGTACTCTTGCCTGGAAAATCCCATGGACAGAGGAGCCTGGTAGGCTGCAGTCTATGGGGTCACTAAGAGTCGGACATGACTGAGTGACTTCACTTTCACCTTTTACTTTCATGCATTAGAGAAGGAAATGGCAACCCTCTCCAGTGTTCTTGCCTGGAGAATCCCAGGGATGGGGGAGCCTGGTGGGCTGCCGTCTATGGGGTCGCACTCGGACACGACTGAAGCGACTTAGCAGCAGCAGCAGGGCTAAAATCAAGGTATCAGCAAGGCTGTGTTCCTTCTAGAGGCTCTAGAAGGATAACCTGTTTCCTTGCCTTTCCCAGTTCCTTGGCTCATCTCCAAAGCCAGTAATGGCTGGTCAAGTCTTTCTCACATTGTCATCTCTCTGTTTCTCTCACCTAGCTTCCCTCTCCTACTTATGAAAGTGAAAGTGAAGTTGCTCAGTCATGTCCGACTCTTTGCGACCCATGCACTATAGCCCAGCAAGCTCCTCTGTCTATGGGATTCTCCAGGCAAGAATACTGGAGTGGGTTGCCATTTCCTTCTCCACTCCTACTTAAAAGGAAGCTTTTGATTACACAGAGCCCACCCAGATAATCTAGGATAATCTCGCTATCTCAAGATCAGCTGATTAGAGACCTTAATTCCACCTGCAACCTGAATTCCCTTTTGTATTATACTTGAGGGCTTCCCAGGTGGCGCTAGCGGTAAAGATCCTTGCCTGCCAATGCAGGAAACGTAAGAGATGCGGCTTCAATCCCTGGGTAAGGAACGTTCTCTGGAGGAGGGCATGGCAACCCACTCCAATGTTCTTGCCTCGAGAATCCAATGGACAGAGGAGCCTGGCAGGCTACAGTCCATGGGGTCTCAAAGAGTCGGACACAACTGAAGCTACTTAGCATGTAAACACACATTATAATTACACATAACAAGTTCTGGGCATTAGGACATGGACATCACTAAGGGTCATTATTCTGTCCACCCCCAACCCAAGAGAAATAAGTGCAATGTCCACTAAAAGACTTTTACAAGAATGTAGCAGCCTTATCCACTAGAGCCCCAAGCTGGAAGAAGCCGGAACAGCAGAATAAACAAGCAAATCATAGTATACTTATCTCATGCAACATTGTTGCTGCTGTTGTTGTTTAGCTGCTAAGTTGTATCCTACTCTTCTGTGACCCCGTGGACTGTAGCCCACAGGGCTCCTCTGTTCAGAATGCTCGAGTGGGTGGCCATTTTCTTTTCCAGGGCATCTTTCTGACCTAAGGGTCACACTTGAACCTCCTGCTATGGCAAGTGGAGTCTTTACCGCTGAGCCACCAGGAAAACCCTCATGAAATATCACACAGCCATAAAAAACGGTGAGCTACTGGTACACGTGATAACATGGGTGAACCTCACTGACATAAAGTTTCTCAAAGGAAGCCAGACACCAAAGAGTCCATGCTCTATGATTCCATCTGTAGGAAGTTCAGAAACAGACAAACCTCAGGTGTAGAGTCCCTTGGACTGCAAGGAGATCCAACCGGTCCATTCTGAAGGAGATCAACCCTAGGATTTCTTTGGAAGGAATGATGCTAAAGCTCAAGCTCCAGTACTTTGGCCACCTCATGCGAAGAGTTGACTCATTGGAAAAGACTCTGATGCTGGGAGGGATTGAGGGCAGGAGGAGAAGGGGACGACAGAGGATGAGATGGCTGGATGGCATCACTGACTCGATGGACGTGAGTCTGAGTGAACTCTGGGAGTTGGTGATGGACAGGGAGGCCTGGCATGCTGCAATTCATGGGGTCGCAAAGAGTCGGACATGATTGAGCAACTGAACTGAACTGAACTGAAGGTGTAGA
The DNA here is from genome assembly GCF_016772045.2 of Ovis aries. Lineage (NCBI taxonomy): Eukaryota > Metazoa > Chordata > Mammalia > Artiodactyla > Bovidae > Ovis > Ovis aries. The sequence goes on from NC_056074.1 coordinate 36,677,048, forward strand.
CATACAATTAGTGTCTACATTGGGGAGCGGGGTAACTGACTTTTATGAGCACAAAGAACTGGAAATACTCTGTGTCTTAATCTGGGTGTGATCACAGGTATACACCTATGGGGAAATTCATCATCTGTACATTTTACTGTACACTCAACAAAAATTGGAGTCTGTATTCTAAGCGATAAGAAACCACAGCGAGGTTTTAAGCAGTGACATGATGTAATCTGATGTTCATTTATAGGAGGTCACTTTATCTGTTGGGGGAAAACTGGATGAGAAGTGGGAGCAGTGAGGAGCCTGTGGCAGTGGCCCAGAAGAGAGGTAAGTATGGCCCTTACCTGGGTGGCACTGGTAGAAATGGACAGAAGTGGGTAGTTGCAAGGATATTTAGGAGGGATAATAATTTGGACAAGATTTAGGACATAGTTGGATAGGTGGAGAGATTGAAGAGTTGATGGACAGATAGGTGAATGGATAGATGGATGGATGGACTGATGAATTTGTGGATGACTGGATGGATGGGTGGGTGAATGGAGGAGTGAGTGGGTAGGTAGGTAGGTAGTTGGGCAGCGGACAGACTGGGTGGAAGAAGGTGAGTGGGTGAATGGGTGGGTGGGTGGGTATGTGGGTGAAGAGGAGGTGAGAGAATAAGTGGGTGGTGGAGTGGGTAGATGGATGGATGAACACCCTCAAGAGGACTCTCTACTCTTATTATTATTGTCCAGAAAGTGCAGATAAATCACACTAGTCAATAGGCATGCAGTCTTTCTCCTGAGACATCTGTGTTTATAATTCCAAAGCTCCCTAGTGCCCCAAGGAGAAAAACTAGTTACTACAATGCCCGTTAGGGAGAAACACTTACAAATAGGCTGGTTTAATGAGATGCAAGGATCCCCCGATCCTTTGGGCATTACAGTGAAAGTACTAGTGATACCCAAGTGAATGGAGGATGAGGTGGGAAGCGAAAAACTTTCCAGAATGACCCCCTTGGAAGCCATCAGTCCTTTTCCCCCATCAACACCACCACCTAGACCACCAACACTCTCACCTCCTCCAGTATCTCCACCATTATCACTCTATCACCATACGGATGTGTTGAGACTCTGATTGCAAATGATGCTCACTCAAGTAAAAGGCATGGGTTGCAGGCTCCCCTCGGGTGGGAGGGGATGACTTGCCTTTTGCACGAGACCTCAGCACATCCCAGTGGTAGCTGATTTTAATCCTCATGGGTCCAGCCCCCACTTCCAGGCTATCTGCCCCCATGACCCATTCCTATATCTCATAATGGGAGGATCCAGAAGGCAGGAGAGCAGCAATTTTTAGGCGGAAGAAAGGCTGAAATCCTGCCATGAGAAACCTTGGGTGATCCTGAGCTGGCTCAGGTGTCCCAAACCACAGTTCACATGCATTCATTCCCTAGACCTCAAAACTGGTTAATTTCTCTCCCTGTGGGAGTCTGACAGCTCAGCCTCCAGAGCTTTTCTCTCCCCTCCACAGGTAGAGTTTGTGCTATTTGGGTAAACAACATTGCCCGTGGTTGTCAGATGTTTACCTGGTGGTGTTTCCCTGGTGGTGGGACTAAGCCATTCCTTCCCATCCGCCCCACCGTGGGTGCCAGGATTCCGGGTGGGAGCCAGCATCCTACAACACTCAGAGATGGGGGACCCAGCACTGGTGAGTGGGCAAGGATTTCACACCGACTACTGGGAAAGTCAGATTCACCATTTCACTCAGGACTTGGGCATCTGGGAACAAACTAAAGTCACCATGCTCAGAGCTGATTTCATGCCTTATCCTATACCCTGCATCCGAGCTAAAATGTAGTCATTGGATCTCCAGCAGCCATGAGCAGATATTTTATACTTTAAAATGCTGCATGCTCTGAATTCCCACTTAAGCCTTAAGCCAGTAGGCCACAATGACTTTCCCTCCCTCAGGCTGTGAGGAAAGGCAATCACTCAGTCACGGGGACCGTGGGGCAGTGCAGTCAGGGGGTTGGTGCCCAGTTCAGGAACGCTGCAGTTGTCTTTCCGCAGGCAGCTCTAACCCGACGCAATCACTGGCCTAGCCATCCCACCCTGCAGCTGCTGGAAACCGAGAGTCTGAGGCAGGGCACAGCTGTGCCAGCTGTCGGAGACAGATTACTCTACGGAGCTGGGCCATGACTCACATTCCAGTACAGGGGAAACATGCAAAACTTAGACACCGTCTTTGGGGTGCCAAAAATCATCTTGGTTTTGTCTTGCAAGATGCTCAGCTTGCAGAGTGTGGGGCAGACGGAGGAACGGGGCGGGGAGGAGGCGAGTGAGGGGAGTAGATCTGTCTGCAGTTGACTCTGCCTGTCACACACCCTCATCGCTCTAATAACAACACTCAGCATTTAATCAGCCCCTTTGCAGAAGCAGACGATGTCACGCTCATTAATTAGTTAATCTACATAGCCCCCTGGAAGGAGGAGCCATGTTATTATCCCCACTGGGACCCAGAGGGAAACTGAGGCCAGAGTGGGAATTTGGCACCGAGCTGAGGGAACACAGCCTGGCAGCTGGACCGGGACCAGTCTATGGCTCGTCGCCCATCCTGAAGCCCTCAGTCTTGGCCTCCTCCCTGACTCCAGTCTGCTCACAGCTCTGGTGGCCGACTACAAGGACACCTGGCCAGACTCTGCCAGAACCGAGGCTGATGGCTTTCAGCAGGAAGGGCAGATGGGGTGTTGGAGTAGAGAGGGAGCAGGCTGGTGGCTGGACCAGGTAAGGCCCCCAGGGAACATGTGCTCCGACGTCTGGTAGGGTACATTCCTTCCAAAGGGTCTCAGAACTAGGGGTGGGCACGGTGATATGAGTTTCACCAGCGTCAAAATGTCTGCTGCCTGCCTCCCATTCAGGCAATTCTTGAGTTTCGACTGTCTGGTGGTTTCAGAACTAAAGGGAGGGACGTTTCCACCAGGGGGCACAATAACGGTTCCGCTGAACTGGAGACTGGGACTACCACCGGGCCACTTGGGGATCCTCATCTCACACACACACAGACATGAGTGATATGGGTGGAACTCAGGGTCCCCATGGAGCACCTCCTACGCCCTCACGCCCTACGGTAAAGGCAGACATGCTTTACAGTCAGGATCACTCCTCCTCAAGGATGGACCCTGGGGTGGGAAATGGCAGCCCACTCCAGTGTTCTTGCCCGGAGAATCCCATGGACAGAGGAGCCTGGCGGGCTACAGTCCATGGGGTCGCAAAGAGCCTGACACGACTGAGCAACTAACACACACCTTCAAGGATGGAGGCTCGGTCAGTCCACCAGGAAAATGCGATGCAGGCAGGAGTTAGAGGAAGGAAGTCATAAACACCTTTTAGGAGTTTGCAAACAGTTGCAAAAATAAAGACTGCAGCCACTATCTTGTTGGTTACTGGAGTTGCTGAAGATCAAATAAATAACCCCTCCTGTTTTTCTTTTTAAATAGCAATGATCACCATTAAAACACATTTTTCGTGTATTTCCTTTTCCATCCGTATTTGGAACAGCAGTGCTTCTCAAATGGTAATGTGCATACGTAACAGAGGGATCATGCCAACATGCTGAGATGTGGGGGCCTGAGATTCTGCATTTCTCACAAGCAACCTCCCCTCCCCTCCATGGTGCTGTTGCCACCCTGCAAGCATCAAGAATTCAGAGAACATGTTGGTGGTAGTTAAAAGTACACGTTAACTCAGTTGTTAGGTGCTCAGATGGGATTACCATAACCTTGAGGAGAAATGGACATGGACATCACCTTGAAGATCTTGAACTTGGATCTTGATTATGACATCACGTCTGGAGGTAACGGACCAGGGAATACTGGGACACAATATTGTTTGGTGAAGATGACTCTGAATGAATGGGAGGAAGTGTGTGTGTGTGTGTGTGCATACATGTGTGAATTTGTATACACTGTGCAGCTAAGAGGGTGGAATGTAGCTGCTACAACTGACCATGGCCCAAGCTGGACCAACAAAACTCTTTCTTTTGGGAATCTGGAACTTTGAACCAAGGGAACATTAAATTTGGCAGTTTTGATTCTGATTCATTGCAGTGATCTAGACAGAAGGCCCCTGAATTGCTATGCTACAATCAGTCCTTAAATCCTCCCTGATAACCTGCTCTTCCTGAGCAGGGAGCAGGAAGGTCCACCTCTTTCTTGAATCCCCTAAGGTTTCCAACCCAGTATTTGTCCTCCCTGCCTCCATTTTTCTTTTTTTAAAGCAAACTGGAGTTTGCCTTCAAAATAACCATGGATAACACAGAACTCCTTCCAGAAGTAGCTCCCACATGCTTCAAGAGAGGAAGGCTGTCCTGGACTCAGTCTCACTTTAAAGCAAAAGTCCAGAAAATTTTCAGGAGGGTGGTCCACTTCAGTTCCTCTTCACATAGCTCCCACTTACACCAAACTGCTGTGGGTCACCCTGTTTCCTTGGGATGGCAACAGGGCCCCTGACAACACTTTAGAGGCACTGCTCTGGCTGAAATATGCGGCCCCCCTCTTTGCTTTGAATTCTACTCCAGCTTTGAGACTCAGCGAGGTCCTCTTGGCCTCCAGACCCAGCTCCCTCCCCCAGGGCTTGGTTAAGGGTCTAAGAGCTCCACCACCCGCCCGCCGTCTCTGCTGAGCTCCTACACCCCAAGCACCCTGTACTGTGATGGTCTAGTACCCCTGAGATCCAACTCCTGGAGGGCTGGGCCTGGGTTCCGCTCATCTTTGTGCCCACTCACTCCCCCAGCTTAGCACAAGGCCCACGGACAGTGGCGCTCCCTGCCCAAGGCTGGCTCTCAGGGAAGGTGTGTTGGGGGAATGAATGGATGCGTGTGAAGCAGAAGAGGAAGGGCAATTTTCTTCATTTGCCAGGAATTCAAAATTGACCAAGGGCCCTTTTGGAAGCCAGGCGCTGTGCTGGGCCCCAGCAGGGTGGAGGGCGAGAGGACACAGATGGTGAAGGTGCGCTCTGACTGCCCCCCCAGCCCCCTTACTCCAAGAAGCGCTCTGCACCCGGAGGAGGTGGAATCCAGCTCCCTCTTTCCTCCCCCCAAATGAACCAGTTCTCCAGTGATCCTACACGCTTTTTTTTTTCCCTCTCCCACGCTAAACCCGGTCACGCGGGGCCTGCAGGAGGGGGACCCAGGCGGCTCGCTTCCCCGCATGCAGCGCGGCGGGTCGTGCCCCTCCCGGCCGCCCACGGAGCTCCAGCGGCGGCAGAAGCCCGGAGCCCACCGCCCCCACGCGCCGGGCCCCAGCCCGCGAAAGACTCCGCTCCCTCTGGCCTCGGCGCCACTCCCCTCCCTGGCACCAGGGGGCGCTGCCACCCCACGGCCGTCGCCATGGTCACCGCTGGCGGCGGAGTGGGGTTTACGTAAAGGACGCAGCGTCCCCCGGGGGGCGGAGGCGGCCTTCGCGCCGGCGCCGGCGCCCTGCGGAAGCGGCGTTAGTGAATCGGGGCCTTGGGGAGCCCAGGATGGAGGTGGCGGTCGCGGTGGTGGCGGCGGGCCGAGCCCTGCGGCGGGCTGGAGGTAAAGGGGGACGCGGGCGCGGCGGGCTGGGCCCCGGGCTCCGGTGCGGTGAGAGCGGCGCGGCAGCTGGGCAGTGTCCAGGGCGCGCAGTGGCCCGCCCGACGGGTCCGCAGGCGGAGGTGCGGCTGCCGCGCGCGCCCGTGACAGGTGTGGGATCCGTGGAGCCCCTGGCACCGATGGGGAAGGGTGACACCCGTGGCGCGGGCGTGGGCAGCGTGGGTCTGGCCCGAGCAGCGTGGTTTTCCTGGCACGGGTGTCAGAAGGAGACACCCCCACCTTGGTGTGGTGGTGGCCGCCCAGGTGTGAGGCGGGCGCAGCCCTCTGTGCGGGCAGGTGATGGGCACGGCAATCGGACTCGTGCTGGGGTGGCGGTGGCCAGCTGGTGGGCGCATGGTGGTGCCCCCGGCAGGGGTGTGAGGAAACGCTCTCATTAGTAAGGTGTCCAGTGGTTCTGGCCTTGAGATGGTCTGGAGTGATGGCACCCGGGGCTTGAAGAATTTGTGTCCTCAGCATGGCAGGAGTTGCTGGCCGCGACTGTGAGAAATGGCCCTGGCACAGCATAGTGCTGGGGCAGCCCGGCCCTGTGAGGGGAGAATCCGTGGCCCTCAGACCCTGGTGGACCGGCAGGGTGAATACCTGTCCTCCCACTCTGGGTATGATGAGGGGTATTGCTTCTGGCACAGAGATCCACCTTTAATGTCTGCTGGGCACACTGGGGGACTGAGAAATGCAGGAGTCTGGGAGAAGGTTGGTGTCCTTTATAATGGACATGGAAGAGAGATACCAGGAGATGCTTCTACCTTAAAGACCCTGATGGTGACCCAGACGGAGACCTGTCCAGGCACTACCATCATGCTGGGCTCATGAATTCATCCAGCTTTGGGGAAGAGGGGAGGGGTGGGTGGTTCTCAGCTCTGCTCACTATCTCTGAACATGTGTCCTGAGACATTTGCAGGGCTGAGAGGTGGGCCATGTCTGTGGGCAGGGGGAGGTGTAGGGCTCCAGCCATCTGTGGCTCCCAGGCCCTGCCTTTTCCTTGGGGTGATGGTGTCTGTTTTGCTCAGAAGCCTTTGGGTCCAGAGGATCATTTGGGGCATGTTTGAAAGACGAGTCTGCAGCCACCAGGAGTGTGTTGGGGTTGTGTCTGTCCTCACAGATCCTTTGGGAAGCCCTGGATGAGGGTCTTACTCAGCATCACATATGCCCTACTTCACAGAGGGGCAGTTTACAGACCCACCCCCACCCCACCCCCAGAGGAGTCTTAGGATGTGGGAGGAAATTGTTAGGTCTTTGTGGATCTCTTGGGGAAGTGGAATCGCCAGAGAAGAATAAATGAGGTTGGGCTTTTAGGAGTCCAGAAAGACCAGGCTGAGGGTATAGGAGACTAGGGTGGGGCTGGCAACTCATTTTCCCAAGTAGGTGCTTGGAGATGCTGCTGAGGTTCCTCAAAGCTGGAGTGCTGTCCGGCACATTTGGAGCCAGAAGACTTGAATTCCAGTCTCGCTGGTGTGACCTTGAGCAGGTGACTTTACCTCTCACAGCCACATCGGAAGGTGGTCGCAGAGGATGAAAGATGGTGCTCACAGAAACCCTTTGTGAAGACCTGTCCAAGGGTCAGGGATTATCCTCAGGTGAAGAGACCAGGGCCAGAGGCCGAGGAGATGGAAGCGTGGAATGTGAAAGGGGAGGAAGGGCCTGTTGTAGGGAATTAGAGGCCCTGAGCGTAAAGGCTCCTGGTGGGGAAAGTGGGATCTGTTGACATTGTGAGTCAGCTGCGGAGCTGGAACCAGGCCCCAGGTCTCCTGAGGACGGTCCGAGCGTGGCCGCAGCCACTGGAGAGCCCTGCAGGAGTGGACCAAACAAGAGGAAGCCCTTCACCGGGGTTGCAGACGCGCCTGTGGCCGCGCAGGGCTGGGAGGTGTCTGTGGCTGGCAGATCTGGGGTACCCGGGTGGAAGCAGGACTTGGACGTGTGTGTTTTCTCTTGAGAATTTACTTTGGTTCCTGGTTCAGAGGATGTGAGTGAACAGCAGCCACATCCACGTTTTGGGGGGCCGTGGCCTAAAGAAAGCCAAGTGGGTCAGAGTCCCCAGAGAGGAGACGGGGCAGGGTGGTCCTGTGATGGAGGCGGAGGCTTGATGGCAGGAGGCTGGGCCATGAGGGGTGCCGGAGGCAAGAAGAAGGGGTGATGGACACCCTCAGAGCGGGCCTCTTGAGAGCAGACAGGTGTAGCCAGAATCCCCCAGGACCCGCTTCTGCCTGAAGGGCTGACCCAGGTGGAGAAGATGAGTGAGGGTGGCTGCCAGGGTCTTTACTTTCTGCCACTGGGGCCCAGTTACTAATAATGGGCTGCAGAGCCTGAATTATATACCCCATGGCTCAAAAGCTTCACCCTGGCAGGCCAGATTCCATGAACCCAGGCCCATTTCTCCAGCGTTCCGCACGAGTATCCGCCATAGCCAGCAACCCGTTTCACAAGCTTGGTCCCCGAGACAGAAAGTTTTTTCCCTGTGTCCACACTGCAGTGTCACGGCACAAGGGGTGGAGGAGGACATATCCTACCAGGTCCCGGATGGTGAGCTGACTTGTCCAGGCCAAGGGCCGCGCCTTCCCAGGGGTCGCCACCTGGACACCGCCTGGCGCTTCCTCCGCCACTTGTTTCCGGGTCATCCTCAGGGTGCCGGAGACCCATCGTGTGTGCGCCCCGCGGCCCCTTTTGCTGCCTCCCCAGGAGTTGCCGGCACTTCAGCTCCTGCTTGGAATGCTCTCCTAGTGAGAGTCCATTAAGAGGAAGCCTCAGGCCTCCCCGATGTGAATATTGAACAATCACGTCCCCTCAGTGCACCCGCCACACCTCTGCCTGTTTGTTCTGATTGGTGGCTCAGCCTTGTGGTTTGAGGATCCAGAAGCCCTTTGCAGGCACCCCTTGCCATCTGCCTGGGAGGCTGGGACTCTGCACAGGCGAGCTGGGTGGCAGGCGGGGGAGATGGGAGAAGCCAGCGGGTGGACCCAGCCTCTGTTGGCCCGAAGCAGAGCAGGGCTGTCTTGCGAGTCCTCAGGGTTTGAGGCCACCAGGAGCCCCGCCAGTCACCACCACCCCTTATCATGGTTTTGAGCAGATTCCAGCTGGGGGGAGGGAACTGGTAACACAGGAGTGGCCATCCAGGGCTCTCTGGAGTCGAGGTTTGTTTCAACTCTGGTCCTCAGTCCTATTCCCATTTCCTTGTCCATGTTTCTCCAAAAGTTGCTTAACTCAGCTCCTGGCAACCTTTCCACCTCAGCTGCCTCGCAAATCATGGTGCCCAGCTGCTCAGGTGCAGGGGTGCCAGGGGATTGGGCATCTCTGGACAGAGGCTTCTAGGCCACAGCTGAAGGCACGGACCCTCCCCACAGCCCCTCTCTCCAGGACCACAGAGGGATCCTGCTCAGGGTTTAATCACCTGTTGGCCAGCGCTCCATCTGAGTTCAGTTTCTCCCTGGCATTGCTTTGCCTTACACTCCAGTAGGGGCTTCCCTGGTGGCTCAGTTGGTCAAGAACCTGCCTGCAATGTGGGAGACCGGGGTTTGACCCCTGGGTCAGGAAGATCCCCTGGAGAAGGGAAGGGCAATCCACTCCAGTGTTCTTGCCTGGAGAATTCCATGGGCAGAGGAGCCTGGAGAGCTATACAGTCCATGGGGTCGCAAAGAGTCAGACACGACTGAGCGACTAACACACACACCCACACACTCAAGCGGACCAGGCATGTGGCGCTGGGGAATTATCAATGAACATGCGGTCAGAGGACAATAAATCTAGTGCCGAGGAGCCCTGGACGTTGTGGGATGTGGTTACATCCCAGCGGGCATGGCTGAAGGCTGTTTATCTTGTCCTTTTTCCTTTCTGATTCCGACTTTGGCTGCACGGGATCTCTCTGGTGGATGGGGCACTGGATGTGTTGGTGAGGAGGACGCAGGAAACTGTCTTCCTCGTGGGGTCCTCTGGGCCGCTGAGAGAGGGTTCTGGGGAGGTGATGTGGAGGGAAGTGGTGTGGCCACCATCGAGGGCCACGGGCAGGAGTACCCCACTCCTCAGCAGGATCGAGGTGGAGACGGGCAGGGGTGGGGCTGTTCCCGCCACAGGGCTGCTGGGCGAGTGCACGTGTGCCAAGCCGCGTGTGCCCGTAAGCAAGTGTTTCTGTGGGAAGTGAGGGCTGAGCGGGAGGAGCGCCTGGTGGCAGGGGAGCCCGTGGGCTCCTGTGTCTGGCTGGCCTGGTGTCAGTGGGTGTGCATGCTGGGGTGTTGCTGAGCCCCAAGAAGCAGGAGAGAACAGTGGGAGGCGGGGGGAGGGGTCACCTTCCAGCTCGGGGAGGGGGAGCTTAACGTCTTGGTGTGATTCTTTCGGGAGCAGCCTTTCTGCTTTCTCAGTATTCCTTAGAAGGAAGCCCAGGCTGGGGGGAGTGGTTCCAATGCCCATATGTGTTCACATAACGCCTGGTTCCGCCTCCTCCCCAGGCCCCCGGGGAAGTCAGCCGGGGACAGTCCACCCAGGTGACAGAAGAGAGCAGCACAGGCCATGGGCCTTAGGACTTGGGACTCTGGGGGCAAACAGACCCAAGTTCAAATCCTGGTGCCTCTCTACACCTCAGTTTCCCCATCTGTAAGATGGGGACAGTAGAGCCTCCCACAGGGAGCGGGGGTTGTGAGGACTGCATGCCGGGGGAGTGGAGAGAGCCCAGTGGTGAGAAGCACACTCGCCAAGTGCTTCTGCTCCTGCATTCAAGATCTTTCCCACAAAACAAGCAGCTCCATCCTGATCTGCATGTATTAGCACCAGGGGAGACGCGATAGGTCATGTCCCTTTTCTCAGTGAGGAGAAATTAGCTCCACCCTACGCTCGGCATGGATGGAATCTGGCGTATCTGTCAACAGAATCATACTCAAGATAATGCCCCTGGCATATGCTCTCACTCCGATGGAGCTGATAGTTATTTCTTGAGCACCTTCTGAGGGCCGGAGGTCAGCGAGGGCCATGAAGATGAAGTGGACGCGCGCGCATGCATGCTCAGTCGGGTCTGACTCTTCGCGACCCCATGGACTGTAGCCCACCAGGCTCCTCTGTCCATGGGGTCTCCTAGGCATGAATCCTGGAGTGGGTCACCATTTCCTCCTCCAGGGGACCTTCCCCACCCAGGGACCAAACCTGCACCTCCTGCGTCTCCTGAAGTGGCAGACGGTTTCTTTACCACTGAGCCACCTGGGAAGCCAGAGTGGCCATTCCAGCACCTATAAGGTATAGAGTCTGGTGTTTACAACCTTCTGAGAAGCTATGAGATGGCCCTAGAGGTCTCCACTGTAACATCAAGAGGTGGGTGCTACCGGAGGTCAAAGGAGAGAGAGCGACTCAAGCCACGGAGATCAGGGGAGACTTAAGTGGCCATGGCCTTTAACCTGGGCCAGCCAGGTGACTGGCTGCCGTAGAGGAAACGGCAGCAACAGGGTGTATGGCTGAGAAAGCGAGGGGCTGACCTTTCGTGGCCTGGCTTGACTGTGGGAGCAGGAAATGGAAGTGATAAAAGGTTGAGAAGTGAGCTGGGGCTGGGTCCCCAAGAGCCACAACCATGTGGCAGAAGGTCCGGTCCTTGAACATGGGCCGTCACCACAGTGTTCTGAGCGAGAGTGTGCTGGGAAGAGGTGTCACTGCAGGTGCCAGGGACCCAAGGGCCAGGGGGCGGGAATGGGGAGGCTGGCACTCAGGTAGTGGCCGCCCTCAGGAGGCCGGGAAGGTGGAGGCCACGAGGTTTGTCATTTTAGTCAGTAAGAGGCAGGGCCTAGGGCAGAGCCTCTTCTGGGACTCAGATGCGGCTCCCACACTTGCCTTCCAGCTGCTTTGACTTGGGGGAGGAGGTTCCAGGTTGGGGGTGCAAGCAGGAGGCTGTCGGGGATGCCCTGAAGGAGGCTGTGCTCCTTCATCCCAGAGCACCCACCAAGGGGGCTCCAGTGTTCCTTGCACTTCTTGCCAGGCATCTGATCATTTTCTCACCACATTACCCCTTGAAATTTTGCCTGCCCGAGTTCAGCCCAGGAGGTTACTATTCTGGGAAGTTTCATCAGAAACCCTTGAGCTGGAGGCTGGGTGGGAGGAGAGCTGGGCTTAGCTTCACCTGTGTTTGGGGAGCTGCTCCTGAGGACCAGCTCCTCCACCTGGAGATACCTGTGCTGCAGAGCCTGCAGGCCGGGGACAGGAAGGTGGGCCATGCAGTGTAAGGTGAGGCAGTTTGCTGCCCCAAAGAGGCCCCTTGTCCTTGCCTTTCCTGGAGCCATTTAATTAATTTATGATTGATGTTCCTGGACTTCCTTGAGGTTAATTTATTATTGATGTCTCTTCATTATATACAATCTGCCTTGCGCCTCCCAGCACGCGGCGACTCCCTCTGGGCAGGCCTCACGTGGGGTGAGGTCCGTGAGGCCGCTTCTCTGGCTCCCTGCCCCCACCCACCTTAGGGCCAGAGCCCTGCCCTCCGCTCTTGCCAGACCCTTTCAGGTTTGAGGAGTTGGGAGGCTTCAGGGCATCTGTCTCTAGGAGCCTTTGCTCAGCCACCAAATAACAGTAATAATAACAATAGTTGCCATTTTGTGAATGCTGGGAATTCAACCTGGGACAGCATATAGCACAGAGAGAATCCCACTTACTCCTTGTGATAAGTATCCCTCTACTTCCCCATCCCTCTCCACTCGTGTCTTATAGGAGGCTCAGAGAGGGTGAGTTACCTGCCCAAGGACACACAGCAAGTAGGTGGGAAGCCAGGGCTTGAGCCCAGGACCCTCCCCTCTCCTCCCTGAGCTCTGCCTCTCCTTCAGGCTCGCACAGTGCCCTCATCTACTGTGATGCCTTGCTTCCCCACCCCCCGACCCCCCCACCCCCCGCCATTGCACACCAGGACTGTACTACGTGACGTGGTCAGGGGGTGGAGCACAGGCGCCCTTCTGAGCTTGTTCCCCTCACTAATGCATGTTCTCACTGAAGACTAACAATGATGGCAAATAGCACTTACTGAACACGCCAGGCGCCATGCTAAGCACTTTTCATGCATTAGCTCATTTAATCCCCATGACCCCCCGAGAGGCAGGTGGTATTAACCCATTTTATAGGTGAGGTGTGGAAATGTGCTCTAGGCAGTCGGCTGACAGAGGGCAGAGCCTCCTGGACTCCAGCAGCCTTGAGATACAGGGTGCTGGCCTCATGCTCCCGTAATTCTCTCCTCTCTCCATCTCCCCTGGCCTGTTTATCTGATATCTGTGTATTTATCCAGCGGCCTCAAACCTTTCGCTTGTCTGGTTTGATGTGTTGGCCTGTGTCGGGCTGCCTTCTTTGCCATGGGGACCAGGAGCACCCATTCCAAGGGTCCCAAGATGGGTGATTTTAGGGAGACAGCAAGGCAGGCTTGGGTGCCAGGCTTGGATCCTGCCTCTGGCTCTGCTGGGCAACTTCAGATGAGTCATTCAGCCTTTCCAAGCCTCAGTTGCCCCATTTGTATAACAGCAACAATGATATTTACTCTCTCCTTCTCTGGCTGTGCCCATGCTCAGAGGCAATGCTGGGTGGGAAAGACACTCTGCTGGTCAGGGGTTAGAATTGCTTGTGTGTGAGATTCAAAGCTTCAGGAGCTGGCATGAAGGCCAGGAATGCTTATGACTGGGCATATACCTGGGACAGGGATCTACACCCATGCTCTGAGCTGCCCGCACAGACTAGTGAATTCCGTGGTTTACCAGCTGGGAGGCCTTGCTTGAGGACCCTGCTGGGCCAAGAGCTGGGCAGGAGGTCCCTCAAGGGGGCCAGGCCCCAGTCTGGTGTCCCGGATGGCTGACCAGTGTGCCTGGGTCCTTTGGAGGCCACCCTGCCTGCCCTGGGGCCTTGGGTCATGTGGAAGTGCACAGGGCCTGCCTGGAATTCAGACCTCACCGCCCATCTCGTCTGCCACTTGCCCGGGCAGCCTGACTGGGTCACTTCAGGCAGGTTCGGTGTGAACAGAGGATGGCTCACCATGCCGCCCTGGGTACCTCCTGTCACCCCTCCAAGTATGCGGAAAGCCTGGTGGAGAGGTGAGCCCCGCGTCTGCTCCGGAAGGCGGTGAGACCGTCAGCCTCCCGATGGCAGGCTTCCCAGGGCGTTGGCTAGAAACCCTCTGCTTTCTCATCAGCATTACTCTGAGCACGTCTCAGTGCTGGACCAGGTCTGGGGGTAAGGTGGGGGGTGCTTCCCCGGGCCCTGGGGTGGAGGGCAGAGGCCTTTGACTGTGGCAGGGGCGAGGCCTGCCTGGCATGGCCGTTGGAAATCTGTGGCCGGGCTGCAGCGAGGTGACGGCTGGTTTCATTTCCCAAGTTTCCGCCCTCTGCAGGCGGGGATTACATCAGACTCTGCTTCATAGGAGCTCTGTGCTGCCCTGGGCCAGCTGCCCCGCTGCAGTTTCGGGCTGGCCCGGGTCCTCCCGGCAGCCCTGGGCCCAGCGGGCCATCCTGGCCTCTGCAGTCTCATCGGACATGCTGCCTCCTGGTTGGCATTGCCCACCTAGCCCGCTCAGCATGGCCAAGCCTCCCAAGACCACGCTGCCCCTCTCATTCTTCCAATCACCCAGCTCTGATTCATTCTCTCTCTCTTTAAAGTCAATGTAACATGGGCCTGTGAACATGGACTTTAGCATAAAGCTCCATTCAAGTCCACTGCTATGTGGGCAGGTCCTTCAACTCTCAGAGCCTCAGTTTACTCGTCTCTAAAGTTGGAGGGGGGGCGCGGTGTCTAGTGGAACACAGCACACAGGGCAGCTGTTGGGATCAAATGAGATGCCACCTCTTTGAACGTTCCGCTCAGTGCCGGGAGCACTGTAAATGTTACCTGCCGTCCACTCATCTGTCCCCCCAGGGGACCCCCCCCCCCACTTTCGTGAGGCTGCATCTTGCAGCCAGGCAACCCTGGCGCTCCTCGGGGCTGGCAGTGGCCCGCCGGCCCTCTGGCGTCCAGCCCTGTTCCCACCCCAGCACTCTCCGAGGCGGCCCGTCCCTCTTGGTTCCTCTCCTAGCTTGGTTTCCTTCCCTTTGGCGCCTCTTCCATCCGGCTGCCTTGTTTTCTTTTTTTTTTTCATCCACCTTTTCCTCCCCTGAGGTTTCTGGGAGAGGCCAGTCTTTCGTTAGAGAGTCTCTGACCCCTTTGTGCTAAGGGGCCGTCCCCCCACCCCTCCCCACGACTGTGGGAAGATGGACTGTGGGTGAGACTATGCACCCCGAGCATGGGGGTCATGACTTGGACTCACAGCCAAGAGCGCTGGCGACCTTGACAAGTCCAGAGTCCCGTCCGGTCCTGTCCAGCCCTGGGAGCCTGTCGGTTGGGGCAGCCTCTCCCGCGACTGGAGGAGGCCAGCCTGCGCGGCCACAGCGGTGCTTCCTGAGCCAGCAGACCCTGCTTCATCCTCCTGGGTTCTGGGGACTTGTGGAAGGAGAAGGGGAGTCAACCCTGGTGTCCCAGAGCCAGAAAACCCAGCCACATCTGGAGTCTCTTTCCTCCTAGGAAGTCAAGGAATGTTTCTCAAGAGGTGGCTTCAGCATCATACCTTTGAGAGAACTTGGTCTTCCGCCCGACACCGTCCCCGGGACCCAGGCCAGCCTGCAGAGCCAGGAACAGCCCCACCACTTGTAAAAGTCCCATCCACCCGCTCTCAGGGACCCTGGTCAAGCGGCTACTGCAGGCCAAAGTTCTGTGCCTGGAGCTGGGAGTAAGCAAAGTCACCACCGCTTCCTCAGAGAGTTCCCAGGTTAGGGCCGGATACATAAACAGACCACATAACAAGAGCAGCAAAGAGCCAAGAATCCTCTCCCTGCTGGGCACACCTTCCTCAGTGCTCCGTCTGCCCTTAACTCATTTAATGCAAAGAACAGACACAGCTCTGGTGCAGTGGGCGCTCGCCCAGCTCTGTGCTGGGGCCATGCCCTGGGAGGGAGGCACGTGTGTTTGACAGCTGAGGGATGGGTTAAGGGTCTCAGCTTCCTTAGAGAATTGAAGAAACCTGCTCATGGCCGTGTGTTTGCAGCTGGCTGGCTGGGCCTCAGACCCCCATTCGTCTGGCCCCTGCTCTCGGGGGGGCGGGAGGTGTTCCTTCTTGCTCCCCGACCTGGTATCAGGTTGGGGGACCCCTTGAGCCCCAGGAAGGACAGGTTCCTACTAAAGGAAGACCTCCCCACCCCGAGCCACCCTGTTGCTGAGAAGACTAGCCTTCCATCTCCTTTGTCACTGCCCACGTGTGGGCCCGTCCAGGCTCAGACCCTGTGCCTTGGCAGGCTGCACGGGGGCTTCCACTCACCCCCATGCCCCCTGCCAGCCTTGCTGAGCTGCTGCAGATTGTTCTCCTTGTCGCCTGCCTGCTCCACTGTGCGGCGTAATAAATGGCTAACAGAGGGCCCCCATTCTCTGCGACCGCCTTCTCCATTTCTTGGCCCCTTCAGAGAACCTGATCCCCCCCTCCACCCCAGGTGAACCCTATTCAGCAGGCTTCCGGCAGTGGTAACTAAGCCGGGCGCCCAGCCCACCACCTGCTCAGTACTTTATAAAAGTTTAACCTTAATGGTGTAATGAACTCCCATCATAAAGCAGCTGGAGCAGTGCATCCTGAGATGTATAAATTACAGGCGCCTCTGAAGTTGTAATTGGAAATGGCAGCAAGGGGAAGGTTGAAAGAGGCCAGCCTCGTTGGGCTGAGCACAGATATTCTCTGCTGCCTTTCAAAAGGCACACAGAGCTGAGTCTGGCTGCGAGGAAAGAATGTCCTGAGACCAAACTGAGCTCCTGGTAGCTCCGCCCCAGTTCCCGCTTCCTGCCCCCCCCCACCCCCGACCGTGTCCACAGAGCCTGTAGGTTTCAAGAGGCACAACCCCCACCCAGACCAGGGCCACCAACACAGTGGGCCCAGAGGGAAGGACGTGGGCATGGACACAGCAGACAGTCCACCCCCCAGCCCCGCCTGCATTTCCCGGGGAGCACTTCTGAGTTGGGTTGACTCCCCTGGTCTCTGAGGTCTCACCTCTTGCCATAATGGTGGAGCTTGAACAGAAAACTGCAGGGGGTGTTGAGAGTTGGAGTAAGGAACATGGGCTCTGGGGCTGGACCATCTGGCTTCCTGTTGCAGCCCCTGCTGGTGGCACATGGGAGACCTTAACAACATCGCGTAACCTCACAGCTGCAGAATCTTGGCTGTAAAATCGGGAATTGACCTGCATCGGAGGAGTATCAGAAAGATGACACAGGCTGATGGGGTTCGGGTCTCAGCAAAGTGCTGCTTTAGGGACTTCCCTAGTGGTCCGGTGGCTGGGGCCCCACTGCAGGGGTCATGGGTTCTATCCCTGGCTGGAGAACTAAGACCCCGAAGATTGCCTCTGAGGCCCAGGTGGGGCCCAGACCTGCCCCCTGGGACGAGGCTCACGGACCACAGCTTGAGCGGCCGGGGCAGTGTTCAGGCCTCAGAAGTGCTCGCGTAGTGCCTGCTGTGATTGCCCTTCCAGGCATGGTGCCCAGCGCCTGCACTTGCCCGCTGCATTTGCACACGGTGCCCACGCCAGTTTAATTTGAGTGCTCCTGAATGTGGCCCATGCACCAGCGGCAAGGCCTGAAAACAGGTTAGAAAGGTCAGAATCTCAGGGCGCCCTTCCTCGCCACTAAATCAGAATCTCTGGAGGGGGGCCCAGGACTCTGCAGTTCGAGCAGCTCTGAGGTGCCTCCTCGGCTCACTCAGGGAAGAGAAGCATGGCTGGGCCTCATCCTCTCCCGGAGGGCATCTCTCAATGCCAGGAAGCTCACCCAGCCTCAGAATCACCTGGGGTTGACCTTGATGCCCTTGATGGGCTCAGCTGTAGGCTCCTGGGCCCTACCTTGGACCACCAGCTTTCATAATGCCTGGTGGGGCCTGGGAACCTGCATTTACCCACCTCCTCTCTGCCTGTTCAAGTCTGAGAGTTACTGGAAATCACTCCTTGTCTGAGAGTGGTGGAGAAGGGCAAGACCCTTGTACCTACCTCCCCACACTGCACACAAGGGTCTGCCTCTGCTGGGGGAGAAAGGACGCTAGATGGGGGCCAGGAGCCCCCAGTAGCCAGCACCATCCCACCTGGGGGCCCGGAGCGGCTCATCCTTGTGTCCAGCTGTGGGGCTTTTCTCACAGCGAGAAGGGGAAACAGCCTAATGGCCACCAGTAGGAAATTGGTTGATTAAACTCACATACTGCAGGCACGTGGACTGCTGTACAATAATGAGGGAAGATTGGGCTAGAAAAATGTTTAATGAGAAATATTCACCTTCTCTGGCTCAGTAAAAAAAAAAAAAATGTGGCAGGTACGGAATGATCCTGTATTTGAACAGGGAAGAACAACTACGCAGATCTTAATAATTTTCCTGGAGGGATCCTGGATGATTTCTGTTTTTGTTTGTTTGTTTCTGTTTTCTATGGAGAACATGTTCTTTGTGATAAGAAGGAAAAAGAAGGATAGGTAATCATGTCTGGTCCAGGGTCCTTAGGCCACAGGCGCCGGTAGCAGCCCAGGACCCCCAGAACAGTGTCTCTCTTGCTCAGCCTGCCCCCTCTGGAGTGTCCTTCACCTTGGTCTCTTCGCTTCCCCTTCAGGCTGTGCCCAGTGCTCCCCAGTCCTTCCCACTGTTTCTCCCACTTTTTCCCTTCCTCCCTTCTTTAAGTCTTCCCCTGATGATGGGAGGGCACCTCCTTCTCTTTACACAGGAAGAATGAGTGGGGAGGAGACAGCCAAGCAATGGGAGGCCCCCCGCCCCCTGGCTTGCAAGCCTCAGGGGACAGACTTCAGTTTTCATCAGGGCATCATCTAGGAAAAGCCTAAGCCTAAATTCCGGCGTCTAGGCACCTAGGATGTGCTCAAGAAGTAATGGTTGAAATGAATGAGTCTTGGAATGAAGCCAGGCACAGGACAAGGACCCATAGCTGTGTGACCTCAAGTAGATCAGCGTACCTCTCTGGTCCTATTAGAGTCTTCACCACTAAGATTCAGGGACTCTTGAACTCTGATTTCTGTGGGCCCTTCCAGCTCTCATCTCTGGTGAGTCACATACCTTCCCACTCTTGCTCCTTTCCCTGGGTTTGCAAGCAGTTTGTGCTGTCCAGGAAAATCTCACCTGTCCGTTCTAGCTGCCCAGTGAGGCTGTGCAGAAGCAGCTGCTCAGGGCAGGGCCCTCAAGGCGAGGGTGAAGGGAGGAACAGGACAGAGGGAGACCCGTGGTGCTGGGAAAGCCACCAGTAGTCGAGGGCTTGAGAGTATCCGAGTGTTCCTGGATCTGATACTGGCCTCCCACAAGCCCTCCTCCATCACCTTTGCTCTGCCCGTGGTCGGATGCCATTCTTCACCTCCTGCCCAGAGCTGCCTTTATCCCAGAGCCTCTTGCCCGGCTTTGCAGCTGAGACTCCGTTTCTATCAGGCCCAGCAGCCCCAAGTCTCTACCTTGTGAGCTGCTATTTTTCAGTGAGCGGCTCAGTGGGGAGAGAGGGTGGGAGAGATCCATTCAAGCCATTTGCTTTAAAGACATTTCAGTAAACTCATGGTATTTGTGGTCACATCTCTTCAGTGCTCTTTGAAAGAAACGGATGGGTTTCTGGGTCTCTCCCATCACCAGCTTCCCTGCCTGGCAGCATCCCAGAGGCCCGAGTTGGGAGCTAGCCCTGCTGCTCAGCCCAGAGCGCCTCCAGGGCAGAGGTAATGGGGGCAGGCTGAGTGCTGGCTGGGGCCCAGCTCCTGCTCAGGCTGTGTTTGCCCCCCAGGAGTTCTGGGAGGCTAGTGTGTATGAGCACCGGAGGAGGGGGAGGACAAGTGTGGCAAGTGCCTACCCCCTCTTTCAGCCTGGTGGTGAACTCCTACTCAGCCATCAGCACCCGACTCGAAGCCTTCTCTATCTTGCTTTGGGCTAAGCAGCTGTCCTCGCTGCGGGGTCCCTGGCATTAGAACTCTGTATTCACAGACCCGCGTGTGGGTGTCCTCATCATTCTGCACCAAGAACTCCTCAGGGCTGGGGCTTGTCACCTCACGTTCACAGCCCCGAGGCTCCTTCTTAAGATCCCACTGAGTGCATCGGCTGGGGCAGGGCAGGGCCGGTGTCTGCTTTCCCACCCCTGGTCTGAGAGCCCACCTGAGGCAGAGAGTCGAGCATGCTCAGAACATCTCCCTGCCCTCACCTGTGCCCAGAGGTGGTCCTCCCAGGGCAGGTGACAGACTGGGAGGGAATGGAATAACGGAGTGGGCGGAGTCGACAGTGAGGCACCCGCTAGGCAGGCTCTTGCCCAATGGGGCCACCCCACCTCAGCACCCTCAGGCGGCCGGCAGCAGTGAGGTGGCCGCTAACCGGTCTGGCGGGTTTGTGGGGACCTGGCTGGGTTTCTTGAGGGACAGGACGTCCTGCTGGGAGCAGGCTTTGTGCCCGTCCTCTCTGGCCTGCCTGCTCAGGCTGCTGGCCTTGCTCTTCGCTTTGCTCTGCCTCGTTTTTCCTGGACAGAGCCTTGACCCTGCCCTTCCTGGAGACCAGGACAGCTTGTGGTGGGGGTGCCCAGGCTGGAGACCGGCGAGGGCCCCCCAGGGGCAAGGGAGAGATACTGAGGATACCAGGAACACGCTCTGGAGATACTGAGACCCCGGGAAGCAGAATACCCAGAGGCCAGGGTGATGGGCGCTGGGCTGGAACTGGCGGTGGCCGTGGCGACCCTGCTCCCGCCTCCTTCCTGACCAAGGATGAGAGACCAGAGTCCTGAAGAGGCTGCAGAGCATGGCACAGGCCCAGAGCCCCCACTTGAAAAGCTTTTCTGAGCAGTCTCTCCTCCCTGCCCCGCAGCCAGGCTCCCATCTCAGGGAACAGGGCTTGGGGGTGGGGAGCCCTTGGGGTGTTCCTCTCGCCCTGCGCTGGGAGGGGCTGGGTGCCCCGCTCCGGAGGTGTCAGCGGAACTGTCACCCAGCAGTGGGTGCGGGCGCTGGGATTCCCCTGGCTGACTCACTCGCCCCAGCCTGCCTGTGCCTCAGCCCAGGCGGGAGCCATTTGTGAAGGTGTCGCACTCTCGGAGGGTGTCCCAGGAACCAGGGGAGCTGGGGCCGAGGGGCCCCGGGCGGCCGGGGGCACATTTGCCCACGGAGTCCTCAGGTCTCCCCAGACCCCCTCACCCAGCTGCCTCCCCGCCACCCCCAGCCCTGACATCTCCGTCAAGCACAGGGCTCCCACTCTCCAACACGAGGAGCCTTGAGGCCTCGGGGGTCCTGAGCCGGCGCCTGGCTGCTCTCTGCCTCCCTGAAAGATTCCCCCCAAGGGTGATGAAATGCCTTCCCCCCGGGAGAACAGAGAAGCCATTGATTCCCTTGATCCACCCGGGCACTTCAGAGCCAGGGCAACCCAGTGGGGACTGAGAGGCAGGAAGTGGGGCCAGGGCGGTGACCTAGCCCGGGGGCCAAGAGCCCCTGGAGAAGGAAAGAAAACTGCAGTCTGCCCCCCGGAAGAGTTCACACAAGCCGGTGTGCGATCTCCAGGCCCACAGATGCCCCTCGGAGCCCGTCTTCAGACCCTCTGGCCACCAGCTGCCTGTGCTGCCCTCCAGAGAGCAGGCAGCGGGATGGAGGTGTTGCATTCATGGCATGGGGGTGGGGGGTTGCTGGGGGAGGACCAAGCAGACAGAAACATGGAGCGCGCGGCTGGAGAGCAGGCCTGTGGGGGCGGCTGCAGCAGGCTGCGTGGGGCGAGCAGGGCTGGGGATGGGATGGGAGGCACAGTTCTGGGTGATTGCCCCAGAAATCCTGCCTTCCGGGTGCCGAAGGGAGGGGAGGGTGCTGCCCCCTAACCTCTCCAGGCTGGAATGGCAGGGGCCGGCAGCCCCCCAAACCCTCCCCCACCCCTCCAGGGGCCGGGCTGCCCAGGGCTGAGTGAGGTCCACGGAGGGGCATTCAGAGCCCTGGCACAGTTCAGTCTAGTTGGGCAGGCTTCTCTGCAGCCCACCTGCAGAAACCACCCTCCTGGTCTGGTGAGAGGCCACGGGTGTGGTTGGCCGGGTGCCATGGGGCAGCTCCAGCATCTCTGGTGAGCGGGCCACCCAGCACCCCTGCAAGCATGCCCAGCCTTGTTGGCCACATGAATTGCTCTGTGAACAGGCTCTGGGCAGGGTGACCCAGGGGGAAGTCTAGGACAGGCCTGGAGGCACAGCCAGGAAGACAGGCCTCTCCTTCCCTGGCTCTCAGCTCGGCCCTCCTGCTGCAGCCTGGGGCACAGAAGGTAAGGGAGGCCTGGTCCAAACGGGGATGGGCCCTAGAGGCAGGGCCAGCCCCCTTAGCCCTCCGAGGGCCGCTTTCTTTAAAGGCCAGAGGACAGCCCTGCCCGGGAGCCTGCTGAGGCCCCAGGAGCCAGGTCCCAGGCCAGGGTTCATGTCCCCCACCTCCCACTGACCTCTGGTGGCCCGGGGCTGGTCTCTGCATCCTTAACCCTTGCTTCCCTCCCTGAAATGCAGGTGTGTGACTCCGTGGCCCAGAAGGTTCCTTCTCACTCAGATGTTCTTCTATTGCTCACTGAGCCCTCCAGCTTAGAGAATAAAGGAGGGCCCGAGGACCGTCTTCTAATGGGCCTCGGTGGCCAGGTGCCCCGCACCCTGGGGCAGAGCACAGGTGCTCTCCTGGACTCTCCGTGTCTCCTCCCTCCTCCCTCCTCCCTCCTCCCTCCTCCCTCCTCCCTGGGGTGACAGCTGAAATGAGACCGTGGCCGCGAGCTGCCAGTACAAGGCCTTCCAGCAGGTCATCCAGCTCTCACTGAACAGTAGTTGGTGTTGTTACCCTTGTTATCATGATGTCTGCAATGTTATTATCACTGTGATGGAGTTGTCCCCTCAGAGCCTGTGGGGGGCTCCCTGGAAGAGGTGGCTCGCGTCCTGGGCTGGCATCATCTCCCCCTCACCCCCCGGCCCAGCCTGCTTGAGAAGCAAGAGGTCAGGCGGGGGCAGCTGGAAGGTCTGGGTGGTGGGAGGGGGCCTGGCCCCTCTTGGGCTTGGCTGAGCCCGCCGGCGCCCATCTGCGGAGGGGCGGCCGCCCTCCGAGAGTTGGCTGGGAGACCTCCGAGCCGAGGAGTGCGTGTTCTCCAAACATCTTGTTCACAGCAGATGGCAGCCATGACTCCCTTTCTCCCTGCAGTTCCGGCTGCACTTCCCTTCCCTGTGCTCGCCCTCCTGTTAACTTTGCTTTCTGCTTTGGGAGACAGGGAGGCAGCCTGCAGCCCCCAAAGCCGCCTCTGACTGTGGGGAAGCTTGGTGCGCAGAGCGCGGATGGCATCCAAGCCGAAGAATCCTCGAGCCCCCATCAGCTTCGTGAGGGAAGCTGTCTTGCCTAGGTTCCCACACGCTGCCTGAGTCTCTTTGGCCAAAAAGGCCACCGGCGAGATCTCGGAAGAACAAGGGCCTGGGCCTGGATTGATGTTTCTTGAGCAGCTGCGAGGCACCAGGCACAGTCTGGGTGCCGAGGACACGGGCAGAAGATGCAGTCCTGCCCTCTATGAGCTCGCAGCTTGGTGGGGAACCAGGGTACCTGGGACAGAAATGGAGGGGCACCAGTCAGATCTGCCTCAGGGTTGGCAGCTTCACAGAGGAGGGTGTGTTTAGGCTAAGCCCTCTTAGGTTGAGGAGTTCACGGGTCAAAGGATTAGAAAAGGCATCCTATGCCATGAGAATGGCCTGTGCAAAGGCACGGAGGCATGACGAACTCTGATGCCGCAGAGCACTCGACCATGGTGAGTAATAGAGCGGATGAAGCCAGCTTGTTTCGCCAGCGTGTGCTCTTCAGCCCCAGAGTAGGGTCTGTGGGGAGGAGCAGACAGTGACCCTCTGGCTGCTTGTGGGCGGGGCCAGCCTGAAGCAGAAGCACTGCATGGGGGCCAGTGGGGCCCTCGGCTGCTGGAGGGAGTTCTGGGGTCTGACTCATGGTTGCCCTGAGTTTGGGGCCAGCAGGAGCATCTCCTGCTGTGGAGCATCCCCTGCTGGCAGAGCACCTCCTTCTGGTGGAGGACCTCCTTCTGGTGGAGCACCTCCTACTGGTGGAGCATCTTCTGCTAGTGGAGCAGCCCCTGCTGGTGGAGCACCTCCTGCTGGTGGAGCACCTCATGCTGGTGGAGCACCTCATGCTGGTGGAGCACCTCATGCTGGTGGAGCATCTCCTTCTGGCAGAGCACTCCTGCTGGTGGAGCACCCCTCTGCTGGTGGAGCATCTCCTGCTCGTGGAGTATCCCCTGCTGGTGGAGTATCCCCTGCTGGTAGAGCACCTCCTGCTGGTAGAGTACTCCTGCTGGTGGAGCATCTGCTGGTGGAGTATCTCCTGCTGGTGGAGCACCTCCTGCTGGTGGAGCATCTCCTGCTGGTGGAGCATCCCCCTACTGGTAGAGCACCTCCTGCCTCAGCTGGTGGAGCATCTCTTGCTGGTGGAGCAGCCCCTGCTGGTAGGGCCATTGTCAGAAGTCTCTCCCAGAGGCTGAGACAAGGGGGCTATGAGTAAGCATGCCCTCGGAGGGTGTGGTGCCCAGACTTCCATAGGTGCTGCCCCTCGTTCTGTGACCTGCCCCACTTCACGCCACATCCATGTAGCACTGGACAGAGCCTCCATGAATCAAGACCCTAGTCTATGCCAAACCGTGCTAAGTGCTCCCACACAGGCCTCCTCCCATTTAACCTTCACAAGAGCGGCACATGTGGGCATTGCCCCAGGCCCTGAGACTTGTTCAGAGTCACCCAGTCAGGAACTGGCCAAGGTCCAGGCCCAGGTCAGCCTGACTCTCCCTGGCAGCCTCCTGCTTGGTTGTGTACCCTGTCCCCTGGAGAAGGCTTGGTGTGCAAGGTGGTGGTGGGGGTGGCCCGCAGTGTTTGCTTTTCCCAGCCCTGCTTTTGCCGTGCCATCAGCACCTGGCTGACTGTTTGCCCAAGGATCTGCCCTCCAGGAAAGTAGGTGGGACTGGAGGGCAGGGCAGACGAGTGGTCCGCTGCTTCTGGCGTCCAGCTTTTCCGTGTAACCAAGAAGGGCTGCGCTGCCCGTGAGCGCCACACCCTGCAATCCGACGCTGCCCCAGCAGTGCCTGGCCTCGCCCGCGCACAGCATGTGACTTTGCACTGCAGGGCCCAGCATGCCTGGCGTGCCAGGGCAGCGGCGGCGGCGGCAGCTGGATGGTCAGCAAGGAGCAGGAGAGGTCCCCAGAACCCTTGAGTCAGGGCAGCAGTGTGGAGGCGAGGCCTGGCATCAATGGGGCTTTTGTGCAGCCAGGGGCAGAGGAGCACGTGGCTTAAGCTGGGAGTATCCCACCGGACACCTCTGTCCCTTTCTTTCCTGGGGCAGCTGCGCCTGTCCATGGCCCTGCTCTCCCTCCCAGCGAGGAGAGTCTGCCTTGATTCAGGCCTGCCTTGCCCTGGGCCTCACCTCCTTTCAGATGAATCAGAACCAGAAACTTCCCTGGTCCTGGGCCCGGGGCCGGCCCCCGCCCCCCCCACCCCCACCCCGCATCTCTTTCTGAGAGCGGTCACCGGCTGAGGAATGTGTCGGTGGCTCCCTGAAGTCACAGGCTGGATCTTTGGGACCAAGGGGAACAGATTAGGTAAACAGAAGCTGGGAGGGTCTGGCATCCCAGTGGAGAAGTAGCCGTTTCTCCTCCGAAGCTGGGACCCCAGGGAGAGGCCTGAATGAGCTGGACAGGGAGCCGGCACCCCGCCCCCTGAAGTCCTGCCTGTGGCTCGGGTCCTGGGAGAATGAGGGATCTTGCCCCACCACGGGGTGCCCACCTTGGTTTGCACTGTGGCCTTTAGCAAGCCCTCTGCTGTGGCCCGTGGTCACTCCGCCCCTTGGTGCCTGCCAGACAAGCCGTGAGGACCATCAGGCTGTCACCAAGTGGCTGGACTGCACCCAGTGGGCAGCCAGGAGCACATCCCAGCTCAAGTTGGGGACGGTCTTCCCAGGTGGGTGCGGCTGTATGAGGTTGTCCAGTCACTCCCATGCTGGCCTTGGGGGAGCTGGCTGTGTGCTGGAGCCAGGGAGGCAGCCTGGTGTCTCTACCACCACCTCTTGTCTGAGGAGCAGGACCGGCGTGGAAGAGGGGAGTGCTAGTCCTCTGAGGTTTTGATTTAAGTCACAGAGGCTGCCAGGCCCTGCTCAGCCTTCTCTCCTTCTGCTGGTCCAGGTCGGTTTCTGCCTGGGGATGGACACAGGGTCTGCAAGTTCAAGTGACGTTGCAGACAGCCCCGTCCTCAGGCCTTTCATCTACGACTCAACTTCCCCAGCAGAAGGATGCTCCCTAACATACACCATTTTCATGCGGTCTCTTGCCAAGCCCTCGCCTGTCACCCCCATAGGAACACTGTGAGGCTGGTACCCTGGCAGCCCCTGTTTGCAGGCTGTACTTTAACCAGCATCACTCAGATCTTATGTCCCCCTCCCCCTTTTATAGGAATCAGGGCTCCGAGAGGATGCAACTTGCCCACAGGTAGTAGAAGCCAAGTGCAGTACAAAGCCTGGGTTCTCTGACAGTGAACCCCATGTGTCTCCCCCCTCTGCCCCGACCTAAAACAAAGTGCTAATAAATGAGCCCATTGATACATAATCCATCCCACTTTGGATCCCTCTGGCTTTTTTTCTCTGAGGAGCTCTGAGCACTTCCTAGATGTGATCTCATGTGTCCTCCCAAGGCCCAGAAGAGCTGAGAGGACACCGGATGCCAAGGGTGGGAGGGCCGCACAGAGCCAGCCATGGGGCCGAGAACCAGCCTGCCCACCGTCCAGACCCGGCTTGGTCCTCTGCGTCTAGTAGGGGGATGCTGGGGCGTGTCTCCCGCTGGGCCTGCCCTCAGCCTCCAGTCTCAGTCTCCCGATTGTGCAGGAGGAGGGGGGACACTGGGAGAATCCCGATGAGGCCCCACGGGGGCGGGGGTGTCGAAGCCCAGGATTCTGTCTTAAAGGAAAGTAATCATGTTGTGAGGCTTTTTATAGTGCTCTCCTTCTAAGAAGCCTCTGCTCTGTCTTGTTTGTCTCCTCGCATTCCTAGGAAGTTGGCAGAGAGCAGATGAGGGTCACAGGGAGGAGGCAGAATGAGGATCTGCCCTTTCCCCGGTCACCTCTGGTCCCCCCCCCCCCCCCCCCAGCCCCCAGCCCCCAGCCCAGGAGGCAGCCACTGTTTCCGTGCCCATTGTCTGGAGAGGAAAGAGGCTTTGAGGCTCCACAGTCATGGGCAAGTCACCGATGGCCTAGGTTTTGGCATTGGTTCTGATTGATCTAAAACACTGGGCCTAGAATGGTCATTCCCGGCCCATCTCCCGCCCAGGGTAGCCGTGCGGTGGTATCGATATTTCAGCAACTTTCCTAGGATTATGTCTGCAAAGCAGAGGCTGAAGGCCCTTGGCAGGTGAGCATTCAGGGGGAATAAAAAAGTGAGTCCTGGGAAAATGGGAGATCCTGTGCTTTGTGTGCTGAGTCGTGTCTGACTGTCTGTGACCACGTGGACTGTAGCCCGCCAGGCTCTGTCCATGAAATTCTCCAGGCGATAATACTGGAGTGGGCTGCCATTTCCTTCTCCAGGGGATCTTCCCAACCCTGGCATCAAACTTGTGTCTCTGTGTCTCCTGCACTGGCAAGGGGGTCTTTATCAGCTGTACCACCTGGGAAGCCCCAAATGGGAGATCGCTGAGGCCCTAAGAGGAGAGTCATTCTCCAGGCGTTCCCTTTCCTTCTTGCTGACAGTATCCCCGAGATCCTGGGGAGCCCCCCGGCCCCCCCAGGCTTCAGGCATGTGGGTCTCTCAGGGACCCTGTCATGGGGAGGGGCCTCAAGTGCTCGCCACACCCTGAGAACACGCAAGCCCTGATGCACTCCCCACTGACGTGTGCCCTCCCTCCAGCAGCAGGCTTTGCGGCGGGGGGTGCCACAGGCCACCCTCCCATGGACAGGCAGGCCTGGGCACCTGCTGGGAGGCCAAGGGAGCAGGTTCATCAATGCAGTGAAGCTCCTTAGCCACAGGACACCCCAGACAACTGGCCACATCCTGGCTCCACTGCTCACTGTGTCGCCCCAGCAGATCACCAGCACCCCGACCCTGCATTTCTGCATCATCAAAGCAATGATGGTGCCGCGTTTCTCCCCTGCCTCGCCTGCAGTGTGGTCTTCAGGCGCCAGGGGACCCCGTTCGTGGCCTCTGCTGTAGGAGAGCCGTCCAGGCCCAAGCTGGGACTCAAGGCACACGGCCTGTGGGTGGAATGGGAAGGGCTGGGGCTGGAAATCAGGAACCTAGGCTCTGGGCTCCGCTCTGCAGTGGATTCCGCAAGGCTGTGCTTAGATGTGCCGCCTGCCAGGCCCTTTGCCGAGGGCTGGGGACACACCAGGGAAGGAGACAGACAAGGCCCCTGCCCAGGAGCCACATCCTTGTGGGGAGACTTAGACCGTGATGTGCGTGCTAAGTCACTTCAGTCGTGTTCTGACTCTGTGACCCTATGGACTGCAGCCCGCCAGGCTCCTCTGTCCATGGTATTCTCCAGGCAAGAATATCGGAGTGGGTTGCTGCTTAGATAGTAAACACATCGACACAGGAATAAACCGGAGAGGGTTAGATGGTGGAAAGTGCTGAGAGGGAAATAAAATGGTAATGTGATGGAGAGGGCCTTCGGGCTGCCCTGAGGCTGGGCAGAAAGGCAAGAGGAGGGATGCGTGAGCTGGGATCAGAATGATGGGGTGGGCAGGGGGGATGGCGTGTCCAGGAGACAGGACACACCCGGCTGTCTGAGAGAGAGAGAGCCCACGTGCCTGGGGCGTGGTGAGCAAGGGCAGCGTGGAGGTGAGGGCAGGCCGGCTGGCAGAGGAAGGAGAGTGTTTTCCACGTGTGATGAGCTCTGCATGGAGACTGGAAATGGGGTGTGGGGGTGGGGGGAGGCTGGTTGACTGGCAGAGACTTCTCCTCTCCGAGCCTGTTTCCCTACTTTAGCGCAGCACACACCCCCTCCCCCGCGCAGTGGCATTTGTGGTCAGAGCCAGTGGCCGGAAGAGTAAGGAGATGAGCACGGAAGGAGGAATGCCTCCAGCCTCAGGCTCATTATGGGGGTCCCTCGGCTGTGGGAGTGGGGCCCAGGGACCACCCCTGAGTGGGTGCCTGCTGGACGAATGCCCTGGCCTGCCGCACCCACTGAGGGCACGACTGGGCAGAGCTAAGACTGGGGAGTGGGTTCCCCTAGGAGCGGGTGGAGTGGGGCGTGGTCCATCCTCCCCTGCCTGCAGGAAGAGACTGGGCAAGAAGTGCTCCAGGCAGGCAGCCCCGGGTGGTGGCTCAAGGCTCTAAGGGCTGATGTGGTGTCGGCCCCTCGGCCTGTCTGGGGGCACCATCATCAGGCCGGGGCGTCCTTGGCAGCACCTGGCCTGTCAGTCACCGCCATCTGCTGTATCTCTGGCCCCCCGCTCCTCTCCCGCATCATGCCTGCCTTGGCCCGGAGCTTCCCACCCAGCTCCAGGATGAAGCTGGCTCACAAGACCCCAGGAGCCTCTCCAGTGCGTCCCTCCCCTCTGCTCCCGTCTGGCTGGTTCTGGTCTTCGCTCCACGCTCCAGGCTCCATCCCCCACCCCCCGCCCGCCCCGCACATGGACCTGCCGCCCTCTCCATGTGGCCACGTTACTCCGCCTTATCCTTCAGATCTCAGCTCCTGCTCCCAATTCTTCAGGCAGCTGCCCCTCAGATCTTTGCTGGGGCTCCGACAGGGACCCCTCTTCTGAGCACAAGTTGTAGAATTTTTCACAATCGTATGTGAAGATCAGCTTCCAGCCTGTCTTTCCTTTCTGGCCTGTCGGATCCTTGAGGGCTGGCCCCACCTGGGCCTTTACTTACTGCCGTGGCCCCTTGGCATGTAGTGGGCTCTCTGATTGTGTATTGGAGGGTGGAGGATGGCTGTGTGCGGGAAATTAATTTTTAGGTTTCACCTGTGTTCACACCCTGGGGCCCCACCCCTGGGGCTGATCCTGGCTTCCTCTCCTCTTAGGTCCCAGCGCTGCCCTGAGCCAGGGAGTCTGGAACCAAACTGGCCACACGTGCGGGTTGGGGGTCCTTGAAACAGCCATGCCTGGGGCCACGCTGTGTCCTCTGCTCCCAGGCCCGCCCAGCCCTGGAGTTTGGGGCCTGGGCCCGCCTGGGGTCCCTCGAGGGCGGGACGGGCTCACTCAGATGCCTGCCACCGACTGGAAGGAGGACAGTCACAGTCGAGTCCATCCAGGGTGGCTTCCGGGCCGTGGCAGGTTTGCAAGCCAGGTGGCGTTGCCGAGGAACTGTGGACTGAGGGAGGGGTGGGGGACCCGGAACAAATGGCCTTAGGGCCTTTGCCCTTGGGCTTTAGGGTGGAGGCTTCAGTGGGTGGTCTCGGGCCTCCCATCTGTCTCCTCTGCAGCCTGGCAGGCCTTCGATCTTGGGGGACCTGGCATCCCTGGCGCTTGCTGCCGAGTGGTAGAAAGGATGGTGGTGGGACATGGGTTGGGAAGCCGCAGCCGCCTTCCCCCTCAGTGCGGGGGTCTTCCCAGCCCCAGCCGGGGCTGTGCTCACCGTGGGGGTGGGCTCTCGAGCTGCAAGGACATTCTGGTCAGGCTGCTGCCTCTGATGCTGGCGGGGAGGGGTGCCCAGGAGGCCCCAGAGCCCACAATTCTAGGTCACCTCCTGCACCATCGGAGGCAGGAGCCATATTTATAGCAGCCAGCGGCCACCGAGGGTGGGGCAGTCAGCAGGCTCCGTGACGCAGGCCACCTCCTCCAGTCCCCTAGCTCTCGCCGACTCCCCCACCGCCACCCCCGACTCCAGAGGCTTCCTGGGCGAGCAGCGAAGGGCTGGGCCTGCTGAGGAAACAGGCCTTGTCACCTTCCTCCCCAAGCCCCGGCGGGGACACGGTGCCACTCTCCACCTGGCAGGAGCCTCGGCCCCAGTCAGTCTGGCCAGGACCCTGTCTGTCTCCTGGGCCCCAGGTGGGCATCCCGTTATAGCACTCAGCGGCCGGCCCTGCCGGCCTGTCTCCGTGGTGCCGTCAGCTCTGGTTGAAAGGTCTGGGCCCTGGAGTCACCGGCAGCTTTGCCAGCCTGCCTGGGGCTGCCAGGTGCGTCCCTGCTGGTGGCGAGCAGTTAATGGGGCCACAGGCGCCTGCCCCAGGTTGACGGGGCAGAGACCCCGCCAAATGCCTGTCACCTCCCTGCCGTGACCTTGCGAAATGGCCATGGAGTGCCACTGGGGGCAGGAAGGGCAGGCAGCCTGCGGTCACCAGGGCTGTTCCTCCTTCCACCCCAGGGAGCAGGCCTGGAAGCCCCGGCCCCAGGAGTGACAGTGAGACGAGCCTGGGGCCCCAGGCCCTGAGGGTGAGTCCTCTGGGGAGGAAACTGACACCCTACTCCGGAGCCCAGGTCGGGCCCTGCTCCCTCCCAGGCCTCACATGCCCAGATACAGAGCTGGCCCTTGGGTCCCTCCCAGGCCTGAGGAGGCAGAAGGCTGACCTCTATTCGGGGCCTGATGGAGTCACCCCCATTGTGGAGGCCAGTGCCCCCCATTTCCAGTCTATGTTGCCCTGAGCCACTGGGCCCATCCCCTAGCCCGGGGGGAGAATAAGGGGGAGGCCAGGATTACCTTTTGGGGGGCCTCCAGTGTAACAGACAAGGTGAGGCAGGAGGGCCCGGAGCCTATAGGATGGTGGGCTGCAACTTCACTGATGAGCTGTGGGCTGACCAACCAGGACTGAGGCTTAAGGCCGACTGTATGGGCCCCAGGCTTCGCCAGGGAGGAACCCCTGAAGTGAGCGGGTGTCTGGAGAGAAGGAAGCACCAGACAGGGGGCACTCCACTGATGAGCAGGAGAGGGACATGGGTACAGGGAACCGGCTTGCCCAACAGCAGGGCTGGAGGGGCTGGTTGGTGCAGAGCTCGATAGCTAATGGTTGGGCGTTGTCATCTTATTTGAGAGGAATTTAGGGGCTTCCTTGGTGGCTCAGTGGTGAAGAATCTGCCTGCAATGCAGGAGACGTGGGTTTGCTCCCTGGGTTGGAAAGACCCAGGAGAAGGAAATGGCAACCCACTCCTGCATTCTGGCCTGGAAAGTCCCATCTACAGAGGAGCCTGGCAGGCTATAGTCCACTGGGTCTCAAAGAGTTGGACACAACATAGCAACTAAACAGTAACAACAACAGGGCAATTTAGGAGTCTTAATGCACTTGTGAGGAGGGGGTTGATTTAAGTTAAAACTGTAAAAAGATGTGTGCGTGTGTATCCAATGCTACCCAGCATCCCCTGTATGAAGGACCCAGCTCTCAGCACTTCACAACTTTGAACCCACTTTGTCATCTCCCACGGGGTAGGCACTGTCATCACCAGCCCCGCTTTACCGAGGAGGAGAAAGCAGTGGTTGATTCGTCCGGACTTTGAAAGTCATTGCTCAGTGCACGCCTGAGTGGTCAGAGACCCTGGAACAAAAGGCAGGTCTACCCTGTTCTCCATCCGGTGGCCTTCGGAGCCCCCCAGCCCTCCCTGGAGACCTGGGGTCACGTGCTTGGGCCTGGCTTTGCCATGCCCAAGGAGGTGTGAGGGGGCCAGAGGGAGTCTCTGAGCACCTGGGTGGGTCACCATTTCCTTCGGCGCTTTGTGGCGCAGGCCAGGCAGACACAAGTGATGGTTGAATTAGCCTAGACCCCAGATGGAGGCCCCAGGCTCTCTCCAGCACCCAAACAGCAAGTAGAACTCTAAAAGCCAGGGCCAGAGTGGGCCTACCTGAGAGGTCAGGCTGTTTCCAGGGGTTTCTCAAACGTTTTTAAGCCCTGAGACCGTTTAGCTCAAACACAGTGTCACAAGGAGCCCCGGTGGGTAAAGAAGCTAATAGCCACTCTGACCAGCGTAGCCTGCAAGCCCCAGCCTGCTGTGACCCCCTCCCCTCATCTGGGAGTGCCTGAGAAACCCACTTCAGAGAGTGCTGCCATCCACTCGCTGGGCACAGGAGAGGAGGGCAGAGGGGCTGGGCCTGGGCCGAGGCCCCGGGGCCCGTGAGAGCAGCACCTGCCACCTCCAGCGATGCTCCTGTGGTGCCCGGGGACTCTGCTGACCTCGTCCCCTGGGAGAGAGCTTGTGTTACGCAGTCACTCGATCCCTGCCTGCTTCTGCGATGCCCAGGGAATGGTTGACGTGAAACTCAATAGCCGAGCGCAGGGCTGTGCCCTAGATGGCTGTGCTGCCCAGGGAGGGGGCCCCCCTCTGCGGATCCTCCATAGCCCATGCAGCCCCCACCCCCGGAGTCGGGAGCCCCCAAGTACAGGCTGCAGAGGCAGGCGCGATAGGACCGATAGGACCGTGGTGGCACAGGGTATGCAGGGCGTGGTGGCAGGGTTCCCGGCAGGAAGGTGTCAGGTGAGGTGTGCCCACTTAGCAGACTCATTAGCGGCCTTGCTAGGGGGCTCCTCATGAAGTGGAGGTGCGAAATCCTCTCGGAGGTGTCGCCAGCACCTGAAACAGGGAATCTCTTCTCGGAAGCTGGGAAGCCCGGCCAGAGTGCTGCAGATGAACTGCCTGGTGGGGTTCCCAGAGGCTGGCTCGCCAGAGAGCAGAGGCCCTGGGGGAGGTGAGGGGACGGGGGTCCACAAGGGGCACTGCTAGCACGACGCTGGAGTGGGCACATTGGCATGAGCGGTGGGCCTCCGCCCCTCAGAGCATCCAGAGTCTGGGCTGGGAAGGGGCCTCCAGGGGACCCACTGAACCTCTGAGACAGACAGATGACTGGGGGCGTCTGCAGGAGCACGGAGTGGCCTTGGGCCAGAGCTCCCCTGTCCGAGCTGAGCCATAGGATGGTGATTCTCATCTCCGTGGCTCATCCTGGGTTAAGGAGGCAGGGCCGGTGAGGCCTCAGCCTGGGCAGGTGAGACTCCTGCCATCCCTGCCCGAGAAGGTGGGTCAGGGCCTCCTGTAGGCTGGCACGGGTGAGGGCAGGCATGGGTCACCCTGGTGCACAGGGGTGAAGAGCAGGGCCTTTCTGTGCAGGAAGCCTGACTCGCTCGCAGAGATCAGCAGCCCTGCCACAGCTTGGGCGGGGAAGGACTTGGGCCATGAGGATGAGGTCTAAGCACTCTCAGGAGAAGATGATGGATAAATAATGATGGTGGCAACGAATACTTGCCAAGCGCTGAGTGCTTTCAATACGTTATTTCATTTACTCCACGACTCCCGGTGAAGCGGGGAGTCCTTTGTTGTCCTCTCCTACAGATGAAAAAACAGGGGCTCAGAGAAATGAAGATCACAGACACCTAGAAGTAACAGAACCAAGATGCAAACTCAGGGCTGCCCCACCTCAGGGCTGGAGGGAAGCCAGCGGTGAGCTCCTTGGAGGAGCCATTACCCTCCAAGTGTGCCATTTGAGACTGTGGGTCGCAGGGGACGGGGGATGTGGCACCACCACAGGGGCAGTGCAGGAAAGACTCTGCCTAACTAGAAGCAAACCTGGGATGGGTGCCTGCCTGCATGCACAGACAGGCGGAAGGAACTGGCCAGGGGCTGGGAGACCAGAGCCTGGCCTCGCTGAGCCGCCCCAGGGCACCTCGGCCCTGGGCCCCAGAATAAGGGTGGGGTAAAGGCCATTCCTAGTTTCAAGAACAGAAACCGTCTCCAGGGAAGAATTCAGAAAGAAAACCTGGACTGGCCACAGGGGAATCTCTTCTGCTCTCCAGAGAAAGTCCATTCTGGCCCAGGACAAAGCTGGAGGAGAGGAGCAGGGAAGACTGCAGGGTGGAAGGAAGGCCCGGCCTCACTGCCATGCCCAGGGCAAGGAGGGGTGGGGGGGCACATCCTGCTGCCTCTTGGGGCGGTGCCCACCCCCAACTCATCCCCCAGCAGCCAGCCTCCCTCCCAGAACTAGCAGGAAACGAAAGGCCTCAATTGATTCCCAGGGAGTTGGCTGGTGTCAGTGACAGGGCCCGTGGCAGATGGCAAATTCTGCTTGTTGTAGACGAGTGGAAAATAATTAGCGTGAGAATGAGAAGCTGGAGCCTCTGTGCTAAACGGAGCCCTGATGAGGGCTCGTCGGGAGGGGCCAAGGGCACAGACTGGAAGCTCACGGCCCGGCTCTCACTAGCTGAGTGACCTTGGGCAAGGGACCTAACTTCTCTGGGCCCGTTTCTTCATCCGTAAAATGGGGTTGACAATAACACGTAGCTCATAGGGTTGCTAGAAAGATGAAATTAAAGTAGGTGATACCTATGAACTGCTCGCTACTGTACCTGGCATGTAGGAAATGCTATGTAAGAATTTTTTTTCTACTAACTGGTGATAGAATAATTGCTGGTGCCATCTCCAGGTCCAGCCCAGCATGACTATAGGTGTGGCCCCCAGTAAGTGGGGCTGCTTCTTTTCATCCTCTTCCCTGAACTCTGTGCCCAAGCCCCAGAGTGCTGGTTTGTGAGGCGCCACGGTTGCTCATGGGCTTCCCTGGTAGCTCAGATGGTAAAGAATCTGCCTGCAATGCAGGAGACCCAGGTTCGATCCCTAGGCCAGGAAGATCCCCTGGAGAAGGAAATGGCAACCCACTCCGGTATTCTTGCCTGGAAAATTCCACGGGCAGAGGGGCCTGGTGGGCTGCAGTCCAAGGGGTCGCAAAGTCGGACACGACTGAGTAACACATGTATGCTCGTGGGTGTGGAGAGGACACCGTAGGGAGGTCCAGCTTCAAAGCCTGATTTGGCCCCTCACTCAGTAGATTGCTTAACCTCAGAACCTCAGTTTCCCCATCTGTGACATGAAAACAGTCCTGCCCACCCACAGGCTCCTAGTGAGGGGGGTAGGAGGCACCTCCCCGGGTCTTTCAAGGCTGCCCTGGTTGGGGGCAGTGGCGGTGCAGGAAAGGTGCTCATGAGCCTGAGACCCTGGTGGGGCAGCGTGGGGTGAAAGCAGAGACAGCAGCGTCCCCGACACTGCCCCGCCGCGGGCCTCACCAGGCACCTGTTTCGTCCCAGGGCCTGGGCGTGTGAGGACCCATTTCTTGCCGAAATCCATCCCCAGCCCTGGGCAGGCTCGCCTCTGCCTTCTGCTCCAGCACAGCTGACGTGTGAAAAGCAACAGCTTTCAGGCCCGGACTCCGGTTGCACACACCCGGGCCCAGGTGGGTGGCCCCTGCGCCCCCGGCCCACGCATGTTCACTCTCTGTTGCCTCCCCCACCGCCCTCCGCCGCCCCTCACCTCTCAGAGCCCAGCCTCTGCGGGACCCTCACACCTGGGAGATAGAGGGACTCGAAGGGCAAGCAGGAATCAGACCAAGGGGCAGAGACATTGTTTCCTTTGAAGTAACTCCAGGAGGCTGCTTTGAAATCCCAGCCGTGCAGCCTGATGAAGCTGGAGTAAGGGGACACATAAAGTTTCTAGCTCTGGGCCTCAGCCCACGCACCTGCAGGCAGCCCGTGGAACAGCCTCTCCTCGGCCTCAGTTTTCCTCATCTGGGAATGGGGTCAATGCTCACAGTGTATCCCTAGTGGTGGGACCAGGAGTCTGGAGCCAGAGGAAGACCCACAGAGTGGGTTGTGGTCCCCAAAGCCCTGGCGCCTCCCTCCGCCGGGTTGGGGAACATGAGTAGCCCGCTCCCAGGGTTCAGAAAAGCATTTAATTGGCTCCTGCTCCTTTGAAGTGGCGGTTAAGACACGGCTGCGGAACTAGGCTAGGTGACCTGGGGCAAATCACTTCATCTGTAAAATACAGTAATAGCAGTGCCTCCAATGAGGACTGAGTTATGTGCACAAAGGGCTTAGAGGAGGCCCAAGACTCCATAGGCAACTGACAAATGCTGGAAGTTGCAGAATGGGGCTGAGTCCCCAACTCGCGATGGGCGGAGCTCTCCTCCATTACCCAGAACCGCCCCGCAACCTCGGAGAAGATTGGTTACGAGGTGCCGCGCCCCTCCCTCTGCAGGTGCTCCGCGTTTAAGTCTCACAAGCCAGCGGGGAGGTTAAGGAGCTCCCTAACAAGCCACTCAGCTGAGTAGTAGTGGCTCTGCCAAGATTCCACCACCCCTGGAGCCCGTGCTCTGGACAGAGATAAAAAGGGTAAGAGGCGTCTGCCAGCCCATATAGGCCAGAGGGCAGCCCCTGGTGAGCCTGCCCCAGCTGAGACTGAGCCTCTGGGGGCCAGCACTAGCTCTGCAGGTTGCCCAAGGGGCCCAACCTCCCTTGGGTCAGTCCTCCAAGTCAGATGACTACCCTTCAAGACTAGTCAAGCTCATCGGCCAACAAAGACAGACCCAGCAGGTCCCTTTCATTGTTTTGGGAGCATCTTCTCTAAGCCCGGTCACATGGGGGCATCCCATTCATTATGGGAATGGGAGTCCTGGGCCCTCCCCTCAGAGCCCCAAGGAATACAGCACCTTACAGAGTGCTGAAAGAGGCCTTGCATGCGTATGCATGCTCAGTCATGTCCAACTCTTTGTGACCCCATGGACTGTAGCCCACGAGGCTCCTCTGTCCGTAAAATTTCCCAGGCAAGAATACTGGAGCTGGTTGCCATGCCCTTCTCTAGGGGATCTCCCCAACCCAGGGATCAAACCCACATCTCCCGCATCACCTGCATTGGCAGGTGGATTCTTGACCACTGTGCCACCTGGGAACCCCTTAAAAAGTGTGTGCCGACTGCCCACTTTCCCTTTTCACTTTGGCCACCAGGAAGCATGGAGGCGAGCGCTAGTTTTACATGCAGCTCCTACGATGGGCTTTATGTCTCGCACATGTACGATGATTTCCCCAGTCTTCTGTTTCAATTTACTTAGTTTTTGTTCTCGTTTGTTTTTAAATTTATATTCCACCTTTTCATTGTTTTGGGTTTCTATATAGGCACATGCAGCCTTGGATGCAAATGAATGTTGACAAATAACAAAAACATCAGCCTCCCCTTAGTCCAGGCTCCTCATTCTTCAGAAGAGGTAACTGAGGTCTGGAGGGGTGGTGACTTTCTGTCCTGGGGATGTTGCCCTTGGTCTGGGACTGGCAGCTCTGGAATGTGGCTGGACCTGGCCCGGTCACCAGCCTTAACCGGCAGGGCTGTTCAGGATCCAGGGAAGGTGGGCTCGGGGCTAAGATCTCCTCCTCTCCTTTGCCAGCTGAGCTGCAGAGCTGCAGGGACCCCACCTGCCGGGCGGTGGAGAGCTAGCCGCCGATGAGTCTGCTTGAAACTGCTCAAGTGATTGATGCCTTCTTGCAGGTTGATCTCCAGCAAGGGAGCTCATGTGGATTTTGCCAGCTTTGGAGAGGGTTCTGTATCCAGAGTGTGAGAGAGGATCTCAGCCCAGGCTCCCTGGGGCAACACTCTACTAATGGGAGCGGCTCTCAGGAGTTGGAGAAGGCATGTGCTGTGTGGCAGGGAAGGGCCGGGCCAGCTCAGCGACTGTGGCTGCATGTCCAGCTCCTGCTGGGAGGGACATAATGGGAAAGCTGGGAGCCTCTGGGGCCTTCCTGAACTTGCTTCCTCACCCATAAATGGGGGCCCCAAGACTGTTTCCAGGATCCCTTCTAAGCCTGACATTCCTGCAGTGCCTGTGGGCTTTGGATGGCAGGAGGAAGGACCTGAGTCTCTTGCCTGCCCAGCCTCCTGCTCCTCAGAAGGTGTGGGGCAGGGTCTCTGAGCCTCAGCCTCCTAATTTTCCACGAAAATATTAGCGGAAGAGCCACATTTGCTGAGCATCTGTGACAGGTGCTGACTTAAGTGTATGTGACTCATTTAACCCTTGTGACAGTTCCGAGGTAGCTGCTGTTCTTAGCCCCATTTTAGAAATAAGGAACCATGGCACAGAGAGGTTAAGTAACTTGTCCACGGTCACATAGCCATGATGTGCAGAGCCAGGACCCAGACCCACGTGGAGTGAGAGTGAGGCTGTTACCCTGCATCGCTGCTGTGAGGATGGCAGGCTATTCATCTGGGACTCAAAACGTGGAAGGTGCTCAGTTGATATCAAATGTATCCTAGTGGCCTGGACCTGGCTGTCATCCCTTCCTTCAGGCTCAACTTCCAGCCTATCCTTGGGCCCAAATGCCCAAGGCCACCTCTGCCAGGCAGGAAATCTCATGGGCTCACCTAGAGGCTGCTGGATGGGCCTCCCACAGCACATCATCCTGTCCCCTGTGGTTGTGCCTGACTCTGGTGCCCTGGCCCCACTGCAGGCTAGCGAGGTGATGTCTCACCTCCCGCCAGCTCGAGCTGGAATTCTCCGTGCCTTCATCCTTCTCCCGGGAGCTCTCAGCACCCCATCAGCTGGGACCCACTGCTGAGGGGCACTTCTCCCTGAAGCCTGCTGCCTGGGCCCAGCCCAAGGGGACCTTTGGGTCAGAGGATGAGGCCCAGCCCGGGTGCTCTAAATAGTAGCCCCCCAAAGCCCATGGCAGGGCAGGGGACCCTGTTAGGACTCATGTCAGCTCAGTCCAGCCCTTTCTGATCAGCTGGACCCAATCAAAGGCATCCCAGCAACGCCTGCCCAGACGCTGGCACCTGTCACAGATCACCCTGCCAGGAAGCCACCAGAAACCCTGTTGATACAATCCCCCCACCCACCCGTCAGTGGAGCCTGGGCTCTGCCGGGACCCATGCAGACCTCTGTGACCTTGTCCCAGCCCGCTCTCGCCGCAGCCCTCTGGGGAACTGGGGTTGTCCTCCTTTTGCAGCTGGAGAAACTGAAGCCCTAGAATAGTTAAGACAGCCAGAGGAGAGGGAGGTCCTCTGAGAGCGATTGGGGTGGGGTCGCTGGGGAGGGACCTTTCCTCCAAAGTGAAGGATTTGAGCTAAGAGGGGCGGGAGTCATGTCTCCCACCCTATGGCAGCTGCTTCAGGAGGATGAAGCAGTGGTTTGGAGTGGCTGGGGCTGCCCAGGGGGAGAGGGGCTGTATTCACACTCCAGGGGCAAGAGAAGAGGGGGTGTGGTGTGAAGGAGAGCAGTGCTGCCTGGCCCACACCCCCCTCCACCCCGCGGGACTCTCCATTGAGCAGAACCAGGATGGACAACAAGGAATCAGCAAGTGTAAGCCAGGGTACCCAGGGTATTGAGATGAGGGGTTCCCATAAGGGAGCGTGGCCTGAGAAGGGCCAGGGGGTGCCGTCAGGGAGGGTTTCAAAGAGGACTGGCTTTCAGTTGGCTTTTGAAGATGAGTAGGATTTTGCCTGTCAGAGGAACTAGGATAAACACAGATTCCAATGAGGTGTTTTTAAGGGGGCAGCAAATTTGGGGGTTGGGAAAGGAGGATGAGGGAGTGTGAGGGGATACTGGAGTGCCTCCCCAGCCAGAAGGCAGCCCTGTGCCTGTCTGTGCCTTGGATCCCTAGGGGTTGGGGAGTGACTTCCTGCTCCAGAACTCAGAGAGAGCAAGGCCCCTGCCCAAGGCTGCGCAGCCTGCCTGCCACTGCTGCGGCCCTTAGGTGCTGCCTGATAGGCTTGGACTATATCCTGCAGATCCCTGGAGCCATGGACGGTTTTTAAAGTAGGGATCAGCCCGTGCATTTTAGAAAAACAGTTTCGCATTTTTAGAAAGAGGAACTCTGAGGATGGTTCATACTTAAATCAAAGGCCTGAATCCCTATCAAGGAAACTGGGCTTTGTGAGTGAAGGAAGAAGGGGCCAGCCTTGGAGTGCCACTCAAGTCATTCCACCCATGCGTGGGGAGCGTCCTGGGCGTTCACACCTGCCTGGGTGGTGGTGGGGGGGAGTTGTCCAGCCAGGGGCATGGGAGGCACCCAGCAATGCTTCTGTTCTGCCGCCGCTGAAGGGGGCACATCCCCTCCCCTGGAAGTGCCACTGGTCTGGATGCCCCCTGCCCCACTGAGGCCCCTGTGCCCTGGGGGAGGAGAGCCAGAGGAGATGCTTTGCGGCCTCCTCAGACCAGGAAGTAGCCTCTGCCCTCCCCCATCTTGAGACATTTCCTCCAGATGAAATCACATCCCCAGCAGGGGAACAGGCCCCCATTGTGAAGGGCTGGGGTCTCGAGAGAAAGGGCGTCTTTCAGGCCCTCAAAAATAGCAGTCCTGAGATTTATGAATCCGCATGGAGTAGCAGGGCCCATCCTTACCACCCCCCAGCAGCAGCACAGGCCCTGTCATCACCACCCCCCACCACCCCTCCATGACCTGGTGGTGACCAGCCGGAGAATCTGCAGGCCCGGGCAGAGGCGCAGCTCGTCCACCCGGTTCACACGCGCTCTCTCTGCTTCACCCTCCTGAGCCAAGACTGCTGCTGGCTTCGTCCAGCGCTGCCAAGGCCTCTCATATGGTCCGCACCAGACCCTTAGCAGGTGGGGACCATCGACATTTTACAGATGGGGAAACTGAGGCACAACTAGTAAGTCATACTGTGAGTAGGTGGTGGAGCCGGGGTTGGGAGCCAGGCAGTGCTGGACCTGGGATTCTGCAGTGGCGAGCTGGCCCTGGAGGTTGCGGGGTGTGGCCCCCAGACCTGTTACGAGGTACCCTGGCGGGGTCAGCCCGCAGCCGCCCTGCCATGTGACCTAGGTGGGACTGGCACTGACCACCTGGCCGTCAGCTGGGCGCCCCTCCTCGTCGAGCTGGGGGGCAGAGGCTGCCACGCGTCATATCACTACAGGGGTCTTGACAGATCTTCAACCCCCTCTGCAGGGGTGCCAGGCTCCCTGCCCCCCACTTCTACCTGAGAGCTGGATGGTGGGGCTGCGCCTGAGGTTATGAGGTGATAACATGTGAGTTGAGGGAGTTTTAGCCATTCTAGACTCTAAAGGAGAAGGGCTGGGAGAGGAGGCGGTTGGGAAGGGTTCACTGGGTGTACCCCTGAAAGCGAGATGTCCTGGGCTCCCGGCAGGGCAGCCCGTGCCAGCCTCTCTGGGACAGCCCTCCCCTTCCTCTGCCGGGGTCTGGCCTGCTGAGAGCGGCTGCTGCACCTGCTGGGACCTCGCAGCGGTTTCACGTGTGTGTGAGGGACTCCTGAGCCCAACCCCACGCGCCTCCTCACCCTCCGGGGGCCACCTGGCGTCGGGGAGGGGCTGGCGGCTGCCCTCCCAGCTGTTGGCAGCTCCGTCCCCCGCAGCCCGCCGCCGCCCACGGCGTCCCTGCCCCTCCCACCCGGCCGGTCGGCTCCTTCCAACCGAAGCCGGCGGCGCGGTCAGCCCCTCGCCGACAGGCGACTGGAAGCCCCGGCCTCCCGCGGTCCCAGACCCCCGCCCCCGGGCGCCCCGCCACGCAGCTCCGGGCTCTCCATCCTTCTCCCGCTTCCCAGAATCCGCGCTCCGACTCCTCCTTGGAGAGAGTGGGATGATGTCACTTCCTGAGGGTGGGGGGAGGAGTAGGCACGACCCCAGCAGACTAGCACGCCCGCCCGCCAGGCCGCCACCTCGCTGGAAGCAGCCTGGCAGCGGCCGGATGAAGCGGCTGCACCCGGGAGAGGGCGACGGAGACCAGCCGGGCCGGATGTGCTGGGCTGGCCACCTGGCCCCACATCCCCTGGCCCACCCTAAGAGCCGTGCCCACCGGCCGGGGAGACTTGGCCACTTGCCGAGTGATGCTGGTCTCCACGGATGCTCTCCTTCCCTGGAGCCGTCACCGGGGAGAGGAAGACTTGCCGCCCACCCAGGACCAGGTGCCATGTAAGCCTCTGCCAGCCTGGGGGCAGCGGCCCACCAGCACCTACCCTCCAGTCGCTGGGGTTTCTCTGTTGAGTTGAGCGCAGGGCTACCCTGAGCCCCTCCCCGGTGTCGCGCCACTGCCCTGGTTCCTGGGGCTCTTGGGGGGGGACCAGACTCCTGGGCCCTTTCTCCCCAAGCTTCCCTGCGGCTAATTTGAATTCAGCTACTTCAGAGAGTTGGGATCTGGGCAGTAGAGACTGCATGGCTCAGGGGGAGCGTGGAGGGTGGAGGGCAGCTGCCAGGAGGATGGGATACCCCCAGGGCTTGCCCACTGCCCTTCTAGCAGAGAGGCTGGGCACCCCAGCCACACTCCTGACGCCTCCCCTGCCCCCGCCCCATCTCAACCAGGTCCTTCCCTACCAAGGGGCGTCGCTGTTGTTGGGGATTCTGTCTGATGGGTACAAAATCAGGTCATAGAGTGTCCTCCCAGCATTCCAGCAAAGCACAAAACGGAAGACCTCATCCAACAGATATTTACTGAGCACCTACTATGTGCTGGGTGCTCCCATCCTCCGTGTCAGCCCCACGCGTGTGCTCACAGCCCACCTTCCCCAGTGCCTTCAGCCTTCCACCTCCCTGGCTCAGCTCATGCCGGCAGACAGGCTCAGGCTTGGGCTGGGAAACCCCGACCCCATGCCAAGGACTGCAGGCACTGGATATGTGGGTGGGGGTCCCCTGATCCCATGGAGGAGGGTAGGAATAAGCCCAGGTCTTTAGTGGAGCTAAGCAGTTCCTATTGGGGCAACCACAGGCTGAGCCGATCTCAAGGGGCCTGTGCCACTCTTGGGGACAGGCAAGTCCTCAGGGATTAGACTGAAGCCAGTGTCTGGCTACTGCAGTTTTTGATACTGGCTCCAGGGGGATGGATATGG
Organism: Ovis aries; assembly: GCF_016772045.2. Taxonomy (NCBI): domain Eukaryota; kingdom Metazoa; phylum Chordata; class Mammalia; order Artiodactyla; family Bovidae; genus Ovis; species Ovis aries. Next base: position 36,720,111 of record NC_056074.1, read on the forward strand.
TGGGAGGTGGGTCCTGCCCAGGGATGGGACTGAAGCCCTGGGGATGTTGGACTGGGAGGATGCGCCTGCTGCTGGGCCTGCCTGGCCAGAAGCACGGTGGCCCCGGATGTGGCCGTGGCCCAGGCAGCCTGGGGGTCCTCTGCTCTGTTTCAGGAGGTGAGCGCCAGGCCCGCTGAGCCTCCGCAGAGCCGCCAGCCATGCCCGGGATCGTGGTGTTCCGGCGGCGCTGGTCTGTGGGCAGTGATGACCTCGTCCTGCCAGCCATCTTCCTCTTCCTGCTCCATACCACCTGGTGAGTCTCGGGGCCATGCACAGGCCAGCGGGGCGAGGGGGGCTGCATCACAGGCCTGGGGGAGGCCTTCTGACCCTCTGTCCTGACCCTGTCCCAGGAGTCAGTGCTGAAACATCCACCCCCTTTAGGGCAATACCCGCGCAGAGCCCAGAGACCCTGCCTGGCCACTCTAGGAGCTGACCTAGCCCTGGGCTCCCTGCTCCCACTGCCTTGTCCTGGGTGCCTGTGTCCTCAGAGGGCCCCGCTGCCTGGTGGACGGTGGTGCCCTGCCCAGATCAGTGAAGCCCTCCACCTCGGAGTCCAGGCTGGGCGGGGCCACCTAGCCCTCTCATGTGTGCATTCCCCAAGGTTTGTGATCCTGTCCGTGGTGCTCTTCGGCCTGGTCTACAACCCGGACGAGGCCTGCTCCCTGAACCTGGTGGACCACGGCCGCGGCTACCTGGGCATTTTGCTGAGCTGCATGATCGCCGAGATGGCCATCATCTGGCTGAGCATGCGCGGCGGCATCCTCTACACAGAGCCCCGCGAATCCATGCAGTACGTGCTCTACGTGCGCCTGGGTAAGGGCCACCCACCGTGGGCGGGGGGCTATTCCGGCCCTCCCCACCCCCACCCCCTCCTGTGCCCAACGTTCATTCAGCCAGCACCGGGGGCCAGCAGCGAACAGCCAGACTCCCTGCACCCAATTCTGGACCAAGGGTGGGCAGACTGCAGCCTGAGGGCCAAATCCTGCCTGCTGTCTATTTTTTTTTTAAATAAAGTTTTATTGGAACCCAGCCACACTCACTCATTTAGTACCTACCGCCTCTGGCTGCTTCTGCACAACCATGGCAGAGCTGAGTTGTTGTGATGGAGAGTATGACCCACAGGGTCTAAAATATTTACTCTCTGGCCCTTTACGGAGAAAGCTTGCCGACCCCTGTTCTGTCTAGGCTGTGTGTGTCTCTTCAGCTGCTTTGTGATCCTTCCCCAAACAGCCCCACCTCCCCATCCTGGAGAGGCCCCTCAGGAGCCTAGACCAGCTCCCTGAGGACCCACCTGTCTCCTCCTCCTGGACTCCGGTTCAGCTGCCTCCCCCGGTCACTCCTGCTGGACACTCTTGTGCTCCTGTGCCTCAGCTTAGCCCTCTTCTTATGTTAACTCAGGGAGGAGCCCTTTGTGGGTCTCATTTTGCAGATGAAGAATCTGGGACCAGGGAGGTTAATTAGTTCCCTTAAGGTCACACAGCTAACAAGTATGCAGGTGTCAGAGATTTGAACCCAGGTTGTCAGACTCCAAAGCCTGGACTCTTGGCTGCCACATGGGGCTGCCTGTGAAGCTGGGGCTTCCAGCGCTGTCCCCGGGGTGGGTGGGGGGAGCATCTGTCCTCCCCCCTGCTCCCTACACCCACCCCCATGTCAGCCCTGGGCTCAGCCCTGGACAGGGCGCCTTGGGCAGCTGGTTCGCCCCTTTCCTCTTTTTGCCTCAAGTGCTAGAGGCCGCCTCCCTGGGAACAGCCATTTCCATGAAATGAACACCCTGTCCCCCAGTTCTCACAGCCCTGAACCGTGGACCTCATCACTCTCATTTTACAGTGGAGGAAATGGAGGCTCAGAGATTAGGTAACTTGCCTAAGATACAGTATTAGTCACTCAGTCGTGTCTGACTCTTTGCGACCCCATGGAATGTAGCCTACCAGGCTCCTCTGTCCATGGGATTCTCCAGGCAAGAATACTGGAGTGGGTTGCCATTTCCTCCTTCAGGGGATCTTCCCAACCCAGGGATCAAACCTGGGTCTCCTGCACTGCAGGCAGATTCTTTGCCACTGAGCCACCAGGAAAGCCCCATGTCTGATTCCAAAGTTCATAGATACAACCCTAATTCCTGAAAGAGCAGGGAAATGCCTCTTCCTCATCTGCCTTTCCAGTTACCTTCTCAAAGAGGTGTCAGGGCCTGAGGGCACGCAAACCAGGGGATGGGACGGCCACACTCCCTGGGCCTCTGCATCTCGAGGCCTGAGAGAGGGGTGGTGGGTGGTTTGCTGCTGAGGAACCGGGCCCAGGTTCCAGGGCCTCCCCATCCTTCAGCCGGGACCCTGCTCTGCTTGCAGCCATCCTGGTGATCGAGTTCATCTATGCCATCGTGGGCATCGTCTGGCTCACCCAGTACTACACCTCCTGCAACGACCTCACTGCCAAGAACGTCACGCTCGGTATGCTGGTCGGGCCTGGGGTGGAGGGGCCAGGCCAGGTTAGAGAGGGCAGTGGGAGGGACACAGCATCCTTAACCCTGGGTTGGGGGCTTCCCCAGTGGCTCAGTGGTAAAAGAATCCACCTGCCACTGCAGAAGACTAGGGTTCAGTCCCTGGGTCGGGAGGATCTCTTGGAGGAGGAAATGGCAACCTACTCCATTATTTTTGCCTGGGAAATCCCATGGGCAGAGGAGCCTGGCTGTATAGTCCATGGGGTCTCAAAGAGTCAGACCCGACTGAAGTGACTAAACAACAACACATTCCATGGACAGAGGAGCCTGGCTACAGTCCATGGGATCTCAAAAGAGTCAGATGTGACCGAGTGCCTGAGCACTCACTCACCCTGAGGTGCAGGGGACACGGGCAGCCCTAACTCTAACCCAAGATCCGGGGTTGGGGACCAGGTTCAAGGGTAGTAAGCTCAGATACCTTGAGAAGGAAATAGTTTCTGTGAGCTTGGCTGATGGATTGGCTGGGCGAGGCCGTAGCCTTCATCCCGAGGTCCACTGTCCCCGCCTTGGCGGGCCCTGGTCTGGGGGTGCACAGCAGCAGGCACAGAGCTGACCGGGGCACTGGAAACCCACATAGCCGTCTGCTCTGTGCCAAGGATGGGCCTGGCGGGGGGGTGGGGGTGGTCACAGCTCAGCCACGGGACAGCCATGTAGTCAGAGGCTGAGACTGGGGCCTTTGGAGTCTGACTCTAGGGCCCCAGGAGCATTTTGAGGTAGGAAGGCCCCAGCGCTCCTTTCTTCAGGGTCAGAGAGGTGTCCCCAGTGCCATGCCCCTTGGCTTCCCACCGCTCCTCCGCAGGGATGGTCGTCTGCAACTGGGTGGTCATCCTGAGCGTGTGCATCACAGTCCTCTGCGTCTTCGACCCCACGGGCCGCACCTTCGTCAAGCTGAGGGCCACCAAGAGGCGGCAGCGCAACCTGCGGACCTACAACCTGCGGTCAGTGGCCGGGCGGGGGCGGGACTTGCTGACCCCGGCAGGCAGAGGCCGGCCCCGCGCCTCCCTCACTGCATCTCAACCTGCATGAGCCTCAGGTGCTGGCCCAAGGCTCACCTCAGCTTCCTGGTCTGTAAAGTGGGAACGCAATCATTCCTGCCTCGTGCAGCTGCCGTGATGTTTATCAGAGTGATGAACACAGGCGCTCACAGGAGCTTCATGCTCGGATCACCTTCAGGACTAAAAACACCAGAGTAATAATAGGAAGCACTCGGACGAGCGAGCCCGGAAGTGTGCATATTAACTTACAGTAACTCCCTGAGGTCGCTGTTCGTGTCATCCCATAATACAGATGAGGAAACGGGGGCACAGAGAGGTTATGTGACTTGCTTGAGGTAGCACAGCTGGCCGTGGGCTGGGATCAAGCTCAGTCAGTCTGGCCTTAGAGCCCTGGCTCATAACCACTAGGTGAGGCTGCCTCTAGGATTAAGGGGGCTACAGGAGGTTAACCAAGGCAGGCTTCTTGCCGGTGGTGTTGGGGAATGTTTTGCACAGTGTTTTGGAGAAGGAAGGAGGCAGAGAAAATGAGGCAGGGCGTCCAGGATGGTCACAGAGTTCCTGTTTATTGAAAGAAGAAGAGCAGAGGGCCAGCTTAGGCCAGCTTAGGCCAGAGTCGCTCCTATTCATCGAGCTTCTGTCCGGGGTTAGGTCCTGCACTTCCACCCGCAGTCCGTTTCATCCTTTGGCCAATCCTGGTGCAGCTGTGAGACCCATTCTACAGATGAGCGGTCCGAGTCCCAGGGAGGGCAGGCCACATGCCCTGGGTCATGTTGGTTGGGGAGTGGAGCTGGCACTCCACCCCCAGCCCAGGGCAGCAGGGTTGGGAGCCCTCACCCAGGGGAGTGGGCTTCCCAGGCCCCCACCCCACCCTCCCACGCCCCTCCATCCAGCCCCGCTGGGCCCTCCACGTCAGCTGGGCCCTGCAACCAGAGCCACACCCATGCCTGGACTGGCCACCTCCCAGCCTCAAATGCCAGGTTTGGGAGCCAAGGCCCCAGAGCCCGTTGTTCCTCCCAGCGGCACAGCTGGCCACCACCGCCTGTCCCATTTTGCTCATTCCGAGCACGTGCCCCCACCTGACCTGGTTTCTGGGCTCCTGGGGCCCTGGGTGGGGGGGAATTCCCCTCCTCTACTCTGGATAATTGCCTTTGGGGCCCGGTGCAGCCAATGCCTTTACAGTGGAGGTGGTTGGCGGTGACTGTCATCTGAATTAGAAAGTCTTTCAGCAGTTCTGGGCCCTGTGAGTGTGGTAAGAGGCCTCAAGCGCCTAGACCCCCACCTGTTGCAGCTTCTCCAGCTCTTGGACGGGTTACTGTGACTACCTCTCCGGCTCTCCCCCCGGCCCCCTTGCTCTGCTCTAAGACCAACGGAAAGTTTTTCTTAACAAGGACGTTTTTCAAGCCTGCTGACCCTTCATCTGCTTCCAGGTTTGGCTTTGTGCACAAGCCATGCTGCTCCACACCAGTGGGTTATTTTAGTTTCTGGGAGTTAGGGAGCTGCTCAAGTCCTGGGCCCTTCTCCTTCCAGTGAAATCTGGTAGGGTTTGGGATGGGTTCTTCCCACCACTGCTCCTTGGGAGCCTGACCTTGGATCTCTGCTGGAGTGTCTGCCCTCCCTTTGCTTTAGTGAGCCCCAGGGCAGAGGGGTGCCGGGTCCATGAAGTTTCTGTCCAGAGGGACAGAGGCATTAGGCCAAACATGTCATTGGCTCCATCTTCCCCCTGGTGGGCATAAAGTGTACTGCAGTAGATTATGAAGTCAAGTGAAGTCGCTCAGTCGTGTCTGACTCTTTGCGACCCCATGGACTGTGGCCCACCAGGCTTCTCCATCCATGGGATTTTCCATTTCCTTCTCCAGAGGATCTTCCCAACCCAGGGATTGGACCCGGGTTTCCCGCATTGCGGGCAGACGCTTTACCATCTGAGCCACCAGGGCAGTAGAGTATACCGGACTTAATCTGCCAGAGGGAAGGGAGGAAATTGTCTTTGAATGTTTGACAGCCAGTTTGTTTAGAAAGAGTTAAAGAACGCGATGCTCTGGGAACTGAGCTTAGCCGACATGCTGTCCCTTCATCCAGCCCCCAGTAGAGGGGGGGACGTTGGCTTAGGATATGAGGCTGCCCAAGTCCCTTAGAGCTGGCAGGTTCCAGAAACAGCAAGTCCCTTGCCCTGTTTCCTAACCCCCTCCTGTTGCCCTGATGGCCCTGTGGCTTCCCCTGTCCTTGTGGCCCATAGCGCCGTGGCACCAGGATGGGAACAGGAAGCGGCTGTTAGCTGCAGAGAGGAGGTGGAGGCAGCGACCGCCTGGCCTGTCACTCCTGATGGATGCTAAGTGCCTTGCAGGCATCCAGGGTCATTCAGAGCCTGCCCCTCCTGACCACCCAGCACCAGGCTCTGAAAGGGCTGGCGGGGAGGGCGCATGTCACAAAAGCCAGCCAGCCCCTCTTGCTCAGTCTGGAAATGTACATTTTTAATGTTGGATCTGTGATCTTTATGCTCAAAACACACCGACCTCTGGACACTCAGCGTTGGAAGGGTCTCCTTGGATAACTGGCCAATCAATCACTCTCGCTTTGAGTGCAGACTCCTGGGTACCCTGCCTCCCCATCAGAGCAGCCATACCCACTGGGGCTGGGGGTGGAGGTGGGGGAATGGAGAGGAGCCAGCCATGCAGATGAAGGGCAGGGCCCTCTCCCCTGTAATATAACGGATCTAAGGCGCTGCAGCATGCTAAACTCATTCAGCCCCTTAAGCTTCCCCAAGTACAGAGATGAGAGAAATCCTTTCTGAGAGGGGAACAGGTCCGGCCAGCAGGTCTGCTCCCAAAGTGGAATAAATTGGCAGGGAGGCCCAGCACCCTGCTGCCATCTCCCAGGGCCCTTGGTTGGAGCCTTTGGAGTGGGCTTCAGGGCGGCCCCCAGTTCGGGCTCCCAGCTCCGAAGCCCCCGAGTGTGCTGGTGTCTTTGTGTCAGAAGCCGGAAGCACAGGCCCCAGCCTCAGCCAGCAGGAGCCCCTCAGGAAAAGCCCTGCAGGCTGACAGCTCGCTGGCCACTCGGCTTTGACCCGGCCCAGGCCTGTTGTCCCCCCAGACCCTCCTGCCGGGGAGCCCTTTGCCGGGGCCCTGGGAACAGGCTGCCCTGTTTCTGTAACGTCTGGGCCCAGCTCTTCTGGTCCAGCCCTCTGACCTCACACATACCAACTCTCCCCCACTGCAGGCACCGCTTAGAAGAGGGTCAGGCCACCAGCTGGTCACGCCGGCTCAAAGTGTTCCTCTGCTGCACTCGGACGAAGGACTCCCAGTCAGTAAGTACTGGGAAGTCGCCGCCCCGGGGCTCGGATCCTCGGCTCTGCCGGGTGGGGCGGGGCTGGGCTTTGAGCAGGACAGGAGGTGACAACCTGCTCCTCAGAGGACCTGTTGTCATTCACTGCCCGACTCCCTCCTGCGTGTGAAACAGCCCTTCCCTTCCTTTGTCAGGGGACAGAAAAATGGGAAGACCTTTTATTGACCCCCTTGGAACTTAGAGATGAGTCTAGGAGAAGAGGTACTCAAGTATCAGGGCAACCTGAAGATAAAGAAAAGCCAGCTGCAAGGGCCTCCCCGCTGGCTCAGCGGTAGAGAATCCGCCTGCCAATGCAGGGGACATGGGTTCGATCCCTGGGTTGGGAAGATCCCCTGGAGGAGGGCATGGCAACCCACTCCAGTATTCCTGCCTGGAGAATCCCATGGACAGGGGAGCCTGGCGGGTTGCCAAACAGTCAGACTAAACCACAACCAGCTGCTGGTCCTTCTGTAAAATCAGCTGCCATGAGGTCAGTGCGGCCCTCACCCTCCGCACCCACTAGGGCACTGCAGAAGGAAGGTGGGTCAGCAGTGGGTGGCCCCCGGGCGGGGGAGGGGAGGCAGGGCCCTGGGAGCCCTCCGTGGAGAGCTGCCCCCTCCTGTGCTGGCAGGGTCCTTAGGGATCATCTAGGCCCACCCCTCACTTTGCAGATCAGGCAGCTGAGGCCCAGAGAGGTGGAGTGACTTGCTCAGCGTCCCACAGCTAGGTAGTGGCAGAGCCAGTGAGGTCAGGAGACCACTCCTGCCTGAGCCAGCCAGCCAGTGCCCTCCATGGAAGCCACCGGAAAAGGCTCCAGTGGCTCCTACCCACCCGAAGCCCCTGCTGAGCCATAGAGTAAGTAATCAAGTGTAAGAAAGCCCCTCCCACCCCCGGAGGTTCCCTGGTGGATGGGAAGCACCCCCACGGGGCTCTCTGGGGGGTCTCATCCAGGGCACATCCACCCCTCCTGACAGGCAGATTGGGGGCTGGTGTTGGACCCTGGGGAAAAGGCAGAAGTCTTTTCTCAAAAAAGGCAGGGTGTTCCCCAGAAGCTGGGTCCCACCAAACACTGATGGTGGTCAGGTCAGGTCAGGTCAGGTCCCGCCCAGAGTTTTGATCGGCTCATGCTATGTTGATCAAACATTTGTACTGGATGCCAGGATTTAAAAATCGGGGGCGTTTGTGTCGAGTTCAGTATTTCTAGATTCGGCCCTTGCATTAGGCGTTTGAGTTTGCAGCCCTTGATTTTTCTTCTTTCACAAGTGCCAGACACTCAAAACCCAGCAGGAAAAAGCGGGTTGCCATGAGTCTGTTCCCACCACAGCCTCTCCTGACAGGTTAGGGAAGAGGTTCCAGGCTCCCACGTGTCGGGAGGCAGAGAGGACTCTGCACAGGGCTGGCAGGGTTGCCTCTGTCCGCATGCCCTCCCCCCAGCCCCCGGCCCCAAGCACGGGTGTCCTGAGGACAGAGCTTGCAGGCCAGCTGGGGGCCAGGGCCCCCGCATCACACGCCCCTTCTCCAGGTCCAGGCACATGGTGGGGGTCCCTGCACCTCCAGCTGTGGGCAGGAGCAGGGGGTAGGGTGGGGGGAGTGGGGGGGTGGGGGGTGGGCAGGGAGGCCTGAGACCCTGGGCTCCAAAGGGCGCTTGGTGGGGCCATTCAGGGTCACAGCTGGAGGGAGGTGGGAAGAAACAGCGTGGGAGAAAAGCAGCCAGGAGCTCAGTTTTGGCTCCTCTGCTGGAGGGAAGGGCGGAAGGAGAAACAGGCCGGCCTGCAGGCCTTGGTTCCTAGTCCTGGAGGAGGAAATGGTTCAGGGGCATCAGGCCAGTGCCTGAGTGCCAAAGGAGTGCCAAGGACAGGGTGGGGGTGGGGGCACGGGGAGTGGGGCCGGAGAAGGGTCCCTGCGGACGCCCATCCCCGGACATTCACGCCCGGCCTCTGTCCTCTCTCCTGCTCCCTGCCACCGCCCCCCGCCGCCTCCCCGGACCATGTAGGACGCCTACTCGGAAATCGCCTACCTCTTTGCCGAGTTTTTCCGAGACCTGGACATTGTGCCGTCGGACATCATCGCCGGCCTGGTGCTGCTCCGGCAGCGGCAGCGGGCCAAGCGCAATGCCGTGCTGGACGAGGTGAGCCCACACGCGGGTCACATCCCCACTCTGCCCTCCACCGAGGCTGTCCCTGCCACCCCCGGGTTCCACGCTCCCCTCCCTGCCCCAGCTCACCCTCAGCTAGCCGCCCAGGGTCTCTGCTCGAGCTGCTTCCCTCTGCAGGGCCCAGAGGCTGTCTCTACCCATCTACCGTCTAAGCACAGGGGCCCCACGACACACCCAGCTCTGCGCTCTGGCCTCTGCACTTACCTCAGCACCCGCCCCCCTGCAACTCGCCGGTCCTAGCTGGGGTCTCCCAGCATCTCGTATAAAATATGTTTTCTCCTGGCCTGGGCCGGCTCCCTCCCCTGGCATGGATGCTTTGGGTGGAAGGGAAGCAACTGGAAATATGAGGAGACCTTGGATTTGGAAAGCGGGCCGGGTCGTGGAAGAGCTAGAAACCACACACCCTTTTGGGGTCTCAGGGCCTTGGGGGGCAGACAGAGTGCAGAGCCCGGGCCCGGACCCCTTTCTCGACCGTGTGGCTGCGCCCGGGGCAGCCACCCTCACGTGCTTGTCTTCCAGGCCAACAACGACATCCTGGCCTTCCTGTCTGGCATGCCGGTGACCCGAAACACCAAGTACCTCGACCTCAAAAGCTCGGTGAGTCAGGACCACCCGCAGCGCACCGGGTCCCTCTCTCCCTCTGCTGGGCTCACCCGAGCAGACCGCCTGCCGGCGGCCCCTGGGGCGCCGGCTGCACCTGCTCCGCTGTGGGTCTCGCCTCGGCTCTCCAAGCAGCCCCCTTCCTCCCAAACACACTCTGACCTGCCCCCCTGCACATTGCTCTGGTTCTACAGGCAAACCCCTTGAATCGGCTCCACTGAGCTCAGAGTGTTTGGCCCTGGCCTCCTGAGATTGTCAACTACTTCCAGGGGCTGAGCTGCTGTTATTCTTGCCATGGTTGTTATTGTTATGAAAGGCAGCAAGACGTAGCACTTGGTTTCCAAGGTTTTTGTTTTTGTTTTTTGAGTAGCAGGAGCTCTTCTTAAGTGCCTTTAGTAGAAAATCTGGCGTAGTGTGTCCCAGTGAAGGAGGGGCTGGTCCTAGGCTAGAGGAGCCCCTCACCCAGGGCGGGAACTGCAGCCAGACAGCAGACCCTGCGCTGGGAGCAAATGGATTTAATCTGTGGCTCCGCACCGGGGGCTGTGACCTTGAGCGAGTCCCTGACCCCACTGAGCCTATTCCTGCAGCGGAAGCGGTGCTGGGCCTGCCTTCCACCCAGAGCCCTGGTGGGGAGGGGATGCGTGAACACCGGTGCCCGTCAGGACAGAGTTAGAAAGGATTCGGCCTTCACATCTGACTCCCCTGGAAACGCCGGTTCTCCATCGCGCCACCATCCCCCACCCCCCGGCCCCACCCCGCTCTACAAAGCCGGCGGGTATTTGCATGCGTTCTCCAAACAGCCCATCCATAGCAGGCCCCCCGGGTGCCCGTCCCCGCCTCCCTCGGGGATGTCCGCCCGGCTCGCTCTCCCCTGCGGAGGGGCAGGGCGGGGGTGGGGCCGCCGAGCCCCCAGGTGCCAGAGCCCCGCCCTCCGGCGCGAGCCAGAGGTTAATTACCTCCTGCGCCTTCCTGAAGAGCAGACGGAGCGGCCCAGGACGGTTCCACCCCTCTGGGCCCCGATTAAGGTGCTGCTTATTTCACTTCACAAGATGACTAATCACCGTCTTTAACTTTTACAAGGTGACTAATTCCCTCTAAGTGCAGGAGTCCCCCAGCGCCTGGGGCGCCCGGGACTGGGGAGAAGAGGCTTCCCTGGGACACGTGTGCCTCCAGCCTGCCTCCCTGGCCAGTCTAGCTGATAACAGCAGCCACCGGCCTCAGACACCGGCTTTCAAACCGGCGCCTTTCTCAGAACCATCCCGACTGCCCCAGACGCCCTTGAGTCAAGCCAGGGTCTCCCTGAGTGCGGAGCAGGGCGGGGGGGATTGGTCTGGCCCCCAGCGTGTCTGCATCTCCAGGGCCAGCCCTGCTGTTCCTGGCCTGGGCATCCTGCTCCAAGGGGAGGGTCCAGGCCTCTCGGGGGTCAGTTGCCCTTCCCGGGGCCTGATGGCCGAGGCGGTGATTGTGTCTCTCACTTCTCCCTCTCTTCCCTTCTTGGGAAACCTGCAAGGAAATCGATCCAGTGCTCTGAGTGTTTTTCTGTCCCCAAACCATTAATTCTGAGATTGGAGCAACAGGACAGGTCTCAGGAGGTTTCGTGCCCTGGTTGCTTGCAGTTAATTAGGGAAATGCAATTATCATCTGGAGGCGTGTTCCCTCCTCCACGCGGGGTGGGGGTGGCGTGGTCTGCAGCCTGTGGGGAGGGCAGCTCTCCCCTCCATTGCCTCCACGAAGGGGAGCCCGTGGGCGCCGAGGCTACAGGCGGGAAGGGCAGGAGGTGACCCTCCTCTGCCTCTTCACTTCCAGCACGAGATGCTCCGCTATAAGGAGGTCTGCTATTACATGCTCTTCGCCCTGGCTGCCTACGGCTGGCCCATGTACCTGATGCGGAAACCTGCCTGCGGCCTCTGCCAGCTGGCCCGGTCCTGCTCGTGAGTACCCCAGCCCTTCCCAGATCCCCGCCTGCCCTTGACGAGTGCAGAAGGGCTGAGGTCACAATGCCGGGCTAGCCCATGGTGGGGCAGGGTCTCCCTAAGCGACTGGGCCTGCCACCGTGCCCCCTGCGGCCCATGCTGCTGCTCTTCTGCACCATCTCTGGGCCAGGACCTTTCTGGTTCTGCATTATCCTGGCTGGGGTTTTGGAATCACACTTTGTGGGTTTGAACCCATACTTTGTCACTTTCAGAGTCAGGCAAGTCAGCATACCTCTGCAAGCCTCAGTTTCCTTATCTGTGAAATGGGGATGGTAACACATACCTCCTGGAGCTGCTCTCATCTCCCTCCACACCCCTCTCGACCCCTCCCCTCTGCCAACTTCCTCCCTTCCCCCAACTCCCCTCCTGTGCTCTGCCTTTCTGCAAGAAAGGCCTTTCTGGATAGAGACCCAATCCAAAGAAGCCTCTGGAAAGGCAGCAAGAAGGCCTTTTGTGAACGGCTCCAGTGCTCTTCACAAGGAGTTGGCAAGACCTCAGCTGGATGCTGCCCTTGGCCAACTTCGGGGGCGGGGTGGTGGGGGGCAGCCGGGGTGGACTCTGCCTTCCTAAGTGTGCCAGAGGAGGGCTCGGCTCCATGAGGGCCCCTCCCCTTCTCTGGCATCTCCACCTTCTGCCCAAGCCTGGCAGAAGGAGGATGGTTGCCCGGGTTCCCTGTTTCAGACAGGCTGGCATGTTGGGCGGGCAGCTTCTGTCCACCACACCCCTGCCCTTGGGGCCCACGGCAGCCACCCCCTCCTTCAGTGTCCTTTCCCCAGAAAGCCAGGGGGCTCTTTGGGTTGCCGTCACCATCCCCCAGTGACTGATAGAGCCGACCAGGGCACCCCACGCCCCTCCCTGTCTCTGCCAGCCCACAGACAGCATCCTTGGAGCCCCTGCGGCCACTGAGAGGTCCTGAGGGGTCCTGAGACCTGGGATCCCACAGCCCTGCTCCATTACTCACTGGCAGGGCAGGGACGTCATTTGCACAGGCAGGCCTCTCCTGCCAGTAGGATCTTTCAGAAGCCGAGACGGCGGTAGTGTCCCTGGTGGTCTGGGCATCCAAGGGGCTCTGCCAGCGGGGCAAGGCTGCATTCATATCAGTTTCTCAGAGCTGCCAGAAGAGGCAGCAGAAAGACCTCAGACCCGGGAATGCCCAGCTGGGTCCCTGCTGAGAAGAGCCGGGTGCTGGAAATCAGAGAAGAGGCAGGCCTGAAGTCTCAGCCTACAGCCCAGAGGGTCAGGCTACCTTCTCCGAGCCCAGCCTGTCCGCAGCAGCCCAGGTTCCCAGCATGGGCTAGATGAAGGACTGCCTACCTGCCTCAGGCCCAGGCTTGTCACCTGGAGTGGATTTCCCATCCCATGCAGAGCATGGCAAGCCAGGCCTGCCTATGCCCCCCTGCAACCCTGGGGACACCCCCATTCAGCCCCAGCCCTGCCCTGGACATGTGGTTGGTCTCCTGTGGGCAGGAGAGGCCCTGACAAAGGCCAAGCACGTGCTCAGGGCTCCCACAGCCTCGGAGCCCCCTCAGCACCCAGCCTCCTCTAGGTGGGAGTGCTGGCCTCAAAGGTGCCATGGGCCCTTCCCTCCCAGGCTGCTGGCCCTGCCACTCTTGTGGTTCCCCAAGCCCCCAGGTCATTGACTCAGGGGCTGTCCTCTCCCTGGTGGCTGCTGTGTGCCAGGCTCTTTCTGCATCTTGGGCCTCTGATCTCACCCCAGCCTTGTGGAGTAGCTATCGGCACCTGCCGCCCAGGCCGTTGCAGTCAGGAAGGGCCACCAGAGCAAGGGTTCCAGCCTGGGTCTCTGTCTCCCAGGCCACGCTGGCAGTCACCTGCTCAGTGCTGGAGGGCCAGGCTGAGGCTGGAGAGCGGTGATAGCTGCCTGAAAATGAGAGCCTGGCCCACAGACCCAGAGCTGTGTCCACTTGGACCAGCAGTGGCAGGAGAGAGGGGAGGGGTCTCCTGGAGTAAATGGAGGTGGTTGCCCACCCCAGGCCCTCTCGCTTCCAAGATGTAGCTTGACCCTGGGTTTTCCCATGGAGGCCTCTTTCCGTTGGGAGTTCTGCATCAGTCCCTCAGGGGCTGCTGCGGTGAAGACAGACCTCTCCGCGTCACCTAAATTTAGGATTCTTAGTAAAATCTTAGCCATCAGATCAGGAAAGCAGACGGTGGCTACAGCCACGAAATCCAAAACGCTTGCTTCTTGGAAGAAAACCTTTGACAAACCTAGACAGCATATTAAAAAGTAGAGACATTACTTTGCCAACAAAGGTCCGTCTAGTCAAAGCTATGGTTTTTCCAGTAGTCATGTTATAGATGTGAGCGTTGGACCATAAAAAAGGCTGAGCGCTGAAGAATTGATGCTTTTGAACTGTGGTGTTGGAGAAGACTCTTGAGAGTTCCTTGGACTGCAAGGAGATCAAACCAGTCAATCCTAAAGGAAATCAACCCTGACTATTCAGTGGAAGGACTGATGCTGAAGCTCCAATACTTTGGCCACCTGATACAAAGAACCAACTCATTAGAGAAGACCTTGATGCTGGGCAGGATTGAAGGCAGGAGGAGAAGTGGACGACAGAGGATGAGATGGTTGGATGGTATGACCAACTTGATGGACATGAGTTTGAGCAAGCTCCAGGAGATGGTGAAGGACAGGGAAGCCTGGCATGCTGCAGTCCATGGGGTCGCAAAGAGTCAGACACAAGTGAGCGACTGAACGGCAACAGGAAAGCGGGCAGATTTGGGTCACATGCTTTCTGGGTCCCTGAGCCCCATATGTTGGGCGCTCGCTCCCTCTGGTGGCCCAAGGAGTAACTGCACCCAGGCTGGGTGTCCAGCTCAGCAGCTCACCCATTCATTTTTGGGGAGATCAGTCCTGGATGTTCCTTGGAAGGAATGATGCTAAAGCTGAAACGCCAGTACTTTGGCCACCTCATGCGAAGAGTTGACTCATTAGAAAAGACTCTGATGCTGGGAGGGATTGGGGGCAGGAGGAGAAGGGGACGACCGAGGATGAGATGGCTGGATGGCATCACCGACTCATTGGACATGAGTCTGAGTGAACTCCGAGAGTTGGTGATGGACAGGGAGGCCTGGCGTGCTGCAATTCATGGGGTCGCAAAGAGACACGACTGAGCGACTGAACTGAACTGTGTTGTGGGCAATGCCAAAGAATGTTCAAACTACCCCACTATTGCACTTATTTCACATGCTAGCAAGGTAATGCTCAAAATCATTCAAACTAGGCTTCACCATGGTGTAAAGTGAGAAATTCCAGATGTACGAGCTGGATTTAGAAAGGGCAGAGGAACCAGAGATCAAATTGCCAACATCTTCTGGATCATAGAAAAAGCAAGAGAATTCCAAAAAAATCTACTTCTGCTTCATTGACTACACTAAAGCCTTTGATTATGTGGATCACAACAAACTGTGGAAAGTTCTTCAAGAGATGGGAATACTAGACCACCTTACCTGCCTCCTAAGAAACCTTTATGCAGGTCAAGAAGCAACAGTTAGAAATGGACATGGAAAAATGGACTGGTTCCAGATTGGGAAAGGAGTATGTCAAGGGTGTATATTGTCACCCTGTTTATTTAACTTATATGCTGAGTACATCATGAGAAATGTCAGGCTGGATGAAGTGCAAGCTGGAATCAAGATTGCCGGGAGAAATATCAGTAACCTCAGATATGCAGATGACACCACTGTTATGGCAGAAAGCAAAGAGCCTATTGATGAATGTTAAAGAGGAGGGTGGAAAAGTTGGCTTAAAACTCAACATTCAAAAAACTAAGATCATGGCATCTGGTTCCATCACTTCATGGCAAATAGATGGGGGAAAAATGGAAACAGTGACGGACTTTATTTTCTTCGGCTCCAAAATCACTACGGACTGTGACTGTAGCCATGAAATTAAAAGGCACTTGCTCCTTAGAAAAAAAGCTATACAAACCTAGACAGAGTAGTACAAAGCAGAGATATCACTTTGCCAACAAAGGTCCATAGCTTTGACTATGATTTTCCCAGTGGTCATCTATGAATGTGAGAGTTTGACCATAAAGAAGGCTGAGTGCTGAAGAACTGATGCTTTTGAACTGTGGTGTTAGAGAAGACTCTTGAGAGTCCCATGGACTGCAAGGAGATCAAACCAGTCACTCCTAAAGGAAGTCAGCTCTGTATATTCATTGGAAGGACTGCTGCTAAAGCTGAAGCTCCAATACTTTGGCCAGCTGGTGCGAAGCGCCGACTCACTGGAAAACACTCTGATGCTGGGAAAGACTGAGGAGGGAGCAGGAGAAAGGGGCAACAGAGGATGAGATGGTTGGATGGTATCATCGACTCAATGGATGTGAGTTTGAGCAAACTCCGAGAGATTGTGAAGGACAGGGGAGCCTGGCATGCTATAGTTCATGGGCTCGAAAAGAGTCAGACACAACTGAACGACTGAGCAACAACTGTGTTTTTGGTGCTGGGGAGGCACAGACAAGGAAATGCAGTGCTTTGGAGCATAGGAGTATTTTGGAGAAAAATTGAGCTGACTGTGTGGTCAAACTGGGGAACACTGGGCAGGGGCTAGCTGTCATATGAGGTGGCCCCAAGAGGATCTCACAGCAGTATAAACTGCGCAGAGGCCTCAAGAAGCGAGGGGTCCAACCACACACTATCCAGGAGGAGAATGTTCCAGGTTGAGGGAACAGCAGTGCAGAGATGCTGAGGCAGGAATGTATCCCCAGTGCATCCAAGAGGAATGGGAGGCAACAGGCCAGAGAACGGAGCCAGATGGAGCTGGGCCTTCGGTGCTTGCTTGGACTCTGGCGTTTATACTGGGCAGGAAGGGCAGTATTGGAAGGTGTTGAATGTAGTGATGTAGCTCATCTTATAGCTTAAAAAAAAATTTCTTTTATTTATTTATTTTTGGCTGCGCTGGGTTTTAGTTGCTGTAGCTGTGGAGCGTGGGGGCTGCTCTTCCTTGCCGTATGCAGGCTTCTCACTGAAGTGGCTTTTCTTGTTGCAGAGGGTGGGCTTGATAGTTGCAGTTCCCGGGCTCTACAGCACAGGCTCAATAGTTGCGGCTCATGGGCTTAGTTGGTCCAACGCACGTGGGATCTTCCCAGATGAGGGACTGAACCCATGTCTCCTGCATTGGCAGGCAGACTCTTTACCACTGAGCCACCAGGGATGCCACCTTATCTTTTATCATAAAAGGTCACTGGCTGAGAACATAAGGGGTGGCTGTGAGTGAGGAGGACCAGTTGGGAGCCCCTGTGACATTCTGAGGCAGGGATAAGGTGGCTTGGAGCAGGGCGGGGGGATGGGGGCAAGAAACGGAAAGCATTTGGCATCTGGATGTGAATTTGAAGGCACAGCTGATGGATGTGCTGACCGATGATATGGGATATGAGGTGGGTTGAGGACCCGCTGGCTCTAAGCGTGGGCTGAATGCCCAGGGGGGGGTGTGGGGGACTGTTGAAGCACAGGGGGCTAGGCCCTTGGGATCTGGGGCTGAGGGAACTGCAATCCTGGGGGACATCTGGGAGGAGGGTTTTCATAGGCGGTTGAATGCAAGCAGTTCTGGGGGGCTCTTTGGCACTCAGGTGGTATTTAAAGCCCAAAAGTGGGTGAGGCCCTGGGAGCTTGTGTCATTAGAAAGAAGAGGAGGTCCAGGGCTGTCCTCTGGTCTCAGTGAGAAGACACGGATGAGGAGAAGCAGCCCAGGAGAGGGGTGCCTCCCGCTGAATGGAGAGAGTAAAAGGGGGCGGGAGAGACCCCCGGGGTCACGTGTTGTCAAGAAGCCGAATAAGGCGAGGACTGGGGAACGGGCTGGAGAGCTTTGCAAGGGAGGCTCTCAGAGAGGGCGTGGGGCTGGCTGCAAGAACAGATTCCCGAGAGGATGGGGGGGACCGTGGCTCCATTGAGGTCCCGGGCTCTGAGCCCTCTGCCACCCGCCCAGGTGCTGCTTGTGCCCCGCCCGGCCCCGGTTCGCCCCCGGAGTCACCATCGAGGAAGACAACTGCTGCGGCTGCAACGCCATCGCCATCCGACGCCACTTCCTGGACGAGAACATGACCGCGGTGGACATCGTCTACACCTCCTGCCATGACGCGGTGAGGGTCCAGGCGGGCTGGTCCACAGCCTCCCCACAGCCTGGGTCCTGCGCAGGCTGCAGGGGGCAGACGGGGCTGCCCTCGGTGGCAGGAGCCCTTGGCCTGGCTGGCATCGCTCCCCTAGGTGGGCAAACCAGAGCTGGGCCATCACCTTCTCCCAACATCCTGGTCTGTGCCCACTCTGCAGCTAGGAAGTGGACCCCAGCCCTGCACCTGCTGTTGGGGCTTCTTGGCTCCAGCCTTTGGGGGAAGGAATTGAGGGACATGGGGAAGCACTGGGGAGGGGAGAGGGCAGCCCCTCGGACCAGGCAGGCAGGACCTGGTGCTCAGGGCGCCCGAGTCAGCGGAGTTGGGAGGGCAGGGCAGGCTGGGTGCTGGCCTGGGAGGGACCTACTGTGACCCTCGCAGGCCTCGGGCTCAGGGGCCAGTGGAGCCAGAGTCTCGGGCCCGGAGGAGATCTGCTCCCGTCACTTCCCCGCATCCGGCCCCAGTACAGGGGCCCCTGCGGCTCACGCGCTGCCCTTCTGCCAGGTCTATGAAACCCCCTTCTACGTGGCGGTGGACCACGACAAGAAGAAGGTGGTGATCAGTATCCGGGGAACCCTGTCCCCCAAGGTACGCCGCCCAGGGACCCCGCCCGACCCCGGGCCCCCTCACAGCCCCTGGGGGCGCCCACCTCCTTCTCCCTGTTCTCAGTCCCACGCCTCACCATCCTCCCTGCCCCCAGGACGCCCTGACAGACCTGACTGGTGACGCCGAGCGCCTCCCCGTGGAGGGCCACCACGGCACCTGGCTGGGACACAAGGTACCCCCACCTGCTCTCATGGGCCCCCATGTTTCTCCTCTCTGCTGCCAGCAGGCAGGCCTGGCCCGTGGTTGGGGCAGGGCCTCCTCCGGAGTCGCTCCTCTCACCAAGAGAGAGATGGTCAGAGTGGTGTGGATCAGTCTGGAACGTCCACTGCTGCCCACCTGCCAGGACCCCCAAGCCCTGCACAGCCCAGACCCTGTCCCACAAGAGAGAGCTCAAGGAGGCAACAGAGAAGGGATCTCACTGGTTCCTCCTAGACCCACAATCCCTCTGAGCCTCAGTTTTCTCATCTGTGAAATGGAAATGATGTGATCAAGTGTCCAGCAGCACCCCCAGCCCCCCGCCAGGTTGTCCTGAGGACCCAAGGGGGACGTGAGCGCGACAGGGTTGCTGAGCTTCCCATCACTGGTCTCACTGGTCCCTGATGGGCCCTCGTGCCTCCCCATGATAGTGACACCCACCTCTGTTCCTCCTTACCCAGGGGATGGTCCTCTCGGCTGAGTACATCAAGAAGAAGCTGGAGCAGGAGATGGTCCTGTCCCAGGCCTTCGGGCGAGACCTGGTAAGGGGTTTTTCATGCCGCAAGCCCTCCCACGAGGCAACAGGCTGGGGACAGAATGGGTGAATGATGGCGCCCTCCCCACCCCACCCCCACAAGCCAGACTCAGACACTCTCCTTCCATCCCAGGCCCCCAGCCCTCTCCTCGCTGCTCAGTCCTTCCCACCCTCTCTGGCCCTTTCTTCTTTGGTACCAGCTCCTCTTGGACACCTCTGCTCAGCCCCACCCGCGTTACGGTGCCGGGCACCCAAGGCACAAAGATGGCTCAGGTCCTGGGCTTCTGAGATGCTGAGCAGAAAGAACACAGAATGTGATTGCAGAGCAGATAGAAGGGGCACTGCTGTGGTTGGGTTGATCTGAGCCCGGCCCGCTGCCCACCCCTCCCTGTGCAGGCAGGCAGCTCCCGAGGGGCTCCCAGTTGCCCTTCCCAAAGCCAAGCCGTCCCTGGGCTCAGGAGACCTGGTCCAGCTGTTGGGGCCCAGGGATGGGAGCAGGTGACCACATGGTCATAGTAGAGCGTAATCACTCATACAAAGGTCTGTCCCGGGTGCAGGCTTCCCTGGTGGCTCAGTGGTGAAGGATCCACCTGCCAATGCAGGAGACCCAGGTTCAATCCCTGGGTCAGGAAGATCCCCTGGAGAAGGAAATGGCTACCCACTCCAGTATTCTTGCCTAGGAAACCCCATGGATAGCGGAGCCTGGCGGGCTACAGTCCATGGGGTCTCAAAGAGTCAGACACAACTTAACTGACTGAACAACAGCAACAATCCCAGGTACAGACACAATGTCTTGGAGGGAGTTAGCCTCTCCTGGAAAATCAGGAGGGGCTTCTCCAAGGAGAAGGCTTCTCCTCTGTGCAAGGTTTTGAAGGATGAGTAGGAGTTTGTTAAATAGTCTCTCTAAGAAGTTGCTCCATGGGCATCTAGCTTGGCTCTTCCTGTGCCCAGCACAGCACAGACGTGATCCCAGGCCTCTGGGGAGTGCCCTCTGCCTCCCTGGGGTCAGCCTGGCAGCAGCAGGGCGGGGCGCTCAGGGCTGCTCTCCGCCCCCAGGGCCGCGGAACCAAGCACTACGGCCTGATTGTGGTGGGCCACTCTCTGGGTGCAGGCACCGCCGCCATCCTCTCCTTCCTCCTGAGACCCCAGTACCCAACCCTCAAGTGCTTTGCCTACTCCCCCCCAGGGGGCCTGCTGAGGTAAGCGGTCCAGGGGGCGCTTGGCTGGGGCTGGTGGGGCCAAGGGTGGGCGGTGGGGGGAGCTGGCTTGGGCCGGGGGCTGCCCTGGGCAGGCTGGTGTCTGGTCATGGGGAACCTGGGGATGGCCTGCAGCATGGAAGCAGGTGCTCTGTCAAGTGCCAGGCCCACACTGGGATCCAGCCCCAGCAGCGCCTTGCTGACAGGGTAGGCGGGGCAGGGACCCCAGCCCTACTCCCCACAGGGGTCTTATTTTTTTTTAATTTCTTTATTTGGCTGTGCCAGGTCTTAGCTCTGGCACTGGAGGTCTTTGCGCTTCCTTGTGGCCTGCGAGGTCTTTTTAGTTGCCGCATGTGGGATCTGGTTCCCTGACCAGGGATTGAACCCAGGCCCCCCTGCCTTGGGAGCGTGGAGCCCTAGCCACTGGACCACCAGGGAAGTCTCCCCTCAGAGGGTCTCGAGTCAAGAAGCTGGCTCCAGGAATGCTGGAGCAGAGCCCCCCCAGGAAACACACTTCGCCCCTCCCCTGCCTTAGCGCCCCGTTGGCTTCCCTTGCAGCGAGGATGCTATGGAGTACTCCAAGGAGTTTGTGACGGCTGTGGTTCTGGGCAAAGACCTTGTTCCCAGGCAAGTCGGTCCCTCTCTCCCCCGGCCTGCTCTGGGCTGTCCTCCCCCTCAGGCCCTCACCCAGGTGGCCCGTCTTTCTCATTGAGATTCCCACCTCCTCGAGGGACCCCAGAACCCCCGCCACTCGTGTCCAGGGTGAGAGGACAAGGTGGGCCCGGCCTGCTCCGCCCCACTTCCTGGCCTCACTTCCTGACTGGGCCCTGCTGAGCTGCAGGCCCTCCTCCACCTGCCCCGTGACCCTGATGGACCAGTCTCCTTGTTCCTGGGGCTCCAGCTGCCCGTCACTTCCACCTCCCCATCCCTGGCCAGCCCCGGCTGACGTTCTGTCTTGTTCCCTCCCCCAGGATCGGCCTCTCCCAGCTGGAAGGCTTCCGCAGACAGCTCCTGGATGTCCTGCAGCGAAGCACCAAGCCCAAAGTGAGCTCGTCCCCTCTCTCCCGCCTGGGCAGCCAGGGCTCTAGTCTCCCTGACCTCCTGCTGGCCACCCACCCCTCAGCACAAAGCACACGAGGCCCCCGCTGTGGGAGGCCAGACTGGGGTGTGATTGGTGTCTCGGGGACCTCAGGCTCATAGACTCTCAGCGTCTCTGCGCTCCCCCTAGCTGCCCCCTGCCTGTCCTTGTGCAGATGGGGAAACTGAGCCCCATAGTGGGCAAGGGGCTCACTTTTGCTCACACAGCCAGTTGTAACACAGTCAGGACGGGAGCTGAGGACTCCTGAGTCCTGGCCCCTCGGCCCAGAGCCACCTGCAGTCAGGCCAAAGCCGTCCCAAGGTTCAGTGGTCCCGTGTGACTGGAAGTCCTCCTCCAAAGCCCACCGCGATCCCCCAGGCTCAGGGAGGCTGGAGTTCACCTGCAGAGGGGACCTGGGGGCAGTGGGTTCTGCTTTTGCCTGCAGCTGAGAGGAGAGGGCCAGCCCTTCCTAACCCCCCCTCAGGCCTGTATAGGGCAGGACACTGGGGGCTTCTCCTGTAGCAAGCTGGCATTCAATGTGCTAAGCCAAAGGTGGGCAGGCTGCGGCCAGGCACACCAAGGCAGGCAGGGCTTCTGTGCCCCCAGGCCGGCCCTCACTCCACTCACTCAGCCCAGGTGGGACCATTCCCAGCCTTGGTGCCCAGGACCGTCTGGCAGGCAGGGCGCTGGGCCAGGTACCAGCTGCTAGGGTGGGTAGGCAGCAGAGCTTTAGGAGGAGCCTGCTTCCAGGATGTGGAGCTGCCCCTCCCAGGCACTCGTCTGGCTCAGCAGGCAATCGGGGGGGCCCCGACGCTGACCTGGCTAAGTGGGTGCAGCTGGCCTGAGCTTTAGGGTCTGTTCTGCCTCTGACTTACAGCCTAGAGCAAGTCCCTTTTCTTCACTGGGCCTGTTTCCCGTCGCTCCACAATGGGTTGATTGGTCTTGCAGACCCAAAATTCAGCCATCCCACCCCAGCTGTCCCTGGCACCTTTTGGCCATTGTGGACACCAAGCACTCCAGCCCCTGCCTCTTCAGTGGGTGCTGCCCTTCCCTTGCCCCCTCCCAGCTCCCCCGTCACCTGTAAACCCTCCTTCTGAGCACTTCCCCAGCTGGCCGGCGCTGCTCAGCCCTGACCCCACCCCTCCCCTTGTCCCCACAGTGGCGAATCATTGTGGGGGCCACCAAATGCATCCCCAAGTCAGAGCTGCCCGAGGAGGTGGAGGTGACCGCCCTGGCCAGCACGCGGCTCTGGACTCACCCCAGTGACTTGACCATCGCCCTGTCAGCCAGCACTCCCCTCTACCCGCCCGGCCGCATCATCCACGTGGTCCACAACCACCCGGCGGAGCAGTGCTGGTAAGTGGTGCCTGGGACCCAGCAGAGGGCAGGGGATGGGCTGACCTTCATTCGGTCACCAAGGCTGGGCAGTTACGGCCCAGGGCCCCCACCATGGGGCTGCCCCAGCCTTGGGCCCGGGACATGGAATGACCGGCCAGGCCATGCCCCCATCATCAGCTCTTCCCTGGTGTTCCCCCAGGACAGCTCTCCCCACTTGTGTCCATTTAAAAGCAAATGCCCTGGAGGGTCACCCTAAGGCCCTGGCTGGCCCACACCTCAGCTGTCAGTTGGCATCACTGCTGGGATCAGCTGGCAGTCAGTCAGCTGGTGGGGGCAGGAGAGAGAAGAAGAAGGGGGCCACCAGAGAGACTTCTCCCACCTCGTTCCCTCAACTCTGCTCTATCAGAGGGTTGGGCTATGAGCTGGGACCCTGCCCCAGGGGTGGAGCAGGAATGGCCGAGACCACAACTGATCAAAGACTCTCTAAGGGTCAGGACTGAGGCCCCAGGTCAGCCTCTCTGGCTCCGTTTGGCAAAGACGTTCCTGGCGCAGGTGGGGAGCGAGGAGCCCAGGGACACAGCCCGGCTGGCCCGGCCAAACAAGGGGTCTCCAAATTCACCCAGGGCCGAGAGCAGGGCCAGGGGCCTGGGGGCCAAGGCCAGGCTGCCGCCCACGCCCCCGGCTTCCCTCTGGCCCCTGTACCCCTCAGCTGCTGTGAGCAGGAGGAGCCCACATACTTCGCCATCTGGGGCGACAACAAGGCCTTCAACGAGGTGATCATCTCGCCGGCCATGCTGCACGAGCACCTCCCCTACGTGGTCATGGAGGGGCTCAACAAGGTGAGCTGCCGCCCACCCCCACCCCCCGCTGGCCGGGCCCGTCCCCACATCACACACAAGGGGGCGGCAACACTCAGAAGTGTGCACTCCCTGGACACCCAGTGGGCCAGGGAGCCCCTTCGTGTCCTGGCCCCCATACCCGGCTCTGTCTACACCACCGTGTGGTCCTGAGGTGGGAGGGTCTAGAAGATGCGTGAGGACCTGTCCCTGAAGCAGGCTAGGCTCAGAAACCCCAAAGCCACCTGGCGCTGGGCGGATACACAGCCAAGCAGGGGCCGCCTCGGCCATCTCCCAGCCATGGAACGGCCGACCGCAGGGAGGCTCCAATCTGGCCCATGTGTGGGGCGAGGCTCCATCACAGGGCCCGTCTCTGGCCTTCCTGGAGGAGCGGGGACCTGGTAGGAAGGAGAGTGGGCCCAGCTGACCCCATGAAGGTCTGTTGGGCCTGAGAGGCCTGGCCTGCCACCCTGCGCCCACACATGATTGTCACCCCTCAGCCACTGCCCGCTTCCCCGTCCCATCCCCAGGTGCTGGAGAACTACAACAAGGGGAAGACCGCCCTGCTGTCCGCTGCGAAGGTCATGGTGAGCCCCACAGAGGTGGACCTGACCCCCGAGCTCATCTTCCAGCAGCAGCCGCTGCCCACGGGGCCACCCGTGCCTGCCGGCCTGGCCCTGGAGCTGCCTGCCACAGACCGCCGAGACAGCAGCATCAGGTCAGCGCTCTCCCCCAGCTCAGAGAGTGCGTGCAGGGGCCCCAAGCGCGCCTTCAGAGCGTGAATGCTTGTGGACCTTCATGTACACACCCTGGGCCCTCGTATGTTCACACAGCTCTGTCCGTGTGCATAGGAAGGATTGCCCCCCTGTTTGGGGTCGCTCCTGCTCTGCCCTCCACTGCCCCTCAGCCTGCCACCACTGAAGCCCACATGGGCCAGTGGGTGTCTAGGGATGCATACACCCCTGGTCACAAACACAGATTCACTCTTTAGCCGTTTAGACCCAAACAGGTGGACACCCATGCGCTTACACAGAAACACACACATTTGTCGCTCAGTCACTCAGTCGTGTCTGACTCTGTGACTCCCTGGACCGCAGCATGCCAGGCTTCCCTGTCCTTCACCATCTCCTGGAGCTTGCTCAAACTCATGTCCATTGAGTCAGTGATGCCATCCGACCATCTCATCTTCTGTCGTCCCCTTCTCCTACCTTCAATCTTTCCCAGCATTAGGGTCTTTTTCAGTGAGGTGGCTCTTTGCATCATATATTAAAGCTTCCATGTGTATATACTTGTGTTCACGGATAGTAGCTCTGAGTGTACAGAGCTGCATACAGACAGACTCACATATAGGACACATCAAGACAGCCAACACACTTCTATGTACACAGGGCTACACTTGCACAGGCAGCCATGCGTGTAAATGAGGGATGCACTGTGCCCAGACCCAGCCATTCAGATACCTGGCCCGGCTGACACGCAACTGCCTGGTATGCACGCTGCACACAGAAACAGAGGTGTGTGCACACACTCCGCTTTCATGCACACTCTTTGGGGGCTCTGAGGCAGTAGCTCTTGAGGCGAGTGGGGCTCCTCTTTCCTCCCTGGGACCCTTCCTTCCCAGGTGGCAAATCTGGCCCCAAGGCTGTTGAGAAGGGTGCTGGCGGCTTCCCGGCCCTTGGTGGGCACACCTGGACGTCTCTCCCTGCTGCTGAGCAGACGGGGGAGCCAGTGTCCGTGCAGCCACAGTAACCGCTGCCTCCCCATCCCTGGTCCTTCAGTCACTCCCTGCAGGCCGGTGTGTGGAGCCCGGGGCTCCGGGGCCCCATCCAGCAAAGGGCTACACCCCCTGGGAGAGGTGGGAGGGACCCCAGGGTGCGGAAGGAAGTGACAGCAGCTCAGAAAGGACCCCCTCTAGGTGCTGGCCCGGAGCGTGCTGGACCCAGTGGATGCGGCTCTCAGCCGTGCCGCCTCCCTCCCTGCCTTCCCTCCTTCCCTCTCTCTCCTTCACCTCTGCCCCCAGGGACCTGGGGCAGCCAGTCTCTCTGGGCCTCCGTCTCCTGTCGGTACCATGAGACGGGCACCAGTGCCCCCCACCACCACCGCTGCCCCGCTTGGCCCTGCATCAACCCTCCTGTCTTCTATCTTGGGGTCTCCTGAGCTGGTTTTAAAAATGAGGGTTCCCTGTCCCCAGACCATTCAACTACCTTCCCCTCCTCCCCTCCCCAAGTTCCCTCCAGCCAGAGGAGCTGGGGGTGGGTCTCCCCGCCCCTCTGAGTCTCACCCTTCCCTGCCCCACCTGCAGGAGCAAGTCCCAGTCTGAGATGAGCCTGGAGGGCTTCTCGGAGGGGCGGCTGCTCTCCCCCGTGGCCGCGGCCTCGGCGGCCCGCCAGGACCCGGTGGAGCTGCTGCTGCTGTCTACCCAGGAGCGGCTGGCAGCCGAGCTGCAGGCGCGGCGGGCGCCGCTGGCCACCATGGAGAGTCTGTCGGACACAGAGTCTCTGTACAGCTTCGACTCGCGCCGCTCCTCCGGCTTCCGCAGCATCCGCGGCTCGCCTAGCCTCCATGCTGTGCTGGAGCGTGACGAGGGCCACCTCTTCTACATCGACCCGGCCATCCCCGAGGAGAACCCATCCCTGAGCTCGCGCACCGAGCTGCTGGCAGCTGACAGCCTGTCCAAACACTCGCAGGACACGCAGCCCCTGGAGGCCGCCCTGGGCAGCGGGGGCGTCACTCCCGAGCGGCCCCCCAGCGCCGCGGCCAACGAGGAGCCGGAGGAAGGGGGCGGAGGGGCAGCCCCCCGCAGCGGAGAGCTGGCGCTGCAGGAGGGGCGCCTGGGGGACTCGCCCAGCCCGCAGGTGCTGGAGTTTGCCGAGTTCATCGACAGCCTCTTCAACTTGGACAGCAAGAGCAGTTCCTTCCAGGACCTCTATTGCATGGTGGTGCCTGAGAGCCCCACCAGCGACTACGCCGAGGGCCCCAAGTCCCCCAGCCAGCAGGAGATCCTGCTCCGAGCCCAGTTCGAGCCCAATCTGGTGCCCAAGCCCCCACGGCTCTTCGCTGGCTCAGCCGACCCCTCCTCGGGCATCTCGCTGTCACCCTCCTTCCCACTCAGCTCCTCGGGCGAGCTCATGGACCTGACCCCCACGGGCCTCAGCAGCCAGGAGTGCCTGGCAGTGGACAAGGTCCGGACTTCTACCCCGGCTGGCCGCGGC
This sequence comes from Ovis aries, assembly GCF_016772045.2. Taxonomy (NCBI): domain Eukaryota; kingdom Metazoa; phylum Chordata; class Mammalia; order Artiodactyla; family Bovidae; genus Ovis; species Ovis aries. The sequence goes on from NC_056074.1 coordinate 36,746,809, forward strand.
GCCAGCCCCACCAAGCAGGACGACCTGGTCATCTCGGCACGCTAGCAGCACCCAGGAGTGGCTACCGACCGTGGCCTGGGCCAGAGCAGGTGGCTCCTTCGGGCTCCTGGTGGCTGCCCCTCGGGCCGGGCAGCTTTGGGGAGAGGCCGCTCCCGGGCCAGTGTCGCCTCAGGCGTTGAGCACTGCTGCTGAGCTGGGGGGTCCGCCTCCCTACCTCAGCTTAGGACCCCCCCGGAGCCAAGGCAGCTGGGATCTGGGCCCTCCAGATAGGGAATGACAGGGAGGGCCGTGGAGCAGGGAGGAGGCTGCAGGGACAGCCTGCCAAAGTGGGGGGGGGGGCGGGCAGGGCCACACTCTGCCCTCCCAGCCTGACTGCCCCCCAACAGGGGCATCCTGGCACCCCGTATTCCAGGACAGGCCATGAGTATGCTGACTCCCCATCACTGCCCTCTGGCTGCTCTCCCAGGGCCGAGATGGAGAGCGGCCCCCTCCCCACATATTCTCATCTGTGGTCCAGGCTGGCATCTGCCCTGGCCACCCCGAGATCTGGTGCCTGCTGGCCAGCCCCGTGGGGTGACCACCCCCCACCAAGGTGGCCTGCAGTGCCATGTATGTTTACAGAAGCTGCTGGGCTGGGCTCAGGAAGTGTCCTGGGCTTACAAGCCCCCCTTGCCCTTGCAATCGTGTGTTCAGCCGCCCCTTTCTAAGCAGGCAGGGGCCAGCCTCCACAGGGCCCAAGGCAGCCATGGGGCCTGGAGGTGGCCCACCCATCTCTGCTTGATGTCCCTCACGGTGATCCCTCTGTGGATGGGTCCCGGGTACCCAGGCCTGCCTGCCCCGCCAGCCCGTTCCTTCCTGGTCTGCCCTCTACCCCCAGGATCCTGGCCACTTAAAGGGTGGAGGGCACAGGTATGACAAGCCCTGGCTACAGAGCCAGTGCCCTGGGCAGAGGAAGGCCCCACCAACCCCCGCCGCCCCTTTTAATCACCTCCCCCAGGCCTCGGCACCCCAGGCCCTGGGATCTGAAACCAAACAAGCCTCCACTCCCCGCAGCTCCCTCTCCTTGGCCCCCGCCCTGGGCTCTCTCCTGGGAGCTGGGCTCTCTCCTCTCCCACCTGCCATGTCCTGTTGTCAGGAAGTGGGGCCGAGAGTAGGGTGTTGTGGGACCTGGCTAGACACCCAGGAGGGCGAGGGGCTTAGCCTGAGGCCTGTACAGCCTCCGCTGGAGGGGCTCCTTCCCTGCTGGGTTGGGGAAGCATGGGGGATGGGGTGGAGACCCTGCCTGTCCCTGGAGGCCCAGCAGGGGGTGGTGCATGCTTGGGGGGGGCGTGTGTGCACGTGCATGATTGTGCGCCGTCCCTGAGGACACGGCCGGGGGTGGCTGGGGCGCCCTCCCCGCCCTCCCCGCCCTGCCTGCTGCCCCCCGCCCCGGCCTGCCAAAACAACAGGCGGCAAACACGAGAGGCGCCATGCAGCAGGGGGCCACGGGACGAGCTCAGCTTCTGATACATCGTCCCTCTCGTCTCGCCAGCCACTCCAACCCCTGGTTTGGAAGACAGGCATGTGCCGAGGCGTTGACCGCCTGCTTGTGCCTTCATCTCCTCGGAGGCATGGTCCCCCCTACTCTGGGCCCACCCACGGCCTCCCTGGGTCGCCTAGGGCTTCCCTCACCAAGACCCCCATTTCACGATCACTGGTATCTGGGACCCCTGCCCACCCTGCCACATGGGGACAGAGACCTGGGAGCTGGGCCTCCCTTGCCCTCTGTGACTCCCACCTGCATCAGTCTCCTTCACCCACCATTAATCTCCTGCCCCTGCTGGCTGGCCCCCACCCCCCCTGCACAGAAGCAAGATGGAATCAGTGGCTGTAAGAGTTTAAAAAAAAAAAGACAAATCATAAATCAGAGTAAAGTTCCAACTAGCAACCCAGCCAATAGCAGGGGGGCTTGGGATCTGGCCTTTTAATTCCTCCTCCACCAGGGTGGGCCTGGGACTTCTGAGGGGGCGTGGTGCCCACCCATGCCCAGGACTGAGCCATCAGGGACAGACTCCCCACCCCCAAGGCTGCAGCCGCACAGGGTTGCAGGCTTGGGGCTGGGGCAGGCTCGGACTCAGCCCTGGACGCCCCCGGGTCAGTCCACCCCTCCCCACCTCGCCCCTGGAGGATGGGCCTGCTGCGTGTGTCTCCCTTCCTCCACGCACCACACTTGGGGGGGTCTGAGCCACCCCCCTCAGCCCAGCTCGGCTCAGACCGACCCCCCATTCTGTCCCCCAGACCCGCAGCACAAGGTCTCCCGGACAGCACCGGCCTGTCCTCCCAGGGGCCTGGGCGACTTCCATATGCAATCAGTAGTGAGAGCTGGGCCCCACAGACACTCATGCACTGTTCGTGCCATCCTCCCATGACTTTTTGTACCTAATGTATGAAAGATCCAAACTAATATTGCTGTAAAAAAGAGACATTAATATAGCTTATTCTATAAATATATCTGTATATAAAGGTTTCTGTATATTGTATAGAGCTGTGTATAAACTGGATGTAGAAGCATGCTGGCCGCCTGGAGTGACCTCTCTTCCCTGCAGGCTGGGTGGGGTGGGTCTCAGTGGCAGAGTGGCGGGAGGGATCCCCCTGAGGTCGGCTGTCACCACTGTCAATGCCCTGGTCCAGGACCACCCTCGGAGTCTCAGTGAGAGACCGGAAAACCCCTGAAGCCCCATTTGAATGGGGGCAGCTCCTTGTTGGGCCCTGCCTGTGTCAGACATGTGCCAGGGGATCTGTCTGACCACTTTAGGGCCCTTTCTTCCCCCTGAGGGGTCTGAGACCCAGAGAGGGTAAGGAAACTGCCCAAGACCAGAGAGGATGGGGAACCAGCCAGGTCTGACAGTGCCTGCCCTTCCCCCAACCCTGACTGCTGGAAGCCAAGGGTAGGGGGTGGCCAGTTGGTGGAGCACTGGAATGCAGGGGCCACTGGAAGTCTGCTGAGGGCTTCCCTGTGAAAGTGTCTAGTCACTCAGTCATGTCTGACTCTGTGATGCCATGGACTGTAGCCTGCCAGGCTCCCCTGTCCATGGGATTCTCCAGGCAAGTGGGTAGCCATTCCCTTCTCCAGAGGATCTTCCTGACCCAGGGATTGAACCCGGGTCTCCCACGTTGCAGGCAAGTTCTTTACTGTCTGAGCCACCAGGGAAGCCCGTCTTGGCAGCACTCAGACTGGAACTCAGGGTCTACCATCATGGAGACCTCCTAGCCCACCCTCCCTAGGGAGAGTGCAAAAGACCTGGTCAGGCCCAGGAACCCCCTTCCAGCCTGGCCCCAGGCCAGTGAGGCCTGAGGAGCGGCTACAAGGCCAGGGTGGGCAGGCAGCCTGGCCTCCTGCCAGCCCGGTGCCCAGGTCTGCCCCCTCCACACAGCAGATGGCGCTGTTCCTCCAGCCAGTCCCGAGGGGACCTGCACCAGTGCCGCCCAGACACTGACCCAGCCAAGGTCTGACCAGACCTGGACCTTCCCCTCCCCACACTGCCCACCCTCCCAGCTCTGAGTGCAGACTGAGGGGCTGGGGAGGGTGACAGAGTGGTTCTGCCTTCCTCCAGGCCTCTTTGAACAGAGGAAACTGAGGCTGCATACAGGTGGAAACCTTCTCGAGGGTACTCAGGCCCAGGGGCAGATCTAGGACTAAAATCCAGGCCTTCCCAGCCCTGGACGGTGGCCTGCCTCCACACTCGCCTAATGGTTTCCAGAGGTTCTTCACACCTTGTGGTCTCATTTGGTTTGTAAATTATCCTATCAGGGGAGCAGAAGCAGAAGCTGAGGATCAGAGAGGTTCTGTGGTCACTCACACAGCCAGAGTGTGGAACGGGGAGAGGCTCTCATGAGGAGCGATGGGGGAAGGACTGGAGCAGCGCCTTGCCTCCCAGACCCCACTTGGCCCCCCGGATGGCCTGTCCCTTCTCAGCTGGGAGGGAGGCGGGAGAGAGGTGACCCTGCTTGCTCGCGAGGGGCCCCTCGCTTGCTGACTCCCTGGGTTCACGCTCACCACCATTTGGGCCCTCCTCTCTTCCTCTGCAAAGTGGGCAGGTGCCAAGGGCTGTGTGAGTCCACAGGAGGCCCGGAGTCTTGCAGCTGCAGTAGGGAGGGTTCTGTCCACAGCGCTCCACCCTCCCCAGGCCAGCCTCCAGCCCGTTACTCATTAACCCTCACGTCCCTGCCTCCCTTTCCCCAGGGTTGCCTGCTGAGTGGCCGCCTCTTCCTAACCCGACTGCCCCCTCAAGGGCCAGCGCTGGGCTCTGGGAACTGACCTGGAATCAGAGAAAGCCTCATTTATCAATCACCTCCCTGGTACTTTACCTACACCATGAGGTGGGAATAATGGGTTGACTCAGAGATGAAGGTACAGAGGACAGGCCTTGTAGAATGGCTGAGCCAGCCCCAGGGACAGCTATGTCTGCCTGGCCAGCACAGAAATCTCGGTCCCTCACTCATGTGGCATGGTGAGGAGGGGGTACTGGCAGGGACTCCTCTCCACGGATGGGTTCCCTCAAGGTCCTGCTTACGCAAGGCTCTTTGGGGCTCCCTCACCAGCCTCAACCTCCTTCATTATGGAGTTGGAGGGTGGCAGTCTTGACTCTTTGCTGAGCCCTGGAGTCAGGGACCTTTCAGCCACCCTACTCCCCCAGCAGAGAGACGAAGATCTCGGGGGATCACTGCTCCCTCGCTCAGTGGTTTAGTGGAGTCAGCAGGACGAGAACCCCCTGAGCGAGGCCAGCTCCCATGAGATGAACAGGAAGCCCCACCCCACCACATGCATCCTCAAGGCCCAACAACCCAGCCTGAGGACTTGGGTGCTGGGGACAAAATTCACATAGCCCCATCCACCCACTGCCAGGGCAAGGCATCGCTCACGGATGGGCACTATCTTCTAACGGTAGACTTTTTGGGTACCACGTGGGATGTGGCAGGAAGACCTGTGGATGGGGGAGGCTTATAAAGAAGCTGATTTTCCAGGCGGTCCTGGGCAACTCCTAAAATAAATTCATTTTAAAAAATCACTCGGCGTAGGCGGGTGTCTACTTTGTCCACGGGGCGGGCCTGACCCGGGTGGGGGAGGGGGCAGAGCAGAGAATAACAATTGTCTTAAGGGAGGCTGCAGAGGGGGAAAAACCTCTGGGGTGTATCAGCTGGAAAAGAATAGGCGTCTCAGTGTGGCCCTCTCCCTCCCTCAGTCGGGCCCCTGCGGGGGGAGCGCCGGTCAGCACACACAGCTGGGGCCTCCAGCAAAATCCATTTCTATATATCTAAGAGCAACAGCTCCGAGAGCGGCCCCCGGGGGACAAAACCTCATTGTGAGGCGCCCGCCGGCCTGGGCACCCCCTCCCCCAGCCCCAGAACTGTCGTGGCATTGACCCTCCTCGGCGGGCCACCACGGGCCTGCTGACTGGGCCACATCTGGGGCTCAGGCCCCGGCTGTCCCCCCCACCCCCACCAAGGCTGGCCTTTGGGGAGGAGGAGGAGGGTGGCCTGGGTGGAAACCGCTTTGCAGGCTCTCACTGCCACCTCCACCTGGTAGCCCAGCTCGCCCCCCACCCTCCACTGTCCTCTGAGGGGCCACCGGTGGGCTGGCTAGACTGGCATCTTGATCTGCCAGTGAGTCCTCCCACCACCCCCTCCTTGGCCGCTGTTTCAGTTTTGTCATCTGTCAATCAGTCCCGAGGAAACAAAGCCTGAATAGTCACTGCAAGGACTGATGCTGAGGCCAAAGCTCCAATACAGCGGCCACCTGATGCAACGAACTGACTTCCTGGAAAAGCCCCGGATGTTGGGAAAGATAGAAGGCAGGAGAAGAAGGGGGTGACGGGGGTGACATGGTTGGATGGCGTCATCGACTCAATGGACACGAGTTTGAGCAAGCTCCGGAAAATAGTGAAAGACAGGGAAGCCTGGTGTGCTGCAGTCCATGGGGTCCTAGAGAGTAGAGCACGACTTAGCGACTGAACAACAACAAGAGTCGGGTGGATTTTTTTCCAGCCCCCGTGCTGTGTCTGAGGACCCAGGGAGGCTGTGAGCGGAGCCACTCTGTAGTGAGATGATTCTGGGTCCAGGATTCCAGAATTCCCTGCTCCCGAGGTTTCAGAGTTCTAAGATTCTGCAGTTTGAAGATACTACCCTAGTCATTCATTCATCACATCTATTACTATTTTGAGCATCTATTGTGTGCCAAGTAGCATTCTTGGTGCTGAAGTTAGAGCACTGACCAAGCCAGAAAATACCCTTGCCCTCACAGAGCTTTCATTCTTGACGAAGGAGAATGATAACATAGAGTAGATACAAATCTTTTTTGTGGTGAGAAAGAAAGGCTAGGTAGGGGGAACTGGGCTTCCCAGGTGGTCCTAGTAGTAAAGAACCCGCCTGCCAATGCAGGAGACTTTAAGAGATGAGGCTTCGATCCCTGGCTTGGGAAGATCCCCTGAAAGGGGGCATGGCAACTCACTCCAGTATTCTTGACTGGAGAATCCCATGGACAGAGGAACCTGTGGGCTACAGTCCGTGGAGTTGCAAAGAGTTGGACACAATTGAGCAACTTAGCACTTATGCACACAGGGGGAATTGCTTTCAATAGGATGGCCAATGAGGTGATGAATGAGCTGAGACTAACTACTCCGAAGGAACCAGCTCAGGGGAACCAATGTTGCAGACAGATGGAACAGCATGTGCCAAGGCCCTGTGGCAGGTGTGAGTCTGGCATGTTTGAGTGATGGCAAAGAGGAATTTTGGTGGCTGTGACTTAGCAATGGAGAAGAAAGTAGGAGATGAGGTCAGCATTACAGGCAGGAGCAGGTCATACGTGGCCTTGGAAAACCAGGGCGGGAGTTTAGATATTGTTTTTGTTTTTTTAATTTTTATCGGAGTATGATTTACAATGTTGTGTTGGTTTCTGCTGTATACTTGTGTGTGTGTGCTAAGTTGATTTAGTCATGTCTGACTCTTTGCAACCCTACAGACCCTAGCCCACCAGGACCCTCTCTCCATGGGATTCTCCAGGCAAGAATACTGGAGTGGGTTGCCATTTCCTCTTCCAGGGGATCTTCCCAACCCAGGGATCGAACCCGTGTCTCTTAAGTGTCCTGCGTTGACAGGCAGGCTCTTTATCACTAGCACCAACTAGGAAGTCCATCAGTTATACATCCACAAATATAACGCCATTTGCAGCTGCATGGATGGGCCTAGATATTGTTTTGAGTGCAAAGGGAAAGCCCAGGTTTTAGGAAAGAAGTGACATGATCTGATCTACGTTTTAAAAAGAGTGATTTGGGTAACTACCCTGGTGGTCCAGTGTTTAAGACTCTGTGTTTTCCAATGCAGGGGTACAGGGGTTGGGGGGTTCCATCCCTGGTTGGGGAACTAAGATCCCACATGCTGTGTGGCATGGCCAAAGAATAAACAAATAATAAAAACAGATAAATAAAAAGAGTGATAGGGAGGGTTACAGAGGAGATCAGTGGGGAGAGAGGCTGTGCTGTTTGGCAGGAAAGAAATGAGAGGCGCTCACAGAGATGGAGACAGAGAGAGAAGGCTGGTGGGTTCACACGGGACCCTCCTGGATGACGGAAGGGGCAGTTTCCCAGGTCAGCCAGGACCTGGCTCTGACGTTGCCTTTGAACTTAATCACTTTGAAACCATTAGACCTGGACTGTTCAATACCGCAGCTACACATAGCTATTTAAATTTGAACTAATTAAAATTAACTAAAATTTTCAAGGGCTCGGCAGCCAGATGTGGCTGGCAGTGACCCTGATGGAAGACAGAGAGGGATTCCCCCATCACTGCAAGGTTCTACAGGACAGACTTCCTCAGACGGTACCAAACTTCACTGAGCCTCAGTGTTCGCATCTGTAAAATCACATAGTAGTCTCTCTTTGGTAGGGTACCTGAGAGGACGAACTCGGAGATAATCCCCGTAGAGCACTCAGGGTGGGCCTTGCCCCTAACGAATATTTGAGAAATGCGAGTTATGGCTGAGATGGGCAGTGGGTCAGCAGAGGAAACGGGGGCTATCCCTGAGGTTTGGTTCTGAACATCTGAGATTGAGAAGCCTGCTGTCTTCTCTTACCCCAGAGGCAGGCGAGGACTGCGGGGGTCCTGGCCTCCCGCAGCACAGGGGTCTGGGGGCGCAGCGACCCCCCCAACTCGATTAGGAGCGCCCCCCGCGCCGAGCGCCCCCAGAAGGAGCCGCGCGCATCCTGCCCGGCGCGGGGCTGCGGCGGGCCGGCAGGGGGCGCGGCGCGCGGCCGGCGGGCGGGGCGCGTGCGGGGCGGGCAGGGGCCGGGCCAGGGCCGCGCTGGGGGCGAGCGCGGCGGCGGGCCGGGCGGGACGGCAGCGGGAGCCGAGCCGGGACTGTCGCGCTGGCCGCGCCGGCGATGCCGCGCCCCCGGGCCGGGCTGTAGCGGGGCCGGGGCGGAGTGCGCGCCGGGCAGGCCGGACATGGAGGTGGTGGACGAGACGGAGGCGCTGCAGCGCTTCTTCGAAGGTGAGGGACCGCGCGGGGCCGGCGGGGACGGCGACCCTCTCGCGCTGGGAGCCCCCAACCCGGTCTGCCTGGGGACTGGGACCTCTGACTGTGCTTTCGCCACGCCGGGACCCCGCCAGAACGCCTGCTCCGGGCGGGGGCCCTCCTCCGTCTCCTGCAGGTTAATACCCACCTCTGCTGAACTTGGGTTCCCCCTCCCTGATCTGCCTCCTCCCCACACACACAACTTCCTTGGAGCTGCGTCCCGTCCCTACTCAGCCCTCCTTCACGCCTTCCAGGACCCGCAGTCCCCTCTAAATTCTGACACTTCCCCGACCCCGGGGACCGTCTCTGTGCTTCGCTGGAACCCCCTCTAGGCTGGGGTCCCCAGCATGCCTTCTGGAGGTCTTCCATGCCTCTTAGGCTGGCACCCCATGGTGCCTCCCAGAGACTGGGACCCCCACCCCTCCCCAAGGACCCAGACGCCCTGCTGTGCCTTTCAGATTGGCACCCTGCCTCTGCTGCCCCCTGACTCCTAGGAGCTGGGACCTGCCCCACGGTGCTTCTGGGAGCCTAGGACCCCCATCAAGATGGGGAGACCCCCTTCAGGACCGTCACCCACCTTCTCCAAGGCCGCCTCCTCCCCCACGGCCGAACTTCCCCTGGAAGCAGCTACCCCTCCCTTACTAGGGGCTGGGGTACCCCTCCCCGACATTCCTCTGTGGGCAGGATTCCACCCCCTCCACCTCCAATGTTCTCCTTGGGCTGGAACCTTCTTGAAGTTGGCATCACCACCCCCCCTCCCGCTGCCCCTGCCGCGTTAGCCACCTCCGCCCTCTGAGACCTCTCGCTGCCTCCTGTCAACCCCCCGAGGGTCCTCTGGGCTGTGTCTCACACCTGTCCTTGGAGCTCTGCCCCCTCAGACGGTGTCCCTGTCCCAAGAGTGACCTCTTCTCCTCACCTTGACCCTACAGGACCCTTGCTAGGGCTGGGATCTACACACACCCTAGCGTTTTCTTCTGCCCTCTCCCTGCTCCTGAGCAGTGGTTTTGGGGGCACGGCACCTTCATCTCGCCAACTCCGCTCCCCTTTTCCTGAGTAGCCTCCGCCCCTCCTCCAAGCTGTCCCCCTCCCGGGTGCTGAGTTCAGGAGGGAAGGGACAACGTGGGGGAGGGGGACAGGCACAGGCTGACACCCCCCGGCTTCTCAGACCCTTGCTGGAACATCTAGCCAGACCTTCTGGGTGCTTTCGTGTCCCTCTCCACCCACCTCGGTAGCCCACCCTCTGCCCCTACCTGCTCCCCAGTCCCTGAGCCCATACCCTGCACCTCAGGGTTTTCAGAATGCAAAACTCGATGATCCAGAACCTTCCATCAGTGTGAACCTAAACCTGGCGAGTTGCGGGTGGCCCACAGGGCACACAGGGCAGGGAATTAGGGCCCAGGTTTCAAGCCCAGCGCCCAGATCCCTTTGGGGTCCTGTGAGGAAGCAAGGAAGGCCTTTCTTTGACTCAGTTTCTCCCTGTGACTTCCGGGGTGTGAGGGTCAGAGCTTTTGTCCACTCTGCTTGCTGCCCCCCAGCCAGAAGTCACAGACAGGGAGAAAGCTTGCTAAACAACACAGGTAAGGGCATCCCCAAACCTCAGGCCTCCCCACTGCAGTTTTTGGGACGCCCCCAGCAGCCCCAGATCCAAGAAGTCAGGTTGGGACTAGGTTGAGTGGTTGATCCTGAGTGGATGGGCCATTTGAGGGTCCTGACATTTCCCCATCAGTCCCAGGGGCTCTGGTCCTCCCCAGCTCCTGTTAATCCTTTAGGAGCCTTGAGGGGCTTTATGGAGACCCTGGGGAGGTAGGAAGGGGGCACTCGTCCTTGCTTGGGGGCTACTCTTTTGGGGGTGCCCTGAGCATGCCAGACGTCCCGATGACTCACAAGCCAGACCCCCTTGCTTCCTGCAGATATCCCCGCACCTCCTCCCCCAGGACCCTGGGCCCAGGCAGAGGGGTGGGCCTGGCTGGCCCAGGCTCCCTGTCTCCGCAGCCAAACTTTCCTTCCTGGCTGTGGGTGGGGGGTGGGGGTGGGGGCTGACGCCACAGCTCAGCCATGCGGCTGGCCTGGCTGGCCTGGCGGGGAGGCTGTGCTGCTCCCTCCAGAGAGATAAGAGGAGACTCAAGAATGTCTGTGGAGGGAGCCAGGGGCTGGAAAAGTGCTCCCAGAGCCTGCGATGGGGGGAAGGTGGGGCAGGCGCTGAGGGCTGGGGTCTCCTGGGCAGCTTGGCGGGGGGAAGGCCTGGCCGGGAATCTGGTGGACAGTGACACATGGGAGACTCAGCGTGGGTGTTAGGGAACCCCTGGGGGTGGGGGGTGCTGGCAAGTGTGCTCATGAGTGGAAGTGTGGAAGCGTGGGCAGCGGTGCTGTTGTGTGCGTGGTGGATGTGTTGTTCCAGGGGGAGGGAAGAGAGGCGGTACGTATGTCCCTTGGGGCTGGGGGACGCCTGAGCTCTCATCCCGGGTCCTGCTTGGCTGTGGTCACCCCCCAGGACAGTGGGTACATAGGCGCAGGGTCTGTGCTTTCAGCTCTGGGCTTGGAGACGGGAGAGGGCTTGACTGAAGGGGGCAGGGCGTGCCCAGGCCCCTCATGTGGCAAGGCCCCCTCTCCAGGCACATCAGGCGTGTGTCCTGGGTCCTGCCCGCACAGAGTAGGGGGCCAGGCTGTACCCGGCCCCAGGGTGAGGGGCTGGAGGCTAAGGCGCTTTGAGCTTCAGGTGGGAGGCTGGGACAGGGCGGCCCCCTCGAGGCTGGTACAGCCGGGCCCCCGTGACCGCCTTGCTAATCCCCTAGAGGGAGGCTACGGCCGCCCAGACCCGCGGGCACAGGGCCTGCAGAGAGTGGACCCTCCGGGCACGATGCACTGGCTCCCAGCAGGTAACCGGGACACAGTGGCAGGTGTCCTCCTAATCACGTTGACTGGCTGGGGCCTGGGGCTCCCAGAGCTGGTCAGGGCCAGGGCCAGGGCCAGGCGGCATTGGAGGATCCCTATAGGGTCTTAGAGGTTGTGGGGTGGGCTCGGTCGCTGAGAGCTGTGTGGCCCTCTCTGGACCCCTTTTCCTCACCTGCAAGACAGGAATGGGCAGCAGAGAAGGTCTTGATGCTGCCCTGGGCTCTGATGAGCCTTATCCTCCAGCCCTGGAGAAGAGGGATGTTTTAGAAGGCAGAGGGTGCTGGCCCCTGGCTTCAGGGACACATGGGGTGTGAGTGAACAGCGGCCAGCCCTCGGAAAGCCGGTGGGGATGGAGGAAGCGATTGAGCGGACCTGGGCTGCCAGCATATGCTGGAGAGGCCACCCAGAGGTTGGGGTGCCTCCCCTGGCCTCTAGAGCCCTGCTAGGATTGGAGGTGAGAGCTGGGTTTTCACTCCTTCCAGACCTGATGGGTAGCTTGGGCTGGTGACTTCCCTTCTCTGGCTTCATGTCCCCTACCTGTCTGGGGTAGGCAGGTAGGCTGGACCAGAGCAGGGGCTTCCAGTATGATTCTTTTTAGCCACCAAACAAAGGCAAGCTCCTGACCTCGCAACAGGACATATACACTGAACATGGCGGGGAGGGGGCGCTGGGCTCCTCACCAACCCCAGAACACCAGATCCTGGTTTTGACCCTTCCTCAGCTCTGGGATGGGGAAGGGGAAGGATGGCATGGCCCACTTTCCCCAGTCTGCCTGCAGAGGAGGCCCCTGCGGAGCCCACCTGACCACTCGGGAAGAGGATGCCCACCTTGGACGGGAGTCTGGGGCTGAGATGCGGTGTGTGACCAGGCACTGTGCCCGAGTCCACCTGTCTGCAGTATGCTCTGGGGAGTTGGTGGGTGGGGGAGACCACCAGACCCCTGATTCTCAAGGGGATGAGATGGGGTACCTCCTGGGTCCGCACAGAGCCCCTCTGGAGGACTGCTGTCCCAGCCCCACCTCCCTAGGTCCTGACTCCAGCTGGAGGGGAAGTGGTAGGTAGTAGGGGCAGTGGTGGGGCGGACGACTGACTCATCTCTCTGTTCCCAGCACCCAGTGTAGGGCCGAACAGGGTGGGAGGGGGCAGGAGATGGAAGCAACAATGACCGTGTGAACAGAGGCAGGGTCAAGGGCCTGGTTCAGCGCAGAGGAGTGGAGCAGGCTGCTTCCAGCCTGCCGACCCCAGGGCCTCTCCTGAGTCTGGGGGCCTGAGCAGAGGGGCTCTGGGGGTCTTAGGCAGAGCCAAGCAGGGTGTTGGGGGGAAAGATAGGCTGCTCTGGGCAGAATGGCCCCCTCCTGGGGACCTGGCCCCCGCTCTCTGACTCCTCGCAGGACTGGGGGCCCTGGCAGCAGAGGCCGCTGGGTAACTGCCCAGCGGGGGCTGCTGATTGGCTGCTGCCCTTGGACTTTGCCCGCTCGATAAGGATGGGGAGAAGAAATCATTAACTGCATTATTAACCGGGGCCGGCCCTGCCCTACCCAGGCTGCCTGCCCTTTTTCTCCCACCTTCTTCCTTTTCACCGAGCCCTCCTCTGGGCATCGGGTTCCCCCGCAGCCTGGGTGTGTGTATGGAGAGGCATCCTCTCCCATCTTGGCCTCCAGCCCCTGTTGCCAGGATGTTGGGCAGCCCCTTGAGCCCATGTGGGTCTCTGCATTCATTGAGGTGGGCTGTGGGTCTGTCCTTAGCCTTCTAGTCTTGTCCCTAAACCTCTTTGTGCCTCCACCTTCCCATCTGTAGAATGGCAACACAGCTGTAGGCGTCGTTCCTGCCTCTCAGGGTTTCCGTGGGGATTAGATAAAGGGGCTCTGGGATGCTGCCTGGTGGGGTGCCTGCAGCCTGGACTGAGATTGCTCTCCCCTGGGAGGCTCACACCAGGTACTATGCTCCCCACTTTATTGGTCCGAGGGTAGGTTAGTACTCCCAGTGTCGGACTGGGGCCTGTGGCTGGCGCTGTGTGTCTTGGGAAAGCCCCTCACCCTCTCTGGGCTGCTCATTCCAGAGCTGAAGGGAAGCTGTCGCCTTGTTGAGCACCCTGTTCTCAGAGGCCGCTACATGGCCCTGCCTGGTCCTGATGCCACTCCTGGTTCCCGGTGCCTCCAGTGGGGCCTGCCCCACCCTCCAGCTCAGAGATGAGGAACTCTGGCTGGTGGCCGGGGGAAGGGACTTGACCATCCTTTGTCTTTGCCAGCCGCACCCAGGCCAGAGGTTTAGGCATGTGTTGTCTCTCAGGAGTCCTGGGGCCCTGTGAAGTGCGGCTGGGGTCCCCTCACTTCTGAGAGGGGGCTGCTGAGGCAGGAGGAGGAGGCGATGGGGCAGGCTCCCTCAGGGCAACTGTGGTGGCAGAGCTGGGTGGGATCCCATCTCCTGACCTGCAGCCCGTCACAGCTGGGTGCCAGCTTGGAGTGGGGCGGGAGGGGGCCTCTCGTCTGTGTGCTGGGGGGCCTGACCATTCACGTGCGGCTGTGCTGGGTGACTGCTGTCCAGCCCCTGGACCTCGCTGGACCTCAGACTCCTCACTCAGATGGTCAGGGTTGTGTGATAGAAGCAGTGAGACCCCAAAACTGTTGAGGCTGGAGGAAGGAAGGAAGGGAAAACCCTGGGTCGAGGGGCAATTGGCTCCTAAGCAGCCCCTGGCCTGGACCACGGACAGTTGGCTTCAGGGCTTCCTGGCCTCTCCCTGCCTCCTTGCTCATAGGTGGGAAGGTTTTCCTCCATCTGACCCAGATCCCTCCAGCCCCACTAATGCATAACCACAGCCTCTGTCTCTCTGAGGAACTTGGGGACCCACCCCCGCTCACTCTCCATCACCTCAGTCCCCTGTGCTCCCTTCTCCCCACATGGTTCTTCTCCTGGGGTCTGTGGTCTTCGAGGGAGCGGGGAAGCCTCATCCCCTGCTTTGCTAACTTGGAGGGGGCTGCCTTAGGTGACGGAGTTGGACTGGCTCACACCGAGTTCACCCAGCTGGACTGGCTTCACCTGGAGCTGATGGGGAGGTGTGCTGGCCCGGGCCCACCGTGGGTCAGTGAGCACTGCAGGCATGCGTGCGTGCTCACTCAGTCATGTCCGGCTGTTTACGATCCTATCGACTGTAGCCCGCCGGGCTCCTCTGTCCGTGGGATTTTCCTGGCACGGAGACTGGAGTGGGTTGCCATTTCCTCCTCCAGAGAATCTTCCCGACCCAGGGATTAAGCCCACATCACTGGAGTCTCCTTCACTGCAGGCAGATTTTTTACCTACTGAGCCACCAGGGAAGCACTGTGGGCAGGAGTGTACAAATGTGAGGTGTGTTAAGATGTGAACATGCCTCAGGGCCTTTGCACTGGCTCCCCGCTGCCTGGAATGCTCTTTCCAGTGGTCCGTGCAGCTCACCTCCTCCCTATCTTGGCTCTGTGAAGCCTTCCCTGCTATCCTGCTTCAAATCGCAGCTCCTCACTCTCCTAGCAACCCAGCCTGTCGCCCTGCTTTAGTGTCTCCGTAACATTTGTCCCCGTCTCAAATGCAGTGGGTTTTACCCATCTATCTTGTCACCTGACTCTGCATCCAGAATGTCAGTTCCATGTAGGCAGGAGGTTTTTTTTGTCTTTTTTTTTAAGGAAAGCACAATTTATATGTACACCCAACAAACCTGATACCGAAGAGGGGACGGGGACAGGCCGGGAGTGGCTGTGAAGAGACCGGGAGAGGGGCAGCCAGAAAGTGAAGGGGAGCCAAGAGGAAGTGGGGGGTTCCTTGTGCAAACTGTCACCCTCCCCAGGCCCTCCTGGGGAAGAGGGTGTGCACATGTGTCCCCAGCTTGCCCTTCGCTATTTTGCTCTGGTCCCAAAGGCAAGGTCGTCCCCTGACTAGGCCCCCTACCTGGCCACAAATGGGACAGGGCAGGAGGTTTTGTCTGTTTACTGCTTCATCTCTGGAGCCTACCATCATGACTGATACGTAGTAAATACGTAGTAAATACGTACTACTGATACGTAGTAAATAATCGTGTGAAGGTATGAGTGAGCACACTTGGAACATGCCGGTGTGTGCACATGCGTGTGTCAGCGTTCGGCGTGTGTGCCTCTGCATAGGTGTATGTTTGGATGTACACGATTGTGTGTGTGCCAGTGGATACATGCCTGGGAGTGTGCCCTTGTGTGCACACGTGCATGGGGGGCATGCTGGTGTGTGAACACAAATGGGCCTGGGTGACCCTGGTAAGCCCACCCCGAGCTGCAGGGTGCCTATTTTACCTCTACGGCGAGGGGTCTTCCCCAGCCTGCCTGGCCTGGTCGCTGTGGGAGAAGTTGGGGGTCCCCGAGCAAAGTGGAAATCCCTAGGGACCAATGCGGGTTCCCTAAGAAGGGGCCACAGCTGCTGGGCCCAGCTCTGTTGAACCTGGCTTGGGAGCATCTTGGGGCTGAGCGTTCAGCCTTGTGTGGATCTGAGGACAGGATGGCAGCTGTGTGGGGACCCAAGGAGGACACAGCTATACCCCAGAGGGGGCTAAAGATTTCAGGTCCCCTGGAGTAGAAGGGTCTCTGCAAATAGGATGCAGGACTCGACTGCATTTTTGGCAAGAAGTTGAGAGGGAACAAAGACAACCGTGGATCAGATTTAAGGATCTGCTGGCAATGACTCCAGAGCCACATCCTTGTCATTCAGCCCCAGGCTAACTGGGGATTTGATGCTGAGATGCAGAGGGCCAAGCATTTGACCTGAAGGCAGTTTGGGTGAGAAGGCTCTGGTCAGAATCTGAAGCCTGAATTAGTTATCACGTATTAACCATAGGTCATATTAATAAAGATAGTCCAGACCAAGGGAGGTGAGAGCCCATATGCCCTGTCCCAGTGGGAACGAGTTTGGCACATGTTGATCAGCTCAGTCAATACTGGGAGATGAAACCACAGCACTGGGGGCCCTCTGTGACTGGGGTGGTTGCGGAAGGACTGCCGCGGCAGGCAGTCACTGAAGTCCTACCCACTGGAGCGGGGATGGCTACAGCCAAGTCCTGGAGGCTGCACTGTGCCACGGGTATGCCAGAATAACATGGCACCAGCTGTGCCTGGGCAGGGAAGGAGACGGGAGCCCCAAGGTTGATGGAGATAGGATAGTTACCACTAACTAAGCCATGGCCTCCTGGGGTGAGGAGCTCTCCCACCATCTCATTGAAGACTCACGACCACCCCATGATGCAGGAATCTCCTGCACTTGAGAGAGAAGGAAGCCAAGGCCAGAGAGGCCAGGCCACTTACTGAGGGTCACACAGCAATGAAGGAGGGGCCCACATTACCAACCAGGTCTCTGTGACCCCAGGGGTCCATTTAGGGCGTTGTGGGAGCGCCAAGGTGGGCAGTCTCCTGACCATTGCTACCCTGGGCCAGTCCCCGTCTGGAGGCAGGATCCCTGGGGTGGACAGTCAACAGTGGGAGGACAGACCTGTGCCCTGATTGCCCCGGGTTCCGATCAGCTCATCCCGGACGGCATCCTTGGGCCCTGGCCTGCCCCGCCCACAGCCACGTGGCCGACGGGATTTCCGCCATGTTTGGGGCATGAATTGACAAGTGCCCCATTGACGGGTGGGGGGGAGGGTGTGGACAGGGCACAAGCCTCCCACTGTGCCGTGTCCCCACCCTCCCCCGTTCCTCGGGACAATGCCCGAGACTCAGCCAGCAGCCACAGCTGGTGGTGAGGGGGCGTGAGCATGATGGGGGAGGAAGGGAAGGGTCCAGGGTGGAGGACCACCTGGGCCCCCACACGCCCTGAGCCCGCACCTGGCTTGTGTCCCCTGGGTTCCCCTTCTGCCCAGCTGGGTGGCCTTAGAGGGAGGAGGAGAGAGAAGGGCAGGGGGCTTCCTTCCCACAGCCCCGATCCCTGTCTCCCTGGGAAGGAGCAGTGTCTGGCTCCTGTTAAAAGCAGGTAATAAAGGGCCTAATTAATGAGGAGCAGCTGGGGTGCATAGCTCAGCAGGGCAGGGGCGGTGCCTGGAGGGGCCCTGTCTAGCCCTGGACCCTGACCGCAGCACAGCTGGGCGGAGGTCTCCAGACCCAGGCAGGCCTGGTCCCAGTGCTCCGCTTGCCACTCTGCTCATTCATCCCGCGAACATTTATTGTGTGCCTATGGTATGCTTAGATGCTAATGCCACACAGGGCAGATGGGGAGGACTCAGCCCAGCTGCCATACCTTCAAGGGAGTGGAAAGACATTTATCCTTTCTGAGCTGCAGTTTCCTCATCTGTGAAACAGGGAACAAGAAAACCACCTACCCCGTAGGATTGTTATAAGAATTATATATGTGTTATATACGGTCCAGTGCTCAAGACCCCATGCTTCCAAGGCAGGGGGCATGGGATAGATCCCTAGTCGAGGAACTAAGATCCCACATGCTGTGCAGCTGCCAAAAAAGCTGTATATTAAGTGTGTGGCGTGGGGCTGGGCAGAATGACCGCTCGGTAATTGGCGGCTGTGGGTGGGCAGAGGATCAATTCTGCCCTTAGGGCGTGTGAGCAAAGAGCCTGATGAGAAAGTAGAGAGAAGGCTGCCACTCAAGGGATTGGGAGAGTCAGACATGGTCTCTGGGAGGAACTTACACTTAAGGCCAAACCTAACGAGTGATGAGGAATGGGAACAGCTTGAGGGACAGAGGATGAGATGTTTGGATGGCATCACCGACTCAGTGGACATGACTTTGAGTAAACTCCGGGAGTTGGTGATGGACAGGGAGGGTCGCAGAAAGTCGGACACAACTGAGCGACTGAACTGAACTGAACTGAGGGAACAGCACATGCCAAGGCCCCGAAGAGCAAGTGGGGCTTTTTGTCCCAAGAGGGAGTGAGGCTGGGGCTGGACCCTGGAGAGTTGTGGGGAGGGGCACTGGGGCAGGAGCAGCCGTTGGGCAGGCAGGGGGCCCAGCTGCCAGGCCTTGCACGAGGGTTCTGGGTGTCCCGAGCAATGGGAAGTTGGAGGGTCTGGGGAGAGGCAGGGCAAGGACCTGACCTGGTGGTGCCACCTTCAGGCTGTAGGACCTTGGGCAGCCTCCACACCTCCCAAGGAGGTCTTGAGGATCAGCAGGTGACACTCTTAGCTTCCTGCCTGACAGGTGTCTGCTGCTGGCTCAGCAATTTCCAGGGTTCTTTTGGGAGTGGTGGGGAAGGGGGCACCCCCAAGAGTGTGCCCTGGGTGCCCTGCCTTTCTCCTGAGTTCCTGGGGGCCTCTGCTCCAGCCTCAGGAGTCCCAGGGCTGGAAAGTTTGGTTAGAGATCTCCAGTGTGGTTCACGGACAGACTGGGGGCATCTGCTTAGTGGCTGGACCCTTTAGGATGGGTGGTGTGGGGAGAGGGCCAGACAGGCCTCGACAACTCCCAGAGAAAGCGAATATTTGGGGTCAGGGTCCCTCAGGAGGCCCCTCAACCCCCAAACCTCACTTCTCTCCCACCCGTCGGCCCACCCCCACCCTGCCCCAGTGGCTCACCCCTCCCGCCTGCATCCTCCCGTCCGCCCGGCCCCTGGCACCAGAGGGCCTCTCCTCCCCCCAACCACATCTGGTTCTCGTTAGGGTCTCCCAAGATGCCTCTGTCTGAGCCCCCCCACCACCAATCCCTGGGGTGGGGGGAGGTGGGCAGGAGGATTAGGGGTGATTAGGAGTGCTCCTAGCCAGGGGAGGAGGGGGAGGAGGGGAGGAGGGGTGGCCTGTTATAAATAGCAACACCATGACTCCATCACCCCATCATTCACTGTGGATTCCAAGTTCAGTCTCAAAAACCTGCAGCTTCAGCGGCCAAGGTGGGCGTGACGCTCCAGTACCTCCTCCTCCCCATTCCCTGTGCCATCCTGCCTCCCTTGGGACCATCCCCCATCCAGGGGGGTCGCCCAGGATGGCCAGGAAGCCAACCAAACCTTCCCTCTTGGAGTCAGGCCCATGCCCCTGGCCTCTCCTCGCCCTGTTGCCTTGGGCAAGAGACTTGGCTTCTCTGGACAAAGAGAATGAGGCTAATAACAAACACCAGGTCTTCAGGGGCGATTGGGAGGTAAACCCATTAAGGGCGCTGGGGCCTGGTGGGCACTCAGTGGGAGCCCCTGTCAATATCATCATCATCACGTCATTGTCACCGTTACAGGTTGGGAGGATGAAGTGTCTCACTGCACGGGAAGGGCCTGTAGGTTGCCCTGCATAGAATAAACTCCTACGATTATTAATGTGTTAGGCTCTAAAAGTGCCTGGGGCACAGCAGGAGCTCAATAAATGGGACCTTCAGTTGACTGGGAAGGATGGAGTGGGGGCCGGAGTGTGACTGGAGTCCTAGGATCTCGGCCTGCAGCCTGGTCACTCCCAGCTTGAGAAGCTCCCCTTGCCCTGGGCAGCCACTGGCGATGCTTGGTGGATGTCCCTTGTTCCCGGCCGGGTGAGCCCAGGCAGGAGGGCCTGTCCCAGGCAGCGCGTGACTCCTAGGAGGGCTTAGCCACTCATTAATCACCTAAGCGGGGCTCAGCATTCTTGAAATGCCGGCCGGGGCCAGGGAGAGGCCTGAGTCGGGGGTTCCTGGGGACCCCAGGGCTCTGGGTGCTGGGGAGTGAGGACAGCCACTGTTTGCTGAGCACCCACTACGTGCCAGGCCCCTTATACACCTTAATTTTTTTCATCCTCAGACAACCCTGTAAAGTGTTAGCTGTTTGTGTCCCCATTTTACTGAGGAGCTTGAGGCTCAGAGAGGGTGAGTGACCTGTCCAAGGTCACACAGCACGCAGTAGGTGATCTAGGATTTATTACTGGACCTGAGGTCTGTTCTCAGGGTTCACCAGGAGAGGGAGCATGAGATGAGACCCCTGACTCATGGCCTAGGGGCCTGTGGGAGGGATGCCTCCTGCCTCAGTTGGGGCCAGCCAGCCCAGGCTAAGAGGGTGGGGGGGCCAGCCTCCATTATCGGGGTTGACGCATCTCCCACGTCAGCCCCCTTATCACCCCGCCCTCCAACTCTCCCTGCAAGGTGACCCTGGGAGGGTGGAGCAGGGGAGGGCAACTCCTCCCCTGCTGATGCCCGAGAGCACGGGGGCGCCTTTTCTGAGAGTCCCCCCACTTGGTGGGGCCAGGCCAGGCCAGGGGGAGGGCCCAGGGCCCCCACTGTTCCCTGCTGAACCTCTCTGAGGCTGTTTCCTCCTCTGGGCTCAGCACCCTTGCCCTCATTATGAGGGTGGTAGGCACACGCACTGAGGCGGGGCTGGGTGCTCCTGACTCCGACCCCAACTCCCTCTCCACCTGCAGCTGGGCCCGGGGTGCAGGAGTCTCCCCGAACCCCATGCGCCACCCCCGCCCCCCCACCCAGGATGTGTGGTCCAGCCTGGCCAGGCCCGATGCTCCTGGCTGCCCGTAGCTGGGCTGTCTGGAACCGCCACCTGGAGGACAGGGCAGGACAGAGTCAGCGAGTCTGGGCCCGAGGCCGTGAGGGTGGTGGCACCTCATTTGCTGCTCACAGCACCCCATAAGATGGGGACACGTTCACCCCATCTTATAGACAAGACGAAGGGACTTGCTCGTGTCACGCATCTGGGAGAGGGGATGGAGGGGCAGGAGCCGGTGGGTCCGTCCAGATGCAGACTGTGGGGCCCTCCCCTCTTGGAGGAGTCCAGGGGGCCTTGTAGGCTGGGGGCAGCAGCGTCCCTGCCTGCTGGAGGGGCGGCAGGTGGTGACTGTGAAGGGCTCTCCCTCCATGTGGACACAGGTTGGGGGGCAGTGGGTGCTGGGTCTCTGCCGTGGCTCACGGCCACTCCTCCCCACAGGCCACGACATCAACGGCGCCCTGGAGCCTTCCAACATAGACACGAGCATCCTGGAGGAGTACATCAGCAAGGAGGACGCCTCTGACCTGTGAGTGGCCCTGCCCCCAGCCCCACGGGCCTCACCTGGGAGGCGTGACAACGTCCCGCCTCCAAAAGCCGCTCCTCCCCCTCCGCCAGCCTCCAAGCCCTCTGCGGGGTCCATGCTGCCCTGCGGGTGGGGCCCCGGGAGGGGCTGGGGGCCCCCGCTGGCGCTGAGCTTCCTCCCTTCTCCGCAGCTGCTTCCCTGACATCTCTGCTCCAGCCAGTGCGGCCTCCTACCCCCATGGGCAGCCAGCGATCCCCGGCTCCAGCGGGGTCCACCACCTGAGCCCCCCGGGGGGCGGACCCTCCCCAGGGCGCCATGGGGCCCTCCCACCCCCGAGCTACAGCGCCCCGCTCAACTGCAACAACAACAACGGCATGGGTGTTGCTCCCAAGCCCTTCCTGGGGGGTTCTGGGCCCCCCATCAAGGCAGAGCCCAAGGCTCCCTATGCCCCAGGGTGAGTGAGGGCAGGGAGTGTGGCGGGCGGGTTAAGACGCAGGGGCCCCGGGCCAGGCAAGGCATGGGCACAGTGACAGTGGGCCTGGGGTCGAGGCTGGGCAGTGGGGGACGGGCTGCCCTGCAGGGAGCAAGGTGGTGGTGGTGGGCGAGGGGCTCCAGGACTAGGCCGAGAAGGCTTTGTGCTAAGGCAGTGGGGCAGCTGAGGGTTCCGAGCAGGGGAGTGGGGACAAGCCAGCCTCCCCTTCCCAGATCCGCCCAGCCCACGTAGAGGCGGGGAGCATGGGTTTGCCAAGCCCTGCAGAGGTGCTCAGAGAAAGTTCTGGGTCCCCCTCAGGCTGAGGCAGGGGGCAGGGGACCCCGTCTCTGAGTGGAAGGATAGTGGGGTGCTGGGAGCACGATGCCCGTCAGACAGCCAGGCTCTGTCTCCAGCTCCACTATTCCCAGCCTTGTGGGATTGCAGGCGGATTCTTTACCAGCTGAGCCACCAGGAAAGCCCATTCTTCTGGGTACTGACCCTCAACCTCGGTTAGGGCCTCAGCAGCCCCAGCTGTAAGGGGAGCCCCAAATGCTTCCGCCTCATCATGTGACTGTGGGAATCGGGGAAGGAAACCCAGAGGAAGTACTGGGGGACAGTGGCCATGTCCTGGCTTATAGGGGGGAAGCCAGGCAAGGGTGAGCCATAGCGGCAGAAGGCAGCTGGCCGCTTCAGGCCAAGACGCTGTCCTAAAGCAGCAGACCCTGAAAGGCAGGGAGGGAAGAGAACTAACACCACCTAACAAGTGTCTGCTGGGTGCCCGCTGCTGTACCCCAGGCCTCTATGTGAGCTCATCAACTGCCCCAGTAGCCAGCTCCTGGGGGACCCCAAAACCAGCCAGCCTGTGCATAGAGCCCCATCTCCCTCACAGCAGGATTCGGATGGCCCACTGAAGCCATTTCCCAGGGAGAGCCACACAGACACTCCATGGGCCCCGGGCGGCTCCCACCACCCTACCCCTGCCAGGCCCTGTTCTAGGTGGAAAACAAGGCAGGCCTGTCTCTCCTGCAGGGGGTCTAGCTGAGGAGGGAGTTAGTAATCAGTAAATCAGCAACTCGAGCGCTGTGAGGAGTTAGGAGGAAGAAGGCAAGGTCCTCTGGACTTGGCATATGAGTTTGCAGGGGCTAGAGAGAGAGAAGGGCCTTTACACAAGACCACTGTCGGGGCAGTGCAGGCAGCAGGCGGGGAGACAGACACGGAGCTGGAGAGGCCCCGGTCCGCCCACAGGGCCGCGAGGGCCACAGCAAGGACCGGGTCCCCGTCACTTTTTCCTGTCATCCTCACCCACGGGGCCTGGGGAAGCCGATGGCGGGTGGCTTGTCCAGAGGACCTTGGGGACCCTCAGTTAGCCCAGGGCCATGTCGGCAGTGACTGGGCTGCCTCAGATGCCGCCTGGGCCTGATGGAGGGCAGTCTTCCCAGATGTGGGGGCCACGATGGCCAGAGAGCCAGCCCCCTGCCCGCCTTCCTCTCCGGGCAAGCGCAGGGTTCATGGAGGACGTGCTGACCTCTTAGAGTCGAGTTTGTTCTTGCTTGCCCAAACCACTGATAACACAAAACCTATGAGTGCAGGCCTGGCAAGCTGGCTCCCTGCCCAGCCCACACCTGCCCATGGCAGGGCAGCCCCTCCGGTGAGCCACTGACGTTTCCCAGGCCCAGCCCCCTAGGCCCCCTAGAGTTTCCAGGAAGTGGGGCTTCAGTGGGTGCAGGAAGAAAAGAGCTGGCCTGGCCCTTGGATCTGGGGAGGGAGTCCTTGAATCCCTGAACCAGGGACAGGCCCCTCTAGTGCCCTGTAGGTCTGAGGGGATGCGGGGTGGGAGCCCAAGGCCCCCCACCTGCAACTCAGCCCCGTGCCCTGCCGGGCACCCCAAGGGGGCTGGTAAAGAGAAATGCCTGTAATGGGGCGGGGAAGAGACCTCAAGGCCTCCAGCCCCTGGGTCTCTGGGACCCTGCCCCGCAGAAGAGCTGCCCGACTGGGAGGCAGGGGTCCCGTGGCCCAGCCAACAGCCCTTCCCTCTTCTCCACAGCACCCTGCCAGACTCTCCCCCAGACTCGGGCTCCGAGGCCTACTCCCCCCAGCAGGTGAATGGTGAGTCCGGTGGCACCGCCCTCCCCCTCTGGGGTTTGGGCAAGTGGTTGGGGCGGCCTTATCGGGAGGGAGGGAGCGAGCCGGGGGTGGGGGTGGGGGGCCAGCGGCCGCCCAACAGGCCCAGATTATCGCTGGTCAAATACTCCCCGGCGCTGGCTATTGTTTCCCCGTGGGCGGGTGGGGAGCCCGCCCGGCCTCTGAGCAAGTGTCCCTGCCGGTGATGCCACCCGCCTGCCCGCCTGCGCCATCATGGACGCACCCTTCGGCGGTGAGTGGATGGCTGGGGGAGGCAGCCTGGGTGCAGCTGGCTGGGCCCACCGCGCCTCGGGGTGTGCTCAGGGCTGCCGCGGCCCCCAGGTGGCCAAGAGCCGAAGGATGGCAGGCAGCCTTCTCCCCACGGCCCCGAGAGGGGTCAAGAGTTCTGTTTATCTTACCAGAAACATCTCTGGAATGCCTCCTGGGGAACAAAGGGAGCTGGGGCTTCCCCCCCTCATGCTGGGGGGCTGGCCCCTGGGAGCCTGGTAGAGGGGCTGCCGGAGGGAGGAGGGGCCCACCTCCCTGCTGTAGGACTGCACTGGGGGTCCCAGGAGACTCCTTCCTGAAGTCCAGAGGAGGAGCAGGCCTGCGAGGGGCTTGGGAGAGAGCCTTGGGACGTGGGTCCTCCCCAGGGAGCTGGGCCAGGCCCAGCCCGGGGAAGAAGAGGGCTTCGATGGGGTGAAAGGCTGCCTACCCCCTGGACAGGGTCTAGCCTCCCCGCCCAGGCTTGCAGTGGGATTGGGCTGCCCAGACTCCTCCCACGTGGGATGGGTGGGAGGGCAGCCCCCAGGCTGGCTCAGGAGGGGCTGGGTATGAGGAGACCCTGCCCCAGGGAGAGCTGGTGCCTGGAAACCTAATGTCCACCCCCTGCCCCCTCTCTCCCACAGACCCCCATCTCCTGCGCACCATTACCCCCGAGACCCTGTGCCATGTCGGGGTGCCTTCCCGCCTGGAGCACCCGCCCCCACCTCCAGCCCACCTGCCAGGCCCCCCACCGCCCCCGCCGCCCCCACCACACTACCCCGTCCTGCAGCGGGACCTGTACATGAAGGCCGAGCCTCCGATGCCCCCCTACGCCGCCATGGGGCAGGGGCTGGTGCCCACCGACCTCCACCATGGCCAGCAGTCCCAGATGCTCCACCAGCTGCTCCAGCAACACGGAGCTGAGTAAGAGCCGGGCAGCCTCCTCAGGGTGGGGAGATGGGCTGGTGGGGGCAGGGAGGGGATGCTTGCCCAGGTCACAGAGGTAGAAAGGGGCAGAGCCACAGCCTGAACCTGGGCCGGTGCTCTTACCCACACGGCAGTGACTTTCTAACCACACAGAGTCCGCAGTTTTCTGAGGAGGTTCTAGGTGTAGACCCAGAACTACTTCCGCTCTGACTCCAGCTGCAGAATTATCTTTTTATCAGTTTTGGACATTTGAGATTTCGGGAAAGATTTCATTCAAGGAAAGATTCCACTGGCAAAGCTTTTTGCAAACCAGAAGGGGAAGGGGTGCTGTGTAGCCGCCCCCCCCCCCCCGGCAAATCGTCAGCCCCTGTTCCAGGAAACTCTCCCAGCCTTGGTGGTCCAAGCCCTCTGGCTTGTTTCTGGAGGCTGCTCTCCAAAGAGCCCTCACTATAACGGGTGATGCTGAGAATGACCCCACAGGGAAGGGACAGACTCACTCATTCCACCAACGATTCTGAGCACTTGGTGCACCAGGCCAGTTGCCTGGTGTGATGGGGACACACGGGCGAGTCAGGTGTGGCCCTGCCCTCCTGGATTCCACAGCCTGGGGAGCAGGGAGGAGGGACAGACACAGGATGATAGCACACCACAATGGGAGAGCACAGAGGTGGTAAAGAAGCGGCTTCCTGTAGGAGGTGTCTGCTGGGCTGGGCGTATCCTGCTGGAACAGGGCAGAGAGGGGAGCGGGGGTACTGCCCAGTGGGACAGGTCGGGGGGGGCACTGGTCCCCCCATGACGCACACCTGTATCCCCCAGGCTCCCCCCACACCCCGCCAAGAAGAGGAAGCACTCGGAATCACCTCCCAACACCCTCAATGCTCAGATGCTGAACGGAATGATCAAACAGGAGCCTGGGACTGTGACGACCCTGCCCCCGCACCCAGCGCGAGCCCCTTCCCCACCCTGGCCTCCCCAGGGCCCGCTCTCACCCGGGCCTGGCTCCCTGCCCCTCAGCATCGCCCGGGTCCAGACACCCCCTTGGCATCCACCAGGTGCCCCCTCACCAGGTACACGGCTGGCCTGCTCAGGCTTTTGAGTTGGGGAGGTGGGGCCCGGGGCTCGGGGCCCATGGCCATTCCCTCTCTCCAGGTCTCCTGCAGGACAGTGACAGCCTCAGTGGCTCCTACCTGGACCCCAACTACCAGTCCATCAAGTGGCAACCGCATCAGCAGAACAAATGGGCGACACTGTACGACGCTAACTACAAGGAGCTGTGAGTGCTTCGTGCCCCTTCCCTCGGTAAAGAATCCGCCTGCCAACGCAGGAGACCCGGGTTCCATCCTTGGGTCGGGAAGATCCCCTGGAGAAGGAAATGACAATCCACTCTGGTATCCTTGCCTAGAAAATCCCATGGACAGAGGAGCCTGGCGGGCTACCAACCATGGGGGTCACAAAAGAATCGTACACGACTTAGCGACTAAACCACCACCACCACCCATCCCTCCTGGTCATGCCATCTGGGCAACCCCAGCCCTGGCTTCAGGATCCTAGAGCAGGGCTGGAAGCACCCTCAGAACAAGACAGTCCCTTTTCACAGAAGAGCAGGCTCAGGGCAGAGCTAGGGCTGCCACTCAGGGCTCCTGAGTCCTGAGCCAGCCCGAGGCTTAAGAAGGTGGTGTCAGCCAGGGAGGGGCCAGTGGGGGCGAGTCTGGCAGCAGTGGGTGGAGAGGGGTGTTTTCTGGCTCCTCCTCCCCCTCCCCCCTCCTCCTGCATTCCAGGAAGGTAGCCGGAAGCTGAGTGTCAGGGAGGCCCTTCCAGCAAGCCCCCTCCCTGCAGGGGAGGGACCAGTGGGTGGGGGAGGACTGGTCAGAGGCTGCCCCAGCATTCCTAGCTCTGCTCCAGCACCCACCCATGCGGATTCAGCTTCCTGGGACCCGGCCAGGAGCACTCTGGGACCACTCCCCTCACTCCCACGGAAGGCCAGCGAGGGGTGGGAGCATGGCTCACCATCAGCTCACTTTGGACCTTGCTGGGACTGGGCAGGGTGTCTGGGACTTGCCTTCTCACAGCTAGTTCAGCATCCTGGAGTTGGGGGTCCCAGGCTTTGTGGGGTTGTTAGCGCAAAGCCCTCAGGGCTGGGGCAAGGAGCTGTCCAACTGATGTAGTGGCTAAAGGATCCCTTGAGACCCTATCTAGGTGTCAGGGAGAGGTCTTTGTCCAGCCCTATGGCCTGGTGAGGACCCCCCCATTCCTACAGCCATTCTTCTCAGGTCAGCCCTGCCACCCCAGATCCCAAGGCCAGGAAGTTGGCACCTGAGGTCCACCCCAGTGTGGTACGGGCACTTTCTGGGTGTTTCCTGGGTGGTCAGGCAGATGAGCGGAGCCCAGGGAGGGAGAAGCAGTGAGCCCTGCATCTTCCTGTAGATGTTAGCCAGGCCCAAAGGCCTCTCCAAGTTTAGAAACACTCTCCCTGCCCAGCTTCCTCCAGGCAGGCCTGGGCATCGGGGGCACTGCTTGTGCCTGGGGACCTGGGAGAAGGCGGGCCAACAGTCTCCCCGTGTCCTACCCCCTGGAGATCCCCCAAAGAGCCTAGACCAAGAACACCTTCCCAGCAACAGATTGGTAAACTGAGGCTGAGTCCAGGCTGCCCAGAGAGCCCCCTCCCCACCGGGTAGGAGTCAGGATGAAGATGTCTGGGGGCTTGAGCAAGCTGGTGGGCAGGGGCTGGGCCCGTGCAGAGCCGGCGCCTGGTTCCACCGTTTCCATGGCAACCAGCTGTCAGGCTCAGTGAGGCTCCACAGACGCATCCCCTCTCACCCTGTCTCCCTGGAGGGAGGGGGCCTTCGGGCAGCGTTCTGGGAGGAAGCCAAGTGTGGTGAGGGGCTGTCAGGCCCCCTCATCAGGAGCTCACTCCCATCCTAGGGTCTTGCCCAGCCTCCCCCATCACCGGGGCACAGTGGTCCCAGGCATATAAGGGAGGAATATTGGCCAAGGCATTGTCACACCAGAGCTCAGATCCTCCTGGGGGGCTCAGTTTCCATTTCTGAGAAGTGGGAGCAATCCTGAGAGAGGTTTGAGGGTGGGGGCACCAGGTAGGAAGTTGGCTTGGGGACATGGGCCACAGACAGGACAGGCGAGGCAGGCCTGGCTGGGGGCCCTCGGTCGAGTGTCCTCGCCTGCCCCCAGGCCCATGCTCACTTACCGCGTGGACGCCGACAAGGGCTTCAACTTTTCGGTGGGCGACGACGCCTTTGTGTGCCAGAAGAAGAACCACTTCCAGGTGACGGCGTACATCGGCATGCTGGGCGAGCCCAAGTACGTCAAGACGCCCGAAGGCCTCAAGCCCCTGGACTGCTTCTACCTGAAGCTGCACGGAGTGAAGGCAGGTCTGGGGCTCGGCAGTAAGGGTGGGCAGCAGGCCGGGGAGCTGGACGAGCCTGGGGCCAGGTGAGTGTGTCCTGAGGAGACTCCTGGGGGCTGAGTCCAGCCCCCTTCCCACCTGAACCCCCATGCCCGCCCCTGAAGGGTCATGCCCCCAGCCCTCTGCTCAGTTCTGCTTCCTGTTTCCTTCTCTACTCTGTGACCCCAAGTCTGTGTGCCCAGCCAGGACCCCGCCCCTGACCCTGCTGTCAGCTGCCTCAGCATAGCGTCCCAAAATGAACTCCCTGCAAATTCGCCCTCCCCAGGCTCTCCTCTCCGGGAATGGGGCTCCGGGGCCCTGGTTACCCAAGCCATGAATCTGGGACCTGCTTGCCCACCTCTCACCATGCACTAGGCCCCGCTCTCTCTCCTGGAACTTTCCACAACCTGGTCCCTTCCTCTCCTCCCCGCACCTCTGCCCAGACGAGGCCAGCCCCCTCCTTATCTGACCACCCACAGCCAGCCGGACTTCTGTTCCACCTGAGACACAGGTGGGCCCAACATTCCCCATTTAAGGCCTCCAGGACTCCGTCTCCCCCATCCACCCGAGCAAGGCCCTGACTGCTAGGCTGAGGCAGCAGAGGCTTTCGGGACCCCATCCTTACCCCGGCCCTGGTTTGCTGTGCCCAGTCACAGCCCCTGCCTCCCCCCAGGCGGCTCCTTCTCTGGGACGCCCTCTGAACCCCACTGCCTGCCTCCTCCCCTGGCTGACCGCTCCTTGACCTTCACCGTTCACTCTGCTGCCTCCTCTGGGACACCTGCCTTGAGGCCCGTTTTGACTTGAGGCCCCTCACTGTCCAGCACCTCCATGGTGGTGGTGGTTGATTTTGAGCCCATGAGCTCCCTGATGGCCTGGCTGCGTGTGTCTCCTTCCATGTCATGAGTGGGGCCTGGCATTGCCGTGGCTCAGCCTGTGCTCTGGAGGGCTTGAGAGGCCTGGGAGTGGGATGGGTTCTCGGGAGTGTGGTTTTGGGTGTGACTGGGTGTTTGTGGATAGGCTTCCCGGTGGCTCAGCAGTGAAGAATCTGCAGGGCAGGAGCCGCAGGAGACGTGGGTTCGATCCCTGGGTCAGGAAGATCCCCTGGAGAAGGGAATGGCTACCCACTTGCCTGGAGAATCCCATGGACAGAGTAGCCTGCTGGGCCACAGTCCTTGGGGTCGCAGAGCCAGACAGGGCTGAAGTGACTTAGCATGCACGCATCGGTGTTTGTGGAGGCTGATTTGGGATGTGTACTTGGAGATGAGTGGAGTGAGTGGGTGTGAATTGGTGGCCAGCGAAGTTGCCTGTGTGTGTGTGCTCACGCGTGTGCACGTAGGTGGGAGAGTGGTGTGGGTGTGGGCTCATGGAGGGGCGCGGCGGTGTAGGAGAAGGCACAGGAGTCTGTGGGCCAAGGGGAGGGTGGGCCTCAGTTTCCCCAGGAGCGCCCGCTGGGCTGGGCCTGGGCTGAGAGGCTGAGGAGGGCAGGACCAGGTGGGGAGACCCTAGGCCCTGAGGTGCCCTTGGCCTCTGCTCCTCCCCCAGCTGGAGGCC
The DNA here is from genome assembly GCF_016772045.2 of Ovis aries. Taxonomy (NCBI): domain Eukaryota; kingdom Metazoa; phylum Chordata; class Mammalia; order Artiodactyla; family Bovidae; genus Ovis; species Ovis aries. The sequence continues at coordinate 36,776,876 of NC_056074.1, forward strand.
CTGAACCAGTCCATCAACATCGAGCAGTCGCAGTCGGACCGAAGCAAGCGGCCCTTCAACCCCGTCACGTGAGTGCCTGAGCCGCGGCTGGGGAGGTCCCCAGGAGGGCTCCGCTGGCAGGAGCCAAGGAGGGCCAAAGGCACCCACAACGTGCCCCTCCCACACATTCCTGACCCCGGGGCCCCTGGTGGCCTGGCTCTCCGCAGCCCCTCTTCCCTGGCCCCTGAGTACCCTGCCCCTCCTCTGCAGGGTCAATCTGCCCCCCGAACAGGTCACGAAAGTGACTGTGGGGAGGCTGCACTTCAGCGAGACCACCGCCAACAACATGCGCAAGAAGGGCAAGCCCAACCCCGACCAGAGGTGAGCGGGCTGCGCCCCTGCCCCGGAGCCCCTCTATTTCTGAAGACCAGGGGCTGGAGGGTGTCTCCCCGACTCCACCCCCGCCCCCGCCCGCCCATAGCATGCCAGAAACGGAGTCCCAGAGATTGACCCACTTCCCACATGAGGGACCTGGGTTTCAGAGCCCTTTACCACTTACGGATAGGAGAGCGGAAGCTGGCTTCCTAGCTGTTTCCGCCCCCTAGTGGAGACTCAGCTTCCTTCTCTGTAGTGCGTGCTTAGTCGCTTCAGTCGTGTCTGACTCTGTGCGACCCCGTGGACTGTAGCCCCCACCTCCCACCCCAGGCTCCTCTGTCCATGGGGATTCTCCAGACAAGAATACTGGAGTGGGTTGCCATTCCTTCCTCCAGGGGGTCTTCCCAACCCAGAGATCGAACCCACATCTCTCTGTCTCCTGCATGGGCAGGCGGGTTCTTTACCACTAAAGCCGCGTGGGAAGCCCCTCCTCTGTAGGGTGGGGTGGTCATGCTCTCCTCCAGCGTGCCCAGAGCCTGGGGGAGATGACCAAGTGCACTGTATATCTGACCCAGGAAGGCTGGTGGAGGCGGGAGGGGAATGGGGCGGGACTCTGGGCACCTCTGAGACCCTCTTGTGTCCAGGTACTTCATGCTGGTGGTGGCCCTCCAGGCCCACGCACAAAATCAGAACTACACACTGGCCGCCCAGATCTCAGAGCGCATCATCGTCCGGGTGAGGGCCACCTCCCCCGAAAGGGGCTGAGAGTCCTCCCCAGACCTGGGAGAAACAGCATCCAGGAGAAATACAGGGTCCCCAGGGGTCAGGAGCTGGAGTGCTGATCTTGTGTGGCCCTGGGCAAGGTTCCCACCCTCTCAGGGCCAGTGTCTCCTTCACAATGAAGTGAGGAGGTGGCCAGGACCCGGTTGGTGGCTTTCCTGAAAGTTGCAGCCATGGGAGGACAGTTTAAGCTGGGCATGGGGCTGTGAGGAGCTCCGGCTGGAGCTGGAGGGGTGGCTGTGGGGTTTCGCCCTTTCCCAGGGCGCTGCGCGTTCCCCAACCCCCAGGACTGATCCAGCCCCATCTCCTGCCAGGCCTCCAATCCAGGCCAGTTTGAGAGTGACAGCGAGGTGCTGTGGCAGCGGGCGCAGGTGCCGGACACTGTCTTCCACCATGGCCGTGTGGGCATCAACACGGACCGGCCCGATGAGGCGCTGGTGGTGCACGGCAACGTCAAGGTCATGGGCTCGCTCATGCACCCCTCCGACCTGCGGGCCAAGGAGCACGTGCAGGAGGTGGGGGCAGGGTCGGGGGCGGGGACTCCATGAGCGGGGAGGAGCCTATGGCAGGGGCGGGCTGGGGCGGGGCTCCTAGGGGCGGGGCTTCAGGAAAAGGGCCCGGAGGAGGCTGGCCCTGGGTCTCTGGATCCCGCCACACTGGTGGTAGCAGGGTCTACCCCCTCCACACTCCTGCCACCGGACGGGCCCAGGAGGGGAGGGGTTCAGTTGGGCCCTGGCTACCGCGCAGGTGGACACCACCGAGCAGCTGAAGAGGATTTCGCGCATGCGGCTGGTGCACTACAGGTACAAGCCGGAGTTTGCCGCCACTGCCGGCATCGAAGCTGCGGCGCCAGAAACGGGTAAAGACCTAGGGGCTGGGATCTGGCATCTGGTAACCCCGCCCCTGTCCTTGTCCCCTGGAAACTCTGCTTCCAAGAACCCCTTCCCTCGACTCACGGAACCCCGCCCCTGGGATTCCTGGCCCTCTGGGAGACCTGCCCTTTCACCTGGAGCCCCTGCACTTTGACATTGGAAGTCTGGCACTTGTGGTCCCGGGATCCCTGCTCCTCTGTTCCCTGGATGAATCTTGCCTTTATTCTCCTGGATCTCTGTCCCCTTTCCCTTGTGGCCCTTACTTCCGAGAATCTGCCCCTACCCGCACCTACCCCTTGGAACCCCACACCTTGATCCCTGGAACTGCCACCCCGCTCCAAGGCTCCCTGGATCTCAGATCTCTAGCTCCCAGAATTTCACCCTCACCAGTCCCAGCCCCTGCCTACATTATGGTGCCGTGGGCAGTTTTCCCTCCAACACACACTTGGTTTGTCCCTCCCCAGGTGTCATCGCTCAGGAGGTGAAGGAGATCCTGCCCGAGGCCGTGAAGGATACAGGAGATGTGGTCTTTGCCAATGGGAAAACCATAGAGAACTTCCTGGTGGTGAACAAGGTCTCTGGGTGGGGGAACTGGAAGGAGCCCAAAAGGCAGACGGGTGGACCAGCTGGAGGGCATTCAGCAGCCCCTCGCACAGAGACAGGGCACTGAAGTGCAGAGAGTTGGAGCATCCCCTCACCCCAGTCTTCTCTCATGCTGCTTGTAGAGCCCCCTCCCCACCCCACAGGGAGGAGGGGGGGTGGGAGATGAGGATTTGGCCCATCTGTGGCTGTGTGATCAAAGGCAAGAGGAACCTCCTGAGAGTCAGCCTCCTCTCCTGCAAAAGGAGGGAAACGCTCGTTACAGCTGAGAACGTCTCTTGGTGTTTTGTTGTTCGGTTGCTCAGTCACGTCCGACTCTTTGTGACCCGTGGACTGCAGCACATCAGGCTTCCCTGTCCTTCACCATCTCCCAGAATTTGCTCAAATTCATGTCCATTGAGTCGGTGATGCTATCCAGCCATCTCATCCTCTGTCATAGGGTTATGGCAAAGTTTAAACACGTACGTGGTTTGTTGAGGATGATGTCTGTAACTTTCCTGGCATGAGGCTGGGTGCCAGTGAGCATGCCCTAGGTCTTGGCCTCTGCTGAAGTCTCAGACACTGTGTCCATCAGAGGGGGAGATGGAGGCGGGAGGCTCTGAGGACCACAGAGTTCTGTCCACGGGTGGGGAAAGGTGGAGAGGTGGGATGGTGTTCAGAGGCAGGAACAGGGAGCTGGGGGAGCTGAGGCTGGACGAGAGGTGAGGCTGGCCTGGGTGGGGCTTCGAGGGCTCCCTTCTGCTCCCCTATGGGCCCGTGGCCTGGGCCTCCCAGGGGCTGACTGTGCCCTCGACACTGGCCATCCCCCGCGGCAGGAGCGCATCTTCATGGAGAACGTGGGTGCCGTGAAGGAGCTGTGCAAGCTGACGGACAACCTGGAGACACGCATCGATGAGCTGGAGCGCTGGAGCCACAAGCTGGCCAAGCTGCGGCGTCTCGACAGCCTCAAGTCCACCGGCAGCTCGGGCGCCTTCAGGTGGGGGCACGGGCTGGGGGAGGGCCTGACCCCCTTCCCGCGGGCACCTCTGACCTGGTCCTCTTGCTGTAGCCATGCAGGGAGCCAGTTCAGCCGGGCGGGCAGCATCCCCCACAAGAAGAGGCCCCCCAAGGTGGCCAGCAAGGTGAGGGTGGGCAGGATGGGGGGCAGGCTGCACTGGGGCCTCCCCGTCCTCATGGAGCCTTTCCAGCTGGCGCCTCTCCCAGTTCACTGACTAGAAGCACTTCCTCGTCCCTCCCTTCCCAACCCTCTAGCTCCCCCAGCTCCCGGTTCCTCCTCCCTCTCCCTCTGCCCGCTGCGGGGATGGGGAGATGTCCCCCACCTCCAACAGAGCCCACGGTGGGCAAGACCGCGGGCTCCCTAAGTCTGGGCCTTTGTCCCCTTTCCTCTTGGTCCTCAGTCATCATCTGTGGTCCCAGACCAGGCCTGCATCAGCCAGCGCTTCCTGCAGGGAACCATCGTGGCCCTGGTGGTCGTCATGGCCTTCAGGTAACTGGTCCTCCAGACTCTGGGGGTGGCCGGCTCGGGGCGTCGGGCTGCCCGCAGGCCCAGGCCTCGGGGAGCAGGAGGCCGTGGCCCGGGAGATGAAGTGGCTCATCCTGTCTCCTCCTCCCCCTGGGACTGGGGAGACCCACATACACCCATCTCTTTGGGAGCCTCTCCCCTGGGACCAAAAGCCACAGGCCCCCATCCTGGGTAGAGGGCGCTGGGCTGTGGCTCCGGCTCTAACGACGGCCCTTTCCTGCGGCTCCCAGCGTGGTGTCCATGTCCACACTGTATGTGCTGAGCCTGCGCACCGAGGAGGATCTGGTGGAAAGTGATGGGTATGTCCCTGGAGGCCTGGCTACCAGCTGTCACCAGGCCAGGTGGGGCTTGGGTGGGGTCAGAGGAGCCCTGGAAAATGTCTCCTGTAAAGGGGGTTCCACCTCAAGATCTGACCCCGCTGGGGGTTTGTGGGGGGAGCGGTGGTGGGTCAGAAGATCCCCTGGTTTGGGGGGGAGCAGCTGCTTCGCTGTCCTGCTGAAGCTGGTATTGCTCCCTGGCCTGCTCAGTGCTTCTCCAGGTGGCTGGGCCTCTGCAGGGCCCAGGTCAGAGCAGGGGGTGGGGGAAGGAGGGCCAGGGTGGGGCCTTGGGCTCTTCTGCCCACTGTCACCCTCAGCCCTTGGGCCATCTCTGACCGTGTCTTCTCTCTCTCTCCTCCCCGTGCCTGCCCCCGTTTCCTCTCTGCCGCCCCTTAGCTCTTTTGCCGTGTCTACTTCCTGTCTTCTGGCCCTGCTCCGGCCCCAGCACCCTGGGGGGAGCGAGGCCATGTGCCCATGGTACGTGTCTGGACCAAGCCCTCTCCCCACTGCCTCCTTTCTGCCTTCCCTGTCCACCTCCTCGTGTCCCTCCCGCTTCTCTGCAACTCCCAGCCCAGGCTCGCCCAGCCCCTCTGAGCTCAGCCCACCCTTCCCCAGCAGGTCCAGCCAGAGCTTTGGGACCACTCAGCTCCGACAGTCCCCTGTGACCACTGGCGTGCTGGGCCCACAGCCCTCTCTGCTGCTGGGTGCGTGCTGGGGGTGGGTTTGCAGGGGATAGGACGGGGAGCAGTGGGTGTGTCCTGGGCGGGGAGCTGTGCTGACCCCTCTGGCTCATACAGCCTCTGGTTTCCTCAGGTACCACTGGCCCGACCCACTCAGCCCCAGCTCCAGCGCTCCGCACCTTGGACCTCTGCTCTACCCACCCTTGCCCGGTCATTTGCTGCTCCTCGCCCAGCCCCACCCCCTCCACCGACCCTGGTCTGGGCCCCAGCTTTAATCCCGGTCGTGGTCTCAGCCCTAGTCCCAGCCCCTCCACCAACCGCTCAGGTATGGCTCACCTGGGGCCCAGGGTTTGGCTTGAGGGGTTTTTACATGAGGCCTAAGAAAGGCCCCAAAGACCCATTAGTGGGAGGATTTGATCTCCTGGAGACCAAATAAGGTTCTGGAAAAAGATTGAGACCAAGAGACAGAAGGGAGTGACCTGGAGCCCCGTGGGGCCCTTGAGACAGCTGGATAGGAGGCTGCCCACGCCCTCCTCTCAGCCTGGGCCTGTCTCTTTCCACAGGCCCCAGCCAGATGGCCCTGCTGCCCGTCACCAACATCAGAGCCAAGTCCTGGGGCCTGTCAGCCAATGGCATTGGCTACTTCAAGCATCCAAAGAGCTCGAACCCCATGGCCAGCCCTGTGGTCCCCTTCCCTGGGGGCCAGGGCAAAGCCAAGAACGGCCCCAGCCTCGGTCTCCATGGCCGGGGCCGCCGAGCGGTTCCTGAGCCTGGCCTGAGCCCTGCTCAGCCCACGCAGGCCCGAAGCCAGTCAGGTACCTGCCCGACCCTCTGCCCAGTTCGGCCCATCACCAGACTCCCTGGGTGCAGAGTTGTCAGTCCACATTCACTGAGTATGACTGAGCCCCAGGAATCAGGCCACGCTGATTCTGTAGCCTTGCATCAATGGCCTTGGTTAATCCTCAGAACACTCCCATGAGAACAGAATCGTCCCCATTGTTCACGCGAGGAGATGGAAACTTGGGTGAAGTAACTTCCTAGGATCATAGTCTGTTAGTGGCAGAGATGGAATTTGATCCCATGTCTGCCTGGCTCCTTCTGTGTCACCCTGCCAGGGCAAGGAGGGTGCTGTGGTCCCCCCCATTTTCCAAACCTCAAACTTTTGGTTTTAGCAAAGCTAGAGAACCCTTTGCTGTATTCATTTTCAAACTGGGTGTCTCCGAACTTCCCCCCCCCCCTCCACCCCAGGCTGCCTAGGAGGTGGAAGGGGAGGCTGAGAACCTTCCTGGTTTCAACCAGGCACCTCTGGCTCTAGGTACTGGGCCTCCTCATCAACTTTCATTTGATGGGTTTTGTGGCTTAAAGAAAAAAAAAAAAAAGCTTTGAAACTGCTTTGCTGAGATTGAAGTTCAAAGTGATGGGGAAACCCCACGAGGTAGATGCTCGCCAGGCACCATTTCCTGGGTCCCTGCTCTATGGCTGGCTCTGTACAGGGCACCCGGGGGTGATGGAGACAGATGAGCCCTGCCCCCGAGGGCTTACAGACACGAACAGCAGTGTGGCGAGGCTCCCCTCACCTGTCCTGAGGGGACACAGAGGTGGCTTGGCGACTGGGGAGGGCACGGAATCTGGACTGAGGTGGGGATTCATCAGGGGAGGTGTCCCTGAAGGAGGTGACATGGAAGTTGAGTCTCTGAAGGACAGCGGGGCCCTGACTTGTGTGTGGGAATACTCCTACCACGGTTGATCTCAAGCTACCAACTTGACATCCCTGAGCCCCAAGTTGGGGAGAAATGTGTGCAGTCAGGAGCAGAGTGCTAAAGAGTGGGCTCCTGGATGCTCCTGGCTGGGGGTGTGGAAGACCCATCCCTGCCCCTGGGTGTTCTGGGTCCGTCAGGGAGGCAGACCTCGGGCTCATGGGAACTGGGGAGTCCTGGGGCTGCTGGGGAAGGTGGTGGTGTGACCTCAGTCCAAGTGGGAGCTGGAAAGAATAACCTGAAATTTATTCACGCTAAAGTGTGAATGACTGATCCAAGTCAGACAAGGGAAGATGTGACTCCTCCTCATTTGTGTCCTGACTTGTCACCCTCCTTCCTGCCCCAACGGCCTCTCTCCTTGTAGACCCAGTGCCATTCCTGACCTCCATCCAGGTGCTGGAGAATTCGATGCCCATTACTTCCCAGTACTGTGCTTCAGAGGATGCCTGCAGGTGGGTTTGGCTGCCTCCCTACACCCCCACTAGGACAGGTTCCTTCAGGTGACATGAGGCCAGAGGACAAGATCTTGCTCCCCTCAGGGAGGAAGTTCCCTTACAAGGCAGGGCAGCCCCTTTCAGGCCCTCGAAGGGCTCCCCTCTAGTCTGGGGGCTGAGGAATTGATGGGCGTTAGGGGTGGGATGGCAGGGTGCCCTTGGGCTGAGGAGCCAGCTTGGCCCTTTCAGGCCTGGAAACGTCACCTACCACATCCCTGTTAGCAGCAGCACCCCCCTGCACCTCCGCCTGACCCTGCAGATGAAGTGAGTGCTGGCGTGGGGGATGGGGGCGTGGTGGTCCCGGTGACCTGGGGGAGGTGGGGGGCAGCTGAGGGGGCTGCTGGCTCTCCTGCCCGCTCCGTGCTTCACTGGCTGTGTGACCCAGCAGTCTCCGGGCCTCAGTTCCTCATCTGTGGAATGGGCTGTGAAGAGCGTGTGGGATGGGGGATGGGAAGGGGTTTGTAGCCATCGAGGGCCTTGATGGCTGCGCCTCGTTGACTGGCCGAGAGGATTCAGTGGCTGGCTTCTGTGGGGAGAGGGAGGCTGAGTGGAGGGCTGGCTGGGAGGGGGCTGGGGTGGAGGAGCTCGGAACCCCAACTCCCCGCTGACTGGGCCTTCCCCAGCTCCTCGTCCCCCGTGTCCGTGGTGCTGTGCAGCCTGATGTCAAAGGAGGAGCCGTGTGAAGAGGGGGGAATTCTACAGAGCCTTCACGCCCACCAGGACACTCAGGTAGGAGGCGACTCCAGCCAGCCTGGAGCTTCCTCTCCCCGGCACAACTGAGCCCCCAAGTAGGCGAGGAGCGGGAGCCAGGGTTAGAGCAAAGGCGTCTCCACAAGGGACCCTTTGGGACCTGGGCCTCTGTGCCCCAGGGAGGGGGTGTGCACGCACCCCTCCATGGCGAGTGTCTCCCGGCCCTGCCCTGCCCAAGGCCTAGCCTGGGGTGAGCACAATGGAGGAGACAGAGGGCGTCCTGGGAGCCTGGCAGGGAGAGCTGACCTTGTCGGGTCGCAGGGTCAGGGCGCCTGCCTGCAGGTCATGCTTGATTAAGACGAGACCTGAAGGACGATGTGGGATCAGCAGGGGAAAGGAAAGGGGACAGTGTCCCAGGAGTCAGGGAACAGCGTGTACAGCGGCCGGGCCACCAGGGCGGGCATGGCATGCCGGCAGAGTTGGAAGCACGGTGAGGGTCGTGCCTCAGAGGAGCCGGGAAGGAGGCTGGACCTCAGGCTTGGGGTGGCGAGGGGCGGGGGTGGGAGGGGGGCGGTGACTTGGTCCCATCTGTGACTTTGGAAGGTCTTGGGCTGTGTAGAGGGGGCTGCCTCGTGGTCTGGGAACCAGGCGGTTGGGACCCAGTCACCGTCCGGCTCCTCTCTGGCCACATGACGCTCAGCACAAGTTAAGGCAGTTTCTCCTCGCCGACTCGCGTGTTTATTCAATCAATATTTCTCGGGGCCTCCCCTGTCCCCGGCCCTGGGCTGGGCCCAGCTGAGGGGAGCCAGACATGGGGTAAAAAAAGACCTCGCCTTCCAAGAACGCAGTCCCTCACCAACGAGAAAAGAGGTGCAGAAGTAGCCGGCGTAGAGGATGGAGTGCTGAGCCCTAAAGAGGCTCAGGCCCCAGGGCCCGGCAGACAGGGGGGAGCAGAGAGGGCTGAGCCTCAGCGTGGCCACATGTCGCCGTGGGAGCTTAGGCAGGTAACTCAGCAGTGTCCTCATGCGTAAGCAGCACCTCCTCAGCGGCGTGTAGCTAGGATGAGCTTAGTGAGACGCTTCCATGGGCCCGGAGCACAGTGGTGAGAGGAAAGGCAGTGAGACAGGAGGCCGGGGGCCCTCAGTGCCGGGCACAGCATGCAGATGGTGGCCCCTGCTGCTCCCCAAAGCAGAACTTGTGCCGTCCAGCCTCTCCCGATTTCTGCTTCTCCCCTCTTGTGGCTCAGTGGGTAAAGAATCCGCCTGCAATGTGAGAGACCTGGGTTTGATCCCTGGGTTGGGAAGGTCCCCTGGAGAAGGGAAAGGCTTCCCACTCCAGTATTCTGGCCTGGATAATTCCTTGGACTGTATAGTCCATGGGGTCACAGAGTTGGACATGGCCGAGCGACTTGCACTTTCCTTTGAAATACCTGCTAGAGAGCCCGGGGCTGCGATGGCCCTGGCGAGGGATGCAGGTTGGGACCGGCTGGGGGTGGGGGCCGTGCCGCTGTCCTGACCCCTCTCCCCCTCCCTCCCCAGGGCACCTCCCACCAGTGGCCAGTAACCATCCTGTCCTTCCGCAGATTCACCTACCACTTCCGGGTGGCATTGCTGGTGAGCAGGGCACCCCGCCTCCCCAGGACATTCAGTGTGGGGCTTGGGGGAGAAGTGGGCGGGGGGGCGTTGAAAAGCGCACAGTGGGACCTGGGGCAGAGTCAGGCGATGTCAGCAGGGGGACTGCCTCCTGCCCGACGCTGGAGCCACTTCTCAGGTTCCCCCTGCCCTTCCACCCAGGGTCAGGCCAACTGCAGCGCGGAGGCCCCGGTCCAGCCAGCCACGGACTACTACTTCCACTTCTACCGCCTGTGTGACTGAGCTGCCCTCTGGAGGCAGTGCCACACCAGGGCCCGGGGGTTCCCGGGCGCCCCTGCCACACTGGATGAAATGGTGTTACACTGGAGCCCGCCGCTGGCACTTCTTTGGAGACTGAGCCGGCCTGGCCCTCCCCATGCCTGGTGAAACTGGAAGTCCTCACACTGGAGCTGCTGTTCCCACTGGCGGCACCCCCACACCACGGACAGAGCTGGAGAGAGACCTGCTGGGCCCAATTCACGTCCATCCAGATATGGCCGATGCAGGCCTGGTGATGTCAGGTGCCCCAGAGGCAGGGGAAGCTGTGACTCTGTCCAGAGCCCACCCTCCCCGCCTCCCCTTCTGCCACTGGGAGCCGTCCCTCTTTGGGGAGAGGACCTGTCTGCCTTTGGTACTGGCGGGGACTTGGCACGAGCCCTCAGAGACCTGGCCGAGTCAAGAGTCGGTGGAGGGAGGACAGCCCTCTCTCAAAGCTGCTCCCTGGGGAGGGTTAGGGAGCAGACGTTTTAGGGTTTGACTGTTACTGGACTCGGACTTCTAAGCTTTAAGCGTGGTCCAGGAGGTCTCTTCTCCCTGGAAGAGCTTGGCTCCAAGAGCTCCCAGGGCAGCTGAAGCCAGCCTTGGATGGGCTGGCGATTGACCATGTGCCTTCTATACACTCAGTGCCTGGCTGAACCAGGGGCGGGGCCGGTGGGCCAGGTAAGCCTTGGATCCTAGAACCTGGAGTATCCCAAAGGGAAGTTCCCTGTGCAGTCACACAGCCTGGGCTCCAGGGAGCTTCCACTGGTCTGAGCAGAGGAGCAGGAATCCCTGCAAGGCAGCAGGCTGGTCTTGGCTGGTGGATGAGTGGATGCAAATAGCTTTTGCTGTTATTAATGAAGTAATTACTAAAATGCACTTAAACCAGGGCAGGAGTAGAATGGAGATGGAGAGTCCCGAGTGGGCCAGAGCTCTGGCGGACTCTTGAAAGGCAGGGCCCTGGCTCTGATCCGTCCCTGGGAGCCTTGAGACACCCTCCCAACTCCGAACAACAGAACGGGCCTCTCCCCTCTCTCCTGTCTGCTGGTGGCCTCACCTTCCCAGGTCAAGGGCCCCATGCTGGGCTCGGCCTGCCAGGCTGGGGGCCCTGTGCTCAGCAGTAGGCCCCAGTTCTGCCCATCCTCTCTGGAGCAGAGCAGTGGGTTTGGGTTACTGAAGTCTTATCTCAAATGCCAACATTAACCTTTCTTAGTGGGTATCTAGAGCCTTCTGAGGCCACAGCCAGGCTTATGGAAGGACTGGAAATCACTGTGCAGTGTCTGCCGAGGGTTCAGAAATGTGGACGGAACTGCCGTCCTCGCCTGGTGATGTTCTGCCGCCTCTTTGGGAGCCAGGCCTTGCCCCTCCTGCCTCTCGTTCTCAGCTTTCAGTGGGAGCCTTTCAGGGGAGACCTGAATCCTAAAGAAGCCTAGGAACCATGGGCCCCATTCCGCTACAGACATATGCACTTGTCCACACTGGCGAGATAGGGGGTAGCCAGGATACCGCACCTCCCGGCCCCTCCACAGTGGGATTCCACACCCTTCTTCTGACATAGGAATTAGACGGTTCCCCACACCACTGTTTCCCTGGTAGCTCAGCTGGTAAAGAATCCGCCTGCAATGCAGGAGACCCCCCTGTTCGATTCCTGGATCAGGAAGGTCCGCTGGGAAAGGGATAGCTACCCACTCCAGTATTCTTGGGCTTCCCTGGTGGCTCAGCTAGTAAAGAATCCACCTGCTATGTGGGAGACCTGGGTTCAATCCCTGGGTTTGGAAGATGCCCTGGAGAAGGGAATGGCTACCCACCCCAGGATTCTGGCCTGGAGAAGTTCTTGGACTGTATAGTCCACGGGATCAGTCAGGTACGACTGAGCAACTTTCAGTTCACCACACCACACAGGTGGCTGAGCCTTACTTAGCACTACTGTTCTTCCCTCCACTGCAGGAACCCTCGCTAAATGCCGTGAACCTGCCGAGCCTTGCCCCTTGTGGCAGGATTCTGGGGCTTCCTCAGTGGGGCTGCAGTTTTCTTGGACCACAGCCCCTTAACTGGAGTTAAAGTGCTTAAACTGGAAAGTGACCCTCCACTGCCCCCTGGAGCCACTTGGACACAGCATTGCCCCAATCTGGTTAGCAGCTGGCTGTTTCCATGCCTGGGGAGGGGGTCCTCTGTGTGGAGGCTGGGGCCAAGTGGGGCTCCAAGCTGCTCAAGGTGGGGGGGTGGGCGGGGGGGTCAACCTTGGACCAAAGTTGCCTTAAGCCCAGGGAGGCAAAAGGGTTTCAGGAAAGGCCAGTGGGCTACCTGCTGGAGGCTGACAGCTGCCCAGCGGGTGCTGCTGAGCGGGTGTCTTGGCTCTATCCCCTACCCGAGGTCCAGCAACCCACCCCTCCCTTCCTCTCTCCCGTTTGGCATTTACCCCTGTAGCCATTGGGCTAATCTCCCCAAGCTTCAAGCTGTATATAGGGCCTCTCAATGCACAAGTGCCCCCGTCCACGTTACAGCCTCCAAGAAAGCCTGCATGTGCATAGCGCACCCCCTCCCTCCCACATAACTGCCCCCCGCCACCCTTCCCGAGCTGACTCGTATTTATCGTATCAACTCTGACTCGAGCGGGCAGAGGGAAGCGGCCCCAGGCCTGCTTGCTTCCTGTCCCCTGTTCTTTTCTGAAATAAATATACGTATATAAATAAATGTATAAATACTGCTTTGTATCTGAGCTTGCTTCCTGTCTTCTTGAAATTGTTCTGGGGCAGGGTGGGGGTGGGGGGAGGATGGGGTCATCTGTGGGGCTAGGACCATTGGAGCCCCTGAGCCTGATAGATGCTCTGTACCCCATTATCCCTCGTAGCTTCAGGCCTGAGAACAGGACGCGGTAGCCCCTCCCACTAGCCACACCCCACAGACCTACTGCTGCCCGGCTTGGATTAGAAGGAGCCACCTTAGGGACAAGCTGAGTCTTTCAAGGGTCCCTGGCTACACTTAGAGGAGGGGACTGGCCCTGGGACAGACATCACTGGTGTGGGTTCCTAAGGAAGTTTACTCTAGAAGCCGCAGAAGAGGGCAGGCTCAGTCCCTTCCTGTCCACAGGAAGTCCTCAAGTCTAAGGATAAGACAGTCCCCACATTTCCCTCCTAGGCAGAGTGCCGGGCTTCCCAGCCACAGGAACCATCTGGGAGGCAGCAGAGACACAGGAAGGGGAGGGACTGGAGAACCATGGGTCCCAGCACCAGACAGAATGTCACATCTGCCTTTATTGTAGCAACAGGTGGGAAACTTCTAGCCGCAGTAAAAAAAAAAAAAAAATTAATTTACAAAAGTAGGGATTCTGTGAAGCTGCCCGGTTGGAACCTGAAAGAGAAGGGTATCAGAATGAGAGCAGGGACCCATCTTTCCGTCAGCTTCCTTCCACTAAGTGACTAGACATCGGTCAAAATTTATCTCAATGACTGAGAACGCTGAAACCGACTAAAGTGGACCAAGTCCCGGATCCTGGCCCCCTGCCTGGCCACTTGCCAATGGCTCCCCAGCCCGTGTGTGTGATGTGTAAGAACACAGAGGTGGAACCACATGAAGCTGTGCCCACAGCCCAAGGCAGTACATTCCAGTGCCAGACCCAGGTCAGACAATGTGGAGACCTCAGATCTGACCTCAGGTCCCACTCGGCTCAGATTCCCACCAGGGGACAGGGAAAGAAGTCCATGTGACTGGTGTCCTTGTCCTTTCTGCCCAGTTTGTCTCCATTAGCTAAGGGGTCACGCAGGCCCGAGGACTCTGATGTGGGTGAGGGGCGGTATCTCCAGCGTCCCACCCTGTCACCGCTCTTACCCTTGGGAGCTCATATGTAGATGCCGACCCAGAGCAGCAGGAAGAGGACTCCAAAGCCCATGAAGAGTGAGGCCACCAGGGAGATGAGGAGCTCTTTGTAGATATCCCGGGTGTACTTGGTGGACGTGACCTCATAACTGGCAGGGTGATTAAGGAGAAGCAAAGGGGTGGACTATGCAGGGCAGGGAACCCGGCCAGGGCATCTCTGGGAGAAAGGCACAGGCTGAGAGCTTTCCAGGAGGCTGGTCTGGCTCCGTGCAGCGGGGCAGAGGGGTCCAAGAGATGACCTAGACCCTGGTGCTCCTACTGCTGGGGCCAGTGTGAGCAAAGAAGGAGAGACGGCATCATGAAGCCTGTCATCCATCTTACAGACAGGATGTGAACCCTGCCCAAGAAGTGAGGAAACCACTGCTAGTGTCAACCAGGTCTGGAGACCTCCCTCCCCACAGACGGCACACGGAGATGACAGTTAGGTCAGGCTACCCCTGTTAGATTAACCATGGAGACATCCCCTCTTGATGTATAATCATTGTCTGCCTCCCCTCCCACCAACCTTAATTGTTTGTTCTCCTAGCACCTACTTGTAAAACTCAATCATGTACAACAAAGGGATTGCTAACATGTAACCAGTCAAGTAGTGGGGGGTATAAAGCCGGGGCTCTCAGAAACATCAGGGTCCTTGTTGGGAACTGATTCCCCTTGAACCTGCTGGAGTAATAAACTGTACTCCACTGTCTTGAGTGTCCTCCAAGGTGTGCTTTGCAACTCCAGATTTCACAACACCCTTCAACCACCCAAGGCCACATAGCTAATGAGCAGCAAAGCTGGGATTAGCCCTCTGATCTCCTGACACCTGAGTATATCACTCCTATAACACTTTTCAACTTCAGGTCCCTGTGCCCAGCCTCCAGTCCAGCCAGGACCTCCGCTCACTATGAAACCTGAAAAGCAAACTAAGCTCACCTGAACTTGGAAAATTCTAAGGCCACAGCCTGACTTTGGATGTCAACGGCCCTTAGCCCTTCACTTCCTGACTGTTCTGCTTCCCCACGCCAGAACAAAAGTGGCTGGGTGCATGTGCCCCGTGTAGTTCCCCACTCCAGTTCCCACATCACTAACTCTGGCCCACTGGCTGCTCAATCAAAGGATACACGAAGAACCAGGCGGTGAAGAACATGCCAATGGCCAGCAGCACAACGGTCAGGTGGGGAAAGACAGCTGGGTTCACGGGGCTGGTGTATCTGCTCATGGCCTCAAGTTCCTAGGGGAAGGTATGAGATCAGAGCCACCAAAGACTCCCAAGACTTCAACCTGCGAGGACTACGAGGTTATCGGAGCCTCATGCTGCTGTGACTGCAAGAAGCTTATTTCAGCCTGGGAGACAGGGACATCCTTCCTGGTTCCTTTGACAGAACCACTGTCAAATGATACCTTTTGGGAATGACAACGATTATGATGACATCTTAAACTAAGGTGGCACTTTGTCTTTTCAGTAGGAGATGAGAAGGGCAGCTAAGAGTCAGAGGCTGAGACACACAAGGGGACTGATTAGCTACAGATCAACAGCCCTTAACATTTTTTTTTTTTTTTTGGCTGCACCATGCAGTTTGTGGGATTTTAAGTTTCCTGACCAGGGAATCGAACCTGTGTTCCCTGCATTGAAAGCGCAGAGTCTTAACCAATCGACTGCCAGGGAAGTCTGGTCCTTAACATTGTCTGAGGCCACTGATCATCATGGGGGGGGAAAAAAAAACCCATGATGAAAGGTCTGGACTCTGCCTGGGACAAATCACATACAAGAAAAAATTTGTGGGAGGGGTGAGTCCCTTCATTGTTCACCTGAAACTATCATAACATTTTTCTTTAATTGGTTATACCCCAATACAAAATAAAGTGCTTTTTTTTTTAAAAAAAAGAAAAAGTTTGCTTATGATTTTAGGAGCTTTATGGACCCATGTCTGTAGACACCAAGCTCAGAATCCCCACTGACAGGCAGACTCTGAACTGGTACCCAGGCCTCAACTTCTAATTCTCTATTCTTCCCACTACACAATTAAGGAATCTTGGGATCTGCAAACAAAAGACGTAAGTCAAAATTCTGACTCTATTAAATACCATGAATCTCAGTAAGCGATTATAATCTGTCTCTCACAAAGTTGATGTATGATTTAAGACAAACGTCATAGCATCTAACTCACTGCCTGGAATAGAGTAGTTGCTCAATAGGTGTTTGTTTCCTTCCCAAGGTTATAGGGAAGATCATGAGCTAATGCTTGTGAAAGAGGGCTGAAAAAGTAAAGTTCCGTACAAATGTTAATTTCCATTGTCACCCAGCAGCCAATGTTTAAATCCAGAACATAACAACTCTAGACAAGTAAACTGAGCCCATTGTTCTAAGAGACGCTGGAATTCAAATCAGTAAACATTTATGCCCCCCCATTAACGATAAAGACAATCGCTGCCATTGACTGAGCCTCCAATTGCAGGCCCCGTGTTTGGCACTGGGAATACAAAGATGAATAGACATCATCCCAGTGCTAGAGGCACGTCAGATGGTGGTCACTAGGAGGCGTGGCAGATAACAAAGAAGTCCATGACACGTGGCAAGAGGGCTGCACACAGGTTGTGGGGGCTCCCAGGGCAGAAGGGGCAAGTGCCCGAGACAGTTGGAAGTGCTTCACCAAGAAGGTGACTTTTGCCCAGGGCTGGGTAGTATGAGTACGAGTTTCGCAGCAGTGAGAAACTTGTCAGATAGAGGTAACAGTTTGACCACAGGTAACAGAGCTAAATGCTGGAAGGTATTAAAAAATGCACCCACACTCCACATCCTTATAAATCGGGAGATCAGAAGCCCAGTGCGATCAAAACCTTACCTAAGGAGTCAGCCCCTTCCCCGCCCCTCAGTCCAAATCGAAGGATCCAGGGTCCTCCCGCCCTCTAGACCTCGGGCACCTGACGCCTCTGTGAGAGAAAAAGGCACAGGACGGACCCCGGGGGGTCCCCAGAGCCCTGTCCTGAACTTCCCTCAACCCTCTCACCATTTTGCCGGGCACAGGATAATCCGCCACTCCGCTACCGGAAGAACACGTAGGCAGGAGCAGGCGCGCTGTTCAACCGGAAGGGGAAATGCAGTCACGTGGGCGGCATTGTGGGGCTTGTAGTCCCGTAGTTTCGGGTATGGCGGGATCTGAGGCCTTCGGGAGCCCGAGGTGGAGTAGGGGCAAGCAGTGGAGAAGGGTAGGGTCAGGTCGCAGAGCAGGTCCGTCCGCCCTGGCGGGACTAATTGCCGTGAGAGAAGCTGGCCGAGGGGGCTGGGGCCTGTACTACACTTCCCAGGAGGCTTTGCGCCGCGGCAGGTCACGTGACTGGAGCGCGGGCTTTGGAAGGCGGTGAAGCGAGAGGGTACCAGAGACTGGTTCTGAGGCGGCTTCGGGGCAGAGGCGGGAGTCGGGCTTAGTTCTGTTCTGGGCCACCCCGGAGCATCCCAGAGGCCAGGTGAGACCTTTGGGAAGCGTCTCAGAGCGTCGGGCCCGTTTTGCGCCGGCTGTTGGGGAAGGCGGGCGGCTGCCGCGCGCGCGGCGGAGCGAGCGCGGGATTCAGACGGGCCCGCCACTTTCCAGCTGTGAGTCCGGGCCCAGTCCCTTAATCTCTGAGCCTTTCTTCATTTGTAGAAAGAGGTAACTCCCACCTCATGAGGTCGTTGTGCATTGTGACTGAGCTCCTGGAGGAGATACTTTTTTGACCTGCACTTGTTCATATCCCTTTGCTCCCTGTCTTTGACGGACGCAGTGGGAGGATGTCCAGCTAATGAGGCATTGTGCCCTCTTTCTAGCAAAGCCGGTAGCTTGAGGCACGAACCAAAGGTTCGAGTGGGTTCTACTGGGGGAACGTTTATGAACACCTAATGTTTGTCAGAGGTTTTCGTTTGATATCTCAGTTAACCCTGGCAGTAATTCTGCAAGGCAGACATGGTTATTATCTTACTTGGTAGATGAGAAAACCAATCCTAAATGGCATAGTAATGTCACACACTAAGTGACCTAGTGATCACTGTTACCCAGGTGGTAAATAATGGTGCCTAGATTCAAGGCCACTGCCATTCACAGAGGAACTAAGACGATAGACCTTGAAGAAAAGGGCTGCAGAATGGTGGGAGGAGGGTACAGCTGAGCAGAGTGAGACAGAGCAGTCTTATCCCAGCCTTTGTCTTAGGTTCCCAGACTGTAAAGGTAAGTTAGCGTGTTGGACACACCACCAGTGGATACCTGATGACTTTAAGAGGCACCCCCCAAAATCCTTTTTTAAAAAATATTTTTTGGCAGCTGTGGCACATGTGGGATTTTAGTTCCTCAACCAGAAATCAAACCTGTGCCCTCTGCATTGGGAGCACAAAATCTTAACGATTGGACTTCCAGGGAAGTTCCCCCAAATCCTTTTGAATATTCATGCATTTAACATGTAGTAAAATATAACTGATAAAGCACAGGTATTATTACTTAAGATGAATTCTGTTTTCCAATTTAGTTTTTAGAAAATGGTGTCCATATGAAGGAAATTTTAAGTGAATGAAAGTATAGGTTTTCATGGGAAGTTGCACAGAAATGTGAGGGTGTTTTAAGCCTGACTGAAGTTTGGAAAATATTGTCCTAGGAGATATTTTGTTAAGGAGTCTGAACCACAGAAACTGTGGTACTGGGCTAAGTGACTGTAGCATCTCTGGATCAGGACTCGGGGTGGAAAAGGAGCTGCGGAGTTCACATTTCAGACTTAGTGGTGGTGAGAAAATACAAAGGGAAAGACTTAAAACAGCATGACGGAAGTAGAAACTCTTTGAAGTGCTGAGCAGATGCTGAAGAGAGATTAGAGAAGTGTTGTGAAAACCACATTACTTTCACACAGATGTTATTCCTGCCAGTTCTTCAAAACTGCTATGTTGCCCGGAGAAACAGAACAAACAGGATCTAGAATATGGATATATGGGAAGACTGACTTTAATGAATTGGTTCAGGTGATTGTAGGTGTTGGAAAGTTGAAAATTGTAGGTCAGGTCTGCAGGCTGGAGACTCAGGTAGGAGTTGATGACTGGTCTTTGGGCAGGATTTCTTTGTGAAACTCATTTTTGTGCTTACGGCCTTTCAGCTGATTTGATGAGGCCTTCCCACATTGTGGGCTTCACTGCTGGCTCAGATGATAAAGAACCTGCCTGCAATGCGGGAGCCCCAGGCTTGATCCCTTGGTCAGGAAGATCCCCTCTTGCCTGGAGAATTCCGTAGACACAGGAGTGTGGTGTTGCAAAGAATCGGACACGACAGCGTGACTAACGTTTTCACTTTGTCTCAATGTGGAATGAAGTCTCCTTTTCTTAAAGTCAACTGATATAGATGTTAACCACATCCACAAAATACCTTCACAGCAACACCTGCATTAATGTTTGATTAAATAATTGGATATTGTGGCCTTGACAAATTGACACAGAACTAACCCTCAGAGCTGCTGAGAGGAGGTGAGCTGGAGGAGTGAGTTGGGAATAAAGATCCAATGGAGGAACGAATGTGTTGTTCATGAATTGGCAAGAAGACAGAGACTCCTAAGTTTGTTTACCACTTTAGACATTTGGTTGCCTTTTTATCTGTCTTGTTTCACCTTTGTGTAACTGGGATTTGCATGTCATTCAGGAGGCAGTTCTGCCATCATGGTCCTTGGACTCCTCAAGCTGGCCCTGGCCGCCTCCTCTGGCCTTGCTGTAGCCCTTTTTGCATGCTAGCCCTGTTGCTGCCTTAGCCGCAAAACTTTTAAGTCCCTCAAGGACTTGAACATCTTATCTTATCCTTTCAGCATGTGGTTTAGTTCTTGATACTCAGGAATCCTTAGTATTAACTGAGTAGACTAGTGTTAATTGAATAGACTTTCTTGCTGTCATTTCTTGATGCCTTGGTGTTTGTTGTGCTAAATTTGTTTAGCTGAAGGCATGACGTTGATGACATAGTGCCCCTGGTAACCCTCCTGCATCCTTTAAGTACCTCCTTGTCTTACCCACCTTTCTTTTTTAGCTGTCCCTCCTGTATTGCTATGGGAATTCAAGGACTGGCCAAACTGATCGCTGACGTGGCCCCCAGTGCCATCCGGGAGAATGACATTAAGAGCTACTTTGGCCGCAAGGTGGCCATCGATGCCTCCATGAGCATTTATCAGTTCCTGATAGCTGTTCGCCAAGGGGGGGATGTGTTGCAGAATGAGGAGGGGGAGACCACCAGCCACCTGATGGGCATGTTCTACCGCACCATCCGCATGATGGAGAACGGCATCAAGCCTGTGTACGTCTTCGATGGCAAGCCACCGCAGCTCAAGTCCGGGGAGCTGGCCAAGCGCAGCGAGCGGCGGGCCGAGGCGGAGAAGCAGCTGCAGCAGGCTCAGGCCGCCGGGGCTGAGGCGGAGGTGGAAAAGTTTACGAAGCGGCTGGTGAAGGTCACCAAACAACACAACGATGAATGCAAGCACCTCCTGAGCCTCATGGGCATCCCATACCTCGATGCGCCCAGTGAGGCGGAGGCTAGCTGTGCGGCCCTGGTGAAGGCCGGCAAAGTCTACGCTGCGGCCACAGAGGACATGGATTGCCTGACGTTCGGCAGCCCGGTGCTCATGCGGCACCTGACTGCCAGCGAGGCCAAGAAGCTGCCCATCCAGGAGTTCCACCTGAGCCGGATCCTGCAGGAGCTGGGCCTCAACCAGGAGCAGTTTGTGGATCTGTGCATCCTGCTGGGCAGTGACTACTGTGAGAGCATCCGGGGCATCGGGCCCAAGCGGGCTGTGGACCTCATCCAGAAGCACAAGAGCATCGAGGAGATTGTGCGGCGGCTGGACCCCAACAAGTACCCTGTGCCAGAAAACTGGCTCCACAAGGAGGCCCAACAGCTCTTCCTGGAGCCTGAGGTGTTGGACCCGGAGTCTGTGGAGCTCAAGTGGAGCGAGCCCAATGAAGAAGAGCTCGTCAGGTTCATGTGTGGGGAGAAGCAGTTCTCCGAGGAGCGAATCCGCAGTGGGGTCAGGCGACTGAGCAAGAGCCGCCAGGGCAGCACCCAGGGCCGCCTGGATGATTTCTTTAAGGTGACCGGCTCCCTCTCTTCTGCCAAGCGCAAGGAGCCAGAGCCCAAGGGAGCCGCCAAGAAGAAGGCAAAGACTGGGGCAGCAGGGAAGTTCAAAAGAGGAAAATAAACGGGTTTCCCTTCACGATACCTCTGTGACCCCAGGATGTTTGCCTCTACCTGCTAGAGCTGGCGCTGGAGAAACCTTCATGGGGGTGGGGAGGGGCTTTCATTGCTTCCCTGGCACCACCCTGCTCAGTACTGCTTTTCCGTTTGTTACTTGATCTCATGGCAGGAACACCACAGAGGTACGTCATTGTCTTCTTTTTTAGCTCAGGAAAGTATGTCAGGCTCAAGCTGCCTCTCAGGCAATTTAATGGACACTGAATCCATTGTTACATGAAAGCAAGAAGTTTTGAAGAAGAGAGGGAGATAAATGGTAGAGATGAAAGACGGGATGATTTCCTGCCTGGCCAACCTGGTGGCTAGTGGGAGGTGACTGTGGAACCAGACTGCTGCTCTCTCTGGCTCAGCCTTGACCCGCCCTAAAGAGTAGCCATCAGGGAGATCCATTGTCTTAAACAGATGGGAAGAGCTGCTGAGAAGCAAGATAGGCAGAGAGCTGGAGTCCCGGGAGTTGGCAACAAGGGTTTGATTACTGGCTTTGTATCCTGGGGTGGGTAGAAACTTGAACTTGCTATGAAATTTTATACAGTGGTAATTCATAGGCATAAGGTGGTGGAGTGGCTCTCAAGGCCTTCCTGAAGCCTTTGAGTTGAAACTTTGGGATAAGATGCTGTTTTCATGTGCTGTTTTTTTAAGGTATGAGAAGAAAAGATTCAATAAAATTGTAAAAAGTAACCAGAATGTCCTGTTCTTTGAGAACATTTGAAGACATCTCAAGTGCCCCAGGCATCAAGCAATATAAAATGTTCTTTTCACTCCAAGGTAACATGTTAGAATTGCACATTATTAACAGCTGATTTGAGAGTGGCCAGAAGATGGCACCATGCTCCACAGGATGGCCAAGGCAGCGTTGGAGGTCCTTTAGCCATGAAGCTTGGTTTACCTTGCTGGGAAAGGAGCTTTAATAAATTGAATGAATTTCTAGTTTTGCACCTACTGTGTGAGATAAAGGAGCTCCTTTGAGAAATCCTCACAATTTAGGTCAACTACATCATAGCATCCAGGCATTTACTTTACCACTTTATCACTTTCTTATTGCCTCTGTGACTTAAATTTCAGGTTACTTTTCATAGAGTTGGAATGTTGTGGTTCTTTTTTTTTTTTTTTACCAACATAACTGTTATCAATAAAACATACCCTCAGTAAAACAACATTGTAATTCAGTTATACTTGAATAAAATTTTTTAAAAACAGTAATTCACACAACATTGTAATTAAACTATACTTAAGTAAAAAATGAATCAAAAAATATATATCTGGATAGGTGTGATGTGATATCTATTGTGATTTTGATTTGCACTTCTCCCATGATTAGTGAGGTTGAGAACATTTTCATTTATCGCTTCATCATTTTTACTTAATTTTGGGGAGATATCTGTTATTTGGTCCATTATTAAACTGAATTATTAGCCCTTTTTTGAAACTTGATTTATAGTTATTTCTTAGTCCTTTTTCGGTCATATGGTTTTAAACTTTTCTTCCCATTCTGTATGACTGTTGAAGAGACTTCTTTCCCATTGTGGAGTCTTAGAACCTTGGTGAAGATGATTGTGCCAGTATGTATGAGTTTATCTGAGGGCTCTGTTCTGGCCCATAGGTCTGTCTGCCTGTCTCTATGCCAATACCATACTGTTTTGATTGCTGTGCCTGTGTAATATATTTGAAATCAATACGTGAAGCCTCCATCTTACTGTCAAGATCGTTTTGGCCCTTTGGGGTCCTTTGTGTTTTTATATGCATTTTTCAAAAAATTTTATTGGCATATAGTTGCTTTAGAGTGTTGTGTTAGTCTCTTGCTGTACAGCAAAGTGAATCAGTGATGTGTTGGTGTATATCCTTTTAAAGACCAGTGATGTTCAGATATTTTAAGAGTAAACTATCTTTCAAGTGAAATCTTACATGAAATGTAAGACTGTAAGAGCTCCTCTGGTTGAAGCAGGAATGAGATACAGTCTCCCCAGGAACATCCCATAACCAGGGGCCTCTAAACCACTAGTGTAGACAGAAAGTTATGTCCTTAGGGCAGGGATCTTAGTCTGTTTCTAGCAGTTAACCAACCAATTTTCCGGATTGGACCAAGCCACAAAACTTGAGTTCCGTTTTTCTTTTTGACTCTGTTGCACAGCATGCAGGATGTTAGTTCCCTTACCTGGGATTGAACCCTGCAGTGGAAGTGTGGAGCCAGCCTGCACTGATAGTGATGGGGGCCCAGAAGTGGGAAGACAGGAGTTACTGCCTTGACACAGTAGCCCTAGTTGAGGGCCTGTCTTCTGTGGTGGCAGGTAGTGCTTCGTCTTCAGAATTACCTGGTCTTTTCTAGAAGTTTATTAACCACTGCAGGGAGAATTAGTCCTGCACATTTTATTTAGCACATTCTAATACTCTTGCCTGGAGAGGAGAGCTGTTCTAGTAGGGCACTGGTTAAAAGGGCATTGCTTTAAAAAAAAAAAAAAAAAGGGGGCATTGCTTTACAGTCAACTCTGAGGTATGAGTTGGCAAAAAAGCAGTCTTATGGAGAGCATCTACACTGAGATTAGATATGAGTTTAAAAGGGTGAGGGCACTGCCTCACGATAGGAGGAGATGATGCACTGAGTACTGAACCCACTTAGTGTTCGCAGGCCATCTACACTGAGCACTGAACCCGCTTAGTGTATGCAGGCCGTCTACACTGAGCGCTGAACCCGCTTAGTGTATGCAGGCTGTCTACACTGAGCGCTGAAACCGCTTAGTGTTTGCAGGCCGTCTACACTGAGCGCTGAACCCGCTTAGTGTATGCAGGCCGTCTACACTGAGCGCTGAAACCGCTTAGTGTTTGCAGGCCGTCTACACAGAGCGCTGAAACCACTTAGTGTATGCAGGCCGTCTACACTGAGCGCTGAAACTGCTTAGTGTACACAGGCAGTCTAGCATTTAAACACTTGAGTGTCATGGGAAGGGGCTGGCCTGCCTTCTTGCCACAGTTCGTCTGAACCTTGGTGTTTTTCAGAGGGGCCTGACGATCCTCCCTGTACCCCAAGGGGGCACGTGTTCTAGAAGGTTAGAGCCGTAGAGGTAGGTAGTAATCTGAAGCAGAGGTACAGGCAGCCCTATCAACAGGTACAGGGAAGCATCATGGATTATAAATGAAGAGCCTTTGTTTGGTCAAAATTAACTTTTATTTCTCAGTTTGACTTCATCGGCACGTGGTAACAAAATTGGTACACACCAAAAGGATGCTGACACAGGGTCTACTTAAAAGGCCTGTGGCAGAGTGGTAGGAAGACGAAAGTAACAAGACAGCCTAGAAGTTGGAGTTTTTAAAAAGTGAGTCCAAATGTTAGTGCTGCCACATCTATGACCAGAGAGGCAACTTACCCTCTCTAGTCGTGTTTTCTCCTGTCATGGTGTGGCTCCTGTCATTGTGAGATCGCTCATGTTCTCTTGCAGTTCTGAGCTTTTTGTTACTCGTCTGTCCCTTTGTGGCCATGTGAGACCACAGGCCAGACTAAGGAGAGAAGGCCGCAGTGGTTGAGGTGCTCTGAGGACCTGGACTTGGCTCAGTAAGACCCACTAGCTTTGCTCAGATTGGGCAGCCTGGGCCCAAAGCCAGCTGGCCTGAAAGGCTGGGTTTAGCACCTGTTCCAGAGTGAAGGAGCCGGTGAAAGCACTCTCCAACTCTGCTCTCAGCTGTTCTGCCCCAGTGGAAAAGACCTAAAATCTGTAACCTGCTTTCCTGTGTGTGTCTGTATGTAAAAGTCTGTTTTAAGTAACTGCAAACCCTGTTAGGTGCCTCTAACCCCACCCCAACATGCCCTAGGCCCTTCATCGCCCTGATTATCACTCTCATCTCTTTGCCATTCTCTTCTTAAACTAAATGTGAATGCTCCCAGGCCTCTGCTTTTTTCTTCTAGTTTAAGGTTCTCTCTTTCCAGTGTCCAGAATACTCAATATGCTTAGAGAAGATGCTGTTGACCAGGTGAATTGATCTCACCTGAACTGAAAGGCTATGGGGGTGGGGGTGCTGGTAACCCGGGGGGGCACAGTCCTGGCGTTCCCTCTCTAGAGATGGGTTAAACTGTTTTCAATTTTTAAAAAAGGGATTAAAAAATTGTATTTCAGTGTTAGACTGATACACTTTTAAGAGATTCTCCTAAATTCCTACCTGGTCTCCAGCAGAAAGACACCTGAACATAGTTGCCAGAGTAAGGATTCTAAAGGACAGGAATGATGGTCAGACTTCTGTTTTTTATCTTCCTATTTCTGATAAGAACTATGAAGTCACTATATTTACCCAATGCCCCTGCTCAAAAGTGATGCTGTAACACAATTTGTTACAGAAAATCTATTACAGCCATTATGTTCTTTGTGACTGAACTCTTGAGTTTTCATCATGGCTAGTGAGTCCAGTCTCTCCCGTGGCCAGGTCACTTGCGCTCACTTGACTGCTGTTTTTACTAAATTTGGAACTGGAAGTAGGGGAGTACAGGGAAGCCACTGGGAGCCCCAGTTTGTTTCTATGGAGAAGACTGAGTGCCGCACGTGCCCAACTTGCTTATGGAGCAAGAAGTGGACTCCGCACCCTAGGAGTGTTCTGTCCCTTGCGTGATAGTTACGAGGCCAATCAAAAGCTGAAAGGATTTTTAATGGCCAGCGACTCCACTGGCAGCCTCATGCTCCCTTGGTACCCTAGACGAACACGAGACCAAATCCAGTAGTGTTAGCAGCCTTCAGGGCTGGACGCCTCCAACAGCACAGCCCTGGCCTCTGCTCCCCTCTGCCACCCTGCTTCTCAAAGTGGGAAAGCTGCTTCTTGAGGAGGCTGAAGCAGACAAGGGTCACACCTAGTCCTAGAGTGAGCTGAGCTCCCAGACCCCGCACTGTGCCAGGCTGAGAATTCTAAATCTTGCCCAGGCAGTTTAGCTGCTCTGTCTTCCTCCAGCCCGTGAACCTCTTGAGATTTGCAAGCCAGGGTAGAGAAGGCACCAAGAAGTGGACCAGTGGGCTGAGTGCCTCCCCTTCCTGGGTGAAATTTCAGTGCTAAATCTCTTCCTGATTTCTGGGCTCAGTAGACCTTCCCTATTCTTACACCCTCCTGCCTCCCTCTTAGCTCACCAGCCACCTGCATCTGCCAAACGAAAAAAAGAAAACTCACAGACAGGCCTGTCCCAGAAGCTCCACCCCTACTTTCAGGGGGCTTGTGTTTCCCCCACCCCTTTGGGTCTTAGATCTATGCCTAAAAAATAAAGGGGAGGGGTTTGAGTGCAAACCTGTTGTCTTCTCAAACCCACCCCCTCTGAATATTAGGATTGTAGTGGCATTGCCCCCAAGCTTCCGTCTGCTTTGGTGCCATAACCCTTCTTGCAGAGGGAGGCGGCTGTTATTGGTGGAGATAGGCATCTAGCCAGAGCTGCCCGGACTCCTTCAGTGAGCTGTGGGGGCAAGATGAAGGCAGGTGGTGAGGGAAATGGGCCAGAGCGGAGCCCAAAGGCAGACCACCCACCAGAAGTGCAGCAGCGAGGCCCTTCCAGAGCTGATGCAAGGCCCCTTTGCTGGGTGACCCTCCATTGCAGAAGACCCGGGGAGCACTGCGGTGGCTCCCACCCTGCACTCTCATCACCGACCCCGCCACCTTGCCCTCTTCCCAAGCTCAGATACTCACTGGACAATGTCAGCGAAGGCTGAGAACAGGGGCTTGGACTGGTACTTTATGCCATGCTTGGCACACAGGGACTGCACCAGGGGAGCCACTTTGTGGTAATTGTGTCGAGGCATCGTGGGGAAAAGACTTCAGGGACAACAGGGGACAGTCAGTGGGTCCAGCTCCTCTGTCCCTGCACCACCCCCTCCTTCCCCCCGACGTGAGCCCTCCCCAAGCCCCTGCCTCCCCGGCCTCCCCACTCACTGGTGCTCAATCTGGAAGTTGAGGTGGCCACTGAACCAGTCATTGAAGGCTGACTTGTGGACGTTGCATGTTGCCTGGAGCTGGAGGGGAAGGTCAGAGGGGAGCATGGCTCTGGGCACCCGATGGAAGGGCCAGCCCAGCCTTCTTCAGGCAGAGCTGGCCTGCTTCAGTCACTCCCTTCCCCACGTGGTGGCCGGAGAGAAGTGTCCAGCTAACGAGGCAAGGTTTGGGTCTGTGCCCACCCACCCTTTTAATTGTGATGCCCAGGTCTTTCAAGTGACTGTCCCTTACCTGGGTGGAGACCCAGTCCATGTTGCGGTCATGGTCAATGTGCATGGGGATGTGGTTCATCTGTGTAACCCACACAAACCAGTTGCTTTCCAGGAACCTGGTGGATAAGGCACCCAGACAAAATCAGTTCAAGCAGTGCCCAGAGCTGTCACTCCCCCTCAAATAACTGCTCCAGCCCAGCACCTTCCCCAGCCAACACTCCCAGGCTAGACTGGTTATTCCCAAACGTCTACTTCTCTGCACCAGCCCCTGCTCCCCCATCAAGTACTACCTGGCCATGAAGAAAAGCCCCAGGAAGCCTTTCAGTCCCAACAGCGGCACGTAAGTGAGGAAGATGCGGACGTAGAAGGTGATCATCCAGGCCAAGTCCTGCAGCGAGAGGCAAGAGAGTCCTGTGATGCCACAGAGCGCCCCTCCTCTTGCAGCGCCCGTTTCTCTGCACGGAGCAGCCACCCTCCTGGGTCCTGAGACGAGTGGTCACGGCGGCCTCTCAGCTGCCCCCTCTAGTGCCATCTAGCACTGCTGCTCCTTTCCGAGCAGCGCCCCCAGCCCTCCTTGCTTATTTCCTTCCCAGGTGCCAGGTCTCCCTGTCTCCAGTTCCCCCGAACCCCTCTCTGGTCTTCCTCTGGCTGCCAAATGAATCTTCCAGGACCACAGCTCAGTCCGTGCCAGGACCCTGATCAAACTGTCAATCAATTTCCTGCATCACTCTCCTCCCCTGACACCCAAGTCCAGCACCCCTCGTCCGGTGACCATATTCGCCCATTAATTCCCAGCTTCTCTGCTCAGAGTCCATTCCCACTTCCCGACCTCTACCTGTCCATGGCCAGCTAGAAAAGTGATGTCAAGAAGTCCTTTCTGATGCCTCCCATCCAGCCAGGTGCGGTTGGCTCCCTTTTGGAATCCCAGAACCTTCAGCCTATACCTTTTCTCTGGTCGTAATCACATCCTGCTTCATCAGACATTTCCTGAGAGTAGGGGCCGTCTCTCGTTCCTCTTCCCCCTACCCAGCCTGGTCCCTGCTTTATGCCGAGCACAGTGACCTTAGGAGATACTCGCTGAATGAAATAGGGCATCAGAAGTCAGGTTGCCTGCTGAGCCCAAATTATCTCATCTAGAGATATGGGAGGTCTCTACTGGTTCTGCTACTTTGCTCTAAATTAAGCCTGGAGTAAACCCCAGTGGGATTTTCCGGGGGAACCCCATTCCCAGCCCTCAGAGTACTGGCAACAAAGGATGTGGGATCTGGGGGCAATGGATACTTACCACCCACTTCTTCCTCTTGATAACAAAGTAGAAAATATACCACTGGAAGTAGACAGGCAGCAAGGCTGGGGGCCCAACTAGGGAGGAAATGGAGACATGGGAGGAAGTGTGAGCCGCAGAAGGGTTGCCAAGGGCCAGCTGGTATGGGACAGATGGCCTCCAGCACAGGGCTGCCCCCTGCCATCTCCTGTCACCCCTCCAGCCACCGCCCTCAATCCATTAGGACCGACCAGGCACTGAAAGTGGGCATAAATGCCAGTCTGAAGAAAGAAGAATCTCCCATGGATGCTGAGAGGGTGAGGGGTAGGGCGTGGCATCCTCTTCAGTGGAAGAGGATAGCTGGGGAAACAAGCTTCACTTGGTTTGGAAGCTGCCCTGCACCTGTGCCTTTAAGAAGGCACTGTTCACCCTCCCCGAGTTGAGCTGCTGTCTTCAGCCCTGCCTCTGCCTCTGCCTCTGCCTTCTCCTGGCCTTATGCCCACCCTTGCAGCCATCAGGCCCCTGCTCCTGGCTGCTCCACCACACGGGTGAAGGGACAGGAGCTGGACAGTGTGTGTGTTGAGTGGGGGGACCCTGCTGATCCTCCACAGGCTGAAAGCTCACTTCCCTGCACTAGGGAAATGAGCTGGTGCCACCCAACTTGAAGCAGCCTGGAGGTCAAATGTGGCAAGGGACGCAAGAGCGTCTCTCAGAACTGGGAGTTGAAGAAGTGGCCCATCCACTGTGCTAGTCGGTTTCCCTGTGTCCCTTCTCTGCAGAGCCTGACGTTACCTGTAACCCAGCATCACGACGCTCACCCCTGGCTCTTCTATCCTGATGTGCCATGGATTCTAGCCTTTCTTCCAATGTTTCTGTCCCACCCTTCTATCCCATCCCCATTTCTCCACAGGGATGGAATTCCAGGCAGTTAAGATAAATTCCTTTGAACTAAAATGGGATCAATGGAATCATTCCCGCCTTGGGGGAATGGCTGACGTTTAAAATTCCTTAGGTATTATGGAAGGGCTTCCCTCGGAGCTCAGTTGGTAAAGAATACGCCTGAAGCAGGAGACGCAGGTTCGACTCCTGGGTTGGGAAGATCCCCTGGAGAAGGAAATGGCAACCCACTTGTGTTCTTGCCTGGAGAATCCCATGGACAGAGGAGCCTGGCAGGCTACTGTCCATGGGGTCCCAAGAGTCGGACACAACTTAGCAACTAAATCACCACCACAGGCGTTATGGAGCAGATCTTTAAAGCAGCACCAATCTTCAGAAAAAGCTTAACAGCTTCCCTGGTGGTCCAGGGACTAGGAATCCGCCTTGCAGTGTAGGGGTCTTGGGTTTGCCCCCTGGTCAGGGAACTAAGATCCCATGTGCCATGGAGTAACTAAGCCCACACTCCTCAACTGCTGAGGCTGGCGCTCTCCAGGGCTTGCATGCCACAACTAGAGTCTGCGATCCACAGCGAAGCTCCTTCGTGCAGCAGCTAAGACCCAACACAGCCAAATAAATGAGCATTTTTAAAAAAAGAAGTAAAGAGCTTAAAACAACCATAGAAATGTTGTCTCTTCCGCTCCCTCTTGCGGTCCAATCCTCCCATTGCTAGTCTAGCTGCCTTTCATCCCCCAGGGAGTTGGACTGTGCCCCACCCACCTTGACCCTGCTGTATGCTTGACAAATCAAAGTGAAGTTTCACAGGTTTAATCAGGCTTGCTCCCCACCACTCAGTTCCTTGTGGAAGCCAGGGTGGGCCTGGAGGAACTAGTTTGATCCCAACACCAGTGACCTTTGACCAAACATTAGCCTAACTGTTGACTTTGTCCCTTAGAAGCTAAGACTGTTCCCTTGCAGGGAGTAACCTGTTCCATGAGGAGAATTTCCTCCAGCCTTAACTTCAAACATTGTCATCCCAGGAGGCTTACTCCGTACTCACACCCCAGTTGGCAGCCCCTGCCAAGGCAGCAGCCCCCCTGGTGCTGGAGGAGGATACTCACTCAGAAAAAAGTATTTGTGCTGGTAGTTGTAGGGCATGTACTTTTTCTTCTGTTTCCCGAGCTGGGAAGGAAAAGCACGCACAAATCAGCACCCACAGGCCAGCCCCCCATCCCCCTCCCGTTGTGACTGGCTCTTCCCTGAGCAGGAGCAGAAGCCCACGGCAGGGGCCGTCAGGTGGCTGGCGCCATGGAAGGCTCCCATAGGCCCAGCCTGACCTCCAGCACCTGGCGCATGAAGCCCAAGCTGCTGGGCTTGCTAAGCTCGCCATACCACGGAACAGCTCGGTGGCTCACACCCGTACAAGGCATGAGCACAGCAGAGCCTGGGGGTCCTCAGGGCTCCTCATGTTCATCCAGAGACACCCTTGTCAGGTTTCCAGGGGCCCCCACCTCCCCTTCCTGTCTCCATCTGGTACTTTTTTGATACCAGGGTCTCCGCAGACAACCATCTTCACCCCTATACGGGCCAGCAGTCTCTCTATATCCAAGCCCCTGACCTTCTCCAAAATCATTTGGTTTCTTCAGATGTCAACATGAGCTTTATAAAATCCCTTGAAAGCTAAGCGATGTATGCCAAATATTTGTGGAAAGAATACCAAGAACAGCTTGGCAATCTGAAGGTCCTGGCAAGCCAGCAGGTGGTAAGGCGAGCTGCTGCCAGTTCAGCCAGGGTCCCCTAATGAGAGCATTCAAAACCATGACAGCGGAGCTCTGCACTCTCCTTCAGTAGCTCCTCCTGCCCCACGTGCCCTGCTGGTTCTAGTGACCAGACAACCACAGGGTACAGGAGGAACTCTACCCCAGAGCAGGATACCCCAGAGCTCATCCTTCCTTCGTAAGTCCACTTGCTGTTTTGACAGGACATTTACGAGACTGTGCCAGGCACTTTTGCTAAATGCAGCATTCTTCCTACGTTAACTGATTCATTCAACAAGTTAAGTGTCTATGTGCGTGGCACTGTTCTAGGTGTGAGGATACAGAGACGAGCAACATAAAATTCCTACCCTCGTGGAGCTTATAATCTTAGGAGAGGAAGCTGGTAATGACCTTACAGACAGAGTTGAAGATAATTACAGATTAAAAACAGTAAAATATGACCGAAAGGGAGGGAGGCGGTGTCTTGGGTAGGATAGTCAGATACGGCCTCCTTGGGGCCCTGACATCAGAATGGAGACCTGAATGACGAGAAGGAGCCAGCAGTGCTGACACTGGGAGGAAAAGCATTTAAAGCAGAGGGGACAAAGGTTTGGGGTGTTCAAGGGACAGAGGAAGGCCAGTGCGGCTGGGAATATAAAAGGGAGAACAGTCAGTAAAGCCAGAAAACTAGGGATGGCAAATCTCGCTGGCCCTGGGAAGGCTACAGGAAGGAGTTTGGGTTTTATTCCAAAAGTGATGGGAAGCCCTGGTTGGCCTTCAGCAGGTGGCAGGATCTGCTTTGCGCTTTAAAGGCTCACTCTGGCTCGTGGTGGGGAGAATGAACCACAGGGGGCAGGCAGAGTTGACAGGAGGCCAGCAAGGAGACTGGACCAGTATTCCAGATCTGAGATGCACCAGACCCAGGGATGGGAGGCGGAGGAGATGGAGACGTCTATGGACTGGGAATATGTTTTGAAGGCAGCATCCCATCCCAGGCAACATTAACTAAGAGGGAGAAGCTGGAAGAGAAGCATCTGCCATGTTTGGTGGAGTAGGTGGGTACAACTCTGGCCTTGTTTTGGAACTGTTATGGAAGGGAGCTCTGTCTGCCGGCTGCCTCCTTGAATGGCAATCAAGACTGTAATGGCCATTACAATGCTGATAACTGCCCCACTGTTTCAGCTCTTGAAGGCCAGTAATCTTTAGCATGAAGAGTTCCCTACGCTTCCCTTGTTCTCCAGCGGAGCTGCGAGGCACTGGGACAGATGCTCCTGGGTCAGCCCAGGGGTCAGTGCTCAGTCTGGACCCTCTGAAGCTGAACCAAGAGCCAAGCAGTCTATAATCCACGCATTTCCTAACAGACAGCCTATCCTCAGCCTTGTAACTAAACAAACCAAAACAAAAAAACAAAAAAAAAAAACCAAAACACCAGAGAGTTATTTTGGTCCCAGAGCATTCTCTATTTTTAGTGTCTACAGAAAGGAATTTCCTAAAAGCCTGAGTACCAAGAAACAACAGAGGGGGAAAAAAGAAGCAACAGAGGCAGTGGTGTGAGAAGGTTCCCTTCCACTTAAGACTCTTACCCTTTCTTAAAAAAAAATCTTTATAGTGACAGAAGCCTCATGCTCTGCCCAGTAAACAGCCCACACTGCTCTCTAAGGAGCCACCCGAGTCAGGGGAGGCCAGGGCTGGTACGTCATTTGCACAGTGTTGGGCATATAGCAACCAAGTAAGTCTCTTTTCAGGAAGTGGGAAAATTAGAACCTTGTGGTCAGAGGAAGTACAAGCCCCAAGCTAGGGGTTCCTGGGCTAGGACGGCCAGTGCTGCCAGAACTTTCCCACAGAGTTCTTCTCATGGCCAGAGAGGAAGGAGGGCCAGGCAGTCTTGCATTCAGGCCTGGAACTGAAATGTCTTTAACACCCGTTTAACTCTGGGTGTGCTGAAATGTCACAGCATGTCATGGAGTCGGGGAGGGGGACCTGGCAAAACTGACTACTGCCCATAGCCTTGGGACAAAGGGTTTTAAATCAACTTTTCAAAGAACTCCACTGGCCACTCACAGCCTTCTGTTGCTTAGCACTCACTACAGGCTCCCAAGGTCTCCCAGCCACTCTCAGGAATTCATCCCGTAGCGGCTGCAGTGTAATTGTTGCTCACAGCCTCAGATGGCAACTCAAACCCAGAGCTGACCACCCTGAAAGTCAGACTAGAATCAGGTGGGCAGGAAGAATTACTCAGTGGATGAATATTTGAGGCGATGGGCGTCAGAGGCGTGATCCAGTCTAGCTGTTGTGGGGGAGACGATGACACTGAAGGACGCGACTGGGACGATTACAAGGTGCAGGGGGCTGACGGCCTGGGGTGGGGGTGTCTAAAAAGCACCTGCAAGGAAGGACCATCCATCGCCTTCCTTCAAGGCTGAGCAGTGTTTGCACAGCAATCTGGTCATCCTTTGGGTCCTTGGCAGCACGTGGTACCTTTCTGCAACAGCTATTTGCTGACTTGAACTCACTGCAAAGGACTTAGGCTGTCCTGGGCAGCCTGTTTATTCCCTATGGCCTCCCACGACTTCCAGTCGCCTGGCCAGCCCGGCCAATGTCTTACCCACACAGACCAGCACGGTGAGCACTTCCCCGCAAGCCCACTGTGCTGGCTGGTTTCTGTGCTCCAAGACCATCACTGATACCTCTGCTCACCTCCACAGACAGGACCTTCCCCAAGGCAAAGAAGAAGGGGTGCATGTTGATGTCAGGGTCTTTGCGGAAGCAGTTGGGCTTGGCATGGTGCTGGAAGTGCATGTGGTTCCACCAGCTGGCAGGGGCCCCCTACAGAAAAGTGGGGTGTGAGTATGAAAGCCTCGTGTCCCCTCTCCCCCGGGCTCGAGTTTCAGAGAGTTCCTCCCCATCCCACTGACCTTCAGGTGACCGATCACAAAATGATGTACCAGGTGGTTCCACTTAGAGGTCCCGAAGACGGACAGGTGTCCAAAGTCATGCTGCAGCCAGCCAGCCTGGGCCTGAGTGAGAAGGGTTAGTGCTGAGAGCGGCCCTGCGTCCATCTGAACTGACTCGGCCTCTCCCCCTTCCCGCATCCAGCTGGCCTGTGCTAGTACGTCCAGAAAGGAGTCAGGAAGTCTGGGTCCTGCCTCTGCCACTGACTCACGTGAGACCTGGGGCCAGTCACTATCCCTTCTCTGCTCTTCGGAGTCTCCAGCTCTGGGCCTCTGTGACTTCTGATGGACTAAACATCCAGAACTACAGACTGGGACAGAGTGACAGACTCAGGCAAGCAGGAGGCTTCATGAACAAGTGGGTTCTGATAGCCAGGTGTTGGGGCGGTGTTGTGGTGGGGGGCGGGGGAAGCCAAGCTTTACCGAGAAACCAGAACCTTGGTTCTTGGCACTCGTGGACCATAACAGAATCTGAACATGAAGTTTCTGAGGAGACATGCCGCAAGAAGAAGGGAACCCTGGGAGCAGCAGCTAGAGGCAGCGGGAGAAACGGAAGGTGCGTGTGTGGTGAAGATGAGCAGAGAGAAGCCGCAGACAACGGGACAGGCGTTCTCTTTCTGTACCAACTCTCCCGCTGTGTCCTCAGTGGCCTCCTAAGCGGTACAAAGAACTTACCCTACAGATGCTGGGTGAGGCAGGGCTCTCACCTGAACTATACTGAGCAGCACGGAACACAGGAGGAAAGGCACCCAAGACGTCCCAAAGAACCAGAGAGTGAGCCAGGCAGCGACGTCCAGCAGCAGGATGTGCAGCAGGTACAGCAGGAAGAAGACAGGGTTGGCTTTCATGAGCCCCATCCGCTCCACCGTGGCCCGCAGCTCCCGGAACTCATGAGTCAGCTCTTTCTGTAGGAGAGTGGAGATGGAAAGGCTGTTATTCTCCCCAGTGCAACCCAGCACTGGAGCCAAGATCCCTCTTAAGCTCAAGGCGCTCCCACTGCGATAACTGAGGAAGCCCAGAGTCCTAGGTAAAGGTACCACAATGCCAAGGATAACAGGAGGTGCTGTGGGATCAGGTCTAAGACCATGTGGCCTCTGGAGTGAAACAGAATCATTCTACCCCTGCTCTGCCACTTACTGACAGTGTGATCCCTGATCATGTTGCTTAACCTCTCTGAGCCTCAGTTTTCTCATCTGGAACTGTGGATTATATGATGTTATATTTGGCACAGAGTTAAGTGCTCAGTGGATTGGTCTCGGATTGAGGATGGTGATGGTAGTGGTGGTAGCCTTGTGAGAACCACAGCTTCCAAAGGCCCTGAAACCCAACAACTATGTGGGAGAAGCAAGGATCTCAAGATCTGCAAGAACTACTGACTGTGGTCACCTGTGAGCATATGGAGGCCTGCCTTCTACCCGCTGCCCCTCCATCACCACAGGGTCTCACATTCTTAGTGGGCTCAAAGCTGGGCTGCTCCGGAGACAGCTCTCCAATCAGGAGGGAGTTCATATACTTCCTCACAAGGCCCTTGTTGATGTGGAACGCCACAAAGGGATCCTGCAAGGATGGGGAGAAGACAGAATAGTGAGGAAGTCAGCCCTGCCCCCTGGGCTTGTGGAGGGCTCACACCAAAGGCCATCCGCCTGATCCTGCAAGGACACTGCACCCAAGTTCAAACGGAGACCACCGACCTCCAGGCAGCCTCCTTTTGAAACTGCCAAGACTAGTCCCTAGTGACCACCACTCAAGATCACCCACAGCATCTGTGTTCTAGTAAGGGTACCACACCAAGGAACAGGAAGCACGAGGAAGGGGATCACAGAAAGCCGCGCTTGGGCTGGCCTTTCCTCTGGATGGCTCATGAAACGTGAGGAGGGAGACTCCTTGTGTCCACTAGGGGCTTGTGCATTTCTCTCCCTTTGCTCCACAGCCGTTCCGGTCGGCCTTCCATATTTCTCCTCCCACTCTGAACACCCCATGCCCTGGCACACCAATTTTGGTTCTCCAAGGTGGGGTCCTCAGTGACTGACTTGATGAGATTAACATCCTGAAGGTCAGACAGCCCCCAGGCCCTAAGGCAAAGCCACTAGCGAGGAGGGAGCCGGGGCGGAGCCGGCGGCCAGTGGCACCACAAGTCCGGACCAATCGCGCTCCCCGCTGCGGCCGGCCCCGGCCCCCAAATCACACTACAAGAAGCCCCAGCCTTCGGGCCTGCTCCGTCTACGCATGCGCCAGTCCACATCTTCGCCTTCGGCCACAGCTTGCGCGCCCCCGTGGTCTCTCCGGAGACGAGCCCAGCCTCCCAAGCTTGCCGCGTCCGAGGGAGGGGCTGGTCCTCACACGGTTAGGCTCCACCGCGACATCACAAGAACCCCAGTGGCCCGAGAGGCGCTCTGAGATAGCAGGGAGAAAGGTTGAGAACAGTAGCAGAGGTCGCGGCGCCAGGCGAAGGATATAGGGTGAGAGGACTCAGCGAAGCAAAAGCTCCAACCTCTGGGTCCCAAGGAGTACCCCCCGCCCCGCCCCCCTCCCCAGCTCTAGAACTCTGAAGGGAGGTGCTAGCAGATTGTCTGGAGAGGGAAGCGGCAGAATCGGGGCTGGAGAGCGCGCTGGCCCGAGGGAGGGATGCCACCAGCACCGGGCTTAGAGCCCAGGAGTGCAAACAGCCGTCCGCTGTGGCGAATAGCTGGAGACCCTGCTGGACTGAGGCTGAGTGACCTCCCCACGGGATTCCAGGACTGCTCTCGTGTCCTAGCTAGGTGTATGCTGGTGCAGGCTCCCCACCTTCCGCACAATGGCCCCATTCCTCCCTGGGCACGAGCAGG
Organism: Ovis aries; assembly: GCF_016772045.2. NCBI lineage: Eukaryota > Metazoa > Chordata > Mammalia > Artiodactyla > Bovidae > Ovis > Ovis aries. The sequence continues at coordinate 36,813,752 of NC_056074.1, forward strand.
TGCTAGGCGTCTCTGGCCAGTGCTGTCCCATCCCCTCTCTCGTCTTCACCCTGTGCAGGGGTTCCCAAGACAGCGGACGCCAGGTGGCTTTCCCCCAACTCAGTTCTCCGTCCTGCCTCCACTCGCCAGCCTAGCCAGGCACGCTCGGTCCAGACGCCGCTGCGCTTCCCTGCCAGCCACCCAGACAGATCAAGAATCCCTCTCCCCGCCACTGACCCCTCCTCCCTCGGTCTCGACAGGTCCGCCGTCGGGGAGCCCCGCGCCCCGGAGCTTCTTCTCCCTCCTAGCCCTGCTCCCCGGCCTGCCCACGCTTCGAGACAGCAGATTCCGGGCCGCAAACAGAGCCCACAGAGCGGTGGCGCGGCCCTTTGTCTGTGCGTGCACATTGCCAGCCTCCGTCCCTACTCCCCAGACTCCCCTTTTTCACCGCCTCTCCTGCCCTTGCATCCCGATTTGGCAGCACACCCAGTCACCCAGCAACAGGTACGCTCCTGCGCCTCCCGGCTTTCCCCAGAACTAGAGAGTGTTCAGCCACGACTGCCAAACTTCCTGTCTCGCACGCTGAGCCTCCAGCTCTAGCCGTCCGGTCCCGCCTCCTCCGGTGCCCCCGTCTGGCAGTGCTCACCGTGGCATCCTGCCCCGCGTAGTGGCTGATGACCCGGGAGCCCCCGGGATGCCGACGGACGAATTCACTGATGTTGTACACCTTTCGGTCAATCACGAGCCACCGCTCTTTTTCACGTCCAGAGCGCTGGGCCACTTCGTCCCAGGTGAAATAGCGCGGGGTCGGCCCCTGGGCTGGGGTCTCGGGGGCCATCGGGGCCGGGCACGCGGGCCGGCTGAGTGGCTGCGGTCAGGCGCGCGCACAGGACCCGCGGAGTAGCGCGCGCCGGCCTCGCAAGCTCCGGTAGCGGGCTCGCTGGTGCGCGTCCCGACCCCCGCGGCTCGCGCACCAGTTTTTCAGCCACTGAGGGGTGTTGGCGCCGAGCCCTGCTGCGCGCGCTCCTATTGGTCGAGCCGCGTGGCGCGGGGAGCAAGTCCCCGCCTCCCCGCCGGCCCCGCTCGGGCGTGCGCTTTGGGAGGGTCGTGGCAGGAGGGCGGCGGGCCGGGACGCGCGCCCCCTTGCGGGCACCTTGTTGGGGTCGCCGCCGAATCCCACTTTTCGACTCGCGCCTTTCGCTCACAGGGGGTGCCGCAGACTGGATAACGGTTCCTGTGAAGATTTCTGGGTGCGGGGCCCGGCTCGGGGAGGGGGCCACCGAGTGCGCGGGCGCCCTAGGCCTCTAGGGTAAGGTGGGCTCGGCCAGGGTGGAGGGCAGTGGGCAGAGGCTGAGCCTGGTGAGTGTGGATGAAGGGCGGGCCTAGTTGCCAAGGAGGCCTGCCATGCCTACAGGGTTGAAGGTTGGGGGATTTGGCGAGTGGCTGTGGAGGGGGCTGTCCCAGGGGCCTCGTCTTTAGAGTGGGGGCATCCTCGCTTGTTCCAGACCGTGACCTGATGAATTCTCCCGCCTTCTCCGCATGTAGCCCCACCGGTTGAGTGACTGGAATGAAAGAGTCAGAACCTTTGGCGGGTATCTTGCAAAAGCATAATTATGGGGTGTTGGCTCTGGAGGTGGGTGGGAATGGTTAATGCTTTACTGTGCTCAGTATAACATTAAAAATGCCCTACAAATGTTATAAACCTGTTTGCCTTTTTCGCTTGTTGTTTTCTTTTTTTTTTATTTTCCCAATTAACTGCCATCCTTAAATAAAAGGAAGTGGCCTAGCATCTCCGAGTCTCTGGGAGGCCCTGAGTGAAAAGCCTGGACCTTCCTGTTGAGGCATCAGGAAGATGCCTGGAGGCACCTGGGAGCTGCAGGAGGCCTTTAGGTAGCTTAGGGGCTTGGAGCTCTGAGCTTTCCAAAAAGGTGAAAAAGAACACAGAAGCTTCCGGGTTGAGAGGCCGGGGGGCAGTCAAGAAGCTGTTAGAGTTATGAAGAAGTTCAGTTCATGTGTTAAATTTTATTTATTCAGAAAGCAATTTACAAAGCACGTACTATGTGCCAGGCACTGTTTTTAGTACGTTGTGAACATTCAGTTCAGTTCAGTTGCTCAGTCGTGTCCGACTCTTTGTGACCCCATGAAGTGCAGCACACCAGGCCTCCCTGTCCATCACCAACTCCCGGAGTTCACTCAAACTCATGTCCATCGAGTCGGTGATGCCATCCAGCCATCTCATCCTCGGTCGTCCCCTTCTCCTCCTGCCCCCAATCCCTCCCAGCATCAGAGTCTTTTTCAATGAGTCAGCTCTTCGCATGAGGTGGCCAAAGTACTGGGGTTTCAGCTTTAATATCATTCCTTCCAAAGAACACCCAGGACTCATCTCATTTAGAATGGACTGGTTGGATCTCCTTGCAGTCCAAGGGACTCTCAAGAGTCTTCTCCAACACCACAGTTCAAAAGCATCAATTCTTCCGCGCTCAACTTTCTTCACAGTCCAACTCTCACATTCATACATGATCACAGGAAAAACCATAGCCTTGACTAGACAGACCTTTGTTGGCAAAGTAATGTCTCTGCTTTTCAATATGCTATCTAGATTGGTCATAACTTTCCTTCCAAGGAGTAAGCATTTTTTAATTTCATGGCTGCAGTCACCATCTGCAGTGATTTTGGGGCCCCCCAAAATGAAGTCTGACACTGTTTCCCCACCTATTTCCCATGAAGTGATGGGACCAGATGCCATGATCTTAGTGTTCTGAATGTTGAGCTTTAAGCCAACTTTTTCACTCTCCTCTTTCACTTTCATCAAGAGGCTTTTTATTTTTTAGTGCCTCTTCACTTTCTGCCATAAGGGTGGTATTATCTGCATATCTGAGGTTATTGATATTTCTCCTGGCAATCTTGATTCCAGTTTGTGCTTCTTCCAGCCCAGCGATTCTCATGATGTATTCTGCATATAAGTTAAATAAGCAGGGTAACAATATACAGCCTTGACATACTCCTTTTCCTGTTTGGAACCAGTCTGTTGTTCCATGTCCAGTTCTAACTGTTGCTTCCTGACCTGCATACAGGTTTCTGAAGAGGCAGGTCAAGTGGTCTGGTATTCCCATCTCTTTCAGAATTTCCTACAGTTTATTGTGATCCACACAGTCAAAGGCTTTGGCATAGTCAATAAAGCAGAAATAGATGTTTTTCTGGAACTCTCTTGCTTTTTATGATCCAGCAGATGTTGGCAATTTGATCTCTGGTTCCTCTTCCTTTTCTAAAACCAGCTTGAACATCTGGAAGTTCACGATTCACGTATTGCTGAAGCCTGGTTTGGAGAATTTTGAGTATTACTTTACTAGTGTGTGAGATGAGTGCAATTGTGCGATAGTTTGAGCATTCTTTTGCATTGCCTTTCTTTGGGATTGGAATGAAAGTGACCTTTTCCAGTCCTGTGGCCACTGCTGAGTTTTCCAAATTTGCTGGCGTATTGAGTGCAGCACTTTCACAGCATCATCTTTCAGGATTTGAAACAGCTCAACTGGAATTCCATCACCTCCACTAGCTTTGTTCGTAGTGATGCTTTCTAAGGCCCACTTGACTTCACATTCCAGAATGTCTGGCTCTAGGTGAGTGATCACACCATCATGATTATCTTGGTTGTGAAGATCTTTCTTGTATAGTTCTTCTGTGTATTCTTGCCACCTCTTCTTAATATCTTCTGCTTCTGTTAGGTCCATACCATTTCTGTCCTTTATCAAGCCCATCTTTAGATGAAATGTTCTCTTGGTATCTTGAATGTTACATTCATTTAATTCTCTTTAACAACACTTTGAGCTGGGAATCTCACCTACAGATGGAGAAATGGAGCCCCTGGAAGGTGAAGTATTTTGTTATACAAGTGGAAGGACTGAGCTGAGAACCCGCCTGAACTCTGAACGCCTGGGCTCTGCTGTCTCTCCTTTGATTATACTAGTGGGATTCTGCAGCCCAGAGAAAGGAGGCTATATTCCATGCACTTGTAATAGGGTCTTTGCCCGTAGGAGTCAGGAGACTAAGAGAAATACAGCTAGATTTCTGGTAGGAAAGAACCTTCATCCATTCAACCCAAACCCCTTATTTCTTGAGAAAAAAATGGAGATTCAGGCAGTTTTCCATTTAAAAAAAGAATATGCCCAACAACTTAGCTGTGTAACACAGGAAGTGGAGGGCAAGGGGCTTGTGGAGGATAAACTCATGGGATTTCTTATACAGTTGTCTTCTTACCCTTACAGACCAGTATAGTAAACCTACTACTTAATAGATAAGACTGAGATCCAAAGAACAGGAGCCATATATTGAAGTAATGAGAATTTAAAAAAAAAGGGGGGGGGACCTAATTAAACTGAAAAGATTTTGCACAACAAAGGAAACCGTAAGTAAGATAACCCTCAGAATGGGAGAAAATATTTGCAAATGAAGTGACAAAGGATTAATCTCCAAAATATACAAACAGCTCAATGCAACTTAACATCAGAAAAAACAATCCAATCAAAAACTGGGTGGAAGACCTCAATGGACATTTCTCCAAAGAAGACATACAGATGACTAACAAACATGTAAAAAGATGCTCAATATCATTAATTATCAGAGAAAGGCAAATCAAAACCACCATGAGATATCACCTTACATGGGTTAAATGGCCATCATCACAAAATCTACAAACAGTAAATGCTGGAGAGGGTGTGGATAAAAAGGAGCCCCCTTGCGCTATTGGTGGGAATGTAAATTGATACAGTCACTGTGGAACGATATGGAGTTTCCTTAAGAAACCAAAAACAGAACTACCATGTGACCCAGCAATCCCACTGCTGAGCATATACCCAGAGAAAACCATAATTCAAAAAGACACATGCAGCCCAGTGTTCACTGCAGCGCTGTTGACAATAGCCAGGACATGGAAGCAACCTGAATGTCCATCAGCAGAAGGCTAGGTAAAGAAGATATGGTACATACATACAATGGGAAATTACTCAGCCATAGAAAAGAACAGAATTGGATCATTTGTAGAGATGTGGATGGACCTAGAGACTGTCATACAGATGAAGTAAGTCAGAGAAATACAAATATGGTATATCAATGCATATGTGTGCAATCTTTTTTTTTTTTTGATGGTATAAGCAATCTTATATACAAAGCAGAAATAGAGAACAAAAGTATGGATACCAAGGGGGAAGGGGGGATAGGGTGAGTTGGGAGATTGGGAATGACATATATTCACTCTTGATGCTACATATAAAATAGATAACTAATGGGAACCTAGTGTGTGGCACAGGGAACTCTGCTCATTGCTCTCTGGTGACCTAAATGGGAAGGAAATTCAAAAAAGAGGGGATACATGTATGCAGATAGCTGATTCACTTTGCTGTACAGATATTAACATAATATTGTAAGGCAACTATACTCCAATAAAAACATCTTTAAATAAAATAGGACATTTGGGGCTGGGAATTTACCCTAGGAGTCATTTATACTTTTCAGTTCCTCTCTGCAGGAGTTCCTAAACTGGATTCAATGAACGGGCTTAATATAAGTCCTTCCTGGTTCCAAAAAGAAGCGGCAGGGTCAGTGTTGCTGTCCTTGTTTCTCTGGTCACCTTCCTCCCAAGCCTTTAGACCTGTCTGTACAAAATGGGAGAAGGCAGGCCTGAACAGATAGGCCCCAGACCTTCAGATTTCCCCAGGAAACCAGTCTGCAGTGCCCCAGGCATCGATGTCAGCTTTTTGCTGGTCTTTTAATATAACTTTACAGTACATGTGTGCATACCAAGTTGCTTCAGTCATGTCCAACCAACTCTTTGCAACCCCATAGACTGTAGTCTGCTAGGCTCCTCTGTCCATGAGATTCTTCAGGCAAGAGTACAAGTGGGTTGCCATGCCCTCCTCCAGGGGATCTTCCCAACTCAGGGATCAAACCCATGTCTCTTAATGTCTCCTACATTGACAGGCAGGTAGGTTCTTTACATCTACTGCCATCTGAGAAGCCCATATTTAAAGTGAAAATTTTAAGCAAAAAGGAAAATTCCCTTTTTGTTCAGTGGTTAAGACTGCGCTTTCACTGCCTTGGGCCTGAGTTCAATCCCTGGTCAGGGAACTAAGATCCTGCAAACTGAGCAACATGCCCCCCTCCAACCCCAAAATTGCAATGCTGAAAAAACTTTAAACATAGATATTGATTTATATTTATAAGCATTTCCTTAGGATAAGTTCCACATGTGTAATTAGTGCACTAAATGATAAAAACATTTTTAGATTCCTGTTAAGTGTTGCCACGTCGCTTCTCTGCAAAGTTTGTTTATTGAGCACATATTTTGGGTGGCTTAGTTTCGCTGCAACTGCCAACACCAGAACAAGACAGGAATGCAGATCTACCTGGAGAAATGTCTCCCTACCAGCGCTGTGAGCTCTAAACATTCAGGAATGAAGTAGGATCACTTGGGATCTCACCAGTCCCCCACATTCTATCCAAATAATTATAATCTCAACTTGCAAGCACATTCTCTTCTAAATGCCTTTCAGGCTTAGAAGAGGCTCCCTCAAGTTCCAACAAGACATAGCAAGGAAGGGAGGCAGTGTGATAGAAAGAGCAAGGATTCCTCTCTGAGAGACCTGGGACCTAGTCCGCTACTCCACTTGCTGCTGTGTAATGTGTTAGAAGTCACGTCAGCCTCTCTGGTTACAGGTTCCATATCTAAATTAAAGAGGCCAGATTCCTTCCAGTGCTAGTAATCCATATGTTTTTTGATGAAAGTGTTACTTAAGATTCCATATCTCTGGTCTGTATTCACTTAGAGACAAGACTTTTGATAATCATTCCTTTCCTGGATAGATTATGCAACAGTTGCCTGTCACTGAATGCAAATTTGACACTCCTATTAAGTTTCTGCCATTTTTATTATTGAAAATTACTGAATTTTAAAAATAATTATGACTTTTACCACAAATTAGCAAATTGTTATCTGGCGTACTTGGTTCCAGCAGTTTGGCCAGACTGATAGTGTTAAGGTCTCCTATTTCGCAGGCAGATTCTTTACCGTTGGAGCCACCAGGGAAACCCAAGGTAATATGTGTATAGTTCTTTTCATACAGGGCTTTCCTTGTGTGGCTCAGCTGGTAAAGGATCTGCCTGCAAAGTGGGAGACCTGGGTTCGATCCCTGGGTCAGGAAGATCCCCTGGAGAAGGGAAAGGCTACCCATTCCAGTGTTCTGGCCTGGAGAATTACATGGACTGTATAGTCCGTGGGGTCGCAAAGAGTTGGACACAACTGAGGGACTTTTCTTTTCCCTCACTTTTCTTTTCATACAACCTGTGTCCTCTCAGCCTCACTATTTAAACAAACAAAAAAAAGAAATTCCTCAGCGGTCCAGTGGTTAGGACTCTGTGCTTCCACTGCAAGGGACACACGTTCAATCCCTGGTCAGGAAACAGATTCTCCATGCTGTGCTGTGTGGCTCCACCTGACTCCCACCCAAATTAAATAAGATCAGATATTATTGTCTCCATTTTGTCATGAGGAAACTGAGAAACTGCCATCAGGCAATAAGTGATGGAGCAGGAATACTGTGACCTGTGATGGCTTTTGATCTGTGACTTTCCGCACATACTCCTCTGCAAAGCCCAGATCCACTGCTGTATTTGTGACCTAATCCTAGTGAAGCAGAAAATCTTATTCCTGACAACAGTAATTGGACCAAGGGTCAGAATGTGACCTCAAGCTCATTAAAGCCAGTCCCAGATGATATAGGTGGGAAGCAGGGCCTGGGGAAACATTCTGCTGGGGTTCCTTCAGTTCAGTTCAGTCGCTCATTTGTGTCCGACTCTTTGCGACCCCATGAATCCCAGCATGTCAGGCCTCCCTGTCCATCACCAACTCTCGGAGTTCACTCAAACTCACGTCCATCGAGTTGGTGATGCCATCCAGCCATCTCATCCTCTGTCGTCCCCTTCTCCTCCTGCCCCCAATCCCTTCCAGCATCAGGGTCTTTTCCAATGAGTCAATTCTTCTCATGAGGTGGCCAAAGTACTAGAGTTTCAGTTTTAGCATCATTCCTTCCAAAGAACATCCAGGGCTGATCTCCTTCAGAATGGACTGGTTGGATCTCCTTGCAGTCCAAGGGACTCTCAAGAGTCTTCTCCAACACCACAGTTCAAAAGCATCAATTCTTCGGTGCTCAGCTTTCTTCACAGTCCAACTCTCACATCCATACATAACTACTGGAAAAACCATAGCCTTGGCTAGACAGACCTTTGTTGGCAAAGTAATGTCTCTGCTTTTCAATATGCTGTCTAGGTTGGTCATAACTTTCTTTTCAAGGAGTAAGTGTCTTTGAATTTCATGGCTGCAGTCACCATCTGCAGTGATTTTGGAACCCCAAAAAATGAAGTCTGACACTGTTTCCACTGTTTCCCCATCTATTTCCCATGAAGTGATGGGACCAGATGCCATGACCTTAGTGTTCTGAATGTTGAGCTTTGAGCCAACTTTTTCACTCTCCTCTTTCACTTTCATCAAGAGGTTTTTTATTTTTTAGTGCCTCTTCACTTTCTGCCATAAGGGTGGTATCATCTGCATATCTGAGGTTATTAATATTTCTCCTGGCAATCTTGATTCCAGCTTATGCTTCTTCCAGCCCAGCGATTCTCATGATGTACCCTGCATATAAGTTAAAAAAGCAGGGTGACAATATACAGCCTTGACGTACTCCTTTTAGGTGCAGCCGTTTTTTTCTATCACATTGAGATGACGTTCTTGCAGTAAGAGAGAATCAGGCCAACAGGGCAAGAAAAGCAGAGACAAATATCAGTTGCTGAATTGCTGCTTCCAGAGGCCCTGGCTTCTGAAGCGATTTAGTTCTCTGGGAAGTCTCAGATCAAAAGCAATCACAGATCGCATTAATATTCCTGCTTCATCACTTACCACCTGATCGTAGTTTCTCAGTTTCCTCATAGCAAAACGGAGACTATAATTTCTGACCTATCTTACTTAAATTTTTTTTTTTTTTTTTGGCTCTTTGGCTAGTCCTCCAAGCTAGGTGATCCAGTAAATTTATTTGTTTCTTTACACTAATTAGAATTTCTTTCTTTCTTTCTTTTTTGTTATTTGCAGCCAGGAAATGAACCCAGAACCTCTGACTCTCAGGCACCAGGGTTCTTTCTTCTAATGTTAATAATAGCAAGGAGTCACTGAGCACTTCAGTATACCAGGCAGTGTGCTAAACACATCAATTATTTACTGGACCAAAACTAAGTTTCAACCCAGAAAGGCTGAATAGGGGACCTTGGGAAATAGAAACCCCTTCCCCAGGTACCATGACATCTGGACTATCTTTTTTAAAGACTGAGGAGATTAGCGTTTTTGTAAAAAGTGTGGCCAAATAATTCTGAAACCAAGTCCCCCTAAAACCGAATTCCCTGAAGTCCCATACTGTTTATAATTAATCTCTCCATCTAGAACTTCATCCCTTTCTTGTCCCCTCTGACCTCAATCCTGTGCTAACTGAGCATTCATCAGCCAGAGTCAGATGACTAAAACTACCATGGTTGATAACATCAACTACCCTCTGAAATTTCGAATCTAGATATCATCATTAAACATGCAAGCTCCGTTGTTTTTTCAGGGCAAGATAAGCTAACAGATCCTTGAATAATGTACCTTTTAGCCAGAGAATTGTACATCAAAGACATGCTGACTCCTGAAACTACACCTAAGAAATATCATAGAAATTTCGCACGATGATTAATGCCCAGCTCTTTGTTCTCCCCACCATTTGAAAACTATGTATTTACTTGCTTTGGCTGCCCTGGGTCTTAGTTGTAGCAGGTGGGATTTTTTAGTTGCAGGATGGAACTCTTAGTGGAGGCACGCAGGACCTATTTCCCTGACCAGGGATTGAATTCCAGGCCCCCTGCATTGGGAGCAGACTCTCAGCCACTGGACCACCAGGAAGTATCCCTCGCCCCTTTTTTAAAATTTATTTTTGGCTGCTCTAGGTCTTTGTTTTGGCACACAGGGTCTTGGGTGCTTTGGGCTTTCTCTAGTGGGGGTGAACTGGGGCTACTATCTAGTTGTGGTACCGGGGCCTCCCATTGTGGTTGATTTTCATGTTGCGGATCAGGGGCTCTAGAGCACGGGTTCGGTAGTTGTGGCACACAGGCTTCATTGCCCCATGGCCTGTGGAATCTTCCTGGACATGGGATCAAACATGTGTCCCCAGTATTGCAGACAGATTCTTAACCACTGGACCACCAGGGAAGTCCTATTCTTCTCCTGTTTAAAAAACCCTCACTCAAAGACCAAGTTAGAATAGATCTGAGGCTTGTCTCCTATTCCCTTGTTTGGTGCTCTGCAATAAATCCTGACTTTGCTGCAAACTCCCACTGTCAGAGGTGGGCTCTCTGTGCCACAGGCACCTGAGCCCTTGCTGGGTTTCAGTTTTTCCCTGGTAGGGAAGGCTCCCCAGTGGAAGGCTCCAGATTGCAGTACACTCAGTTGGTAAAGAATCTGCCTGCAATGCTGGAGACATGGGTTCGATTCCTGGATCAGGAAGATGCCCTGGAGAAGGAAATGGCAACCCACTCCAGTATTCTTTCCTGGAGAATCCCATGGACAGAGGAACCTTGTGTGCTAGAGTCCACGGGGTTGCAAGAGTCAGACATGACTGAGTGACTTTCACCACTACTACTACTTCTACAATGAAGGAGCTAGTCCTTTCCCTGCCTCCTTCCTGCTTAATACTTCCTCATCCTTATTAGCCATTCTGATTTGATAATGTGCAATGGGTTTTTTGTTTGTCCCCCGACCCAACCCCTGCACTACGTGGCATGTGGAATCTTAGTCCCCTGACCTGGGATTGAACCCACTCCACCCCTGCAGAGGAAGAACGGAATCTTACTGAGTCTTAACCACTAGACTGTCAGGAAAGTCCCTGCATTGCATTTTTTTTCTTTTGATGTGGACTATTTTAAAGTGAAAGTGTTAGTTTCTTAGTCATGTCTGACTCTTCGTGACCCCATGGGCTGTAGCCTGCCAGGCTCCTCTGTCCATGGAATTCTTCCATGGCAAGAATACTGGAGTGGGTTGCCATTCCCTTCTCCAGGGGATCTTCCTGATCCAAGGATCAAACCTGGGTCTCTTGCATTGCAGGTGGATTCTTTAATGTCTAAACCACCTGGGAAGCCCTGCATTGGAAGGCGAAGTCCCCCACTGGACTGCCAGGGAAATCCCCTGCATTGCATTTTTGAGAGAAAGGCTTGATATAAATGCAAGATACTTTCTCTGCTAAATCATTATTTTTTTTTAAATTTGCTCTTTTTAAAAAAATAATTAAAGTATAATGTATATGTATGACTGAGTCCCTTCACTGTTCATCTGAAACTATGATAACGTTGTTAATCAGTTATACCCCAATACAAAATAAAAGGTTTAAAAAAATAATTGATGTATAATTGACATGTATTAATTTCAGGCATTAAAACATAATGAGTGAAAAAGGTGGCTTAAAACTCAACATTCAAAAAACAAAGATAATGGCCTCCAGTCCCATCACTTCGTGGCAAATTGAAGGGGAAAAAGTGGACATGCTTTTTTTATTTTCTTGGGTTCCAAAATCATTATGGATGATAACTGCAGCCATAAAATTCAGATGCTTGCTCCTTGGAAGAAAAGCTATGACAAACTTAAACAGTGTATTAAAAAGCAGAGACATGACTTTGCCGACCAAGGTGCATAGAGTCAAAGCTATGGTTTTTCCAGTAGTCATGTACAGAATTTGGCTATAAAGAAGGCTGAATGCCAAATAATTGGTGGTTTTGAACTGTGGTGTTAGAGAAGACTCTTGAGAGTCCCTTGGACAGCAAGGAGATCAAACCAGTCAATCCTAAAGGAATTCAACCCTGAATATTCATTGGAAGGACTGAAGCTGAATCTCCAATAATTTGGCCACATGATGTAAAGAGCTGACTCATTGGAAAAGCCTCTAATGCTGGGAAAGACTGAAGGCAGAAGAAGGGGGCAGCAGAGGATGAAATGGTCAGATAGCCTCACTGACTCAATGACATGAATTTGAGCAAATTCCAAGAAACAGTGAAGGACAGAGGAGTCTGGTGTGCTTCAGTCCATGGAGTCACAAAGAGTCGGTGCTGACTTAGCGACTGAACAGCAGCAACATGTACTATGATGATTTGAAATTTCTGTATATTGGGAAATGATCACCACAAGAAGTCTAATTAACAGCTGAGTCATTTTAGATTGAAAAATCTAAATGTTCACATCATTACATTTAATTACCCTCAGGCTTCAAGGTGAAACCTGATGCTTTAACTGCTTGTATTGGCTTCCCTGGAGGCTCAGTTGGTAAAGAGTCCACCTACAATGCGGGAAAGCTGGATTTGATCCCTGGGTCAGGAAGATCCCCTGGAGAAGAAAAATGGCTACCCACGTCAAATTCTTGCCTGGAGAATTCCATGGCCGAGTCTGGTGAACTACAGTCCATGGGGTCACAAAGAGTCGGACACCACTAAGTGACTAATTTTCTTTTTCACTTTCATGGTGAAACACAAAGAACACTTCCCTTTAAATTTATATGGTTAGTCCAGATCGCTCTTTTGAGCTTCTAACTCACATATCTAATGTTTTGTGGCCACTTCCATTGGGGTGTCTTACCGTCGTATCCGGATTAGTGTGTCTAAAGCTGACCCTGCCGTCACCCTGTTCAACTCCCAAACCTCCCACTCGGTGGTCTTCCTTCTTATTATAAGTGCTCTGCTGACTCAGAGGGAAGAGCTAAAGACCAGGGAGTCATTTCTGCAACTTCAGTCCACCATGGTTGATTCATTACCCGGTCCTGCCAGTGATTCCTCCCAAAGTATCATCAATGTACTCCTTTTCTTCACTCTCCAAGGCATGCGTGCTTGCTGAGTCGCTTCAGTTGTGTCTGACTCTGTGCGACCCTATGGACTGCAGTCTTCTAGGCTCCTCTGTCTATGGGATTCTCCAGGCAAGAATACTGGAGTGGGTTGCCAATTCCTGGGTTCTTCCCAACTCAGGGATCAAAAGAGCGTCTCTTTGTCTCCTGCTGTGGCAAGCAGGCTCTTGACCACTTGCGCCACCTGGGAAGCCCAGGCAAGAATACTGGAGTGGTTTGCTGTGCCCTCCTCCAGGGGATCTTCCTGACTCAGACATCGAACCCGTGTCTCTTACATCCACCTGCATTAGCACGAGGATTCTTTACCCCTAGTGTCACCTAGGAAGCCCCATTCTCCAATGTCTCCACTCTGTCCAAACTATGGTCACTTACTCAGATTCCTGCGTTAGTCTCCTCACTAGCCTTCCTGCCTTTATGCACGTTTGCCTCCCTCCTGTCCAATCACAGAACAGCTGGAATGGTCTTTGAGCATTTAAGATCATGTCAGTTTCCTAGTGTCAGTTTCCCAAAGCACTGAAAGTAAAATCCTTAGTCCTGTGACGCCAGCCCACCTCTCCCATCTCATCTGCTGGCTCTCTTCCCCTCACCAAGGACACTCCAGCCACAGTTGCCTGCCTGTTCCTGAAACATGCTAAGCTCATTCTTGAATTAGAGATTTTGCATATGGCTGGTCCTTCTGCTTGAAACGTAATCCACTGCTTCTTCCATGATTCACTCCTTCTCAACCATCTGTTCCTAACTTAAAGTTCATTTCTTTAAATAATCTTTCTATGATCACCACTTTTTCTAAGGAAGATTCTCCCTACTGCTGCTTACTCATGATTTTAACAGCCTCTTTATTTTCTTCTCACAGGAATTGTAATTATTTTATTCTTTCTTGGCTAATTTTCTGTCTCCCTGACCAGATTATAAGCTTCATAAGGACGAGGTCTTATCTTGTTCACTGTTGTATCCCTAATATGTACTCAAGACAATTAATTGGATGAATGAATAAAATCAATGAGAAAAAAGTTAAGACAAATGAGTGATACCAACAGGAAGTCACAAGAAAAAAGGTACACACAATCAATAAACACAAGAGGTTGCTCAGATTCTGTCCCATAATTTAAAAGGCAGGAGGCAGCACTTTTCATATGCCAGGTTGCCAGAATGTAGAGGCTTGGCCACATATCTCTCAGACTTGGCTAGAGTTTGGAAAAACACGTTGTGGGATTGTAAATTAGTACAGTGATTTCAGAAAGCATTTGGCAATATCCATCAAATTATAAAAGGCATATATTCATTGACCCAAGAATTCCAGACGTAGGCTTGCATGAGAATGCAAATAAATAACTTCCAAAGTGTTTATTGTAACACTTTTTTGTAATAGGAAGAATATGGAGTAATAACAGCTAATAACAGAATAATATCACTGTGTTCCAGGACAGTTCTCATGTGCTTCACAGAGCAACTCTGTAAGTGGTTGTTATTATTATATTCCATTTTGCAAATAGGGTAATTACCAGGTAACATCCCCGAGGACCCACAGCCAGTAAGTGACAGAGCTGGGAATTTAACCCAGAGCTGTACACTTAATCATTACAGAAAGTCCCATACATATGAACGAGTTCCATTCTGAGAGCACATTCTTAAGTCCAATTTGGTCATAAGTCCAACAAAGTTAGCCTAGGTAGTCAACAAATACAATCAACTCTATAATACTGTACTATGATAGGTTCATAATACTTTTCACAAATAATACATAATAAATAATACGTAAAAAGCACACACACAAAAACACATTTTAAATCTTCACAGTACAGTACCTTGAAAAGCAGAGTAGTACAGTTTGACAGCTGGAATATAGGGGCTGGCATCATCTGAGCAAGCAAGAGTTACTGACTGGAAGGGGGAGAGGAGGTGAGAGATGGTAGAGCTGAAGAGTCATCAGCAATAGGAGACGGAAGGCAAGCCGCACAACTTGCAGAGAAGGCATGCACGTGAACATGGGCGCCAGACACAGGAACTAATTTATGTGACTGGGCGTGCAAACACACGTTTCCATCTTTGAAAGCTTCCAACTTGAAGTTTTGTATGTAGAGGACTTACTGTGTCCTATACTACTCTTTTTGCGTTAGTTGCTTAGTCGTGTCTGACTCTTTGCGACCCATGGACTGTAGCCCACCAGACTTCTCTGTCCATGGGTTCTCCAGACAAGAATACTGGAGAGGGTTGCCATTTCCTTCTCCAGGGGACTTCTAGACCCAAGGATCGAACCCAGATTTCCTGCATTCAGTTAAGTTCAGTTCAGTCACTCAGTCATGTCCAATTCGTTGCGACTCCATGGACTGCAGCATGCCAGGCTGCCCTGTCCATCACCAACTCCTGGAGCTTGCTCAAACTCATGTCCATTGAGTCAATAATGCCATCCAACCATCTCATCCTCTGTCACCCCCTTCTCCTCCTGCCTTCAGTCTTTCCCAGGATCAGGGTCTTTTCCAATGAGTCAGTTCTTTGCATCAGGTGGCCAAAGTATTGGAGATTCAGCTTCAGCAGCAGTCCTTTCAATGAATATTCAGGACTGATTTCCTTTAGGATTGACTGGTTTGATCTCTTGCTGCCCAAGGGACTCTCCAGAGTCTTCTCCAATACCACAGTTCAAAAGCATCAATTCTTCGGCACTCAGCTTTCTTTATAGTCCAACTCGCGTCCATATATGACTACTGGAAAAACCATAGCTTTGACTAGACGGACCTTTGTTGGCAAAGTAATGTCTCTGCTTTTTAATATGCTGTCTAGGTTGGTCATAGCTTTTCTTCCAAGCAGCAAGCATCTTTTAATTTCATGGCTACAGTCACCACCTACAGGGATTTTGGAGGCCCCCCAAAGTAAAGTCTCTCACTGTTTCCATTGTTTCCCCATCTATTTGTTATGAAGTGATGGAACCATGAAGTGATGGTTTTTCCAGTAGTCAGGGATGGATGTGAGAGTTGGACTATAAAGAAAGCTGAGAACTGAAGAATTGATGCTTTTGAACTGTGGTGTTGGAGAAGACTCTTGAGAGTCCCTTGGACTGCAAGGAGATCAAAGCAGGAGATAAATCCTAGAGGAATTCAACCCTAAATATTCATTGGAAGGACTGATGCTGAAGTTGAATCTCCAATACTTTGGTCACCTGAAGCAAAGAGTCAACTCATTGGAAAAACCCCTAATGCTGGGAAAGACTGAAGGCAAAAGGAGAAGGGGGCAGCAGAGGATGATATGGTCAGATAGCCTCACTGACTCAATGACATGAATTTGAGCAAATTCCAAGAAACAGTGAAGGACAGAGGAGTCTGGTGTGCTTCAGTCCATGGAGTCACAAAGAGTCGGTGCTGACTTAGCGACTGAACAACAGCAACATGTACTATGATGATTTGAAATTTCTGTATATTGGGAAATGATCACCACAAGAAGTCTAATTAACAGCTGAGTCATTTTAGATTGAAAGGCCTAAATGTTCACATCATTACATTTAATTACCCTCAAGCTTCATGGTGAAACCTGATG
Organism: Ovis aries; assembly: GCF_016772045.2. Lineage (NCBI taxonomy): Eukaryota > Metazoa > Chordata > Mammalia > Artiodactyla > Bovidae > Ovis > Ovis aries. The sequence goes on from NC_056074.1 coordinate 36,830,209, forward strand.
CTTTGACTGCTTGTAATGGCTTCCCTGGAGGCTCAGTTGGTAAAGAGTCCACCTACAATGTGGGAGACCTGGATTCGATCCCTGGGTCAGGAAGATCCCCTGGAGAAGGAAATGGCAACCCACTCCAGTATTCTTGCCTGGAGAATTCCATGGCCGAGCCTGGTGTGCTGCAGTCCATGAGAGTCGGACACCACTAAGTGACTAATTTTCTTTTTCACTTTCATGGTGAAACACAAAGAACACTTCCCTTTAAATTTATATGGTTAGTCCAGATCGCTCTTTTGAGCTTCTAACTCACATATCTAATGTTTTGTGGCCACTTCCATTGGGGTGTCTTACCGTCGTATCCGGATTAGTGTGTCTAAAGCTGACCCTGCCGTCACCCTGTTCAACTCCCAAACCTCCCACTCGGTGGTCTTCCTTCTTATTATAAGTGCTCTGCTGACTCAGAGGGAAGAGCTAAAGACCAGGGAGTCATTTCTGCAACTTCAGTCCACCATGGTTGATTCATTACCCGGTCCTGCCAGTGATTCCTCCCAAAGTATCATCAATGTACTCCTTTTCTTCACTCTCCAAGGCATGCGTGCTTGCTGAGTCGCTTCAGTTGTGTCTGACTCTGTGCGACCCTATGGACTGCAGTCTTCTAGGCTCCTCTGTCTATGGGATTCTCCAGGCAAGAATACTGGAGTGGGTTGCCAATTCCTGGGTTCTTCCCAACTCAGGGATCAAAAGAGCGTCTCTTTGTCTCCTGCTGTGGCAAGCAGGCTCTTGACCACTTGCGCCACCTGGGAAGCCCAGGCAAGAATACTGGAGTGGTTTGCTGTGCCCTCCTCCAGGGGATCTTCCTGACTCAGACATCGAACCCGTGTCTCTTACATCCACCTGCATTAACACGAGGATTCTTTACCCCTAGTGTCACCTAGGAAGCCCCATTCTCCAATGTCTCCACTCTGTCCAAACTATGGTCACTTACTCAGATTCCTGCGTTAGTCTCCTCACTAGCCTTCCTGCCTTTATGCACGTTTGCCTCCCTCCTGTCCAATCACAGAACAGCTGGAATGGTCTTTGAGTATTTAAGATCATGTCAGTTTCCTAGTGTCAGTTTCCCAAAGCACTGAAAGTAAAATCCTTAGTCCTGTGACGCCAGCCCACCTCTCCCATCTCATCTGCTGGCTCTCTTCCCTCACCAAGGACACTCCAGCCACAGTTGCCTGCCTGTTCCTGAAACATGCTAAGCTCATTCTTGAATTAGAGATTTTGCATATGGCTGGTCCTTCTGCTTGAAACGTAATCCACTGCTTCTTCCATGATTCACTCCTTCTCAACCATCTGTTCCTAACTTAAAGTTCATTTCTTTAAATAATCTTTCTATGATCACCACTTTTTCTAAGGAAGATTCTCCCTACTGCTGCTTACTCATGATTTTAACAGCCTCTTTATTTTCTTCTCACAGGAATTGTAATTATTTTATTCTTTCTTGGCTAATTTTCTGTCTCCCTGACCAGATTATAAGCTTCATAAGGACGAGGTCTTATCTTGTTCACTGTTGTATCCCTAATATGTACTCAAGACAATTAATTGGATGAATGAATAAAATCAATGAGAAAAAAAGTTAAGACAAATGAGTGATACCAACAGGAAGTCACAAGAAAAAAGGTACACACAATCAATAAACACAAGAGGTTGCTCAGATTCTGTCCCATAACTTAAAAGGCAGGAGGCAGCACTTTTCATATGCCAGGTTGCCAGAATGTAGAGGCTTGGCCACATATCTCTCAGACTTGGCTAGAGTTTGGAAAAACACGTTGTGGGATTGTAAATTAGTACAGTGATTTCAGAAAGCATTTGGCAATATCCATCAAATTATAAAAGGCATATATTCATTGACCCAAGAATTCCAGACGTAGGCTTGCATGAGAATGCAAATAAATAACTTCCAAAGTGTTTATTGTAACACTTTTTTGTAATAGGAAGAATATGGAGTAATAACAGCTAATAACAGAATAATATCACTGTGTTCCAGGACAGTTCTCATGTGCTTCACAGAGCAACTCTGTAAGTGGTTGTTATTATTATATTCCATTTTGCAAATAGGGTAATTACCAGGTAACATCCCCGAGGACCCACAGCCAGTAAGTGACAGAGCTGGGAATTTAACCCAGAGCTGTACACTTAATCATTACAGAAAGTCCCATACATATGAACGAGTTCCATTCTGAGAGCACATTCTTAAGTCCAATTTGGTCATAAGTCCAACAAAGTTAGCCTAGGTAGTCAACAAATACAATCAACTCTATAATACTGTACTATGATAGGTTCATAATACTTTTCACAAATAATACATAATAAATAATACGTAAAAAGCACACACACAAAAACACATTTTAAATCTTCACAGTACAGTACCTTGAAAAGCAGAGTAGTACAGTTTGACAGCTGGAATATAGGGGCTGGCATCATCTGAGCAAGCAAGAGTTACTGACTGGAAGGGGGAGAGGAGGTGAGAGATGGTAGAGCTGAAGAGTCATCAGCAATAGGAGACGGAAGGCAAGCCGCACAACTTGCAGAGAAGGCATGCACGTGAACATGGGCGCCAGACACAGGAACTAATTTATGTGACTGGGCGTGCAAACACACGTTTCCATCTTTGAAAGCTTCCAACTTGAAGTTTTGTATGTAGAGGACTTACTGTGTCCTATACTACTCTTTTTGCGTTAGTTGCTTAGTCGTGTCTGACTCTTTGCGACCCATGGACTGTAGCCCACCAGACTTCTCTGTCCATGGGTTCTCCAGACAAGAATACTGGAGAGGGTTGCCATTTCCTTCTCCAGGGGACTTCTAGACCCAAGGATCGAACCCAGATTTCCTGCATTCAGTTAAGTTCAGTTCAGTCACTCAGTCATGTCCAATTCGTTGCGACTCCATGGACTGCAGCATGCCAGGCTGCCCTGTCCATCACCAACTCCTGGAGCTTGCTCAAACTCATGTCCATTGAGTCAATAATGCCATCCAACCATCTCATCCTCTGTCACCCCCTTCTCCTCCTGCCTTCAGTCTTTCCCAGGATCAGGGTCTTTTCCAATGAGTCAGTTCTTTTGCATCAGGTGGCCAAAGTATTGGAGATTCAGCTTCAGCAGCAGTCCTTTCAATGAATATTCAGGACTGATTTCCTTTAGGATTGACTGGTTTGATCTCTTGCTGCCCAAGGGACTCTCCAGAGTCTTCTCCAATACCACAGTTCAAAAGCATCAATTCTTCGGCACTCAGCTTTCTTTATAGTCCAACTCGCGTCCATATATGACTACTGGAAAAACCATAGCTTTGACTAGACGGACCTTTGTTGGCAAAGTAATGTCTCTGCTTTTTAATATGCTGTCTAGGTTGGTCATAGCTTTTCTTCCAAGCAGCAAGCATCTTTTAATTTCATGGCTACAGTCACCACCTACAGGGATTTTGGAGGCCCCTCAAAGTAAAGTCTCTCACTGTTTCCATTGTTTCCCCATCTATTTGTTATGAAGTGATGGAACCATGAAGTGATGGTTTTTCCAGTAGTCAGGGATGGATGTGAGAGTTGGACTATAAAGAAAGCTGAGCACTGAAGAATTGATGCTTTTGAACTGTGGTGTTGGAGAAGACTCTTGAGAGTCCCTTGGACTGCAAGGAGATCAAAGCAGGAGATAAATCCTAAAGGAATTCAACCCTAAATATTCATTGGAAGGACTGATGCTGAAGTTGAATCTCCAATACTTTGGTCACCTGAAGCAAAGAGCCAACTCATTGGAAAAACCCCTAATGCTGGGAAAGACTGAAGGCAAAAGGAGAAGGGGGCAGCAGAGGATGAAATGGTCAGATAGCCTCACTGACTCAATGACATGAATTTGAGCAAATTCCAAGAAACAGTGAAGGACAGAGGAGTCTGGTGTGCTTCAGTCCATGGAGTCACAAAGAGTCGATGCTGACTTAGCGACTGAACAACAGCAACATGTACTATGATGATTTGAAATATCTGTATATTGGGAAATGATCACCACAAGTCTAATTAACAGCTGAGTCATTTTAGATTGAAAGGCCTAAATGTTCACATCATTACATTTAATTACCCTCAAGCTTCATGGTGAAACCTGATGCTTTGACTGCTTGTAATGGCTTCCCTGGAGGCTCAGTTGGTAAAGAGTTCATCTGCAATGTGGGAGACCTGGATTCGATCCCTGGGTCAGGAAGATCCCCTGGAGAAGGAAATGGCAACCCACTCCAGTATTCTTGCCTGGAGAATTCCATGGCCGAGCCTGGTGTGCTGCAGTCCATGAGGTCACAAAAAGCCAGACACGACTGAACAACTGAACTGAACTCATGGAACCAGATGCCATATTCTTAGTTTTCTGAATGTTGAGTTTTAAGCCAAATTTTTCACTCTCCTCTTTCACTTTCATCAAGAGGCTCTTTTGTTCTTCTTCACTTTCTGCCATAAGGGTGGTGTCATCTGTTTATCTGAGGTTATTGATATTTCTCCTGTCAATCTTAATTCCGGTTTGTGCTTCATCCAGCCCAGCATTTTGCATGATGTACTCAGTTTCAGTTCAGCTCAGTCGCTCAGTCGTGTCTGGCTCTTTGTGACCCCATGAATCGCAGCACGCCATATAAGTTAAATAAACAGGGTGACAATATGCAGCCTTGACGTACTCCTTTCCCAATTTGGAACCAATCTGTTGTTCCATGTCTAGTTCTAACTGTTGCTTCTTGACCTGCATACAGATTTCTCAGGAGGTAGGTCAGGTGGTCTGGTTTTCAATCTCTTGAAGAATTTTCCGCAGTTTGCTGTGATCCACACAGTTAAGGCTCTGACACAGTCAATAAAGTAGAAGTAGATGCTTTCCTGGAACTCTCTTGCTTTTTCGATGATCCATTGGATGTTGGCAATTTGATCTCTGGTTCCTCTGCCTTTTCTAAATCCAGCTTGAACATCTGGAAGTTCCTGGTTCACATACTGTTGAAGCCAGGTTTGGAAAATTTTAAGTATTACTTTGCTAGTGTGTGAGATGAATGCAATTGTGCAGTAGTTTGAACATTCTTTGGTATTGCCTTTCTTTGGAATTGGAATGAAAATTGACCTTTTCCAGTCCTGTGGCCACTGCCGAGTTTTCCAGATTTGCTGGCATATTGAGTGCAGCACTTTCACAGCATCATCTGTTGAGGGCATTATGCTATGTGAAGTAAGTCAGTCAGAGAAAGATTAATACTGTTAAGAACTCACTTATATGTGGAATCTACAAAAAAAAAAAAACACAACAACAACAACCAACAAACAAACTCAGAATGGAGAGTACAACTGTGGTAGCCAGAGAGATGGGGAGGAAAGTGTGATGGTGGTCAAGGGTACAAACTTCCACTTAACAGATGAATAAGTTCTAGGGATCTAATATCTGGCAGCATGATGTCTATAGCTAACAAAATTGAACTGTGTTTTTGAAAACTGCTAGGGAGTAGATTTTAAATGTTCTCACCATCTACACACACTAAAAGAACTATGTGAGGAGATAGACATATCTGAGTCTATTTGGCTGCTATAAGAAAAATACCATAGACTGGGTAACTTATAAACAATAGAAATTTATTCCTCACAGTTCTGGAGGCTAGTAAGTCCAAGATCAAGGTACTAGCAGGCTGGGGAGCTGGTGAGATGGTTCACTTCTTAGACAACTGTCTTTTTGCTCTACATTCCCATGGCAGGTCTGAGTTTACACCTGAAGAGATTAGGGGGCATGCCTTCCAATGCAGCAAGCAGTAAAACCTAAGACTTTAGTTTTCAACTGTGTCTCCACCAGATACTGGTCTGCAAGGAATGAGAAGGAAGTGACATCAAGGAGGAACAAAGGAGGAAAAGACCCGCCAGCCTTCAAGCTCCTGCATCTGCTCATTCCCAATCCCCGCCATCCCCACCTTCTAGTGGTCAGATTGTCCCACCTCTCCTTGGATTTAGGGAGGCAACAAATTTCTCCTTTTTCCTGAGCCAATGCAAGTTTAGTCCCATGCAACCAATATGGCTTCCATCCCGCTCTTCTTCCCCTGGGAAGGAAGGGGCACTAAATTGCAGTGGAAGGAATTTGGACTTCAGAGTAAGCTCCTTGACAAGATGTGGCTAAAACAATGTGTTATGCTATTTGAGCTTTAGAAACTGTCAGAAGCACTGCAGAGAGGATAAGAGACTGGGCTGTTGTCTCAAACACCACAGCACATTCAGGCTGCTATTGTTCTGGAGGACAAAGGTCTTAGATCTATTTGAGAAAAGGAAACAAAACCACAAGCACTGTATGTTCATTTTCAGTTCACTCACTCTTGACATAATAACAGAAAGGACAATTGATGAATGAAAATTCTCTTCTCCGCCAGTCATGCTTTCTAATTTTAACATTTTACAGTTGCCTTTGTCTTTTAGAATGCAGGCTGCACATTCTTTTTTGAACTGTGGTGTTGGAGAAGAGTCTTGAGAGTCGCTTGGACTGCAATGAGATCCAACCAGTTCATCCTAAAGGAGATCAGTCCTGGGCGTTCATTGGAAGGACTGATATTGAAGCTGAAACTCCAATACTTTGGACACCTGATGCGAAGAGCTGACTTATTTGAAAAGACCCTGATGCTGGGAAAGATTGAGGGCAGGAGGAGAAGGGGACGACAGAGGATGAGATGGTTGGATGGCAACACCAACTCAATGGACATGGGTTTGGGTGGACTCTGGGAGTTGGTGATAGATACGGAGGCCTGGTGTGCTGCCGTTCATGGGGTCGCAAAGAGTCGGACATGACTGAGCGACTGAACTGAACTGAACTGCACATTCTTATGGTTCAAAATTCAAAAAGTACAAAAAGAGATACAGTAAAAATTCTTCCTCTCATCCTTGTCCCTGGCTCAGTTCTTCCTATGCCCCCAGGCAACCAGGGTAGCCAGTAAATAAATCTTTCCATAGATACTTTCCACGTGTACTTGGTGCGTGACATATTGCTCCAGAACTTAGCAGCTTCAAGTAACAAGCATTTGTAACTGCTCTAGATTCTACTGGCCAGCTGGGCAGTTCTTGGCCAGGCTTACTCAGTGGGATGGATGACCTAGAATGGCCTCAGTCACGTGTCTGGCAGTTGGCAGGCTATTTAGACTGGGGAGTCTTCACATATCTGGAAGCTGGCTTAATGTCAATGTCAGCCTGAGTGACAGACACCCACTTCCCAACATGCAGCAGGCTAGTCCAGCCTCCCTCTTGTGACGACCGGAGATTCCCAGCAGTGAGGGTGCGGTCCGATGCACGACCACTCTTTGAGCCTCCTCCTTCATCACATGTGCTAATGAACCTCTGATAAAGCAAATTAAATCAAAGCAAATGGCCAAGTCCTGATTCAAGGGGTCTGGAGAAATAGACTCCATGTTGTGATGGCAAGAGCGTTACTTTTTCTTTTTTAAAATATATTTGTTTTTGTTGTTTGTTCGTTGCTGTTTGGCCACGTTGGGTCTTCATTGCTGTGCTCAAGCCTTCTCTAGTTTCAGCGAACAGGGGTGACTCTAGTGACAGTGCACAGATTTCTCATCGCAGTGGCTTTTTTCATTGCAGAGCACTTGCTTGCCGCACGTGGGTTTAGTTGCCCCACAGCGCATGGGATCTTCTTGGACCAGGGATTGAGTCCGTGGCAGGCAGATACTTAACCACTGGGCCACCAGGGAAGTCTGGAAAGAGCTTTAAAATCACATTGCAAAAGGGCATCCATTCAGGGATGAATAGAATTTGAGGCTTTTTTCTTTTGTTTGCAGTCTACCACAGCATATGTTTGTTAGTATGAGTACATCGACTCTGTGTGTGTTTATACTTTTTCCTATTTTTTTTACAGAAATGGTAGCACACTGTTTTATGGCTTTTCCTAAGTATTTAAAACTGGTTTTACAAGCCTTCATGTCTACTATAACATAAAAGTTATATTATAGATGGTTAAGACAGATTGTTGTCAAACAGTTGGACAGGAGACTTATCTCTTGATATCAAGTGAAATGGAAGGGTCTGTAATTTACAATAGAGAATAAAACAGACTTCACTTTAGTTTTACTGGGTACTTTTGTCTTAGCTGACTCATCTCATCAGCTGCTCAAGGATCTTGGTATAATTCTCAAAGATGGCAAAGTCAGTTTCTCACAGAAGTACCCGCACTGTATCTGAATAATCAAAGTCCTTTTTGGTCCAAGGATTTCCTTCAAAGTCTCTATTTAATTAGTGTGTGTGTGTCTGTGTGTTTGTGCTCTGTCGTGTCCAACTCTTTGTGACCCCATAGACTGTACCCGCCCCCCCCCGCCCCCCCACCTCAGGCTCTTCTGTCTATGGAATTTTCCAGGCAAGAATACTGGAGTGGGTTGCCGTTTCCTACTCCAGGGGATTCTCCAGATCCAGGGATCAGACCTTACATCTCTTGCATCTCCTGCACTGGCAGGTAGATTCTTTACCACTGAGCTTCCTGGGAAGCCTAATTAGAGCTGATTCCCTTCTCAAAAGGAGACTCATCTTTCAGTTATCCATTGTCCAAGATCAGACTCTCCTCCTTCAGTTCTCAAATATCTCCTTCTCCAGAAGGTCTTCCCACCCAGAATACAGGAGTACCCCCCTGAAACTTCTCTGGCAGTCCCGTGGTTAAGACTCCATGCTTCCACTGCAGGAGCCACAAATTCAATGCCTGGTCAAAGAACTAGGGTTCTGCATGCTTCATAATGTAGCAAAAAAAAAAAAAAAGTACCCCACTTCAACTCCCAGCTTTCCCTTCCTTTCCAGCTTCATTCTTTCCCATAGCACAGTTACCACCTGACCAGGTATATATTTATTTGTTGATCTGTTTATTATCCATCTATACTTAGTTCTAGGATATTCTCTTGTTTACTCCTGTATCCCCTGCACCTAAAACAGCACACCCATAGAAGGCCCTTGATGCATATTTATTGAATAAATGAAAATAACAAATATTTTTGCATGTTAGTTACCTTACTACACCCCAATGACCTCATCTATAAGATGGAGGTTTGTTTTTTTTTTCCTGGTCTTCACCACATGCCATGTGGCATCTTAGCTTCCCGACCAGGGAGCAAACTTGTACCCCCTACAGCGGAAGCGGGAAGTCTTAACCACTGGACAGCCAGGAAGGAGACTCTCAACACCTCCTTCAGAGGGTTCCATGCAAAGTGAGTCATGTATGACGCTTCATATAACGCATGACATCTAGACAGACATCTATTGCTCTGTTGGTTGGAAAATGCATTCACAGGGAATTCCCCAGTGGTCCAGTGGTTAGAGCTTGGCACTTTCACCGTCAGGGCCCAGGCTTGATTCCTGGTTGGGGGACTAACATCCCATAAACCATATGACTTGGCAAAAAAGAAGAAAAAAAAAAGACAGAGAGAGAAGAAAAAAAATCCATTCACAGCTTTCACTTATACAAGGGTGTGTACTTCATAAGAGCAAGTGGTCCTTTCTCTTGTCCCAGATGTTCTTTCTTGGGACATTTGAACTTCAGCATGTATCAAAACCTTGTAAAAAAGAAGAAAGTGAGGTTTTTATAAGGTTACTCTGGACTTCCCTTGCAGTACAGCAAACCAAACTCATGTACTTGTCTTCTTCCTCTCTTGATACTCCACCAAAATTAGAAAAAGGAACAGTGCAGGGAGCTCAGTTCAGTGCCCTCTGATGACCTAGAGAGGTGGGATGGGGCACGGGATGGGTGGGAGGGAGGCTCCAGAGGGAGGGGATATATGTCTACAGCTAGCTGATTCACTTTGTTGTATAGCTGAAACGAACATAACATTGTAAAAGAAGTATACTCCAATAATAAAATTAAATTTAAAAAAAAGAAACAGAACTAAACACATATCATTGAGGAGAACAGCATGGGCCATCAGTGGATGGTGGATTTCAGCGCATTTCTGGAAGGTATAAACTGGGTAGAAATGCCCTGATGGATGGAGTGTAAGAAACCACAGCCAAGAATAAGCACTGGCAGATACAGCCAACCCACTGAACAGAATGCCAGGAAGTAGGGTACCTCCGACAGAGAGTGGAAGCGAGATGGGAAGGCTGTCAGGGAATAATGAAAGTCCATCTGTTGAGCAACCGTACCCATCAGCTGCCCCCACTCCCATACCCTGTTCTTCCATCCTCACTCCTGTGCCAGTAGAGAGCCAGCCATTTAGGCCTAGCCAAAAAGCATGTTCTCCAAAGAAACTGAACGAACTATCACTAAAGGGCGTGTTGGTGCTCCAGAGTAGAGGCCTCTCCATTCTGCCATTTAAGGTTTCACACAACCCAAATGCTAGCTCCTCGCCCATTCACTCATCCTGAAGCATCACATGAAATCAACAAGTGCCATCCAGGTACATAGATGGACCAGTCAGCAGAGAGGCTTTGTGGGCAAAGGAGAAATGCTCACTGACTGCTATGTATCATAACCAAACTTGCCTTCCTCGATAGATGTAAAACCTTAGCCAAGGATGAAGACCAGCAGCATGGAAGAGAAAGGAAACCATTCCTACACAGAAAGCCAAAGTTTGTCGTTGGGGGCTGGGACGTCCTTCTTAGAGAGGGAAAGACAGACCAACAGAGAAAGAAGTAAAGGAGGAAGAGGAAACATTTACTCCTCTGCCCTTGGTGGAGAGCACAGAAGTGATTAGATCAACCCCTCACTTCTGCTTGTAGGGATGGGAGAGGACTTCACAGAGAGAGTTTATCTGAGGGGTTCTCAGATGGTGTGACAGTTAATTTTATGTGTCAACTTGGTAGTGCCGCAAAGCCTGAATATTTGGTCAAACACTTCTGAGTGTTTTTGTGAGGGTATTTTTTGGATACTGCTACTGCTGCTAAGTCACTTCAGTCATGTCTGACTCTGTGTGACCCCATAGACGGCAGCCCACCAGGCTCCCCCATCCCTGGGATTCTCCAGGCAAGAACACTGGAGTGGGTTGCCATTTCCTTCTCCAATGCATGAAAGGGAAAAGTGAAAGCAAAGTCGCTCAGTCGTGTCCGGCTCTTAGCCACCCTGTGGACTGCAGCCCACCAGGCTCCTCCGTCCATGGCACTTTCCAGGCAAGAGTACTGGAGTGGGGTGCCATTGCCTTCTCCTTTTTGGATGCGATTGATATTTATTTATTTATTTTGATAAAGTATTTATTTATTTATTTGTCTGTGCCAGGTCTTAGTTACGGCATGTGAGCTCTTAGTTGCAGCATATAGGATTTAGTTCCTTGACCAGGGATTGAACCCAGGTGCCCTGATTTGGGAGTTCAGTATTAGACACCAGACCACTAGGACAGTCCCAAGATTGACCTTTAAATTAGTGGACTTTGGACTTCCTTTGTGGTCCAGTGGTTAAAAATTTGCCTGCCAATGCAGGGGACATGGCAGAAGAGTTCGCCAGAACTAGAAAGAGCCCGAAGGTAGCAACAAAGATCCAGGGAAGCCAAAATAAACAATAGATATTAATAAATACGTTAGCGAACTTTGAGAAAAGCAGATTACTTACTCTCCATAATGTGGATGGCCCTCATACAATCAGCAAGACCAAAGACTGACTTCCCTCAAGCAAGAGGGGATCCTCCCCAATAGATGGCCTTTAGACCTGACCTGTAACTTTGGCTCTTCTCTAGATCTGCAGACTGCCCACTGGGCAGATTTTGGAGTTGCCAATTTCTGTTATCATGAGAGATAATTCCTTAAAATAATCTCTCTTTCTGTCTCTCTCTCTCCATGTATATTTATATATATTCTGTTTCTCTGGAGAACCCTAATTAACACAAATGGGTATCTCTGGCCCTCTCCAAGGGCACTCCTGGGCCATTTTGCTCATGGCAAAGATGGGTATTTGACAGTAGATATTAGAGAGTCAACCAAGGACTAAGTTGAGACAGGGGAGGCAGAAATAAAACCAGGAAATTGATTGTCACAACAGAAGTGGTTTAAGAGCAAGCTTGGTCATGAGGCTAAGCCCTGGGGTTGTGGTGATGAGCAATACTCTAAGGAAGAAGATAATAGAGTCAAAATTTCTTCATCTCAACTGTCCCAAACGCTGCCCAGAAGCGTGGCTGTTAAGGGAGCTGAGAAGACCATGCCTGGTTGGGAAGTCAGGGACAGCTTCTCTGAGGAAGCGATAATTATCTAAGATCAAAAGAGGAGTGGAAATCAACTAGCAATGGGGGAAAGCCTTCCAGCTAGAGGGAATGGCATGCAAGAAAACCCAGACTGGGAGGAGGTTTGCAGAGCTGAGAAGTCCAGCGAGGCTGGAGTGAGATGGATGGATGAGTGGTGCCGCTGAAGTTAAAGCAGTAACAGGGCGAGGTGCAAAGAATCTTGTAGGTCAATGTAAGGAACATGGGCAGTATTTTAAGGCACCTGGAAAATGATGGAATGGTTTTCATCAGGAAAGCGGCCCGAGTATTTCTTCAGCTACTTTTTCTGTCTTCCCCCCTCCCTCCTCTCCTAGTGCAACTTGACTAACACTTCTGTGAGAGTGCTGGATATTTCCACAGATCACAAAAACGCTCTGCTCCTTTTTTGTCGGCCTTTGTTCTCTCCATTCTTCACTGTGGACAGTTTCTATTGCTATGTCTTCAACTTCACTGATCTCTTCTTCCGCAGCCTCTAATTGGCTGTTTATCCCACCCAGTGTAGTTTGCGATTTAGATATTGTAGTTTTCATCTCGCGGAGTTTATTTTGGGTCTTTTTAAGAACCATCTTTCATTTCTCTCCTCATCTTGCTCCTGTTTCCCTCTAGCTTCTTGAACCTGAGAAACAGATGTATTTTCTTTTTCTTTTTAAAAATATCCTTATCTGCTAATTTCATTATCTCTGTCAGCACTGAATCAGTGAATAAACTCCACGAGATGAAAACTACAAAATCTAGTAGGTCAATAGAAACTGTCCACAGTGAAGAATGGAGAGAAAGAAGGCTGACAAAAATGAACAGAGCGTTTTTTGTGACCTGTGGAAATATCAGTGACTTGACAAATTGGGGAGGGAAGGGAGCCACAGTGCCCAGTCTGTTAAAGGATAAGCCCTTTTATTTCTGCTTTTGGGCTACACCTGTGGCATGCAGGATCATCATTCCCCAACCAGGGATTGAACCTGTTACCCCTTGCTTTGGGAGCATAGTCTTAACCACTGAACCACCAAGTAGTCCCTTCTTTATTTCTCTTTTGAACTGAGGCAAAATTCGTGTAACAGGAAATTAACCACTTTATAAAATTCAGTGTACACTTTTAAATGCATTTAGTCTATTTATAATGTTGTGCAGCCATCACCCTGTCAAGTTCTGAAAGATTTTCATCAGCCCTAAAGGAAACCCTGTATTCAGCGACCAGTCACTCGCCATCCCCCATCCCATCCACACCCCGGAGAGAAGTCCTTTTTTGCCCAAGATTTCTGAGTGCCAGGGTTGGCACTAAGAGTTTTTTTTTTTTTTTTTTGAGGGTTTGAGACTGGGAGGAAAGACACATGAGCTCTAGGATCAGATGGGAGCAGGTTCTAAAGCCAGCTGTTATCACTTTTCTGTGTGACCCGGGTCTACTTGTTTACCCTTTCCAAGCCTCAAGTTGGGGATAACATCTACTTTGCATTCAGTTTTGAAATATCTGGAGGGGAATACTTCTAAAGAATTGAAATTCAGGTATGGTGGCTGTTGGTCCTCCCATAGCCCCTTGTCTCCCAAGGTCTCCACAGAGTACTCGATGAAGCTTAAACTTCATCATGATGTCCTTCCATCAGCCTTTAGTAGCAGAAAAGCCTAGGGAACTTCCATTCAAGCTTATTTCAGACATCAGCCTCTATTTGCAATACATACTTAATTCCGTGCTTGGCTTGTAGAGTCTTAAGAATAAATGAATATAGAAGGTAGTCATTACCTCCCCAGGCAATTCTGGAGAGGTGTTGGGAATTTTTAAAAATTGCTTCATTATTTTGGCTGTGCTGGGCCTTCGTTGCTGCGTGTGGGCTTTCTCTAGTTGCAGGGAGCAGGGCTTTCTCTCCAGGTGCGAAGCTCAGGCTTCTCATTGCAGTGGCTTCCTGTTGGGGCGCATAGACTCTAGGGCTCACCAGCTTCGGTAGTGGTGGCTCACGGGCGCATAGACTCTAGGGCTCACCAGCTTCGGTAGTGGTGGCTCACGGGCGCATAGACTCTAGGGCTCACCAGCTTCGGTAGTGGTGGCTCACGGGCGCATAGACTCTAGGGCTCACCAGCTTCGGTAGTGGTGGCTCACGGGCGCATAGACTCTAGGGCTCACCAGCTTCGGTAGTGGTGGCTCACGGGCTCAGTCGCCCTGCAGCTTGCGGAATCTTATTTCCTAGATCAGGAACTGAACCAGTGTCTCCTGCACTGGTAGGTGGATTCTTAACCACTGAACCACCAGAGAAGTCCTGACATGCTGGGAACTGAGTCTGAATTCTCCCACTGAAGTTTCACGGTGGCAGAGGAGAGTGAGTGGGAACCCTGGGCATGGATCATGGTTGTCCCATGGCCTTGCGTGCCCTCAGAGGCACTGACACCCAGTCTAAGAGGTGCAGCTGTGGCATAGTCACTGGGCTCCTTGCTCTTCCCCGATGGGAAGGAAGACTCCCCCCCCCCCATCTTCTCAGGGGCCTCACAATGTGCACTCATCACTATTGGTCACGTGGGTTCCAAGCTTTCCTAGGTTCTGGTCTGTGAGTCCGTAAGTGAATTCTGAAGGTTGGAGATGATCTGGTCTGGGCTTTCAGGCTGAAGGAGCAAACTGACAGGGGCTTTGGGTTCTTGTTCAGTTCAGTTCAGTCACTCAGTCATGCCCAACTCTTTGCGACCCCATGAACCACAGCACACCAGGCCTCCCTGTCTATCACCAACTTCCAGAGTCCACCGAAACCCATGTCCATTGTGTCATTGATGCCATCCAACTATCTCATCCTCTGTCGTCCCCTTCTCCTCCTGCCCTCAATCTTTCCCAGCATCAAGGTCTTTTCAAATGAGTCAGCTCTTCACATCAGGTGGCCAAAATATTGGAGTTTCAGCTTCAACATCAGTCCTTCCAATGAACACCCAGGACTGATCTCCTTTAGGATGGACTGGTTGGATGTCCTTGCAGTCCAAGCGACTCTCAAGAGTCTTCTCCAACACCACAGTTCAAAAGCATCGATTCTTCGGGGCTCAGCTTTCTTTATAGTCTAACTCTCACATCCATACATGACTACTCGAAAAACCATAGCCTTGGGTTCCTGGGAGGTGAGCAACTTCAGAGAAAGCTTAGCAATGCAGTCTCAACAAGCTCTGGAGTCCCAAGGCGAATGCAGAGCTGGCCTTTCTTCAAGAGCCTACTGGGGAACTTCCTGGGTGGAGCAGTGGCTAAGACTCTTTGCTCCAAGTGCAGGGGGCCCAGGTTCCATCCCTGATCAGGGAACTAGATCCCACATGCTGCAACTATGAGTTTACACACTGCAACTAAATATCCCAAGTATAGCAACTAAGATCCAGTGCACCCAAATAAACGAATATTTAAAAAGAAAGTAAAAAAGAAAAAGAAAGAAAGGAAAGAAAAAGACCCTACTGGGCATAGCAGAGCCAAGCAAAGGACCTGTGGATCTCAAACTCCTGGGAGTGATCAGATCTGGTCCTGCAATCAGATGAGACAGTTGTTTCCAGTGCCCGTGGTCAGACATAACCCACCCTGTTGAAGGCAGTGCTAGCGAGAGGAGAAGTCCCTAGAGCTGGGATGAGCTGGAGTCTGTTTCTGTGATGCCGGTGAAGTCCCCAGAATGTAGTTCTGGGCCCTGGGGAAGGCTCCAGGGTCACAGAGTTGTGACATATTCAGAAGACGTGGTTTGCTGGACTTCAGAGTTTTGGGGAGAAGAGGCCTGGGTTTCTTAAGGATTGGGAGGTGGGGGTGCTGGAGGCTTGGCCAGATCCAGGGTCACAGAATTTCCAGTGTGGGTTTTGGAGCTCTTCTTTTATTAGAGCTCCCCCAAATCTTGTCAAAATTCAGTAACAACCTCCTCACTGTTTGGTGGCAGGTAAGACAGGGTCCACTGACAGCTCTTTAACCGGAACACTGGGTAAGGCACCAACATGAGTCTTCCTGAGAGGCTTTTAGCATTACAGAATGAATGCAGGGCATGGGTGCCATCAGGGCCCGTGGAACTCTTTCCGAGCCTTGGCTGATCCTTGGAGACCACCTCCAGAAGGAAAGGGGTGCCAGAAGCCCTGCTGACCAATGGGCCTCAGTTTGATCACCTATGTGAAAACAAAACAAAAAAAAGGTAGACTGTCTGCTCGTAAAGACGTGTTTCTCCCTGTCTCTCCTTTTTCTCTGTCAGAAGATTTCTGGAGAAACATGAGGGTGTTTGTGTGCTTTGTTCATCCAGAGAAGGGTCAGCCTTGGCATTGGTTCTAGTAGTAGTTTTCCCTGCAGGCTTGGGTAATGAGACCCACCTTTTGGAGAGCAGGAAGGTGGTGAAAGAAGATGCACAGTGCCACGTGGGTGGATGGAGAGGACACCTGAGATCTTAGAAGGGGAGGCGGCCCCCTCTGGAACTGGATATTCAGCAGAGCCAAGGGTATGTGATAAGTATAGGTTTGGATATTCTGCGTATGAGACACTTGTGTTGAAGAGGAAAAGTTAACATTTTACATAACCTCCTGCTCCTTCTGCCTCTGTAACTCAGCTTGCTGCTTGCAAATTCTGGATCACGTAAGTCACATAGTCTCAGAAAGTGAGGACTTAAAATATTAGGAACTGGAGCTTATCTCATTCATCCTTGTCCTGCTCTTTGCAATTGCCCAGCCCCTGCGAACCTGCTTAATCATGCCTGTCCGTGTAAAGGTCAGGCATCCCCCTCCCCATCTTCACTGCTGTTCCCATGCGCGTGAAACCCCTTAGTTTAAACCAGCCTATTAGCAGCTAGTGTTGCGCACTAGAGTCTGTCTGTAAAAACTCTGTAACCCCTTCGCTGGGGCTCAGAGCTAGGAATGTTAACTCCTCTGGGCCCGCCAGCATAATAAGCCTGAGTTCTCCAACTCTCAAAGTGTGGTGCTTGGTCTCTCGAATACTGGTTTGTGCAACAGTGTGACACTCAGGCACGATGGTCTGGTCAGCAGCTGGAGAGGGAGCTCTGCTTAGGGGCATAGATCTTGGCGCTGTGGGCCCCTGGTGGGTGAGTGAAATGGAGAAACAACTGAGCGACCTCGGGGACACTGTGAGAGTGAGGAGGAGGCCAGGGGAAGATCCACATGAGGAGCTGGGCAGACAGCAAGCAGAGGAGAATGAGAAGACAAAGCTGGGATGAAAGGAGGAGAACCAGGAGAGCACAGGGGCCTGGCAGCCTGGGCAAGGACGTGTTTCCAAAAGGAGGAAGTGGGCAACAATGTTTAGTGCTTCCAAGAAGCTGTGAACAGAGTCCACTGGGTTTTGCAACATGGGACCATTGGTGATGATTTTAGGGAGAGCAGAAATGTTCCCAAAGCACAGGCTAAGTCCCAACCTGTGTTCAACCACCCCTGGGGAAGGCCCAGCATTTTAGACCCTGTCTAGAGAAAATAGTGTCACAAACCCTCATGTACCCACTATGGCTTAATTCTCCAAGGGCTTAAGAGATGATGGGCGTCACTTATCAGGTACCCTTGTTGCCACTTGGCTATTCTCAACATTGCTTTCTGTTCTTGCTCTTCTTCCCCTTGTCCTTCAGTGACCCCAGTGCTTGGATTATAGACCTAGATTAGATGTCAGAAAATGTGATCCCTGTTACTCGGGGGGTGGGGGGCGGGGAGAGATGTCAGCGAGTAGTGTGTAGCAGAAGAGAAAAAGGATAGTTTTAATTTTATTGTTTTTTATGAAAAATAGAAAATCTATACAACAGTAGAGGAAAAATACACAATGTACCTCCACGTACCCATCGTCCCGTTTCAACGGTTTTTACTTTATGGTCAGTTTCCATTTCATCAACCACACGTTTCTCCTCGGTAGAATTTTGAAGCAACTCTCAAGCATCATACAATTTCATCATCTGCAAGTATTTCATTATGTATCTCGTAAAGATTTTTTTAAAAAGCCCAAGACAATTATCACACCTAAAAAAATTTAACAGCAGGAGAAGACAATTTTTATGTGGATAAAACATAGGATAAGAAGTAGGGAATTCTTTTTTTAAAACAACGACAACAGAAAACAATTAGCTGTGCAAGACCTCAGGCAAGACAGTTAACTTTCCCATAGCCCAGTAGTTACTTACACATAGAGATAGGAGTATTTGCCTCAGATAAATAACATTGATTATATTTATAGAAGGGCTTTATTTGCTTTTTTTTTTAAAAAAGGTTTTTTAGAATATTTATTTATTTATTTGGCTGTGCAGGATCATAGTTGCAGCAAACAGGATCTTCAATCTTCATTGCAATATGTAGGATCTAGTTCCCTGACCAGGAGTTGAACCTGGGCCCCCTGCATTGATAGTGGAGAGTCTTAGCCTTTGGACTGCCAGGGATGTCCCTAAAAAAAAAATAAATTTTTTAAAAGTAGTTTTGTGTCACAGAAATAGACCCACAGACATAGAAAACAAACTTAGAGTTACCAAAGGGCAGGGGGAGGGATAAAGTAGAAGTCTGGGATTAACAAACTACTATATAGGCTGAGCGCTGAAGAATTGATGCTTTTGAACTGTGGTGTTGGAGAAGACTCTTGAGAGTGCCTTGGACTGCAAGGAGATCCAATCCGTCCATTCTGAAGGAGATCAACCCTGGGATTTCTTTGGAAGGAATGATGCTAAAGCTGAAACTCCAGTACTTTGGCCGCCTCATGAGAAGAGTTGACTCATTGGAAAAGACTCCGATGCTGGGAGGGATTGGGGACAAGAGAAGAAGGGGACGACAGAGGATGAGATGGCTGGATGGCATCCCTGACTCGATGGACACAAGTCTGAGTGAACTCCGGGAGATGGTGATGGACAGGGAGGCCTGGCGTGCTGCGATTCATGGGGTTGCAAAGAGTTGGACACGACTGAGCGACTGAACTGAACTGAACTGAACTGATATATAAAATAGATAACCAACAAAGACCTACTATATGGCACAGGGAACTACGCTTAACATTTTGTAATAACCTCTAAGGGAAAAAGAATGTGAAAAAAACAGAAATATGCATATGTATAACTGAATAACTATGTAACTGAACATATATATGATACATACATATGTATGTAGAACTGAATAATACACCTGAAATTAACACAACATTGTATATCAACTATACTTAAATTAAAAAAAATTATTTGAGATTTGGTAATAATTTTTTTACCCTTGACTCAGCTTCCTTGGTGGCTCAGATGGTAAAGAATTCGCCTGCAATGCGGGAGACTTGGGTTCGATTCCTGGGTTGGGAAGATCCCCTGGAGGAGGGCATGGCAACCCACTCCAGTATTCTTGCCTGGAGAATCCCCACGAACAGAGGAACCTAGAGAGCTACAGTCCATGGGGTCACAAAGAGTTGGATACGACTGAGCAACTAAGGACACATAATATTATTTTAAAGAACCTTAAATAAAGGAAAAGCTTTATGTACAAAAGTAAGCATAGCTTTATGTCTTAAACTTTCGAAGTATTTTTAGCTGCCCTTTTATTTACCTGTATAACCAAGGTAGGGAAAGGTAAGTGTTATTTGTCAGGTAGAGAAATGGAGGACCAAAGCAACTGAGTCATTTGTTCATGGACAGGAAGTTCAGGGATTCAGCCAGAGTTAGAAGGGTTAGAACCTTGTGGACAATAGGAAGCCAGCCAAAGCGAGCATGAAAAGAGGGCACCAATGATCCCCTCAGAGTGTGCCCTTGACTCTGCCCTGCCACTCGCATGACCTGGGGGACAGGCAGTCCTGCCTCAGCCCTTTCACCTCCACGAAAGTTCTGGCCTCAGAGGGGTAGAGAAGTGGGGTTTGAATACCTCTAAATGGACAGTATCTTTGCCATCAAATAAAGATTTCTGCTTTAATTCTTTTGTGGAGGGAGGGAGGTGGGGGGTGGGGGGTGGGATGTGGGGCCTGAGGCATGTGGGATCTTAATTCCCTCATCAGGGATAGAACCCATGCTTCCTGCCAGGGAATTCCCTCTGCTTTGATATTAATGTTGCATTTTTTAATTTTTTTTTTTACTTTGCATTTGCCATCCCATTAATTTTAAACCTCTTGGGGTCATTTTGTTTTAGGTGGGTCTCCTGTAAGCAGCTATCCACTCCAGTATTCTGGCCTGGAGAATTCTGTAGACTGTATAGTCCATGGGGTCGCAAAGAGTCGGACACGACTGAGGGACTTTCACTTCACTTCACTGTAAGCAGCGTATAGTTTGGGTGTTGTTTCTCCCCCCATTCTGAATCTCTTCACTGTGGGAGCATAAACCATTGATGACTATTGCCTAAATTGATCAATTTGTGGTCTTCCTACCCCAAGCCCACAACCCTATTCTGATCATGAGAAAGTTCAGTTCAGTTCAGTCACTCAGTCGCGTCCAACTCTTTGAGACCCCATGAACCACAGCATGCCAGGCCTCCCTGTTCATCACCAACTCCCAGAGTCCACCCAAACCCATGTCCATTGAGTCAGTGATGCCAAAGCGATCTCATCCTCGGTTGTCCTCGTGTCCTCCTGCCCCCAATCCCTCCCTGCATCATGGTCTTTTCAAATGAGTCAGCTCTTCCCATTAGGTGGCCAAAGTACTGGAGTTTCAGCTTCAATGTCAGTCCTACCAATGAACACCCAGGACTGATCTCCTTTAGGATGGACTGGTTGGATCTCCTTGCAGTCCAAGGGACTCTCAAGAGTCTTCTCCAACACCACAGTTCAAAAGCATCAATTCTTCAGCGCTCAGCTTTCTTTATAGTCCGACTCTCACATCCATACATGACTACTGGATAAACCATAGCTTTGACTAGACAAAACTTTGTTGACAAAATAATGTCTTTGCTTTTTAATATGCTGTCTAGGTTGGTCATAACTTTCCTTCCAAGGAGTAAGCACCTTTTAATTTCATGGCTGCAATCACCATCTGCAGTGATTTTGGAGCCCAGAAAAATAAAGTCAGCCACTGTTTCCCCATCTATTTCCCATGAAGTGATGGGACCAGATGCCATGATCTCAGTGTTCTGAATGTTGAGCTTTAAGCCAACTTTTTCACTTTCCTCTTTCACTTTCATCAAGCGGCTCTTTAGTTCTTCACTTTCTGCCATAAGGGTGGTGTCATCTGCATATCTGAGGTTATTGATATTTCTCCTGGCAATCTTGACTCCAGCTTGTGATTTCTCCAGCCTAGCATGTCTCATGATGTATTCTGCATATAAGTTAAATAAGCAGGGTGACAATATATAGCCTTGACATACTCCTTTTCCTATTTGGAACCAGTCTGTTGTTCCATGTCCAGTTCTAACTGTTGTTTCCTGACCTGCATACAGGTTTCTCAAGAGGCAGGTTAGGTGGTCTGGTATTCCCATCTCTTTCAGAATTTTCTACAGTTTATTGTGATCCACACAGTCAAAGGATTTGGCATAGTCAATAAAGCAGAAATAGATGTTTTTCTGGAACTCTCTTGCTTTTCCATGATCCAGCGGATGTTGGCAATTTGATCTCTGGTTCCTCTTCCTTTTCTAAAACCAGCTTGAACATCTGGAATTTCACAGTTCACATATTGCTGAAGCCTGGCTTGGAGAATTTTGAGCATTACTTTACTAGCATGTGAGATGAATGCAATTGTGCGGTAATTTAAGCATTCTTTGGCATTGCCTTTCTTTGGGATTGGAATGAAAACTGACCTTTTCCAGTCCTGTGGCCACTGCTGAGTTTTCCAAATTTCCTGGCATATTGAGCAAAGCACTTTCACAGCATCATTTTCCAGGATTTGAAATATCTCATCTGGAATTCCATCACCTCCACTAGCTTTGTTTGTAGTGATGCTTTCTAAGGCCCACTTGACTTCACATTCCAGAATGTCTGGCTCTAGGTGAGTGATCACACCATCGTGTTTATCTTGGTCGTGAAGATCTTTTTTGTACAGTTCTTCTGTGTATTCTTGCCATCTCTTCTTAATATCTTCTGCTTCTGTTAGGTCCATACCATTTCTATCTTTTATCGAGCCCATCTTTGCATGAAATGTTCCCTTGGTATCTCTAATTTTCTTGAAGAGATCTCTAGTCTTTCCCATTCTGTTGTTTTCCTCTATTTCTTTGCACTGATCACCGAGGAAGGCTTTCTTATCTCTCCTTGCTATTTTTTGGAACTCTGCATTCAAATGGGTTTATCTTTCCTTTTCTCCTTTGCTTTTTGCTTCCCTTCTTTTCAGAGCTATTTGTGAGGCCTCCTCAGACAGCCATTTTGCTTTTTTGCATTTCTTTTTCTTCAGGATGGTCTTGATTCCTGTCTCCTGTACAATGTCATGAACCTCCATCCACAGTTCATCAGCACTCTGTCTGTCAGATCTAATCCCTTAAATGTATTTCTCACTTCCACTGTATAGTCATAAGGGATTTGATTTAGGTCATACTTGAATGGTATTCTTTGCAGCCAAAGATGGAGAAGCTCTATACAGTCAGCAAAAACCAGCCCAGGAGCTGACTGTGGCTCAGATCATGAACTCCTTATTGACAAATTCAGACTGAAATTGAAGAAAGTGGAGAAAACCACTATACCAATCATGAGAAAAACATCAGATAAATCGCATGTGAGGGATGTTCTACAAAATATCTGATCAGTACTTCTCAAAACTGTCAAGGTCATCAAAATAAGGAAAGTCTGAGAAACTGTTATAGCCAAGAAGAGCCTAAGCAGAAGGGATGACGAAATGTAACATGATATCGGAGATAAGATTCTGGAACAGAAAATGGATGTTACCTTAAAACCAAAGGACTCTGAATAAAGTATAGACTTTTTTTTAAGCTGTCCCATAAAACAACTCTGGGCATAAATGGCTTTACTAGTAAATTCTACCTCACATGTAAGGAAAAAAAAATGCCAGTTCTACACAAAATATTCCAGAAAATAGAAGATGAGGAAACACTTTCATTTGTATAAATAAACTATTGTTGTTTAGTCACTAGGTCACGTCTGACTCTTGTAACCTCATGGACTGTAGCCCGCCAGGCTCCTCTGTCTATGGAATTCTCCAGGCAAGAGTACTAAAGCGGGTGACCATTTCCTTTGCCAGAGAATCTTCCTGACCCAGGGATCCAACCCAAGTCTCCCACATTGCAGGCAGATTCTTTACCATCTGAGTATATATAAACAAACTGTAAAAGAATCAGTAACCTAAGTGTAAGAATTGAACAAACATAGGAGAAAATCTAAGGGACTTTGAGATAGGAACAGATTTCCTGACTACACAAAATTGCATGAACTCTAAAAGAAAAAATTAATAAATTGGATTAGGTTAAAGTTATAAATGTTTTCTCTTCAAATGACACCAAAAATAAAATGAGATATCAAGACACAGACTGAGAGAAAATATTTGTGAGACATATATTCGTCAAAGGACTTGTGTACATAATAGTAAGGAACTCTTACAACTCATTTATAGGAAGATAACAACCTAAGGAAAGTTGGCAAAATATTCCAACAGACACTTCAGCAAAAAACAAATGAAAAGAGAAAGTCGCTCAGTCATGTCCAATTCTTTGTGATCCCATGGACTGTAGCCTGCCAGGCTTCTCTGGCCATAGAATTCTCCAGGCAAGGGTCCTGGAGTGGGTTGCCATTCCCTTCTCCAGGGGATTTTCCTGACCCAGGGATCGAACCCAGGTCTCTCGTGTTGCAGGTGGATTCTTTACTGTTTGAGCCACGAGGGAAGCCATATATGACTGGCAAATAAGACCTTCCCCAAAAGTCATTTATATGAATCATATATATTTGGTGAAGAGTAAATAAAATCATTAGTCATTGGGGAAATGCAAATTAAAGCAATGAGATGCCACTGCACCCACCTGAATGATTAAAATGGAAAATATTGAGAATACCAAGCATTGACAGGAATATGGAGCAACTGAAACCCTTTCCCTCTGCTAGTGGGAGTGCAAAATGGTCCCGGCACTTCAGGAAACAGGAGGTCCTTATAAAGTTAAGCATAGATTTACTATATGACCCAGCAAATCCACTCCTGGGCATTTTCCCAAGAAAGAAAGTTCATACAAAGACTTGTATGAAATTAAGACACTTGCTCCTTGGAAGAAAAACATTGACAAACCTAGATAGCATATTAAAAAGCAAAGACATCACTTTGCTGACAAAGGTCTGTCTAGTCAAAGCTATGGTTTTTCCTATAGTCATATATGGACGTGAGAGCTGGACCATAAAGAAAACTGAGCACCAAAGAATTGATGCTTTTGAACTGTGGTGTTGGAGAAGACTCTTGAGGGTCCCTTGGACTGCAAGGAGGTCAAACCAGGCAATCCTAAAGGAGATCAACCCTGAATGTTCATTGGAAGGGCTGATGCTGAAGCTGAAGCTCCAATACTTTGGCCACTTGATGCGAAGAACTGACTCACTGGAAAAGACCCCAGTGCTGGGAAAGACTGAGGGCAGGAGTAGAAGGGGGGGTCAACAGAGGATTAAATTGTTGGATGGTGCCACCAACTCAATGGACATGAGTTTGAGCAAACTCTGGAAGATGGTGAACGACAAGGAAGCTTGATGTGCTGCAGTCCATGAGGTTGAAAAAGTCAGACATTACTTAGTGACTGTACAACGACAACAAAGACTTGTACATAATGTTCATAAGAGGCAAAAACTGGAGACAATACAAATACCCAGCCTCTGGTGAATGGAGAAGCTAACTGTGATCTGTCTACACAGTGGCATACTATTCAGCAGTGAAAAGCAGCAAACTGAGCTTCACTTGAGCTTTAGATCTTCCTTAGACAAATCAAGTCTCCAGGCAAGAATACTGGAGTCGGTTGCTAGGTTCTCCTCAAGGGGATCTTCCCAATCCAAGAATCAAACCTGTGTCTCTTATGTCTGCATTGGAAGACAGGTTCTTTACCACTAGCACCAGCTGGGAAGCCCCAGTATGTACGTAAGTTTTACCTCAATAAAGCCTACCCGGAAAATTGGGCAAGGGATTATGAAAGATGCCCTCTGTGGATTATCTAGGTGCCAAACACATTTTCCCTGCCTTTATTGTATTACAAAAGTCCTGTCTCTCTGTGATATATGGAGGTAGTTACTCCCTGCCAGGATGGTGACTCTTTTCTTGCTTATCTGTGGGCATAAGGATCCCAAAGTGATCAGGAACACACCATAGCTTTACAGCTTAATGAGACTCTAGTTAAGTCTCCTGCTGGCAGCTCTGCTTCTGGAAACCAGGATCTAAACCCACATTCCTCATAGCTGAGGGATTTGGATGCATAAATTCCCCAAGTTGAGTCACTGGCGGTTAAGCAGGGCCTCTCACTTCTACCCCTGATTCTTCGACTCATGTAATTCCACCTTTTGGGAACATAGCACCTTATAAAGGTCATTAATTTAGAGTTTATATTGCCTTTTGGCAGATGGCACCCCATTCTTGTAAGATATTGCTTGCAAATAGCAACTTGGTTGTCCCTTCAAAAGTCTGCTCCATCACTCCTTCAGGCTCCTGGCTTCTAGGTGCTACTCTGTGTGATAGGGCCAGTGGACTCCACGGTCACGTGCCCAGTGCTCCTTTGCTCTAATGTATATTCCTTAGTCCTGTGCTAGATGCTGTAGGGTCTTGTGGCTTGAACCTGTAAGTCGTCAGATAACATTGCTGGATGTGGCCCCATGGGCAGGAGTCTCCAGTATGTGTTAGTTACAGTCAGATAAATTGCTTACCCTCCAGTATTCTTGCCTGGAGAATTCCATGGACAGAGGAGCCTGGCAGGCTGCAGTCCGTGGGATCACACAGAGTCGAACACCACTGAGTGACTAACACTTTTTCAGGTGGAAAACGTCCAATGTAATCAACTTGCCTACAAGGGGCTCATTGGTGTAGCACCACAGCAGGGCTCAGTTCTGTCCTCTATTCAGGAGTATGCTGGTAACTAACAATCTGATCGCTGAGCAAGTGGGGACTCTGAGTTGTATAGCATCTGAAGATCTCTATGTTGTAAACACTCCCACCATAGCCAATTTCAAGCAACCAACATGATGTCAACTGACACAGCAATGTCCTGGGAAGTGAACAGTTGACTCTTCCATGCTAGAACAGCCTGGCTTCAGCACAGGACAGTCTCTGCTGGCAGGTTGGATATTCAGCCATGGCAGTGGAGAGTGAAAGTTGAGGCCACAGGTGCAACCCCTGTGCCTGCTCCATCTTGGCCAGCATGGCTACGCTGGGCATGCACCACTGCGTTAGACCTGGAAGGACTGGTGATGGAGACCCCTCATATCACCCAGCTGAGTCGTCTGACCCCTCGAGTGTCTGACACCTCCTACACCGTGGATGCACTCTGGAGGGGGACAAAATGAGATAGAGATATTTGCACCCCTTGCTCACCATCACAGGCTTTCCCACATGCTTCTTCCCCTGACCTCTTTATCCCTGATCTTCCAATATTTCCACCCCAGGCCCCATGACCAATTAGCCAAGCCATTCACTAATACCCATGAGTTAACTACTGCTTCTCTTCCTTCAGCCTGGATCTACTGCAGAAATATTTCCCTCTACTAAGCCCCATCAAAACTAACCATCCTCCTATGTCATCAGTAGATGGGTCAGAGTGGTGTTCCCAAGTGCAGACTCTGCAGCTTACAGAACCTGCAGAATCTTACTGTTGCAGCAAGGGAGCCCCCTTCCAGGGGCCAAGAGGGGGCTCTTGTCTAAGACTGGGAAGTGAGTTGTTTGAGGAGATACATGTGCTGACAAAGCAGGAGACTTTATTGGGAAGGGACACCTGGGCAGAGAGCAGGAGGTTAAGGGAACCTGGAGGATTGCTCTGCCATGTGGCTCAGTCTTAGGTTTTAGGATGATGGGATAAATTTCCAGGTTGTCTCTGCCCAATCACTCTGACACAGGGTCCTTCCTGGTAGCACACCTGTCCGTTCACCCAAGATGGATTCCAGCAAAAAGAATCCTGGGAGGTTGATAGGCCATATAGACATAAGGACTGGCCTCTCCTTTCTCCTTTTGGCCTTTCCTGAATCCTTCCAGTTGGTGGCAGCTTACTAGTTCCACATTCCTGAAGAGAACCTTCTGCAGTATGATAGCTTGCGCAAGTGACTGCCACCTTTCCTGGTCAGGGAGAGTGGTTTCAGTCAGCGTTTCCCCTAACACTACTGGGTATTTTGCTTCCTTCTTAATGGAGAGTACAATTTGTTTTTTTCTTTGTCCTTTACTCAGAAAAAAATGTCCTAAATTGCCCTAGAATCCCTAAAAATTTCACCGATGCAGTGGAAAATGTTAGTTGCTCAGTTGTGTCCTACTCTTTCCAACTCCATGGACTGTAGCCTGCCAGGCTCCTCTGTCCATGGGATTCTCCAGGCAAGAATACTGGAGTGGGTTGCCATTTCCTCCTCCAGGGGATCTTCCTGACCCAGGGATTGAATCTAGGTCTCCCACATTGCAAGCAGGTTCTTTACCATCTGAGCCACCAAGAAAACCCAATGCAGTGGGCCTTGTTTTTTTTTTTTAATTGAACTTTTTGGGGGGCCACACCCTATTCCTTGTGGGATCTCAGTTTCCCAACCAGGGATTGAACCCGGGCCCAGGCAGCAAAGACCTGGAATCCTAATCTCTAGGCTACCAGGGACCTTCCCCCCAAAATAGACTCTGTTTTATTATTTGTTTCGGTTCCACTCGGTCTTCACTGCAGTACACAGGCTCTTCACTGTGGTGCCTGGGCTTCTCCTGTGGTGAGCGGGCTTCTGCAGTTGGGGAGCAGGGCTCTAGAGCATGCGGTCTCAGGAGATGCAGCTCACAGCCTCCCTAATTTCAGCTCAAGGGCTTAGTTACTCAGCAACATGAGGGATCTTAGTTCCCCAGGCAGGGATCAAACCCACATCCCCTGCATTGAAAGGCAGATTCTTAACTACTTGACCACCAGGGAAGTCCCTAGATTTTATTTTTTACTTAAGTTTTAGGTTCACAGCAAAATTAAGCAAAAGTTACGGAAATTTCCCATATGACCCCTATACCACACATGCATAGCTTCCCCCATTATCAACGTGCCCAACCAGAGGGATACAATTGCTATGATCCATGAACCTACTTTAACACCACACCATCACCCAAAGTCCATAGTTTACATTAGGTACCCTCTTGGTGATATGCATTCTATGGGGTTTGGACAATGTATAGTGACATGTACCCTTATAGTATGGGACAGAATAGCTTCACTCTGCCTTAAAACCCTCTGTGTTCTGCCTATTTATTCCTGCCTTCCCCATAGGCCCTGGAAATTACTGATTTTTTTTTTACTGTCTCCATAGTTTTGCCTTTTCCAGAATGCCATCAAGTTGGAATCACACACTATGTAGCCTTTCCAATTGGCTTCTTTCACTTAGTCAAATACATTTAAGCTTCCTCCATGCATTGTATCTCATTTATCTTTATTGCTGAACAATATTCCATGTCTGGATGTTTATCCATTCATCTGTAGAAGGACATGCTAGATGCTTCCAAGTTTTGGAAATTATGAATAAAGCTGCTATAAACATCTGCATGCAGGTTTTTATGCTGGGCTTTTACTGCTGATACATTTTCAGCTGGGCTTTTACTCTTCATAGGATTTATCTCCCATCCTTTGAAACAAATAGGTCTGGTCAAGGCTTCCTAAATACTTTCCACATTTGTTCACTGATGTAGCGGATCCATGAAATAGTCTGCAGAATGCCCAATGGCTCAAATCCTTTCAGTCTATCCTAGGACGGAGGAAGGCTTCCCAGCTGGCTCAGTGGTAAAAGAAAAAAAAAAAATCCACTTGCCCGTGCAGGAGACTCAGAAGAGGGGGGTTTGATCCTGGGTTGGGAGGATCCACTGGAAGAGGAAATGGCAACACACTCCAGTATTCTTGCTGGGAAAATCCAGTGAATGGGGGAGACTGGCAGGCTACAGTCCATGGGGTCAAAAAGAGTCAGACGGGACTGAGTGAGCATACACACACATACACACACACAGGACAGGAAAAGAGAACTAACACAGCCCAGGGGCAAAACCATCCCCTAAGCTACTGTCCAGCTCTTGTGAATGTAAATAATTTCCAGTCCTTCTTCTAGAAAGGATAGAAAAGAACTCAGTCAGCATTATTACTGGCTGTATACTGCGTACTTGAAATGGTAGAACTCCTCAGAGTTGACTTAAGTTGAAGCAAGAGGTCTGGACCTCTGTCTTACGGCCTCAACCAGCCACTAGATTCATACTGCCCCAAGGAGAGGGCTTAACCTTGGGTGAGACAGCTTCTTTCAGCTCCTGAGGAAGGACTTAGCTGGGGAAATGAGTGCCTGGAACCTGAAGGGGGAAAATACAAGCTGCATCTCACAGCATCCACTATGGATAGGACAACCGAGTGATGCTGGGTAGGCAGGTGATTCAACAAGTCTGAAGCTGGGAGAGATACCTAGGGCTGGAAACACAAAGGTAAAAGCCTTTGTACTAAAGATGTTATCTGAAGTCACGAGACTGGATAAGATCAACAAGAGAGTGAAAGTGTTACTGAGTCCAAGCTTGCTCTACTCACCACAGGACAGGCTAATGAATCAGAGAGACGAGGTGTTGAGGCAAGGAATATGACCTTTCTCAGAAAGCTGGCTGATGGAGAAGATGGCGGACTTACGCTTCAGAGTAACCATCTTGTCAGAGTCTGGATGCCAAGTTCTTTTATAGAGTCAGAGAGAGAAGCAATGAGGAATTAAAATCAAAAGGCAGAATAGAGAGGGAGAGGCAGTGGGGAAGTAAAGTGAAAGGGTCTTCAGTCTCCCAAAACATCTCCAAAGGAAATGGCTGGCCTTTGGAAGGGCTGTGTTAATCTCTTCTTTTTGTTGTAGCTATTCATAGGTGGGCAGGGTCAGAATATATCTATATGAGCCGAACAATGGCATTTTAGTTTACAGTTGGGCAGTGCCCATCACGGTCCTCTGAGGCAGGCTATTACATATGATTATAATGAAAGTGAACGTCGCGCAGTCATGTCAGACTCTTTGTGACCCCGTGGACTATACAGTTCATGGAATTCTCCAGGCCAGAATACTGGAGTGGGTGGCTACCCCTTCTCCAGCACATCTTCCCGACCCAGGAATCGAACAAGGGTCTCCTGTATTGCAGGCAGATTCTTTACCAACTGAGCTATCAGGGAAGCCCTGATTATAATGACAAAAGCAACAAAAAGCAAGTGAAAGAAACAATTTCCAATATGGAATCAGAACTGGCTTCTTCTCTGCAACAAAAGTAGAGTCAAACAAGAGAGGAGAACCGAGGACTGAGGCAGAGGACACTTGCACATAGAAAGAGAGTCCATGAGGGCAGGGATCTTGGTCTTTTTTGTTCAAAAGCTCAAAACACTGTAAGTGCCCTATAAATATTTGTTGAGTAAATTAAAACGGCCAAAAGAAAGCTCAAGATGGAAAAGGGATTCAAAATCACATTATGCATCAGGGAAAAATAATTGTGTGTTATAGACTGAGTATCTGTGTCCCCCATCACCCTAAATTCATATGTTGAAGCCCCAACCCCCATTGTTACAGTATTTGGAGATGGGGCTTTGGGGAGGTAATTGGGTCAATTGGTGGAGCTCTGGTCTGATGAGAATTGTGCCCTTTTCAGAAGAGACACCTGAGAGCTTGCTTTCCCTCTCTCCACACACGCACCAAGGAAATGCCTTGTAGGCACACAGCAAGGAGGTGGCGCTGCCTGCAAGCCAGGAAGAGATCTCTTGCCAGAAATCCATCATGTAGCATCCCGACCCCAGACCTCCCATCTCCAGAACTGTGAGAAAACACATTTCTGCTGTCTAAGCCACACTGCCTATGGTATTTTGTTATGGCAGTCCAAGCTGATTAATATATTATGTAGCCTGCAAGATGCACTGGCCTTCCCCCAAGAAAATGTGAGTAAGAAAAACAAATGAAGTCCTTAGCAACCAAGAGCATTCAACTGTGATTCCAGGCCAGGTCTTGTACAAAACAAGTTCCCAAGAGTGAGACACGAGTGAAGGTCTGATGACCAGCCCTGGCCTGCTGTGGGGGCAGTGGTGTCATCTCAGGCAAAACACCTGCACCTTCATTATTGGTCAGCTGAGAAAGTTGTGTGATCATGTACTATTATTACTTTTAAATGCGGAGATAATTCGTGTTCATTTTAAAGCTTCAGCCATTGCAGAAAGAAGGTGCATGCTCCGTCGCCCAGTCGTGTCCTACTCTTTGCGATCCCATCTCCAGGCTGCTCTGTGCATGGGATTTCCCAGGCAAGAATACTGGAGTGGGTGCCATTTCCTCCTCCTGGGGATCTTCTGACCCAGGGATCAAACCCGAGTCTCCTGCGTCTCCTGCATTGGCAGGCAGATTGTTTACCACTGAGTCACTGGGAAGCCCCTATTGTAGAAATATGTGGAGTAAAACGTGAAATGTTCTCCTTGCGATTCTAGAGTTACCAGTGTAGCAAACATCGTCCCAGAACTTTTTTCTGCCATAGCCCTGCTCAAATCTTCCCTTCAGGGAGGCTTCCCATGTCTCAGGTCCCATCTTTCCCTTGATACTCTATACTGGCAGACAGAGGTTTAAGGGACTGAAGGCAAGAGAAAGAGCCGCTTTTGTCAAAGCATCACCTGCTTCAGAGAAAAATCTCAGAATGATCATTTATGGAACCGGCCAACTCAGCATCCAGTTGACAAATAGAAGACCTTCTGCAGTGCTTCCACTGGTGGGAAAGAGAGTCAGAGTATATATCTCATAGGACAAATTTTGAATATATTTAGCCATTTATTTTTTAAAAGTGAGGTATAACACACATACAGTAAAATGTACAAATATTTTTAAAATTTATTTTATTGAAGTACAGTTGATTTATGATGTTGTGTTAATTTCTACTGTACAGCAAAGTGATTCATTTATATACACATGTATATATATATATCCATACATGATACACGCACATTCTTTTTCGTACTCTTTTTGATACTCTTTTCCCAATCCAAGCCTCCCCCACCAACCACCCTCCCACATGGCAACCACGTCTCTTCTCTAGGTCTGTGAATCTGTTTTATTTTTAATTATTAATTGATTTTCGGTTCCACCGGGTCTTTTGTTGCTATGCATGGGCTTTCTCTAGTTGCAGAGAGCGATGGCCACTCTC
Organism: Ovis aries; assembly: GCF_016772045.2. Classification (NCBI taxonomy): domain Eukaryota; kingdom Metazoa; phylum Chordata; class Mammalia; order Artiodactyla; family Bovidae; genus Ovis; species Ovis aries. Next base: position 36,862,494 of record NC_056074.1, read on the forward strand.
TGGTTTCCGTGCATGGGTTTCTCCCTGTGGTGGCTTCTTTTGTTATGGAGCACAGGCTGCAGGTGCTTGCTCTTTGATAGCTGCAGTACACGGGCTCAGGAGTTCCAGCAGGCGAGCTCTAGGGTGCGCAGACTTCAAAAGCTGCAGCACACAGGCTCAATACTTGTGGTTCGGGGACTCTAGTTGTGGAGGGGCTAAGTTGCTCTGTGGCACGTGAAATCTTCCCAGACCACGGATCAAACCCGTGTCCCCTGTGTTGGCAGGTGGATTCTTATCCACTGCACCAAGGAAGTCCAGACTGTTTCTATAATGTGTATAACTTATGTTGTGTCATAGTTTAGATTCCGCGTATAAGTGATACTATATGATATCTACCTTTCTGTCTCTTTAACTGAGCATTCAAAGCGTTAATCAATTGCTAGTGTGGAAAGAACCTGCACTTTGCAATTAGACCTAAAATGTCAAATCCCAGTTGCATGAATCACTTAGCTTCATTGAGTTAATTCCTCCAACTGTAAAATGGGAACAGTAAGGGCACATCTACTTCTCAGTACATTTCCTCCCATAGGTCACCCCACGTTTGATCACAAGCGTGAGAGCTACCTGGCAAACCAAAGGCTGAGTGTAGGGGTGGTAACTGAGACTAGCCTGCCAAGGCCTGTAAGTCCCAGCAGATTGGAGATTCTGAAGCCCAGATCTCTGCGAGGTGAGAGGAGAGGACCCAGATGTGGCCAAGGATGAAGCAGGAGGAGCCTTCAGGATCCAGGCTCTGAGACCCTTTGGAGCTCTGAGACCCCATCAGCCTCCTGCTCAAACACACATGTATGTTTTGTCACGTCGGATGAGGTCTTGCCACGTGAATCTGTCTTGTTTGCTGTCCATAACTAGATCACCGATGAATGAGCTGTGACCTTTGAGTCAGAACTTGAGCTTCCAATCTTTCTTTTGCCACTAGTTTGCCACACAGTCTTGGTCAAACTCTCCAGCCCTGCTGAGCCTTATCCATCTTGGTGATACAATGAGATCCTCCCAGCTCTAAAAACTATGACACTGAGCTTGCACTTGAACTTAGTAAACTTGACAGCAAACCAAGGTCCCCAGAGCAGCTCTTCCAGGAGGACTGCTGACTTTGGCTGCCTTGCTCCTGTTGAGCATGGCATGAGTGGGCACTCAACAGCTATTGCATAAATGAATGAGTGGCTGAATGATTCTAGGCTTTACCATTGAGCATTCAGACACCACTCTAGCCAAGGAGTGCATTTTGGTGGAAAGCACTTGGGCTACAGAAGCAGACATATTCCAACTCTGCTTATAGACTTGGGACCTTGGGCAAGCTACTTAATCTCTCTGAGTCTTGATGTCTTTATTAGTCCTTGTAGGATTACTCTGAAGATTAGAATGGATAATGGGTATAAAGAATTTAACATAGTGTTGGCGCATAGGAAATGCTCACACTATTCCTCATCAGTCCTGACAGCCAAAGAGACAAACAGTGGCAAGAGCGCCAAAGCCCGGCACTGCTTACACAAAAAGGTAGAAACAGCAATAATTGTAAGTCCCTTATATTGTGTATAGTGCTTCACAGATGGTCAAGCGTTTTTTGTTTTTATTGTATATGTCTGATTGTATCTTCATATTCCTGTGAGATAAGATAAGAGGAGCCCACCAGGCTCCTCTATCCATGGAATTCTCTGGGCAAGAATACTGGAGTGGGTTGTCATGCTCTTTTGCAGGGGATCTTCCTGGCCAGGGATCAAACCTGCATCTCCCGCATTGCAGGCAGATTCTTTACTGGCTGAGCCACCAGGGAAGCCCTCATATGCAGAGTGAAAGTGAAGTCGCTCAGTCGTGTCTGGCTCTTAGCAACCCCGTGGACTGCAGCCTACCAGGCTCCTCTGTCCATGGGATTTTCCAGGCAAGAGTACCGGACTGGGGTGCCACTGCCTTCTCCTAGCCTTGTCTATAATCTCCATAATAATAACTCTATTATTTTCTCCTTTATAATTGGGAGGAAGGGGGTAGGCAATGTATAGTACTACAAACCTATACACAGGAAAGACCTGTCACAGCTCAGGCCCTCATAGGGTTCATAAAACTAGCTTACTAATTTTTTCAGATACACTTAACACTAGAATCCAACTTACCTCACAACCAAGTTACGTGGTAATCAGTGCATGACTTTATATTATAAATATCTTTCAAGAATCATTTTTCAGTCATTAAAACATAAATATCTATATTAAGATGTCTACACTTAAAATATTACATCATTAATATTGTTCTCCATTCGGGTATTAAATACAACATTGACAGGGTTATTTACTGAATTAAGAGGTTTTTACAATGTAGCTAAGTCTCAATTTCAAATACAGTTAACAAAGATGGCAGACTCAGACAACACTGGTCTTGAGCATGCTTATCTTATTACATACTTGAATGTAGCTCCTTGACAATAAAAATGCTTTTGTTGCTTTGTTAGCACTGATAAATCTATTATTTCAAACAGAGTACATCATGTGAAATGCTGGGCTAGATGACTCACAAGCTGGAGTCAAGATTGCCAGGAGAAATATCAACAACCTAAGACAGGTACATGATACCACCCCAATGGCAGAAAGTGAAGAGAAACTTAAGAGTTTCTTGATGAGGGTAAAAGAGACGACTGAAAAAGTTGGCTTAAAATTCAGCATAAAAAAACTGTCAATAATATCATAGCAGGGGTGGGAGGTGGGAGGGGGGTTCAGGATTGGGAACTCATGTACACCCATGGCTGATTCATGTCAATGTATGGCAAAACCAATACAGTATTGTAAAGCAAAATAAAGTAAAAATAAAGATTTTTTTAAAAAAGCATCCTCTTCAGTCATTTCATGGCAAATAGATGGGAAACACTGGAAGCAGTGACAGATTCTATTTTGGGGGCTCCAAAATCACTGCAGATGGTGACTGCAGCCACAAAATTAAAAGACACTTGCTCTTGGGAAGGAAAGCTATGACAAACCTAGACAGCATATTAAAAAGCAGAGACAAAGTCCTGCATAGTCAAAGGTATGGTTTTTCCAATAGTCGTGTATGGATGTGAAAGTTGGATGCTTTTGAACTGTGGTATTGGAGAAGACTCTTGAGAGTTCCTTGGTCCTCAAGGAGATCAAACCAGTCAATCCTAAAAGGAAATCAACTCTGAATATTCACTGGAAGGACTGATGCTGAAGCTGAAGCTCCAATACTTTGGCCACTTGATATGAAGAGCCAACTCATTGGAAAAGATGGTGATGCTGGGAAAGACTGAAGGCAGGAGAAGAGGGTGGCAGAGGGTGAGATGGTTAGATAGCCTCACAGACTCAGTGGACATGAGTTTGAGCAAACTCTGGGTGATAGTGAAGGACTGGGGAGCCTCACGGGCTGCAGTGCATGGGGTCGCAAAGACTCAGACCCAGCTTAGTAACTAAACAAGAACGATAACTAGCAATGCTGAGCATCTTTTCATGTACAATGCACAAATCATAAGTATACAACTTGAAAAATTCACACACATATACATATACACACCTCTGTAACTACCACACAGACAAGGAGCTTTCCCAACACCCTGGAATTTCCTTAAGCTCCTTTCCAAGCACTATCTAACAGGTAATCAGTGTTCTGACCTGTTCACCAGCTATTAGTTTTTCCTATTCTTGATCTTCATCTAAGATGGAATCACACAGAGTGTAGTATTTCATGTCTGCCTTCTTTTAGTCATCATATACCTGCGAGGTCCCCTCAAGTTCCTGGAAGTAGCAGGAGCTTGTTCTTTTTAATTGCTCAGTAGTAGCCTGCTGTGGGCTTCCCTGGTGGCTCAGCGGTAAAGAATCCACCTGCAATGCAGGTGACGTGGGTTCAATCCCTAGGTTGGGAAGATCCCCTGGAGAGGGCATGGCAACCCATGGCAGCATTGTTGCCTGGAGAATCCCACGGACAGAAGGGCCTGGTGGGCTACAGTCCTAGGGTCGAAAAGAGTTGGACACGACTGAAGCACCTGGACACACATGTATGCAACTGCTTGTATCCTTTCCACTGTTGCTGGACCTTCGGTGTACTTCCAGTTTGGGCTACTGTGAGTAAAGCCGTAAAGCTGCCCTGATCATTCTTGTGTTTTTCTGACGGGCATGTGCGCCCGTGTCTCTTGTGTATTCCATCTAGGAATCGATTTGCTGGCTCGTGATTTGTCTCTTAAGGGAAGGCTTTGTAGGGATTTGTCCTGGCCATGAATGCTGAGGCCCCAGAAGGCACTGTAAGAATATTTGTGACATGGTGAGAAGCACGTGTGCCTGACAAGGTCATTTCTCTCTAGAAAGCGTGACAGTCAGAGAATGACCTTAAGAACCCCCAAGACTGGGGACAGGTCAGCTTGCCCAATTCCCACAGCCTGGAGCAAGGCCATGCAGCTGTTTCCAAGGTCGGCCTTTCACTGACCTCCCTGGCTGTTTATCTGGTCCTGGCCCCGCAGCTTAATGAGTGACTTAATGTAGGCGAAGAAGTTCACATCATCCGAGCTGCGGACAGGCTCGCTCGGCTCAGGTCAGGGTCTCTTCGGACCTCTAGAAGGACTTTGAGTTTTGGGGACTCAGCCCTGATGAGCAGGAAGCCAAGGGACGAATCAGCAGCCTGGGTGACAGCGGGGCTCCTGAGGCGCTCGGCTCATGGTGCCACCAGAGCCGGCAAATCAGAGCCAGGAGGTGGAGGGGGCAGCAGTCCCGCGGAGTCAGGTGGGGAGATGCCGGCTCAGCGCCCGCAGCCCTCGTAGCCCTCGGGCTCTGTCTGGGATGCCACCTTCTTTCTGCTGCACCGGAAGCCTCGGGAGCACTTTATGCACAGACCCACCATAGCATCCCTGGAATCAGACTGGAAATGCTTCAGAGACCTTTTCTCTTACAGTCATCGGCTTGATGGCTCCCAGGCAACACAGCCTCCCAGCAGAAGCACAACCCCTCTACGCAAACCAAAGCAGCCGGAGAGGGTGGAAATCAATAAGCTCCAGCCCTGCCAGTGGCGTCTTGGTGACACTTCCCCCTGGAACCACGGTTTGCTGCTAAGTACAGTGGGTTAACAGGACCCGCTCTGGTGTACTACCTGGAGTGACTTAGAGAATCACCTAATCTTTGCCCGTCAGAAAGCGTAAACCTGGCTCTGTAAACAAAAAATATTGTATTCGGCCTCAGCAGTTGTGTATGGGCAGAGTGAAGGGATGATCAGTCCAGTGGCGCTGGCTGAGGGCTGCCCAGCCTGGAAAGTCCCTCCCTTTGGGGCCTCATTGTCACCCCCCTTCCCAGGCAGAGAGCAGATGGCTGCAGCACAGCCTAAGCCCAGGAGGCCTGGGGCAGCCCAGAGCCCAGGTGGGATCAGAGAGGTTAGGAATCAGTGCAGGGAAGCATGTCCCCTTTCGGTCACTGATTCCACAAGTGTTTATTATTATCTTTATTTGTAGATGAAAACTCAGACACTCAGAGGTTAAGAAATGTACTCAGGAACGCGGAATGCTGGCGCCAGGACCCCACTGCAGTCCCCTTTTCTCCAAGTTCCACCTCTTTTTTTTTTTTTTTTTTTTGGCTGCACCACACCACCTATGGGATCTTAGCTCCTCAACCAGAGATTAAACCCAGGCTCCCAGACTCCTGTGCATTTGAATCAGCATCTCCAGAAGCAAGCTCTTGAGTCTCAGTGCAGCCAGTCTGGCAGAGATGCAAGCACAGGTGTTGTCGGTCACCAGCATAGATCAGGAGCAGTGACAGGAGATGAACAGCTAAGCCTTAGATGTAGGGCTACCAAGCACTAGCTGTGTGATCTCACGCTGCTCAGTTCATATTTTTCATCGCTATTTCTCCACGTGATCAAATTAGATACAGTAAAACCTCTCATAGAATTTTGATGGGACAATGTTGTGAAGGTATCTGTTGGCCGGCTCCCCCTGCATGTGGACCCAAGGGCTATAGACCCCCTGCCTGTGCTAATCATAAAGCCTCTGGAGGGGACCTCTGTGTGTTGGAGTGGTAGCCCAGGCCTTGAGGCCAGATGCCCAGACAATACTGGCCAAGTCTACCTGGTTTGGGTCCTCTGGGCCATCGGTATTACGTCTGCTCCGCTACCACGGTGGTCCCGCAGGAAAAAGCAGAGGTGTGAGTGCCTGGGCATGGGTACCACACTCCCCCAGGATGTGGGATGCTGACATACTTCCCAGGTGTCCAAGCCTGGAGGATGGCCCAGTGCTCACTGCCCTGAAATGTTGACCAGGAGGATGGCAGAAATCTTGGAGAACTCATCGCTCAGATAAGGACCTAGAGATTCGAAAAGAAAAGGCTTGCTTGAGGTCACATAGCAAATTAGTGCCTGGGTGTGGTTGCCAGAGACCTCCTCACTGAACTTAAGTCTGACTGAGGGCCAGCACAAGACAGGATTGGGGGAGGGTGAACATTCTTCCCCAGAGGCTCTGTGCCCCGCAGCTGAAGGGAGGTAGGCCCTATATCTGTGGGACCTAGAGCCTCTGACCAAATGAACCCCTGACCTCTCCTCTGATCCCTTTCATGCCACAAAATAGACTTTGGTAACATTCAGACAAGCAAACAGTGGGGACCTGTGGTGCTCTTTCCAGGTTGGCACTTTCTGTGCCAGCTGAGGGCAGGGCCAAAGGCTCAGCTGCAAGGTTCATTGAAGGGATCTAAGATAAGCCTGGGGTACCTCAGGTCAAAGACTGTCTATTTTTCTGGCATCATTTTGCTGCCCTCTGTGTTTCTCTGCTGGACCCCAGTGACCTTTGTTGACCTTTGATGTTGGCAATTTGATCTCTGGTTCCTCTGCCTTTTCTAAATCCAGCTGGAACATCTGGAAGTTCTTGATTCATGTATTGTTGAAGCCTGGCTTGGAGAATTTTGAGCATTACTTTGCTAGCGTGCAAAATGAGTGCAATTGTGAGGTAGTGTGAACATTCTTTGGCATTGCCTTTCTTTGGGATTGGAATGAAAACTGACATTTTCCAGTCCTGTGGCCACTACTGAGTTTTCCAAGTCTGCTGGCATGTTGAGTGAGTGCAGCACTTTAACAGCATCATCTTTTAAGATTTGAAATAGCTCAGCTGGAATTCCATCACCTCCGCTAGCTTTATTCATAGTGATGCTTCCTAAGGCCCACTTGACTTCACACACCAGAATGTCTGGCTCTAGGTGAGTGATCACACCATCATGGTTATCTAGGTCATTAAGATCTTTTAAAAATAGTTTTTCTGTGTATTCTTGCCACCTTTTCTTAATATCTTCTGCTTCTGTTAGGTCCATACCATTTCTGTCCTTTATTGTGCCCACCTTCGCATGAAATTTTTCCTTGGTATCTCTAATTTTCTTGAAGGGATCTCTAGTCTTTCCCATTCTATTGTTTTCCTCTATTTCTTTGCATTGATCACTGAGGAAGGCTTTCTTATCTCTCCTTAATATTTTTTGGAACTCTGCATTCAGATGGATATATCTTTCCTTTTATCCTTTGCCTTTCACTTCTCTTCTTTAATAACTTATAATGGAAAAGAATCTGAAAAAGAATATGTGTGTGTGTAACTGAATCACTTTGCTGTACACCAACACAACATTGTAAATCAACTACACTTCAATAAAATGAAAGAAAAAAAGTTAAACATAGAATTCCCATAGGGTTATAGTACAGTGTTAGTTGCTCAGTCATATCCAACTCTTTCTGACCCCGAGGACTGTAGCTCACCAGGCTCCTCTGCCCATGGAATCCTCCAAGCAATAATAGTGGAGTGGGTTGTCATTCCCTTTTCCAAGTGATCTTCCCGACCCAGGGATCAAACCCAGATCTTGTGCATTGCAGGAAGATTCTTTACTGTCTGAGCCACCAGGGAAGCCAAGAATTCCCATATGACCCAATCATTCAGTCCTAGGTATATGCACCTCAAAACTGAAAATAGGTATTCAAACAAATACTTGTCCATGAATGTTCAGAGCAGCAAAAGGTGGAAACAGCTCAAATGTCCATGAATGGAGGACAGGATGCAGGACAGCCACACGAGGAACTAGTGTTCAGCCATCTGAAGGGGTGGAGCACTGACGCACGCTGCCAGACCCATGAACCTCGGTAGGATCATGCTGAGTAAAAGAAGCCAGACCCAGAAGGGCACGTATTGTGTGATTCTGTTTACATGAAATGGCCAGGAAGGAAAATTCACAGAGACGGAAAGCAGGCTGGCAGTAGCCAGGCACTGAGAGGAAGGGGACCAGGGAGCGACTGCTTGATGGGCATGGGGTTTCCTTTTGAGATGATGAAAATCTTTTGGAATTAGATGGAGGTGACGGCTGCACACGATTTTACATATTCTGTTGTTGTTGCTTTGTTGCCAAGTCCTGTCTGACTCTTTAAGACCCCATGGACTGTAACCCTCCAGACTCCTCTGTCCATGGAACTTCCCAGGCAAGAATACTGGAGTGGGTTGCCATTTCCTTCTCCAAGGGATCTTCCCAACACAGGGATTGAAGCCACATCTTGCAGGGTTCCTTCCTTGCAAACTCTTCATCTTGGGGAGTCATCTGAAAATCTAAGACTCTCTGCTCAGCTCACTTCCTGCTGCTCCCATGGAGGGACAAGTGAGCTATGACCTCAGAATCTACTAGCACAATGTCCCGGTTCTTGTGGCTCCCCAATGGAATTAGTGAAGACACAGAAGCAGCACACCTGGGGCTTCCCTGGTGGTCCAGGAGTTAAGAATCAGCCTTGCAATGCAAGGGACACGGGTTCGATCCCTGGTCCGGGAAGATCCCACATGCCAAGGAGTAACTAAGCTGTGCCCCACAAATACTGAGCCTTGCTCTAGAGTCCACCAACGGCAACTGCCTAAGCCCGTGCACCTAGAGCCTCTGCTCTGCAACACACTACAATGAGAAGCCCACACACCACAAGGAAGAGTAGCCCCTGCTCGCCCCAGGTAGAGAAAGCCCACGTGCAGGAAGAAGACCCCCCACAAGCAAAAAATAAAATAAAATAATACATTTTTAAAAGAAGCAGCGGAGCTAGAAGAAAGCTCAAGCTCTGTTGTACATATTAGGTTTGGGGGTCCTGCTCCGCCCCTTCCCTATTTCCCCAGTGCACCCAGTGCTCTGTGTGATGGGCCAGCAAGAGCTAAGGCCCAGGAGGACTGGCAGAGGAGCCAGGCAGGAGGGATAGAAGGCGACTGTCAACAAGCCAGTGTGGAGGGCATTGTGTTCCCAGCCATCTGGATCAGGCTTCACACTGTGCAACTCTCTTCCTCTGATTCCCACCTGATTTTTACAATCACTTGTGGGTCAGCCAGGCCAACAGGCTTCCTCCTCACTTTACAAGATAAACTCCAGAAGGACTTCCCCAGTGGTCTAGTGGGTAAGACCCCACACTCCCAATGCAGGAGGCCTGGTGTCTAACCCTGGTTGGGGAACTAGATCCTGCATTCAATAAGATCCTTCGAGCCACAACTAAGACCCGGCACAACCTAAATAAATCAATGAATATTATATATATATATATATATAAAAGATAAGCCCCAGAAATTGACTTGCTTCAGGGTCATCCAATGAGGGTTAGGACCCAGGTCGCCAAACGCCCCAACTCCAAGATCTTTCTATTGGTTCTTCTCCAACACCTCCTAGAGACCACTCCAACTCACCCAAAAGGAAAAGACTTCCTCTCTCAAAAAGCATTTTCCACTCATGCTAGAGTGGTGGGGAAGGGGCAGGAGGAAGGACTATCTTCAGTTGTCGGAGTTTCCTAGATGGACAGGCTGTCCTTGATCTTGGAAAGATTAGATGTCAAAACCCTCTAGACATAGATGCTTCCTGAACTGACCTTTCAGAGCCAACAATCAGGGCTTGGCTGGGCTACCTCTGGTCCCACCTCACACGCTCCTGCTTCCGAGCTGCCTGCTGATGCTCTCGACAAGGACAGTGGTGCTTGATTCTGCCGAAGCAGCTATAGAAATCTGGATCGTTTCCTGTGGCTTGAAATGCAAAGCTGCAGGCAGAGTAAGCAAATAGGTATCCCAAGGTTGCTGGTCAGGGAACTGAAGAACGTCCGTTTTCATTCCAATCCTAAAGAAAAGCAATGCCAAAGAATGTTCAAACTACTGCATAATCGCACTCATCTCACATGCTAGCAAAGTAATGCTCAAAATTCTCTAAGCAAGGCCTCACCAGAATGTGAACTGAGAACTTCCAGATGTTCCAGCTGGATTTAGAAAAGGCAGAGGAACCAGAGATCAAATTGCCAACATCCTCTGGATCATAGAAAAAGCAAGAAAATTCCAGAAAAACATCTACTTCAGGGCTTCCCCTGTGGCTCAGCTGGTAAAAAAAATCTACTTCTGCTTCATTGACTATGCTAAAGCCTTTGTGTGGATCACAGCAAAGTGTGGAAAGTTCTTCAAGAGATGGAAACACCAGACCACTGTACCTGCCTCCTGTGAAACCAGAATGCAGGACAAGAACCAATAGTTAAAACTGGACATGGAACAATGTACTGGTCCCAAATTGGGAAAGAAGTACATCAAAGCTGTATATCATCACTCTGTTTATTTAACTTCTATGCAGAGTACATCATGCAAAATGCCAGGCTGGATGAAGCACAAGCTGGAATCAAGATTGCCAGGAGAAATATCAATAACCTCAGATAGGCAGATGACACCACCCTTATGACAGAAAATGAAGAAGAACTAAAGAGCCTCTTGATGAAGATGAAAGAGAAGAGTGGAAAAGTTGGCTTAAAACTCAACATTCGGGAGTGGGATGGCAGTGGAACCAGCCAGAGTTGGCCCTAGGCTGACAGATTTCACTCTCTGGCCCGAAACATGGCCTGGGGTCCTGGCCCTCTAACCCAGTCTCACCCCAACACTGTCGCCATGCCCAAGAGAGGGAAGCGACTCAAGTTCCAGGCCTAAGATGCCTGCTCAGGCAGAGTGACCGTGGTGGATTCTGCCAACTCAGATCCAGCCGTCATGAGGTCTGGAAGGGTCAAGAAAGCTGTCGCCAATGCCGTTCAGCAGGAAGCCTCCCAGGTTCCTTCAGTGGAAGCTCTTTCTGGAGCTGGTAAGCCCTGTGACATCATAAATAGCAGTGGTGAGACTGATGCCCAGGAGGGAAAGCATCCATGAGAGAACTATCTCCAGAAAAAAGGAGAGCAAGAGGCACAAGAGAAGACCTGGATGGGACTGGAGGAGAAGAGTATCCCATAGATATTTGGCTATTGCTGGCCCCCTGTATCTGTCCTGAGAACGCTGTGAATTTTCCCCTGATTTGTAAGAATGCCTGGACTCTCATTTGCACTGCTATCTTTTGGACAAGGTTGTACGGAAGACACTACACACTGGATGCCTCTCTGCCTTAGCACCTGTGACCTGAGTCAGTGGAGAAGCTGCACGGTCTTCAGGCATGTGTGATCCGGTCTCTGTACCACATGTATGAGCCATCTGCTGCGCAAATCTCCAAGAATCCAGCCATTCCAAAAAGCACTTCTAGTATATTAAAGAATTCCAAATGCTTACTTTTCTGGTGCAGAAAGATTGTTGGGAACAGCCAGGAACCAATGTGGGAATTCAACTTCAAGTACAAAAAACAGTCCCCAAGATTAAAGAGCAAGTGCATGGAAGGACTGCAGCCTCCCATTCAGTACCAAGATGTTCATAACAACCCAGACCACGACTGCTGCCTACTGCAGGTCACCACCCTCAATTTCGTCTTTATTCCAATTGTCACGGGAATGCTATTTACCCTGTTTACTATCAGTGTGAGCACGGACATGCAGCATCATTGAATGAGACTGGTGTTCCAAGATTATCCTGTCCGTGGTGGTCAGAAACTGCGCAGTGAATAGGGTGTGCAAGTCATCCTGGACCCAGTGCACAGAGTTCAACTTTTTGACTGGTGGCATCCTCAGTATCCATCTTCTCTGAGAGCGTAGATATTACTTCCTGTCACTGAGGGCAGCTTTGAGCTAGGCCAGTCCATTTGTAATCAGATTCCAGTTTGGAAGGGGCAGCTGGATTGTATATCTAGTCAGTAATGCACATGCTGTTTAGGTTTCTGGGGTTCCTGCTAGAAGAAGAAGGATCGAATCAGGAGGAAAAACAACTAATATTTATAAATATATTTTAACTTTTGCATTTGAAAGGAGAAACCTGGCCCTATTTTCTGTGTTAAACCCCATTTGGTGCTACTGAGTTTGTTGTTCTTTGTTCTTTTATCCCAGGCAAAGTGAATGATCTTGCTTTAGGGGAAAATTAAACCTTTAAATCTCCAAACAAGGAAATTTTAACATTCCTTTATGGATCAGAGTAACCTTAGAGGCCTAAAGTTGTTGCTACTATTGCTTTCAGTTTAGCTGCCCCTCAAATTCAAGTGAATATTTCCTTGTTTCCCTTTACCCTTATCTACAAATAAAACAGGTGACTGGGTTCTCAGAACCTTAAAAAAAATTTTTTTTCAAAAAACTAAGATCATGGCATCCGGTCCCATCACGTTATGGCAAATAGATGGGGAAACAATGGAAAGACTGACGGACTTTATTTTCTTGGGCTCCAAAATCACTGCAGATGGTGACTGCAGCCATGAAATTAAGAGACACTTGCTCCTTGGAAGAAAAGCTATGACCAACCTAAACAGGGTATTAAAAAACAGAGACATTACTTTGCTGACAACAGTTCATCTTGTCAAAGCTATGGTTTTTCCAGTAGTCATGTATGGATACGAGAGTTGGACCATAAAGAAAGCTGAACACAGAAGAACTAATGCTTTTGAACTGTGGTGTTGGAGAAGACTCTTGAGAGTCCCTTGGACTGTAAGGAGATCAATCCTAAGCTAGTTAAACCAGTCAACCCTAAAGGAAATCAGTCCTGAATATTCATTGGAAGGACTGATGCTGAAGCTGAAACTCGAATACTTTGGCCACCTGATGCGAAGAACTGACTCAATGAAAAAGACCCTGATGCTGGGGAAGATTGAAGGCAGGAGAAGAAGGGAATTACAGAGAATGAGATGGTTGGATGGCATCACTGACTCAACGGACATGAGTTTGAGCAAGCTCTGGGAGTTAGTGATGGACAGGGAGGCCTGGAGTGCTGCAGTCCATGGGGTCGCAAAGAGTTGGACATGACTGAGCGACTGAACTGACTGACTGATAAGATATTGAGCATAGCTCCCCGTGCTATATAGTAGGTCCTTGTTGCTTATCCATTATGCTCAAGTTTTTGAAAAATCAATTTACTTTTGATGTCTTCCTTGCCCATAAATGTCTAGACCTACACTGCCCAATACAGTAGCCCCCAGCCCCATCAGTTACTTAAATTTAGACTCAGTTCAATTCAGTCGTTCAGTCATGTCCGACTCTTTGCAACCCCATGAATCACAGCATGCCAAGCCTCCCTGTCCATCACCAGCTCCCGGAGTTTACTCAAACTCATGTCCATTGAGTCAGTGATGCCATCCAGCCATCTCATCCTCTGTCGTCCCCTTCTCCTCCTGCCCCCAATCCCTCCCGGCATCAGGGTCTTTTCTAATGAGTCAACTCTTCACGTGAGGTGGCCAAAGTACTGGAGTTTCAGCTTTAACATCAGTCCTTCCAAAGGACACCCAGGACTGATCTCCTTTAGAATGGACTGGTTGGATCTCCTTGCAGTCCAAGGCACTCTCAAGAGTCTTCTCCAACACCACAGTTCAAAAGCATCAATTCTTCAGTGCTCAGCTTTCTTCACAGTCCAACTCTCACATCCATACATGACCACTGGAAAAACCATAGCCTTGACTAGATGGACCTTTGCTGATAAAGTAATGTCTCTGCTTTTGAATATGCTGTCTAGGTTGGTCATAACTTTCCTTCCAAGGAGTAAGAATCTTTGAATTTCATGGCTGCAATCACCATCTGCAGTGATTTTGGAGCCCAGAAAAATAAACTCTGATACTGTTTCCACTGTTTCCCCATATATTTCCCATGAAGTGATGGGACCAGATGCCATGATCTTCGTTTTCTGAATGTTGAGCTTTAAGCCAACTTTTTCACTCTCCTCTTTCACTTTCATCAGGAGGCTTTTTAGTGCCTCTTAAACTTTATGCCATAAGGGTGGTATCATCTGCATATCTGAGGTTATTGATATTTCTCCCAGCAATCTTGATTCCAGCTTGTGCTTCCTCCAGTCCAGTGTTTCTCATGATGTATTCTGCATATAAGTTAAATAAGCAGGGTGACAGTATACAGCCTTGACATACTCCTTTTCCTCTTTGGAACCAGTCTGTTGTTCCATGTCCAGTTCTAACTGTTGTTTCCTGACCTGCATACAGGTTTCTCAAGAGGCAGGTCAGGTGGTCTGGTATTCCCATCTATTTCAGAATTTTCTACAGTTTACTGTGATCCACACAGTCAAAGGCTTTGGCATAGTCAATAAAGCAGAAATAGATGTTTTTCTGGAACTCTCTTGCTTTTTCCATGATCCAGTGGATGTTGGCAATTTGATCTCTGGTTCCTCTTCCTTTTCTAAAACCAGCTTGAACATCTGGAAGTTCACGGTTCACATATTGCTGAAGCTGGCTTGGAGAATTTTGAGCATTACTTTACTAGCATGTGAGATGAGTGCAATTGTGCCGTAGTTTAAGCATTCTTTGGCTTTGCCTTTCTTTGGGATGGAAGGAAATCTGACCTTTTCCAGTCCTGTGGCCTGGAAAACTGCTGAGTTTTCCAAATTTGGTGGCATATTGAGTGCAGCACTTTCACAGCATCATCTTTCAGGATTTGAAATAGCTCAACTGGAATTCCATCACTTCCACTAGCTTTGTTCATAGTGATGCTTTCTAAGGCCCACTTGACTTCACATTCCAGGATGTCTGGCTCTAGGTGAGTGATTATCTGGGTTGTGAAGCTCTTTTTTGTACAGTTCTGTGTATTCTTGCCACCTCTTGTTAATATCTTCTGCTTCTGTTAGGTCCATACCATTTCTGCCCTTTATTGTGCCCACCTTTGCATGAAATGTTCCCTTGGTATCTCTAATTTTCTTGAAGAGATCTCTAGTCTTTCCCATTCTGTTGTTTTCCTCTATTTCTTTGCACTGATCACCGAGGAAGGCTTTCTTATCTCTCCTTGCTATTCTTTGAAACTCTGCAATCAGATGCTTATATCTTTTCTTTTCTCCTTTGCTTTTTGCTTCTCTTCTTTTCACAGCTATTTGTAAGGCCTCCTCAGATAGCCATTTTGCTTTTTTGCATTTCCAAGGAGCGGTGGCTATGCGGGTGCAGGAGGGCCGAGAGGAGCTACTCCACGTTCAAGGTTGGGAGGGGCAGCCGTGAGGAGATACCCCTCGTCCAATGTGAGGAGCAGCAGCTGTGCTTTGCTGGAGCAGCCGTGAAGAGATACCCCACGTCCAAGGTAAGAGAAACCCAGGTAAGACGGTAGGTGTTACAAGAGGGCATCAGAGGGCAGACACACTGAAACCATAATCACAGAAATCTAGCCAATCTGATCACAAAGACCACAGCCTTGTCTAACTCAATGAAACTAAGCCATGCCATGTGGGGCCACCCAAGATGGACGGGTCATGGTGGAGAGGTCTGACAGAATGTGGTCCACTGGAGAAGGGAATGGCAAACCACTTCAGTATTCTTGTCTTGAGAACCCCATGAACTGTATGAAAAGGCAAAATGATAGGACACTGAAAGAGGAACTCCCCAGGTCAGTAGGTGCCCAATATGCTATTGGAGATCAGTGGAGAAATAACTCCAGAAAGAATGAAGGGATGAAGCCAAAGCAAAAACAATACTCAGTTGTGGATGTGACTGGTGATACAACCAAGGTCTGATGCTGTAAAGAGCAATATTGCATAGGAACCTGGAATGTTAGGTCCATGAATCAAGGCAAATTGGAAGTGGTCAAACAGGAGATGGCAAGGGTGAACGCTGACATTCTCGGAATCAGTGAACTAAAATGGACTGGAATGGGTGAATTTAACTCAGATGACCATTATATCTACTACTGTGGGCAGAAATCCCTCAGAAGAAATGGAGTAGCCATGATGCTCAACAAGAGAGGTCGAAATGCAGTACTTGGATGCAATCTCAAAAATGACAGAATGATCTCTGTTCATTTCCAAGGCAAACCATTCACTATCACAGTAATCCAAGCCTATGCCCCAACCGGTAATGCTGAAGAAGTTGAAGTTGAACCGTTCTATGAAGACCTACAAGACCTTCTAGAACTAACACCCCCAAAGATGTCCTTTTCATTATAGGGGACTGGAATGCAAAAGTAGGAAGTCAAGAAACACCTGGAGTAATGGGCAAATTTGGCCTTGGAGTACAGAATGAAGCAGGGCAAAGGCTAATAGAGTTTTGCCAAGAAAACGCACTGGTCATAGCAAACACCCTCTTCCAACAACACAAGAGAAGACTCTACACATGGACATCACCAGATGGTCAACACCGAAATCAGATTGATAATATTATTTGCAGCCAAAGATGGAGAAGCTCTATACCGTCAGCAAAAACAAGACCGGGAGCTGTCTTATTGCCAAATTCAAACTTAAATTGAAGAAAGTAGGGAAAACCACTAGACCATTCAGGTATGACCTAAAACAATCCCTTATGATTATACAGTGAAAGTGGGAAATAGATTTAAGGGACTAGATCTGATAGACAGAATGCCTGATGAACTATGGACGGAGGTTTGTGATACTGTACAGGAGACAGGGGTCAAGACCATCCCCATGGAAAAGAAATGCAAAAATAAAAATTTAGATTAGTTAGCATTAAATAAAATGAAAAATTCAGATCCTTAGTCACATTAGCTACATGTCAAGTGCCCAGTAGCCACATGTGATTAGCGGCTCCTGTATTTCCATCAGTCTGGAAAATACTGCTGAACAGTGCTGGTCTCCACTGTAAGATCCTTCCTGAGAGTGGGAACCAAACAGGTCTGTTTTACCACCATATACCCAATGCCAAGGCAAGTGTCTGGCATTTCATTGCTATTTTATGAAGGAAGGAGGGAAGGAGGAAGTAAAAAAAGGAAGGAAGGAAGGGTTGTTTCTAGTCATGCCTTCATTTCATCTTCTCAGTGGATCTGTAGGGAGGGAGGAGAAGAATGACTTTCTGGGTTTTTTTAGGTGAGGAGCAGGGTCAGGGAGTGAAATGGTACACCCGCTGTCACTGATCATGACCCTAGACCCTCCCACTCTCGCCACCAAGCAGACCTCCAGTGACTCCTGAGACATTTGGACAGAATAGTGAGCTGGCAGCCTGGGGTCCAGCAAACACTAGAGGCGATAGGAAAGTCATTCTGACTCTAGTAGAATCAGGGCACTTTTGACTTGAAAAGGACTTTGAGCAGGACCTTAGCCACTCTCTGTGTTTTATAGGAGAGAGACCTTAAGAAGTTATATGTCCACAGAATTAGTTAAGAAGCAAAGAGATTGGGATCAGCCCCTGGAGCTTGGCAGGCTGTGGCTTTAAGGGAATCACTGAAGATTATAGCAGAGAAATCAGTTCTGTGGCCTCTTAAGATCAGTGTGGTAGCTGGACCAGATAAACCGAGGCTGAGGAAGGAACCAGAAAGCAGCTGTAACCAGAAGCAGGATGGTGGTGGCAGGAATAAATGGGAATCAATGAAATCTGAATAACATGAAAGAAAGAATATTGAGGAAGGGAGAGAGAGGGCAATGGGGATCATGTGTTTTGCTACTGGGAGCCCGGAAGTATGATAATACTGGGCAGAAAAGAATTTGGGAAAGAAATTGGCGTATCCAAGAAGGTTAAAGTGAGTCTTAGACATGATGAATGATTCACTCCTAGAACATTCGTACTATTAACAGAAGGGATGTTATAAGTAGTATATAGTGTTTACCTCTTTGTTTTATTTTGGGGAAAGCAGAGGCCCAGAGAGGAGAGGCACCGGTTTAAAGGCACACTATGTGTGTAAAATAAGACTGAACCAGAACTCAGGCCTCCTGAGTTTCATTCCAGGCCTCTGAAATTCCTCTAATCTCCCTCACCCAAGGCCTCCCAAGGCAGATTTGCTGGCTGATAAACAGATGCTATTTAACTTTAACATTGAATCCTCTCTAGTGAAATCTCACCTGATCATGGATTACACAGAGGAAGTCTAAATTTATTCAGATCCTTATCACATATCCTTAGGATTGAACCACACAGTCTGATGAAGACCTCTTAATGGGTTTTCAGTTAGTGCCTTTGTGGTTTGGAGGACATTATCTATTGCCTCCGAGTCTACACTTCCTCCTCTATAAAGCGTAAATTTAAAAACCTACTTCACAGGTAGTGACTCATTTGTGAAATAATACATGGAAGGCACCCAGCATAGTTCTAGTGTATACTAACTGTTGGCTGTTCTTCTAGTTCCTTCCCCAGAGCGCTGCATAGATGATCAGTTTGGCTCATCACAGCATTAGGTTGGCTGAATCAGGGAGATCAAAGACATGAAAATTCCTTGAAAATAGAAACCCACTGGTATTGCTAAGAGCACAATGAATTAGCATGGCAGAATCAGGTTGGGGGCTTCCCAGGTAGTGCTGTGGTAAAGAACCCGCCTGCCAATGCAGGAGACGCAGGAGACTCGGGTTCGATCCTTGGGTCAGGAAGCTCCCCTGGAATAGGAAATGACAACCTGCTCCAGTATTCCTGTCTGGAAAATTCCATGGACATAGGAGTCTAGCAGGGTCGCAAAGTGTCAGACACGACTGAGCATGCATGCACGCGGTCAGGCTGGGGGGATATTGTCCATGGAGATGGGGCAAAAGTTGTGACAATGTCGTGAAAGGTGTGACAATGTCGTGAAAGGTAAGACAATGTCTTGAAAGAGGACACTGCGGACTGTGGGCACTGCTAACATAACATTGCCGGTGCTGGGAGAAGCAAGGTGACCCAGCCTCCTCTTCCTTCCCTGTCCAGTTCTGGGGACAGTTTCACTGGAACAGACAGAAGAGGAATCACTTTCCTACCAGCTTATCAACCAGGTCTCCTGGGGAGAAGGTAAGAATTTGTAATTTATCTCTTAGGTTAATTATCAATAGGCTTTGTGATTGATCAGCAGGGCGATCTCTCCCAGGGCCATTCTAAAACCATGTACCTCAAATTGGGACTCAAACCCAGCCAAAACGCGGACTGAAACTTGAACCCCCACAGCCAGGACTTGAATCTAGCCCAAACCCACGGTCTTCCAAATGAAATCACACACCTGGTTTCAGGACTTAATGAAGCCCTGGTTCTTGATGTCTCATTGCAGAAAGAATTCAGAGAGAGACAAAGTATTCCTGCTTTGGGTGGGTAAGAAGTGGATATATTTAGAGAGAAACACATTCCACAGACAGACTGTGGGCCACCTCAGAAGGTGATAGAGCTCTGAAATATGGTGATGTTCGTTTTAGTGGATGGGAACTTTCAAAAACTAAAGAGTGGGAGAATTACTCCAACTATCTTAGGGAAGGGGTGGAGATTTCCAGGAACTAGGCCGCCTCTCATTTTGGTCTTTGATGGTCAGCCTTGGAACTGTCATGGTGCCTGTGGGTGTGCCATTTACCTTGCTGATGTGTTACAATGGGTGTGCACTGAGGGTCAAGGTCTAGTTGAAGTTGACTTGTCTGCCATCTTGGACACATTTGATTCTAATCTGCTTATGTCATGTCCTTGGTTATGTCCTTCATTCAAAGGCTGTGAGCTGCTCTCCTCCCTCCTGTTTCAATCCAGGCCCTATCCCCCAGAGAATATTGCGCAGCACCGTCTCTGGCTTTAGCCTCTTCTTCAGTCACCTGCCCACGTGAGTCCTTAATAGCAGTGCTGGGCTTGAGTGTGGGCGGGCGGCCCAGAGGGAGACAGTCTTCCAGTGTGTGTTCACCCCAGCCTGCTTCTTACAGCCTGGTGGTCGCCTGTCCACGTGTTCACTCGCTCAAGAATCACTGAAGCCTATGACACGCTGGGCACTCTGAGAGGGGGGACACACACAGTAGAGGGGCCAAAGGACCTGGTCCCCGCATGGGAAGAAAGGCAATAACCCAGTCAATGAAGTGTGACAGCTGCTATGAAGGAAACAGGGCGGTCGAGGCTAAGGGGCGAAGGAGGGTGGTGATGGTGCGCAGGGGAGGTTGGCGAGAATCCCGCTGAGCTATGACTTGGGCCAGACGTGGGCGGGGAGAGAGGAGGAACACTTGGGGAAAGAACCTGACTTTTCAAAACCAGCAAGCAGGCTTGAAGTGGGGCGTTTGGACAACTCTGAGTGCAATGGGAAAGGTTTCAAGCAGGCGGGTGACAAGACCCGGGGTGTATTTTAAGGTAGTTCAAGTTGAGTGGAGCAGTGAGGGGTCAGGAGGCTCTGCTGGGAAGCGAGAGGGTGTCTGGAGATGCTGCAGCTACAGACAGGCTCTCCATGGGACAGGATTCTGGGGAGAGCGTGGGGGCAGGGAAGAGTTCCCCATTCAGCTAATGTGTCTGGAACATCCTGCTGGAAGCTGGCATTAGAGCAGGGACTTCACTTGTGAGAGACAACCAGCCTGTGCCAGACCTCGTAAATCTTCTCCTGCAGCGCCCTGGGGGTGAGCTGGCAGCTTCTTACAATGCAAGAAAGCTCGAGGCCTCTGCGAGCCAGAGTGGCTGGTAGATGAATCAAAGCTTTGCATGAGGCCTTTGCAAAGGCTTTGCTCAAGGGTGGCAGACATGGGAACAGCCTGGGAAGGCTCCTGGGATGGCCCTGTTTGCGGGGTGCTCAGGAGTTTGGGGTTTCTTGTTACGAGTAGTGGGACCTGGGTGTGTAGATCTGAGTGGAGTCCACGGCTCACTGCATCAGTCTACATGATGGCAGGACTTTGGACTCTCCAGGTTAGTATGTGCAAACCCTTATTTAATTCTCATGCCCCTAAGGATCCGTTTTAGACAGTTATCCCCAAATCATATCCCATCTAGAAAGTTTAATACCATAGATGACTGTCTACTTATTGTTTGTATATCTATGTTTATTTTTGTCTGTTAACTTTTTTATGTTGGAGAATAGCTGTTTAACAATGTTGTGATGGTTTCGGGCGAACAGGAAAGGGACCCAACCAAACATATACACGTAGCCATTCTTCCACAGACTTCCCCCCCATCCAGACTGCCATGGAGTATGGAGCAGAGTTCCCTGTGCTTGTCTCTCTGTGTTTATATATAGAAAGAGTAAGATTTTTTTTCAGCCCCCAAGAAGGCAATTTTTGTCTCCTTGGCAGTGATCCTGCCCTGCTGAGATCAAAGCCTCCTCACTTATTACAGGACCAGAGAGTAGCTCCTGTGACTCTCTGACCTGCCCACTTTGGCTGCTTGAAAGAACTTGCCTGGTGGCCACCCAGTGTTGCAGAAGACCCTGTGCTTTCCAAGGTCACCTTCCCATGCTCCCGAAGTAGCTGGACCTGATGGCCCCAAAGGGTGCTCACGGAAAGGAGGTGCATGCTTCACCACTTTCCATCCCTCTGTGTCCCCCGGCTGGTGGCTGCATGGCCACCTTAAATCCCAGAGAGATCCCATGAAAACATCCTTCAGGGAATTCCCTGGTAGTCCAGTGATTAAGACTTAGTGCTCGCAATGCGGGGGGCACCCGTTCAGTTCCTGGTTGGGAAACAGGATCCCACATGCCACTTGGTACAGCCAAAAAAAATTCTTCAGCCAAGTGAGCCCAGGTTGAGCAAGACACCCCCAGTTATGTGCTGCCCTCAAGCCTCCCCAGATACATTCTTTAATGAGCTCTTTCACTGACTCATCAGTAAAAGCAGCAGTACAGCAGCAGCCGCAGCCAAATCCCAGTTGGGCTCAGCTGGTCTGCACAGTCAGCCTTTACGATTCTGACAGCGTTCCATCTTACAGGTGAGAAACCAGAGACCGGACAGGTCCTACTGGAAGCAAGGTCATAGAGTGATGATTGCAAGGCTTTGCAGAGTGATGATTGCAAGGCTTCCTTTCCTTGTTCTGCACCGGACGAGCAGGGAGCCTCCCCTAAGAACCTCTACCCAGGAGAACTGGGGAACCAGTCATGCGCCCCGGGTGTCTCTGAAGCCTCACCAGCCATGATTTGGTTTGATGCCTGTCCATGCCCTGGCATTTAGAAATGCTTGGGCTCCCCTGGTGGCTCTGCGGTAAAGAACCCGCCTGCCAGTGTAGGAAACACAGGAGACTTGGGTCCGATCTCTGGGTCAGGACAATCCCCTGAGAAGGAAATGGCAACCTACTCCAGTATTCTTGCCTGGGAAATTCCCTGGATTTCCCAGGTACCTGGTGGGCTACAGTCCACGGAGTTGCAAAAGAGGCAGACACAACTTAGCAACTAAACAAGAACAGCAACAACTTATAGATGTTTATAGCAATTTGATGGAAGAACTTTGTGCCTACTATCTCTAATTCTAAAGCATTCTCCTCCTGGATACTGGGTGGTTTGGCTTTCATTACTCTAATGATTCATTTTTATTGTATTTTATGAAAGCATAGATCTGTGATGGATTAGAAATTTGTTTTGAAACGTTAGTCCTTCACCACTAATAGTTGGATTTGTGCCTCCCACCTCCCACACACAGCATGGAAGGCCTTTGACCTCAGGATTAAAGAAAAATTAACATGTGGTTGATTGGCTGAGCTAACAGTGGACAGAGCTCAAAGGTCTTTCTTTCAGCCCTGGGCAGACATAACCTTAGCAACAGAAAGCTTGACTCCCGGGTGCTTCTCCATCTACCGAGCCCTGTCCCAGGGGAATGGCTCCATAAGTCCATGGCATGTACAGTGAGTGGCTGCAAGTACCTTCACTGGGGGCTCTTCTGATCAGAGATTTGGTGGAACCGTTGGGATCTTGCATTCTCAGTCACTTCAGTCGTGTTCGACTCTTTGTGACCCCATGTAGCCCCCATGTAGCCCCCATGTAGCCCGCCAGGCTCCTCTGTCCATGGGATTCTCCAGACAAGAATACTGGAGTGGGGTTCCATTTCCTTCTCTAGCTGAGATCTTAAAGATCATTTAACCTCTCCTCATCGTACCAATGGGGGATCCGGACTGTAAATGGGGCTGACATTTGTTTTCCTGTTTCCATTGTCTGGAAGGGTACCTGTCACAGAATACGCTAAGAACCAGAGTCGGGGTCTGACCCGGGGTCCGAGCTCCCGCACTGGTGGCCTGGTTCTGCTGTCTGGATAAGGTCCTCTCTGCATCTCAGCGGGGCCAGCTCGGGAGGGAAGATGGACACGGAGTGGGAGGATGAGGGGCAGACTGGAAGAGCTCTCACCACCTGTGATCCCCATGTTGTGGTGACCCTCGGGACCAGCTGGGGCCCCACACCCCAGAGGCGCACACTCCCAGCCCAGGGTGCAGGGGCTGTGGGCTCAGGGGCTGCCCCACTACTGACAAGTGTGCCTGAGCCGCCCCGCCTCTGTCCTCCCTGCTCCATCCTCAGAACACAAAAGGGCTGCGCACCCTCAAGTCCTGCACACCTGTCTCTCCCGGCTGCCCCACAGGGAAGGGAATTCCAGGACAGGCAGTTCGCCTTAGCTAAGGTGTCAAGCTCCAAAGTCCCACCACACCTAGAAATGCTGAATGAAAGAAAGAAGCGACTTGTCCAGGGGCACATAGCAGGCAACTGAAAGGCCATTCAGAAATGTGTCCTAGCAGAGGGCAGGGCTCTCCCCCTCTACCACACTCACTTCTGAAGGGGGCCCTGGCTGCCCAGCCCAGCACTGGGCCAGACGCTGACACGACTGAGCGACTAACCCACCCACAAGGCTGGGGGTGGGTGGTGGCAGTCTGTCCAGGAGAGGAGCAGGGACCAGGAAGGTCACGCACGGCCATCCTGGGGGAACACGGAGCACTTCCCTGGGCTGCAGGGCAGGATGACGGGAAACGAGCCAGAAAAGTGAGGGAGGGTCTCCCACTCTGACCTCAGAACCCTGGCAGGAAGATGAGAGTGCCTGCACATCGGTAGTGCCTTGGGGGCTGGGGGGGAAATACACTTCGGAGATAATTAGAGGTAGAGCTCGGTGGACGTGGGATCACTATGAGGGCGTAAGACGGTGCAGGTTTGCATGTAGGGGCTCATAAAAGTGGCCTCTAAGGGAGGAGGCGTCCCCTGCCACACTTAGCATCAGGAGCTAGGGTGGGAGGTGAGGAGAGGCAGGCTAGCTGCCTCCTTTGCCTTGGGATAGACCTCTCCTCCTGGCATATTCTCCCTTAATATCACCAGTTCAAACAGGACTCCCAGGTGACTCAAGCTGGTGGGTGACTCCTCTTGGCAGCCAGCACGGGGACTCGGCTGGCCCCAGCTCACATTGCCCGATTGCCTCTTCGGCTCAGCCTCCTTGAGGCAGCACAAGTGGTGCCTTCACCAGGAAGCATCATATGTCTCTAAAGCAGAATCAGAGGTTGGGAGAGAACTTAGAGACGATCCGTTCCTTATAAGAAAGGAGAGAGCCAGGAGGTGCTCAGGGAGGCCAATGAACTTGGGCCTGTTCTGCCCCCACTGGTGTCGTATCTCCCTTACAGAAGCCCAGTTGGCTGCTTGTCCCCTGCTTCGCATAGCCTTCAGACAGAGGTGGCCAAGGACAGCACATGGTGCTGCCAGGGCTGGGTGTCGACTCCCCTGGGGACAGGACCCAGAGTGAGGATGTGGTCCGTCAACACAAGGATGGGGCACCTGAGGTCTGGCAAGCCTCTGCACAGCTGAGGATCAGTTGGTGGTGGCTGCATTTTAGTGATATTTATATATTTCATCCAAGATTTTTAATTTCATTCAGGCTGGATCCAGATGCTTAGACTGCTATCAGGAACAGGAACCTCTCAGATTTCCCAGTCGCTGGGCCTGTTTCCTCTCTCATAAGGTGAGAAAAGGCTCCCTTCCAGCCCAAGTTACAGCGTTGCTGCCACCCTGTCGCATCTTAGCCTACACCCTGGCCTGATAGCCCAGGGGGAATCTCATCCCAGAGCCCAGGCCCACATACCTCCTGTGTTTCAGCTCTGTTTCTGCAGTGCCTGAGCTCTCTTTCCTCCAGTGCTTCTTTGGCACCTTCTAAGCCTGGCATGCTGTGATTCATGGGGTCGCAAAGAGTCGGACACAACTGAGCGACTGAACTGAACTGAACTGAACTGACGCCTCTCAGAGCTGGTCACTCAGAAGCTGAACTGTGAGGCTGTCTATCAAACCTGACAGCAGCCGTGGGAAGAGAGCCCTGGAGAACAGTGGCAACATTTCTGCCCAGTTCTGCTGGCCTCTTTGGCAAGGAGCCCTTGGATTAGAAGCCAAATATCTAAATTGTAGTCCTGGTTCAGCAACCTCCCAGTTATATTATTAATGATGTTGAATTGCCTCCAACCTCACAGATAGGTATAAACATCCTATCTATACCTTGTGGCTCAGCTGGTAAAGAATCCGCCTACAATGTGGGAGACCTGGGTTAGATCCCTGGGTTGGGAAGATCCCCTGGAGAAGGGAAAAGCTACCCACTCCGGTAATCTGGCCTGGAGAATTTCATGGTCTAAGTCCATGGGGTCTCAAAGAGTCCGACACAAGTGAGTGACTTTCACTTCACTTCACGTACACAGATATGCTTCGGCATCATCTCATTAGCTTCTAAAACAATTTAAAAGTGCTTTTCTATTCATTAAGGGCAGCCCTTGGAAGTGAGCGCTATGTGTATGTATCTTAGTTTTCTGTTTGTTTCTGCTTAGTCACCAAGTGGTGTCTGCCTGTTTGTGAGCCCATGGACTGCTCACACCAGTCTTCCCTGTCCTTCACTATCTCCCAGAGTTTGCTCAGATTCATGTCCATTGAACTCGGTGATGCTGTCCAACTATGTCATCCTCTGACACCCCCTTACTCTTTGGTCTTCAATCTTTCCCAGTATCAGGGTCTTTCCCAATGAACTGGATCTTTATATCAGGTGGCCAAAGTATTGGTGTTCCAGTTTCAGCATCAGTCCTTCCAATGAGTATTCAGGTTGATTTCCTTTTAGGATTGTCTGGTTTGATCTCCTTGCTGTACAAGGGACTCTCAAGAAACTTTTCCAACACCACAGTTCGAAAGCATCCAAGTTTCACATCCATACGTGACTACTGGAAAAACCATAGCTTTGACTATATGGACCTTTGTCTGCAAAGTGATGTCTCTGCTTCTTAATACGCTATCTAGGTTTGTCAAATCTCTGTTTTTACAAATGGGAAAGCCAAGCATCCTAAAGGTTAATCAATTGCTAGTTTGGAAAGAACTTACACTTTGCAAATAGACCTAATGTTCAAATCCCACTTACGTGAATTACTCAACTTCACAGAGCTCCAATTTCTGCAACTGTAAAGTGGGGACAGTAAGGGCATGTTCAGTTCTCAGGATGTTCTCTCCCTTAGGTCACCCCATGTTTGGGCACAAGCATGGGAGTCAACTGCCTGGCAAACCAAAGACTACGGGTAGGGGTATTGGCTGGAGACTAGCCTGCCGGGGCCTGTAAGTCCCAGCAGATTGAAGCCTATGAACCCTGTTCTTACGCTGGTTCCCCACCAGATAGTCACCCTTGTTTGGTTTTGTTAAAAACACATTTATTTTCTTTTTAGCTGCTCTGGGTCTTCTTTGTTGCTGCAAGTGGGCTTTCTGTAGTTCCAGTGAGCAGGGGCTACGTGCTAGCTGCGGTGCTCGAGCTTCTTACTGTGACGGCTTCCCTTGTCTCGGAGCAGCGGCTCTAGAGCACGTGCTCAGTACTTGTGGCGCACAGGCTTAGTTGCCCTACAGCAGTGAAATTTTCCCGGCCTGGATCGAACCCACGTCCTCTGCCTTGGCAGGTGGATTCTTGTCCACTGGACCACCAGGGTAGTCCAGCCTTGTTTTTATATACATTATGTTCGGTCTCCTCTTCACATCTCCAGGAAGCTCCTCCTATTTAGATCTAGAATTTCTAAAAAAGCTTTTCATCTTATTTTGTAATATAGCTGATTGACAATATTGTGATAGTTTTAGGCACACAGCAAAGTGATCCAGCCATTACATACACATGTATCCTTCTCCCCCAAACTCCCCTCCCATCCAGGCTGCCACATGGCATTGAGCAGAGTTCCCTGCGGTACACAGTAGGACCTTGCTGTTTATCCATTCGATATACAATAGTTTGTGTCTGCTAACCCCAAACTTCCAATCCAACCCTCCCCCACACCCTGTGCCCCCTTGGTAACCACAAGTCTGTTCTCTATATCTAGTTTCTGTTTTGTAGATAAGTTTATTTGTGCCATATTTTAGATTTTACATATAAGTGATATCTAATGGTATCTATCTTTTCCTTTTCCTCTCTTTTAACAGAGTGTCCAAAGGGTTAATCAATTGTTAGTTTGGAAAGAGATTGTACTTTATAATTAGACCTAAAGGTCAAATCCCACTTATGTGAGTTACTTAACTTCACTGAGTGCTGATTCCCCCAACTGTAAAATGGAGACAGTAAGGGCATGTTCAGTTCTCAGGATGTTCCCTCCAAAGGTCACCCCATGTTTGGGCACAAGCATGGGAGTCAGCTGTCTGGCAAACCAAAGACTATGAGTGGGCATGGTGGCTGGACACTAGCCTGCCAGGGCCTGTAAGTCCCAGCAGATTGGAGCCTATGAACCCTGGGTCTCTACAAGGTGAGAAGAGAGGACAGAGATGTGGCCAAGGGCAAGGCAGGAGGAACCTTCAGGATCCAGGCTTTGAGACCCTTTGGAGCTCTGAGACCCCATCAGCCTCCTGTTCAAACACACATATATGTTTTGTCATGTTGGTTGAAGTCTTGCCATGGGAATCTGTCTTGTTTGCTGTCCATAACTAGATCGCTGATGAAAGAGCTTTGATCTTTCAGAAAACCTGAGCTTCCAGTCTTTCTATTTCCACTAGTTTGCCACACAGCCTTGGTTCAAGGCCTTCAGGCTTGCTGGGCCTTAGCCGTCTTGATGATCTAATGAGGTTGTCCGAGCTCTAAAAACTGTGACATTCTGCAATGACCAAATGTGTGAACTTCCCTGGTGGTCCAGTGGCTGAGACTCTACCCTCCTGATGCAAGGGACCCAAGTGGGATCCCTGGTCAGGGAACTGGATGCTACATGCTGCAAATAAGAGTTCACTTGCCCAAACTAAAAATCTCACGTGCCATAACTAAGATCTCGCACATCCAAATAAATATTGGGGAAAAAATGGTTCTTTCCTGGAAAATAAAGAAATGAGCAAATGCACTTGAAGTTAGCAAGTTTGGCTGCAGGCCCAAGGTTCCCAGAGCAGCTCTTCCTCCCCTGAGGACTGCTCTGTCCACTGACTTCGGCCACCTTGTTTCTGTTGAGCCTGGTGTGAGTGGGCCCTCGATCAACAGCTGTTGCATGAATGAATGACTGAATGGTTTTAGGTTTTACCCTTTAGCATTTAGACACTCACCAAGGAGTGCACGTTGATGGGAAGGGCATGGGCTACAGAATCAGATATATTCCATCCCTGCTTGTGGAACCTTCGGCAAGCTACTTAACCTATCTAAGCCTTAGTGTCCTTAGTGGTCCTTGTAGGACTGCTATGAAGAGTAAAATGAATCCTGGGTTTAAAGAATTTAGCAAAGTTTTGTGCATAGGAAATGTTCAAGAAATGTTCCTTATCAGTCCTGACAGTCAAAGAAACAAACAATGGCAAGAGCACACGAGCTCCAGCACCACTGAGACGAAACAGTAGAAAGAAAAAGAGTCATACGTCCCTTATATTGTGTATATTACTTCATAGATGGTCAAGTGTTTTTAGTTTTTATTGTATTTGTCTGATTATATCTTCATGATCCTGTGAGGTAGGTATTACCTACATTTAACAGATGAGGAGACAGGCTCAGAGGCATAAAGAGACCTGGTCAAGGAGAGTCACACAGCCAATAGGGGCCAGCGCTTGCGCTAGAATCTGGGCTTTGTAATACGGGTATTCTCTGGGGTCTGATCCACGGCTCATGTCACTTGGTCCTTCCCTAACTCCGATGCTCTGTAAAAATGCATGTTTATATCTGATGTTAGAACAAGCAGTAAGGATACTAGATTCCCAGGTATTCTAGACTGAGCATCACCCCTTCGTTCTTACCCTGGTTCCGCACCAGGTAGAGTCACCCTTGTTTTTGTACATATATATTGTGTTCGATCTCCTCTTTAGGTCTCCAGGAGGCCCCTCCTATTTTCGTTCTTATTCTAGGACTTAGTGCTTCCCCTTAGCCCAACCTTCATTATTTTTTGTTCCTCCTCTTTCAGTCTGCAGGTTAACAAGGAGCATCTTTTTTGCAGTAAGACACCCACCTCCTTAGTCATTAGTTGGCCTCATGATCAGGACGACAGAGGATGTTTCTACTATGATTTGGCACAAAGATAAGGTCATTTCCCCTCATCACTGATGACATCCTATATTTTTTTAGCCTTTTGAGCTGGAGGTCTGGGCAAGACCAACATCTTCAGGAAACATTACTGCCATTTATGTCCTTTCCTTCCTTGCCTCATCCCTGGCTGATTCACTGGGCAGGGCATTGTGAAACTATGGAAAGTGTTCTGGCAGAAGTCCCAGGAAGAGCCGGGCTGAGGCGGAGGGCACTGCAGCAGTGCATCGGTAGCTGGGGGTTTCGGGGGACCTTCAACGGGAGCAGCAGCAGTGGCATCAGAACAAGAGGGGCTGATGCGAAACACTGATGGAGGCAGAATCTGTAGAACACAACTTTTTTCTTTTTTGTTTAAATCTTTTGGCTGTGCCTTAGGGTATGTGGGATCTTAGTTCCTTTACTAGGGATCCAACCCGAACCCCTTGCATTGGCACCAGGGAGTCTTAACTACCGAACCACCAGAGAGATCCCCAAACACAACTTTTTTGCAAGAGTGGGAAGCAAGAGAAGTGAAAGTCACTCTAGAATTCTGATGGAATGACAGGAAGAGGAGTTGGTACCATTAAGAGAAACAGATGTGTTCAAAGGAAGGGCCTTGGGAACGCAAGAGGACAAATTCAGGCTTATACCAGAAACAGTGAAGCTTAGACCTGAGTACGCCCAGGGAACACACCCGGGCAGGCCTGTCTCTGGACTCAGGGAGGTTACCTGGGGTAGTGGGATGGTTAGTTCTGTATGCTTTGGGAGTTACATGGATATAGATTTGAGAGGTGGAGTCGCCCTAGATGTCGTGCTTGAAAGTGAAAATACTGAGTGAGCCAAGGACCAAGAACGTTTAGCGGGGTGGAAGAGCAGGGGAAATAAATGGAAGAGGTAAAAGAAGGGGTGGTTCAATAGTATGATCAGGACCACGTCTTGTCCAAGAGCCAAGGGACATGGCCTGGCGAAAGGGAAGGGATGTCAGCCTGCCAGATGCCTCTCAGAGGGCCGAGAAGGGATGACCACACTCGCTGGAGACTTTTCAGATCAGATTTTAGAAGCGTTGGTGGGGGCTGACTCTGTTTAGTATCTGCTGGTTGAGAGTCTGTCATCTTCCTGAGCATTGGAGTCCTCTTCTGCAAAGATGGAGTCACAGTAGCTACCTTAGGAGTGAGGAGGAGGAGGAAGAGGAGGAGGAAGGCACTGGACTAAGGGCTTTTGTGCACTTGAGAGCCCTTTGCATGCCCTAACCTGATAGAGGTCACTGATGCTTTTGAACTGTGGTGTTGGAGAAGACTCTTGAGAGTCCCTTGGACTGCAAGGAGATCCAACCAGTCCAGCCTAAAGGAAATCAGTCCTGAATATTCATTGGAAGGACTGATGCTGAAGGTGAAGCACAATACTTTGGCCACCTGATGGGAGGAACTGACTCATTTGAAAAGACCCTGATGCTGGGCAAGATTGAAGGCAGGAGCAGAAGGGGAGGACAGAGGATGAGATGGTTGGATGGCATCACCAACTCGATGGACATGAGTTTGAGTAAGCTTCAGGAGTTGGTGCTGGACTGGGAAGCCTGGCGTGCTGGACAAGGAAGCCTGGCATGCTGCCATCCATGGGGTCGCAAAGAGTCGGACACGACTGAGCGACTGAACTGAACACGCTAGACAGAATGGAGGGATGGTTACCACCACTCTCAGAACTGGAGAAGATTATAGCAATCTGAGAAATGAGTAGGAGACAGAAAGTAGACCCAGAAAGGAGGGAAGAGACGAAAGTGGCCAGAAAGAGCTTTTGGCTTGGGCCAGCTGGTCCTCTGCCTGCGAGGTGCTCCATGTCTCATCACATGCCCTGTCACTGCCCCAGGGCCTGATCCCTTTGGCTGTCTTTGACTTTCACCCTCCCTCTGATTAACCAGTCTCTTGGCTACCTGGACCGCGCCAGTCTGCCGCAGACTTCAGAGACTCCTGGGGAGGACAGGACGGAAAACCCCGCTCACCAGTTCTGTGGGGACTGGTGGCATGGGCTCCATCCTTTCAGGCTCTGCCTTACTGGGTAACCGCCCCACCCTGCCCACCCTTTCAACCACTTGGCTGGCTGAGACGACCTCAGCTCCAAGCCACCCATGCCGGTCTGTTTGTCCCTAATAAAGTGCAAAGATTACAAAGAATTCCTGACAAGATCCCCGAGAACTGTGGTCCTTGGTACTGCTGCATGCCAGGGTAGGGTTCTGTGGGGCTGGAGGATGCCATGGCAAGCTCATCCCTCTCCGAAATCACCCTAATTCCTGAAGGACGCTGTAGTCAGTTGGAAAACTGGGGATTTTCTCTAAGGGGACAGTCTCAGCAGTCCATCCAAGCAGTGAGAGTAATGAATAATAGAGGAGGAGGTAGGTAGGGGCAAGGCAGTGATGCTGCAGGCTTCACCTTCTAAAACTCCCCCTTAGGGGAGTTCCCTAGTGGCCCCGAGGTTAGGACTTCAACCCACAGTCTTTCAATTGCAATCCCACACTTCGTTTCAGGACTTAGTAAAGCTCAGACTCTTGATGTCTCATCACAGAAAGAATTCAGTGAAAAAGTGATAGGTAAGATGTGGATTTATTCAGAGCATAGAGAGCAACACAAGCCACAGACAGAGTGAGGGTTATCTCAGAAGGTGTATGGGTTGTCAATTTTTATAGGGGTGGGTAATTTCATAAGCTAATGACTGGGAAGCTTCCCTGGTAGCCCAGCTGGTAAAGAATCTGCCTGCAATGCAGGAGACCCCAGTTCAATTCCTGGGTTGGGAAGATCCACTGGAGAAGGGATAGGCTACACATTCCAGTATTCTTGGAATTCCCTGGTGGCTCAGATGGTAAAGAATCTGTCTGCAATGCAGGAGACCTGAGTTCTCTCCCTGGGTTGGGAAGATCCCCTCCAGAAGGGAACGGCTATTTCCAACTGTTTTGAGTATGGGATGGAGATTTCCAGGAATTGGGCCACCTCTCCCTTTCTGACCTCTTATGGTTGGCCACAGAGCACCATGACCCTGGTAGGCATGTCATTCAGCATATGCTAATATATTACAATGAGAGTTTAATGAGGCTGGAAGTCTACTGGAAATCAGCTCACCTGCTATCTTGAACCTGGTTGGTTCTAACCAGTCTCTGTCATGTCATATGGCTATGTTACCTTGGGTTTCCCACGTGGCTCAGTGATAAAGAATCCACTTGCCAATGTAGGAGACATGAGTTCAGTCTCTGGGTCAGCAAAATCCCCCACAGAAGGATATGGCAACCCACTCTAGTGTTCTTGCCTGGAACATCCCGTGGACAGAGGAGCCTGGTGGGCTACAGCCCATGGGGTTGGAAAAGAGTCAGACACTCCTGAGTGACTAAACAACAATGTCTATGTCCTTTTAAAGGTTGTGTCTGCGCCGTTCCCTTGTGTTTCAGTTTTGTCATGGCTCTGGGTTCAGTCCCTGGTCACGGAACTAAGATCCCACAAGCTGCGTGATGGGGCA
This sequence comes from Ovis aries, assembly GCF_016772045.2. NCBI lineage: Eukaryota > Metazoa > Chordata > Mammalia > Artiodactyla > Bovidae > Ovis > Ovis aries. The sequence continues at coordinate 36,895,348 of NC_056074.1, forward strand.
AAAATAATAAAATAAAATAGAGTTCTCCCTTAGTGCAGACTCCTTCCCCTTCTCTCTGCTGGGATGCTGCAGTGCCTCTGAACGGATCTTACTTCTCATAGGATGTCTCCCCTATATTCCACCCCAGCTCCAACTTGTCCCCCAAAGTCTCTTTCTACATCATAGATCTGGGTCTGTGATCTAAAGGTTTGCTGGGACTTCCCTGGTGGTCAGTGGTTAAGAATCCACCTGCCAGTGCAGGGGAGGCAGGTTCAGTCCCTGGTTGGGAAGATCCCACATGCCGTGGAGCAACTAAACCCAAGCACTGTAGAGTCCACATACAGCAAAGAAGGATCCCAAGTGCTGCAAATCAGCCAGATTAATTTAAAAACATATTTTTTAAAAATACCTATGACCTTAAAAAAGACCTATCATAGATCATAGGTCTAGTACACTCCTACTTTAGGAGTTTCCCTGCTTCCTCCATGATACAGTCTTGCCATCCTTCCAGCAGCCTGCCAGGCTTTTCCCAGTTTGAACCCTACACAGAGCAGTTCTTACCAGAACCCTCCTGGAGCCATTCCTCACTCTTCTTATATTCATTCATTCATTCGTGTCTTCATCAGATGATTTTCAGGGTCTACTCTGGGTAGTGGTTCCCAGGAATCTGCTGGGAGCCCCAGCCCCTGGCCGATCCATCCTTCTTGCTCACCCCAAACGTGCTGGCTGCCTTTTAGGGCTTCAGCACCTTCTCATATGCCCCTTTCTCAGCCTGTGAAGCTCCCCCATGAGATGACCCTGGGTCTTCATTTAGCACTCCTTCCTCTGAGCTCCAGGACCTTTTTAACATTTTCATTCATCTTCCCCATGTATTGTGTTAATCCCCCTTTCAAAAATCAGCAATATTGGTTACTGTTTCAGTAAACTTTTTATTTTTTTATTTTTTTTATTTTATTTTTTTTCTTTCAGGCTTTATTTATTTATTTTAAAATTTTTATTTTTACTTTATTTTACTTTACAATACTGTATTGGTTATCAGTAAACTTTTTAAAAAATATATTTTAAAATTAATCTGTTTGTTTGGCTGATTTGCAGCACTTGGGATCTTTCATTGCTGTATATGGACTCTATGGTGCTTGGGTGTAGCTGCTCCACGGCATGTGGGATCTTCCCAACCAGGGATTGAACCTACATCCCCTGCACTGGCAGCTGGATTCTTAACCACTGGACCACCAGGGAAGTCCCAGCAAATCTTTCAGTTCAGTTCAGTTCAGTCGCTCAGTCGTGTCCGACTCTTTGCGACCCCATGAATCACAGCACTCCAGGCCTCCCTGTCCATGACCAACTCCCAGAGTTCACTCAGACTCACGTCCATCGAGTCCGTGATGCCATCCAGCCTTCTCATCCTCTGTTGTCCCCTTCTCCTCCTGCCCCCAATCCCTCCCTGCATCAGAGTCTTTTCCAAGGAGTCAACTCTTCGCGTCAGGTGGCCAAAGTACTGGAGTTTCAGCTTTAGCACCATTCCTTCCAAAGAAATCCCAGGGCTGATCTCCATCAGAATGGACTGGTTGGATCTCCTTGCAGTCCAAGGCACTCTCAAGAGTCTTCTCCAACACCACAGTTCAAAAGCATCAATTCTTCGGTGCTCAGCCTTCTTCACAGTCCAACTCTCACATCCATACATGACCACAGGAAAAACCATAGCCTTGACTAGACGGACCTTAGTCGGCAAAGTAATGTCTCTGCTTTTGAATATACTGTCTAGGTTGGTCATAACTTTTCTTCCAAGGAGTAAGCGTCTTTTAATTTCATGGCTGCAATCACCATCTGCAGTGATTTGGGAGCCCCCCAAAAATGAAGTCTGACACTATTTCCACTATTTCCCCATCTATTTCCCATGAAGTGATGGGACTGGATGCCATGATCTTTGTTTTCTGAATGTTGAGCTTTAAGCCAACTTTTTCACTCTCCTCTTTCACTTTCATCAAGAGGCTTTTAGTTCCTCTTCACTTTCTGCCATAAGGGTGGTGTCATCTGCATATCTGAGGTTATTGATATTTCTCCCGGCAATCTTGATTCCAGCTTGTGCTTCTTCCAGTCCAGCGTTTCTCATGATGTACTCTGCATAGAAGTTAAATAAGCAGGGTGACAATATACAGCCTTGATGTACTCCTTTTCCTATTTGGAACCAGTCTGTTGTTCCATGTCCAGTTCTAACTGTTGCTTCCTGACCTGCATACAGATTTCTCAAGAGGCAGGTCAGGTGGTCTGGTATTCCCATCTTTCAGAATTTTCCACAGTTTATTGTGATCCACACTGTCAAAGGCTTTGGCATAGTCAATAAAGCAGAAATAGATGTTTTCCTGGAACTCTCTTGCTTTTTCCATGATCCAGCAGATGTTGGCAATTTGGTCTCTGGTTCCTCTGCCTTTTCTAAAACCAGCCTGAACATCAGGAAGTTCATGGTTCACGTATTGCTGAAGCCTGGCTTGGAGATTTTTGAGCATTACTTTACTAGCATGTGAGATGACTGCAATTGTGCGGTAGTTTGAGCATTCTTTGGCATTGCCTTTCTTTGGAATTGGAATGAAAACTGACCTTTTCCAGTCCTGTGGCCACTGCTGAGTTTTCCAAATTTGCTGGCATATTGAGTGCAGCACTTTCACAGCATCATCTTTCAGGATTTGAAATAGCTCAACTGGAATTCCATCACCTCCACTAGCTTTGTTCATAGTGATGCTTTCTAAGGCCCACTTGACTTCACATTCCAGGATGTCTGGCTCTAGATTAGAGATCACACCATCATGATTATCTGGGTCGTGAAGATCTTTTTTGTGCAGTTCTTCTGTGTATTCTTGCCACCTCTTGTTAATATCTTCTGCTTCTGTTAGGTCCATACCATTTCTGTCCTTTATCGAGCCCATCTTTGCATAAAATGTTCCCTTGGTATCTCTAATTTTCTTGAAGAGATCTCTAGTCTTTCCCATTCTGTTCTTTTCCTCTATTTCTTTGCACAGGCATAAAAGTCAGTGTACTCCTCCCAAGTGTTTGCCTCATCCTCTCTTACCTTGTGACCAAGGCTTTAGGCATGAATGTCTATGCCCAGTCTTCAATGCCAGAGAAGTCCATTCTCACCATCTGGGACTGAGACCAGCATGACATGACATTGCTAGAGGAGGCTGACCACTGCAGGGATGGCATGCAAAGGACCCACTGCGGCTCCCCCATTGCCCCGCCCTCCCACCTGTTGTCCAGTCACCTTCATAGCCTCTCACTGCATCAGGCTGCACCCAGCAGTTTCTACAGTGGCTCCTCCCACAGCCCATTAGGAGAGAGGCAGTGTGAGGTCCATGCCACTTTTTGTCTTTCTTCAACTGCAGTCCCTCCATGTTTAAGTAGCTATAACAGGGTGGATCCTGACCACCTTACAGGGTTGGGAGGAGATGCTAATGAGTGTGTGTGTGTGTGTGTGTTAGTCAGTCATGTCTGACTCTTTGCGACCCCATGGACTGTAGCCTGCCAGGTTCCTCTGTCAATACTGGAGTGGGTTGCCATTTCCTTCTCCAGGGAACATTCCTGACCCAGGGATTGAACCCAGGTCTCCTGCATTGGCAGGCAGATTCTTTACCATCTGAAGGTACCACAACTCAGGGACCTCGAAATCACCCCACTGAAATATGAGGACCACTTACTCCTAACTCAGTCCCTAAGCTGTCTTCCCTTCTTCCCCATTCTTGCTACTATGGGGGAGCAAAAGTTGCCACCCCAAAATATGTCTCTTTGGCTGATTATTTTAAGAAATTGCAGACATAGGAGAAGCTCTGAAAACTGAGTAGAAGTTACCCTTTGATAAGAGACATTCATGTGTATAAGGGAAATCTCCATTTATAAGGGTATCTCCCTCTGTGTTCTGGGAAGAGGACGATGACCTTACCTCTAGAAATTCTTATCAGTGCAGAAGAGGAGAATTCAATCTGCTGAAAAATCTAACCTTTGTTCACTGTGCTTTTCCTGGTGACCTCCCAAACTGATTCTTCACCACCAACACCTCTATTTTTTTTTTTTTTTGGTCTTAGCTGCCACCCAGGGCAAGAAGGATCTTAGTACCCAGACCAGGGATCGAACATTCCCCTTGCAGTGGAGGCACAGTCTTAACCACTGGGTCTCCTGGGAATTATCTTTTTCAAATTCTTTTTCCCCCAACCCCTTTTGTCTTCAGCTGAAGATGATGTTTAAGATGAGGATTTCTGCCATTTTGGGGAGTTACTTATTTTTCCAGGGGATCTTCCATGTATAAAAGAGGTGTTGCTGTTTTTTAGTTACTAAGTCATGTCCGACTCTTTGTGACCCCAGGGACTGTAGCCTGCCAGGTTCCCCTGTCCATGGGGTTTCCAGACAAAAATACTGGTGTAAGTCACCATTTCCTTCTTCAGGGGATCTTCCCAACCCAGGAACTGAATTCACATCTCCTGCATTGACAGGCTGATTCTTTACCAGTGAGCGGCCAGGGAAGCCCCACACAGGAGGTATACATGTTCTTAAGCTGTTTTTGGTTTGCTTTTCTCCTGTTAATCTGTCTTGCGTGCTTGCATGCTAAGTCACTTCAGTTGTGTGCGACTCTTTGCAACCCTATGAACTGTAGCCCGCCTGGCTCCTCTGTCCATGGATTCTCCAGGCAAGAATACTGGAATGGGTTGCCATGCCCTCCTCTAGGGGATCTTCCCAACCCAGGAATCAAATCCACTTATTTTATGTCTCCTGCATTGGCAGCTGAGTTCTTTACCACTAGCATCACCTGGGAAGCCCGTTAATCTGTCTTGGTGTGTGTTCATCACTCAGTCATGTCCAACTGTTTGCGACCCAATGAACTGTAGCCTGCCAGGTTCCTCTGTCCGTCGAATTCTCCAGGCAAGAATACTGGAGTGGGTTGCCATTTCCTTCTCCAGGGAATCTTCCTGACCCAGTGATTGAACCCAGGTCTCCTGTATTGGCAGGCAGGTTCTTTACTATCTGACCCACCAGGGTAATCTGTCCTACATCAGTTAAATTATTAGACTAGTCCAAGACCCTAGAAGGGTAAAAGAAAAAAATGCCTCCCCGGTAGTTTAATCTGTGTAATCGGCTGCTGCAGCTGAGAGAACCTGGGGCCTCAGGCAAAAGCTGGCAGAAATTAAGAATTCTTATCACATCAGTCTCCTGGATCTCTGCCTGCAGGATCTGATGGAAATAAGAGAGATGAGTCCTTTTCTTTGTGTTAATTTAGATTAGCAGGAGAAAATATCCGTGCAATTAGTTCCTTGGCACTCCTGGATTTTGCTAAGAATGTTATGAATTTTCTGTTGACCCCTTTCTTTCCAGGGAGGATTACTCTTTTGTCTCTGTCATCCACGTCCTGCGCGCTGGACTTTATGCCCAGTGAGAATGTCCTGTCCAGTCTCTTGCCAGCAGGGAGGTGCACGTCCCAGTGTGCATCTAATGGACACCATATAAGCTATGGATCCAATCAGCCAGTTAGTCAGATGCTCAGGTAATGACCTGGGCTTACAACTGGGCTCTCCGCAATCTCTGTTCATCCTTGCCAGCTCTTAAGCGACTTTGTCATAAGGTGTCCTTGTCCATAAGAGGCCTTTGTCTTGTCAACTTCTGTTACTTTGTTAGTGCTTAAAAAAAAAAAAAAATCCATGCCGGGAGCACCTGCCAGGTGTCAAAGATTATCAGTTCCATAACCGAAGGCACCTGGCTCGTTATTGGGAAACTGGAGATACATTTTCACAGCCATCAGTCTTACCGCCTGTATCAACAAAGGGTTTTACTTCTTAGGCTGTCTTTGAGAGTGAACTTTCTGGATCATGTGATGGCTGGATGTTTTTCACTCTCTTGGGGACGCCTCTTGCAGGAAAGAAAGGAAGGCTCGAGAAGATGGTCAGGTCCCAGGTCTCAGGCAAGTCCCTGGGATGGCTGCCAAGTGTGGGTTCTTGGCTTTGCACAAGAAACAATTCAAGAGCAAGTCATGGTAGAGTGAAAGAAGGTTCGCTGAGGGAGATACACTCTAGACAGAGTGAGGCCCATCTCAGAAGGCGAGACAGGCATCAGGGCACAGCGTTGTCACTCTTTATGAGGATGGGTAATTTCCTAAGCTAAAGGGTGGGAGGATTATTCCAACTCTTTGGGGGAAGTGTTGGGGATTTCCGAGAATTGGGCCACAGCCCTCTTTTTTTTTAGTTTGTATATTTAATCATTTCTTTTTTTTTTTTTTTTTAACTTTTCCTTTTGTATCGAGGTAAAGCTGATTAGGGCTTCCCAGGTGGCGCTAGTGGTAAAAACCCGCCTGCCAATGCAGGAGACATAAGAGGTGTGGGTTCTATCCCTAGGATGATCCCCTGGAGGAGGGCATGGTAACCCACTCCCATATTCTTGTCTGGAAAATCCCCATGGACAGAGGAGCATGGTGGGCTACAGTCCATGGGGTCACAAAGTCCGACGTGACTGAAGTGACTTAGCACACCTGGCTAGACAGAAAATGTGGGTTACATTTCATTTGTGGCTAGGTTCCGACCCAGTTGCTGCCAGCCCTAATTACAGCCTAGAACTACCATGACCAAAGTGGGAAATATTCTGATTAGATAAGACCATTTAGGAAGTACACTTACAAGCAAGGGCTTCTGAAATCAGTTAGAGGGATACCTATTTTAATTGGTATGTGGAAGCCTCCCAAAGGTTCCAAAATAGCCTCTTGAAAGATTTATTGTAAAAGGCTAATGAAAAATAAAGATACAAGAAGTATCCCAACAAAAGGTTAGGACTTCCCCGGTGGCACAGTGGATTGGAGTCCGCCGGGCAATGCAGGGGACATGGGTTTGATCCCAGGTCCAGGACGATTCCACATGCTGCAGAGAGACGGAGCCTGCGTGCTGCAGCTGCTGGAGCCCGTGCTCTGCAACGAGAGAAGCCGCTGCAGTGAGAAGCTCGCACTCTGCAATGAAGAGTAGCCCCTGCTAGCCGCAGCTAGAGAAAATCCACGTGCAGCAATGAAGACCCAGAACAACCAAAACTAAAACAACTAAATAAATTAAAACAAACAAACAAACGTAAGAAATTTAAACTAAAAGATAATTTACAGAAGGAAAAAAAAACCAAGCATGAGATTAACTTAACTCCTACTGCTCCTCTCTGTCCTCCTTTGAGTGCTTATCCTAGTAATCCTTTGCTTGAATTACCTTTCCACTCTGAAGAGACTATTAGACAATTATTTTTGAAAATAAAACCACTTGAGGTTGCAGACAGTCTTAGATACCTTTCACTTCTCGGTCAAAGGCCAAGCTAAGGGCCATAGTTAAAGAATGCCTTAAATGCAGGAAGGATTCTCAAAAGTTTTTGTGGATTACCTCCTGAGATTAACGGTTCGATAACAAACAGAAAGAAAATAAGGTGAGAGGCCACCAGTCTGGCTGAACTCATTACAGCTGATATTCAGATCCAGCAGGAATTTTTCCTAAACTAAATGGAGCCAGAGGAAAAGGAAAACACTCCAATGTATGCAGAATCAAGGAGATTCAAGGAAAAGAATTCTGACAAATACACATTTCTGATAACCTTAAGACCATAAAACTGAACTGGGTAAGAATTAACAGAACCCTAAGGAAAAACTGGATTCATAAAATTGCTAACAAAAGATCAAGAATTAATAATATGGAATTGAATAAACTGATAAGAACGACTATAATTTTTGTGACTTTGTTTTATTGCTTTAAGGTTCTTTAAGGTTTTGTCTTTTCACACTCAGTCATCCCAGGTGGTGCAGTGGTAAAGAATCTGCCTGCCTGGGGTGCAAAGATTTGGGCACGACTGAGCATGCATGCACACAAATTCACTCTCTCCACACTTAAGGAAACTTCTTTCTCTTAAGCTTACAGTAACTTAGGAAAATATATCTTGTGAACAAAGATGAAACATTTATGTCTTCTCTCTACAAGATCCCTCCAGAATTCAGAAACTCTTAGTTTCTAAGAATCTGTTCTCCTTATAACAGGACACAATGAGAAACATTGGTTATATTACCAAACCTTTGACTGGAATGCCATATTTGAGAGATGTGCAGAGACTCAGATTTGACCAGGCAGCTTTAAAGAACTCAGATTGACTTTATGGAGCCAATAAAGCCTCTTCACAGAGCTGGCCTGGCAGCTTACTTACAAGATTACCAGCAAGTTTATCGGATGAATAAGGCCTTCATCTGCCACTTCCTGGCAGGGGCAGGAATCTCATGGTATTTGGGGGAACCTCAAAAAATAGAGGACTCGCTCAAAGCTATAGGGATTTCAGGAGAGTCTGATGGTGTTGACCTAAAACAAAACAGTCAGTTATTTTACCAGCAAAATGGGTGTATATGGGAACAGCAAAGAACTGCAATTTGGTACATACAACCTATGGCAAATCACAAGCAAATGTGAAGAACAAAGCGGAGAACCGATAGGGACAGAGTAGGATAATCAAATAGTTAGCTCAGAAATCCCATTAGGCAATTATAGAGGGAACTTTAGGGGGCTTTGGGAGACCTCAGTAAGTTAATGATCACTCAAGAAAGCAGGTTTGCTCAACCATAAAACCATGAAACAGAGGCATGAGACATGCCTCAAAACAATAAAACAATAATGGCATGAGACCCACACTCTGCCCAGTGAGCTCAGTGAGTTAATGACCTCCAGGTCATGCTCTCTGCACACATAAAAAACAATAATTTCTAGAAAGGTGACACTTCAAAGTGAAAGCTCCTCATTGTACTGAGACCTGAAATTACTTTTCCAAAGTGCCACGACAGTCCCGGCTTGACCATGTAGGGATATGAAAACTCCACTGTCCAACGTGGAGGAGGAGCTGATGATGGAATCGTGACGTCTACTCAAGAATGAGGAATAAAGTGGTCTCCCTTCCTACACACACACACACACACACACACACACACACACACACACACACACACACACTTTTCCTTTGATTATAAAACTGTAGCCCACTAAGTTCTCGGGGCACAGCATCCTCTCTCCTACCTACTTGTAAGCACCACAAGTGTCCTAATCTGATAAATCACTTCTTAGCTATCACTTTGCCTCTTGCTGAATGCCACCTAGCAGTTTCAAAATCATTCTTTGATAGAAAAGAAAGGGAAGCTGGGAGGGGCTGATATAAACAGAGTCCATTGAAAGAAACAGGAAGTTTGAAATGTGGTGGCTTTTCATTGGCCGAGTTGGCAGTCTCTCGTTGGCTGGGCTGTTGCAGGGCAAGGAGACGTTCTTCCTTCCTCCTGCTGGGTGCCAAGTAGTAACCTTTTTCCACTGGAGATGCAAAGTGCAAGTCACTCAGTCGTGTCTGACTCGGCGACCCCATGGACTATACATACAGTCAAAGTGCTTTATATCGGGTTTGCAATTGACATTGAACGGTAGAGCATGAGAGCTCCCTCTTCTGACCTCCCAACTCCATCTTAAATGAGGTTTCTGTTAATTAATTTTCACAATGGCTGGTCCTTGGCTTGGCTTCTTCACCTCAAGGAGCTGTGAAAATTTCCCTCTGAAGATTCCTTATGTAAAGTTCCCTCAAACCAGGTTTTAGACAGCCTACATGATCAATCACTATTCTTGCTGCACTTATGTAGATAATCTGGCCAAGTCTGATGAGGCTATATTTCCTTTGCAAACAAACTGGCCTTAATTTGTCTATCTTTGGTAGAAATTAAGATGATTTTAAGATGGCTTAAAACCCAACATTCCAAAAACTAAGATCATGGCATCCAGTCCCCTCACTTCATGGAAGATGAATGAGGAAAAAGCAATAACAGTGACAGCTTTTATTTTGGGGGGCTACAAAATCACTGTGGATGGTGACTGCAACCATGAAATTAAAAGACAATTGCTCCTTGGAAAAAAAAGCAATGTCAAACCTACACATCATCTTAAAAAGGAGAGACATTACTTTGCCGACAAAGGTCCGTATAACTATGGTTTTTCCAGTAGTCTTGTATGGATGTGAGAGTAGGACCATAAAGAAGGCTGAGTGCCAAAGAATTGATGCTTTTGAACTGTGGTGCTAGAGAAGACTCTTGAGAGTCCCTTGGACAGCAGAGATCAAACGAGTCAATTCTAAAGGAAATCAACCTTGAATATTCATTGGAAAGACTGATGCTGAAGCTCCAATACTTTGGCCACCTGATGCGAGGGGCTGACTCATTGGAAAAGACCCTGATGCTGGGAAAGATTGAGAACAGAAGGGGGCAACAGAGGATGAGATGATTGGATGGCATCACAGACTCAATGGATATGGGTTTGAACAAACTCCAGGAGATGGTGAAGGACAAGGAAGCCTGGTGTGCTACAGTCTAAGGGGTTGCAAAGAGTCGGACACAGCTTAGTAACTGAACAGGGCGATTTTAAAGAGAAAAATTGTTTCAACAGCACACCTTTGTAGATATCAGACTCTAGTGCTGTTCATTGTCTTTGAGATTTTGTTACTTACTTGTGAACTGAACTGGATCCTGAATTCTACTAGTTTCCTTCAATATCTGGTTATGATGCTCCAAACTAAACTTTCCAATTTTCTCTCACCCTTCTGACTTGGAATCACTAAGAACAAAAGCTGCTCTTTTCCTTGAAACCCTACAGACTGAATGACTTGATATAAACTTCAGAGAAATGGCCACAATAGCTCATGTTTAGGCAATCTTCTTTGTGTTTGTTGTTGTCTGGGCCATTCAGAAAAATTCGATGGGCCATGATTATCATCAGACATTCAAACTGTGAATCAGGAGAATCTGATTGCCACCACTTGCCCTCCATCTGAAGATGCTTTCAGCCTGACATCTAGAACTGATGTCAGCTCTCACTGGCGGTTCTCAGGACTCAGACATTGGGTTATAACTTGCTCCAATCATTCACTTTGTTTCCTTAGAAATTCCTCTTATTAAGACTCACAAACTTGGAGAATGAATGTATGGTTGCTTGTACACGATGCTGGATTTAAACTGGATAACCAGCAAGAACCTCCTGCATAGTACATGGATTCTACTCAGTGTTATGTGGCAGCCTAGATGGGAGAGGATTTTGGGGAGAATGGATACATATATGTGTATGGCTGAGTCCCTCACTTGAAACCATCACAACATTGTTAATCATCTATACCCCAATACAAAATTAAAAGTTAAAAAAGAAAAAGAAATTCCTCTTATTAAATACCTGATTTCCTGCACAATATAGGGCTAACTTTGGGGACCCAGTTGCATCACTTACCTCCTGAAATGAGATATATAACTCTAACTGAACTGACCTATTCTCACCGTTGGAAACTGTTTCAACGTGGTACGGACCAATAGTTACTGGGCTGTGAGACACCTTGGAAAATTTTCAAAGGAATTTTCTGCTATACGGGAACAAAATTTGCCACCACAGAATTTAACTCTTTGGCATAGGGCTATTTCAGGCTGATTACTTTTAAGAAACTGCAGACCATGAGAAGCTCTGAAAACTGAGTAGAAGTTACCCTTTTGTAAGAGGCATTCACATGTACAGGGGAAATCTCCATCTGTTAAGGGTATCTCCTTCAGTGTATCTGGAAGAGAAAGATGACCTTATTTCTAGAAACACTTACCAGTGCAAGAGTTCAGTTCAGTTCAGTCGCTCAGTCGTGTCCGACTCTTTGCAGCTGCATGGACTGCAGCACACCAGGCCTGCCTGTCTATCAACAACTCCCGAAGTTTACTCAAACTCATGTCCAGTGCAGAAGATAAAGCCTCAAATCCACACAAAACCTAACCTTGTTTACTGTGCTTTTCCTGGTGACCTTCCATAGGTCTCCACCCCCAACATCTTTTGTTTGTTGTTTTAAATATTTATTTTTATTTATTTATTTGGCTGGCAGGGACTTAGCTGTGGCATGTGAACTCAGCTTTGGCACGTGGGATCCAGACCAGGGATGGAATCTAGCTTCCTTCATGGAAGAGCGGAGTCTTAGCCACTGGACCACCAGGGAAATCCTACATCTTCTGCTTTAAATATATATGTATTTACTTTTGGCTGCACTGGCTCTTTGGTTGTTACTCATGAGCTTTCTCTAGTTGCGGCAAGTGGGGGCCACTCCTCCTTCTAGTGTGCCAGCTTCTCACTGCAGCGCCTTCTCTTGTTGCAGAGCACCTGCCCTGGGCACAAGGGTTTCAGTACTTGCGGCGCACGGGCTTAGCCGCTCTGAGGCATGCAGGATCTTCCCCAACCAGGAATCGAACTAGCGTTCTCTGCATTGGCAGGTGGATTCTTAACCACTGGACCACCAGGGAAGTCCCACATCTTTTTTTTTTTTTTTTTTTTTTTACTGAAGATGGTATTCAGGGTGAAGAGTTTCCACCATGCAATTTTCAGGGAGTTACTCAGTTTTTCTGAGTATCTCACATGTATACAGGAGGTATGAAAAAGTGAAAGTGTTAGTCCTTCAGTCCTGTCTGACTCTTTGTGACCCATGGACTGTAGCCCACCAGACTCCTCAGTCCATGGAATTCTCTAGGCAATAATACTGGAGTGGGTTGCCATTCCTTTCTCCAGGGGATCTCGCCGGACCCAAGGATCAGAACTGGGTCTCCTGCATTGCAGGCAGATTCTTTATCATCTGAGCCTTCAGGCAAGCCCTACAGGAGGTATACATATTATTAAATGCTTGTTTTTCTCCTGATATTATCTTATATCATTTTAGTTATTAGACTAAGCAAAAACCTGGGAGGGTAGAGGAATTTAGCTTTCTAAGCCAGGCAATCCTTTCCCTAGGGCACTAATCCCAAGCAGCTTGGTCCACTGGCGCTGGGGGCCTGCACAGGACCATTCTTTTGATATCCCCATCTTTATCTCCCGGAGTCTGTATAACAGCACTGAACAGTTCATCGTATGAGGTCCTGTATTGTTTCCATAGTATTTCTTCCCAATTGCGAGATTTCTGAGTTCAGGGCCAGAACCAAGTCCTCGCGTCCCCACTCTCCCCACCGCGGCGTCCCCACTCTCCCCACCGCGGCGTCCCCCTCCGTCCTCTCCCCACCATGGCGCCGAACACAAGGAAGCACATCAGAGGTTCCACAATTCTTTTCTAAGATCCACTGATTACAGGCTTTGGAGCCCTGAGGAGCCGCAGGCTGGGGTTCCCCCAGGGAGGCTGCAGGAGGGCGCCAGTGTGGACAGCGAGCACAATGTGGAGATACTGGCGTCCCGATTCCGGCGGGTAGGGGAAGGCGTCACCTAACCAGGCTGGTCCCAGTGGAAATAGCCAGCCCGGCGGCTTGGCCGCGCCTGCGCGCCCGCCAGCCCGGCCTCGGGCCGGTCCCCACCGCAAAGCGCGCGGAGCCGCGCAGCCCTCTTTGGGCGGGCATCAGGTGCACACCCGGGAGCGCGGGTCGCCGGCGTGCGCGTAAGCGTCCGGAACCCCAGCCGCCGCCCCCTCTTGCCCGCCAGGCTCCCCTGGGATCTCCTCGGGCGCCCCGGGCTGGAGTGGGGAGAGGGAGGAGTTCGGACACGTAACCGGCCTCCCGGCCCCTCTGAACTCCGCGTGGCCGGGCAGGCGGGGGAGCTGGGAACCGCTGCCCCAGCCCGCTGGCCTTCGAAAGATCCTCCTGGGCCAATGGCAGGAGGGGCGACGCGCCCGGATTGGTGCAGGCGCTCTGCTGATCACTGTGGAAACCCAGGCGGAGGGGAACGCGGGAGGATGCGGAGCCCCGGGCGGGGGGAGCCGGAGGGGCGGGCAGAGGAGGCTTCGAGGCCCTGAGCAACCCAGGAGTTTTCTCTGGAGGCAAAAGTCCACTGCGAGCTGGGGGAGGGGGGCGGGGGGGGGGGGGGGAGGGCCGGAGGGAGGGGACCGCTTGGGGGCACTTGGAAGCGGAGAGGAAAGGCAGGGATACTCGAGAGCCAAGGCGAGGAGGCTGGGGGAGGGGACGTCGTGGGAGGAGGAGGAGAAGAAGACAAAAGCCGAAAGCGAGAAGGGCCCGGACCGCAGTGCACTGGGCCACCCGGTCAGCAGGCAGCATGGGGAAGGGGGGGAACCAGGGCAAGGGGGCCACCGAGCTTGAGGCGCCGATGCCTACCTTCCGCTGGGAGGAGATTCAGAAGCACAACCTGCGCACCGACAAGTGGCTGGTCATCGATCGCAAGGTCTACAACATCACCAAATGGTCCAGCCGGCACCCCGGGGGCCAGCGGGTCATCGGGCACTACGCCGGGGAAGATGCTACGGTAAGGGCCTGGGGCCTCTCCCGCCACCCTTCTCCGCTGCAGGAGGGAGGCAGGAGCCGTGGTCCCAGGGCGTCAGACAAGACCTCCAGCGCCGAATGGAGCTTGGCGGGGGGGGGCCGTCCCGGAGGGAAGGAAAAGTGTCTACGGCGCTCACCTCCCGCTCCGAATCCTGGTCCCGGGGCACAGCTGGGTCAGCGTGCCGGGGGGTCGGATTTTGGAGCCCGGAGGCAGATCCGAGCGGTGGAGATCCGTGCAGGATCTATCGCGCGCGCTTGGACCCTTGCGTCCGTTCCTTCCTCCGAGTTCATCCGGAGCCCGAGACTCCCCCAAAGCGGGGCGCCGGGACCCTGGGACTTTGGCGCCCCCAGCGTGGAAGATGGCCGCCCCTGGGCCCCGCGGAGAGGAACGGGAGAGGAGCCAGGTGTAGGACTCGGCGCGCGTCCCCCACTCTCCGGCCAGACGAGGGGGCGGGGAAGGAAAGGTCGTCCTCGGCCAGGGCTCGCTCCTGCTGGAATTCCAGTCTCAGACTGTCCGCAATGGCTGCCTCGGAGACCCCGCCTGGTAGCTGCTGTTCCCACGCTTTCAGAAACTACCGAGACCCCCTCCTCCCCGCACCCACCCCCGCCGCAGAGGGCGTTCTTGAAGGGGAGGGAGGAGGCGGTGCTGATGGAAACTGGTAGAAAGAAAAAGGGCTGGAGTTTGCAAAGCCCAGGTGGAGAGGAGCCTTGGGACAGGAGCAGCACTAGGCTGGCTTGGGCAACAGGTCCGGCTGCACCCGAGGTTACTCTGGGACTTCAGCTCAATGATCCTCTGTTCCTAAATCCTGCCAAGAATGCCCTTCCTTCATCCTGCCCTGGGAGAGGTAGGGGCGCCCTAGGATCTTCCCGGAGTCAGGGCTGCCCATCTCAGTGTCAACTTTAGGCACCAAACCTGCAACTCTGTGACTGCACAGCACCCCCATCACGCTCCCTCCTCCCCCACCTCTCCCTGAACTCTGAGAGAGGCAGGGAGGAAAGAAAGGGACCACTCTTGGTGGCAGTGAGCCGGAAGCAGAGAAGTCTGACAGCGCGGAGAACTTGGGAGAGGTGACTAGGGAGGGGTCAACTTGACATAGTTCATCCCACCTGGAGGTCTGGCATGCTGACCTGTTTGGGCTTTTGCTGTTCAAGCTCTATGGGCCAGTCAGTGAGTGGAGTTCTACGTCTCCCTACCTCTTCTATCTCTTTGGAACAGGGGGAGGCAAAGGATGGGGGCAGGTCAGACAACTGTAATCTAAGCTGTTACTTGGCTCCTTGCTTTGACCAGCAGAGGGTCAGTGATAGCTTTTGCCCCCATGCCATTTTACCTGCTTGTGAACTTGGCTTAAGCCCTTGGGGCTGTGAAAGTGATGGTGACTTAAGTGGGCATAAAATTTTTAAGCACCATCAATTTATTATTTCATTGGGACCTTTATACAACCCTGTGAGGAGGTGGCGTAAGAGGAGTTCCCAAGTAAAGACTTGTCTCTTGGTTGGAGTCTTGCCATGACTTCATTAATAAGTTCTGAAGGTTCCTGCCCATGGTTGAGCCTTCATTGAAAAGTTTCCTAGAAGGAAAAGTCAAAAGCCTGTGGATTGGTCTGATAGATTGGTCTGTTTGTTCCGTTGTTGTTCTTTAGTTGCTCAGTTGTGTCCAACTCTTCTGCAACCCCATGGACTGTAGCCCGCCAGGCTCCTCTGTCCATGAAATTCTCCAGGCAAAAATACTGGAGTGGGTTGCCATGTCCTTCACCAGGGGATCTTCCCCACCCAGGGATCGAACCCGGGTCTCCCGCATCACAGGCAGATTCTTTACTGTCTGAGCCACCAGGGAGAGGGAAGCCCATTTATTCCGTAGTGTTAAATAAATATATTTTCTTAGGTGGCAAGGCATTTCATAAACTGCAAGCATTAGATAAATGCAATGGAGTATTATTTGCTGCAACATACTAAGTCTAAGCTTGTACTGCTCACTGTATGACAGGCAAGTAGTCAAGAGACAGTTGTTACTGCAAGGAATAAGGACTTTATACCTAAGGCCACCAAACTGAGAAGACAGTGGACTCCTGCCCCAAAGACCCATCTTGCCTGAGTTAGAATTCAGGATCCTTTTATACTGAAAGGGGAAGGAGTAAAGTCGAACACTTCTGGTTTCCATTAGCCTCGTGAGGGAATGTGTTAGTGTCTTCCTCCCTACAGTCATTCACAGGTTTGGTCAGGAGGTTTTCTGGGAGCTACACAAAGGTATTAATATTTTAGCTCAATGTTCATTACCTGGGAAGCAGGGTTCCCAGAAATGAGCCATTATGTATAATTTAAGTTAATAGGCAAACATCCCTTTAGTGATTAACTTGTAATAGACTACAGACAAGGTTCTTCCATATTACGTTATCAGAGAAGTGAGTGTCGGAGTGAGGATTATGTAACAGCTGGAATGTAAAGTAAACAAAGAGGAATTCGGAGGAAACTTTTAAAAATCTATGCCAGGTCCATTTGGTGTAGCAAGAGAGAGAAAGAATCTCTATGCCCAGAGCTTACTGCCTTGTGAGATAAAACTTTTGGGGCATGAAATGCATTAATCTTGTTGAATAATGGTGGAGTGAGCAACTGGATTTCCTCTCTCCCTCTCTCCCCATCTCTCTCTCTTTCGCTTGGGCCATCTCTCTCTCTCTCTCCCTCCGCATCTCTCTCTCTCTCTTTCGCTTGGGACCACAATTGAAAAAGACCACACAGGAAGTCTGGTGTCTCTGGAGAGGGGACTCCAGGGACACAGGAACAGGCTGGGAATGGAGAGACTACTTTCTGGTTGTTGAACAAGTGGCTTTGCCCTTGGGCGTGGACTTCCTCAGAGTGGGGGCAGTGAGAGTATTTACAGTCCTGTAAAGTTTGGGAAGGGCTGATGGGTAGATAAAGGTCAGCCTCCTGGGAGCACTCGAGTGCACCGTTCTGAGCCAGTCTAGATGCAGTAGAAACCTCACTGGAGGCTGGCAGTCAAGCAAGCCAGATAATCTGGGGCCTCAACAGGGGATTTTCCTGTTACCGAAGAGCAAGAACAAGCAGTTGTCATTTGGTCCTTCTGCTTTCAAGCATAAAAAATGAAACTAAATTTTTACAGCTCACAAGGCACAATTGTACAGATCAGGCCTGTAGTGAGTAGCTCTCATTGATCTTGGGTTTAAAAACCTTGCTCTCTTGGCAGCGTGCCTGCTAAGTCGCTTCAGTTGTGTCTGACTCTTTGTGACCCTATGGAGCTCGCCAGACTCCTCTGTCCATGGGATCCTCCAGGCAAGGATACTGGAGTGGGTTGCCATGCCCTTCTCTAGGAGATCTTTCCAACCTGGGGATCAAACCCACATCTCTTAACGTCTCTTGCACTGGGAGGCAAGTTCTTTACCACTAGCACCACCTGGGAAGCCCCTCTTGGCAAAGTGAAGTCACTCAGTCGTGTCCAACTCTTTGCGACCCCGTGGACTGCAGCCTACCAGGCTGCTACGCCCATGGGATTTTCCAGGCAAGAGTACTGCAGTGGGCTGCCATTTCCTTTTCCAGGGGATCTTCCCAGCCCAGGGATCGAACCTGGGTCTCCCTCATTGCAGACAGACGCTTTACCATCTGAGCCACCAGGGAAGCCCCTCTTGGCAACACTCAGACCACTATCAGGATTTACCATCAGGGAGACCTCCTAGCCCATCTTCCCTTCCTGCCTCCTCTACTTCCTTCCCGTTTTCACCTTGGGTTTCTTCCCCTCTAGTCCTCTGGCTCTTCTCCGGTCTTTGCCTTGCTGTGGGCAAAGGGAGCCCTTGCCTGTGTCCCAGGGTCCTCTTTCAGAAGCAGAGTCCCACCGCTACAGAACTTTTTTTTTTCTATTTTTCAGTTGAAGTATAGTTAATTTACAGTGTTGTGTCAGTTTCAAATGTACCGCAAAGTGATTCAGTTATATGCATACCTACAGATTTCAGACTCTTTTTCAGATTCTATTACAAGATATCGCATATGGCTCCCTGTGGTATACAGTAATGTCCTCGTTGTTTATCTGTTTTATATATAATAGTGAGTATGTGTTAATCCCAAACTCTCAATTCATCTCAAACCTCCTTCCCACCCTCCATCCAGAACTTTTCATGTTTAACAAAGACTCATCATACATTTTCAGGCTTCCCTGATGGCTCAGCAGGTAAAGAATCTGCCTGCAATGCAGGAGGTGTGAGTTCAGTCCCCAGGTCAGGAAGATCCCCTGGAGGAGGAAATGCAACCCACTCCAGTATTCTTGCCTGGAAAATCCCACGGACAGAGGAACCTGGTGGGCTGCAGTCCATGGGGTGAAGAATCTAAGCATGCTATTACAGTTACTCATCACACATTTTCCCCAGCATCTCTGTAGCCCCAAGTTGGTCCTGGGCACAAAGGTGAATATCGAAAAGGTAGTGAATGCACCTGCTGGATTTGCTTCTCTCCTTTCAAACTGAGACTTGAATCTGGAACTTTTCCCTCTAGACCCCAGCTGCCCCACCTCTCTGCATTGTCACAGGGACTTTTCCTGCCCTGTCTGCATCCGTCGCCTCTGGGAACCCAGGGAAGGTGAGCAGAGGTCAAGATTCATTCCTCTTTTCACTTCTCCTAGGCTGTTCTTGGGAAAAGGCGACAGGTTGAAAATGGAATGAATCTCTGGCCTCCTCGAGTCAGGAGGCTGCAGGTTTGAAAGGCAGAGGACCTGGGTTTGAGTCCTGGCTTTAGGAATCCTAGGCAAGGCACTTAACCCTGAACTTCACTTTCCAGGTCTATGAAATGGGAAGGTTATTTATTATCAGGCTCACAGTGGCTGTGGGTGGGTCATTCTTTAAATTTCAGAACACTCTACTGGTGTGCAGGGTCATTAGTGTGGGACCCTTAGCCTCTTGCACACGGGTATACAGGTTCCCAGCATGCATAATAGTTCAGTTCAGTCACTCAGTTGTGTCCAACTCTTTGCAACCCCATGGACTGCAGCACATCAGGCTTCCCTCTCCATCACCAACTCCCAGAGCTTGCTCAAACTCACGTCCAGCGAGTTGGTGATACCATCCAACTGAAACCGTTTACCTCAGATTGGGACTCGAACCCACATGGCTGGGACTCAGACCCTGCCAAAACCCAGTTTGGGACTTGAAACAGCCAAAACCCATGGTACCTGGTTTCAGGACATAATGAAGCTCAGGTTCTTGATGTCTCATCACAGAAAGAATTCAGTGAGAGAGAAAGTGATAGGTAAGAAGTGGATTTACTCAGATATAGAGAGAAGCACGCTCCACAGACAGAGTGTGGGCCATCACAGAGGGCGAATGCGGCCTCAAAATTTGATGTGGTTAGTTGTTATAGGCTGGGTAATTTCATATGCTAATGAGTGGGAGGATTATTCCAGCTATTTTGGGGGAAGGGGTGTAGATTTCCAGGATTTGGGCCACCGCCCACTCCTTGGTCTTAACAGTGCTGTGGAACAGTCATGGCACCTCTGGGTATGTCATTTCACTGTTGACTGAGGATTAAGACCTAGTCTTCTCTGCCACTTTGGTCCCATTTGATTCTAATTGGTTTATGTTGTGTCCTTGGGCTGTGTCATTCTTTTAAAAGTTGTGCCCTGCCCCTTTCCCTCCTGTTACACAACCATCTCATCCTCTATCATCCCCTTCTCCTCCTCCCTTGAATCTTTCTCAGCAATAGGATCTTTTCCAATGAGTCAGTTCTTTGCATCAGGTGGCCAAAGTATTGGAGTTTTAGCTTCAGCATCCGTCCTTCCAATGAATATTCAGAACTGATTTCCTTTAGGATTGACTGGTGTGATCTCCTTGCTGTCCAAGGGGCTCTCAAGAGTCTTCTCCAACACCACAGTTGAAAAGCATCAATTCTTTGGCTCTCAGTTTTCCTTATGGTCCAACTCTCACATCCATACACGATCACTGGAAAAACCATAGCTTTGACTATACGGACCTTTGTCAGTAAAGTAATGTATCTACTTTTTAATATGCTGTCTAGGTTTGTCATGGGCTTCCCTCGTGGCTCAGTTGGTAAAAAGAATCCACCTGCAATGTGGGAGTTCAGTTCAGTTCAATCGCTCAGTCGTGTCTGACTCCTTGTGACCCCATGAATCCCAGCACACCAGGCCTCCCTGTCTATCACCAACTCCCAAAGTTCACTCAAACTCATGTCCATCAAGTTGGTGATGCCATCCAGCCATCTCACCCTCTGTCGTCCCCTTCTCCTCCTGCCCCCAATCCCTCCCTGCATCAGAGTCTTTTCCAATGAATCAACTCTTTGCATGAGGTGGCCAAAGTACTGGAGTTTCAGCTTTAGCATCATTCCTTCCAAAGAAATCCCAGGGCTGATCTCCTTTAGGGTGGACTGGTTGGATCTCCTTGCAGTCCAAGGGACTCTCAAGAGCCTTCTCCAACACCACAGTTCAAAAGCATCAATTCTTCGGCGCTCAGCTTTCTTCACAGTCCAACTCTCACATCCATACATGACTACTGGAAAAACCATAGCCTTGACTAGACTCGGACCTTTGTTGGCAAAGTAATGTCTCTGCTTTTGAATATGCTATCTAGGTTGGTCATAACTTTTCTTCCAAGGAGTAAGTGTCTTTTAATTTCATGGCTGCAATCACCATCTGCAGTGATTTTGGAGCCCCCCCAAATAAAGTCTGACGCTGTTTCCACTGTTTCCCCATCTATTTCCCATGAAGTGATGGGACCAGATGCAATGCAGGAGACCTGGGTTTGATCCCTAGGTTGGGAAGATCCCCTGGAGAAGGGAGAGGCTACCCACTCCAGTATTGTGGCCTAGAGAATTCCATGGACTGTATAGTCCACAGGATCGCAAAGAGTCGGACACGACTGAGTGACTTTCACTACACTACTGCTACTACTAGGTTTGCCATAGCTTTTCTTCCAAGGAGCAAGTGCCTTTTCATTTCATGGCTGCAGTCACCATCTGCAGTGATTTTGGAGCGCCAAGAAAATAAAGTCTTGTCACTCTTTCCATCATTTCCCCATCTATTTGCTCTTTCACTTTTATCAAGAGGCTCTTAAGTTCCTCTTTGCTTTCTGACATAAGAGTGGTTGTCATCTGCATAACTGAGGTTACTGATAGTTCTCTCAGCAATCTTGATTCTAGCTTGTGCTTCATTCAGCCTGGCATTTCATATGATGTACTTTGCATGTAAGTTGAATAAGCAGGGTGACAACATACAGCCTTGACTGTGCTTCATCCAGCCCGGCATTTCGTATGATGTACTCTGCATGTAAGTTGAATAAGCAAGGTGACAACATACAGCCTTGATGTACTCATTTCCCAGTTTGGAACCAGTCTGCATAGTAGGGAGTTCAGTAAACCAGAAAAGAACAAGCTGGAAGCAGAGGAAACTTGGTGACCTCTTTGTTGCCAAAGGTAAAAGATATTTACGTGAAACCCCTCTGTGTCTTTGCCTGGAGGGCAGCTCCACCCTCTCAGCTAGATCTCTGTGGGAGCAGTCCACTTCCTGCCAGCTGCAGCCTCCGGGAGGTCGTGTACCCAGCCCCAGCATTGCTGCTATGTTCTGCATTTTACTGAGTTGTGTTTCCTTGCTGTAATCCCTTCATCCTGGGTTGCCTGTGCATCATCAGGGACTCTCTCGTCAGGAGCCCTCTGGCCACAGAACCCCACCCCACCCCCACCCCAGCCTCCATTGCTTCTTTCCCTTGGAGGGGACATGGCACAGGGGCTTCCCACCCTGCCCTCATCCTGCTTAACTCTCCCCACTGTGGAAAGGAAGTCAGCATCCTTGGATCCAGCTGAGAACAAAGGGTCCCTCCTTGGCATCTCCCTCTGTAACCCCTTGTTCTTCAGGATCCCTGCGCCTGGGGCTGCTGCCTGCAGCGTTGTCTGCCCTGGGTTTGCTTCTCCTGAGCTTCCCCAGTCCCTGGCCATGTGCCCAGAAGTAGGGAGCTGGATTAGAGATTCACCTTGCTCTGCAGAGGTGGGAGGCTTCCGAAAATTTGCCGGCCAGTGCAGGAGACGTAAGAGACACAGGTTCGAGATCTGAGTCTGGAAGATCCCTGGGAGTAGGAAATGGCAACGCACTCCAGTATTCTTGCCTGGAAGAACCCCATGGACAGAAGACAAGCCTGGCGGGCTACTGTCTATAGTCTTGCAAAGAGTTAGATACCACTGAGCACACACACAGCACGCCGCAGAGGTGGACACGGCCAGAAATAAGACGTGACCCCCGAGGGTCCGAGCAGGAGCAGCCGTGAGTTCTGCTCAGCACATGGGGGCTGGACAGGGAGGACCTCCGTGCAGAAGGGGCTGGCATGGGAGCCGGGAGATGGTGGAAGCAGGAACTGGTGAAGGTCTTTCATCTGGGAATCTGGGTGTCCTGGTCCTTTATCTACAGTGTAACCTCCCTAGCATCTAATACACACATCTGCCCTCCTGGGGGAGGGTCTGCCTCCCCTGCCGCCCAGCTGCTGGCCACTCCCTCCCCTTCACCTGCGTCCCTGGCCTTCCTGGAAAGTCTTTGGTTCCAATCTCCCTGTCAGATGAGGATAAAGCCTGCTTCGAGTTCTTGTTCCAAAGTCAACATGTGGATTGGCCTGTACTACCTTGCCCCTTGGCCTACCTTATGTGAGCCAGATGCTTTAACCGAGCAGCTACTGGGAGCCCCCTGCAACCTTGTGAGGGGCCCCTGTGACGCTTGCAAGGGGGACCACAAAAAGTGGTCAACTTTCAGGAGGAAGAAGCTCATTTTGATTGAGGCCTTTGTACGAACAGGGCTTCCCTGGTGGCTCAGATGGTTAAGAATCTGCCTGCAATGCAGGATCCTATCCAGGTTCCGTCCTTGGGTCAGGAAGCTTGCCTGGAGGAGGAAATGGCAACCCGCTCCAGGATGCCTGCCTAGGGAATCCCATGGACAGAGGAGCCTGTCAGGCTGCAGTCTACAGGGTCGCAAAAGGATCAGGCAAGACTGAGCGAGTAAACAGCAACTGCCACTTGAATGTCACCTTCCCAGGCTCCAGTGCCTTGGTCTGTAAAGTGGGGCTTGAGGCTCCAGGGAGGTAATGGAGACCACTTTCCTTTCTCCCCACCTGGCACGCTGTGGCCCTTCCTCTCCCTTGGCCGCTGGAGATGGCCCAGGGGTGGCCTCAGTCAGGACAGGAGTCTTACCCACTCTACCAGGTTCCTCAGTCCAGGCAGAGGCTGGGAGATGTGACTTGGACCTGGTGGGGGGAGGCAATGGGCGCTGGGTGAGAGGCGATGGCCTGGCAGAGTAGAGATTGTTTCATTATTATCAGCCGTTGTTCGTTAGGAAACTGCCATACCGAGAACTTCCCCTTTGCTTCTCAAAAGCTGTGGTGTCATTCGAGGTGAAGCAGTGACTGGGTCTTTCTCAGCTCTGACTTTGGAAGGCTGTGCTCACTGCAGGCCGGCTTCCCAGTGTCTCAGCGGTAAAGCATCCGCCTGCAATTCAGGAGCTGCCCAGGATGCAGGTTCGATCCCTGGGTTGGGAAGATCCCTGGAGGAAGGCATGGCAACCCACTCCAGTATTCTTGCCTGGAGAATCCCATGGACAGAGGAGCCTGGTGGGCTGCAGTCCATGGGGTCGCAAAGAGTCGGACCTGACTGAAGCGACTTAGCACGCCCGCACACTCACTGCCTTACCACCAAGGCCAGTGGGGGCAGATGAGCCCTTTCTCAGGCCCTTGGAACTGTGGGGGGGG
The DNA here is from genome assembly GCF_016772045.2 of Ovis aries. NCBI lineage: Eukaryota > Metazoa > Chordata > Mammalia > Artiodactyla > Bovidae > Ovis > Ovis aries. The sequence goes on from NC_056074.1 coordinate 36,919,321, forward strand.
AGGGTCCTCACATGCAGAGGAGATGGAGGCGGGGGTGGGGTGGAGGTGGCTGCTGACCCGAGGCTCCTCGCTGCCTGATCTGGGCCCCTGCAATAGCAGCCCATCTCTTCTCTGAAGGGGTACTTGCTCTGATCCTCTGCTGCTACCCCTTTTGGTTCAGCAAGGTAGGGGTGCAGACATTTTTAAAAGGCTCCAGGCCCAGTTTTCCTCTGCACAGAGTGTTGCTTTGTCAGTCTGTTCTAGACACAAATAGAATAAAGACCAGGCAAAAGGGCTTGATGCCAGGAAACGGACGAAGACTGGCAATTACCCTTGTGAGATACTTGGGCAGGGGGGCTGAACACACGTTTATGAGTTGTCAGCATCTTCCTCATTTCTTCCTTATTTTTTCTTAATTTTTGAAAATTTCCAAATATACAGAAAAGTTGAAAGAACTGAACACTTGTGTATCCTTAACCAAGATTCACTAATCTCAGCATTTTACCACATTCACATTCCTCTTTATGCATATCTGCATGTTTTTCGCTGAATCATATGAAAATAATATGAAAATAAAATGCATCATTATTAAGCCATTTCAGCATCCTCTAAGAATAGGGACATTCTCTAACATAATCACAATACTTTGGTTACATTTAAGAAAATGAATACGGATGCTTTATTAATTTTTAATATAATTTACTTACGACTGTGCTGGGTCTTTGTTGCTGCTTGCCAGCTTTTCTCTAGTTTTGCGGTGTGGGCTTCTCATTGCAGTGGTTTCTTTTGTTGCAGAGCAAACTCTAGGGCCTGTGGGCTTAGTCGCCCAACAACATATGGAATCTTCCCAGGCCAGGGATCAAACCCGTGTCCCCTGCACTGGCAGGCGTATTCTTAACCTCTGGACCATCAGGGAAATTCAGCACTGATTCTTTTAACATGACCAGATATCTTGTCCATATTCAAAATTTCTCATTCCACCCCAGAATGTCTTGGAGAACTGCTGGGTTCCCCCCACCCCAAACAGGAGCCTTTCAAATCAAATACTGCAGTGTTTATAGCCTTTTGTTATATCTTTTTCTGCCTCTTTTAACCTAGGGCCCCTGCTTCCCCACACCTCCTACACACACAGAGGCATCCTCACTTTTCTACGGCTACATTGATCTTTCCCAGTTGTTTCTCATGGCGACATTTGATTTGTTCTTCTCTCCAAGCGAAGTCGCAAGACTTGATTTTTTTTTTAATTTTAAGTTAAACTATAGTTGATGTCCAGTATTACGTTGGCTTCTCAGGTGGCTCAGTGGTGAATAATCTGCCTGCCTCTGCAGGAGATGCATGAGATGGAGGAGACATGGGTTTGATCCCTGGGTCAGGAAGATCCCCTGGAGGAGGGCATGGCAACTCACTCCAGTATTCTTGCCTGCAGAATCCCACAGACAGAGGAGCCTGGTGGGCTATAGTCCCTGGGGTCGCACAGAGTCAGACATGACTTATGACCGTGCAGGCACACACAGTATTAGGTTAGTTTCAGGTGCACCGTGAAGCTCAGTTTGATGCAAGATGAACATTGTGTATCACTATGTCCACCATGGGGGTGGGGGACTCTGTTGTCAGCTCATCTCTAAAAGAAATGCTATATCTGTTTCATGTAACTTACATAACATGTATAGGAGAAAAACTGGGGAAAAAATATCCTGATATATTAGCAGTGGTGGTCATTCTCTGAGTGGTATTATTTTCCTCTTTATTCTTCTGTACATTTTGTGAATTTGCCAAAATCATCCACATTGCTTAATAATTGGGAAAAAAAAAGATTAAAAGGCACAGCATTCATTCTTTTAATTTTAAAAGCAATGCAGCAGTATTAGAGTTTGAAAAGTTTGCAGATAAAGCAAGGCCTGATGCCACAGGCTCAACACATAACAGTTTAGAGATCTGCGTGAAAGAGCTTTCATAATCTTTGTAATTATTTTCATACCTTTTAGAAATATGAAAAAGCTCCTCTCACCAATGCTTTTATGTAATCATGTATTTGTTTTGGGTATAGCATCATCTAAGCACATTTTACATGCCTGTGGTAGGCTCCAGGCTTGTTCTTTGTTGACAGCTGTGTGCACCGCGTGGTGGGTGGCATAGTTTGCTGGGAACCAGGCAGCTGGCAGAGTAGCCCTCAGAGAATTTGGTTCCCAGCCTTGCCCAGCCTGCATCCCTGGAGGGGCACGTTTTTTGGTAAACATCCTTGGCGAGCTCAGCGGCCCCTCATCAGGGTGCAGCTCCATGTGGCATCTCCATGGGAATCCGGCGCCGAGGGACCTGCCAAGAGGAGGCTCAGAGAACACTTGGGGTCGGATGACGGATGCCCCGTTTGGTGTCCTGGGGTCCTAGTGGCACAGAGCTTCTCCTGCCCTCCCTGGGGGGGAGGCGCTGTTCGGAGCTGCAGTAGAGGCCCTTGTACTCACCACCTGCCCCCTGCTCTCCAGGACGCCTTCCTGGCCTTCCACCGCAACCTTGATTTTGTGCGCAAGTTCATGAAGCCCCTGTTAATTGGCGAGCTGGCCCCTGACGAGCCCAGCCAGGACCGTGGCAAGAATGTGAGTCTGACCGGATGAGGAAGGAGGGGAGGGCTGGGGTGGCAGGAAAGGGATCACCCCAAAATGGTGAGTGTAGGGTGCCAGGTAGGAGCCGTTGTGCCCGTCCAGGGAGAACCATTGCTCGTCACCTGAGGTCAGGGAGGACTCCCCTGGCCCTAGTGAGCCCGCCTCCTCCTGTGCCAGCTTGGGCTTGCCTCCCATGCCCGCCCTTGGAGTAATTCATTCCTAGCCTCTCCACCTGTGGGGCCTCAGTGGTGCCAGGCTGGGCACAGAAGGTTTCCCTCTTGCCCAATCTCTTGCCCTTATATCTGGGCTTTCTTCTCCCTCATGCCCTGCCCCTGCCTCCTAGCTTCCCTCTTTCTCCCCGTGATACCCTCTTTTCCAGACCCACCCCTGACTCTGCCTCCCATGTGCCCAGCGCACTGAGCCTTCTCCTGTCTGATAGAGAGTTCAGAGCAAAGGGTGCATGTCAGGTAGTAGAAAACATAAGCTTTTTAATAATTTAATTTAGTTCATGTATTTGGCCACACCACATGTGGGATCTTAGGTTCTCTGACCAGGGATCAAACTCACGTCCCCAGCAGTAGAAGCTTGGTCTTAACCAGTGGACCTCCAGGGAAGTCCCTAAGCTTTAAAAAAAAAAAAAAAAAAAAGGTATAAATTAGACATAACAAAACCATTTTAACCTTTCTTAAATAAAATATTTATTTTATTTTGGCTGTGCTGGGCAGCTTGCAAGGATCTCACTTCCTTTACCAGAGATTGAATCGGGGCCCTTAGCAGTGAAAGGATGGAATCCCAAGCACTAGGCAACCAGGGAATTCCCCATTTTAACTATCTGGAAATACACAGTTCAGTGGCTTTGAGTACATTCACATTGTTGTGCAACCATCACCACCATCTGTCTGTAGAACTTTGTCATCACCCCACACTGAGACTCTGTTTCAGTTAAACATTAACTACCCATCTGTCCCTCCCAACAGCTCCTGGTAAACACTGTTCTTTCTATTGAAGAATCTCTTCTAGGTTCCTCATAGAAGGGGACTCATAAGTATTTGTCTCTTCATGTCTGGCTCAATTTCGCTTAGCTTAATGTGTTCAGGGTTTGCTCATTAGCAGCGTGTGTCATCACTTCCCTCCCTTTTGAAGACTGTGGAATATTCCATTGTATGCATGCACCACGTTTTATTCAGCCCGTTAATAGAATTTGGGTTGTTTCTGTCTTTGACCTATTTTGAATAATGCTGCTACCCGAAATGGACAGCATTTTGAGTGAAATCCTTTCTTTGCCACTGAACTGGCTGTGGCCGAACACATAGTTCCAAGGCTGTGCCAGCTCCAGGCAGGTATAGAGCAACAGGAGCTGCTATAGTGCATAGCAGCTGGGCTCCTCCGGAGCTTGAGTGTGTGGATTGGTACCCCCTGGAGCAGCTGGGCGGTTGACTCCTTCCTCGTGCTCTGGCTCAACAGTCCCAGATCACCGAGGACTTCCGGGCCCTGAGGAAGACTGCTGAGGACATGAACCTGTTCAAGAGTAACCAGCTCTTCTTCCTTCTCCACCTGGCCCACATCATCGCCATGGAGAGCATCGCCTGGTTCACTATCTTCTACTTTGGCAACGGCTGGATTCCAACCATCATTACGGCCTTCGTCCTTGCTACCTCTCAGGTGAGGTGTGACACCCTCACCTGTCACTTGAAGCCCCTGCCCCCTGCCTCCCCCAGCTGGCAGAGGCCTGGTGCCTAGGTGCCGACGCTCTGAAAGCCTCCATGGCCCTCTTTCCCCAGGCCCAGGCTGGATGGCTGCAACACGATTACGGCCACCTCTCTGTTTACAAGAAGTCCATGTGGAACCACATCGTCCACAAGTTCATCATCGGTCACTTAAAGGTAAATGTCGGCCATCCTGGGGATCCATTCCATCAGCTAGTGGTGGGCACAGTGCCATCTCGCTTCCCTCGGAGCAGGTCACCTCTCCGGTCAGTGTCCTGGCTGAGCTGCAGGACCTGCTAACCCTCTGCTTCTCTGAGCTTCCAAGGCCTGTCTCCTCACCAGACTAGACACACAAAACCAGGGTGTTGGTTGTAAAAACAGGCACTTGCTTCTTAGTTGATTACATTTGTTTCCTTACCTAAGGGCTTACTGATAAATTCCTTTTAGTTTGGGGCCAGTAAAGAAGCAGTCTCTCTCACTCTTTTTTTTTTTTTTAATTAAAGCAGAGTTGGTTTACAAGGTTCTGTTAATCTCTGCTGTACAGCAAAGTGATTTAGTTATATATGGGCTTCTGGTGGGCTTCCCTGGTGACACTAGTGGTAAAGAACCCGCCTGTCAATGCAGGAGATGTAAGAGAAGAGAGTTCGATCCCTGGCTCAGGAAGATTCCCTGAAGAAGGAAAAGGCAACACACTCCAGCATTCTTGCCTGGAGAATCTCATGGACAGAGGGAGAAGCCTGGCAGGCTATAGTCTACAGGGTCGCAAAGAGTCGGGCATGACTGAAGCAACTTAGTATGCAAGCATATATACATCCCTTCATTCCTTTTTCAAATTATTTTCCATTATGGATAATGAATACAGTGCCCTGTGCTACACAGTAGGTCCTTGCTGTTTATTCGTTCCATATGTAATAGCTTGCACCTGAAGAAACACTCTCTCTTGATACATCGGTATGCTTCCTGCATCAGATGATGTTTTATATCTGAGACATCGTGTTTCTCTTAAGTCTTTAGATAAGGGACTTCAAACAGTGTACTGAGCCAAAGGGCAAGAGTTGTGTAAAACCCAGAAGGGCAGATAGCTGCCTCATCGCCGTACAGATCAGGAGGCAGACCTGCAACAGCCTTGTAGTTTGGCAAGTTTGTACAAAGACGAACTGGACTTGCCAGCGACCTTGTGCTCATGTGATAGGCGTTGTCTCTGGTTTTGGAAATAAATCCTTGCCAAGTCTCCCTTCGAAACAGATTCTCATCCTCCTGCCCAGTCCTACCCCAGCAGCATCCAGCTGCAAAGACTCCCATCCCTCCCTACCTTAGCTTGGGAAAAGCTATGTGTCTGGGTTAAAATGTCAACCCCTGCAACCTGACAACATCCAGTCTTCCACTTGTCGGCTCTGGATCTGGTTGGGAGTGAATTACCACTGAACTGGTAACCAGTTCCTTAGCACGCAGTTTGCCTGGCCCTGAGTCTGAAGCTGTCTGAGAACCTGGTTTCTTTCCAGAATTTCAGGGGTGAAGGATGCACATAGTAAAGCACTTTGTTTCATTTTATGCCTTTTTCTGTTGGAGAAAACCCTCCTCGGTGTTGAAAGTAACATTTCACTCCAGACCCAGGTTATCCTTACACACTTAACAAAGATGGACTTTGTCCTGTTTCCAGATTCTGGGTGGGAGCCGGGAGGGCCTGTCCCTCCTGGTATCCGTGTGTCCTTGAAGGGCTCTGGGACACAGCTCTTGTGTCAGAAGATGAGGTTGGGAAAGGGGATTGGCCTTCTTTTAGAACATTGATTTGTGAAATCTGGAGTGACGGAGTACTCGGGCTGGGAGGCTCTAGGAGGTCAGGGCCCGGGTTCTGTTGATGGCTTGCTAGCTCCCTGCTAGCTGTGTCTGTGCTGTGTCCAAGCCAGTATTATAACTGGGCAGCTCAGTCAGGGGAGCCCCAGAGCGAGGAGCATCCCGGGCTTCACAGCATCGCTGTGGCACGTGGTGGGCACATGGCTGCAGACAAGCCTGTAGGTCCAGCTGTTCCTCTGGTCCCTTTGCTGGGATGGAAAGGAACTGGCTGGGGAAGGTCTTCAAGGACCCCACCAACTCAGATGTCTTAGCTCAGCCCACTGAGGGTACTGAACGGGGCGCCGGGAGCTTCAGGATGCTGGGACCCGCTTCTTAACGCCAGCCCGTGCTGCCGTGGGATTCCCCAGGCGAGACCTCCACCTCCCGTCTATGCCTTTTCCTTTGGTCCCCATCACTTCCGGTGGCCATTTCTTCCCATGTCACTTCCGGTGGCCATTTCTTCCTGGGGTTAACCTTGTACAGACATGGTTCTGTGAGGGTGAGCCTCTGTTTGGCATTGCACCCAGGATGAAATGCAAACCGCTAGGCCTGGCACCATCTAGACTGCATCTGGAGATGGAAATCTTTGGAACCTAGAGTCTTTCCTCAGCCTTATCTGGGGCCACTAGGGCTGGGACTAGGGCGAGGCAAGTGAGCACACAAGTGTGTGCCAGGAACGCAAAATTTAAGCAATGACAAAAAGAATCAGGAATGAAATAAGTAGCATTTTAATGCAATATTTTAAAAGCTTTTGAATTTTATTTTGGGGTATAAGCTGGTTAACAATGTTGTGATAGTCTCAGGTGGACAGCAAAGGGACTCGGCCATACATATACATGTATCCATTCTTCCCCAGAGTTCCCCTCCTATCCAGGCTGCCATGCAATTTTTTTTTTTAAGTAAAATTAATGCAAAATTTAAAAAAAATCCACAAGCAACAAAATACCAACATTTTAAATAAAGATTAGGACTTTGAGACATATTGGAATATGAAACTGAAGGACAACTTGTATCTTACATACATGTTTTTATGTGTTTGCTCTCTCTCTTTTTTTTAACTGGTTGAATTTCATTCACCAGAGCATTAAAGTAGTTGAAAGCTACTTCAGATTTGGACAGGTGGTATATAAAAAGTCCCAAGATGAAGTTTAAGTTTATTATTTATACTGAAACCAAATTTATTATTATTTTACTTCAGTTTAATTAAAAATTACTTGACTGTCGCTTGGTTGAGAGAGATTGTCAAACTTGGCAGTTCTCTCATTTCAAAACAAGATGAGCAAAAGGGTGATAGATTTTTGAAAATATTGTTAATGAGGCTCTACTACGGCTCTCCCAGAACTGCTGGCGCCAACCAAGGAGGCTTTCTCTCCGCTTCTGTGATAGCCCACGCTCCCCTTCCCCCAAGGCCATCACCCGGCCTCTGTCAGAAAAGGGACCCTCGCTCTGTCTGCCCCTCCTAGCCAGTATGCTGCCCAAGGGCAGACCTTCTGAGTGGCCTCCCAAAGCTGTTACAGCCCTGTCAGCGCATCCCAGTGTGGAGTGAGACCCCTCAACCCATGTGGAGTGGAGACCCCCTCAACCCCAGTGTGGGGTGAAGCCCCTCTCGGTGTGGAGTGAGGCCCCCTACCCATGTGGAGTGAGGCCCCCCTACTCCAGTGTGGAGGGAGGCCCTACTCTCCCTTGGTAGACAGTGGCTGGCCTCCTTCCCTGTTCCATCCCCAGGACAGGCACCATTGAATCATTGCTCCAAGGCAGGCAGGGCTGCCCTGTCCCAGGAATGGTATGTAAAGTTGGGCCTAGTGAAGAAGAATGGAAGAGAATCAGCAGAGAAGAGCACCATCAAAAGCTATTTCATCATTACACCCCATGCCAAGTTCGGGGGTGGCCCCACCTTGCCACATCTCATCCTCATGGTGCTCACAGCCCGCCTTTCTTTCCTCTAGTTATTCATTCAACAAACATTTCTTGGTTGGTGTATTCTAAACCTCATGTTTCACTTACCTTGCCAGGGACTCCATTGTGCTTTTCCCAGGAACTTGGCTCCTTTTGGCTAGAAAGACCAGTGTATCATCTCATTTCCCAATCCTCTAAGCTCTCATTTGCTGTTATTTTTTATTTTTGCTCTGTTGGGTTTGGAGGCCCAGGGACCTGAGGTCATCGCAAAGGCCACAGCTGCTCAGAGCTGTTCCCACCCACGGCCCTTAGGGTCCAGAGACTGTGTTTGTACCCAAACATCTTCCAAGTGAAATGTTTGTTTTTGCAATTAGGCCTTTTTGTAGATGGCCGGACCCTAGGCCAAAACATTGATTGATCCAGCAGCTGTTCACCCGTGAAACCCTCATGCTGACAAGTCAGAGGAGTTTTGTTTCCTTCTTTGTGTGACTGGGTGACTCCATGGAGGGACATGCCCTCAAAATACATCCAGAGTTGGAGCTGGTGAGACAGAAATTCATGGCCTTGAAAGAAATACTCATGTAATGCTTCTTGTCTCCTAGAGTCATAATTTTATTATGACTTTTATTACAGTTTTTCGTTATTTTTGGCGACATTGTGCGGCTTATGGGATCTTAGTTCCCTGACCAGGGACTGAAGCTGGGCCCTCGGCAGTGAAAACTGGACTGCCAGGGAATTCCCTGGGATTATCATTTGCCTGTTAGAACCAGAAAGCACTTACCTGCTTGTGTTGGTGACTGTTTTTAAGCTCCCCCAAGCTTTTTGCTATGGTGTGACTCACCCACATGACTCAGCGGTTACCTGGCTGTGGGGCTGTCTTGCCAGCTACTCTCTGGGCCCTCTGAGAGCAGGAGCCATTTGTGGTCTTCATTTCTTTTTTTTTTTTTTAAAGCTTTCTTGATCTAATTTACAAACTCTACAGTGTGCCCATCTACGTGTACAAATCAATGACTTGTATATTCACAGATTTGTGCACCCTCCATCACAATCAGTTTCAGAACATCTTCATCACCCCTAAAAGAAACCCCATACCACTTAGCCATCACTTCCAAACCCCTCATCCCAACCCTGGAACTGGGTAACCACTCATCTTTCTGTCCATGGATTTCTCCAGTGCAGGACATTTCATATAAATGGAATCGCAGGACACTGTTAATAGACTCCTTTGAGGCTGGTTTCTTTCGCTTGGCATCATGCTTTCCAGGTTCATCCATGCTGGAGTGCGTGTCAGCACGTCACAACTTTTTATGGCCAAACAAGAGTCCACTTGGATCTTCCACACAGTGTTTATCCACTCTTCAGTGCATGGACCTCTGAGTTGTTTGTGCTTTTTGGTTATTTTAAATAATGCTGCTGGGAATGTACAGGTTTTTGTGTGGCCAATTTTTCATTTCTTCCGGGTACACATACCTAAGGGTACAGTGCTGGGTCCATATGGTAAGGACCACTTCTTACTGTTCCCCAAATGGAATTGTTCCCCTCTGCACAACAGGCGCAAATGAGAGACAAGCAGAAGATGAGGGGTGTTAGCCTCACCCCGGGACTGGCAGACAGCTGAGGCCCCCACGTGTGCTGAAGCACTTTCCTCTCCATCTATCGCCAGCACTGTCTTATGATCAGGGAGACAGGCCTGGAAGGGTGGAGTGAGCTGGCTCCATGCAGAAGTCCTGGCCAAGGGGCTGCCCAGCACTCTGGACTTAGCATTGGTAGAGTCAACTTCTGACTGTTGGGACCTGAGTATTGGACCTGCTAGGAACTGGTCCCAAGAACTGGTCATGGGCACCCCCCCACACCCCCTCTGCCAGGATTGCCCTGCTCATCCCTGTTCCTCCCCTGACAGGGTGCCTCTGCCAACTGGTGGAACCATCGCCACTTCCAGCACCACGCCAAACCCAACATCTTCCACAAGGACCCGGATGTGAACATGCTGCATGTGTTTGTCCTGGGCGAGTGGCAACCCATTGAGGTACGATGAAGGGGACGGGGTGGGCCCGGGAGTGTTGGCTCACGCAGGAATAGGGAGGGACTGCAGGGTGGAGAGTCAGACACACATGTCTGTGTCTGATATTTACACAGAAACCTTTCGTGGACACCCTGAGTAATTCCAGCTGGAGTTTCTATGGAATGGCCTCCTGGTTAAATAACGAAGGCAGCTCCTTATCAGAGTGTTAGATACCTCCCTGATGCCCACGGCCTCGGGAAGAGCCTTTCCTAGCTTATTCCTTCCAGTTTGGCAGGAAGGCACAACTCCAAGGCTCACACTTGGTTCTCAAAGACCAGCTCCAGGAAACCTTACTTGGAGAGTCACAGTCCCCGATGCTGGAGGAACCTCCACAGGGTCTGGTTCCACCTGCTTCACCACAGACGCGAAGTGAGGCTCAGCAGGAGAAGAGCATGTGGTCAGGCTTACATTGTTTAGTGGCTGTTCTAGGATGAGGCTCCGGATCTGACAACTGAGCCATTTCCTTCCACTCCATCACACTGCCTTGTCTTTATTTATTTAATTAACTAATTTAATATATATATATTTTAATGTGGGCCATTTTTAAAGCCTTTATTTGTTAGAATATCGTTTCTGTTTTTTATGTTTTGGTTTTTTGGCCACAAAGCATCTGGAATCTTAGCTCCTGGACCAGGGATCAAAACTTCACCCCCTACACTGGAAGGCAAAGTCTTTTTTTTTTTTAATTTTTGGTTGTGTTGGGTGTTTGTTGGTGCACACTGGTTCTCTCTAGTTCCGGTGCTGGGGGCTTATTCTCTCTCTAGTTGTGGAACAAGGGCTTCTCAGTGTGGTGGCTTCTCTTGGGGAGCATGGGCTGTAGAGCGCAGGCTTCAATAGTTTGAGCATGTGGGTTCAGTCGCTCCGTGGCATGTGGGTCCCTTCCCAGGCCAGGGATCAAACCCATGTCCCTTGCACTGGCAGCTGGGTTCCCAATCCCTGGACACCAGGAAAGCCCCTGCCTTGTTTTTAATATTAGTTGATTTTTTATTAAAAGTATAGACATACCTGTTGTAAGTATTTAAGTAATAACAGTAATTGACCAGACTGAGAAGCGAGTCGCCTGTTATCTCCCCCATCCCTGCTGTGCCTCCAGTTGTCATGCCCCTGCCATTGATGACAACTGTTGGTGTCAACATTGGTGACCCCTGTTGACAGCAGTCTCTAATCCTACCAGGTATTTTCTATGTGTGAAGAAACATAGACACACATATCTTTTTTAAAAACAGAAATCCAAACTTAGATCGTTTTCTTGCAACTGGCTGCTTCAGCAAATGTGGGCCTCTTTGCTGGAGTCCAGGTGCGCTGGCCTCATCTGGGGCTGTCCAGTCTTCTGTTGTGTTTCTAAGACAGGAAAATTTGGTGTTGCTGAGTCTTTGAATAAAGCCATGCCCAAGGCATTTAAAGAATTTAAAGACTCTCCTCATTTTTCTTTTTTTAAGTAGTGCTTCTAGGTGAAAAAAAAAAAGTTATAGAAGCTTTACTTGTCTGAAATACATTGATGATGTAAACCAAAGTGTAGAAGATCCCTGTTGCTTTTATGTAGATCTTAAGTGTGACCAAACTGTGCACAGATCGCTTCCCTGGTGGCTCAGAGAGTGTCTGCCTGCAATGCAGGAGACCCGGGTTCAATCCCTGGGTTGGGAAGATCCCCTGGAGAAGGGCATGGCAACCCACTCCAGTATTCTTGCCTGGAGAATCCCATGGACAGAGGAGCCTGGCGGGCTACAGTCCACGGGGTCACAAAGAGTCAGACACGACTGAGTGACTTCACTTCACTTCACTTCACTTCAAGCATTTGCCAAGAGAGGCACGTTTACCCTCCATGAGGAGCAGTGTCTTGAACTGCTTGTATTCCCAGAAATGTTGGCATCCAAGACTTCAAAGAGGAAGAGGAGGGAGACTTCTCCCTCAACTCTGGTTGGTACCCGACTCCTCCCGTCTCATATCTGCTCAACAGAATATTTGAGCAGAAACCTAAGTTTCCTGTGACATTGTCAGTTCAGAGGAAATTAGCCAAAATTTGGTTCTTTGGGTGTGTGGAGCCTCTCTGGCTGGCCAAGGACTTTGATGCTGTTGTTCAGTTGCTAAGTTGTGTCCCGCTATTTGCAACCCCATGGAGTGCAGCGCACCAGGCTTCCCTGTCCTTCACTATCTCCTGGAGTCTGCTCAGGCTCGTGTCCATTGAGTCAGTGATGCTATCTAACCATCTCATCTTCTGCTATCCCCCTTCTCCTTTTGTCTTCAATCTTTCTCAGTATCAGAGTCTTTTCCAATGAGTCAGCCCTTCACATCAGGTGGCTTCACATCAGTACTGGAGCTTCAGCATCAGTCCTTCCAATGAATATTTAGGGTTGATTTCCTTTAGGATTGACTGGTTTGATCTTGCAGTTCAAGGGACTCGCATGAGTTTTCTCAAGTGCGAGGATTTTCTTTGCCAAAATACATGTTTGCATTTTCCTTCTTGCAATGAGTTTGCTTGCTTTGATTTGAGGTGTCTAGATAGTAGGACTGATTAAGTGGAGTCAGTCCACTTATGTATTTATCATTAAGTGATAAAAAGACAAAGGCTTCCCTTTCTAGGTGGGGAGGCTTCGTGTTGTAGAGCTGTTGGCTGGCTTGACAAGCTCTCTGTGTTCCCTGACAATAAAACCTAGTCTCACCAGCGATGCGGCCAAGGCGTCTCTTTCTGTGTGGTGGCTGTGAAACTCCTTCCAACATCTCTCCCTGGACGCCTCTCAAGTGCTGACTTGGGAGGTGCAGTGGAGGTTTGGGGGATCTGGCTATCCCGTTGCCATTGACTTAAGGCCGTGACCGCAGCGCTCCATGAAACCCTCTGTCACGTACTCGGGAAGAGGCCAGTTGTTCCTGGATTCCTAGTGTCGCCAGGACCATGCTCCTTGGAAGGAATCTTTATTTTATGCTTAGAAAGTGTTTCAACAGATCTTTAGTGTTTTATGGTTTCACTTTTCTTTTTAAAGATTTCTCTTTTTTTTTTTAAGAACGTGGACCGTTTTTTAAAGTCTTTAAAAGTATTGCTTCTGTTTCTTGTTTTTTTGGCCATGAGGCCTGTGGGATCTTAGTTCCGTGACCAGGAATCAAGCCCACACCCCCTGCATTAAAAGGCGAAGTGTTAACCACTGGACCACCAGGCAAGTCCCCAAACCTTTCTTTTATGCGTAGAAAGTTCTTCATATATTTTCAGTGCTTTATGGTTTCGTTTTGGGGGGGCCCTGTGGCAGGTGGGATGGACCACCAGGAAAGTCCTTAGGTTCACTTTGGAATGCTTGACTTTGGCCACGTGAGGCTTGGCTAAGATGATGGTCTACCTCCATAACTTGCAGGAGTCAGCCAGGTTTCCTGGTTTCCCCTTCCTGGCTCCTCTCCTGAAGCCCAGCGCCTGGTCTGGACTGAGTGTCAGTGCAGGACACTGTCTGGGTGACTTGGGCATCCATGGCTCCTTATAGCTCCCTGAGAGCTTGCCATGGACTGACTTGCCCCTTCCAGAAAAAACTTTACATCTTTACATTCTGTCTTTCCATCCAGAAATATAACATCTTTCTCCATTTACACTTGAGTCTCTTTTTTATACCTCTTAGAAAGGGTTTCCTCTTCTTTATATGTCTTGTGGCCATATTTCTTTCAGCTGAATCCTAGATAACGTCTATGTTTTGTCATGACGATAGGGATTTCTGTGGTATTCAGGAAAACTGTTGCCATTTGACGAGTTATCTTATGTCCAACTAGGGTCCACTGATGTCTGCTTGTGATTCTAGTTGTTTTTCAGTTGATTCTTTTGAGTTTCCTGGGTAGACAATCATATTTTTTGGAAAATAGTGAAAATTTAGACACTTTCTAATAGCTCTGCACTCTTATTTCTGGCTTGGGCTTTATGACGTTAGTGGAACTTCAGGACAGAGTTGGATAGTGGTGATGTCGGGAGTGGTCTTGTTTTTCCCCCCACCGCCCACTCTTTTTTTTTTTTTTGCTGTATTGTGGAGGAGAACCATGAGGCCATCAGCCCTGGAGCTCTGTAAATGGATTCTTAGAAGCCAGGAGTGTTTTCACCCGCCTCTGGGCCTAAGAACCTGCTTTTCTGACCCCATGGGAGGCTCTCCCTGCCCCATGGCCTGTCAGCAGCTGACCCTCCAGACTACCTTTGCAAACAGGCCAAGTATTCCCTTGGAGCAGCCGGGGGGCCCTTGGGCTGGAGTCTTGCCATTCCTTGCATGCCTGCCGTGGCCGGCTCTTCATTTCTCTGCCTGTGAGTCTGCACTTTCCCAGAGGCAGGCAAGGCTCTCCAGCTGCCCCCCTCCCCCAACCCTGAATGGACAAGGCAGGCCCTTGTCGGTGCTCAGACATTTTGTTCCAAGGCTGAAAAGTCCCCTGTACATGCCCCTGGCACCCCCTCAGCCCGTAATCCAAGCCGGGCCTTGTGGTCCGGGGGAGGCGGAGCACCGGGGTGTCAGCTGGCCGGGGCCCCAGGGTCGTGGGCCTCCGGGCAGCCAGGCCGCCAGGGCTCCCCCTGCCTCTGCCTCTGACCTGCGTCCCTTTCAGCCTCAGCTTGCTGCTGCTGGTGCTGCTGCTAAGTCGCTTCAGTCGTGTCCAACTCTGTGCGACCCCATAGACGGCAGCCCACCAGGCTCCTCTGTCCCTGAGATTCTGCAGGCAAGAACACTGGAGTGGGTTGCCATTTCCTTCTCCAATGCATGAAAGTGAAAAGTGAAAGTGAAGTCGCTCAGTCGTGTCCGACTCTTCGCAACCCCATGGACTGCAGCCCACCAGGCTCCTCCGTCCATGGGACTTTCCAGGCAAGAGCACTGAAGTGGGGCGCCGCTGCCTTCACCGCAGCCTCAGCTTGAGGACACGTCAAAATGGGTCCTGCATGTGCCGCCGCACCTCAGGGTCTGGACACGGCAAACCACCCGGAGCCTCGCCCGCAGCTCGAGTCTGCCTTTCCCCTGTGACCACCCCAGAACCCATGTGTATCTTCCTGTGTATCGGGATGAGGACTCTTCTGCAGGGGAAAGGAGTGCAGCGCCCCACCTCCCAACCCCGAGCCTGCAGGCCCCTGTGGGCAGGAAGGCTGACTCTTGCTTAGTCCCTGGGCCCAGCACTGTGCTGAGTACCACATGTGGGGCATCACTTAATCCTTGCTTAACCAGGAGGCAGGGTCTCTCATCAAGCCCACTTTATAGATGGGACAGCTGAGGCTGAGAGAGGTGAAATAATTGGCTCAAGGCTACAGCTAGAAAAGGCAGTGCCACCATCCAAACCCTGGCTGAATGACTCCCAGCCAGGGCTTCCCGGTCCTGCAGGGCCCTGCCCGGGGCCACCACCTGCTGGACACTAGGGGCCTGTGTTTCTTGGATCCTTCAGCTTCCTAATGTATTAAGAAGCCAAGAGCCCCTCCTCCGAGGGCTTCTTATCCTAAGACACTTCTCCCCTCCCTTCCCTGCACCCATGGCAGATAACCGAGGGCTGCAGAGAGCTGAGCGTGGGAAAGTCAAGAAACCAGATTGGGCCCACGCCTCCCTTGGCATCCCCGAATCTCCGCTGTGCTTGCTGGTTTTCAGAGGGGAAGCTAGCGCCCTGGGTCAGCCTCACGCTGACAGGCGGTCTTGCAATCCCCCTGACTGAGGTCATCAGGATGGGATCAGACGCCCTGTGATGGTCCGTGTGTCGCGGCACACAGGCGCCTGTGTATCCGTGACCTGCCTTCTGAAGGGCTTTTGTCGCCCGTCATCCACCGGCCCTCAACAGCTCTAAGGAGTACCCATAACGAACCCAAATCTCATGGCAGGGGAGGGGGGCTGCTCAAATAACAAACTGCTTCCAAATCTGGAGCCCCCCACCCCAAAGCCAGTGCTCTCAGGGGTGGGCAGAGGGGCCAG
The DNA here is from genome assembly GCF_016772045.2 of Ovis aries. Lineage (NCBI taxonomy): Eukaryota > Metazoa > Chordata > Mammalia > Artiodactyla > Bovidae > Ovis > Ovis aries. Next base: position 36,935,285 of record NC_056074.1, read on the forward strand.
CCACTGCCTGGGGGCAGGGACCTGGCAGCTCCCACAGGGCAGTCTAGGGCCTTGAAGGGATGTACGCAGGAGCTGGCAGTGCTGACCTGCCAGGGAGCATTAGCCAGGGAGCAATAGCCCGGTCATCTCCTGTCACCCCCTACAGGGCACCACGGATCAGTGCAGACAGGGTGCTTGCTGTGCAAACGCAGCTTCAAACCAGCTCCCCAGATGTGCCCACTCCCAAGTCCCTCTGTGACCCTCTGCCAGCCTATCCTGCCCCTAGTGCTCACTCCCAGAATAGAGCTGAGCCAGCCTGAGGTTCCTCTGGGCCTGGGGCTGTCCCTTGGGACAACCTGTCGGGCAGAGGGGTGGTGAGGAGGGCACCTGTCAGGGCCGGAGAAGCCTGCAAAGTCTGGGCCTGTTTCCTGGCTTCTAGGAGGAAGAACAGGACCCCAGGGGGAGCGAGGGGACTGTTCTGTGAAGCACACGCTCCCCAGAACCCAGACCACCAGACCACTCACTTAGGGGGGTGCCTCTAATCCCTCCCTCCCCTGCAACATTGTCCAGGACTGTGTCTGGGGTGCCCTGACTGGGATCTCTCCAAGCCCTGCCTCAATCTTTTTTTTTTTTTCTTTTTTAATATATATAAGAGGCAAGATTGGTAGAAAGAAAAGTTCCTTTTATTTCAGAGGCTGGCCTAGGGGGTGGGGTGCAGAGTGCAGACTCCTGTCCAAAGGCTGACTCCTCCCGACTGACAATCAGTACGCTGGAGCTTTTAAATTTTGTTTATTTATATTTGGCGGGGCTGGGTCTTCATTGCTATGCACGGGCTTTCTCTCATTGCAGTGAGCAGGGGCTACTCTCTGTTTAGGATGCAAGGGCTTCTCATTGCGGTGACTTCTCTTGTTCCTGCTTGAGGACTCTAGGCACACGGGCTTCAGAAGTTGTGGCACACGGGCTTAGTTGCCCTGATGCATGTGGGATCTCAGTTCCCCGACCAGGGATCGAACCCACATCTCCTGCGTTGGCAGGTGGATTCGTAACCACTGGACCACCAGCCTCAGTCTTAACGACAGCCTTCATGCAAAGGATTTGTGCATTCTGGGGATTGGGTGAGACCTCTGTCAAGGCACAGGAGGCCACACGGACCAAACAGATAGATTCTGATGGTGCTTCAGCGGGTGTGCCAGCCCCGTGGTCACTGGTGCCAAGGTGAATGCCCCGGGGCCAGACTTGGCCCTGCTCTCAGCCAGGGCTCCTCCGTGGGCCCTCCCTGTGATGCTGGCGCTCACTCCACCTCTGTGTTCTCACCTGGAGAATGGGAGCATTGGTCCAGAGGACATCCAGGGTTCCTCCCCCTGTAACATGCTTTGATCTCCTGACTGCAATAAGCAAGAGTGGATGTCATGCGATGAGGGTGGCACCGACCTTCAGAGCTGGGGGCGGGAGGTAGGGGGTAGGGGAAGAGCCGTGTCCCAGGGGTCAGCCCCTGGCATTCATGCCTGTGTTCTCATTGACTCCTCTTAGCTGTCAGTGATTTGGACGCCAAGCAGGGCTCAGGCAGGCTAAGTGACCTGTGCAGGGTCTCAGCTGGTGAGAGGCAGAGCAGGCCCCCAGCATTGCAGGCAAGAGCAGGTCCCCCTCTGTGAGCGGCATCTTTTGGTCTCATTCCCCAAGAAACAGGGTGGGCTGGTCCTCGGGGGGCTGGACTTTGGAAGTAAGGGGCTTGCAGGAACCCTGTGGGGCCGTAGGTCTCCCCACCCCAACCCGGGCTCACACTCGCTTTGTACAGTGAGGATGTCCACACCCCAGCCAGACCTCTCAGCCCTCCTGGGTGGCATACCTGGGCGTCAGAGTGCCCGGGGTAAGGCCAGGTGGCCAGGCGTGTCCTGAAGAGTCCGTGTGGTGACTTCCCCTGGCCTGGAACCTCAAGTGTTAAGTCTCAGTTTGCAGGCGGCTTGAGGGACTAGATGCTTGACCTGGTGGCTGGTAACAATTTCCCAAGTCCTTACCTGGGTTCTCCCAGCCACTGAGGGCTCCAGGGAGCTCCTCAGGAGGACCCAGGAGCTTTTCTCTCTCCAAAGGGGTACAAGCTGGCCAGGGAGCTCCGAGTGCCTCTACACACCCCCCCACCCCTAGTTCCTTGTTCCATGGTTCATTCATTCAACAAACATTGATCTGCTGCCTGTCTCATGGGCTCTGAGTCCGCTTTCTTGGATTCAAATCCCGGCCAGCCCACTTCTTGTGTGGCCGTGGGCAGTGACTTGACCCTGAGCTTCAGCTTTGGAAGCACCAGGTCATAGAGGAGCGCCTGAGCTGAGAGGCCAGCTTGGGATTGGTGCACCCAGCGAGGGCTGAGGAAGTGTTGGCCAGAGCAATCGGGAGCCGAGAGGGGCCCAGGGTGCAGAGGAACCGAAAGCTCCCCTGGGCAGGAGGAAGGAACAGGGACTGCAGAGCAGGTGGAGGAGAGCATGGGAGGCGGGGGTCCGAGGGGTGCTGAGGGCTCACAGTTTCTGCTTCTCTCCTCAGTACGGCAAGAAGAAGCTGAAATACCTGCCTTACAATCACCAGCATGAGTACTTCTTCCTGAGTGAGTGCCGGGGCACCCCACAACCCTGACCTCCTTCCCACCCCAATGTGGCCATCCATCCCCGCTCCCACCTGACACCCTTCCAGACCCAGAAAGTGATACCAAAGCTGTCAGAGCAACAACAGCCACAAACCCATCATGGCCCGTGATACACAGAAGGGACACCGGCCCAGACACCCAGATGCCACGCTCGGGCTTCCTGGGCAGGGTGCCAGCGGGCACTCCCAGCCCCCTTCTCAGGGCGCCAGGGTTCCGGTCTCCTCTGCCCGGGAGCTACAGAGCTGGCACCACATCCTGGCTTCTGCCCCCTGGTTCCTCCGCATCTTCCAGCCCCGCCGGGTGGGACAGGCCGCTCCAAGCCCCTCTCCTGTCTCTCTCTCTTGCAGTTGGGCCGCCGCTGCTCATCCCTTTGTACTTCCAGTACCAGATCATCATGACCATGATCGTTCGCAAGGACTGGGTGGTGAGTCCAGGGGACCCAGGAGTGTGGGGAGGAGGGCGACTAGACCCTGGATCGGCCCACATCCCTGGGCATCTCCTCCCGGGGTGACTGCCTTGCACTCTCAGGAAGGGACTTGTTCTGAGGCCAGCAGGAGCCAGCGAGGCCATAGCACCCCAGCCCGAAAGATCCCGCCATGCAGGGCGTCCACTGGGAGAGCCCCTGCCTTGGCAGAGCCCTTCAGAAACTTCCTGAAGGCCGAGTGATGAGTCACACGCAGTCTACCCATCCAAGGCTCCAGCCAGCACCCTCCTGAGTCCCCGTGAGGCCCCTAAGAGCCAGTGGACCAGGTCACACTGCTCTCCGGTTGGTAAATGGAGAGCAGCCTGGCACTTAGTTTGCTAAATCTGCGTGAGAACGTGCCACAGGCACTTCTGTTAAACAACAGGATCACATTGTCTCGCAGCTCTGGAGACTAGAGTCCAAGATCAAGGAGTCTGCAGGCTTGGCCCTTCGGAGGGCTGTGAGAAATGGTTTGGGCCGGCCTCTGTCTCTGACACATGGACGGCCAACGTCTTCTCTGTGGGTGTTTCTGCCTCCGGGTGTCCCCTCTGTCTTAGGACACCAGTCATGGATTAGGGCCCTCCCTAGCGACCGCATCTTCACTAATGACACTGTCTCCAAATAAGGTCCCACTGTGAGGTCCCGGGGATGAAGAGTCATTTTAGGGGACACGATCCCGCCCATCACTCCAGAGAGAGAAGGGGACCCTGGAGAGGGACGGTCCTTGGCTTGATGTAGACACCCAGGTGTGGTTCTCGGAAGAGGACAATATGCTCGTGATGGGAGGCCCTAGGGGAGGTGGTTGCCCTGGGCAGAACCTACTTTTGGCAGAACAGGGTTTACTGGGACTGGGATAGGGACAGGGACAAGACCCGTGCCTTCCAGACCAAGCGGACACTTAGTCGGTATCGCTGGTCTTTTTTTGTTTTATAAAACCCAGTTTCGTAAGATACTGAAACTCTGAGAGTTTGGGGCTTGCCCAAGGTGACACCAAGGGGTGGAGCAGGCATGAGGACCTCCCAGTGCCACTGCCTGGACTCACCCCCCTCCCACACCCTAGACACTGCTCTCTCAATAACAGGCCCTCGTGTTTGTATAGCAATTGAAGGACTTCGAAGTACTTTGTCTTACACGCTTCCCTTGGTGTTATTGGCAGAGGTGCCTGTTGATTCTGCTAAGAGGGCCAGCCTGGAACTCGGGAGCAGGTTGGGGTTGTTCGGGGAAGAGGAGGGATTTGGAAGTCCTTGCCAGCCCTGTGCTGGTAAAACCTGTACTACATGCTTGTAGGGCAATGCTTTTTATCAGTACCCACTGTGCTCCAGGGACAGTTAGGCACTGCCACCCACGGTGAAAGTCATTCAGTTGTGTCCGACTTTTTGCATACTGGAGTAGGTAGCCTTTCCCTTCTCCAAGGGATCTTCCCAACCCAGGGATCGAACCCAGGTCTCCCGCATTGCAGGCGGATTCTTTACCAGCTGAGCCACAAGGGAAGCCCAAGAATACTGGAGTGGGTAGCCTATCCCTTCTCCAGGGGATCTTCCTGACCCAGGAATCGACCCGGGGTTTCCTGCATTGCAGGCGGATTCTTTACCAGCTGAGCTATCAGGGCGGCCGTGTCTGGCCATTAAGGCGCATCTGGGCTGGAGGGAAGGAGTTTCTGGGTCAGTGAGGGGGTGGGAGTTGGAACCCAGCTCTCCTGCCCCTGTGGTAACTGTTGAGCCCTGGCTGCTCGGGACACTCTAATCTGCTTTCATGGCAGATGCCTGACATGAATATTTAATCCCTTTTTAAAAAATTTTCACTGTGTGTGTTCCCTGAAGGACAAAGCATGGAATAGGCACAGTGGGAAAGGGAATCAGACTTTATACCTGAACCGGCTCAGGTGGCCCAGCCTGGGACATTTGATCAGGCCCTTGGGGGCAGGGCTCTCTTGCCAGGGAGTAGGGTTCAAGCTTGGGCTTCTACTGCACAGCAGTAGCTGACTGTACCAGGCTTAGCGCCAGACGAAAGTGCACCCCTCAGAGGCCCGCATGGCAGAGGCCTGCCCCGTGCTGTGGTTTTCTGATTCATGGTAACTGTGAGCTTAGGTGCCACGTGCAGCTGTGACCTGGGGTGGTGGTCCTCAGTGGGAGCAATTCTGTTGAGCCACTGGCAGCATCGGGAAGAATTTGGGGATTTTTTTGGCCGCACCTCATAGCATGCAGGATCTTAGTTTCCTGATGAGGGATCAAACCCGGGCCCACTGCCATTGGAAGCACAGAGTCTTAACCACTTAAGCCGCCAGGGAAGTCCAGGGAGACATTTTTGATTGTCACAACTCAGGGAGGATGGAGTGTACCTGCCCCCTCGTGGGCACCATGCCATGCCTGGGACAGCTCCCCCAGCCCCTACCCCCCACACTGCTGAGAACTGTCCAGCTCCAAAGGCCAACCAGCATTGCCAGTGGCTACATCTTGGGGCTGTCCCCAGGCCTCAACTTCCTGGAGGTCCGTTGCATCTGATCCCACTATCCACTCCTTGAAATTCTCCTGTCAGCTTCCAAGTCCAGCCTCTACTGGTTCTCCTCCACCTCTGTCTCCCTGCACCTCCTTTGCCCCTTCACCCCTGACACCAGTGGCCCATGGTCCTGTACCGTTTTGCACCACAGTTAATAAGCACACACCTCCATTAATATATGTGTACATACTGCTGCACTGCAGACACACAGAAAAGGAAATAAAATGAATGTGATGAAAAGTAGAAACAGAACTTAAAGTACTGGCTTCCCCCACCCCCTTAAGGCTCCCCTGGTGGCTCAGATGGTAAAGGATCTGCTTGCCATGCGGGAGACTCAGGTTCGATCCCCGGGTCAGGAAGATCCCACGGAGAAGGGCATGGCAACCCACTCCAGTATTCTTGCCTGGAGAATCCCATGGACAGAGGAGCCTGGTGGGCTATAGTCCATGGAGTCGAAAAGAGTTGGACATGACTGAGCGACTTCTTAGTCACACACATACCCTTAAAGAGCACCTCAGTCCTGAGGTCTTGCCGTCTGCCCACTGCTGGCCCTTCAGTCCCCTCCCCAGCCACTCTTCCCACTCCTTCCCTCCCCAGCTGATGACACCGACACTGGGGACCAGCCTGGGTTTACCATGACCAAGCAGTCTCTGCACAGCACTGCCCCCGCCTCCTACAGTCCTGGAGACTGTTGCCCTCTCGGCGGGGCCGGGGGTCCTGGATTGGGCCTCCCTCATTTCATCCCTGAGCTCCTGGAATAACCAAACCTCTTCACCGTCAGTTGGCAGGGACCTATTTTTATGATTGGAATGGAACCACATTCTTGTCGTTTAAAGCACAGTGGGTCTTCTCCCTTGCCGCCAAAATAGAGGCCAGTCTCCCCCAGGCGGATGTGACCTGGCCACCGCCTCTTGCCCCCACCTGGAGCGCTTGGGCTGGAGTATATGGAGCATGTAATCTACATGTAAACACAGCCCCTGCCTGCTCGCCTCTCCGGACTTCTCTTCGCATTGTCATTTCTGCAAACATCCATCCTCCTGTTCTTTGCTTGGCCAACCTTCACTATATCCCAGCCTGGCTCGGGCACCACCTCCTGATGGGAGTCTTTCTAAATCAGGACAGGGTTGGGACCGTATGCCATGCTGCCATCACCCCTGTAACTATGTGTCCCCTTCCATATGCTATGGAAGGGATCTCTGTCTAAAGTCTGTCCTTCCAGACAAGGGGTTCTCAAGCACTCCCTTTTGCCTCCAGCACCTAACTCAGCCCCTGACACAGGGAAGGTGTTCACTGAATGCTTGTGGAGATAACCGAACAGAGCTCCGATGAAGGACGTTTGCTGAGCAGATAAGGGGAGGAGCCTCCGGGCAGATCCAGCTAGACACAGCACGGCATGGCTGTGTGGGAGACGTGACAGGCTGCAGGCAAGGCCAGGACGGTGGACAGGCATGTGAGGGACCCGTGCATCCTACTGGGAGGCTGGATTTTGTCCTTTATCCCCCGACAGGGCAGGAGGCTCGTGATGGCTTTGGGGTGGCAGTGGTATGATCCAGCTTGCATGTCGAAGGTCTCTATGGCAGCAAACTGGTGCCGGGACCAAAGCTCTGCTTATTGTTGCCACACCTTCAGGCCTGTAGAACCTCGGGGGGATATTCTTTTCCCATACTGAAGACGGAGGATCAGAGGCACAGCTCAGAAAATTACTTACAAGCTACACAGAATAGCCACAAGGGGCACTAGTGGTGAAGAATGCAGGAGACAGACAGGGGTTTGATCCTGGGGTCCTGAAGATCCCCTGGAGGAGGGCGTGGCAATCCATGCAGGTATTCTTGCCTGGAGAATCCTATGGACAGAGGAGCCTGGTGGGCTATTCAGTCTATAGGGTTGCAAAGAGCTGGACATGACTGAAGAGACTTAGCGCACGCAGAGAACAGGGCGTAGCCTGTCCTCTCATCGCTATCCTGCCGAGGGGGAGAAGTGATGTGGGGGTAGAAACAGTCAGTGCAAAGGCCCTGAGGTGGGAACAAGCTGGGGCAGGGTGGCTGAGCAGAGTGGTCGCCAGTCCCTGTGGCTACTCTGGGTGGAATGGGAGGGCTTAGCAGGGGTGGACAGAGTGGGCTTGGAGCTAAGACAGTTCACTCTGGTTGCCACGGTTGCAGGGCCGTGGAGGCAGTTGGGGGAGTGGCGGGGGGGGGGGGGGGGGGGGGGCTTGCCCAGGAAGAGACAGCAGAATGGAAGAGGGGCTGGGAGGAGACGTGGGTGTGGGGAGAGGGCCAGCACTGTCAGGCTGCTGGGAGGGTCCTGAGGTGGGTGATGGACGGCGTCCTGGCCTTTGCCGTGCTGGAGTAAGGACCCCCGGGTGCCAACGAGCAGTCTGTGAGCCTGCAGGTATCGGGGGCGTGTGCACGTTGTGGTATGCCTCCAGAATCCCCAGGACCAGGGTGCTAGTCCCCATCCCTGCAGGTTTCCCTAGACGCAGAGCCGGTAGCCCCTCCATGTTGCTAAAGCCTCTCAGCCTTCTCCTAGACATAAAGACTGTCGTATACACCCTCCTCTGGCAGGCCTCGGATCCTTAGCTGGACCCAGTGTCCAGCTTTCTGGAGGCCCGTAGGGTTTCTCGGCTGCCTTCACTCAGCGGTGAGCTGGGCTTGCTGTGTACACACCTATGGTTGGGACCCCATGCCCAGGAGGGCAAGACACTCCCACGTCTAACTGTGTTTCTCTCCGCAGGACTTGGCCTGGGCCATCAGCTACTACACCCGTTTCTTCATCACCTACATCCCTTTCTATGGTGTCCTGGGATCCATCCTTTTCCTCAACTTCATCAGGTGCCTGAGTTTTGCTGGCTACTAGCCCCTCGGCCCCCAAGCACTGGTGCTGATGGGGGTTTGATGTAAGGCCCCTCCCGGCCGAGGAAAGCCTCAGAGGTCCCACTTTCTGCCTGGGCCCCTCATCAAGGGGCTTCACTCAACCCCCTCCACTTGTACCCACCTTGCCCCGTTTGGGGTTGGGAGACACACTCGGTTCCCACCGATTCCCCGGACCCCGTGGAGCCTGAGCTGCCAGGCTGCACACTGAGCCGAGCCCCCTTCCAGATTCCTGGAGAGCCACTGGTTTGTGTGGGTCACACAGATGAATCACATCGTCATGGAGATTGACCGAGAGCCCTACCGCGACTGGTTCAGCAGCCAGGTGAGGGCGGCCAGTGCTGGCTGCCAGGGGGGCCCCATGGAGCCGAGGTCCACGTCCCCAGGAGCGTGGCTGCCCCCTAGGCCCTGCGCTGTCCTGCCCTTCCCTGGGGCTGCCAGTGTCCTTCCACTGGGAGGGCCAGGGCCAGGCAGGAGAGGGTGGCCGGGAGCTTCTGGAGGGACCAGTGGGAATCGGGGCAGGGTGATGAGACCCAGGGAAGGCTGGGCCTTGCAGAAAGGAGAGGGGTCCCTTTGTGCTTCTGCTCCCAGCCACTCACCCCGCTTCTCCCCAACAGCTGGCAGCCACCTGCAACGTGGAGCAGTCCTTCTTCAATGACTGGTTCAGTGGGCACCTCAACTTCCAGATCGAGCACCAGTGAGCACAGGCGTGGGCAGGGAAGGGTGGAGGGTGGAGGGCATGCAGTGGAGGCAAGTTACCACCAGCTTCACCTGGCAGAGGGCAGCAGGTGGGGGCTCCTTCTGTCTGTCTTTCCCCCAACGACCCTAGACTGTATCTCCCCCCCACCACCACCCGCCAGCCCCCTTGAGGCCTGGGTTCTTGTTCCCCGGGCCACATGATCACAGAGGCACCCACCCCTGCACATGGGGCCTGGCATCCTCCTAGATCCCGTGAGCCTGGCAGGATGGGCGACTGGTCCCTTTATTGACAGGAAGCCCGAGGCCCAGCCCTTTCCTGCTGCAGGCCAGCCACCCTGCGGGCACGCAGGGAGAGGCAGACAGGGTCTCCCGGGCCTGGCCAGCCTCCGTCTGGGCGGTGGAGACGGTGGGCCAGCCCTCACGCCTGCCCCCGTGCTCTCCCCAGCCTTTTCCCCACCATGCCCCGGCACAACCTGCACAAGATCGCCCCCCTGGTGAGGTCCCTGTGCGCCAAGCACGGCATTGAGTACCAGGAGAAGCCACTGCTTCGGGCCCTGCAAGACATCATCGGGTAAGGCGGGCGGGCACAGGGGTCGGGGACCCCCCAGGTCCCCAGGGGACAGGGAGAGGATTGGGAGGCACGTGGTCGTGGGACCGCCCGAGGTGGAGACCAGAGGGGCCCTGCTGGCATGGGTGCCCCCACCTGGCCCCTCTGTCACTAGGGACTGCCTGGCCTCTGTCTGGGTTGGACAAGGTCCCTCCCCGGGGGTCCCTGGGCTCCTGATGAAGAGCTGAGAGGAGGCCCCCACGCGGGCAGACCCTGACTCCCTGGGCTCCCTGGCCCCTCGGCCCCATCGACCTGCTCCCTGACTGTCCGTTTCCTCCTCTTCCCAGGTCCCTGAGAAAGTCTGGGCAGCTGTGGCTGGACGCCTACCTCCACAAATGAAGCTGCAGCCCTCGGGGTGCCCACGGGGACGGTGGGGGGAGCAGGCGGGGGTGGTGGCTGAAGGGGAGGGCGGGGTTCTGTTCAGAGGGGCGTCAGGAGCTGTGGTGCGTGGCCCACAGACTTGAGGCTCGGCCTTTCCTCTCTCGCTGTCTGGTTTCGAGGCGTTCACGCCTCCCTCTGACACCCTCCCTCCTGGGTCCTGCCCCGCCTCCACCCTCTGTCCTGAAGCATCAGCCAGACCAGACTCGCACAGGTGCGGCCTGTTAGCCCCTGCAGCCTGGCCTCCAGGCTTCACACCATCTTCTTTTCTCCCTGCTCTTGAGATCCGCAGGGCTGGGTCCCAGCTGGCAGGTGGGACGGCTCCCTGAGCCTGCAGGATGGCCCCACCGCCTCGGACAGCCACCCACCCTCTGCCCTTCTGTGGGGTGATGGTGTGCTGGATTCCCCGGGTCTCCCTCCCACTGCTGGGTCGTACTGGCGGCGCCCCTGCAGGCCCCACTTTCTCTTCAGATGTCCAGGGCCCTGGCCCTGATGCCAGGCTCCCTTCGCCCGTGTTGCAGCCAGCTCAGGCCTCCAGACCCAGGGAAACGTCCTGGCCCCACCAGAGCCCTCTGACCCAGGGCTCAGCAGTTCCATCCTGCCGCCTCCCAAGTCCAGAGCCTGTGACCTCGGGTCCAGGGGGGCAGGGCCACAGAAGAGCTCAGCAGAAGCAATGGCCAGGTCAGGGGTGAGCCGGCCTGTAGGCTCAGATGTTTGTTCTGGTTGGGAGACCCAAGATTCTGGAGCAATCGGATTGTCCCCCCAGAGTGCTCCGTTACTGCCAGGCAGTGCCAGCCAGTCCCTGGCCACTTGGCTGGTGCGGACTTAGGCCCTCCAGGTTGCGAGTGGGCACTGGAGCCCAGAAGCTCATCACAGCGCCTCCCCACGTTGGGGCTGCCCACGTGGACATGCTCCTTCCCGGTCCATCACGCTCTTGTGTCTTTTAGAAGTTTTTTAACCTTTTGCTACAGGATGCGTTCTGCCGGGGGTGGCAGTGGGACTGAGCCTTGGGACGATCTGCCTGTTCCCACCCCCCAGCCCCTCTGCAGCCTTCCCAGGCCCCACAGTGGGCTGGGCTGGGCTCACTTACTGAGGCCTCCGTGGCCCTGACTGTCAGGAGGCAGAGGGAAGGAGTCCCAGAGGAGGGTGACCCAGAGAAGCCGGGGACTTGGTAGGGGTGGGGGTACCCAATGGGACAAAGAGGGGTTGGGGCCGAAGGCCAGACAGCTGAGGGGACAGGAAAGTGAGAGGGTGGGGAAACTGGCGGCCACTGGGAGGGTTCAGAGCGGCTGCATCTGGAAATTAACCCACTAACCCATAGATAGCTCCAGGGGAGGGTGGGGCAGGAGGGACCAGCTCTGACTGGTGATGGACCTGAGGGTTGCTATGGCAACGGGGGGATCAGACTGCCTGAAGCCCTCCCACTGAGAACAGGCCGGCCCAAAGAGCCACTCCCCCTCCCCTGAGGCAGAATGGATCCATAGGGAACTGACCTTAATTTTTATTGTGTTGCTTCCCCACCTCTACACTTTTGGAAATAAATGAAGTGATTTTATTCTGACTTCCTTGTTCAGCGGTGGCCTGATTCTCCTCCACTTCCTGTTTGCTGATGCTGGGTGGGGTGTCAGTGGAGTATGGAGAAAGGGGGTCTGCTTTGCGCTGGGAGCACTCTCCTCTGTCCATCCCCCCCCACCCCACCTCCACACCTTTGCTCAAAGAGAACTTCCTTTCCCCTTCCCTAAAATGCACATCAGGCCAGGAGTTTGGGGCAAATGGCTCAGATTAGTGAGCCCTCCTTCTTCCTGGGGACTCTCTGGAGTGAGGCTTTCTAAAGGTCTCTGGGGGGCACAGGCCACCTCCTTGACATCCTCATTCGTTACCCCCTCTTGAGGGACCACCCGCAGGCCCCAGGTCACTTGCTTCTGCCAACCTCGGCCCTACCCCTTCCTGGTCAGTGTGCCAAGCCCTAGGGGCAGAGTCTCAGAAAGGGCGGGGGGAGCCCTGGAGATCAGGTGTCTTGTGGCCCCTGTGCCCATGCAGGGGCTCATTGGGTCCCACAAGCCTGGAAAAATTCCCAAGGAACACGCCAGGGCAGTGAGCCTCCTAGTGGCCCCTACACTGCTCTCTATGCCCTCCCCTCTGGGCTGGCTCAGCTTGGCAGGTCAAGCTGGGAGTGCCAGGGAAGTGCCAAGAGGTTTCCGGGAGCCAGGACCTCAGAAGCTCCCCACCTGGCCTTGTGTCTGCTCCCAGCGGGGGCGGGGAGGGCTCGAGAGGACCCCTGTCCTCTCCACTCCTTCACCTGTGACCTCAGTGTAGCTGGCAGGGACACTCAGCTGATCCGGCTAGCATGTGTGTTATTCCCCGGTGGGCACAGGTCATCTCTCAACAGCCTGTGAGCCTTTGGCCTTGCCCTGCCCTGACACCCATTAGAGGCCCTGGAGTCTGGGGGATCTTGGGGAACATGCCTCCGCCCCCCTTACCTGTGCCTGTCTTCTCTCTCCTACCTGGGCTGGGCCCAGCACTGTGACGCTCAGGATGGTACAGTAATAGAAACACACCCAGCCAGCTGTAGGTGCAGCGTCCATCACCAGTGACAACCAGAATCCCAGCAGGGGGAGAGTAGGGGGAAGGATTCTGCTGCCACTCTGAGGGCGTCGGGTAAATCCTGGCCCAGGCTGATGGGGGCCTGGACCTTCTGTGACCTCTGCCCCCACACTCCCAGCCTTGTCCACCCTTGGGGCCGGGGACTGGGGAGACTCACTCCTGCTCTCTGCCTAACTGCCCCCCCCTTCCCCATACTCTGCTGAGGCTCTTGCCCAGCACGGAATCATGGGCTTCTCATCCCCACCCTTTGCCAAACTCATAGCCCCCCGGGTGGTCACAGAAGCAAACCTCGATTCACAGGGGAGGAGGCTGAAGGACAAAGGAAAGGACTGGGCAGCTGAACTCCAGCCCCTCATCCTCCCCTTCCCCAGCGGGGCGCCCCACAAGGAAAGGGCCATTTCCCAGAGCCTGGGCTCTTCTGTTCCACAGCAGTGTCACATGGCTCCCCAGAGGAGCGAGGGGCTGGGTGGAGTGGCTGGAGACGAGGGGAGTTAGTCCCTGCAGAGGGGATAAGAGCTCACCATGGCAAGGTGTCTACCGTGATAACAGTGTACCTCAGCGTTGCAGGTGGCATGGGCATGTGCTAGGCACCGGGCCCAGAGGAGGGGCTTGCAGGGCAGTCCGGGCTCGGTGTGGACCTAGAGCCCCAGCGGTGGTCACTGGCCTGGAAAGTTCCCAGGCTTCCAGTGGGAAGGGACACTCAGACCCTCTTGGCCCATTGGGAGTCAAGAGGAGGCCTTTGGTGAGCCAGGCAGGGCAGGGCGGAGATGGCAGCCACCTGGACTGGGCATGGGCTGCCCCGGGAGTGACAGGCCACTGCTCATGATACAGAGCCTTGGGGCAATCAAAGCTCAGTTGTCCCAGCTGTGCCATCCCTGGAGAGGTGTGCCCCTCTGGACAGGACGCAGCTTCTCAAAGAGCCCCGTGGTTGGTCCGAGTCTGAAGTGGAAATGATTAGCTATGGATCCGGGGGGGTACCTACACCCATCTGTGAAGGAACCAGGGCCTGGAGGGTGGAGGTGGGCCCCAGGACCAGAACTAGCCCATCATAAACAGAACAAGCGAACGCCTACCGTGCCAGGACTTAAAAGATCATATCTCTATTGCCCTCTGCTCAGGCATGTGACCTACCAGCCACTCCCAACATTATAGGCATGGGCTGGTTCTTGTGAATTTCCATTTCCCCAATCTGCCCAGGCCATCCATCTCATGGAAGACTCCAAGTAAATAAATGCTGGCCGACTGAAGGGGCAAATGAACAAGGCTTCCCTAAAGACTTTTGCTTTTCTTCTGGGCCCAAGACTGTGCAGATCATAAAGTAGGGACACTGCTTTTCTTAGTGGCTCTACCAAGGCCCTTCCCTCCTTTGCACAGACTGGGCCCAGGCCCTGAGACTGCAAAAGAAACCTATAGACAAAGGGGAAACTCAGCTAGGGAGAAGCGTGGATGACTTGGCCCCAGGGATTCTAGCATAAGGGACAGGGAGGAACAAGGGCAAAGGTGACCCACCAGTGAAGGATTCCAGGCAGTAGGCAATGGGATAGCTAACTGAGGCCAGGGGGCTTCCCCAGTGGTCCTTTTGTTGTTGTCCAGTCACTAAGTTGTGTCTGACTCTTGGCAACCCCCATGAACACATCAGGATTACCAGTCTTTCATCATCTCCAGGGGTTTGCCCAAATTCACATCCATTCAGTCAATGATGCCATCCAACCATCTCATCCTGTCGCCCCATCTCCTCCTGCCCTTAATCTTTCCCAGCATCAGGGTCTTTTCCAAAGAGTCGGCTCTTCGAATCAGGTGACCAAAGTACTGGAGCTTCAGCTTCAGCATCAGTCCTTCCAACGAATATTCAGGACTGATTTCCTTCAGGATCTACTGGTTTGACCTCTTTGCAGTCCAAGGGACTCTCAAGAGTCTTCTGCAGCACCACAGTTCGAAAGCATCATTTCTTTGGCACTCAGCTTTCTTTATGTTCCAACTCTCACACGCATACATGACTACTGGAAAAACCATAGCTTCGACTATGGACCTTTGTCAGCAAGGTGATGTCTATGCTTTTTAACACATCTAGGTTTGTCATAGATTTTCTTCTAAAGAGCAAGCATCTTTTAATTTCGTGGCTGCAGTCACTGTTCGCAGTGATTCTGGAACCCAAAATCACTTGGTCCTTTAAACAAGTTATTCCTAGGGAACTACCCATTTGCAGGCGTGAGAGCGCAATGCCCTCGGCCACCACCAGGGGCAGCACGGAGCACGACCTGCTCCACATTGGTGCAGCTATTCCAGGTGCCCCTGGGTGGAGCTGCAGGATCAGCGTTCCTGCTGGGGGCGGGGCGCGTGCAGGGGCGCGTGCTCACCCTGAGTCTGCTGCTGCTGCTGCTGCTAAGTCGCTTCAGTCGTGTCCTACTCTGTGCGACCCCACGGACTGTAGCCTACCGGGCTCCTCCATCCATGTGCTAGTATTTCCCTGATAAGGGCATCAGGGTCGCTATAGGAAAGGCACTGGCCATCTGCCCTGGGGGGCTACCATCCCAGGGCCACAGGGCATCAGGAGTCAGCCGGAGAACAAACAGCCTGGGCAGGGGCCCTGAAAGTGGGACTTATTTTCAAGGACAAAACAGGCTGGGAGGCTTGTCCCAGGTGAGAGCTTGTGATGGCCCCAGGGCCACGGATTGTACACATTTTTAAGATAAATGGCTCCGCCCTGTTGCTGCAGGCTCTCAGCAAAAAGCCTTCCACAGGTATCTCTTCTGTCACCCTAGGAGGTCACACTACCATTCCAAGAGACTGCATAACTTCCCCAAGGTCACAGCCTGGAGTCCAGGACTTTCCCTCCTGGCTGCCCACTCAAGAGAAAAGCTGGACACAGTGTGGAGTGCGTCAGGGTGAGACTGGAGGTCCAGGGAAAGACTGAACAAGAACCTGCCCCCTTCCACTTCCTGTTGGGAACCCAGTCTGGGGCCCTGGGGACAAACAGTGGGGGGCAATCCTGCAGCTGGTGGGGAGACTCCAGCCCCTGGGCCAGGAAGTCCCTCAGAGAATCCTAGCTCAGCGTTTCCTTTTTTTTCTCAATCTGCTGACACTTCTTCTAATGAAATCTTCCACTCGGTTTGGAGCTGCTGAGCAGAGGGGTCCAGCAGCCTGGCTCTCCCTCCCTCCCACCTTCAGGAATCCCCCCCCAAAAGTGTCCAGACACCACAGGCCCAGGCCAACACCCATTTTCCAGATGAGGAGCCCAAGGCTCAGTGAAGGACCACGCCTTGTTCTCAGACTCCAGGGACAGAAAGAGCCCATTCCAGGGGTCTTTGGGCTTCCAGGTGTCTCAGACAGTAAAGAATCTGCCTGCAATTGAAACCTGGGTTCAATCCCTGGGCCAGAAAGAACCCCTAGGGAAGAGAACGGCTACCCATTCCAGTATTTTTGCCTGGAGGATCCCATGGACAGAGAAGCCTGGTGGGCTACAGTCCATAGGGTCACAGAGACAGATACAACTGAAGCAAAATTAATACACACACACACAGGGGTCCTGCTTGAATGGTTCACTGCAGCAGCTGGAAACCAGCACCAGGTCCCGGGCAGACATGGGGCAGGGGAGATCCCGATCACCTCCTGTGGACCCGCTCACTGCTGTGATGCCAGGCATACTTCTGAGCTCAGCAGCAGACCCCTGCCAGTGGCCCTCTAAGGCCCCTCGGCCATCAGGCCAATGCAGATGCCGGACAGGGGTGCCTCCTGCGATCTGGGGGTGCCCGCATACATGGCCCTCGGCCCCCGTCTGTCGCCAGTCTCTTGTTTAATCACTACGTCTAGTCTGTTTCTGCAACCCTATCCCACCAGGCTCCTCTGTCCGGGGGATTTCCCAAGCAAGAATACTGCAGTGGCTTGCCAATTCCTTCTCCAAGAAATCTTCTCGACCCAGGGATTGAACCTGTGTCTCCTGCACTGGCAGGCGGGTTCTTCACCACGGAGCCGCCAGGGAAGCCTCCCTATCCAGCTATGCAAAGGAGTAAAGTGGGATGAGCCTGGAGTGAACTACCAAGGTTGCTGGTGACTGGGTGAAGAACAGGAAGGGACCAGGCCCTCAGGGCATCTGAGCCCGGGGCAGATGCCAGCTCCCTGACCCAGAGCAGAGGTCAACTCGGAAAGCCACCATCCACCACCACCCCCTCTCACCTCCCAACACCCTGATGGCCCAAGGACCTGAACTCCAGTCCCAAAATCCATGCAAATATCTACTCCGTAACATACCTGGGTTTGTTTTTATATAAAAATAACATTTTCCCCCTAAATTTTTGCTCTAGGAAAACACGTCACGCTCACTGTGTCTTTATACACTATGCCCCTGGCCCTGGTCCTAGTGGGTCTAGAGCCATGGTCGCAGGGCTGTGGAGCAGACCGAGAGGGGCCCCAAGAGAACAAACAGGGCCTCCAGCCTGAGGCAGGGCGAGGTGGGGCAGGTGAGGAAGCCTGTCTGGGTGGCTTGGTGGCTGCTGGGGCCCCGGGCGCTGCGGTCATCACTGGTGGAGGTAGGCTTCCAGCCACACATTGCCAGACTTCTTCAGGGACCTGGGTGGTGGGGGTAGGGAAGATATGAGGGACTCAACTGCAAGATATTAACCTCTCCCCCCCCCCCCCCACGATGATGAGTGTGAGCGGAGATGGGCAGGCAGCTGGGGTGGGGCTGCAGGGGAGGACTGGGAGAGGCAGCTACACTCTCATTAACTGCAGTGGAACCTAGACCTTGGGTGGGAGGGGAAAGGGCCCAGGCCACGTCCAGCCAGGAACCAGGTGGGTCTGTCCCCCCTCTCCTGGCTCTCTCTGTCACTTCCTCCTGCTGAGCCCTGTGACCCAGAGATTTGTAAGGCATGGAATGTGCCCACCACCAGCCTGATTCAGGTTGGGGGGAACCAGAAGCATCAATAACTTGCTAGAAAAACCCTGCGCCAGGTGTTTGAAAGGGGCCAGGCCAAGAGGCAGGGGCTTCGAGGATCAGGCTGGGAAGGGTGATGAAGGAGGAATTCAAACACCAGTAGAGAAGGAAGGGCCTCAAAGTAAAGGGAACAGCCTGTGCTAAGGCACGCAGGTGGAAGAGCTCTGGCTGAGACTCTGGCCTCTGTTCCCGTCAAGGCTACCACCAGGGCCGAGCCCGGTCACCCCTGAACAGCTGCAGGAACACCACTCTGCTCTTCCTGCCCCATCAGTATGTTCCCGCAGTCAGAGCATCCTTCCAAAATCCAAGTCCTGTGTACCCCTCCTCCCCTCAGTGGCTCTCCCACCATCTAGCATACTCTTGCCTCAGGGCCTTTGCACGGTTATTCCCCGGCCCCAGACATGCTGCCCCCAGATGTCTCTTCGGCCAGCCCTCTCCCTTCCTCCTTGTCTCTGCTAACATGTTGCCTTCTTACCACCCACCCTGCCACCCAACTAAAAATTGCATCTCTGCCTGGTACCCCCCATTTCCTCTCCTGTACCCACCCAAAGGTTTTGTGGTTTTGCTTTGTTTTTTGTTGAAGCACTTCTCCCTTTCTCGCATTTTGTCATTTACTTATTTTCTGTAATTAACTGCTTGTTTTCCGTTTCCCCCTGCTTGGATGTCAGCTCCAGGAAGGCAGGGATGTTGGGAAGTTCTGCTCACTGATGAGGACCGGGCCTGGGCCTGTGTGTGAGTGGACATTGGGAAGGACGGGGGTGGGGTCACAGCCAAGGGCAGAGAGGCTGATGGGAAAGGCCCTGAATGCCAGCTCCCAGAGAGGAACCTGCAAGAACTCAAGAGAGCCAGGTGGGTGCTCAGGGAGTGGCTGACGGGCCCCAGGGGTGGGGCCCCGGGGAGCCACCATGAGCGGAGGGCCCTTACCTGACAATGTCCACCAGGGCAGTGAGGAAGGGCTTCACCTCGTAGCTGAGGCCGTGCTTGGCGCACAGGGCCTTGACCAGCGGGGCCACCCTGCGATAGTTGTGCCTCGGCATCGTGGGGAAGAGACTGGAGAAAACAGTGCCTTGGTACCCCCGGACCCGTGCACCACCTCTCCCAGGCCCTCCGGGAAGTCCAGGACAGGTGTCTTGGCCTCCCCCGGAGTAGATGGGACATGGGGACTCAGGCCTCACTCCCACCCCCATGGCGCCCCCCACCCCGCCCCAGGGTCTGCGCTCACTGATGCTCAATCTGGAAGTTGAGGTGTCCGCTGAACCAGTCGATGAAGAGTGAGGGCTCCACGTTGCAGGTGGCTGCCAGCTGCCAGGAGCAGGCGGGGCATGGGTGAAGGGGCTGGCACAGAGTGCCAACCCCACGGCAGCCCCATCAGCCCCCCATTCCTCCCAGCTGGGGACCCCACCCCTACCCCCTGGATGGGCCCCACCCCGGCTGCCCACCTGAGAGCTGGCCCAGTCCCGGTGCTTCTCATGGCCAATCTCCCTGGGGATATGGTTCATCTGTGTGATCCACACGAACCAGTGGCTCTCCAGGACCCTGTGAGAGGAGGTTCAAGGCACTGCCACACATCCTGCTGACCACTCAGGCTTCCCCATCTGTACTGTGGGCCTCAGCTTTCCCATCTGTACTACAGGATTGCAACTCCTCCCCACTGGTGTTTCAAGCAGTCAAGTGGTGTGGAGGCCATGCCAGGCTGAGCCCCAAGCAGCCCTACTCAAGAGGGTGGACACCCCAGACAGCTTCCCTGAGACCCGCCACCCCATGGATGCTGCCACTCAACAGCCCAGGGAGACAGTACTGCTGTCCCCATTCTGCAGATGGAAACACTGAGGGCTGTGGTCAGGGTGCTCTGCTGCTTGTCATGCCGAACCTGGCCATACCTGACAGCCACAAAGAGGAGCAGCGCCCCAGGAATGCCATAGAAGGGGACGTAGGACAAGAGGAAGCGGGCGTAGAAGCTGGCGGCCCAGAGCAAGTCCTGTAGAGGAGGGAGGAGGAGGGGGAGGCCGCAAGGCAGCCGGGAGGGGGAGCTGGGGTCATCCCCATCCTTTCGGCTCGATGTACCTCGGACGGGCACATCACCACCCCTTCTCTGGGCCTGGGTTTCTCGGCCAGGTAAGGGGACAAGTCCTCGCCCTGCCAGCCTCACAGGGCTGACCATGGATGATGTGCAAGGGTGTGGGATGAAGGAAGCCTTGCCCAGAAGACAAATACCCGGCAGAGGGGGTCCAGAGGGGCCCCGCCCTCATCTCTCACTGTGAGAGACGCACACCACACCCTGTGCACACGCTGACCTGGCAACCACACACGCACACACTCACTCCCCCTGCTCTCGAGCACACGTGTTCCACATCACTACACGCACACCTGTTTGCAGTGGTGTCCCCGACACCCCACCTTCCTCCACCACAGCTGTATGCCCGGGGGAGCCGGCAGGGCCCCCGCTCACCGTCCACTGCATGCACACCAGCATGTAGGCCAGATTTTCCACTTCGAAGTTCACCAGCGTGAGCAGCGGCGGGCCGACTGCAAGGAGGGGCATGAGGGGGGCTCAGGGGCAGGTTGGGGGTGCAGAGTAGGCCAGCCAGAGGGAGGGGGAGGGGGCTCTGTTCCTCCAGGGGGCCTGGAGGCTGGTCCCACCCAGCTGGGATGAGCCTGCATCACCCACAAGGCCTCGTCCTCACTCAGGCCCTCGGTATCTGAGCCTTTCAAGGCTGGTCCTTGCCTCACCGCCTCCCCCATGCCCTTTCTGCAAGTTGGCACCAGCCTGATATAACCCCACCTGCCCTAGGGCTTGGGATGCCCTGACCGAGGGCGGGAAGGAACTCTGAAAGCCGCAGCCAGGGCTGTGACCGCCTCTGACCAGAAGGCACCCCAGTGGAGGGAAGGGCTAGGGCAGAGGAAGGCCGCATGGGCTGCAGGCTGGGGCAACCAGAGACGTGCAGTGGACAAGGCAGGCCCCGGCGTAGTCCCCACCCCATCCGTGCTCCCACCCCCAGGAGGACAAGGGTACACTCACTCAGGAAAAAGTACAGGTGCTGGTGGTTGTAGGGCAAGTATCTGCGCTTCTTCTTGCCGTACTGTGGGGATACAGGCGGCCTGTTGGGGAGGGCGGCTCTCCAGGCCCTCCTTGGCCCTGGCAGCGCCAGGGGGCTGGCTGGGCCAAGAGGCCAAGGCAACTCTGGATTCTAGCCACTGGGAGGTGGGGAGGGGGCACTCTGGGGACAGGGGCTCTGCCTAGAACTAGATAGAGTAGGGGGTGGGGCGACCGCGGGGCTGGGGGGGTCTGGGGCCACCAGGTTTCCGCTGCAGGCCCGGCCTGAGCGTGTCCCCCCACACACCTCGATGGACGATTCCCCCAAAAGGAAGACAGGCGCCACAGTCACGTCCGGGTCCTTGTGGAAGATGTTGGGCTTCGCGTGGTGCTGGAAGTGGCGGAAGTTCCACCAGTGCGCAGAGAAGCCCTGCGGGGGAGTGGGCTCTCAGGGGTGGGGCCGGGTCACGCCCACCTCCCCACGCGGCCACGCCCACCTCCCATGCAGCCCCGCCCCCACTCGCCCCTGTGGCCCACCATCCGCCCCCACCCTCACCTTCAGCTGCCCCATCACAAACTGCTGGGCCAAGTGGTTCCATCGGGAATTCCTGAAGATGGACGTGTGGCCCAGGTCGTGCTGCAGACACCAGCTCTGGGCCTGGGGAGACGCAGGGTCCGGGGCTGTGGCCGGGAGCTGCCGGGGGTCCAGCCCGGAGCCCTGGCCAGCCAGCCCTCCCAGCTCACAGGGCACCCCCACAGCTGGCGTCCCACTCTAGACCCTAGTGGGCCAGCCTCTTTTGTTTTTTTTTAATTTGGTTTTTATTTTCTGGCTGCCTGGCATGGCATATGGAATCTTAGGTCCTCTACCAGGGATTGAACCTGCACCCCCCTGCATTGGAAGTGCCGAGTCTTAACCACTGGACTGCCGGGGAAGTCCCCAGAGTCCTCTTTTAAGAGACAAGGACAGCTGAGCTTGGGAGGTCCAGGGGCTGCAAGACTGTCATGGAGCTGCAGGCAGCAGCCTTCCAGCTCTGGACCCTGGGCTCCCTGCGAGGTACTAAGTAAAGAGCTTCCTTAGTTCATTTAAAATGAAGCTGGACTTATAGGGCCTCTGGCTGGTCATTCTTTGTTTGCAGACAAAGAAAGAAACAAATGTTTTGTTTGCTGCAGTGTTTCTTGTTTGCTGGTCAATGTGTGCTTTCAGCAGACATTTCCCAAGTGCCCGCGTGTGCCAGGCCACGGCTGTTGTCAGTCTAGGTGTCTGCAAGACAGCACTGGGTCACCTGGGAGACGGCCAGGATGAGGGCGGCCAGGGTGCTGGGCAGCCAGCCGGGGCCGAGCAGGTAGATCATGAGCCAGGCGAGCACCTCCATGGCCAGGATGTGGCCCAGCAGGAGACCAAAGAAGGCGGGCTTGGCTTCAAACAGCTTCATGTCCTCAACCGCTTGGCGCAGGGCTCGGAAGTCCTCGATCAGCTGGGTCTGCCGGGGCGGAACAGCTGATCAGCTGAGGAAGCGAGGGAGGCCCCCCATTCCCACCCTCCATCCCCCCAACCCTCGTCTTCCGGGCAGCCCTCCATAGCCACTCCTCCTAGGGTCCAAGGGGTGTGGCCAAAGGGGATGGAGTGCCCAGCTTGGGGTTCCCCCATCCCCACAAAAGGTGTGGGGAGCCTGGGAAGCAAGGAAAACCCTTAGAGCTCAGTTCATCTAAATCCTCATCACAGATGGGGATGCAGGGCCCAGAGCAAGGAAGGGGGTCTGCCTGGAGTCTCCCAGGAAATGCTGGTGCAGGCGTCCCTACAGCAACTGTCCGCTCAGGAGGGCTGGCAAACCATGAAGCTGTTACCAGCAATGCCCCCATTCTTCCAGCCCCACACGAGGGGCTTAGCCTCCACCAGGGCCCTGCTCACATTCTGGGGTCCATCCTGGCTGGGCTCCTCTGGGGCCAGCTCTCCAATCAGGAGAGGCTGCAGGAACTTGCGCACAAAACTGAGGTCCTGGTGGAAGGCGTGGAAGGCATCCTGAAGGAGAGCAGGGAGTCAGGTAGACAGACAGACAGACAGCTGGGGCAACACCCAGAGGCAGCAGGCAGAAGCAAAGCACAAGGGCTGCTGATGGAAGGGCAGAATAGGCAGGCAGGCAGGCAGGCAGCTAGTTGTTCATTAGTTACAACTGAACGACGGTCAGCCTTGCCCATGAGTCCTCCCTGGTCCTGCCCAGGCCCTGGGTGCCCTGCTTTCGTACCCCTCGCCTACTGGGCTCCAGCTGCTTCACTCTGCCATGGGGCCTTTCCCCAAACTTGGTTGGGTGTTTTAAAATCTGGATTTACAGAAAGTTTTCCCTGGAACACTCTGCTTCCGTTCATGAAAGGGTTTGACTTTTCCAAAAAAGATTGCGGGAAAGCTTTCTTGAAGTCACAAGCTTTTCTACTGGGTCACAAATGTCAGATCTACCAGCTTTTACAAACATAAGCAGTGAGTAACGTGGGAGTGAGGAAACTGGCAATTGATGACCACTGGGCCACCAGGAGAAAAAAAAAAATCCACCGAAGACCACACAGCCTGAAGATGCTCGAACAGTTAAACTTATCTAATTTGAAAAGCAGGAGGGCAAAATAAGTTTTTTTTTAAAAAATACATAAGTTTAATAAACAATCTAACATTCCTGTTATTCTCTCTAATGGTGGCGGGGGGTGGGAACAGGATGCAAAGCAGAAGGGGTTAGAGGAAGAGAGAGACCTCAAGCAAGATAAAGGGCCGAGGGATAAAGATAAAGAGGAGAGGGACTGGTCAGGAAGTGACCCCCACTGCTAATGCTTGGCAGCGCTGAACTGTGAGTAAACTTGAACGTCACACCTGCGGCTCAGACTTCCTGATCTAGCCCTCATGTCCTTGGCTCATTGTCGTTCACAAACGGGTTTTTATCCTTGGACTTGCAGAGGCTCTCTGAGTGAGCCAGCCCCAGCTGACCAGCAGCCTGGACGGTAGAAGCAGTGTCTGGGGCCAGTTGGGATGGGGATGTCCCCAGGAAGGTGACTGCTGGCTGCTATTGTCCTCTTGCTAATGAGCCTAGCAGCACCTGGTGGGTGTTCCAACAGCCAGGCAGGCCCCTTGCAGTTACTGCACAACAGCCTCCACACCATCCTATGCCGGGCTCAGAAGAACCTCAGGCCCCTTCAGCCCCCACCTAGAGGCTGCACCTGCAGGACTCACCTGAGGGTGAATCCTTGTTAGCTATTCTCCCCTCCTGGCCCAGAGCAGCCTGAGGACCTGGGGGCTCCGAGGGTGTAGCTTCTGGAATAACCTAGGTCCTTGGAAAGGCTGGCTTGGGGCCCCTCCTTGGAGCTCACGTAGGGGACGGGGCTGTATTGGTATAGATCTGTCTCCAGGGAAAAGCTCTGATGGGGGGGGGGGCAGCACCCCTGGGAGACAGGGGGTCGAGGGGAGACTTGGCCCCCCAGGAAGCTGCCAGGGCCCTGGTTACCTGGGGACCAGTGTTGGCCGGGGAGCTAAGAGGAAGATTGCTCCTGTGCTTGGCTGACCCTGCTTACAGTGACCCCGAACGAGTCTGTTCTCCTGCCTGGAACTAGGCAAATCCAGGGGGCAAATCCAAGGGATGAGACTCCAGACCTTTCTGGCTCTAGAACCAAGAGCATTAACTTTTTTTTTCTTTTTAATTATAGTCAAACATACATAAAATTGACCATTTTCACCATTTCGAAGTGTACAGTTCAGTGGCATTTAATGTATTCACTTGTTGGGCAACCATCCCCGCCATCCATCTCCAAAACTTCTTCACCTACCTCGGCTGGAAGTCTGTCCCCATGAAACACTACCTCCCAATTTCTACCTCTCCCAGCCCTCAGAGCTCAGTTGATTAAGAATGCGCCGGCAGTGCAGGAGACCCCAGATCGATTCCTAGGTCAGGAAGACCTGCTGGAGAAGGGATAAGCTACCCACTCCGGTTTTCTTGGGCTTCCCTTGTGGCTCAGCTGGTAAAGAATCCGCCTGCAATGTGGGAGACCTGGGTTTGATCCCTGGGTTGGGAAGATCCCCTGGAGAAAGGAAAGGCTACCCACTCCAGAATCCTGGCCTGGAGAATTTCCACGGACTGTACACTCCATGGGGTTGCAAAGAGTCAGCCACAACTGAGTGACTCACTTCACAGCCTCCAAAAACCATAGGTACTGCTCTGTGAATTCCCTGGTGGTTCAGTGGTTAGGACTTTATGCTTCCACTGCACAGGGCACAGGTTCAATCCCTGGTCAGGAAACTAAAGTCCTGCAAGTCATGCAGCTCGGCCAGAGGGGAAAAAAAGAGAAAGAATTGACACTTAGAAGAGGAATCATATAGTCTGTGTCACTGACTTGTCATTTAGCATAATGTCTTCAAGGTTCATCCATGTGTAGCATGTCAGAACTTCCTTCTGTTTTAAGCCTGAATGAGCGTTGACTCTGATTCTCATTTCCTCTGAAACCCCCGTGGTGGTGCACGGAGCCCACATACAAACAGGCACGCGGCACGCTCACAAAGGGTGTAACCACCGAGGCTCACAGGTGTCACAGAAATTCAGTGCCACGAGTGTGTGTCTCTACACAAGCAGACACCACCACCAACCCACGAAGGCTCACAGCCACGCTCGGGAACAATGCGCACAGGCAGTCACTCGGACACCCAGAGAGACACAGCCTGGCACACACACACAGCAGACGTGTGTCCTGTGGCTCCAGCCTCAGGATGTCCACCCTCCCAGCCCTGCTCTCTCCTGACCTCTGAGTCTGTTCTGGGGCCACCCTAGCACCTGGCAGACCCCAGATGCTCTGGGGCCACGCTCTTGAGCTGAGCCGCTGGGGCAGCAGGTCACCTCCCCGACTCCTTTCCCCTCGCTCGGGTGTACCCAAGCCTGGCTTGGAGATGCCCCGAGGAAGAGGCCACAGCCAGGCCCACCCAGAAGACCTCCAGCCAAGTGTGTCCCTTACAGTGAGTAGGGAAGGGGTGAGCCCCCTCAGGTCCAGGTGGGAATATCCCGGAGCTCACAGACAAGTCTCCACCTGATGGGTGGGAAGGGAGCGCTGCGGTAGGTCCTGGGAAAGCAGCTCAGGTTCCTGGGGCTGGGTTGGGCACTCCAGAGCCTACACTTCTTGCAGTCTGAGTATCAACACAGTAGGTCCCTGGCTTCAGACCCAAACCTCGGCAAACAGTTTTTTGTTTTTTGTTTTTCCTGCACTATTGGCTGGGGCCGTGTGACCCAGTCCTCTTTGGCCTCTGTTTAAACATTCAAGAATCTCAATGGGCAAAAGACTCAGAGAGGTTGAGCCACTTACCCAAGGTCACACAGCTCCATCTGATGAAGGCTGGGCCAGAACTTGGTCTGCCTGTAAAATGGTGCTTGTGGCCACTCCCCGGTCAGAGGGGAGGCAGTGGGTCTTCTAGGTGGGGGCAGGGGGTCCTCATCATGAGGCTGGTCACCATCCTGAGTAACCAAGGATCTGGCTGCTCAGAGGCCAGGGTGTGGGGGTCAGGAAGGTGGTCCTGGCATTTCTGGGGCTGCACTGACCAAATCTCAGGGCACTGCAGGAGGTCCCAGCCTTACACTGCGCCTCCCCACCCCCCGCCCCCAGTGCATCTGGAAACATCTTCTCAGAGGCATGGGTGCAAACCCTGTGACTTTCCCCCAAGGAGGTGGCAATTGAGGCCTCTCACTAGTTCTTGGAACAGACTTGGGTGAAACTTCTAGAATTAAAATGGTGTCTCTAAACATAGACTGCAGGTGGCAGGGACAGGCCCTGTTCACAGCGGTGGCCTCAGAGCCCTGCACAGAGCAGGCGCAGGATGGCAGGTGTGAATGTGTGGCCAAGAGCCGACCCCCACAGCCCACCAGACGGGGGTCTGAACCATTTGCTGGGGAGGGAACAGAGGCTCCGAGTGGTGGGCCCACCTCCCCAGAGTCTGCAGTGGCAGAGCAGGGATTCAAATCCAGGGATCTCCTGTGAGGTCCACGTCCTCCCAGGGCACAGCTCCCACCCAGCCCTGCCTCAGTCCCTGGAAGCCTCAGAGTGGCCCCCTGCCCAGGCCCCCAGCCCCACCTTGAACTCCAGGGAGCAGCTGGTTAAGGGCAGGCATGGGGAGACTCAGGAGGCAGCCTGCAGAGGGTAGGAGCCAAGTCATTTATGAGCCACGCCAAGCCGTGGAACCACAGACAAGATCACACCCCTTCTCCAGCCTGTACTTTGTCGTCAGTAAATCAGGAATCACTCGTGCCCATCTCGTGGGGCTGCCGGAGGACTGAGTCAGTGCAGGTAAAGCACTGGGAAGGGGCCCGGCGTCCAGTCCCCGTGGCCTCAGCTGCCTTTCACCTAGGTCCACCCAGAGATCCAGGCCCGCAGGCAGGAGGCAGGAGGGCGGAGGTGCGCCCTGCTGGTCACGTTCTGGGCAGCCTGAGGCAAGGAAGCAGGACACCTTCCACCCCAAAGATAAGGTGGAGGCGGGGAGCATTTCTGATTACTTCTTCAAAGAATCTGGAATGTTCCAGATCAGGAAAGGGGTGGAGCAGCTGGGGGCTCAGGTGGCCTGGGTCTGCTCCTCTTAACCTCAGCTCAGGAGGCTCCAGTGGCTTGTGAGGATGGGGGAGGACACACTCAGGAATTCGTGTCTCCCTCCCTCCCTTTCGAGTGGGAAGATTCGAAAGGAGAGCCGGATCTCACTCCCAGTGGCCAGATGCTCCTTCCAGTCAATGGGGAGGCACTATCAGTATCCCCATTTTATAGATGAGGAAACTGAGGCCAAAGGGCACACAGCTCTGGACATGAGTATCCAACTCCTGCCCAAGCAGCAGTGTCTTGCTCAACGGCAGATGCCCCCAGGAAGTTGCCCATATCCCCCCCAGCACCCCTGGTGTCCCTGGTGATGAGTGTGGTGGCCTGGGAGGGGGCAGTCTCCTCCACCCAGCACCCTTGGCCTCACAGGTGCCACTGACCCAGCTGTGACATGAAGTGGACCCCTGGGTCCTCTCTCCACCACTGAGTTCTGGTTCTCTCCCGCTGCTGTTTCCTGAGAAACCCATGGCTGCCGCTTGGGCATCCTTAGAGGAAATGTAGACAGGCTCCCAGGGTGCTTAGGCTGCTAGCATCCCCACATTCCTGCCCAGCACCGCACAATCCTGACACCTCCCCAAGGCACTGTGACCCCCCATCCCCCCACCGCCCAGCTCCACCAGGGGCCTGGGCGGGTGGGGACACGGCAGAAAACGTCTACAGAGCCCAGAGAGGGCGAGCTTCACAGGCAGTGGCCATTAGGCAGCTTTCAAGGCAGTCAGCGTGGTAGAGGAAGCAGAGCGTGGGCGCCAGGACCAGGTCATCTGAGTCCCCGGCCAGCCCCTCTCTCCGGCCCCACTCTCACTCCAGAGCCTCAGATCTGCTCAGACCTGCCCCTACTCAACTCCCAGACACAAACCCCAACTTCCAAGCCCAAGGACAAAGGTCCTGCCCTTTGAGGGTTCCAAGAAGGTCCCTTTAAATCACCCATATTCAGCCTCAGTCTCCTCATCTGCAAAATGGACTAACACTGGGATCACCTCTGAAGTTTGTTGTCTGAATACCACCCGGAGTTAGATCCTAATGGTTCCCATTGGTGCCCCTGAGCCCAGCATCACCTGCCCTCTCCCCTGGACACACCTGCACCTCAGGGCCCAGGTGAATGGCCACCTCTTCCAAGTGGCTTCCCCTGGCAGGGCTGGCGGGGAGGTCCCTATCATCTGTTAACCCCTCCCTCTTCTCCTGGGAGGCTCTGCCTTCCCCTTCCTCACTAGGGATCCTTTAAAAATGTATCGATATGTCAGATTCCCCTGTCTTCTCTGTTCTGCCCTGCATTCTCCCCTTAGAATAAAACCAAAGTCCTGATTTCCCTGCTACCACCGGTCCTCATTGCTGGCCCTTCTCACTGCTTGGCTCCGGCAATACCGATGGTCTTGCTATTCCCTGAACGCACAGAGTATGGCCCCACCTCTGAGCCTTCGCCCTAGCTGGTCCCTCTGCCAAGGAACACCCTCCTAGCAGATCTTCTTTCTGCTGCCTCATGCAGCACGAGGGATGAGAGTTCCCCAACTAGGGATCAGACCCGTGCCCCCTGCAGTGGAAGCGTGCAGCCTTAACCACTGGACTGTCAGGGAAGTCCCTCCCTGCAGATTTTCTGTTCATAGCTGTATCTTCAGAGGTTAGGTCAAGGTTTCGCACATGGGATATGCTTGCTGGTATCTGCTGTTGAATCTAGTGAGTCAATAATTGAAGAATGAATGAATGAATGAAATAAGCAGCTAAGGGGCAGTGGAGCAGGTGGTTAAGAGCATGGGCTGTGAATCCAAATCCGAGACCCATCACTTAATTTCAAGTCATTTTGCCCCTCTGAGTCTGTTTTCGCATCTGTAAAATGGAAATAATAACAGTACCTGTCCCATAGAGGTATCATGAGGATTCAAAGAGGGACTGTCTATAAATCAAGCGCTGAATTCGGAGCCTGGCACATAGTAGGTGCTCAGCACACAGCCCTGGTCAACTTATGACCAGCAGTGGCTGGGCCTTGCCGCTCCCTGGCTGGCTCCTGTAGTCTCAGACCGCCTATGACTCTTAGACAAACCTGGCTCCGGGCCCAGAGCACTCTCCCCAGGGTCCCCGGTTTTGTATCCCAGGACGGCCACAAGCTGACTTCATGGCGCAGGAACTCTGGGAATTTCCTGGCAGGAAGGCTTCTGTGGCCTGAACAGGAGAACAGCTGATGGGCGGCAGGGGCTGGTAAGAGGTGGCTGCGGGAACACAGCCCCTGCGACACGGCTACCCCACCCCCACCAATGCTCCAGGGCAGGGGCTGGGGTGCCGGGGGCCCTGGGTGGTCTGAGCCCTACTCTGCTCTGTGGGCTCACCACAGACAAAAACTGGGGTCCCCCACCCCCAATCTCCTCATAACCCCTTTGGCCTGAACAGACCAGGTATTGGTGGCAACTTAAGCCCAGGGTCTGGGGCCTCGGGAAAGCTAAGAGATGGCCTAACATCTCGCCCTGTTACAGACATGAATGAACCAAGGAGGGGGCGAGGTCATGGCTGTCTACTGCACCCTACAGTCTGCAGGGCACACTCACACTTATCAGCCGGCAACACACGCTGACTGGGAACAACTTCGTGGCAGCTGTGGGGCCGCAGAGTGGCAAAGGCACAGTTCCGCCCTCAGCTGGCTCACTGTCTGTCCCCGCTGTCCCCACTTTACAGATGAGGAAACGGAGGCTCACAGGAGTGACATGCCTGGTTCAAGGTCACTCAGAGCCTCCAATGGCAGAGCCAGTACATGGCCCCAGGGAACAGACAGCATGCTTTTTAATGGAAATGGGAAAACGGGCCCTGTTGGTGAGGAATCAGTGAGACAGCGGTCACGTGGGGTCTCAGGGTGTAGAGCTAAATGGATGATGGGGTTCCCACACAGGGAGGGTCCCCAGCATAGGCCTGGGCACCAAGCGGGAAAAAGTGATTCACAAACATTCTTCATCATCTTCCTCTCACCAGCCTCCATCCTGTCCGCCAGGTCAGAGATTGATAAAAGGCCAGGGTGGCCACCTCCAGGATACTGGAGGGGTGCCCAGCGCTCAGCCCAGGGGAGCAGGGAGGAGCTGCGGCTCCTTACTAACCCACCCCCGAACCCCGCCCCAACGCCCTGGCAGCAATGCACGTGTGTGTAACCACGCACACAAACACAGGCCTCATTCACACATGTATAGGCCTGGAGACGGTCACATACTCACCAGCCCTCACTCCCTGGCCACTGCGTGGCCCCCTGGCACTGTGCACAAGGGTTTGACTATCACCTTCTAGAGTTTCAGGAGATGTCTGATCCCTAATCTCTCAGCTTCCGGGGAAAGTCAGGAAGAGAGACTTTTTCCTTAAAAGAGTCCCGGGAAGATCACCCAACCCACAAGAGAAGGCAGTGGGCAGAGAGAAGGTGGTTCTGGCAGCAGGACCACTGACCCTGCTCAGACAGGACACAATCTCTTTTGTTATTTAAAGCCTCGCCAGTTAGAGATGCATCCCCTGGAATCTTGAAGAACTTCTTGGTGCCCAGGGTGACCAACCTAGAATTTGGGATGGTCAAGGACAGAGCATCAGGGCCCCAAGTCCTATTGTTTGGCTGGGGGCGGGAGTGGGGGCGGTCTGTAGAAAAAGGGGCTGGTGAGGAGTCTCACCCTGATGGCTCCTCTGCCAAATGGTCCCACTGGACAGGCCACATTCCTCCTTGACCAAAATGTCTTGACATAGCTGCGGAGGGGAAGCTGGGGTCCACAGGAGCCCGTCTGTTCCTGGGGTGACTGTGCTTTCCGAAGAGGCCCACCCAGCCTGACTGGCAAAATTCTCCCACACGCAGCTGCTAGCCCAGGAGAGGTGAGTCACTGCCCCTCAGAGCCATTCACAGCAGTTCCTGGGAAAGCCACAGACCTCTAGGCCCTGCCCAGGCTCTGCTGCCCTGCCTCCAGCCTCTGAGGGCACATCCTTGCCAGCCCCTAGGGAACCCGCCCTACCTCTGGCATCCAGCAAGCGCCCAGCATGAAGACCCCTCTCTAGGGGGACCCAGAACCAGAGGAACACCAGAGCACCAGGGAGCGCCCTCACCTAGGGCCAGCGCTCTCTGCCCGGACACACCCACCTCTGAGACCCCCCCTTCCTCCCACAGACATCTGCTGCAGCTCAGCCCCAGGACTGCTTTCGCCAGGCTGCGGTCTTCTCACTCTACATCAGGCCCCCGTCAGTCCCTCCCAACTCTGGGTCCCCCGTCATGGAGGTCAAAGGTCAGCGCGAGTAGGAAGGATGCTAAGCACCCACCCGGCTCCCACCCCGCGCCGCTCCCACCCGCGGTGGAGCAGGGGATGGTGCCCAGCGACCAGGCCCCAGCCGAGCACCGGGGCTCCACCCGGCCGGCAGTGGGCGGCCTTACCGTGGCGTCCTCGGCGCCGTGGTGGCCGATGAGGCGGCTGCCTCCCGGGTGTCGCTGTGCCCAGCGGCTGATGTCGTAGACGCGACGCTCAATCACCAGCCACTTGTCGCCTGGCAGGTTGTGCCGGCGGACCTGCTCCCAGCGGAGGGTGGGCAGCGGCGCCCCTCGCTGCGCAGGTTCCCAGTCTGGCTCCCCGACGCCGCCCATGGCTGCTTGCAAAAGTCCTCGCGAACCCGGGACCTCGCCGAGCAGAGACCCCGAGGGGAGCGAGGCAGCGATCGGAGACTGCCTCCGCCGCCACCCGCTGCTCCGCGGCCCCGCCCTGCCGCTGCGGCCTCCGTACGAGCGTGCGCCGGCCCGGCTGTCCGCGGGCAACTTTTCCCTGCCTTATAACCGCGCTGACAGCGCTCGCCTCACCCCCTCCCCGCGCCCCGGCCCCCGCCGCCGCCGCCCCAATCCCCGCGCAGCGGCTCGGCCCCCATTGGTTGCGCCGCTCGCCGGCGGGGCCGGCGGGGAGGGCGGCGTCGAGGCGGGCGCGCCCCGCCCGCGGGGCTCCGCGGCCACCACACCCCGGCCTGTGGGGGGCACCGGCGCAACCCCGCTCGTGCCGGGCGGGGCAGGGAGGGCGGCGCCGCAGGAAGGTGAAGCCGGCAGCCGGCGTCCGCCGCGCCCTCGGGGGCCCGGTCCGCGCCCGGTGGGGCCCTGAACAAGAGTCTGCGAAGAATGGCCTTCCCGCCGCGCCCTCTGGAATGTTAAATTCTGAGGTCTTAGAGGTAGGGACACTACCTCGAGATGACTGTAAAGAGCTCTCGAACCAGGGGTCCCCAGCATCCGCTCAGCGAGGTCTCTCGGTCGGGGCTGTTACTGGCCTGACCACCCCCACCCCTCGGGGGACCGTCTGTGGAGGTCAGTGGTCTTCTGCCTTCGGAGATTCAGAGGTGGGGAGGCCGCGGGATGGCCACCCGGGCAGAGCAGGGGCCCCAGAGTGGGGAGTGGGGTACTGTCATTCACCAGATGTGGCTGCTTGCTGCTTATACTACACTTCCCTATTTTTTACTTAAATTCCTTTTCAGAGTGTAGGTTGCTCCCCTACACTTTGTCATTTGTCAGAGACAAAAGATTTTGTTGTCCTTGTCTAGTGGCTGAGTCGTGTCCGACTGTTGTTCAGTCCCATAGGACTGTAGCCCACCAGGCTCCTCTGTCCGTGGCATTTCCCAGGAAAGAATGCTGGGGTAGGATACCATGCCCTTCTCCAGGGGATCTTCCTGACCCAGGAATCGAACCTGTTTCTCTTGCATGCCAGGCAGATTGTTTACCACTGAGACATCTGGCAAGCCCCAGAGACAAAGATATCTGTTTCTAAAAGTTAAGAATTCACACCTGACAAGGCATGAAATCGGGCTGAGGTTTATGCTGCAGGACAGCAGGTATCAGCGCTGAGCCCACATCAATACCACCAGAGGGTGTGTTGAGGCACAGACTGCTGGGCTCCGCCCCCAGCAGGGCTCAGCAGGTCTGGTTTGGGGGGCAGAGAATTGCATTTTAACAAGTTCTTAGGTGATGCTGATGCCAATGTCCTGGTTTGGGGAACACACTTTGAGAACTCTAACTGTAGTTTTCTGATGTGCTAGCATTTTATTTTCATTTAACACTTGGTAGGAAATCACTCAGTAATATTTGTGGAACCAGATTGGCCAGGGTCCAAAGAAGGGTTTGAAGAGGCCTCTGAATTCTCCTTGTTACCCAGAGCACCTGCATTCGGTTACCAGGACAACCAGTAAGAGCTTGTAGAGACCATGGTGGAGGGCTGCCTGAGCTGTCTCTACTGAGGCGTCCTGGAGTCCCCTCCCTGAGTGCATGTAGGGGTGGAGGAGCGTGGCTGGCAGCTCAGCAGCTGGAGAGGACTGCTGACGCCCCTGCCCCATCATATCCACACATGGGCAGGGATGGAAGAGGCGTGGCCCCCACCCTGTCTTCAGTGGCCATCAGTGGTCAGTTACTGACCTCTGACCCTCTCCCTGGGCCCTAGCCTGGTCTCAGCTCCTGTGAGGTAGCAGGGGATTGAGTGGGTTAGAACCTTCGCTTGCCCCAGCTGCGCCCAGAGAGGTGAGGAAGACGAAGGCCCACAAAGGATCCGCTAGGAGAAAAAGCAAGAACAGGGCTCAGGGCTAGGCCACTGCCTCCAGCTACTTCATCCCAGCAAGGGGAGAAGGGCAGCTGAACCTTCTTACCACCTGGAGTGCGTGCTAAGTCGCTTGAGTCAGGTCCGACTCTTTGGAACTCTGTGGACTGTAGCCCACCAGGCTCCTCTGTCCATGGAATTCTCCAGGCAAGAGTACTGGAGTCGGTTGCCATGCCCTCCTCCAGGGGATCTTCCTGATCTAGAGTGTGTCTTGCTTTGCAGGCGGATTCTTTACCACTGAACCATCAGGAAGCCGATTGCTATAAAGCCTGAACTGTGCTTTCTCCCCGGAGCTCCACCAACAGCTTTCATTTTTCTGAGGGCCTCCGGACCTTCCATGGCTTCTTTGGGCTTCAAACCAGGGAATCTGGCAACTTTCCTAGAGTCGGAGGCCCTGGGGAATCTTGAGATTCCATTGTCTCCAAACTCCCATCAGGGCAGTGAGGCCTCAGGCTACTTGGAAAGAGAGAGGTACCACTTGACATTCCTGAGCTGCCATGGGGCTACTGTCAAGGCTTTGGGTTGAGGCAGGGGGAGGGGAAGTATACAAAAGGCAAAGGAGGGTCTGACTGGCTGGGGCATTTTTGGGGGGGAGGGTGGTGTCACATGAGCCACTGCTGGGCTTCTCCATGAGCTGCTTCACGGCCTGTTGGACACACTGAAGTCTCCATCCCCCTGAGGAGCCGCCAGTCACTGTCCTGGAGCTGAGTGCTGCTTGTGTAGGCCAGCAGGGCTCAGGCAAGTCACAGAGGGGCAGCGGTGGCCCAGTCAGGCAAATTTCTGAGAAAAGCTGTGCGCCTCCCAGAAAGAGCAGTCACAAACCCAGCAATTTGTTCTGCAGTGGACCCAAGTCAGAGGTTTGTAATTTGGCTTTGCGTTAAAGCTCACCACAGGCTTCCCATGTGGCTCAGTGGTAAGGAATACACCTGCTAACGCAGGCACCCCAGGAGAGGTGGGTTTGATCTCTGGGTCAGGAAATCCCTGGAGTAGGAAATGCCAACGGGATTCCAGGATTCTTGTCTGGGAAATTCCATGGACAGAGGAGCCTGGTGGGCTACAGTCCACGAGGCTGCAGTCAGACACGACTTGGTGACTGAACACACACACACAAGCTCACCAAGGTGAGCTTGGTTATTAGGCCCTAGACACAATTTCTCAGTGAAGAGTTATCATTCATTGTTCAAGAGCTGTGGCCCTACAAAGCATGAAAGACTCTGGAAGCATCACTATGATGGTTCAGTAGAGCTCCTTAGAATACACCTTAGTGAAAAAAAAAAAAAAAAAAGGCTGTACACAATTGGCCAATAGGCATATGAAAAGATGCTCAACATCACTAATCTCAGAGAAAGTGAAAGTGAAGTTGCTCAGTCGTGTCCGATTCTTTGCTACCCCATGGACTGTAGCCTATCAGGCTCCTCCGTCCATGGGATTTTCCAGTCGAGAGTGCTGGAGTGGATTGCCATTTCCTTTTCCAGGGGATCTTCCTGACCCAGGAACTGAACCCAGGTCTCCCACATTGCAGGCAGACACTTTACCATCTGAGCCACCAGGAAGATCTCAGAGAAATGCATATCAAAACTGCAGTGTGGTACCACCTCATACTGGTCAGAATGGCCATCATTAAAAAGTCTACAAATAACAATTGCCAGAGAGGGTATAGAGAAGAGAAAAGGGAACCCTCTTATACTGTTGGTGGAATGTGTAGCCACTGTGGAAAACAGCGGTGGAAGTTCCTCGGAAAAATAAAAATAGATTTACCATATGATCCAGCAATTCCATTCCTGGGCATATGTCCAGACAAAACTATAATTCAAAAAGATACATGCACCCCTATGTTGCTAGCAGCACCGTTCACAACAGCCAAGACATGGAAACAATCTGAATGTCCGAATATTCCTCAGCCATAGAAAAGAATGAAATGATGCTATTTGCAGTAACGTGAATGCAACTAGAGATTGTCACACTCAGTCAGAAGCACAAATACCGAAAGACGTCGCTTACATGTGGAATGTGAAATATGGCACAAATGAAACAGAAGCAAAGTCAGGAACAGAGAGAACAGACTGGTGACTGCCAGGGTGGGGGGCAGGGGAGACGGGAGGAATGGGAGCTGGGGATCAGTAGATGCAAACTGGTATTTACAGAATGGATAAACAGCAAGGGAACTATATTCAGTATCCTGTGATACATCATAATGGAAAAGAATATGAAAAATATATGCATCAATGAGTCACTTTGCTGTACAGCAGTAATTAACACAATACTGGAATTGAACTACAATTGAAAAAAAAGAAAGAAAACATCACAGTGAGATATCACTTCGTAGCCATTACGATGGCTATTATCACAAACACCAATGAAGCAAGTGTTGGCAAGGATATGGAGATATTGGAACCCTTGTGCCCTGCTGGTGACACTGTAAAATGCTGCCTCTGCTATGGAAGACAGTACGGAAGTTCCTCAAAAAAATGAAAAATAAGAGGGCTTCCCTGGTGGTTCAGTGGTAAAGAATCCGAGGCAGGAGACAAGAGTTTGATCCCTGATTTGGGAAGATCCCACATGCCGTGGAGCAACTAAGCCCGTGCGCCGTAAGTACTGAGCCTGCTCTCTAATGCCCAGGAGCCACAAGTACTGAGCCTGCACACTAACGCCCAGGAGCCACAGCTACTGAGCCTGTGTTCTAACGCCCGGGAGCCACAAGTACTGAGCCTGCGCTCTAACGCTCAGGAGCCTCAGCTACTGAGCCTGCGCTCTAACGCCCAGGAGCCACAAGTACTGAGCCTGCGCTCTAACGCCCAGGAGCCACAAGTACTGAGCCTGCGCTCTAACGCACAGGAGCCACAAATACTCAGCCTGCGCTCTAACGCCCAGGAGCCACAGCTACTCAGCCCACGCACTCTAGAACCCTGCGACAAAGAAGCCACCTCCATGCACAGTCTGTGCACTGCAGCTAGAGAGCAGCCCCCTCTCTCTGCAACTAGAGGAAAGCCAGGGTAGCAGTGAAGACCCAGCACAGCTAAAAATACATAAATCAAAAACAGAACCCCTATATCATCGAGCAGTCCCACCTCTGGGTAAATGTCCAAAGGAAGTGAAAGCGGGATCTCAAAGAGATATCTGTACTCCCAGGTTCATAGCAGCCATTATTTAATGGCTAGCCTAGACGTCGAAACGGCTCAAGACAGCAGTCAACAGAGATGTGGTGGTGGCTTAGGTGGTTTAGTCGCTAAGTTGTGTCTGACTCATTGCGACCCCATGGACTATAGCCTGCCAGGCTCCTCTGTCCATGGGGTTCTCCAGGCAAGAACACTGGAGTGGATTGCCATTTCCTTCTCCAGGGGATCTTCCCAACCCAGGAATCGAACCCGGGTCTCCTGAGTCGCAGGCAGATTCTTTCCCAATTGAGCTATGAGGGAAGTCATCTCAACAGAGCTAAACAGAGAGATAAAGTGTGGTCTCTGCATACAGTGGAACATTGAAGTGAAGTGATGTCCGACTCTTTGTGATCCCATGGACTGTAGCCTAACAGGCTCCTCCGTCCATGGGATTTGCCAGGCAAGAATACTGCAGTGGGTTGCCATTGCCTTTTCCGGGGGAATTTCCTAACCCAGGGATCGAACCGGATCTCCTGCATTGCAGACAGACGCTTTACCATCTGAGCCACAAGGGAAGCGCTATGGAGCATTATTTAGCCTTAAAAAGGATGGAAATCCTGTCCCAGGCTGCTGCAACGCAGGTGAGCCTTGAGGACATTATGCTAAGTAGAATAAGCCAGTCATCAAGAGACAAAACACTGCCTGATTCCCTGGTGGCTCAGATGGTAAAGTGTCTGCCTACAGTGTGGGAGACTGGGGTTCAATCCCTGGATCTGGAAGATCCTCTGGAGAAGGCAATGGCAACCCACTCCAGTACTCTTGCCTGGAGAATCCTGTGGACAGAAGAGCCTGGTAGGCTACAATTCATGGGGGTCACAAAGAGTCAGACAAGACTTGAGTGACTAAACTTTCCACTTAGAGAAAATCACTAAGGTAGTTATAGCCTGGTGGTGGCCAGGGGTGGAGGTAGGGGAGTTCTTCAATGGGTTCACGGTTTCAGATATGTGAGGTGAAATCATCCTGGAGATCTGTTTCATGGCAATGTGAACATACTTGATGTTCCTGAACTGTCCAGTGAGAAATGGTTAGGATGGTACATTTTGCGGTTTGTTTTTTAAACCACAATAAATTTTTTAAAAGGGGGGGGTGGTAGTGCTGCAAAGGTCATTTAGTCCGATATTCCCAACTCAAAACTGGGGCCCAGAGGGGAGTGACTTGCCCAGGTCCTCAGCCCTGGCGAGATCAAACAGGAGAGGCTCGGAAGATGGTAAGATCTGACACATAGTGTGAGGCCAGGGTGGGGCTAGGCTCAGGCTCAATGACTGTAGCTGGTGCTGGCTTTTAGGACGTGGCTGTCTGTGCCAGCAGCACTTAGCAAGACCTGAGCGGGTTATCTAGAAAGTTCACTTGAGAGGAAGAGCTCCTGTGTGGCTGATGTCAGCTAGCCTTCCCCTCCTAACTCTCAAAGCCCTGAGAGCCCCCGCCCCCAGAAGCCTGCAGGTGCAGCTGTCAGGAGGTAAATGTGAGAAACAAACCTAGATTAAAATCCCCATCTGCCACCACCTGACCCTAATTCTGCACAACTGAAAAACACAGAAGGGCCTAAGGCAGCATCAGGAACTCGGCAGGTGGTGAGAGGAAAGCTTCTAGGAGGCTGGCTGATGCCGTCGGCTCTGGGACAGGGCTCATTTATTCCTAATCTGGGGCCACTTTTTCCTGTGCGACCTCTTGGTGCCTCAGTCAACTCATCTGCAAAATGGGGGTACATAGTACCTCACAGGGGTGCCCTGAGCATTAAGTGAATTTGTTCATGTTGTCAACTAAACGGAAAAGGAAATGGCAACCGACTCCAATGTTCTTGCCTGGGGGATCCCGTGAACAGGGGAGCCTGGTGGGCTGCTGTCCATGGGGTCGCACAGAGTCAGACACAACTGAAACAACTTAGTAGCAGCAGCAGCAATCGACTAAAAAATACAGTCACAACCTGAAAATAGAGTTATTTGGTGGGAATGCTTAGGACTCCAAGCCAGGGAGACAGCATCTCAGTAGCTCCGAGAAAACTGCCTCCAAGGAGGCAGGAGTGGAAGTCGGGTTATATTCAAATTTGCAACAAAGGGTACAAGCAGTCTGAACATTAAAGATCAGGTATCAAGTTAAGGTGGAGAAGGAAATGGCAACCCACTCCAGTATTCTTGCCTGGAGAATCCCAGGGACAGAGGAGCCTTGGTGGGCTGCCGTCCATGGGCTCGCACGGAGTCGGACACAACTGAAGCAACTTAGCAGCAGCGGCAGCAGCATCAAGCTAAGGAATTCAGCATTCTATGTATGAAAGTGAAGTCGCTCAGTCGAGTCCGACTCTTTGCGACCCCACGGACTGTAGCCTAACAGGCTCCTCCATCCATGGGATTTTCCAGGCAAGAATACTGGAGTGGGGTGCCATTTCCTTTTCCGGGAGATCTTCCCGACCCAGGGATTGAACCCGGGTCTCCCGCGTCGTATGCTTTACTGCTTTACCGTCTGAGCCACCAGGGAAGGGGATCACTGAGTTCATTCCTGGCATACACACTGCAGCTCTCAGGGGCCAGTCCTGTTTGCCTGTTCACCTTGCTTTTGTATTCCCCCAGCTCCTCAGCACTCACCGTGAGGGGTAGCAGCAACCGCTGGATTGCATCCCCATTCACCTTTGGAGGTCAGAAATCGCTGATGGCTGTGACATTTCTTGTTTATTAATATGGCAAGAGGTATTTTCATTTCACAATGGAAAGGGCTCGGAACCCGCCCCAGGACATAATAGTGCTCATAAATACTGAGATACTGAGGCCACAGTGTGTGAGTCACACGCGCCTCCAGGTATCTTAGCGTACTGTTGGCTGACCTCGCCTCATCTGGGCCTGACACCAGGAAATGCTACCGCAGGTGCAGGCGGAGCGAGTCTGGGGTGGGGAATCTCTGCCAGGGCTCTGAAGTGTTGCCTGGTGTCTCCTTGGTGGTGGGTATGGCAGGGCCGCAAGCACAGAAACTCCGGGCAGGCATGGGGCGGCTCCAGGGTCCAGACCTCCATCCTCCTTAGTCCTCCAGCTGACCCAGGACTGACCCAGGACACAGAGACTGAAGGCAGGAGAGGACATAGGAGACTCCATGTAATGTCTCCTTCCCTGACACCCTCCATCGCCCTCCTCGCTTCACTTCCTCCATCTGCCATGTTGGATGTTCTCCATGCGTTATTTTCATTACCAGCCTCCCCATGAGAGTCTCAGCTCCAACAAGGTACCCCCAGCACCAGGAACTGTGTCTGCGTATGAGTTGCCCAGTGTTTGTTGAGTGAATAAATGACCGTCTATGACAGGAGGCCTAGCTGGTGAACATCCCAGAGGGGCTGGGAGACAGAAGGTATTTAAATCACAAGTGGAATGGAGAGGAGGGTCTGCGGCGGAGGGAGAATCTGGGAGGCAGGAGAGCAAGAGGGAAAAGGCTACTGGCTGAAATGAGTGATAAAGTGGGGAGCCTTGACCTACCAGCTGAGTGGCCCCAAGGTCTCAGAGAAGTCCCCTCGAGGGATCACCAGCCTCAGTAAATACTGACCCAGAAGCTGCCATGCCCCCCGCCAAGGAAGGACACCCACTGGCCTTGGCCCGTATCCCTACCAGTAGGGAGGGGACCAGGCACCCCAAGACACCTCTCAAGGACCACTTGGAGCCTCAGAGGCCCAGGCCACCCCTACTTTCTTCCGACTACTACTGTCCTTTAACCAGGGCGGGGAAAACCAGAGTGACCACAGCCCCTGCTGTGCTGCTGGCAGACATCACCAATCAATCCTGCCTCCGTCCTGTGTGCTCCAGGAAGGCCTTGATGCCTTGACTCTGAGTTCCAGGCTTCCACGTGACACCGGGCAGAGGGACCTCGAAGGGATCTGCCCAGGATTCCTAGGGAGGCCAGGACAGATTCCCCTGTTCTCCTGACAGCAGACCCCTCCTCACAGGGAGGGGGAGCTGGGCTCACCTTCCCCACCCCCAATAACCCACGGGCCCACGGAACACTGGGGAGGACTTCGGGGATGCTGCCTGCAGCAATCCCTTCAGGATTTGGGTTTAATCCCAAGCACGAGGGCGGGCAAGGAAAGGATTTTGTTTCATTCCTTCAGATGCCCAAGGCTTGGCCCAAGCCCCAGGGCGCAGGAGTGAAGGCGCGTGGCTGCCCAGCCTCTACCAACAAAGCCATCCTTTATTAAATAGATCGTGCTACATTCCATTCAGAGGAGGAAATCGGACATGGTGAGGGATGTGTCCAGGTTGGCTCCCCGGCACCGTGTGGGGTGAGGAGGGGCCCGGGTCCTGCCCGCCCCACCCCAGGCTTGCGTGCAGGGCTGGGCGATCTCAGCCCCTGTTGTCTGAATGGCCAGGCACAGCTGAAAACAGGCCTGGGTGTCCTGTGGCCCATTTGTGTTTGACTCTGGGAAGACAGTGCCCCCATCCTCCCAGCAGGGGTGGAGGCAGGGCTCCCTGCAGCACAGGGCTCGGCCGGCAGGGAGGGAGGGGGACGAGGGCCCCGATCCATCTCAGGCAGATACAGGATGGAGTGGAAGACAGCCGGGGAAGCCCTGCCCGCCCCTCCTAACTCTGCTGCCCTGTGGGCACCTGGGATGGCAGGTCCACTAGGCCTTCGGTGGGGAGGCCATCTGGGAATGGGGTGAAGCATGGCCACTAGGGGGTGCTGGTGCCCAGGGCTTGCGAACTGGAAGGGTGAGGAAGAGACCCTGGAGATGGGACCAGCGAGGCACCAGCAGGCAACAGCTCCTGGGATAGCAAGGGGGTGCTGGCTGCCGCAGGGGTCCCCTGCCAAGGGCTGAGCCCCTTTGTAACGGCTCCCAGCTCCTTGGTCTTTGGTGCTTTCTTGAAAGTCTCCTGGTGGCTGTAGTACTACTGAGGAGGAGAGGAGGTCACCTCCTGAGGTCCTGTCCAGGGCTGGACATTTGGTGCCGGCTCAGTGCTGCCTCCGAGGCCTGGCCATTTGTTCCTCCATTCAGCTCCTGGCTCAGGGCTG
Source organism: Ovis aries (assembly GCF_016772045.2). Lineage (NCBI taxonomy): Eukaryota > Metazoa > Chordata > Mammalia > Artiodactyla > Bovidae > Ovis > Ovis aries. The sequence continues at coordinate 36,977,257 of NC_056074.1, forward strand.
GCTCCAGGACCCCATCTGTCAGTCTATCTTGGGGCGGGTGTTATCTCCAGCTCAGAGCCGCCCTCCCGGCCTGGGCCATGCCCTAGGCCTCGTGGGGGAAGAAGCCGAGCTTGGCCAGTGACATCTCCTTCCGCAGCCTCGTGATCTCCCAGAACATGGGCTCCGCTGTAGGTAAAGAGAGAAGGTGAACAGCTCAGTGACCCCCAGGGTCACCTCAGGCAGATGGCCTGGCCCTTCCCCATGGTTTTGGGTATAGCAGCTGGCAGGCACCCCTAGGACTCCCCAGTCCTTCCGGACAGATGACCTCTGTGAGTGGTCGGACCTCTTAGAGGCTCTTCTCTGAGGTCCTGCAAACTGTTGAGTGCTGAACACCTGGGAGGCTTGAAGGTGACAACGGTCACTTTCATAGCCTGACACGGACATGCACGCACACACTGTCACACACTCAGACAGGCTGCAAATGCTCTCCAGCCACCCTGAGCAGGGCCTATCCCCTGGCCTGGCAGAATGGGGGCAGGGGACACAACGGGTGGGCAGGGGACTTGTCGGACAAGGGTGGGGGAGGGACTATAGAGGGAGGTGGGGCGAGCCTGTGTTCAGCCGCCACTTGGAGGCCACGCGGCGGGGAGCTGATTCACAGGGGAGGCCCCACCGTGTAGGGTCTCGGAAGCCAGGCCAGTAACAGGGATGGTGTTCGTTCAGGCCCCGGGGGTTGGGAGAGGTTTCTGCAAAGGACAAAGCAGCGGGATCCAGGTATGCAGGGGCCTCCGACTGGTTTTCCTGGTGAGGCAACTCCCAGGAAGCTCCTTCCGCTCTTCCTCTCTCCATAGGGCGTAGCAACAGACGCTCCGAGGAGCCCTTTGCTAATTCACAACCTTCCCCTCTCGCTGACTCCTCCCTCCGAGGAGGGCAGCAAAGTGCTGGGGTTGGCCCCGGCCACGGCTGACCCGCCCCGCCCCGCGCCGCCGCTCCCGGGCGCCACCCCGATCGGCCACTAGGGGGCGCTCACCGTCCTGCCGCACCAGGCCTTGCTGGATGTAGCGGATGTAGGTGAAGAAGTTGCACACGGCCGTGATCTATGGGCAGAACGCACAGGGTGTGAACCTCTCGGTGCCCGCCACGAAAGCCAGGAGAGATCGGAGACCACACTAGGAAGTCCCACGTCCTGGCAGAGTCAGATTACCGCTGGGCTCTAACGTTACAGTTAACAGGAGCAATACTATTCCTCCTAATAAAAAACGATGCCGGCAACTATAGTGTAATCGAGTGCGCGGATCCGAAGAGGCCGACGTGCCTACCATTCCCATTCCACACATCGGGGGAGTGGAGGCTGCGAGAACGACCCGACAACAACTGCGGAGGCCACGGAGCTAAGAAGCAGCTGAGCTGGAAGATGAAACCCGGCAGGCTGCCAAGAATCCAGGCTCCCTTGAGGGGCTTGCTAGGTCTGGATGCTGGAGGCCCCGGGGCATCTAGTCCTTAGGAGGTGCCATGCGTGATGCCAGGAAAGATGAGGAATCAGAAGCTGCCCACCTGGCTGCCCTGGATCCCGGCCTGAGACCCCCAGCTTTGCCTAAGGCTGCTCCATGCCAGGCCCTCTGCGGGGCACTGGGGACCCTGGACTGGCTCAGATCTGATCCTGGTCACAAAGACTCAAACCCTGGAGAGGGTGCTGTTGGTGCCTTGCCCAGGCCCCCTCCCCCAGGCTGGGGTTCCACCTCCCCACAGCTGAGAGTTTTGGCTAATACCCCCCTGCACCCCAGTACCCTCACAAAGCTGGGCCAATGACTGGTGTGTGGAATATAAAAGGCCACGGCCTTGCCTCAGAGTAGAACCCACTCTGGGCTGCAGAGCGATGAAGGCAGACTCCAGCGGAGGCCTCACCTTTGCCTGTCCCCGCTTCTGCCTCCCTCCCTCACCTCCTGAGAATTGCACCCACTCTCCATCTTGGGCTCTGCTTCTAGGGAACCCAACCGAAGACAGGGTGGAAGACAGCTGGCAGTTGTGCTCACAACTGCCTCTACTGAATATCCAGTGCTTTGTGGGAGGGACATCAAGTCGGGGTGAGGGGGGCCCACCACCTGGGGAGTGGAGAAAGTTGTGGGAGGGGTGATGCTCCTGCTGGACCCTCAGACACACAAGAGCCCTTGCCAAGAGGACAGAGTCGGTGCTCTGGGTTGGTGGCCCTGGCAAAGGCAGGGAGGTGGGAGAGAGGCCAGGTCAGGGGATTTAACCCAGGGTGGCCAAGGCGCTGCCTGGGAGGGCTGCACAGGATGGGGTGGGGCGGGCCACAGGAGCTTGAATCCCAGGCCATGGAGTTCCCTAGTGACCAGTGGGCCCCACCAGTGGACCCCTGAGTAGGGAGGGGAGGAGAGCAGTGGTCCTCTCTCCCCAGGGCCGTGATTTGGAGACAGAACTCTCTTCTTCCTATGGATTCCACACTCCTTGGTCTCCTCAGGGTGGGGACCACATCCTAAAACTTCACACCCTTCTCCTTTCCCACTCCAGCTCTGGCCAACACAGCAGACACACAGGCCTGGGAGAACCGATATTCTAGACGTAATTTTGTAGGCCTGGGAGCATCTGGTATGGATCTCCTGGTTTGGGATCAGAAAGAACAAAGAGGGGATTTCCCCGATGGTCCAGTGGTTAAGACAGTGCTTCCACTGCAGGGGGCCTGGGTTCCATCCCTGGTTGGGGAACTAAGATCCTGCAAGCCACGGGGTGTGGCCAAAAAAGCACAGAGGGAGCCCACGGCCACTGAACAAGACTCTGGACACAGATGCAGAGGGTGAAGGCTGCAGCAGAAAGAGACCGGATCCAGGATGGGGCGATCTGAGGTCTAGGCTGAGTGGCCCACTGCCCGATGATGGCAAACAGCCTACTTTAGTCCCAGGAGGCACCTCTAGAAGGTCAAGGGAAGGAGATGGCTCCTCCAAGAGGGCCTTCCACACTGTGTCACCTTTACACCAACCTTCAGAGTTTCCCACACTTTTGTTCTTCCCAGTCTTCCTCACTATCTGGGGTCCACCAATCCCACCCTCATCCCAGCTCAGTGACCTCATCCTGGGTCACCCGGCAGGTGAGGGCAGAAGCTGGGATTCCTGGAGGCCTGTCGGTGCCCATGGCTGACTGTCAGACAAGCCTCAGAACCTTCTTTCTCCAAAGCCGGGGGCTAGAGCCAGGGGTCAGGAGCATGGAACTTTCACCTAAACTCTAGTGTCACTAGAGTGATTAATCATACTAATCACACTCCCTTAATTAGGTTACATTGAATGACAGAGGTGATGGGTATCACGCCCATGATTACTTTTCAAGAAGCAAGAAAATGGCTACCTTAGTCCTTCAACCACAAGGAACTGACTTTTGCCAACAGCATACGAACTCAGAAGAAAGCCAGGATCTCTAGAAAGGACGCAGCTGCTGACACACTGCCTACAACCCGTGAGACCCTGAGCAGAGACCCTAAGCTGTGCCTGGACTCCTGACCCAGGGAGTCTGTGAGATAATAAACAGATACTCCACTAAGTTTATGGTAACTTGTTACACAGCAGCAGCAAACAAATACACCTGGCTTGGCTGTGTGGCCCGTCAGTCTCCGCACCTCTCTGAGCCTGTGCCCTGATCTGTAGATTGTAGGTTGTGCAGCCTGGGGTTCAGAGGCCCAGCTCAGGGAGCCCCTAAGGAACCAGGTCACTCTCCCACTGGATGACTCACCCTGGCCCGGGAGGATGGTGAGATGTAGTAGTGGCTCTCAGAGTCCCCAAGCCGGATTCGGTGACGACAGGCGCAGGCCAGCCCACTCAGGGCACATGTTCTGTGAAGAAGCAGAGGGGGCCGTGGGGATGGCTGGGGCTCGCCCACCCAGACCACACAGGGAAGCAGCAGCAGCCAGAGAAGGCACAAGGAGAGGGCGGGCAGACACGTCAGAGTGGAGGCTGGCATCCTCTCCCCAAGCCCCAGCTTCCCGAGGAGGCTGGAGCCCAGACAAGGAGGGGGGCAATCCCAGAAGTCCCTGGATGAGACTTTTAAGCCAAGCTGGACCCCATCTCTGACCCCCTCACCTCACCCCTGTTGGACAGGAGGGGTTAGTCAACTGCAGGCCAGGTATACCAAAGCTCCATCCTCTGCAGCCCCTAAAAATGCGCACCCCCCTCTTTCTTGGAACCCTGAGACCCAGTCTCCCCTTCCTCCAACTAAGCAGGAGTCTTCTCTCTCTTCCACTTAGGTCACCAAGTCCTAGGTCCTGCCAGTAGGACCTTTGGCCTGGATGCCTTCACTCATTCCAACAGCTCTCTGCCTCATCTCTGCCCTTCTTCTCCATGTGACAGCCAAGGGCTACTGCCCAAACCCACATCTAGCCCCCTACCATTCCCTACTGCCCAGGAAACCGTTATGGAGAATCCCAAGTAAAGGGAGGTTAGTTAAATAGGCTCCTTGGCTGCAGGACTTAGCAGAACCTTGGCTGCAGGACTTAGCAGAACCTTGGTTGCCTCCAGGATCCAAACAGGGAATCCTCTTTTCAGGCAATGTTAATTGATGATCTGTGAAATGCTGGCTTTAGTGGGTTAAAGCCCAAACCTCATTTGAGGCCCTTCACACACTGGCCCCATATGCGCTCTATGGCCTGAGCCCCGACTCTGTGACTATCTGCCCAATGGTGTTTTCCATTAATATTCCAGCTTCTCATACCTTCACTCATTCTGTTACCTCTGTCTCAAAGGCCCTTCCCTGCTTGCATGCGTACATGCTTAGCGCTCAGTCATATCTGACTCTTTGCAAACCCATGGATCGTAGCCTGCCAGGCTCCTCAGTCCACAGAATTCTCCAGGCAAGAATACTGGAGATGGGTAACCATCTCCTTCTCCTGGGGATCTTCCTGACCCAGGGATTGAACCCACATCTCCTGCATTGCAGGCAGATTCTTTAACCCTCTGGAGTCATCAGGGAAGCTCGCTTCCCTGCTTGGCAAACTTATTCATCCTTCAAAACCTGGCTCAAGTGTTCCCTTCTGTGACAAGGCTCCCACTGTGGGCCTCCCTCTCAGGCTCCAGCGCCTGCCCTCGCTCCATGCTGGCAGCTTAGCTCTGATGTTGCCCCTGCCCAATGCCAGCTAAGAAGCAAGGAGGACCAGATCCCAGGGCCCTTAGGTCATTGTCAGGAGGTGGAGTCAACAAATGACATCACTTACGTGTCAATCGGGGCCCGGAACCCACTGCAGGAGAGAGGGAGTAGAGAGGGAAGCCGGTCAGGCCAGTCAGGAGGGGGAGACCCCAGCTCTAGAACTAGAGGCGGCATCTCGGCCACAGATGCCTCCTCGCCTTATGTGGGGGCAGCCACGGTCCCTCTCTGGTCAGGTGGCCCTGCCCATCCTGGGGTCCCCCAGCAGGACCCAGCAGGCAGCCCTGAGGTTCAGCCCTCCCCGGCCACCCCCTTGATGGCAGCCCAAAGCTACACGGGCCTTTCCCAGGGGGCAGGAAGGGTGCAGGGCACTAAGCTTACTTTGTGTGACCACAGTCAACAGCAGCCACCTTCACTGTGGGCAGGGTTTGCGAAGCCACAGGCTCGATGGTGAGTGTGTTGTCCTCCACGGCGGCCCGGACTAGGGCCGAGAGCTGCGGCGGAGCAGGGAGGCGGAAGGAAGCAGTGAGGGGCTGGCCTCCAGCCACGGGGCCGGGCCCTCCAGCAGGCCGCCCTCTGCCCACCTCACCTCCTGCATGGTGAAGTCCAGGCAGGGGCCCACATCCTCCCGGTACACCCTTTCCAGAAATGGGGAGGTCTTGTCCAGGGTAGGCGATTCCCTCCAGGCCTGGAACTCTGCAAACAGGGTCGTGTCCACCTGTGGGGGCAGGGAGAGCCGGGTGGGGGTCAGGACGCTGAGTGGGTGGCCAGCGTGGCAGAGACAGGCAGGGCCCAAGGAGGTGGGAAGCCAGGGAGGATGAAGCTCAGGGCCCACTGGGCCTGAGGCTATGCAGGGGAGCCAAGTCCTAGGGAACTCTTCCCTTCCCTTTGCACTGCAGGATTGAGAATCGAACTCCCAAGTTTCACTTCCAGGTGTGTTTTTAGTTTCCTGGCACTAGAGAACCAGACGTGGGCCCAGGGACTTGCGCTTCCCTTGTGGCTCAGCTGGTAAAGAATCCACCTGCACTGCAGGAGACCTGAGTTCAATCCCTGGGTTGGGAAGATCCCCCTGGAGAAGGGAAAGGCTACCCACTCCAGGGATTCTGGCCTGGAAAATTCCATGGACTGTATAGCATGGGGTTGCAAAGAGTCGGACACAACTGAGCGACTTTCTCTCACTCTGGGGTCTCACCCTGAAGACCCTCGCTGCCTCCTTGAGGAGGGACAGTTGAAGATTCGTGACCCTGCAGGTACCCACCAGTATACGTGGGGACCAGCTGGGACCCACGGCACACACAGGTGTGTGCACACAGACGGAACATGCACAACTTGCCGGCTGCCCCGGGGCACATGCAGAGTGAGACACTGGGAGGGGGTGGGGAGGGGGGGGGGGGGGGGCCGGCCCCTCTCCAGAGCCATTACCTGTCGGGAAAAGGAGAGGGAAGTAGCAGAGGTGAGGCCCACGGGCAGCTCCCCAGGCGGGAGCTGCCAGGCCGGCTCGTAGGTGAGGTGAGCCGCCTTGCTGGGGACCACGCAGAGGAGCAGGGAGAGGAGGGGAGGCAGCCCCGGCTGGGCCAGCAAGACAGACAGACAGACAGATGCACAGAGAAAGACAGAGGAAGGAGACGTTAGAGGCCAGTCAGCAGCTGAGAGCTCAGAAGTGGGTGGAGAGGCTTGGCCTGGGCCTCCTCTCCAGAGGCCTGGGGCAGGACAGAGCTGGGGCCACCTGGGCTTCAGAGACCCCAGGAACCCGAATCCCACTACCGTCCTCGTGGGCATGCAGGGCGTTTGCTGGGTGCAGCCCGGAGCTGAGCTCCTGTGGCCCCAGGAATCTGCATTTACGCGAGGAGACTAAGGTGCCCAAGACCCACAACCAAGGACATCACAGCCACTGTCCCGCCTGGACAGGGACCCCCTGTGCCCTCCTGAGGGTCAGACACCTCATACCACAAGGAACTCACTCGGCCCTCATGACCAGAGGACACAGAAGCCCAGAGAGGGCAGGACAGGCTCCTGGTCCCACGGTGGGGGGCAGGCGGGTCCCCACTGGGCACTGCTGTCTGCCTGACAGGGGGCGCTGGCTCCCTTTACCACACCCACTGCCCGCCCGATGACCCTCACCTCTTTGCCCTCCTTGTCCGGGGTGAGGATGTGCCCCGCAACGGGGCACACCGCGGGGCAGAGGGCGCTGCTGGTGCTCTTATGGCGCAAGTGGCCCTTGCGAGGTCCAGCCTTGGTGGGGCTGAGCAGCTGCGGGTGGAGCTCGCGGTTGGGAGAGGCTGGTGTGGACGTGATGACCAGTGTCTTCAAGGCTGTCACCTCTGCCTGCAGCATGTCAATCTGGCCAGGAAGAGACGGCCGTAATGTTAGCTCAAGGCTGACACCATCCCGGCTGCAATACCCCAGCTCAGAACTGTGACCAGCACCTAACCTAGCCACCCGTGACCCTTGGAACAGCCTCTGAGGTAGGGGCTGAGATACCCATTTTACAGACAGGGAAAGTAAAGTGAAAGTGTTAGTTGCACAGTCGTATCTGATTCTTCATGTCCCCAAGGACTGTAGCCCGCCAGGCTCCCCTGTCCATGAAATTCTCCAGGAAAGAATACTGGAGCGGGTTGCCATTTCCTTCTCCAGGGCATCTTCCTGACCCAGGGACTGAACCCAGGTCTCCTGCGTTGCAAGCAGATTCTTTACCATCGGGGCCACCACCGATGGGGAAACTGAGGCTCAAAGAGAAGATACAGTCTGGCGAAGGTCGTCCTCAAAACCAGGACTCTTGAGGTGCACACGTCTGGGAGTCAGCTGGGCCTCCCACTGATGGGTCCCCAGGAGTCAGAAACAAGCCTGGCCCTTACACTTTTGCAGATGGGCAAACAGGTTCCAAGGGATAAAGCTACTTGTCCCAGGGATAAAGCTACTCAAACAGCCGGACTGATGTTGCTGATGTTGCTGCTGTGTAAAGGGGGTATGGGAGGGGGGAAAAGAAATTACGGGCTAACAGGATCTTCCCAGCCCCTGAGAAGGTCTCCATGATCCATTGGAAGATCAACTAGAGGCCCGGATCGCTGGGCTCCCATACCAGTTGGCACATTTTAGCAGGATTGTCTCAGACCTCTGCCTCTCCCTGCTGGGCCTCTGCTGGCCCATCCCTGCTGGCCCCCCAGGTCACGCCAGGGTCCGATTAGGTCTCAAAGGCCAGCGCATGCAGGGCTGGGAAGGTGGGCAGGAGGTCCGGGCTGAGGAGGGCCTCACCTTGCCCCGGGCCTCCTTCAGCTGCTTTTCTGACGCTGCCTGCTTCATGTTGGCGTCTCGCACCATCCTGTGGGCTTCCTGGGAAGAGGGCAGGCTCTGCATGAGTCGGGGGGTGCGATGGATGCCCAGCAGACCCACTCCCCACTGGGCCCTGGGCCCGCACCTCAAACAGACTGGCTGTCAGCTCCTCCAGCTCCTGCTCCAGCTGTTCCCGCACCTTGGACAGCCGCTCACACTCCTCATCCTTGAGTTTCAGCTCCTGGGGAAACGAGGCGCCGTGCCTGGGGGGCATCTCACACAGGCCTAGGGGCCCGAGCTTGCTTCCTCTTTGAACCCCAGCTGTCAGTTTGTTAGAACTTGGGACCAGTTTTCAGGGACGTCATTTAAAAGTCACAGGCACTGCCCTCCCTCACACTCAGCACAGGCCTGGCATGCAGGTGGTCTTGACAGGAGGGTGACGTCTCTGGGTGTTGGGTGAGAGCCTGCGGCTCCCAGGCCGGACCCTTGTCTCCCCCCACCCCACCGCACCCCAGCCCACCCCCCTTGTGTGCCCCACCCCACCCCCACCTCGTGTCTCGCCCCGCCCTCAGTGCCCACCTTCTGGGCTTTGTGCAGCTCCTCCTTCAGGAACTCCGAGCCCTTCTCTCGGATCTCCATGGAAGAGCTGCGCAGGCGCGACACGTCCAGCTGGGTGGCTGCAGGGCCCTCCTCACCTTGGGCCTCCTCCCCTGCAGGGGTCTCCGGTAGGCCTCCCAGGGACTCCCTGTGGCTTTTGTAGGGTCCCACGCTCTTCCAGGGGACTGGGACAGCTTCAAGGGGCGGTGGGTGGCCCTCGTCCGGGTGAGGCTGGCTACAAGGCAAAGAGCAGATACAGGGTTGGGTCCTGAGGCCTGGAGAACTGAGTCCAGGGACCAGCCGTGGGCAATGCACCTGCAACCCTGGGCCTCAGTCTCCCCATCTGTAAAATGGGCCATCATTGGGGTGGTCACAAGGGCAGAATGACAAGGCATAGGGTCTCCTAGGGACAAGGACAGGACTTATTCACCTTTATCAACCACCCCCTCCAGCCCAAGACTACATAAGCGCTCAGCACACAGCAAGTACTCGTTTTCCCAGCAGACAACTATAAATGCATCCATGTTGACAGCCTGAGCTTCTCCTACAAAACTGGGACAATCCCAGTGGCCCTACCTCAAGGGCACTGAATGGATCAGTTCAGTTCAGTCGCTCAGTCGTGTCTGACTCTTTGAGACCCCGTGGACAACAGCACGCCAGGCTTCCCTGTCCATCACCAACTCTCAGAGCTTGCTCAAACTCATGCCCATCGAGTCGGTGATGCCATCCAACCACCTCATCCTCTGTCGTCCCCTTCTCCTCCTGCCTTCAATCTTTCCCAGCATCAGGGGCTTTTCCAAGGAGTCAGTTCTTCGCATCAGGTGGCCAAAGTATTGGAGTTTCAGCTTCAGCATCAGTCCTTCCAATGAATATTCAGGACTGATTTCCTTCAGAATGGACTGGCTGGATCTCCTTGAGTCTCCAAGGGACACTCTGAATGGATCCGCCCAGCACACGAGACCTTTAAGTGGGAACTGCCTTCATTGCTAGCACTCATACAAATTTTATGCAGATTCAGTCCCATTTAGAGTGGACCACAGACGAAGGACCCAGCCAGGGCAGGCAGGGCCAAGACAGGAAGATTGTGCAAATGGCTTGGGAACGGCAGCCCCACTTCCTGCCTTCTGGACGGTGTAGAGGGCACTCCCAGCTCTCCGCTTGGTCTGCCTTGTGACCTCAGGCAAACAGCCCCCTCCCTCTGCTCTCCCCCACTGCCACCCTCAGGACCCTCCTCTCCCTGAAGCTGAAGACCTTAGAGGCAGTGGGAGGTGGAGGCCACCAGCCTCTGACCCCTGCAGCCCCCCTCCCCTCCCTTCCACACTGCCCCTTCGCAGCAGACCCTGAGGACGAAGGGAAGGAGAGGCCCCGACAGTGGCGGTTTGTGCCAAGACAGCACCTCTGGACTTGCTCACTCAGCACAAGCTGGCGGTGCCTGAGCCAGCAGCTTCTGAGCGGCCCTGACGGGGCTGAGGGTGGGGGGCTGGGCTGCTGATAGCAGTGGGGAAGTGCAGGGGAAGGAGGCCAAGAGGGGCCCACACAGGAGAGAGGAAGGCCCAGGGTCATAAAAACTCAGGACTGCAGAGAAGTAAGGCAAGGCTGGGGTCTGTCTCCTGGACCCTGGGACAATTACTAGGCAGCCCCCAAGCCTCAGTTTCCCCTTAGGAACACCAGGCACCCAGGGACCCTAGCAATGAGCCCGTTCCCATCCCTCCACATGGCCTCCTCCAGCTGCCCAGGCTGGCCTGCCATATGCTGGAACTGGCCCCAAGATTCCTGGCTCTGGGTCCTGCCTTCTAGGGACAGGGGGCTTTGATGAATAAAGTGGGGATGCACACCCACCACTCCACCAACAGTGTTTATGCCAGATGGGGTCTCTCCTAGTACCCTTGTGTGTGTGTGGGGGGGGTGGTTCTCATTGGCAAGGGGGTCCAGGAAGCTTAAATGGGCTGTGGCAGTGCTATGGAGGCCCCAGGCTGGGAGCTGCACCCAGGGGGCTTATCAAGGGGTGCTCCGCCCATGTTATCTCATTTAAAACTCTTGATAGCATTCGTTGTATTGTCCCCATTCTATAGTTGTGGGACAGATGCTCAGAGAGATGATGGGACTTACCCAGGGTCACACAGCTAGTCGGGGGCATCGTGGGACAGACAGCTAGGTCTTCAGCCTAGGCCCAAAGCTATCCAGCCACAGCGGACAGGAGGGTGGGGAGTGGGCGGCACAAACATGTATCTGCTCAGGGATCAAGGGCCACTGGGCCCCCAGGCAGCCAGGAGACTCCACCTTGGCTGTGACAGAGACAGCTGACTCATTTTTAGCCCAAACTACCTCCCAGAAGGGAATCCAGGACTTGGGGAGCTGTGGCTGAGCGCATAGGGTGGTTGGGCATGGCCGGGTCCACGCCAGGCTCTGACCTGGGGTCCACACGAGCCCCTGGGAAAGTCACTGAAATTCTTTCAACCTGCTTCCTTGCCTGTGGGATGGGGATAAAACCTGCAGGGGGCTCACCGAGAATCTAGTGAGGAAGTCACTGGCCATGTTCCCAGGGAAACAGTGGGGCTGTCTGCACCCACGTTTGTCAGGCACCCCACTGCCCTCACCATCCCTGCCCAGGCTGTGTCCTGCACCTGGAACCCCAGACCCTGAGGATGCACCCGTGGCGGGGAGCCTGGAGACCTGGGGCCCAGCCCCACTTCCTCAGTTGAGAGGATGGCCATAATCACTCAGGCTTGCCTGGGGACCCCACCTCAGGGCTGCCCACTACACTAGAATGAGCAAGAACGATAGGCCAAGGGCAGGGGGTGACTTGTAGGGACGGCACAGGGCACAGGGCATGATCTCAGGTCTCAAGACACCTAGCCCCACAGCAAGGATCACCCTGCCACACCCATACCCCCTGCCTGGGGGACAAAGAGAAGGAAATGGCAACCCACTCCAGTATTCTTGCCTGGGCAATCAGAGGAGCCTGGTGGGCTATAACCTACGGGGTCACAGAGTCAGAAAGAACTGAGAACGCACAATGGAGATTGAGGGGACACAGGCCGCTAGCCTCTCCCACGAGGCCTGAACTTCATCCACCAGTGTGGTCTGGGTCTCCGGCCACGGGCTGGGGATGTGTCCAGAAGCCCCCCTCCCCCAGCATTTTCCTAAAGAGTTCACTTGCCCTGCTGCTGGGGGGATGGACCCTTATTTTGCAGCCAGAGGAAAGTGTCTCAGGGAGGCCTGAGACAGAGCATCTGTGATACCCACCCCACTCTCCCCAGTGGAAAAGCCCACGAGCAAATCCTCATGGCAGAAAGCGTGGGGATAGCAGGACCACGCCATGGCCACCAACTTCCCTGCGCCTGGGCCAGGGGTGCAGGAGCAGCAGGGGAGAGGGGTCCACTCTGCACTGGAGTCTGCAGACCCTCCCCCTCACACTTGGGGCCGGGGGCCAGCTCCTGTGACTCAAAGTTCAGATGAAGGAGGGACCCCAAACCCCTCAGGTCTACCCAAGCCAGAATCCGCTATCATCCATACACTTCGGCACGGGAAGGCCAAAAGCTCAGGTGCGAGCCCCTGTGGGGGTGGGGAGCTCACTCCTTGGACAGCACAGGTTACCACTTCAGTCCGTCTGCCCCGCCTCTCTGCCCCCAGTCCAGGCCCACGGCCTTCTCAAACCTTCTCAGCCCCCATTCCTGCAGAAACAGAATTCAGTGTCCAGGACACGCCGCAAGGGCCACTGGGAAGGGAGATAATGAGTCAAGGTCGGGGTAGGTAGGGGCAGCCAACATCCCCCATCCCCACGCCAGCTCCGCAGCCTAGAGACCAGGGAGTTCATACAGGAAAGGCCCCGCTGGGTCACTTCCCCAGGAAGCGTACAGGCAATAGAGGCGGGAAGGGGGAGCAGTAACTGCAATCCTCAGCCCCCAGGCCACCCCTAGGGGGCCAGCAGGGCTTTCATCCCCAACCAGGAAAAAAAAATGGCCACATGAGGAGCAACCCTAGAGGCTATGGTCCCAGTCACCCAGCAAGCCCCACCGGGCCGGCCCGCCATGCGGTCCTTCTGCCCTCCCTCTCTCTGCCCACCAGTGCCCAGGTCACCTCTGTGAGTTAAAAACTAACAGGGCACAGTGGGTTCATTTAAACAAGCAGGGGAGGAGTCAGCGAGGGAAGCGCTGAAAACCAGGGGAGGGAGAGAGTTGGGACCCTTGCCTTCTGTCTGGGACCCCCAAGCCCAGGATCCAGCGTGGCTGCAGCATCTCTGGTCTGCAGGAATCCCGACCCAGGGAAGAGTGGCCCAGTTAGGAACCCTGCTCTGAGGACACTAAGGCTGACAGCCAAGGGACTCCCGTCCAGGGGCCCAGGGGGTCCCAGGAAAGGTCTCATGTGTTGGCCAAGTCTTCAGCTCCAGACCCAGATCAGATTCCCAAGCTCCTGCTCACGTCCATGCCAGCCCACTATTCTGTGTCTCCATGTGTGAACTTACGATGCTGCCACGGCGAGAGGCTCTCCCCAGTTCGGGTGAACGACGAGGTACCCGAGGCTCAGAGAGGGACGGTGAGCTGGCTGGACACACACAGCAAGGAAGCGGCAACGGGGGTACTGAACCCAGAGCCCAGGCACCAGTGAGTCATGTGAACTGTCACCCAGAAGAGTCAGGACGGGAGGAAAGGGGATGAATGGTGGTTTCGGAGAAGTGAGGCGGGATGCAGTCAGGTTTTGAGGAAGTTGGAACCAGTGCCTGAGTGGTGCTGGAGATGGTGGTAGTGGTGGGGGGGTTCCACCCAAGGCTGCTGTTCTAGCCAGGCAGGCTGCAGGCTAGGAGGGGACACGCAAAGGGGACACTCAGAGATGAAAGACTTCTGGGCAGTGGGGAGGAGATCAGTGGAGGCCCAGGGGCTGGAGAGGGGGACAAAAAAATTAACAGTAATTAATATAATTAAACACCAAGGACGAGGTGAATGACAACAGGGGTGCCCAGGACGGGAAAGAGGAACTGGGAGGGGGTCTTTCAGGGAAGGAAAGGGGGGAGCTGAGGCATTTGGGAAGTGGTGGCTGAGGGGCGGCACCAGCGCAGAGGAAGCAGCTGCAGCCCTGAGCCTGGGTGAGGGGATGAGTGGCAGAGGAGCTGAGGGCCAGGACGGGAGGGCTGCAAAAGAAGTGAGAAGTGTCATAGATGGGACAGAGGAAGGCAGAGAGCTGAGGCAAGAGGGACCCTGGGGTAGGAGGGGGTGGGCCAGCACCACTCTGGGAAGGGGGAGGCAGGTGTGTACTTGGCAGGGAGCAGGGAGGAGGAGGAGGAGGGCAGGGACAGCTTCGGGATGGTCAGCAGGGAGCTCAGAACACCTGAGGCAGGTGGGCCAGGCCAAGCCTCTCCCAGCCACAGCTCTAGGACTGCCCGCCCAGCCCAGCCTGGATGTCTCCACTGGGAGCCGGCAAAGGACTGAGAGGATGGAGGGCTCCCTCAACGACTGGGGCAGAGCAGGGCACACAGCACGTGCCGCACACTTGCCTGTCTGGTCCTAGAAGAAACGGATACCCCAAGACCTCAAAGACGCGACGCATATATAAGAGAGCCTATTGTGTGCTGGGCACGCCACCAGCCTGCCCTCATGCAATCGGCACAGATTCTGGCAACAACATCACCACACCCCCGTCTCATCACAGCTGAATTCATTTTGCTTCCCTTCCCCCACCCTGTTGGGCACAAATCCCTTGCAGATGTGAGGACAGTCTAGGACAAGCAGGACTCTCTTGAGCGTCTGAGCCCCACGGACCAGTGTGGGCTGATTAATGGCAGGAAAGCTATCTCCACCTGTTGAAGGTGGAGGTAGGTAAATCATGGAGGGCTTCCAGAAGGAGGTGACAGAGACGGTTGTACCCTTTCCACCTGCTCTCGACCCTGGATCCCCTAGGCCATCCAGGCTTACTCCTGGATCCCCTGATGCCACTTCAGAGCCCGGAGCTCCCTGTGACACCTTAAAGCAGAACCTCACAGATCCAATCCCCTTAGGGCAGCCAAGCCCCAGAGCAGTTAGGTGACTTTCCCAAGATCACACAGCCCATCTGTAGGCCTGCAGCAAAGACACGGTCCTCCATCCCTGGGAGGCTGGGGTGGTCTCTCTCATCCCTGGGCAGTGCATCAGAGCCTGTCCTCCCCCAGGGATGGGTATGATTACCCTCATCTGGCAGATGGGGAAACTGAGGGGCTACACCCATGTGGCCACTTAGTGGCAGGAAACTAGCCCAGAACCTGAACTCTGGCCTCTGATGACCAAGTCTCAAGTGCCTAGCGCTGTGTTAGCAGCAGAAGTGCCCCAGTCACCATCCTCACCCCACCACCTCGGAGCTGGCTAGGCATCCAAGACTATGGGCATGGGACTCTGTGGGGGAGGGGGACAGCAGCTGTTTCAGGGGAGCCACCTCTGAGTTCTGAGTTCAGGGCCCACACTCAAGGAGTCCTCAGGAAGAGGGTCCACTCGAGCTCCTGTAAAGTCCTGTCACTGCCACCCACCCTGAGGGAGCAGTCCTGGGTCCAGGGCCAAGACGGTGAACTGGCACCATGACCTGGCCATTAACAGAGCAGTCACCCAAGACATGCATCTCAGTTATCTTCAAGATTGGGGGAACCAAGCCCCAGAGACATCAGTGGCTTAGTCAGTGTCATCAACTCCTCACCACCCCCCTAGTCTAGGAGGAAGGATCCCAGGTACTTGCCCAGAATTGTCACAGCATCCCTATCAGTTACCCAGGCAAGCATGGCCCGAGCAGTACCCCTCCCCACTGCTGCCGGGGTCTGTGATCTCCCAGGACAGCAGGCCCCCAGTGGGTGCTGGTAGCTTGGCTCCTGATCCTTTAGTCCTTGCCTCCAATGCCCGAGTGAAGGGTCCATGAGAAGGCAGTGCTCACGGTGACACCCAAACTCTGCCTCCTGATCCCCAAATGCCTCATTCTGTCTCATGCTTTCCGTCTTCATTTATGAATCATCCAGTATGTGCTCTGCTCCCAGCTAAGCCCTGGGGAATCCAAGTGAGCCACACTGAGCATCAAGTGAGGATCAGCTGGAAAAGCCTGGTCCATCCAGAGGGTCCTGGGACTCTGATTCTGTCTTTAAAATGGGCATCCATCTACTGAGAGGTCCCAGACTTGTTTGGCAGGCCCAGCCTGGATGCCTGCGGGAAAGGACACACACCTGGATTAGTCCCACCACACAACCTAGAGGCTCAGAGAAGTGAGGCCATATGCTCAGGATCACACAACGACTTGGTGGCTGTGTGTGTGCCTGGGTGTACCCAACGCAAGGGGTCATGAGCTCCACCCAAGCTCTTCAAACACGGTTAAACCCCGGCAGGATCACTCTAACCTCTCCAGCTGTCACCAGCCCACCTCAGCCTCCTTCTCCCTAAACTCAGTCTCCTTCCCCCAGGCACAATTCCAAAAGAATCCACGCTCTGCCTAATTCTCTCCCTTTAAGGGTTCTCACGCCTCTCGACACCTCACCCCTACTCGGAGCCCATTCTCTCGGAGCCCCTTGCTGGAAATGACTACCCCCGTCCCCCATTCCTCCCCTAGCATCTCAGCTTCAGCTTTGCTAGGTGCCATGGAGTAAAGTGGATCCGGCCTGCATCAAACTCCCAGCCCGCCAGCCTCTCCTCTGGGGCTTCCCTCACTCCCCAGCTGCAGCTAGGAGAAGCCCTGTCCTGGGACCACCCATCTGGCTGGTTCCACCCAGGAATACCGCCCACCCACCCCCACCCCTCTCTGGCCACATCTCGGCCAGGACCCGGTCTCTCCAGGCTCATGAGGAAGAAGAAGTGTTTACCCCACATGGTGAGAAGACAGCAGCCTTTCTGCACATACAGGGAAGGGATCCCACATCAGGTCACCCAGGGACCCTTAAGCATCAGTGAACAGATATGGGTACCAGAGCCACTGCCTAGGGCCCAGAGTCCGTGCTGCGGGCTGCCAGCCTGCAGGCAGGTCCCACCCCACACCTCTGAGCCCAGCACGCTCTGGGAGCCCCAGACGGAGGTTCACCAGCTTGCAAGCCAACTTAACACAGACTCAGTCCCCCGCTTCCCAAATGCACTGTTTCAAGGGTTCACCCAGCCTGAGGGGGGCGTCCTTCCTAGGTCTTTTCCCAGGCTTCCTCCGGCGTGCATTCCGCCGCCCACACCCTTCCCCCAATCTCACTTGCGCTCCCGACAAGCTCTGAGGAGTTGATGCTGTCACTTCAGGACGGTCTGCAGCCCACCCTTCACACTCCCTGCCCCGCAGAGAAACCCCCTGATCGCTCTGGGCCGGGTGTCCTTCCATCCCCAGTCGCGGGCAGGGATGGGGCGCAGAGCACCTCCCGGTCAGGGTGCACACAAGGCAGGGACGCCTCCCCCCCGCACTGTCCCATCCCCGGAGGCAGCCGCGGCCCAACCCAGCGGGGACCTACCCGCTCCACATCCCGGCGCCTGGGGGCCCGCCGGGCGTCGGTTCCCTGCGCCGCTGCGGCGATCTCCCCGCTAGCTCCGCGCGCAGTCCCCGCCCGCCGCCGACTCCGCCCGGGGCCCGCCGGGCTGCCCCGCCGCCTGTCAGTCCTGCCCGCTGCCTGTGGGTCTGCGCGGCCCCGGCCCCGGGTCCCGCCGCGACCCTGCCCTCGGCGGTCACGTGGCCGAGGGGTGGCCCGAGGACACGTGCCCGGCCCCGCCCCTCTGGCGGCCGATGCGGAGAACTCGCGCGCGCTCCCGGCCCAGCCCGGCTCGGGCCGCCCGCCCCGGACTGACAGCACCCCGCGGCCCGCGCGGCTCTCGGATGCTCCCAACTGACTCCGCTCCGTCCAGCGCCCCGCAGCACCCTCGCAAGACCACCCTTGCTCAAGCACCTACCATGGCTCCAAGCTTTCAGCTCCTGGTTTCTTAGAGGACGCCCTCCCACCCCCTCCCTCTCACCTGGCGCTCTGGCCATCTCTCCTTCCCTGGGCTACTGCTCTGCAGCAACATCCTTCCTGGTGAGAAAGGGGGCTCACCCCAAAACCAGTTTTCTCCCTCCTATTGAGTGCTTCTTCTGAGGGGGGCTTCACCTTTGGTCCAAGTCCCCAACCACCTCTGCACGACCCCCCCCACAAACTAGGGGCCCTCCCTTCTTGTTCTGAACAGATTCTACCCACCCCTGCCTTTGCCCACCACCTACTTTCTGGGGGACTTGCACCCACCCACCCCTCCCCCAACACACACACCTGTCAGGACCCACAGCTGCAAATTCCCTAAACACTGGTCTGTCCTGTCCCTCAACCCCTCTGTCCGTCTGTCGCTTATCTGGAGCCCTGATCGTCGGCCTCGACTCCAGCCTGGGGCTGATTCAGTGAGAGCATAACCCCACTTCTCCTGCCAGGGACTGTGGCTCCCACCCTCCTTGTCTAGAGGAGGCCTGGGAGACTGGGAGGACCTATTTCTCTTTCCTATTGCTAGAACTTGGGGGCACTACCCTTAGACCCGGGGCCGCAGGCTTGAGTTTTGTTGGGTCTTCATCTGGGGACACATGTTGTTCATGCATGCATTCAACTCATTGGACTCAGTGGAAAAGACCCTGATGCTGAGATAGATTGAGGGCAAGAGGAGAAGGGCACAACAGAGGATGAGATGGATGGCATCACTGACTCCACGGACATGAGTTTGAGTAAACGCCGGGAGACAGTGAGGGACAGGGAAGAATGGTGTGCGGCAGTTCACAGAGTCACAGAGTTGGACACTACTTTGCGACTGAACGACGACAATGCGTTCAGCCACCCCTTCTGAACACAAACCATGGGCCGGGGATCCAAAAGGAAGCTGCATAGACACAGGCTCTGTTCTCCCGGGGCTCCAGGATTGTGGCAAGATAGATAGGGGGGACCTCCACTCCCAGGGCACACCTTGCAAAGTGGATAGTGTCTTACTTCAAAATAGAGAACGATGGACCAGTGGTTAAGATGCTGTACTTCCACTGCAGGGGTCATGGGTTCCATCCCTGGTCAGGGAACTAGGATCCTGCATGTTGTCTGGCTGGGCCAAAATGAAAAAAAAAAAAAAAAGAGAGAGAGAGAGAGAGAGAGAGAGAGAGAGAGAGAGAGAGAGAGAGAGAGCTGTCTTCCTTTCCTAGGTGGGCAGGACTAGGAAGGAACAGGAACAGGACTTGGTGAGTGGAGGGCAAACCAGACTTGATGCCTTGCTCTCATGCCCCCTGGCACCTCGTGCAGTGAACCTGACTTGTGCAGTCCTCCATGACTTTCTTTTCATCCTGCCCAGATCTCTCTCCTTCACTCTGTAAGGCATTTGTTTCCACAACTGTGGTTTCCCAAGGGCAGCGACCTCCTTGGGTCTGTGTTTCTCCACCCACTGCAGTCCAGCCCAGGGTCTCGCCCAAAGCAGTTGTCATTATGTTTGTTGACAAATCCTTCACCAAATAAGTCGAGCAACTGCTGTCTTCCTGGACCTTGCTCTGCTCACTCTTTGGGGGAGCGGGAAGAATGACACAAAAGGAGCTCAGGACAGGGAGCTTACCCTCCAAGTCTTCACAAGCCCCAGCAGGAGATAAGACCTGGTCCGAGTCCTGGTAACCCAGACTGGTGGGAGATAACGGGTGGAAGGGGTGTCAGCCCAGGGCTACAGCCCCAGGGGAAGAGTCTTCAGCCGGGGAGACCCTTGAGCGAGGTTTTGAAGGACAAGTGAGGAGTCACTGTCACCACCCTAATTACTAACCAAAAATATCCCATGATCTACGCAGCTGCTTAGGACTCCCAAGTCCTCACTAGCTCCTCCCACAAATGCTCCTCGGTTGCAAACCATGGGCTCAGAGAAGTTAAGGAACCTTCTGGATGTCACATAGCCAGGGAAGGAAGGGCTGTGGCCTCTTAGGCCAATTTCCTGAAAAGACAGCCCGAAAACCAGAGGGCTCTCTGGAAGCAGCAGCTCCATGCTGTCGGGCAATGAGGGGAGCCCATTAGATGCCTGGCAGCTAGTGGAGAAGGAAAATAAAAGGTATGTCCTCTGACCCCCAAGTCACCGCCTTCCCCAAACGCCCCCTCTCACCCCTGCCATCCCCAGCTTGGCAGCCCTGGCCACAGACCCCATCTGGGAGAGACTTGCCAGCCCGGATGACCTAGGCCCTGGATCTAGACTTCCGTTCACTGTGTGACCAAAGATGAGTGTCTTGCCCTCTCTGAGCCTCAGATGCTACATCTGTACAACCACCAAGTCGGAGGAGACAAATCAGGGCCCTCCCTGGTGGCTGACCTTGTAGAAGGCTCCTGAAATTCCTCCTAGTTCTGTGCTTCCCAGGTGGCACTAGTGGTAAAGAGCCCGGCTGCCAGTGTAAGAGACGGGGGTTCATTCCCCGGTCAGGTCGGGAAGATCCCCTGGAGGAGGGCGTGGCAACCCACTCCAGTATTCTTGCCTGGAAAATCCCATGGACAGAGGAGCCTGGCGGGCTACAGTCTATAGTGTCGCAAAGAGTCAGACACAACTGAAGCGGCTTAGCAGCAGCCCCGGTCTGGAGCCCCGCCTCTCCCCCTCCCCCAAGGCCCCTGCTGAGTGGTGAGACTCCCCCTTCCCCAGGTCTCTAGCTCACCTGTCTGTGTCCAAAGGCTGCTCTCCTAAGTTCCCCTCGAGTGCAGGGCCCAGACCTGATGGAGCATAGCGGACAGTCCCTGAGCTCACTGCCAGGAACACAGGACATTTTCCTCGGGCTGGGCACTCAGCAGGCTTCTCTGCGGGGTCCATGGCTGGAGGGCCAGACCCAGGGTCCCTCTGGAGTCAGCCAGGCAGGGAGGTGGCAAGAGCCTTCTCCCCACCCCCAGGCTGAGGCTCACACTAACCTTTGCTATCTCTGAGGAGCAGCGGCCTGTGAGGGAGGCGCCTCTCCGACAGGCCTCTATCTCCTTAAACCCAGTAATTATTAACTCCCATGGCTCAGCGGGCAGCAGATGATGCCGGGCTCTCCTCCCAGGGAAGGTGAGATACCTCAAAGGGAGGCGGGAGCCTCGCTCTAGCGTGCCCAAGGCCTCAGGCTTTTCCAAGGCCCATAGTTAGGGCAGTCTGTCCCCTCCCTGCCCAGGTTGGCAAGTTGGAAAGAGCTTGTCCAGCCCTGGCCCTGTCACTGGCTGGCTCTGTGGCCTCATGTAACACCACTGCCACCCCGGCCTCCCTGTGGTCCCTGCCCTCAATATCCCCTTAAAACTTTTGTGTGTTAGTCACTCAGTTGTGACCACGTGGACTGTTGCCCACCAGGCTCCTCAGTCCCTGGGATACTCCAGGTGAGAATACTGGAGTGGGTTGCCATTCCCTTCTCCAGGGGATCTTCCCAACCCAGAGATCAAACCTAGGATTACTGCATTCAGTTCAGTTCAGTTCAGTTCATTCTCTCAGTCGTGTCCAACTTTTTGTGACCCCATGGACTGCAGCATGCCAGACCTCCCTGTCCTTCACTGTCTCCTGAAGCTTGTTCAAACTCATGTCCATCAAGTCAGTGATGCCATCCAACCATCTTATCCTGTGTCATCCCCTTCTCCTCCCGCCTTCAATCTTTCCCAGCATCAGGGTCTTTTCCAGTGAGTCAGTTCTTCGCATCAGGTGGCGAAAGTATTGGAGTTTCAGCTTCAGCATCGGTCCTTCCAGTGAATATACAGGACTGATCTCCTTTAGGATGGACTGGTTGGATCTCCTTGCAGTCCAAGGCACTCTCAAGAGTCTTCTCCAACACCACAGTTCAAAAGCATCAGTTGTTTGATGCTCAGCTTTCTTTATAGTCCAACTCTCACATCCATACATGACTATTGGAAAAACCATAGCTTTGACTAGACGGACCTTTGTCAGCAAAGTAATGTCTCTGTTTTTCAATATGCTGTCTGGGTTGGTCATAGCTTTTCTTCCAAGGAGCAAGCGTCTTTTCATTTCATGGCTGCAGTCACCATCTGCAGTGATTTTGGACCCCCCAAGATAAAGTCTGCCAGTGTTTTCATTGTTTCCCTGTCTATTTGCCATGAAGTGATGGGACCGGATGATGCCATGTTCTTCGTTTGTTGAATGCTGAGTTTTAAGCCAACTTTTTCACTCTCCTCTTCCACTTTCATCAAGAGGCTCTTTAGTTCTGCTTCGCTTTCTACCATAAATGTGGTGTCATCTGCATTGTGGGCAGATTTAACCACCAACAAAAGGGACCAGTCAATGTAGCAGTTAGGAGGAAGACAGACCTAGAGTCAGACAGGTGGGATTCAACCACTGCCAGACGTTTGGGCACTGTAGCCTCACGGTGCCTCTGTTTCCCCAACTATGAAATGAACCATCGCCCTCTAAGGCACACCAGGCCAGCTGCTATTGCCTAGACATGGCCCGTATGCCCCTCCTTCCCACTATCCTCACAGTATCCCCTTCTCTGCAGCCTCCACGCCATCACACTGCTCTCTGATAAACTTCTTTCTTTTGCTCATATCCCCTCCTCCAGGAAGCCTTCCCCTCTGGATTGCTTTTTCCTCTGCAGGCACTGGACTGGAGCCCTCAGTTACATGGTCCGCCTGGTGTCCTAACGAGTGTCCCAAAGCACCATCAGACGCCCCCACACGAGCTGAGTGACCCCATGGGCAGAGGCTGGGCTGCACTCATCACTAAATCCTCAGTGGCCTCTTGCCTGGCACACAGTCAGCCTCAATCCACCCGTGTGATGGTGTGAATGTTCCATCTTATCTCATTTGGCCTGAATTCTAATCTGGAGTTCTGCCATTCCCTGGCTGTGTGACCTTGGGCAAGTCACTTAACCTCTCTGGGACTCAGTTCTCATAGCTATAAAATGAGGACAATTCTCCCCTGTGAAGTTGTGAGTATCAAATAAGATAACATTCAGATAACTTCCCTGGTGGTCCAGTGGCTAAGACATCAAGCTTCCACTACGGGGGTGGGGGTGGGGGTTCAATCCCTGGTGGGGGAACTAAGATACTGCATGCTGTATGGTGCAGCCAAGAAAAAGAAGAAGATAACATTCATGAGATGGCAGCCACAGTGGAGACTGAGTTTCCTGTTGCCTTCTTCCTTGCTTTCCCTCTTCTTTCCTGTTAGCCCCTGAGTTCCTGCGGGGAGAAGCTGCCAGTTCCTGACTAGCAGTCACACCCCGCCTGCCCTGTGGATGGATAACAATATCTCCCACTCAGGCTCTGGGCTTCGAAGCTCTCTCAGCTTAATGCAAACCAGATGCTGGCCTTTCTTTCCTGGCAATGAATTTTCCATGGCCTGCTCCCAACCCCTTCCTGTTTTCGCTCCTCACTGATCCCCCTGCTAAATTCTCCTGTGCCTCCACCTTCCTCTGCAGGGCAACCTCTGGGCCCACCTGGAAACAATTAATGAAAAACAGGATGTGTGAAGGAAGGGGAGGGGGTTGCCTCTCCATCACCCTGACCTGGCAGGGGACGAAGGGGCTGAGCCTGGCTGGTGACAGAGTGTACAGGCGATGGTCCCGCTCTGCCATCCTCTCTGAGGGGAAACTGAGTCAGAGTTGTTCTGGGGATTGTCGAGAAAAGTCTTGCCACTTTCTGGACTTGTAGGCACAGCTGGCACTGCAGGGAGGAGCTATGAGGACTTTGTCCTTGGCTGTGACTTAGGAAAATCAGAGGCAGAAGAAGCCCCGAAGCCTCTCCTGTTGGAAGTGAGGAAACTGAGGCTCGGAGACTCGTCCCGGGTCACTGGTGGGTCAGACACACAAGGCAGCCAGGTCTGCGGCTGCTTGCCCGGAAAAGCTGTTGTCCAAAGTCAGCTCTCGGTGTCATTACCGCCTGCCCTTCCCCCAGCGGCCTCGCCAAGCCCAGTCACGAGGGGACGCTCACGAGGCTGCCAGCACCCGCTGCCACCTCCCGGGGTGAGGTGGCCACACGCACCTGGACCCTCCCCACCAGAGGAAGACCGTTGCCTGACTTCTTCCTTCCAGTGTAGCAGGAGAGCATGTTGGGGGCTCTTGATCCTCTTGGTCCTGGTGAACCCCCTTAAAACAACCCACAGGCTGGCCCTCCAAGTGAGAATGCAGCCATTTCCATGAAAACAACCGCCCAAGGGCTCCCTGAGAGCCGGGCTCTGGCCCCTCCCTCCGCCAGCTGTGCAGAGTGTTTGGACAACTGGATGGAATATTTGGCAGGGAGAGTCCTCCCTGGATCTCTGAGCTCAGATTTCAAGAGGAGGGGAAAGAGAGGATGCTGGCTTCAGAAAGAGGCTCAAGAGGCCATTTGTGGGCTTGGAGGCCCCCCGCCCAGGCCTGACCAATACCGCCGCCCGCCCAGCCCCCTGTGTGGTGGTGAGCTAGAGTCAGGCCCCTGGGGGAAGGACAGGACAGAGGGTGGAGGGAGCAGAATGGTGTCAGAGGTTTGCTGGGGCCAGTTGGGTGAAGTCAGGCCCAGGGGACAGTCTGGGCTTAGGGAGTGGCCGGGCCAGGACAGCGTTTTGGCCCCACGACTGCGATCAGTCCGTCTACCAACACTCTCACTTAACAGAACAGTTGGGGCCCAAAGCGGGAGGCGCTCGTCCCAAGGGACTCAACATGCTGGGTACAGAACTGGGCTGGAACCCAGGGCTCCTGACCCTGAGCTTGCTCTTCTCACTGTCCAGATTATCCCCAACCTCACCCCCAGCCCCCAGCACACACACACCCCCCAGCCAGTGAATTGTCGTCCTTGCTCTCCCCAAACACCACAGGCAAAATTACCTACTAGAGCACAGTCCTGTACGTTCACGAAGAATACACAGAGCTCCCCATCAGCCGAGAGTGGCACTAACCCATTGTGAACAAGGGGTGGAGGCCTTGAGAGCCAGGGTTCCTGGGCCGCCTCCTGCTCTGGGGCTAGAGCTCCTCCCAGGTCTCCCACCGCAGCTGCCCAGTCTCCCAGAGCCCCTTGAGAAGACACACAAGTTCTAGACCCAACTGTCTGGAAGATAGTCTGAGCCTCAGTTTGAAAGTGAAAGTGAAGTCGCTCAGTCGCTCAGTCGAGCCCGGCTCTTTGTGACCCCATGGATAATAGCCTGCACCAAGCTCCTCCGTCCATGGGATTTTCAAGGCAAGAGTACTGGAGTGGGTTGCCATTTCCTCCTCCAGGGAATCTTCCCAACCCAGGGATCAAACCCAGGTCTCTCAAATTGTAGACAGACGCTTTACCGTCTGAGCCAGTTTACCCACCTTAAAATTAGGAGGATTGCCCTTGCTCTGCTTGACCCAGCATCATCTCAGGTGCTGATGGTGAGGGGCAGCGTGCACTGGGAGGGTCTCTTTGGAGACTTAAACATTTCCCAGGGATAAAGCCACTGAAATTCACAAGTCCTACCAAAGTGCCTGGAGGCCTGAGCTGGATTACTTGAGGTGGAACCTGTTTGCCCACTCCATGCTCCAGAGCAGGAAAGCTCAGGCTACCTAATGGAATTAAAACCAGCCAAACCTTGAGGGCTTCCCCGCTGGCTCAGCGGTAAAGAATCCAGGTGCAATCGATGCAGGAGATGCTGGTTTGATCCTTGGGTTGGGAAGATCCCCTGGAGAAGGGAATGGCAACCCATTCCGGTATTCTTGCTGGGAAATCCCTTGGACAGAGGTGCCTGGCGGGCTACAGTCCAGGGGTTGCAAGGGTCAGACACAACTCAGCAACTAAATCACCACCACTACTACCAAACTTGATGGACAAATATGATCGGGAGAGAGTATCACCCCAGGGCAGCTGGTGACTCCCTTCTGAAATGGCTGCATGTAAGATGGGGACAAGCTGGTTTTAGAAAAGGCAGAGGAACCAGAGACCAAATTGCCAACATCTGCTGGATCATGGAAAAAGCAAGAGAGTTCCAGAAAAACATCTATTTCTGCTTTATTGACTATGCCAAAGCCTTTGACTGTGTGGATCACAATGAACTGTGGAAAATTCTGAAAGAGATGGGAATACCAGACCGCCTGACCTGCCTCTTGAGAAACCTGTATGCAGGTCAGGAAGCAACAGTAGGAGCTGGACATGGAACAACAGACTGGTTCCAAATCAGGAAAGGAGTACATCAAGGCTGTATATTGTCACCCTGCTTGTTTAACTTCTATGCAGAGTACATCATGAGACATGCTGAACTGGAAGAAGCACAAGCTGGAATCAAGATTGCCAGGAGAAATATCAATAATCTCAGATATGCAGATGACACCACCCTTATGGCAGAAAGTGAAGAGGAACTAAAAAGCCTCTTGATGAAAGTAAAAGAGGAGAGTGAAAAAGTTGGCTGAAACCTCAACATTCAGAAAACGAAGATTATGGCATCCGGTCCCATCACTCCATGGGAAATAGATGGGAAACAGTGGAAACAGTGTCAGACTTTATTTTGGGGGGCTCCAAAATCACTGCAGATGGTGATTGCAGCCATGAAATTAAAAGACGCTTACTCCTTGGAAGAAAAGTTATGACCAACCTAGACAGCATATTCAAAAGCAGAGACATTACTTTGCCAACAAAGGTCCGTCTAGTCAAGGCTATGGTTTTTCCTGTGGTCATGTATGGATGTGAGAGTTGGACTGTGAAGAAGGCTGAGCATTGAAGAATTGATGCTTTTGAACTGTGGTGTTGGAGAAGACTCTTGAGAGTCCCTTGGACTGCAAGGAGATCCAACCAGTCCATTCTAAAGGAGATCAACCCTGGGATTTCTTTGGAAGGAATGATGCTAAAACTGAAACTCCAAAACTTTGGCCACCTCATGCGAAGAGTTGACTCATTGGAAAAGAGTTTGATGCTGGGAGGGATTAGGGGCAGGAGAAGAAGGGGACAACAGAGGATGAGATGGCTGGATGGCATCACTGACTCAATGGAAGCGGGTCTGAGTGAACTCTGGGAGTTGGTGATGGACAGGGAGGCCTGGCGTGCTGCGATTCATGGGGTCGCAAAGAGTCGGACATGACTGAGCGACTGAACTGAACTGAAGATGGGGGCTATGCTTGGGTCTTTGACTTCATGATATCAGACTTAGCTCATCCTGGCAGCCACCCTTGCAGTCCTTTCATTGCATTCTCTCTGCATTTTAAAGAGCACTCCCTGGTGGCTCAGACGGTAAAGAATCTTCCTGCAATGCTGGAGAGCCAGGTTTGAGCCCTGGGTGGGGAAGAAGAAGATCCTGGAGAAGGAAATGGCAACCCACTCCAGTATTCTTGCCTGGAGATCCCATGAACAGAGGAGCCTGGTGGGCTACAGTCCATGGGGTTGCAAAGAGTTGCATGTGACTGAGCAACTTTCACATTTTAAAGATGAGGACCCAAGATCTGGAAAGGTGAAAGGGTTTGGCCATAGTGAACAAGGGAAGGAGCTAGGGTTTTCATCCAAATTTGTCTGATTCCAAAAGCTCATGATCTGAGACTTCCCTGGTGGTCCAATGGTTAAGACTCTGAGCTCCCCACGTATTGGGCACAGGGTCGCTTGTCGGGGATCTAAGATCCCATATGCCTTGCAACCAAAAAACCAAACCAAACCAAAACATAAAACAGAAGCAATATTGTAGCAAATTCCATAAAGACTGTAAAAACTGTCCACACTGTACAGCAACTAAGTGCATGGGTCGCAACTGCTGAGTCTGCATGACACAACTCCTGAAACCCACGCACTCTAGAGGCTGTGCTCCGTGGCAAGAGAAGCCACCGCAATGAGAAGCCCCAGCACAGCAGCAAAGAGTAGCCCCTACTCGCTTCAACTGAGAAAGCTCGCACAAAGCAACGAAGACCCAGCGCAGCCAAAAAAAATAAATAAACTTTTTAAGTTTAAAAACTGTCTACATCCGAAAAAAAAGTAAAGAAAATCACTGGGAACCCGGTAAATGTGTTCATCCACTTCAACAAATATTTAATGAGCACTTCTGCTGGATACTGGGGAGATACTAGTGGATGTATAAAGTTTCTGCACTCATGCAGAGTGTACAGTTTGGGGAGGGTGTGTAGGGTGATTCATATATCTCAGTTTTTTAGACACTATGTGACAGGTACAAGGACGGGAAGTACATTGAAGAACTCCTAGACTTCGAGCTTGGGAAAGAGTTTACAAATGGGAGTGAGGGCTATTAAAAGAGATGAATCTGGTAAGGCAGTCAGAGGCCAGATCACACAGGGCCTTGTAAGCTGGGCAAGGAGTTCAAACTCTGTGGGGTTTTTTTGACCTCACCAAGGAGCTTGTGTTATTTTAGTTCCCTGACCAAGGACTGAACCCAGGCCCTGGCAGTGAAAGCACCAAGTCCTAATCACTAGACCACCAAGGAATTCCTAAGGAGTTCAAGCTTTATACTTCAGGAAAGAAGGGAGTCATCAAAGGATTTAAGCAAGAGTGTGATGTGATCAGATCTACAAGTCCAAAAGATGGCTCCTATGGATTTGTGTGGAATGGATTGGAGGATTTCTGCTTCTTCTCATACGGTGGACTTAGAGCAGCGAGGAACTTTCTTGCTACAGGAGAATATTCCGCAAAGAGAGGCCATGATTCCTTGAGGCCCAGTTCTCTTCCACGATCTCCAAAATCCACTCCCTGACCCCAAAAGAAAGTTAAAGTAAGGAGGCCTGGGAGAGTCAGGGGAGCTGGATCCCAGACAAAGAGGACTGAAGTTGGTGGCACCCTCTGGCTCCTGGCAGAAGCAGACGCAAATCCCCTTCGGAGGAAAGTGTCCAGTTTTAAGTATGAAGGATCCATTGGTTAATATCAAGCAATGAGCTCAGGATCAGCGATCACCAGCACAGAAGGAGGCTAGTGCTAAGAGTGAGAATCAGAAGAAACAACGCAACAGAGTCAGATACTATGGAACTCCAGATATTGAGGTCTTACATACAGTATAGAAAGGCTGTGTATGAACCTCAGATAAACAAGAGATTGTGGGGCCCTAAATTGGAAACCTTGAAAACTGAAGGGCTAGCTTTGCTGTTTAGAGCTAAGATGGCGCCTGGCAGACGAGATGAGGGCGTGGTGTAAGTTGTTTGTCAAAACTTTTGATTGGCTCTCTTGATTTCAGTGCACGTGGACAGCGCGTGATCACCATAGACTCTTGTTACAATGAAGTGCATGAAGACTTGACCTTTAATGTGATTGGCGCAACTATGGTATATTAAGATTTGACCTTTAACATGATTGGTGCAACTATGGCATATTACAATTTGACCTTTAATGTGATTGGTCCAACCCTTGAAAAAAAACCCCTTGCTTGCCTATATAAACCAAGAGTTTGTGGCGGTAAAGCGGAACTGCTTCGGCGGAACCGTGTTGGGTTTGATTGTCTCTTGCTCGCCGAGGGGATGGGTTTGCGGACTGCAGGCTCACCTCTCCTCGGGACTCCTGGGCTTTGCTGAGGGAAGCTCCACTGCCTCTCTCTTTCTGCGGAGGGCCCCCCCGCAAGAGATCATCAGAGAACTAAACAGATTTTTGAATGACGAGAGGAAGTCTAGATATATATGCGGGCATACTAAGTCGCTTGGATCATGTCTGACTTGTTTGCAACCCTATGAACTATAGCCCACCAGGCTCCTCTGTCCATGGGATTCTCCAGGCAAGAATACTGGAGTGGGTTGCCATGCCTTCCTCCAGGGAATATTCCCCACACAGGAATCAAACCCACTTCTCTTAGTTTCCTGCGTTGGCAGGCAGGTTTCTTTACCACTAGCACCGCCTGGGAAGCCCCCTAGCGTTGGTAGTAAAGGCTAAAACATGAAGCTCTAGAACAAAGCTGATTGAGAAGCAATTAGGTGGCTGTATCCCCTCCCTTACGTCATGCCACTGGGCAAATTCTCCTTACTACGTCTAGCTAAGACTGGAGATTTGTTTTCTAGAGAGGATAAAACAGAGACACTGTGTGAGTAACTGACTGATGGGATTAAGTGACTGCATAGAAGTTGAAAACTGACACTCCACCCCCCACACCTCCCCAATCCTCTTCCCTTACCTGGCAGAACCTGGCAGTCAGATTTTTACCCTCCAGGCAGCAGGTTGGATAAGCCTCCCCTGGGAACTCAGGCCAACCTAAAAGAGGACTAAAGACCCTAAGATTAGTTGTTATCCATGAACTGCCGCATCAGAACACCATACTGGAAAGGTCAAAGTCAACATGCTTAGAGCTTCCCATCAATGTTTAAGCTCTCATTCTTAACAGTGAGCAGACAGCCAAAAACTCTTAGACAATGAAGGAGAACCTCCAACATGAAGGAAATCAAACCTGATAAGCAAAAAAAAAAAAGCACTTGCAAGAAACAGAGATTCTGAGAAGGAAAACAAACCCCCTTATTAATATCCCTCAGAGAAAGAAAAAGGTATTGCATTCGTGAGACAAGAACACAAATTTATAGAAATGAGCATTGAGAGAACAAAAAGAAATCTTGGAAATTAATAGTGTTTTAAAAATACGATGGCAGAAATTAAAAATTCTGAAGAATAGTTGAATAATAAAGAAGTTAAAAATATTAGAAAATTCAGGGAGACGTTTAGGAAGCTCAGCGTCTGCATTATGAGGATTCCAAAAAGAAAGAATAGAAGAAAATGGAGATAAAGAATGAAATGAATAATTTAAAATCATTTCCCAAACTGAAGTATATGATTTTTCAAAAAGGCCCACATTGTGCTTAGTAGAGTCAATGAAAACACTAAGATACATCAGTGTACATTTTCAGGAAACTGAGGACAAAAAGAAAACCTTACAAATTTCCAGAAACACAAAAATAATCCCAACAAAGAACCTAGACTCAGAATGGATTTTGACTTCTCAATGGCAATACCAGAAGCAAGGAAACAAGGGAGAAAAATGCCTTCAAAAGTCTATGCGTGCTTAGTCGCTCAGTCGTGTCTGGCTGTTTGCGACCCTACGGACTGTAGCCTGCCAGGTTCCTCTGTCCTTGGGGACTCTCCAGGCACGAATATTGGAATGGGTTGCCATTCCCTCCTCCAGGAGATCTTCCCAACCCAGGAATTGAACCCAGGTCTCCACATTGCAGGCCGATTCTTTATCATCTGAGCCACCAGGGAAGCCCTCAAAAGTCTGAAGGAATATTACTTCCAACTTAGAATTCTATGCCAACTAAATTATCATTCCGCATATACAAGGTCTCAAAAAATTTAACGTTCACTTACTCTTTCTCAAGAACCACTGAAGGGGACTTCCCTGGTGGTCCAGTGGCTAACACTCCACACTCCCAATGCAGGGGGCCCAGGTTCAATCCCTGATCAGGGAACTGAGCCCACATACTGCAAGAAAGGTTGAACATCTTGTGTGCTGAAGACCCGGCACAGCCAAACAAATATTTTTTAAAAAAAGAAAAGACCACTGAAGGATGCACTCCAATAAAATGAAGGGGAAACCAAGAAAAAAGCCCTATAGGTCAGGAGACCGGAAAGCCAGCACAGGGCTGAAGGGAAGAGAATCTTCAGGTGATCTTGAGGACAGATGCGGGGATCTTGTGAAAGCAAAGATGGCAATCAGACCAAACTGGAAGAAAGAAGATCCCAAACTGGTATGTTAAAAGTAGTCATTACATGCCTTCTGCCACTGTCTCACCACTTTGAACTCAAGAACTCTTACGGGGTATGTGCCATTAAAACAGAAGAGTAAAACCATAAGAAGGAAATACAGAGGATACAGGAAAACAAGGACTCCAACCAGGAGAATGCGTAAGACTATTCCAAGGACAACAGCAAGGTCCCAGGACAACGGCTATGGGGCAATATGGAGAGTAACCAGCCTAGGAAGAGCTGAAAAACGGTCACTAGGAATAACGTCTCCAGGGAAAAATCATTGGAATGGATAAACTGATGTGATTGAAAATACTGAAAGGTGTAGGAAGAATTAGCAATAGCTACACAGAAATCTGAAAAAAGTTTTTAAATGACAACTACTAACTTTAGGGAAAACTAACAGCACTAAATATAATTGTTTTAGTGCTCAGCTATGAATAATATTTGAGTAGGCATAAAAATATTAATGCCAAATCTTCATCTAAATACTATTTTTTTAACCCATGGTGATATCAAAGAATTAAATTCTTCTGTATTAAATAAGGGGGCTTCTCAGGTGGCTTAGTGGTAAAGAATCCGCCAGCCAATATAGAAGATGCGGGAGACGTGGTTTCCATCCTGGGTCGGGAAGATCCCCTGTAAGAGGAAATGTCAACATACTTCAGTGTTCTTTCCTGGAGAATCCCATGGACAGAGCAGCCTGGCGGTCTACAGTCCATGGGGCTGCAAAGAGTCAGACACGGCTGAGCAGGCACACACCAAGCACTATTAAATAAGAAGTCAAAAGATTAAACAATTAAGAAAAAGCTGTCAGGATACGCATGTTATTTAGCAGTATGAAAATATGTAAATTCCAGAAGTAACGGCTAGTAAAAAGACAATACATAAAATCATTTCTTAGAAAAATAAGAAAGACATGAACGTGCCTTTCAAGGAAGAGGTACAAATGACCAATAAGACTTTGAAAAGATACTCAAGCCAAATCATCAGTAATCAGGGAAATTCAAATAAAATCACGATGAAGCACTACCTTATACTCAATAGGATTGGTAACAATGAAGAAATCTAATCCTACCAAATGATGAACAAAATGTGAATCCACAGAAACTATAGTGTTTATAGGAGTGTACACTGGTACCACTTAAACACATTTGCACCAGGAAACATGTATCAATACAAGATTGTTCATGATAGCAATCCAAATGCCCAATGAGCAGAGGCTGGATAAACGCATTGTGTTATCATATTAGCATCCTATAGCAACTATAACAGGCTCCAGAGGCTTAAAATAACAGAAATTTGTTCTTCCACCATTCTGGATGCAGGAAGCCCAAAATTAGTAGATCTGGACCAAAATCAAGGTGGCAGTAGGTCTATGCTTCCTCTGGAGGTTGTAGGGGAGAACTTGCTCCTTGCTTTCTCTGGCTTCTGGCTGTTGTTGTTGAGTTGCTCAGTCGTGTCCAACTCTGCAACCCCATGGACTGCAGCACCCCAGGCTCCTCTGTCCTTCACCATCTCCTGGAATTTGCTCAGACTCATGTCCATTGAGCCGGTGATGCCATCCAACCATCTCATCCTCTGTTGCCCTCTTCTCCTCCTGCCCTCCATCTTTCCCAGCATCAAGGTCTTTTCCAATGAGTCTGCTCTTTGCATGAGGTGGCCAAAGTATTGGAGTTTTAGTCCTTGCAATGAATATTCAGTGTTGATTTCCTTTAGGATCGACTGGTTTGATCTCCTTGCTGTCCAAGGGGCTCACAAGAGTTTTCTCTAGCTCCACAATTTGAAAGTTTATGGGCGTGGCTGGCATTTCTTCTCTTGTGACCTCACCATTTCTCCATCATCTTCTCATTGCCTTCTCTTGTCTGTGTCAAGCCTCCTTCTTCCTCCCTCTTATGACACACATGATTGCATTTAGAGCTCACCTTGATAACCCAAGATAATCTTCACCTCTCAAGATCCTTAACTGAATCACATTTGTAAAGACTCATTATATGTTACTTCACATAATGTAACACTAATAAGTTTCAGGAATTGGAATCTTTGGGGAAAGGGAGGCATTTATGACCCTTGCAGAATCTGCCCTCTGGCCCCAAAAGATTCTTGTTTTACACAAGCAAATTACATTTACCCCATCTCAACATCTTCAAAAGTCTTAACCCATCAAAATATCAACTCAAGTCCAAATTCTAGATATATAATCAGTTCAAAATCCCTAATCTCATCATCTAAACCAGGCACCGGTGAGTCTCTGGGTATGATCTATTGTGGGGAGAAAATTCCTCTCCATCTCTGAAAATATGAAACTAGAAATAAGTTGTCTGTTCCCAAAGTACAGTAGTGGGCCAGGTACAGTATAACAGCTATAGGCATTCCTAGTCCCAAAGAGAGGAAATGGAAGAGACAAAGGGCAAATTTCATTCGTTTTTCCCAAGGCTTAGGACATCCTTGGTTCAGATTTCTCAGCCTGAGGCTCTTCTTTTTGAGTCATTTTCCTTTTTCTTAATGGTAAGTGCATGCCTGAAACTGAGTTGCCCTGTAAACCTATTTCCTGCCAGTAGAATCTAGGGAGTACAACAGCCTTCCTTTATTTCATTGTTCCTTCCAGTTCAAGCTGGCAGCATTTCTGCTGGTATAACATTCTTCAAGGACTTCTGTGTCTCCTTCGTATGTCACAGAGACTCACATCATTAAATAAGGGTCCCCCACAGATCTTTCCTGGAAAATATCATCTCTTATTTCTGACTTCTGCTGAGATTATTGAGAGGATCCATGGGTCATAAACCTAATATTCTCAACACTAGCAGAAAGCTGACCAACCATATCTATGGCCTGCTCTCTAGAGCAGTTTTCTAACAGTAAATCACCTAATTTTAGCATTTTTTGTAACCTGGATAGGCTCCAAGTTTCCAAAAATCATGATGTACTGGTTCCTTTTTGCATAACAGTTCTCTTCTCAATATCTTTTTCTTGTCACATTTTACTATAACCAGAAAAAAGAAACCAGGCCACATCTTTAAAGTTTTGCTTCAAGATGGCCTCAGCTCAAATTCAAGTTCATCACTTAAAAGTGCTGCTTTCCACCACTGCCAGACACAATTCATCTAGACTTTTGCTACTGTATAGCAGAGATCACCTCTCCTTCAGCTGCCAGTTACATTTCCCTCATTGTGTAGAGAATCCGCCTGCCAATTCAGGAGACATAAGAGACATGGGTTCAATCCCTGGGTCGGGAAGATCCCCTGGAAGAGAGCATGGAAACCTATTCCAGTATTTTTGCCTGGAGAATCCCCATGGACAGAGGAGCCTGGTGGGCTACAGTCCTTGGGGTGGCAAAGAGCTGGACATGAGCGAAGTGACAGCACGCACTGGCAGAGCCTCAAACATTCATCCTTCTACCAACAGTTTGCTCAAGGCGATCTAGGCTCTTTTCTATCATGCTTCTCAAAATTCTCCCGGTCTCTACCCATTATCCAGTTCCAAGGCCATCTCCACATGTTTAGTTGTCTGTTACAGCAGGCAGCACCCCACTCTCAGTTCCAGAAATCTGTATTAGTTTCTATGGTAACTGTAACAAATTACCACAAACTAGGTGGCTTTAAGCAACAGAAATTTATTTTTCACCATTTTGGAGGCCAAAATTCCAAAATTAGCATGAGTGGGCCAAAATCAAAATGTTGCTAGGTCTGTGTTTCTCTGGAGGGTCTAGAGGAGAATCTGTTCCTTACTTCTTGCAGCTTCTGGAAGTGGCTGCAGGCACTTGTTGGCTTCACTCCAATTTCTGCCTCCATTATCGCATTGCCTTTCCCTCTTCTGCACAAGTCAAATTCCCCCTTACTCCCTCTTTATTTATTTGGCTGGGTCGGGTGTTAGTTGCATCATATGAGGTTTCTTTAGTTGCCCCAAGGCAGATGGGATCTTAGACTCCCGACCAGAGATCAAACCCACATCCCCTGCATTGCAAGGTGGATTCTTAACCACTGGACCGCCAGGGAAGTCCCTCTTCCTCCCTCTTAGAAGGACACATTTGATTGCATTTAAGGCCCACTCTGATAATCCTGATAACCTCCACACACCAAAATCCTTACCTTAATCATATCTGCAAAGACCCTATTTCCATATAAGATAACATTCTGGAATTAGGACTCAGTATCTCAGGAGGGATATTTTTCATCCTATCAAAGTTATATTCTTATGCTGGAATATTATACAATAGTAAAAAGGAATGGATATTTATGTGACTCTCATTTCTCTACCTTCTAGAATGTAAACTCCTTAAGGCCAGAGTCTTGTTTTATTCATTGCTATATACTCAGTCTCTGTAGAGTGACCACCAGGTAAATGGTATCCAATAAATATTTGCTAAATGAACTATTAAAATGGATAATTATGAAGAATATGGAGGCAAATAGAAATGCTTGTTGTATAATATTAAGTGAAAAAATGCAAAGTTTATATATGAAATAATTATTATGTTAAAAAAATTCTGTGTTTAAAAAAATAAAAATCTGAGGATGTCAGTGAAAATGAAGTAGGGAATTCCAAGAATCCATTCCTTCACAAAAACAGCTAATACACTGGCAAAACTGTCAGAATCAGTTTTATCTGAACACTGTTTGGAGTTTATCATAATAGGGGTTAATTGAGCTTCTTGGATGTGTAGATTTTATCTTGCATTGAACTGAGATTTTCATCCATTTTTCCCTTCAAATATTCTTTTCCCCAGTTTCTCTTCTACCTCTCTTTCCGGGATTTCCATTATGCATATGTTAGTATTCTTGGTGATGTTTCACAGATTAGGCAATATTTATGGTAAAAGGCCCAAACCAAAAAGAGAATCCTTAAAGCAGCAATAGAAAGTGGCTGATCACATGCAAGGGAATCTCAATAAGACTCATATTTTTCATCAGGAACCTTGGAGGTCAGAAGGTAGTGGGATAAGTTTTGGAAGGATGGGTGAAAAGGTTAATGAGGAATTCTGTATCTTGTGAAACTATCCTTCAGGAATTAAGAACACATTCCCAAGACTTCCCTAGTGGTTCAATGGTTAAGAATCCACCTATCAATGCAAAGGACATGAGTTCGATCCTTACTCCAGGAAGATCACAAATACCTTGGGGCAACTAAGCCTGTGTGCCTTAACTACCGAGCCCGTGCTCCACAAATACTAAAGCCTGTGCACCCTAGCCTGTGTTCCACAATGAGAGAAACCACCGAAATGAGAAGCCCATGCATAGCAAAGAAGAGTAGCCCTGTTCATCATAACTAGAGAAAGGCCACACAGCTTTCTGCTGGTCCAGTGGATAGGACTTTGTGCTTTCACTACTGAGGGTCCACGTTCAATCCCTGGTCAGGGAACTGAAATCCCACAAGCTGTGTGGTATGGCCAAATAAATTAATTAATTAAATAAAAACACATATAATCTAACAATATGCTGTCTATAAGACTTTCTTTAGCTCAAGTAGGTTGAAAGTGAAAGGAAAGAAAATATATTCCAGAGACTAACAACAACAACAAAAAAAGAGATGAAGTGACTGTAATAGAAAAAAACAGACTCTAAGGCCAAAATTATTAGGAGAGACATCATATAAAAAAAGAAGGCTCAATCCACCAAAAAATATAATAATTATAAACATATATTCATTTAACTTCAGAGCCCCAAAATATCTGAGGCAAAACTTGACAGAATTAAAGGGAGAAATAGTTCAACGATAATAAAGACTTCAGTATTTCACTTTCAGTAATGGGTAGAACTACAGTTGATCCATAAACAATATGGGTTTGTAGTGCATGGGTCCACTGTGTGTGGACTGTTTTAAATAAATGCATACTATGGTACTACACAGCATATGTTGGTTTTATCTGTGGATACAATTGTTGTGGTTCAATTGGAAGTCATTCCAGCTCTTTGCAACTCCATGGACTGCAGCACACCAGGCTTCCCTATCCTTCACTATCTCCCAGAGTTTGCTCAAACTCATGTCCATGGAGTCTTTGATGCCATCCAACCATCTCATCTTCTGTCGCCACCTTCTCCTCCTGCCTTCAATCTTTCCCAACACAGGGGCTTTTCTAATGAGTCTGCTCTCAGCATCAGGTGGCCAAATATTGGAGTTTCAGCTTCGGTATCAGTCCTTCCAGTGAATATTCAGGGTTGATCTTGCAGTCCCAGGGACGCTCAAGAGTCTTCTCCAGCACCACAGTTCGAAAGCCTCAGTTCTCAGAGCCAGCGCTGATCTTCTTTATGGTCCAGCTCTTACACCTATACATGACTACCGGCAAAACTACAGCTTTGTCTATATGGACCTTCGTTGGCAAAGTGATGTTTCTGCTTTTACAGAGGCCCAACTATATATTTACAAACTGCATGGAGAATTGGTGCCCCAACCCTAGCATTGTCCAAGGGTCAACTGTACTATACAAAAGATAAACAAGAAAATAGAAGATCTGAACAATGCTACAAACCAAATAGACCTAACTCTACCCCAAGAAAGCAGAATACACGTTCTTTTCAAGAGTACAAGAAACATTCCCTCAAAGAGACCATATTTATAAAACAAAACAAGTCTCAGTAAATTTAAAAATACTGAACTAATTATGAAGTATTTTCTTTGACCAGAATGAAATTAAACTAGAAATTAATGAGAAGGAAAACTGAAAATTTTGTGGAATATATGTGGAAATTATTGTTAATATCTTTTGCAACCCTGGCAGTCCAGCGGTTAAGACTTCACACTTTCACTGCAGGGGGTATGGGTTCAATCCCTGATCAAACATCTCATATGCTGCACGGCACAGAAAAAAAACAAAAACACAAAACAAACTAAAAAACCTTTCTTAAAAGCCCAATGGATAAAAATGAAATCACAAGGGAAATTATATGGGATAAGTGAAAACTCAGCATACCGAAACTTACAAGAACTGCAGTAAAAGCAGTTCTCAGAGGAAAAGTTATAGCTCTAAATAAACATCTATAATAAAAAGAAGATTTCAGATCAGTGATCTGAACTTCCAACATTTTTTTTATGAGCACAAGGGAAATTTACTGAATCATGTAACTGAGTGTCTGGCAACAGAACTTGCTTCAGACGTGGATGATTCAGGGGCTAAGCGCTGTCCTTAAGATCTAGTGTCTTTCTTGTCCGCATCCTGGCTTAACTATATTCTCAGATTGGTGCTCCTTCTTGGCAGCAAGATGGCTATGGAGTCTCCAACTTCATATCTCTTACTCAAGTCCAGCCCTAAATTTCCAAGTTAAGGGACTAGAAAGGGAAGAACAAAACAACACCAAAGTAAGCAAAAGGAAAGTGAAAGTCACTCAGTCGTGTCCGACTCTTTGCGACCCCCATGCACTGAATTCTCTAAGCTGGAATACTGGAGTGGGTAGCCTTTCCCTTCTCCAGGGGATCTTCCCAACCCGGGAATCAAACCCAGGTCTCCTGCACTGCAGGTGGATTCTTTCCCAGCTGAGTCACAAGGGAAGCCCAAGAATACTGGAGTGGGTAGCCTATCCCTTCTCCAGCAGATCTTCCTGACCCAGGAATCGAACTGGGGTCTCCTGCATTGCAGGCGGGTTCTTTACCAGCTGAACTACCAGGGAAGAAAATAATAAAGATTAGAGTGGAAATAAAGGAAATACAGAATAGAAAAGCAGCAGAGAGAACCAGTGAAAACAGAAGCACTTCTTTGAAAAGAGCAACGAAATGGATGAAACTTTTGTTAGAGCAAGGGGAAAAAAAAGCTCAAATCACTAAGATCAGAAATACATGGAGGTACATTACTATCACCCTTATGGATATAAAAAGGATTATAACAGAATACTATGAATAATTGTTTATCAACAAATCAGATTACCTAAATGAAAAGGACAAATTCCTAGGTACAAATGAACTACTAATACTGACTCAAGAAGAAATAAAAAATTGGAAGAAGCCTATAACAAGAGATTAAATCAGTAACCAAAAAAAGAAAGTCCAATAAAGAAGAAATAAAAAATCAGAAGAAGCCTATAACAAGAGATTAAATCAGTAACCAAAAAAAGAAAGTCCAATAAAGAAAAGGACAAGACCAGACTCCTTTATTGGTGAATTCTCTCAAACATTTAAAAAAGAATTAATACCGATCCTTCTCAAACTCTTCCAAAAAAATAAAGGAGTGTGTTTCTTGGGTTATGCCAGTATTACTTTGATACTAAAGCCAAAGACCTCATAAGGAAAGAAATTTATAAGCCAATATCCCTTATGAATATAGATTTAAAACTCCTCAACAAAATACTAGAAAAAAATTTTTCCCTCTTTTTTTTAAAATTAAACAAAAGATTCCTTAAATACTAAAGTGTGTTACAGTTTTCAAAACTTTCACACTAATGGTTTCTTATAATTCCACAGTACCTCCTTTTTTCCCCTAGCCCCACATTGTCCCAAATAACCAACTGATACTAATCCCAGGAAAACAAGTGTGGTTCAGTATATGAAAATTAATCAATGTAATATACCATATTAATAAGATGAAGAAATTAATTCGGCTGTGTCAGGGCTTACTTGTGGTACAGGGGGTCTTTCTTTTTCTTATTTTTTTAAATCATATTTTTCATTTTTGAAAAAAATTTACTTATTTTTGGTTGCACTGCATCTTCACTGCAGTACGCAGGCTCTTTCGTCTGCAGTGCCTGGGCTTGTCTCTAGTTGTGGTGCAGGAGTTCCGCAGTGCCTGGGCTCGGTAGCTGCAGCACTGGGACACCAGGGAAGTCCTTTGAATTCGTTTTTGGCCAAACCATGAGGTATGCGGGATGCGGGATTGCAGCTTTTTTCCCCAGCCAGGGGTTGAACCCTCACCCTCCGCAGTGGATGCACGAAGTCTTAACTACTGGACTGCCAGGAAAGTCCCTAAGGGTAAATTTTTATAATCTTGGATTTAGCCATGGTTTCTTAGACACGACACCAAACACACAAGCAACAAAAGAAAAAATAGGTAAACTAGACTTCCCCATGGAGAAGGCAATGGCACCCCACTCCAGTACTCTTGCCTGGAAAATCCCATGGACAGAGGAGCCTGGTAGGCTGCAGTCCATGGGGTCGCTACTAGCCGGACATGACTGAGCGACTTCACTTTCACTTTTCACTTTCATGCATTGGAGAAGGAAATGGCAACCCACTCCAGTGTTCTTGCCTGGAGAATCCCAGGGAAGGGGGAGCCTGGTGGGCTGCTGTCTATGGGGTCACACAGAGTTGGACACGACTGAAGCAACTTAGCAGCAGCAGCAGACTTCCCCAGGTCGGTAAGTGCCCAATATGCTACTGGAGATCAGTGGAGAAATAACTCCAAAAAGACTGAAGAGATGGAGCCAAAGCAAAAACAACACCCAGCTGTGGATGTGACTGGTGATGGAAACAAAGTCTGATGCTGTAAACAGCAATATTGCATAGGAACCTGGAATGTTAGATCCATGAATAAAGGCAAATTGGAAGTGGTCAAACAGCAGATGGCAAGAGTGAACATCGACATTTTAGGAATAAGTGAACTAAAATGGACCAGAATGGGTGAATTTAACTCAGATGACCATTATGTCTACTACTGTGGGCAAGAATCCCTTAGAAGAAACGGAGTAGCCATCAAAGTCAACCAAAGAGCCCAAAATGCAGTACTTGGATGCAATCTCAAAACGACAGAATGATCTCTGTTCATTTCCAAGGCAAACCATTCAATATCACAGTAATCCAAGTCTATGCCCCGATCAGTAATGCTGAAGAAGCTGAATTTGAATGGTTCTATGAAGACCTACAAGACCTTCTAGAACTAACATCCAAAAGAGATGTCCTTTTCATTATAGGGGACTGGAATGCAAAAGTAGGAAGTCAAGAGATACCTGGAGTAACAGGCAAATTTGGCCTTGGAGTACGGAATGAAGCAGGGCAAAGGCTAACAGAGTTCTGCAAAGAGAATGCACTGGTCATAGCAAACACCCTCTTCCAACAACACAAGAGAAGACTCTACACATGAACATCATGAGATGGTCAATACTGAAATCAGATTGATTATATTCTTTGCAGCCAAAGATGGAGAAGCTCTATACAGTCAGCAAAAACAAGACCGGGAGCTGACTGTGGCTCAGATCATGAATTCCTTATTGCCAAATTCAGACTTAAATTGAAGAAAGTAGGGAAAACCACTAGATCACTCAGGTATGACCTAAATCAAATCCCTTATGATTAAACAGTGGAAGTGAGAAATAGATTTAAGGGACTAGATCTGATAGACAGAGTGCCTAATGAACTATGGAGGGAGGTTCATGACATTGTACAGGAGACAGGGATCAAGACCATCCCCAAGAAAAAGAAATGCAAAAACGCAAAATGGTTGTCTGAGGAGGCCTTACAAATAGCTGTGAAAAGAAAAGAAGTGAAAGGCAAAGGACAAAAGGAAAGATATACCCATGAGAATGCAGAGTTCCAAAGAATAGCAAGGAGAGATAAGCAAGCCTTCCTCAGTGATCAATGCAAAGAAATAGAGGAAAACAATAGAATGGGAAAGACCAGAAATCTCTTCAAGAAAATTAGAGATACCAAGGGAACATTTCATGCAAAGATGGGCTCAATAAAGGACAGAAATGATATAGACCTAACAGAAGCAGAAGATATTAAGAAGAGGTGGCAAGAATACACAGAAGAACTGTACAAAAAAGATCATCATAACTCAGATAATCACGATGGTGTGATCACTCACCTAGAGCCAGACATCCTGGGATGTGAAGTCAAGTGGGCCTTAGGAAGCATCACTGTGAACAAAGCTAGTAGAGGTGTAGAATTCCAGTTGAGCTATTTCAAATCCTAAAAGATGACGCTGTGAAAGAATGCTTTATTCAATATGCCAGGAAATTTGGAAAACTCAGCAGGGGCCACAGGACTGGAAAAGGTCAGTTTTCATTCCAATCCCAAAGAAAGGCAATGCCAAAGAATGCTCAAACTACTGCACAATTACACTCATCTCATACACTAGCAAAGTAGTGCTCAAAATTCTCCAAGCCAGGCTTCAACAGTATGTGAACCATGAACTCCCTGATGTTCAAGCTGGTTTTAGAAAAGGCAGAGGAACCAGAGATCAAATTGCCAGCATCTGATGGATCATTGAAAAGACAAGAGAGTTCCAGAAAAGCATCTATTTCTGCTTTATTGACTATGCCAAAGCCTTTGACTGTGTGGATCACAACAAACTGTGGAAAATTCTGAAAGAGATGGGAATACCAGACCACCTGACCTGCCTCTTGAGAAACCTGTATGCAGGTCAGGAAGCAACAGTTAGAACTGGACATGGAACAACAGACTGGTTCCAAATCGGGAAAGGAGTACGTCAAGGCTGTATATTGTCACCCTCTTATTTAACTTCTATGCAGAGTACATCATGTGAAATGCTGGGCTGGATGAAGCACAAGCTGGAATCAAGATTGGCAGGAGAAGTATCAATAACCTCAGATATGCAGATGACACCACCCTTATGGCAGAAAGTGAAGAAGAACTAAAGAGCCTCTTGATGAAAATGAAAGAAGAGTGAAAAAGTTGGCTTAAAGCTCAACATTCAGAAAACGAAGATCATGACATCTGGTCCCATCACTTCATGGGAAATAGATGGGGAAACAGTGGAAACGATGACATATTTTATTTTGAGGGGGTTCAAAATCACTGCAGATGGTGGTTGCAGCCATGAAATGAAAAGATGCTTGCTCCTCGGAAGAAAAGTTATGACCAGCCTAGACAGCATATTAGAAACCAGAGGCATTACTTTGCCAACAAAAGTCCATCTAGTCAAAGCTATGTTTTTTTCAGTAGCCATTTATAGCTGTGAGAGTTGGACTATAAAGAAAGCTGAGCACAAAATAATTGATGCTTCTGAACTGTAGTGTTGGAGAAGACTCTTGAGAGTCCCTTGGTCTGCAATGAGATCTAACCAGTCCATCCTAAAGGAAATCAGTCCTGAATATTCATTGGAAGGACTGACACTGAAGCTGAAACTCCAATACTTTGGCCACCTGATGTGAAGAATTGACTCATTTGAAAAGACCCTGATGCTGGGAAAGATTGAAGGCGGGAGGAGAAGGGGATGACAGAGGATGAGATGGTTGAATGGCATCACCAACTCAATGGACATGAGTTTGAGTAAACGCTGGTAGTTGGTATTGGACAGGGAGGCCTGGCATGCTGCAGTCCATGGGGTTGCAAAGAGTCAGACACGACTGAGGAACTGAACTGAACTGAGACTTGCTCAAAATTTTAAAAATGCTGTGCATCAGAGGAAGCTCTCATGAAGGTGAAAAGACAACCAAGAGTGGGAGAATGAGATGTTCAACGTCATTTGTCTTTAAAGAAGTGCGAACCAAAACCACAGTAAGGTACCGCTGCACACCCACTAGTATATACACATTTCTTCTAAAATAGTCAGTAGTCCAGTAGTCATGTACAGATGTGAGAGTTGGACCATCAAGAAGGCTGAGCACTGAAGAATTGATGCTTTTGAATTTTGGTGCTGGAGAAGACTCTTGAGAGTCCCTTGGACAGCAAGGAGATGAAATCAATCAATCCTAAAGGAAATCAGTCCTGAATATTCATTGGAAGGAGTGATGCTGGATCTGAAGTTTCAATACTTTGGCCGCCTGATGTGAAGAGTAAACTCTTTGGAAAAGAACTCTGATGCTAGGAAAGATGGAAGGCAAAAGGAGAACGCGGACAGAGGATGAGATGGTTAGCTAGTACCGCCGACTTCTCAACATGAATCTGAGAAAACTCCAGGAGATAGTGAAGGACGTAGGAGCCTTGGCATACTGCAGTCCCTGGGGTCACAAAAAATCGGACACAACTTAGCGACTAAGCAACAAGAAAAGAAAATAAAGTGTTGGAGAGGATGTGGGGAAGTTAGAGTCCTCATGCTGTGCTGGCAGGGGTGTAAAATGGCACAGTCACTGTGGAAAACAGCTTGGTAGTTCCTTGAAAAGGTAACCATGGAATTGCCATATGACCCATCAGTTTCACTCTTGGGTCCATAGAAGACAGAAGTAAAAAGAAAAAGCTTGTATATGAATATACATAATAGACAAAGAATCAGAACCATTCAAATATCCATCAAGTGATGAATGAGTAAAAAAACTGTGGAACATCCA
Source organism: Ovis aries (assembly GCF_016772045.2). Taxonomy (NCBI): domain Eukaryota; kingdom Metazoa; phylum Chordata; class Mammalia; order Artiodactyla; family Bovidae; genus Ovis; species Ovis aries. Next base: position 37,021,843 of record NC_056074.1, read on the forward strand.
TACGATTAAATACTACTCAACCCAAAAAGGACTGTACTGATCCATGCAACAAAATGGATGAGTCTTGAAAACATTATCCTAAGTGAAAGAAAAGTGAGAGTGAAAAGTGAAAAGTGAAGTTGTGCCCGACTCTTTGCGACCCTGTGGACTGTAGCCCACCAGGATCCTCCATCCATGGGATTCTCCAGGCAAGAGTACTGGAGTGGGTTGCCATTTCCTCCTCCAGGGATCTTCCCACTGCAGGGACTGAACCCAAGTCTCCCACATTGCAGGCAGACGCTTTACCCTCTGAGCCACCAGGGTAAGTGAAAGAAGCCAAACATAAAAGAACAAGCGCTATTATGATTCCATTTATATAAAATGTCAAGAATAGGCAAATCCATAGAGATAGAAAGCAGATTAATGGTTGCTAGGGTTTGGTTGCTAATGAATGGGAAGTGACTGTGTAATGAGAATAAATTTCCATTAGGGATGACAGAAATGTTCTGGAATTAGATACTGGTAATGGTTGAATAAACTAAAAGCTGCTGAAAAGACTGGAATGAAATACATCAAAATGATACTTTTGGTGATTTTTGTGTTTTTGCTGCTCTATATTTTCCTGTTTACAATAAGCGTGTAGTACAGTAATAAATCTCCCTTATCTCTCTCATCATCGTCCGAAGCTAGCCTCTCAAACTTTCATGTCCACACAGATCTCCTGTGACCCTGTTCAAATACTGATTTGAACTGAACAGGTCTAGGATGGGGCCTTGGAGTCTGCATTTCTAAAAAAACCTTCCAGGGCTTCCCTGGTGGCTCAGTGGTAAAGAATCGCTCTGTCAATGCAAGAGACGCAGGTTTGATTCCCGATCCGGGAAGATCCCACGTGCCACGGAGCCACGAAGCCCGTATGCCACAACTATTGAGCCTACGCTCTAGAGCCTGGGAACTGAGACCTCTGAAGCCCACACGCCCTAGATCACGTGCTCCACAAGTGAAGCCACTGCGATGAGAAGCCCATGCACCACAACCAGAGAATAGCTGCTGCTCCCTGCAATAAGGGGCTTCCCTGATAACTTAGTTGGTAAAGAATCTGCCTGCAATGCAGGTGAGACCCTGGTTCGATTCCTGGGTCTGGAAGATCTGCTGGAGAAGGGACAGGCTCCCCACTTGAGTATTCTTGGGCTTCCCTTGTGGATAATAATAATTCCCTGTAATAAGAGAAAAACCCACACAGCAGCAAAGAATCAGCACAGCCAAAAATAAATAAAAGTTAATCTCACCTAGAAAAATATCTTCAAAAAAATAATAAAACTTCTAAATGATATTGTTACACCTGGACTGCAGACAACCCCTCCTTCCTTTGAGCAGCCAGGCTCCAGAAGTCAACAGTAGGAAGGAGGGGGCGATGGATGGAGCAATTCACTGCAGCTGAGATGCTAGCATAGAAAGGGCCATTGCTTCCAGATGCCCTCCCCCAGGAACCTATGTAGTGTAGGACATATTTACACTAAAAAGTTATTCACTGTTTATCCAACATTCATATGCCACTGACTGTCCTGTAGTTTTACCTGCTGACTCTGGAGGCCTGGCCTGCGTTGGAGATGGAATGGACCTGGGGTTGCCAGGCAACCTGCGTCTGAGGCCGGTCAAGGCTACTCAAGGCAGCTCGCTCGGTGGTCCTGATGGCCCCCATGGCTTACTCTTACGTGCCCTTGTGTTATCCACTCCCACTCTTCTTGGGTCTGGCCACCTCCTGAGGAAGGCTTGCCTCAAAGCCTTACGCAGACTCAGAGCAGGCTGGTCCAAACAGGAGGCAGCTTACCCAGGCATCACCGCAAGGGCTTGGGACCAGGAGGGCTGGGGTTTGAATGGAGACAGGCAGGTTACTTACCTTCTCTCTGGGCTTGACATCCACCTGTCACGGGTGGACAATGCTTCCTATTCCCCAGTTCCGATGATGAGCTGAGATCATTGTTAAAAAAGTGTTTTAGGGCACTGACTGGGAAGATCCCCCAGGAGCAGGGCGTGGCAACCCATTCCAGTGTTCTTGCCTGGAGAATCCCATGGACAAAGGAGCCTGGTAGGGCTTCATACAGTCCATGGGGTCACAAAGGGTTGGACACAACTGAGGGGACAGAGCACACACGCACTGCCTGGCACCCAGTAAGTGCTGAAGACATGGAAGAAACCGTCGTTCCCTGTTCTTCTTACCTCCTACAATGCCCAGCACAACACCAATTTCAGCCAACAGTTAGTGCTGGCTTGTGGAGCTGAACCTCAGGAATCTGCTGGAACAGTGGAGACACACTGCTCTGACCTGCCCATACATCTCAGCTCTGACTCTAATTCTCTATGACTCAAGGCAAGTCAGTTTCTGCCTCTACACTTTGATTTCTTTGTCTATAGCCTGTGAAACTGCTTACATGCCCATTTGACAGATGAGAAAACTGAGGCTCCTGACTCGTGGGGAATGCCTAACAGCACCTTGTGCTCTCACACCCAGTGCAGTCCCCCTGCGAGGCCCCTCTTCCCCCTCCCCTGCCAATTAGCCCCAATCCTGAGCTGGTGGGTTGGGGGGTGTGGATGGGGTCTGTGCCTCACCTGGCTGACCTCAGGGGGACAGAGTCCATGGGAATGGGGTAACTCAGAGATCCCAGGGTTCTCCCCAAGGCGGTGATGAGTCCTCTCGATTTGCATCAGTGGTTGGGCCGGCTCTGGCCTGTTCCACGCTATTCCATTGTCATTGGCAGGACGGGGCTTGGTAAAGCTGGATCTGAGTGTGTCCCAGCCTCTCTGCCTCTCCTGGTCCCTGTTGTCTTCCTGCAGTAGCCAGAGCTCATGTGTTCATATCTGTGAATGTGGAGTCTGTTTGACCCTTCAGGGATGAGGGCTGCTGGCTTCAGGGTAGAGGTGTTGTCAACTGTCTTGCTTCCAGGCCCCAGGCTGGTAGGATCCCTCTGCTCCCCTGTCCGGCTGTGCCAAGACCTCTCCTTTCCTTTCTTGGCTTCTGCCCTGTTCATACAGTGATTGGCCCAAGAGAGGGGTATGGGCTGGCAGGTGCCCTACACAGAGCCTGGAGGCAGCATCCAGGCCTGGCTGACCCACCTCAGGGCCCCCTGCCAGTGCCCCCAGCCAAGCTGGGTCCCCTCCTTCCTGCCCAGCTGAGACAGGGCCTGGAAGGCCACAGTGGCAGGCCCTCTGTGATTCTCCTGTTGCCATGGTGACCCTAGATGAGAAAGCCATGGCATTCCACCTCTGGAATCTCCACGCATCTGCCCAGCTCTGCTACGTCTGCCCCCAGAGATGGCTCTCTGCTGGGGGGTTCAAAGGCATGATCTCTATTGCCGTTAGAGTCCCCCTCTGTGTGCCCCTCTGTGCATCCCCCATCCCTCAGACCTCTTTTCAACCCCACTACCCTAACCAGTGAGACCTCACCGCTCAGAAACCGACCTCCACTGGAAAGATGACAACAGGTTGGTGGAAAAGGCACAGGATTTAAAATAAGAAGACCCAGTTTCCAATCCCAGCCTAGCTCTTTATAACCATGCTACCTTGGACAAAGCAGGCTTTGAACTTCAGTGTCCTCTTCTGTGTACAAGGTGGATAACAATGCCTTACTTAACTATTCTCAGTAATGCCTCTGTGACTTTTCATGGGCTGTTCCCCTGATATGTAATGCATTTTCATTCTTCTCAACTCACACAAGCTCCTACTCATACTTCAAGACCCAGCTCAAATGCTCCCATCTCTGTAAAAGTTTCCCTGAGCTCCATGCACATGGCATAGATATTAGGCCTTGTCCCTCTGTGTTAGAGCTACTTAAGCATTATCCTGGTTTTTATTAACCATGATTTTTTTTAAAATTATTTGTTTATTTTTGGCTGTGCTGGGTCTTCATTGCTGCACGCAGGCTTTCTCTAGTTGCTGGAGCGGGGGCTACTCTTTGTCATGGTGCATGGGTTTCTTATCGCAGTGGCTTCTCTTGTTGAGGAACATGGGCTCTAGGTTGTGTGGGCTCAGCGGTTGTGGCACTCAGGCTTAGTTGTCCCATGGCATGGGGAATCTTCCCGGACCAGGGACTGAACTCATATCCCTTGCATTGGCCGGTGAATTCTTAACCACTGGGCCACCAGGGGAGTCCAGTCATGAATTCTTGAAGGCAGGAATCGGATTAGGCTCAGTTCTGGCTCTAGAAATGGTTTGTTGGCTGCCTGTGGAAAGGAAAGCACGAGAGACTGCCATCCTTGCAGGGGCCTATCCTGGGACCTTCGTCCAGGATGGCTTGGGTCAGTCAGTGCTCATGGTGGCCCTTCTGTGTGCCCAAGCCATGTCTGCCTGGCTGGGGACATTTACATGACTGAGAGCCGGTGGGAAAGACCATGACTTATGCCTGGGGTGTGCCTGTCTTAGGAGCGGGGTGTGACCAAGAGCAGCTGCTCATGGGGTGTCTCTAGGTATGTCCTGGGGCAACTCTGTCAGCTGGTCCTGCTGGGATCTGGGACACATTGCCAAGGAACCCGAGGTTCAGGGAAAGGAAGGGAGGACTCCAGTATCTCCCGACTGCCTCTCCTGGCTCTGTGGCTGCTGGTCAGGGCCAAGGAGATGAAAGTGCCATCCAGCTCCAGTTTCACCATCCACACAGACCAGTGAATCAGCCTTCCCGAGCCAAAGCCAGCTGGTCAAGGGCGCCCTCCAGTGGCCACCACAGTTAGAGGCAGGAACCTGATTGCACAAAGGTAAATGGTTCATTTTATTCCAACACCGAGAGAGCGTCCTCAGGCCAAGTGTGGTGGCAGGCATATGTTTCTATTTTACTTTTAAATGTCTATTAATCATGTGTTAAATGGAAAGCTCTCCCTCTTGAGTGTTGTCATGTGTTGGTGGGGGAAGAGGGAAAAAAATTCTCTCAAAGCAGTGATCCTCAACCCACCCCATACACTAGACTCACCAGGGGACCTTGGAAAATGCCACCCACCGCCCAGGGATTTGCGGATGTTCCCCAGGGAGAGTTAACAGACACAAGGACTCTCTTCCGCATCCGACATTCTCACCTGGCTGCTGAGGTCGGCATTATTGTCCCACTTCACAGGTGAGGAGATTGAGGCTCAGGTAAACCTGCCCCTTTCCCCAGTTCAGTTAAGGACAGTGATGAGAAAGATGTCTCCCACAGCACAGGAAGCAGAGATGCAGCAAACACTCCTGGAAGATGGTCCCTGAACTCTGAAGAGACTCCCTTATAATAGTAATGGCACGATTGTTTGCTGTGATTAGAAGAGCACCCAAGGTCGCTGTGGAATTGTTTCTTTTTCCAGGCAGAGAATTATAAAGGCCAGAATGCCGTGCCCAAAAATCACCTTCAGTCTCAGCAGCGTTAACACTGGGGCGGGGTGCGGGGGTGGGGAGGGAAGGGGAAAGTGAAGGAGAGAGGGAGGGGGCAGGAAGGAGTGGGTTTATTTTAAGGCTCAAGGTCACATTGTAAATCAGGGCTTCGGAATGTGTGGTTGGGAGCCCACTGGCATGATAATTCCCCCAGTGCTTGTTAGACATACAGCATCCCTCAGGATTCAGAATCAGGCTCTGGAGAAAGATCCTGAGAAGCCACATATTTAACAAACATTCCAGATTATTCTTACAGCCACCGAAGACCAAGAGCCACGGCTGCTTCAAGCTTTCACTTAATACAAGAGGAGATACCTCCTAGACCCCATCACTTCCAGCAGCTTAGAGTTCGATGGACTGATGTATTAAAATGCACGGAACCAGCTGTTGAGATATTAACCAGCCTTCCTTGGGGACCTGGGCAGGCACTCCCCTACTGCACGGGCTGGCTGGGAGCCAACAGCATGAGCACTGCTGTGTCATCCCGCACCAGGCCCTGTCCCCACACAGCAGCCCCCTTGCCCCGCCTTCTCCTACCATGGCTCTAAAGCAACCTACTGACTGGGCCCTGCCAGCCAATCACAGCCCGAATAATCTATGATGTCACCAGCAGCCAATCAGAGCTCCTCACGAGTATATGCAGAATTTTGTCATCTCCCTGAGGGGATGGAGTTCTAAAGCAACGCCATCCTTTTCAGAGAGGGACACTGAGGCCTAGGGAGGAGCAGAGGGCCACCCAGGGTCATCTCAGGTGGCAGAGCCAGGGCTAGAAGCCAGAACTTCTGACTGTGGTCCAGCGTTCTTTCTGGTACCCAAAGTGCTGCACAAGCCCACAGGGCCTGGGCAAAGTCTCCCCTCTCTTGACGGCTCCTGGCATTGGAGATAAGGCCCAAGGCCCCCTCTTCCCCACAAGATCTTGCTCTCCCTGTAAGACCTCAAGGATCAGAAACAGACCCCTCAGTTTAGGGCCCAGAGGAAATGGCAGGATCATCAGAGCCCAAGGTGGAAGGGGTTGCCCTCAATTCCAGCCCTGGTCTCAACCCAACCCCCACCCCCCCATCCTCCGGAAGGAATTAGAGAGGGCCTGGCTGGACTGTGATGCCTGCTGTTTAAGGGGAGATTACGAGGAGGGGGCCAAGACAAGGGCTCCTTTGTGGAGGGCCTCTGGCTTAGGGAGTCAAGTGACCATATAACACACGCGTGGGCAGTGCCAACCCCTAAGTGTGGGCAGGGGCACTGGCCCTAGGAACCCAGAGAGTCCCAACAGTCCTGTGGCCAGACCTTTTGCGGGATCGCCTGACCAGCCAGGAGCCCCAACTGTAAGTAAGGGGTTATCCCAGCAGGCTGGGCTGGGGCTCTGGGGGCCACTGGGGTGGCTGACCCTGCACATGTGCACATGGTGGGTACACACAGGTGTGTGGGCACCTGTGTGTCTCTGCAAAGGCCCTGAGGTGGGAGGGAGTAACTTAGGGAACACCAGGCACAGAGATGGCCAGTGTGGCTGCACCAGAACAGATAGGGGGATGGTGGCCAATCATTGCTTCAGAAAATTCTTTTTGAGCACCTCCTATGAGAACTTCCATTCCCAGGAGGGAATAAGCAGTAAACATGCAGGTAGCCTGCAAAATATAACCACGAGTGTAACACAATAAGTGTTATGTAGAAAAATCGAGCAAGGTGAGGAGAAGAGAGGGCTGGTGGTACTAGGGTGTTATTTCCAGGTAGGGTAGCTGGGGACATCCTTTCTGGGGAAATGATCTAAAGTGGGAGTGGGCCGTACAGTTAGATTAGGAAGAGCATCCCCCAGGAACGAAGATCAGCAGGTGGAAAGGCCCTGGGGTCACCATTCAGTAACGTCTCTACCATCCAAGCTCTGTTCTGGGCACTGAGGACAGGGTGGCGGCCAAGGCTGATCATGCCCCTTACCAGTTCTCATTCCAGGGTGGCTGGCAGAGCTTGGGGGGTGGGCACTGAACATGATGGGCTTAGAACACAGGAAGGAGCCCACACTTAGGTTTTTGGACACTTGTGTTGCTGCCTTTGTACCACAATTAAAGCGTACAGACTTCTGTGTGCCCTCCATGCCAAGGCTAAGGACAGCACCTGAGCTCAATTCCCTAGCTTCTTGGAGGGTACTTCCCAGGGTCCAGATGAGAAAACTGAGGCCCAGAGCAGGGAAGGGTCACTCATGAGTCCTGGACAGACTCTGAAGAGGTCCCTGCTCCCTCCTGCCCACCTCCACCAGCATCCCGCCCTGTCTGTCCACCAGGACCCAAGCCCACCTGCTGCAGCCCAGTGCCTGGCCATGACCGTCACCTACTCGAGCCAAGTGGCCAACGCCCGTTTAGGCTCATTCTCCCGCCTGCTGCTGTGCTGGCGAGGCAGCATCTACAAACTGCTCTATGGCGAGTTTCTCATCTTTCTGCTCTGCTACTATATCATCCGCTTCATTTACAGGTTCGGAGGAACATGGGGGACAGCTCCAAGGCTTGGAGCTCCGAGGGCCTCAGTGATCTAGGAGCCCAGTGCACAGAGACCTATAAGGCTGCGCTAAGCTTGTGGAAAAGCCCTAGAGCCGGGGGCTGGGGACCTGGGGGCTGGGGAGAAGAAAGGAGACAGCCTGGGAGGGAAACGCAGTACAGGTCGGAGCGTCTCAGAAACCCTTTCCTCCACCCCAGGGAGGGCCCTTCTCTGGTCCCATCCAGTTAGCCTGTTTTCCTGAACCCCACATGGTTTCTCTCACAGACCATGCCGTTTCTTTTCCCCAATACAAACGTTTATTTAAGCAATATAGCAATATATTCTGTGGTCAATAAAACTACAGAATATATAACAGCATTTTTAATGAAAATGCATTAATGATGACAATGAATTGAAAAATATCAAATACATAAATTTCTCGAGTCCATAAGGATAATACTAATAACAGAGCACATTTGTTTTCTTTGGTTGTTACTAGGGCACCAATATACTTTAGAAAATTAGGCTTTATTTTTTAGAGCAGCTTTACGGTAGTAGCAAGACTGAGCAGAAGGTACAGAGAATTCCCATGTACCCCACCCCCTCCTGCCACACACACAGCCTTCCCCACTATCAACATCCTACCAGACAGTGGGATGTCTGTGATAATAGATGAACCCACACTGACACCTCATTATCACCCAAAGTCCATAGTTTATGTTAGGGTTCCTCCTTGGTGATGTATACTCTATGGGTTTGGACAAATGTGTAATGACTTGCATCCACCATTACAGTGTCGTACAGAATAATTTCATTGCCCTAAACCCTAAAACCCCCTCTGTGTTCTACTGATTCATCCCCTCACCAGACATTTTTTTAAAAGACAAAACACTTTATTTCAACATTTTTAATATATTATTTTTATTCATTTGGCTGCACTGGGCCTTAGTTGTGGCATGCTATATCTTTAGCTGTGGCATGTGGGATCTAGTTCCCTGACCAGGGATCGAACCTGGGCCCCTGTATTGGGAGTGGAAGTCTTAGCCACTGGACCACCAGGGAAGTCCCTCAACCTGCTTTCAAACAACTGTCTTTTGGATCCTTTAAAAGGGTCGGCAGTGCCTAAAACGGACTCCTTCAGCAGGACCTGCCTTCCTTGACCTCACAGAAAACCCCCTGAGGGTTTCTCCTCCAGGCATGGAGCAGAGGCCCCTTTGGGGTTTGGGGGCTGTGGGAGAAAGAAGAGGGACCTGGCTCAGGCCAGAGGAGGGGCCCCAGGCAGGCCAATGAGAGACAGGGAGGAAATGAGGCTATCACGGGACAGGTCTCAGCCATCTCCTCCTAGAGTCTACACATCTTTACCCCAACCCCTCCCTCCCCCAGGATGGCCCTCACGGAGGAACAGCAGGTGATTTTTGAGAAGCTGACTCTGTATTGCGATAGCTACATCCAGCTCATCCCCATCTCCTTCGTGCTGGGTGAGCCCCCCTTTCTGCGCGTGGGGGTCCTGGTGGCTTCTCCAGGCTCCAGACAGGCAGATCACGAGGAGCTCCTGGGAAGGCCAGTTGTACATCAGTGCCTCTCGGTGGTTCAGGGAAATGGAGAGCCTGCAGCCAGAGGGACTGACATTAGGCATTAGGAAGGATGTCCGGCTAAGAGCACTTGAGATCCCACTTTCTGAGAGCAGTGCTGACATTATAGTAGTCTCTGGAGCCTTATGCAGGAGGGGAGGGATCTGGAGGATTTCCGGGAAAGCCAGTGGGGCCACAGAGAGAACTCCTGGCTCTCATGCCTTCACACAAGGCTCTGATGGTCTCTCCTTCCCGAGCGCCTTCCAGCAGGGTTGGGGCTGGGTTCAGCCAATTAGAAGGATGGAGAAACCGAGGCATCGCCCTCGCTGGGCTTCGGCCGCAGCGTGGGCCTTCGCCCCTCGCCCCCCACACCCCTCTGCCCAGGCTTCTACGTGACGCTAGTCGTGACACGCTGGTGGAACCAGTATGAGAACCTACCGTGGCCCGACCGCCTCATGAACCTGGTGTCGTCCTTCGTTGAGGGCAAGGATGAGCAAGGCCGGATGCTGCGGCGCACGCTCATGCGCTATGTCAACCTAGGCAACGTGCTCATCCTGCGCAGCGTCAGCGCTGCGGTCTACAAACGCTTTCCCAGCCCGCAGCACCTGGTGAAAGCAGGTGGGCGGGGCCAAAGGGTGATGGGGCGGAGCCGCAGCTGAAGATGGGTGGAGTCAGAGGCCCCTGGGCTGAGGATTGGGTGGGACCAGGGGTGGGATGGGGTCGAGATCTGGTAGGCGGGGACCTGAATTGGGCGGGGCGGAGTCAGGGGTCTGAAGTGGGTACAGGCCAGGAACCGACTCTCAGAGGACAGGGATTTGAGACAGGGCTAAGGACTCATGGAGGAATGAAGCTTCGAAGAGTGAGGGTTGAGGGCCCCAGCAGGGCTTCGGGAACTAGTGAGGAAGCAGAGTCTACCTCCGTCTGCTCTTTCACTTCCTGGTGTCCAGTGTCCAGCCTGTATGTCAGCAACCTCTTTCTCTGGCTTGCCTGACCAGATCCTGGTTAATAAGACAGATCCTTCTCACGTCTTCAGCCCAGAGTATCACAGAGTAGAATTCAGTGATTATTTGTTGAGAGAAAGAGGATGGCAAAGAAGCTCTGAGGTCCCTGTGGGCTCAGCAGGGACTTGGCCTTGAACTCTGGACCCCACCAGGCAGGGCCTGGCCAGCCACCCCTTCTGCAGCTCCTCCTACCCACTGTCTTCTCCACTTTCTCCTGCAGGCTTCATGACACCCTCGGAACACAAGCACTTGCAAAAACTGAGCTTGCCACACAACTCGTTCTGGATGCCCTGGGTGTGGTTTGCCAACTTGTCAACAAAGGCATGGATTGGAGGTCGAATTCGGGACCCTATCCTGCTCCAGAGCCTGCTCAATGTGAGCCCATTACATTGATGGGGCTGCTGCAGAGCGGGCAGGGTCCTGCCCCATGAGGAACAAGTTTCCTACAAAGAGAAGGCTTGAGCCCCTGAGGGTCTTCCCAGAGACTGCCTTGGGACTGTAAGATCTCTTCCAACAGGATTCCATAGCCCAAGGTGGCCCCTTTTCAATTTCCCCTCCCATCCTCTCTTAAAGTGGACCTCCAAGATCCTGGTTCCTTTTTGACAGTTGAGGAGGCTGAGGCACAGAGAGGTTAAGTGAGCTGTCCATGACCACACAGCCAGGGTCTGAGCTCCAGGCCTTGGTATCCGGGGACGAGCTGGGGGCTGAGCCTGGAGAGCAGGTGGTGGTCAAGACTCCAGCCCTTCTTCCTGCTCCCCTAGGAAATGAACACCTTGCGTACTCAGTGTGGACAGCTGTATGCCTACGACTGGATCAGTATCCCACTGGTGTACACTCAGGTGAGGACTGGACTGGTGAAGCTGCCCCTTTGGGAAACTCAGAAGACCCAGGGAGCAGCCTATGATGGGAAGGGCTCACTTAGAGCCTGAAGAAGCTTCCTCTGGGAGTCACGCCTGGACTCTGCAGGGTCTTTTTAGCACCAAGTTCAAAGAGTTCGGGCCCCTGCCTGGTCCAGGCAATGGAGGCAATGTGATTACCCCCATTTAATTTAATTAATTTTAAAAAAATTTTTGACTGTGCTGCGAGGACTGTGGGATATTAGTTCCCTGTCCAGGAATGAACCCAGCCCCTCGGCAGTAAGAGCGTGGAGTTCTCACCACTGGACTGCCAGGGAATCCCCTCCCCATTTTAAAGAGGAGATCACGGAGACCCAAAGTCACAGGAGTGTGCACGTCAGGGCAAGGCCTGTCCTCCCAGCCTAGGGAGCTGCCTGATCCCACAGTCCCCACCCAGCCCATATCTGCCGCTCCCTCCCTTCCCCCCCAGGTGGTGACCGTGGCGGTATACAGCTTCTTCCTGGCTTGCCTGATTGGGCGGCAGTTTCTGAACCCAGCCAAGGCCTACCCTGGCCACGAGATGGACCTTGTTGTACCCCTCTTCACGTTCCTGCAGTTCCTCTTCTATGCCGGCTGGTTGAAAGTGAGCCTCCCTGGGACAAGGCTGACTGCTGCCCAACGGTCATGGCCAACTAGGAGAGGAGGGTCCCTACATTGTGGCTTTGGAGACAGTAGTCAGGCAGGAAGGACATCATTGAGGGGATGGAGGGGTGGAAATGGCAGGAGCCCACATTTAGGGTGGGAGCAAGGCAGCAGGGGGCTCTACCTGAGGATTTCCGGAACCTCATTTACCCTTGAGGTGGCAGAGCAGCTCATCAACCCATTCGGAGAGGATGACGATGACTTTGAGACCAACTGGATTGTCGACAGGAGCTTGCAGGTATGAGGGGAGGAAGAGAACCTGTCCCCTGGACCCAGGGAGGGGGCCCCACAGTTCTGTGAATTGCCCTCCAACCATTCACTCCCAGGATTCTCAGTCTAACTTCTGAGGCTATAGGTAGCATCAGTCTCTTCATTTCAGAAGAAGGGCATCTGAGGCCCAAAGAGAGAGAAGTGACCCCTCCAAACTGTTAGTTGCTCACTTGTGTCTGACTCTGCAACCCCAAGGACTGTAGGCCACCAGGCTCCTCTGTCCATGGAATTCTCCAGGCAAGAATACTGGAGTGGATTGCCATTCCCTTCTCCAGGGGATCTTCCCAACCCAGGGATCAAACCTGGGTCTCCCACATTGCTGGCAGATTCTTTACCATCTGAGCCACCAGTGACCTCTCCGAGTCACCTGACAAATTCATGGTCAGTTGGGGCTTACCTTTCAGTTGGACTTCTTCTGTCCCTCATGACCAGGTGTCCCTGTTGGCTGTAGATGAGATGCACCAGGACTTGCCACCGATGGAGAGAGATATGTACTGGAATGAGCCAGAACCACATCCCCCCTACACAGCTGCGTCTGCCCAGTCTCGTCGACCCTCCTTTTTTGGCTCCACCTTCAACATCAGGTGGGAAGTGCCAGGGAGCCACTTCAGTGGGTGTAAAACCCCAAATGCAAGTGTCTGCTTAATTTAGAACTTTCAGTTAATACATATGCATGCTCAGTTGCTCAGTCATGCCCAACTCTTTGTGATCCCATGGACTGTAGCCCGCCGAGCTCCTCTGTCCATGGCATTTTCCAGGCAAGAATACTGGAGTGGATTTCCATTTCCTCCTCCAGGGGATCTTCCAGACCCAGGGATTGAACCCATGTCTCCTGCACTGGCTCTTTACCACTGAGCCATCAGGGAAGCCACTTAATGCATATTGGGTGTCTTACTAAGTGCTGGGCATTGTACTATGCTCTTTATATACATATATATAAGCTATTTTGTTGTTGTTCCACTAACCTTGGTTTGTTATCTCTAGTTTTTAGATGATTAAGTCCAGGTTGGTGGCTCAGACAGTTAAGCGTCTGTCTACAATGCAGGAGACCCGGGTTCGATCCCTGGGTCGGGAAGATCCCCTGAAGAAGGAAATGGCAACCCACTCCAGTACTATTGCCTAGAAAATCCCATGGACAGAGGAGCCTAGTAGGCTACATGTAGTCCATGGGGTCACAAAGAGTCGGACATAACTGAGCGACTTCACTTCACTTCTTCACTTCACTTCAGAGAGTTTAAATCAGTTGCCCCACCCAAGGTCACATAGCTAGCAAGCAGCACAGGTGAGCCAGGTATGTCTGGTTCCAACTCCACACCCTTAACACTTATCTTGTGCTGTGTAAGGACTCTTAAAGCTATAAGGGCCCTTAGGTACCTCCAATCAAACCCCTCTGTGTCCAGAGTTGGAAACTGAGGCTCAGAGAGAGAAGAGACTTACTCAAGGGCATTCAGTGGTTAGTGATGCAGCTATGTCAGGGCCTGGTTGCTGACTCTGGCTTAGAACTCTTGTTTTCTAATATGCTGGGGTGGAATGAAGAGTGGGAGTGGGGTTCCCTGGGCAAGGGAGCAAGCAGGAGGTTGGGTCATCACAGGCACCTTCTGAGTAGACTTCTTGCTACAGAATATAGGCCTCATGTCATCCACAGTGGCCACACTTCACCCTGCATGGGTCCTGTTTCCCTGATTTGGTTAGAACCTCTAGAGTTGTACCTGGGCCACAGTGGGCCAAGGAGCCGCCCCAGACAGCTCTGTCTCCCCAGAATGACAGAGTGTGTGTGTCGGGGGGCGGGGGGCACTTTGGAGAGTGTTTGCTGCATCTCAGGGTCCGTCCCATCAAGGTTTTCTGCCACAGGATTAAAAGCACTGTTCTCTTTCTAAGAACCGAATATCCTATTAAGCTGTCAGTAGAATTAGCTAGAGTCCAGTTTGTGTAAGGAAGGTTTGGATAAGTGATCAAATGATTAAGGATGGAGGCTTGCTTAGGTCAGAAATGTTGCTGGAGGTCACCTCTGAGTTCTCCATGGACTGTACTCCAGCAGCTGGGGAAGGTGGATAACAGACTAATAACATATAGACTTGCCTACAAGAAGCAGTTTAGTGAGGGAGCTCAAATCCAGGGCCCAGTCTCTGATACAAGGTACAAAGTACTGGATGCCTGGGTAAGGGACAGAGTGTAGAACAGAGATCACCTTTGGCCACCTGAGAGGTGGCCTCCAGCTGGACTAGGAGCTGGACCCGGAAGCATGGGGAGAATCTAGACACGGGCCAGGGCAGCCACATTCTGGGGTAGGTAGGTTTTCCCTTGCAGAGTAAAGGCTTTGGGTTCCCAGGAAGTCAGGTTTTTACCCATACCTGGGGACTGGCAGTTGATTGCCTGGAGTGATGGGTCTTAAAAGGAAAATGTGGGTGCTGAAGAGGAAGTCCTTAAATTCCTGGCTGGGAAGTTTGGATGTTAACAGGGACAAGAGGTGAGCTCAGCCAGGAGGGATCAATTGAGAGGCACAGGACAGATCAGCAGAGAGGCGAGTCTAAGGTGAGGTGAGACTGTGTTCTGGGCCTGGGGCCAGAGGGAGGGAGATGGGAGGTTAAAGAAGTCACATCAGGCTTCAGGCCATTGACCCTCCACTAACTCTTGAGTCTTCTGTTTCTTTCCAGTCTGGATAAGGAAGACATGGAGTTTCAGCCAGATCTAGAGGAGCAAGAGGGTGCTCACTCTGGCATCATTGGCCGCTTCCTAGGGCTGCAATCCCACGACCGCCCGTCCCCTAGGACAAACTCAAAGACCAAACTCCTGTGTCCCAAGAAAGAAGTCCTTTCACATGAGAACCAGCCCAAGAACCTTGGAGGGGCCGGGCAGAACACTAGTGACCAGGAAGACAGCAAGGCCTGGAAGGGGGAAGATGTTTTCAAGTCCGTGGTGCTCTATGCAAGGTCAGGCTACCACAGTGCCCCACAGACACCCCTCAGCCACACCCCTATGGTCTTTCCACCTGGACAGTCAGCACCCTCAAGTCTTCGCAGAATCTCAGGCATAGATGACCCTGTCAAAGATCAAAGCCTTCAGCCTGCAACCCCCAGGTCCAAGAAGAGTTTTGAATTGCTCCCAGAGAATGCTGGGGCCTCAACGGAGCACCCAGAAGTTACTCACATGAGAAGGAAAACTGTCGAGTTTAACCTGATGGACATGTCAGAGGCCCCTGAACATCTCAGAGAACCGCATTTGGGACAATCGACAAGCAACATACACACTATACTCAAAGATCATGGAGATCCTTATTGGGACTTGGAAGACAGGTCTGTCCTCTACTCAGACCAGGGTCACTAACCCCCCAGCTCCCCAGGGGTGACCCTCCCCAGCTTCCCTTGCTCTGAATCCCACCTTTCGTTCACAATTCTCTGGTGGTCCTGCGGTGGCCAGGGCATGCTGGCCCTACGCCCAGCACTGGCCTGGGATACACACCGGGATGCCACAGCAGGCCCATGGAAAAGTGTTGGGCGGCTTTTGCTTACTTTACCCAAGAGGTTGGCATCACCAGGACTTCTCTGGGGCCCAGGTATAGGAAGGTGAGGTGGTACTGACAGGAATGTTGAAAGGCCATGAGGCCAGGTTTAGACGGGTAGATGTTACCAATGGACCCAGCTCACTTTAAGCAGGGGTGGCAAACACACACATGGGGCAGAATTCAGGACTCTTAAGCTGTAGCCCAAGAACTCAACTTACTGCCCAGGCTTAGCTGGGAAGTCACATGAGCTCTGCCCCCTAACAGTTAACAGGGGTCCTGAAGCACTTCTGAGTATACCATCCACAACCCTGGGAAATGGCAGATAAGGTGGGGGCATCTTATGCTTTGGGGACCTCACTCAAGACTTCTGAACTTAAATGAGTTCTTCCTGTTTTGAGGTCAACCTTAAGCTGTTGCAATACCACCAGAGGTTTCCCTTTATTCCAGATTTCCTGGACATCCACTCACCCAGTTAGACCCACACTTCCCCACCCCCAATCACCATGTGAGAGGAAGTATAACTTCCCATTTCTAGATTCTCAGAGCAGTTCTTCTGTGGTCATAATACATAGCTTTGAAAACATTTAACAAATCACTGCAGCTGGTTGAGAGGGTAATATAGCTGGCTAGCAAGGACTCTGCTGTCTTCCAACGCTATTCACTGGTGAATATTTCAGATGTCTCAATTTTTGCCCTCCTGTTGCAGCTACTATCGTACTGAAATGAAGGTTATCTTTCTGTACTCATGTAAACTTTCTCAAATTCTCACTAGGGATGAAGCACATTCCTAGCCTGCTTCCTCCAAAGGGGATGCTCCACCAGCCTGGTCCTACCTGCGTGTACACCAGCAGGACACTGATCCAGTCATAGGCATACAGCTGTCCACACCGAAGAGTATGTTTCTATGACAGCCTGAAATAAATGGTTAGCTTCATGGATAACACAAATCAGTAGTTGCAATTCTACTTTAATAAACTGTGAAAGCTAGAGATGCCGGAAACACGTAACACCTAATTCAGAATCAGGAGTCCTTAAGTTCTGTGTGAATTCAATACACTCAAGCCTTGGTATCTTTCCCAAACTAAGGAATTTAATAAATAAAGACAAATCCTCCTCGGTGTTCCATTTTGATTAGCATGACTAAACCATGGTGGTACTTACACATTCAATCAAGCTGACCTAGATACTTTTCCAGCCCATCCCCAAAACTCAAGAGACAACAACTGGGTACCAAATTACTTTATTTGAAGGAATGGTACTAAAGAAAGAACTTAAGTAGATGTTTTGTTACAACTTATAGAAAAGATGAAGGTAACCCAAATATGCATGCACTGCCTTGGTGACCAGGGAAGTCACCCGTGTGGCTGTGGGGAGCCAGCCTGAGGCTTAGCTGTCACTGTGTCCCAGGGTGTGCTTGTCAAAGAGGTACTCTGCCATGCCCGATCCAGGGGCCCCCATCTTGCGCAGGTTGGTTATGTGGTCACCCAATTCTTTGATGGCTTCCACCTGCTCATTCAGGTAATGAGTCTCAATGAAATCACACAGCTAAAAAAGAGAATAGGCAAGAAAGTTATTGGTAAGCCTCCCCAGCCCCTCAGGCAATTATTTCCTCCATCTGCTCCCAGGTGTCAGTGTACTCACATGGGGATCATTTTTTTCAGTGGCCAGTTTGTGCAGTTCCAGTAGCGACTGATTCACACTTCTTTCCAAGCACAGCGCACATTCCATTGCATTCAGCCCATTCTCCCAGTCATCACGGTCTGGTTTCTGAACGAGAGGAGCTTAGGTCAGTGTACCTGCAACCTCTACATAAAAATGCCAAGCCAGCAAGCATCTAGTGTGTAACAAGCAACTGCAGCTGGCAGAAGGAAGAGCGCCGAGGTCCCCCTGACAACAGCTTCCAATTTAATATCCTGGCCCACTTTAGCTTAAATGCTAAGCTTGAAAAAGCACAAAAGACTAAAGCCCAATGTCTCATCTAACAGTGACAACTGCTGGCATCAGGGATTTCTGATACGTAAGGATTGCCAAGACAACCCAAGGATCTTTCATTTACCTTGATATCCTGAAGGAAGATTCGGCCGCCTCGCTGGTTCTGCAGCTTCATCAGTCTCTCAGCATGTTCCCTCTCCTCATGAGATTGGTGAAGAAAGTATTTGGCAAAGTTCTTCAAAGCCACATCATCACGGTCAAAATAGTACGACTGAAAGCAGAACATGAACATGTTAGACAGTCCCCAGAGAAGGCAGTCTGCCAGCTGGTTTCTCAAAACCCAGCAAGGCTCTGAGCCTAAGGAGACTGGAGTAGGGTGTGTTCCCTGATTGAACAATAATTCATTTTTACTCTGAAACACAAAAATGAAACTTGGTCCTTGAAACTGGAAGTTTGCTTCCTGTAAAATATCATGGGAACCGTCTCTACTATGGAACTCTTTAAACATTTCTGTTAGTGCAAAGTAAGGTTTTTACAACCAGTGTCAAATTTGCTCAAAGAGACATTGGAGTATTTACCCTGCACTATTAGTGCCTTCTCTTTGAACAATCCTTGTTCAAACTTGAGCTGTCAGCAGGCTGATGGATTTCTAAAATTATCCCACGTAGGCAAGATAACAGTTACCGGAAACGCTACTGCACATTTAATGCTAAATATATTACCAGTAGAAAACTAAAATTTGATTCCGTTTTACATCCTTGCTGTATTCAGGTGTTCCTAAAATGGAATGACAGTCACAGAGATCGAGGTCTCTTCCAAACCCATCTGCAACATGTCTGTTCTTGGATGATTTGCACAACGCTGGCGGTTAAGACATTCTAACTAAAACTCCTATCACACCGCCTAAAACAAAGATTTTGGAAAACCGATTCCACGCATTACTGCGTGGAAAAATATCTGGCCCCGTAACTGTTGGTGGGCTTTATTCAAGAACTAAGGGTTCAATTACGCCACAACCCTTACACACAAAAAAGGTAAATTAACTAGCCGGGCGCAAGGACGGGTGACTTAGAAAGCGCCAGTGTCGGCAGAAGGGGAGATTTCTAGATATGCTTCCATTTAAGTGGGACTTAAGAGATAAGCAGAGAAGAGAGGTGCGGCCGGTTCTTCGGCCCAAGAGATAAACCACTTCGCGCCAGCCCCCAGAGCTGGCTGGACACCATTACCCAGAAGGCTCCGCCGCGCTCAGAAGGGTGGGAGCTTAACCTCCTAACGCCACCCAACCCACCCCTCCTCCCCCGATCACGTGGCCGGAGGCACAAGAAGGGATGGAAATGCTGAAGTCCACTTTCCAAACTGCAGGATCGTACCGGTGGCAAGCGTAGCAACCCCGTAAGGAAACTCGGCTCCCTTTAAACAAAAAACGGTGCGCAGAAGCTACCCTGGCCTATGTGGGAGCACTCCCAGGAGACAACTGCTCAGAATTTCTGCGCAGAAGTCCTCGGGGATTTGAAGCAACCTCCATTTTCCAGGAAGGGCGCAAGGAGGCGGGAGACTGGAGGCGGGAAGCTGGCTGGAGACGCGAGGGCCCGCCAGGGAGCCACACCCCCAACCCCCACCCCGCCCCGCCGCCCGGGGAGGTCGCGCCCGCCGCCCGCCGGCCAGCCCGCGCTCACCATGGACAGGTAGACATAGGAGGCGTAGAGCTCCAGGTTGATCTGGCGGTTGATGGCGGCCTCCGAGTCCTGGTGGTAGTTCTGGCGCACCTGCGAGGGGGATGCGGTCGTCATGGTGGGCGGCTGAAAAGGGGCGGTGGTGGTGGTGGCGGCGGCGACGGCTGAGCGGCGCTGGAGTGGCGGCGGGGACCTTGGGCCGGTCGGAGGGCGCTGTCAAGTGGTGACGAAGGCTGGCTCTGAGTGGCCGGCCGGGGTGAGGGGGGGACGAGCAGCCGGGTTCCGTTCAAGCACTGTTGAAGCAGGAAACCGCGGCGACTCTCCGCGAAGACTGTGGCGCAGGTGGCCGTCGCCCGCCTCTTATAGCCGGAGCGGGCGTCAGCCCCGCCGCGGCCAATCACGCTGCCCGCCCGCCGAGCCCCGCCCCTTCCGGTGCAAGCGCGGCTCCAACCAGCTGGGATGTTGAGCTGGGGGAGGGGAGGGACGGAGGCGGGGAAGGGGGGGCGGCGGTGGTGGGGCCTGGGGGCCCTGAAGGGAGCTGCTTGTTGTTTGCAGCGTTGGGAACGTGTCAAGGGGTTGGAGAAGACCTAAGTGGGGCGGGGGGCAGGAAGCCCAGCTCGGAGCCCTGACCCCGATGGCGTCCTGGGGTCTAGGAAACGACGGGAAACTGCCACTGATCAATCCCAGGGGCGTCGGGGCGAATCCGAGGTCCCAGAGGGCTCCCCGAGACTCTTGGCCAAGGGCACCTGAAAATTCCGAGCCCTAGAGCCGCAGTTGCCACCCGCACAGCCCGAGGTGGTTACCTTTTAATGCGAATAGGGAACCTGGAGGGTGACCGTGGGCCCGGGGAGGCCGAGTGAGTGGGGCTCGCTTTCTCTTCCTCAAAGCCTAGAAAGGCGCCGAATGCAGGCGGGGTAGGGGTCCAACGCCCTTCGCAGGTCGGCCTCCCACCCCCCTCCCGCTTTTGGCTCCGGAGACCCTGTCTGCCTTTTGCTGAAAGCAAACATGGCTCCTCGTGCATTTGATACAACAAAGACTGGGCGGGCTGTGTTTCCTGAGAGACGGCGGAGACCGCCTTCCCGAGAGAACGGTGGGGCTGAGCCACTGTTGTTCAATTTTTAAGTTGTGTCCGACCCTGTGACCCCGTGCTCTGGTCTCTGAGAAAATCTCTGGTAACTTAAAACACAAACGCCGGGGTTAGAAGAAAGGGACGAAGCCACTTGGATCTTGAAAGGATACCTCGAGGCCATTTTGAAATGGCCTGTTTTATCGGCCCCAGTCCCAGGAGCCTTCGGCTGAGGAGGCCCTACAGGGAGCCACCCCCGGGTTGTCCTTGGAGAGAAGCTGATGGCACTGCGTGATAGATGCCAGGGACCCTGGGGGAGGGGGCAATGGGTGTGGCTTGCAGCTGTGCACGGAGTGGGTGTGAGTTCGTGGATGGCAGAAATGGAGCCCCGCCAAGCACCTGCTCCCAGTCGGCTACCCTCCAGTAGCCAGGGTCTGAAACACAGGGTTGGAGGACCTACCCAAGAACCTTTGCAGGATATTAACAAACGTGCAACTAGAAGTTTAAGCTCCAAACTTTTTTTTTTTTTTTTTTAGCTCCACACTTTTTAAAAAAATCCTTAAAAAAATTTTTTTTAATTAAAAAGACAAAAAAATTAAAAAGATAGGTCTCTGTAACTGAATCACTTTGCTATGCAGCAGAGATTAGCACAATATTGTAAATCAACTGTTTCCATCATAGTGTTTTTTAAAGAAGTTTACTAAAATACTAAGTTGCTGATTAAATTATAAGGGTTTCTCTTGAGTATTCATTTCAAAATGAACATATGTTCAGTTCAATTCAGTCAGTCGTGTCTGACTCTTTGAGACTTCATGAACCGCAGCACGCGGGGCCTCCCTGTCCATCACCAACTCCCGGAGTTCACCCAGACTCACGTCCATCGAGTCGGTGATGCCATCCAGCCATCTCATCCTCGGTCGTCCCCTTCTCCTCCTGCCCCCAATCCCTCCCAGCATCAGAGTCTTTTCCAATGAGTCAACTCTTCGCATGAGGTGGCCAAAGTACTGGAGTTTCAGCTTTAGCATCATTCGCTAGTTTCACGAGAAAAGTTTTCAATGGGACAAGAGCCCGGTACAATAAGGTAAGCAGAAGGATAGTGGGAGATTACAGACGAGGGGGGCTTTACCCAGTCTGGGATAAGAAGTCAGGGAAAGCTTCCCTAAGAAAGTGACACAGGAGCAAAGTCTGAAGGAAAGGTAAAGAGGGAGGTGGGGAGAGAATTCCAAGCAGTTGTTGAGTTGCTGAGCTGTGACCAACTCTTTTGAGACCCCATGGACTGACTGTAGCTTGCCAGGCTCCTCTATGAGATTTCCCAGGCAAGAATACTGGAGTGGGTTGCCATTTCCTTTTCCAGAGCATCTTCCCAATCCAGATGCTTCCCAAACCAGAATATCTTTTGTTGGCAGGCGAATTTCTTTACCACTAAGCCACCTGGGAAGCCTCTATATTCAAGGGTATAAGGTGTGGAAATGCATGGCCTGTCCAAGGCACCTTAAGGAAATACTTTGGCCTGAGACTCAGTGTTGGAGAAGGCTGGAAGGGTAGGATAGGGGCCAAGTTAGGAAAGGTGGTGTGCTGTAAAAAGGGGTTCAATTTTATCTTGAAGAACATGGAGACACTAAAGGGTTTCTGTCCAGAGAAATAATGTGTTAATTTTAAGAAAACTTATACTGAATTAACAGAAAAACTAGTAGGCTAAGAGTATGGTTAAGTCACCAGATGCAGTTTTCCTATGTAATAGTCACCACCAGTTAGAAAACATAATGAAGGGAAAGCATTGCTTTCATTTATAGTGGCAACAAAAGCTCAAAGTACCTAGGAATAAAATTATCAAATATGTGAAGAAAACTATGTATGTTTACTGCTGGGCAGAAAACAAAACTTCATAAATGAAGAGACACCATGTTTCTAGATAGCCAACCTCAGTTTTGTAAAGCTGTCAATTCTCCCCCAAATAAACCTATAAATTCAGGGCAGTTTCTATAAAACTCAGGGGCTTCCCTGGTGGCTCAGAGGTTAAAGCGTCTGCCTCCAATGCGGGAGACCTGGGTTCGATCCCTGGGTCGGGAAGATCCCCTGGAGAAGGAAATAGCAACCAACTCCAGTATTCTTGCCTGGAGAATCCCATGGACGGAGAAGCCTGGTAAGCTACAGTCCGCAGGGTCAGACACGACTGAGCGACTTACACTTCACTTCACTTCTGTAAAACTCAGTAGTCTTTTGGAACCTTGACAAAATGATTCTAAAGTTCATTTGGAAGAGTGTATAGAAAAGCTGACAAGCATTTTAGGGGGGAAATGTTATGAGGTTAGATTTGCCCTCCCTGATATATAAAAAAAGTAGTATAATATACTATAAACGAGTTGGTACTAGAGCAGGAAGAGATGCATAGATCAACACTACTAAACGGTCCTACCTCATAGGAATGGGAATTGATGGCACCCCACTCCAGTACTCTTGCCTGGAAAATCCCATGGACGGAGGAGCCTGGTGGGCTGCAGTCCATGGGGTCGCTGAGTCTGACACAACTGAGAGACTTCACTTTCACTTTTCACTTTCATGCACTGGAGAAGGAAATGGCAACCCACTCCAGTGTTCTTGCCTGGAGAATCCCAGGGAAGGGGGAGCCTGGTGGGCTGCTGTCTATGGGGTTACACAGAGTCAGACAAGACTGAAGCAACTTAGCAGCAAAGTGGCATTTCAATTGGGAGGGAGGGCAAGAATGGGTTCAAATGATGTTGAAACAATTGATAGTCATGTGGGGGAAAATGACTCAGTATTTCAAAATATGTTCTTGATGGACTAAAGATCCAAGCCTTAAGCAAAACAAAACAAACCCTATAACGTTACCAGAAAACTATATAGAGGATTATCATTTAGAACTTGGACGTACAGAGTGTTCTTCGGAGGCTGTCATAAAAAAGAAGCCAGTTGCCAGGTTTGACT
Source organism: Ovis aries (assembly GCF_016772045.2). Classification (NCBI taxonomy): domain Eukaryota; kingdom Metazoa; phylum Chordata; class Mammalia; order Artiodactyla; family Bovidae; genus Ovis; species Ovis aries. Next base: position 37,045,166 of record NC_056074.1, read on the forward strand.
ACTTGAAAATCTGGGCGGCTGGCTGGTTTGGTGACGTGGATGGTGGGATATTCTGGGCTATAGGGGGGCCGAGGTCACCCCCACTCTCACCGCACCTCACCCCAGCCTCCACAGAGAGGCGATGACAGAGGAAGAAGGACCAACTTTTGAACCCAAAGCAAAAAGACCAAGTCTTTAGAAAAGAAAGACTCTGCCAAACTAGAGAAAAATCAGTGACACTCAAGTTCCCAAAAGAGCTTCCAAAAGTAACAGGGTTGCAAAGCAGAATGTTATAAGAGTGCCTTGGTTATCAGGCGCATTGAATTACAGGAAAGGGATTAATTCAGATCCGAATTGGCCTCTGCAAGCAGGAGAGAAGGGGAAAGAAGCAATTCCAAAATTTCTGGGACTTGTAGTATTTAAGATAGATCTCTGTTTTTCAATTAGCAAAAAACAAAATCAAGAAATACTTTGAGTAACAAAGGCTGATTAAGATGAATCCTCCTGGCAGTGACCAAATCAAGGTCAAATGTCTTGACTGGATTAAGGTAGCTGCAGGGAGGAGAAGGCAATGGCACCCCACTCCAGTACTCTTGCCTGGAAAATCCCATGGATAGAGCAGCCTGGTAGGCTGCAGTCCATGGTGTCACTAAGAGTCGGACACGACTGAGTGACTTCATTTTCACTTTTTATTTTCACGCATTGGAGAAGGAAATGGCAACCCACTCCAGTGTTCTTGCCTGGAGAATCCCAGGGATGGCGGAGCCTGGTAGGCTGCCGTCTATGGGGTTGCACAGAGTCGGACACAACTGAATTGACTTAGCAAGCAAGCAAGCTGCAGGGAAGTTCTTTCAGTAGGACCAAGTGCCCAGGGAAAGAGAACAAAGGGTGTGATCCCACCAAAGCTTGATGAATTCAAAATATGTGGAGTTATATCTTTGAGGAGGCATACCTAGAAAAATATTCTGAATCTAGGAATATGAAGCTGACTGGTACCAAGCAGGTAGTCAACAAAATTCTTTTCTTTGCAAAAATGAGTGATTTTTCATTTTTAAAAAATTAAGGTATAATTAACATAAATAAAATGTAGAATCTTAGGTGTTTCATTAAATGTGTTTTGACATTTGAATACAGCTGAAACAAGATGCAGAACATTTTCATTATCCCAGAAATTCCCTTTGAACCCCTATCTGGTAGATTTCCTCCACTTCCCTCAAAACCACCACTCTTCTGAAATTTTCCAATAATTAACTTTGCATGTTCTAGAATTTCACTTAAATGAAATCATACAATTATAAAAATGAAAAGCTATTAAGACAAAAGATGCCATGTTGTTGTTGTATAGTCACTAAGTCATGTCAGACTCAGGGGCCTGCAGCTCACCTGGCTCCTCTGTCCATAGGATTTCCTAGGCAAGAATATTGGAGTGGGTTGCCATTTCCTTCTCCAGGAGATCTTCCAGACCCAGGGATTGAACCCATGTCTCCTCCACCGGCAGGCAGATTCTTTATCACTGAGCCACCAGGAAAGCCCAAAGATGCCATAAACAAAATGCAAATATAAATTAAGTTGATACTTGTAGCTTGTTAAATAGTGAAGATTAACCATACTATGAAAGAGATATTCGTATGTTTAACTGTATATTGCAGACACGTAAATCATTTTTGGATCGTCTTCCCTGTTAACTATATACTGTAAGCTCCTGGAAGGCAGGCATTGGTCCTGTCTTCTCCATCCTACACTTCAGGCATTTTGCAAGATGCTTGGAACTTGGTCCTCAGTATGCACTGAATGGATGGATACATGCACGATTGAAGGTGGAGGATGGATTAAAGTCAGACAAGAGGTCTGAGTACCTATTTGGAGGTAATAGCCCTAGCTCTCAGTGAGCAGAGGAGAGAGAAAGCAGAGTTGAGAGATATGGAGCAGATAGAACAGACAGGATGAGGTGGCTGATTTGATAGTGTCTCCGGGGTGGTAAGGGGTGGGAGTGGGCACGAGAGCCCCCAGCTTTCTGGCCTGGGGAGCTGGGTTACTGCTGCCATTTACTGAGGATGGGAGCACAGAAGGAAATGCAGTTTTGGGGGAAGACTGTTGAAGAAGGCCAGTGTGGTTTTGTATTAGCTGTGCCAAGTTTCAGGGCCTCTGGGACATCCAGGTGGACACAGCCAACGTTAAGTTGGACCTACCAGAAGTTGTTCCAGTGCAAAACAGAGGTTTCTTGGCTCTGTGCTTGCTTCAACACATGCAGCTACAGTCACCATCATGGCAAAACAGAATCAGCTTGGAATATGTAGAAGGTCCCGCTGGGGGAGGCTGGCTGGGAAAAATGAAAGGGGACTCTTGTGCTGGTGTGTGTGTGTGTCTGCGGGTGGTGCAGGTAGGGGTGTGTGTGTGTGTGTGTGTGTGTGTGTGTGTGTGTGTGTGTTTGCTTGGGCCTGTTCCACACTTTCTGGGAGCCCTGGGGTGTCAGAACTGCCATCTCCAAGCTTCTAGAGTCTTCTGAAGCCCTGGCCTGATCTTTGGACCTTTGTTGACCAGGTTTCCCCCACTCCCTCTCCTCCAGTTCCTCGTGACTCTGTGGAGGAGGGGAGTTTGGCAGGCCTCCCGGGACAGCCGCCTAGGCAGGAGGAGGCTCAGAGGAGGGAAGAGCCAGGCCTGTAGTTTCTGGAGAACAACCGCTAATCTGCTAATCCGGGAACTGGAGAGGAGTGAGGGAGGGAGCGGGGGTTGTGGGGGTGGGTGGGGTAGAGAGCTGCTGTCCCGCCATGACTCAGCACTCTGCTGGGCTGGAGGGGTTGGGCTTGGGCTCCAAAAGTGCTTTGTCATGGAGGGAAGGAGCCCGCTGGAAGATTTTATTGTAGGGTGAGCCACATTCCCTAGTGTGATTAGGTGTCCAGGCTGGAAGGAACAAAGGGGTCTAGTTCACCCAGCCAGGCCTCAGATGGTGTTTCTGCAGGAAAGAGGAGGTGTCACTTTTTGTTTGTTTTTCTTCTTTTTTAAAGAATTTTTTCCCTTTTTTTTTTTGGCCTCACTGCGTGGCTTGCAGGATCTTATTGAATCCAGAACCTCCATAGTGAAAACACAGAATCCTAACCACCGACCACCAGGGAATTCTCTTTTCTTTTTTTTATGGACCCATTTTCTTTCTTATTGCTTTTCTGCCTCACACTGAGTTCTCAACAGATATTGGAGCTCTCTCCTTTCTAGGGATTGTTGCTATGAGGCTATGATTCCACAGCGGGGAAATCATAGACCTCAGAATATTAAGGCTTAGAAAGGACCTTAGAGTTTCCAGATCAGCCTATTTTACAGAAAAAGAAGTGAGAGGCCCATAAAACGCTGGGGCTTGCCTAAAGCCATTATCACTGGCAGAAACACAATCTGAAAATGAAGGACAAGACACTTGAGGGTGTGGTCATTAAAATGGATAAATGTGTTGCTGGAAAGTATATGAAACAATGTTATGTGAAAAAGCAGAGCCCAACATAGTTTGTGCAAAGCTGAGGACCATGAAGAGGATCACCCGGACCTGAAGCATGGCTGAGGATTGGGCAAGAATGGGTTAAACGATGTTTTCACTGACCAGCCGGTGTTTTTAAATATCTAGGATTTTCCCTGGAGTTAGTAAAGTGAAGTGTGAGGAAATCAGAGTTCAGAAATTGGAAACCATGATACTGAATCAGATTCTGGTACATTTCTGGATGTTGCAACCATGATTCAGAGAGTTTGTCCTTAAACTGTTTCTTGAAAATCCATCCGGCAATGTAGACTTAGTCTAGGCACTCAGGTTCCCCCTTTCTCAGGAGATTAAGGTCAAGACCTGGGATGTTAGAGGATAACTTGAAAATGGAAGACTCTTTTTTTTTTTTTTTTAAGTCTTTACTGAATTTGTTACAGCATTGCTTCTATGTTTTGGAGTTTTGGGGTGTGTGGGATCCTAGCTCCCCAGTGGGGGACCGAACCCTCACCCCCGTGCACTGGAAGGCGAAGTCTTAACCACTGGACTGCCAAGGAAGTCCTAGAAGGCTCACTTTTTAAGGCAACTCAGGCCTTATGGCATCTATGGGAGCTCCCTCTGGAAGAGTCCACAACCGCACTTGTGGCAGAGACCTTGTCCCACGGGCCCTGGCTGTCATTTACTTGTCTGACTTCCCACTGGACTTTGGGCTCCATCCTAACGGGTATCCCAGACCCTAGCGCAGTCCAGGGGCCCTTCCAGTTCTGATAGATTTCAGCCCTAGGGCCCTTCTCTGAGATCAGGCCCAGTGGAATACCCTGTCTCTGACTAGTCTCTTCCTATATCCTTCCAAAGGACCTGCTGGGTATGTGCCCACATTCTGAAAGCGTCAGTGAAGTCACCTGGCCTTTCTGAACTTTTTTTTGTTTGGCCACACCACATGGCATGTGGGATCTTGGTTCCCAGACCAGGGATCGAACCCTCCAGTGAAAGCTGGGAGTCTTAACAATTGAACCACCAGGGAAGTCTCCCTTTCTCAACTTTGATGCTTGTATCTATTTACAGTCTCTGGAGTCAACCCTACCCCATGCTACCCTGGGTGCCCACCCCTCCACACACACACTTTGGGTGCTCTTGTCACCATGATTCATGTTGCACCCCATGAGCTTATATCCAGCCACACGGCATACCCATGTCACCCAGTCCAGGCTCAGTCAGGCCCACCTTGGCCAAATCAGCAGAGGCCTGGTTCCACAAAAGGCAGCCTTGGACAGGGGGCAAGAGTAGTGTGGTGTGCTTGTCTTGGCAAGGCTGGGCAGGCAGAGGCTGGGATTGCCTCCTTGTGGAAGTGGAGACTGGTGTCTGCTTTGCCTCTTGTGCCGTGGACACTCGCTTCACCCACACCCAGCGAGGCTGCACAAGCACACTGCTCTGTCTGCTGGGGGAGGTTGAGGCAGAAGCTTGAGTTTCAGGCTGCACTGAGTAGTGGGTGGGAGGGGCGGGGACAGGACACCGAAGCTTGTTAGGAATCCTGTAGCCTGGGGCAGAGGGGAGGCTGAAGTATAAAGAACAGCGCAGGGCTAACCAGGCTGGGAGTCAGTAGAAGGTGGAAGGATGATTCATTGACTTTCTGGGAAGGGCAGTAGGGGCAGTCCAGGCAAGCTGGTTTTTCTGGCTGAGCCAGCGGATGGGGCCTCAGTGATCAGCAGAGGGGAGTCCTACATGTCCCAGGAAGAGGGGCAGGACCCAGAATACCTCATCGTTATGATGGAGAAGGCCCTAGTCAACCTGGGTGGCTACCAGTGCCCCTGGCTCCTATTTCCTGCCTGTACTACGATTTGCAGCCCTACCCCTCTCTAACTACCAGCATCCCCAGAACCCCTGGGGGTACCAAAATCCAAAGATGCCCAGTTCAGTTCAATCTCTCAGTAGTGTCTGACTCTTTGTGACCCCATGAACCACAACACACCAGGCCTCTCTGTCCATCACCAACTTCCGGGCTTTACTCAAACCCATGTCCATTGAGTCGGTGATGCTATCCAACCATCTCATCCTCTGTTATCCCCTTCTCCTCTCACCTTCAATCTTTCCCAAGTCCCTTATATAAAATGATGTAGTATTGGGACTTCCCTCCGGTCCAGTGGTTAAGACTCTGCACTTCCACTGCAGGGCATGGGTTCCATCCTTCATGGGGGAACTAAGATCCCACATGCTGTGTGGCACTGCCAAAAAATAAAATGAAAGAAAATAAAGTGGTAAGGTATTTGCATATAACCTATGCACATCTTCCTGTGTACCTTAAATTGTCTCTAGGTTACTTATGATACCTAATGCAATGTAAATGTTATGTAAATATGCCAGGCACATGGCAATTTCATGTTTTGCGTCTTGGAACTTTCTAGAATTTTCTTCAAAAATAATCTTGATCCGTTGGTTGAATCTGTGGCCGAGGAAGCCACAGATATGGATGACTGTAGTCTCTTTTCTGTCTGTCTCAGCTTTGTGAAATGCAAAGGTAAGCACTTTACTCCTCCGCTTATAACACCTGCCAGGCTCTACTCTGCTCTCGGGATAAAAGTCCAGGTCTACCGTGGAGGGAGAGGCCCTGCCCATCTGCCACCCACTCTCCCCCCAGGTCCTCCTCTTCAGCTATTCCCTGCTCCCCAGGAGCAGTCCCCTGCACCTCAGGGCTTCTGACAGCTGGTACCTCTGTCCAGGCTGTGTGCTGCCCTGACTTTTCTGTCTGAAGACAACCCAGCCTTTGACACCCAGCTCACAAAGCTTCCATGATGCTTCCCTATACCCCTGCAGAGCTGAGAATTTCCATTCTTTGTGCCCTCCTGTGCTCTGAACGTTTCTCCAGGGCCATAGGCAGTGACCTGCTCTGTACCTACCTCCTGCAGCAGAAGAGGAGCTCCTGCCCTGTTCACCCGGGCAGGGCCACCCATTCCTCCCTACAAGACCCTTAAAGTGCCAGGCTCCCAGGCCACCAAGAACTGAGTGTTAGATTCATTTAAGAGGCCAGCTCTTACTCACCTGTCCTGTTATTGACAGACCTCCCACCTCTTGCCTCGTAGGTTTGCTTTTTCTGTCTTAAGTAAGACCAGCTCTTCCTGCTCTCCACGAGGAAGATGCAGAGAGTACGTGAGCTTCTGTGGGGTCTGAGGATTATTTCCTGGCAGAGACTTGAGAACGCTGCAGAGCGGAGTGGTCTGTGACCACCTGGACCATGGGGACACTGACGGCATGTGGGATCAGGGTCTCCCTGCTCTGTGGACCTGTTCCCTTTGCCTGTGGTGGTGGCCACAGAGAGTTTCCTCGACTGGAGGAATTTGTGGGAGGTCACTAGGGGCCAGGGAGGAAAACTAGAAGGATGGATTCTCTCTGCGTGGAATCCCCTGACAGTCCAGTGGTTAAGATCTGGAGCTTTCACTGCTGGGGCATGCGTGCATGTGTGTTCAGCTGTGTCTGACTCTTTGCAACCCCTTGGACTATAGCCTACCAGGTTCTCCTGTTCATGAGATTCTCCAGCCAAGAATACTGGAGTAGGTTTCCATTTCCTTCTCCAGGGACTCTTCCCAATCCAGGGATTGAACCTGTGTCCGCTGCATAGGTGGATTCTTTACCAGCTGCACCATCTAGGAATCAGCCTCACTGCTGGGGACCAAGGTTTAATCCCTGGTTAAGAAACTAAGATGCAGCAAGCTGCATGGTGCAGCCAAAAAAAAAAAAAAAAAGCCACATGCTTCCTGGAGATGAGATTAGAGCATTCTCAGAATCGTTATATTCTACAAACATAACATGGCCAGAGAGTTTACATAAAGTAAGTTGACACCTTATTATTGCTGAAACCAGCTGCATCTCTTGAGGAGGAGGTGGGGCAGGTCGTGGCACTAGAAGCAGTCTCTGCTTTTCGGAGGAGGAACCTGACTGTCAGAGTGGTTTGGTTCAGTGACTGCTGGGCTGGACGTCGCACAGCTGGGTAAGAGGCAAGGCTGTGTGACTGGAGCTCAGTCTAATTGTGGGATAATTTTCCAGATCTGCGACCCTGATTGTTGTTCAGTCGCAAAGTCATATCCGACTCTTTGCAGCTCCATGGTCTGCACCATGTCAGGCTTCTCTGTCCTTCACTGTCTCTTGAGTTCGCTCAAATTTATGTCGATTGAGTTGGTGATGCTATCTAACTATCTCATCTTCTGACATCCCCTTCTCCTTTTGCCATCAATCTTTCCCAGCATCAGGGTCTTTTTCAATGAATTGGCTCTTTGAATCAGGTGGCCAAAGTATTAGAGCTTCAGCTTCAGCATCGGTCCTTCTAATGAATATTCAGGGTTGATTTCCTTGAGGATTGACAGGTTTGATCTCCTTGCTGTCCAAAGGACTCTCAAGAGTATTCTCCAGAATCACAGTTCAAAAGCATCAGTTCTTTGGCCCTCAGCCTTCTTTATGGTCCAGCTGTCACATTCATACATGACTACTGAAAAAACTGTAGCTTTGACTGTATGGCCCTTTGTCGGCAAAATGAAGTCTCTGCTTTTTAATATGCTATCTAACTTTGTCATAGCTTTTCTTCTAAGGAGCAAGTACATAGTACAATTCTCATGGTCCATGACCCTGGACCATGAAGCACAAAGAAAGAAGACCTTTGAGATCCCAGTTGCCTGGAGACTGAAATAGGCTTGTAGGTAGAGAGCAGTTCCTCAGCTCCAAATCCAGGCAAAGATAAGCCAGCCCCCATTTTTGACCAGCTTTAACATGCCCCAGTTGGCAGTTGACACTTGGCACTTTCAAAGCTGCAATTCCACTAGCAGCTATAACAGGCAGTTTTTAAAACCACTAAGCTGGTTTGGTTAGTAACCAGAGACTGCTTGGTGGGAGTTTTGTGATGCTTTAGAGGGCATCGTTGGGGACCCCATGACAAGGTTCAGGCTGTGCACTTGGTCTTGAGTTATCTCCCAAGCTTGGTGCTTGTGGCTGGCAGGCCTATGAAGTGACTAGAAGGCCTGGGGACCCTTGACTATTCCATGGCATCCCTGAGTGGGGCAGCTGGATCCAGACCCACTCCTGAGCCTTGAGAGTACTCCAGGCTTGTTGCTATTTAGTTACTAAGTCATATCCAACTCTTTGCAACCCTGGGCACTGTAGCCTGTCAGGCTCCTCTGTCCACAGGATTTCCCAGGCAAGAATATTGGAGTGGGTTGCCATTTCCTTCTCCCAGGGATCTTCCCGACCCAGGGATCAAACTCACATCTCCTCCTAGAATATACTGTTCACAGGGACCAAGGCTGGCTCCTCACATGCCTGTGCTCCCCATGGGCCTGAGGCTTGTCTGTAAGCAGAGGTGGACACACCAAGGTTGGGGAGCTGTCAGTAATGCCTGTTCCCAGGGTTTGCAGCCCTCATTCCTGGGGGGAATCTGAGGATCGTGTGGACTTTCCCAAAAAAGTCTGGGTCCCTGCCACTGAGGCTGCCTACATATCAGGGCACGTAGGAACTGCTTCCCAACTGCGGCAATGCCAGTCCCTCAGCAGGGCCTCAGCCCACCCTTGGCCTTCTCAGCAGAGGATTCGCCCGCCATTCAGATGGAGCTCGTGGTCTAGGGCAGATGCCTGTGCCAGACCCAGGGGAACCTTCCCAAGGGAGGGTACAACGCGCTCTTTCCCTTCCCTTCTTTTAGTTCTTGCTGCACGGATGACATTCCAACCCCCTTTCACACATCCCTGCCTTTTGTAATTCTTTGGAGTCAGTTGGAATTCAGCAGCTCTCTCTATTTTTTTTCATACTTGCTCACATGTCCAGCTGTCCTTTCAGTACTATGGGTGTGTATGTGGTGGTAGTGGCAGCAATCCAGATATTTCGCTGTTTCTGAAATTGATGATTTCCCCAAGATCCACGCCTACTTCCCCACATCCACCCCAACTTCTGGGTACTGAATCCAAATTTTCCTTCGGGGCAGCATTCTGCCACTTGCGCCACCCCCCCCCCCTATTCCAGTCCCTGCCCTGTGATTAGAATGGGCTTTGTCCCCACATTTGGAGAGAGAGACACATTATCTGTCACTTGCAAAACATTTTCCAGTCAATTTTCTTTTTTCTACATATATATATATATATATTTAATTTATTTTATTTGACCATGCTGGGCAGCAGGCAGGATCTTAGTTCTCCAGCCAGGAATCACACCTGTGTTCTCTGCATTGAGAGCTCAGAGTCTTAACCACACGACTGCTGGGGAATTGCCCAATTTACTTTTTAGATCACCTAAAGGGCAACTAATTCCTTCATGAGTCACAGCATTTTCAAGCCAGGAAGTTCATTTATAGACTGTCTAATCTAATATAGTCATTCAGTCAACATTTTGAAATGCTGGTTTTGGGCCAGGCCTTAGATAAAGAAACTGAGGCCCACCAAGAGAAGGGGCCTGACTCAGGGCTTCACAGAAGGTGTGTCGTCGAGCCAATGACCAGGACCTAGGCCTCCTGACCCCCAAGCCAGCATTTTCTCATTATGTTTGTCTGCTTCCTGAGATTAAATCTCAATGCAGTGTGTGCAGATGGATATGCGAGCGTGAGAAAGATGGAGGGCTAGATGCTAAGCAGTGAGCATTGCTTCCTGGGCCAAGCAGACAAAGTGCTAAAGGCAGCAGAGAAAGGGACAGAGAAAAAGGAGAAAATGCAGAGCTGTCCACTCTCAAAACCGCATTTATGAAAAACTCAGCACACACACACACATAAAAATCACACCCGCATACACACCGCTTGCCCTGTAGGGAACAACTAAAGAGGCGGTCAGACAATTCAGCTATGCAGTCAGTACTGGGTTGAGCCGTGGAGACGCAGTGACAAGTGAGTTCCAGTAGTGTCTGACCACAATCCCTTCGAGCGTCTGTAATGACTACCTTGCCGGCCATACCTGCTGGCTACAAGGGCTGCATTGAGCCCTGAAGTCAGCCCCCCATGGGGCCCTGGGGTGAGCGAGGAGCAGTTAGCAACTGAGAGTGGGGCCTGTGGAAACACTGCCCAGAACTGGCCAGAACAGATTCCAGATGCCCTGTGCTTCTCTCCAGGAGTCAGAGGGAAACTGGAGCTGGAATCAAACCAACTGGGCACCTGTGGTGGGGCCGTCAAGGATGCTCGCTCCGCTGCCCCCCTCAAGCCCCCACCCTTGTCTTTTTTTTCCTTTCTTGGGGCTGCACTGCATGGCCCATGGGATCTTATTCCCTGACCAGAGATTGAACTTACACCCACCTGCAGTGGAAGCGCAGGGTCTTAACCACTGGACTTCAAGGGAAGTCGCTCACTCTTGTCTTTCTGAACTTCACTGACCTTTCACCGCATTTGCTACCAGCAGCCTCCCCCGAGTGCCAGGCACAGTTGTCTGACAGGTGGCCAAGCCAGCTGGGGCTGCAGGAGGCCTCAGTCCTCCTGGTGTCTCCCCTGGCGTCCCACCTCACCCACTCCCGTCCTGACTGTGTCCAACAGGGCCATGTGGGCCGTACCTCTGTGCCTTTTCTTATGCCTTTCCTCCCCAGAGCCGTGCCCTTCAGCCTATCAAAGACCTGCCCTTCTTTCCAGCTCCCCTGGTCTGGATCCTGCTTCTGCTGAGGAGTCTTCCAGGATTCAGAGCTAACGTCTTTCTTCCCCTGACCTTGGTCCCTTCAGCCTTTATTGAATGACAGTGGGCACCTGTGTCATTCCATCATCATCATCGCTCCGTGGCCTCGAGACTGAGGGCTCAGTGGACTCAGGAACCTTGTTTTCCTCTCTGCTCCCGGTACGTGAGCCTGAACCCTGGCACACGGCAGGCACTCGGTGCAAACTCTGGTTGCGTGTAATTGAATTGCTGTGAAAAGGAGGAATCCTTGTCCCAGGAAGGTCCTTCCTTCCCTCCAACATGGTTCTTTGCACTTAACTAAAGAATTAGAGAGGACCCCTCCTGCATTTCTGCATAAAAGCCCAGAATGAGAACCTCAGAGGCAAAATTGGAATTGGCCTCATAGGATCTTAGTTCCCCAGAGATCAAATCCGTGCCTCTTGCAGTGGAAGCATGGAGTCCTAATCACTGGACTTTCAGGGAAGTCCCTGCCTAAAGCCCTTGAGCTGAAAACTCCTGTTTTCCAAGATCAGGGGTCCACAGGCCCAAGCTCTGCCCAGCTGGGTGGGTTAAAGTCAATTCTCTTTCTTAAAAATGAATCCAATAATAATACAATTGATGCTTAATAATAAAAACAAATAATAATAAAAAAGCGAATACTTACAAGATATGTCAAACATTTGCCAGATAAGAAGACTGAGGCACCGAATTACAAAGTAACTTGTCCAAGCACATCTGCACTTCAGATCCAAAGCCCACTCGCTTTTTTGTTTAATTTTTTATTTTCTGCCACACAGCTTGTAGGATCCTAGTTCCTCGACCAGGGATTGAACCCGAGCCCCAGCAGTGAAAGATCAGAGTCCTAACCACTGGACCACAAGGGAATTTCTAGACCCCACACTCTGACTCCTCCTAGCCCCCCTCCCATTGCCCAGGGTAGTCAGCCCTCTGCTACAGCCTGTCCTCTGCTCACCGCTCCTCTCTCTTTGCCTAGGACCCATTATGGGGTGTCTTACAGTGGGGTAGTAAGTGCTTATGCAATGGATGAGTGGGGTTTGGGCATTCTGTCTGCTTACCCAGCTTATTGCTAGGAGGGCATGGAGGGCATGAGAGGGAGAAACAAAAATGCTGGGCCCAGCAGCACAGACACTCCCACCCCAAGCCCAGCTTCCAGGACACCCTGATCCTCTTGGCCATGTCTAGGGAAAGGAATGTTTCTGTAAAGCTCTCGGATTTCAGGTTGGCTCTGTCACAGTGAGAGTAAGGTCAGAGGGCCTGAGTTGCCTCTTGGCCAACCCCCAAGAAAGTACTCGAGGGGAAGACTCCTGAGGTTGTGCCAAGGAGGATGCGAGGCAGGAGACAGGTGGGCCCCAGGGGCTGGACAGCTGGAGTTTGTCAAGTGGAGTAAAACTGAAGCTTTGTTCTCACCCAGACACTCCAAGGACAAAGCTAGTGGCAGAAGCTAAGCTCTGTTCGGATAGAGATACAATGACCCCTCCTGAGGTCAAGGAAAGCTTCTCTGTCTGCACACATGCAGGAAGGCTCCTTGGGGATCAAAAAGAGAGGGGCTCCACCCCATAAGTGTGGGCACGCACCTACAAGCCTCTGAGGTAAGATCCATCTTAGCAAAAAGTTGAGCACGTATGTTGGGGAGGGTCCTAGGACAGGTCAAGTGTGAAAAAAGAAACAAGTTGGGACTTCCCTGGGGGTCCAGTGGCTAAGACTCTGCGTCCTCAATTCAGGAACCCCAGGTTCCATCCCTGGTCAGGGGACTAGGTCCCACACACCATACGAACACTCGACAAAGCCAAATAAATAAATAAATAAATATTTACAAATTTTAAAACAAACGAACAAAAGATAATCTGCCAAAGGTAAACAAAGACCCAGAAGGACTGCCCTATGGAAGTGATTCGTATCGCCTTTGTGGCGCTTTTTATGCTCTGCTCTCTGGGTGTGTATTTCCGCCTAACTTCTGACTTAAGTAAATATATTATTTCCCTGTGTGCTCTCCTAAATGTTGCGCTGTGTCTTAATAATAAATTTGATACCCGTTTTTGCAGTTGTTGCTTCCTAGAAACATTCTTGCTTTCAAACAGGGGAAAGAGCCAAGACCATTTTTCTTCTAGCATCTAGCCCCTGGTGGTCTACTGGTGAGGATGCCTGGTTTTAACCCAATCTACCCAGGTTTGATTCCTGGGCAGGGAGCTAAGATCTCTTTTCTGGATTGCTTGCTGCTTTCTCTCCTGGATCAGAGGGATGAGAGAGCTGGGAGGGCTACCTCAGTCAGGATGGTTTTGATTTCAGGCCACAAAACTCAACCCATACTAGCGGAGCAACAAAGGGGATTTGTTGGCTCTTGTAGCTGAGAAATCAAGTGGGCTTCAGGCATGGTTCCATCAGGGCTCTGCTTCTATCTCTCTGTGATTCTCTCTGGGATCTGCTCCCATTCATGGAGCTTCTCCCTCAGGCTATCTTTCAGCAGCCTCCAGGGTTGCAGTTCTTCTTCCAGAGGTAACATTAGATGTATCACTCTCACCCCTTCATTTCCCAAGCATTGTCTCATCAGGTCTTTTATCAGTCAGTACTGGAGAAGGAAATGGCAACCCACTCCAGTGTTCTTGCCTGGAGAATCCCAGGGACGGGGGAGCCTGGTGGGCTGCCATCTATGGGGTCGCACAGAGTTGGACACGACTAAAGCGACTTAGCAGCAGCAGCAGCAACGGCCCCTCAGAGTGTCTGATTTTAAATGACTGCTTAAGTAAACCTAGAAGATGGAGCTGATGAGTGATTCAAAGTGGCATTTGGGCCCCAGGGCTCAACTGGAGACAGGAGGAGTTTCTGCCAAGCGCTCTCTTGTCTGGCTTGCTGGTATCCTTTTACCAAATAATACAATTATCTCAGAGGCAGGACATTGGAGCTGGGGCGCCTAGACCTGTGCCTTACAGAGTTCTACTACCAAGTGTCTGTCTGAAGACCTCTGAGGAGCCCAGCACTCTGATTTTGGAGGTGCCACTGTGCATCACAGCAAATACATTAAAATGTAGGTACACACCTCATTCAACTTAATGGAAAAGTAACTAAAAATAGTTGAGCTCAATTGCAGTTGAATACGTGACAATGTCGCAGTTTATAAACACATCCTTAAAAATTTTTTTTTTGCCAGGCCACGTGACTGGCAGGATCTTAGTTCTCTCCACAGGGATTGAACCCAGCCCCTTGGCAGTGGAAGTGCAGAGTCCTAACCACTGGACCACCAGGAAATTCTCAATATTTACTTTTATGCTTTTATTGTTTTTCTTTCTTCGTCTTTTTTTCCTTTACCATCACATCACCCCTTTGTTTTTGGTAATCACATACTTCAACCATCTCCAACCTTTCTTCCTCCTGGTTTCTTTTTAAAAATTAAAAAAAAAATTATTATTTTGGTTGCACTGGGTTTTCGTTGCTGCACTCTTTTTTGCGGAGTCCAGGTTCTAGGCACACAGGCTTCAGTAGTTACATCACGCGGGCTCAGTAGTGTGGCTCACGGGCTTTGTTGCTCGGCAACATGCGGGATCGTCCAGGACCAGCGTCCAACCCGTATCACCTGCGTTGGCAGGCAGATGCCTATCGTCTACCTCCAAGGAAGTCCTGCTATTCTCTTTTTGAATTTAGGGACCAACACGTTTTCTTGGGCCTTGGCAAAGCTTGTGAGCCCTAGGCCCAGGGCCTGCGGTGCTTATTATGGGGAACTCTCTGGGTGGAGACTAGTAACGGTGATGGTGTGCGCATGTGCCTGATCCGACACCAGGCCTGAAGCCAGACCTGTGGAAGTTGGTCCCAACTCTGCTGCTAACTAACTAAGTGGACTTGGGCAAGTTGCCAGTCTCTCTGGGGCTCCATGTGGTCAGTCGTCAACTGGAGATAAGGACGCTTGCACTTCTTCCCTGTTTACCTCCTAGAGGAGCATTCCTTCCAGCTGGCATTGCAAAGAGGATTAACTGGAAGTTACTTTCAGTTCAGTTCAGTTCACTCGCTCAGTTGTGTCTGACTCTTTGCGACCCCATGAATCGCAGCATACCAGGCCTCCCGGTCCATCACCAATTTCCGGAGTTCACTCATACTCATCTGCATCAAGTCAGTGATGCCATCCAGCCGTCTCATCCTCTGTCGTCCCCTTCTTCTCCTGCCTCTAATCCCTCCCAGCATCAGAATCTTTTCCAATGAGTCAACTCTTTGCATGAGGTGGCCAAAGTACTGAAATTTCAGCTTTAGCATCATTCCTTCCAAAGAAATCCCAGGGCTGATCTCCTTCACAATGGACTGGTTGGATCTCCTTGCAGTCCAAGGGACTCTCAAGAGTCTTCTCCAACACCACAGTTCAAAAGCATCAATTCTTCAGCACTCAGCCTTCCTTACAGTTCAACACTCACATCCATACATGACCACAGGAAACACCATAGCCTTGACTAGATGGACCTTTGTTGGCAAAGTAATGTCTCTGCTTTTGAATATGCTATCTAGGTTGGTCATAACTTTCCTTCCAAGGAGTAAGCGTCTTTTAATTTCATGGCTGCAATCACCATCTGCAGTGATTTGGGAGCCCAAAAAAATAAAGTCTGACACTGTTTCCACTGTTTCCCATCTATTTCCCATGAAGTGATGGGACTGGATGCCATGATCTTTGTTTTCTGAATGTTGAGCTTTAGGCCAACTTTTTCACTCTCCACTTTCACTTTCATCAAGAGGTTTTTTAGTTCCTCTTCACTTTCTGCCATAAGGGTGGTGTCATCTGCATATCTGAGGTTATTGATATTTCTCCCGGCAATCTTGATTCCAGCTTGTGTTTCTTCCAGTCCAGCATTTCTCATGATGTACTGTGCGTAGAAGTTAAATAAGCAGGGTGACAATATACAGCCTTGACATTCTCCTTTTCCTATTTGGAACCAGTCTGTTGTTCCATGTCCAGTTCTAACTGCTGCTTCCTGACCTGCATACAGATTTCTCAAGAGGGAGGTCAGGTGGTCTGGTATTCCCATCTCTTTCAGAATTTTCCACAGTTTCTTGTGATCCACACAGTCAAAGGCTTTGGCATAGTCAATAAAGCAGAAATAGATGTTTTTCTGGAACTCTTGCTTTTCCATGATCCAGTGGATGTTGGCAATTTGATCTCTGGTTCCTCTGCCTTTTGTAAAACCAGCTTGAACATCAGGGAGCTCATGGTTCATGTATTGCTGAAGCCTGGTTTGGAGAATTTTTAGCATTACTTTACTAGCATGTGAGATGGGTGCAACTGTGCGGTAGTTTGAGCATTCTTTGGCATTGCCTTTCTTTGGGACTGGAATGAAAATTGACCTTTTCCAGTCCTGTGGCCACTGCTGAGTTTTCCAAATTTGCTGGCATATTGAGTGCAGCACTTTCACAGTTTCATCTTTGAAACAGCTCAACTGGAATTCCATCACCTCCACTAGCTTTGTTCTTTCTAAGGCCCACTTGACTTTGCATTCCAGGATGTCTGGCTCTAGGTGAGTGATCACACCATCATGATTATCTGGGTCATGAAGATCTTTTTTGTACAGTTCTTCTGTGTATTCTTGCCACCTCTTCTTAATATCTTCGGCTTCTGTTAGGTCCAGACCATTTCTGTCCTTTATTGAGCCCATCTTTGCATGAAATGTTCCCTTGGTATCTCTAATTTTCTTGAAGAGATCTCTAGTCTTTCCCATTCTGTTCTTTTCCTCTATTTCTTTGCATTGATCGCTGAAGAAGGCTTTCTTATCTCTCCTTGCTATTCTTTGGAACTCTGCATTCAGATGCTTATATCTTTCCTTTTCTCCTTTGCTTTCCACCTCTCTTCTTTTCACAGCTATTTGTAAGGCCTCCCCAGACAGCCATTTTGCTTTTTTGCATTTCTTTTCCATGGGGATGGTCTTGATTCCTGTCTCCTGTACAATGTTACGAACCTCATTCCATAGTTCATCAGGAACTCTATCTATCAGATCTAGGTCCTTAAATCTATTTCTCACTTCCACTGTATAATCATAAGGGATTTTATTTAGGTCATACCTGAATAGTCTAGCGGTTTTCCCTACTTTCTTCAATTTGAGTCTGAATTTGGTAATAAGGAGTTCATGATCTGAGCCACAGTCAGCTCCTGGTCTTGTTTTTGTTGACTGTGTAGAGCTTCTCCATCTTTGGCTCCAGAGAATATAATCAGTCTGATTTCAGTGTTGACCATCTGGTGATGTCCATGTGTAGAGTCTTCTCTTGTGCTGTTGGAAGAGGGTGAGCTATGTAAACTCAATTTCTTTGGGATCCATTTAACAGAGTTACTCTGGTGGCTCAGACCATAAAGGATCTGCCTGCAAGGCAGGAGACCCTGGTTCGATCCCTGGGTAAGGAAGATCCCTGGAGAATGGAATGGCTACCCACTCTGGTGTTCTTGCCTGGAGAATTCCCATAGACAGAGGGGCCTGGTGGACTACAGTCCATGGGGTCGCAGAGAGTCGGACATGGCTGAAGCGACTAAGCACAGCACAGCATACGTGGAATCATGCAGGAATTTTCCTTCGCTGACTGGCTTATTTCACTTAGTATGAAGTTCATCCACATTGTGCAGATGAGAGGGTTTTCTGCCTTTTTAAAGGCTGAATGATATTCCACTGTGTGTTTATGCCCCATTGTCTTCATCCATTCATCTATTGATAGGCATTTGTGTTGCTTCTACTTTGGGGCTATTTTGAATTAGGCTGCAGTGAACATGGGAGCCCAGATGTCTCTTTGAGATCGTATATTTCAGTTGCCTAATGTCCCCAGTTTCATCCATGTAGCATATTGCAGATTTTCCTTTGTGTTGAAGGCTGAATAATGTTCCACTGTATGTATAGATGACATTTTCCCTACCCATTCATCCATCAGTGGACATTTAGGTGGCTTCCAGGTTTTAACTACTATGAGTAATGCTGCTGTGAACATAGGGTCTCTTGGAGGCCCTGAGTTAAATTCTTTTTAGTGTATACCAAGAAGTGAAATTGCTAGGTTGGATGGTAGTTTTATTTTCAACTTTTTGAGGAAGATTGCTCATTCCTTTGATGGCTCCAAAGTACTCCATTGTGTGGATGTACTATTGTTTATTCTGCTTATTGATGGGCACTTGGCATTTTTTCCAGGCTTAGGCTGTTACAAATAAGGCTGCAATAAATAGCCTTGCCCCTGTGTCTTTTTGTATTGTTTGTGGTGAATCTTTAAGATAGATTCCTAGAAGTGGGATCACAAGATCAAAGGGCCAATACCCAAGCAGGTATTGCCAAATTCCCTGTCAACGGGACGGTTCCATTCCCACCAGCAAAGCGTGAGAATGTCTGTCTTCTCACAGCCTGGACAAGAGAGTGTTTTGTTAAACTTTTGGATTTTTGCCAATCTGATCAGCAAGAATTAGTTCCTTGGAGCAATTTGCATTTCTTTAACTACAAGCTTGGTTGAGCATCTTTTTATGTAGTTTTGAAATATTTATTTGCTTTTCTTTTTCTGTAAACTGTATTTGTAGTGCATCTTTCTCACAGTTGGTTGGCATTTCAATTTATATTAGAAGCACTTTGTGTTTATTCTAAGAATGTTAACTCTTTTGTGATGCAGTTGTAAATCTTTTTTTTTTTTTTAAACCAGTCTGTCATTTGTCTTTTAAGATTTTATTTATTTAAGTTAATTTTGGGGCCATGACAAAAACTTCAGTTACATGAAACTTATTGATGTTTCCCTTTATTGCTTCTGGATGTTGAGTCAAAATTAGGAAAGATTTCCCTGGCCCAAGATTATAGAGGGATTTATTCATGTTTCCCTTTAATGCTTGGATGGTTTCCTTTTGTTGTTGTTTCTAATGTGGACCATTTTAAAAGACTTTATTGAATTGTTTACAATATTGCTTCTGTTTTAGGCTTTGATTTCTTGTCCCCAAGGCTTGGGGGATCTTAACTCCCTGACCAAGGATTGAACCCCCACCCCCTGCATTGGAAGGCAAAGTCTTAACCAATGGACCATCATGGAAGTCCCAGGATGGTTTCGTTTGTTATACCCAATCTCCAGTTTCTTTGGAATGTATCCTGGAATACAAAAGGAACACCTCCCGGTGTTTCTGATTCCACAGGGCTCTCCAGTTATCCCAACACTAAGTGTTACACCAGCTATTCTTTCCCCACAATTTGTGATGCTGCCTTCTCTGGTGGCTCAGACGGTAAAGAATCTGCCTGCAATGCGGAAGACCTGGGTTCGATCCCTGGGTTGGGAAGATCCCCTGGAGTAGGAAATGGCAACCCCCTCCAGTATTCTTGCCTGGAGAGTTGCATGGATAGAGGAGCCTGGTGGGCTACAGTCCACAGGTCATATGACTCGTATGCTCAGTCCATACTGAGCAACTGAAAGTTTCGGTTCCTTTGTCATGTATAAGCTCTCCATAGGCCATGGCGGCTGTTTCTGGATTTTGTACTCTGTTGTCCTGGGGACTCACTTCATCTCATTCAGCACTGCTCAGGACCCTGCTCTCCAAGAGCATTCCTGAGGATGGCCCCACCTGACCACAAGGCCCTTTCCTCCAGGCTCAGAGGTCCAGCTCTGCGAGGTCAAGCTCCCTTGGAGAGGGAGACCTGTTGGAGCCAAATTCACACCCACCCAGACTCTGCAGATGAGGAGGTATTTCTGGAGAATGACCTTCAGAGAGGAGGGCTCTCTACCAGTAGGAGCACCTGTTCTGTCCCCAGGAAGGGATCAGTTCAGTTCAGTTCAGTCGCTCAGTTGTATCCGACTCTTCACAACCCCATGGACTGCAGCATGCCAGGCTTCCCTGTCCATCACCGTCTTCCGGAGCCTACTCAAACTCATGTCAATTGCATCAGCGATGCCATCCAACCATCTCATCCTCCTCCTCCTTCTCCTCCCACCCTCAGTCTTTCCCAGCATCAGGGTCTTTTCCAATGAGTCAGTTCTTCGCATCAGGTGGCCCAAGTATTGGAGTTTCAACTTCAGCATCAGTCCTTCCAATGAATATTCAGGACTGATTTCCTTTAGGGTTGACAGGTTGGATCTTCTTGCAAGGAGGAAGGGATGGTGTGATGAAGTATTCTACCAGCGCTGGGGCCAGGGAGAATCTAGTGCTTGGCTAATGATGGCTCTTGAAGGATCATTTCTTCCAAGAAAAGACAGAACAACCATTTCTCACCCACCCATCAATATTTACTTAAATTCTACTTCACAGTAAACATTATGCTTTGTGCTATGAGGAAAGAGAATCAATACACTGTTCTTGCTTCTCTGGGGAGATAAAAACAGATGCTCTGAGAGCTAAAAGCATCATGATGGGAGACATGAGCGGGGCGACTTCCAGGCCCCCAGTGCTTAGGACTCAGCCTTCCAATACAAGGGGTGAGGGTTCGAATCCTAGTTGGGGAACTAAGATCCAACATGCTGCTGGACTGCAGCAGAATCAGGCTGTTCATTATTACAATCAAGTGACTTCAGATTGTTCCTTGAGCCCCAGGAAGTCACACCCATGTCATCTGAGTGTCCCCTGCCCTGACACCCACCCACTCCCACTGTCTCCATCTCTTTCACACTGAGTTCCGCTCCTTGTGTCCCCCGCGCCATGCTTTCTAGCCTGCTCTGTGTCGTGGACCCTCACCAGTCTCACTCTCCTGCCTGCCAGAGGGGTGCCTGGGTAAAAGAACAGAGGACAGGCATCTCCCTAACATGGGGTCTGGGTTTCCCTTCATGTCACCCACGGTGGCTGGAGGAGAATGGTCCTTGAAGAACCCTAAAGGGAAACTGTCAAAAATTTACACGGAGTGATGAAGCCAAGCAGACATCACCCTGAGACTTGGGAGGGGTTCGAATGATTCTCCCGCCCCCTCCATGTAGTTATTATGCTTATTTTCATAGAGCAAACCAAGCTGATGGGATCAGATCTCATGGTCCTGAAGTCTGGAGTTAATTCAAGGGCCATTAGCTAAAGGGACAAGAGGGTGACACTGGGGTTCAAAGCTCGTAATCCCTTCTGCTCTCCTGCTGAGACCCCTGGACATCTTTCTGACAATTAAGTAAAATAAATTGTCATGAGCCAAGCCAGTGACCAGGCAGCCCAGAGGTCAGTGGAGGAAAGAAGCTGACTTTGGGGCCTGGCTGACCTGTTAGGGAGGGCTTGGCAGGGAGTCTGTTCGGAGGTTAATCAGTGCCTTGTCTTGCTCCACATCTCCTGGGAGAGGAGATGGAGGCCCCTGTTACTTTGGCTCTAAGAGATGTTTTGGGCCTACCTTGCTAAAAGTACTGTTTCAGTTTGTAAGTTTTCAACATGTTTGCGTGTCCAAAGAGAAGGAAGTTAAAGCCTTCACACACAGACAGGAAGTTTCATCATCCTAGGCACATGGGAGTCAGGAGGGGTCCGGTATAGGGAGTGACCAACGCATCTGACCCCACGAGGAACTAAACAGAGAGCGCAAGGCTGTGCACTATTCTGAAAGCCTTGGGGCTGCTGTTGAAAACCCACCCACTGTCTGGGAGAGGAGAGATACCTTCGCAGAGAGCTCCACTTTGTCAAATGCCACTGGGGGTAAAGGTGTAGAAACTTCAGGCACATAGAGGTGATTCCCTCCTTCCCTGACCATCCCTACAAGGACCAATGAAAGGAGAACAACCTGAGTTTCCCCAGAGATTCCCCTGGATCCCCCAGCTCTGGTGTGGTCAGTGCACACCAGGACTTCCATATTTGCTGTTCCTTCTGCCTAGATGCTCTTTCCCCACATCTTTGCTGGACCAGCCTCTTCTCAGCACTGATGGCTTAACTCCTAGAGGCCCTCCCTGACCCCTACCCGTGGTGGCCCATCCCTGTAGGACTCAGCCTCTCTCTAAGCCATTACTGTTTTTTTCTTTAAAGTAGATAATACTATTTCTGTTTAGCATACTTCCCTTTTCTAGCCTCCACTGACTAGAACGTGAAGTCCCAGGAGCCAGGCTTCACCATGATGATCACAGCTGTAGCCCAGTACCCAGAACTGTGCCTGGCACCTGGTGAATGTTTAGTTGAACTTGTGGATAGTACTTGAAGTAGACAGGGAAAGGAAGGAGATGGCTTGGAAACAGAAGGGGGCGTGTAGGAGGGAGGTGGCCTTGCCCTACTATCGGCTTTCTTCTTCATATGCCTCTTAAGGGGCCGACCATGTGGAGGAACAAACACACCACCAGTCTCTGTCCCTTTAAGAGCCTTCACCAACAAGGAGGCTGAACCCCCGCCCTGTTGGGCTGGGGTCAGGCAGATGGACCACCCCACAGCAGAGGTGTTTCTGGGGCAGCAGAATCTGAACCTGCCACTGTTCTTTAGTTAAACCAAAGCACTTCTGGCACCATGAGAAAATCGATAGGAAATTCTCTGTCTGGGGTAGGCACCCAGGAGAAAGTGGGGTGGGCCCCTTTGACTTCAGTTCAGTTCAGTTCAGTCATTCCGTTCCGTTTAGTCACTCAGCTGCATCCAACTCTTTACAACCCCATGGACTGCAGCACACCAGGCTTCCCTTTGACTTGCTGAACTTTAAAAGTAAGTGGCAGGGACTTCCTTGGTGGTCTAGCGGTTAAGACTTCTCTTTCCAATGCAGAGGGAACCGGTTCGATCCCTGGTTGGGGAGCTAAGATCCCATATGTCTTATGGCCAAAAGACCCAAATGTGAAACAGAAGCAGTATTGTAACAAATTCAGTAAAGACTTTTAAAACTGGCCTACATAAAAAACAAAAAAAAGTAAAGTGGCACAGGTGAGAACAGGTTGAAGAAGCCAGTTTTCCTTCTATTTGGTCTGCCTACAAATCAGATATCCTAGCATTCAGTTCAGTTCAGTCGCTCAGTTGTGTCCCACTCTTTCAAACCCCCGTGGACCACGGCACGCCAGGCTTCCCAGTCCATCACCAACTCCTGGAGCTTGCTCAAACTCCATCAAGTCAGTGATGCCATCCAACCATCTCATACCCTGTCATCCTTGTCTAGTATCCAAGGACCCCTTAATTCTGCCCAGTGCTGGACCTAGTTGGTGGGTTCCTTAGAGGCAGAATGTGAATGGGGTTTTTGTGCAAATTATGAAAACTGGTCAGGAAGGAGGCAAGCAGGGCAGGTTAGGTGAACAAGCCAAGCAGAGTTGTTTTCAGCTCTAGTCTGAAAACAGCCTGATCTCTTGGGAATTCTGGAGTGTGAACAGCCCCACAGAGCTGTTCCACCAGGACAGGAGAGGGTGGGTCTTTGTAACCATGTATCACCCAGTCATCAGCTGCCAGCCACTCCCTGGGGAGTGTAAGGACCAGGTGGCTCCTCTCAGCCAAAGGCAGTTCTCTGGAGAAGGATGCTCTGTGGGGCAGCAGCAGCAGACATTCACAGCTCTGGGGAGTGGGTGACGGGGATCTGGATGGGCATCTGTATTATAGAGTCTCCTGTTATTCATTGTTGTTCAGTTGCTTCTTTGTGACCCCTTGGACTGCAGTATACCAGGCTTCCCTCTCCTTTGCTATCTCCCGGAGTTTGCTCAGACTCTTGTCCATTGAGTTGGTGATGCCATACAATCATCTCATCCTCTGTCACCCCCTTCTCCTCCTACCCTCAGTCTTTCCCAGCATCAGGGTCTTTTCCAATGAACTGGCTCTTCGTATCAGGTGGCCAAAGTATTGGAGCCTCAGCTTCAGCATCAGTCCTTCCAATGAATATTCAAGGTTGATTTCCTTGGGGATTGACTAGTTTGATCTCCTTGCTGTCCAAGGGACTCTCAAGCATCTTCTCTAACATCACAGATCAAAAGCATCAATTCTTTGGTGCTCAGCCTTCTTTATGGTCCAGCTCTCACATCCATACACAACTACGGGAAAAACCATAACTTTGACTAGACGGATCTTTGTTGGCAAAGTGATGTCTCTGCTTTTTAATATGCTGTCTAGGTTTGTCATAGCTTTTCTTCCAAGGAGCAAGCGTCTTTTAATTTCAGGGCTGCAGTCACTGTCTGCAGTGATTTTGGAGCCCAAGAAAATAAAATCTGCCACTGTTTCCATTTTTTCTCCATCTATTTGTCGTGAATTGATGGGACTGGATTTTTGTTTCTTGAATGCTGAGTTTTAAGCCAGCTTTTTCACTTTCCTCTTTCACTTTCCTCAAGAGGCTCTTTAGTTCCTCTTCACTTTCTGCCATAAGGGTGGTAACATCTGCATATCTGAGGTTGTTGATATTTCTCCCAGCAATCTTTGAGTCCAGCTTGTGCTTCATCTAGCCAGGCATTTTGCATGTACTCTCCCTGGTGGCTGAGATGGTAAAGAACCTGCCTGCAATGCAGGAGACCTGGGTTCAATCCCTGGGTCAGGAAGATCCCCTGGAAAAGGAAATGGCAGCCCACTCCAGTATTCTTGCCAGGAGAAATCCATGGACAGAGGAGGCTGGTGGGCTACAGTCCATGGGCTCACAAAGAGTCAGACATGACTGAGTGACTAACCCTTTCACTTTTCACTCTGCATAGAAATTAAATAAGCAGAGTGACAATATACAGCCTTGATGTACTCCTTTCCCAGTTTGGAACCAGTCCCTTGTTCCAAGTCCGGTTCTAACTGCTTGGTCACCTGCATACAGGTTTCTCAAGACGCAGGTCAGGTGGTCTGGTATTCCCATCTCTTTAAGAATTTTCCACAGTTTGTTGTGATCTACACAGTCATAGTCAATGAAACAGAAATAGATGTTTTTCTGGAATTCTCTTGCTTTTTCTGTGATCCGATGGATGTTGGCAATTTGATCTCTGGTTCCTCTGCCTTTCCCAAACCCAGCTTGTACTACATCTGGAAGTTCTCAGTTCACATACTCTTGAGTCTCCTATAGCCTCCTGCTGGCCCAGGATGAACCACACCCTTCTCCATAGGTGTCTTTGCCTCTGCACCTCCCCTGCCTCCAAGGTCCCCTTCTTGCTCCTCCGAAAATCCTCCTCAAACACCAACATCACACCTTTGATTCCTACAGTGCTTATTGACCTGAATCATGTCCTCCTTATCTCCTTCTCCAACATTCCTGTCCTACCTTATACGTGGGCTGAGTCTCCACCTGCCCTTGGAAGCAAGGACCACCCCCATTCCCCTTCCATGTCTTTAAAAGGTCCTTGCACAGACCTGGACATGTGTGAAGTGACTCAGAATGTACAGCAGAACCCAGAGGACCCTAACCTCAAGAGCCTGAACCCCAGGGTCTATCCAAGGTCTCCAGACTGTAGGCAGAGCTGGTATTTGAGCTCATGACACTACTTAGATCTCCCCTGTTGCCAAGTCCAGATGAGAATATGTACTTAAAAATTTATTTATTTATTTATTTATTTTAACATGAGAAAAACATTTGATATTGGGATATAGCCGATTAACAATGTTGTGATAGTTTCGGGTGAACAGTGAAGGGACTCAGCCATACACATTCACAGGTATCATCTCCCCTAAACTCCCCTCCCACGCAAGCTGCCACATAACACTGAGCAGAGTTCTGCGGCCAATACAATAGGTTTTTGTTGATTATCCATTTTAAATACAGCAATGTGTACATGCATGCGTGCTAAGTTGCTTCAGTCGTGTCCGAGTCTTTGCGACCCTATGGACTGTAGCCCACCAGGCTCCTTTGTCCATGGGATTCTCCAGGCAACAATACTGGAGTGGGTTGCCATGCCCTTCTCCAGGGGATCTTCTGGACCCAGGGATCGAAACTGTGTCTCTTACATCTCCTGCTTTGGTAGGCCAGTTCTTTACCAGAGCCACCTGGGAATTCCCCAAATTCTTAACTATCCATCCATCTCACAGCCCCATCCCACCCGCTCTGCACCATGCCCCCCACCCTCGCACCTCCTCCCGCAACCCCCAACCGTCCCAGGAACTGTGAGTTCGTTTTCTAAGTCTATGAATCTCTTTCTGTTTTGTGAGTAAGTTCATTTGTAAGAGAGTACGTATTTTCTAAGTCACACATTTGGTCTTCTGGCTGTTAGGATTCTTGGGATTGTAATCTTTGTTCCCTGGGTCAGAAAGTTCTAACTTTGAGTGTCATATTACTGAAGTTGACCTACTGCTCAGAAAACCCATCAACCAAAACTCCCCAGGGAATTTAGGATCTATGCATGTTGCAGAAGCTTCTGAGGCCCAGTGTGTGGGATTTCCAAAGGAAGTGAAAGCTGGCCTCAGCCCCAGCTGGGACACGCAGACCAGCTGGCCACAGCTCAGCCTCACCGCTACCTTTGCTCTGCAATCCTAGACAAGCTTATTTCCCCTGAGCCAGAGCTCACAAGCTTCCTAGCAAACAAAACTGGGTCACCTGTGAGCGCCACTGCTGTGGTGTATCCCCCGAGGGCCAGAGAGGCACTGGGAAGACTCTGAGACTTGGGCATGGACTTTTCAGTTAGAAATCAAAGACAATCTCTCCTCTCTTTCTCCCTCTCCCGTGAGCAGTTGCTCTAATATTCTGCTCTAGACCACCCAGGAATGCACAGAAGGACAGACAAAATACATTCCTAGGGCAATTCAGAGTGTCTGGAAGATCCCCTGGAGTAGGAAGTGGCAACCCACTCCAGTATTCTTGCCTGGGAAGTTCCATGGATAGAGGAGCCTGGCGGGCTACAGTCCTTGGGGTCACAAAGAGTCGGATACAACTGAGCAGCTGAGCACAGGGGCAACTCGGAGGCCAGTATCGCGTTGTTGCTGTTCAGCCTCAGTCATGTCCGACTCTTTGTAACCCCGCGGACTGCAGCACGCTAGGCTTCCTGTCTTTCACTCTCTCCCGGAGTTTGGTTAAAGTCCTGCTCATCGAGTTGATGATGCCATCCAACCGTCTCATCCTGTGTCGCCCCCTTCTCCTCCTGTCCTCAATGTTTCCCAGCATCAGGGTCTTTTCCAACGAGTCGGCTGTTTGTATCAAGTGGCCAAAGTATTGGAGCTTCAGCTTCAGCATCAGTCCTTCCAATAAATATTCAGTGTTGGTTTCCTTGAGGATTAACTGGTTTGATCTCCTTGCAGTCTCTCAAGAGCCTTCTCTAGCACCACACTTTGAAAGCATCAGTCCTTTGGCACTCAGCCTGCTTGATTTGTCCAGCTCTCACATCCGTACATGACTACTGGAAAAAGCACAGCTTTGTTGGCAAAATGATGTCTCTGCTTTTTAATGCCCTTCCTAGGTTTGTTATCATCTTTCTTCCAAGAAGCAAGCATCTTTCAATTCCACAGCTGCAGTGTCATATCTGTTCTCTAATGGTGCTAAGAAAGGATAATAACAATAATAACTCTGAATGAGAGCCGAGGGAGTGGCTGGGATGTGCCCCCAGGCCAATCAGGAGGAAGAAAACAGTGCAAAGAAGGATGCTATTCAGAGCCACAAACAACCTCTTTCTCCTGCTCAGTCTCCCCCTCCTCTTGGTCTCTGGAGTTCTCCTTCCACCCACGGGCACCAGCCTTGCTGCCCCGTGATTGTATAGTGGGGGCGGGGAATGGGAGAACTGGCCACCTGACTCTCCCTGGCCAGTTGGCTGCAAATTGTCATTCATGAAGCCTAAGGGGTTCCAGGCTCAGAATCGTATTTCCCTACCAGCACTTTAGGATCTTCCATTTGCTACCATTAAGGGGACCAGTGATTTTTCTCTCCAGCAAACTGTACATTTAGACTTGGCTTCCCTGGTGGCTCAGTGGCAAAGAATCTACCTGCCAGTGCAGGAGACTTGGGTTCGGTCCCTGGTGTGGGAAGATCCCACATGCTGTGTGGCCAATAAACCCGTGCCCTGTAACTACTGAGCCTGTGCTCCAGAGCTCCGGAGCCGCCACTAGCAAAGCCTGTACCCTCAGAGACAAGAAAAGCCACCGCAATGAGAAGCCTATACACCGCCCACTGCAGAGTAGCCCCTACTCGCTGCAACTAGAGAAAAGCCCTCGCGGCAACAAAGACCCAGCACAGCCAAAAGTAAATGAATAAATATTAGTAAATAAGATGATTTTTTTAAATGTACATTTAGATTCAGGGCTCTTCTTTCAGGAGGACTTATGAGGCGTCAATAGGAAAGTGAAAGTGAAAGTGAAGTCGCTCAGTCCTGTCCGACTCTTTGCGACCCCATGAACTGCAGCCCGCCAGGCTCCTCCATCCATGGGATTTTCCAGGCAAGAGTACTGGCGTGGGTTGCCATTTCCTTCTCTGGTCAATAGGAAGAGGACCCAGCAAAATATGGGGCTACCAGCTTCCCTACGGAAAGTGACTCCTAGGTCAAGACCTGTAGACTCTATTTGTATTTATCTGACCCGAACAGTTGGTTGGGATGAAAAAAGAGAAAGCAATTTTCAGCAAGTATGTACTCCTGGGCAAGAAAAAGGAAGGAAGCATTGATTCGCCCCACTTGGATGAATCACAATGGTGTTTATGCTGACTGAGAGAAGCCAGTCGCAAATGTTTGTATACTGTGAGATTCCGTTTATCTGACATTCTTGAGAACAGGGGGATGGGGAAGGAGGGTAGATCAGTGGCTGTCAAGGGTTATGAGTGGGGGTCAGGATACCGCAGAGCAGGAGAATGGTTTGGTTCTCTGTGGGGGAGGTTAAATAACAGAACAGTTATGTATCTGGTTATGGAGATAATTATAAGAATCTATATGTTTATCACTCAGTCATGTCCAACTCTTTGCAACCCCATGGACTGTATCCTACCCGGTTCCTCTATCCATGAAATTTTCCAGGCAAGAATACGGGAGTGGGCTGCCATTTCCTTCTCCAGGGATATGAATCTATACAGGTGCTAAAATTCAAAGAATCATACATAATATAAGTCAATTTTTATGTAGTGATTTTTTTTTTAAATAAAAAGTTAATGATGATAATGGCTGACATTTTCTCCCCACAGACCTGATTGTTTAAGTGCGAAACGTCCATTGTCTCATTGTTTTTCTTCTCAGTAAACAGGGGGCTTCTCAGTAAACCGTGTGGCTTCAGGTTATGCAACTTGCTTGAGGTCACATACTAAGCGGACCCTTGAACCATGTCTGTCTGACTCAAGATCTAACCACTGTGCGGTGGTGCCTCATTTGGGGGCAGGAGTGGGAAAGGATCACGCGATACCTGAGACCCTGGCTTGGAGAGCACGAGAGCAAGAATCAGGTTCTCTTCCAATGGAAGAAGCTGTCGGGCGGGGGGCAGGGGTGGTGGGGAGGGTTAGCCCTGGCTGGAGAAGGGACTGCAGAGTTGAATTTACATCCGTCTGCTTCAGATGGCTCTTCCAGGCCCAATCGTGTTTCTCTGGTTTTCCCCCAGGATCCACGGCTGGGGAGCTGAATGGAACTGCTGTCCCCTGGGAACCACAGCCACTGTGAAGGAAAAAAATGAGACTAGACCAGTTACAACCCTCTGCCCAGGGCCAGGGATGAAGAAGCAGGGATTGGGAGACAAGGGGGCAGTTTTGTTTTCTTCTCATTTACATGTTCCATAAACTGACTTCTTTTCCTATTTTGTTAAAAATGTTTCATTTGTTGGACAGCACAGATGAGCGGGGACAGCGGATACGTGCACAAGTGCATGCTCAGTCACGTCCACATGTTTACAACCCCGTGGACTGTTACCCACCAGGCTCCTCTGTCCATGGGAATTCCCAGGCAAGAATACTGGAAGTGGGTTGCCATTTCCTTCTCCAGGGAATCTCCCCAACCCAGGCATTGAACCTGTGTCTCCTGCATTGCAGGCAGATTTTTTTTTTACCACTGTGCCACGTGGGAAGCCCTGCCTGTAAATTTCTGAAGTTGTTTTATGGGAATCAGTGGTCCTCTGGAGCTCTGTAGGATGAGAGGGAATTAACACAGGCTGGCTATCGAGACTTCTAAGAAGAGGAAACACAGATGTGGGGGCCTCAGGCTGAAGAGGAACAGCACATATTTAGCAAATTGAAGAGTTCAGTGTATTTCAGGAGAGCCAAGCCTGGAAGCTGAGCCTGGGCGGGGAGGGGCTGGGCCATTCAGGACTCCTATGCGGACTGGAAGACTTTGAACTCTATCCTTATGGCAATGACAACAAGCAGGGTGGGGGTGAAGTTTAGAAAGATCATTCCAGGTGGCCGGGTATATCCAAGTGTGAGATGGGGGCCCCAGAGTTTGGCAGTGGCTGGAAGGACACATGGATAGGTTCAAAAGGTATTTAGGGAGTAGAATCAACAACAGGTCATGGAGATGGTTCAGATGTAGAGGCCAGGAAGGGAGGACTCACTAAGCTCTGAGCCAATAAAGATGCTTTTCCCTGGGATGCAAACACAGAAAAAAGAGGTGGGGTTGTGACCAAGAGTCTGCTTTTGGAAGCTTTCTAGTTCAGGTGCCCATGGGTCACCGGTGTGGAGCTGTCCCACTGGTGGTTGATTATCCATTCTAGGGCTCAGGAGGAGCTGAACTGGTGATGTGGGCTTGGAGGTCATCAGCATAAGTGGTTCTTGGGAGCGGATGGCCTGAGTGGGGAGAACTAGCAAATCTGCAGAGGGAAGAGGAAGAGCTAAGAAGAAGGATCAAGGCACAACCGCAGGAGCCCTGCATCAAAACACAGCCACACACATCACCCTCACTGCATTTGCCGTACAATATGCTACCTCTATTATTTTCTATTTGATACTTTAAGTTGTCTCATTTTCAACTTAGTGGGTTTATTTAAAAGGAAAATCTATACAGTTAGATGAAAAATCAGTATCATTACCATAAATAGATATTGGTGAGAAAAATAAATACAATGAAAACCAAACAATCAGACTTTATTTTGGGGGCTCCAAAATCACTCCAGGTGGTGATTGCAGCCGTGAAATTAAAAGACGCTTACTCCTTGGAAGAAAAGTTATGACCAACCTAGATAGCATATTCAAAAGCAGAGACATTACTTTGCCGACTAAGGTCCGCCTAGTCAAGGCTATGGTTTTTCCTGTGGTCATGTATGGATGTGAGAGTTGGACTGTGAAGAAGGCTGAGTGCTGAAGAATTGATGCTTTTGAACTGTGGTGTTGCAGAAGACTCTTGAGAGTCCCTTGGACTGCAAGGAGATCCAACCAGTCCATTCTAAAGGAGATCAGCCCTGGGATTTCTTTGGAAGGACTGATTGGCCGAGATGGCTGGATGGCATCACTGACTTGATGGACGTGAGTCTGAGGCTTTGGTGATGCTGCGATTCATGGTAGTGGACACGACAAGATGTTCTGAGAAGAAATCTTGAAGAGAGTCCTGTGCCTTTTGTTCTGGAAGGACGGCTGCCCTAGCCACTGGAGCCTGGAAGCTGAGCTCAGATCATCTATTTGTCTAAAGCATGGGTCCTCAAACCTATTCTGTAAATGAGCAGATCAGACTTTGATACAATATAAAAACCCCAGTTGCAATTGATTTCCGGTGTACAGTAACGTGATTCAGTTCCGCTCATACATGTTCGGTTGCCTAGTCGTCTCTGACTCATTGCAACCCCATGGCCTGGAGCACACCAGGCTCCTCTTATCTATTCTTTTTCAAGTTCTTTTCCCATTTGGGTTATTACAGAATATTGAGCAGAGTTCCCTGTGCTGTCCAGTAAGTAGATCCTTGTTGGTTATCTATTTCAAATATGGCAGCGTGTAAATGTCAGTCCCAAACTTCCAATCTGGGCCTCCTTCACCTTTGCCTGCTGAACCAGAAGACCGCTTTCTAAGCACTCAGCTTAGAGTGAGTGCATTTAGAGTGCCCTTAGAGTGAGTGAGTGCCCTCTAAGCATTTCTGACCACAAATAATCACTCCCTTCCCAGCCATGAATGGCCCTTCACCGTCTCTGTTTTTAGGCTTCTCCCATAGGATAATTCCTTATCCCCTGTGAGTTTTGGGTTTCCCAGGTGGCACTAGTGGTAAAGAACTCGCCTGCCAGTGCAGGAGATGTAAGTGATGCGGGTTTGATTCCCACGTGTGGAAGATCCCCTGGGGGAGGGCATGGCACCACACTCCAGTATTCTTGCCTGGAGATTCCCATGGACAGAGGAACCTGGCAGGCTACAGTCCATAGAGTCACAGAGTCAGACACGACTGAAGTGGCTTAGCACAAGCACCGTGAGTCTTGGGGGGGATTCGGCTACACTTCCTTTGCTGACAGTTTCTCAGGATCAGACACTCTCAGAACCCGTTGTTCAAGGATTCACTATTGGGATAGCCCTTTGGGCTGGGTCAGCGTTTCAGCACCAACACCTCCCTCTGGACCCCTCCGAGTTCCTCTTCCGATGTCACTCCTTCCCTCAGACCTCTCTGTGCCTCGACCTGAGGCTCACTGTCCCTCCTTTGCTCACTGAGGAGTAGCTACGTTAAGGTCACCTTTCACTCCCGATCTCCAAGGCTACCATCAAGTCCTTCCCTCCCTCCTGTCAGGAGCTGGAGTGCAATTACCCCTCTTCCAACTTGAGTGTGAGTAGTAGGTCTTCCATCTTAGGTGGAAGAGATGTTCTAGGTCTTCCAGGGCGTGGCCGTAAACAGCCTTGCAGGTTCTGATGGAGCCTGTCTTTTGGACAGTTGTTTAGAATGCAGCCAGCTGCCTTGAAAGAAGTCCAGCCAAGCTGTGAGGAAGTCCAAGCTAGTCACGTGGCGAGAACACGTGGAAAGAGAGACGCTTGACATCCTCCAGTTGTATTATTCATTTCTCCAAAATGGATCACCTTTTTCATGTAAAAAAAATGCCCCAGTTATTCATGAAGTAACTGTATGTTAGGGGATAAAAATCAGTATAATTTTAACAACATAACCATGTGTTCAACTTCACAGTGTCTCTAGTGGGTAGGTTTTGGCAGACATGCTGTGCTAAGTGTTATACCTGAATATTGTAAGGAGCTGGGTCACAGTGGAGTTCTAACACAAACTGGAGCGCGGCAGAGTCAAGACGCACTGTCCACGCAGTGGTGCAATACAATTTCAGTATGCCTCGTTAGCAAACACGTCAGCTATGTTCAGGTTTCTCCTTTTTATTCAGCTCTTCCTGTCTAGGAGAGACAATATGATGCGCCAGGGGCACCGCTTATTAAGGCGTTTGAGGAGCAGACATTAAGAATGTGCATGGCTGGTATTTGACTCCATAGAAGCACAAATGATTCCCAGGTAGTTGCTATTGTCTTTTCCCCTTGACACTCTATATAACTCATACTTGAGGAAATGACAGTTTAAAAACACTATGGTATTATCTTTTTTTTTTATTTTTTAAAACCTTTTATTGACATATAGTTGATTTACAATATTTCGTGAGTTTCAGGTGTACAGCAAAGTGGTTCAGTTATATGTGTATATGTATACAATCCACTCTTTAAGATTCTTCTCCTGTATAGGCCATTACAGAGTACTGAGTAGAATCCCCTGGGCCATACAGTAGGTCCTTATTAGTTATCTATTTTATATATAGTAATGTGTGTGTGTCAATCTTGAGCTTTCAGTCTATCCCTCCCCCCTTACCCCCTGGTAACCGTAAGCTTGTTTTCTACATCTGTAACTCTATTTCTGTTTTGTAGATGAGTTCATTTCTTTCTTTCTTTCTTTTTTTTTTGATTCCACAGTCAAGTGATATCATGCAATACTTCTCTTTCTCTGTCTGACGCTTCCCTCAGTATGACAATCTCTGAGTCCATCCATGTTGCTACAGATACTTTTCAATGTAGCTTTTTTAGTTTTTATTTTTTTAATGACGTATAATTGACCTACAATACTATGTTAGTTCCTTGAGCGCAATGTAGTGATTTGATATTTCTAATGATCACCGCAGTAAACCTAGTCACCGTCTGCCGCCGTGCAAAGATATTACATAATAATTGACCTCTTTCCCTGGACTGTATATTTCATGCCGATGACTCATTTGTTTTGCAACTGGAAGTTTGTGCCTCTGATCTCCCCTACCTATGTCTTTCCTTTCCTCACTCCCCTCCCTTCCTGCAAACATCTGTTTGTTCTCCGTATCTATGACGCTTTCTGTCTTGTTATGCTTGTTCATTTGTTTTGCTTTTAGGCTCCACGTATAAGTGAACTCATACCGTATTTTCTTTGTTTGACATTTTACTTAGCATGACACCCTCTAGATCCATCTATGCTATCACAAATGGCAAGATTGCATTCTTTTGTGGGGGGCATGCTACTCAACTTGTGGGATCTTAATTCCCTGACCAGGGATTGAACATCAGCCTTTGACAGTGAGAGTACAGAGGCCTAATTACTGGACCACCAGCGAATTCCCCCAAGAGTTCATTCTCTTTTATGAGTGAGTAATATTCCATTGTATATCTTATTAATCCATTCATCGATTGACGGGCACTTAGGTTGCTTCAGTCACTCTGTGTCTTTTGATTGGGACATTTAGTCCATTTACATTTAAACTAATTATTGATTGGTATTAAATATATCCTTATACTGCCATTTTGGTTAATCATTTTCCATTTGTCTTTGTAATTCTTTTTTCTCCTTTCTTTTTCTCTTGCTCGCTTCCCTTGTGATTTGATAACTCTCTGTAGTGTTATGTTTGGATTCTTTCTCTTTTGTGTGTATCTATTATAGTTATAGATTTTTGGCTTGTGATTACTATGAGGTTTATATATATGTGTGTGTGTGTGGTTACTATGAGGTTTATATGTTCATGATTATTTTCAGTTGATAATCTTAAGTTTTTGAACTTAACAACTTGAGTTTTGAATTCTAACAACTCTGTACTTTTACTTTCCCCAACCATTGGGTTTAATGTTTTGGACATAACATTATACACCTTTTGGTTTTGTGTGTCTCTTAACTATTTATTGTAGATATATTAACAGATGATATCTCTAGAGTGTCCCTTGGACAGCAAGGAGATTAAACCAGTCAATACTAAAGGAAATCAACCCTGAATATTTACTGGAATGACTGATGCTGAAGCTGAAGTTTCAATACTTTGGCCACCTGATGCAAAGAGCCAACTCACTGGAAAAGACCCTCATGCTGGGAAAGATTGTGGGAAGGAGGAGAAAGGGGCGACAGAGGGTGGGATGGTTGGAGGGCATCACCGACTCAATAGACATAAGTTTGAGAAAACTCCAGGAGACGGTGAAGGACAGGGAAGCCTGGTATGCTGCAGACCATGGGGTTGCAAAGTCTGACAAAACTTAGTAACTGAACAACAGCTAGCTATTTTAGCTGTCCTGGCCCAGAAACCAGACATTTAAGTAAAGACAACTTCAAATGGCTTCAAGCCACCCTGCAATCTTATGAGACCCCAAGTAAGAACTGCCCTGCTGAGCCCAGTCAACTCCCAGATGGTGAGAAATGTAACTTAACCCTTTAAGACACTACATTTGGGGGTGGTTTGTTACACAGCAATTGACAACTGGAACACCACCCAAATGTGATGTCTCATCAGGAAGTTTTCTGTCTCACTCAGGGATAAGGTTTAAACTCTCTCTTTCTCTCATCCAAACAAGATGACTTTTCCTCAGCTTTGCAGGTCAATCTCTGGTTTTCTCATCAGAGAACAATGTGAATTTTTTACCCAGCTCAAATTACACAAACCCAGGAGTTCTCAAACTGATTAACTGTGAAAAGTACTTTTGTTTGCCTAAGCCAGAGTCATTGCCCAAATCTTTCATCCTGTCCTCTTTTACTGTAAAGCCCGGGACAGCCAGATACGCATTTCCTGGCTTTGTTGGGGAGGGCTTTATAACCCTTATTTGGCTAATGATGTGAGGTCAGCTGTTGGGTTCTTGAAAACAATCTTTGCTTGTTGATAAGGGGGAAGCTGGGGGAAGAAACTGCCTGACATCATCACCTGCTTTCTGCTTCTGAACATGGTGTGAGGATGTGATGTGATGTGCGGGGCTGCTGCAATCATTTTGAAATGATGAGGGGAAACCTAGGAACTCAGAACCTTATCATCTTCTTTATGAGAAGAATAAACAACTCTTTCTTTAAAACATTGCTGGTCAGGGGACTTCCTGGTAGTCCAGTGGTTAAGAATCTACCTGCCAGTGCAGAAGACATGGGTTCGATTCCTGGTCCAGGAAGATTTCACAGGCCGTGGAGCAACTAAGCCTGTGTGCCACAACTCCTGAACCCATGTGCTGCAATTATTGAAGCCTTTGTGCCTAGAGTCCATGCTGTACAACAAAAGAAGGCACCCCAATGGGCCTGTGCCCTGCAACTAGAGAGTAGCCCCCAGTTTCTGTAACAAGAGAAAAGCCTGCACACAGCAACAAAGAGCCAGCATAGCCTAAATAAATAAATGAATAAAAATTTTAAATAAAACTATTGTTGGTCTTTTTTTTTTTTTTTTTTGCAACTGAATGCATTCCTTACTGTGACATTTAGACACAAGAAGATCTGAATTTTCCTTATAAAAGTGGGGAGTGTCTCCCTTTGGAGGCCTGCCTGTTGAGTTTTTGCCTCCTGGGGCTGGAGATTCAGTTGAAGGGAGGAGGAACATACCTCTACCTGGGGCGTGAGCTGGGAGTTGGGATGGGCTTAAGGGTTCTGGCAGGGAAGACTTGGGGAACACTTGGCTGATGTGAGCGCTCCCCACTGCAGAGGGCTTTCCCTAGCATCCCCCCTGGGTCTGGTCTTGATCACATGAGGAGTCAAAGCTACCACCCTGGACTCATGAACTAGGAGACTGGGAGGTCCCCCCAGTATTAACGGTGGGCGGGGGTGGAGATGACAACAGACAGCGAATCAAGTCAGGAGACTGGACTCTGGCCCCAGCTCTGCCACTAACTGCCTTTGCGTCTCTGTATCTCAGCCAGTTCCTTGAGGGCTGGTGTTCTGAGCCCTCATCTGTGATAGGACATTCTGTGCATTCCGTGTTCACAGGGAACCCGCTGTCCCCAGGCTCCTGGTCTCTGAGCCTCTTCTTGGAAGCACAAGTAATCCTGGGCCAAGAAGGGCCCACATCCAACAGTCAGCAAATGCCACTCCAGGTTCCTCCCATGGTGGGAAGGGAAACCTGAGCCCCTGCTGGGCTTCCAGAGGCCAGGTGCAGCGAAGTGGCGGGGTTTGGGGGGGGGGGGGTGGACAGGAGGCAAAGATGAATCAGAGGAAGAGCCTGCCTAGAGCAACACAGAGTAAGCGGAGGATGGTAATGTGAGGATCCAAGTTCTAAGGTCCCTGATCCCTGCCCTGCCAGCTCTCTCAGCTCACTTCCTGCTGCTGGGCCAGTGCGGGTGCTGGGGCGGGAGTGGTGGGCGGCCAGGCTACATGGCGGGGGAGGGGACAGAAAGCCGGAGTCCCAGCCTCTGGAAAGGTGGTGTTCAGGTTTCCTCACTGCTCCCTGGGAGGCTGAGCTGCTGGGAAGTGCCCACCACCCACCGGGCTTTCTCCTCGCCTCTCTCGGAATTTCTGCAGGGAACATTCTGCAGTCAGCCAGCAAAGAATCCACCCACAGTCCCCTGGAGCTGTAGACCCTCTCTCCTTCCTGCACGGGGAGACTCTTCTACCCAGTTAATACATTTAAGCGAACAGGAGTGTGATGGTGGCTCAGAATGCTGTTAGTGTTCCAGGCAATTTTTCCAAATCTTATCTCATCTAGTCCTTTTGATAAATCTAAGTACTCCATTGATTTCAGAGATGAGGAAGCAGGAGCAAAGAGACTGACTGACCTCCAAGGGGTCACACCAGCGGAGAAGCGACACAGCCACAATTTCCACTCTGGGTTGTTGATCTTTTCTTAATATCTTTTGCTTCTGTTAGGTCCATATCATTTCTGTCCTTTACTGACCGCATCTTTGCATGAAATGTTCCCTTGCTATCTCCAGTATTCTTGAAGAGAGCCCTAGTCTTTCCCATTCTATTGTTTTCCTCTATTTCTTTGCACTGATCACTGAGGAAAGCTTTCTTATCTCTCCTTGCTATTCTTTGGAACTCTGCATTCAAATGGGTATATCTCTCCTTTTCTTCTTTGCCTTTCACTTCTCTTCTTTTCTCAGCTATTTGTAAGGCCTCCTCAGACAACCATTTTGCCTTTTTACATTTCTTTTTCTTGGGGATGATCTTGATCACTACCTCTTGTACAACATCACGAACCTCCATCCACAGTTCTTCAGGCACTCTATCAGATCTAATCCCTTGAATCTATTTCTCACTTCCACTGTATAATCACAAGGGATTTGATTTACGTCGTACCTGAGTGGTCTAGTGGTTTTCCCTACTTTCTTCAATTTAAGTCTGAATATGGCAGTGAGTTCGTGATCTAACCCACAGTCAGCTCCCAGTCTTGTTTTTGCTGACTGTATAGAACTTCTCCATCTTTGACTGCAAAGAATATAATCAATCTGATTTCGGTGTTGACCATCTGGTGACGTCCATGTATAGAGGCTTCTCTTGTGTTGTTGGAACAGGGTGTTTGCTACGACCAGTGCGTTCTCTTGGCAGAACTCTGTTAGCCTTTGACCTGCTTCATTCTGTACTCCAAGGCCAAATTTGCCTGTTACTTCAGGTATCTCTTGACTTCCAACTTTTGTATTCCAGTCCCCTATAATGAAAAGGACATCTTTGTCGGGTATTAGTTCTAGAAAGTCTTGTAGGTCTTCATAGAACCATTCAACTTCAGCTTCTTCAGCATTACTGGTCGGGGCATAGACTTGGATTACTGTGATACTGAATGGTTTGCCTCAGAAATGAACAGAGATCATTCTGTTGTTTTTGAGACTGCATCCAAGTACTGCATTTTGAACTCTTTTGTTGACTATGACAGCTACTCCATTTCTTCTAAGGGAATCTTGCCCACAGTAGTAGATATAATGGTCATCTGAGTTAAGCTCACCCATTCTGGTCCATTTTAGTTCACTGATTCCTAAAATGTTGATGTTCACTCTTGCCATCTCCTGTTTGACCACTTTCAATTTGCCTTGATTCATGGACCTAACATTCCAGGTTCCTATGCAATACTGTTCTTTATAGCATCGGACTTTACTTCCATCACCAGTCACATCCACAACTGGGTGTTGCTTTTGCTTTGGCTCCATCTCTTCATTCTACTATACAAAAAAGATCTTCATGACCCAGATAACCATGATGGCATGATCACTCGCCTAGAGCCAGACCTCCTGGAAAGTGAAGTCAAGTGGGCCTTAGGAAGCATCATTATGAACAAAGCTAGTGGAGGTGATGGAATTCCAGTTGAACTATTTCAAATCCTGAAAGATGATGCTGTGAAAGTGCTGCACTAAATATGCCAGGAAATTTGGAAAACTCTGCAGTGGCCACAGGACTGGAAAAGGTCAGTTTTCATTCCAATCCCAAAGAAAGGCAATGCCAAAGAGTGTTCAAGCTACTGCACAATTGCACTCATCTCACATGCTAGAAAAATAATGCTCA
This sequence comes from Ovis aries, assembly GCF_016772045.2. Classification (NCBI taxonomy): domain Eukaryota; kingdom Metazoa; phylum Chordata; class Mammalia; order Artiodactyla; family Bovidae; genus Ovis; species Ovis aries. Next base: position 37,084,502 of record NC_056074.1, read on the forward strand.
AAATTCTCCAGGCCATGCTTCAACAGTACATAAACCGTGAACTTCTAGATGTTCAAGCTGGATTTAAAATAGGCAGAGGAACCAGAGATCGAATTGCCCACATCCGTTGGATCATCGAAAAAGCATGTGCGTTCCATGACGTCTACTTCTGCTTTATTGACTATGCCAAAGCCTTTGACTGTGTGGATCACAACAAACTATGGAAAATTCTTCAGGAGATGGGAAAACCAGACCACCTGACCTGCCTCCTGAGAAGTCTGTACGCCGGTCAAGAAGCAACAGTTAGAACTGAACATGGAAAAACAGACTGGTTCTGAATTGGGAAAGGAATACGTGAAGGCTGTATATTGTCACCCTGCTTATTTAACTTATATGCAGAGTACATCATGATAAATGACAGGCTAGGTGAAGCACAAACTGGAATCAAGATTGCTGGGAGAAATATAATAACCTCAGATATGCAGATGACACCACCCTTATGGCAGAAACTGAAGAACTGAAGAGCCTCTTGATGAAAGTGAAAGAGGAGAGTGGAAAATGTTGGCTTAAAACTCAATATTCAGAACACTAAGATCATGGCATTTGGTCCCATCACTTCATGGCAAATAGATGGGGAAATAATGGAAACAGTGGCAGACTTTTGGAGGGGGCAGGCCCCAAAGTCACTGCAGATGGTGACTGCAGCCATGAAATGGAAAGACACTTGCTCCTTGGAGGAAAAGCTATGACCAACCTAGACAGCATATTAAAGAGCAGAGACGTTACATTGCCAACAAAAATCTGTCTAGTCAAAGCTTTGGTTTTTCCAGTAGCCATGTATGGATGTGAGAGTTGGACTATAAAGAAAGCTGAGCGCTAAAGAATTGATGCTTTTGAACTGCGGTGTTGGAGAAGACTCTTGAGAGTCCCTTGGACTGTGAGGAGATGCAACCAGTCCATCCTAAAGGAAATCAGTCCTAAATGTTCATTGGAAGGACTGATGCAAAGCTGAAACTCCCATACTTTGGCCACCTGATGTGAGGAACTAACTCATTTGAAAAGATTCTAATGCTGGGAAAGACTGAAGGTGGAAAGAGAAGGGGACGACAGAGGATGAGACGGTTGGATGGAATCACTGACTCGATGGTCATGAGTTTGAGTAAGCTCCGGGAGTTGGTGATGGACAGGGAAGCCTAGTGTGCTGCAGTCCATGGAGTCACATAGAGTCAGACACAAGTGAACTGAACTGAACTTGTTGACCTTAACGCCCACTTCTCCAGGCTGACCATCCATCACCTGGAGAGTAAAACCCATACCAGCAGCTGGACACAAAGGGCCCTATGGGTGTGGTCTCCACGGACTTTCATTTCTAGAAGCGAAGATGTGGGGGAGAGCCACACAGAGGCCTTCAAATGAACCTGCAATGTTTTAACACTTTATTACTTAAAAAAATAAGAAGCAAACGTGGTACAGTGTTGACATCGGGCAAAGCTGGGTGATGGGTACACAGGTCTCCCACCTATAGTGTGTGTGTGTGATTTCGTTCCTTGGTAAATGAGCTGGTTTTTGAACTTGAGAGGAGGGCTGGGCCCCAAGGAGATAATTAGGATTTTAACAGCTTACTATAAGTGGAACATTTCATTTCTCTAAGTATTGAGAAGTGCATGTTAATAGTTATCCCAACCAACAGTTAATCTGTCAAAGAGTTCTATCAGACGGAGACATTCAGACAGATGTTCTAATAAATCAGCACTATAATCAGCAGAGACTTGCAAAGCCTTTTCTGGAGGAAGTCAGTCCGTGCACAGTGCAGTATCCAGACAGGTCAGTTATTTAGATTCACAAGTCATTTTGTTGTCAGAGTATTACATTATTATCTATGCTTTCCTGTAAGCTTGAAATATTTCATAATTAAAATAAGATTGCCATGTAGATCCTTCTGTGGGACATTGTGGTCCCCCCAAAGAAGTTCCAGTCATTTCCCCAGGACCTGTGAATATGTGACCTTACAAGGCAAAAGGGACCTTGTGGATATGATGGAGCTAAGGATTTGGGAATCTAGGGATTATCTCAGTGGGCCTGCTGGAATCAAGGCTTCCCCGGTGGCCCAGTGGTAAAGAATCCACCTGGTTTGGGAAGATACCCTAGAGTAGGAAATGGCAACCCACTCCAGTATTTTTGTCTGGGAAATCCCATGGACAGAGGAGCCAGACAGGCTACAGTCCATGAGTCCACAAAGAGTCAGACACGATGAGCAACTGAACACTCCTGCTGGAATCGCAGGTCATTCACTATGAGAGAGCCAGGTGCCTCAGTCAGAGGGGATATGAAGATGGAATCCGTAGCCGGAATTGTGTGGTTATGAGTTGATGAACATGCACAGCCTTTGCTCTGTCATTCAGTCGTGTCCAGCTCTGCGACCCCATGGAGTAGTCCACCAGGCTCCTCTGTCCATGGGATTTTCCAGGCAAGAATACTGGAGCGGGTTGCCATTTCCTCCTCCAAGTGGGCAGCCTTTAGAAACTGGCAAAGTCAGGGAACCATTTCTCTCCAAGTCTCCGGAAGGATGGTTTCTGGCCCCTGCAAGTCTCACTGGAGACTTCTGACCTCCATAACTGTGAATGATCTTGTGTTTTTTTGAAGCCACCAAACATGTGGCAATTTGTTGCAGCAGCAGTAGGAAATGAATCTGGACATGGTCAGCAACTACGCCAGTTGGTGGTGATACAGTTTCTCAAAGCAGGAACAAGAGGTCCGGAAAGGGCAGCGCCCCACCCCCCTCCCCGTCCCACTCAGGATGGCACAGCTGGCCTCCCCGGGTTCCTGAATCCCCAGTCCTGGGTTTCCCTAGACTCCACTCAGCACTATCTAACTTCAGCAGGAAAGCAGGGAGGCCAAAGGCTTATGGAGCCAAGAGCCCTGACCTGCGTGGTCAGCATTAACACTCCCAGGGCCTCAAATACTCGGTTCCTCCTGGGCCCCCCAGGGCTGAGATACTAGGTACTCCTGGTCTGGGAATGAACTGCCTAGGCCTTCCCTTCTGGGTCTTGCACATGAAAAGATGGATTTTCCAGTTGATGGACACCCAAGTGCTTCTGATCGCTCCCCCTGATCCCTGAACTTCTTTGTTCCTCTGTTGCCCTGGGCAGAGAACTGTGTCTTCTGACCTCCATGCCCATTCAACAACTTTTGCCGATTGCTTAGTCTGCAGCAATGCCAACTTCTGGGCAGGGAGGGGGAACGGGGTGAGGTCTTTTCAGAGACCCCTACTCCAATCACCTTAAGAGTTTATGGTCTAGGAGGGGAAACTATGACATGTACTGGATAGCTACAGACCAAGGTGGCCTGTGACTATAGCGGGAGGGAGGGATCTGAGATTCCACGTTTGTTTATCCAGATACTCGTTAAGGCTCCCAAATCATTTCCCTTCTGCCCATCTGGACTCTAAATGCTGAAAATGTGATCCTTTGCTGTGAAGGTGCAAAATATCTTCCTAGAGAGACAAAAACAGAAGCAGATGAAAAAATTTCCTAGCAATAGCTGAAGCTCCAATACTTTGGCCCCTGATGTGAAGAGCTGACTCATTGGAAAAGACCCTGATGCCGGGAAAGATTGAGGGCAAGAGGAGAAGAGGGTGACAGAGGATGAGATGGTTGGATGGCATCACTGACTCAATGGACAAGAGTTTGCACAAACTCCAAGAGATAGTGAAGGACAGGGAAGCCTGGTGTGCCGCAGTCCATGGGGTCTCAAAGAGTCAAATACAACTTAGCAACTGAAAAACAACAATCAGTAAGGCTGTGAGTGCCCTGGTATTGCTGGAACAGCTGTGGCGTCTCAGACAAGAGAGAGCAGGGAGGGACCTTCAGGGACTCAAGTCAGATTCCAGAAGACGCTCAGGATTGTGCTGGGAAAGCCCTGGAGGCAGTCTCAGCTGTGGGGGTTGCCATAGGAGAGTGTTGCGAAAAGGACAGAATGAGCTAAGCTAAGAAATGCTGATAGCAAAAGGTGTTCACAGTTGGAAAGGGGTCAGGAGTACCTGGTGTTAACTCTTGTGTTGGGAAATAATCTGTGTATGCTAGATTAACCCACGCATGCCTTTACTGGTATATCAATGCCCCTGAAGGAACTTCACTGGTGAGTCTGTTGGGGCAATGCAGGACTTCAAGTATTCCAGAACATGTGGTCAGAGCAGGTGTCCTGAACAAAAAGGGTAAGGAGGACATGCTTGATAAGGTGGGAGTCATAATTCAATGTGCTCAGAGACATCGTCAGGTGGAGGACTAACTAGGGGTCAGCCAGGAGGGGTTGAAGTGACAGGGTTAACCGGAAGAGCTGAGTAAAGGAGATTGTTCCCTGGAAATGAAAGTGACAACCATAAGGATTCATGACCAGTCACCTTCTCTGCAGAAGAGAAATTGATCAGAACCACAGCAAGGAGCAGCCCGATCTATCTTATTGATTACATTCGAATCTGACCAAAAGACGATTTGGAGCCACTATCGCAGTCAGGGGGACTGCCCTCCTCCCTCGGTTCTCTGGACTGTCTGTAAGAAGGTAGAATAAGGGGGCTGCCGTTGGCAAGGCTGAGCTTGCCCGGAGAATGGGGGGTTCAGGAGTCAGTATGGAGGAGGGAGGTGGGGACAGGCCAGGAAAAAGTGACTGCCCAGAACCAGCTCCAATGTGGGTTTAGGACAAAAGAGTAGAGAAGAAAGAAGGGCGAAAGGACAGGTAGATAAGATGCCATTCTCAACGTGAGACAGAAAGAGGTAGAGAGAAGAGATGAAGGCTGGAGGCAAGAGTGAAGGGTGGAGGAAAGCCTGGCGACGATGAACAGAGCCAAGAGTGGGTAAAAACAGGATGACAATGCAGAAAGCCAAGCATCTGAGAACAATGGGGCCTGGGGGAGGAGAACAAAGCCCAGGACAGAGCCAGCACAGGCCTGGAGGCATTCAGACTGCAGCCCACGGATTTGGTTACACAGAGGGGCCTGAGATTCTGCCAAACAGAGATAAGCACCCTGCTGTGTGGCTGGGCTGGAACTGCAGCTCCGCAGTTAGCTGAATGTTTGCTTAACAAAACCTTTTGCTGTGCAGAAAGCCCTCACGAGTCAGGTGGGCTTTCTTATCAAGACATTCAGGGTCTTTCACTCACACCACATCACTGTGATGACTACAAACCCAGGAGGTTCTGAATGCTAGAATGTCAAATGGCAGCATTTGTTACAATGATGCTCGAACTAAAAGTCAGACTTGGGGTTGCCAGGGGGAAGGGGAGTCGGGGAAGGAGGACTGAGAGTTTGGGGTTAGCAGATGCAAACTAATATATATATATATATATATATAGGACGGATAAACAACAGGATCTTACTGTATAGCACAGGGAACTATAGTCTGGTATCTGATAATAAACCATAATGGAAAAGAATGTGAAAAAGAATATATATATCACACACATATTCATATATGTATGTACTAATATAAGTGAATCACTCTATGCCAGAAATTAACACAACATTATAAATCAACTATACTTCGATAAAAATTTTTATTTTATTTTATTTATTTTTGACTGCGTCTGGGTTTTCGTTGCTTCGGGGGGGCTTTCTCTAGTCGCAGTGAGTGGACTTCTTGTTGCAATGGCTTCTCTTGTTGGGGAGCTTAGGAGCGTGAGGGCTTCGGGAGGTACAATGCATGAGTTTAGCTGCTCGGCAGCATGTGGAATCATCTCGGGCTAGGTATTGGACCCATGTACTCTGCATTGGCAGGCAGATTCTTAACCACTGGACCACCAGAGAAGTCCAAAAAATATTTTTAATGAAAAAAATAAAGGCAGAGCCTTGTCCTGTTACCTGTATTTTATAGTTTTGAGAGTTTCACCCAATCTGGAGAGGAGGGTATGATATCATACAAGGGACATGTGACACAGTGGTTGGAATAAAGGCTCTATGCTTAGTGGCCTGGGTTCATATCCTTGCTTTGCTACACGCTGAGAACTGTGGCCTTAATTTTATGATCTGTAAAATGGGTACATTGATAACACCTACCTCATAGGGTTGTTGTGAATAATAAATGAATATCTACATGTTAAGTGCTTAGAACAGTGCCTGGCACATGGAAAGTACTCTCTACATCTCAGTGATTTTGACTGCTTAGCGATCACAAGTGTAGAAGGAAATGGCAACCCACTCCACTATTCTTGCCTGGACAACTCCATGGACGGAGGAGCCTGGTAGGCTACAGTCCATGGTGTCGCTAAGAGTTGGACACAACTGAGGGCCTTCACTTTCACTTTTCACTTTCAAGCACTGGAGAAGGAAATGACAACCCACTCCAGTGTTCTTGCCTGGAGAATCCTAGGGACAGAGGAGCCTGGTGGGCTGCCATCTATGGGATCGCACAGAGTCGGACACGACTGAAGCGACTTAGCAGCAGCAGCAGCAGCGTTCATAAGAAAAAAATATGAGGACAGAAAGTAGAAGAAGGTCCTAGGTTAAGGGAGGAGAGGTTAGTTTGGAGTGGGCGTGTGTGGATTACGCGGTGTAGGGGTCAGAGAGATGGGAAGGGGCTTCCAATTGAAACTAGGGGTTTGAGTGTGGCCCTTCATGAGGGTTTGCTGCCGTTTCTGATCAAGCTAGGTCCAAGAGAGGGAACTGAGGGCCTCATCTGTCCATCAAGTGGGTAATAATAATAATTCTAGGTCCCCAAATGAGAGACTTCATGGTATATCCATATGTACCTATAGTTAGTTAGTTAGTTAAGTAGCTCAGTCATCCGACTCTTTGCAACCCATGGATTGTAGCCTACCAGGTTCCTCCCTCCATGGGATTCTCCAGGCAAGAATACTGGAGAGGGTTGCCATTTCCTTCTCCAGGGGATCTTCCCAACCCAGGCTTCATTGCACCCTAGCCCTAGAGATCTGTAATACGGTACAGCCACCTGACACTTGAAGAAACAAAATCAGATTTGGAATTTGCCACCTGCCAGCATTTTGACCTTTGCCCCCACTTTCCTCCCCTCCCTCAGTGAGCTGTTATAAAGATCCAGCGAGTAGAGTAGGCAAAAACAAACACAACTGGATCCCCGATAAACATCACTTACAGAGCTAGTGTGCGGAAGAACTGCAGCCCTACCTGTGGAATCCAAACTCTGCTGGTAACAGAACTGTAAATAGTGTCTTTATGGACTAGAGGTGAAGGACTTCTTTAAAAATGCCAAAAGCACAATCGTAAGGCTCAAGATTAACGTGATCCCTCCAACTACAGGAAAACAAAGGACACAATGGTCAAAGATAATGACCAGGAGGAGAATGGGTACATGTGTGTGTATGGCTGAGTCCCTTCGCTCTTCACCTGAAACTGTCACAACATTGTAAATCTGCTGTGCCCCAATACAAAATAAAAAGTTAAAAAAGAAGATAATCACCAGATAACAGATTGGGCAAAGATACTGCAATACCTCAAGCTCAAAATGACTAGTATCTGAACAGTACAGGACCTCCTGCATATCAACAAGACAGAGAGAAGAAACTAGTGGGAAAATGGGCCAAGAAGAGGAACAGGCCATTTTCAGAATAAGAAACTGAAAGGGCAAATATATGGAGAGATGTTCACTGGTTAGAAGGTAACTGAAAATTAAACCAATGAGATACTACTTGCTACCTGTTTAGCAAAAATTAAAAAGCTGAGGAATGCCAAGCGGGTTAGGATGTGTGGCTATAAGCTTCCTACATTACTGGAGGTCATGGGTAGGTGCTGCAGCCTTCCTCAGCCAGACCACCTCTATCTATACTACATAATCAATAATCCACTCCTGGGAATTTACATATAGGTATACCCTGAAGTCTCTCATGCAGGGACCTAAGGACACCTACATGAGGATGTTCATCATAGCAGAGAGTTGATGGCGGGGACAGGGCTGTGGATGGGGTGATGGCAGGGGCAGGCCTCAATCCAAGGCTCTTCCGTGTGGCAGTGGACAGGTGAAACTCGGTGGCTGCACTCTCTAAGTCCTCTCCAGCAGCGAGAAGCAACACAGACCGCTCATACTAACATAGGCTGGGAGAAAAAGTGCGCCTACCCTAATTTACACAAGCAGATTTGACATCAGCATAAATTTAAAAACATGCCTAGAAAACAACCTGAAATTCCAAAAGCACAAACAAGGACATACACAAAACACGTCGGGATGGTTGTGTAAGGGGAACGGGAATTGTGATAAACGGATACAACTGTTTTTAACAGGAGTGCAAATGACGTGTTTAGCCCAGAAACTGGCCTGTGGTAAGCACTCCCCAAGGGTTCGCTATTACTAATTAAGAAGAATAGTTCAACAATATACATAAGTCAAATCATGATGTTGTATGCTACCACGCACATGAACTCTGAATACATTATGCTAAGTAAAATAAGCCAGGCACAAAGGGCAAATACTGTCTGATCTACTTACGGGAGATCTCTAGCAGGCAAATGCATAGAGACAGAGAGTATTGTCGAATACTGCTTTCCAGGGGCTGGGGGCTGGGAGGAAGGGGCAGTTAGTATTTAATGGGCAGAGTATCAGTTTAGGAAGATGAAAAAGTTCTGGAGATAATGGTGTGATTGCACAACAACGTTAATGTTCTTAACAGCACTAAATTGTACACACAAAAATGATAAAATGATTAAGAATAGTAAGTTAAAAAAATCATTATGAACTTTAAATGCCATACGTCAAATGTCAGTTTAAATGCCTTTAAACTTATACAATGCCATATGTCAGTTATAGCTCAAAAAAACCGGAGAGAATTCCCTGGCGGGCCAGTGGTTAGGACTCCATGTTCTCTCTGCCGACGGCCAGCGTTTGATCCCCGGTCAGAGGGATAAGATCCCACATGCCTCAAGGCCAAAAAACCACAACGTGAAACAGAGGCAGTATTGTAACAAATTCAATAAAGAATTTAAAAATGATTCACATCAAACAAATCTTTTAAAAAAAAGACTGTTATTCAAATTACACAAAGAACGCAACCATAAGAAAATAAAAACTTATTTAAAAAATAAGCTAAGACCTTAACAGGCATCTCACCAAAGAAAATATACAGATGACAAATTAGCATACCAAAAACTCCACATCATATGTCATCAGGGAAACACAAATTAAAACAAAATAAGATTCTACTACAAACCTAACAGAATGGCCAAAATCCAGAACACTGACCACATCAAATGCTGGTGAAGATGTGGGGCAATAGAAACTCTCATTAATTACCAGTGGGAATGCAAAATGGTGCAACCATTTTGGAAGACAGTTTGGCAGTTTTTAACACAATTAACACATAGCTGAGAAATAGCTGAGAAAAGAAAAGAAGCGAAAGGCAACAAAGAAAAAGAAAGATATTCCCATTTGAATGCAGAGTTCCAAAGAATAGCAGGAGAGATAAGAAAGCCTTCCTCAGTGATCAATGCAAAGAAATAGAGGAAAACAATAGAATGGGAAAGACTAGAGGTCTCTTCAAGAAAATTAGAGATACCAAGGGAACATTTCACGCAAAGATGGGCTCAATAAAGGACAGAAATGATATAGACCTAACAGAAGCAGAAGATATTAAGAAGAGGTGGCAAGAATACACAGAAGAACTGTACAAAAAAGATCTTCATGACCCAGACAATCACGATGATGCGATCACTCACCCAGAGCCAGACATCCTGGAATGTGAAGTCAAGTGGGCCTTAGGAAGCATCACTATGAACAAAGCTAGTGGAGGTGATGGAATTCCAGTTGAGCTATTTCATATTTTAAAAAGCTGATACTGTTAAGGTGTTGAACTCAATATGCCAGGAAATTTGGAAAACTCAGCAATGGCCAAAGGACTGGAAAAGGTCAATTTTCATTTCAATCCCAAAGAAAGGAAATGTCAAAGAGTTTTCAAACTACCACACAATTGTACTCATCTCACACACTAGTAAAGTAATGCTCAAAATTCTCCCAGCCAGGCTTCAACATTACGTGAACCGTGAACTTCCAGATGTTCAAACTGGATTTAGAAGAGGCAGAGGAACCAGAGACCGAATTGCCAACATCCATTGGATCATCGAGAAAGCAGGAAAGTACAGAAAAACATCTACTTCTGCTTTATTGATTACACCAAAGTCTTTGATTGTGTGGATCACAACAAACTATGGAAAAATCTTCAAGAGATGGGAATACCAGACCACCTCACCTGCTTCCTGAGAAATCTGTGTGCAGGTCAGGAAGCAGCAGTTAGAACCAGCCATGGAACAACAGACTGGTTCCAAATTGGGAAAGGAATATGTCAAGGCTGTATATTGTCACCCTGCTTTATATCATACTAAATGCAGGGCTGGATGAAGCACAAACTGGAATCAAGATTGCCAGGAGAAACATCAATAACCTCAGATATGCAGATGACATCACCCTTATGGCAGAAACCGAAGAAGAACTACAGAGCCTCCAAAGAGGAGAGTGAAATAGCTGGCTTAAGATTCAACATTCAGAAAACGAAGATCATAGCATCTGGTCCCATCACTTCATGGCAAATAGATGGGGAAACAATGGAAACAGTGACAGACTTTATTTTGGGGGCTCCAAAATCACTGCAGATGGTGACTTCAGCCATGAAATGAAAAGATGCTTGCTCCTTGGAAGAAAAGCTATGACCAACCTAGACAGCATATTGAAGAGGAGAGACATTACTTTGCCAACAGAAGTCCATCTAGTCAAGGCTATGGTTTTTCCAGTGGTCATGTATGGATGTGAGAGTAGGACTACAAAGAAAGTCGAGCACCGAAGAACTGATGCTTTTGAACTGTGGTGTTGGAGAAGACTCTTGAGAGTCCCTTGAACTGCAAGGAGATGCAACCAGTCCATCCTAAAGGAAATCAGCCCTGAATATTCATTGGAAGGACTGATGCTGAAGCTGAAACTCCAATACTTTGGCCACCTGATGAGAAGAAATGACTCATTGGAAAAGCCCCTGATGCTGGGAAAGATTGAAGGCAGGATGAGAAGGGGACGACAGACGATGAGATGGTTGGATGGCATCACCGACTTGATGGACATGAGTTTGAGTGAACTCCGGGATTTGGTGATGGACAGGGAAGCCTGGCATGCTGCCGTCCATGAAGTTGAAAAGAGGCAGACACGACTGAGCAATTGAACTGAACTAAACACAATTAACATACTTTTACCATAAGATCCAGCAATCTACTCCTTGGTATTTATCCCAGAGATTGATAACATGTTCACGCAAAAACCTGCACAGGGTGTTTATAGCAGCTTTATTCATAATTGCCAGAACTTGGAAGCAACCAAGATATCTTTCAGTAGGTGAGCGAATAAACTATATTCCAGACAATGGAATAGAATTTAGATGAAAAAAGAACAAGCTATCAAGCCATGACAAGACATGGAGGAAACTTAAATACGTATTATTAAGTGAAAGAAGCCAGTATGAAACAGCTACATACTGTGTGATTCCAACTTTATGCCATTCTGGAAAAGGCAAAACTATGGAGACAATAAAAAGATCAGTGACTGCCTAGGGTTGGGAGAGTAGAATGGAAATGAATACAGAGTACAGAGAAATTTTAGAACAGCGAAGATACTCTGTGTGATGCTGTAATGATGGATGCATGTCATTATACATTTGTCTAATCCCATAGAATACGTAACATCAAGAGTGAACCCTAAGGTAAACTATGGACTTTGGGTGATTATGACGTGTCAATGTAGGTTCATCTTGGGTAAGAAATGGACTATTCTGGTGAATGATGTTGACAACAGGGAGAGCAATGCATGTTGAAGGGAAGGGAATGCATGGAAATCTCTGCACCTTCCCCTCAATTTTGTTGTAACTGTTTATTTGTTCTAAAAAAATAAAGCTTCCCCCCATCAACCATTCTTTTTAGGAGACTAGAACAGTTTCTGGCAGCGAATAAATCTTTTGTAAAAGCTTTTTTTTTTTTTACTTATTTATTTGGCTGGGCCACACAGGATCTTTACGTGTGGCATGTGGGATACAGTTCCCCAAACAGGGATCAGACTCCTACATTGGAAGCTCAGAGTCTTAGCCACTGGACCACCAGGAAAGTCCAAGCAAATATCTCTTGAATGATTGAACAAAAGCTAGTTGGTGTCAGAGTTGCCCACAAACTGAGAGAAACCTTCCCATCCTCCCCTCAAAGGTCTGAATTAGGGTTCACTGCGTTTTATATTTATACTTCCCCTTCTTTAAAAACATCTCGAAGCCCAGAAATGTCACACAGTTGTCCATATAAAGTCCCCACACCTCCCCTGACAATGGCGGGAGAGTTGGAACTTGAACTCAAGGCCCTTGCAGTTAAACCTGATAGTTTTCACCCATTCTAGGAATTCCTGCGGCAGCAGGGTTTGTGACCCAGGAAGCAGTAAACTCCATAGGCTAAGGGGAGTGAGTCAGAGTCTTGCCACTCGTGGATTTCAAAACAGAAGAGACAGCAGACTTTACCCCATGAAGAAATTCATCAGACAGTTCTGTTATGACGTCAAGAAAGCTGAACTCAGCAGATACCCACAGGACGTGGGTGTGTTTTGACCACACCTCTCTCAGCAGTTACAGTACATGCCAAAGGGAAAAGCCCAGACACCATGACTGGCAGAAAAGTGACCGTTTGGGGGAACTAATTTACATTTTACAAAACGATGTTTTCAATGCAGAAAGCAAGGTCTTCATGTTGCTATGTGTGCACAGACCAAACCAGCTTCAGGTTAATGGCTTCTGACAATCCGAAACAGTGGAATAGGAAGGACATCCCAGGAAGTCCAGTGGATAAGACTCCATGCTCCCAGTGCATGGGGCCTGGGTTCAATCCCTGGTCAGGGAACTAGATCCCACATGCCACAAATAAGAGCCTGTATGCCACAGCTAAAGATCCTACAAGCTGCAACAAAGACAGAAGATCCCTCAACTAAAACCTGGCACAGACAAATAAATAAAAATAAATGTCTTTAAAAAAGAGATAGTGGAATATTGCCCATCCATGGTCCTCCCTCGTGAAACCTTCACTCAGTGGTACCTGAGTTTCCCTGGATTTTTAAAAATGTGCTGCCGCTGCAGCTTTTTCCTCATTCACCGAGATCATAGTCTTACTGTTTGAACTGGAGAATATTCAACCTTAGTTGCATCTTAGAATCACCTGGAGAGTTTTGAAAAATCCCAGTGCCTGGGTTGGGCTTCCCAGGTGGCACTAATGGTAAAGAATCTGCCTGCCAAATAGGATACACAAGAGACTCGGGTTCGATCCCTGAGTTGGGAAGATCCCCTGGAGAAGGGAATGGTTACCCACTGCAGTATCCTTGCCTATAAAATCCCATGGACAGAGGAGCCTGGTGGGCTACAGTCCATGAGGTTGCAAAGAGTCAGACACGACTGAGTAGCTGAGCACAACGCCTGGGTTGCACCTTTCCAGTGAAACCAGAACTTCTGGGATTTGAGCATGGGAATCAGTATTGGTTAAGCTCCCCAAAGTGGTCCCCACATGCAGCTGTTTTTTTTTTTTTTTTCCTGAAGCATAGTTGCTGTAGAATATTATCTAAGCTACAGATGTACAATATAGTGACTCATAATTCTTTAAGGTTATACTCCATTTATAGTTATGATAGAATATTGACTATATTTCCTGTGTTGCACAATATATCCTCATAGCTTATTTTATACCTAATAGGCTCTACCTCTTAATCCCCTGGATTGTCCCTCCCATCCAGCACTTTATTCTCTGTATCTGTGAGTTTACTTCTTTTTCGTCACATTCAGTAATTTGCTGTATCTTTCAGAGTATGCGGCTTGCTTTTAAGCCCTGCTTAGGGGACATATTCAGGAAAGATGCATTAAATTAAGCACAAAAAAGGATTCCTTCCGTGCAGACTGATGACGGGGCCCTTGCCCTGGACCACATCGTAAGTGAGAATCAGACATCCAAGGCACAGATGCGCTGGCCCTCACCTCCCGGGGTCCCAGGGGAAAACAGCTTTGCTGAGGGTACAAACAGGACCCGGGAGCCTTCAAACTCGACAGTCGCCTGAGCCGTGGCCTCGCTCCTCCCAGATCTGCCGTTCTTTCCGCGATAATCGGAGGAGATGCCACCAGGACCCACTTCCATAGCTCTGTAGCGGGCATCCGGCTCACGGGGATACTTCGTCCTCTGATGCGGTAGCAGATGGGGTCAGGATGGTGCGAACCAGGAGCTGTGGTGAGAGGTCCAGAAGAATCTGGGGGCCCCTCTGCTTACAGCTCTCTGTTTCCTCCAGGTTTCCTGGGTTCCACTATCAGGGCTGTTTGTTCCATAGTTATCCTGTGCTTAGTCGCTCAGTCGTGTCTGACTCTTTGCGACCCCATGGACTGTAGCCTGCCAGGCTCCTCTGTCCATGGGATTCTCCAGGCCAGAAGACTGGAGTGGGTTGCCATTTCCATCTGCAAGGGATCTTCCCAACCCAGGGATCAAACCCAGGTCTCCCGCGTTGCAGGCAGATTCCTTATGGTCTGAGCCACCAGAGAAGCGCTTGCCACCGGGGAAGCCTATAGCTCTCCTAGCCTATGACAGAGATCGGGTTGGATTTAAAGGGAAAGAGAGCAACTGAGGGGGTTTTTGGGGAGAAAAAATTTGAGCCCTTTCTGCCAGTCACAGGGCAGACAGGAATCGCCACGTCTGTTTCTGAGACTAGAGGTAACAATAGTTCATATATATTTTTATTTTCATAAAGTTGTGAAATAGGCATAACATAAAAATTATTATTTTTACTATCTTTAAGTATCCTGTTCTGCGGCATAAAGAACCTTCCTTTATGGTGACAGTCGTGAAACTGTCACCACAGTCCATCTCAGAGGTTTTTCCGTCCTCCCAAACTGAAACTGTCCTCCCCCACACCATTAAACCAGTCCCCGTTCCCCCTCCTCCCCAGTCCTTGATAACCCCTGTTCCTTCTGTCTCTGTGAATCCGACCACTCTAGGCACCATACCTAAGTGGGCTCATACCGAATTGGCCCTTTGGTGACCAGCTTGTTTCACTTGGCATCTCTTTCAGGTTCATCCCCACTGCTGCATGTGTCAGAATTTCCATCCTTTTAAAGGATAAATTGTTGTTGTTCAGTCGCCAAGCTGTGTCCGACTCTTTGTGACCCCATGGGCTGCAGCACACCAGGCTTCCCTGTCCTTCACCATCTCCTGGAGTTTGCTCAGATTCATGTCCGTTGAATCGGTGGTGCTATCTAACCATCTTATGCTCTGCCGCCCCCTTCTCCTTTTGTGTTCAGTCTTTCCCAGCATCAGGGTCTTTTCCAATGAGCCAGTTCTTCAAATCAGGTGGCCAAAGTATTGGAACTTCAGTTTCAGCATCAGTCTTTCCAATGAATATTCAGGGTTGATTTCCTTTAGGACTGACTTCAGGTCGAATAATGTTCCATTGCATGTATGGATCACATTTTGTTATTTGTTCATCCATGATACATGGATTGCCTCCACACGTGGATTATCTACAGCCTCCACAGAGTGGCTCAGATGATAAAGAATCTGCCTGCAATGCAGGAGACACGGGTTCAATTCCTGGGTGGGGAAGATCCCCTGGAGAACGGAACAGCAACCCACTCCAGTATTCCTGCCTGGAGAATCCCATGGATAGAGGAGCCTGGGGGGCTACAATTCATGGGGCCGAAAAGAGTCGGACATGACTGAGCAACTAACACTTTCACTTTCACACTTTCAATAACATGGTAACTAATACTTTGGGGCACTCTCTGTGTGCTAGACACGCTTCTAAACACTTCACTTACATTAACTCATTTAATCTTCCCAGCAACCTGTGAGTTAGGTTCCGTCATCACTGACACATTTTAGATTTGGAAACGGAGGCACGGAGAGGGGAAGTCACTTGCCTGGGTATCCCAGCGAGTCGGGACTCCAGCGCCACTCGTGAGTGCTGCAGACTCCACTGAGCAGATCCAAAGCAGACTCCAAACTCCACCAGAGCCTGGACTTATTATTAAAGCAAGAGGCTCTAGTTTGGCTACCATGCAGCCACATTTTTTTATTAATACAAATAGGAAACCCATTTTACCAGAAACCCCCAGTCAAGATGCGTGGTTTGATATTTTTAGTATTTTTTGGTAAAACAAACACAAAAGCTGAGCTAGGAGGTGTTATTTGAATGGGACCCCCCAGTGTCAGGCCCTCTCTTATGGCTCAGCTGGTAAAGAGTCCGCTTGCAATGTGGGAGACCTGGATTCAAGCCCTGGGTTAGGAAGATTCCCCTGGAGAAGGGAAAGGCTACCCACTCCAGTATTCTGGCCTGAAGAATTCCATGGACTATACAGTCCATGGGGTTGCAAAGAGTCGGACACAACTGAGTAATTTTCATTTTCCCCCAGTGTCAGAGGTTGTGGTTCATCCTGAAGGTTTATAACTGGGTCACCTAGACAGACATTCTAAACCATCCCTGTTCTGGAGAAAGGGGCCTATTGCTGTATCTGGCAAGTGAGCCAGGGTTCATTTTAGAGACTTACCCAACTTGGTTGAGAGCCTTGAGGGTGACTCCTCTCAGTAAAAGTGAGTCACGTCAGGAAGACGGCAGGTTTCTGCTCCTTCAGAACACGGGCTTCCATCCTCCCTGGTCACACCGGCTCTCAGCCCTGACCGGTCATCTTTTTATTTTTCTTTAAAATCCATTCATTCATTTTATGTATCTGGCTGTGTTGGTTCTTAGTTGTGGCATGTGGGCTCAGTAGTTGCGGCACACAAGCTTAGTTGCCCCAAAGCACCTTAATTCTCCAACCTGAGGTCGAACCTATATCCCTTGCCTTACAAGGTGGATTCTTAACCACTGGACCCCCGGGGAAGTCCTGTGACCAGTCTTCTTCATGTCATGGGAGACCCAGGAAGAGGAAGACTTTATTTTAGCCAAACCCACTACCCTCCAGGGGAAGGACAGTCCAGCACCATGCCAAAGAGGACAGGAGAGGCTCCTGTCCTGAGTCACACTTCGTGCCCAGACACTTACCTTCTTTCTGTCTCCCTTGCAATAGCCCCCTGTAATCCCTCTTTATTTCTGGATAGTCGATTCATTCTTCCCAGTGCTACCAGTAAGACGTGAATTTGATCATGCCACTCCCCCCTCAAAAACCCACGGTGGCTCCCCACTGCCGGCAGAGTAATGGGGATACCCCATTGCATTTGGAAATGCTCTGTATAGAGCCCTAGATTTCATTTCCAGCCCCATCGGCTGCCTTCTCCCCAACGCTCTGCCTGCCTACACTAACTCCACGTGCTCCTCTGCTCCCCACTCTCCCTTCCCCATCCATCCCCCACCTCAGCCCGCTCTCTGAAGGCTTCCTCCTGTGTAAACTGCCCCCTCCTTGCTCCTTCCTCAATGCCAGCCCTGAGGGTACTCATCCCTCCTGGGGCCCTGTCTTGGATTGCTGTGGGGCATTCACAGATCACTTCCCCTATAGATAATCAATTCTGCAAGGACACTGACCGTGGAGTCACCTTTGGGCAGGGCAGAAACTCAAGCTCTTCTATATATCAGTCATATGATATCCTCTCTGGGTGCAGCATCTTTTCTTAGTCATCACCCCTCTGTCTTGTTTTTATAGCAATGTTTCCTAAAGCGGGTTTGGAGGAAGGTGAGGACCATTGGAAGTCACCCGGGGGTGATGAGCTACTGATGGCGGTGGAAGGTACTAGTCTTGTGTAGGGGGTGTGTTAGTCACTCTTTGTCCTACTCTTTGCCACCCCCATGGACTGTAGCCCAGGCACCTCTGTCCAAGGATTCTCCAGGCGAGAATACTGGAGTGGGTTACGGTTCCCTTTTCGAAGGGATCTTCCCGACCCAAGGTCTCCAGCATTGCAGGCAGACTCTTTACTGTCTGAGCCAACAGGGCAAGAGCCATTGGAGGGTAGGGTGGGGAGAAGGTTGAGAACCGCTGCTCAGTAGCCACACTGGTTAACCCACACTGGTTGAAAGAACAGCCCTGTTCCCTCTCCAGTTGCCTCAACCCACTGCAGATAGATCCCTACAGAGCCACCAAATTCCTTTCTCTAACGTGATCCTCTAAGAGCAGAAGCCCAGCACATTGTTACGTGCTCAACACCGTCAGTGCCATTTGCTTTGTTCAATTTCAAATCTCTCCTTTCTCAGCTTCCTCCCCCTGCCCCTCTGCTGCTCCCTGTATATTGTATACATGCATAAACCCATACTGGATTACCTTGAGCCCAGCTCACATGATTCTCTTGCTTCACCCTGGGACACTGTCCCCAGACAACACAGTCACTGGTGGGGCAGAGGTTGTTACCTAAATGCAGATGAGTCAAGTCTTAGTCTGCATTTGAGAGCTTTCTGAGCTCCTGATTAGAACTTCTGACTTCTAACTGGGTGCACCAAAGTAGCCTCAACTTCTCTCCAAACTAATGTTTTTATTTATTTTTAAAATATTTATTTATTTGGCTGTGCTGGGCCTTAGTTGCAGCATAAGGGATCTTCTATCTTTGCTGCGGTATGTGGACTCCTAGTTGCTGTATGCAAACTCTTAGTTAAAGCATGTGGGATCTAGTTCCCCGACCAAACCCAGGGCCCCCTGCATTGGGAGTGCAGAGTCTTCTTAGCCACTGGACCATCAAGGAAGTTCCTAACTAATGCTTTTATAGGGAGAGATAAACTTGCATTTGGAGAAGGAACTGGGAACCCACTCCAGTATTCTTGCCTGGAGAATCCCATGGGCCGAGGAGCCTGGTGAGCTAGAGTCCGTGGGGTCATGAAGAGTCAGACACACTGAGTGACTACCACACACACGCTTGCATTACTGGCTCCAATCCTTCACCCTTCTGCCTCACCGTGGGCTTCACCCCTCCCCTTGATTTTGGCCTTGGCCACTTGACTTCCTTTGGCCAGTAGGGTAGAAGTGGCACTGTGCCTTAGTTGAGTCTCTGGCATTGCTGTGAAATGAGCCTCCCCTGCCTCCTGAGTCTGGGCCTGCAATGAACACACACAGAGAGAAGCTGCCCCCGCCAACATGCAGACCTAAAGCCAGAAGCAGAGTGGCCCCATGACTGCCGATGCATCAGAGCTACCGATCGTGCAGGACCCAGGGCTGTGAGACTAGAGGACTGTGGTCTTCAGCCACTGAATGTTGGGGTGATTTGTTACACACCATGATTGCAACAACAGCTAACCAATACAATCTTACATAGTAAGATTCTTTGCGACACCATGGACAGTAGCCCACCAGGCTCCTCTGTCCATGGAATTTTCCGGGCAAGAATACTGGCGTGGGTTGCCATTTCCTACTCCAGGGGATCTTCCCCACCCAGGGATTGAAACCACGTCTTTGGAGGCTGTGGCAGTGGCAGGCGGATTCATTACCACTCCGCCACTTGGGAAGTCCATAAAACATAGGTACACAAACTAAGATTAGTTATTTGAGGAAAACCTACATAACTACCACCAAGGGAAGGAAATAAAGCATCACTCGACACCCCAGAAACCTACATGTGCCCTTCCTGATCACCACCTCCTCTCTCAGCCCTAGATATAACCATAGATTTTACTTAAAAAAAAAAAAAAAAAACAACTCTTACTTTTCTTCATAATTTATCATCCATATGTACATTCCTAAATTAGTTTGCTTTTTTTTTTTTTTCCTACTGGAGGATAATTGTTTACAATACTGTGCTGGTTTCTGCCATACATCAGCATGAATCAGCCACAGGTATACGTATGTCCCCTCCCTCTGGAGCCTCCCTCCCATCTCCCACCCCATCCCACCCCTCTAGGCTGTCACAGAGCACTGGGTTGAGCTCCCTGTGTCACACAGCAAATTCCCACTGGCTATCTGTTTTACATATGGCAATGTACATGTTTCCATGCTGTACTCAATTTTGATTGTTGTTTTATCTTGATGTGAATGGAATCTGTCTGTATTTTTTGTGTCCTATTTTATTTGCTCCCTGAATACACGGAAGAACTGTACAAGAAAGATCTTCACGACCCAGAAAATCACGATGATATGATCACTCATCTAGAGCCAGACATCTTGGAATATGAAGTCAAGTGGGCCTTAGAAAGCATCACTATGAACAAAGCTAGTGGAGGTGATGGAATTCTAGTTGAGCTGTTTCAAATCCTGAAAGATGATGCTGTGAAAGTGCTGCACTCAATATGCCACCAAATTTGGAAAACTCAGCAGTGGCCACAGGACTGGGAAAGGTCAGTTTTCATTCCAATCCCAAAAAAAGGCATTGCCAAAGAATACTCTAACTACCGCACAATTGCACTCATCTCACATCCTAGTAAAGTAATGCTAAAAATTCTCCAAGCCAGGCTTCAGCAATACGTGAACCATGAACTTCCAGATGTTCAAGCTGGTTTTACAAAAGGCAGAGGAACCAGAGATCAAATTGCCAACATCTGCTGGATCATGGAAAAGCAAGAGAGTTCCAGAAAAACATTTATTTCTGCTTTATTGACTATGCCAAAGCCTTTGACTGTGTGGATCACAATGAACTCTGGAAAATTCTGAAAGAGATGGGAATACCAGACCACCTGATCTGCCTCTTGAGAAATCTGTATGTAGGTCAGGAAGCAACAATTAGAACTGGACATGGAACAACAGACTCGTTCCAAATAGGAAAAGGAGTACGTCAAGGCTGTATGTCGTCACCCTGCTTATTTAACTTCTATGCAGAGTACATCATGAGAAACGCTGGACTGGAAGAAGCACAAGCTGGAATCAAGATTGCCGGGAGAAATATCAATAACCTCAGATATGCAGATGACACCAGCCTTATGGCAGAAAGTGAAGAGAAGCTACAAAGCCTCTTGATGAAAGTGAAAGAGGAAAGCGAAAAAGTTGGTTTAAAGCTCAACATTCAGAAAACGAAGATTATGGCATCTGGTCCCATCACTTCATGGGAAATAGATGGGAAACAGTAGAAACAGTGTCAGACTTTATTTTTTTGGGCTCCAAAATCACTGCAGACGGTGACTGCAGCCATGAAATTAAAAGACGCTTACTCCTTGGAAGAAAAGTTATGACCAACCTAGATAGCATATTGAAAAGCAGAGACATTACTTTGCAGACTAAGGTCCGTCTAGTCAAGGCTATGATTTTTCCTGTGGTCGTGTATGGATGTGAGAGTTGGACTGTGAAGAAGGCTGAGTGCCGAAGAATTGGTGCTTTTGAACTGTGGTGGTGGAGAAGACTCTTGAGAGTCCCTTGGGCTGCAAGGAGATCCAACCAGTCCATTGTGAAGGAGATCCGCCCTGGGATTTCTTTGGAAGAAATGATGCTAAAGCTGAAACTCCAGTACTTTGGCCACCTCATGCAAAGAGTTGACTCATTGGAAAAGACTCTGATGCTGGGAAGGACTGGGAGCAGGAGGAGAAGGGGACGACAGAGGATGAGATGACTGGATGGCATCATGGACTCAATGAACGTGAGTCTGTGTGAACTCCGGGAGTTGGTGATGGACAGGGAGGCCTGGCGTGCTGCGATTCATGGGGTCGCAAAGAGTCGGACACAACTGAGCGAATAAACTGAACTGAACTGAACTAAAGGTTTGTGATGCTGGGAGGGATTGGGGGCAGGAGGAGAAGAGGACGACAGAGGATGAGATGGCTGGATGGCATCACCGACTCAATGGACATGAGTTTGAGTGAACTCCGGGAGTTGATGATGGACAGGGAGGCCTGGCGTGCTGCGATTCACGGGGTCAAAAATACTTGGACAGGACTGAGCAACTGAACTGAACGGAGGTTTGTGAGAATTATCCAGATTGTTATACGTGTGACCATTTCCACTGCTGAGTGATATTCCTTAAGTGAACAAATTAAAATGTAACGACCTATTGCGGGGCGGGAGGGGTGCAGGGGGCGTGTCCCCAACCTCCAGGATCTAATGCCTGATGATCTGATGTGGAGCTGATGTAATAATAATAGAAATAAAGCTCACAATAAATATATTGCTCTTGAATCATCCTGAAACCATCCCCCATCTCGTCTGTGGAAAAATTGTCTTCCACAAAACTGGTCTTTGGTGCCAAAAAATGTTGGGGACCTCAGAATACTATTCTACAAATAACGGCTATTTCAGATGTTTCTGGTTTTCTGCTATTAGAAACAATCCTGTGTGAGCATTCCTATAATCAGAGGTTGGCACATTTTTTCTGTAAAGGAATATTTTACATTTTGTGGCCAAATATGGTCTCTGTTTGGAGAAAGAAATGGCAACCCACTCCAATATTCTTGCCTGGAGAATCCCATAGACAGAGGAGCCTGGCAGGCTATATAGTCCACGGTGTCCCAGAGTCAGACAGGACTTAGCGATTAAACAACAATGGTCTTTGTCAAACATTCGTCTTTATTTTGAAATAAAATTTAAAATATGAAAAAAGGGAAAAGTCATTCTAAAAACTGTAAAATAGTTCTTAGCTCATGAGCTGCACAAAATCAGACTGGGGGCAGGATTGGTCAGTGGGCTGTAGCTTCTTGGCCCTCTGCCCTCCGAGATCCGCATACATGTACATAAATATTTCTGCAGGAATGCAATGGCTGGTTGTAGGGTTCACACATCTTTACCCTCACTGGAAAATGCCAGTCTTGTGTGTGCGTGTGTGATTTCATTTCTTTATTTTTGACTGTGCTCGGTCTTCGTTGCTGCCCAGGTGTTTTCTCCAGTTGCAGTGCTTGGGTTTCTCACTGAAGTTACTTCTCTTGTTGCAGGACAGGCTCTGGGGCACGTGGGCGCAGTAGTTGCAGCTCCTGGGCTCTAGAGCACAGGTTCAATGGTTGTGGCGCATGGGCTTAGCCGTCCCACAGCACGTGGGATCTTCCTGGATCAGGGATCGAACTCGTGTCTCTTGCACTGGCAGGCAGATTCTTTGCCATGGAGCCATCAGGGGAGCCCCAGTACTGCTTAGTTTTATATTCCACTTGTGGAAAATGGAAATCCCATCTCCTCAAGCAAATGAGCCCATGAGAGCCTGCTGCACCAAGAAAAGGACATTCCTGTGGTCCTCTGGGGCTGGAGGGCTCTGCCACTCCAGGTCTCCTCTCCCTGTCCAGGTGAGGCTCAATGTGCCACTGTTAGGCTGGTACCTGTCAGAGGGCTCCAGGGAGGGTGGTGCTAGACAGAGTCTCACACCAGGCATTGAGGCTAGGTGGTGAGTTTGGATTTTATTTGAAAACCAGTGGACAGAGTGGAGCAGGGCTGTGACAAGTTGGAACTACATTTTAAAAGAATCACTTTGAAAAAAAATTAAAAAAATAAAAGAATCACTTTGGCTGCAGAGAGTGGATTTTTAGGGGACAAGAGAGGAGGAAGGGAGACCAGAAGGTAGCGACCTGACTGCAGGAGTCTTGTGAGAATTGAGGGGGCAGTTGGGGGCCCCATGGATGCGCCTCCTTCACGCCCACACACCCACACTTCACACCCACAGCTCCAGCCACCCTACTCTTATCCCCTTGCACATCCCGTACCCCATTACATTTTTCTAAAAAAAAGTATTTCTTTTTGGTCATGTTGGGTCTTAGTTGCAGTACATGGAATTTTTTCCATGCTCAAACACAACAGTTGCCCTTTGACCCGTGGGATCTTAGTTCCCCAACCAGGGATCAGGTTATTAACCACTGGACCGCCAGGGAGGTCCCATACTCCATTTCTGCAATCCTCTAACCCAGGGAACACAGTTCCCACTACAAATCTTCCCTGGCTGCTCCCTGCCCCGCAAAGCATCTGGCTCCACTTCATCTGATGTAATGATAAATGTGATAACCCTGTGTGATAAATATGAAACCCTAAGTCTGTTTGCTCACTGAACTTCAGAGGACTCTTACATTCAAATCTTTTTGTCATTCTGCCCATGGCCAGAGAGAACACACTGAAACAAGAGTGTGGAGCTGAATCCATTGTCTGGCACCCACAGCAGCTGTGATCCTGACTGGGGTGATCAGGAGATCAAGGACCCCAAGGATGAGCCCACAGGCTGGGTCACCAGGAGAAAGACAGCTTGGTAAAGTGGCCAAGCCAGACCTGGAGCCCACAGGGATGTGGGCTCCTTGAAATACTAAGAAAGTGTCTTCTGGAACCTCACTGTGCCAGAAGGAGCAAAGGTGGAGGTGCCCAGAGCCAGAACCTCCCTCAGATGGAATCCTGGAGCAACCAACTGGTTAGTTCCTTTTATCTCACCTACAGCGTCAGTGGTTGATACAGCGCCTCTGCCCACGGACATGACCCAAGGCACTGCTTGTATTCAGTGTGAGTTCTTGACTCCATTCCTGCCCGATCCACCAGAGAAGTTGTCAACCACAGAGAGAAATGAACTCACAACAAAAGGTCAAATCATCCAATTAGTTGGCTGCTGGGACTGAGAAAAGGAAATGTAGAGGGAGGAGAAAAGGAAGTAGGAAGGGGAGCTGGCCTGCCGGGGAGAGGGTGAGAAAATGGGGAAAGAATAAATACCTGGCTTCTATTTTTTATTTTTTTTGGTAAACGAATCAGGATATTGGGCTTCTCTGGTGGCTCGGTGGTAAAGAATTGTTAGGTAGGTAGAACAGGAAAAGGAGTCCGAAATGGCGGTGGCTACAGACGAGGAAGGGAAAAGCCCGCGAAAATGGAACAAAAGAAGGTCCAAGGGCCGAGGACCGGAGTGAGGACCTCAGGTTAAACAAACAACACTCCTGGCAGGCCCAATTTACATCGACAGGCCCAGAGAGAGACAAACATATAAACAGAGGAGCCAGGGCCAGCTCTCTCTCTCTCTGTCTCTCTCTCTCCCACGCGCTGAGGCGCTCTTCTTCTCGTGTCTTTAGATCGACGTGCCCTTACGCTTCAAAGATGGATTTTCCTGTTATCTTCTAAATAAAATAGAGCTGTAACACTGATTTGTCTAAGAGCTATAACATGGTCCATCTGAGACCTGAGAGCTATAACACAGTCTATCCAAGACCTGAGAGCTGTGACTTGCTGAGGGGGCTTTAATGTCCGTCACTCCAAATCTTTGTTGTGATGAGACAAAGAATCGAGGGACATACACTCGCGTGACAGAATCCTAAGGGCAATGCAGGAGAAGCAGTTTGATTACTAGGTGAGGAAGATCCCTTGGAGAAGGAAACAGCAACCCACTCCAGTACTCTTGTCCATGGGGTTACAAAAGAATCAGATACAACTTAGCAACTACACAACAACAAATTGGGATATTATTAACACTTAAAGTGGTGAAGCCTAAAGCAGGGAATGGCAACCCACTCCAGTATTCTTGCCTGGAGAATTCCATGCACAGAGGAACCTCGCGGGCTACAGTCCATGGGGTTGCAGTCAGACACTACTAAGCAATTAGCACACACACAATAGTAAAGAATGTGTTTTATTAAAACACAGCAAACTCTTTCAAGGTGAGTTAGACCAGGACTATACACAGTGTTACAGAGGCAGGGGCTCATCCATGAACTGTGCGGCTGGTCCAAGAAGTAATAAGTACAGAAGGCAAGAGAAATTGTTAAGCAAGTTTTATAGCAATTTCCAAGAGTAATTTTCTGACCGTTGAGTCTAATAATCAAAACAGGACTTGTGTTTTCTGGATTTATTTTCAAAATATCATATCCTTAGTGTAAGGGAGGCAATTTTTACCTCTGCCCTTTTAGGGTTTTTGGCTGGGCCTGAGGATTAAATTGACATAAAACAGATTAACAGGAGAAAAGCACACACCTTTATTTACAACAAGTCTTATATGACACAAGAGCCCTCGTAAGAAAATGCAGACTCAAAGAAAGTGATAAACCCTCAATGGTTTTTATAGTAGTTTGAACAAAGAGAGGCAATTGTAGAAAAGAAAGAAAAACATAAAGGAGGCTAACGGAAGATGAGAATTATTTCAGCAAGTTCTGTTTGTATAGAATTCTGGGTTCAACTCCCTGGCCTTGATAAAAACAATATTACTTTTCTCCCAGTATAGGGAAGGCATCTTCCATCTGGGGGTTTTAGCTCCTGCTTTTAGGCAATACCAAAGAATGCTCAAACTACCACACAATTGCACTCATCTCACATGCTAGTAAAGTAATGCTCAAAATTCTCCAAGCCAGGCTTCAGCAATACATGAACCATGAACTCCCTGATGTTCAAGCTGGTTTTACAAAAGGCAGAGGAACCAGAGATCAAATTGCCAACATCCACTGGATCATGGAAAAAGCAAGAGAGTTCCAGAAAAACATCTATTTCTGCTTTATTGACTATGCCACAGCCTTTGACTGTGTGGATCACAATGAACTGTGGAAAATTCTGAAAGAGATGGGAATACCAGACCACCTGACCTCCCTCTTGAGAAATCTGTATGTAGGCCAGGAAGCAACAGTTAGAACTGGACATGGAACAACAGACTGGTTCCAAATAGGAAAAGGAGAATGTCAAGGCTGTATATTGTCACCCTGCTTATTTAACTTCTATGCAGAGTACATCATGAGAAATGCTGGACTGGAAGAAGCACAAGCTGGAATCAAGATTGCCAGGAGAAATATCAATCACCTCAGATATGCAGATGACACCACCCTTATGGCAGAAAGTGAAGAGGAACTAAAGAGCCTCTTGATGAAAGTGAAAGTGGAGAGTGAAAAAGTTGGCTTAAATCTCAACATTCAGAAAACGAAGATCATGGCATCCAGTCCCATCACTTCATGGGAAATAGATGGGGAAACAGTGTCAGACTTTATTTTTTTGGGCTCCAAAATCACTGCAGATGGTGATTGCAGCCATGAAATTCAAAGATGCTTACTCCTTGGAAGGAAAAGTTATGACCAACCTAGATAGCATATTCAAAAGCAGAGACATTACTTTGCCAACTAAGGTCCCTCAAGTCAAGGCTATGGTTTTTCCAGTGGTCACGTATGGATGTGAGAGTTGGACTGTGAAGAAGGCTGAGCGCTGAAGAATTGATGCTTTTGAACTGTGGTGTTGGAGAAGACTCTTGAGAGTCCCTTGGACTGCAAGGAGATCCAACCAGTCCATTGTGAAGGAGATCAGCCCTGGGATTTCTTTTGGAAGGAATGATGCTGAAGCTGAAACTCCAGTACTTTGGCCACCTCATGCGAAGAGTTGACTCATTGGAAAAGACTCTGATGCAGGGAGGGATTGGGGGCAGGAGGAGAAGGGGACGACCGAGGATGAGATGGCTGGATGGCATCACTGACTCGATGGATGTAAGTCTGAGTGAACTCCGGGAGATGGTGACGGACAGGGAGGCCTGGCGTGCTGCGATTCATGGGGTCGCAAAGAGTCGGACACAACTGAGCAACTAAACTAAACTGAACAGAACTTTAGGGAGAAAAGGGGGAGAATCAGAATACCCTTCTTACACCTGCTGTGTTAAAAATGTGTTTTTTAGCTTAAACTAATCTTTATGCCAAAACCCACTTCTGTGTGTGGTGGGAGGGGTTGCGCTGGGTCTCTGTTGCTGCCCGCAGGCTTTCTCCGGCCGTGGCCTGCAGAGGCTTCTCTTCATTGCAGTTCACGGGCTTCTCGTTGCAATGGCTTCTCTTGTTGCCGAGCACGTGCTCTGGATCTCAGCCTGAGTAGTTTCGTCGCAGGGGCTTGGTTGTTCCCCAGCATGCAGAATCATTCTGGTTCAGGGACTGAACCCATGTACCCTGCATTGGCAGGCAAATTCTTATCCACTGTACCACAAGGGATGTCCCAAAACAGCATATTTTAGAACGGCATGCTCTGCCACCCTTCCCTGGGAATTTTTAATGTATTTTACAGAAGTAGTCAATCCTAAAGGAAATCGACCCTGAGTATTCCTTGGAAGGACTGACGCTGAAGCTGAAGCTCCAATACTTTGGCCACCTGATGCAAAGAGCCAACTCATTGGAAAAGACCCTGATGCTGGGAAAGACTGAACACAAATGGGGAAGGGGGAGACAGAGGATGAGATGGTTGGATGGCATGACTGACTCAATGGACATGAGTTTGAGCAAGCTCCAGGAGATGGTGAAGGATAGGGAAGCCTGGCGTGCTGCAGTCCACTGGGTCACAAAGAGTCGGACACAGTTGAGCCACTGAACAACAACAACAGAATGAGTGATCTGTGACACACTGGCCATAAAGAAAAACAACCCTGTCCTTCAGCCTAGAGGCTTTGAGCAGCGCTGAGCCCAACTAGGGGAGGCCCGGAGGGAAGAGGCTGGGCCTCAGCTGGTCCCATGGGGGACAGTGCAGAGAGGTTTCTTAGGATCCTTTGAAGAACAGAGAACTGAGCCCCCCTGGAGAGGGGAGCTGTTGATGCTCAAAGAAGAGGAATGACCAGAGCTAGACAGAAAAGCAGCCACAACCGTGGATGGGCACTGTTACAAAAAAAAGAGAGAGAGGATGGCTTGCCATGGGCAGTCAGAGAAATATCGAGTTTCCTCTCCCTGGTTCCACCGTCAACACAAAAAGAATAAGCACAAGAAACAAGGACCTACTGTAGAGCACAGGAAACTGTATCTTGTAATATATCTTCTATGCCTTGCAATAGCCTATAATGGAAAAGAATAGATATAGATATGTAACTGAGTCACTTTGCTGTACATCTGAAACTAACACAGCCTTGTTAATCAACTATATTCCAGTTAAGAAGAAGAAAACACAAGAGCGAAAGGGTGTGAGGAAGAAGACAACCCTCCTTGCTCACTTCCACCTACTCCCTCCAAGATCTAGCCATTGCTTTTTCAATGGCATTGAGAGGAGATTGAGTTCACTGAGCCTGAAGTGCTTAAACATTGAAAGTATCAGTAACCAAAATGTGACTTGGAGCAGGTTGACCCTGGAGCCACACATACCCAAGGCGGCAGCACATGCCCCCTGGGCCACCCTCATGATCCCTGTGGGCATCACTGATGTTGAAGTCAACTCAAAAATCCTGGATTGTGCTGGGGACCTTCACTACCTTACGCTTCCATCTCAATATTTGGGGCAGAATAAAACCAGATGATCTGCCTCTGAAAGAATCAAACTTGGGGAACTCTACACAGCCACCTCTGGAGGGAGGGGAAGAAGCATGTCCCCCACATCCAGCTGGGAAGATGGCACAGCACCCAACTTGCCAGATGACAGTGTAGAGTGTCACGTGTGTGCAGATCAGCATATCCAGGATTTCAAGTTAATGGGATACATTACTGTGCAAAGAGAGGCCTCTTTGAAGGCTGTGCTGGGTCTAGAAAGCTGGTAGAAGTTTAATAGAGAGGGGGCGGTTTGTTTGTTTGGCTTTTTGGCTAGAGGACAAAGACTGTGGCAGCCTCAGATTGGCCAGCATTTCAGAGGGCTTCCTGGGTAACAAACGTACACAAAGTGACTCAGGTCTGCGTCTCAGAGTCATGGACACCCAGGGGCGATAAAGCCAGACTCAAGGGCACCCTTGGCATGGCTCATAATTCCACGAATGGCAATAAGTCACATGGAATTATGACGATCAGCCCCGCAGGGTGATACCATCCCTGGCTGCAAACAGTGGTGGACAAGCTGGAACCTCCACAAGCAGGACCAGGCAGTGTTATCCTGACCTAAAAAGTGAGACAAGCTGGGTCCGGAATGTGAGGAAGGGTCTGCTCCCCAGCCCGGATCCTCTGTAGGTCGATGTGACCCACCCTGGGGCACTTCCTGTCCCCACCACTGTGCACCCTAAATGTACTCCAAGACAGGCACAGCAGAGAGTGAATGCGGGCTGTTTTGAGATCGAGCTGAATTCTCATCCCCAGAAAAGGGTCACGTGGGGCAGAGTCTGGGCAGCTCCCCAGCAAGTGGAACCATCAGCCCAAGCTTTCTAGAACACCCTCTTGCATCTTTCTGTTCATATGCAAAACTTCTCTTTTTGGGGCGGTTGTGGGGGGAGCCTGGGAAACGGCTGGTTATTTTTCATTTTCAGACGGTCAAATATTTTCATTCTCACAGGGTCAAACCAAGGTTTAAGGATTGGAGAGGAAAGAAAGCAAAGACTCTGCCAGGTCCCCCCAGCTCAGCCCTCAGGCAAGCTGTCTGTGGACCCTGCTACCCAGTGTCCTTGGTCATTCATTTGGTAGGTCCAAGTGTAAGGAACCAGGGGGCTTGGGGTTGCAAACAGCACAGCCCCCACGCTCCAGAGAGCCTCTGCTCACTCAGCCCACGACTCCCTCCAGGCTGGCTCAGCTTCTTCCCTTGTCTCCTCAAAACAGGCCAGAGGCCCGGGATCAATCTGGATCCCTCCTTCTCTTTTCCTCTCCATCACCACCCCCTTCCCCCCATCCAATCAATCACCAAGTCCTATCCACCTTACCTTCTACAACTTCTCAAACCAAACTGTTGATAACTGATGAAGAAGAGGCCTGGCTATGTGGAGATTCTCATGTTGCATCCCAGTTAAACTGCTTTTAGTTGAAGGAACTGCAAGACATGAGACCCAGCTAAGCATGCAGTCAGGCAGGCTTTACCCCAGATGGGGGTCAGGACCTGGGTTCTGGTCCCAGAACGTGTGGCACTAGCCAGGCATGAGGATGAGCCATTTCCTATGCTCCTGGTCTGTAAGAAAGTAATACATAAAAACACCACTAGCCCCTGGTCAGTGCTTCCACAGTTAAAGGGATTTGAAGAACATGGCAAAGAACCTGCCTGCAATGTGGGAGACCTGGGTTCGATCCCAGGGTTGGGAAGATCCCCTGAAGAGGGGAACGGCTACCTACTCCAGTACTCTAGCCTGAAAATTCCATGGACTGTATAGTTCATGGGGTCGCAAAGAGTCAGACACGATTGAGCAACTTTCACTTCCAATTTCATCATCTTGTTTGAACCTCAAAGCAGACCTGTTTTTGTGCTGATAAACAAGGTCTTACTGTATAGCACAGAGAACTATACTCAGTATCCTATGATAGTCATAATAGAGAAGAATATAAAAGAGACTGTGTGTGTATATATATATATATATACACATATAACTGAATCACGTTACTGTACAGCAGAAATTAACACAACTTTATAAATCAGCTATACTTCCAAAAATTAAAAAACAGACCCTCAGGGAAGGCAGGGCATGTTTTGAGCTTATTTCAGCCAGGGTGTCCTACGTGAGGGATGAAATGGGCACTTCCTGCTCCCTCCCCAGAGGAGGGGTGACACACGTCTGGTTCAAGCAAATTGAAGACCTCATCTCAACTGACTCACTTGTCTGTGTCACACTCAAATGCCAAAGCAAACAGAGAAGAGGAGAAGCCTTGTAGGAAGAAGGAAAGCAGACACATATTTCAACTTATTAAGACATGTTTTTAAAGGCATGTATTTTTACCTGTGGGACAAAAAAGAATGGGTCATTCTTTGGATGACCAGCCTGAGGAGGTCATCTGATCCTCCCAAAGTAATTCTTAGTGTGGAAATAATTTTTTATTCTATTACAAGTTAGTCACTAATGGAAGGTTTCCTGTAAGCTTAAATTAAACATAATGGCCCATCTCTGGGAACCCTGCCTCCCAAGCAATGAGCCTTAAGCTAAAATACACTTTTGTAGCTGGCAGGAAACATCCTGAGCAGGCCCACCTGTGAGTGGCCACAGGGAAGAAGAAATTAACATATTCCCTCTACAGTCTGGCTGGAACCAGTACTTTCAACCCCCCCACCCCCACCCCCGTCCCTTTTAGTATAAAAGAAGCCTGTGTTCTAACTTGGGGAAGATGGTTCTCTGGGACTCTAGACTACCATCTTCTCAGCCTGCTGGCTGTCTGAATACAGTGGCTATTCCCTTCCCCCCAACAACTCATCCCTTGATTTATTGGCCTGTTGTGCGTGAACATACAAGTTTGGACCTGGCAACATTCATAACAATAACGTTCATAATAATATTCAGAATTTTAAAAGACTGAAAAGACACATCCAATTAAAACATGAGCAAGACTGGGACTTCCCTGGTGGTTCAGTGGCTAAGACCCCTCGCTCCCAATGCAGGAGGCCCAGGTTCAATTCCTGGTCAAGGAACTAGATCCCACATGCCGCAACTAAGAGTTCCTGTGCAACAATTAAAGATTCCATATGCTGCAACTAAGACCTGGTGCAGCCAAATAAATAAATATATATATATTTTTTAATGAACAAGACTAAATAAACATGATGTCTAGTGATGCACACCTGGGCGATAAAACTGTAAAAGGCTCAAGCTTGTGATTCCTTAAAAAGTTGGGAGAGAGGCTACTGTTGGGGAAGGATCGATGTGGGTTAGGAGGGGATGCAGAAGGAACTTCTAGGGGTGGCTGGAAGAGTCTCCCTTCAGACCTGGGTAGTAGTTATAAAGAGGTTCACCTTAGAATCACTCATTAAAGTCATACCTTTGTTTTGCATGGTGCGTGACTGAAGCGACGCAGCAGCAGCAGCAGCAGCTGTACCTGTACTTTACTTTAAATTTTATTTTATTATTGTGTGTATACTTAGGTTTTAGTTAACAATAAAATAACTTTAAAAATCATACCCTAAGGCTAGTCCTGGTGCCATCACACAAAAACCACCTTCCAGGGTTCGATGTCCTGTCCTGCCTTTGTCGCCTTCGTGAGCCACTGAGAACTTTTCTGAGACAAGCCAAGGGCCAGATAGATTTGTTCTAAGCCAAAGAGCGTGTGTGTGTGTGTGTGTGTGTGTGTGCAGAAGCGTGTGTGTCTCTGTGTGTGTGTGCGTGCAGAAGCGTGTGTGTTTGTGTGACCCCATCATATGTATCACCCCTCACTTCTCAGACTGTACCTCATGGAGCAGGTGGAAGCCTCTCTCCTTTCATATACATTTTTTTCAGTGGCCATTTTTGGCTGGTTGGTTGGATTGCTTTTTGGCTGTGCTGGGTCTTTGTTTCAGCGTCCAGGCTTATCTAGTTGTGTCTCACAGGCTTAGTTGCCCTGAGGCCTGTGGATCTTAGTTCCCCAAGCAAGCATCGAGCTGTGTCCCCTGCATATTGGAAGGCAGATTCTCAACCACTGGACCACCAGAGAAGTCCATTCAGGGGTCATTTTCAATCTTTGTAGTCTGAAGTTGAGCCACTCTACCCTTGAAGGAATCCAACCTGACTCTTAGCTCTCTAGAAGGTCCTTAGCACCCCTGATTTGCCTCTTGAACAGCCCTTTCTTACATAAATCACTTGCATCGACTTTGCTCATCAAGTAAGCCTCACCTTGCGACCTCGGGGTACCACCTTCCCATCTCGCTCTGCTCTTTCCCTCTCTTTCCCTTTACTTCCTGCTTCACGCTGATTGTTGCTCCTTTCTGTGTTTGGAAAGAAAATGGTGTTGGGAGAGGGGAGTTGGGGGAAGGGAGGAGAGAGAGCCATAAGAGGAAGTGGAGAGGAAAGAAAATAGACACACTTCCCAGCCCCTCTGTCCCAGACACTGCCCATGCGGCCACACCCATCCTCTGCTGCCCCAGTGCAGGAAGGTCAACCATCCCTGCCCTCAACCTTCAAACAGGAACAGGGGGAGTAGGGGACAGAGGGGTAGGTCCAGCCGCCTTTTTCAGAGAGGGGTTCCTGAGCACGCCATGGAGCATTTATCGAAGCCCTTCTCACCAGCAAGGTCAGAAGGAGGGCAAGGATCCCCAGAGAAGCCTGGGCAGGAAAGACAAAGTGGAAAAATCCCAAGTCAGAAAAGGAAAGACAAACAGAGGCATCCTCTTAGGAAAAGGCCAGCGTCCACCACTCCCCAACGTGGCTGCCTGCGCCTTAGGGGCCCGCAGATCAGAGCCTAGTCTTTATGTGTCCAGAACCAGTTTCGAGTGACTCTGAGGTCCTTGCTTTTCCCTGGGGCCTGCTACTTCTCCTGCTTTCTTGTGAGTTATTTTTTCCACTTTGATTTTCTCTCCATTGTCACTTCCTCTGTCACCTGAGAAGGCCCCCAGCGAAGACCACCAGACTTGGGTGTGTGCCCACAGAGGGAGCAAATGAGGGTCAAGGACAAAGCCATGAACCACGCCCTCCACCATCTGGGAGGTCCCCCTCCCAGAACTCGGTCACTTTTTAAAAAATATATTCATTTATGTATGTATCTGGCTGTGCCAGGTCTTAGTGGTGGCTCGTGGGCATCCTGCATTGGGAGAATGGAGTCTTAGCTGCTGGACCACAAGGGAAGTGTGGAGCTCAGTTATTTCGACAAGCCTACAAGTTCCATTTAGAGAACACGTCTTCCATAGTAGTCAGGCTTGGGGGAACTGAGATGACAGGAGTTGTAAGCTGTTGTTGTTCTTTTTAGTTGAAGTACAGTTGATGTGGGTTTCCCTGGTGGCTCAGTCGTACAGGATCCACCTGCCAATGCAGAAGACATGGGTTTGATCCCTGGTCCGGGAAGATTCCCCGGAGAAGGAAATGGCAACACACTGCAGTCTTCTTGCCTGGGAAATCCCATTAGACAGAGGATCCTGGCGTGCTACAGTCCAGAGTCTCGAAGAGTCAGACACAACTTAGAGACTGACCAACAAAAATAGCTGATGTAATATCAATGATAGCTGATATTACACAAGTTACAGGCGTGCCATATAGTGATTCACAATTTTAAAGGTTATATTCCATTTACAGTTATTATAAAATATTGGTTTGCAGCCAATTAAGCCGACTGTGCTCTTTTCCCCATGGGGGCCCAGTGTGCAATGGCTGCAAATAGCAGGCTCCTTGGTAGTGTATGCAACCTGTTGCCTGTACAGGTTGCCCTAAGGGACGTTGGAGACCACTCTTCCTAGTGGGCATTCATGACTGGCCTGCTGTTTCCCAGTCTAGACTCCAGACAGGTATGCGCAGTGCCTTTGGAAAGCCTCAGGGCGCAGTGGCCAGGGTCCACATTGGCCAGGTCATAATGTCCATCCCCATCCGCACCAAGCTGCAGAACAAGGAACATGTGATTGAAGCCCTCCGCCGGGCCAAGTTCAAGTTCCCTGGCCGCCAGAAGATCCACATCTCTAAGAAGTGGGGATTTACCAAATTCAACGCGGATGAATTTGAGAACATGGAGGCAGAAAAGCGACTCATCCCAGATGCCTGTGGGGTCAAATACATCCCTAATTGTGGTCCCCTGGACAAATGGCGGGCCCTGCACTCATGAGCATCAGCACTGTCCCCTCCTTAATCATGCTCACCAATAAATGCTATTTCCTGTCAAAAAATATATATATATTGGTTATATTCCCTATGTTGTAAAGGCTGAGTCTGAGAGACGGCAGATCAGTGTGGACAAAGCCAAAATTACACCCAAACTGGTATCAACTCAAGGCTTCAGTTCAGTTCAGTTCAGCCACCCAGTCGTGTACGACTCTTTTCAACTCCATGGACTGCAGCACGCCAGCCTTCCCTGTCCATCACCAACTCCGGGAGCTTGCTGAAACTCATGTTCATTGAGTCAATGACGCCATCCAGCCACCTCATCCTTTGTTGTCTCCTTCTCCTCCTGTCTTCAATCTTTTCCAGCATCAGAGTCTTTTCAAATGAGTCAGTTCTTCACATCAGGTGGCCAAAGTATTGGAGCTTCAACTTCAACATCAGTCCTTCCAATGAATATTCAGGACTGATTTCCTTTAGAATTGACTAGTTTGATCTCCTTGCAGTCCAAGGGACTCTCAGGAGTCTTCTCCAACACCACAGTTCAAAAGCATCAATCCTTCAGCTTTCAGCTTTCTTTATAATCCATCTCTAATGTCCATGCATGACTACAGGGAAAACCATAGCCTTGACTAGACGGACCTTTGTTTACAAAGTAATGTCTTTGCTTTTCAATATGTTGTCTTGGTTTTCTTCCAAGGAGCAAAGCATTTCTTCCAAGGAGCAAGCATCTTTTAATTTCATGGCTGCAGTCACCATCTGCAGTGATTTTGGAGCTCCAAAAAATAAAGTCTGTCACTGTTTCCGTTGTTTTCCCATCTATTTGCCACGAAGTGATGGCAACAGGCAGCAAAGTTCCCTGGACCCCTGATGATGCCAAAGCCTTTGCTTTGTAACCTTGATCTGAGAGGGAGTGTATCAATATTCCCTACTGTTCAATCAATACCGACTTGCCAAGTGCCCACTCTGACCCTAACACTCTGCAAACTGTTGTGGGCAATGCCAAGAAGCAGAACTTCCTTTAGTTATCTTTCCCTTACTTATCAAGTGGTCGAAAAAGGACACACATGTGGGAAAGAATTGCATACTGTTATTTGTGGTTAATTTAATATCAAAGGGAACACACAGTTAATTTTTGCCAAAAGAGTTCAGAAGATCAGTGTCCCAGGGCAGCTGTAACAAGTCACCACGACGGGAACACACAGTTAATTTTTGCCAAAAGAGTTCAGAAGATCAGTGTCCTAGGGCAGTGTCCTCAGTTCAGAAGATCAGTCACCACAACCTGGGTGGCTTCAAGCAACAAGAAATTTTTTCTCTGAAAGTTCTGGAGGCCAGAAGTCTGAAATCAAGGTGCTGGCTGGGCCGTGCTCCCTCTGAAGGCTCTACATGGGAAGATCCCTCCCTATATCTTTCAGGTTCTGGTGGCTCCAGGAAATCTGGTTTGTGTCACCATCACTCCAATCTCAGCCTCTTTCTGCATGTGGCCATCTCCTCCATGCCTTTTGAGGACACTTGTCCTTGGATTTAAGGTTCAGCCGGGATCTGGGATGATCTCATCATAAGATCATCAACTTAATTATATCTGCAAAGACCATTGTTTTGTTTTTTTTTAAATATTTATTGCAGTATAGTTGATTAACAATCTTGTGTTACTCCAGGTGTACAGCAAAGTGATTCACATATACGTGTGTGTGTGTGTGTGTTAGTTGTTTAGTCGTGTCTGACTCTTTGTGATCCCATGGACTGTAGCCCACCAGGCTTCTCTGTCCATGGGATTCTCAAGGCAAGAATACTGGAGTGGGCTGCCATTTCCTCCTCCAGGTCAGATATACATACTTGCTTTATTTACATTCTCGTCCCTTAAAGGTTAATACAAGATATCAGGTATAGTTCCCTGTGCTGGGCAGTAGGACCTTGTTGGTTATCTATTTTTTTAATTTGATTTTTAATTGGAGGATAATTACTTTGCAATATTGTGATGGTTTCTGCCACATATCTACATGAATCAGCCACAGGGAGACACATGTCCTCTCCCTCTTAAACAGACCTCCCGCCCCTCTAGGTTGTCACAGAGCACCGGCTTTGGGTACCCTGCATCATCCAGTTATCTATTTTATATGTAGTAATCTGTACATTTTAATCCCAAACTCTGAATTTATCCACATCACCCTACTGCCATTTTTCCAAATATGGGCACATTTACAGGTTCTGGGACATGGACATATCTTTTTGAGCACCACCATTCAGCCCAATACAAGCAATATTCCCCATGTTAGGGAAACACTTTAATTTTCCACTGACTTAGCTTTATATATATATTGTGCACCTGTGACAGGCCAGGCTCCATTCTAGATGATAGAGACCCAGCCCTGCAGGTTCCTGCTCTTCGTTGAGTTTCCATTCTGGGGGAGGACATGGACCATACAAAATTAGACAAACAAACAAGAAAAGGACTTCCCTGGTGTTTCAGTGGTTAAGAATCTACCTGCCAAGGCAGGGGACACGGGTGTGATCCCTGATCCAGGAACAGACCACGTGCCACGGAGCAACTAACCCCACGCGCCACGGCTACTGAAGCCCACACGCCCTAGAGCCTGCGCTCTGGAACAAGAGAGGCCACCGCAGTGAGAAGCCCATGCCCCGAAACTAGAGAGTAGCCCTTGCACGGCACACCTAGAGAAAGTCTGTGCAGCAACAGAGACCCAGCGCAGCCAAAAAATAAATAGATAGATAGATATATTTTTTTAAGTGTGTCTGAGACATAGACATAATTTGTGTTTACCAAATGAATAGTTTGTTTTTCAAAAAAGAATAAAAAGCATATTAGGAAATAATAAGGGCTGTTCAGGAAAATGTGCCAGGAATACGTGATAAAGGGACTCGGCAGCTAGTTTAGACTCAGAAGGGAAAGGCCTTTCTGCAGAGGTGACAGGAAGCTGAGGTCTGGGTGCCAGGAAGGAGATTAGGCAGAGAAAACAGCAGGAGCAAAGCCCTGATGTGGGAGCAAGCTTAGCACACTCAAGAAGCAGAAAGAGGTAAGCCAGAGGATGTGGTCAGAGATGGGGCTGGAGAGGCTGATTGTGACAGATGGCATACACCCCAGAGACCAGGTAGGGAGCTTGGCTTTTATCCTAAGAGTCAGGAGTAAGCCATTTGGTTTGAGCGAGGAGAATACTATGAGCTAAGTTATGATCTGGCTGCTTAGGAGACAATGGGCTGCAGGAGGGCAAGAGTCCATCAGGGGGATGAGTTAGGAATTAGGAGGTTGCTACTGTCATAATTAGAGGTATGGATGATAGCTTGGACCAAGTGTGGATGCAGAGACAGAGAGGACAAATTCTGGAAGTCTCCTGGAGGTGCAAGATTTCCTGATAGGTTGGTCAGATGGGGTAAGTAAGGAGAGAATCGAGAATGGATTTTAGTAGCCAAGGCGTGGAAGCAACCTAAATGTCCATCCACAGATGAGTGGCTAAGGATGTGGTACAGGGATTTCTCTGAGGGTCCAGTGCTTAGGACTCCACACTTCCACTGCAGGGGGGCGGGGTTTGACCCCTGGTCAGGGAACTAAGATCCTGCAAATTAAGAGGTGTAGCCAAAAAGTAAATTAAAAAAATAAAAACAAAATGATGTGGTACATACATACAGTGGAATATTACTCAGTCATAAAAAATAATGAGATAATGCCATTCATAGCAACATTGACGGACCTCTAGGTTATCATGCTAAATGAAGTAAGATAGACCAAGAAAGACAAATATTATATGTAACTGTTTATATGTGTTGTCTTAAAAAAATGACAGAAATGAACTTATTTACAAAACAGAAATAGACCAACAGACATAGAAAACAAACTTATGGTTGCCAAAGGGAAAAGAGAGGGAGGGATAAAGCAGGAATGGGGGATTCACACATACATAACACTATACATAGAATACATAATCAACAAGGACCTACTGTATAGCATAAGGAACTTTATGCTCAATATTTTGTAACAATTTGTAAGGGAAAAGAATCTGAGAAAAGAATAGATACGTATATATGCATAGCTGAACCACTATATTGTACCTCTGAAACTAATGCAACATACTTCAATATGTTCAATACAAAAAATACAATACAATACAAAAATATACAGAAATTTGATACTTCAGTACAAAAATTAAAATAAAAAATAGATCTTAGACGTATCCTGGTGATCATTTCGCAAGGCACATCTGAAGCTAACTGTTATATGTCAATTATATTTCAAGATAAAAAAAGTCAACATACTCAATGAAAAATAAAAGGAACGGATATTAGGTTTTAGATGCAAGTAACATCTAAACATTTAGAGCTTCATGACATTGTACAGGAGACAGGGATCAAGACCATCCCCAAGAAAAAGAAATGCAAAAAAGCAAAATGGCTGTCTGAGGAGGCCTTACAAATAGCTGTGAAAAAGAAGAGAGGCGAAAAGCAAAGGAGAAAAGGAAAGATACAAGCATCTGAACACAGAATTCCAAAGAATAGTAAGGAGAGATAAGAAAGTCTTCCTCAGTGATCAATGCAAAGAAATAGAGGAAAACAACAGAATGGGAAAGACTAGAGATCTCTTCAAGAAAATTAGAGATACCAAGGAACATTTCATGAAAAGATGGGCTCGATAAAGGACAGAAATGGTATGGTCCTAAAAGAAGCAGAAGATATTCAGAAGAGGTGGCAAGAATACACAGAAGAACTGTACAAAAAAGATCTTCACGACCCAGATAATCACGATGGTGTGATCACTCATCTAGAGCCAGACATCCGGGAATGTGAAGTCAAGTGGGCCTTAGAAAGCATCACTATGAACAAAGCTAGTGGAGGTGATGGAATTCCAGTTGAGCTATTTCAAATCCTGAAAGATGTTGCTGTGAAAGTGCTGCACTCAATATGCCAGCAAATTTGGAAAACTCAGCAGTGGCCACAGGACTGGAAAAGGTCAGTTTTCATTCCAATCCCAAAGAAAGGCAATGCCAAAGAATGCTCAAACTACCGCACAATTACACTCATCTCACATGCTAGTAAAGTAATGCTCAAAATTCTCCAAACCAGGCTTCAGCAATACGTGAACCATGAGCTCCCTGATGTTCAAGCTGGTTTTAGAAAAGACAGAGGAACCAGAGATCAAATTGCCAACATCCACTGGATCATGGAAAAGCAAGAGTTCCAGAAAAACATCTATTTCTGCTTTATTGACTATGCCAAAGCCTTTGACTGTGTGGATCACAACAAACTATGGAAAATTCTGAAAGAGCTGGGAATACTAGACCACCTGACCTGCCTCTTGAGAAATCTGTATGCAGGTCAGGAAGCAACAGTTAGAACCAGCCATGGAACAACAGACTGGTTCCAAATAGGAAAAGGAGTACATCAAGGCTGTATATTGTCCCCCTGCTTATTTAACTTCTATGCAGAGTACATTATGAGAAACACTGGGCTGGAAGAAGCACAAGCTGGAATCAAGATTGCCGGGAGAAATATCAATCACCTCAGATATGCAGATGACACCACCCTTATGGCAGAAAGTGAAGAGGAACTAAAGAGCCTCTTGATGAAAGTGAAAGAGGAGAGTGAAAAAGTTGGCTTAAAGCTCAACATTCAGAAAACGAAGATCATGGCATCCGGTCCCATCACTTCATGGGAAATAGATGGGGAAACAGTAGAAACAGTGTCAGACTTTATTTCTTTTGGGCTCCAAAATCACTGCAGATGGTATTGCAGCCATGAAATTAAAAGACGCGTGTTCCTTGGAAGGAAAGTTATGGACCAACCTAGATAGCATATTCAAAAGCAGAGACATTACTTTGCCAACAAAGGTCCGTCTAGTCAAGGCTATGGTTTTTCCTGTGGTCATGTATGGATGTGAGAGTTGGACTATGAAGAAAGCTGAGCGCTGAAGAATTGATGTTTTTGAACTGTGGTGTTGGAGAAGACTCTTGAGAGTCCCTTGGACTTCAAGGAGATCCAGCCAGTCCATTCTAAAGGAGATCAGTCCTAGGTGGTCATTGGAAGGACTGATGTTAAAGCTGAAACTCCAATACTTTGAGTTGATTCATTGGAAAAGACCCTGATGCTGGGAGGGTTTGGAGGCAGGAGGAGAAGGGGACCACAGAGGATGAGATGGTTGGATGGCATCACCGACTCGATGGACGTGAGTTTGAGTGAACTCCGGGAGTTGGTGATGGACAGGGAGGCCAGGCGTGATGCAAGTCATGGGGTGTCAGAGTCGGACACGACTGAGTGACTGAACTGAACTGAGCTTCTGGTTTTTATTTTTCTTTTTAATTGTGATCAAACCCACATAATGTAAAATTTACCATTTGAACCACTTCATG
Organism: Ovis aries; assembly: GCF_016772045.2. Lineage (NCBI taxonomy): Eukaryota > Metazoa > Chordata > Mammalia > Artiodactyla > Bovidae > Ovis > Ovis aries. Next base: position 37,125,902 of record NC_056074.1, read on the forward strand.
TAAAATTCAGTGCCATTAAGTACAGCCTTGGACAGCAAGGAGATCAAACTAGTCAATGCTAAAGGAAATCAACCCTGAATATTCACTAGAAGGACTGATGCTGAAGCTGAAATTCCAATACTTTGGCCACCTGAGGCAGAGTTGACTGAATGGAAAATACCCTGATGCTGGGAAAGACTGAAGGCTGACGGAGAAGAGGGTGGCAGAGGGTGAGATGGTTGGACAGCCTCACTGACTCAATGGACATGAGTTTGAACAAACTCCAGGAGATAGTGAGGGACAGGGAAGCCTGACATGCTGCAGTCCGTGGGATTGCAAAGTGTCCGACACGATTTAGAGACTGAACAGCAAGTAGAGCCACAATAGTGTGCAAACATCACCTCTATCCACTTCCAGGACTTTGGGGTGTGTGTGTTTTCTGCACTAAACAATCCAAGTATTCATCAGATTCTGTGGAAAGCAAGAGAGCACGGAGTTCCTTGGCAGTCAGCACCAGTGTCTCTGATGGTTGCTCCCGTTTCCTCCTTTCCAGTGGGCTCCTGGGCACAAGGCATATGGTGTCATGCTTTATTTTTCTCTTGATTTTACCTCAGCAGAGCCTAGGAAAAGTCTTGGGCATGGCGCTGGTTAGTGACTTCCCCTCGACCCTCATGAGAACCGAGGCCCTGTTACTCCATCCCCCAAGCACACACTTCGAGTGAAGCAAGGGTTACCGTCCTTTTGACAGTGACCTGAGGCTTTGCTCCCTCTTGTCCACAGGGGATATCAGTTACAGAAAGGTTGGCTGAAGGATAAGAGAGCTGATGTTGTCAACTGAAACCCCAGAGGAAGCAGACTCCTTGCAGAGACCTGCAGAGGGGGAGGGGGAAGGGCGAAGCTGAAGAGTCTGAGTGGCCTCGTTTCCAAAGAGATCTTAACTTTAAACAGAGAGCTACCTGTCTCTTTAGGGGTCTTACATCAAGCTCTGAGGAAAATGCCCCAAAGAGGATGATGTTCGTAAAATGACTAATGTGCATAAACCTACAGTAAGGAGTTTAACTTTTCTAAAAAAAGATTTGGGGGAAATTAGAGTGAGGTATGGAGAAAACAACGCTTATTTTAAGCTGAATTAGTTTAGGTAGGGGAGATAAATTAGGAGTTTCAGATTACCATATACACACTGCTGCTGCTGCTAAGTTGCTTCAGTCGTGTCCGACTCTGTGCGACCCCATAGATGGTAGCCCACCAGGCTCCTCCGCCCATGGGATTTTCCAGGCAAGAGTACTGGAGTGGGGTGCCATTGCCTTCTCCGATATACACACTAATATATATTTACTAGGTGAAAAACAAAGACCTAGGAACCATACTCAATATCTGGTAATAACCTATAATCTGAAAAAGAGTATAACTATACCTATCTGAGTCACTTTGCGGTACACTTGAAACTAACACGACATCGTTAATGAATTATATGTTGACTTTAAAAATTTTATTTGAAGCAGAGAGATTCAAAAGCAGGCTCGGAAGTCAGTACAGCTGGTTGGGGGCCTTAGAACCCTGATTCCCCCACTGCCTCTGCTTGAGTTTCACGAAGTACATGCTCATCTTTACATATTTCAGAGAAGTCATCTGTAAAATTCGGAGGAGGAAATGGCAACCCACTTCAGTATTCTTGCTTGGAAAATTCCATGGATAGAGGAGCCTGGCAGGCTATAGTCCATGGGGTCACAAAGAGTCAGAATGACTAAGCAACTGAGCACATATATGCAAAATGGGGTCACATCTACCTCACAAGGTGGGGAGGATCACATGAGATAACGTGGCCAGTGTGCTTAGAACAGTAACTGTCCACTATTAGCCACTCAACAGAGGATGTTCCAACTATTAAAAATTAGGTAAAGTTCTGGCATGGGGATAAAACATTAAAAGCAATATGTTAAGTGTGATTCCATTTTTGGAAAGGAAAAAAGTGCGTGTATTTATAAGTACATTTGACATCAGTAGGGGAAAATATAGACGTATATACACCCCAATTTGAATTTAACATGCATCTCATTTTCTTTAGTGCATATATTAGTGGTACAACACAAAAAAAGACATTTAAAAATATCTAGACCTGAGCTGACTGCCCAATTCAGTAGCCACATGTGGTTACTAAAATTGAAAAGAACTAAAATTAAATAAAAAGTAAAATTTTGTTCTTGGTTCCAACGACAGTTCAGCACTCTGCAGTCACACGGGCTAGTGGCTACTTCATTGTACATCACAGATGTGAACAGTTCCATCACTGGTCTAGGGGACCAAGGGGAGGGGACTTTTGGGTGATCTTTTCTTTTGCTATCCAATAGGAAGGCTTTCTCCTAACTTGCTCAGGTGATTTTAACAGGACTTCTCAGAAGACCCTCCTTAAGCCATTCAGTCTCCATTTTCACCAGGCATCAACCTACCTAAATGTAATTTTTGTTATAATATTTGGGTAACAACCTTGATCAGCCTTTATTTCTTTCCAATTATTTTTTAATATATGACAATTTCACAAGAGATGAGAAAAGCACATTTATCAAGCAGCCTCATTTCCTGCTTATGAGGATTCTGGGGGCATCAGAAGGACCAAGGCTCAGTCAGATTAATTTTCCATAAGAAAGAAAAGAAAGTGCAGTCGCTCAGTTGTGTCCAATTCTTTGGGACCCCATGGACTGTAGCCTACCAGGCTCCTCCATCCTTGGGATTCTCCAGACAAGAATCCTGGAGTGGTTTGCCATCTACCCAATGAAAGAAACACTGCCAACTGACTCAGTTCTCAAAGTTCTTGATCAAAGATCAAGAATACTTTGATCTAAGTATTCAGATCAAAAATAAGCTGCATTTCAGGGGCTCCGCAAACCCTCACTATATCAAGCCCAGGACGTTAGAAAACAGCGTGTGCTACTTCAGGAGGTTAAGAGCCCAGGGGAGGTTTGATTACTGACGAGTGTGAACCCGCCCATTCCACTCCCCTGGGAGAACCCGGGATCCGCGGGCTTGTGCTGTCCTCTGGCGCCCCCAAACGGGTGCTTAGGGTTTATCACATATAGGAAGCTAACACCCCAACATAACTCCTTGTGAAAGCTCTGTTGTGTCTGACTCTGAGACTATTTTCATGGAATTCTCCAGGCAAGAATAGCCGTTCCCTTCTCCAGGAGATGTTCCCAACCCAGGGATCGAACCCAGATCTCCCGCATTTCGGGCAGATTCTTTACCATCCCACCGGGGAAGCCCAAGAATACTGGAGTGGGTAGCCTATCCGTTCGCCAGAGGATCTTCCCGACCCAGGAATCGAACCGGAGTCTGCTGCATTGCAGGCTGATTCTGAGCTATCATAACTCCTTATGGCGAAATAAAGACTTTCTGCCTTGGGTTCTCTACAAGTTCATGTACCTTGCCTTTAAAATGACAAACCAGGATAATCAGATCAGGATTTCACATCAGAGAAATTATTGTGGTTCTAGAGGATTAGCCTTTAAAGATGCTAGAACTAATTTTTCAATAATTTTTATAGTATTGTAAAGCAAACAAAATATAATGATACAACACGTTCACGTTTTTACCAATCCGATTAACACCTAAAATATTACAGACTTATCTGAAACCTCAATCCTATTTCCCTTCCTTCTTGGAGGTAAAAATAAAACTCTGGATAGTGTTTTCCAGACCCATATAAGCATTTACACTTGTATAACCTTTACTAGTACGGTATGGATTTGTGTTTCAAATTTTCTCAGAAAACTGGTGTCATACTGTATCAACTGAAGGTTTTGTTTTTATTGATCAACATTATTTTTGTTTTGTTGTTGTTCAGTCACTAAGTCACGTCCCCATGAGCTGATCTCTGTTACACAGCACACTAGGCTTCCCTATCCTCCACTATCGCCCAGAGTTTGCTTAAATAGTTCATTGAGTCATTGATGCCATCCAACCATCTCATTGTCTGTCATCCCCTTCTCCTCTTGCCCTCAATTTTTCCCAGCATCAGGGGCTTTTCCAATGAGTCAGTTCTTCGCATCAGGTGGCCAAAGTATTGGAGCTTCAGCTTCAGCATCAGTCCTTCCAATGAATATTCAGGACTGATTTCCTTTAGGATTGATTGGCTTGATCTTTTTGCAGTACAAAGAACTCTCAAGAGTCTTCTCCAGCACCCAATTCGAAACCATCAAATCTTCGGCACTCAGCCTTCTTTATTATGGCCCAACTTTCACATCTGTACATGACTACTGAAAAAAGATCCATTTAGCTTTGACTATATGGATCTTTTTGGCAAAGTAATGTCTCTACTTTTTAATATGCTGTCTAGGTTTATCATAGTTTTTCTTTCAAAGAGCAAGTGTCTTTCAATTTCATGGCTATAGTCACCTTCAGCAGTGATTTTGGAGCCCAAGAGTATAAAATCTGTCACTGTTTCCACTTTTTCCCCTTCTGTTTGCCATGAAGTAATGGGACCAGATGTCATGATCTTAGTTTTTTGAATGTTAAGTTTTAAGCCAGCTTTTTCACTCTTCTCTTTCACCTTCATCAAGTGGCTCATTAGTTCCTCTCCACTTTCTGCCATTAAAATGGTATCATCTGCGTATTTGAGGTTGTTGATATTTCTCCTGTCACTCTTGATTCCAGCTTGTGAGTCATCCAGCCTGACATTTCACATAATGTCCCCTGCAGAAAAGTTAAATAAGCAGGATGAGTATAAACAGCCTTGACGTACTCCTTTCCCAATTTTGAACTAGTCCATTGCTCCACGTCCAGTTCTAACTTGCTTCTTGTCCTGCTTACAGGTTTATCAGGAGACAGGTAAGGTCTGGTTTTTGCATTTCCTCAAGAATTTTCTATAGTTTGTTGTGATCCACACAGTCAAAGGCTTTAGCATAGTCAGTAAAGCAAAAGTAGATGTTTTTTTTTTTAAAAATTCCCTTGCTTTTTCTATGATCCAGGGGATGTTGGCAATTTGATCTCAGACTCCTCTGCCTTCTCTAAATCCAGCTTGTACATCTGGAAGTTCAGGTACTGCTGAAGCCTAGCTTGAAGGATTTTGAGCATTACCTTGCTAGCATGTGACGTGAGTGCAATTGTATGGTAATTTGAACATTTTTTGGCATTGCTTTTCTTTGGGATTGGAATGAAAAGTGACCTTTTCCAGTTCTGTGGCCACTGCTGAGTTTTCCAAATTTCCTGACATGGTGACAGCTGGAATTCCATCACCCCCACTAGCTTTGTTTGTGGTAACGCTTCCCCATTTGACTTCACGCTCCAGGATGTCTGGCTGTGGGACAGTGTGGTTATCTGGGTCAATAAGACCTTTTTTGTATATTCTATGTATTCTTGCCACCTCTTAATCTCTTCTGCTTCTGTTAGGTCCTTGCCGTTCTGTCCTTTACTGTGAATGTCTTTGCATGAAATGTTCCCTTGCTATCTCCAATTTTCTTGAAGAGATCTCTAGCCTTTCCAATTCTCTTGTTTCCCTGTACTTCTTTGAATTGTTCATATAAGAAGGCGTTCTTATCTCTCCTTGCTACTTTCCGGAACTCTGCATTCAGATGGGTATATCCTTCCCTTTCTGCTTTGCCTTTTGCCTCTCTTCTCAGCTATTTGTCAGGACTCCTCAGCTTTGTCTTCTTGCATTTCTTTTCCTTGGGGATGGTTTTGGTCACCACCTCCTATAGAGTGTTATGAACCTCCATCCATAGTTCTTCAGGCATTCTGTCTAACAGATCTAATCCCCTGAATCTATTCATCACCTCCACTGTATAGTTATAAGGGATTTGATTTAGGTCATACCTGAATGGCCTAGTGGTTTTCCCTACTTTTTTCAATTTAACCCTGAATTTGTCAATAAGGAGCTGATGTTCTGAGCCATGGTTAGCTCCAGGTCTTGCTTTTCCTGACTGTATAGAGCTTCTCCATGTTTGGCTGCAAAGAATATAATTGGTCTGATTTCGGTATCGACCATCTGGTGCTGTCCATGTGTTGAGCCGTCTCTTGTGTTGTTGGAAGACAGTGTTTGCTATGACCAGTGCATTCTCTTTGCAGAACTCTGTTAGCCTTCGCCCTGCTGCATTTTGTACTCCAGGATCAAACTTGCCTGTTATTCCAAGTATCTCTTGACTTCCGACTTTTGCATTCCAGTCCCCTAAGATGAAAAGGACATCTGTTTTTGGTGTTAGCTCTAGTTAATGCTGTTAGACCTGCTTTGGTGTTAGGTCTTGTAGGTCTTCATAGAACAGTTCAATTTCAGTTTCTTTGGCATTAGTGGTCGGGGCACAGACTTAAATTATTGTGATATTGAATGGTTTACCTTGGAAATGAGCCGAGATCATTCTGTCATTTTTGAGATTGCACCCAGTGCTGCATTTCAGACTCTTTAGGGTGACTATGAGGGCGCCTCCATTTCTACTAAGGGATTCTTGCCCACAGTAGTAGATATAAGGGTCATCAGAATTATATTTGCCCATTCCCATCCACTTTAGTTCTGGGCTTCCCTGATAGCTCAGCTGGTAAAGAAGCCACCTGCAATGCAGGAGACCCCGATTCAATTCCTGGGTTGGGAAGATCCGCTGGAGAAGGGATAGTCTATCCATTCCAGTATTCTTGGGCTTCCTTTGTGGCTCAGCTGATAAAGAATCTGCCTGCAATGCAGGAGACCTGGGTTCAATCCACTTTACTTCACTGATTCCTAAAATGGCGATGTTCACTCTTTCCACCTCCTGTTTGACCACATCCAATTTACCTTGGTTCGTGGACCTAAGATTTCAGATTCCCATACAATATTGTTCTTTACAGCATCAGACTTTATTTTCACCACCAGACACATCCACAACTGAGTGACATTTCTGCTTTAACCCAGCCTCTTCTTTCTGGAGCTGTTTCTCCACTATTCCCCCAGCATATGGGACACCTACCAAGCTGGGGGGCTCATCTGCTTTTTCATTGTGTTCATGGGGTTCTCCAGGCAAGAATACTACAGTGGTTTGGATTCCTTTCTCCCATGGACCACATTTTGTCAGACCCTGACTAGGACTGACAGGCCATGCCATGTGGCAGAATGACATGTCCAGTGCCCTGGTGAATATACATGTATGAAATATGTAAATATATATATTGTTTGTTTGTTTGTTTGTTTATAGGGCCTCCCTCATAACTCAGTCAGTTAATCATCTGCCTGCAATGCAGGAGACCTGGGTTTGATTCCTGGGTTGGGAAGATCCCTTGGAGAAGGAAATGGCAACCCACTCCAGTATTCTTGCCTGAAGAATTCCATGGACAGAGGAGCCTGGCAGCCTACAGTAGTCCATGGGGTCGCAAGAATCGGATACAACTTAAACCACCACCACCATATTTTTGTTTGAGTTTTTCTTTTGGCTGCATCATGCAACCTGCAGGATCTTAGTTTCCTGACCAGGGATTGAACTGATGCCCCTTGGAAGCTTGGAGTCTTAACCACTGAACCACCAGGGAAGTCCCTGAGTATATATATTAATTCATAGTTGATTCATTATTTTCCTGCTGAAAAGTTCTTTGTATAACTCTGGTATTTTACTTGTCTATTCTCCTTACAACAAAGTAATGGCAATTAGATAATTCATCTTTTTTTTCATCTTTTTCTTACTGACACATTTGAACTCTTTTTATGTTATGAACACAGATCCCTTGCTTATCTGATTCTCTGATTACTTCTTTCACCTGGTGGCTTCTCTGTTCTCTTTGTTTGTGGTATCTTTTCAAATACATGATTTTTACACATCAAAGACAAATATATATCTGTCTTATCCGTTCTGGTGAATGCATTTTGAATCTTCTGAAATCCTTCCAGATCCCAAGGTCATGTGTTAGTTTTTTATCTTTTTAAAAGAATTGTAAAGATTGGCTTTTCACATTAGATGCTTAACCCCTGTGGTTTTATGTATTTGGTGCACCAGGTGGATAGCTCTTTGTCCCTGTGAACTTTTCGCTGGCAAAAGGCACACTAGAATAGCCTTGGGAGCTTTTAAAAAAAAACAATTTCTGGGCCTCATCCCAGAACTGATAAAATCGTAATCCCTGAGGATAGAGCTGAGACATTAGGACTTAAAAAAAAAAAACAAAAACGCAACTCTTTCAGGTGGTTCTAACATGCAATCAGGGTTGAGAACTTTTGCTAGGAGGTCAGACCGAGGATAGAAGTGCTGAGGTGTGGTATTACATCCTAAGCTCTACTGGATATTGCCAGTGCTCTATAAAGTGATTATAACTGTTTATGGTCCTTCCAGTAGGAGAGGTCCAATTGCTTCACATCTTTGAAAACACATGGCCATTATTATCCCAATTAAGTGATAAGGAAACCACACCCAGAGAGTTTAGGTGATCAGGCACGTGTATGCTAAGTTGCTTCAGTGATCTGCCTGCATGCTTAATTGTGTCCAGCTCTTTGCAACCCTTTGGACTGTAGCCTGCCAGGCTCCTCCGTCCATAGAGGTTTTGCAGGTGAGAATACTGGATCAGGTTGCCATTTCCTTCACCAGAGGATCTTCCTGACCCAGGGATCGAACCCATGTTTCCTGTGTCTCCTGCACTGGAGACGGATCCTTTGCCACTGAGCCACCTGGGAAGCCCCTCAGTGATCTGAGGACTTGCCTAAAAATCACGCAGCAGATGCAGCTGCGTCTCCACCACCTCTGACATCCTGCCTCTCGGCTTACACATACCGCTTCTATCCAATGTGCCTCGCTAGATTCCCTGGACAAGGACACTGGCAATATTTCTGAATCTGTATACACCCAGTTTGGCTCCTATTTGGACTCTAAATCCAACCTCAGTGTGGACAGATTCACCCTACAGCTAACTTCTTTTTAAATTCTGGAGTCAGTCGCTCCCAAGCTTTCAAACCACAGAGAAACATCAAATTAAGAAGGTAGGCGTCAGGAGGTGGCGGCTGAATATTAACCAATAATGTGCTCAGTCGTGTCTGACTCTGCAGCCCCATGGGCTGTAGCCCTCCAGGTTGCTCTGCTCAGGGAATTTTCCAGGCAAGAATAGTGACGTGGGGTGCCACTTCCTCCTCCAGGGGATCTTCCTGACCCAAGGATCGATCCTGTGGCTCTTGCATCTCCTACATTGGCAGGCAGATTCTTCATCACTAGCGCCACCTGGGAAGCCCATTAACCAGTGAGTTACTCTTCAAATGCCTGTTAACAGTTTGTCAATCGATCCCTGGCTTGGGAAGATTCCACATGCCTCAGAGCAACTAAGCCCGCGTGCTGCAACTGCTGAAGCCCCTGCGCCCTAAAGCGCATGCTTTGACTCATGGGAGGCCACCACAGTGAGAAACCTGAACACCGCAACTGCAGAAAGCCTGAGAGCAGCAAATAATTATTTTTTTTAAAGAAAACCTAATTTTTTTTTAAGTGCTAAAAAGAAAAAAGGAAGTGATTGCTGTGAGCTAGATGTTGGGTACTAACTGACCCTGGAATTTCTTTTCTACTCTGCCTCTCTGAGGCTTTATGAGATAAGGAAAGCTCTATGGCAGAAGACTAAATGATAGAACCTTCTCCTAGGTCATGGCAGGCAGCCTCTAAGCTAGCCCTGGTGATCCTGGTCTCCTGTTATTCGCGCCCTTGCATGGTCCCCTCCATGCTAAGTAGGGTTGACTTGTGTAGCCACTTGGATGCTGTGGACAGGATACCTTGAGACTTCTGAGCTAGGTCGTAAAAGGCACTGAAGCATCTTCCTTGTTCTCTCTTGAACTGCTTGCCCTGTGGAAAGTCAGCTGCCGAGTGGTAAACACACTCAGGCAGCCCTATGGGGAGATCCTTGAGAGAAGCTGTGACTTCCTACTAACAGTCAGCACTGACTCAACATCCACGTGAGTAAGGCAGGGTAGGAGCAGATCCTCTGGCCCTAATCAACTTCAGATCAGCTGCATCATGTCCGACATCATGACCACAGCCTCGTGGGAGACTTGGGGCCAGATCTACCCAGACAAGCTGCTCTTGAATTCCTGACCCACAGAAACAATGTGAGATAATAAATATGTGTCCCTTTTTCTTTTTTTAAGTTACTAAGCTTTGGTGTAATTTGTTTTGCAGCAATAGAAAACTTGTACAACGGTTTTCTTATAGATAATCACCAGTCTAATAAGAAGAAAACAATTCTAATTGCTCAAAAGCCTTTAATGATTGTTATTACTCCCACAAACTCTGAAACAGGCAGATGGTGAAAGGGAAGTCTTAGAAAAGGTGAACTATTTCTTTAATTCAGAGGGATAGATGACAGGGATAAAAAGATATTTCAGATCTCAATGCACAGAACAGTACTTGCACTCTCGAGTTATAGCTATTTTAAAAACACTCTGGGGACTTCTCTGCTAACACCCCTTGTTCCCAGTGCAGAGGACCTGGGTTTGATTCCTGGCCAGGAAACTAAGATCCTGCATGCCACAACCAAGAGTTTTCACACCACAGCTAAAAGTTCCCATGTAACTAAGACCTGGCACTGCCAAATAAATAAATATTTTAAAAAATGAAAACAGTCTGGCAACTCATTTAAGCCTTACAATGTTAGGTTTATAGATATATACATGGTATATGTGTGACTTAGAAAAAAGTTTTGCAGCTTCCTAAAGTACTAAAAATATGTTAGCTAGTACTCTACACACTCCTGTCATTACTGATCTGTTTTTCCCACTTTAATAAACGGTCACCGTTCATTCCGAGAGAAAGCATCAATTTGTGGGCAAATTCAGTCTTTTCCCACTCCACACACAGAAAAGGAGGGGAGATTTAAAATATTCAAAAAGAAAACAGAACCAAAACAAACAAACAAAAAGATAGTTTCTTAGGAGGAAAAGGGGACGACAGAGGACGAGATGGCTGGATGGCATCACCCACTCAACGGACGTGAGTTTGAGTGAACTCCGGGAGTTGGTGATGGACAGGGAGCCCTGGTGTGCTGCAATTCATAGGGTCTCAAAGAGTCGGACACGACTGAGTGACTGAACTGAACTGATGGCAATTGTAACAAACACTGAAAACTGAGGGACTTCCATGATGGTCCAGTGGTTAGGACTTGGCGCTTTCACTGCAGAGGGCCCAGGTTCAGTTCTTGGTCAGGGAACCAAGATGCTGCAAGCTGTGCAGCACATTCAAAAAATAAACTATAAATTAAAAAAAAAAATTTAAAAAGAAGATGTGGTACATATACATAATAGAATATTACACAGCCATAGAAAGGCCAAAAATAGGTTTCACTGAGCTTAAAATCAAGGTGTCAACAGACCTGAGTTTATTCTGAAGAGTCAAGGGGAAATCTGTTTCACACAGATGGGGCTGAGTTCAGGATCTTGACATGGGGAGATTATCTAGGATTCTGCAAACAAGTTGATGTGATCACAAGAGTCCTTATAAGGGAAAGGGAGAGATAGGTGACTCAGAGGAAATGCTACAGGCTGCCTGCATTCCTTGGCTCATGGCCCCTTCCTTCCTTTTTTTTCCAAAGCCAGCAGTGTAGTATCTTCAAACCTCTTTCTTTCTGTGACATCTGCTGTTTCCATTGTCAAGATCCTGAACTCAATCCCACCTGTAAATTCCTTTTTGCCATGTAAAATAACATATTCACAGGTTCTTGGAATTAGAATGTAGACATCTCTATGGGCCATTATTCTGCGTGGTGGGGGGTGGGAGTGAGGTGTGCTCAGAACCACAGATGAGAAGCAGGATGAAAATGCACTATGGTGAGTGGGCTGCAGAGCTCCAGGCTCAGACATTCAGTGAAAGCCCCAGATTCATTCCTGGGGGACATGGGAACTAAAAGTCTCAAATTAGATGGGGGATGGAGCTGGACCCCTGTCCAAAGTTGTGGGCTGAACCAGGCCAGGCTAGGGGCTGCTGAACTAAATTGCTGCTGAAACCTGCCTGGGCTAAGATGTATAACAGGCTGCAAGTCCAGAGACTCATCTTGCAGCCCAGGGAAGGAGCCAGGCTGCCTGCTGGCTTCATGCCTGGATCTGTGTCCTCCTACATCACTAGTGGGGCAGCTCAACCATCATAATGAGAGCCAGTTCTGAGCTAGAGCCTTGAGGATGGTAGGAAGGCAAATGCAAGAGCATAAGACCTAGAGGGTTGAGCACGGAAGGCGAGCAGGAGAAACATACAAACCCTGAACATGGCCCATAAACCAACATTATGAAACCCTGTAAAGATATAACACTGTGGCAGTCAATAAACTCAGAAATTAGAATATGAGTTTTAGATGAGATTAGTCAATCAAATAATCTGACAAAGACTTTAAACTGAGCCTGTTTTGTTTTTCACTTTTAAAAATTATGTTTAGTTTCATTGTTTACCAACGGGGAGATGCAGGCTATTTATACCAGCAGCTGTAGGGGCAAGGGGAATGCACAGTTAGTTAGCAACCTGTATAGGATAGAAAACTTAGGCAAAAAATAAGACTCTCCAAAACAAAGGACAGTGGTGGGCTTCACTACACGTTGAGCATGCCCAATTTGCCCAAAGGTAGACAAAATGGTTCCAGGGGAGTCCCAGGATGCTGAGGTCCTGTTTGAATTTGGGAGAAGGTTACCAACACTACAGTCTGGACTTTGTTAGGAAAATGGGGGTTGTCCTTACCATGGAGGCCATTGTCAGGAAGATCTTGCTGGAATGTCAAGGTCCAAGCTCGAAAAGGTGGTTCCTTTGTCAAGTGTATAAACATGATTTGAGAGGCCACGTCACCCACAGAGAGAATCCAGATGTGTCTGGTACAAATTTCATCTGGAAAACAGGACAAAATTTTGTCTTTGAAAGTCAGAGGGATGTGAAATGTTCAACCCTTCTCTATAGTCCCACTTTACAGTGTATCCACAGCTTATTAGTTTTTCTGTAGTAAAGTTTCTCAGGTCAAAAGTTCTGTTCTATTCTCTTTCAGGGCATTCCAAAGACTCCGATGCTCTAGTCCACTGCGGCCCCAGGGAATAGTCCCGTGAATTCTCAACTATGAGTTTATAGTTTGCAGAAAGGCAGAGAAACTGCCTCATTTGAAGACATCAAATCTTTTAAACAGGAAGATCGTCTTTTTACTCGGCAAGGATTTCTTTTTTAAATAGGTAAGAAGTGTACTTTATTCAGAAAGAAACACATTCCACAGAGTGCAGGCCATCCCAGAGGGTGCGTGTGGCCTCTTGGCAAGGATTTTAATGAGCATCTACTCGGTACAAATCTTTGGCCATACTGCATGAGATTTCATAATGCAGTACTTTTCCAGGACCTTTGAGGTTAAACTGCAGGTTTGAAGTGACATTTTGTAGGGGCCCTAGAATCAGGCATCCCTTGTGACTCAGATGGCAAGAATCCTCCTGCAAAGTGGGAGACCCAGCTCAGATCCCTGGGTTGGGAAGATCTCCTGGAGAAGGAAATGGTTACCCACTGCAGAATTCCTGCCTGGACAGAGGAACCTGACAGACTATAATCCATGGGATCCCAAAGAGTCAGACACAGCTGAGTGACTAACACTTTCTAGAATCAGGACCTGAGTTCAAATCCTGGCCGCTCCCCCCCCCCCCCACCTCCTCTGGGTCCATCTCTTTGAGACTCTGCCCACATTTGCAAAATGGAGATGATGCTAGTAACTACCATATTGTTGTAAGGATTAAGTAAGTAATGCCTAAAAAGTACTAAACCCCATGCCTGACACAGGCAGTATCAGTAGATGTCAGTAATATGAAGCAAATATACATTGTCCGAGAAAGAGTTTACGGTGCTGATAAGCTGAAAAGTTGCAAAGAAAGGGCACAATGTGACAGAAGTGTGCGGTCAGAAATCTGAAGGTAAAGTCAGTCAGAAAGCCTTCAGACCAGAGGGAGGACATCTCAACAGCAGGAGAAAAGGACCTAGGGTTATACCTTTGGAGTATTTGAATATGTGAATCTTTTATTCTGAGAAGCCCTCAGTTAACGGAACTGCTGTCTGTTCTTCGCTGACCACGGGAGGGAGCAGACAAAAGCTAACCAGTTCAGTTCACGTGGAGATACGTTAAACGTGTTAAAAACATCGCTCAGTTGTGTCCGACTCTTTGCAACCCCACGAACTGTAGCCCTCCAGGCTCCTCTGTCCGTGGGATTCTTCAGGCAAGAATACTGGAGTGGATTGCCATTCCCTTCTCCAGAGGATCTTCCCAACCCAGGGATTGAACCCAGTTCTCCTGCATTGCAGGCAGATTCTTTACCATCTGAGCCACAGGGAAGATCCAACATGTACTGAACCAAATTAAAACTACTCCCTCAGTGTTACATTTTAATTTTTCATTTAATTTTTATTTTATATTGGACTATAGTTGATTTACAATGTTGTGTTAGTTTCAGGTACACAGCAAAGTAATTCAGTTATACATAAACAAATATCCATTCTTTTTCAGATCCTTTTCCCACTTAGATCATTATAGCATATTGAGTAGAGTTCCCGCACTATACAGCAGGTCCTTGTTGATTACCTATTTTATACCTAGTCATATGTATATGTTAATCCCTAATATATCCCTCCTTCTACCTTCCCCCTTTGGTAACCGTAAGTTTGTTTTCTATGTCCATGCATATGTTTCTGTTTTGTAAATAAGTTCATTTGTATCTTTTTTTTTTTTGGCCACACTGGGTCTCGTATCTTTTTTTAAATTTATTTTTGGCCACGCTGGGTCTCCGTTGCTGTGTGTGGGCTTTCTCTGGCTGCAGCGCTTCAGGATCTAGAGTGTGGGCTCAGTAGCTGTGGCACCTGGGCTCAGCTGCTCTGAGGCCTGTGGGGTCCTCCTGGACCAAGGATCGAACCCATGTCCCCTTCACTGGCAGGCGAATTCTCAACCACTGGGCCACCAGGGAAGTCCCCATTTGCATCATTGTGTTTAGATTCCTATGATATTTGTCTTTCTCCGTCTGACTTACTAGTCTTTCGTTTTAAAATAACATTTTATCTACTTACTGTCCTAGTTGTTTAATCACTGAGTCATCTCCGACTCTCTGAGACCCCACGTGACTGCAGCATGCCAGGCTCCTCTGTCCTCCACTCTTTCACAGAATTTGCACAAATTCAAGTCCACTGAGTTGGTGATGCTATGTAACCTATTTACAATTGTTAACCTAGCTAACCTATATCTAATTTAAAATAGAATATTTGATAATTGCTACTACAAAGCTTAGCCCTCTCACTCCCACGCTCTATGGAATGCTGCCCCTTTGAACATGTACTGCTAATCTCTAAATGGTTATCAATGGGAAACATCCTTCTACTTGGTTCTGCCTGAAGGATTTAACCAGGATGTCCCCAAAACAAAAGATACAAACAAAAGAATATGGAAAAGTGTTCAACTTTACCGATAATGAAAGAAACATGTATTAAATACAAGCTCTTATTTTAATTCAATTAGTGAAGACGTTCAGTATAACAATGACTAACAGAGGCAAGGGCCTGGCAGAATGAATCCTTTCAGGAGTTTCCAGTGAGAAACAACAACGACAAAAACTGTATTGTTCTCAAGCCCAACAAGGAAATACTAACTGACATGTGCCACTCACAGGAAGCAATTTCATAGGCAGTAAAAGTGAGACCCGTGGAGTAGTGATATGGTAAAATACACACCCACACAAGTGACGAAAGAATATGAGGTGATTAGGAATGGTTTTTCCAGTGGTCATGTATGGATGTGAGAGTTGGACTATAAAGAAAACCGAGCACTAAAGAACTGATGCTTTTGAACTGTGGTGTTAGAGAAGACTCTTGAGAGTCCCTTGGACTGCAAGGAAATCAAACTAGCCAATCCTAAAGGAGATCAGTCCTGAATATTCATTGGAAGGCCTGATGCTGAAGCTGAAACTCCAATACTTTGGCCACCTGATGCAAAGAACTGACTCACTGGAAAAGACCCTGATGCTGGGAAAGATTGAAGGCAGGAGGAGAAGGGGACGACAGAGGATGAGATGGATGGATGGCATCACTGACTCGATGGACATGACTTTGAGCAAGCTCCAGGAGCTGGTGATGAACAGGGAAGCCTGGCGTGCTGTAGTCCATGGGGTCGCAAAGAGTTGGACACGACTGAGTGGCTAAACTGAACTGAAGGATGCCATGATTACAGTTGTGCCTGAAAAAATACCCAGAAGGAGTCATGGGAAGAAATACAGCCACAGTGTGATGAGGTAGTGAGATTAACAATCACTTTCTATTTCTGTTTGTCTCAAAGTTCCTATAATGAATGTGCCCTATTTGTAAATATTTTCTTTTACTTTAGAGTTTATCTTAAAATTTTTATTTTAATTATGTAAAAACCTGGTGGTCAAACATCAGAGCTCTCAGTCCCCAGTTCATATGTGGGTGGGAAAAAAAAAAAAACACATCTCTCAAGGTGACAAAAACTCAGGTTTCAGGAATAGTAGAATGACTATACCATTCTCCTGAAAGATTCTAGAACATTCCTAACAGCCTACCTGGTGAAAAAGGTTTTGCAAGTAATATGTACTTATCTTTGGGAAAATATGTACTAACCCACCAGAGCTTCTTAGCATAGCAGAAACTTTATAATCCTTAAAGTTTTTTCTTTTTAAAAAAAAAATTCATTCATTTGGCTGCATCAGGTCTTAGTTGGGATCTTTCCTTGTGCAGGCTTAGTAGCTCTGCAGCATGTGGGATCTTAAGTTTCCTGACCAGGGATTGAACCCATGTTCCCTGCTTTGCAATGTGGATGCTTAACCATGGGATCACCAGGAAAGTTCAAACAGTTTTGTTTTTTTTTTCTTATTTCACCCTCTCCCCCTGGTTCAACTTTTCTGAGGAAATGAGATTTTCAGGCATAACTTCAAGTTCTGGAGAGACGTCATGGCACAAACCCCTTTCCCTTCAGGTGGTCATGGTTTCCTGTTCCCTGTAGGTAGAAATTCCCTGGGCTCCGACTTTATTCAAGAGCACACACAGTGTCTAGGGAGTGCCCTGAATGCCTCTACTCTCTGGGAAGAGTCCTAGATTCACTTTTATTTGGCTCTTTGAAAAAAGAGGCACAGTCTACAAGAGGGAGCAAAATGGGTCATTATTGAGAAAACAGAATATAGGTACAGTCTTATGACCGAAAGGTGTTGGGAATCATACTCTGACTTGTATATACCCAGTAAATCTCGCAAGAGGATGAAGTTTGTTTTTTTCTTTTTTTAAGTATGTCTTTTTTTCAGACAATATAAGAGACAGATAAAGTGAAGACTGCCAATTGCTGTCAGGAACATGTTGTTTGTTAAAACTGGAATCTTGGGACTTCCTTGGGGAGTCCAGTGGCTAAAAAGATCCCATATGCCACAATTAAGACCTGGTGCAGCTAAATAAATAAATGAATAAATATGTTAAAAAGAGAAAAAGCTGGAGGGACTTCCTTGGTGGTCTGGTGGTTAAGACTCAGTGCAGGGGTCATAAGTCCCCTCCCTGGTGAGGGAACTAAGATCCCACATACCATGTAGTACAGTAAAACAAAACCAAAAAAAGCTAGAATCTTGTTTAAAGAGAAGAAAAAAAAGCCAGCATTATCTGAGTGACTATTGCTAATAGTCATACAATGTCCTTTAAAACTGTACACAGGGATTAGTCCCTTTGCCAAAGAGCCACTGAGTAAATAAAAACAGGAATTCCAGTGTCTTGGTTTCTCCTGGGGATGATTTTTGTTGTTTTTCAGTCACTCAGTCATGTCTGACTCTTTGCTACCCCATGGACTGCAGTACACCAGGCTTCCCTGTCCTTCACTATGTCCCAGAGTTTGCTCAAACTCATGTCCTTTGAGTCAGTGATGCCATCCAATCATATTATCCTCTGTCACCCACTTCTCCTCCTGCCCTCAACCTTTCCCAGCATCAGAATCTTTTCCAGTGAATCAGCTCTTTGCATCAGGTGGCCAAGGTATTGGAGCTTCAGTTTCAGCATCAGTTCTTCCAATGAATACTCAGGGTTTATGATTACCTCTCTCTTAACTGAGCTCTCTGCATTTGCTGATTCTGAGCACACTGACTCATGAGCCCACACAGCAGCTGCCTACACCATCCTGTAGGATTTAACCTACCTCTTACTGGTCCAGCAGGTTAACATTCACAGGGGAAAATTTTTCTCTCTTTCCCACCCCCATTTGACTCCTAAGCCTCCAGAATGTTTTATCATCTAGAAATCCAAGTTACAAATCTTCTCCTAGGAAGTTTTTTGCAAGTTCAGCTTTAGAAGACCTCCTTTCTCACTCTCACTATTTTCTTTAGCGGTTCAGAAATGTGTTCAACCTCCAGCATCTCTTGAGAGGAGCCAGTCATAGGCAGAAGAATTCTTTTGCAGAGGAACTTCGGTCACATTGGCTAGCTCCTTAAGGCAGTGGTTTCCAAGGCTGATGTGTAGGCTAGGTTTGGTGAGTGACAAGGATTCTACTGATTTGGGCAAAATGATAAAAATAAGAACAAGGCAAGTGTTTTTCAAAAAGGAATTTATCTAGCTGTGATGGATTCTGAGATTGCATACTCTTTTAGTTTTTGACTTAAAATGTCTTTTATAATAGTGAAGTGAAGTGAAGTCGCTCAGTCGTGTCCGACTCTTTGCGACCCCATGGACTGTAGCCTACCAGGCCCCTCAGTCCATAGAATTTTCCAGGCAAGAGTACTGGAGTGGGTTGCCATTTCCTTCTCCAGTTATAATAGTAAGGTCATAATAAGTGATAGATTTTTTTAAAAAGACATGCGTATTTGCTCAGTAAAATCAATACAATGTACATTTTTTGTTAATTTACAATTTCGTGAAATCCGAAAGTCCAGAGAACAATTGCTCTCATGGATTTCATCAGAGATTTAATATGAGATAATGGTATTTAATGAGACTTAATAGCATTTCATTCCAATGAGGAAAGTTCTGAATAATCTGTCTTTGTACACTCAAAAAGTCAACCTACTTGGAAGCAACCGCGGTGTCCTTCAGTAGATGAATAGATAAATAATAGATAAAGCCCATTTCCTGCGGTCCAACAGAAAATGGAATATTATTCAGTACTAAAAAGAAATGAGCTATCAGGGCATGAAAAGACATGGAGGAAACTTAAATGCATATTATGAGCTGAAGAAAGCCAATCTGGAAAGTCTGTGTATTCTGGGATTCCAACTATATGACATTCTGGTAAAGGCAAAACTTTGAAGATGATAAAAATAATCGTGGTTGTCAGGGGGTGTAGGCAGGGGTAATGACTAGGCAAAGCGCAAGGATTCTTAGTACGTGGTTTGATAGGTATCATTTTGATACATATCATTACACTTTTAGCTAAACCCCACAGCACCAAGAGCGAACCCTAATGTCTAAGCTATAGACGTCTAAGCTTAGAAGTCTATAGACTTCTTTTATTTTTCTATAGATTTCTTTTTTAAATATAGAAGTCTATAGACTTCTGGTGATAATGATATGTCAGTGTATGTTCATTAATTATAATAAGTGGACCATTTGATCAGGGATATTAATAACTGGGAAGGCTAAGCATGTGGAGGGGCAGAAGGTATATGGGAAATCTCTCTATTTTTCACTCAAGTTTGTTCTGAACCTAAAAATTCACTTAAGAATAAAGTCTTTTTTTTTTAAAAAGTCAACCTCCCAAGCAAAATTAATGATTAGTTAGAGCCACCGTGGGAGAGCAGAGATCTCTGGCCAAGACCAGAACATCAGTTTCTTAAGCCTAAAGCTTTAGATCTTCAGAGATCACCTCTTATATAGCTGAGAAAGTTGACTTTGATGCTTTCTAGTCCTGGGCCTACCACTAACTTGACATATAACCTTGAACTAGCCACTTACCAGTCTGGTCCATTTCCTCAGGCTGCAAAGAGCCCTTTCCAGATCTGAAATTCTGTAACTTAACAAGTTAATGATCTGCAAGTTCAACATATTAAGAAAAACAGAGAGTTCCTCCTGGGTAAGGGGCCAACGCTGGGGAAATTCTCACTAATTATAGAAAGCAGCAATATACTCAGTGAAACTAAAAACTGGAAACACACAATTTTTCTTATTGCCCTAAATGGTCATGACTTGTAAGTTGTTATTCTAGAGTGGTTTGGTATTGAGAGAAAAACTAAGAAGATATTCCTACCCCATCCCCTCCCCTCTCCCCATTCACTGACTTCTAGTAAGTGAGAAATCCCATGGACAGAGGGTCCTCTCAGGTTACACTCCATGGGGTCACAGAGAGTCAGACATGCATGCGTGTTAAGTCGCTCAGTCGTGTCCAACTCTTTGCAACCCCATGGACTGTAGCCTGCCAGGTTCCTCTGTCCATGGGACTCTCCAGGCAAGAATACTGCAGTGGGTTGCCATGCCCTCCTTCAGGGGATCTTCCCGACTCAGGGATGGAACCTGTATCTTCTGTGTCTCCTGCATTGCAGGTGGATTCTTTACCACTGAGCCACCTGGTAATCCTGAAGAGTCAGACAGGATTTAGCAACTAAAACAAAATAAGTGAGACATTGTTCTCAAAGGGCGGTGGATCCAAATGCAGTCACTGCCTCTTAATGGACACACAGCGTGGGGCTTATCTCTAGATGCAGAGATTTCAACTCAATTGCCCAGCAGCTGCAAGAATCGTTAAGGCTGGAGGGGCCTTAAACAGCTGGCTGTTTCACTTCCTTTACTTTGCGATGGGGATGTTGATACTTGAGGTCACATGGTGGGGCCCAGGGTTTTTTGTCTCAAGTCCAGGGACCATCCCCCTGCATCACATGGCAGCTTCATAGGGCTGCACAAACTCTGCCTATTTCTGTAAACATCTTGAGTGTTAGGGAACTACCTTTGGCAGGAAAAGAAAGATACCTCTCCATGTCAATTGGTCTCCCACTGGAACAGGAAGAGGATGCCTCAGACACAGCCATGTGACCTGTGGACCTGAACAATATTCACAACCTAAAAGCTGAGAGTTATGTTTATTCAATGGGAATTTTTAGGACTTCAGATCCAGGAGACAGCATCTCAAGTATCCCTAAGAGAACTGCTCTGAGGAGGCAAGGGAGGAGCCAGGTTGCATATAAGTTCTGAAACAAAGGGCAGTAGTCTGAACATCAAAAGATTGTTGTCAATTAAAGGAAAACCAACCTGCCAATGCAGGAGATGCAGGAGATTCAAGTTCGATCCCTGGGTAGGGAAGATCCCCTGAAGGAGGAAATGGCAACCCGCTCTAGTATTCTTCCCTGGGAAATCCCACGGACAGAGGAACCTGACAGGCTACAGTCCATGGGGCTGCAAAGAGTCAGATGCAGCAGAGCACACACACACACACACACACACACACACACACACACACACACAGAGCAGCAAAATACCAGATGTCTCAAGTTAAGGAATCTAGTGCTTTCCTACGTATGGGAAAAACCAAGGGTTTCTGTTGGAGAAGGAAATGGCAACCCAGTCCAGTGTTCTTGCCTGGAGAATCCCAGGGACAGAGGAGGCTGGTGGGCTATAGACCATGGAGTCACAAAGAGACGGACACGACTGGCCAGCTAACACACACATACACACACAAGAGTCTCTGTTCACTTAACTCATCCTGGGATATGCACCTATGTAGGATGTTCCCTATACGTCACCTATCTGGGGCCAGTAGACTGTTTTCCCACCCCGAGTTTCCTTAGGGCTCACCATGGGGAGTGGCTGCAGTCTGCTGGCTGCTAGATGGCAGGTATTATTTCCTTCCTGAGTTCCCTCGGGACTCACCAGCTTACCATCCATAATGGTTACAATTGCTGATGACTGTGACATCCTTTGTTTACTGATATGGCAGGAATTATCCCATTTCTCAGGCCTGATAAGGCTAACACAGAGGGAGAAGGTCATGGAACATGAAGGCAGAGATGGGATATGCCAGGATGCCTGGCAAACCACCAGACACTAGGAGAGCAGCAGGTAACAGCTTATCCCTCAAAGCCCTGAGAAAGGGCCAATGCTGCCAACCCCATCGTGAACTTCAGGCCTCCAGAATGATGAGACAATACATTTTTGCCATTTAAGCCATTCAGTTTGTGGTACTTTGTTATGGCAGTGCTAGCAAATTCATAACAGATTTTGCAGAGCTTTCTCCATCAAATACCTTCCAGTTGTCAGATAGACTTTGATTTTGCAGGACCAGATGAAGCTGCCTTTTCTCCGAAATATCCAATGACTGAAATTTCAAAACATGGAAAGGTCGTGTCTACTTAGAATTTCAGAATCATTCATTGCGGGACTTCCCTGGTGGCCCAATGGCTACCAAGTGCTACCAGGCTCAGCACTCCCAATGCAGGCGCTTGGGTTCGATCCCTGGTCAGGAAACTAACTAGGGTTAGGGATAGGGTTAGGGTTAGGGTTCGAATGCCTCAACTCAGAGTTTGAATGCCTCAGCTAAAGAGCCTGCATGCCACAATGAAGATCGAAGATCCCATGTGCAGAAACTAAGACACGGAGCAGCCCAATAAATAAATAAAAACAAATATTTTCCAGAAAAGAATTATTAGTTGGAAGGAACAGTCTAGTGACAGAATCAGTAGGAATCCTTCTATAGTATCTCCTTTAGCCAGGGACAGAAAAGAATGCTGTATCCCAGGATGCCCCTGGTGGTCCAATGGTTAAGAATCCATCTGGCAATATATGGGACACAGATTCGATATGTGGGAAGATCCCACATATCTCAGAGCAACTGAGCCAGTGAGCCATAACTACTGAGCCCAATCTCTAGAGCCAGTGCTCCACAATAAGAGAGCCCCCCGCAATAAGAAGCCCACACACTGCAATGAAGAGTAACTCCCACTTTCCGCAACTAGAGAAAGCCCGCGCCCAGCATCAAAGACCCAGCACAGCCAAAAGAAAGAAAGAGAGCTCACTCAGTCGTGTCTGACTCTTCGAGACCCCATGGACTGTAGCTGACCAGGCTCCTCCATCCATTGGATTTTCCAGACAAGAATAGTGGAGTGGGTTGCCATTTCCTTCTCCAGGGAATCTTCCGGATCAAAAATAATAAATAAGTAAAATTTTTAAAAAAAAGACTTCTGTATCCCTAGGGCACAAAAAAGTTAGGACAGTCCAGATGAGATATTCTGTAATAGAATAGAGATGTAGCCTTAGAACTCAGCAAAGGATTAGCACACTCAACCACCTTCCATACTTGAAGCTACAGAGGAGCTCCTTATGAACCTTAAATGAGGTAACCGGGCTTGCCATCCATGAGCTTGACTCTACGATCATGTATAAGGGACTAAAGCAGAGACAAGCAAAGTCCCCCAAGCAAAGCAAAAGGAACAGCAGGAAGCAAACACTTCCTGTCCAAGGGCTATACATCCAGCTAGGATGATTTACTCGGGATCAGCAGAGAATTGCAATTTAGGGTCATCCACCACGGTGAGCTATATGCAAGTCCCCACGTGGCAAGGGAAAGGAGATAATTTTTTATGGAGAATTAAAGGAAGCTGGGGGGTTTCCCTGGTGGCTCAGTCAGTAAAGAATCCTCCTGCAATGCAGGAGACCTGGGTTTGATCCCTGGGTCTAGAAATTTCCCCTAGAGAAGGAAATGGGAACGGATGCTCCAGTATTCTTGCCTGGGTGGAGTCTTTTCTTTCTGGTGGGCTCTGCTGTTCTTGCAGGGTGTGAGAGCTCCCCCTGCTGGTCTCCCAACTCTATTTAACTGCTGGTACTGCTGATGTTCAAGCTGGTTTTAGAAAAGGCAGAGGAACCAGAGATCAAATTGCCAACATCTGCTGGATCATGGAAAAAACATCTATTTCTGCTTTATTGACTATGCCAAAGCCTTTGACGGTGTGGATCACAATAAACTGTGGAAAATTCTGAAAGAGATGGGAATACCAGACCACCTAACCTGCCTCTTGAGAAATCTGTATGCAGGTCAGGAAGCAACAGTTAGAACTGGATATGGAACAACAGACTGGTTCCAAATAGGAAAAGGTGTACGTCAAGGCTGTATATTGTCACCCTGCTTATTTAACTGCTATGCAGAGTACATCATGAGACACGCTGGGCTGGATGAAGCACAAGCTGGAATCAAGATTGCCGGGAGAACAATAACCTCAGATATGCAGAAGACACCACCCTTATGGCAGAAAGTGAAGAGGACCTAAAAGCCTCTTGATGAAAGTGAAAGAGGAGAGTGAAAAAGTTGGCTTAAAGCTCAACATTCAGAAAACGAAGATCATGGCATCTGGTCCCATCACTTCATGGGAATTAGACGGGGAAACAGTGGAAACAGTGTCAGACCATTTTTGGGGGCTCCAAAATCACCGCAGATGGTGACTGCAGCCATGAAATTAAAAGACGCTTACTCCTTGGAAGAAAAGTTATGACCAACCTAGCTAGCATATTCAAAAGCAGGGACATTACTTTGCCGACTAAGGTCCGTCTAGTCAAGGCTATGGTTTTCCAGTAGTCATGTATGGATGTGAGAGTTGGACTGTGAAGAAGGCTAAGCGCCGAAGAATTGATGCTTTTGAGCTGCGGTGTTGGAGAAGACTCTTGAGAGTCCCTTGGACTGCAAGGAGATCCAACCAGTCCATTGTGAATGAGATCAACCCTGGGATTTCTTTGGAGGAATGATGCTAAAGCTGAAACTCCAGTACTTTGGCCACCTCACATGAAGAGTTGACTCATTGGAAAAGACTCTGATGCCGGGAGGGATTGGGGGCAGTAGGAGAAGGGGACAACAGAGGATGAGATGGCTGGATGGCATCACGGATTCGATGGACATGAATCTGAGTGAACTCCGGGAGATGGTGATGAATAGGGAGGCCTGGCGTGCTGCGATTCATGGGGTCACAAACAGTCGGACACGACTGAGCGACTGAACTGAACTGAACTAAACTGCTGTTGCTAAGCCACTTCAGTTGTGTCCGACTCTGTGTGACCCCATAGGCGGCAGCCCACCAGGCTCCCCCATCCCAGGGATTCTCCAGGCAAGAACACTGGAGTGGGTTGCCATTTCCTTCTCCAATGCATGAAAGTGAAAAGTGAAAGTGAAGTCACTCAGTCGTGTCCGACTGTTCGCGACCCCATGGACTGCAGCCTACCAGGCTCCCCATCCATGGGATTTTCCAGGCAAGAGTGCTGGAGTGGGGTGCCATAAGAGTAACTTTTTACATCTCTTAGGTATGTACTCAGGGAACATGGCAGATTTTACGTATTTCTGATTCCACTGGCAAGAGTCTCTCTGTTATAAGCTGGATGCATCAGGCTGTCGTAGCTGGCTGCCATTAACCATTCATCCAAATCCCCATGCTAATTAGCAGCACATGGGACTACAGCGTGGCTTTTGCTGTACATTAGAGACAGAAATGCGCTTGACTGCATTCAGCCTAAAACTGGCTGCTCAAAAACTAGGATTCCTCAAACTCAATCCTCAACAAATGAGCTACTGATTGTGATTTCATTCACTGCTTGAGGGAGACCACACAGATAACTCAGGGATTTAGTTTGGTGAGCTTTATTCTTTACTCCATGAGGATCAAGAAGCATTCTTTTACTAAATTTCCTTTGCATACTTCCTAGTTCATATAAATGAGTTTCTCAGCCATTATGATCAGAGGGTAACAACAAAAAGAGTGATTCTTTGAGACGTCAATATATAGGCCGCCCAAATAAAACACAATTGTGGAGAACTTTGGCTACCAGCTGGGATGGAACTATTATAGAATAAGCCCTCCTATGGTAAACAACAGTAAAGCTGGAGTGAAAA
The DNA here is from genome assembly GCF_016772045.2 of Ovis aries. Taxonomy (NCBI): domain Eukaryota; kingdom Metazoa; phylum Chordata; class Mammalia; order Artiodactyla; family Bovidae; genus Ovis; species Ovis aries. Next base: position 37,151,603 of record NC_056074.1, read on the forward strand.
ATATGAGCAACTCTTTTTAGGCATTAGACCACAGGAGGAGGCAGACTGTTGTCTTGAAGAGAAGGGACACACCTGGGGTTGAGCCCCAGGACCACTGTCTTCCTGGGGTGCGGCCAGCTGGCACATTAAGTAGCTGAGGAAGCAGATATCAGATCCAGGAGCAGGTGGAGTGACTGGAATTTCAGAGCATGGGCAGACATTTGTGTGATCCTCTACAAGGTAGGGAAGATGTGGAGCAAGTGAAATTAGAATCAGTTACATGCGGAAGGGTGAAATGGTGCAACCACTCTGGAAAATTGTATTTTATAAAGTTATACATACACTCGCTATATGCCTCAGCATTTTCATAATAACAGACATATGGAAAGAGTCGTATCCCAAATATCCCCATCAGCAGAATTAATTAAGATTGCAAAATATTCATAAGTAGTATTAATACTTTTATATAGCAGTAGTAAGAATGACCTAGAGCCACAAATAACAGCATGGATGAATCTCACATAATATTGAGCAAAAGATGCCAGACACAAGAGCAAACTGTATAACACTTTATTTTTTTAACACAAATTTTTATTTTTTAAAAAACAAAAATTATGTTGAGAGATGCATGTGCTTTGGTGGTAAACCTATACAGTAGTCCCCCTTATCTGTGGGGGATAGTTTCCAAGATCACCACCAGTGGATGTCTAAAATCTCAGACAGTACCATAGTATATACCAGGTTTTTTCCTACACATTAAGCACAGTAACAGATTGACAACAATAATAGTAGAACCATTACAGCAATCTATTGTAATAAAAGCTATATGAATATGGTCTTTCTCTCTCAAAATATCTTATTGTACAAATGTAATGCCTTTTCCATCATAACTAAGCAGTTCTCAGGCACTGTAGGCTGAAACATTTACAGTTCGAGGTGTGACAGCAAACTAGCATGAGTTTCTTTTTCCTTCTTCACAATTTCACAGATAGAAGAGTCATTCTTACCAAAGATCTTAGTAATCTGTGTATTTTGTTTTTTATTAAGAACTTTCACATTTTCACTTAAAGGAAGCACTTCATGGCTTTTCTTTGTCATATCTGAATCGCCAGCATCACTACTCTGGTGCCTTGAGGGCATTATTAAGTAAAATTAGGGCCACTTGAACACTGAGCACTTTGATGCCTGGACAATCAATCCAATACACCAAGACAGTAAGTAGCTAAATGGGTGGGGTACACTGGAAAGGGATGAATCTTGGCAGCAGCTGGATACAGCAGGTGGCATGAGATATCAACACCCCACTCTGAACACAGAACAATTTAAAACTTATGAATTATTTACTTCTGGAATTTTCCATGTAATATTTTTAGACTGCATCTGACCCCGAATAACTGAGATCTTGTAAAATGAAACCATGAATAAGGACAGACTACTGTAGGAGCAATTAATAATTACCATACTTTTTTTTTTTCTTTAAGGCTTTACTTTGGGAAAGGGAGCAAGTGGGCTTTCGGGAGGCTAGCGAAGCTCTATTTCTTAACCTGGGAGGTGCTTTTTAAGGACTGATTTTGACAAACTAATAAGCTGTATATCTCTGTTTTGTGCCTTTTTCTAGATGTGTCCTCTATTTCACAATTAAACTGTTGGAAGAGAGGAATGAAGGGATATCCTCACTCAGGATAATTTTAGGGGTCCAAGAAGCCACGATCTGCTCCCAGGTCCATACACCACCCGCAGCATGAAGCCCCAGCCTGGGTAGCCCGTCCTTCGCTGGTCGCCAGATCCTCTGGCACAAACTGTCTAGAAAGTAAAACGCCTAGAACCGCGCTTGGCAGGGCAGCACTCTGAGCAGCCAATCAGCGGCTTCTAATCACCTGCGCCTGCGCAGAGGGGCCTGCGGCAGACTCCGTTACGCCTGCGCAGTCTGTGCTGCTGGGCTTAAACTCTTGTCCAGGGGCAGCTGGAGCAAGGGAATCTTTGGCAGCTGGCCTGTGGGCAGAGTATTAATACTTGGCCAAGAGGTGCAGTTGCATGTCCACTGAACCGAGCTGCAGGCTACTAAAGGGGTACCCATGTTTAGTTCGAGAAATGTTCTAACTTGTGTTGTGCTTAGTCACTGCCGTGTCCAACTCTTTGCGAGCTCATGGACTGTAGCCCGCCAGGCTCCTCTGTCCATGGGGATTCTCCAGGCAAGATTACTAGAGTGGGTTGCCATGCCCTTCTCCGTGGGATCTTCCCAATCCAGGGGTGGAACCCAGGTCTCGTGAATTGCCGGTGGATTCTTTACTGTCTGAGCCACCAGGATTCTAAAATAGGGATCAGCAAACTTCTAGAGAGGATTGACAGTAAATAGTTTAGGCTTTGTGGGCTTACGAGGCAAAATCTCCTATATTACATAGGTACTTTAGTAAGGAAAGAAAAACTTCTCTACAGCTTTAAAAATTGATGTAATTCAATATAAAGCAATAATGATTAAAATTTTTAAGGGAATAGCCCTACTAATTAAACCAGAATTGTAGTTTGAGGCTGGGACGTGGAGGATAATATTTTAACTGTGGCTCATAGTTAAGTTTGAGGGACTGCCAGGAGATAGTGAAGGACAGGGAAGCCTGGAGTGCTGCAGTCCACGGAGTCACAAAGGGTTAGACATGACTGAATGGCTGAACAAAAATAATCATTAAAACTCAAATATGATGTTCATCTGTAAATGCAAATCTACAGTGAGATTTTTACCCACTTCCTTTTTAAAGTGTCTTTTCACACAGATAAGTAATGCCAGATATTGATAATCTGAGATGATTTCAGTTGACCATATTCATCACCAGAAAATGGGCTTCTCTAGCGGCTCAGTTCCCTAGGTTGGTAGGTGCCCAATATGCTACTGGAGATCAATGGAAAATAACTCCAGAAAGAATGAAGGGATGGAGCCAAAGCAAAAACAACACCCAGTTGTGGATGTGACTGGTGGTAGAAGCAAGGTCTGAGCAATAAAGAGCAATATTGCATAGGAACCTGGAATGTTAGGTCCATGAATCAAGGCAAATTGGAAGTGGTCAAAGAGGAGATGGCAAGAGTGAACGTCAACAACTAGGAATCAGAGAACTAAAATAAGCAATAAGCAAACTCCTTATTTCCAAATTCAGACTTAAATTGAAGAAAGTGGGGAAAACCATTAGACCATTCAGGTATGATCTAAATCAAATCCCTTATGATTATACAGTGGAAGTGAGAAATAGATTTAAGGGACTAGCTCTGATAGACAGAGTGCCTGATGAACTATGGATGGAGATTCGTGACACTCCCTGTACAGGAGACAGGAATCAAGACCATCCCCAAGAAAAAGAAATGCAAAAAAGCAAAATGGCTGTCTGAGGAGGCCTTACAAATAGCTGTGAAAAGAAGAGAAGTGAAAAGCAAAGAAGAAAAGGAAAGATATACCCTTTGAATGCAGAGTTCCAAAGAATAGAAAGGAGAGAGATTAGAAAGCCTTCCTCGTGATCAGTGCAAAGAAATAGAGGAAAATAATAGAATGGGAAAGACTAGAGATCTCTTCAAGAAAATTAGAGATATCAAGGGAACATTTCATGCAAAGATGGGCTCGATAAAGGACAGAAATGGTGTGGACCTAACAGAAGCAGACGATATTAAGAAGAGGTGGCAAGAATACACAGAAGAACTGTACAAAAAAGATCTTCACGACCCAGATAATCACGATGGTGTGATCACTCACCTAGAGCCAGACATCCTGGAATGTGAAGTCAGGTTGGCCTTAGGAAGCATGACTACAAACAAAGCTAGTGGAGGTGATGAAATTCCAGTTGAGCTATTTCAAATCCTGAAAGATGATGCTGTGAAAATGCTGCACTCAATATGCCAGCAAATTTGGAAAACTCAGCCGTGGCCATGGGACTGGAGAAGGTCAGTTTTCATTCCAATCCCAAGAAAGGCAATGCCAAAGAATGCTCAAACTACCACACAATTGCATTCATGTCACATGCTAGCAAAGTAATGCTCAAAATTCTCCAAGCCAAGCTTCAGCAATACATGAACCGTGAATTTCCAGATGTTCAAGCTGGTTTTAGAAAAGGCAGAGGAACCAGAGATTAAATTGCCAACATCTGCTGGATTATCGAAAAAGCAAGAGAGTTCCAGAAAGACATCTATTCTGCTGTATTGACTATGCCAAAGCCTTTGATGGTGTGGATCACAATAAACTGTGGAAAATTCTGAAAGAGATGGGAATACCAGACCACCTAACCTGCCTCTTGAGAAATCTGTATGCAGGTCAAGAAGCAACAGTTAGAACTGGACATGGAACAATAGACTGGTTCCAAATAGGAAAAGGAGTACGTCAAGGCTGTATATTGTCACCCTGCTTATTTAACTTCTATGCAGAGTACATCATGAGAAACGCTGGGCTGGATGAAGCACAAGCTGGAATCAAGACTGCCGGGAGAAATATCAATAAATTCAGATATGCAGATGACACCACCCTTATGGCAGAAAGTAAAGAGGAACTAAAGGGCCTCTTGATGAAAGTGAAAGAGGAGAGTGAAAAAGTTGGCTTAAAGCTCAACATTCAGAAAACTAAGATCATGGCATCTGATCCCCTTAGTCAGTTCAGTTCAGTCGCTCAGTCATGTCTGACCCTTTGTGACCCCATGAATTGCAGCACACCAGGCCTCCCTGTCCATCACCAACTCCTGGAGTTCACTCAAACTCACGTCCATCGAGTCGGTGATGCCATCCAGCCATCTCATCCTCTGTCGTCCCCTTCTCCTCCTGCCTCTAATCCCTCCCAGCATCAGAGTCTTTTCCAATGAGTCATCTCTTCACATGAGGTGAAGAAGGTCCCATCACTTCATGGGAAATAGATGGGGAAACAGTGGAAACAGTGTCAGACTTTATTTTTGGGGGCTCCAAAATCATTACAGATTGTGACCGCAGCCATGAAATTAAAAGATGCTTGCTCCTTGGAAGAAAAGTTATGACCAACCTCGACAACATATTAAAATGCAGAGACATTACTTTGCCAATAAAGGTCTGTCTAGTAAAGGCTACGGTTTTTCCAGTAATCATGTATGGATGTGAGAGTTGAACTGTGAAGAAAGCTGAGCACCGAAGAATTGATGCTTTTGAACTGTAGTGTTGGAGGAGACTCTTGAGAGTCCCTTGGACTGCAAGGAGATCCAACCAGTCCATCCTAAAGGAGATCAGTCCTTTAGCGTTCATCGGAAGGACTGATGCTGAAGCTGAAACTCCAATACTTTGGCCACCTGATGTGAAGCACTGACTCATTTGAAAAGACCCTCATGCTGGGTAAGATTGAGGGCAGGAGGAGAAGGGGATGACAGAGGATGAGATGGTTGGATAGCATCACCAACTCAACAGACATGAGTTTGGGTAAACTCTGGGAGTTGGTGATGGACAGGAAGGCCTGGCGTGCTGCAGTCCACGGGGTCACAAAGAGTCAGACGCGACTGAACTGAACTGAGTTGCTCAGTCAGTAAGGAATCTGCCTTCAATGCTGGCAGACCAGGGTTCAATCACTGGGTGGGGAATGTCCCCTGGAGAAGGAAATGGCAACCCACTCCAATATTCTTGCCTGCAGAATCCCATGGACAGAGGAGCCTGGTGAGCTACAGTCCACAGAGTCGGCTATAGTCCATGGAGTCTCAGGAGAGTCCAACACGACTTGGCGACTTAACTATCACCAGAAATGTATGTGTAGAACTGTTGGCTTCTTCTCTTGATATTTGCCTTTTAGCAGGTCATCGCGTTACAGATTAATGACTTCCAGTTGGAGATTAAGTGGCAAGTCCTGAATAACAGGGTTAAATGGATTATGAAATAATGGAAATGTCCTCTGTATTTGCATCAAAGTCTGAAAAAGTATGCTGGAACTGCAGTTTGAGGTTGGCGATTTGTGCTGAAATGGAAATCTGGATTCTTACTTTAACCTTTGACAGCATGGAAAACATACAAGCAATTTGGCTTTACTTGTGACTCAGACAGTGTTAACTGTTATGGAAACAATTTCGCTCTATTATTATCATTTTTTTTTTCCCTCCCCCCAATTTCGCTCTATTATAAATTTTGCTGTCTTGCTTTGTAAGTTTAAGTTGAAATCATTAAGAAACATCATCGTCTATATTATTTCTGTAAAATGGCTGAGCTCGGCCCGTATTGAGGACAGAGTTGGGTGAAGAAACGGCAGTGAAGAGGCACTAAGGCCTCACCTATCTCCCAGGTCCCTCAGGGCACTCGCAATGCACGCTGGGACTTGTAGTTCTTGCGTGTGAGACCTTGCGCGCGCAACTCCCACCTCGGGAGATCTCCTCTCCAGGCCGCGCGCCGCTGTTCCCGGAAGCTGTACAGGTTAAAGTTTCAACGCTTCCTCTCCCCTATTCTTAGTCCCGCAGAGTGCCAATCCACAGAGCCAATCGATGGGCTGACTGGTGCTTCCTTTTACTTGATTGGCTTAGAGTTTTGCAGCCGCCCAGACAAACTTGACGGGGATTGGTCGAACCTTCAGTTTTGAAAATCGTAGGTTTGGCCCGCGCTGTACCGCCCCGTTGGTTCACTGCAGCCGCAAGCCTTGGAGGCCGGGAGCCGTGGGGCTTGGGCAGGCTGGGATTTGTGTTGGGGGGGTCGCCGGACTTGGATCGGAGCAGCAGTTAAGGAGACGCGGTGCAGTCGAGTGAGTCTGCGCGGGCGGCTGGCGGGGCTGGGGTGTCGTTAGCAATTTGTTATCCCTCCGCCAGCCCTGGACCGGGGGTCATGACCTCCCTTATCCCCCGTTGCGGCCTGCAGGGGATGGGTCACCTCTTCCAAGTGACGAGGTGCCCTGCCTTGGTCCTGGGGCCCAAGATGACCCCACCCTTCCCCCTCCAGGCGCCTTTTATTGACCTGGACGCTCAGGAAGCACCCACCGACTGGGTGTTTGGCGGCATTGTACCAGATGGCATTTCTGTACAGTTAACCCTGGCTCACCACCTCCCTTATCGGCTGAGCAGCATTTTAAATTGACCCGTTTCCGGAGGCCAGTGCTGACTTGTCACTCCCCCGGCCCGTTTACTGACAGTGGCCTTCCCTGGGGCGCCCAGTCAGAACTTAGCGCCAACCTTTCCGAAGTTGAAATGGAGTAGGCGGCAAAGCTGAGGTTAAGAGCACGGTTTAAATCCGGGCCCCTCCCTTGACTTACCCGAAGACTTGGGTAAGACTTCAGTCTGCCTCAATTTGCTCATCTGCACCAGAATCTCCTTGAGGTTGTGGCGAGAATGAAATGAGATGATGCTCCACCCGAGCATGGAGCAGGTCTCTTTACAGAAAGTAGCTATTACGAGCTTCTTCACTGAGGTGTGGTCAGGGTTATCTGGTGGTCTTCCCACACCCTCAAAAGAACAGTCATTGTGAAGGAGGGCCGTGGGGCTCTTAATGTATGACGTGAGAAAAGTATTGGGAGAGGAAGATGAGCCTCCTTCACCCTTGGTGGGACGTAAGGTGCTTTGGGTTTGTATCCAGGTTCTTATAGGGGACTGAAAAGATTTTTATCGCCTTTCCCCAGACCCTCATTCTTAACACTGATCTCCTTTCTCAGGGTCATCTCTGATCTAATGACAGTGACCCTTTTTAAATAGGCTGAGGCTGCTGAAAACAAACCTCCTTATGGAAGAAGCTCAAACACTTCTTTGCACTTTGTGTAAGAAGCCCTGACCCACTTTGCCATTTACTTTTTTAAATAAAAGAGCAAATTGTTGCTCTCCATAGCACAAATTGTTTTGTGTTCCTTAAACAGGTCTCTCCTAGCCTCAAACTGGATTCCTGTCGTTAGCCAGGACTGAACGCTGGGACAGAGGGACTGGGGGGAGTCAGAGGGATGGCAGCCAGGAGGCTGTGCTGTGACTGGAATCTGCACACCTGTCTCTGCCCAAAGCCTCCGCGGTCCTGCCCAGTTGGTCCTGCCCTGACGGGTGCTGCTCTTAGCTCCTCGGAGTAGGGCTTTGGATGAGAAAGGCGTGCTCTGACCTGTGTAGAATGGCCTCATTTGGTGTCCCTGTGTGTGTGTGTCTTTGGGGAGGGAGTTAGAGTGTCTGTAGAATGTTTATTTCTAGGTGTACATTTGATAGATGGATCTGTTCATTCAACAGGTGTTCCTTTTGTGCCAGGCATGCTGCCAAGCTCTGGGCTTCAAAGCTACGAGCAAGACAGATCAGGGCTTGCCCTCAGGGAACAAATGCTTAGTGGGCAGAGACAGGTAGTCAGGAAGCAGATACATCGTTACCTGAGTGTTGTGCAGAGTATTGAAATTGATGGATAGGATGGTGGCTGGTAGTCAGGTCCTCCCTGCATTGCTGAGAGCCAAGTGCTGAGGAGTGAGCTGTACCAAATAGGAGACAGAAGGTTCCAGGCAGAGGGCAGAGCTTGCTCGAGGAACAGAGGCCAGTGTGCCCTGGAAATCAGGCTCCAGGAAGGCAATCCTGTGAGGCTGCAACAGCACCTGGCGTTAAGCCCTTTATAGGGGTCAGTGACTTAGCCCCTCCTTCCAGAACTTCCTGTCTCAGGTAGAGGCTGAGCTGTGGATGGTTCCTGGTTTTGAAGGTGTTGATCGGGTGGTGGTCACTGCCATGGCGTGAGACACGCAGTCTGTTATTATGGCTTGTGACTGTCACCTATTAATTCATTCTTTCATTCATTGCCCCAGTCAGGATGTTTATTGAGCCCCTGCTATGAACCACAATAGAACACTTCTTCCTTGCTTGGGGCTTTGGTGATAATTTTATAACTGAATTTTGAGGAGAATATCTGAGTTTCTAGTTGTTTGTTTTTGTTTGAGTGGCTAGTTTCTTAAGAAATTAAGACATAGAAAGCAAGCTTATGGTTACCAAAGGGGAAAGGGGGGAAGAGATAAATTAGGAGCTTGGGGTTAAAATATACACACTATGATATACAAAATAGATAACCAACAAGAACCTACTGTATAGCCCAGGGAACTCTACTCAGTAACTTTTAATAACCTGTAATAAAAAAGAATAGATATATATGTATCTGTAAACTGAATCACTTTGCCACGCATCTGAAACTAAAAGCAGCTATACGTCAATAAAAACTATTTTTAAAAAATTAAGGGAAAACTAATTTTGTATTTTATACTGCCTGATATTTCTAGACTAAGTTTTCTAAAAAAGAAGACATTGCTTATCCGTTTCCCTCATGCTCCCTCATCCATCCGAAGGCGTTTCTGTTCAAGGGAGAGAGTTATAGGGGCCCCCTAGAGAAGAGCCTGTCTCTGGACCACCACTTTCTTACCCACTCCTTTGGAATGCAGATCTGTCATTTACTAGCGTCCATAAGGAGCAGTTGGATTTGATGTTCTTTGACCTGACACCTGGGGTTAGCTTGTGTGTACCTCAAGTGTTAATCACTCAGTTGTGTGCGACTCTTTGCAATCCCATGGAATGTAGCCTGCCAGCCTCCTTTGTCCATGGGATTCTCCAGGCAAGAATACTGGAGTGGGTTACCATTCCCTTCTCCAGGGGATCTTCCCTACGCAGGGATCGAACGTAGGTTTCCTGCATTGCAGGCAGATTCTTTACTGTCTGGGCCACCAGGGAAGCCCCTAGGTGTCCCTTAAGGTGGCCGTCAATCACCTTCAGGCAGTAAGAGGAATAGGTAAGAGCAGGCATGTGTGTGGGCAGGTCAAGGGGTCCTACCTGGTGGGACCGCAGTTTCTCCTGAACCCAGGAAGGCCATTTGTAATGAGGTCCATTGATCCCAGAATTGGCTGGGCAGCATGGACTTCTGCAGACAGTGTCCTATGGGGCTGGGGAGGGGGTGGTGTTAGAAAAGTGTGAAGATTCCAGCCTGAGCCCCCATGCCTCTTGTCTCTGCTTTCTCCAGGCAGAGCCACCATGGGGACAACAGCCCAGGGGCCCATTCACTTGCTGGAGCTATGTGACCAGAAGCTCCTGGAGTTTGTCTGCAACGTGGACAATAAGGACATGGTGTGGCTGGAGGAGATCGAGGAGGAGGCCGAGCGCATGTTCACCAGGTGCGAGGCTGGGGGGGCCGGGGGTGGGCGGCGGCAAGAGGGGGGCACGCTGGCAGGACGCACCAGGGGCTGCCTGGCTGCTGCGGCCTTCAGGCACTTCCCCACCTGCCAGGCAAGACAGGCTGCCGGGGTCCCTCCTGAGTGCCCCAGATGCTCGGGCTAGGGAGAGGGGTTGGCCTGCGCTTCGGAAGGTAGGGCCGCCTGGCAACCTTGCTCCCCCGCTTCCCTGCGGTGACTCTCACGCAGCCTTGGAGCGCTCGCTTGGTGCTGGTCACCCCAGCTTGACCAGCCACTGTCAGGAAAGGGGCAGCGGTCTGGCTGGGTGGGGGAGGGGCAGTGGTTTCCAGGCAGCCTCGACCATCACTGTCTTCGTACCAAACAGAGAATTCAGCAAAGAGCCTGAGCTGATGCCCAGAACGCCTTCGCAGAAGAACCGACGGAAGAAGAGACGAATTTCTTCCATTCAGGACGAGAACAGAGACCCTATCCGGAAAAGGTACGAGGGGCAGGAGGCTTGGCGCCCACGAGGAGAGTTTGATTCAAAGGTGTTAACTGAGATCAGGAGCAGTGGGCACTGCGTGCGCCATGCTGAGGGGAATGAAGCAGGCCTGGAGCCCGTGGAGTCCAGAGCTTAGGTGCGTTAGGGTAGGGGTGGCGTTTGATCTGGGCCTCGGAGGATGGGGAGGGTTTCTGGAGGTGGGAGAAGCAAGAGAATCTGACTTTCTGCTTGGGGGAGAGTGAACAGAGGTGTAGCCTGGGGGCTGGCTGTCTCCCAACCCCCTGTTGCTGTGCTGGTTCTAACTGCCCCTGTAATGACCGTGGGTTTCAGAGTACCAGGGGAAGGAGGCTGGGTCTTGGAGTCAGGCAGTCCTGGGTGTACACCCCACCTCTGCTGCGTAGCAACTGTGTGTCCTTGGGTTAATGTTCCACCTCTCCGAACCTCAAGTTTCTGAAATTTAAAGTGAGGATGAGAGTCCCTGCCTCTCGGGGACTGTCTGGTGGATTAAGCGACAGAAGGAGCGATTCCTCCAGCAGGGTGCGTGGCCCAGTCTGGCCCAGTCAGCGGGAGTTTTAGGGGAATTTAATCTTCCAGCAGTCTTGTGAGGACTGGCATCATCCCAGTGCACAGATAGGGAGACTGAGGCTCGGAGAAGAGCATCTGGGGTCTCTTGGCTAGAGGCGGCAGAGCCTGAATTGGAACCCCAGTCTTCTGCCCCCAAGCTTCAGACTCGCCTGGAGTTGGCAGCTCCTCCAGCTGGAACCGGGGGCAGCCTCCCCGCCTCCCTGGGCTGTCTCAGCTTCTGTTCCGCCCCCTCCACCAGGTTGTCCCGCAGAAAGTCGCGGAGCAGCCAGCGGACCTCCCGGCACCTGCGCAGCAAGGACAAGGTGGAGAAGCTGGCCACGGTGGTGGGCGAGAATGGCTCTGTCCTGCGGCGCGTGACCCGGGCTGCCACCGCAGCGGCGGCCGCTTCTGTGGCAGCCGCCCCTCCTTCACCCACCTCCAGGTCTCCCACCGTCCTGACCAAGAATCCCAAGGAGAGCCCAACCCAGGGCCAGACAGTGCCTGCGGTAGAGATCAGTGCCAATGAGCGCCAGAGCGCCGAGCAGTACCTCAGTCACCTCCAGTCTGCCCAGGCTCCGACCTGTGCCCTGGCCCCAGCTTCCCAGATCCCCTCGAGCTCGGATGAGGATTCAGCACCCCATAAGGCAGAGGTGGGGAGGTTGGAGTCTGTCACCGTGAGCTCCCTGATGACTACACCTCGGGACCCCAAGGGCCGAGGGGCCGGGGCAGGAAGGTCCGCCTCCAAGCTCCGGATTGCGGCAGCCACCCCCGGCCCACAGGACTCACCCAGCTCTCCCGCCTCCCCATGGCGGGAGCGAGTGCTGGCTCCCCTCCAGCCAGATAACTTCTCCACCCCAATGGGAGCCCGTGTGGACCGGCAGTCCGTGCGGCGCAGCCTGATCGCCCCAGGCCCCCAGGCCTCCCTGGCTCAGAATCACTCCCCAGTTTCCAAAGAAGAGAGCACCATCCGACGATCAAGCAGAATGATCGCGAAGAAGACTGCCAAAGAGCCAGCTGCCTCCGCCCGCATCATCTGTGAGTTGGGGCCCGGTGTTGGGCAAGGCTGCAGAGGGTGGTCCTTTGTGCCTGGCTCAGCGGAGGGTGTCTGGGGCCCCTCCAAGTGAGGAGCTGTCCACAGAACTTTCTGTGATGATGTGAACGTCCCAGATCTGTGCCATCCCACATAGTAGCCACTAGCTAGCCACGTGTGGCTATAGAGCCTTCAAAATGTGGCTCCTTTGATCCAGGAGCTGAATTTTTAGTTTTATTACCTTTTATTTATTTCTGATTTAAGTTGCCACACAAAGCTCGTGGCTGCCATGTTGGACAAAGCAGATTCAATCCAGCGCTCTTGTTTTCCAAATGAGAAAATTGAGGTCCAGCACTGTTTTCCACAGTGTCCCCATGGTTAATGCCATGCTGAGCTTATACCTGGGCCTGTCCCTCAGGGCCGGCGTGTTCCCCTTCCCTCCTGCCCAGACTCTCTTAGATTCAGCCTGCTTATGGGCCACCTCCTGTTAGCATAACTGTAGGGCCTGGAGATACCGAGGTGAAGAGAGATGAACTCTGGGAGGGACACATAGCTGGGTTTGAGTGCCAGGTCCACCCTTTACCGCCCCGTGACCCCGGGCAAGTTACAGGAATTCCTTTATGAGCTTCACTTTCTCACGTGTCAGCTGATAATAATAGCATCACTTCAAAGGGTCATTGGGAGGTTTTCTTGTTAATGCACATAGGATGCTTAAACAGTGGCTGCACAGAGAAAGGGCTGTGTAACGTTAGCTACTGTGTCATCATCTGATCCCAGCTCCAGGGATCCTTGTCCCAGGTGGGAGCCTGTGTCTCGAGCCACAGATAAGGACAGGCAGCTCTAAGAATCAGGGCTGTCTGCATGGAGGAGGTGGGGTCTGAGCTGGGAGGGTTGCAAAGACTTCCTGGGCTTTTGCCTGGTGGAAAAATTCAGGAAAAGGTATTCCTGGCAGAGGGAACAGCTTGTATGGAGACCCTGAGGCCTGAACTGGCCAGTGATGGGGTATCTGGGTCTCAAGCTTGACCCCATGAAGGATGTGGCCCCTCAATGGTTGTTGGAAGGTTCCAGCACTGTGTGAAAAACAGCCAAGAAGAGAAGGAACAGGGCAGAGAATCCAGGGAGGAGGGTCTAGCCAGAGGAAAATGAGGTCCTGGGATGGTGGAGAGGACAAGCCAGGTATTTACATTAATGAAACTGAGGCTTAAGGAGGCCACTGAGTCTGTTAAGTTGGGAAGCTGGGGCTAGAGCCCCCTGTGTTTCGTCCTTTCTAGGATGGCGGGCCGCTCGCCAAGGAGGCCAGGTGGAAAGCCTCGGGGTGGGGCATCAGGCAGGCGAGGGCCTGGCCCAGTTTCTTCCCTGCCTGGGGAAGGGCTTGCTCTAGGGTCTGGGGCTCAGGGAGACCCAGCTGACGGCCCATGCAGACCTGTGGTCTGACACACTGATCATATTTGGATTCTCAGAAGGGCCCAGATGGTTCTGACCTGTCTTGGGGGTGGGGATTTCCTTAGGTGTGAATCTCATCCTGGGCAGGAGCCCAAGGGGGAGAGCAGACCTGGAATTCTAGAGGGAGGGTCAGGGAGAGACCCTCAAGGCTCCCCCACGCTTCTGGTTCAGACATCTGGACACTCTTAAGCCAGTCTTTTCCCTGGAGAAGGAAATGGCAACCCACTTCAGTATTCTTGCCTGGGGAATCCCATGGAGGGGAAGCCTGGTGGGCTGCAGTCCATGGGATCGCAAAGGAGTTGGACACAGCTTAGTGACTGAACAACAACTTGGCCCCGCCCTGAACACAGATGGGCTTCAGATTTGATCTGCCTTTGACACAGTCCTATGGAAGGAAGACAGTCAGACAAGGTGGTTAAGCCCTGGAGACACTAGAGCCTGCAGGACCTGGGGCATACCCTTCTCAGAACCTCAGTTTTCCCATCTGTTAAATGGTAAGAATGCCTGTCTTGAGTGTGGGTAGAAGACCCGTCTTAGTGGTTGGATATGGTACAGCTCATTCGTGCAAAACAAAACAAAACAGAACTAGGTGATAAAACCACAGTCAGCCTGAGTCCCTACAGCTCAGTCGAGGAGTGCCTAGCTGACCCTCCTAGGGTGCTCAAGGGTGTGGAGCAGGGAAGGGCGAGAGGGCTTCCTGGAGGCCTTCCTGACACCCGGGCCCTGGGGCTTAGCTCGGCGGGCAGCTTAGAGGTGGGGGTCTTAGTTTGGGTTCCCCGGAAGCAGCCCTCAATGTCAGGGTTTGAGAAGAGCTTGTTACTGTGGGAGGGAGAGGAAGCACCTGCAGCAAGGGAGCGGGGAGGTGACCACCAGTAACGGGACTGGGGCCTCTGGAGCCAGTGTGGAGCCCTTGGGAGGGGCTGCTGGGTGGAGGCATTAACCCCCCGAACTGGCAGGGTGCACAGTTGGCCACACTTCACTGGGCAAAGAAGTGGTCTCTGAAGTGGTCAGGTGGGGCCAGGGCCACTGCCCCGGGTTTCTGCAGGGCCCAGCTTTACAGGCCGGGCTCCTCCCCAGCTCTGCACTGGGAAACGGCCCCTCAGCCCCTCTCCAGGCCTTTGCCCTGCCACCAGACCTGTTCTAAAGCCCTAATAGCTTGAGTTGGCACTTAACATTCCAGAGAAGCCTTTACACACTTCTGTGTGGTCACATGGGCGTCTTCTCACCTTTCAGACCCCTCATCAGCAAGCCCTGAGCTGGGATGGGAGGCAGGGGGTGGGAGGAGTCTCCTGGCTGTGGACACCGCAGGTAGGAGCCTGCCCCTGTTCTCCACCCCACTCCCCCAGGCCTGCCGGCCTCCCCTCTAGTGAAAGTCGCTCGGTCTCTCTGACTCTTTGCGACCGCATGGTCTGTAGTCTGCCAGGCTCCTCTGTCCATGGAATTCTCCAGGCAAGAATATTGGAGTGGGTTGCTGTTCCCTTCTCCAGGGGATCCTCCCAACCCAGGGATCAAACCCTGGTCTACTGCACTGCAGGCAGATTCTCTGTCGTCTGAGCCACCTGGAAACCCTTGCAGAAGGAAGGTCCCTGCTTCCGGCCTCCCATCCTCTGCCTTAACATCTGGCCACGCCCCCGTGGCTCAGATGCTTTGCAAAGCCCGCTCCTTCCTGCCTCACGGCCTTGGCCGATGCTGTTCCTTCTGCCCAGACTGGCACCTCTCAATTTGCGGCCTCAGGACCTCAAAGAGCTTTTGATTATGAGGACTCTTATCTGTTGGTAGTTATTTAGTACTTTAATAGAAAAGGAACAAACCTATTAAGGTTAGTTTTTCTTTCTTTCTCTTTTTTTAAAAAATAACTGTTTTCCAAACAAATGTGGTGAGGAGACTGGCGCTGTTCTCCTGCTGTGAGAATAAATGGCATCACCCCGTTTATGGGCGGCTTGGAAGAAGGCAGCTGGGTGCTGCCTTCAGTCTGTCGCATTGTGCTGTGTGGGTTCAAGTCTGCGGTGAAAATCTGGCCTCATGCAGAAATCTAGCTGGCAAAGGAAAGAGGGCTTAGAAAGCGTTTTGCTGTGTATTCTCTGTTCTTCCAGTTAATTTGTGCGTCCTCGCAAGTGTGCGGAGTTCTGCACACCTTCCAGGTGTCAAGGTGCTGCATCATATATTGTCTTAAAGGACCACGTTTGCTTTCTGGTCTCATCAGCTAGGTTTTTAGGTATCAGGAAGCTGTGAAGTTCGTGGCGGTTTTGGCTTTTTGTGGGGCTCAGTTTTTTTTATTTTTGGCAACAAATCCTGTTCGTTTGATTTGAAGGGATAGGCTCCCTTTGTTCATTTCTAAGACAGTATCTGCCAGACAACCCAGGCTTGTTGAGCCACAGTTGGTCAGTTGTTCTTTGACTTAAAAACAGCATTCTGTTTAAAAATAAAGGGGGGGTGGGGCCGGTTCAGGTGAGACCTCAGACCCCTGTGCTTTTTAGAGATTTGGCTGTGCAGCCCAAGGGCATTTTGCTTACACGCTACTTTATGACAGAGTGTATTAAAAAGATATGGACTTAAGTTTATTTATTTTAAAAATATTTTATTTATCTATTTATTTGGCTGCAAGGTTTTTTTTGTTTGTTTTTTGATACTTACTTATTTGACTGTGCCATGTCTTACTTGGGGCACGCGGGATCTTTGATCTTTGTGGCAGCATGTGGGATCTTTAGTTGAGGTTTTTGTATTATGGTGAAAATAAAGACCTTGTGGGTCCCCCGAAAGAGTACTCTTGGGCCCTCAGCTCTCAGGAGGCCCAGACTACACTCAGAACTACTGGCCCAGACATCCCCCACCCCCTCCTTTGCAGCTTCCTTGCACTTCACTTTCCAGCCTCCAGACCAGCTTGAAGTCCTCTCCTCTTTCCTGTCGTGACACGTGTCACTTGTCAGCCACAGGATTATCTGGTGATTGTCTAGACCAACTTGTGGCCCGTCTGGTTTGCTCTCTGTTGGGTCCCCAGGGCCTGGTGCATAGTAGGCCCTCGACGTATGTTTGCTGAATGCATCTGCTGCTTTGTGTTCAGCCTGTGCTGGAAGGTGGAGGCCCGAAGCCCAGCATTGTCCCTCTTTCCAGACACTCCCAGCCCAGTGAACTTTGTCCTCTGAGGGGCTTGTCACCAGCTAGGGAGTAGCAGGAGACGTTCAGG
Source organism: Ovis aries (assembly GCF_016772045.2). Lineage (NCBI taxonomy): Eukaryota > Metazoa > Chordata > Mammalia > Artiodactyla > Bovidae > Ovis > Ovis aries. The sequence goes on from NC_056074.1 coordinate 37,168,356, forward strand.
CAGCAGCTCCGTGGAAGGTGTGAGGAGTCAAGGGGGTGCTGACAGCAGGGCTCTGCCCCCTGGGAACGGGGAGGGGTCTGGGGTGGAGGGGGTCTGGGTCTAGTGAAGGGAGGGGGCTACAGGGTGGGGAGGATCTGTGGTAGTGAAGGGAGGAGTCTGTGGGGTGGAGGGGGTCTGACTAGTGATGGGAGGGGTGTACAGGTGGAGGGGGTCTGTGATGAGTCAAGGGAGGGGTCTGCAGGTGGAGGGGGTCTGTGACGAGTGAAGGGAGGGTTCTGTGGGGTGAGGGGGTCTGTGACTAGTGAAGAGAGGGGTCTGTGGGGTGGAGGGGTCTGTGGGGTGAGGGGGGTCTGTGACTAGTGATGGGAGGGGTCTGCAGATGAAGGGGGTCTGTGGGGTGGAGGGGTCTGTGACTAATGAAGGGAGGGGTCTGTGGGATGAGGGGGTCTGTGACTAGTGAAAGGAGGTGTCTGCAGGTGGATGGGGTCTGTGACGAGTGAAGGGAGGGGTCTGTGGGGTGAGGGGGTCTGGGTTGAGTGAAGGAGGGGTCAGCAGATGGATGGTGTCTGTTGCAGAGAGATGCAGCCAAGCCCCCAGCAGAGCCTGGCTGCCCTGGACTTCTTGGACAGACCAGGCTGGTTCTGAGGGCATCTTTTTGTCCCTTTGTTTTCCCGTCAGGCCACAGTTACCTGGAGAGGCTCCTGAATGTTGAGGTGCCCCAGAAAGTCAGGTGAGTTGAGTTCTGGGGCTTGGGGACCTTCCTGGGGCTGGACAGGGCACACACACTGTGGGTCCTTTCCAGGTGAGCCCTCCCTGGTGGAGGCATTTCCTGTGCCTGAGCCTTCCCTTTCCTTGGGAACCACTCCTGAGCGGCCCACCACTGCCCCCTGCCCCAGTTTTACCAGGAAGTGCCCCACGGGTGCCAGGTCTTCCCACATTGCTTGTCAACATCCCTTGTCAGCCCTGGCCCCTCCAAGCCTTATCCTGGGGCCAGAGCTCCATAGGTTGTCAAATCCAAAGCCCTGAGGGTGAGCCAGCACAGTCATGAGGAGTCAGTTCCTCCTGGAGTGCGCGGTGTGGGGATCCGTGCTTGGGGCCAGCGCCCCTTTTCCAGGGGGCTATGTCCTGCCATCCCTGGAACTACTGCAGCCCCCACCCCCCACCCCCGTGGCCCCTGCTCTGGAGCAGAGGGTTGGTGCTGGGGATGGGCAGACCCACTGGCTTTGCTGGCCCCACGGTAAATGGAGGAGAGGCCTCAATGAGACATGGCTCATTCTGGCCAACCGGGTTGACAGGGAGCTGGGAAAGGGTTGACATCCAGAACCCAGGCCCCGATGGGATCTGAGTGAAGCCAGACTCAGAAGCTGACACCCCTCGTCTGCCTGGGCCGCAGACTTAAAGCACCCAGCACCTGGCTCTGGCTGCCCTGCCCACCTGGGGCTGTTGGGGCTGTGGTCCAGTCTGGGGCATCTGGCGGACCCCTCCTGGCTTGCTCCCCCAGGGCACGGGAGAGGAGCTCCCTTGGGGAGGCTTGGGCAGGGTGGGTCCCACAGTGCCCCCTGCTTTGCTTCCAGCCCCAAGGAGGAGGAACCCAGCAAGGAAGCTGAGCCTAAGGAGGCAGCTGAGCCAGAGGTAAGTGGGCAGGCCAGGGAGGGGTGGGCTCGAGGCCTGCGAGTCCCGGGGGCAGACTCCTGAAGCCTTGGTTCTTCCCTTAGGTCCCCAAGAACAATGGCAGGGCCTTGCAGCTCCGCAGCACCACCAACATCACCCTTAGCCCACCCAGCTCACAGCCTGCAGCCAGTAGCCAGGGTGAGTGTGAAGGGCGGCAGGGTGAGTCTCCTGACCTGCTGGTGAGGGACACTCAGGGCTGTGCAGGCCTTGGTAGCCTCTGTCTGACTTTCTCTCGGAAGAGAGGCAAGGCGGGGTTTCTGGGCTGACAGGCTGAGGGTACGTGAGACCCAGGGTGCAGAAATCTGCTTGAGTCGACATGTTTCATCTCCCACCTTTTGGCTGAAGCTGCTGCTGGGTGCAATTGCGAGGCCATGGCCAGTTGGTCCAGGAAGCTGGGGTGGGGGGACCTGAATTAGGGCAGTAACTGTGAACATGCCAGGTCAAAGCCTCGAGCCTCCCTCCAGGGTGGGGAACAGGAGGGTCTGGGTGCTGGGGTGTGAGCACGTGGCCTTGCGTTTTGTCTGCCGCTGGCTCACTTCTCACCTCTAGGTCTCCCGGCTGAAAGGGCAGGAGCGCTGCGGGCACCTCCCCAGGTTCAAAGTGCAGTACCTGAGGGGGCTTGAACGTGGCTCCCTGGCTTCATGACTGGGTTAGGGACAACGGCCGCGCCAGCCCCACAGACCTCAGGGGTCACTGCCAGAACCCTTTGGAGTAGAGAGTGTTGTGAGGGACTTCCCTGACAGTCCAGCGGCTAAGACACCATACTTCTACTGCAGAGGGCGTGGGTTCAACCCCTGGCTGGGGAACCAAGACCCTGCATGCCACATGGTGTGGCCCCCCAAAAACAGAAACGTGAAAGTGTGATAGTGTTGAAGAACCGGGGGAGGGGAGATCGGCCCGTTCTGTTGCCAGGGAAACAGAACCTACTGACCCGCACCCCACATGTTGACCCTGTTCAGGAGCACCCCATCCCCTGTGCCACCCCCAGCGGAAAGGGCCAGGAGAGGTCAGGTTTTGAAGCCAGTCCAGGGGCCTGTTAGAGCTTATAGCTTCCAATTCTTCTTCCCATGAAAGGCACCCATGTTAGTGTTAGGCTGGGGAGAGTGGGCAACTGGGCTCTCAGTATTAAAGGGGGGTGGGATGTGCTTGGGGCCACCTCGATGGGACTGTCTCACCGTTTCACCCCGGAGGCCAGGCCTGGGGACAAGGGGTCTGTGGACTGGGGGTAGCATGCTGGCTCTGCATGTCCCGAGATGTGTCAGGACCAGATGGTGCTAAGGTGGATGCTCCTGCCCCTGGCCACCCCGAGATACCCTGGGAAGAGAGCTTTGCCCCTGCCAGGGCTGCTGCCCATGGGCCCCTTCCCTGGACCTCTCCCCACCCTCCCTGCCACCCCCTTGAACCTGCTCTTTCCACAGAGGCCGAGACTGACCAGGCAGATCACCCCAAGGAGCCGCCCCAGAGTGTCAGGTTTGCATCCGGGAAGGGGCGTGCGGGCTGCCATTCAGAGGGGCAGGAACCCTGAGTCCTTGGCTGGGGAGGGTGGGCACCTGCGTTTCCTCTCGGCAGAGGTGGGGCCTGGTGCTCTCACTTAATAAAGGAGACAGCTTCGTGCTGTGGGGTGAGCCTGGCCTGGGGCTGGGCGATGGGATCCCTGGCTGCCTGAGCTTAGGCTGGTTCATTTCCCTTCCTCTGACCAGGCAGCAGAGGGTCAGTCAGGGAGACTCACCTCTGTGGTACCTTTCAGGCTGGAGTCTTGGGGGCTGGGCCCAGTTCTGTTCACAGGGGGGCATCTTTTCTGGGGCATGGCAGGGCTGCTGGGGAGGACACGAGGGCTGGCCCCCTGACACCGCTGCCTCCACGCCTCGGCAGGAGGAAGCGCAGCTACAAGCAGGCGGTGAGCGAGCTGGACGAGGAGCAGCAGCTGGAGGATGAGGAGCTGCAGCCCCCCAGGAGCAAGACCCCCTCCCCGCCCTGTCCTGCCAGCAAGGTGCGTGCACGCTGCCCTCCCTCTGAGCCGCTGCCCTACCCCCGGGCTCTGGCCCTGGTCTCCTCTGTCCCGCCCCCGGGGCCTGACCCTGGTCTGTCTGTCCCGCCCCCTGGGGTCTGAACCCTGGTCTGTCTGTCCTGCCTCCTGGGGTCTGACCCTGGTCTGTCTGTCCCACCCCTGGGGTCTGACCCTGGTCTGTCTGTCCCTGGTCTGTCTGTCCCGCCCCCTGGGGTCTGACCCTGGTCTGTCTGTCCCGCCCCCTGGGGTCTGTCCCTGCTCTGTCTGTCCCGCCCCCTGGGGTCTGTCCCTGGTCTGTCTGTCCTGCCCCTGGGGTCTGTCCCTGGTCTGTCTGTCCTGCCCCTGGGGTCTGTCCCTGGTCTGTCTGTCCCGCCCCTGGGGTCTGTCCCTGGTCTGTCTGTCCTGCCCCTGGGGTCTGACCCTGGTCTGTCTGTCCCTGCTCTGTCTGTCCCACCCCCTGGGGTCTGACCCTGCTCTGTCTGTCCCGCCCCTGGGGTCTGACCCTGCTCTGTCTGTCCCGCCCCTGGGGTCTGACCCTGCTCTGTCTGTCCCGCCCCTGGGGTCTGACCCTGGTCTGTCTGTCCTGCCCTCTGGGGCCTGACCCTGCTCTGTCTGTCCCGCCCCTGGGGTCTGACCCTGCTCTGTCTGTCCCGCCCCTGGGGTCTGACCCTGGTCTGTCTGTCCCTGGTCTGTCTGTCCCGCCCCCTGGGGTCTGACCCTGGTCTGTCTGTCCCGCCCCTGGGGTCTGTCCCTGGTCTGTCTGTCCCGCCCCTGGGGTCTGTCCCTGGTCTGTCTGTCCCGCCCCCTGGGGTCTGACCCTGCTCTGTCTGTCCCGCCCCTGGGGTCTGACCCTGCTCTGTCTGTCCCGCCCTCTGGGGCCTGACCCTGCTCTGTCTGTCCTGCCCCTGGGGTCTGACCCTGCTCTGTCTGTCCCGCCCCTGGGGTCTGACCCTGCTCTGTCTGTCCCGCCCCTGGGGTCTGACCCTGCTCTGTCTGTCCCGCCCTCTGGGGTCTGACCCTGCTCTGTCTGTCCCGCCCCCGGGGCCTGACCCTGCTCTGTCTGACCCTGCTCTGTCTGTCCCGCCCCTGGGGTCTGACCCTGCTCTGTCTGTCCCGCCCCCGGGGCCTGACCCTGCTCTGTCTGTCCTGCCCCTGGGGTCTGACCCTGCTCTGTCTGTCCCGCCCCTGGGGTCTGTCCCTGCTCTGTCTGTCCCGCCCCCCGGGGCCTGACCCTGCTCTGTCTGTCCCCCCCCCCGGGGCCTGACCGTGGTCCCGTCTGCAGGTGGTGCGGCCCCTCCGGACCTTCCTACACACCGTGCAGAGGAACCAGATGCTCATGACCCCAACCTCGACCCCCCACGGCAACATCATGAAATCCTTCATCAAGCGCAACACTCCCCTACGCGTGGACCCCAAGGTGAGGAGCTGCCAGGGTCTGGGCCAAGGCAGGTTGTGGCCCGGCCCACCGGTCAGGGGCCAACTCGAGCCTCTGTGGCCCGGGGCTGCCTCAACCCTGGGGACTGTCCCATCCCCTTGGGCTCTGCCTGGCTGCCTCATGGCTTGGCTGGCTCCGGGTGGCCTCCCAGGTCCTGGGTCCTGGGCCAGAAAGTTACAGAACTGACCTGGCCGGCCGCCACCATGACCGTCCATCCCCACACACACCGTTCCCTCCCGGTGGCTTGAGTAGTTAAAGTGAGGGACACGTATGGACACTGATTTGCTGGGGATGAGGGCTGAGTATGCCAGAGGAGGTGATGGAGACGCTGGTGAGAGGTGGGCAGGCGTCACCAGGAGGGTGGTGTGCCTTCCAGGTCTCCCCCAGCCTGGCATTAACTCTTGGCTTTTTCCCTGTCTCCTCTCCTCCACAGAGCAGCTTCGTTGTAAGTAAGGCCTTCCCCTTCCTTGTAACCTAGCTCCACGCAGCACTTACCCGCTGTTGCCCTGTCTCTGTGTAACTGACAGCACCTGTAGAGGCACTAACGTCATCGATGGGAGCGTTAAGGGGGCCAGAGGAGGGAGGTGAAGCTGAGGTGCTGGCAGGCCGACCCAGCGGAGCCTGCCTGGGAGGAGGAGTCTCAGAGCCTCCCTGGGGCAGGAGGCAGCAGAGGGGGTGTGACCTGCGGCCTGTCCCCGGGGCCACATCTTGCAGTGTCCCCCCAGCCCCCCGGCCACCTCCTTCCGGCCTCCCTCCCTCCCTCTTCCCTGTTGCTGGGCTCATCCTCAGGGTCTGGGGCTGCGAAGAGAACAGGCAAGGCTTCTCTGATCCCAGGCTACCGAGATTTACTGGGTCGCAGACCTAAGCTGCTGCCTTGAGGGGCAGGCAGTGCGGGGAAAGGAGGTCCGGGTCCTCCAGGTGACACTTTCTGGAACAGTCAGTGTCATCCCTTCAGAAAGAAAGCCACAGGACCTGTTCTCTTCTCAGATGTCCCAGAGCCAAGCTGGACGAGCGGCCGTGTGCAGGGAGCCGTAGGGCACTGGGACCGGCTTGGGCCACGGTCCTGGCTCCCGGGGTCTCCTGCGCAGCTGCACAGCCACAGTCCCGGTGGTCCTTTAGTGTCCACTGGTGCTTTAAAGGGTCTCCTGCCAGGAGGGCTTCTGCCTCTAGCCGAGGGTCTTAGGGCCTCAGCTTGGTAGTCAAGGGGCTTCCCCACAGCTGGACAGGCAGGCCCTGAACTTGCCTCTCCTGCAAGAAGGCTGGTCCCATCTGGGTGGACAGGGCCGGGGCGTGCCATCCAGTATGCCAGGGAGCAGCTCTGTGGTCCTTAAGCACCTGTTTTTGTGCCAGGACCCTGCTGGGCATCTGTGCCCACAGCAGTGAACCAGCCCTGGGCTTATTCCTCCTACGAGGAACTACCCGTGCCCCACCCAGACTGCTTGGAGCCTCACAGGGCCCGTGGGGATGACCAAGGGATTCAGGAAGCTGCCCTTCCCAGCTGTGGGGAGCCCAGGTCTCTGCACGGGGCATCTGGTGGGTAGGACAGTCCTCAAAGAGACCAAGGGACCTACACAGGTCTCTGTGGCCTTGGACTGGTTTCCTAACCTTTGGGCCTACATTTCCTTGGCTATGAAATGTGGAGACAGTGGTCCATTTGTGCAGACCCAATGAACCAAAGAGAAATGTGTGTCAAGCCCCCAGCACAGGGCTCAGCATGGAGTGGTTTGATGAACGGCAGAGACGCTGCTCAGTTGAGGCCCCTGGAGGCAGAAGGGGCTGTGCAAGCTTTTGGATTCTTCCTGCTCTCTGCCCTGGCCTTGATGGGGGCCTCTGGGGAGCAGCCCACCTCTCAGGGTTGGGGCAGAAAGGAAGCACGGGTTCTATGGCTTAAGTAACTCTTGTTTCCATTCTGTGAGATTCACAACACAACAGGATAAATTCTGTGACCTGGACTGGGAAATCCTAATACCTGGGCTTCAGGAAAAGAGCCTGTTTTCCTGAGCTCTGCTGGGAGCAGGATTCTGGCACATGGGGAGGGTGGGGTAGGAAGAAAGGGTGGGCACTCTCTGGGTGCCACATGGCCTTCGTTTCCCCGGTGCTTTCCTCGCAGGCCAGCAGACGGGGTGGCCTCTCACTAGGTTCCCCTGGGTCTGGGTGTTTGGAGAGCAAAAGGACCCCTACTCCTTCCCTGAGGGGGCCTCCTGAAGGCCAGCGCCCTCCTCCAGCCTGGCTCCTACGGCTCAGCGTCATCTCTGTTTCCATTTCTCTATCTTCTAAAAAAAAAAAAAACTTTTTATATTAAAAAAATAAACTTTATAGTAAAATTTATGTTAAAATGATCATATGGTAAAATCTATACTTTGTGAAAGTATAGGTTTATGTAACCCCCTGCCACAATTGGGGTGCAGAGCAGTTCCATCCCCTCCCCTCCCCACCCAAAACTCTATGCCCCACTCACAACCCATGTTCTCCATCACTATAGTTTCAGCCTTTTGAGACTGTCATGAGGGGAATCATGACAGGTGACCTCTTGAGACTGGCATCTCAGCCATTGCATTTGAAGTCAGTTTCTGGTAGACAGCATATAGTTGAGTCATGGTGGTTTGGTTTTGTTTTTTCTTTTTAAAATCTAACAATGTCTGATTTATTTTGTTGTACGTTTGGATTTAAGGATTTAAGTCTAGTGTTTTATTATTGTCAGCTGTTGCCATTATTTTTTTTTTCTTCTGTTTCCCTTTCTTGCCTTCTTCTGGGGCTCCCTTGAACGTTTTTTAGTATTCCATTTTAATTTGTCTTCCACGATTTGGACTGTGTCGTTTTGAGTGTTTTTTGGTGTTTGTTCTGAGGCATTACATACTTAACTTTCACAGTCGCTTTAGCATCTGTATCTCATCAATTACCTGTAGGCGCCTTGACTCCCCGCTGTGTGTGAACCTTGTCTTACGTGTTTCATCTCCATACATCGACAGCCCTGGTAGAATAATTTTTGCTTTCCACTGTCAAACATTTTAAAGACACTCGAGAGGAAAGGAAGTCTGTTGATATTTACCCAGAAATTTCTGTTCTTCATTTTTGATGTTTTCTTCTGCTATCATTTCTCTTCCATCCGGAAAACACACTTTAGCAATTTTTTGAGAACAAGTCTGCTGCCAGCAAATTCTCTAGTTTTCCTTTGTCTGAGAAAGTTCATTTGGGAAGGATATTTTCACTGAATAAGTGGAATTCTCGAGTAACAGTTCTTTCCTTTTAGCAATCTTACAGTGTGCCATTTCTGTCTGGCCTCCATACTTTCTGATGTCCGTCAAATGATTGCTCCCTGTTAGATAATGTGTCTTTTTTCCCGGTGTTTGCTTTGCAGGCTTTTTCCATTTGTATTAAGTGGTTTTTGTGTTTGTTTTCAAGCTACGCGGGGTCTGCGTTGCGGCGTGCAGGCTTTCTCCTGTGCAGGTGGGGGCTGCTCTCTAGTTGTGGCTTGCAGGCTTCTCACTGCCGTGGCTTTCCTTATTGTGGAGCACGGGCTCTGGGCACGTGGGCTCAGCAGCTACAGGTTCCGGGCTCTGGGCACGTGGGCCTCAGCAGCTGTGGCACGTGGCCTCAGCAGTTATGGGTTCCGGGCTCTGGAGCGCAGGCTCAGTAGCTGTGGTGCATGGGCTTACCTGATCCACAGTGTTCGGGATCCTCCCAGCCCAGGGATCGAACCCATGTCTCCTATAGTGGCAGGTGGATTCTTTACCACTCAGTCATCAAGGAAGCCCTGTATTACTAAGTTATCAGCAGTTTGATTCTTTTCTGGCTGGGTATGTGTATCCTTGGGTTTATCCTGTTTAAGTTTTGATGACCTCAGCTTCCCTGGTGGCTCACACAGTAAAGCGTCTGCCTGCGATGCGGAAGACCCAGGTTTGATCCCTGAGTTGGGAAGATCCCCTGGAGAAGGAAATGGCAACCCACTCCAATACTCCTGCCTGGAAAATTCCATGGACTGAGGAGCCTGGTGGGCTACAGTCCATGGGGTTGCAAAGAGTCGGACACGACTGAGCGACTTCACTTCACTTCACTTTAATCTGTAGATTTATATCTTTCAGCAACTCTGGGCGTTTTCAGCCATTATTTCTTCAAGGTTTGGTTTCCTTTCTCCCCAGCATCTCATAAACCTTTTGTTGTCATCCCACATTTCCTTCAGGCTCTGTTAATTTTTCTTCAATATCTTTTCTCTCTGTGCCTAGACTGGATACATTTTATTGATTTATCTTAAGGTTTTCTCCATTCTGCTGTTGGGTCCATCCACTGAAATTTTTTTTCAGTTACTGTATTTTTAGTTCCAAAATTTCCATTTGATTCTTCTTTAGATCTTTCACTTGCTGAGAGTTTTTATTTTTCCAGTTTCTTAAGAATCCTCTGATGACTTATTAAAGCATTTTTGTCATAGCTGTGTTAAAGTCTTTGTCAGGTAATTCCAACACGTCGTCTTGGCATTGGTGTCTGTTGATTGTCTTTTCCCATGGGAGTTAAGATTTCCCTGGTTCTCTTATGCTGAGTAATTTGGGATCGCATCCTGCACGTTTTGAATATGATGTTAGGAGTGAGTTAAAGTTGCTCAATCATAGCCGACCGGCTCTTTGCAACCCCATGGGCTGTAGCCTGCCAGGCTCCTCTGTCCATGGAATTCTCCAGGCAAGAATACTGCAATTCCCTTCTCCAGGGGATCTTCCTGACCCAGGGATCAAACCTGGGTCTCCCATGTTGCAAGCAGACTCTTTACTGTCTGAGCCACCAGGGAAGCCCGTGTTAGGAGACTGGGTCTTGTTGAGGTCTTATGGAGAATGTTACTGTTCCCTTTAGTGGCAACCCGCTGGCCCCGGCTCTGGTTCCAGCGTCAGTTCAGATTTCCAGCCTTCACAGTGTTGTTTGGACCTGTCCAGGTGCTCCAGCCAGTGGTCACGCTGGGGTCTGGCAGGTGGCCTGTGGCTTTAGTTCTCAAAGCTTCGGGTGTGATAGTGCAGGGTTGAACCCATGTCTCCTGCACTGACAGGCAGATTCTTCACCACTGAAGAAGGAGCCCTGAAACAACTCACACTTTTAAAAGTTGTTTTTGAAATTATTATGTAGCCGTATCATAAGAAGTGTGAAAAATAAAGAGAAAAAATGGCACCGCTCATCTGCCTGTGCAGCCTACAGTAAACCTCTGTTAGCATATGGCAGTATTACCTTTCCTTTTCTTTTCAACTGTTAGGAAGTAGTTAATACACACAAAAGTATGTGTGTGTGGTCATATTACACATATAATAAAAAATTAATACATGTACCCAGGGGCTTCCCTTGTGGCTCAGCTGGTAAAGAATCCACCTGCAATGCGGAAGACCTGGGTTCAATCCCTGGGTTGGAAAGATCCTCCGGAGACGAGAACGGCTACCCACTCCAGTATTCTGGCCTGGAGAATTCCATGGACTGTATAGTCTATGGGGTCGCAAAGAGTCAGACAGGACTGAGTGACTTTGAGTTTCACCCATCCACCCCTTAAATAGAACATTAACAGTAACTTTCAAAACTGCCTTTCTGTCCCTTCCCAATCCCGTTCTTTCAAATATACTTTTTACATAGCTAGACTCAGAGCATACATCCAATGTTGAGCCTGACTCTTGTGTTGCCCAGAACTTTCCCAGGCCCAGGTGAGGGCACGTGTGTCTCAGGCCCCTGGGAGGCCTTTGGATTCCCCCAGGAGAGAGACCGAAGCCCCAGGCCTCCATCTGGGTGGAAATGGAGGCCGTTTTGGGGTGACTTTGCCTCTCAGAAGCAGTCTGGTGCTGCTGCCTGTCTGGTGGGGTTGGGGAGGATTGCTGTGGGGGTCCCAGGGCAACGTCTGGGGGTCGTCCTAGCCCAGCACCGGGCTGTGCTCGCTCACTCCCTACCCCCCCACCCCAGGAGAAAGAGCGGCAGCGCCTGGAGAACCTGCGGCGGAAGGAGGAGGCTGAGCAGCTCCGCAGGCAGAAGGTGGAGGAGGACAAGCGCCGGCGGCTGGAGGAGGTGAAGCTGTAAGTGCCTCCGTGCCCTGCAGCCCACCCAGCCTCGCTGGACCCCCGTGACCACCCTGTGTGCCCACAGGAAGCGCGAGGAGCGCCTCCGCAAGGTGCTGCAGGCCCGGGAGCGGGTGGAGCAGATGAAGGAGGAGAAGAAGAAGCAGATCGAGCAGAAGTTTGCTCAGATCGACGAGAAGACGGAGAAGGTGCGGGCCTGGGCTGTGGGCGGCAGCTCAGTGGACTGGACCCATGGGGACCTTACCGGTCTCCTGCCCCATATCCTTCTCCTGTCCGTCATGGGCCCCGCAGTTCTGAGCCACATGGAGGGTGGAAGGTCTGCTCTGGGGCGAGCACAGCCCTGTGCTCCTGGCGGGACTGCCTCCTGGCTGCCCCCTCCCCAGGGCTGTGGGAGCAAGCCAGGACCATGGGACTCAGAGTATCTGTCACACAGAGTACCAAGCCCCACTCCATAGGGTTGAGTGAGGGGGGCTGTTCCAATGGGCATCTGGGCTTGGGCTCTGCAGGCCAAGGAGGAGCGGCTGGCAGAGGAGAAGGCCAGAAAGAAGGCAGCAGCTAAGAAGATGGAGGAAGTGGAGGCGCGCAGGAAGCAGGAGGAGGAGGCGCGGAGGCTCAAGTGGCTGCAGCAGGTGTGAATGCGGGCGCGGCCCCAGGGAAGAGGTGGGGGAGTCTGCAGGGCCCTGAGGACCGCCGGGCACACGCCGCTCCATCAGGTTGATCCTGGTGGATCTTGTTGCCTCGGGTGACAGCGACCTGCCTTGTGTTTTCTGCAGAGGCAGCAGTTTGAGGGCTAAGTCCATGGCCTCGGGAGCCAGACTTCCAATTTCATTTCTGCCCTCTGTTGGCTGTGTGACCTTGGGTGGGTTCCTTGACCTCTCTGTGCTTCATTTCCTTCAGGTAACAGTGGTATCTGTTTGATAGGGTTATTGTGAGGATTACGATTACAGGGCTTCCCTGGTGGCTCAGATGGTAAAGAATCCACCTGCAATGTGGGAGACCTGGGTTTGATCCCTGGGTCAGGAAGATCCCCTGGAGAAGTGAATGGCAACCCACTCCAGTATTCTTGCCTGGAGAATCCCTATGGACAGAGGAGCCTGGCGAACTATAGTCCGTGGGGACGCAAAGAGTCGGACAGGGCCGAGCAGCTAAGCAGAGCACAAAAGATTACAGGCCCACCTGTCCTGAGGACTGTCAGTCTCACGACTCTAGGGGATGCGAATCTGTCATTGGGGAGTTACAAGACTAGTGGCTGAAACGTATGAAGTGTTTCCACAGTGCCAGGCACTGTTCTAAGTGCGTCGTGTATATAAACCCAGCAGGCTCATGAGGCATGGGCGTAACTGTTGTCCATGTTTTATCAGTGAGGACAGACCAGGCCAGAGGGCTTGTGTGACCCGCCCGGTGTCCCCCAGCTCCAGGGTCTGGCTCCAGGCTGTAAATACGCTGCAGCAGCAGCAGTTGTCGCAGGGTGCCTCTCAGGCCGGTCATGGTGCTCCCTGTGGTCGGGGCTTTGGTGGGGTGTCCTGGGCTCACGCCGCTCTTCCTCCCCGGACGCTCTGTGGCCCCTGCAGACCAGGCTGGCCTGCGGGCCCTGACCGCGCTCCCTGTTGGCAGGAGGAGGAGGAGCGGCGGCACCAGGAGCTGTTGCAGAAGAGGAGGGAGGAGGAGCAGGAGCGGCTGCGGAAGGCGGCCGAGGCCAGGAGGCTGGCGGAGCAGCGGGAGCAGGAGCGGCAGCTGGCGGAGCAGCGGGAGCAGGAGCGGAAGAGGGAGCAGGAGCGGCTACAGGCTGAGCGGTGAGCGGCTGGGTGGGCGGCCCACCCCCCGGGGCCCCGCCGTCCTGCACGTGTGGCGCACACAGGCGTAGCCATGACCCAGGGCAGCTCCCGCCTTCACTCGGGGGTCTGGAAAAGAAGGGTTCCCTTCCTCCTATAGGCTTCCCTGGCGGCTCAGATGGGAAAGGATCTCCCTGCAGTGCAGGAGACCTGGGTTCGATCCCTGGGTCAGGAGGATCCTCCTGGAAGTATTCTTGCCTAGAGAATCCCCATGGACAGAGGAGCCTAGTGGGCTACAGTCCATGGGGTCGCAAAGAGTCGGACATGACTGAGAAAGTGACGCTTTGCAAAACAGGGAGGCTTTTTTTCTCTTGGCTCCAAACCAGGCAGACCACCCAAACGTGGTGTGTTGGTTGCTGGAGATTCAAGGAGTACCAGGCAGGGTCACTCAGGATTTTGTCTCATTCTGCCTCCAGCCGGATAAGCTGAGCCCTTTGGTGTGTTTTTTTCTCAGCTGACATGAGGCAGGGAGGTTGCAGGGCGAGCCAGCATTTCTCAGCCGTTGCTGAGGGTCTTTGGGTGGGAGCGTCCCACCAAGAAGGATGCCCTCTGGCGTCCTTGGCTCTTGCCCACCACTCTGCTCCTCTATTCTGATGATGACTTGGGTTGCCCCCCATCAACATTTCCTGGCAGCTCCCCACCCCCATTGGGGACCATGGTGGATGAGCCAGCCCTTTCAGAGACAGGGGTCTCTGCGATCGGAAAGATTTCCACACTTAGTTCCACCGGTGTTTATCCAAGACCAATCCCTGTGCCTGGTTGTGCTGGGTTCTGGGGGTGCCAGGGAGGATAAACCACAATCACCGTTGGCCGAGAGCTGTATGGGGCCCTGTGCCTGTGTGTAGACATAGAGAACTCTGCCTGTGCGAGTGTAGACACACGGCAGACCTTGGCCCAGGCCCTGCCTCCACCTCCTGGGAAACACCAGGCGTCCGTCTGCGTGGGGGGTCCACCGCCAGGGGGCTCACTGCATCGGGGCTGTCTCCTGTGCTTGAGGAGTGGCACAAAGGTGTCCTTTGACCTGTGGGCAGAGCCAGAGACAGGAGCCTGGGAAGGGAGCAGAGGGTGGCAGCTGGTGTGCTTTTAGAATCGGATGTGTGCTGGGCAGCGCCGGGGGCTTCGAGGGGACGGACGATGGTTTGGTGGTCATAATAATTGGCAGCTACACGCCTTCCACCCGTTTCTGTTTAAACCTGTGGCCGGTGTACCAGCAGCTCCACCTCCAGAGGGGCACACAGGTTCAGAGAGGTTCCGTGACTTGTTCAGGGTCATCCAAGCTAGTACACGGAGGTGGCTTGTGAGCAGCCCCGCCCAGCTTCACATCAGGCCTGGGCCTGGGTGTGGGCCTGCGGTCAGGACGAGTGGCAGTGACTCAAAAGACCTCATTTCACTGTCCTGTCAACTCTGGTTGAAAGGGGCTGGGTTCCCATCGTACGGCAGATAAGAGCCAGGTGCAGAGTTGTGGAGGAGGGGGGCCCAGCTTGGTGGCCTCAAAGCCCAGCACCCCCGACACGGCTGTGCACGCCAGCCCCCAGCACAGCTGCTGGCCCTCAGCTGGTGTGCCCACCCCGCCAGTGGGCTGGGGCGCCTGGCTTCCCTGGCAGGGACGGAACAGGGGCTCGGTTTCCTGCTCTGACTGGCTCTGGCTCGGTCCTCAGGGAGCTGCAGGAGCGAGAGAAAGCCTTGAGATTACAGAAGGAGCGGCTGCAACGGGAGCTGGAGGAAAAGAGGAGGAAGGTAACGGGGGGCCGGGCGTGTGGCTCTCAAGGGCTCTGCACTGAGCTCTGGGCTGGGGCGGCCTGGCCCCAGCGGTTCGGGCGGGAGCTGCTGTGCCCGCCGGGCTGCGCTGGGGTTGGCGCAGAGTGGGGGAGCGCACTCCCCTGGTCTGTGACATCCTGCCTCCCGCTGTCTCCGGGCCCCAGGAAGAGCAGCAGCGCCTGGCTGAGCAGCGGCTGCAGGAAGAGCAGAAGAAGGCCAAGGAGGCCGCGGGTGCCAGCAATAGTCTGAACGTGACCGTGGACGTGCAGGTGAGGCCCGGGCATCAGGGTGGAGAGGCCCCCTGGCTCTGATGATTCCCTTCCCAGGAGCTGGAGGCACAGGCTGAGTATATTAGGACTGTGAGAAAGGGGGGCTTCCCTGGTGGCTCAGCTGGTAAAGAATCCACCTGTAATGTGGGAGACCTGGGTTTGATCCCTGGGTTGGGAAGATCCCCTGGAGAAGGGAAAGGCTACCCACTCCAGTATTCTTGCCTGGAGAATTCCATGGACCATACAGTCCATGAGGTCACAAAGAATCCAACACGACTGAGCAACATTCACTTCCCTTCATGAGAAAGAGGAAGGATACAGTCAGCCCAAGTGTTTCCCCCCAACAACTATTTTTGATATATGTATTGTTCTTTATTCTGAAAGTAGAAAGTAGTTTAAAAACAAAAGAAACTGAGCTTTATAAAAGAATACAGAGCAAAAGAAAGGTGCCCTCAAAGGGTAAGTCTAAGTCTGGTGTATTTCCTTCTATATTGAAACATTCATAAATATTCTGTACACACTTTTTCTCACACACACACATATATATAGTTTTTTAAATGGGCCCAGACTGTACATTCCGTCTCAGTCTGTTCGTGCTGCTACAACAAATGACCCTAGACTGTGTGGCTGAAACAGCAGACATGCTGGGAAGGCCAGGGTCAAGGCGCTGGCAGGTGAGGGCCCTCCTCTGGCTCACAGATGGCCGTTTTCTCGCTGTGTCCTCACATGGCTGGAGGGGAGAGGGAGCTCTCTGGGGTCTTTTCTAAGGGAACTGATCCCACTGAGGAGGGCTGTACCTCCCAAAGGTCCCACCTCCAGATACCATCACACTGGGGATTAGGATTTAACATAGGAATGTGGGGGAAGAATACAAACGTTCAGTCCAGAACACATACCGTTTAGCAGCTTGATTTTTTTTCCCCCTCCTTTTTTTTTTTTGCTTCTTTAATGTGTTGTACACAACTGTTTCACCAGTTATTAATTGCTTCTGGTGGCTGTGTGCCACTTGGTACCAGAATTTCTTTAATCAGCCCTCCCCGACTAGCATTTAGGCTATTAATGCTGTTACAGATGGATGTAGTGTGAGGAAGGGTTTTCGTTGCAATCTACTTTAGGATGTTGAAAACTTGGAAGGTCGCTGAACCAGGTGGTTAAATTACAAATCATGGAGTTCCCGGTGCAGTGCCCTGCAGCCATTCAAAGGACATACACACATACACACTGACCTGGAAGAACATTTGAAACATGCTTTTACATGAAAAAGGAAGACATAAGAGTCATGTACGTGGCATGATTTTTTTTTTTTTCAATCAAAAAGCAACCCCTGAACGTTTTTCTTTCTTTTCCCTGTGAAATGAGGGGAGGTGGCCAGAGCCCGGCGCTTCTCAGCGTCAGGAGAGGCCAGCATGCAGGGCGGGCAGCCAGTAGCCATGTTCACCTTTTCCAGTCTCCAGCTTGTACGTCGTATCAGATGACCCCTCAGGGGCACAGGGCTCCCCCCAAGATCAATGCGGATGACTACGGGATGGATCTAAACAGTGATGACTCCACCGATGACGAGGCCCATCCCCGGAAGCCCATCCCCAGCTGGGCCCGAGGTGAGCGGGGCCTGGAGCTCCCCAGGAGGGCAGCTTCCCACTTGTGACTCCGAGGGCTCGACGGCTGTGGGTGTCAGGAGCCCATTGTGCCTGTGGGCTGGCAGCTTGACTCTCGGGCCAGCTCTGTGTCGGACCTCCGGATGCTCCTGGAAAGGGTGGGCGGCCCTGACCAGTGAGCTCACCTGTAGACCAGACCTACGGTGCTGGGTGCCTCCGTTCTCAGCAGTTGAATTAGATCCTGGCTGACTGCCGGCAGGTGTGGTGCTGGGTATTCCGTCTCAGACGCTGGCCTCCCCCTGGGAGCCCCACCCAGTAGGCCAGATGGACCCAAATATGTCGCCTGGGATGGGAATAGAGCTCAGAGAGGCAGCGGGGTTTTGGCTGTGCATGAAGAGCTGGAGTGGGGGTTCTGGCCAGCTGGTGGCGGGAGCTGGGGGTGGAGATGGGAGCCCTTAAGCAGGATTGGGCCCCGAGTTTACACGTCTCTAAACAGAAGTGTGGGTGAGTTTGAAGGTGCCTTAGGCTTGGGTCCAAACCCTGCGGGAGTGAGCGAGGCCAGTGGGTGCCCATCTCACAGAACTGGCCGAGCTGAGGGTGGGGTGGGCCTCACTCCCCGGAGGAAGGGCCCAGAGCCCCGGGAGCTCAGCCCTCTACAGACCACAGGCCCTGTGAGTCTCACTTCATCTAAACCCCACAGTAACTGGAATCTGACTCTGTCTCCTTAATAATAAGTCATTCTGGAGGTGGCAGCTGGCAGGAGTCAGCGTGGCTGGGATGCCAGGCTAATTGTGGTTGACCTCCACCAGCCCACTTGAACTCTCAGTTCTCCCATCTGGAATGGGGCTGCTGAGAGCACCCAGCTGAGAAGGGCACGTTAGTGCAGGAAGGCCTGGTACCAGGCAAGCGCTGGGCACGCATTCTGCCACCCTGACCCCCTGGGTTCCTCCTCAGCCTCGCTCTAGGCTCTGAGCCACCAGCAGCCCCAGCCGGCACCAGGCATGACGAGGCTGCGGTGTCGATGGTGTGAGTAGCTGGTCAAGGCCATCAAACATGACGTCAGATGTGTTGGTCCTGGAGCTGGACTTGTCTTTAGACCCCAGCTCTGCCGGTCACCAGCTGTGTGCCTTTGGGCAGGTCTCGTCGAGGTGGCCGTGGTGGTCTCACGATGAGGTGGTCATGCAGTGACCTCGGCCGAGTGCCTGGCTCACGTGAGCTGCCAGAGCAGGGCTACAGGAGCGGGCAGTGAGGGGTTATTGCTGTTTCGTAGAGGAGGACTCTGCGGAGAGTTGATGTGGCAGGAGGTGGGGGAGTGAGGAGGCAGAGAGGTTGACAGGGCTTCTGTGGGAGGGCAGGGAGATGGGAGGAGACTCAGGGGGAACACAGGGCAGTGAGCTAGCCCTTCATGTCCCCCCGCAGGCACCCAGCTCAGCCAGGCCGTCATCCGCCAGTATTACCAGCCCCCAGACCTTCTGGATCTCTTCGGAAGCCTCCTCCAGCTGGACTTGGAGGAAATCTTCCAGAAGAGCAAGCCCCGCTACCATAAGCGCACCAGCTCCGCCGTGTGGAACTCGCCGCCCCTACAGGGCCCCAGGGTCCCTGGCAGCCTGGCCTACAGCCTGAAGAAGCACTGAGCCAGGCCCGCGGGCCCGCTCGACTGTCTCAGCCTTTGCTGTGTCTGTCTGTCCGTCTCTCTGTTGACCTGCTGCCCTCCTGCCTGGTATCCTGTCCCTGAGGGTTTGGTCAGATGTATATAAATGTCCTCTGTGTCACGGGTGAAGAGCAGCCTAGCCCCGCCTGGTCTGTTGACAGCACTCTGTAAATAGATTGTTAGAGTTCAGTTGAATTTTAGCCTGTAGTGTTTGAGAGCTAGATTAATAAAGCCTATTCCTTTAAGTCTGCTGTCGGTATCATGGCACCAGGCCTTCTCTGCACAAAGCCCCGGACCCTGGCTCTGTCTTGGGCTGCCGGAGGGGCCAGAAGAGGAGATGTGTCGAGGTCAGCTGGATCCCACCCACAGAGAGGCTGATGGAGCAGGCGATTCCGATGGCAGCCCTGAACAACCCTGAGAAACACTTCAGTTACTTTCGTGTTGAGGCAGGTGACATTACAAGCCTGTTTTTCTGGGCACCACCCTGCTTGGAAAGAGGGGCTCATTCAGTGGGTCAGACTTGGAGTTAAGGTCAGAGTTGGGCTCTTGACACAGCTCTGCCACTTAACACAGGCCCTCAGCCCCTCCACGCCTCAGGTTCCATCCACCCTCGCCACACAGATGCTGGAAGGACTTTAGAACATGGACGTGCCACTGAAACAGATCTGGGTGAGGAAGGGGACACCTCTTGAAACTACCTCAGGACCAGTACGTGCAAGCAGCTGGGATGTTTCTTCAGCAAAACCAGGCAGCCGCCAGGTTAAATGCTCATTAGCCGCCTCATTATTGCGTCTCCATGGAAGCTGGCCCTGCCCCACTGCCGCCAGCTGTGTACTAAGCCTGCCATAGCTCCGTCTCCTCCTCCAGCTCTTGGGACAGGGGTTGGTGAACTTGGGCCTGTGGGCCAAATCAAGTCACAGTCTGTTTTTGTCAAGTTTTATTGGAATCCACTCTATAGACATGAATTAACTACTGTCCCCATCTGCCTGCTGAGGGCAGAGTTAAATAGTTACAAAAGAGGCCTAATGTTTGGCAAAGGTGAGAGTATTTACTCTATACCTTTACAGAAAATGTTCGCTGACCCTACTTCAGGACAAAATCAAGGCTGAATGTAAGAGAGATTTTTAAAAATGAGCAGAGTGAATACATATAACAGGCTGAAATCTAGAAGATTCCACCCATGAAAAGAAAAACATTTTACTGCTCATTCAAACAATTTAAATTTGTTTCGTATGTTCTCTGGGCTTCCCAGGTGGTGCTAGTGGTAAGAACCCACCTGCCAACGCAGGAGACCTAAGAGACGTGGCTTCCATCCCTGGGTCGGAAAGATCCAGTATTCTTGCCTGGAGAATCCCATGGACAGAGGAACCTGGCAGGTGGGCTACAGTCCATGGGGTCACAGTCAGAAACGACTGATGCAGTGTACACCCGTGCACACGTGTTCTTTGATGAGAAACTTGTGTTGAGTCTACTGGTGAGGGTGTCTTTGCCTAAAGCCATAATGTCAAGATATGGCCTCTTGTAAGCGTATTTGTATGGTGGGTTTGAGAAGAAATTGTTAATCAGCAAAAGGGTGGTTACAGTCACTCTGCGTCTTCACCAGCACGTGATATTCTTGGTGCTTCATATTTTCGCTGTTTTTATAGATGTGTAGTGAGTTCTTGTGTGTTTTTTTTTTTTTTTTTTAACTTTGGCAGCACAGTGAGGCCTGCAGGATCTTGATTTCCCAACCAGGGATCAAACCTGTGCCCCCTGCAGTGGAAGCTTGGAGCCTAAGTCCTAACCACAGGACCACCAGGGGATTCCCTCTTCATGGTTTTAATTTGCATTTCCCTAACGGCTGGGTGTGCTGACCGTCATCTCATGTGCTTACTTGCCATCTGCGTATCTTTGGCAAAGTGTCTGTTCAACTCATTTGTTCATTTTTAAGTTGAGTTGTTGGTTTTCTTGCTGTTTAGAATCTATATATTCTAGACGTAAATCTGTTGTCAGATAAGCACTATTTTGTCCTAGTCTGCAACTTGTCTTTTCATTCACTTACGAGTATTTTTCGTAGAGCACAAATTTTACTTTTGATAAAGTTCAATTTATTAACATTTTCCTTTTATGGATTATGCTTTTTTGGCTTCATGTCTAAGAAATCTTTGTCCAGCTCCAGTTCTCAATGACTTTCTCCTATGTTTTCTTCTAAATATTTCATAGTTTTACATATTACATTTAGGTTTATGATCTAGTTTGTGTTAATTTTTTTTTATGTGAAGTTTATGTTTTTGTTTTGGGAGCATATCTATATGTTCCCAGTTGTTTTAGGACCGTTTGTTTAAACGACTGTTCTTTTCCTTTTTTTTTTTTTTTTTTTTTAACGACTGTGCTTTTTCACAAAATCAGTCAGCCGTATTTGACTGTATCTGTTTCTGGACTTTGTATTCTCCTTCCTTGGTCTATGGGTCTCTCTTTTCACAGTAGTATTGACCATGCTTCATGGTCAAGATTACTGTAGCTTAAAGTCTTAAAAATCTGATAGTGTGATTTCTCCATCTTTATTCTTCCCTTTCAAAATTATCTTGGCTTTTCTTTCAGTGTTGCCTTTCTGTGTAAAATTTAGAATCGACTTATCTATATAAAAGTGCTGCTGGGATATTGATTGAAATTACATTAAACCTGTAGATTAACTTGGGGAGAGCGGACATGTCTGTGATGGCGAGTCACATGAGCTAGCTCTCCATTTATTTGCGTCTTTAGTTTCTTTTATCAGCATTTTGTAGTTTCAGCATGCAGATTCTGTATAAGTATTGTTAGATTTCTAGCTAAGTATTTTCTTGGAGCCTTTATAAATGGTACTGTCTTTCTAATTTTGGTTTCCAGTTGTTCATTGCTGGTATATAGAAATCCAGTTGACTTTTGTGTGTTGACCTTGTATCTTATAATGCAAGTTAAGCAGTACTTAGAGGGAAATTTATAGCGCTAAATGCTTATATGAGAAGAAGTCTCAAATCTACGACCCTAGCTTCCACTTTAAGAAACTAGAAAAAGAAGGGCAACCCAAACTATAGGCAGAGGGGAAATAACAAAGGTAGAGTGGAAGTCGATGACATTGGAAAGAAAAAATAATAGAGAAAAGCTTAATTAAACCAAAAGCTGATTCTTTAAGAAGCTAAAAAAAAAATGTAAACCTCTTTCAAAACTGATAAAGAGAAAAAGAATGAACAAATGACCAATGTCAGGAATGAGAGGAAACACTACGGATTCTATAGACACTAAAAGGATATTATGAACAGTTTATGATGTTCGACAATCTAGGCGAGCACAGATTTCATGGAAGATACAGATTATCTCAGTCACTCAAAAAGAAGTGTAAAATCTAAGTAGCCCTATCTATACGAGAGAAATTTAATTGTTTAAAATACATATGTATGGTCACATGATTTTGGACAAAGGTGGAAAGGCAATTTAGTGCGAGGAGAATAATTTTTTTTTTTTTTTTCAGCAAAGTGTCTTGAAATCGTTGGACATATTTAAAAATCTCCAACCCCACTCACACCATCTACCAGATTAATTCATGATGGATTGTGGTGCTAAATGTAAAAACTAAAACTATGAAACTAGAAAAAACAATGGGACAAAATCTTAGCATCTGTGTTCAGCACAGGTTTCTCTTAACACATGACAACAACAGTATTCCCTGGTGGCTCAGACAGTAAAGAATCCGCCTGCAATGCAGGAGACCCAGGTTCTACCCATGGGTTGAGAAGATCCCCTGGAGAAGGGAATGGCAACCCTCTCCAGAGTTCTTGCCTGGAGAATTCCATAGACAGAGAAGCTACCATCCGTGGGTCTGCAAAGGGTCAGACATGACTGAGTGACTAACACTTTCATAAAGGAAACATTTCAAACTCTTCCCCCTTTAAAAATCACTGCTGGGACTTCCCTAGTGGTCCAGTGATTAAAAATCTGGCTACCAGTGCAGAGAACACAGGTTCAATCCCTGGTCCAAGAGGATCCCACATGCCGTTGGGGCAGCTAAGCCTGAATACCGCGACTACCAAGCCCATGTTGTAGAGCTGATGCCCTGCAACAAGAGAAGCCACCACAGTGAGACGCCCGGGCACCGCAGCAGAGAGTAGTCCCCGCTCGCCACAACCAGAGAAAGCCCACAGAGAGTAATGAAGGACCCAGCAAAGCCAAACACTGTTGCTAACCATTCCCCCACCCCTATGACTGGGGTGATGAGCCTGTAACCATATTCCTGGGGTTTCCCTGGTGGTGCTAGTGGTAAAGAATCCACCGGCCAGTGCAGTACCACAGGAGACTCGGGTTTGATCCCTGGGTCGGGAAGAACCCCCTGGAGTAGGAAATGGCAACCCGCTCCAGAATCCTTGGCTGGAAAATCCCAGGGACAGAGGAGGCCTGGCGGGCTACAGTCCGTGAGGCCAAAAAGAGTGGGACACGACTGAGCAATTGAGCACACCGTATTTCCAGGGATAAAGCTGGGAATGGGTTCAACTAGGCTCTCTCTTGCTTTGGTTGGACCTATTCACGTGTAACCTCATTGTAACCTTTTACCTACCTGACACCCTTCCCCTGGTCAGGCCCCAGCTGGCTGCCTGCTCTGTGATGCTTTCCCTGTCTCAGGTGGACTAAGGCCGACTGCTTTCTGGCTCCCTCTGGGGGTGGTGATGCTCTGGGTACCCACAGCTCTGAGGTCAGCTGAGCACCAGTGAATGCTGGGTAATCTCTGCTTGGGCAGCAGCCTCTGCTCCTCTGGGTTTCCCTGATGTAAATACTCCTCCAGAAGCTTTAGGAAAGAAGGAAGCACACGCATGAGAAGGGGAACTGATCATAGCCTGTATTCCAAAGGCTTCCAAACTTGACCAAGACCTAAGGTTACGGTCCTGTCTGAGCCACTTGGAGCTCAGTTCTGAGGTTCCCTTGGACACGTAGAGAGCAATCAGTAGCACCTAGCACTAAAGAAGCTGAGCACTTGAGCTCCGAGGCACTAGCTTTGTATCCTTCCTGACTGAGGAGAACAAGCTAAGTTGTCCCCAACCAGCAAAACAGAAAATAAATTCCACAGCCCACCCCAACCAAAGCTCCACTCAGTGCAAATAATTTTGAACTTTCTTGACCAAGGCAATCTGTTGTGCATGCTGGAAGGAGGAAGTGAACTTATTTTCTTATAATGAGAAGAGGGGGGTACGTTTTAAATAGTCACATCTTTTCCTTTCTTTGGCTGCACCAGGTCCTAGTTGCGGCACCCAGAATCTAGTTCCCTGACCAGGGGTTGAACGTGGGCCTCTGCATTGGTAGCACATAGTCTTAACCACGGGACCACCAGGGAAGTCCCTAAGATAGTCGCATCTTCATTTGGCACTTGCCTTGATCGCAACTTATTAAGCCTGAGAAAGTGGACATAAAGGTGGACGCTTTCATTAGGATTTAGTTGCCTTTAGTTGCCTTTAGTCGTACTTGCCCACAGACACACACACGCGCGTACACACAACACCTGCCAACATTATTTACCTCTTCAAACATTCCCCATCCTCTGCTATTAAGATACAGGAAGGCAGGTCATCTCAGATTAATTTCAGGGTAACCATTCTAGGGTTATATATCAAGGGAGAGGGGGTAACAACCCATGAGAGCTGTGACATTTCTTTGGGCCTCTGTGTTGTCCCTACCCAGCTCTGCCTCTGGCCTGGAGGGCTCGGTGGGGGTGAGGATCCATCCCTCAGAGCAGGAGAACTTGAGGGGTCTATTTGTGTCCGTGGATTGTGATTTGAGAATGACAAAGAGGTAAGGGCCCCTGGGATTCTGTAACAAAACAAGTACAGGACCATTTCCTGTACCCTCACCACAAAGGCAGTCACAGTGTTTTTACTGAGTGAAGCCAAGAAGAAGGTGGCATTGTGGGAGCACCGGGGGGTCCAGACAAAGACGGTGGCACTCAAAAAGGAGCTGGAACGTGTCCCCACTCTGGTCCAGCCCAGGGGATGCTGCTCGGAAAAGCATGGTCTCCTGGGCTGCAGCCTCAGGACTGGGTCCCACTGGCCCTTCCGCTGTTGTATCTCATGTTTTGATGAAACAGATCAAGAGTGGCTCAGGCAGAGAACATAACCCAGCAGTAAACTCCTTACTGTGTGAGGGTCAAGGGCATGGGGTTTGTTATCCATCCTGAATTAACTGCTTCCCCAGGAACTGTCTGGGAGTAAGGATGATAACTGTCAATTACAAAGCATAGACAGTCGGATTCCCTGGTGGCTCAGTTGGCAAAGAATCCATCTGCAATGCAGGAGACACAGGTTCGATCCCTAGGTTGGGAAGATCCCCTGGAGAAGGAAATGGCAACCCACTCCAGTATTCTTACCTGGAGAATCCCATGGACAGAGGAGCCTTTGCATCCATAGGGTCGCAAAGAGTCAGACACAACTTAGCGACTAAACCACCACCACCGTGTACAGGTCTTCTGCAAGGTCTGAGGGTCTGTGCCTCAATCACATCTTCTCTCTGAGCCAGGGGAGGGGTGGTAATGGTATCATCTTCGTCTTCATTTGAAGTTTACGCAAAGTGAGACTCAATGGCAATGCCAAGCTGATGTAGGGCGTGTGGTCGGGTCGGAATCTCTTGACTCTGAAGGTGTTGCTCCAGATCAGCTCTGCTGTACTGCTGTCCAGACATGAGGAAGGTAAGGGGAGGCCCTCCATTGTCTCTTACTTGCACCCAGACTTTTCTGATGCCGCCGGCAACTGCTAGTCTTTGGCCTGCGATGTGTCCTCATCCAAGGCTGCTGTAACTTACCCAGGCTTCCTGACGCCCCCTAGTGGCCAGCACGGTATCATGTATCACCCAGGAGGCTGGCAGATGACATACCCAGAAGTGCCAGGAGCTGAAGTCTTCCTGGGGTGGATTTTGACTAACGGGGAACTGGAGGTAGGAGGGAGCTGCCACCTTCCTGTCTCCCACAGGGGTTTCTGAGGCATCGTTTCTCCACACAGCCCATCTGGAGAAGTCCCACTGCCCAGCAAACTGCCGTGTCTCCACACTGGGTGGGCATGGAGCGGTGGTTGACGCAATCAAGCCCATTTGCCCGACACCTGTCCTGGCTCACGTCCCTTTTGCCTGGTTTCCGGGAGGCCTGGGGACATCTAGTGGTGAGGTAGGGGTACAGCGGGTGTAACAGCATAGATATCCCCCGAGTTGGCCAAGTAAGGGAGCAGTGGAGTAGATCAATGGCACCCCACTCCAGTACTCTTGCCTGGAAAACCCTATGGACGGGGGAGCCTGGTGGGCTGCAGTCCGTGGGGTCGCACAGAGTCAGACACGACTGAAGCGACTTAGCAGCAGCAGCAGAGTAGATCAGGGCCAAACACAGAGTTTCCTTATTTTTATTATTTTCTAAGTGACAGTGGTAAGGAATCCGCCTGCCAGTGCAGGAGATACAAGAGATGTGGGTTCGATCCCTGGGTCAGGAAGATCTCCAGGAGCAGGAAATGGCAACCCGCTCCAGTGTTCTTGCCATGGACAGAGGAGCCTGGCAGGTTACAGTCCATGGGGTGGCAAAGAGTCAGACACGACTTGAGCATGCACACACACATACACATAATGACCCGCATGAAGGACCCTTGTAACTTTGGGTGTTGGGATCTCCACTGGTCAGCTGCTGCTGCTGCTGCTAAGTCGCTTCAGTTGTGTCCGACTCTGTGCGACCCCATAAACAGCAGCCCACCAGGCTCCCCCGTCCCTGGGATTCTCCAGGCAAGAACACTGGAGTGGGTTGCCATTTCCTTCTCCAATGCATGAAAGTGAAAAGTGAAAGTGAAGTCGCTCAGTCATGTCGGACTCTTCGAGACCCCATGGACTGCAGCCTACCAGGCTCCTCCGTCCATGGATTTTCCAGGCAAGAGTACTAGAGTGGGGTGCCATTGCCTTCTCCATCCATTGGCCAGAGGGAGGATCTAAAAATCAGATGGTCACACTGGAGCACTGGCTGCATGTTGATGAAATACAGTGAAGTGGACCTCCGTGTCTGGGTTCTGGACCAGGTCCCTCTGGGGTTGTCCTGCCCAGAACTGAGCCCTGACTCACGATAGGTGAGAGGAGAGCAGAGGGGCTGGGAGAGCTGGGCTCTCCTCCATGTCTGCTATCACTGCTTTCTCCTCCGCCAAGAACTCAGCAAATGAGCTCTCAAAGCAAGCTTTGACAAACACATTCAACTCTGCCCGCAGATGCTGGAGGAAGAGGCTTAGGCCCGTTCACCGTGATAGCAAGCCAGCGCTTGTGCGTTGTCAGGGGGGCACTGTGCGTGAAGCATGGCCCCACCTGTGAAGCAAGGTACCAGCCTATGGACATCCATGCCTGGATGGATGGGGAAAAGACTCGAGTTAACACTGGCTGTATCCGAGTGACTTCCAACATCTTCCATGCGCTTTCTTCATTTTTTTCAAAATTTCTAAAGAGTGCTCTGTCCATTACACAGTGCCTTGCATAACAACTTTCATTTATTCCTAAAAATCCTGCCCACTGAGTGAAAAACATTCCTGTTATTTTTAATGGGAAAAATGATGATGTGTTTCATTACAAACCAACGTTCCCAAATTATTTTCACAGATAGAAAAATATATCAGTGGAACAAGGAAAAGTTTATGTAAATAATACATGACACCTTGAAAGTCAAAATGCAGTTTCTGTGCATAAACGTCGCAATAATGGTATTGTGCTCTTTTTTTTTTTTTTTTCGTCATCATCTCCACACAATTTTCATTATCAGCTTCTCAGTCTTTTGGGAGCTCATGATTACCTTACACCCAAATGAGACTTAAAAGTATAGTACCTTTACTATATATAAAGCTGCATATGTTAATATATATACCTTTATATCCATATCTATATCTATATCTGTAACTTTATATCTATAGCTGTCTACCTTTAGAACAAAATTAAGGCTAAATACAGGAGGACTTTCAAAAAAATGGGAAATTATTTAGTGTGCACTATACACGTTAGTCTAAAAGATTCTATCCATGCAAAGAAAAGTGTTTTAGGATTCATTCAAATACAGAGTGCATTTAAAATTTGTTTCATATGACATTCTATGACTGGGAGGGGTTGTGCTGAGTAAAGTGGCGAGTATGTCTTTGCCTGGGCTTCCCAGATTTCCCAGGCAAGACAACTGGAGTGGGTTGCCATTTTCTTCTCCGTTTGATCCCGACCCAGGGATCAAACCCATGTCTCCCGCATTTGCAAGTGGATTCTTCGCTACTGCCTGCAATGCAGGAGACCTGGGTCAAGAAGATACTCTGGAGAAGGAAATAGTAACCTGCTCCAATATTCTTGCGTAGAGAATTCCATGGACAAAGAAGCCTGGCGGTCTATAGTCCATGGGGTTGCAAAGAGTCAGACACAACTGAACAGCTAACACTTTCTTTCACTTTCTTTGCCGCTGAGTCACAAGGGAAGCACAGCTGGAGCATAGGAGCTCTAAAAGTTCCGGAGGGGATGCTAGTTAGGGAACCACCGATGTATGCAGAGGCAATGTACATTTAACATTGTAAAAGCATTACAATGCTAACATATGCATATATGCATATGCATATATAATGCAAACATTATAAAGCATGACAAAAGTCATCAAGAATGATTGTCAACAGCAGCTCCATTTAATAAAAACTTAGTGTGTGTCTGGAATTACGATGAGGTCTTTACCTGCATTATCCACATTCACCCTCTCAGAGCCCTGCAGGACAGTCATGACCATTTTCAGTTCAGTCCAGTTGCTTAGTCGTGTCCAACTCTTTGCAGCCCCATGGACTGCAGCATGCCAGGCCTCCCTATCTATCACCAACTCCCGGAACTTGCTCAAACTCGTGTCCATCGAGGCGGTGATGCCATCCAACCATCTCATCCTCTGTCATCCCCTTCTCCTCCTGCCTTCAGTCTTTCCCAGCATCAGGGTCTTTTCCAATGAGTCAGTTTTTCACATCAGGTGGCCAAAGTATTGGAGTTTCAGCTTCAGCATCAGTCCTTCCAATGAATATTCAGGACTGATTTCCTTTAGGATTGACTGGTTGGATCTCCTTGCAGTCCAAGGGACTCTCAAGAGTCTTCTCCAACACCACAGTTCAAAAGCATCAGTTCTTCAGCACTCAGCTTTCTTTATAGTCCAACTCTCACATCCATACATGACTACTGGAAAGACCACAGCTTTGACTAGACGGACGTTTGTTAGCAAAGTAATATCTCTGCTTTTTAATATGCGGTCTAGGTTGGGCATAGCTTTTCTTCCAAGGAACAAATGTCTTTTAATTTCATGGCTGCAGTCACTATCTGTAGTGATTTTGGAGCCCCCCAAAAGGAAGTCTCTCTCACTGTTTCCATTGTTTCCCCATCTATTTGCCATGAAGTGATGGGATCAGATGCCATGATCTTAGTTTTCTGAATGTTGAGTTTTAAGTCAACTTTTTCATTCTCCTCTTTCACTTTCATCAAGAGGCTTTTAGTTCTTCTTCACTTTCTACCATAAAGGTGGTGTCATCTGGATATCTGAGGCTATTGATGTTTCTCCCAGCAATCTTGATTCCAGCTTGTGCTTCTTCCAGCCCAGCGTTTCTCATGATGTATTCTGCATATGCGTTAAATAAGCAGGGTGACAATATACAGCCTCGACGTACTCCTTTCCCAGTTTGGAACCAGTCTGTTGTTCCATGTCCAGTTCTAACTGTTGCTTCTTGACCTGCATACAGATTTCTCAAGGGGCAGGTCAGGTGGCTTGGTATTCCCATCTCTTTCAGAATTTTCCACAGTTTATTGTGATCCACACAGTCAAAGGCTTTGGCGTAGTCAGTAAAGGAAAAGTAGATGTTTTTCTGGAACTCTCTTGCTTTTCCAATGATCCAGCGGATGTTGGCAATTTGATCTCTGGTTCCTCTGCCTTTTCTAAATCCAGCTTGACCATCTGGAAGTTCACGATTAACGTACTGTTGAAGCCTGGCATCCTGACCTTGTGTTAATGTTATCTCAAAATACATGTTGTGGGTGAGGGGCCTGATGCCAGTCTCTGAGTTTTGAGACATTTCCTTTCTCTGATTAGCAGACGGCTAGTAGCTATATAACATCCAGCTAAAGATTAGCAGGGGGGTACTCTTTCTGCCCCCTTCTGATGTTTATGTCAGAAGCTTTCTCTATCTCTCTTATAGTTTAAAAAAACTATTACACAAAAGCTCTGAGTGATCAAGCCTCGTCACTGACCCTGGATTGAATTCCTCTCCTCCAAAAGCCTAGAATCCTGGTGTCTTTCACGGCTCAGCAATAATCTTTCAACAACCTTTCTGCATATACATTAAATATGCCCATTTTACAGAGTAGTAAACAGGCTTAGGGTTAAAAATCACACAGCAGGTAGATGACGTAGTCACATTCCAGTTCTGGTCTCTGTCCCTAAAGCCCAGGCACGCGGTGAACATTTGGTCTCCTGGCTTCCCTGGTGACTCAGACAGTAAAGAATCCGCCCTCAATGCCAGAGACCTGGGTTTGATCCCTGGGTTGAGAAGATCCCCTCAAGGAGGCATGGCAATCCTCTTCAGTATTCTTGCCTGGAGAATCCCCATGGACAGAGCAGCGGCAGTCCACGGGGTCACAAAAAGTCAGACACGACTGAGCAACTACGCACAGCACACCTTCTATATCCAGTAAGCAGTTTCCTGGGGTGACGCCCCTGGAAATTGTTCCAGAGATCAAATGGAGCCGAGAAGGTCAAGGTGACCCATGTTCTGCTGACCTGGAGGGTGAGACAGAATCAGGAAGGCCAAGATCACGTGCGTGACTGGACTGGCAGCGGCCAGTGTTTAAAGGCCAGAGCAGGGAGTCTCTGGTGTCTACTGCTTATGTGCCAGCATCTGAGCCCACCCGCCTCTGCAATCTGGGCTCCTGCAGGCAGCCTGGACACGCCCTGGGGAGGCCAGTCCCGAGGTGTCACAGGAGCAAGGATGTGAACTTGGAGCACACGCTCTTCTGGGAGTGGTATTCCTACGTACCTCAAGGTCAGCGGGAATGCTGGAGAAGGCTTTGTGCCCCAGGGATGGGAATCACTTCTTTGCCTCCAAACCTCAGTGCTTCTGGTTTTTGTCCCCCCGTTTCACAGTAAATCTAGCTCCTAGAGAGTACAGCGAAAAAGGAAAGTTGGGTCACACTGGAGTTCCCTTTCCTTTGTTGATGGTTCTTTTCTTGAACCTGGACTCTGGAACCCATCTTCTCTTCAATTCCATTGCTACTTCCTCATCATCTCCTACTTGGACTTGCCCAGGAGTCCGCTTCCCTCATCAATCATCCTTTGACTGGTTCCTCCCTGCAGTCGCAGCCATTTATGCATAAATCCTCTTGTTGAACAACTGTTTCATGTAAGCCACAGTGGATATACATCAGTAAAGAAAACAAACCAAAATCCTTGTCTTCACAAAGCTTATGTGTTATTGAGGGAAACAAAACAATAAGCCAACCAAAGAGATAAAATTTAAAGTACACGGTGATAAAACCATAGAGAAAAAATAAGGCAGGAGGTGGGGTGGTTTTGCGGTTTTAATTAGGATGGACAGCACCTGAAACTAATATTTTTTTGTAAATCAGCTATAGCAATTGTGTAGTGTTAGTTGCTCCGTCACGTCTGACTTTTGGCAACCCCATGAACTGGGGCCCGCCAGGCTCCTCTGTCCATGGAATCCTCCAGGCAAGAATACTGGAGTGGGTTGCCATTCCCTTACTATTAGGATGTACAGGAAAGGCCTCACCGAAGAGGAAATGTTTCAGCCCAAATGAAGGAGGTGAGGGACAGAGCCCGAGGTGTCTGGTCAATGGGCAATCCAGGTGGAGTGCTCCAGGGTCTGGTCGTAATGTTCTCTTTAGTTTTTATATAAATATGTGTTGTCTTGAGTCAAGCCAGGAACCAGTGTTCCAGGAAACTATCAATTAAGTTCTGTTGGCCAGCAAATGGGAGATGCTCCAGGGCTGTGTTTCTCAAACACAATTTGCATCAGAATCACCTAGAGATCTTGATGAAACAGTTTGTCGGGCTCACCCTTTGGGTTTCTCATCAGTAGCTCTGAGGTGATGTCCAAGAAGCTGCATTTCAAACATCAGGTGATCCTGATGTTGCTGGAGTGAGGATCATATTTTGAGAAGGTCTGCTCTAAGGCAACTTGCCATCTCCTTCTGGAAGGCTTGAGGTTTGGCCCCAAGCCCAGCCTTGGGGCTTGGCTGACTTCGGTAAACTAAAGATACAAATTCTACTTATCAACTTATTTGAACCTCAGCAAACCACTGATGGAACCTTGTCTTCCATTCTGAGAGCATTTGCCTGGCCAAAAGGGAGATCATTTTATTAAAGACCCTGTCATCCCCAACCTTCCAAACAAATGGCTTAGTGTTGGTTTAAACCTCATTTATTTTACTAAAATATATCCAATGTTAGTAAAAATAAACAAGGTTAGGGGCTTCCCTGGTGGCTCAGGTGGTAAAGAATCTGCCTGCAATGAGGGAGACCCAGGTTTGATCCCTGAGTTGGGAAGATCCCCTGGAGAAGGAAATGGCAACCCACTCCAGTATTCTTACCTGGAGAATTCCACGGACAGAAAAGCCTGGCAGGCTACCATTCACGGGGTCCCGAGAGTTGAAAACAACTGAGCAACTAATAAAACAACAACATCCAATATTAACAACGTTCCCTCCTGTCATTTGCTTCAACTCTTCTTCCAGCTGCACATCTTGAGAACAGCGAGCTTGATATTTTTCTCCCTTCGTTGCCTTGTGCAGCACAGTTTCTAGGCTCAATCAATGGTAAATTCAACATTCAAAAATTGTAAATTCAACAACAACAAAAAAAGGTAAGTTCAACATTCAAAAAAGGAAGATCATGGCATCCAGTCCCATCACTTCATGGCAAATAGATGGGGAAACAATGGAAAACAGTGAGAGACTTCATTTCCTTGGGCTCCAAAATCACAAAATTAAAAGTCACTTGCTCCTTGGAAGAAAAGTTATGGCAAACCTAGACAGCATATTAAAAAGCAGAGACATTACTTTGCCAACAAAGGTCCATCTAATCAAAGCTATGGTTTTTTCCAGTAGTCAGGTATGGATGTGAGAGTTGGACTGTAAAGAAAGCTGAGCACCAAAGGATTGATGCTTTTAAATCCCTGGTCCAGGGATCAGGAGAAGACTCTTGAGAGTCCCTCAGACTCTCAACCCTAAGCTGTCAACCCCCCAAGCTGTCAACCCTAAAGGAAATCAGTCCTGAACATTCATTGGAAGGACTGATGTTGAAGCTGAAACTCCAATACTTCGGCCACCTGATGAGAAGAACTGACTCATTGGAAAAGACCCTGGAAAGACCCTGATGCTGGAAAAGATTGAAGGCGTGAGGAGAAGGAGATGACAGAGGATGAGATGGTTGGATGGCATCACCGACTTGGATGGACATGAGCTTGAGTAAGCTCCGGGAGTTGGTGATAGACAGGAAAGCCTGGTGTGCTGCAGTCTATGGGGCCACAAAGAATCAAACACAGAGGAGCAGCTGAACCGAACTGAACAGCGGTAATTTAATAGAACCAAATGGTAGATTCGTTGAATCTGCCACTGTAAGCTTTGAGCCTCCAGGTGGCGCCATTTCACACAGAATCTGGGCTCTCCCTGAACATACAGGATGTATATCGCTGGTCACTAGAAGGAGCCTTTAGGTTACACTCCTGCATGCAATGGTCAAAGTCACTAAAAGGAAGTAAAACTTTCACTTTGATTTGCACTTGTTCAAAACAACTGACCAGAACTTCCCTGGAGTCCCAGGGGATAAGAATCTGCCTGTCAATGCAGGGAACACGGGTTTGATCCCTGGTCCAGGAAGATTCCATATGCCTCTGAGCAACTAATCCCATGCCATACACCTTTGGAGCCTGTGCTTTAGGGCCCAGCAGCTGCAACTGCTGAGCTCATATGTCATAGGGCTCATGTTCTACAACAAGAGAAGCCACTGCAATGAGAATCCCTCTCACTGCAACTAGAGAAAGCCTGTGCAGAGCAACGAAGACCCAGTGCAGCCAAAATAATACAACCGACCAGCTCTTCCCGAGAGCGCTGCATGACCAGGCCGGGTGTATCTAATGCCTGTCTCTTCCGATTTCACGCCCATGGAGCAGAAGATGAGAAACAGGGCTACACGGGTTGATGAAATCATGAGACACAACGGAGTAGAGCCTGAGAGTTGACTACTGAGGGCAGAGGGGATAGAGAGGCAGATAAACGATCACGTAGGTGGTGAAGCTAGAGAGGAAGTGAAGATCAAAAGTGCCGCACTCGCAGAGGACTGCCACTGTCTGCGGGCTTCCCAGGTGGCGCTCAGCTCAGTGCAGTTCAGGCGTTCAGTCGTGTCCGACTCTTTGCAACCCCATGAATCACAGCACGCCAGGCCTCCCTGTCCATCACCATCTCCCGGAGTTCACCTAGACTCACGTCCATCGAGTCCGTGATGCCATCCAGCCATCTCATCCTCGGTCGTCCCCTTCTCCTCCTGCCCCCAATCCCTCCCAGCATCAGAGTCTTTTCCAATGAGTCAACTCTTCGCATGAGGTGGCCAAAGTACTGGAGTTTCAGCTTTAGCATCATTCCTTCCAAAGAAATCCCAGGGTTGATCTCCTTCAGAATGGACTGGTTGGATCTCCTTGCAGTCCAAGGGACTCTCAAGAGTCTTCTCCAACACCACAGTTCAAAAGCATCAATTCTTCGGTGCTCAGCCTTCTTCACAGTCCAACTCTCACATCCATACATGACCACCCAGGTGGCACTAGTGCTAAAAAAAAACCTGCCTGCCCATGCAGGAGACGTAAGAGATGCAGGTTTGATCCCTGGGTCGGGAAGATCCCCTGGGGGTGGAAATGGCAACCCGCTCCAGTATTCTCGCCTGGAGTATCCCATGGACAGAGGAGCCTGGTGGGCTACATTCCATAGAGATGCACGGAATCAGACACAGCTGAAGCGACATGGCACGCAGACACGACACTGTCTGGGTTTACGGTTCTCCCTAGAGTGATGATCTGAATGAGGCACTGTGCTGAGGGTTTCACATACATACTGCTATTTAATTCCTAGGATTTCCTTGGTAGCAAAGAGCATCTCCATTTATTAAATAAGTGAAAGATTAGTGGTGGCCTCCATGCGTGTGTGCACGCTCAGTTGCTCAGTCTCTTTGCAGCCCCATGGACTTAACCCACCAGGTTCCCCTGTCCATGGGATTGTCCAGGCAAGAATACTGGGGTAGGTTGCCAAGCCCTTCTCTAGGGGATCTTCCTGACCCCAGGACTGAACCAGGATCTCCTACATCAGCAGGTGGATTCTTTACCATCTAAGGCACTAGGGAAGCTCTGCTGATAGACAAATTCAAAACTAGACTGTGGAGAGCTGGCCTTGATTTTCACCTTTAACAATACTGGTATTATTTCCCTGCTATTGCTACGGTTCCTTCTCTGGAACTATCTTTCCCTTTCTCACTACCATCATTCACAGGAAATTAGGTCATCTCAGTACAGAAACAGTTGTCAAAAGGAGATTCAGAGGGAGTCATATTTGCTTTAAAAGAACACTGACCTTCATTTGCCACCACAAGTTCACAAATATCTCTTATGTATCAGTCAAAGCACCTGAACACGGTAAAACTTAAACACAACATCTGAGATTGGATCAAGAACACAGAGTGTAAGTTTAACCTCTGCTCAACCTTCTTGGAAATCCCCAAGCATAACAAAAATGATATTAAAACAACAACAAAAGAACAAAGCAGTAAACTCAAGAGTGGGGTGGAAAAAAGAAAGCAACAATGACAAGTGTTTAAGATTTCCTGGTAGGCAGAGGACAGATAGGCTGAAATCTACTGAGAGACAAATACAGAAGAAACTGAAGGCCAGTCATGTGCTGGAGACGGTCCTTCAGAGACAGGAATTTGAGGTACAAAACAGGAATCGAGGTTTAGGGTAGGATGATAAATATTAAAGCTGAGAATAGAGAAGGATGAAAGTAGAAACACCACATAACCAGAATGAGACAGCTACCCACCCCAGTTCTGTCTTTGCTCATTACATGGTGCTTGGGAACTGCAAGTTTGTGCCTCTTATTCACCCTCATGTATGTCTGTCCGCCCCGCAGCCTCCTCCCCTCTGGCAACCACCCGTTTGTTCTCTAAGAGGTACAAACTTTCAGTTACAACATAAACAAGTCAAGGGTATGAAATGTGCAATGTGAAATATAGTCATTAATCAGGTAGTGTCTTTGGAGGGTGACAATCAACAACCAGACTTATCACGGTGATCATTTTGAAATGCACAGAAATGCTGAAACACTGTGTGCGTGCCAGGAACTAACATGGGGTTGCAGGTCAATCACACTTCCAAAGCAAACGTGCAAACTTATAGAAAAGAGATCTACTTTGTGGTTACCAGAAGCAGCGTTGGGAGGGAGGGAGTTGAAGGTAGTCAAAAGGTACAAACTTCTAGTTATAAGACAAATATGAACCAGGGATGTAAGGTACAGCATGGTAAACATAATTAGCATTGTTGTATGTTATATACGAGGGTTCCCTCGTGGCTCATTGGGAAAGAATCAGCCTGCCAACGCAGGAGATGCAACAGACGCGAGTCCAGTCCCTGGGTCGGGAAGATCCCTGGAGAAGGAAATGGCCACCCATCCAGTATTCCTGCCTGGAAAATCCCATGGACAGAGGAGCCTGGTGGGCTACATTCCATGGGGTCACAAAGAGTCAGACACAGCTTAGCAACCAAACAACAACGTTATATACAAAAGCGGTTACAAGAGGAAATCCTGAGTTCTCATCACAAGGAAAAAAATTTTTTGTTGCTTTAATGTTGCATCCATATGAGATAAATGATGTTCCCTAAACTTACTGTGGTCATCATTTCACGATGTATGTGAGTCAAATCATTATGCTCTACACCTTAAACTTACACAGTGCTGTAGGTCAATTACGTCTCAATAAAACTAGAAGAAAAATATTAGTATCAGTTAGGAGCACTAAAAACTGTGTTTCACCATAAAAGACAGTAGTAAGCAATTACACAACTGATTTATTTCCTTTGTGCACATTAAGTCACAAGGATGCCAGATGAGATTGAATTGATACAATATCACAAGATATCATATTGTACCAATTATCAAATGAGCTATGGATTAGCAAATTTTCTAAAGTATTGGTAATGGTGGTAATAGCATGCTTTCAAAGATGCCAGAGTATTTGCTCAGAGATTGCAAAACTATAGGGCCTTACAGTTTGTTGACACTTTGCTTATGTTATCTGACAGTCAATGTGACCCACAGTCCCATCCATGATGAGGCTTCTTGCTTCCGTTTTGTAACTCTGCAAGCTATGATTTTCACGCATGTAACCATCTGAGCGGGCTTCCCAGCTGGCTCAGTGGTCAAGAATCTGCCTGCAATGCTGGAGACACCGGTTCAATCCCTGTGTCTGGAAGATTCCTCTGGAGAAGGAAATGGCAACCCACTCCAGTATTCTTGCCTGGAGATCCCATGGACAGAGGAGTCTGGCAGGCTACAGTCCATGGGGTCACAAAGAGTCAGATATGATTGAGTGACTAAAAAAAAATCATCTGAGCTATATGTATCCTATTCCAGTGTTTGTCAGTAAGTGTCCAATAAAAGAAATAGAAAACACTCTAGGTATATTGAACAGGAAGAATTTCATCAAGGAACTGATCATAAAGGCATTGGAAGAGCTGGAGAAACCAAAAAAAAAAAACAAAAAAAAAGGAGGAGGGAGGAAGAATACAAGGGTGCTCAATGACTGATGATTGCTTAGAAGACAGTACCAGCCCTAGAACTGGAAGGGAAAAAGAAAGGTGGTGTTGCCAGATCTCGTGACTGTAGGTGAAGCTGCGGCTCACTTGGAAGCAAGCTACCGGAGCAGGAAACCAGGAGCCCATCCACGAGAGTGGCCACGGCTGCAGACGGTGCCACGGCTGGCTGGCTGTGGGCACCACACACACCGCTTCCACAACCCCTGCAACATATGATGTCACAACTGGGGGAAAAAATGACATCTTCCCTCTTCCCACCCTCAAACTCCCATCTCTCAAGGAGGCAGTTGGCAAGAGAATCTGTATATACAACTCGTCACCTTCAGTTGTAGCACAGAGTGATGAGCAGGACAGACAGCTCTGGAACTGAGAAACCGGAGGCACCCTGTCCGGTGCACCATGATTGCAACCTGCCGAGTCTTCGTCTGGTCTTTGTCTGGTTTTCAGCCACTTGGAGGCCATTTGTCTCTCCTCAGAAGAGTTTGCATCTG
This sequence comes from Ovis aries, assembly GCF_016772045.2. Lineage (NCBI taxonomy): Eukaryota > Metazoa > Chordata > Mammalia > Artiodactyla > Bovidae > Ovis > Ovis aries. The sequence goes on from NC_056074.1 coordinate 37,205,955, forward strand.
ATGGCTTGTTGCCCACAATGTGATAAATAAACTTAATGAATAAGAGGATCGATTCTTGGCCCATTCATTCTCCATAGTTTCTTCCAGATCATAAACAACTTTGTTCAGCCTGTTGCTGATGCCACAGGGTAACTGCTTTCCTCCCTAGACTAACACCTGGCTTTGCAGAGGGCTCAAACTCCCTTGTTTGGGAGGGACCTGTGATGCGGTGGTGACTTGCTGTCCCCAGGGGTCTCCTGCACCTGTTCAGTGAGGGACGTATGCCTCAAAGACATGCCAGCTCCCCTTACTGACAGTGGGAGGGACAGGAAGCATCATTAGCACCTGGCTCCATTCCTGCAAGGCAGCGCGCCCTCTGGAATTGCTTCCGGTAACATCTGTTCCCCAGGAAGAACAGATGTGTTTGAACAATTCTCACTTTGATCTGTCAGTCTTGTTTTAGATTTATTTTACTGACGTGCAGTTGATTTACAATGTTGATTAGTTTTTGCTATAAAAGCGATTCAGTTATACACGCACGTTCTTTTTTATATTCCGTTCCATTATGCTTTATCGCAAGGTGCTGGATATGGTTCCCTGTGCTATACGGTAGGATCTTGTCATTTACCCATTCTGTGTGTGATAATTTGCACCTGCTCACCCCACACTCTGCCAGCCCTTCCCTCCTCCTCCCGCCTCTCCCCCGTGGCAACCAGGAGTCTGTTCTCTATGCCTGTGAGTCTGTTTCCTTTGTAGACAAGCTCATTTGTGTCATATTTTCGATTTCATGTGTTAAGTGATGTCATACAGTATTTATTTTTCTCCTTCTGATGTACTTCACTGAGTATGATCATCTCTAGGCCCATTTGTGTTGCTGCAAATGGCATTATTTCGTTCTTTTTATGGCCTAGTAGTATTCCATTCCGCCCACTTTATCCATTGATCTGTCAGTGGAATTCTAGGTTGCCTCCATGTCTTGGCTATTCAAGCTCGGTGCTGCTATGAACACAGGGGTGCGTGTATCTTTTCAATTACAGTTTTGTCTGGGTATATGCCCGGGAGTGGGATTGCTGGATCATATAGCGACTCTTGGAGAGGGCAATGGCAACCCACTCCCGTACTCTTGCCCGGAGAAGCCCATGGACGGAGGAGCCTGGTAGGCTGCAGTCCATGGGGTCGCGAAGAGTCGGACAGGACTGAGCGACTTCACTCTCACTTTTCACTTTCATGCATTGGAGAAGGAAATGGCAACCCATTCCAGTGTTCTTGCCTGGAGAATCCCAGGGATGGTGGAGTCTGGTGGGCTGCCGTCTATGGGGTCGCACAGAGTCAGACACGACTGAAGTGACTTAGCAGCAGTAGCAGCAGCATAGCAACTCTATTTTTAGTTTTTTGAGAAAACTTCATACTGTTTTCCATAGTCTGTGCATGCTAAGTTGCTTCAGTCATATCCTGCTCTTTGCAGCCCTACAGATTGTAGCCTGCCAGTCTCCTCTGTCCATGGCATTCTCCAGGCAAGAATACTGGAGTGGTTGCTGTACCCTTTTCCAGGGGATCTTCCCAACTCAGAGACTGAACCTGTGTCTCTTATGTCTCCGGCATTGGCAGGCGGGTTCTTTACCAGTAGCACCACCTGGGAAGCCCTATTTCCATAGTGGTTACACCAATTTACATTCCCACCAACACTGGAGGAGAGTTCCCTTTTCTCCACACCCTCTCCAGCATTCGTTATTTGTAGATATTGAGTCTTGACTCCTGCTGAAAAGAAACTTGGGGTGGAAGGGCAGTCCTTGATATCTAAGTGTCCTCTAGTAGTGGAAGAAAATTGCTGGAGTAACTACCTGGAAATCTCATGGACTCATGACCGTTCCATATGGAGAGAGAGCCCCAGATTCATTCAAATGTAACCTGAGTGTTCATTGTGACATAGAGAGCTGCTAAGTTACTTCAGTCGTGTCCGACTCTGTGTGACCCCATAGACGGCAGCCCACCAGGCTCCCCCGTCCCTGGGATTCTCCAGGCAAGAACACTGGAGTGGGTTGCCATTTCCTTCTCCAATGCATGAAAATGAAAAGGGAAAATGAAGTCACTCAGTTGTGTCTGACCCTCAGTGACCCTATGGACTACAGCCTTGACATAGAGAGGAATTTATATAATTTTCTCATCCCTTGTTTGGCCACTGGATTTGTACAGGACTGTGCCAAGGCTCTGGAGTTGGCATGGGCTATATGATGTAACTGGATGTTTAAGACTTTGCATACCTATTGAAAAATTTCTCCCATGAATTGAGACCTTTGGCCCAAGTCATTGTTGAGTTTTTGTTGTTTAGTTGCTAAGTCGTGTCCAATTCTTTTGTGACCCTGAGAAGTGAAGATAAGAATACTGGGGTGGGTTCCCATTTCCTTTTCCAGGGGATCTTTCCCACCCAGGGACTGAACAAGCATCTCCTGCATTGCAGGATGATTCTTTACCACTGAACCACATTGTTGAATAGAATTCTCCAAAAGAGATTTTATACTGATGTAAATAGAGTAACTCTGCATTCAAATGGGTATATCTTTCCTTTCCTCCTTTGCTTTCCGCTTCTCTTCTTTTCACAGCTATTTGAAAGGCCTCCTCAGACAGCCATTTTGCTTTTTTGCATTTCTTTTTCTTGCTCCCTGTCTCCTATACAATGTCACGAACCTCCATCTATAGTTCATCAGGCACTCTATCAGATCTAGTCCCTTAAATCTATTTCTCACTTCCATTGTATAATTGTTAGGGTTTTAATTTAGGTCATATGTGAATGGTCTATAGGTTTTCCTTACTTTCTTCAATTTAGGTCTGAATTTGGCAATAAGGAGTTCATGATCTGAGCCACAGCCAGCTCCTGGTCTTGTTTTTGCTGACTGTATAGAGGTTCTCCATCTTTGGCTGCAAAGAATATAATCAATTTGATTTTGGTGTTGGTCATCAGGTGATGTCCATGGGTAGAGCCTTCTCTTGTGTTGTTGGAAGAGGGTGTTTGCTATGACCAGTGCGTTCTCTTTGCAGAACTCTGTTAGCCTTTGCCCTGCTTCATTCTGTACTCCAAGGCCAAATTTGCCTGTTACTCTAGGTGTTTCTTGATTTCGTACTTTTGCATCCCAGTCCCCTATAATGAAAAGGACATCTTTGGGGGGTGTTAGTGTTGTAGCCACGCATTCCAGGAAACAAACTCACTCAGAAGGACAATGCAGGTAGTGGAGTGCAGCTTATTACACCAGCAGGCCCAAGGCAGAGTCTCCTCTTAGCCAAGGACCCTGACCAGTTTTTGTGAAAACCTAAGTGTACAGGCTCAAACCCACCTCCCCAAATTCTCTGAAACTAGTCTTAACAAAGGAAAAGAAAGATACCATCAAAGTTAATCTGTGATTCGTATGCCTTAAGCCTAGTTAGTTAACAGTGGACAATTATCAATAGGCCTGTAGTCATACCTCAATAAGCATAATAGAATTTATGATTCTATTCAGTTACACAGATAATTAGGGTATTCTTTTAGGCGTGCAAAAGTCTAGGTACAAACCCTGGGGCTCTTCCATTGTTGGGGGGGTGGGATCTGATTTTCCAGTTGGTTTCCATAGATACTGGGCATAGAGCTCAAAGTCCACAGTCCAGCCCTAGATAGAGTCCTGCTTTCAAGATGGAGCTGCTCTGTCTGTTTTCTCCTTCATTCCCCCCTTTTGATGCTCTTAACTCATAGTATGAGCATCACTCACAGGGATATATTGCACCCTGGCTCTCTGACAGCCAGTTTGGGAGAACGACACCAACCTTTGGGTTGCAAAGTTCATAATACATTGTAAAATGCAGGGTCCACAAAGCAGAACTATCAAGGCAACTGTAACAGTGGTAAATGCAGTCTTCCTCCAATCACCCTTCACCCAAGACTGGACCGAAGTCCAGAAAGGAATGTCTTCATTTGACATTGCTTTTACCGGTTTTTCATGTCATCTAAAGCAGCTGATACGTTGCCAGATAAGTCAGGAATGCATACACAGCATTTAACCTTAATTATAGCGTAAGTCCCTCCTTGAGCAGCTGTGAGCATGTCCAAAGCCATTCTATTTTGAATTACCGCTTTCTCATTTGGATTTGTTCTTCATTTAAGGCTTGGGTGGCTTTAGCACTATCTAGGAGGGCCTGTTTTGTGAAATTAGTCAAGGCTTCTACTTTAATCATAATATCTGTTGTCCCTATAGAAGGTATGAATAAGGCAGCAATATACTTATACCATTGAAACACAGACCTTGTCCACCTAGCATGTAAATAAGATAGGTTTACCAGGGCTTGTTGTAGGTTCGGCTTTATGCTGCCATGGGCAAAAGAGAATCCCAGTGTGCAGTGGCCTACCCAGCCAATTGGTAACCAAGGCCAAAGGTTAGGCCCACAAAGCCATTGGGTTCCGTTGGGTGCTGCCCAGTGGATTCCAGGGTTATATTTCCAATCAGAGCCTGGCCAATGGGTGGACTGGTTGGGGCAGTATGTGACCTCGAATGTTCGTTTACATTGTTCGGGGGATAGGTACTGAAGGAGTCGATGGGCCTAGAAAAGAAAACAACAGTCTCAAAGGCCCTTGCTGAATCATCTAACTTTGGAGAAAACAAAACAGAACTTTAAGTCCCATCTTGATGTTCCAGGCCAGTTGCATCTATCTGGGACTTATCACCCCCTGTCCAGAAACCTTCCACCCCCTACACCTGCCCAGAAGACTTATCACCCCCTGTCCAGAAACCTTCCACCCCCTACACCTCCCCAAAAGACTTATCACCCCTTGCACAACTACAAATGCCATCCCAACTAAAGAATACCCAAAACATCCCACCTGATTAACATTTCCCTTATTGCTTCCACAAACCTCCCTATAAATATGGAGCCCCCCGATCCCTCTGCACGCTCAGCCTGGTTGTTAGGCCTACTGTCGCCCCTCCTTGCCTGAATAAAGGTAACCTACTTCTGTTGAGGTCATCTTTCCTTTTCCTGCCTCGGCCTAAACTATACCTTACAGGTACCCCATATACTTTAGTTCTTTTGGGTCTAATGGATGGTCACCAAACCCTACTCTTGGTTCTTTTTGTTCCCAGCATATAGTGGTAGGAATAATTGATTGACCCTTTTCTGGGGTCATCCAGAAATATTCATCCCAGACTTGGTAGAATTGTTCAACATACCTAGAATCCTGTCCTTCCTTGCCAGTCAGGGAGCTTTTTTCCTTTTTGTTCTTTAAGTATGAGGTATGGGCTTTTGTTACTTCTATGAAACTGGTGTTTACATCAAATGTAACCCTATGACCCGAGTCTATTGACTGGAGGTCTGGCTTATACCAAGAGAGCAGGGAGAGATTATGATTGACAAGAGAAAGGAAAGTCTCTTTTGGTCATTCCAGAAAAGAGCAGAGTGATTTAAAATCTCCTTGGTGGAGCAGTGACACCCACCAAGGAGGTCCATCCATCACAGACAGAGGCATAGGCCCGCATACCCAACAGCTGGAGGTGCTGTGGAAGTCCATGTAAGCATGAGCCCATGAAATGAAAACATTGTCCTGAGTTGAAACCAAAGTCAAATTCAAAATCACATTGATGAGGCCAAGCAGCGGGGTTGATTGTGTGGCTTCATCCTGAAGGGGCTCGTCCTGGATCTTCTTTTCCTTCTTCTTCTTAAGGATGATCTTAGTCTCTCGAGGGGCAGTGGGGTCCCTCTGTGCAGTCCACTCAGCGTTTTCTGGGTCTGCGTGGTATGTTCTCTTCATCCTCATGTGGTGGATCCAGGGAGTGACACCAGCAACTTTAACTGCCGTAGGGGTGGTTATAACAACAGTATGTGGACCCTTCCAACGTGGGGCCAAGGAGTCATGTTTCCGGTCCTTGACCCACACCTGATCCCCGGGCACAAATTCGTGAATCTGTGCCCCGAGGGGGAACGGCACCCTTTCTTGTACAAACTTAGTTACCTGATTTATTACCTTACCCAGTTGTTCCATCTGCTGTGAAATCTCATCTCCCCTTACCTGAGGCAAATTTGTTGACACCTGTTTTATTATGGGAGGGGGCCTCCCATACACAGTTTTGTATGGAGAAGAGCCATGGGGCCATGGGGTCATCCTGAATCTGAGCAGAGCTGTCGGAAACAGGTCCACCCAGGAGCAGTCAGTCTCTAAGATCCACCTGGAGAGTGTCTCTTAAGTGTCCAGTTGGTTCCTTCCACCACCCCAGAACTCTGGGGCCTATATGCTGTATGTAATTTCCGCTTGATGTTTAAAGTTTTGCTTACTTGTTATACTAAATCAGCTATGAAAGCCGGGCCATTGTCTGATCCAATGCTGGTAGGAGATCCAAATCTGGGAACTATCTCCCTAAGCACGCACCAGGCTACTTCTGAAGCTCTTTCAGTCTGTGTAAGAAAAGCTTCTACCCATCCCAAGAGCATACATACCACGACCAGCAGGAAACAGTAGTGTCGGTGAGGTTTTATTTCAGTGAAGTCCACTTCCAGGTGTTCAAAGGGCAGCGTGCCTTTTAGCTGAATCCCTGGAGATTTCTGTCTGTGCCGAGAGGCAGCATTGACCTGTGAGCAGGCAGTGCAGTTCTGAGATTTTGTCTTGCATAGGGAAGAGAGATGGGGAACCAATAAATAGTTTCAAATTAGCTCTTCCAGTTTATCATGGCCTAAGTGGGTCGCTTGGTGTGTTTGGCTTACCAGAGTGAGTGCCAGCTCCTCCAGTACCAACAATTTGCCACTTGGCAATTCCCACCATCCCTTTTCAGTCTTGATGGCCCCTTCCACTTTGGCTAGTTAGTTTTGGGCTTCAGTGTATTTTGGAGAGTCCAGCATTAGCTCAGGCAGTTCCGCCAATATGAGAGCTTTAATAGGAGCTTCACTTGTCACCCTCAAGCCCTCATCTTCTTGTTTAGTGGTCATATCTGCCAGTCTGTTTCCCCAAGCCTGGGGTGTACTCTCTTTTTGATGTCCTCTGCAGTGTAGGACTGCAACCCTCTCTGGTTCCCAGGCAGCATTAATAGGGTCTTAATTTCCTCCTCATTTTAAATATTTTTTTCACTAGCTGTCAGAAGGCCTCTCTCGTTATACAGAGCCCTGTGTACATGTAGTGTGGCAAAAGCATACCTGGAGTCTGTGTAAATGTCTGTCTTCTTGCCTTTTGAGAGCGGGAGGGCGCAGATTAGAGCATATAGTTTGGCCTGTTGAGCAGACCAGTGTGATGGCAGAAAGCTAGCCTCAACGATGGTGCTTCCATGACTACTGGGTGTCCTGACAGTCATTGTCCTTGTTTCACCAGGCTGGTGCCGTTGGTATACAGGACCCAATGTGGGTCCGGGATTGGCTGGTCTCTCAAGTCAGGTCTGCTGGTATATTTCCTTGCAATCGTGTGAGGGCCCACCTTCTCCCACAGGAAGGCTAGTGGCTGGATTCAGGGCCTGACGAGACTCAAGAGTAACATGGGGTTTCTCACATAACAGTCCCTGGTATTGAGTAATCTGGGATGTTGACAGCCATTTATGGGGGTCCCCTCGCAGGAGAGTATTGACCTCATGCAGGACTTTTATGATCAAATCTTGGCCCAAAGTCAGCTTAGTTGCCTCCTGGACCAGTAAGGCAACTGCAGCACCTGCCTGCAAGCATTCTGGCCACCCAGTGGCAACATTGTCCAGCCATTTCGGGAGATAAGCCACGGGTCTGTCCTGTGTCCCCATAGTCTGGGACAACACTCCCATAGCCACCTTGTCCTTTTCAGTCAATGGCTTAGCAAGGTCTGGCAGGCCCAAGGCAGGTGCTGACGTCATTGTACGGGTTTGAGTTCTATTACCACTGGGACCTGTTTTGCAAGCCTGGGGGGTGGGGGTTGTCTTCTGCCCAGACCTCAGGGAATTGTTGAGTTAACTCTCTCTTGACTGTTTAGCCCATCCAGTTTCCCTTCTGGGAGATGATGTAACCTCCATTCATCTTGAGAGGTTACCGAGAGGAAGAATAAATAGGTGGTTGAGCCCACTCAAAGAATGGGTCTTTTGTGGGGGGGGAAGGTCACTTGTGCCCCCAATTTAGACAGCAAGTCTCTTCCCAACAAAGATACTGGGCATTCAGGGATGTATAAACATTCATGAGTCACTTGGTGCCCCCTCATCTGACATTTTTGGGGTAGGCTAGAGACACAAAGCCTGCATTTATCACCATCTGAGACCCAGCAGCCTCTGGATCTACCGGCATGTAAAGTCTACAGAGCTCGCACAGTCTTTCGTAGAACTCAGAGGGTGATTTGCTTTCCCTTTGAATCACTTCGGAGGGTTTTGCCATGCTCAGGTTTTCGGGCACCCCTCTTGAGGCCTTGTAAAATAGCCTCCCGGTATCTCTCAGGTGGCCCCCCCCCCTTCCTCTGTATTACAGTCCCATCGGGCCTCTCATCAGGGTGGCTGGTTCTGCCCACCGCTGCGAGTTTGCAGTACCCTCAGGGGCCATTGCTCTTCACCATTTTCTGGCCTCAATTAGGATCCTGTGTCTTTCCTCAGTGCTGAAATGGGAGACGAGTAGTTGGATTATGTCATCCCATGTAGGGCGGTGGGTTAAAAAAATAGTCTGTATTAGCCTAATCATGGCCTGTGGCTCCCCCAAGTATGGTGGAGTGCGTCTCTGCCAGTTTAATATATCTGTAGAGGAAAATGGCTGGTAATAATAGGCTACAGGGGGCTTATCGTAGTGCCCACATGCGTCCTAAACCCGGAGGCTGTTGTAGCTCTCTGAGGGGCATCTGTAGTGGGGTTCTTTCCCCCTGTTCCTTGGCAGAGCGCAGCCTCTGTCTAATTCCTGTGTTTTCTTCCCCCTTCCCATCGGTACTCCCCAGGAGAGGTGGCTACAGTCTTGGAGGTCCAGATGAGGTGGAATTCTGGGGCCGTTGATCAGAGGTTCCCATCGCTGGGATCGGAGCCTGCCGAAATGGTGGCTCTACGACCTCGGGGAGAGCTGGCGGAGGAGCAGCGGCTGCTGCAGGACTTCACCTGGCCCTGGATCGGGCATTAAGGCGGCCTCCGGTCCTGGTGGAGCACTGGGAGGCAGGCGCGTCATTATCCACTATGTGGGAGGGGTCAGGTCATCCCCGTCCAAATCCTGTGGAATTTCCTTTGTTATCATCAGTCAGTTTTTGTGCCATTAATATTTTTCCCTTTCCCTTCTGGATAAGATACAGAACCTTGTCCAAGTGGGAGGGTCTTGAGCTGACCCTCGCCATGAGTCAATGTATGGATGTTGATCCGGGTGTCCCGGCTCTCCTGTGACTGCTGTATAGACTGCTTCCACTGTCTTTAAGATCGTGGTGTTCTCTGATGGCCATCCTACTCCCACAGGGGGCCATTCAACCTCACAGAGTATGTGGAGGCGGTTAGGCATCATCTTCACAGCAGTCTCCTCCAAATCCCTTCTTTAAATTTTTAATCCTGCACTCCAATACAGTTGGCTTAGATTCCCTTCCCCCCATCTTGCTTACCTTCTTGGACCTTCTTCTACTTCTCCTTTTCGTTCTGTCTACGAAGTTCTCGGTACCCTGTGTACTTCTAATATTTCCACTCAATGAAACACTTAAATTGCCATTCTTCCTCCTTCCTAATTGGGGTGAGAAAAGCCTTACCTGCCAGATCCCAGAGGCAGAAGGGGGATCTGTCTTCACCTGCCTGTCTATGTGGCCAAGCCAGAACACCACATGGTCCAAGACTATGTCTCCCTTAACTTTTAAAGTCCGTTCTGCCTTGGCGGGCTTGATCAAGTGCGAATGAAAACACAGATAGGTTAAATATCCGATGTCCCAGGCCGTCTCTGGAAAAGCCAATTCGTACTCACTTATGTATCCCCCTCCTTCTAGCCTGACAATTCCAAGGGGGTCAAGAATTTCACAGCTAGTGGGACACGTCCTTGGGGAGGGCAGAATATGAGCACATAAAGACCAAGTTTCTTCTCCTCACAATCCCCTGGCAACTGCTTGGTAATAATTTTCTCCAAGATGGCATGGACACCACCTCCTAAATGACCTTCACAAATTCCCTTCCTAAGCCCTAACACGCTCGTCGACCTGTGTATCAAGCAATCGCTGCCGCCTGCCTATTCCAGGCTCCTGTGGGTCCATGCCCCTTTTAGTCCCTCCCAGCGGGGTGATCAGGCCCCCTCTTCCACCCTGCTGGGTGGGTTCCTCCTTACCTGAGTGCTCAGATCCCCTGCTGCCTTTCACTACCTGCTAACGTGAAAGGTCAAGGCATTGAGAAGCAGAATCCTTCCAGAAGGGCAAGGCGCCTTCCCGCTTCTAGAAAATTCGAGCCACAAGGCCTCAGAGTAGTCCTAAATGGGACTTGTCTCCTCAAAGTGAGGAGTTTCCCAGCTAATGCACCAAATGTTGTAGCCACGCGTTTCGAGAAACAAACTCACTCAGAAGGACAATGCAGATAGTGGAGGGCAGTTTATTGCACCGGCGGGCCCAAGGCAGAGTCTCCTTTTAGCCAAGGACCCCACCAGTTTTTGTGAAAACCTTATATACCCTAAGTGTATGTGCCCAAACCCACCTCCCCAAATTCTCTGAAACTAGTCTGAACCAAGGAAAAGAAAGATACCATCAAAGTTAATCCGAGATTCGTATGCTTTAAACCCGTGATTCATATGCCTTAAGCCTAGGTAGTTAAGAGTGGGCAATTATCAATAGGCCTGTGATCATACCCCAATAGGCATAATAGAATTTATGATTCTATTCAGTTACACAAATAATTAGGGTATTCTTTTAGGCGGGGCGGGGGTGGTCTGGTTTTCCAGTTGGTACGTTGTTTCCATAGATACTGGGCATATAGCTCAAAGTCCACAGTCCAGCCCAAGATGGAGTCCTGCTTTCAAGATGGAGCCTGTTCTGTCTGTTTCCTTCTTCATTAGTGAAGTGAAGTCGTGTCCAACTCTTTGCGACCCCATGGACTGTAGCCTACCAGGCTCCTCTGTCCATGGGATTTTCCAGGCAATAGTACTGGAGTGGATTGCCATTTCCTTCTCCAGAGGATCTTCCTGGCCCAGGGATCGAACCCAGGTGTCCTGCATTGTAAACAGACGCTTTTACCATCTGAGCCACCCAGGAAGTCCTTTCTAGGTAAAAAAAGCTGAGCACCAAAGAATTGATGCTTTTGAACTGTGATGCTGGAGAAGACTCTTGAGAGTCCCTTGGACTGCAGGGAGATCCAACCAGTCCATCCTAAAGGAAATCAGTCCTGAATATTCATTGGAAGGACTGATGTTGAAGCTGAAACTCCAATACTTTGGCCACCTGATGCGAAGAGCTGACTCATTTGAAAAGACCCTGATGCTGGGAAATATTGAAGGCAGGAAGAGAAGGGGATGACAGAGGATGAGATGGTTGGATGGCATCACCGATTCAATGGACATGAGTTTGAGTAAACTCTGGGAGTCGATGATGGACAGGGAGGCCTGGCGTGCTGCAGTTCATGGGGTCACAAAGAGTTGGACACAACTGAGCGACTGAACTGAAACTGAAATAGAATAACATGTCAACAATAAGAGGATCCTGTATACAGATGCTCTTCTGTTAATAGCATATTCATCACTGCAACATTTCTGTAAACTTGGAATTATTTCCAAATATAAAGTTAAATTTTTTATTCCAGAGACAAAATGTGTCGGGATGAAAACAACTTGGGCCTTCTTGAAAGAGGAGGCTTTAAACTGTCGAGAGAGAGTACTTGATAGAGCTAGATCATGAGAGTACCCCATTGATGGGTGACGGTGTATGAGGTCAATTTACAAGCAGATGAAGAGTCCTCAAATTCTGGATTGTGTCCCACTGGTACCTGGACCGGATTCTCAGCATTTTGAGGCCCACAGTGAGCACAGTGCACACAATGAGAAGCTCTTTTGGCGAATTCAGGAGCAAACCAGGCATTTCTGATATTTACCCACCTTCTTCTACTTATATAAGGACACAGAAAAGAGATGCATGAGAGGACCACACTTCAAGGTAAGAGTTGGTGGATAAGGTGAAGGAAGACATCTCTGATGCCCAGTGGCCTTTTCTGTATCCTGGGCCTCCCTCTGCAGCTCACAGCTTGTAGCAGGAAGTCTGAGGTGCACTAGGTGTAGGAGGGTGGCTGGCAGGGGCCTGTGGGAGTAGTAGGTAGGGATATATCAGCACACGCGTCTCCTTGAGGAACCTCAGGGCATAAACCTTGTAGGTCAACCTTGCACAATGGCGAGGGAAGAAGTGAAAAATAGCTTTGAGGAGTTTAGAAGGTAAAACATTTTGGTGTTTTGTGTACCAGCAGAGAAGTTTGTAACTTGGGATAAAGACCCGGCATATATATTTTTGATACTTCTTAAATATATGACATAAAATGTGATTATCAAGTGCCTCTCAATGAGCAGAGAGAGGACCTTCTTTGATATTGTTTATCCATGGATAATAAGGGCTTCCCTGATGGCTCAGCAGCTAAAGAATCTACCTGCCACGCAGGAGACACAGGAGATGTGAGTTCAGTCCCTGGATCAGAGGATCCTCTGGAGGAGGAAATGGCAACCCACTCCAGTATTCTTGCCTGGGAAATCAGATAGACAGAGGCGTCTGGTGGGCTAGAGTCCACGGGGTCGGAAAGCGTCAGACACACATAAGCAGGAGTATGATGTCGGACCCAAGGATCATATCAATTATTGCTAAATGAGGCAATTTTATTCGTGTTTTTCATTTTTTTTTAGATGTAAACTCTGAAAATGGGTGTCGCTTGAATGTGCAGATGTGAAAAGAATAAAATTGTGGTAGTGATGTCATTATTTTTTAAATTTCTTTGGGCTATAGGTTAAATATATCATTGTAATATATCACTCAAATATTTCACTTTATTCTCTTTTAATCAGTGGCTTCACTGGATCTCTGCTGTGGCACATGGGCTTTCTCTCGTTGCCCGAGCCCCGGGGAGCTACTCTCTAGCTGTGGCACACAGGCTGCTCATTGTGGTGGCTTCTCTTGTCTTGGAGCACGGGCTCTTCAGTAGTTGCGGTTCACTGGCTTAGTTGCCCTGAGCATGTGGGATCTTAGATCCCGAACCAGGGATAGAACCCACGTCTCCTTAATTGACAGGTGGATTCTTAACCGCTGGACCACCAGGGAATTCTCTCACATTTATTCTTAACGATTTATCATCCGGGCTAAACTGGGTCCTCCTTTGATTTTCTGAAGAGCAAGGGTTTAGAAACCACCTTCTATAGAAAAAAATGTCTATACCACAAAACAAATTTCTACGTGTGTGTGTGTAAAATCTGGAGATCTGTGCATCTGAGTCAATGGTCTGCATGAAGATTCTGGTGGATGACAGTATGGAGCAATGGAGGCTGTGAAAGAGGAGGCAGGACGTGAGAGTCAGTGTGACCGCACAGCCTGCGTGGTAGAAGGATGTGTGGATATTACCATCTAGAAGTGACCTCTTAAGAGTGTTCATCCTCTTGGTATGTGTTGATGAGTTAGAAGACCAAATCCATAGAGGAGCCCTGGGGTTTCAGCCTCAAGCAGAAGGGACAAATGTGGCCAGAGGGCATGGCTGAGAATGGGAATCCAGAGACCCTGCATGCCTTAGGGTAGGTGAAAGCAGTCCCCATCCACCGCCCTCCTATACCCTTAGGTACAAAATTCAACGTTTAGGACTTTAAAAATCACAACAACAGTCGCTTAGATGTGGCCATAAAACAGGAAAATAAGCCATCTCATCTTAACTGGGAGAAATTCCCATGGAACCAGAGGGCCAAATTTTGAAGCACTCTTTGTTCACATTTAAGATAAATAAACATTCCTCATTGGCAGAGTCAGGTAAACTCAGTTTGATATTCGATCTGGGGAATAAGGTGACTCACTTTGTTTATCTTAGTACTTAACATTTTCCCCCTTTTGTTTGTAAGTGTAATAGCTAATATTTACTGCCAGACACTGTGCTGGATATACTTTCCTGTATTAATTCGCTTACAACCCACTCCAGCGCTCTTGCCTGGAAAATCCCATGGATGGAGGAGCCTCGTAAGCTACAGTCCATGGGGTCGCAAAGAGTTGGACACGACTGAGTGACTTCACTCATTCACTCAAGACAAATTATATTATATTATGTCACCCTATTTTGTGTGCTCACTCAATCGTGTCCGACTCTATGTGACCCAATGGACTGTAGCCCACCAGGCGCCTCTGTCCATGGGATTCTCCAGGCAAAAATATTAGAGTGGGTTACCATTTCCTCCTCCAGGGGATCCTCCCAACCCAGGGGTCAAACCCGCGTCTCCTGAGTCTCCTGTGTTGCAGGCGGATTCTTTACCACTTGAGCCACCTGGGACAGATGGGCAAATGGAGGCTGGGAGGGTGAGCACCTTGCTGGTGTCCCTACTAGTAGAAAGTGTCAGAGCTGGAACTTGAACTCCGGACCCAGGTAGCCTGGGGCCAAAGTCAGGACCCTCCCCTCAGCTGAGTAAGTGAGTACGTTCTAACTTTGAAAGATCCAAACAGTATTTTTTAAGAATCATTTGAAAATAGTTGATGCCTTTTAATTTTTCAAAATTTCCTTTAGGAACAAAGTGTGTGCCTCTGTGGTTCAGATCCCATTTATATCAGTGAGAAAAGCTTCATGATTTTTGTACTTAAATGTGTGCGTAGCTCTGGTAGCTATATATCAATATTTATGCTGCTGCTATTGTTTCTTTTGCTAATTATCATATTTTCCATGATGTTCTGTAATGGTAATGGTTGATTTATAGAAAAGGAATCAATTTTTGTATGCTGTCCATATATTCAGCTAACTTCATGAATTCTTATCAGTTCTAATAGCTTCCCCTTCCCTGCAGTGGATTCTCAGATTTACCTGGTTATTGATCAGCTATCTGTAAATAATGTCTAGTTCATTGGCATTTTTTTTAATATGTGCTTTTCCCCTTGTTTGAAAAGAATATTTGTAGTAGCATGATTTTCTCTCCCCCCCCCTTATTTATATATAATTTATTTTTACCATGGTTTTGGGTTCACAGCAAAGTTGAACTAAAAGTGCAGCTGATGGTGGTTTAGTCGCTCAGTCCTGTCCAACTCTTGCGACCCCATGGACTGTAGCCAGCCAGGCTCCTCTGTCCACGGGACTCTCCAGGCAAGAATACTGAAGTGGATTGTCATTTCCTTCTCCAGGGAATCTTCCCGACCCAGGGATCGAACCCTGGTCTCCTGCATTGCAGACAGATTGTTTACTGACTAAGCTACAAGGGAAGTCCTGAGTATTCCCTTATACCTCCTCCTCACAGGCATGGACAACCTCCCCCACTATCAGCATCAACCAGAGTGGTCCATCTAATTGTTACTATAGGGACACATCGTCATCACCCAAAGTCCATAGTTTACACTAGGGTTCACTCTTGGTGGTGTACATTTTACGCATTTGTGCAATGCATAATGACCAGTACCTGCAGTTATTTGGGACTTCCCTGGCGGCTCAGTGCTAAAGACTCCATCTGTCAATGCAGGGGACACGAGTTTGATCCCTGGGTGGGGAAGATCCTGTGGAGAAGGAAATGACAACTCACTCCAGAATTCTTGCCTGGGAAATCTCGTGGACAGAGGAGTCTGGCGGGCTACATACTGTCCATGGGGTTGCAAAAGAGTAGGACACGACTGAGCAACTAAGCAGCCCCCGCCTGCCATGACTGTGTAGAGGTCTCACTGCCCTGTGCTTTCCTCTCCATCCATCCTCTCTCAGCGCCTGGAAGCCACTGACGTTTTCAATGTCTCCACTGTTCTGACTGTTTCAGAATGTCTGCCACTGGATTCAGAGGTTTGGGAGAGCCCTAAGGCCCTTAGAGATGCTGGAGTCACTCAGTGGAAGAAGCCTGGATCCCTGAATGACCCCGACGTGGTCAGGATGTGTCCTGGATAGGTCCCTGGGAGCAATCTGCTGCAGGTGATCATAATAATTATTTAGACTGTCCATCAGGGAGGAGTATGTAATCAGTGATACTCATTAGAAAAATTAACCCACGGGGAATATAAGGCAATTGACCTTTAATTCCATTTTATGATCATTTACAAATTCTCCACAGATGGGGCACTCCACTGTTGCCCACTTCCTGTGGGAATACTCTCACTGGCCCCCTCTCAGAACTTCAGCTCATCTTGTAGCATCTCCCCTGTCCTGGCCAATCACAGAGGAATGAGATGTAATAATAATATTTTAAAATCCACTATTTTTAAAACCACTGAGATAAAAAAAATAACTAAAAAGATGGGAATATGCACATGTTTTGGAGGTCAAGGAAGGAGATCAGAGACTCAGAAAAAACTAATGCCACCTAATCAAACAAATTACCCACTTGGTCCTTTCTCTGAGTAGTGTATTTTCCAAAAACACACAGTCCAACAACTGAATAATATTTTTAAAAATCATTTTTAGTTGCATTTTTAACATGTAAGAATATGCAAAGTGCAGCAATTCTTAAATCCTGTTTTACTCTCCCTTCAATTTTTCTTACTTCTTTAGCCTTCACCCAAGTGACTTTCTCCATGAGAATAGAATTGTTTACACTTTCCCACGTTTCTTTAGTGTCTGACGCAATAGAAGGCAGTTGAATTCACATATTTGCTTCAGTCTTTACTCTTTTGCAACATCACGTGTATCACCCGTCATTAGACTCTGGAGAGTTCCACTGTACACTTGCTAGAGAATGAGACTGATACGAGCAGATAACATTACTGTATTATTTTTTATATTTATTTATTTGACTACATCAGGTCTTAGTAGCTCCCAAAGGCATATTAGTGGGATATTACTTCCCTGACCAGGGGTCAAACCTACATCCCCTGCATTGCAAGGCAGATTCTTAACCACTGGACCACAGGGAGGTTCCCTGCATTACTTTTAAAATAGTTTTGTCCTCTCGGATCCCCTGAAAGAGACTTAGAGTCCCCTCAACCATGCCTGGAATTGCTATAATATGTAAATATATGTGTGTATATGGTAATCTTTTCCCTCTGTATGCCTATGAAATGAAGGCCAGAGAGGAATCCTGGCTCAAAAGGTTAAACATATATAGGGGATTCCAGAAATAACATCAAAAATTTTAATTAACAAGTGAATAGAGAAAACCTCTTAGTTACATGAATAGATTAAAGTTATGGATAAATTCTGGTGACCTTTCTTAGTAAAACTGTAAGAAAGAAGAGGAACTAAAGAACCTCTTGATGAAGATGAAGGTGAAGGTGAAGGAGGAGAGTGGAAAAGATGGCTTAAAACTAAACATTGCCAAAAAAACTCAGATTGTGGCATTCGGCCCCATCACTTCACGGCAAATAGAACGGGAAGATGTGGAAGCAGTGACAGATTTTCTCTTCTTGGGCTCTAAAATCATTGTGGATGGTAACTATAGCCGTGAAATTAAAAGACGATTTCTCCTTGGCAGGAAAGCTATTGCAAACCTAGACAATGTGTTAAAGGAAAAGACGTTACTTTGCTGAATTGCTGACAAAGGTCTGTATAATCAAGGCTATATATATGGTCTTTCCAGTAGTCACGTACGGTTGTGAGAGCTGGACCATAAAGAAGACAGAGCGCCAAAGAATTGATGCTTTCCAGCTGTGGTGCCAGAGAAGGCTCTTGAGTCCTTGGGACAGCAAGGAGATCAAACCAGTCAATCCTAAAGGAAATCAACCCTGAATACTCACTGGAAATTCTGATGCTGAATCTGAAGCTCCAATCCTTTGCCCACCTGATGCAAAGAGCCGACTCACTGGAAAAGACCCTCATGCTGGGAAAGACTGAAGGCAGAAGGAGAAGAGGGCGACAGAGGATGAGATGGTTGGATGGCATCACCAATGCAATGGACATGAACTTGGGCAAACTCTGGGAGATGGTGATGGACAGGGAAGCCTGGCATGCTGCAGTCCTTGGGGTCATGAGTCGGACACGACTTGGCAACTGAACAGCAAACAAAGTAAGAAGGGAAGAAAACTTTTGAACCAATATTATCAGTTTTCAAAGTCAACAGCGAACGTGACTTGAAAATAATGAGTGCTAAAGGTACTTCCATTAAAATCAGGGCAAAACAAAAATGACTGATATGTCTGTTAGTAGTCAACACTGATTTGTAAGTTCTAAGTGTCACACGAAAATGAGACCAAGAGGTTGAAAAGCCATCCTGTGCCCAGCAGCTGTACCGCAGATAAGTCTGTGCTGCCCAGATCTCCTAGCTGAAGCAGACTATATGGTATATTAGAAGGCAACAAGAGTATAGAAAGAAATAGAAGTGGGGATCTGGAGTGGCTTCATTAGTGGTATAGTGTAAGTGCTTGGCACTAAGCTTTGATTGCCAAGGCATCCATTTCAAAATCATATGCTTATAAGCAGAATAAAAAAAAAAGATACAAATGAACTGATTTACAAAGAGAAAGAGACGCACAGACTTAGAGAATGAATTTGTGGTTGCCAGGGAGGAAGGCAGGGGGGAGGGACAGATTGGGAGTTTGGGATCGACACATACACATTGCTATATGTAAAGCAGATAACCAACAAAGGTCTGCTGTGTACATGGGGAACTCTGCTCAATACTCTGACCAACGCGCAGTACTAAATGGGAAAAGGACGGGAAAAACGGTAGACACACGAATATGGATAACTGAATCACTTTGCTGTATACCTGAAACTAACACGACATTGTTAATCAACTGCACTCCAATATAAAACCTTAATAAAAGGAGAAAAGGACATCATCGTGAATAATACCAAAGATGAGATAAAAAATATCTGTTTGCAATGTGATTCTTTTACCAGGAGATAGAAGACACACAGAGCACTGCCATATATATTACAGTAAAAAGATGAGCAATGCTATACGTGGCTGGATGCATGCTCAACATAAAAATATGACAGCTTTTATATAATGTATGGCATACCCTTGAGAATTATACAGGAAAAAGATATCCCATTTACAGAAGCGACACAATCATAAACTCCCTAAGAACAAATCCAGCAAGTGAGCTACATATGTGTCTTTGGAAACCAAAATGTAAAAATGATCATCTTTCCATAACTGACATCCAAATGTAAAGCACTTGAAACCTGAATCCCATTGGAGTTTTATCAGGTACCAGATAAAAATTATTTTTGAATTCGTATGGAAGAATACATGCTTGAAAATAACCAAGACTGGGAAAAACACTGAATGGTCACTTGCTGTGTCAGATTTTAAAACTTACTAAAATGTTTACCTCGATCCAGGTTAGTGTTGGCACAGAAATGACAGCTATGCTGTGAAACAAAATAACTCAAAAATGGATCCATACACCTAGTTGTTGTTTAGTCACTAAGTCGCGTCCAACTCTTTTTTTTTCTGGGCTGTAGCCGCCAGACTCCTCTGTCCATGGGACTTTCCAAGCAAGAACATTGGAGTGGGTTGGCAATCCCTTCTCCAGGGGATCTTCCCAGCCCAGAGATAGAACGCTGGTCTCCTGCGTTGCAGGCGGATTCTTTATTGCTGAGCCACCAGGGAAGACCCATACACCTAGGAAACTTAACATATAGCGTAAACAATGTTATAATTCCGTAGTTTAAAGATGATTTATCTTTTGGTCACAGGCTGCTGAAACCATCTGGAAGAAGGAAAAGGAGACTTCTGCCTCTTACTATATAAAAATGTTTTAACTGGAAAAAGACTTACAGATACTGAAAACAAGCTTATGGTTACCAAAGGGGAAATGCTGGAGAAAGGGAAAAATCAGGAGCTTGGGAAGAACAGGTACACAGCACGATATATAAGATAGATAACCAGCAAGAACCTGCTGTACAGTACAGGGAGTTCTTCCACTCAACATTCTGTGATAACCTAGATGAGGAAAGAATCTGAAAAAGAATGGATATATGTGTATGTATCACTTTGCTGTACACCTGAAACTAACATTGTAAATTAACTATACTCTTGTTGGTTCAGTGGTACAGAATCTGCCTGCAATGAAGGAGACTCAGGTTCGATCCCTGGGTCAGGAAGATCCCCTGGAGAAGGAAACGGCAACCCATTCCAGTATTCTTGCCTGGGAAATCCTATGGACAGAGGAGACTTGTGAGCTATAGTTCATGGGGTCATAAAAAAGAGTCTTACATGACTTAGTGTCTAAAACAACAACAACAATATAAAATAAAAAAATTTTAAATAGGCAGAAGAATTGAATAGACCTTATTCCAAAGAGGAAAGGCAGATGGCCAACAGGCACATGAAAAGATGCTCCACATTGCTAATTATCAGGGAAATATAAATCAAAACCATAATAATGTCACCTCACACATGTCAGAAAGGCTATCATCAAAAAGAGCAAATGATAAATGTTGGTGAAGATACAGAGAAGGCTTTATTGGTCAATACCTGTGTGCTAAGCAATGCTGGGATCAGAAGAAACTCCTGTCAGATCTTATGTCAGTTCAGTTCAGTCGCGCAGTCATGTCCTACTCTTTGCGACCCCATGGACTGCAGCACGCCAGGCTTCCCTGTCCTTCACCATCTCCAGGAGCTCCTCAATCTCATGTCCATCGAGTCAGGGATGCCATCCTGCCATCTCATCCTCTGTCGTCCCCTTCTTTTCCTGCCTTCAATCTTTCCCAGCATCGGGATCTTTTCCAATGAGTCAGCTCTTCACATCAGGTGGCCACAGATCTTATATATTAAGCCTTAAACCCCCAAAGCAGCAGATCTACAATGAAAGGGATTTGGGGAGGAAGAGGCTAAGGCTCTAAGGACATAAATACTAGGTGGCAATGGGGGTCAATGAGGACCAAATCCACAAAGAGCAAAAGACTTACTGCCCACTCTGTTACCAATACTGTTCACAAAGAAAGGTCTTTATGGTGAGCAAAGTACAACGTTAAGCAAAGCAAACAGTCTTGGGGATCCTACAGTGACTGTGGGCTCAGCAGTCCCATGGTCCTGAGGTTATTTGACCTCCTCCTCCACGTGCTTCTTCCAAACTCTATTTTTCAAAAACCAGCTGCATGCAACCTGTCATGAAGGCCGTAGCATTACTCCTTTCTTCTCAAGGGGAAAGATGGTGAAAATTTGTTATTTTCATCATTGTTAAGCGGCACCCGTGTTTGCAGACGACTTGAACTCCCCTATTTGGGAGGAACCTGTGGTGGAGTTGTGACTTGCTCCCCCCAGGGTTCCCCTGCACCTGTGGGGCTGACCTACAACGAGGGGCATGTACCTCAAGGACACAACCAGCTCCCCTTACTGACAAATGGGATGGGTGGGAAGAGTTGTTAGCACCTGGCTCCATTCCTGCAAGGCCGCTCGCCCTCGAATTACTTCAGGTGACATCCGTTCCCTGGGAAGAACAGACATATTTGAACAGAGCCTCTCCTTGGTCTGGCAGGCTTCACTCCTGCAGCAAAGGAGCTTAGGAGGGAAGGCGAGTCCTTGACATTCAAATGTCTTCGTATGGTGGAAGCAATTCACTGGATTAGACCCTTGGAAATCTCATGGGCCTATGACAATTCCATAGGTGCAATGTCCCAGAGCTCATTGGCACGCAACCTGGATGTCTCTTGTGTCAATGAGAGGCCTTTTGACCACTTTAGGGTTGTCCCTTGTAATTTAGTTAGTCCTTGATTTGCCGCTAGATTCACGGATACTCTTGCCAGAGTTCTGGGATTGAGATGGGATAGTGGTTATAAGGGTTTCTGTGGAGGCTCAATGGTGAAGAATCCACCTACAACGCAGGAGTGAAGTGAAGTTGCTCAGTCGTGTCTGACTCTTTATGACCCCATGGACTGTAGCCTACCGGGCTCCTCAGTCCATGGTATTTTCCAGGCAAGAGTACTGGAGTGGGCTGCCATTTCCTTCTCCGGGGAACTTCCCGACCCAGGGATCAAACCCGGGTCTCCTGCATTGTAGGCAGATGCTTTACTCTCTGAGCCATGGGTTCAATCCCTGAGTTGGAAAGATCCCCTAGGGGAGGGCATGGCAACCCACTCTAGTATTCTTGCCTGGGGAATCCCATGGGCAAAGAAGCCTGGTGGGCTATAATCCATAGAGTCACAAAGAGTTGGACACGACCGAAGCAACTGAGCACGCACCCATGTGGTTATAAGCTGATTTGTTAGACTTTGCACATCTGTTGGAAAAGGTGTCTCCTAAGACAAGACCTTTGGTCTTAGTCTTTTTTTTTTTTTTCTGGAGCATAATTCCCTCAAAGAGACTCTATACTTGAGCGAATGAAGTAACACCTCAGCAAGGGGTGGATCTGGGTGAAGGAGCACAGGTATTCTAATGGAAATATCATTGCACCTTTCCGGTAAGTTTGAAGTTGCTGTCAAATACAGTTTAAAATGGTGTCATTGCGGCAAAATATGAACATACTTCTGCCTTCAGAGGAAAGAAGGGTCAGGCCACCCAGGGAGAGTACGTGATATCACTGGGTTGTCGGATTATCTGCGGATGGGAGACGATGTACGAGGTCAACATGCAGCTGATGAAGGGTCCCCAAACGCTAGGTTGTGTCCGAAAAGGCACCTGAACTGGATCCCCAGCATTAGAAAATACACATGTAGGGTAATGCACCCAATGAGAAACCGTTACAGCAAATTCCAGAACAAACCAAGTATCTCTACTTTTCCCTTCTTTCCCCCATGTACAACACAGAAAAGAAATGCAGACATTTGAGACCACTAATTTATGGCAACAGTTGGCAAACAGGTGACGGAAACGAGTTCTGAGGCCCACTGGCCCTTCCCATCTGTCACTGCTTCTGTCACAGCCCGCAGCCGTGGCCCGGACTCTGAGCTGCTCTAGGTGTAGGAGGGGCGCGGCAGGCGGTCTGTGGGAGCGGGAAGGAGTGGCTGCATCACTCACCCGCTTCCCTGAGGAGCCTCAGGGCGTAAATCTCATGGGCTCCACAATGCAGAAAAGCAAGGGAAGGAGAGATGGAATACAAGGTCTTTGAGGAGTTTGTAAGACAAGATGCACTGGTGGTTTGGGGACCAGCAGAGATATTTACAGCTTTGGTGAAGACCAGACATTTATTTCAATTGTTGATGCTTTTGAGAATTTCTATTTCTTTAATTATTTGACTGTTCCAGGTCCTAGCTGCAACATGTGGGACCTTTAGTTGCGGCAAGTGGGATCTATTTCCCTGACCAGGGATCGAACCTGGGCCCCCTGCATTGGGAGCGTGGAGTCTTAGCCACTGGACCACCAGGGAAGTCCCTGTTGATACTTTTTAAATATATGATGTAAAATGTAATTGATAAAGGTATCTCAATAAGCTAAATGAGACCTTTCTTGCTGTAAATATGCATGGATAATGCCACTTCCTGCTAAAATGGAGCAATTCCATTCACAGACATGAATTCTAAAAATATTTGTCGTGTGAGTTTGCAGATGTGAAGGGAACGAGTTTATGGTGATGAATCACTTGATTCTTTGAATTCCTCTGGGGAATTGACTAAAAACGACATAATGAACCGTCATTCAGGATTATTCATAATGACTTATCAACCATGACTAAATCAAGTCCTCCTTTGATTTTATTCAAAGCAAATAATCAGAAATCACTTTCTATGGAAAAAAATTTAAATATTAATATTACTCTAAAATAATATTAGCATTGCTCTAAATTATATCATAATTTTTGTGTTATATTAATTTAATATTAATACAAATATTAATATTACTCTAAATTATTTTTTTGGAGTCTAGAGATTGTTGCAGGGTCGGTGCTGTATAAGATCTGATGAGTGAACTGTACAGATTCTGTCTAACCATACAATACACTAGTATAAATGTATCTGTGAATGTCCTGATCCAGAAGTGAAGTCCTAAAGGTTTCCATCACCTGTGTAGGTATTAATCTGCCTAGAGACTTAATCCTTAGAAAATCCCTGGGATTTCAGCCTCAGCCAAAAGGACAGGGGCATGAGCCAAAACTGACAAGAACATCCTGCTTACTACATGAGCCTACAGTCTCTGTGTGTCTTGGAATAGATAATGTCTATCCCCACCCACCACCTTCCTATACCCTTAGTTCCAAGAGTTAGTATTAAGGATATTTAAACCACAATAACAGTCACTTGGACATGACCATAAAGCAATAAATCAAGTGATCTTATCTTAACTGAGAAAAATCCCGATGGGGCCAGAGCCAAATTCAGAAGCACAGTTTGTTACCATTTAGGATAAATAAATATTCCTCACTGGCAGAGTCAAGTAGGCTCACCTTGATATCGGACTTTGGGAATGTGGTGATTTATTTTGTTTGACTTAATATTTATAGCTTTTCCTTTTGTTACATAAGTTTAATGCCTGGTATTTACTGCCAGACACTGTGCTATACATTTTCCCTGGATTAATGCATGTATCCTAAGACAAATCTTATGAGATAGGCAGTATTATGTCACACCTATTTTACAGATGGGGAAATTGAGGCTATGAGGGTGAGCACCTTGCTGGTGTCCCCACAAGTAGAAAGTGCCAGAGCTCAACCAAAGTTGAGCTCCTCCCGCTATTCAGTAAATGAATATATTCTAATTTGGAAAGATCCAAACAGCACTTCAGAATTCAAAACAGTGTAAAACTGACCAGTTAGGATTCTGCAGTGGGCTGGATTGAATTTGTAGAATTATTTGAGAATAGTTGACTTCTTCAAATGTTCTAATATTTCCTTCAGACATAAAACGTGTTTCTCTGAGGTTTTTGGGGTTTTTTTAACATACTTTTTTAATATGTTAGTAAAGTTTCATGATCGTATCCTGAAAGTTTTGCAAATTTTCATTTACGTATATTTCAATATATTTTCTGACAGATCACCACCACCAGACTCCCCTACTGAAAGTACCGCTCTGTTACTTTACCATCCACACATCAACAATGCCTGGACTAGACCTACTGGCTTCCAAACTGAGTCTACGCAAGTTTCTTACTGTCTCCAAGCTATGTGATTCACCTGTAAGAATGGGAAGTGTAATAGCTTATAGATTTGCAACAATGATCGAACACGATAAATTATATTTGCACGCTGTCTAACCAAAAAACATTGCCATTCTTTTTATGACCACTCATACTTTTAGCCACAGAAGGTTTTGCCACCCAAAGAAACTCTATGGAAGGCAGCAATGGTATGCTTCTGTTTATAATCAGCTCGTTGTGACTTTTATGATTCGAATTTTTTATTTTTTAAAATAGTTTCATTTATTCTTGGCTGTGCTAGGTCTGCGTTGCTGCATGGCTTTTCTCTAGCTGCAGCGAGCGGGGGCCGCTCTCTAGTTGCAGTTGGTGGGATTCTCGTTGCAGTGGCTTCTCTTGTTGCAGAGCACGGCCTCTAGAGAGCACGGGCTTCCGTAGCCATAACACAGGGGCTCAGCAGCTGTGGCTCCCGGGCTCTAGAGCACAGGCCCAATAGCTGTGGCGCAGGGCTTAGCTGCTCCGAGGCATGTGGGATCTTCCCCAGTCAGGGATTAAATCCATGTCTTCTGCATTGCCAGGTGGGTTCTTTACCACTGAGCCACCAGGGAAGCCCTGAGGACTCGGTTTTTATTGGACGTTATATTCTTCCATCCCCAGCCCTGGCAGCCACCACTCTGCTCTCTGTTTTTCATAAATTTAACTATTATAGATACCTTATGTAAATGGAGTCGTATAGTACTTGCCTTTTGTGGCTGCCTTATTCCACTTAGGGGACTATCTGTCCTTAAGTTTCATCCCTAGGTAGCATGTGACACCATTTCCCTACTTCATAAGGCTGAATACGAGTACTAGTCCATTCTATGGATCTACCGCATTGTGATGGCTCATTCAACTGTTTATAGACAACTGTTCATAGATGATTCATTCAACATTCAACTGTTGGGTTGAATCTACTTCTTGGCAATAGCAAATCACGCTGCTGTAAACATGGGGAAGCAAGTATGTGCACCCTGCTTTCAACTCATTTGCATATATACTCAGAGGTGAATTGATTGATCATAATTCTTTCTAATTTGTGAGGGACCTCCACATTATTTTCTTTAGTGATTGCACCATTCTACACTCCCACCAAAAATGCAACTGTGTTCCTATTTCTCCACATCTTTTCTGATACTATGTTTTCTTTTCCTTCCTTCCTTCCTCCTTCCATTTCTTCCGGCCTTCCTTCTTTGCCTCCCTTTTTTTTTTTTTAATATAATCCATCATCACAGGTAGGAAAAACCCACGAGACTTTGACTTGAGATCTGAAATCCAGCATGAAAGCGCTGAGGGAGGGGGGGGACTACATGTGTTACATTTCATCCATCCATTCTGCCACCATTGTCACAGAAGGCAAGGGAAACACTCCTGACTTGGCTAGTCCTGTCTCTCCAGTCAAAAACCTTCCCTATTCCACCATATGTAAGTTTCAGGATAAGCTGGGTGGCTGATGTCCCCCCAGCAAGTCACGGAGTTTACGCTGTCTTGTCCTCTCTTAGGCTGTGCTGCCCTGCGATCCCCCCTGTAAGCATTCCTTCATGTCAAAATTCTATATCTGGGCTGTGCTGGGTCTTCACTGCAGCATATGGGCTTTTCTCTAGTCCCCAAATTATACATATATTCTTGAGTGCCACTCTAATATGTCCCCTTACACAAGCAGCCTGACTTCCCAGTGCCTTTACTGAGAACTGTCTAAGTCTCTCCCTGTCTTTCCACAAGGCTTCTGCTCATGACTAAGGAGAGGATGAGTCTTCGTGGGCATCTCCACTGCTGCGACCCTGTGACTCAGAAGGTGTGACTCTCCTATTTGACAAGGAAAAGTCAAGAGGAGAGCCTTTCATCAAATTAGAGCTTAATTTGATATGAAATCTCTTGTGATACTTTTTGAAGCAGAGTAGAAAAAATTAGTAGTTTGGGGGGATGTTCTTAGTCTTCACACTTTTTTCTCTTGGGATACTGAAAATCACTGATTTCTTTCACAGTTGTCACCAGGCTACTAACCTTTCTCCTTAAGGCATAATCTTACCCTAAAGATGTACCCTAACTGAGCTAAAGGCTTGTTCATCTTTATTCATTCATTTATTCAAGGAAGATGTGCTTATCCTCTCCTCTGTGCCAAGCACTGACCCCCAGGGGGACCTTGCATCCATTAACCGATTATACATTTGTGAAACTACAACCTTGGTTTTTCCTGCAAAGGAAAGGTGTATGGTACCTGTGAATGGGACTTTGGCCAAGCCATTGTGACATTGTGGATGGCATCAAGCCCTGAGTGAAGAAGGAAGGGCTGGAAGCTAGACTTTGCCGTATGTTCATGTGGGCAGGGCCAACAGGGCTATCCAGGTACAAATAGCCCTGGGCTCCCCAGGCTCCTGAGTTCAGCTCCTGATTGCTTGTCATTCACCAAGGCTGAAAACTCAAAGCAAAAAAAACCATGAGGCTGTCCGTGACTGCCCTGCTGGTTACTCTGGCCCTTTGCTACTACGAGGGTGAGTATCCTTTCTAAAAGTTCTTGGTGAGAACTTTTCCCTTGGTATTTTCACTGGGTGAACTTATCTGGGGAGTTGGGGAGCAACATATCAGAATCCAAACCTCTTCTTCTACTTAACAGTGAGTCCTCCACAAGCCCAGGCCCCATTTGATCAATTTCCAA
The DNA here is from genome assembly GCF_016772045.2 of Ovis aries. Lineage (NCBI taxonomy): Eukaryota > Metazoa > Chordata > Mammalia > Artiodactyla > Bovidae > Ovis > Ovis aries. The sequence continues at coordinate 37,233,574 of NC_056074.1, forward strand.
TATATTCTAGAACTCTTACCAAAAACTCATTGCAGGCAAATTTTAAAAGCTTTCTACCCAAAGTCTCACTCCTCATCTGTGATCTGTGTTTCAGAAGCAGTGTGACATAGTAAGATTTGGATGTGAATCACAGCGCTTTGACCTTGAACAAAATGCTTAGTCTCTCCAGATAATCCTCTTATCATTCCGTTTTTCAGGGTCCACCAAGAGTAGTTTACGACAATAAAGTCAGATTAAATGTGTCAAGAGTCTAGATATTTAGTAGTTACTGCTGTTCTTGTTCCTAGAGTTTCTTAGGTGACAGCTGAGTTGACAGCCTTTTTAACGAATATCCTCAGACTCAGAAAATGTTACAGCTGGAAGGGTTTGGGGGAGAGATTTTTTACTTCAAGAAGAGTCAGCGTTCTCTGAATCTCTGAATATAAGATCTTCAAATGGGGTCTGCAAATAAGCAGCACTCGGTATATCTACAAATGCCACTTGTTTCCTAGGAGTCTTTCCACTAACGGTGGTAGAACTACTGTGCTCATTAGAGTCAGACTTCATTTTTCTATGATTAATTCCAGCCATTTGTTCATCCATACTTTTGCTCTGCTTCATGCCCTCAATACTGATGCAAGTCTCTTTTGAGTGTTTCTCTTTTATTGAACTTTCTAAATGTCCTTCTCTTTCCCTGTGCTGCCCTTTCAAATTCCCTGCACAATTTGATGTCTGACCGGGGGGCAGATCAGAGCCTTGACAGAATACATCCCAGGCTGCCAGTGGTTCAAGAGTTGGTGGGGATGGACAATCCAGGCCAGGAAAAGGTGATCACTTCTGGCCTCAGCACCCTTCTGGTGGGGTCAGGAATAAGCACCCATTCCCACCTCTCAGCTTCTCTAGGAATTCTGTACATCACTACAGAATACAAGAATCAATCATCACTTTGTGTATAAGCTTCAAATGTGTTCAAATTGATTAGATTTTTTTAGCTCTATCTGCATCCAATGATAGAAACCTATGCTTTAATTTAGTCTCAAAATAGCATATAGTTTACATGCACTTCTCCACGTTTATTCTTCCCCCCTGCTGTGATCTCTCGTAAGATCTGATTCTACCATTCACTTGAAAACTCAGTTCCTAAAATCTCCTCTTCCCCAGTATCCAAGACAAAATACAGTGTCACTCAACTGATAGGCAAAACTTGATTTTTTTTTTTTTAATCAAAGGAAAGTGAATTTCAGCAAAGCGAGGGAGCTTTGGAAAGTTGTGGGTATGCATTAAAAAGGAAAAAAACTGAACTCAGGGAAACTGATTTCTAGTCCTGGCTCAGCCACTTGCTCTGGGGTCTTGAGGAAGTCACAGCCCTAGGGTCCTGCCCTGTTATTGGTGCAATTACCAGCTGAGATTGTAAAACCCTTGGGGTTCCTGTCTAGTTCTAATTCAGAGAACCACGGGGGAAAGTGACTTTCCCTACATCAATTGTGTCTCTTTTCCTTCTGCTCCAGCCAATGCAGTTGTCTGTCCAATATTTGCTCTGGATCTGAAAGAGTACTTCTATAGTCCTGACCCACTGTACAAGCTGTCACTCGCGAAGTACATTGCACCTCAAGAAGCCGTGGCTGCCAAGATGCAAGTGAAGCAATGCACGAATGAATTCTCAGTCCAAAACAGACTACTCATTACAAAGATACTGGTAATGTCTTTCTTCTTGCTGCACAGAAGCTTCTGCTCAGCTGCACATGCCAGGAGCGGGGTCAGCGGGCTGCTCCGAAGGGGGCAGCTGTCACTGCTAACTTTTAACCCTCGGCCACTGGCTGGATGGTGACATCCCACCTGCCGAGCTCCCCTAGGGTAGATTGCACAGGGCCTCTGGACATGTTCCTCCTTCTGGGGTCACTTCCCTGGGTGCCAGGTGGTCCAGAGTGTCCTAAGGAGGAGGACGCGTGCTGTCCTGGCCCCATCGTAAGGCTGAGAGCAGCAGGAAATTGTCCTACTTCACCTCACTCCTGCCCCTATTCTGTAACCCTTGTCCCTTTCGGACTGAATGTGTGGAGTTCCCGGGAGATCAGAGAAAAGAATGCCTGGACTGCCCCCTCCAAACTTCATCCTCCTCCTTCCTTTGGAAACCTGCCCATGATGACCACCTCACCGTTTATCTGCTTGTCTATGGAAAGGATTCTTTCCTGACTTGCGTGGTTTGTTGTGATTGTACCAGGCCTATGTCATTGAGCGTACACTCTGGCTTCCTGCCGTGGGCCCTCCCGCTTGCCTTTGGCTGGTCGAAATTTTATCGACCACGTAGTTGTGAATGAGAGTCTGTGTTAATGTGTCATCTCCAGCAGCAAGAATGATTTCTCCTTTGTTTCTTTTTCTGTTTCAGGGGAAAATACTGGTGAAATGTACTGCTACAGATGTGAAAGGTTTACTAGATCCTTCTGCGTGATCACCTGATCTTCCATGGAAAATGTAGAGGTTTCAACATCTTGCTCAATAAATGATTTGCCCTGCACTTCTCTCCTTGTCCTGTTATTATTCAGCTGTTTCTGGCTTTGAGTAGGGGTGGTTTTCATCATGAAGTGACCATTGGGTGTCATCACTAGTAAATTTTAGAGGCCCAATATCCAGTTATCCACAGAAACCTGAGGTGCAGGGCTCTCAAGAAGAAATATTTGGTTATGTATCAGCCTGCATTTCTCTACAGGTTTTCCACTCATGGTGCCATGATGAAGTCTCTCAGTCTTGTCTGACTCTTTGCGACCTCATGGACTATAGCCCACCAGGCTTCTCTGCCCATGGGATTTCGCAGGCAAGAATACTGGAATGCATTACCATTTCCTTCTCCAGGGGATCTTCCCAACCCAGGGATCAAACCCACAGCTCCTCCATTGGCAGGCATATTCTTTACCACTGAGCCACCAGAGGATGAAGGCATACTTAAGGGTAAAAAGCAGTTAAACATTCCTGTTACTGGTCTTGATTTGAGGGATATCACTTCATGGCAACCCACTCCAGTGTTCTTGCCTAGAGAATCCCAAGGATGGGGGAGCCCGGTGGGCTGCTGTCTATGGGGTTGCACAGAGTTGGACATGACTGAAGTGACTGAGTAGCAGCAGCAGCAGCAGCAGCAGCACATCATATCTGGGGCTTCCCAGTGGCTCAGGGGTAAAGAATCCACCTGCAGTGCGGGAGATACAGGAGATGTGGGTTTGATCCCTGGGTCAGGAAGATCCCCTGCAGAAGGGCATGGCAACCCACTCCAGTATTCTTGCCTGGTGATCCCATGGACAGAGGAGCCTGGAGGGCTACAGTCCATGGGATCGCAAAGACTCAGACGACTGAAGTGGCTGAGCACGCACGCAGTGTGCGCAACATAACTGGCCAGTCATGTGACCTCCAACCAGCAGCATCATTCACGCTTTCTCCTCATATTATCCATAACCAAACTGCTTGGTCCTTTTACCTTCACTGTGGTTTCAAACCTATGATTTGTCCAGTGCAATTTGTTCTCCATTTTCTTCTCAATTTTTAGTGAACACTCAGGGCTCAGCCATCGGTTAACTCCTTCTCATTCTGCACAATCACACTGATCATCTCTACCCTCACCAACATCTTGAGTTAATGCTTCCTCTCTCCAGTTGTCCCAAGAACTCCAGAAGCAAGCATCCAACTGCCACCTGGACAACACCTTTCAAGGACTCCACAGTCACAGCTGAAGGAAAGTATAAAATTGAAAACACCATCTGCCCATAACCTACTCCTCTTCCAGGTGCCCTTACCCTCTCCCGGCTACTGGACCCACTATCTAGTGAAAACCGGCAGATACCATAGGCTTCTGGACCAGTTTCCAGCGGCTGCTGTAACACACGATCCTACACGTGGTGACTTCAGTCAAATTCTTTTCTAAAATTGGGATGCGAATCTGAGACCACTTCTGTAAATCCAAGATACTAGAGGGCACGTGTTTCCAAATGCTTCAAGTAACAGAACTTATTATTCATCCGAAAACACTCTCAAATTACATGGGGTATATTTACACAATCACTTAATTGAGAAACAGAAGACAATGATTATCTACCATTATCAATGAATAACAATGTTTTTATAAGTGTATTTTTAATCACATCAGGAAATACATGTACTTAATTTAGTCCCTATTTTGTGAAATACATTACATATTCAGTCCACACACAATGCTTCATGGACACAGGGATTCATGGATCTCTTGCAACACTCTGAGAAACCCAAATTGGAATCATTGCTGGGAGGATCAGGCCCACCGTGGACATTACACATGAGGACTTCCACAACTCAGTCCCTGGGTGTCAATCCAAGAAACCCAACTAGTAGAATTCCAGAATGGAAGAGATCACGATGATAAGGAAATCTCCAAAGAAATACTGTGAGAAAATTTCCTATAAATGAAGAATATGAAATTAATAACCCACTCACTCCCCACAACCAAACACATTTTGTGACTTTCTGTGACTTTAACTTACTCTAAAGAAAGATGCTGTTTTCAGAAAGAAACACTAAGTCATACCTTAAGATAGAAAATAAAAACGGAATCAGCTCAAGAGGGAAGGGATAGATGTATACTGATAACGTGTTCACGTTGGTGTACAGCAGAAACTAACACAATATATAAAACAGTTATCCTCCAATTAACAATAAGCTGCAAAAAAAAAATGGAGTCCACACAAGACTAGAAGACACAGAAGTAAAACTAAAAATTCAAAGGCTCTAACCTACAGCTATCAGTTCAGTCGCTCAGTCATGTCCAACTTTTTGCAACCCTGTGGACTGCAGTACACCAGGCCTCCTGGTCCATCACCAATTCCTGGAGGTTGCTCAAACTCATGTCCATCAAGTCGGTGATGCCATCCAACCATCTCATCCTCTGTCATCCCCTTCTTCTCTGGTCTTCGATCCCTCCCAGCATCAGGGTCTTTTCCAACAAGTCAGTTCTTCACCTCAGGTGGCCAAAGTATTGGAGTTTTGGCTTCAGCATCAGTCCTTCCAATGAATATTCAGAACTGATTTCCTTTAGGATGGACTGGTTTGATCTCCTTGCAGTCCAAGGGACTCTCAAGAGTCTTATTCAACACCGCAGTTCAAAAATGTCAGTTCTTTGGCACTCAGCTTTCTTTATCTGAAGCTAAAGACAGATATAATTCTATATGCAATCAACTATCATTTAAATATGAAAATAAAGATATTTCAGAAGTATAAGTCTTCTAAAGTTTTGTCTCCAATGAGCTTTTTGTCAAAAGGTATTAGAGGGTGTGCGTTACAAAAAAGAGGAAATAGATGAAGAAAGAAACATGCTGCTGTTTAGTCATGTCTGACCCTTTTGCAACCCCATGGACTGTAGCCCACCAGGCTCCTCTGTCCCCGGGACCTTCCAAGCAAACATACCGGAATGGTTTGCCATTACCTTCTCCAGGGTATCTTCCGGACCCAGGGACCAAACCCACATCTTCTGCATTGGAAGGCGTATTCTTCACCACTGAGCCACCACGGAAGCCTGTAGAAAGAAGCATGCAATCCCATATATACAGGAAATGACACGGATTTTTATATATTAACCAGTGGAGAACAGAAAAAAATATTGAGAACGTGTCAATACCAGGAGACAGTGAAGAAAGTGGTAGATGAGAATGAGAGTACACGGTGAGGATGGGAATGGAAGGTGTCTAGTGCTCTTCCTTGGAAACTGTTTTTCTCTTTAAGTTTTAAATATTCTTTTTCTTTTCTTTTGCCCTGTTGTGCAAATTTCAGAATCTTCGTTTCCTGACCAGGGATTGAACCAGTGCCAAAACAGTGAAAATGCTGATTCCCAACCACCACACCACCAAGGAATTCACTCTTGTTTTTTACATTGAAGTATAATTGATTTACAATGTTGTGTTAGTGTCTTGTATACAGCAAAGCGATTCAATTATCTATCTATATCTATTCTTTTTCAGATTGTTTTCCATTATAGTTCATTATAAGATACTGAATACAGTTTCCTGTGCTATGCAGTGAGGCCTTGTTATTTATCTCTTTTTTGCATCATAGTTTGTATCTGCTAATCCTAAACTCCTAATTCATTCCTCCCCCATCCTCTTCACCCCCTTTTCCCTTTGGTAACCATAACTCTGCTTTCTGTATCTGTGAATCTGTTTCTGTTTTGTAAAGGAGTTTGTTTGTATCATTCATTAGATTCTGCATAGAAGTGATTGTCTTTCCCATAGTAAGTGATTGTCTGACTTACCTCTCATAGTATGATAATCTCTTGGTCCATCATGTTGCTATAATTGGCATTATAGCATTCTTTCTTATGGCTCAGTAATATTCCTTTGTGTGTATATATCACACCTTTATTGATTTATCTGTGGGTGGACATTTAGATTGCTTCCATGTCTTGGCTACTATAAATAGTGCTGCTATGAACATCGGAGTGCACGTACTTTTCAAATTAGAGTTTTCTTCAGATATATGCTCAGGAGTGGGATCGCGGGATCATATGGCAACTCTATTTTTAGTTTTTTTAAGGAACCTCCCTACTGTTTCCACAGTGGCTGCACCAATTTACACTCCCACCGACAGTGTAGAAGAGTTCCTTTTATTCCACAACCTCTTCAGTGTATGTTATTTGTAGACTTTTTGATGATAGCCATTCTGACCAGTGTGAAGTGGTGCCTCATTGTAGTTTTGATTTGTACTTCTTTCATAATAAGCAATATTAACCATCTTTCCACTTGCCTATTGGCCATCTGTATGTCTTCTTTGGAAAGATATCTATTTAGGCCTTCTGCCTATTTATTTTTATTGGATTGCTTGTGTTTTCTGAATATTGAGTTGTATGTTTATATGTTTTGGAAATTAAGCCTTTGCTGAATGCACTGTTCACAAATACTTTCTCCCAGCCCATAGACTATCTTTTAATTTAGTTTATGGTTTCCTTTACTGTGCAAAAGCTTTTAAGTTTAATTAGGTCCCATTAGTTTTGTTGTTGTTGAGTCCCTAAGCTGTATCTGACCAAGTTTTTTGCAACACTGTGGACTGTAGCCCACCAGACTCCTCTGTCCATGGGATTTTCCCAGGCAAGAATATTGAAGTGGGTTGCCCTTCCCTTCTCCAGGGGATCTTCCTGACCCAGGGATTGAACTTGCACTTCCTGCGTTGGCAGGCGGATTCTTTACCACCAAGCAGCCAGAGAAGCTCCCCCATTAGTTTACTTCACTTTTATTCCTCTTGTCTTGGGAGATGACCTAAGAAGACATTGCTATGATTTATGTCAGAGATTGTTACACCTGTGTTCTCATCTAGGAATTTCATGGTGTCATGTCTACATTTAACCTTTAAGCCATTTGGAGTTTATTTTTCTGGCTAGCGTAAGGGTGTGCTCTAACTTCATCAGTTTACATACAGCTGTCCAGCTTCCCCAACATCACTTGCTGAAGAAGTCGTCTCTTCTCCATCATATATCCTTCCGTCCTTTGTTGAAGATGAATTGATTGTAGGAGTGTGGGTTTTTTCCTGGGCTCTCTATTCTGTGAAAACTGTTTTTCAATGTTTTTGTTATTGAACAATCTTCCTATATTGTTATTTTAAACAAAAATTCTGTAAACTACAGGAAGGTGTAAGACAAATGAAAAACACAGCCTAGATAGAAGAAAGGGGGCTGAAAAAAATGGTTTGCAGCAAAGTCTGACCCCAAAAGTTGGTTACGATGCTTGAAAGTATCTCTGGTCAACTTGGAATCTATGCTACACCAAACTTACGAGAAACTGGATGTGTTCTATTGAAAGAATTACTGAATTTCCTTAAGGAATTATCATTAAGTGACAAGACATGAGTGAGAACTGAAGAAAACTAGGAAGTATATCACTGAGAATGAGAGTCAATTATAGAAATGAGCAGCCTCTAGATATTCAAGGATGAACAAAGCTCCTAAGAGTTTGCATCCTCTGGGAAGAAAGACTTGCTTAGGGAGGTGGTGGCTGAGTCAGATCTTGAAAGACAAAGTGGATGAGGATAACAGAGGAGAAAGGAACCCCAGCCCCACCCCTCCCACCCCCCGCCCCCCAGGAGTGAGGACAAGCCTGGGAAAAGGCATGGATATGAAACTGAACATCCCTGTACTGGAGGCTACAAATGCCCACACTCCTGCCAGCATTTGTCTGCCCTGAGGCTGCACTTACAGCCCCGGAGTAGGTAGCTACCTCCTCACAAGGACAAACAACTTCGATGTTTCCCTATTCTTGAATTTCTCAACCGTGACTTTACTGACAGTTGAGGCTGAAGAAGTCTTCTTTGAGTAGATGCCCCGGGCATTGCAGGTTGTCCAGCAGCATCCCTGGTCTCTACCCACTTGATGCAAACAGCATGCCACCCACCCTGTGCAGGCACCCAAAACATCTCCAGACACTGACAAATGTCCACAGTGTTGGAGGAAGGAGCATGGATACCAGCCGCAGTAGAGAATCACTGTTCTAGCAATGGAAATGCTTCATTCAAGTTCTTCCATATACCCTTCATAATGTCCCTAAGGACCGGAGGTTCACAACCGCGGATGTCAATGATTAGCAACAAAAAGTGGCCATGAAGTGAGGGGAAAGTTACCAACTGAACAGAGAAGAGAATGGCGTAAATATCTAATTAGCCATGTAGCTGTCACATGGGTATGGGGATTAAAAGCTTAACCACCGAGTTTTTGGAAATGTCAGTTGTGTAAAGTGCAGGATTTTGGTGGATGAGCCAAAGAGAATTAGCTGGAGGTGACTCTTGACCCTGGCTCAGCTTCCAAATCCGGCTCACCACTCCAAGTCAGTGGATGGATCCAGGTTAGATTGGATCAAGATAATGCTTACTTCTTGGAAACAGGAGGTGACACAGTCCTCGGATGGCTTGGGTTCCAACTTCCTTCTCTCTTGACCTGTCCTCTCCTTATTTTGACTCCAAAGTCCTCATCCAGAGCATAAAGAAGATAGTGTTAGCACCAGGATGTCAGGCTAATGCCTGCTTTTAATGTTGGGTTTGATTCTTTAGTAGAGAGTCAAGTTTAAATAAGCTTCTCTTTCTAAATAGACTTAGTAGTAAAAGTAGGTATTATCATCAATGAAGTCTTTTTATCAATTCAAGATCTATCTCAAAAAAAACACTGACACAATGATTATTTAAGCACTTACCATAGTTCCCTTCACACAAAGATCAGAGGTGCACCAGCCATGCCCTCAAGGAACAGAACAGGGAGGAAAGGGCCACGGATTCAGGGTTCTGCAGAGATCAAAAGAGAGCTCACCATGGAGTGCCAAAAGGACCTTGGAAGGGAGATCTCCATAGATTGAGGGGCCAGGAAAGGGCATGAAAACACACGGCTGTCCTTGATGTGGCCTCAGGAATGAATAAGGATTTTCAACTCAGATGGACTGAGACAAGAACAGTGAGGAAGGAGGGCTCACAGGCAGCAAAGGGCTGGAGAAGAAAATTACCAGACCCCCATGGGGGTCAGTCTGGAGTTCACACGAGGCAGCTGTGTAAGTCCAGGTCACAAGAATCCCTCTGACTTACTTCACTTAGTAAAATAATCTCCAGGTCCATCCATGTTGCCACAAATGGCATAATTTCATTCTTTGTAATGACTTTGCTTTGAGAACCCCATGAACACAATGAACAGGCAAAAAGGTATGACCCCAGAAGATGAGTTCTCCAGGTCAGTAGGTGTCCAATATGCTACAGAGGAAGAAAGGAGAGACAGCTCCATAAAGAAAGAAGAGGCTGGGCTAAAACAGAAGTGTCACTCAGTCTGGTGATGAAAATAGAGTCCAATGCTGTAAAACAATGCGTAGGATTGATGCTGAAGCAGAAGCTCCGATACTTTGGCCACCTGATGTGAAGAGCTGACTCACTGGGAAAGACCCTGATGCTGGGAAAGATGGCAGGCAAGAGGAGAAGGGTACGACAGAAGATGAAATCCTTGGATGGCATCATTGACTCCATGCACATGAGTTTGAGCAAACTCTGGGAGAGAGTGAAGGACAGGGAAGCCTGTTGTGCTGCAGTCCACGGGGTTGCAAAGAGTCAGACACGACTGAGCAACTGAACTAAACTGAACTAACTCTGGAGCGCAGTATGGAGATTTCTTAAAAAATTAAAAAGAGTTGTATTATCAGCTAGCAATCCCATTCCTGGGCATATAACCAGACAAAACCGTAATTCATTCCTTCCGATGAATATCCAATACTGATTTCCTTTAGGATGGACTGATCTCCTTGCAGTCCAACGTTCCTACACTGTTGGTGAGAATGTAAATTCGTGTAGCCACTGTGGAATGTTGGGATCAAGATAGAGTGCATTAGGAACTTCCCTGGTGTGGGCGTGCTTAGTTGCTCAGTCGTGTCTGACTCTTACGACCCCAAAGACTGTAGCCTGCCAGGCTCCTCTGTCCATGGGATTCTCCAGGCAAGAACACTGGAGTGGGTTGCCATCTGGTGGTAGATCCAGTGGCTAAAACTCTGTGTTCTCAATGCAGGCCGACCAGGTTCAATCCCTGGTCAGGGAATTAGATCCCACATGCCCGACTAAAGATCCTATGCGCTGCAACTAAGACCCAGTGCAGCCAAATAAAAAAGCAAAAGGGATTGTAGTTAATTCATTGCTAAGTCGTATCCTACTCTTTTGTGACACCATGGACTGTAGCCCACCAGGCTCCTTTGTTCCTGAAATTTCCCAGGCAAGAATACTAGGGTGGGTTGCCATGTCCTTCTCCAGGGAATCTTCCTGACCCAGGGATTGAACCCACATGTCCTGCTTTAGCAGGCACGTTCTTTAACACTGAGCGACCAGGGAAGTCCAATTAAAAAAGGTACAATGCTTTATTTTCAAACTCATTACCTTTCACCTCGGATCTGACCATAAGGCTTCCGTGGGTATTTTAGAGAAGGTAAAGTTGAAGCAGAGAGTTCAGTAGTCTCGAAAGGTCCTAGTAGTCTTTCCAAGCTGATCATAACGCATTTCTCCACTTTATAAAATTAATCACTAGCAGCTGACATGTAGGCTCTTCCTGCTCTGTGCCCAGTCCTATTCTAAGCACTTATACGTTGTAACATGCTAGGACCGCACAACATTCCTAAGACTATTCCCATCGTGCACAGAGACACAGCTGTGAAATCCTGACAGTGGGCTGAGCCCAAGGCAAGGTGGGGGCATCTGGTCTAGGAAAGGTCTGATGACTTGAACAACAGACAACTCACTGACAACAAAAATGTCTCCCAAACCAGGGCCTCTCCTGAAGTTTCTGGCCTGGTTCAGTGTGTCTCCACCAGAAAAACATCCTTGTTTACTGACATGACAGGTGACATTTTAATTCTCAAGACTTTTAGACTTTGGCATGATCTTAAGGAGGAAGAGACTCACCTCCAAAGAACATGCCCCGGGTTAATGTTCCCACAGCCCTGGAGGTGGGAGGCAGAACCAGTTTTACCGAAGGAATGAAAATAAAGAAATAGGGGTGTTATCTTGTCCCCAGAATATTGTGGAGCTGATTCATCTGGGTCACTTACAATTAAAAAAAAAAAAAAAACTTTATGATCATCTAAATTTTAAAACGTGGTGCAGTGGTGAAAAATCCACCTGCCAGTGCAGGAGACATAAGAGATGTGGGTTTGATCCCTGGGTCAGGAAGATCCCCTGGAGTAGGGTATGACAACCCACTCCAGTATTCTTGCCTGGAGAATCCCATGGACGGAGGAGCCTGGCGGGCTACAGTCCATGGGGTCACAAGAGTCAGACACACCTGAGCATAGAGCACACAAACTTCAAAATAATTTTGGTACACTTTTGGATCAATGGATGAATCCCTGAGAGGGGACAAAATGATTGTCACTAAATGTTATTGCTTGCATTAAATATGCCGTGGCCTCCAATGACCAAAATATGAGTATAAGCATATCTCAGGTCTTCTGTGAGTTCAATACCAGACCAAATATAATACTCCCTTACCAAATGCTTTCTTCCCCCAAACACAAGGTAGTCAGGGAAAAAGTGTGTGTTAGTTGCTCAGTCGTGTCTGACTCTTTTCGACCCTTTGGACTATAGCCCATCAGGCTCCTCAGTCCATGGAGCTTCCCAGGCAAGGATGCTAGAGTGGATTGCCATGCCCTCCTCCAGGGGATCTTTCTGACCCAAAAATCGAACCCACATCTCCTGTGTCTCCTGCAGTCAGGGTAAAATTTGTGAATAATTCACCCCTACCCTGGGGTTTATCATAGTAGGTGGCCAATAAATGTCACTCAAACACAGAAACTGAAGGTCCCTCACGCCTCTAGTGTCAGGACTTAATTTGGGGACCTGAGTCAAACTCCCTTTGGGAAAGAAAACAAAATCAAGCCAAGAACACAAGCATCCTGACCTTTTGATTTTTTCTATTTCTCCTTGTAAATGCTGGCTTGCAAAGTAGTCTTTTGCAAGGCAAGCTGTTATTTAATTCACCTAAGAACAATCATACCTTGCTATGGAGAACACCCCTCTTTATTGTGGGAACCACATACATGATGTGGGATTTGTTTCAGAGTAATAAACATCTGAGGTGGGCCAGGGTCCCTGCAGGTAACAGGCAGGTCCAAACAACTGGGTGACCAGCCAGAGTCTCCATTAAGTCCTGGTCAGGGATACCATCTCCTATTTCATTACCAATGTCCTTCACTTGCCTTTGGAAGGCAGATCACCAGCAATGGTCACCTGAGGGAAAATGCATATGTAAGAACATAGCCTTCTTCCTTATTTCTTACCTCTTGCTAAATCAGTAGTGTTCTTGGCAATTTATGTTCCAACTGAATGATGGAAAGGGATGAGTTCCAAATAATCCAGAGAGCAAATAATACATTCATGGGTAGTTAACTATTGACTCTTTTCTCTGACTCTCTAGTCCTTGAACCTAAGCTGACCTTGTTTCTCTTGTTCCTATTCCCTTTCTATCACCTCTATTTCAACTGGTGTGGGTTCTCTCTTAGGAGGCTAGCCTGTCCCCGCTGTGACATCAAGAGATACACTTTCCTTGCTTTCCTTGTCATGACAAGCACAATCTGCTCCTCAGGGCCTCTGTACTTGCTGTTCCCTCCACATAGAACACTCTTCCCAGAACTTCCCTTGGATGTCATTGTCCACTCATCCAAGCTTAAAAGGCCTTCTTCCTACAACTCGCCTGGACCTCCCTGCAGGACGCTGTCCTTAGTGGTTGTTTAGTCTTTAGAGCTGTTGCTTTGTGATATCACTCATTCAGTTGAAGGCTTGTCTGTTGCCTGCCCCGTAAGCACCACAAGGGCAAGGTCCGGGTCTAACTTATCCTTGCAAATGGATGTGTGACACATAGCAGAGGGCCCGTCAGAGCAGAAGCTCCTGGTACTGCTAAATGATGAGTGGATGGATGGGTGGACGGATAGATAAATGAAGTGGGTGGATGGGCGGACGGATGGATGGAAAGATGAATGGGTGGGTGGATAGAGAAATGAAGTGGATGGATGGGTGGACGGATGGATGAATGAAGTGGATGGATGGGTGGACGGATGGATGAATGAAGTGGATGGATGGGTGGACAGATGAATGGAAAGATGAATGGGTGGGTGGACAGATGAATGGAAAGATGAATGGGTGGGTGGATAGAGAAATGAAGTGGATGGATGGGTGGACGGATGGATGAATGAAGTGGATGGATGGGTGGACGGATGGATGAATGAAGTGGATGGATGGGTGGACAGATGAATGGAAAGATGAATGGGTGGACGGATGGATAAATGAAGTGGATGGATGGGTGGACGGATGGATGAATGAAGTGGGTGGATGGGTGGACGGATGGATGGAAAGATGAATGGGTGGGTGGATGGATGGATAGATGAATGGATGGGTGCGTGGATGAATCAACCTCCCACTAATCCATGATACCCTGTTTTAAGCCCTGTGATAGGCTCTTTACATAGAGTCTCATCTTGACAAAACCAAGCATGGCATCATTTATGCCCCTTTTAGCAGTGAAGAAAAGGAAGCTCAGAATGACCACGAGTTTGTCCAAGGACCCTTCATGACTAGGTGTTGCCTCCGTGCTTCAAATCCACATCTGTATGAACCCATATCCCATCGCCATTCCACCATTCAGCTTTGCCTCCCCTAAGCAATCAGCTTTTCTACTTCACAACATCCTTTGTGTCAGTGGAAGAAAAACCCTCAAAACCTAACAAAAAGTAGATAAAAATTCATTCATAGATTTATAATAGAAGAAATTGATGAAACTGAGTGAACTAAGTGAGATAGTCTTTGACAAAACAAACTTCACAGAGGTGGGACATTTTTAATTTTTCAGTTCAGTTCAGTCTCTCAGCCATGTTTGACTCTTTACCACCCCATGGACTGCAGCATGCCACACTTCCCTGTCCATCACCAACTCCTGCAGCTTGCTCAAACTCATGTCCAACCAGACGGTGATGCTATCCAACCATCTCATCCTCTGTCGTCCCCTTCTCTTCCTGTCTTCAATCTTTCCCAGCATCAGGGTCTTTTCCAGTGAATGAGTTCTTCGCATCAGTCCTTCCAATGAATATTCAGGACTGATTTCCTTTAGGATTGACTGGTTTGATCTCCTTGTAGATTTTTAGTTTTTTTAATTTTTAACATTTCCCAAATTTTAAACATCTTACTGAAAAAAAGCTTCTATAGGCAAGAGAACTCTGCCTCCCAGAGGAGGTATGTGGTATCACACCCAGCTCTTGTGCTTGGTAAACCTGCAGAACAGACCCACAGCATATGCTACTTGCACTTTGAAGAAGAAGAGAGTAGAAACAAGAGGAGGAGGAAGGTGAGGAGGAGGAAGAAGAGATAATGATGATCACAATAATAATAAAAAACAAGGAGGACAACACAGGCTTGCAATGCTGGGCTTTGCTTCATTCAGAAAGCAGACTTGCATTCATTTTACTTAAAAAGTCATATAATGTGGCCGTGAAATTGAAAGAGGCTTGCTCCTTGGAAGAAAAGTTATGACCAACCTAGACAGCATATTAAAAAGCAGAGACATTACTTTGCCAATAAAGGTCTGTCTGGTCAAAGCTATGGTTTTTCCAGTAGTCATGTATGGATGTGAGAGTTGGACTATAAAGAAAGCTGAGCACCGAAGAACTGATGCTTTTGAACTGTGGTGTTGGAGAAGAGTCTTGAGAGTCCCTTGGACTGCAAGGAGATCCAACCAGTCCATCCTAAAGGAAATCAGTCCTGAATATTTATTGGAAGGACTGATGCTGAAGCTGTAAGTCTAATACTCTGGCCACCTGATGCGAAGAACTAACTCATTTATAAAGACCCTGATACTGGGAAAGATTGAAGGTGAGAGGAGAAGGGAATGACAGAGGATGAGATGGTTGGATGGCATCACTGACTCAATGGACGTGAGTTTGAGTAGACTCTGGGAGTTGGTGATGGACAGGGAGGCCTGGCGTGCTGCAGTCCATCGGGTCGCAAAGAGTCGGACACGGCTGAGTGGCTGAACTGAACTGAAAGTCATATATCATGATGGCAGTTACGAAATTGTTTGGGGTCCCAAAGACTCTGTCTCCTCAGTTTTCTACCAACAGAAACACAGGCTGTCTGGGTTCTTGTTGGTTCCTGCTGTTGTTTCCTGGTCCAATGCCAGGTTTATCCTGTGACTCATTTCCTCATTTGTGGGAAGGATTAGCGTGGTGACCTGGAGAATAAAAGGAGGCGTTCTGGGCACTCACCTCTAAAGTGAGTTCCTTCTTCTCTGACACATTAGACTGACTTGTCAGCAGCAGCTGCCTCCAACATGAAGCTGGTGACGGTCCTCATGCTGGTCGCCCTCCCCCTGTACTGCTATGCAGGTGAGTACTGACGGGTACACAGATGTGGGGCTAAGGTTGCTGTCTGGTTCCCTGTGCAAGAGCTCCCAACCCCCAAGCACCAGTACAGGACAGGCCTGCCCACCAGAGACGTAAGCATCATCACTCATTCCAGAACATCTGAAAGAAGGCCCTTTGTAAGCTTTGCCTCTGCCCTGGGGCTGCACAAGTGTCTCACGACATGCAGGGTGTCCCACCATTGTCACAGGTGCCATGAAATCGGGATGAGTCTAGTGACTGACTACTAGAATTAGGCATTTCAGCAGGGCAAGGGGACGAGATGCTCTGATGATTCCTGATTTTATACCAGATGGGTTTCCTGAAAAATGCACTCTTGGAGTCTCCTTAAATATGAAAAGAAACAGGAAATCTTCCAGGAGGTGAAGTTCAGGCTGTGGTGGGCGACCCAGCGTCCTGCACCCAGTTGGGGGTTCCAACTCTTCACAAGTTTTCACAGCTGATTTGAGCCCTTCTGGAATGCCTTTCCTCCCAGTCCCTCCCTGCTCAGTGTTGCCTGAAGAGGGGAGCTCACACCTCCTTGGAGGTCTCCTTCCCCAGTGAAGATCCAGTTAGAGACTAATGCCCTGGCAGCTAGTCTAGTCTTCGGTCATAAGTCACAGACACAGTTTACTTTATTCAACTTACAAAGCTCTTTTCTTCTTTTTTCATTTCTGTTTATTTATTCCTAGTTGCGCTATGTCTTTGTTACTTTGCCCAGGCTTTCTCTAGTTGTGGCGAGCGGGGGCAACTCTTCACTGGGGTGCCAGGGCCTCTCATTGCGATGGCTTCTCTTGTTGCAAAGCAAGGGCTGTAGAGCGTGGGCACAGCAGCTGTAGCACGCAGGGTTAGCTGCCCTAAGGCTTGTGGAATCTTCCCCAATAGAGGTCGAACTCACGTCCCCCACATTGGCAGGCGGATTCTTATCTGCTGTGCCTCCAAAGAAGTCCTACAGAGCTCTTTTAAATATCCTCCCCTCGTTTGTTCCTCAAGTACTTGCAGATATGTTCAAGGTGACAGGCTCAAGGTCAACTAAACAAAAAATTACAGACCCAAGAATAAAAGCCAGTTCTCTCTAATCCAGTTCCAGAGCTCTTTCTCCTACCCAACCGAGGTCGCCACAACAGGTCACTTCACAAACAAGAATTTCATTTGTACATTATTTTGTTTGTTTTTGTTTGTTTCAGAAAATCATGAACACCAACAGAGCTAATGGACAACATTCTAGAACCAGTACATGTACAATCCTGGGAAATTTTACTTGTTACTTGAAATGATAATGGTGAAGCATCATATGACTCTGAACAAAGAAAGACCAGATAAAGTGTAATATGTTGCCCTGAGTCAGAACGTCTCACTTCCTCAACGCCCTCCTTAGTCAAGGTTACGTAAGGTTTGGCTTCTAGAGGCTAGCAAGAGGAAGCACAGGTGTTTTAGGTCTTAGAAAAATCCCAGGTCCCAAGTTTACTCTCGTAGAATAGAGAACTGAAGACCATTTGCCACAATCTTTCTGAATAGACATCTCTACAGGGATGCAAACGAATGACAACCATCACTGTTCTGCCCTCCAAAGATATTTATGTGCACACAATGGAGCCCATTGTTTGCTTCTTTCTTCCCAGGGTCTTCTGGCTGCTCCCTTCTTGACAATGTGATCGATAAAGCAGTTGATCCCACTGTGTCCAAGGATGAATACAGAGCATATCTTAAAGATTTCCTCCAGACTGAAAATGAGGGAAATGCTATAGATGAATTAAAGCAATGTTTTCTCCAGCAGTCAAATGAAACTCTGGCCAATTTCAAACAGATGTTGGTAATTTCAGCTTCTTCTGATGTGCTTTTACAACCAAGGGACAGGGACAAATAGACTCTACGTTTGTTATTCATTACACCAAAGCAAGTGATGAATGTGGTATATTTCCGTTTATTTCATTGTGTGGTGAGTCTGATGACTTTGACATCAGGAAAGATGTCCAAGGCTACAGGGCTGAAATCTTTAGTGAATAATAAATTTAAAAGACAATAGAGGGAAAAGCAAAGGGTCTACCTAACCCTCAATTCCCCAGTAGGCACAGAGGCACACACACACACACACACACACACACACACACACACACACACACACATTATGGTCAGTGAAATAAACCAGTCACAAAAAGACAAAGGTAGCCTAACTCTTACACCAGGTTTCAGGAGTAGCCAATCTCATAGAGACACAGGGTAGAATAGTGGCTTTCAGAAGTCGGATATTGAGGGAAAATGGGAGTTATTTGACAGGTATTTAGTTTCATTTTTGTAACCTGAAGACAGTCTGGAGATTGGTCGTACTGACTGCAGAGGGAATATGGTGTTAGGTATATTTGAAACAGTGAAAATGGTAAATTACATCATTTACTATGATCCTTACAATGCAGGATGCTAGGCTTTTTTTCTTGAAAAGCCTAACTCAGATGGCTCTTTCTGAGTCACAGCCTCAAAATTTTGTGGGCTACAAAGTCAAAGATAAAGGTCCAGGCTATTTTCTATATTTCTGACAGAAAGTCTGCACAAGAATTCAAAAATGTCTTGGGTCCTTGTATTGAAGCTGAGATTGTCACGATTCTATGGAAAACTGATAATATACGTAGCATCATTATAGATAAGTTATTACAGCAAGAAATGTGCAGAAAAGAACTTACTCAAGGGACCTCTGGTGGGGATTAGATCTGGAAGCACCAGCACTTCTTTGGGATTAATAAATGTCTCCTGAATGATAGGATAAATGGGATCATTCTGATTTAACTTCCAGCACTAATTCTCTTGAATGTCAGATGTGTGTGAATGCATTCAAGATAACAATTAGAAGAAACGTTTATTGTGCAAGATTTTATTTTGCAAGAGGGAGCTAAAAATCTAAGTGATTTTTGTTTGTTTGTTTTTCAGGAAGTCATGTACAACAGTATATACTGTAAAGCATTCTAATTTTCTGCAAGAACTTTGGCTCAGAAATGTCGACTGGCGATGAGTATATACCACAAGCTGTCTGTCTTTTTTGTCTTTTAATCTACACACTGCAAGACAATTGTTGAAACCTCAAATACATTTTCATTTCAATAAAGTATCTGCATATCAGAAGTTCTTTTTTATTATCTGATTCAAATGGATACTTTAGAGAGCTCCGCATATAACACACACAGAGAATTATTCAGTAAATAACTTAGGGGTGAAGGATAGAGGTGTCTGAAAGGCACTTTGTCCCTTACAGTTTCCAAGCCCAACATTAATTGTCTCTCTGGAAAAGCGGGTTTTCCTCCCCTCCTCATCCCCATCCCCCCAGGAACTAGAGGGGAGTTTCTGGTGACTGGGTCATACACAAGTTCTCTGACCTGTGTCAGTCTTCATCTTCATTCTGAACCCTGCTGGCCATGGAGGGGTGGGGGGCGCCCTTCTCAGCTCTCCCTGTCTCTGCCCCAAGTGTGCAGGGCTGGGAACAGAGCCACTGAGAGAGATGATTCAGGCAAAGCCAGGGTGAATCCTGTCCTGATTTTAAAATCTGATATATGGCACTAATCTTAACTTTTAACATTAGTTCACAAAAATATTATTTACTCTAATTCCTGAGATGTTTGAGTGAGTGTAAGCCTCTCGGTCCTGAGCGACTCTTTGCAATCCAGTGGACTGCAGCCCGCCAGGCTCCTCTGTCCGTGGAATCCTCCAGGCAAGAATACTAGAGTGGGTAGCCACTCCGTTCAGAGAAGGCAATGGCACCCCACTCCAGTACTCTTGCCTGGAAAATCCCATGGACGGAGGAGCCTGGTAGGCTGCAGTCCATGGGGTCGCGAAGAGTCCGACATGACTGAGCGACTTCACTTTCACTTTTCACTTTCATGCACTGGCGAAGGAAATGGCAACCCACTCCAGTGTTCTTGCCTGGAGAATCCCAGGGACGAGGGAGCCTGGTGGGCTGCCGTCTCTGGGTTCGCACAGAGTCGCACACGACTGAAGCGACTTAGCAGCAGTAGCAGCAGCCACTCCATTCTCCAGGGGAATCTTCCCAACCCAGGGGTCCACCCCGGGTCTCCTGCATTACAAGGAGATTCTTTACTGTCTGAGCCACTGGATGTTTGATGCTGCCTCATAGAACTGTAGGACTCTCCCCAAATGTGTCCCTCGAGTGGCAGCGTAACTCATCCCCTCATTCACACAACGACCTACGAAGTCAGGAAGATCAGGGGGAAGTGTGCACTACATTGGAACAAAGCAAAACAAGAAATTTTAAAATCGAACCCTAGCTCCCCTTACTTCTACCAGTCCCCACAATCCTCTCACCAAAGATAAGTTACTGTCCCTCTGCTCACACCTCCCAGGGTCCCGTTTCCTTCTGGGACCATCCTTTCTACCAGGAAGACCTCTGGCCCTTTCTTGGGACAATTCAGCTCCCCGAAGTTTTAACTCTTCCCTCCTGTATAATGTGTACAGGAAAGAGGCACAAGACGGGGGTCCTGCGATGGGGAGCCATTCTCTGGTCAGACCGGTCTCAGCCTCGAAGGGAGGAGGTCTCAGGATTGCAAGTAAGGGCAGCTCCTAGCTGCAAGCAAGTCTCTCCTCAGCCCCAGTCTCAGCACTCAGACAGCTTTGGCCCCCATCTGCCCCAGGACATCATAGAGCTGTCCCAGCGGAGTGAAGGTTCCCATTCAACACAGTCACGCGTTTGCCAGGCACACCACCCAGCCAAGGATACAACCAAACAATGTCTGCTGGAAGGGCTAATGCCTGCAAAGCCGTGCAGAGCCCAAGAGGATTACGGAGGCCCTTGCTGGCAACACCAGCAACTGCCAGACATCCAGCAGATGGAAGCGTTGGAAGAAACACCAAAGTTTGGAACAAACGGAAGCAGCTTTCTGGAATGTCCATGTCAGCATGTTGCTCAACTGACTCTGGCCACAGCAAAAGACACAGTATGCTTTCTGACCACCGTGGAATCAAACTGAAAACCGAGAACAGAATGATCATAGGAAAACCTCTAACCACTTGGCTAAAAGAAACACACAAACACACACACTCCTTTAAAAATCAATAAATCATCAAATACTTCCTAAATATTTTTTTAAAGTGTCTGTCCCCAGCACTGACCTGTCACTCTCTGGTGGAAAAGAGTGGTCTAGTGCAAACCGCAGTCTTCATTACCTAACATGTAGCATCAGCACTAAGGGGATAAGGCACGGGGAGCAGATGGTAGGTACACAAGAGCTAAATTCCTGCAGAAAATGCACTGGTAACAAACTCTGGTGGAAACAGGAATCCTGGAGACCAGTGAGGAGGCTGGAATCATGAGTGTCATGGTCAAGATTTATGGCAAGGTAAACATACAGAAGGCAATGGCATCCACTCCAGTACCCTTGCCTGGAAAATCCCATGGATGGAGGAGCCTGGTAGGCTGCAGTCCATGGGGTCGCTAAGAGTCGGACATGACTGAGCAACTTCATTTTGACTTTTCACTTTCATGCACTGGAGAAGGAAATGGCAACCCACTCCAGTGTTCTTGCCTAGAGAATCCCAGGGATGGGGGAGCCTGGTGGGCTGCCGTCTATGGGGTCGCACAGAGTCGGACATGACTGAAGCGACTTAGCAGCAGCAGCAGCAAACGTACAGAAAACACCTCGCAGAACTGTTTCTCCTATTTTTTCTTCTAACTACACTCTGTAGGACTCTTACTGCCTAGAGTTGGAGACAGGACAGTGACATCTGTCCAGGCAGAAATGCATCATTCTTGCTATACTTCTAACACATGTCTTGGACTTAAGCAAATATTACATCTCTTGGAAGTTAACACTCAAGTTAAACCACTTCTCACAAAATGCATGGACAGCATTGAAAATCATCTGAGATAGATAGATAGATACAGATATGAATCACTTTTCTGTACACCTGAAACAAACACAACATTATAAATCAACTATTTTTCAGTAAAAAAAAAAAAAAAATACACAAACCGGATGGCAATTGCCTGGGAATGGTAATAAAAATAAATGTGCTTTATGAGTTTCTGTCTAAAAGGGCTCAGTGAAGACTAAGATCGATGAAAAAGACTCACAGCTGAATAAATCCTAGTTTCCATGAATAAAATTCAGGGTTGAAAAGAGAAACCTACATGTTTCCCACAAAATAAGTAAAACTCACACCAGGCTTTTCAACAGCAGCGTGAAAAGAGAATGGAAACAGAAAGCTGAGTGTGTGCGTGCGTGCTCTGGTGCTCATTCGTGCCTGACTCTTTGAGACCCCATGACTGTAGCCTGCCAGGCTCCCCTGTCCATGGGATTTTCCAAGCAAGAATACTGGAGCAGGTTGCCATATCCTTTTCCAGGGGATCTTCCCAACCCAAGGACTGAACCCACATCTCCTGTGTCTCCTGCATTGGTAGGCAGATTCCTTACCACTGAGTCACCTGGGAAGCCCAGAAAGTTGATCACTTACTGCCTAAGGCTGAAGGGGTCATGGGAATGGGGAATGACTGCTGTCTGGAAGGTTCTTTTTGGGGGGTGATGAAAATGTTCTACAATGGACTGTGGGGATGATTGCACAACTCTGAATATATTTTAAAACCACTGAAGGGTACCCTTTAAGTGCATGCATTCTGTGATGTGTGAGTTACATCTCAATAAAGCTGTCGAAAAAAAAAATGTGCTTTTGTTAACAGGTCTTCCTGAGGGTGACGGGATTAGAAATGAAACATAGGGATTTTCATGATGGCCCTGTCATTAAGACTCATCTTCTGGAGGGGATGTGCGTTCCATCCCTGGTCAGGGAACTAGGATCTCTCATGCAGCGGGGCATGGTCAACAAATTTTAAACATAATAATAATTTTTAAAGTTATTTTTCTAAAAAGGAATAAAGAAATTAAATACAGTGTTTGCCTACCAGGATCAACGACTTATAAAGTAGTTTATGCTCTTTTTTTGTTGCTCAGCCACTCAGTCGTGTCCAACTCTTTGCGACCCCATGGACTGCAATGCATCAGGCTTCCCCATCCATCACTATCTCCCGGAGCTTGCTCAAATTCATGTCCATTGAGTCGGTGATGCCATCCAGCCATCTCATCCTCTGTCATCCCCTTCTCCTCCTGCCCTCAATCTTGCCCAGCATCAGGGTCTTTTCCAACAAGTCAGCTCTTCACATCAGGTGGCCAAAGTATTGGAGCTTCAGCCTCAGCATCAGTACCTCCAATGAATATTTAGGACTGATTTCCCTTAGGATGGACTGGTTGGATCTCCTTGCAGTCCAAGGGGCTCTCAAGAGTCTTCTCCAACACCACAGTTCAAAAGCATCAATTCTTTGCTGCTCAGACTTCTTTACGGTCCAGGTCTCACATCCATACATGACCACTGAAAAAACCATAGCTTTGACTATCAACAATTTACAAAATAGTTTATGCTCTAAATAGTAAGGATATTAAAAACAGATATTAGAGAGCTATTTACCAAGCCATTCTCCTCTGGAGCAAGGACACATGGCTGATCTTCTTTTCCCAAGATGGTGCTATGTCACTAAGTTCAAGCCAGTGGAATGTGGGGGTCATGAGAAACATCTCCTGCAGGCCTGTCCCAGAAAGCTCCCCTCCTTATTCCCTCATCTTCCACCAAGATCCAGGAGAGTCCTAAGGCTCTATCAGATGCTCCAGTGGTAAAACCTGGGTGCCTGAATGACTGCATGGAGTTGGGAGAGTTTCAAGGACAGGGTGCTAGGAGTGATCTGCTCCAGGGCAAAGGAACATTGAACAAGTATTGAACCTACACCTATAGCTCTTCAGGGAGGTGTACTTTATGCAATTTAGGAAAGTAGGTTCCAGGGTGGTTCACTTCTACCCATCACTTTCAAATGCTCCACAGGCACAGCATCTCTGTATGCCCACACACCCAGGGCAAATACATCCACTGCCCAACCTCAGCACTCACTGGGTTCTGAGGAGCATCCATTTGTCTGTTAGTGTCCAATCAAGAAACAGAAAACCTTCTAGGTATATTGAGCAGAGCAAATTTCATACAGGAGTTGATAATGAAGGTGAAAGGCTGGAATACGGATACGGGAGCATAAAGGATCCATAAGGATTGATAATTACAGAAGATAATACTGCCTCTCAAACTGGAGTTGAAAACTAAAAGGTCTTGCCCATCCCATGGGTGCAGGTGACGGTGAAGTTGCTGTTGTCGAAACTGAGCTACCTGAGCAAGAACCAAAGGACCAAGGACCAAGACATGAAGCCACCGCTGTAAACACTGCCACAGCTGGGCTGCTGGTCTACTGTACCCACTGCTGCCACAACCGCTGCAAGAGGCGACGTCAGAAGCTCAGAACACACGACTGCTGTCCCCTACCCCCTTCCGATCTTCATCAGTGCCCTTCCCTGGAGAGCCTAACGAGAAGGCGTCTGGCAAGAGAGCCTGGGATGTGTCGCACACGAGTCTTCAGTTC
The DNA here is from genome assembly GCF_016772045.2 of Ovis aries. Lineage (NCBI taxonomy): Eukaryota > Metazoa > Chordata > Mammalia > Artiodactyla > Bovidae > Ovis > Ovis aries. The sequence continues at coordinate 37,257,889 of NC_056074.1, forward strand.
CGGCAGATGAGAGATGGGTAGGAAAAAGGAACTAACTCAGCAACTAAATAAACAGAGACCCTACCAGGCACACAGTGATTGCAATCTACAGTCTTGGCCTCATCTTTGATACAGTGAAGGCGAACATCTGACCTATAACAAAATTAACAGCTTGTAAGTTTTTGCCCATGACATGACAAAAAGACTTAATTAGCGTGGTAAGTGTATCAACTAACCAACATATATGCTCAAAATTCCTGTAAGATCTTTTTTAAATTTTTAATTCTTTATTCACTTAGTTTCCTTTGCACTGGTCTTCACTGCTGCACACAGGCTTGCTCTGGTTTGGTGAGCAGGGCTACTCTTCATCATGGTGCGTGGCCTTCTCATTGCAGTGGCTCCTCTTTTGCAGAGCTCAGGCTCTAGGGCACTCGGGTTTCGGTAGTCGCAGCACTTGGGCTCAGTGGCTGTGGCACACGAGCTCAGTTGCTCCACAGCATGCGGGATCTTCCTGGACCAGGCCCTGAACTTGTGTCCCCTGCATTCACAGGTGGATTCTTATCCATTGAGCTACCAGGGAAGCCCCTGTAAGATCTTATGTCTTTTGTCTTACACCCAAAGAGTAGCCCTGGAGAAGGCAATGGCACCCCACTCCAGTACTCTTGCCTGGAAAATCCCATGGACGGAGGAGCCTGGTAGGCTACAGTCCTTGGGGTCACGAAGAGTCGAACACGACTGCTCGACTCCACTTTTACTTTTCTCTTTCGTGCATTGGAGAAGGAAATGGCAACCCACTCCAGGGTTCTTGCCTGGAGAATCCCAGGGACAGAGGAGCCTGGTGGGCTGCCATCTATGGGGTCACACAGAGTCGGACACGACTGAAGCGACTAGGCAGCAGCAGCAGCAAAAAGTAGCAAATCTACAATGAGAAGCATTTGGGGAAGGACGCGAAGGCTACACGTATGTAAGTGTTAGATGATAATGGAGATGAATGAGGGCCAAGAAACAAGAAACAAAAAACTTTCAATATCCCCTCCACTACAAAAGACTGCTGGGAGCAGAAAGTCCTGCCAGCGATCAAAGCCAACAGCCTTGGGGCTCCTACGGTGACTGTGGGCTCAACAGTTCCCTGGTCCTGAGGTTGTTTGGCTTCCTTCTCCACACTGTTCTTTCAGAACTCATTAAAAAAAAAAAAAAAAAACTTTCAACATGTCATGAATGCCATAGCATTATTCTTTTTATTTCCTCAAAGGGAAAGATGGAAAAAAAATGCTAATTTCATCATCATAAATGGCACCTGTGTTTGCAGAGGACTCAGACTCCCCTATTTGGAAGGGACCTGTGATGGGGTTGGGATTTGCTGTCCCCAGAGGCCTCCTGCACCTGTAGGGCTGACCTACAATGACGAGCATGTACCTCAAGGACCTGGCAGCTCACCTTATCAACTGTGGAAGGGGCAGGAAGAGTCTTTAGCACCTGGCGCCACTCCTGCAAGGCAGCTTGCCCTCTGGAATTGCTTCAGGTGACATCCGATCCCCAGGAAGAACAGACGTATTTGAACAGTGCCTCACGTTGGTCTGGTAATCCTGACTTCTGCAGAAAACAGCTTAGAATGGAGGGAGAGTCCTTGACATTCAAGTGTCCTCTACTTGGTAGAGGAAACTTCTGGAACTCTGCCTGGAAATCAAGAGCCCTTGATAGTTTCAATATGCCCCACTCCTCAGATCTTTCTAAATGCAGCCTACATGTTCTTGACCTGGGAGGGTTCACAGCCACACAAGATCTGCTTATTGTAGTTTCTTTAGCCCTTACTTTGTCCCTGGTTTTATGTATGTACAGCCCTGCTACAGCTCTGGGGTAGATGGAATATATGGGTATAATTTCATATTTGAAGCTGGGCATGTCTGTTGGAATTTTCAGCCCATGTATTGAAAGCTTAGGACTGTGTCTTTGTGAGAAGTCTCCAAAAGAATAAAGTAAATGAAGTCGTACATCAACAGTAAGTGCATCTGGTATATATCTATATAATGGAATTATACTCAGCCATAGAAAAGAAGGAACTTACGCCATCTGCAACCCCATGTATGGACTTGGAGGGCATTATGCTAAGTGAAAGGTCAGACAGAGAAATTCAAATACTGTGTGATATCACTTATATGTGGAATCTAAAAAATACAAAGAAACAAATTAGTGAATATAACAAAAAAGAAATATTCACAGGTATAGAAAACAGGCTAGTGTTTACCAGTGAGGAGGGGGAGAGCAGGAGGGGCAAAGTAGGGGTAGGGGATTAAAAGGCACAAATTACGAGGTATAAAATAAGCTACAAGGGATATATTGTACAACACAGTGAATATAGCCAAAGTATTATAATAACTATAAATGGGATAAAAACCTTTAAAAATTGCGAATCCACTATATCATATACTTGCAACTTAAAAAATGGTGCACATCAACTATATTTCAATTTTTTAAAAAATGTGTCTGGGTAATGGTATGCCGGTATTCTACTATACATATCATTACAATGTTTCTGCATGTTTGAAGCTAATTCCAAATACAAAATGTACTGTGATAAACACAGCTTCTGCCTTCTCAGGAAAGGAGGTCTTACGGCATCCGAAGAGTGTACCTGATATCCCTGGGTCATGGGGGTACCCCACTGATGCTTCATGGTGTATGATGTCAATTTACAGGTGGACAAATGGCCCCCAAAGTCTAGGCAGTGTCTCAACTGACACCTGGCTGGATACCCAGCTATGTGAACAGCACAGTAGCTCGGGGCGCACGATGAGTAGGTGTTACAGGGAATTCAGGAGCAAATCAAGCATTTCTAATATTTTCCATCTCCTTCTGCCTAGGGTATGATGCAGACGAGAGATTTAGACATCACAGGACCATCACTTCATGGCAGGAGTTGATGAACAAGGAGACGGCAACAATCTCTGGTGCTCCACGGCCTTTCCCACGTCACACACCTCTGCAGCTCACAGCCGTGGCCCTAACTCTGAGCTGCTTTAGGCGTAGGAGAGCGGTCGACAGGTGGTCTGCGGGAGTAGGAAGGAGTGACTACCTCACTCACCTGTTTCCCTGGGGAACCTCAGGATATACATCTCATAGTTTCCACAGTGCAGAAGCGCAAGGGAAGCAGGAATCAAATGGCTTCGAGGAGTTTGTAAGACAAGGTGCATTGGCGATTTGGGGACCAGCCAAGATGTTTGCAGCTTTGGACAAAGACCAGATATTTGTTTCAATTGTTGATACTTTTTAAATGTATGAAGTGAAATGTTATTGATAAATATATCTCTTCATGAGCTGAATGAGGACTCTTTTTGATTTTATATATGCATAGATATTGTGGAAAAAGAAAGCAAAACGGAGTCACTCAGTCACGTGCGACTCTTTGCGACCCCATGGACTGTAGCCCTGACAGGTTCCTCGGTCCATGGAATTTTCCAGGCAAGAATACTGGAGTAGGTTGCCATTTCCTTCCCCAAGGGGATCTTCCCATCCCAGGGATTGAACCTGGGTCTCTCACATTGCAGGCAGACTCTCTTTACCGTCTGAGCCACCAGGGAATTATTGCTAAAGTGAGGCACTTTCATTCATGTATTTCATCTTCATGGATGTAAACTCTGAAAACACTTGTCGCATGATTTGCAGTTGTAGAATAAATGATTTTTGTGATAGCAATGCTGTTTACATCTTTAAGTCATTCTGAGCTACAGTCTAAAAATGGTGTGGTAATTTATCACTCAAAATGATTTTTAATAATTTTATCAGTCACAGCTAAATTAAGTCCTCTTTGGATTTTATTAAGGCAAAGAAGTAGAAATCACTTGATAGAGACAATTTTTCCTTGGAGAAGGAAATAGCAACCCACTCCAGTATTTTTGCCTGGGAAATCACATGGATGGAGGAGCCTGGCAGGCTACAGCCCAAAGGGTTGCAAAGAGTCCAACACTACTTAGCCACTAAATTACAACAGCAGCACTTTGTTATGTTGTAAGGTATTTCATTTTTGTTTCCCTACTGTAGTATAGCGTCAGGAATATTAAATGTTATTATTGTTATTTTGGCGAGTGATATTTGAGTTGGAGATCTAGAGATCTGGACTTCTAGAATCCTGACTTATGTTATCAGCACTTTTACTAGCAAAAGGTCCAGTGAATAGTTTTGAAGTTTCTCTCTCTCCTCTCTCTATAGCATTTATTCAGCCAAATTCCAACACAATTATTCAAATCATCCAATAAAAATATATATTGGCATTTAAAAAAAATTTTTGTTCTGTATCACCAAATAGGACTTTAAACTGTTTCTTTGAGGTCTAGGAATTTCTAAAGGCAGGGTCAAGGCTCCGTGTTAAGATTCTGGTGGATGATGCAGAGACCTACTGTCTTTGGTAAGTTGGAACAAGAGGGATTGTGAAAGGGGAGATGGGAGGTATATTCATCAGTTTCAAGATGTGGAATTAAAAAAAAGCACAATGTGAGAGTTGTGAGTTAAGTTTTATTTGGGACAAAATGAGCACTATAACCCAGGAGACAGCACCTCAGAGAGCTCTGAGACATTGCTCCAAAAAGGCAGGTGGGGGAAGGTCAGCATACATGTAATTTTGGTGAAGGAGGAATACATGCAATCAAGCACATACTTTTTCAGAAGGTTTCTACTAGTCATAAGGAGCAGTCGTCACCATGAAGGATTTTGGTGCCTTTCTAGATATGCAAAGATATAAGAATTGGGCTCACAAAATCCTGAAAGCATCTAACTATCCGAAGACTGCCAGGTCCCCCCCCAACCCCAAGCACAGAATGCCTCGTTTCTGCTCTCCACCCTAAACTCTTTTTAGGGGGTGTTGAAAATCATAAGCTGCGAAGCATACCACTCAATCCTTGTAGAGGCAGATGGCAAGTGCCAATTTGTAGTTGACAGAATCCCTGGGATTTCAACCTCAGCCAAAAGGATGTGAGTGCCCAGAACATTCTGTTGAGGACTTGAGTCCCAGAGTCCCTGTGTGTCTTGGGATAAATAATCTTTCTCCACCTACCACTTCCTATAACCTTCCTTCCCATAGTCAGTATTAAGGATATCAAAACCACAGTGACAGGTACTTGGAACTGGCCATAAAAAAGTAAATAAAAGTGATTGAAAAGTAATGGCCTTTTCTTTACTGAGAGAAATCCCAATGGAACCAGAGACAAATTCTGAAGCACACTTTGCTAGCATTTAGGATAAATAAACATTTTTCATTGGCAGAGTCAGGTAAACTCGCCTTGACACTGGGCTTTGGAAATGCGGTAATTTATTTTGTTTGACTTAGTAGTTAGAGATTCTTTTCCCCCTTTGTTATGGAAGTGTCATAGCTGACATTTACCACCAGATACTGTGCTGGACATTTCACCCCTATTAATTTATTTATCTTAAAATAAATCCCATGAGGCAGGCAATATTTTATTGCCTTATTTTACAGATGCGGAAACTGAGGCTGGGAGGGTGAGCACCTTTGCTGGCGTCCCCACAAGTAGAAAGTGCCAGAGCTGGACTTGAACCCAGGGAGTCTGGGACCAAAATCAGGCCCTCCTCTCAACTTAGCAAGTGAGTCCATGCTGAATTTTGAGACATTCAAACAGCACTTTAGATCTCAAAACCAACCCACAGCTATCCCATGAAGATTCTAATGGGGGCTGCATTGAATTTGCAGAGCAATTGGAAAGCAGTTGACATCATTAGATGTTTTCTCATTTCCTTGAAAACAAGGTGGGTATTTATTAGGTCCTTTTTGGGCCACAACTAGAAACAAAATTATGAAATGGAAAAGCTCACCAGTAAAGACAAACATACATTAGAAGTGGGAAACCATCCACATACAAAGCTAGGAGAGAGGGTAAAAGACAAAAGTAGTCAACTCATCTGTATCCGCAGTAAGTAGGTAGGGGATACACAAACAGTTAGATGCAAAATATGATGTCAAAAACAGTAATTACAGGGAATTCCCTGGTGGTCCAGGGGTCAGGACTCCGTTCTTTCACTGCTGTGGGCCCAGGTTCAATTCCAGGTCAGGGAACTAAGATCCCACATGCTGTGTGCAACCAAAAAACAAAACAAAACAAAACAAAACAGTCATTGCAATGGGAGGGGAATACAAATGCAGGGCTTTTAAAAGACCAGCTGCTTAAAATAGCCATATATAAATATGTATAATACACACACATATACAAAAATATCTGTTTAGACTACTGCACAAAACCTCAAGGCAGACCCCTTTTTAATCCAGAAGTAGAGTTTCATGACGTTATCTTTAAAGGTCTGCTCATTTCCGATTAAATGTATTTCAGCACATTTTTGCTGTTGCTATCGTTACCTTTGTCCATTTATCATTATTTCCACTGAGTTATATGCCCATAGCAGTTGGTTTATCAATTGTGCTTGATGTTTGTATGCTGATCTTGATCTTGTATTCAGCTAATCTGATGAATTCTCATGAGTTCTAATAGTGTTTTCAATAGGAAGTCTTTAATTCCCTGGTAGTTTTGATCAGCTGTCTGTAAGGGGCAACAGATTCCTTGATTTTTCTTTTCCCATGGATTTTTTCCACCCCCCTTGTTTGAAGAGAGTATTTTAACAACACATTGTCCCTCTTTTTTTTTTTAAAGTAGACGTTATTTATTGGAGCAATTTTAGGTCCACAGCAAAACTGAGTAGCAAGTTTCAATATAGTCCCTGCCCCCACACAGGCACAGCCTCTCCCACTATCAACAGATCTCATCAGATGGTTCAACTGTTCCGATGATGAATCTACATTTGTAACTTGTGTGTGTGTGTGTGAGTGTGTGCACGCGTGTGCTGCGCTCAGTCACATCTGACTCTGTGCAACCCCTTGGACTGTAGCCCACCAGGCTCCTCTGTCCATGGAATTTTCCAGACAAGAATACTGCAGTGGGTTGCCATTTGCTATAGGAAAGATTAAACCTGACTCCACATTGGACCTGCTTCTTTTACTTTAACCTTTGTATTCTGTTGCTTTTGCTCCAGGTTGTCATAAAGGGATATTGCCTACAAGCTTAAAGTATACATAACGGTCCATCTCTGGGAACACAGCCTCCCATGTCATGAGAATTAAGCTAAAATACCTTTCATTGTTAGAGGAGGACTGACGTCTATGCACCGTCAAGTGTAAAATAGAGAGTTAGTGGGAAGCGGCTATGTAGCATAGAGAGCTCACCTCCGTGCTCTGTGATGACCTAGAGGGCTGGGATGGCACCCCGCTCCAGTACTCTTGCCTGGAAGATCCCATGGACGGAGGGTCCTGGTAGGCTACCGTCCATGGAGTCACAAAGAGCTGGACACAACTGAGCGACTCCACTTTCCCTTTTCACTTTCAGAGAGCTGGGATGGGGGTGGGTGGGAGGGAGGCTTAAGAGGGAGGGGATGTATGTATACATACGGCTGATTCACCTGGTTGTACAGCAAAAACTAACGCAACAGGGCGAAGCAATCATCCTCCAGTAAAGAAAAATAAAAGCTAAAATACCTTTGTTTAGCTCCCGAGAAACCTTCTGAGAAAGCCCACCCGTGAACGGCTACAGGAAGGAAGAAATTAACCCATCCCCTTCGGAGTCTGACTGGAGCCGGGGAATGCTTGCCTTTTCCACCCCGCTCTCCGCCTTAGCGTAAAGGAAGCCTGTATTCTAACTCAGGGAAGACGGTTCTTTGAGACAGGAGCTCACCATCTTCTCAACCTGCTGGTTTGCCAAGTAAAGTCACTATGCTTTGTCCCAACAACTCCTCTCTCAATTGATTGGCCTGTCGTACAGCGAGCAGTATTGGTAGTCAATTCCAAAAGGATGGGAAAACTGATAAAGGAAAACAACCCCGAATATTCACTGGAAGTACTGATGCTGAAGCTCCGATACTTTGGCTACCTAATGCAAAGAGCCGACTCATTGGAAAAGACCCTGATGCTGGGAAAAATTGAAAGCAAAAAGAGAAGAGGGTGGCAGAGGATGAGATGGTTGTTAGATAGCATCACCGACTCAGTGGACATGAATCTGAGCAAACTCCAGGAGACAGTGGAGGACAGAGGAGCCTGGCGTGAGGCAGTCCATGGGCTCTCAAGTCAGCTAAGCAGAGAGGAAGACAGACATGAAAAAAACATAAACTATGCACTTTAAAAATAAAAAGTCCTTAGCAAGTGGCAAGAGCTTGCGGAGTAATAAAATATATGTGTCAACAATCTTCTCTGAGAGCTACCCACCCTCGTGACGGAATACACCTGTGCCTACACCAGCCCTGTTCTTGGATACAGAGATTTCCTCACAGCTCCACGGGCTATAAGAGAGCTGCCTAGATGTCCACTGGCAGATGAATGGATAAGAAAGCTGTGGTACATAAACACAGTGGAGTATTACTCAGCCATTAAAAAGAATGCGTTTGAATCAGTTCTAATGAGGTGGATGAAACTGGAGCCTATTATACAGAGTGAAGTAAGTCAGAAAGAAAAACACCAATACAGTATACTAACGCATATATATGGAATTTAGAAAGATGGTAACAATAACCCTGTATGCAAGACAGCAAGAGACACAGATGTATAGAACAGACTTTGGGACTCTGCGGGAGAGGGCGAGGGTGGGATGATTTGAGAGAATAGCACTGAAACACGTATATTACCATATGTGAAACAGATCGCCAGTGCAGGTTTGATGTATGAGACAGGGTGCTCAGGGCTGGCGCACTGGGATGACCCTGAGGGATGGGATGGGCAGGGAGGTGGGAGGGGGGTTCAGGATGGGGAACACAGGTACACCCATGGCTGATTCATGTCAGTGTATGGCAAAAACCACTACAATACTGTAAAGTAATTAGCCTTCGATTAAAATAAATAAATAAAATTTTAAAAAAGAGGGCAGGAAACAAGAATAGGCTTTTTGAACAAAACACAAAAAAGGAATAAAAAATTTTGCTTGATTAGCATATGTTAATGAAAAAAATTCAGTGTTCTCTCACAGAAGATATCTCAAATGAGATTGCATATATATCTCCAAACTAAAACATTAAAAATTTGCAACTTATACTTTTTTATCAAAACAACGTATGAGGCATAATGATGGCCTCCTTCTATTTTGGAAATGAAGAATGGGATCTGTAACTCCATTTATATCCATATACTTTGTGTTTTCTTTAATAGCTTTAAAAAGTCCAAACAATTTGTTCTTTGCTGTGTTTCCATAGTAAAGGGAAACAGTTCTCGGAAAAAAAAAGAGAGAGAGCCCTGACTACCTACCTGGGACCCTGGATCTACAGACTCAGAGACCATGAGGTGGGTTTCCTTCTCCGTCTATTTTAGACACAGGAAGTGAATCTAGGTTTCCTTTCTAGTTCTAAAAATTGGTGATTATATGGTTTTCACTGGTGCTCTAAACCAGGAACTGTTGACAACCTATGACTCATTTGACAGAGAGGACAGGAAAATAGTGGTCAGTGTTTATTGAGAGTTTAGTTTGTGTCAGACCCTGGTAAATGTTACACACACACACGTGTATACACCCATACATTTATTCATCATATAAAACCTATGATGTGGCAGTTTTATTAGCCGCCTTTTACAAATGAGAAAATTGCATTAAATTATATAAACAGAGTAATCATCCTAAGATCTGAGACCCTAAGATCTGAGAGTGCAAACTATCTGAACCCCAGGCTCCGTGATCCTCACCACGGTGCCCCTGGCTCCTTGGGGACGAAAGCAGAGCTAGTTAAAGGATCTCCTCAACCATCCTGCGGGAGTAAGGGAGTACCACGGTTGCCTCCAACTGGGATTTATCCAAACCCTGCTAATGTGCTCACTGACAACACAGCTCATAAATGTGTCTCTCATTAGTTAAGGATTTTCGTGTTGGTTCTCAGCCCTGCTGCCCCCATAGAGTCACTGGTGGGGTTTAAATATTAATGAATGGAATTTATCTGGAATTTATCTCAAATTTACTGAGCCAAAATCTCCAGGGAGGGGAGCATGGGGAATTTTTTAAAAGCTCCCACCTGATTTGATTGCATGAGCAAGTGGGCAAACCTCTGGCCAGAACTCTCAAATAGACGTTCATTTCAGGGGATCAGTTGTGATTCTAAAAAAGTGTCTCACTCACACAGAGCAGTGTTAACAAAGACAGACAAAGAGTGTTGCTCACCACCCCGTCTCACAAGGATTAACTTGTAACCTGGTTCATTGCGGCATTATTCACAGTAGCCAAGATATGCGAACAACCTAAGTGCCCATCAGTGGACGACTGGATAAAGAAGATGAGGGGTGTGTGTGTGTGTGTGTGTGTGTGTGTGTGTGTATGAAGTGAAGTGAAAGTCGCTCAGTCGTGTCCGACTCTTTGCAACCCCACAGACTGTACAGTCCATGGGATTCTCCAGGCCAGAATACTGGAGTGGGTAGCCTATTCTTTCTCCAGGGGATCTTCCTGACCCAGGACTTGAACCGGTGTCTCCTGCATTGCAGGTGGATTCTTTACCATCTGAGCTATCAGGGAAGTCCTATATATATAAAACACAGAATATTACCCTCCCATGAGAAAGGACATCCTGTCATTGTGACAATATAGATGACGACCTTGGGGACACTACGCTAAGTGAGGTAAGTCAGACAGAGAAAGACAAATGCTGTATGATATCCTCATATGTTAAATCTAAAAAAGCCGAACTTGTAGAATCAGAAAGTAAATGGTGGCTAGCAGGGGATGGTGCTGAACGGTACAACACGACGTTGTTTACAGATACAAACCTGCGGCTAATAGTGAATAAGTCCTGGTGAGCTGAGGCCCCGTGTAGGGAAGATGGACCACAGTGTTCTGTGATAATATTGCTAAGAGGCTGGAGACGAGAACGCACCCATTCCAGCCACTAAGAAGAAATGATAAGGGCTTCCCTGGTGGCTCAGTGGGAAAGAACCTGCCTGCCAGTGCAGGAGACACAGATTCATCCTTGATTCAGGAAGATCCCACGTGCCTGCCGGGCAGTTAAGCCCGGGCACCACAACTACTGCGCCTGCGCTCCAGAGCCCAGGAGCCGAACCTGCCGAGCCAGTGCTTTCTGGAGCCCGCGCTCCATGAGAAGGACCACCGCAACGAGAAGCTTGCGCCCTGCAGCTAGACAGTGGCCCTGCTGGCTGCAACTAGAGAAAAGCCCATGCAAGACAAAGACCCCACACAGCCACAGCTATATCAATAAATAAAAATAAATATTAAAAATGATAATTATGTGATGTGACGGAGGTGCTAATTCTTTCTATCCTGGCCATCATACTACAACCTATAAATGGATCAAATCAGCCTGTTGTACACCTTAACTTTACATAAGGTCAGGAAGATCCCCTGGAGGAGGGCATGGCGACCCACTCCAGTATTCCCTCTGAGGAAATTTCATGGACAGAGGAGGCTGGGGGGCTGTGGTACACAGGGGCGCAAAGAGTCCAACGTGACTGAAGCAGCTGAGCATGCACACACAAACATATGTCAACGTGCTACATTTTTTCAATAAAAATAATGTTTCTAAGATAAAAATAAATAATAATATTCTTCCTTTGATCTTTTTCAATAATATAAAAGCATAAAATCCATTCTTAGCTTTCAAGCCATGCAAAAACAGGTGGAAGGCCAGATTTGACCCATGGGCCATAGTTTCCTGACCCCTGACCTAACTCACAAAAAGCCCCCAGCCCAAATGGATTTACTAAATGATTTTCACTAACCTGCAAGAATCAGATAATGTCTATGACATTTAAACTGTTTTTGAGCATAGGTCAAACTAATGAACATTTACAGAGCATCCAATGTGTCAAGAAATGTATCAAGCTCACTATACCCACTATTTAAACAGCTCCAATTAGTATGCTTCCCATGTTCTAGATGAGTAAACTGAGGTTCAGAGAGAGTAACTTGCCAAAGATCACAAAGCTAGGGAATGAAAGGACTGGTTTTTGAGCCTGGATCTCCTGTCTCCGGACTCCATACTGTTGTTTGTGAGAGTGTTGAATAATTACATCCCTTTGTGATTCATTCCAAGCTCTGAATCAGATGAAAAATATCCACAGGCGTAAAATATCAATAGCCGTCAAAAGATCAGCTCCAGAAAGCTGAATTCTAGGGCAAAATGAACTTTCCCAAGCATAACTGAGTAGCTGCTGTCTTCTGGCTCCATCCCCTGGCCTGCCCCAGTGAGCTTAAACACAAGGTGGGAGCAGAAAGAAAAAAGAAAACAATCGCAGAAAGAGAAAAGAAAGAAAAAATAAACAAAAAAGATGGCAGAAGCAGAGCAGCAATGAACAAACAAGGAGAATGATTAACACCTACATTCCAGAGGGTTGTAAGAACTGCAGACAATTATACCCCAGAACAGGGCTTCCCTGGTGGTTCAGACGGTAAAGAATCTGCCTGCAATGTGGGAGACCCAGGTTCCATCCCTGTATGGAGAAGGTCCCCTGGAGAAGGAAATGGCAACCCACTTCAATATTCTTGTCTGGAGAATTCCATGGATACTAGAGCCTGGTGGTTTATATTCCGACTCTCGAAAAGAGTTGGACAAGACTGAGCAGCTAACACACACACACACACACACACACACACACACACACACACACACACAGCCCAGAATAACCTCCAAGCGAAGGAACGAGTAGAGGTGAGAAAAGAGCCTGCAGCCAGACTGGATCCTAAAGGAGCCAAGGAGGGGTGTGGCTCACAAACTCAACAATCCATTGCCCAATTTCACAGCCAGCTCTTGCGAGGACTTCCCTGGTGGCTCAGACGGTAAAGCGTCTGCCTACAATGAGAGAGACCCGGGTTCGATCCCTAAGATGTGGAGAAGGAAATAGCAACCCGCTCCAGTACTCTTGCCTGGAAAATCCCATGGACGGAGGAGTGTGGTAGGCTACAGTCCATGCGGTCGCAAAGAGTCGGACACGACTGAGCGACTTCACTTTCACTTTCTCCTTGCGGGAGGATGAAGACCTCCTTCCTACAGGTAGACAAAGAGTGGGGTTATAAGCAGCTCTACTCCAAACAATGTATGGACCATAAGGATCATGGAAATTATGTTTACAGTCGCCAAGAGCTATAAACAATGTAAACAACCACCTACTTCTATCCATACGCTGATACAGAGTAGGGTCCAAGATGCAGTACTGAGTGAGAAGAGGAAGCTAGGGAACTCTACGCAGGACATGATTTTATCCGCTAGCAGAGTGGCTGCAGATGGAGGAGGCGCCCTCCAGTGGCCAGCATTATAATCACAAGTCTTCCACCAGCCGACTCTTAAGGGAATACTGCCGCCTTGTGGTCCACGCACTGTAACTGCGTCCCGTGCCTCTGGTCTGAAGCGGATGACTGAGGCGGGGCCTGGAAGACACCGGCTTAATTTCATCCACGCCTGGGAAGGGCGGTAAGAAATGACGCCTTTCTGAAAGAAGTCCCTTTAGCCTAGTTTAAATTTCCAAAAGAAAAGACTGTCTCATTTATCCCTTTAGAAAAAGGCTGAGATTCAAACCCTGCTATCACCAGGCTTCTCATCCTCATCCATCAGTCACAGCAAAGAACTTATTAATAACTTGCCTGGCAAAAAGCTCTTGCCAAAGAGACCAGGGAGTGCCAGACACAACCTCTGCCCCAGGAGACCTACAGTCTAGGATGAGAAGATGATGATAGATGGAAAGATATTGATATTGGAAAATGCAAAGCAGGGAGTTAATAATACATTAATAGAACAAACAGGATTTGACTTATTTATGATTTACAGATCAGTTCTTTCCAAAAACTATTTAAGTGAGTTACAGTATTAGAAGGGAAGGAGGTGCTGAATCATTTAAGACAGAGAGATCCCAAGACTTGAAGATGGAAGAACAGTCATTAATGCAAACATGAATTATTGACCTTCAACTTTCAGAGTCAATCTGTAGTCAAAGCACTTAATTTATGACAAAGGAGGCCAAGACTATACAATAGAGGGAAGATAGTCTCTCCAATAAATGGTGCTGGGGAAACTGGACAACTGCATGTAAAAAATGAAATTAGCACAAACTTTAACACCATGCCGTTGTTCAGTAGCTAAGTCATTTCTGAGTCTTCGTGACCCCGTGGACTGCAGCGTGCCAGACTCCTCTGTTCTCCACTATCTCCTGGAGTTTGCTCAAATTTATGTCCACTGAATCAGTGATGCTATCTAACCATCTCATCCTCTGCTACCCCCTTCTCCTTTTGCCCCAGTCTTTTCTAGCATCAAGGTCTCTTCCAAAGAGGATGCTCTTTGCATCAGGTGGCCAAAGTATTGGAACTTCAGGATCAGTCCTTCCAATGAATATTCAGGGTTGATTTCCTTTAGGATTGGCTGGTTTGATCTCCTTGCTGTCCGAGGGAATCTCAAGAGTCTTCTCCAGCACCACAATTCAAAAATATCTAAGACATACACAAAAATAAACTAAAAATGGATTAAAGACCTAAATGTAAGACTGGACACTATAAAACTCTTAGAGGAAAACAAAGAACATGCTCTGACATAAATCGCAGCAGTATCTTTTTTGAGTCTTCTCCCAGAGTAATGGAAATAAAAACAAAAATAAACAAATGGGACCTAGTTAACTCAAAAGGTTTTGCACAGCAAAGCAACTTGTAAACAAACCAAAAAGACAACCCAAAGAATGGGAGAAAATATTTGCAAATGATGCAACTGACAAGGGATTAATCTCCAAATTTACAGTTCATGCAGCTTAATATTATAGGAGCAAACAATCCAATCAGTAGATGGGCAGAAGATCTAAATAGACATTTCTCAAAAGACATTCAGATGGCAAGAGGCACATGAAAAGATGTTCAACCTCGCTGGTTGTTAGAGAAATGCAAGTCAAACTATAATGAGCCATTCAGTCAGAATGGCTATCATCAAAAAAAATCTACAAACAATAAATGCTAGAGAGAGTGTGGAGAGAAGGGAGCCCTCCTCCACTGCTGGAGGGACTGTAAATTGGTACAACCACTGTGGAGAAGAGTATGGAGGTTCCTTCAAAGACTGAAACTAGAATTACCATATGATCCTGCAACCCTACTCCTGGGCACATGTCTGGATAAAAACACTGCGGCACTGTTTATAATAGTCAAAGCTTGGAAGCAACCGAAATGTCCATCAGCAGAGGAGTGATTCAAGGGGATGTGGTGCATTTACATATACAATGGAGTATTAGTCACAAAAAAGCATGAAACTGTGCCATTTGCAACAATGTAGATGGACCTAGAGATTATCTTGTTAAGTCAGAGAAAGACAAATATCAGATGATATCACTAATATGTGATATCTACAGCATGATACAAGTGAGTGAAAGCCACTCAGTTGTGTCCAACTCTTTGTGACCCCATGGACTATACAGTCCCTGGAATTCTCCAGGCCAGAATATTGGAGTGGGTAGCCACTCCCTTCTCCAGAGGATCTTCCCAATTCAGGTATCAAACCCTGGTCTCCTGCATTGCAGGCAGATTCTTTACCAGCTGAACCTCCAGGGAAGCCCTGATACAAGTGAACTTATTTACAAAATAGAAACAGACTCACAGGCATGGAAAACAATTCATGGTTCAAATTTATGGTTACCAAAGGTGGAAGGGAGGAGAAGGATAAATTAGGAGCAAGGGGTTAACAACCCTAATGGCAGAAAGTGAAGAGGAACTAAAGGTGAAACAGGAGAGTGAAAAAGTTGGCTTAAAACTCAGCATTCGGAAAACTAAGATCATGGCATCTCGTCCCATCACTTCATGGCAAATAGATGGGGAATCAGTGGAAACAGTAACAGACTTTATTTTCTTGGGTTCCAAAATCACTGTGGATGGTGACTGCAGCCATGAAATTAAAAGATGTTTGCTACTTGTAAGAAAAGTTATGACAAATCTAGACAACATATTAAAAAGCAGAGACATCACTTTGCTGACAAAGGTCCAATTAGTCAAAGCTATGGTTTTTCCAGTAGTCAGGTACGGATGTGAGAGTTGGACCCTAAAGAAGGCTGAACGCTGAAGAACTGATCGTTTCAAATATGTGCTGCTGGATAAGACCCTTGAGAGTCCTTTGGACAGCAAGGAAATCAAACCAGTCAATCCTAAAGGAAATCAATGCTGAATGTTCATTGGAAGGACTGGTGCCGAAGCTGAAGCTCCAATACTTTGGTCACCCATTGAGAAAAGCCAATTCATTGGAAAAGACCCTGATGCTGGGAAAGATTGAGGGCAGGAGGAGAAGGGAGTGACAGAGGATGAGATGGTTGAATGACATCAGCGACTCAATGGACATGAGTTTGAACAAACTCCAGGAGATAGTGAAGGACAGAGAAGTTTGGCATGCTGCAGTCCATGGGGTTGCAAAGAGTTGGACACAACCAAGCGACTGAACAGCAACAAATGGGATTAACAGATACAAAACAGATGTCAAATAAACAACAGGGAACTATATTCAATATCTTGTAATAATTTATAGTGGAAAAGAATCTGGAAAAGAGTTTATAGATATGGGCTTCCCTGGTGGCTAAGCCAGTAAAGAATCCGCCTGCAATGCAGGAGACCCAAGTTTGATCCCTGGGTCAGGAAGATCCCCTGGAGAAGTGAATGGCTACCCACTTCAGTGTTCTTGCCTGGAGAATCCCACGGACAGAGGAGCCTAGCAGGCTGCAGTCCATGGGGTCGCAAGGAGTTGGACACGACTGAGCAACTAAGCACACACGTATGTGTAAATATATGAATCAGTTTACTATACGCCTGAAACTAACACAGTATTTTAAATCAACTATAGTGCAATAAAATAATAAAGAAATTTTAAGAGTGGCCTCTAGGCAGTAGTGCCAGGGACTGGGGAAGTGGGGCGGGGTAGGGGGGTGTAGACAGAAGACTGTTACTTTTCACTTCGAATTCTTTTATATCATTTGGGTTTTTTTAAGCTGTACAGTAAGCAATAAAATTATGCACTTTCTTTTCCCTTCCCATATTTCTCTTTATATCATGATTCCACTACCAATGAGATTTCCAAACCTCAACCACAGTCCAGATATAAATAAAGACTATTTCTAGGAATTGGACCACAAGCAGAATCTATTTGTACTCACACATTTCCTACCCTGATTAAAAATTCTCTGGTCAGTAGGAAGGAGGAGAAAGCTGGACCTCTCTAAGATCTTCTAAGAACAGTCATGGGAAATGCTTACATGGGCGTCCTAGAAAACACCTTGAGACTTGTTTCTCAACAAATTCTTCTCCTGGAGACAGGGCTACTAGAACTCTTGAATGAACTTGGAGATCTCAGAATAGAGGGGTCTGGGTTCCAGTTCTTGTCCTGGGGAGGGATGGGTAGCAAGCCCCAAGACTTTTGCACACCCTAGAAGGGCTGGAAGGAACTTGCAGATCCCCACTGTGGCGCTGGTGGCAGCTGCTGAACACCTGTTCTCCCTATGGCTGAGAGGGACGGGGTTGGGAGGTTGCTAGGCTGTGGCCCTGGGAGCCCCTAAAGACTTAGACAAGATGATGGAGCAGATGCACTCTGACCACTGTGGTCAAAGGGCAGGGGCCTTGGGTTGTCCGCAGGGTGGTTGAGGTTAATAGAGATGAAGGTTATGCTGCGTCGCTGGCGGCTCCTCCTCGAGAGCCTCCTTTCCATCTCTTCCTCCTTCACTCCCGCCCCCTCGCTCTCTTGCTCTGTCCCTGGCCCCCGCCTGCCCCTCCCACTCTCTCCTGCTCTGGTCCCCCTCCTCACTCTGCCCTGGCAACCCTCCCACGTCTTCCCCTAGAAAGCCCAGAGCCACTGTATTTAGAATCACGTCTTTGGAGCTTTAACCAACCTCTGATTTTAAATGGTGTATCAATCCTTCGAAATCTCACTGAAATGATGTTGTTGAAAGTGAAAGTCACTCAGTCATGATCTGGGTCTGATCCTGATTCCTGATCTGAGTCTCCTGCATTGCAGGCAGATTCTTTACCATCTGAGCCACCAGGGTAGCCCATGGGAAGGGCTACAGGGTGTCCTGCTGAAAATAAAAAGGTAAAGAATCTGCTTGCAATGCCGGGTTCAATCCCTAGGTCAGGAAGATCCTCTGGAGGAGGAAATGGCACCCCACTCCAGTATTCTTGCCTGGACAGAGGAGCCTGGCGGGCTACAGTCCAGGGGATTGTAGAGTCGTTCGCAACTCACTTACCTCCCAGACTCTTGCCACGAGAGGTAGCCATGGAACCCTGTTTTGGCCAATGTAAAGTCCACTTGGGGACTTCCAAGGACACTTTCTCGAATTAAGGAGGCAAAGTAAACAGGCATGAGCTTCCCGCTTTGCCCTTCCCCATTCCTCCTGCCCAGCAGTGATCTAAGGGCCCAGAAGGACGCCAGAACATGAAAGCCACAGGGTGAGAATGCAGGAAAGACAGAGGGAAACGGGGTGTCAGAGTCTACCATAGACCATTCCCACTGGATTTCTTGTTACACTTTAAAGAAAAATCAATACTTCCCCGGTTAAACCACTTGATCAGGTTTTGTCAGGGGCCTTTGAACCCAATCTGTAATCCATGCAATTGCTGTTGGTTGAATATTATATACAGAGTTAAACAGCTACATCCCTTCCCCCATCCCACAGTCAGACACAGAGACCTTTCCCCTTCAGAGGCCAGAGTTTTATCTTTACAAGAAAAGAAATGAGCATAAGACTTTGGACTGGAGCTGGGGATGTGAGGCCCATCAGAAAGCTAAGTAAATGCAGGGGTGGGGGCTAAGATGAGGCGAGCAAATAGAAACCACACACCAACCCCTGGGACCATCAGCCGCCTTCCCCAGTTCTCCGCCAGACTGCTAAATCAGGGAGAGCGGTGCTTGGTTGGGTTTGAGTTAGGGTCAGGGACAGAGTGGAACTCAGCTCACTACCTCTAGCCGAACCCAAACAATTGTAAGCTGCATTCTGATGGAAACAGGCACACGGCCAACGTGAGTAAAAACAGTCACATTCAAAGCATGCGTTTGAGAGACAGAGATATGGACTTTAAGAAGGAGAGATTACCCTGGATTGTCCAAGAGGGGCCAGTTTAATCACAAGGGACTTCACAAGAAGGAGACAGGAGGGTCAGAGTCCAGCAGGCAATGAGATGATGGCAGGAAAGAGAAAAAGGTGAAGTAACAACAGAAGCAGAAGTGAGAGAGGGGGAGAGAGATTTAAAGATGCGAGGCTGTCAGCTTTGAAAATGGAGGGATGGGGCTTCCCAGGTGGTCTCCAGTGCCTAAAACTCCACACTCCCAATGCAGGTGGCACGAGTTCGATCCCCGGTCAGGAAACTAAGATCCCACATGTAGCAAAGACTTCCCATGCCGCAACTAAGATCCAGCCCAGCCGAAATAAATAAATGTTTTTAAAAAGAAAAAATATGGAGGGAGAGGCCATGAGTCAGGAAGAAAGTGTTAAGTGTTAGTTGCTCAGTCATGTCTGACTCTCTGCAACCCCGTTGGACTGTAGCCTGCCAGGTTCCTCTGTCTGTGGAATTCCCCAGGCAAGAATACTGGAGTGGGTTGCCATTCCCTTCTCCAGGGGATCCTCCCGACCCAGGGGTCAGCCTCTTCCTGCATTGCAGACAGATTCTTTACCATCTGAGCCACCTGGCCTCTAGATACTAGATAAGACAAGAAAATGGATTTTTTTCTAGACCCTCCATATAGGACACAATCCTCCAGCCCATTTTGGACTTCTGACCTCGAGAATTATAAGATAATAAATTTGTCTTGTTTTAAGCCACCAAATTTGTGATAATTTGTTATGGCAGCAATATGAAACTCATACAGTTGGGGAGTGATTTATGCTGTGCAGTGGGGTGGGGGATCAGAGGGGAAGTCTTCACAGAGGGTTGTATTTAAACTGGGTTTTAAAGTACAGAAAGGAGGGGACTTCCCTGGGGATCCCGTGGTTAAGTCTCTGAGTTCCCCATGCAGGGGGCACAGGTTCGATCCCTAGTCGGGGAACTAAGATCCCACATGCCACCTGGTATGGCAAAATAATAATAATAATTTGAATTGGGAGAGGAGAAGGAAACAGAGAAGGACATTTCGGGCAGGAGACCCAGCCTGGAGGAGGAGGGGGCTGGATAATATGCTGCCCAGACCAGCCTGCTTAAGGGTGGAAATGTAACCAGGCAGGACCCTGTGGAGCCTTCCCAGGACAGATCCCCACGTGTTCTGTGCTGGCTCTTGTCCTGCAATTTAACTCCATTCCATCTGCCTGGAGATAGTGTCAGATCCCAGAGGTTAAGGGTTCAGTCCCACAACGGCTCCCAATCCACTTTCAACACCAATTGTAGCTATAGGTCCCGGATTACTCACAACTGTCCAGCTTGAGGACAAATCAGCGGCTCCCATGATCTCTGCCTCAGGGTCTATTAATTTGTTAGAGCAGCTCCCAGAACTCAGGGAAACGCTTATGTTCACCAGTTTATTACAGGATATGATAAAAGATACGGATGAAGAACCAGATGAAGGGTGCATGGGGTGAGGTTTGGGGGGCCCTGAGTGCAGGAGCTTCAGTCCTCATGGAGTTGGGGTGCGCCACCATCCTGGAATGTGGATGTACGCACCAACCTGAAAGCTTAACCTGAACCGCATACTATTGGGGTTTTACGGAGGCTTCCTATCGTGTTTGACTCTTTTGCAGCCCCATGGGCTGTAGCCCAGCAGGCTCCTCTGTCCGTGGGATTTCCCCAGGCAAGAATACTGGAGTGAGTTGCCACTTCCTACTCCAGGGGATCTTCCCAACCCAGGGATCAAAACCTGCAACCCCTGCATCGGCAGGCGGGTTCTTTACCACTAAGCCAACCAGGGAAGCCCTTCCTCTCCCAGGCACGATCAATTATTATCTCCATTTCCAGCCCCTCTCCCCTCTCTGAAGGAATAGATGGGGCTGAAAAGTCTACACTTCAACTCACAGCCTGGTCTTCCTGGTGACACCCAGGAGCCCACCCAGAATCACTTGACTAGAACAAAACATTCTCCTAGTGTTCTTATCACTTAGGGATCTACACCTCTTTTAGAAGCTTTGAGTCAGGAATCAGGGACAGAGACCAATATTTACATAGACTGCCTTTTATATCACAACTTGCATCTAGGCAGATGGGTACCATTGTTTGCAACCAGAAACTGTGACTAACACAAATGGTCTGGTCTCTACAGCTAGTTACTAATTTCCCTACAGTCAGTGTGGATCTTTGAGAGCTTTCATATCCCTCTAAGCGCAGACCATGCAGACCATGCTATATCAGGTCTGTGCCCAGCGGAATTAGGGAAACACAGTCAGGGGAGGGTCCTGAAGCCTGAAGTGTGGTGTTGTAGCTCTTTGCCAAGCCCAGCGGCAAACAGTGAACAAACAGCCCAAAGACAGAAGCCCAACAGACCCCAGCTGAATTCCAATGAGGCACCAAAGCTTTTGGCTGCTTGCCGCCTATGTGCTTTCTCCACTTCTCCCCAAATGGGGGCCAAGCAGGGTCCCTTACTGTCCCTAGGAAAACAATTTAGCAGCTTGTCATCTTGAGAATTTACCCAGCCTGCCTTGCAGAGTTGCCTAATGCCAGCAAGTAGTGTGAGGTGTGCTTGGTTCCTTAAAGGGTCTTACATTTCAGAAGCATATTTATTTGCTGTGTCCTTCCTGGACTTGGCAATTTGGATGCTATGTGCATTTGGCACAGGGAAACATTCCAAAGAGACCAATGACTGGATTCTTGTCCAAGGCAGTAACACAGCTATAAACTCCATTTAAAATCTATGGCTCCCCAAAACTATTTAGAAACAATTCTCATAAATTTTTGTGAACTCTTGGTAGAAAGAAAGTCATAATTCATGGATACTCCTGCAACATAACTTATTTCCTGCTTCACCTCCCACATGTATCATAACCTTTGACCCCAAAAACCTACTTTATGGATTTTTCTTAGAGGATTAATCAAAATGCACCTGAGGATTTAAGTATAAAGATGTTCATTGAGTATTATTGCTAATAGCACAACATAGAAAACATTTAATAGCATGGAAATGCTCACAAATGATGCTACCGGGGTGAAAAAAAGTGTGAAATATAGCATTCTAATAGAGAGAGAATACACCAAAAAATTTAACTGTGAGTAGCTCCAGGGGTCGGAGAAGGCAATGACACCCCGCTCCAGCACTCTTACCTGGAAAATCCCATGGATGGAGGAGTCTGGTGGGCCGCAGTCCATGGGGTTGCTAAGAGTTGGACACGACTGAGCGACTTCACTTTCACTTTTCACTTTCATGCATTGGAGAAGGAAATGGCAACCCACTCCAGGGTTCTTGCCTGGAGAATCCCAGGGACGGGGGAGCCTGGTGGGCTGCCGTCTATGGGGTCGCACAGAGTCGAACACGACTGAAACGACTTAGCAGCAGCAGCAGCATCTCCAGGGGTCAGAATTATAGCCATTTTCATTTGGTTCTTTTTACTTTATCATTCTCTGTCTATAATAAATACACCCCTTACCTGAAAATGTATTTTTGCATCCAATTTAGTATTTCCATGGTTGATTAGTCTAAAGAAGAATCTTCCGTTGTGCAAGTAAAATAAGTATGTTCTTTTATTCAAATGTTGAGTTTAAATTATAATTACCATCCATCAGAATCCTCAGGACTCCAAATCTCAGCCCAACCGCTGTCCAATGCTGAAGAACCCCTCATCTGAATGAAGTTGGCCCATTTTTTATTCAGTAAACATTTGAGCAGTTACCGTGTGCCAGGCTCTGTGCCAGGCCCACGGAGGTGCTGGGAATTGCTCCAAGGAATATAAAAGTTCTCAAAGATCCACACTGACTGTAGGAAAATTATCACCTAGCTGTAGAGACCAGATCGATTATATTAGTCAAAGTTTCTGGTTGTGTACGATGCTATCCATCTGCCTAGAGGAAGGCTATGATATGAAAATTTATATCTATATATATATATATAAAGCACTGAATACAGCAACCCAGATGTTGCCCATTATGGAGCTGTCACTACCTCTAGGACACAGCCCCCAAGTGGGCACCGATATGACTCTACCCAGAAAGTGGATTCCGGCCACCTCCATCTGAAGCCCAGTGTTTTTCTTCCATGGCAATAAGTCATGCTCACTGATCAGTTCACAAATACCCAGACCATGCCAGTTTCATTCTTCCCAAGACCTGTTGTCTCAGACTTCTGGGAATTTGCTCTTTTGAGTTTCTGAACCAGTTTTTTTTTTATCCAACAAATGTTCTTGAAGACCTTCAGAGAGCAAGGCACTGTTCTGGCCTCATTTAACAAATATAACTATTCATAAGATGTCCATAGCTTAGTCTGTGGCAGAAAAGTCCACCAAGGACTATACTCAGTGCTGGGAACTTCTGTGGAAAAGTGGCAATGCCACGGCAGGAAGCTTAACAGATAGACCCCTCTTCAGATAGCTGCCTGTTCATTGGGAACTGCTATGAGAGCTACAGATTTATTTGGGGGGGCCTAATTTTAATCATTCCCAACCAATTTCAATTCCCCCCAGCCTACCCACCCAGATGAACTGAACTGAGCACTCTGACTCTGGGCTCTTAAGAAACAAATGCTCATTCATCATTCATGGAACGCTTGAAGAAAAAGGAACACCAAAAACGGCACAAATTTCCCAGTCTCCTAATTCCGCATTCTAGATCCCATGAAGAAGACTGTCACCAGTCCCAGTCTGGATGAGTTTACAAAGGACAAGATCTCAATGGCTCCTTCCAGATAGTGGTAATGCCCAGATCAGCAACAGCAGCATCACCTAAGAACTCATTAGAAATGCAATTTACTGGCTTCCACCCCCCCACCCCCCGCCCCCACCTCCCTACCTTACCCCTCACCCCACACTCCACACTCCACTCCCCGAAAGACCTACTGAGTCAGAAGCATTGGAGTGGGGGCCAGCAATCTATATTTCACCTCCAAGTGACTCTGATGGTCAGTAAGATGAGGCCATGGCTCAGCCATATGACTCGCACCCTTTCCATCATGGGGAGCGGCCCAGGGTCAGGGTCTGGGATTAGGGGCAACATCCTCCAAGATAGATCTAACATTGACTTTCACAAAATTCCTCCTACCCTGTCTATCAGAGCAGAAGCGATTGCTTATTGCTTTCAAGGCTGACACAGCAGAAAACAAGGGACCTGTATTCAGTGCCCTGTTTCCTTCTCAGACCTCTTGAGACTATCGTTGACACAGCCAGCTTGTCTTCTTGGAGAGGCCAGTATAAAAAATCATTACATGGGGTGTAATGATTCCCTGGTGGTCCAGTGGCTAAGATTCTGAGCTCCCAATGCTGGGTGCCCAAGTTCAATCCCTGCACAGCCAAATGAATAATCTTTAGGTTAGTGAAAAAGTAATTGCGGATTCAGATCATGAATGTTAAATCATTATAACTAGGTTCAAACACATCTGTATTAATCAAATGAGGAACCATTACAATCAACACATTTTTGCCAATGAGAAATGTTTGTTTATTCCTGTAACGTAAAAATCCATGCTTCATACTTACAGGGCAGCAATGAAGAAACAGACATAGAGAATAGACTTACGGACATGGAGAGAGAGGAGGAGAGGGTGAGATGTACGGAAAGAGCAACGTGGAAACTTACATTCCCATATGTAAAATAGATAGCCAAGGGGAATTTGCTGTGTGGCTCAGGAAACTCAAACAGGGGCTCTGTATCAACCTGGAGAGGTGGGATGGGGAGGGAGGTGGGAGGGAGTTACAAGAGGGAGGAGATATATGTATACCTATGGCTGGTTCATATTGAGGTTTGACAGAAAACAAAATTCTGTGAAGAAATTATCCTTCAATAGAAAAATAAATTCAAAAAATAAAAATCCATGCTTCAGGATTTGACGAGCTCTTGGAAAGCTTTTTTTTTTTTTTGCCTCCTGCTGCTTGTGAAAGCATTTTCCCTGCAAAAAGTTTCGAGGCACTTGAAGAAGTGGTAATCAGTTGGCAAGAGGTCGGGTGAATATGGCGGTTGAGGCAAAACTTCATGGCCCAATTCATCCAACTTTTGAAGCGCTGGTTGTGCAACACCCAGTTGGAAACTGTCGTGAAGAAGAACTGGGTCATTTCCTCCATCAGTGCTGGCTGCAGGCCTTGAGGTTTGCGGTGCATCTCATCGATCTTCTGAACATACTTCTCAGATGTAATCGTTTCCCCGACATTCAGAAAGCTGTAGTGGATCGGACAGGCAGCAGACCACCAAATAGTGATCACGACCTTTTTCTGATGCAACTTTGGTTTTGGAAAGTGCTTTGGAGCTTCTTCTCAGTTCAACCACTGAGCTAGTCATCACTGGTTGCATAAAATCCACTTTTCAGCACATATCACAATTTGATTGAGAAATAGTTCGCTGTTGTTTCATACAGTAAGAGAAGATGATACTTCAAAACGATGATTTATTTGATTTTCAGTCAGCTCATGAGGCACCCACTTATCAAGCTTTTTCACCTTTCCAATTTTCTTCAAATGCTGAGCAACAGTAGAATGGTTGACACTGAGTTCTTTAGCAAGTTCTTGGGCAGCTGTAAGAAAATCAGCTTCGACGATCCTGTCGATTGGTCATTGGCAACTTCTGACGGCTGGCCACTGCACTCCGCATCTTCAAGGCTCTCGTCTCCTTTACAAAACTTCTTGAACCACCACCGTACTGTATGCTTGTTAGCAGTTCCTGGGCCAAATGCCTTGTTGATGTTGCAAGTTATCTCTGCTGCTTTATAACCCATTTTGAATTTGAATAAGAAAATTGCCCAAATGTGCTTTTTGTCTAACATCATTTCCCTAGTCTAAAACAAATAGATATAAACAGCAAGTGATGTCATTAGCAAAAAACTGAGTGAGAAATGCTCATTAAGATGGTGTATAAAAATAAATAAATAAAATAAGATGGTGTATAATATAACCATATTTATTTAAGACTGTAGTCCAATATCAAACAACAAAGTTCACAAATGCAAAACTGTGACTTTTGCATCAACCTAATCAATAAATACAGTTTTTAAAAAAGAAAATTATTATATGTATGACTGGGTCTTGCTGACCCACACGCTTTGATTCACACTGCATTTTCAGCCAAAATGCATTCACTATTTGAACCATCTATCCTCCATGGATGAAGAAGGCGATGGCACCCCACTCCAGAACTCTTGCCTGGAAAATCCCATGGACGGAGGAGCCTTGTAGGCTGCAGTCCATGGGGTCGCGAAGAGTCGGACAGGACTGAGCGATTTCACTTTCATGCATTGGAGAAGGAAATGGCAACCCACTCCAGTGTTCTTGCCTGGAGAATCCCAAGGACGGTGGAGGCTGGTGGGCTGCCGTCTATGGGATCGCACGGAGTCAGGCACGACTGAAGCGACTTAGCAGCAGTAGCATCCTCCATGGAAGGGGAAAAAAAGCAACTATAGAGTTAGGTTGTTCTATCATACTGAAGCCTTAACTTCTTTTCTCAAGAAGTGAAGTTAGGCAAATTACAATTGTAGCAGGAAGAACTGAAGGTTTCCTGGTCAAGGTTATGGCATAGCACATTTATGCTGAAGCAGCCTTCCTTTCCACATCCTTGGCCTTTATCTGGTATTGAATTCATCCCCTGGCTTGTGCTGGCAAACTGGATCCCCAAGAGGTACCCCAGTGATAGAGCGACGTAGGCTGGGATTCAACATAGCTGTAGATAAGACACAGTTGAGTATGACACAGATTCTACTACCCGGAGAAGAGACGGGAAGATGCTTCTAGAGTGCCTTGTGTGTAAAACAGCAGGGTAGTGAGAGAACTCTCAGCTTAATAGCTGCCTAGGGGGAACTGCATAAATAACAATTGCCAGATGTGGGGTTGAGTTAGCCACAGTGGTCAGAAAGTCAATAACAGAACTTTGGTTGTTGACACCTTCTGGCCTGGATCTCTGCAGACTCCCAAGAAAAACCAGGACTTAGAAAAGAACTGAGTTCTCTCTGCACAGTGTCCCCCACCCCGCCATAGTTCTTCTTCTAATTCAAAGCTTCGGGCCCTGTGAGCTTTTGCCACTATTTTACACAATAATATAGCGGTTCATGGCACTAATCTATCAGTATCTTGCAGTTGTTTTGCTGGATAGAAACGTAAACATTTTTTTTGAAGGTCACTATTGTTGTTCATTGTTCAGTCCGGTCCACTCTTTGCACCAGATGGCCAAAGTATTGGAGCTTCAGCATCAGTCCTTCCAATGAATATTCGGGGTTGATTTCCTTTAGGACTGACTGGTTTGATCTCCTTGCTTTCCAAGGAACTCTCAAGAGTCTTCTTCAGCACCACAGTTCAAAAGCATCAAATTTTCAGAGCTCAGCCTTCTTTATTGCCCAACTTTCACATTCATACTTGACTATTTGGAAAACCATAGCTTTGACTATACAGATCTTTGTGGGCAAAGTAGGTTTGTCATAGCTTTTCTTCCCAGGAGCAAGCATCTCTTAATTTCATGGCTGCAGTCACCTTCCGCAGTGATTTTGGAGCCCAAGAAAATAAAATCTGTCACTGTTTCCACTTTTTCCCCTTTTATTGCCGTAAAGTGATGGGACCGGATGCCATGATCTCAATTTCTATTTGGATAAAATGCAAACTTCTATTTGAATGTGGCTATGGTAACAGTAATCTAGGGAGGCTGGGTAGTGGGGAATACAGGTGATTGGTTCAATCATCTGGATGGAGGTGGGGGTGTCAGAAACTTTAAGGCTCTGGGACAAAGAGGAGTATAAATGTCAAACACACACACAAAATTGTACTTATGGTTGAAGGAATTTAAGAGCTGGGATCCTGAGGCTCAGAGGAAGGGTTTCAGACTCTTTAGTGAACCGCAGGCAGAGAACCAGACCAATTACAGAGATTATCTTTCTGATCTCTATCAAATGTTAAAGGGTGAGACAATTAAAGGGAAGAAAATAACTAGCAAGTCTGCGAAACATCCCAGGCAGAGGAAGGACTTCACTGCGTGCACGGGGGCTTTTCAATTTTCAGTTACAAAATCTCGGCACATCACTTCTCGCCACTCACTCCACCAGCGGGCCTCACACCGAGGAGCAGGAATTCCCCGCATCCCAAGAGGAAGCTCGGGCGGCGGGAGTCGAGCGCGCGGTGGCAACGAGGGCAGGAATGCTTGCTCCCCCGCCGCGCGTTGAGGCTTTACGGTAATTCCGCGGGGCTCGCTGCCCCGCCCTCGTGCGCAGGCGCAGAGCCGTTGCCCGCCGAGCGGTTGCCGGCGGAGCGGTTTCCAGAGCGGCTTTGCAGTGAAACCGCTTGGGCAGGACCCGCCAGGGCGGCTCGGCCGAGCCTGAATCCCCGGCGTCCGCCTCCTGCGGCGTCCTCGGTAAGTCGACGGGCCCTGCGGGAAGCCGCCTCCCCAGACCCGAGAAGGCACCCTCGCGGGAGCCGGGGCCGATAGCGGGAGAGCGCTGGCGAGTTCTAGCCCCCAGGCCTCCCCCTGGCCCCGCGGCGCGGGTGGGAGCGCGGACAGGCCCCCGGGAAACCGAGGCTCGACGTGGGGCCCGGGAGGAAGGCTGGAGCTGCGGCCCCGGGGCGGGGTAGGTCGGGGTGGGTGGAAGGGGCGCCATCTCCGCCCCTTCCCGACTCGGGCCTTGAGCCGGGGTTCCCCGAGGAAACTGAGGCCGGATGTCAGCGGGCAAGGAGGGGGCGCGGAGCATCGCATCGCTGCTGCGAGGCGGGCAGGCGCCCCGGCCGGGCAGGGAAGGGCACCCTGGGCTTTTCGTGCAAAGTTCACTCCCAGCTCTCACACCCCGTTCACACCTCTGCTCGCCGGACTCCCTGGGTCTCGGGAATTCGTCTGAGGCTGTAAAAACTGCCCCCGTTCAGCAATGGAAACTGGACTTGTCCCCAGCGGGAGACGTAAGCCCCATGCGGTTCTCTTGGACCCGCCTGAAAGGACGTTTTCGTCTTCTAACCCCTAGGATCCTTCGCCATGAACCCCATAGTCGTCGTGGTCCACGGTGGCGGAGCCAGCAGTATCTCCAAGGACCGGAAAGAGCGGGTGCGCCAGGGCATCCTTAGAGCCGCCACCGTGGGTTACAACATCCTCAAGCAGGGAGGGAGCGCCGTTGACGCGGTGGAAGGAGCCGTGACAGTGCTGGAAGACGATCCCGACTTCAACGCAGGTAAATGTGCGCTGCGGCTAGTGACCAGCGCCACACCGGGTTCAGCTTCCCCCGCCAGATAAACAGAACCTTTCTAAAGTGTCGCTGGATCTCTTACCTAATATGCTGAAAAGGCTTAGTTTTTCTACCTGTTGACCCAGGTTGCTTTGGGGCTTGCCTGGCACAGGGGTAAGGAATCCACCTGCCAAGGCAAAAGACGCCGGTTCCATCCCTGGGTGGGGAAGATCCCCTGAAGAAGGAAATGGCAACCCTCTCCAGTACTCTCCCCTCGAAAGTCCCACGGACAGAGGAGCCTGCTGGGCTCCTCTGGAGAGTCCATGGGGTCACAAGAGAGTCAGACAAGACTTAGTGACTGAACAAGTTGCTTTAAAAGAATTTTAAAATTCGTTATTCACCCTTTCTTCTTTAATCTGCTTTCTGGAATTCACATACCAAGAGGCTGTTTTATTACATCATTTTATGGGGTAAGGGAATAGACTGCTTACCCCACAAAACATGGCAACCTTGGAGCTTCAGGGGGTCATTTGAATGGAGGGAGTGAGGGCACAGAGAGACTGCAGGAAAAGGCAGATCACTCCAGATTGGTAGGTGGCAGATGTAATAAGCATGGGAACGTACACTAGAGGCTTGTCTTGCTGGATAAGTAGCCCTCTGTTCATGCCCATCAAAATCTGAAAAGTTTATTTAGAGGCCTTATCTAGGTTCAGCCATGCATACCACCCAGATGATCTCAATACCACATCTCAAGGCTATGTCTTTGGGCAGCTGCTGGTGCAGGAAGGCAATGGAGGGCGCCTTCCAAGGAAAGAGGAAGGGGTAAGGGCCTCTGGTTGCCTCATCACTCCACCCGTCGTGACCAGCTCTTACAGTCCCACACACTGTCTCTTCTGCAATGTCCCCTGAGCAATTGTTTGGGTGGCTTTTTTGGCGGCTGTCTGCCTGCGTTGGAGGCAGATGCCACAGCAACAGGCACATACAAAACAAAACACAGGTTAAGACAGTTTATCAGATCCCGGATACCTTTTTCCACCAAGAGTCTCATGCTTCAAACCGTTGTTCCTAAGTCTTATAGGCTGGGAGCCAAACCACTCAGAGCATTCACCTGTGTCCTGTGATTTAATAAAAGTGACGTGTTAACAGACTTATCAGGTATGAGCACACAGCATTCTGTTTGGATAACGGCAGAGCTGCCTCCTTGCAGGGCAGTAACAATGGCCAAGGCTATTCTGTTTTGGAGGAGAGCTTGTCTCACTGGAGACTTTTCAATGTGCAGGAAGGACAGGCTTTGTTGACCATCATTCCGGGCTTGATGAGGGAAGCCCTGCGTGTGCCGTCGTGTCTTCCAGCCCAGGGCGCAGAGATGGCAGCTGAATGATCTTTCCAGTGGGAAACACAACATGCCCACCTGGCCTTGAGGAGAGGGAGGTCGGCAGCCTTAGAAACTTGATCTGGTTGTAAATACCATATGCGTTAGCCAGGGGATGGGGTGCTGTCAGGCTTGAGGAGACGGCCTGGGGGCAGGATGCCCCAGACCAGAGCCCTCCCCTTCTTTTTCAGTGCGGCACCTTCCGTTGCAGGTTTGATGCATCTCAACAAGCCCAGCTTGCAGCAGGACAGCAGGAGTGGAGATTGAGTGGTCCCTCCTCCCCCATCCGGGTAGAATGTTCAGTTGCAAATCCCAGCAGCTGATCCCCTCACCCAGGTGTGACGGGGCTTGGTATCCTCAGAACCATAGCATGTTGATCCATGGTGAGAGGGCAGTGGCTGTTTCCCGAAGCCCCGTTTTGGTATCAGGCGCTTCCTTGGGGGTCCCCAGTCTGGCATATGAGACAGCAGTTCTCCTGGTTGGTCATTCAGATGTTTCAAAACCTTGGACAGTACTTGTGTCGACCCAGCCACGGTGGTTTTATCTGTTAGTGATTTAAGGTACTGCCTTACTGTTCCATTTTTCCTTTCTCTCAGCCCTGCTGCTTGTGGGGGTTATAGAGGAGATAGAACCTCCATTCGGAGCCACATTCTTTTGTCCAGTTTTGCGTATCACAATCCACAACCTTTGAAATGTGACCCCAGTCATTGTCTGTTTGATGAAGGTACTCCTGCTTGGTACTCAGCTTCTCTGATCTCCTAACAGTGGTACCTGGTTTGCATGGGGACAAGGGAGAGTTTGAGTTATGCCAGATGCGGAATCCACACAAACCAGCATATGTTAGAACCCTCTCTCAGAGGATGGAGGCCAGTGTAATCCGTTTGCCTGTCCCTCATCAGTTAGGAGCTCTGGTGGGTGGCCTCAGACCCCTTTGGCAGTTGCCATGGGCATTGTTGAGAGCACACAGGACATGCCATTACTGCATTAACCAAGTCACTGTGTTTGGAGGACAATCCGGCATCCGTGATATAGTGGCCATTCTTTCCATCCCTCACATTCTTGCAGGCAAGCCCAGATGACCCCTCCACACATCCTGACCCCACAGAGGCCCACTTCTGTTGTTTCACATAAATGCATTCACAAAGAGTGATTCTTTTGTGTTTGGCTTCTTTCAGATCAATCCTTTTTTAGAGTAATAATCATCATAACTACTATGAGTGTCTACTGTGTACCAAACTATAGTCTAAGAAACTTGCCTGATTAGCTCACTTAATCTGCACTAAGATCCTGTGGTTCAGTTCAGTTCAGTCGCTCAGTCGTGTCCGACTCTTTGCGCCCCCATGAATCGCAACACACCAGGCCTCCCTTTCCATCACCAACTCCCGGAGTTCACTCACACTCACATCTATCGAGTCAGTGATGCCATCCAGCCATCTCATCCTGGGTCGTCCCCTTCTCCTCCTGCCCCCAATCCCTCCCAGCATCAGAGTCTTTTCCAATGAGTCAACTGTTCACATGAGGTGGCCAAAGTACTGGAGTTTCAGCTTTAGCATCATTCCTTCCAAAGAAATCCTGGCTGATCTCCTTCAGAATGGACTGGTTGGATCTCCTTGCAGTCCAAGGGACTCTCAAGAGTCTTCTCCAACACCACAGTTCAAAAGCATCAATTCTTCAGTGCTCAGCCTTTTTTCAGATGAGGAAGCTAAGGCACAAAGAGATTAAGAAACTTGCTAGAGATTAAGTAATTTGTCAGATTAAGTAATTTGCTAGAGATTAAGTAACTTGTCAGATTAAGTAATTTGCTAGAGATTAAGGAACTTGCTAGAGATTAAGGAACTTGTCAGTGTCTTCTACTGAAATGGAAAACCTAAAATCTCGGGATTGAAATACTTCTTAGAATTGTACCACCCATCCACCTGACATCTGTCACAGAAAAGAATTTCAGGAAATCTAACCAGTCATCAGATACTGAGTAATGGTCTGTCCCCTAGCCTCTGTCCTGTACTCTTTAACCCATAGAATGAGACATAACTGCATTCTGTGGCTGTTTGTTGAGCCAGAGTTTACTAGATGCCCTTCCATCCCTTGCCAGCAGCAGCCCGTGGGGGACTCATTAAGCTCTATGCCTGTTAGCAGTCAGGACCCTGTTGGCTGACAGTCCCCACTTCTTCACAGGAGACCTTCATTTGGAGCAAGGCATTCTGGTCTCCCACCCTCTCTAAACCAACAGGGTGCATTGGCGAGCTAGGAACTAGGGAGCTGCATCTGTTGGTTCTCATTTCTCTGCTCTGAATCCAGAGCCTGCATTCTGAGTGGCTCCCTTCTCATTTCCCAGTTGTCCACTCTGCACATTGAGGAAAAAGAGAGCTGGCTGAAAAGAAGGAAATCAAAAATCTGAGGGTAAAGGTAGAACTTTTAATAGCATACTCTCCACCTCGAGCTCTGTTTTCTGTTTGTCTTTCCCAGCTCTTTTCAGCAACCTCTACTATAATCCTCTAGAGGAACTATTTGGGAACTGCATACAAAAAGCTGAGCCCTGGCAGTTACTGAGTTTAGTTCAGTTCAGTCGCTCAGTCGTGTCCGACTCTTTGCGCCCCCATGAATCGCAGCACGCCAGGCCTCCCTGTCCATCACCAACTCCCGGAGTTCACTTAGACTCAAGTCCATCGAGTCAGTGATGCCATCCAGCCATCTCATCCTCTGTCGTCCCCTTCTCCTGCCCCTAATCCCTCCCAGCATCAGAGTCTTTTCCAGTGAGTCAACTCTTCCAATGAGGTGGCCAAAGTACTGGACTTTCAGCTTTAGCATCATTCCTTCCAAAGAAATCCCAGGGCTGATCTTCAGAATGGATTGGTTGGATCTTCTTGCAGTCCAAGGGACTCTCAAGAGTCTTCTCCAACACCACAGTTCAAAAGCATCAATTCTTCGGCGCTCCGCCTTCTTCACAGTCCAACTCTCACATCCATACATGACCACAGGAAAAACCATAGTTACTGAGTTAGGTGGCAATAATTTGCATTCATGACAAGTTTATCTGAATGTCTGTTAAAGCATTGTTTACATTGTATTGATCTTTCAATATAGGTTTCATTTTATGTTTGAAGCTTGTTTCACAACACTTTGTTTATTAAAAAGTAGTTTATCTGTTAGACACCACCAGTTTAAATTTGAATGCTAGGAATATTCTTTAGTGACTCAGATTGGCACCCAAACAGGGACGTTTTGCTTTCACTGGAATTGAGCAGTATTTACACAAAACTTTAGTTCATTTATTTGCCCTACAGTCTTCTCTACAGACTTTTCCCTGCAGACTCTGTCTAGTTGCCACGAGTAGGGGCTACTCTTCACCTCGGTGTGCAGGCTTCTTGTCTCTGGGGCTTCTTTTGTTGCAGAGCACACGCTCTAGGCGTGGGGGCTTCAGCAGTTGCAGCCCATGGGGCTCAGTAGTTGCGGCCCATGGGCTTAGTTGCTCTGAAGCATGTGGGATCTTCCCAGACTAGGGATCAAACCCGTGTCCCTTTCATTGCAAGGTAGATTCTTAACCACTGGACCACCAGGGAAGTCCCACCTTATTCTTAGTTTTTTGAGATTTTTAATCATGTGTGGATGTTGAATTTTATCCAGTCCTTTTTCTGCATCTGTTGAGATGATCATATGGTTTTGTTTTGTCTATTGATATGGTGAAGATTGATTGATTTTTGAATGTTGAACCAGGTTTTCTTCTCTGGGATTAACACCACTTTGTTGTGATATATGTACATATATATGTGTGTGTGTGTGTGTATGTATATATATCTCACATTACATATATACATAAAATGCTGGGTTTGATTTGGTGGTGTTTTCTTAAGATTTTGCATCTATGTTCATGAGACATACTGGTCTATAGTTTGATTTTCTTATAACATCTGTCTGGTTTTGAAATGAGGATGATGCTGGCTCCATATGATGAATTGAGAAGTGTTCCCTTCTCAACTGTTTTTCTCGAAGAATTTATATAAAGTTGGCATTATTTCTTTGTAATATTTTGTAGATTGGTTTTTGGTAGATTGGTAGATTGATTTTTGTTTGTTTTGATGGAAAGTTTTTATCTAAGAAATCAAATTCTTTAATAGGCACGACACTGTTCAGGTTATCTATTTCTTCTTTGAGAGAGTTTTGTCAGTTGTCTTTCAAAAAATGTTTATATTTCATGTAAGTTGCTGAATTTGCAACATTTCTGTGTTATGCTTTTGATACCTGTGTGGTCTGTAGAGAGGTTCCTTCTTTCGTTCCTAATATCTGTAATTATGTCTTTTTTTTTTCCTTTGTCAGTCTAGAGTTTATCAAGTTTATTGTTCTTTTCAAAGAACTAGCTTTTGTTTCAGGGGGATGGATTTTGTGAATTTTTCTGTTGTTTTTTTTGTTTTGTTTTGCTCTTTTTCTGTTCTGAATTTCATTGATTTATCTTTTTATTTCTTCTATTCATTCAGTTTGCATTGGAAATAATTTTCTTTTTCCTGTTAGATCATTAATTTGAGACTATTCTTTGCTGATATAAGCATTTCATGTTTTAAATTTTACCCTAGCACTGCTTTGATTTTTTTTAACCTGTTTTTTACCTGTCTTGATTTTCATTCCACTCAAAATGTGTTCTAATTTTCCTTGTGACTTCCTCATTATATCATGAATTATTTAGAAATATAATACTTAATTTCCAAATATTTGTGGATTTTCCAAATATCTGTTACTGATTTTTAGTTTAATTCTGTTACAGTCAGAGGATATGCTTTGTGTGATTTGCATTCTTATTAAACTTCCTAAGGTTTGGTTTTTGGCTCAGAATGTGTTCGACCATGCCCATTTGCACTTGAAAAGAATGTACTCTGCTGCTGTTGTATAGAGCAATAAGGTCAAGTTCATTGGTAATGTTGTTCTTACCGTCTGTATCTTGATTGTTTCTTTCTACCGATTACTGAGACAGGAGTATTGAAGTCTTTAATTGTAATGGTGGGTTTGTCTTCTTCTCCTTTGAGTTCGATCAGTGTTCACTTCAGGTGTTTTGAAACTGTTAGCTGGTGTATAGATGGTTGTCTTCTCAGTGAACTGACCCCCTGTATCATTGCTTGGTGTCCTTATTCTTATTTAATGCTCCTTATTGTGAAGTATGCTTTGCCTGATGTTAGTATAGTTGCTCCAATTTTCATTTGATTCATTTTGGCATGGTATATGATTTGTCCATTCTTTTACTTTTAAACTATTTGCATCTTTATATTTAAAGTAGACTTTTCATTGGCAGCATATAATTATGTCCTATCTTTTCATACAATTTGACAATCTCTGCTTTTTACTGGGGCTTCCTTGATGGCTCAGATGGTAAAGAATTCACCTGCAAAGCAGGAGACCTGGGTTCGATCCCTGGGTTGGGAAGATCCCCTGGAGAAGGGCATAGCAACCCACTCCATTATTCTTGCCTGGACATTCCCCGTGGACAGAGGAGCCTGGCAGGCTTTTAATATGAGATGTTTAGACCATTTCCATTTAATGTGATCACTGATATGGTTAGGCACAAATCTGTCATCTTGCTATTTGTCTGCTCTTTATCCCGTCTATTCATTGTTACCCTTTTCCTCTTTTTCTACTTTTTTCTGCCTCCTTTGGAACAATGGAATATTTATAATTCCATGTTACCTCCTTTGTTGGCCTAGTAACTAAACTTCTTTTTTAAAGGTTGGTTTAGAGTTTATAGTATACATCTCTCACTTATCACAGTCTACCTTAGGTGATATCAAACTTCACGCATAACAGAACTTTATGCAGCATACGCCTGTTTCTCCTTTCCTAGCCTTTGTGCTAATGCTTTCATATGTTTCATAAGTGATAAGTTACCCAATGGCATCATTATTATTTTTACTTTAAACGGTTATATTTTAAAAATAGTACAGAAGTAAAGGGAAGAGAGATTTCTGCTTATCCACCTGTTAGCCGTTTGCAGTGTTCTTCATTCTTTGGGGGAATCCTGATTGCTGCCTGCGGTCATTTTGCTTCTGCTTGAAAGACTTCCTTTAAACATGTCTTGTGTTGCACAACTGCTGTTGATGACTTTTTTTTGTTGTTAGCTTTTGTATGTCTATAAAAGTTTTTGTTTGGGGTTTTTTAAAGATACTGTCCCTGTATGTAGAATTCCAACTTGACTTTTTTTTTTTCCTTTCAGAGCTTTAAAGATGTTGCTCCTCTGTCTTCTGGTTTGCATTGTTTCTGGCAAGAAATAGACTATCATTTTTCCTTTTCCTTCTATGCCTAACGTGTCTTTCTCTGGCTGCGTTTAACATTTTCTCTTCTCGTTAGCACTAAGCTGTTTGATCATGGTGTGCCTGTGTGTAGTTCCCTTCAAGTTTCTCTTCCTTGGACTTTGTTGAGCTTCTCTGATCTGTGAATTTATAGTATTCACCAAGTTTGAAAATTCACCATTTCCTTAAAACATTTTTTGTCCCTCTGTCTCACCTCTCCTTTGGGGATTCCAAATTACACATATGCTGGACTGCTTGAAACTGTCCCTGAGCTCAGTGATAAACCCTATCCAAGTTTTTTTTCAATCATTTGCTGTGTCTTAAGTTCATTGGTCTTTTCTGTAGTGTCTAAGTTGGTATTGATCCTATCCGGTGTATTTTTCATTTCAAACTTCTTCATTTTTAGAAGTTCTCTTTGGGTCCTTTTCATATTTTCTCCCATGTTCTGGTACATATGGAATAGTTACAACAGCTGTTTTAATGTTCTTGTCTAATAATGCCCTGATTTATGCCATTTCCGAGTCTGTTGTTATTGATTGATTTTGTTGTTGCTGTTCCTCATTATGGGTCTTAATTTCCTGTTTCTTTTTGTGCCTGGTGATTTCTTATCAGATACCAAACACTTCTTAGGTGCTGGATATTTTTGTACTCCTTTAAATATTCTTGAGCTTTGTTCTTATCCCTCTGAGGAAACAGAGCCACATAGAGGTTAAGAACAACTACCCTTACAGGTGTTATCTAGGTAGAGAACGTTGGAGAAAAGCTGCTAATGGTAAAGAAAACAGAGTAACGAGACCTGATGGTTTTAATACATTCAAGGAAACCTGATGTTGCCGTAAAATGTTGCCATGGAGAGGAGATGAAGCTAGAAAAGTAAGTCAAGAGGCCAGATCAGGAAGGGCTTCATACCTTTTATTTTGTAGGTCATGGGGGTACCAAGTCAGATTTGGGTTTTTAGAAATGTTCCTTTGACAGAGAGGTTGAGGATGAATTAAAGTAGGCAGCTTAGAGAGCAAGCCCGGAAGCTGTTTCTAAATTCTTAACGCTTGCTTTTCGGCTTCTCTTTGGTTTTAGGTTGTGGATCTGTCTTGAACGAAAACGGGGAGGTTGAAATGGATGCCAGTATCATGAATGGGAAAGACCTGTCTGCAGGGGCGGTGTCTGCAGTCCGCTGTATCGCAAATCCCATTAAACTCGCACGACTTGTTATGGACAAGGTATGTGGGACCCAACCACCCTTTCCTAAGGAATTGTCCCTGCTGCACTTCAGCAGCCAAAAGGGGTCTGACTGTGGGGAAACGCTTGAGATCACTGTTCTCCTGAAGTTGTATGAAAGAGCAAAAGCAATGTTACTATTTAAGTTTCTCAAGGAGACCAAGGTTCTGACTCAGGATCACTTGACCAGGTATGGCATGTTATCTTCCTGTATTTTCTTCAGCCTGTTCTCAACACATGGTAACATAACATATTCAGACTGAAGAGACCAGCTATGTAAATAGCATGTATGGGAGAATTCCCTGGTGGTCCAGTGGTTAGGACACTGCATTTCCACCACCAGGAGCTGGGGTCAGTCCTTGGTCAGGGAACTAAGACCTCAGAAACTGTGCAGCATAGCAAATAAATAAATAGCATACATAAAATAAAAATGGATTAAAGTTTAAAATCATATGTAAGTTGAATTCCTGATATTCCATCATTTGGTGGTTTTTGAAAATACAAAAACTCAGAGAGATAGGCTTTTTTCAACATTCAGAAAATTATGCCAGTGGAATTTGCATTCCTGAAGCTTTTACCCAAAGAAAACAATTATTTCCACACAGTTGAAACAATTAAAAAGAGTTTAACTTTTTCAAGAAACTAACTATTTTCCCATTTCTTTCTGGCTCAAGACACCTCACTGCTTTCTGACTGACCAAGGCGCAGCAAAATTTGCAGCAGCCAATGGGATTCCAACAATTCCTGGACAACAGCTGGTAACAGAAAGAAACAGGAAACGCCTGGAAAAAGAAAAGCTTGAGAAAGATGCTCAGAAAGCAGACTGTCAGAAGTAAGTGTCAGCTGTGGCCCACATTTGGGGGAGTTACCCAGATGTGGAAGTTGGACACGTCTGATTATCCATATTTCTTAAAAAAGTCCAATATCACAAGGTAGTTTCAGTTTTTGTATAGAATAGTTCACACTGAAAAATGAAAAAGCTGCTCTTTTGATTCTGAAATTTAACCTCATTTTTTACTCCTATGAATAGTTTATTCATAGTCAGCTGCTGCTGCTGCTAAGTCGCTTCAGTCGTGTCCGACTCTGTGCAACCCCGTAGACGGCAGCCCGCCAGGCTCCCCCGTCCCTGGGATTCTCCAGGCAAGAACACTGGAGTGGGTTGCCATTGCCTTCTCCATAGTCAGCTGAGAGTTCCTTTTCCAGCATGATTTGACAGATGAATGCTGGGTGTCGCTGTATTCGTTACATGCAAGCTTCTTGAGCAGTTTGTCGTGTTCAGTACACTGCACAGGCCCGCTGTGATCTACACCACCCTGTGAACTGAGGCACCTTCCACGGGTGCCTGAATTAATGATTTTGAATTAATGTGTTCTGAATTAATGTTTTCCGTGTTACCCATTCAAAAGTGCCAAATAAAAGTCCCCCTGTTTAAAGCAAAACTTGAAAAATACAATTTGAATGTGGCCCAGAATAAGGAATATAATGGAATGTAATCTATTAATTCTACATACCCTTTTAGATTTGTAATGTTTAATCGGAGGTATACTTTAGTATCATCTTAAGAGCTTTTTCAAAATATCCATGTCTGAGCTCCTTTCCTACAGAATCTGATTTAGTGGAGCTGAGGTGGAGAGGCCACACAGGTCCATTAGAAAAAAAGCTTTCCAGGTGATTACGACATGTCCCCAGGTTAAGCATCTGCTTCACAAGATTGGCCATATTTTGGTAGCTGTTGATAGACTTGACCAAAGGTGCTATTGTGTCTGGGGCTGCTTTATCAGCGGCTAATGTCCATTTTAATAGAGATTGCCACATTGTTTCCAAAAATTCTGCAACAACACCATCTCTGCCAGCCTGCCCTGTCCTTCCATATAAGCAAGAGGGGCTCCTGCCCTGGGCCCTGCACTTAGAAGACCCTCACATCACAAATGGGCTTCCCCGATGGCTCAGTGGGTAAAGAAACCACCTACAGTGCAAGAGACACAGAGATGCAGCTTTGATCCCTGGGTTGGGAAGATCCCCTGGAGGAGGAAAATGGCAGCCCACTCCAGTATTCTTGCCTGGAGAATCCCATGGACAGAGAAGCCTGGCGGGCCGCAGGAGTTGCAAGTTGCAAGTCCATAGAGTTGCAAAGAGTCGGACACAATTAAGCAACTTAGCACACAAGCAACAGCGTAGCGCAAATACACAAAACAGTTGGTTTGTTGCAGGCCCATGGGGCACTTCTGTCACTCAGCCGTGGCACATTGTTGCCCGTCGCCCTCAACATCCGCTCTTGGGACTGATAGCATTCAGCCCCCAGGGAAGTGCTTCTCTGCATCTCTTGCTCTGTGTCTTGCAAGTAAAGGCCACCTGAGTCTAAAAGCTTGTGGATTATACCACTGCTGATATCAGAAATAGACCCTGCTTTGGAGTGTGGGAGAAGAACTGAACAGCAGAAGGACTTAGGTAAGAAAAAAAGACAATGTGTTTTGAAACAAATTCTTGTATAACGAAGTGTTGTTTCCCAGGAGTGCCAAGTGTCCTCTTCCTTTCTACATGGTTCACTTTGCAATTCTGGAGTTATCCACGGATTAGTATGATATCTGCAAGATTTGCACTGAGGGCTGATTCCCACTACACTTAGATTTGGGAATATAGGTCTAAACCCACAGTGTCCAATAGGAAAAATGAGAGCCATATATGTAATTTAACCTTTAGCCACATTAAAAAGGCAAAAAAAAAGAAAGAGTGAAATTAATCATATTTGTATCATGAAAAAGGCAAGAGAATTCCAGAAAAATATCTATTTCTGCTTTATTGACTATGCCAAAGCCTTGGACTGTGTGGATCACAATAAACTGTGGAAAATTCTGAAAGAGATGGGAATACCAAACCACCTGACCTGCCTCTTGAGAAACCTTCATGCAGGTCAGGAAGCAACCGTTAGAACTAGACATGGAACAACAGACTGGTTCCAGTAGGAAAAGGAGTACGTCAAGGCTGTATATTGTCACCCTGCTTATTTAACTTATATGCAGAGTACATCATGAAAAACGCTGGGCTGGAAGAAGCACAAGCTGGAATCAGGATTGCCGGGAGAAATATTAATAACCTCAGATACGCAGATGACACCACCCTTATGGCAGAAAGTGAAGAGGAACTAAAAGCCTCTTGATGAAAGTGAAAGAGGAGAGTGAAAAAGTTGGCTTAAAGCTCAACATTCAGAAAATGAAGATCATGGCATCCGGTCCCATCACTTCATGGCAAATAGATGGGGAAACAGGGGAAACAGTGTCAGACTTTATTTTGGGGGGCTCCAAAATCACTGCAGATGGTGATTGCAGCCATGAAATTAAAAGACACTTACTCCTTGGAAGGAAAGTTATAACCAACCTAGATAACATATTCAAAAGCAGAGACATTACTTTGCCAACAAAGGTCTGTCTAGTCAAGGCTATGGTATTTCCAGTGGTCATGTATGGATGTGAGAATTGGACTGAAGAAAGCTGAGTGCCGAAGAATTGATGCTTTTGAACTGTGGTGTTGGAGAAGACTCTTGAGAGTCCCTTGGACTGCAAGGAGATCCAGCCAGTCCATTCTAAAGGAGATCCATCCTGGGATTTCTTTGGAAGGAAAGATGCTAAAGCTGAAACTCCAGTACTTTGGCCATCTCATGCGAAGAGTTGACTCATTGGAAAAGACCCTGATGCTGGGAGGAGAAGGGGACGACCGAGGATGAGATGGCTGGATGGCATCACTGATTCGATGGACATGAGTCTGAGTGAACTCGGGGAGTTGGTGATGGACAGGGAGGCCTGGCATGCTGCAAAGAGTCAGGCACGACTGAGTGACTGAACTGAACTGATAGTTAACTCATTATACCCCAAATATTATCATTTCAACATGTAATCCAAACCAATATTGTAAAGCAATTATCCTTCAATTAAAGATAAATGAGTTTTTTAAAAAACATGCAATCAACGTGAGAAATTATCTCTGAGACATTCTATATGCTTCCGTGCCAAATCTTTCAGATCTGCCGTGCAGCTGCACTGGCAGCGTGTCTTACGGAGCTGGTGCTCCGCAGCCAGCGGTGCTGTGTGGGGCATTGCAGGTCTAGACAGAACCTGCACGAGGAACCAGCTCTTCATGCTGGCAGCTAAATGGGTACTGAATATTAGAACTATGAATGGTTTTATTCTCATAAAGATACTTAAGGTTGAGGGACTTCCTTGGTGGCCCAGTGGTTGAGACTCTGTGCTCCCAATGCAGGGGGCCTGGGTATAATCCCTGGTCATGGAACTAGATCCCACACACAGCAAATAAGACCCAGGGCAGCACCCCCCACCAAAAAAACAGTAGTACTTAAGGTTGAATTCAATTTTTTTAAATGTTGAAATGTTCAACTTTTAGATAATTTTTATTTTAAATGGTTCTATTCATTAATTATAATAAATGTTTGCTGCTGCTAAGTCGCTTCAGTCTTGTCCGACTCTGCGTGACCCCATAAAGGGCAGCCCACCAGGCTCCGCCGTCCCTGGGATTCTCCAGGCAAGAACACTGGAGTGGGTTGCCATTTCCTTCTCCAATGCATGAAAGTGAAAAGCGAAAGTGAAGTCGCTCAGTCCTGTCCGACTCTTCGCAACCCCATGGACTGCAGCCTACCAGGCTCCATCCATGGAAGTTTCCAGGCAAGAGTACTGGAGTGGGTTGCCATTACCTTCTCTGATAATAAATGTTTAGACCTTAATAATTTTGTGGATTTTAGAAAAAACTAACTTTTGAAATTATATCTACAAATCACATTTATTCTCTTTTTTTTGGATTTGCCCTTAATTTTGATGAAAATATATGCTGATGTTGTACACTGTCAGTATAGTTACATTTCATTTTCTAATTCCTAGATTATTGAAAACATGTACAAGTCAAGATTTTGATAGAAAAAGAATACTAAAATGGAGCTCATGAAAGAAAACTAAAAGGAAAAAAGGAATTAAAAAAATCTTTAAAGAAATGGTCTGCTTTAAAAGTAAGCAGTCTTCTTCCAGGATGACCCACGTAAAATTCACAGAGAACATTACAGATTCTTTGTTCAATGAAGATTTAATTAAATGTATCAAAACAATGAAAATTAGAAATATTCTCGCCAAATCCACAACTTGAACAGTTCAGATAAATCCTGACAACTTCATGTTCTTTACTAAAGGAAGATTTAATTGCTAATCACAAAGAATAACACCAGAAGACGTATGCAGTTATTGGAATTGGAGGGGAAAGGCCGAATAAACAGTAGACAGAGTTGTTAACCAGAGAAGGCAAAGATGAAAAACATAGGTGTAATGTTCTTGAAAGCATAATATAATATTTGGGACTTCTCTGGTGGTCCAGTGGTTAAGACTTCACCTTCCAATGCAGCCAAAAAGCCAAAGCGTAAAGCAGAAGCAGTGTTGTGATAAATTCAATAAAACTTTAAAAACGGTCCACAGCAAGAAAAGTCTTTAGAAAACTAATAATATTTGGC
Organism: Ovis aries; assembly: GCF_016772045.2. Taxonomy (NCBI): domain Eukaryota; kingdom Metazoa; phylum Chordata; class Mammalia; order Artiodactyla; family Bovidae; genus Ovis; species Ovis aries. Next base: position 37,301,426 of record NC_056074.1, read on the forward strand.
CAAGTATAATGGTGCTTTTTATGACCTCATCACATAGTGTGTATAAAACACAACGGGAGGGCTTCCCTGGTGGCTCAGCGGTAATGAATCCGCGTGCCCACGCAGGAGACATGAGTTCGATTCCTGATCTGGGACAGTCCCACATACCATGGAACAACTTAGACCGGGCCCCACAGCTATCGAGCCTGTGCTCTAGAACCTGGGAGCCACGGCTATTCAACCCGCGTGCCCTGAAGGCCATGCTCTGCAACAGGAGAAGTCAGCGCAGTGAGAAGCCGTGGCAGCGCAGGAAAGAGCACCGCCCCCGGCCCCGCCCCTGCCCCACCCGGCCCCGCCCCCCGCCCCTCCACAACCGGAGAAGAGCCTGTGCAGCAACACAGACCCCGCACAGCCAAAATAAATAAATACAATTTCTTAATGGGACATTTCTAGGCTTAGTAAACATTATTTCAAAATTTGATAAAATGCCAAACATAATTCGGGGGAAAAACTAATGATGAGTATCTAGGAGAGAGAATTCAGATAGGTTCGTTTAATGGGTAATAAAGCGAGAGATGAAACCATGTATGAAATTTAAAAAAACTCAGTTCCACCAGAATGTACCATGATCAGAAGACATGTTGAAAAAACAAGGCAAGCCTGTAATAATGGAGCTAACAGGGTAGGTACATAAAAGGTGTGTACGTGCGAAGTTTGGCCAAGAGTCCAGAAGTGTTCTGTGTGGCACGTCCAGCCCACAGTGAATTTGCTTCTAAGAGACGAGCCCTCAGCTGCTCCAGTACTGAAAGTGATGTGGGACAGTAGAGGGTCCACTGCGAGATATTCTAGATGCGGCCAAAGCTGGAATGGCTTGATTAGACTCACGTCTGACCTTACAACAGCCTTTTATACCAACTAAATGCTGTTAAAGTAATTAAGTAAGAAGAGTTCAGCAAAAATTACAGAAGTTCCTCAAAGAACAAATCATGGACTTTAACAGAATATGAAATGAATTTTGAATTTTCATGATCTAGTTATTTAGTCCAAACTGTTCCTCTCTGTTGATAAGCTTAACAGAAGCTTAAAAAAATTTTTGTTTGACTCTTACAGTTATTAAAGGGTTGGAAATCTTTTTTAAAGTTTAGAGAAACAAAGCCAAAAGTGCATGTGAGATATGGAAGAAAAATGACATCCTCATAAAATATAACGAAATTGAAATAAGGGAAAATATTTGCCTAACTTGAAGAAAATGCATGTACAAATGATCCTGAAACCAGTTTCTATGGAGACTGTTCCTCTGTTCATTGTAAATTGAAGTGTAAGCATCACTTGAAGAGAGAGTTGAAGAAAATTAAGCAACATACTGCAATTTTCAATTTTCTTTTCAATACCAGCATTGAAATTTGAAAGAAGAATTTAAGATAGTCTGCATGGATTGAGACACTGCTTAAGAGATGAAAAAAGTGACTGTAATAAAGTGATTATGATTTAAATGTTCAAATTAAAATATTTAGTGACATCTTGTTAACAGTGTATCATTCTCAGCCTCATAGAGCATTTGAATGCAGTAATGTAAAACTCAGGATTCATTTCCAAAGCTAAGTATTGCTTGAAGAGTTTTGTATATAATTTCAGTGCTACTGCCTCAGCAGAGTGAAGCTTCTCCAAGTTAAAATTAATTAAAAGCTTGTTAAAGAGTTATTAATGCATTGAGTCAAGAGAAGTTGTGTTATTTGGGGCTTTGTCAACATAATACATGTTACGTGAAAATGTCGATCATAGGAACATGGTCCATGCCCCCTGAGATGAAAGCAAGGAAAATCAATTTTATGGAATAAATGCATTATAATTTATGATTGCGTATGTGCTTGTGGGGCGTTTTCCCCACCCGTCCTGCCATCTCAGCTGATCAGCAGAGGGTGCACGACCGTAGTTAAGCTGTCATCATCGGTAGTTTGTCAGCTTTCAGTCAAATGAAAACCGTAGCTTTACAGTATTTTTCAAGATACATTTATCATGGTAAGAGGATAGAACATACTTATTATTTCTAAGTATTAAACCTGTGTGGGCGTCCATTTGCCTTTGCATTTTTGCCTCGACCCCTTGCACGTGTTGGGGGGCTGCCACCAGCCGTGACAGATCCAGCCTCCTTCCCACCCTCTCCTCCTGAAGCTCCCCGACACAAACCGCTCTCTCTACGCCTCCCAAGCAGTCTGTTTCCTCTCTGGGCTCCCTCAGTCCACACACGGTAGCCAGAGCAGTTCTCCTAAGATGACTTTTATAGAAGAATAGCACAGAGTCTTGAGCGCATAGATCGTCTACAGAGCTCTGGACGAGTTTTCACAGGGTGGACAGTGTAATCAGCGCCCAGAGCCAGACATGACCTGCAGCTGAGTGGTCCCCCTCCATCACCGCCCCCTCGGCTCCCAACTGCGGGGGCTTCTGGTGCCAGTGTCTGAACTTTATCTGAGAGAGCATGTGGTTTGGTCTTCTGCTGGGCACCTTCTCTGCTTAAGTTCCTGAGACCCATCCCTTTGTCGCGTGCAGCAGGGTCCACCCTCGCTGTGGCCGTGTGCCCTCTCTTTTCTGTGTCACAGGTTATTTACTAGGGTGGGCGCTTGTGTAATTTACAGTTTGCCGATATTACAAATGGTGCTGCTGTGGACCTTCTGTCTGCTTTCCTGGTGAACTTACTCTGTGTTTCTGTTGGATAGAAATGTAGGGATAGAATGACTGAGGCAGGGACTTCCCTGGCGGTCCAGTGGTTAAGACTCGGTGCTTACACTGCAGGGGTTGTGGGTTTAGTCCCTGCTTGGGGAATTAAGATCCCACATGCCGTGAGGCGCCGTCAAAACATAGGGGGAAAAAAGGAAGGGCTCAGTCTCTTTTCCTCCCAAAGTGTCAGTCCATGTCCTTGGCAGTGGTGATTGAGGTCCCCAGTCCCTGCAGTCTGTGCCCAGACTTGATGCCGCATCTCCTTTCATTTTAGCCATGCAAGAAACCTTGGTTCGGTTCCTGGGTCAGAAGATCCGCTGGAGAAGGGATAGGCTACCCACTCCAGTATTCTTGGGCTTGCCTTGTGGCTCAGCTGGTAAAGAATCCGCCTGCAATGTGGGAGACCTGGGTTTAATCCCTGGGTTGGGAAGATCCCCTGGAGAAGGGAAAGGCTACCCACTCCGGTATTCTGGCCTAGAGAATTCCATGGACTACACAGTCCATGGGGTCGCAAAGAGTCGGACACGACTGAGCCACTTTCAGTGGAAAACTTAATGGGTGTGGTGGTTAAGAGCACTTGTTTTTAAAACTTAACTTGTATCATGACACCTCTCAGCTCAAACTCTCCAGCATCTTCTCACCTCGCTCAAACTGAAAGCCCTTCCTATGGCCTGTAAACAGGATGACCATGTGATTCAGTGTTCAACCTGGCACTTAGTTGTGAGAGTGAAAGGGAGGGGCAGTATTGATTAAGGCGGGACAACTGGCATAAACAGGACGGACCTGGGAAACCCGGATGTACCGTCACCCCCCATCAGAGCCTCACAGTCTGCCTGCTGGCCGTCTCTTTGACCCTGCCGCGCGCTCCTTGCTTTGTTGGCTCCAGCCACAGGGGCCTCCTCGAATTTCCATGAACTTGGAAAGCATGTCCTGCTTCAGGAATGTTTTTCACGAGCAATCAGCATGACTTACCCTCACTTCCTTGAGAGAGGCCTTTAAACCACCTCTCCACCATCACGTGCCCCATGGGCTGCTCTAGGCTATTGTTTATTTCTGTTGAGTAAAACCTGACGTATTTCACTGCTGTCGCCCTGTGCCCCGAAGGGAGAAGGGACTTTGTCCACTTGTGTGTCCGAGCACTTAGAATGTTGCCTCCAGTATAGTTCACTATAGAATCAGGGTGGTGGGTTTGTGGTTGTTAGTGTATAATTTCCTTCAACTTTTGTACTTTTCAAGATTTATAATAAAACGTTAGAGTATATGGCTAATTCATGTGGATGTATGGCAGAAACCAATACAATATTGTAAAGCAATTATCCTCCAATTAAAAATAAATATAAATTTAAAAAAAGAAATGTGAGAGTAAAACTGGCTTATTTCATCTTCATAGCAAACCCCATGACACAGGCGGAGTGAGGTGTGTGGACAGTTAGTATCAGTGTCACCTGGGCGGTTGTCCCATCTCATACCTGCAAACTCAGGGCCTCTGGACTGGGATGGGGAGCTGAGGATCCAAAGGGTGCTGGTGTCTAAGTAGTGCTCAATTAATTGTGTCCCCATTTTATAGGTGGGGAAAATGAGACTCGGTCACCAAGCTAGAAAGTGATGGTGCCAGGACTGCACGGACCCTTTAAAGTTGAGGTCTAAAGGTGCGTCCAGCAGTCTGACTGGTGTGTGGAATGTAAACCAAACAGGCTTTCTTCGCTGTCACCATGAGTGGGGGATGCTGGAATCAAAGCATGTCGCGTGTGCCATTAACACAGAAGTGTATTAAGCCTTGTTGTCACCTGTGGGAGTGTCTCACGTCCAGCCTGTTACTCTCTGTTTTTTGGCAGCAACTTGGGGACTGTGGGTGCTGTTGCCGTGGACTGCCAAGGAAACCTGGCTTACGCAACCTCCACGGGAGGCATCGTCAACAAGATGCCGGGCCGCGTCGGGGACACACCATGTATAGGTGAGCTGGACGGGTGACCCCTGCCCCTGCCTTCCCCTGTCGTCTTGTCCACATTCTCCGGTCTCTGTCCCCCGCCCCATTTCTTTCTTCCTTCATCTCTTCCTCTTCCTGTGGCAGCTGTAGAATTTCTGGGGGTGGCCTGAGTTGGGGACGGTTGTCCAGGGACGTGGAGAAGATGGCCTGTCCAGCAGGTACCTGATTCCTAGATGCTGTGTTTTGGGAATAACTTTGGAGACAGGGTGCTGAAGTCACCCCAGCACCCCCGCTGCCTCTTTCTTCCCTGTAACCCGCTTCACAATCTGCAGACTTACTTATGCCCAAAGGGTTATGTACGTGAAACCTCTTCCCAGGAATGGGCTCAAATGAGCAGACTAGGAAAGCTGACAGTTTGCGTCTGCGGTTATCAGACTGGAGTGGCGTAAGAGCAGCACAGCACCACTCAGTATGACAGGGACTTCCCTGGTGGCCTGGGGGTAAGGCTACCCACGCCCAGTGCAGGGGGCACAGGTTTGATCCCTGGTCAGGGAGGATTCTGTATGCTGCACAGCCAAAAAAAAAGATATTACACATCGAAGTGTTCTTTGCATTAACCCTGGAGCACTTTATCTAATTCCCAGGAGTGTGTGTGTTTGGGAGAGGGTGCATGGAGGGTGTGTATATGTTTCATCCTGTGAGGGCTGCCCCAGGGCAAAGGGGGAGCTGCCCTGGCACAGCTGCTCCAGGAAAGGTCAGGCCCGCCTCCCCGAGGCTCCCCCTGCCCCGATTTCAGGGTATTCGCATGGTGGTCCCTGGAGCACCTTGGCATGACGCCCTGGCTCTCTTGGGATTTAATTTTCGTGTAGCTTTAGACCTGTAATATGTGTTTGACTTTCCTGACTGTTGCTGCCCAGTTAGAACCAATCCCCTTCCTTGAGCAGGATCTGGAGGTTACGCTGACAATGACATCGGCGCCGTCTCGACGACGGGGCACGGTGAGAGCATCCTGAAGGTGAATCTGGCCAGACTCGCGCTCTTCCACGTTGAACAGGGTATGTGGAACCGGGAAGCTGCTTATAAATAGAGGGAGAGGGATGGGAAACCCTTGCTTTGCTTTCAGGTTGGTTGAGTCCCTATCTGTTAGGGTGCAGAAAGAAGAGAATTTCGAATACCATTCGCCTTCCGCCTCCAGGGGGCAGAAGAGAGACTCAGCCTGGGTTCCTCCCAGTGGAGCGGAGGGGCCTTGTAGAGAGAATTAAGGGTCCTTGTTTGAGACATTAAGTAGTAATCGCTTACCAATAATCTTTGTTAACACGCTTTGCTTTTTCCATACTGTAAATAATTTCCCCATCAGATTCCTTTCAGTAACTTTTGCTGTTCTCAACCTCTCATTGTTTTTTCAGGAAAATCACTAGAAGAAGCTGCCAACGCATCATTGGGTCATATGAAGTCAAAGGTCAAAGGCGTAGGTGGTATCATCATGGTCAACAAAACAGGAGAGTGGGCGGTGAAGTGGACCTCCACATCCATGCCCTGGGGAGCTGCAAAGGACGGCAAGCTGCACTCGGGAATTGACTTCGGCGACACGAGCATCATCAACCTGTCCTAAGCCCCCAGAAGCTGTATTCTAGAAGCTAGCTTGGAGGCGACGTGCAGTCTCCTGGTGTGGAGACCTAGCTTCATCAATTAGATCTAGAAATGGAAAAATGCTGCAGTCTGTCACTCGTTTTGTTGCCTTGATAAGTGTCTGGTTGGGGGCGGATTCCAAAGTGTACGAGAAATGCCCATGTTAAGGTAAAAATAAGACCAGTGAAGATGGCAAACTCCACGGAGCCCTCCTCATGAATAGTCCCTGTTGTCTGAGGCTAGAAAGAGGAAACAGCAAGATCTTTACAGAAAGGGCCTCGATGCAGGGACCGGCTTCTGGAGTTGGGGGACCTACAGCAGTGACAGAGGCTGTAGGTTCAAGGGTGCGGGGGGTTCGGAGGAGAGGGCTCTGGGGCAGGATCCAGTGCAGGGCGAGGCGGGCAGGAAGGAGCCAGTGGAAGCGGTGAAGGGGAGACAGCCGCAGAGTTAATGGAAGGCTGAATGTCGCAGAGCTCATTCGGAGCCAGAAGAACATTAGGCAAAAGAAACAGAAAAACTGGTTTTGTTAAGAAAGTGCAGATCTCTGACTTACCAATACAGACGTGTTTCCAGATGCTGTAAAAGGACCCTCTGCTGACCCCTGGCTCTCAGCTGCAGCTGAGAAGAGTCGTCATGGGCACCCTGGAGCCCCTCCCAAGATTAAGAGCTTTCTCGGGCTCACTCCTGAGCCTGCTCACCTTGTTTCCCCGCCCCCAGCCAGCTTCCACCTCCCAGACCCTGGTTCTTCACAGTGAACCGTGGGGCTATTGACCTCTCTGCCTCTCCTACAACAGGAAGAGCCAGTCAGTGTCCAGATGACCCCGACTTAACAGCGTCCGTGACTGTCCAGTGCTGCGGGTTCCCCCAGCTGAACTGGGTGTCCACTGTGGTCAGCATGGTAGAGAAAGGCATTTCCTTGGTGGAGAGTATTCCTATTAGCCTCTTTACACTGGAGACAGTATTTTTGCTATGACATATCTGCTCATTTTTTTATAACCTGTCAGGGCTTGCTTTCTCTCTGAAAAGAAATTGCTTCACTTTAAATTCCATATGCCACTAATAAAATGCGTTTTGAAAGAATAACAGTGTGGTCAGGAGTCACTGTTGACGAAGACCAGAATGTATATGACCTCCCTTGGTCTGTCAGTTCAGACAGGTGAACTTGTTAGACCTCTCAGCCTAAGGGTGGTGTGTGGATGTGATAAGACCACCTGCCTTGAGGAGATTATTTGAGAGTTTCCAGAAGAATGGAGTTTTGAGGGGATGGGCTGAGGAAGAGGCCCCGCCACCGCTGCAGTAATCAGCAGGGCTTACGGATCCGTCTTCTTGCCAGTTGCCGACCTTCAAGCCAGATGGTCTCACAGGCCAAGCCCCTGTCCCCTGACCTTCCCGGCACCCGTGTCCTCTGCTCTGAGCCTGAGAGAGAGAGAGATGGAGGCCGGCCGAGTTTGAATCTTGCTTCTCCCCACAACCTGGGTGACCCTGGGCAGGATAACTTCTGAGAATATGGTCATCTATAAAGTAGGTCACTCTGATGATTAAATGAAAATAGAGGCCAGCTGCTCAGTGTTTTATCTCCAGAGCCTCTAGACAAACAGAACGTGTGGCCAGGCCCCAGGGGAAGTCCATGTGGTTGTGTCCTTTAAGCCTCAGAGGCAACCTCCGCCCTTTAGAGATGGCACTCTGTCAACAGGCATGTTCACTCACTGGGGCTGCCAGCATCCAAACACTGCAGGCGAAGGCTCACGACAGACATTCCAGAGGCGGGAAGGCCCAGGTCCAGGCATCAGCAGGGTGGCTCCTCCAGAGGCCCTGTCCTTGGCCTTATCTCTTCCTCGTCCAAGGACACCAGTCAGGTGGGTCAGGGCCACCTAACGGCCTGCTTTCCACCTCTTCACAGACCCTGTCTCCAAAACCCTGAGTGGCAGGGCTTCAGCACAAGGATTCTGAGCGTCCCGGTTCAGCCCCAACAGGAGGCAGAGCAGGACCATTCAGGAGCTGGGAAGGGAGAGACTTCTGCAGAAGAAACCATCACTGAGTAGAGAAGGAAGGAGCAGGGAGCGAGGCCTGGTTTCACACATCTCGTTTCTGTTCACAAGGGACGCGGCTCTGGTCACAGGTTTCCCTAGGGCCTCAGGTCTGGCCGCCCAGTGAGGGAAGGGTCCCCCAGCTCCTCTGTGGCGGCCAAGGTGTGTGATGTTGGCCTCAGACCTCACTTCTGCAAACAGTCACTGGACTAGTCAGAATCTTGTATGCAGAGACCAGGGGGGAGGTCTCCTGGCCCACAGGCTGCCCAGCGGCAGCTCCCCAACTGTCCCAACACATGGGGGCTGGAGGCCACGTCTGGGGGAATGCCAGCCCCGGATCCCTTCTCTGCCACAAGAGGGCAGCAAACCACACGGTCCACAGTCTTCAGCCCTAAAGGAAGATAACTCACCTCCACTCAGCAAAACAATATACTCAGAAATTTTGGGACCAAAAGAGGTTTTCCTGTTCCTGACCTTCATCTAAATACTACAGTTTGTTTTAGAGCACAGTTGTGGGGGAAAAAATTGGTAGCAAATGCCCCACAAAATCAAAATCAGCCACGTCTCTGTCTTTTAAATCACTGAAGCCTGCTCTGCACCGACCGCCACAGCCCAGGGGTGAGCTCGGCCAGGCAGCCACTTCCAGCCAGGAAGAGGCTCACACATTTGGCCCAAATGTGGGGACCCAGAGCCCAGTGGGCACGGGTGTCTGCCGGGTGCGGCTCGGCCCACCTGCTGATCTGGACAAACAGTCCCAGGAAGGAAGGGCCGTAACCTTGTAGTTGTTGGACAATAAGTTTCTCCCTGCCCCCAAATAATGTCCTTTTTAGACATGTTCCTCTCTTGCAGGAGAAATTACAGACTCTGAGGGCAAAAGGAGGAGGGAATGGTTTCCCTACTCATCAGAAGTGGAAGTGTGGGGAAGCCCGGGGGGACACTGTGTGCCCCACCGCACCTCCGCTTTCAGCCGCCCACACCCGGGAATCAGGGAGTGTGCCCGAAGAGTGGCTCCTCCTGGGCAGTGTAGGAGAGACCCAGGAAGGAATGGGGCTGGGCAGAAGGGCAGAGGCAGAGCCAGGTCCAGGAATGGGGCTGGGAGGGGGCCAGGCCGGTGGTGGGTGTGGGTGCCCAGGGGTGGCTCCATCCAGAGCACAGGTGCCATTAGATGGGCAGACCACCCGTCCACTCACCTGTCCCGCACACAAGACCTGGAGCAGCTGAGCCACAGCCTTGTGAGAGGCGAGCTTGCCAGGGGAGGCCCAGGATGATACGGCCTTTCTGAAGGATGAAATAAGGCCCAGAGAAATGGGTTTTCCAGGGCACTCATTGCATTCCAGTTAAACTGTGGTTTATCTCGGCCTCCCTAGTCCCAAACCCTCTATCTCTGAGTGATGGTCTTATCACGTCATGCATGGTACCCAGTCTGGCATCACTAGTGGTGCCCAGACATACCTGGGACAGTCCCACAAGTGCTGCCGGTGACTAGCGGGAAAGGATAGCACACTTAGCAACTTTATCCTTCAAATCCTGCTTTTTGATTTCCTCAACCCACTATTAAAATACAGTTGGATTTTCATACAAAGAGAAGTTTGGGACCGCCCTGGCCTGGGTTGGTTGAGGAGGCCAGGCTGAGATTTATTATTATTTTTTTTAATCACTCACTAATCACTCGTCATCTCAGAGTCAAGTCTGTTTTTTGCTCTGCAATAATTAGCTCTATCTGGACCTTGTGCCAAACTCAGGGCTTCCCAGATGGCGCTAGTGGTAAAGAAACTGCCTGCCAATGCAGGAGACATAAGCAATGTAGGTTCAATTCCGGGGTCAGGAACATCCCCTGGGGGAGGAAATGGCAACCCACCGCAGTATTCTTGCCTGGGAAATCCCATGGACAGCGGAGCCTGGTGGGCTACAGTGCATAGGGTCACAAAGAGTTGGACACAACTGAAGCAGCTCAGCACGGGTCAAACTCAGGTGGAGTTTGCGTTCTAAGCTGTGGCTGGGAGCAAAGGAGCAGAGAGGTTAGTTCTTCCTGTCCCATAGGACCATGGTTCCATCCATGACTCAAGCTGCTCTCTTGCAGAGGAGCAATTTTTAGCAAATGTTTTTTAGTTAAAAACAACCTTTTAATATAACAAAAGAGGTGTATGTTCATCGTAGCAGTTGAAGACAATGACCAAAAAAACTTAAGTGAGAAAACACAGAGCCACAAAAATAAGAAAAAATAAGGGGGAAAAGATTTTTAGCACCCAATCGATATCACTATTAACACCTACGGTACGTATTCATTATTATTTTGTCCAAAATGAGATCACACCATATATGCCTTTTTAAACTTTTTTTCAGTTAACAATCCAGCTTTCCAGGTCAGGCAAGTTTCACCTGTTGTAACACTTAGTCGGCATTCAGATTTCTCCAGCGTTCTCAAAAAAAACGTCACCAATAGCAGGTTTGTGCAGCTCCTCGGCCTTGCGGGGATGGGTGGGTGCCTCTCAGTCCCCCCTCTCGGTTCCTGCCCTGCTTTACCGGCTCTGACCTGTTGGGTGGTCAGGCCAGGGGCCCCACAGCACCGTGCCTGCCCGGCCACTCAGGCTGCCTCCTCTGGTTCCGCAGCGCAAGCCTGCCGAGCTGGGCTGTGGGAACAGCACCGGGCTTAAGGTTTGGAAAGGGAAACATGGGTTGTGCCAGAGCACACGGCCTCACCCAGAAGCTTGGCAAGGCGCGAGCTAGAGTGGGACGAGCAGGTGGGGAGCAGGTTCACCTCATGCACCATCCAGGAAAGGCCTCGAACCGCCCTTCCTGCTGGGGCCTCCTCGCTGCCTCTCCCCGGGGTCACTCACTGCCTTCCCAGCTCCGCTCACCTTTCAACCTCTCCTACGGCCGGCTGGCCACACAGTAAGCAAGAGTTTTCGCCAAGTGCCTCCTGGGCAAAGGGCATTTCCAGAAGTATCTACAAATTGGCATAGGCGGATGCCAATCTCACCAAATCCAGGACTGTTTCTGTGGGATGAGAACAAAGGCTGGGCTTCTCTCCCCTTCCAGAACAACATTCCCTTGTCCACGGGCGCCAGATCCCTAGGGCTTTGAACTCCTGAACTCTCTCCCCCAGTGCTCTATTCAGACACCAAGTATTTAAATCTTTCAAAAAGAAAGTCCAAGTCGAGTTCCTCCCTCCCTCCCACCTCTCCCCTGCCTTCCCCTGCCTTCCCCTAGGCCCCCTCAGCACCCCCCCTCCCCTGCCTTCCCCTGCCTTCCCCTGGGCTCCCTCAACCCCCCTGTGCTGAGTGGCTCACTGCAGCCCCTGCTTCTCCGGTGACCTCACCCCAGATCCGGCCTGTCAGCCTCGTGCTTCCCAATCGCCCCAGCCATCTCTGCGCATCTTATCTCTGGCTCTTGCACAGACATCACACCCTGGATTCCTCATGACTCAAAACTCCACCACTCCCCCGCAGGCCCTTTTCCTACCCCATCCCTGTCTTTGTTGGAAATTCCTGCCTGTTTGTCAATGGTGATGGAGGCTCAAGCAGACGGTCAGGACGCAGGGCGGGTCACCCTGCACAGCCAATGCCCCTGCACACTCCCCAGTCCCAGCCCCAAGGCCTTGCTCAGCAGTGAACCACTGCCGTCCTGGGAGGGGACGTGCCTGCCTGCTTGCGCGCCAGGTCTCAGACCAGGGCCCGCACCGTGGTGCTCCAGGGTGGCCTCCCTGGGAAAGGGTTTCATTGTCTTTGAGAGGAAAGTGTCCAGGGTGGTTTCCTCTCTCTGGTCACTGGGGCCATAGCGTGATCACTCCTTCCCCAGCTGGGCCAGTGCCCTGATCGGGCTGCACCAGCAGGATGGCCCAGAGCGGGAAGAATGTCCCTGGCTGCTCTAAAACTCGGCAGGCGGGCTGCCCTGCCCTTCCGAGAGTCCGCTTCCCAGGATGGGGTGCGGCCTGGCGCCCACAGTCCCCTTGGCCCCCACGCTAGCCCACCCAGCTCTGAGACCTCAGCCCTCTGCACCGACACCGCCCAGCTCCTCGGCGCTTCTCGGAGTCGAGGATTCCCGGAGGGCCGCCTGGGTGGCAGCTGGGCCTGTGCTCAAGTTTGAAGACAGAGGAATGAGGAAGCCCAACGGCCAGTCCTCCCAGGAGCCCACCCTCAAGGTTAGGTCCCCCAAGAGCCTCCGAGGGCTCTCACTGCTGCTGTGTGAGACTCCCAAGCCCTGGGCCAGCTCCTCCCACTGCACCCCCAAGCGAGGGGCTCCCCAGGCCTCTGCACACCCCATGCCCTCTCCCGTAATGCCTTTCCACCCTTGAAGGGTTGGCAGGGGGAGTAATGGGAACCTCTCTCAGAAGGGAGTTGTGAGGATCAATCACAGAAAATTCCTAAAAGTGTGTCGGGCACATAGCGAGCGCGGATGAAGCGTTAGCTCTCATTAGTGTGTTGTTTTGTCCCCAGGCCGCACCAACCAGAGCGAACTCTTCCTTTTCTGAGCCCCTGCCATTCTCAGGGTCCCCAGCCAGGCCCTCTAAAACGGGCCTCCATCCCATGGACCCCGAAGTTGCTTTACCCATACAGACATGCAGACCTCAGGGCTCGGCCAACAGGCCTGGCTACCCCATGTGGGGCAAGGTCCTTGGGCAGGACCCCATCCACGATGATGCCAGCACAAAGGGGAAGTGTCTTCTTTTTGCAGGTTACAAAGCACGTTCCCATCTTTCTCTACTTTAGGGAACAGACAGGGCAGAAATCATTATTCCCATTTTCCGAATGGGGCCCTTGATACCGAGGGGCAGTGAACACCTCGCAAACCCTGACTACGCTCCAGTGAGTGGCCCAGTTAGGCCCTGGATCCAGCTCTGTTCGCTGGAAGCCCAGCGCTTCCTCAGCACCGTGCTGGGTCACAATCATTTAAGTGCATCTTCCTCCTTCTGAAAAGCAGCTCAGATGCCAAAGGAATTAGAGATGGCTGCCAATGAGAACCAGATGCCCTGCCCCCATCTCTGGGCCAGCTCCCAGGAAAGGGAGGACAGCAGACGTGTGGCCCCCGAGGCCCGGCCCACCCTGTGAGCTCAGCTCCTGGCAGAGGGAGCCTCCCTAAGAAAGGCCAGGAGCCCTCCGAGCCTGGAAAAGCCTCTCCCCAGAGCTGGACCAGACCACCAGCCTGCTCATCTCCGGGGTCAGAACAAGGAGTGTCCAAGGCCAACCGTGCAGTCATTCACCCTCCCTAAACCCAACAACCCAGCTAACCTGGTGCTGTACCCATTTTTCAGATGGGAAAAGTGAGGCCTCGAGAGATGTGACTCCCTGAGCAAGCAAGGAAAGCTGGATGACAGCCCATGCCTCAGCCCTGCTCACAACAGAGCTCAGCGGGGAAAAACCCACCCAAGACCTGGGGCAGCACAGCCAGCCCTGCCCAGCATCCCCTGTAACCCCCACCCAGAGGCTGGGCCCACCAGGAGGCCCCAGGCCCCACTGTCCACTGGGTCACTGGTAGGGGAGCAAAGTCAGCTCCCAGTTGAGGTGAAGGCTCACTCACCAGAGGTTCCAGCAGGTCAGGGCCTTGGGTGGGGAAGGGAGGCTGGGCTCCCTGAGAACATGAGTGGATCAGGGAACAGGCAGAACTCAAGTCCACAGCCAGGGCGCCCAAGGTCACTGGCCAGGAATCGCTCCCGGGGGCCGTTTCTACCACCAACTCCCCACCTGGATCCCAGGAGAGCTGGTGGGGCCGAGGTAGGCTCGCCAGGCTCAGCCCCAGGCCTGGTGGGTGTGCATGTGTGGGCGGTGTCCCTGTCTGAGTCCAAGTTCAGGAGCCCAGCCAGGAGGATTGTTCACATTCGTTTAACAAACAGAACAGCCTTGACCACAAGGTCAAAATAACAATGAATTCAAACTCCACTCCAGTCCCAGCCCACCCTCCAGCGCGGTGCTGCTAGAGGACTCAGGGAACTGAGCGGTGCCCACCTCCCGCCCCCACCCCAGCGAGCCCGTTTGTCCTCCATCCACCAAATGCGTGTCCCCTCCCTTGCCCCTTGCCCCCACTGCCCCTGCTCCAGCCTGACTTCCACCCCACTTTAGTACCTTTCAAGCAGTCCTGTGACTAAGTTAAAGGCAAACGCCCCTTTATCACTCAAGGCTCTGTGTGGATGGGGCACACGGGCCTCATCCAGCTCGTGGGCCTCGGCCACGTCAGCTTCTCACGGGGCCCTGCTCCCTCCGGCTCCAAGCTTCACGCACTCCCTTCTGCCAAGAGCCCCCCTCTCCTACCCAGCACTGGACGGCGCCTGCTGATCTCAGAGCCCACCCAAGGGACACTTCCTCCAACACCCAGGCCCGGTGAGCCCTCTAACACCCCCAAATCTCTTCTTCATGGAAACCATCACCATTGCAATCAGCATGTGTCTCCCACCCTAAACGATGTCCCCAGTACCAGCCCCAGGCCTGGCACATGGCAGAACCTGAACTTCTGAGTCCTGAATGACAGAACAGCCAGTGGAGGGGCCAGACACTCCCAGCTCTGACCTCGCTTCCTTCCAGCTTCCTCCCTGCCACCCTCAATTCAGAGACACCTCCTCCAGAAAGTCTTTCTGTCTTTCCCTTCCCTGAGTAGCTCCTCGTAGACAACCCGTGAGCCACGGTCCCCTTGTCCGTCTGCCTCCCCATATGCTTGTGAGACCCTCAAGGCAGCACGAAGCCCCAGGCTCCAGCCAACCATAGTCTCTTCCCCACCCACTACCCTTGCCCCGCTCAAGCCGGGGTCTCTGGAAAGCATGGACTTCCTCCCATCAGTCCCTGAACCCTGACAGCCCCTCTTAGAGGGGCAGCCTCCACTAGTCCCAGTTTACAGATGACATCCCTGAGGCTAAGAGGAAAAAGGCTAAATGCTCTGCATTGCTCCAAACATCCGCGTGATGGGTACCATGTCGCCTGTTAGGAAGGCGGCCAGCCTCTGGTCTTGGACCTTTTCTTGGAGAGCCCCAGCCTTCCAGAGGGGGAGAGACAGACAGACAAAGAGAGAAAGAAAGAGAGGGAGAAAGGGTTTAGTTGCTTCGGTCAGGGTTGTATTTTAAAACTGACTCTTGAGCAGTTTGGACCACATAGAAGTATGTAACTACACAAAAATGTTAAGACACGATTTACAGTAATTGTCTTTGGTTTGCCAAGTTCTGTCAGGCCCTTCCCAACACATGATCATCTTGTCCTTCAAATTTTTCTATGGAAAAAAAAAAAATTCTATGGAATTTCTCAACAACAATAAGTTTTTAAAAAGCAGGCACATGGGACGGGGGATGAAAGGCCAGAATTAGGTTCAATCCCTGCCCTCAGCGATGGCCCAGGTTCCAGGCGCAGCAAGGAGGACACAGGGCTGGAGACAGGATGGTCAAAGGGCTCTGAGCTCCCTGGGCAGCAGAGACCACAAGGACCAGAGGTGCAAGGGGTGGGGGGCGGTTAGTGGGCCAGGCGGGCTCAGCGTAGGGCCTGTAGCTATAGACCCTATAGATGGATTGTAGATCAGTCGCAGCTGGGTCAGCCTCCCAGGGTTTAGATCCTCCTCCTTCTACTTATTTGGGGGTTTTTTGGTTTGTTTGTTTATTGTGATTTTTTTGTTTAATTTTATTGGAGCATAGTTGATTTGCCATATTGTGTTAACTTTCAGATGTACAGTAAACTAAGTCAGTTACACACATATCACTCTTTTTTAGATTATATTCCCATAGAGGGCATTACAAAGTATTGAGCAGAGTTCCTGTAGTATACAGTAGTTCCTTATTCGTCATCTATTTTTTTATATATAGTTGTGTGTATATGTCAATCCCAATTTTCCAGTTTATCACCCCCCTCCCACCCTCTGGTAACTATAAGTTTATTTTCTGCCTCTGTAACTCTATTTCTGTCTTGTAGATAAGTTCAGTTGTACCCTGCTTTTTGGATTCCATAAAGTGATACCAAACGATATTTGTCTTTCTCTGTCTGGCTTACCCCCTCCACTACTTGTGACTGTGAGAGCTTGGGCAACTTCCTGAGCCTCAGTTTCCCCACCTGTGAAATGGGGTCAGGAGCAGAACCTCCCTCACAGGACTGTCGTAAGGCCTAAGTGAGAGATCCGGTGGCGTGCAGTGCCGGGCAGAGGGTGGGTGGCCATGGCTAAGGCCGTACTCTCCCTGAAGAGGTGACGGAGTCTTAATGGAAAGTTGGCTCTGATCTGAGTCTTGAAGGTGAGAAGGGTTTCAACAAGTATAGATGGGAGTAGAAGGTTGGTGCACTCAAGGGGATTTCAGTAACTGAAGATGAGGAAGGGCAGGTGAGCGCATCTCAGGAAACGGAAGAATTACTGAGGATAAGCCCCAGGGCCTGGGGGCAATAAATGTCACAGAAAACACTGAGTTTGGGGGGTTTGTTTATTTGTTTGGGCTGCTCTGGGTCTTCGTTGCAGCATGTGGGATCTAATTTCCTGACTAGGGATCAAACCCGGGCCCTTTGAATTGGGAGTGTGGAGTCTTAGCCACTGGACCACCAAGGAGGTCCCAACACTGAGGATTTTAGTATTTAGTATCTGCCAGGGGCTTCCCTGGTGGCTCAATGGTAAAGAATCCCCCTGCAAATTGATTCTATCCCTGAGTCAGGAAGATCCCCTGGAGAAAGAAGTGGCAACCCACTCCAGTATTGTTGCCTGGGAAATCCCATGGACAGAGCAGCCTGGCGGGCTACAGTCCATGGGGGTCACAAAAGAGTCAGACATGACTTAGCAACTAAACAACCAGGCACGCGGCGTGCTCTGAGTGCCATCTTTGTTCCGCTCCCTCCCCACCCATGATCACAGAACACCTGGCAGTGACAAGGGGGGATAACATGCTCCGAGCTCCATCTGTTCATTCAGCAGATATTTCATAAGCACCTACTATGTGCCGGGCCCGGGCTTCCCAGGTGGTGCTAGTGTAAGGAACCCACCCGCCAATGCAGGACACATAAGAGATCCGGGTTCAATCCCTGGGTCGAGAAGATCCCCTGGAGGAGGGTACAACAACCCACTCCAGTATTCTTGCCTGGTGCATCCCATGGACAGAGGAGCCTGTCCAGCTACAGTCCATGAAGTCACAAAGAGTCGGACACGACTGAAGAGATTTAGCAGGCACACGCCCGTGTGCAGGGTCCTGGAGAATTATAGGTGAGCATGGAGCTTAGTTCTAGGGGGTAGATAGATAATAGACAAACAGGTAAAGGAGATCATTTCAGGTGGTGATAAAGGCTCTAAAGGAAAGAAAGCTGAATTCTGAAATCCAGAGTTACTGGGGAGAGGGGATGCGGTGATCAGGGAAGGCTTATCCACAGACGGGCTGTGAGAGTTGCAATCAAGAAATAATCTGGAATGGAGCATCCAGGCAGAGGGAGGTGGGCCCGCCCTCTGTATGCCCTGCAGGGAGGATGGCCACCGTGCCCACAGGGTACTGAGCCAGGGGGAGGGTGAGGTGACCCAACATGGGACTGGAGAGACAGCTGAGGATAGGTCACACCAAGTCGTGTGGACCAGGTGAGACTTGGGATTTTATTCTGAGTGTTGCGGGAATGGCTTATACAGAGAAGTGACAAGACCGGATTTATTTTTCAAAGATCTCAATAGCTGCTCTGGGGAGAACGGACCTCAAGGGGCACTGTGGGGACATGACATGGGATCCATGCTCCACCAGAGCCTCAAGCAGGAGCCCCCACACTGTCCTCCCAGGCCAGGCCTCTCCAGGGCCACCGTGGAACAGGCTGCTCCCAGCTGGCCCCTGCCTGGCCAGTGGGTCTGTCTCTAGCCTCTGCAACCCAGGAACGCCTGCTCTCTAGTTATCACATCTCCTGGCATTCTGAATCCACTGGGGAAAGACCACCAGTGAGTTTAGAGGAAAGTAAATAACAGCATCAGAGGTTGTTTTTCAGCATTTTTCCAGGCCCAAAGGGCCCATGAGGTTCACAGCATCATTGAACTGTTTGTCCCTGAGACGCTGGCTGTGGTCTCGGCGAGGCAGTGGTGAGCAGTGGTGTGAAGTGAGATTTTAGTTCCCTGTCCAGGAACTGAACCGGGGTGGCCTGGATGAGAACCAGGAATCTCAGCCATCAGACCAGCAAGGGCTAGAGGCTAGAAACTATTTTTCCCTGGATCTTTGCCACCAGTGAAAAAATACATTTATCATGGAAGCTAAAACTGTAAATGCAGGTACAACGCACAGCACAGTAACAAGTTGGGGAGCACACAGAGAAACAGTTTGCCAATTTGTTTAGTTAAGATGGAAGCAAGGCAGAGATGCATAACCAGAAAGACTGTGCGTGTCCCCGTTAGTAAGAGGGACCTCAAAAAAGAGCCGCTGAAGTCATTTATTTAGGGCCGTTCTTCCCCATCTTTGTTTACCTGGCTTCTTTCTCCACGTCTGACCTGCCCTAAGCCTCCTCCCAGCATGCAAGTGCAACTTTTTGCCAAGATGGATTTCAATGCAAAGGCATTTGGAAGAAGCAAGACTCATTATGGCCTGACATCCCTGACTTTTGACCCCCAAGGAGGCTTTCTGCACGTGGGTAGTGTCTCCCTTGCCCCAAGAAGGGGAAATATGTGACCTCTTAATCCTTTGCTCAAACACAGTTCAGCCCCTCTTTGTTCCTGACATGACTTAAGGCGTCCACAAGAGACAAAGCCTGGCTAGTGCCCCGTTTCAGTTGTTACTTCAATTGATGACAGCAAACAGGAGGCTGATTTGTAAGTGCTTAACCTGGAGCCTGGGCTTCCTTGGTGGCTCGGCAGTAAAGAATACCCCTGCAATGCAGGAGACTCGGGTTCAATCCCTGAGTCAGGAAGATCCCCTGGAGGAGAACATGGCATCCCACCCCAGTATTCTAGCCTGGAGAATCCCAGGGACAGAGGAGCCTGGCAGGATACAGTCCAGAGGGGCACAAGGACTCGGACCCGACTAAAGTGACTTAACATGCCCACCTATCTCCTGTCTCAGGAAATGCAAACAGCAGGCTAGTGTAAGTGTCCGACCTGAAGTCCATCTTTTTCTCACCCCAAGAAGTGTAAACAGAAGGCCGGTTGTAAATGCCTAGCCTGGAGCCCATCTATCTCCTGCCTCAGTTGCAGCTCGAGCTGAGCAATAAGCAGCCCGCTGAGCTGTGCTCTGCAGATCAGACCTGCAAGAAGACGCTCAGTTCGAGAACTGTTTCTGCCCCAACTCTCTGTGCAACCTCTCATGACTTATGGCATCTCGCTGGGCCTGAGACCCCCTCTCCAGAACAGAGGGTGGAGCTGATGTTCCCTTCAGCCCTTCCAGACTCCAGAGGCAGAACCTCCCAGAGTTCGAGCCGGAGGCAAGCCATCTGCAGAGAGCCACGCAGTGCAGTCATCTGGAGGCCGGGACCTGGGCAGTCTGACCTCTTCCGTGCTATCTTGGCTAGAGAGATAGCAAGGATGTCACTGGGGTCCCACCACCTTGAGGGATGGGGTGAGCAGCAGCCCTGTGCCCGCCGGCTCCCAAGCTATTCACTCATGCTGGGAAGTTCTTGAAACATGAACCTATGTTATTTTTCCTCTTATTTATTTTGCTCTCTTGGCTCTTGCCCTGATCCAGGTGGCCCAACGGAAGGGCTGTCACAGAGGAAGGCAGAGAAAGGGGCAGTCTTTTTCTGGCTTCTGCAGCTCAAAAGCTTCCCCTTTCAGAGGCATGGAAAGACCTCCAGGCACTCGTTTGTGTAAGAGCCAGGCTTCCTGAGCCCCCACCACACCCCCAGGCTAGAAAAGGATTCCCAGGGCAGCTGGGAGGCACAGAGTAAGTATAGACACACCTCAGAGATACATGTGGGTTCAGTTCCAGGCCACCACAGTGAAGTGAGTCCCATGAATTTTTTGGTTTCCCAGTGCATATAAAAGTTGTGTGTACACGACACTGTAACCTATTGAGTGTGCAACAGCACAATGTTAAAAAAAAATGTACAACTGTCCACCTGAAAGTGAGGCAACAGTGTAAATCAACTATATTTCAGTTTAAAGAAAATAAGCAAAAAACCTACATACCTTCATCAAGAAATACTTTATTGGTTAAAAATGCTAACCACCGGAGAGCCTTCAGAGAGTCATAAACTTTTTGCAATAGTGACACCAAAGATCACTGATCAGAGATCACCATAACAAATAATAATGAAAAAGTTTGAAACACTGCAAGACTTGCCAACATGTGACATAGAAACATGGAGTGAGCAAATGCGGTTGGAAAAATTGGTACCAAGAGATTTGCTCAACACAGGGCTGCCGCAAATCTTCAATTTCCAGAAAACACCATCTCGTGAAGCACGTCTGGATTACCATAGATGGGTGGTCTCTGCTGAAACAAGTGCAGGCAGTAAGAGGGTTTAAAACCAGTAAGACTCACTAAATGCCTATGTGTTTTTTAATATCACCATGCACCAGCAATTCTTAACAATGTCAGTGATAAAATACTCCTACCTGGAATGTTCTCCTAAGTCCAAGTTGAAAGCATCTGATATGGGTAACGTTGAGTTTTCATAGTATATATGTAAGCTCCAAATTAGCACACGTTTACTGCTTATCTTTCAACAGACATTATATTCTACATGGAAATTATTTCTAAGGACTCTCAGTCTCCAGCAGGTTCATGTCAAGAATAAGTTTGTCATGAAGACAAGAACACAAAGCTACTAATAACAACCTTTGTAAACCCATGCAGGAAATTAGGAGGGCTTACAGGACTAGCAGGTGGGAAAAATGGATATTAAAAAGTTTATACAAGGACTTCCCTGGCGGTCCAGTGGTTAAGAATCCACCTGGCAATGCAGGGGACACAGGTTCAATCCCCGATCGGGGAAGATCCCACAAGCTGCAGAGCAACCAAGCACATGTGCCACAACCACTGAGCTTCTGCTCTGGAACTTGTGCGGCACAACAGAGGAGCCACTGCAGTGAAAATCCCGAGCAACACGGCCAGAGAGTAGCCCCACTCGCTGCCACCAGGGAAAGCCCTCTCACCGCATCGAGCACCCAGATCAGCCAAAGCTTAATAATTATCTTTTTTAAGTTTATACAAAACCTTTCTTTTGTTTTCCAGTCACACCACGTGGCATGCAGGATCTTAGTTCCCCAACCAGGGACCCAAACTGTACGCCCTGCAGTGGAACCACAGGGTCATAACCACTGCACCTCCAGGGAAGTCCCTGGACAGACTTAAATGAAGTCTCCTAAGGTGGAGAAAGCAGATATGATAATGGCTTTCCAGCATAGAAAGGATGGCCACACGGAAGAAGAGCTTCATTTATGTCATATTGCTCAAAAAGGCAGAACAAGAACTAACAGGTATACATCTGCGCATAGGTAAATAGAAAACTGACGGCTAAAGCTATTTAACAAAAGACCAGTCTAAGCAGAATGATGGTCTAGAGGAGTGGGATGGCAAGATGGGAGAGTTGCCAGAGGGAGAGGATATATGTACACAGATAGCTGATTCCCTTCGTTGTACAGCACAAACTAACACCACATTGTAAAGCAGCTATATCCCAATAAAGGAAATAAGGAAATACAAACAAAAATTTTAAATAAATAGATAAAAACAACAGGCTAAGTACAAAGTAGAAAGCTTGCCATCTTGAAAGTTTTCATATAGAAACCACTCCCTATCCACTTAGATTGCTGTGAAAATTAAATTTGTTCACTTATAGAAAGCACTTCGTACTGTCTGGAACACAGAAACAGCTCACTACATATTACCTATTATAACTATTTACTATTATTATTACCTGAAAGTTTAGTAAAACTTCTCTGTAAAACCATCTGAACCTTCTGGTTCTTAGTTACTGTGCTAGTCAGATTGTTAAGTTTACTTGGGTCCGTTTTACAGTTTGTTTTCTCCCATTTATCTATTGTTTTTAAAATATTGTTCTGTTATAAACTTGTATACTATATTTTGTTGTAATGAAGAATTTTATTTTATCAGTGGCTTACAAAAAAGAGTAAGTTTTTTCGAAGGTGCAGAATCCTTGGAGCTGACTTCAGATTCAGTTCTAGCCTCTAGCTCCTGCTTGCTACATAGCCCTGTGCCCAAACAGCAAGTCCAAAGTGATCTACCAACATGTTGGGCTTGTAAAGAGCAAGGAAGAAAACTTGAGTTGCTTCATTTCTGTCATCTCAGACCACTTGAAACTTCTCTTTGGGCTTAAAATTTTAAACAGTAAAAGAGTGTAAAGTATAATATTTTTGTTTCAGATGAAGATTTTAGTTCATATGTGAAATGTTGGACTGAATTTTAATATCTTTAAAGTTGAAATGTATTCTTTTTCAGTTGCTGGTTGTTTTAAAACTAAAGAGCAAATCAAATAAATAAAAGAGTGCATCAGTGGTACAATTTAGCAGTTGACTAAATTGACCTTTAAATTTAGTCATTGCAGGTATGTAATTCAATTTTATAAAAATTCACTTCTGGGTAAATTTTAATTGAATAATTATTTACATAAGATATTAATATAGCAGACTGTAACCAAAGAATCAGAGTCCATTAGGTAAATATACAAGCTATTGAATAAATTGCTATGTTTTGTGTATGTGTATGTTTTATTGAAGTGTAATTGATTTACAATGTTGTACTGGTTTCAGGGGTAGAGCAAAGTGATTCAGTTATACATACGTATATATTTTTAGACTCTTTCCCTTGTGAAAGTGAAAGCTGCTCAGTCGTGTCCGACTCTTTGCAACCCCATGGGCTATACAGTCCATGGAATTCTCCAGGCCAGAATACTGGAGTGGGTAGCCTTTCCCTTCTCCAGGGGATCTTCCCAACCCAGGGATCAAACCCAGGTCTCCCGCACTGCAGGCGGACTTTACCAGCGGAGCCACAGGACAGTTCCCTGTGCTACACCGTAAGCCCTTGTTGGTTATCTACGTTATACCTATAGTAGTAGGTGTGTATTGATCCCAGACTCCTAGTATATCCCCACACCCTCTTTCCTTTTGGTAACCATAAGCTTGTTTTCTATGTTTGAGGATCTATGTTTGCTTTGTATAGAAGTCCGTTTGTACCATTTTCTTTTTAGATTTCACGTCTTGGTAATATCATATGACATTTGCCCAGTTTGCTTACTTCACTAGATTATGTACTAGTATGATAATCTCTAGGTCCTTCCTTGTTGCTTCAAGTGGCATTATTTCATTCTTTTCATGATTGAGAAGTATTTCATTGTAGATATGTACACATCTTCTTTATCCAGTCATCTGTCAATGGACATTCAGGTTGCATCCTTGTCCTACGGCAAATAGGACTAAATAGGTGTGTTTTAACGTGTGAAAATGGTGTGCTCTGATATTTTTGCCAGCAGGGTGTGTGTATTTCAATAAAAGAAAATGATCTTGACGGATAATTAAATCAGTGACCACTGTCTGCCTTTCTTTTCTGACCTTTATTCTTCATTTCATTTCACAGTTGTACTGAGAATAAGTTTTGTTGTCTAGAGCAGGGAGGCATTGAAAAGGGATCCTCTCTGGGTATCAAATCCAGCAGGGAAGCCATGGAGAGATCAAGCCTTAGTGAGGTGGCAGAGCCTCCAGATGGGTCTGAAGAATCTGAGAGCAGACAGCAGAAGCCCCCCAAAGAAGAAATGGGTGAATGATAACATCTTAGGTGGGATGACAGCAGAATCTCCCAGCCTCAGCACCACTTGGGAGCAGCAGCAAGATTCCTGGGCCCCCAGGAGTGGCTCCAAGGTGGCAGAGAAAGCCAGTGAGCCTGAGGCCTGCACAGGCTGATGACCAACAGCAAGAGCTGAGCTGGTGACGGGTGACAGCAACCAGCACTGATGTCCCCACTGCACAAAGTCCACCAGAGTCTTGGTTCTGAACAAGGCCCCTGGAAGTTAGTACAACTCTGGACGGGAGAGGCCCAGGAGGGCTGAGGCTAAATTCCCATCCCCTTAGCAGAGTGAAGGCTTGAGGCTGAAATTGCATTTCATTTTAGTTATCATAGAAACGTTATATACTATTATTAAATGCATTGCTCAGTCATGTCTGACTGTCTGTGATTCCATGGACTGTAGCCGTCAAACTCCTCTGTCCATGGAGTTTTTCAGGCAAGAATACTGGAATGTGTTGCCATTTCCTCTTCCAGGGGATCTTCCCAGCTCAGGGATCAAACCCATATCTCCTGCATTTCCTGCATTACAGGCGGATTCTTTACCACTGAGCCATGGGGAAGCCCATTATATGTGTTATGTATGTTTACATATGTATATGAGACAAAATACATTACGTAGTATATTACATGCATAAATATAAACTTAACTATTTTAGTTATAAAAATAGAGATAGATGATAGATAAAGTTCTCGTTCATGTTTGAGGATGCTGCGTCACCCTGATAGAGTGACGTGGTACCCAGGAGGGACAACGCAGGACATGTGAGGGGCATACAGGGCAGGGGCTCACCCGGCTCCTCTGCCTGAGACATCGCTGGGTCTCAGACTAACAGCCCGAAGGAGCCCGTGGTGGTCTTCCCTCCTGCTCCCTGTTCGTGTGGGACCACCACAGTTCCACAGAGCCCCTCGGCCAGCCAGCAACAGAGCTGGGCCCTGACCCACGTCTGCTGACCCCAAGGGCTCACGTCCCTGTGATGGCCACAGGCAGAGTCGTACAACCCACCCGAGGCACCAGGCACAGGGGCCTCGGCGGTGACCTGGCAAGTCCACGGGGGGAGGAAGCTCAGGGCAGGGGAGACGGGAGAGGACCGTCACGGAGGGCTGAACCTGGTGACTCATGGCAGAACAAAAAGGCTGCAGGATTCAGCCGGCAAGTGAAAGCTCCCTGGGAAAGGTCAGGAAGTGAATTGTCACGCGCTGTCAACCCAAATCTGCTGCCCAAATCCCCAGAGCCGCCAGTAAGATGAAGGGAACCAGTTTCTACCCTGCAAGACGGGGCCTTCTATCACCTTCACAGTTCCCACCCTCAGAGGAAGCTTCCCCCAGAGCCAAGAACCTGCTGGTTCTGCCAGGCGTCCGGGTCTCAGGGAAAGCCCAACCCCAGCTCCCAGCCCATCCCCACCCTCCCACCTCGCCCCCAAGTTTCAGCTCCAGCAGCAGAGAGGGCTCAGATCCTCAGCGGATTGAAGCCTGCCGCACCCCCATCCCTCCCCGAAACTCCAGAAAGAGCAAAAGCCAGGTCGCTTTATACCTGGGTCCAACCCACAACAGGGAGTGGGTGAAGCGTGTCCACAGGATGCCACTAGGGAGCCCATGAGAGCGTCTTGGCTGGCCACTCCCCTTACTCTGAGAGCTAAGGGACGTCTTGCCCTGGGAAGGTGAGATGCCCATGGAAATCAGAACCGCGGACACCCACCCCAACACCCTCCCGCTCCCGCCTCCCAGCCCTGTCATTCCCCACCATCACCCCCTCCGCAGAGAATGTTAACACCAGAGAGGAGGGCAGCGCACCCAGAGCCAGGCGTCTGCGCAGGAGCTGTGTCGTTACCGTGCGGCTGGTAGCGGCAGAAAAGCTGGAAACAAACTTTAGGTCCGTCAAAAAGGTGCTGGTAATGGAAATTATATTACATCTTGCAAACACATAGTCTACAGCATGAGAAAAGTAAAAATCTGTAAGTGCCAAGGTTTGGAAAGTTATCCCAGATGTAACATTAAGTGGAAAAGGCAAGCTCCAGAGCTGTGTAAGTAGAATGATACTCTTATGGGCTGGTTTTTCTATATTTGACGCTCATTCCCCTCCTGGTGGCTCAGGCAGTAAAGAATCTGCCTGCAGTGTAGAAGACATGGGTTCAATCCTAGGGTCAGGGAGATCCCCTGGAGAAGGGAATGGCAACCCACTCCAGTATTCTTGCCTGGAGAATCCCACGGACAGAGGAGCCTGGTGGGCCCCAGTCCATGGGGTCGCGAGGAGTCAGACACAACTGAGTGACTAACACCTTTCACTTTCCCCTCCCACTCATTCTCTGACCTTTCTATGATCTGCTCTGTGTCCCTGGAGGCTGATCTCTAAGGACCACAAAACCCAGGCTTCCTTGCTGCTGAATACCAGTTGGGTAGGCCAAGGGAAGGCTCTGGCTATAAATCAGAGAGGATGGGAAGAGGCAGAAGCTGAGGTATTCCCTCCGGTCCCTCCTTGCCTGCTCTGATGCTGGCTGTGTTCTGCTATGGCCACTCCTACAGATATTGTGAAATCCTACTGGTTTTGATGTTTCTACCCCATATCATAGCAGACACATTACAATATATATTCTTCTCCCAATGTAATTTTGCCTATCAAGTTTCAAAAGGAGCTTGTATAAATTTAATAATTCTGCTCCTAAGACTAGATTATGCATTTGGTTCATACAACTTAAAGTTTATTGCACCTGGTGGTTGGTAGTTTAGTTACTAAGTCGTGTCCGACTCTTGAGACCCCATGGACTGTAGCCCACCAGGCTCGTCTGTCCATGGGGTTTCCCATGCAAGAATACTGGAGTGGGTAGCCATTTCCTTCTCCAGAGGATCTTCCTGATCCAGGGTTTGAACTTGGGTCTCCTGCATTGCAGGCGGATTCTTTACTGACTGAGACACTAGGGGAGCCCTACGTATAACTATATCATGGTTGAACTGAGTCCCATCAAGCTAGTGGAAATATTGTTACCTAGATAAATATCCATTGATTACAATTTTAAAATTTTCTTTTCATACTTGGAAGCCAAGACATACATGACAATTTTTTAGGCCCTCTGAAAGCTCACAGGCCATAGGCATCAGGGCCAGTGGACAGTTTTGTCTGTTCTGGCTGGAATGTCCAGACTCCGCCTGCGAGAGCTGGGTCAGTGCAGGAGTCGTTCTCAGGAGCCACTGAGACAGAATAGAATGGACCAGAACCACAAGCAAAATTCTGCTCTCTCAGGGACTATTTCCTGAACAAGCCCAGAGTCAGAAACCCAGAGTGGAGGGAGGAGATTGAGGTCTAAAGCTTGCCCCATGAGCTGACCCCACAAGCTTGTAGCCTGACCAGCCCTGTTCTAGCAGCCAGGCCGGATGGATAGGATCAGAATGGCCCTCCCACAACCTCCAACCTATTTTCTGGGCCAGGCTGGGACTTGCCATAGGCCAGATGCCAGCCCAGGCTGCACCCCAGCTTCCGGTTCAGAGGATACAGCAAGCATCAAGCCCAGGAGGGAATAGCTGGTCTCAGTCAATGCCTTTGCTGGGCTGCTGCTGGGCTGAGCCCTCCCCACAAGACCTCTAAGTGGGCACCTGGGCGGACTCCCCAAGGGGCACTGATCAGAGCTCACAAAGCTGGCAGCCACGTGTGCACACGCACAGTCCACATGCAGAGCGGAGGGATTGGCAGACCTTAAAATCCAGAACCCCAAGCAAGCTTTCCAGACAGCCTGGGTCCCTCACACCCTCTGGCCCCGGTGTAAGCTGGAGCCAGGCACAAGGCACCCTCGGCCTCCGAGATGGAGCCCAGGGAAGGGTGGACCCAGGGCAGGCTCTTTGGCCACTGCACTAGCTGCAGCCAGGCCTCATCTCTGTAGGTCCAGAGCCAAGCCCCGCCCACATGGGCTAAGGTTTTGGTTGGGGGGACCCAGCAGGAACTGTGCCAACACACCGCCACACCCATGGTGCTAATAACCAAGAGCCTTGTCTTCCTGCAGGCACTTGTCTTCTTGGCACAGTGACCAGGCGACTGCCCATATGTGGCCAGAAATGGTGGTTCCCAGCCATCACCATGTGCTAGGGCGGGCTGCAGGCTCTGGTCTGGAATTCACTGTGGTGTGTGTGTGTGTGTGTGTGTGTGTGTGTGTGTGTGTGTGTGCGTTACTCGCTCAGTCATGTCTGACTCTTTGCAACCCCACAGACTGTAGTCTGCCAGGCTCCTCAGTCCATGGGATTCTCCAGGGCAAGATTATTGGCGTGAGTTGCCATTTGCTTTTTCAGGGGATCTTCCCAACCCAGGGCTCGAACCTAGGTCTCCCACATCGCAGGCAGATTCATTACCATCTGAGCTACCAGGGAAGCCCAAAGTCGCTCAGTCATGTCTGACTCTTTGCAACCCCATGGACTGTCCATGGAATTCTCTAGGCCAGAATACTGGAGTGGGTAGCCTTCCCCTTCTCCAGGGGATCTTCCCGACTCAGGAATCGAATCCGGGTCTTCTGCATGGGCAGACAGATTCGTTACTGCCTGAGCCACCAGGAAAGCCCAAAGTGAAAGTGCTAGTTGCTTATTAATGTCCTACTCTTTACCACAAAAAGGACTCTAGCCTGCCAGTCTTCTCTGTCCATGGAGTTTTCCAGGCAAGAATACTGGAGTGGGTAGCCATTCCCTTCTCCAGGGGATCTTCCCAACTCAGGAATCGAACCTAAATCTCCCGCACTACAAGCAGATTCTTTACCATCTGAGCTACTAAGCTTCTTTACATGGCTCACTTATATGGGGAGCTCAGAACTTCTCTTTATTCACATAGCCTTGCCTATCAACCCCTGCCCTGGGGTCAGGTCAGGAAGGTGGGCAGCATGCTTTACCCAGGGTCTTCTGCATCCCCCAGAGTCATGTGTGTAGACTTGAACAAGGAAACTCAAGCTGATGGACTTCTTCTTGTGACTTCCGCATGGAGACTGGCCAGTACAGTACTTGCCAACCTTCACAGAGCACTGTCTCCATGCTGCTGCTGCTAAGTGTCTCCATGCTAGGCAGCCCTTAATGTGAATCGTGCATGCATGCACAGTTGCTTCAGTCGTGTCTGACTCTTTTGAGACCCCAGGGACTATAGCCTGCCAGGCTTCTCTGTCCATGGGATTCTCCTGGCAAGAATACTGGAGTGGGTTGCTGTGCCCTTCTCCAGCAGCTCTTCCCACCCAAGAATCAAACCAGGGTCTCCTGCACTGCAGGCCGATTCTTCACCTGCAATGCAAAAGGAATGTTCATCCTACAGACAAGGAAATGGAGGCAGAGAGGAGTGAGATACGTTGCCCAAGATAATAAAGTTGGTAAGCCATGTGTCTGGGAGTCAACTCAGACAGGCTCATTCTGGATCCTGTTCTCTCCCTTTTTATTATTATTTTTTTAATTGTGGCAAAACACATATAACACGAACTTTGCTATCTTGACCATTTGTAAGCATAGAGTTCAGTAGAATTAGACACACTATCTTAACTATTTGTAAGCACAGAGTTCAGTAGAATTGGACACACTCACATTGTTGTGTATTCGTTACCCCATCTACCTCCAGTTCGACATCCCAAACTGAGACTCTGTCCCCATCAAACAAAATCAGCTCTCAGTCCCCCTCCCCTGAGCCCCTAGCACCCAGCATTCTTCTTTCTGTCTCTGTGTATCTGACTCTTCTCCATACCTTGTCTAAGTGGACTCACATAGTATGTATCTTTCTGTAACTGACTTATTTCACTTAGCGCCACATCCTCAAGGTTCACCCACATCATAGCAAGTGTCAGACCTAGTCTTCCCTTTTAAAAAAATTGTTTTGTATTAATAATATCTTTATGTAATTCCAGATTCAAAGGGCACCAAAGTGCTTATAAATGAAGTCTCATTCTCTGGGTTCCCTCATCCACTTTGTGGAAACAGCCAGCACCGCCCACTTGCACAGACGTCCTCTGCACATACAAGCAACGACCTGTGTGGATTGTTTTGCTCTTATTTTCTGCTTTTCACTCTGTTCTGCCTTGTTTGTGGTTTGTGGTTTGTGTTTCTGCCTTTGTTTGCCTGTTTGATTTTCTGCTTTGTAGCCTGCCTCAGAGATCATTTCATGATCAGTTCAGAAAACCTTTCTCTCCTGATCTTTCAACTGCACAGTAATTTACTCCGTGAGTCCCCGTGGTGGCTACTTCAGAACCTGTGCTTGTAACAGTATTAAGGCACCTCTGAGCCTCTCTACCTCTCACAAACTGACAAGGACTCATTCATCAGTTCATGCCGCACGGATTCTTGTTTAGCAAACATTCTGTACGAGGTTAGAACGAGTAAAGAACCGCAAAGTTAAAGCCCTCGGCAGTGGGCACAAAACAGAGGGCTGTAGAGGCTGAGAGCAAGAGTGATGGCTGACAGGCACCGCTGGTTCGAGCAGGCTTCCCACTGATCCCCTCCTGTATCTTATTCCTCCCGAGTCTCCTCTAGATCAGGAAATAGCCCCCGGGGACTCAGTGCCCCAGCCAGAAACCAGCCAGGCTCACCCAGATGCATCCCTCTCCCACCCATTTTAATCTGTCCAGCATCAAGCCTGTCCCTGTGTTTCTCACATCCTCACCTACTGCCATCAGCTGGTCCAAACCCACCATCCCTTTTGCTGAGCTGCTCCATCACTCCATCCCTCCCTCTCAGGGCAGTAGTCAGCGACATCTCTTCAGAAAGGAAATCAGGGACTTTCCTGGTGATCCGGTGGCTTAGACTCCACACTCTCAATACAGGGGACCTGAGTTTGATCCCTGGTTAGGAAACTAGATCCCTCATGCTGCAACTAAGAGTTCACAAGCTGCAACTAAAGATCCTGAATGCTGCAACAAAGGCCTGGCTCAACCAAACAAATAAATAAAAATTTTTGATAACAGAAAAGGGAAATCAAACCCTGCTACTCCCTATAAACACCTTCCAGATTGTACACCCATGTTCATAGCAGCATTGGGATAATTAAAATGAGGCCACAACCCAAGAGTCCACTGATGGATGAACAGATAAGCAAAATGTGATCCAGACATAAAATGGAATCATATTCCCCTCCAAGAAGAAATAAAAATCTGCAATAAGCCACAGTGGATGAACCTTGAGGATGTTCTCCTGCGTGAAATAAGCCAGTCACAGAAAGACAAATATTTCGTGATTCCACTTTTATGAGGTACTTAGGCTTGTCGCTCAACATTCAGAAAATGAAGATCATGGCTTCTGGTCCCATCACTGCATGGGAAATAGATGGGGAAACAGTAGAAACAGTGTCAGACTTTATTTTTCTCGGCTCCAAAATCGTTGCAGATGGTGACTGCAGCCATGAAATTAAAAGACGCTTACTCCTTGGAAGAAAAGTTATGACCAACCTAGACAGTATATTCAAAAGCAGAGACATTACTTTACCGACTAAGGTCCGTCTAGTCAAGGCTATGGTGTTTCCTGTGGTCATGTATGGATGTGAGAGTTGGGCTGTGAAGAAGGCTGAGCGCCGAAGAATTGATGCGTTTGAACTGTGGTGTTGGAGAAGACTCTTGAGGGTCCCTTGGACTGCAAGAAGATCAACCCTGGGATTTCTTTGGAAGGAATGATGCTAAAGCTGAAACTCCAGTACTTTGGCCACCTCATGCGAAGAGTTGACTCATTGGAAAAGACTCTGATGCTGGGAGAGATTGGGGGCAGGAGGAGAAGGAGACGACAGAGGATGAGATGGCTGGATGGCATCACGGACCTGATGGACGTGAGTCTGAGTGAACTCCAGGAGATGGTGATGGACAGGGAGGCCTGGCGTGCTGCGATTCATGGGGCAGCAAAGAGTCGGACACGACTGAACAGCTGAACTAGGCTTGTCGAAATCATCGAGACAGACAGTAGAACGGTGGTCGCCAGGGGCTGGGAGAGGTGAGGTGGGCAGTTGTTGTTTAGCAGGTACAGAGTTTCGGCTTCACAAGATACAAGGAGGCATGGGGGTGGACACTGGTGAAGGCTCATCGATGTGAAGGTATTTAATACCAGTGAAAAGAACATTTACAGATGCCTCAGCCGCTGCCCAGACGCTCTCCCCCTGCAGGTCTCACCTGCTCAGAGAGGACCGCCCCATTCCCCTACAAAGCGGTCTCCCTCGCCTTTTCCACCATGGTGTCCACTTCATTCTCCCCCGTGCTTAGCACATCTGTGAGTGTCTCATTTGTTTCACCGTCTGCTTGCTGTCTGTCCTCCCACCAGAGTGAAGCTCCACAATGGCCCCCGCCGACCTGGGCCCGCTCAGTTTATGCTTGCTTCCCTACCGAGGATTAATACTGTCCTGACAGCAGACACTGAGGTGGAGTTTGGGGTACGAGGTTATTACTAGGGACCGATAACTGTGAAGGGAAGCAAGCTGGGCTGGGCTGCAGGGGAAGCTGGCCTGCACTCCCTGCAGACCTGGCAAAGCCTGGGCCAGCCAGGCGGGTGCTCTGGAGTAAGCACCACCTGCAGGAGCTGTCCAACATGGCACCGATGTGCCCTCGTTGTTTGCACCCCAGGGAGGGTGTGACCTTGGGCTCAGCAGCTCCCTGCAGCTGAGGAAGACCCGCAGGGGCTGGGCAGACCCCCAGGGACTGGCCACTGGCTGCTCTCGACCTCACTCCTCACAGCTCGGTGGCAAATTCATCTTGAAGGGGCTCCTGGCAGGGCTGCTCCATGTCTATGCCAACTCCCAACTCCTAGCACAGTGCCTGGAACACAGCAGATGCTCAGGAATGAATGAACGAACATTTGATTGAATTCTTGAAATACAGATAGGATTTGGAGAAGACGAGGCAGAAGTGTGTCCCAGGCAAGAAGCACAGCTTGTACAAAGGTAAAAAGGCATGGAGAAAGACAAGGACTGTTTCCAAATCAGCCACATACTAAGAGTTAAATTTCCACGCAGCAGTGTTGTATGAAAGGAGAGAAGGTTAGCACTCCCCTTGACAAGGATAGAAGAGGTTCTCCAGCCTGACCACACGAATACGGTTAAGGCATGGCTGCCAACTTCGTGGCATCTAACCACTTTTTTCAAAGTGGGGCTCTGTAATAACCTAGAGGGGTGGGAATGGGTGAGAGGTAGGAGGGAGAGTCAAGAAGGAGGGGACATATGTACACCTATGGTTAATTCATGTTGATGTATGATAGAAATCAAACCAATACTGTAAAGTATTGATCAATCAATTAAAACTAAATTTAAAACAGAAACTCAAATGAAAACTAAATGAAGTTTAGGATAGTGATGTGGAGATTTTATAAATTATGTAAAATTAAATTTTTTAGTAGTTTGATAAGTCAACTGCAAAGTCCACAATTCTGTTATCAAATTGATTTCTGAAGAAAAAAAAAAAAAAGATTCCACGCAGAAGAGCAGAGGAATGAGATTCAAATGGTAAGCAAGGGCCGGTGGACAAGGGCCTCATAAGTTGCACTTGAATTTTATCGCATCCGCCCAAGGCAGCTTTAAAAGGGTTTCAAGAAGGAGAAGAATATGATAAGCAGGCTTAAGAAAAATCATTCTAGTGGCCTTTCCCAGGATGGCCGAGGAGGAAGAGCTAGGAGGCAGAAGGCCATTTAGGAGGTGACTCTGAGTCGGGGAGGTCTGTGTTCTAAGGCACAGGCTTTGGAGAAGAAAGGAGGCCGCCACTGACATGGTGTCAGAAGGGGCCAGGGTCACAGCCTGGAGCCATCAACACGGAAGCTCGGTCAGTAAAGAATCAACATCCAAAGAATAAGGATGGCCAGGGAGGAAAACAGGAAAGCAGAGAGTCGTGGGAACATAGGAGAGAGAACAATTCAAGAGGGAAATGGTGAGAGGTTAAGGCCATGAAGAGGTCAAGTGCTATGAGGCCTGCAGTGCCCATGGGTTTGTCATCAGGTAGGCAGGACTCCAGACCTGGCTGGCACAGTGCATCCTCCAACCCGACCTGAGCATTAGGTTTCTGGAGAACTTAATCTGTCAACATGCTTCGGTCCAGGGTCTCGCCCAAGTCTGACCACAAGACGCTCTGGACCGCGTGACTCTGGAGGCTTGAAGTCCAGCCACTTCCTTGGAGCAGAGCCCGCTGGAGTATCAGGAAACCCAAGTCTTAGTCCTATCACTGCCACTGGTACGGGGCCTTGGGCCTCAGTTTCTCCTGGGGTGATAGGATCAGGTGGACTATGCTGTCTGTCCATCTGCACTGCCCAGCGCTCAGGTCCGAAGGGAGTAGCAAAGGCGGCCAGCTCTCCAAACCCTCTGACTCAGGCACTCTCACTGCCTCCACATTGGACTCTGGGTTCCCCTCGCCCAAGTGGCCCATTGTGTGAGCTCTGTTTCACTGGGGACAGAAACTGGGTTGAGAAATGAGAATGTTTACTTTTTCCACCGAGTGGATGCCCAAGTAAACAATGTGATCCCGTAAGTGGATCCCATGCCCTGCCCTCCTCACTGCAGGAGAGTATAAGAAGGTATCCCAGTGGGCACATCACCCATGAGACCACCAGATCCAGAGACAGGGCCAGAGCCTCCCCCACCAGCCTCCTGCCACCATGAAGCTCACCATTGCCTTCGCCCTGGTCACCCTGACTCTCTTCTGCAGACCTGGTAAGTATCCCATCCCAAGCCAGCCTCAGCAACTCTCCCAGCGCTGCCCAGGAAAGGGGGCAGCTGTCCACGTCCTCTGCGCGGCTGCTGGGAGAGCCTGGGAATACTGACTTCCAGCCAGGAAGCCGGGTCTGGCAAACAAGCCCATCTTAGGAATTTACGCAGAGCCCTGAGGCTGTGATGAAACTTGTAAAGGACCCCATCTTCCATATCCAACAACCTCAGAAGTGCAGAGATGGAGAAGATCCCACCTAGACGCAGTGACCAGCAGAACAGGAGTAACTAACAAGCTCCCCAAAGCCCAGGCCTGGACAGACCCCGAGACGCCGAGAGACCTCCAGGTTTGGGGTCAGCACATCACCCTGGCAGCCAAAGGGGCTGGAAGGAGCCTTATGGCTTCTTCAGGCAAGGTCTCCCATTCTGGGCAGAGAGGAATATTCTAGATAGGGTTCTTCCCTTTGGGAAACTGCCAACTCAGAATGGAGATTTCTAAACATTTTTTTGTCCTCTGCAAAAAGGATTAGGAGTCTCTGAAGAGTTGCAGCTGTTATGAAGAGGAGAGTGACGGGGCAGGGGATGTGAATCCCATCTTCCTCGAAGCCCCTGATCTTTTGGGAACTGGGTTACTTAGCTGCTTTTTACTCCCTACCAGTCTCTTCTATTCCTTCTACAATAACAACCAAAAAATGTAAACAAATTCCAACTCCCTCACTTTCAAAGTTCCCTAAGAAAAATAGAGAGAAGTTTTATGACCTTGGGGAGTGGCGGGGGAGTTAGAAAACAGAGAGCAAGAGGCGGCAGGAGCAACCATGGTGCAGAGATGCCTGTTTTAAAGGGGAAGTAACATCATTTGGACTGAAATGTATGTTAATTAGAAGATAGTGCCAGGTACAACCCAGCAAGACAGGGTGAAATACGTAGGTGGTGGGTCTGGGATGTGTTTGTATGTCTGTGTGTGTGCACATATAATAATCCCTGTGCTGAATCCCATTCACATATTATCTCTTTTCATTCTTACAACAACTCTATGAAGTGGGGACATTATCCCCCATTTTTCAGATGAAAAAACTGAGCTACAGAAAGATAAAGTAACTTGCCTGATGACATAGTAAGTTGCAAAGCAGGGATCTAAGTTCTGGAGAGGGTCTGACTTGGAGTGACCCATTTGGGTGGAACCCCGGAGTTCAGGAAAGGGAGTTTGCACACAAGGTGGTGAAGTCAAGGACAGGGATTTAAGACTCAATGGGAAGACAGGGCAAACAGGGAGTGGGGCATGGTGATTCTCCCCATGATCCCGGGAGTGTTGTTGTTTAGACGCTAAGTCCTATCTGACTCTTTGCAACCCCATAGACTGTAGCCCCTGGGCTCCTCTGTCCAGGGGATTTCCCAAGCAAGAATACTAGAGTGGATTGCCATTTCCTTCTCCAGGGGATCTTCCAGACCCAAGGATCAAACCTGCAATTTCCTGCATTGCAGGCAGATTCTTCACCACTAAGCCACCTGGGAAGCCCCATGATCCTGGGGGCAGGGACCTAAAAAGAGAGCACGAGGGGGCGCCCTCAGATGAAGGGAACACGGGAGGGGGGCTGGGGATGGGGCAGAGGCGTGTCTGCGGGTGGAGGAGCCCACAGGCCTGGCGCCCACGGCAGATGTCCCTTCTGAGCCAGGCTCGGGGGCTCGTGCTTGGCGGGTACGAGTGCCTCTTCCTGCCAGAGCCTAACTTTGTCACGTGGACTCCG
Source organism: Ovis aries (assembly GCF_016772045.2). Classification (NCBI taxonomy): domain Eukaryota; kingdom Metazoa; phylum Chordata; class Mammalia; order Artiodactyla; family Bovidae; genus Ovis; species Ovis aries. The sequence continues at coordinate 37,337,685 of NC_056074.1, forward strand.
ACCATCACTAACCATCAGTAAGAGGTATGTTTCCGGTGGGAGCCTAAACCCTTTGCGGCCTCTCCCCAGCCCCCACACACCACACCAAAAAAAAAAAAAAAAAAAAAGTCAGATCAGCAGCTTCTATTCTCAGAGCTCCGCCTGGAAAGAGCTGGTAGCACCTTGTCCGTTGCAACCCAGGAAGCACAAGGAAGGCTCAGGCAAGCTACAAAAAGCTGGCCACAACCCAGAAAGCATCCACTTGGCGCCAAAGAGCCAATTGCTTGGAGCATCACCCTCCAGGGTGGGGGTGAGAGGGCCCCTAGCTCTTGTGGACAGGCTCAGCTGTGTGCATCTGGGCCAGGTCCCAGCAGGGAGCTGGCCAGTCTAGACACGGGCCCAGATACAGGGGATCCCTCCTCTCTGTTCTCCAGCATCCACAGAGGTGTGCCCCAGCCTTCTGTATGCCTTGGGAAACCTCCTCATAGGCACGCCTTCCAGCTACGAGGCTGCCCTGGAACCTTTCAGCCCTGACGAAGACATGAAAGAAGCAACAAGACAGCTGAAGGAACTGATAGACACCCTCTCCCCGAAGGCCAAGGACAGCGTGTTACAGCTCATGGTACACGGCTCCCTCCACACCCGCTGCCCGCGTCCTGGGCTGCAGTGTCACCCACTTCGGGGCATGCGTGCATGCTCAGTCCATCAGTCGTGTCCAGCCCTGCAACTCCATGGACTGTAGCCCGCCAGGCTCCTCTGCCCACACAATTTTCCAAGCAAGCATACTGGTGCTGTGCTAGTCGCTCAGTCACGTCCACCTCTTTGTGACCCCATGGGCTGTAACCCACCAGCCTCCTCTGTCCATGGGGATTCTCCAGGCAAGAATACTGGAGTGGGTTGCCATGCCCTCCTCCAGGGGATCTTCCCAACCCAGGGATCGAACCCAGGTCTCCCGCATTGAAGGCAGATTCTTTACCATCTGAGCCACCAGGGAAGCCCCAAGAATACTGGAGTGGGTAGCCTATTCCTTCTCCAGGGGATCTTCCAAACCCAGGGATCAAACCCACATCTCTTCCATCTCCTGCATTGGCAGGCAGATTCTTTACCACTACGTCACCTGAGAAGTCCCTACTTTGGGGACACTTTTCTAATCCAGAGAGAAGAGTCACAGTGTAAATGTCCCTGGGGAAGCAGGCACAGTCATCTTATCTTTTTTAAAGAAGCTCCTGAGGTACCGTCCTGGCAGCCCAGTGGTTAAGACTCCCAGCTTCCACTGCAAGGGGCATGGGTTCAATCCCTAGTCAGGGTGGCAAAAAAAAAAAAAATTTTTAATTAAAAAAATTAAAACTAGAGAAGCTTCTGAGAAATAATCCAAGCTTAGCTCCTTCCACAAATACTGAATCTCTTAGGTGACATTAAAGTTTCTGGGTCTGGCTTTGACATTTTCATTCACTATTGTATTGGGGATTTTGTCTGTTTGTTTTAGGGGAAAATAGTACAAAGCCCAGAGTGTGCTTAGGATTTAGAAGCTGAAGATCTCCACCTGCCGAGGCCCCTGCCACTCCCCGGATGCTCCTTTCACTCCGTCCCCACCAGCCCCACCTGATTCCTGCAATAAAGTACAAGCAAGCATCTCATCTGTGTCCCCGCCTTTTTTATTCACCTGCTAGAATGAAAGGTGTGCCGCTGCTGGGGTAAGATTAGAGCAAAAAGAAAGGCAGTGGCCGTGGAAACACATCCCCAAGGGTCCAGGCCTCGTCTCACTTCCAGTCCACAGATGGGCAGACCAGCTTCTAGCACATACTCCCTTCCACGGGCAGAGAGCCAGCCTGGAAACATTCCCAGGGCCTTGCTCAAACCTGACCTACAGGGAACAGTGGGGGCAGGGGGGGTGTCGGCAGGGGGAATGTTAGACATGTTGGCAGCTGACCTCAGGCTGACCTTCCAACCCCCATCCATTTAGTAATGAAATTCAGCGTTCTGTTTCTTCCAAGCCCTTTGGGATCCCTCTCTCGGTTTGAAAAAGAAATATTTAAGGTGATTATGCTACCCAGACATAACTGCAAACAATGATGGCGTTTTCCAGAGAGTTCCATCTCCCAAAGATAAATGGGGGATCTCTGAAGCATTTTGACAGAGTAGTGCGGTGCTCTGAGGGGCTGGCTGGCCCTGTGACAGTCTGCAATCACTTCCAGCGCAGATGGTCTCTTCCCACCTATGGAAGGATCCGATTCCTGTAAGAAACTTAGAAAACAAAGGCTGGAGGGAGGAGCAGGTTCAATCCCTTGATTAGGGATGCAGGGTCCTTGAGGGGGACTTTGAGGACAGACAGGGTCTGGGGGGCATCCCCAGAGAGGGTCGGTTAAGTGTTTCGCTTACTTCACATTTGCCGCATGGAATTATTCTCAAACTATTTTTTCAAGCAAAACCCCTCCTCTTGTGCATTTTCTACATCCTTTATCAGCCATCCTGATGAGGACATCCTATTTCCAGGCTGAAGGTGCAGGGGGTTATGGGTCAAGCCGTCCATTCACATCACTCTCTGTCCCCAAGAGGCTAGTGGAGAGTGGGTGGGAGGGGGTCAGGCTGGTCAGCACCTGGTGACTGCTGCCCACGGGCGATGGTGCTCTTATTTGACCCCAAAGCCCTTCTCTGACTTGCCCCTGCCCGCCCCACCCCCCGCCATCCCTTGAGTCACATCCAGCCAACTTTCACTCAAAAAGTGAATCAGCCACCCCCTTCCTTCTTGCATGAAATCAGTCCCCAGGTATTTACTGGCACTTGCCACATGTTCATGGTGGCGCTCGGGGCTCTGAGGAAGCCAGGAGCAGATTTCACAACCCAGCAAATATGCATGAAGCGATTTCTCAGTGTACAACCGCACTGAGGCCCAAGTAGAGCAGAGTGAAGATGACGGCGGCCTCTGGTCTCAGGGAGCTAGTGACCTGGTGGGGAAGATCGCCAGCCCCCCCAAAATCAACAAAGAAGCAGACAGACAGATAGGTAAACCCGTGCTAAAAGCATGAAAGAAATAAAGGGAGGAGGCTCCCCTGGTGGCTCAGTGGTAAAGAATCTGCCTGTCAATGCAGGAGACACGGGTTCAACCCCTGATCCCGAAAGATCCCACATGCTGCAAGGTAACTAAGCCCATGCACCCCAACTGTTGAACGCGCGCTCTAGAGCCCAGGAGCCACAACTACCGAGCCCATGTGCCCTAGAGCCTGCACTCTGTAACAAGAGGAGCCACCGCAAGGAGAAACCCAAGCTCCACGGCTAGAGGCAAACCCTCGCAGCAACGAAGATCTAGGGCAGACAAAAATAAATACATAGGTAAAATTCGTTTGGAAAAAAGGAAAAAGGGGAGTGATGTAAGCAAGAGGAGCTTGGACATGGGATTTCCTGGTGGTCCAGTGGTTAAGAATCTGTCTTACAAAGCAGGGGATGCAGGGTCCATCCCTGGTCAGAGAACCAAGATCTGAAAGGCTGCAGAGCAACTAAGATCTGAGGCAGCCAAATAAATATTAAAAAAAAAAAAAAAAGAGTAGCGTGGACAGGCCAGCCCAGGAATCCCCTGGCTCAAGGTCTGAGCAGAGACAGGAGGGACTGGAGGAGATGGGGGAGGCAGCCAGAGGCAGAGGGGAAACAGGAGGACGATCAGGCAGGGGCACGGAGGGGACCGTGGGAAGGCTGCCCAGGCTCCTTCCCTCACCCTTGCCCTCCCTGAGGCACCCTGGAGCCCTGCCCTTGGGCCCCAGGAGAAAATGTAGAACCTTCTGAAGAACCTTAGCTCTAGGTATCTTTCACCTACCAGCAAACAGGCCAGACCTCCTCCCCTTATGTCCTACCATCCACCCAACCTCTCAGTCTCCTCTTGTCCAAGAGAAATCTGATTCCCCCTTCCCTCCTCTCTTTCCAGCCTCTGTAAATTCCATCTTTAGCCTCCCAGCTGCTCTGGCCTGAAGCCAAGGGGCAGCCTCGACCCGTCCCTCTCCAGCACTGTCATGCCCAGCCAAGCAAGTCAGCCGCAAACACCTCTGAGAAACACCTGCCTGCCCACAGAGCCACCCTGGGCCCCACCCGCCCCCTCACCTGCACAACCTGGGGGAGGAGGGCTCCTAACTGCCTCCCAGCTCACACTCAAGTGCCCTGCAGTCTGCTCTCTACAGTAAGGACAGATCCAGTTATCAAATGAAAACCCCCTTTCACGGCCGCTCCCCCACTCCAATCAAGTCCAGCTCTTGGAAGCTTCCCCACACTCTTCTCATCAACTGCAAATCCAGAATGCACCCATCACGGGTTCTCATCTCCCATCCTTCCCACTGCTCACTCCCTGTCTGCAGTCCACCCTGCTGGCCTGCAGTTCTTTTTGTTTTTTGAAGAACCAAGCCACCAAGCCTGTTCCTACCTCAGGGCCTTTGCACAGGCCACACAGCATTAACTGCTGGAAACTGTTGACAGTTGCTGTAAAAATTCACCCTAAGGACTTCCCTGGTGGTTCAGTGGCTAAAACTCTGAGCTCCCAGTGCAGGTGGCCTGGGTTCCATCCTTGGTTAGGGAACTATCTAGACCCCCACATGCCACATCTAAAAGTTTGCATGCCACAGATAAAAGAGTCCACACGCCATAGCAAGGACCAAAGATCCCACGTGCCACCACTAAGACCTGCACAGCCAAATAAATATATTTATTAAAATAAATAAATATTTATTTATTAAAAAAAAAAGAAGACTTGATGCCTCCAATGAGGGGGACACCGGTTCCATTCCTGGTCGGGAAACTAAGATCCCACATGCCCTCTGGTGAGCCCCCCCCCCAAAAGAAGAAAAAAAAATCGCCCTAGAGCAAAATAGGCAAAGACTAGAACTCATCCGAAACGTGGGTCTCATGTGGATATAAACACCCTCCAAACACCCCCTTGTCCCGGGGCAATCGGTCCCTGACCCGGCCACAGCATCCCCAGATATTGAATGAAAGGGGAGGACGCGCACAGGGAAAGCGGGAATGGAGAGGGCATCCGCAGAGGTCACAGAACCAGAGGGTTGCAGAGAGAAACCTCTTCGGTTCAGATTTTTCCAAGAAGCTACGTGGTCCCTCGGGGACGCGCCTTCAGCAGCCGGCGCCACCACGGCCACTAGGGGGCAGTGTTCACCAAGGTGTCCAGGTCGGGGCTTCTGAGCCCTGCAGCTCCACGCAGCCTGGCTCAATCCGCGGGACGCATGATGAAATGCAGTTCCTTTCTAGGTTTGGTGTTTGGGGTTTTTTTTTTGGTATCATCTGTGATTGCTTTAACTTGATTTTTCAGGGTTGGTTTGTTTTTTTTTTTCCTTAATAAGAATTCTGAGGAAAAACAGGGGCAGTCTTACAAAATTGCTGCCCGCTGAACCCTGCCAGGCATGTGTCAGCTCTTTTGGAATTAGTAATAATTCCCTTCCCGAACAATTGCGAGGGCGAGGGCCAGTCCAGCAGAATCTAGAACGTGAGATGGTCCGGAAGGTACAGAGGAGCCTCGGGCGCTAGTGGAGCGCGTCCTCTGACCTCCGTCCACCTTTTTTAACATCTCAAGTAACCTAATAATTAATTTTATTGATTGCTTACTCCCTGGCAAGCATTTCTGCAATTTCTTATTTCTTCCTCACACAATCCAGATTCAAAGCCAGACCCCCAACCCCTGCCCTACAGTAGAGAGTAGGATCCCAAAGGCAGGAATTTCCTGAGCTATTAACTGAAATGACGCTGATGAAAAATGTCCACCTACCCCCCCAAAATATGCACCTACGTGCCCGCTTATGCAGACACACACACACACCCCCGGACTATAGCCATCCCACCCCTCCCTATCTGCCATAAAGGAGGGCCTGTGATTGTAAAAATTCCAGAGACAGTCAGGGGAACTGACAATTCCAGAAGAGATTCTTGGTAGAGGGTGGGGCCTCCTTGGGGCTAGTGAGCCTCTTGCCTCCCCTCTCCCCCACTGCTGAGTCCCCTGGGTTCCTTTGCATCCAGGTCATCTTTAACTCACATACCTTGGCCATCCACCTAGGTGAGTGTTGTTCAAACAGATAAGGATCCAGGGCCATAAAAGGTTCAGAATTTTAATTACCTATTCAGAACTAGGAAAATATTTACCTAGGGCAAATACAGCAGGTATCTAGGGACAAAAGGAAGTCCAATTATATGGCAGGGAGAGTCTCCACCTCAGAGGAGCTGCAAATGTAGGCGATCCCAAGAATGCGAGCTGTCAGCACACAGAGTACATTCAGTTTTAAAAGAGCAGAATGCAAGATGAACTGATCATAGCCACAGAAAAAGCACATATCTGTGTGACTCATGTTTGGGGAAAGCAGAAAAAAATTAGAGAAATGAAAGAATGTCATGGGATTCTTTTTTGTCTTTTTTTCCTTTTCTGCCTGACCACACTAGGGCCATGGCTTATCTTTGAACAGACCTCAAGCTAAGAAGGATTTTTATGTTTGAAGAAGGAGGATGAGGAGAAGTGCGTCCAGCCCTAGTTATATAAATAGATAATTATATGATCAGCCTTTTTCACTGTGAAAATACTAAACTCTAAAACGCAAGGAGGCCAATGTAATGAATAGAAGCTTCCCGGGTTTGAGAAGCATTATGCACAGACTATGTAAAGTGACAATGTAATACATGTGGGACTTTTCTGGTGGTCCACTGGCTAACACTCCACCCTCCAAACGCAGGGGACCCAGGTTCAATCCCTGGTCAGGAAACTAGGTCCCACATGCCACAGCTAAAGATTGTGCATACTACAGCTAAGATCTCTCAGCGGCCAAATAAATAAATAGGTTTTTTAAATTAAAAACAGTAAAAAAAAAAAATTTTTTTAACAAGAAATGTAAAATGTATCTCAATAAAGCCAAAAAAGTTAAAAGCAAGAAATGTATTGTTAGCACTGTATTACTTTTAGCATTCATACTTTTGAAGAGCCCAGAGGAAAGACCCCATTTCTTGATCATGTTATAAACTAAACTGTGAATCTGGGAGAATTTTTTTTTTTAATATATTACTCCCACAACCTGCAACCAAAAGAACAATGACTATTTATTTAATTTTTGGCCACCCCATGTGACTTGCAAGATCTTAGTTTCTGGACCAGGTATCGAACCCCTGCCCCCAGCATTGGGAGTGTGGAATCTTAATTACTGCACCACCAGATAAATCCCAGTTAGATTTATTCTTAAAGGAAGCTGAAGAGGAGTCGTCATTACTAAGCATGGCTATCATTGCAGAATCATTGCAACACTGCAAAATCCAAGGACTTGCCCTTGCTATGTCAATATATAACCTAAACTGATGGATCTGAAGGAAAGCTGCAGTTTTACACCCTCAACACGTGAGTGGATTGAAGTTAGCCTGGCAGGAAAATCTATAAATGATTCATGAAGCAGGAAGAGGAACCAAAACCAACCCTCATCAACTTTATCAAGATGATATGGATAAAATAATGTCTAGTTTATAGCTAATGCAAGCAAGCTGTTTGCACATGCCAGGGGTTTTGTGGGTAGTCATTCACCATAGGGTGGTTGTTGTTCAGAGTGGCTTCAGATAAATGATAAAGAAAACATCAATTGATGATGAAAGGGCCACACAAACAATGCCTTCTGCAGCGTGTAATTAGGGAGCGTTCCTCCCCAGGCACTTACGGAACACACCAGCGGGCACCTGGACACAATGTGAGAATGAATCATTAAGAGTTAGCCACCCAACATATTTCCATGAGCAAACCCAGATTATGAACCTTTAGTAGATGCAGAAATAAATCTGAAGATAGATTCAGCTAAGCATGCACAGTTGCTAGCATCAGAATGGGTCAACCGGGACCTTGAAACTCAGACTTGTCCCCCATCAAATGAATGGATTCCAAGCCCGTGAGAAGAATCTAGTTAACTCCTAAAATAGCTGAAGCTGTGTCTGCAGCACCCAAGCATCCTGAGTGTCTGCAAGGGATTCAGCTCAAAGTGTCCTTTAGAATTCCCTCTTACAACGCTGATGACTCACGTGGATACTCCTTCAGCCCTAGGACAGGTTGGAGATGCTCGCAGTCAGCGGCTCCCAGGGACAGAGCCTGGGCCCTCTTCTTGTCTCATGGGTAGTGAGGCGATGAGGACTGACCTCAGGGCACTGGGGCCAGAAGAAGGATCTGACCATATGCATCCATAGGTCTCTGAGTCCACCGCTTTCTCAGTTTACCTTGAATGTGCCCCCTTCTCTACTCCCATCCCAGTACCATGCCTTTGCTGTCTGTGGCCTGGGATACTGCAAATAACCTCTGAACTAGTTTCCTATGACTACCACAACCTTAATGTTTTGTTTTGTTTTTTTAATCGTCAAATGTATTATCTTACAGATCTGGAGGTCAGAAATTAAAAATGATTTCACTGGACTAAAACCCAAAGTGTTGGCAGGCTGTGCTCCTTCCAGAGACTCCCAGGGGAGAGTGCGTTTCCTTCCTTTTTCAGTTTCTAGAGGCCACCTTCATTCCTCGGCTTCCGGCCCCTGCTCCCACCTTCAAATCAGTGGTGCAGGCTCCACGCTCCCTCTGGCCTCCTCCTCTGCCTCCCTCTTCCATGTGGATGGACCCTTGTGACTGCTCTGGGCCCAGCCAGGTGTGATCACTTCATCTCAGCGTCAGCTGATTAGCAACTTCAATTCCATTTGCCACCCTCCTTTCCTTTTGTCATGTAACCTAACATATTCACAGCTTCTGGAGATGAGATCAAACTGGGAGACCATTATCCTACATCCTAAGTGGCCTCTAAGATTTCAGTTTCATCCCTTTCCACAATATACTTCCCACGGTTGCCAAAAATCAAAGAGTCATCTTCAATGCTTTTGATGAAAATCCTTCTCTGTTAACAGTCCCCTACGGGATAAAGTCCAGACTCCTCAGTAGCCTAGGAGGCCCTCCTGGGAGCCTGGCCCTGCCCAAGCTCTGGACTCAAATCCTGCTGCTTCCCCTACCTACACCAGGGGTATAGCAGTGGACAGGGCTTGGAAATAAGCTGCCCTCCAGGTTAGGCTGGTCCATTCACAGACAGTGGATACAGTAAGCCATCTTTGGGGAGTGAATCAAGAGACGGTCTCTAACTAGAAGAAAAGAATGCAGCCACAGCCTACACTCCACCAGGGTGATGACAGAGTCATCTGGGGGGTGGGACTAGAATGTGGGTGTCGTGTAGGACATGGAAATCCGATGTCCTGGGCCACAGAGAAGGAAGTGGATTGCATCGAGAGGGAGGCACAGGGGTCCTGAGTGGAGAGAAAGTGCGGTGGAAGAACGCTTAGCGGTTCTAACTGCACTCGCCTCCCGACCTTCCTGACGCTCGTCTGCAGGAAAGGGCGTGCCTTTCGGCTCACTAGCCTCTGGTTGATGAACCTGCTAACATGCTTTTTTTTTTTTTTTGGCTGTCCACAGGCTGCTCCTGTTGCTGCACACAGGCTTCGCTAGTTGTGGTGAATGGGCTTTCTAGACAAAGTCACGTGTGTTCAGGGTGGTTCTGTATAGACTGCATGCCGCAGCACGCGGGATCTTAGTTGCCAGACCAGGGATCGAACTTGCATCCCCTGTATTGGAAGGCGGATTCTTAACCACTGGACCACCAGGGAAGTCCCGCCACCAATGCGCTTCTGGTTGCAGCCCTCAGTCTGGACGCTCGGTTAGTGTGCAGCCGCCCCTGGGAGACGCAGCTCTTATACTGTGTCCCTCACGCAGGTCCTGAGGCTACAGAGCCACGAGGTATACCCGGCAGGGGGTGTCTAAGGACAACCAGAACCCACTTCTCATCAGTCCCTCAACCCAGGGGGATGGGGCAGAAGGAAGAGCAAAGGGCCCGTGTCCTAATGCTGCCAGCCCCCGACAGACCATCTTCCCGGCCGCAGACCTCCTTCCTCGGGCGACACTTCCCGAATTACCATGCAGCACACATATTAATATCGAAACAGGCCACAAACCCATGCTACTCCCGCCTCCCCAAACTCTAGGCTCCCCTTTCCAACAAGTCACCTGAAGACCCAAGCTCCGTCCTCCATGCCCTATGCAAAGTCTGGGATATAGCTATATACATATAATATACATATTTTTAATTCATTATTTTATCTAAAATTCAAATTTAACCAGGCACCTTGCATTGATCTTATGGGAAAACCCAAACAAACTTTTTGACCAACCTAATATCGTTATCTGCGAAATCTGGCAACTTTAAGATTCCTTCAAGGCTCAGCTCCTGGGATTTCCCTGGTGGTCCAGTGGTTAAGAATCCACCCTCCAATGCAGGGGATTTGGGTTCGAACTCTGGTCAAAGAACTAAGATCCCACATGCCGAGGGACAACCAAGCCCACGTGCCTTAACTACAGAGCCCACGGGCTCTGGAACCCATACACCAAAACTAAGACCCGATGCAGTCAAAAAAACAATACAACAAATAAATAAATAAAATTTTTAAAAAAAAATACATCTTTGTAAAAAAATCAAAACAAAACTCAGCTACTGGACTCGTCCTCTAGTGGATAAGTTAAGACCAGTGTGGAAACTAAGACTGTAGATTAAGTACATTACACGAAGGGAGAGCCTTTTTATTCCCCCTCTCTTCTTCCAGGTGGGACCGCAGTGATGACCAAATGGTGCCAGCTAGGTAACCCTAACTCCCAAAGTCAGGGCTATCACTCTTTGGCCAACCTGCTGGAGGAAGGCAAGCACTTTGTGGGCAGGAAGTTCTAACCGAAGTCATCAACACATTCCAAAAACTCAGAAACTCACTCTTTCCTTCTTCCTTCTCGTTTCTCATGAAGATGAGATTCGCCAATTAAACTGGATTCTTTGAACCCACAAACCCATCTGAAATGTATTCACTTCACGATCGATCAGTTTCAAGACCTGACTATTCTGCAATCGCATTGACGTTGAAGATGTTAAATATTAACCCAAAACCAAAAAAATTATCTCTTGATATCTACCCCGTAGACAAGAATTTCAGACTGTACCCCAGTGACCCGAAACTTTGAAAAATTCTTTGCCTAAAGAAATGTATTGAATGACATGTTGAAAATACTGATTTGTGTGTGTATGTGTGTAGACTAATAAAGACACTCCGGGAGATGGGGAAGGACAGGGAAGCCTGGTGAGCTGCAGTCCATGCGGTCACAAAGAGTCGGACAGACGGAGCAACTGAACAACAACAAAAGAGAAGAAAAAGTGGGGAGGGGGAAGGGAAGAAAGATGGAGAAAGAAAGGAGAGGAAGGAGAGGAGTTGATGTTCTGTGTCTTCATCACTTGGGGGCAGAAGTCAGATAACCGGCTCTCAAAAACAGCCTCAGACAGTTGCTGCCTGTCGTCAACATGCCCAGTAATTTTAACAACGCCAGGGAAGGGAGTAGTGAAAAGGTTGACTCAGCACAGATGCTCGATAGATGTTTATTGAGTAAATAAGTGAGGAACCATCACCTAAGCCCTGTCACCAAAGCCCACTCTGGTTACAAACCCGCTCCCCTGGGAAGTGACGAAATGCACCAGAAAGAGCGGGCACTCAGCAGTCCTGCCTCTAGAACTGGCTGCAGCGCTAACAGCCACCTCGTGGGAGGCATCCCTTTAACTGCAGGTGTTTGTTTCCTTTGGCACAGCGATATGTAATTTCCCATTTTTAGAACAATGCTCCAAAGAACCGTCCCAAAAACAACCTTCGGAGGGGGCGGGTTTCTTCCTGGCCTCGGCTACGGCCCTGTAAAACAACAATAGCACAGAGATTTTTACTCAAAACAGTTTGCATCTCCCCACGAAATCAGGAGGGCTTTCTAGTTAACTGTGCACAGGCTGAAGAAAAAAAATGTTCCCCCTCATCCCTTGGAAGAGCGTCCTAACAAATGCTTGCCTTTGGGAGGGGTCAGTTTGGAAGCGATTCCACAGTGGAATCTGTTTTGGTCTTGACACGCCTCCCTCTGCGGGTTCCCATGTGGCAGGGGTAGAAAGGAAGCCCGGAGAAAGGCAGGGTCTGTCCTTCGTGTGCCCCGAGCAAGTCTGAGGCCAGAGAGGACAGTGTGTTCTTGAGAACGAGCCAACAGCAGGCCGAAGGTGGTGAGGAACCGGGGCGGGGTGAGATGTGCGACCTCTGGTCTTAGCCATTAAGGAGCCTCTCATCATCGTCTCCAAACCAACTTTCTTCCTGCTTCCTACACGCCAGAGAGGAGCTCCCAGACTTGAGTCCTCTCTCCCCCTTTGCCATCTACCAACACCCTCCTTCCATCCCACCCCTCCACTCATCTCTACCTGTGGCCGAGCTGATTTCATCTCCCATGTGGGTCTGCATATCCCACCTTCCTCCTACACCACCCCCTGCTCAAGAATGTTCCACGACATCAGTTCCTCTAGGAAATGCTCAGCCTTCTTGGTGGACCGGTCTTCCTTTCCAACTTGATCTTCCACTGTCTCAACATAAATCTTAGGCACTCACCCAAACAGTGGGCTCACTCTCCCCCAATCCCACCTCCTCTAGGTACCCCCTCCTTCTCCCTCCCCTGACTTAGAATAACCTCGGTTCTCTCTCTAGGTGCAAGTCCTACCTGTTTTTGAAGGTCCACACAAACAATACCATCTTGCTGATCAATCTGGTTGAAAATGACCTCCATATCTTCTCCCTCACTGAAGCACTATGATTCTGCCCCCTTCTCTCTGTATCTCCACTTTGTGAAGAAATCATTAGCATAACTTTTTTCCCCAAAACATATGTTGAATGGTTGAGAGGAGTAAAGTCTTTTTAGGAAGGTTGAGGGACTTCCCTAGAAGTCCAGTGGTTAAGATTCCATACTTCCAATGTAGGGGTGCAGATTCAATCCCAGGTTGGGAGAACTAAGATCCCACATGCTGTGCATCCTGGCCCCAAAATGAAAAATAATAACAGTGTTGGAGGGAATTATTAAAAGGGAATCAGTAAAGGGAAAACTCTGACATTTCTACACCACCCTCTTCTGGGTGCTTGCTATGGGGCTGCCACTGAGCTGAGAACTTCTTACGTACGACCTCGATTTACCCTCTCAATGAGACTACGAGGTAAGTACCGCAGTCCCTTTTGTACAGACAAGGAAACAAGGGCTTTGAGAAATTTCCTGAGCCTCACAGTTTAAGGGAAGCACAGCTAGATTCAAGCTTGGCTCACAACACGGATCACTATGGCCAGTAGTCAGTACTTCATTCCCAGAGAATTTACCGCACAGAACAGTTGGGATGAACTGGCAGGGAAGGAAACCATGAGTTCTTTCTTCTTCCAATTGAAACAAATTCATGGAAAGGATGCGTAAAAGGGATTTTAGAAAGAAGAAAAACGGATTTCAGTTCCTGGAATATCAGGATGCATGATGAAGTTCTCTATGCGCTGTGCTGTGCTAAGCCGCTTCGGTCGTGTCCAGCTCTTTGCGACGCTGTGGACTGTAGCCCTCCCGGTTCCTCTGGCCATGGGATTCTCCAGGCAAGAATACTGGAGTGGGTTGCCGTGCCCTCCTCCAGGGGATCTTCTCGAACCAGGGATGGAACCCACGTTTCTTACATTGGCAGATAGATGGAAAGCCCTGAAATTCTCTGTAAGATATCGTATCTAAGGACTTCCCTGGCGTCCCAGCAGTTAAGATTCCGTGATTCCAGTGCAGGGGGTATGGGTTTGATCCCCAGGCATCGGCAAGAGTTCTGATTGTGGAGTTCAAGTCCTGACCCCTGCGCCTACCAGCTGGGAGTCTCAGACAAGCTTGTGAACCTCTCTAAGCCTCAGTTTCCTCATCTGTAAAATGAGCATAGTTACCTGGTCAAAGGGGACTTTGGGTGGATGAAGTGAAATAATCTATACGAAGCTCCTGGTACATATAAGATGTTTAATACGTTATTATTGCTGTTATTACTTCCCTTGGACATGAGAATCTGCATTCCTTTTCATTTTTTTAAACCAAAGCATCACATGTAAAAAGTACATAAAATGCATTCATCTACTTGATAATCATCTACATTTATATGCACGTATATACCCACCACCCCAGTCCGTATACAAGTGATTTCTGTCTCCCTCCAAAGTTCCCTCCTGCACCTTCTCATTCCATATACCCACCAAACACAACCATCATCAGACTCATCATAGTTTCTCTTTGCTTCTCCCTGAACTTCAGATGTCTAGCCAAAGCTATGGTTTTTCCAATAGTCATGTATGGATGTGGGATTGGACTATAAAGAAAGTTGAGCGCCCAAGAATTGATGCTTTTGAACTGAGGTGTTGGAGAAGATTCTTGAGAGTCCCTTGGACTGCAAGGAGATCCAACCAGTCCGTCCTAAAGGAAATCAGTCCTGAATATTCATTGGAAGGACTGATGCTAAAGCTGAAACTCCACTTTAAAAAGACTTTACTTCGGCCACTTGATGCGAAGAACTGACTCATTGGAAAAGACCCTGATGCTGGGAAAGATTGAAGGCGAGAGGAGAAGGGGATGACAGACGGTGAGATGGTTGGATGGCATCACTGACTCGATGGACATGAGTTTGGGCAAGCTCTGGAAGTTGGTGATGGACAGGGAAGCCTGGTGTGCTGCAGTCCATGAGGTCACAAGAGTTGGACACGACTGAGCGACTGGACTGAACTGCACTGAACTTGGGATGAGTGGATGCAGACAGCGTGCAATCTGTCCTGGTGGCATGTGTGGCGCTCCATCGTGTGGCTGTACCATAATCAGTGTTTCCAGTCTTCTGTTGATGGGATTGGGCAGTGGCTCCTTTGAACACTCTGCACAGAATTTTTGGTCAGCTCAGGCACTGGTCATACATACCTGTGAGTGGAATTACTGGATTCAAGAGTAGGCATAGCTTTAAGTTTACTAGAATCCGCCAGTGTTCTGAAGAGGCTATGCTATCTCTATAATCTCCCACAGCAATGCAGGGTAGTTTCAGTGGTCCCACGTCTTTAGTGGCACCTGGCGTTCACTCTTATTTTAGGATTTCTGCTGGCTGTGCAGAGGTATCTCTTTGTGGTTTTAATTTGCATTTTCCTGATGAGTAATGATATTGAGCCCCTTTTCATAGTTTATTTGGCCATCTGTACATGCTGTTCTGTGCGAGTCTGTAAGGCTTTTGCTCAGCTTTTATTGGGTTGTTTGCCTTTTTCTTATTGATTTATAGTGGTTCTTCATTTACTCTGGAAATGATATATGTACAGATATATATATTGCAGCTATCTTCTTCCAAAACTGAGACTTTCCGTTTCATGTTTTTAAAGTTGCCTTTTAAAAATTTATTTTTTTACTTGAAGTTGATTTACTATGTTATGTTAGTTTCAGGCGTACAGCAAAGTGAGTCAGATTTTTTTCATATACTTTTCCATTATAGGTTATTATGAAATATTGAGTATAGTTCCCTGTGCGATACAGTAGGTCTTTGCTGGTTATCTATTTGATACATAGCAATGTATATCTGTCAACCCCAAGCTCCTAATTTGTCCCTCCTTGCCTTTCCCCTTTGATAACTAAAAGTTCATTTTCCATGTCTGTGAGTCTATTTTGGTAAATAAGTTCACTTGTATCATTTTTTTAGATTCCACATATAAGTGATAACATATATTTACATTTCTTTGTCTGATTTGCCTCACTTAGTTTGATAATCTAAATGGCATTATTTCATTCATTCTTTTTATGGCTGAGTAATATTCCATTGTGTGTGTATACCACATCTTGTTTAGCCATTCATTTGTCAGTAGACACTTAGGTTGCTTCCATGCCTTGGCTATTACGAGTAAGACTGCTGTGAACATTGGGGGTGCACGTATCTTTTCTAATTAGAGTTTTCCTCTTTTCCTGTTTTTAACAGTGGTTTTGATGAAGCGCCCTGGTGGCCCAGAGGGTAAAGTGCCGGCCTGAAACGCAGGAGGTCAGGGTTCGATCCCTAGGTCAGGAAGATCCCCTGGAGAAGGAAATGGCAACCCACTTTAGTACTTTTGCCTGGAAAATCACATGGACGGAGGAACCTGGTAGGCTACAGTCCATGGGGGTCGCAAAGAGTCGGACATGACTGAGCGACTTCACTTTCACTTTGATGAAGAGACGCTTTTAATTTTGATAAAGTCCAATTTATCTAGTTTTCTTCTATGGTTAAGAAGTGCTTTTTTGGTGTTCTTTCAGAAATGTTTGCCCACCTCCACAGTCATAAAGACACTCTATATTAATTTATTTTAATAATCTCATGTTTGTGGTCTCTTCCTGTCGAGTTGGAGACTGATTGTTAATTCAATGAGGAGCAAAGTTCTCACAGGAAACATCAGTGAAGCACGACCGGCTCCCATGATAACGCTCAGGCGGTAATGACTGCCTAGGTCTTGGGACTGTCCAGTCTGCTCATTGGCGGCATCAGCAGGGACCCTTGCTGACTGGCTGTGCTGCTGAGATTTCACTGGAGGAGCCCCTAAGAGAGGAGCAGCATCTTTTAGAGTGAATCACGGAGGAGGAGATGGCAGTCCCCCTCAGCGTGGGCCCAGCAGCTCACACTCACACCCCCCATGGTGATCACCTTGCAAGCACATCCTCCTCTTCCCCTTTAAAAACCTTTTTCCCATGTATTTCTTTGCTCCCTGAAATGTCCCTTTCATTATCTAGCCATTTATCAACTGGGGGCATTTGTTATACATTTGTCTTTTAAATCATTTCTTCCCTTCTGTCTCTCCATCCCTAAAAGCAGCATTTCTCAGCCTCAGTCCTGTTTTTACTTTGGACCAGATACTCTTGTGCTGGTGGGTGGGGGTCTCTACACTGGAGGATGCAGGACTCTCCCTGTTTCTCTTTTTCCTACCTTTCTTCTCCCTGTCAATCAAGAAACCCACAGGAAAAGTGAGGGGGTGGCTGGGAGGTGAATCATAGCTTTTTCAAGTTCACAGGGGCCTCAGATATGATCTAGTGCAACCCCCGCTTTTAAAGATGAGGAAACGGATCTGAGTGGGGGAGGGGAGGATGCATCAGAGACGAAAAAAGGAATAAGGGGTGGGTGGGGGGAGGGGAAGGCAAGTGCCAGGCCACAGAGGAAATCAAAATTCCAGGGCCTGAAGCAGAATTTCCAGTCCCACCAGGGAATCTGGGATGGCTTCCCACAGCTCCTTTCTCTGTCCAAGCCACGAGCCCCATTCCAGAAACAGCCCAGTACTGGTCAGATGGAGGTGCAGAACCAGAACCAGCAAGCCCCCAGCATGGGGTCAGGAGTGCCGGTCCCTGGCAGCCCACGCCAGCGCTTCCAGTGGACATAGATGACCACAGTTTCAGCGAGGGTGTTTCATGATGACTAATACCGTAAGTCATATATATATATGACTAATCTTAGCTTAATCCTATAATTATGAGGGAACTGAAGGTCAGGCCACCTGGCCACACCTGTCCTGGTGGAGAAGTTACAGAGCAAGAGATCCATGAGAGCAGGAGGGAGCCCTGAGACCGTGTCAGTCCTGGCCTGTCTCCAGGCAGGCAGATGGCTTGGGAGAGCCCTCGGTCAGAATCTCCCAAGTCACACGGTAGGTGTTAACACCTGTTGAGCGCTTACTAAGCCCTGGACACTGTTCTAAACATCCTGTGAATATATGAATTCAGTCCCTCCTCCCCCAGCCTCTGAAGGAGACGCTGTCATTCTCCCATGTTGGAGATGCTGATACGGATTCCAGGGAAACCTTTGTCAAGCATTGGGGTGCTCTCATGGGGCATCTTTATGGGGTCACAAGGCAATACAAATCATCCCCCTCCTACTGTAGCCCATGTCAACCTCACCCCCTCAGACAAGTGTGGAGGCACTCTGGTGTGTAAACGCCTATCCCTGTAGCTATATATCCATCGCTATAGATATACAGTGGAATCCTACTCGGCCACGCAAAAGAATGTGATAATGCCATTTGTGCAACATGGACGGACCTAGAGCCTATTATTATACTAAGTGAAGTAAGTCAGAAAAAGACCAGTATCACAGGATATCACTTATATGTGGAATTTTAAATGTGATAGAAACAAACTTATTTACGAAATAGACTCACAGGCATAGGAGAAAAACAAACTTACCAAAGTTTGGTTACCAAAGGGGGCAGGGGGCGGGGGAGGAATAAATTAGGAGTTTAGGATTAGCAAATACAAACTACCATATATAAAACAGATAAACAACAAGGTCTTACTATATAGCACGGAACTATATTCAGTATCATATAATAAACCATAATGGAAAAGATTATGAAAAAGAATATATATTTATATGTATAACTGATCACTTTGCTTTACACCAGAAACTAACACGATATTGTCAATCAACTATACTTCAATTTAAATTTTTTTAAATAAAAATAAATTAAAGGGAGTTCCCTGTTGGTCTGGTGGTTAGGATTCTGCACTTTCACTACTGAGGGCCCAGATTAAATCCCTGGATGGGGAACTGAGATCCCAAAATATGAGTGTCACGGCCAAAATTAATAAATAGTAAAGCAAATGTAAATTTAAATAAATAATCTTTTTTTAAAAGCCTACACCAAGAACCTACACAAAGCCCTGGGTGGTGCTCAAGATTTCAGTGGCACATGACGAACATTTTTACTTTAGCAGTTAAGACTTTGTTTCAGTGCTTACTAGAAAACTTCCAGGTTTCATTTATGGTAGTGATATAAAGGTGTTTTTGCAATTAAATGTAAGGTTTAACATTTATTTTCTTAATTAATTTATTTACGTCACAGCTGTTCTAGGTCTTTGTTGTGGGCCTCTCATTACCTTGACTTCTCTGGTTGCCGAGCACCAGCTCTGGAGCACAGGCTCAGAGCTGTGGCGCCCCGGCTTATTTGCTCCACGGCATGTGGGATCTTCCTGGACCGGGATCAAACCAGTGTCCCTTGCATTGCAAGGCGCATTCTTAACCACCAGACCCCGAGTTATGTATCTGTGCTCAGTCATGTCCGACTCTTTTGTGACGTCATGGACGGTCACTCACCAGGCTTCTCTGTCCATGGGATTCTCTAGGCAAGATCATGAGTGGGTTGCCATTTCCTTCTCCAGGGGATCTTCCCCACCCAGGGATGGAACCCTGCATCTCCTAGGTCTCCTGCATTGGCAGGGGGATTCTTTACCACTGTGCCTGGGAAGCCCTAAACGTAAGGTTTTTAAAGTAAACCTACTTAAAGACAGCTATCAAACAAATAGCAAATGACGGTATGTGGATGTGACAGAAATTCTGACAATAGCATCGGAGTGACTTACATGTAGGCAAGCCTGCTCTGGTCTCGTCCCATCTTGAGAACAGCTGACCTTTGCCGACCCTTTGAAGACCTTGAAGACCTGGGCTGTCCCCTAACTCCTCTTATTCCCACCTGCCATCCTCAGAGCCTCTTTCTCAACAGCCTTGAAGATCAGAGTCAAATAGCTCTCTGCCGTCTCTGCTCCTTTCCACATGTGGGTCACTATTTTAGGATTCTCTCTGTTTTCTGGTGATGAAAGAGTAACCCAGCAAGGCTGATAAATATACTCAAATCCACAAGTAAGAGGCCAAGTGTGACAACAGAAAGGAATGAGGAAACCCCACCCCATTTTCTCTGGACGTGGTCCTGGGCATTCTGCCCCCAGCTGTACTTCTGCGGCTGGGGCCATACCAGCCCCAGGGGTCCTCCGCTGAGGGTCTCTCCCCAGCACTGTTCTGTGAGCTGGACGATGTGCCCAAGGGCCCTGCCCTCTCCCCCCTCTTCCTGGGGACACAGTGGCACAGAGCAGCCTCGTGGCTCTCGTCTCAAGAGCTGTGGGTTTGACAGCCCGCTCTGCTCAGCCAGCCTCCAATGGTACTGCTTTCCTGGTGGGACACGAAGGACTGTCCTTCCTGGGCAAATAGGGAACGTTTTCAGAGAATACTCATAAATGAGATCCAGAGGACTCACTCCAAGCCCCAGGCATATAATGACAAATAACAAGAGGGGATTCGAACCAGCCACCAAACCCCACTGTGCCCAGAGATTTCTCAGAAGATGGGAATCAGATGTCATTGGCCTGCAAGTGTCTAGCTGGCTCCTGGGCGCCACCTCCCCCAGAGCTGGGCGGGTGCCCAGCTGAGGAAGCCTGAGCCTCTCAGGGCATTGTTCTCTCGCAGAAGAGGATCTCGAAAGCAGAAGGAAATTAGAAACAACCATACGATGAATACCAGATTCTCCTCTCTCCCTGCTTCGGCTGCCAGGAGATTAAGCAGCGAGGCTGGCTGACAGCGCACCCCACCCAGCAGCTGCAGGCCCTCCAGGACAGCCACTCCACGGGAAGGGCTGGTCCCCCAGGCCTCGCTGTTCCCTGCTGCTATCCACGGTGTCCATTTTCCTCCTCCACTGAGATGCTGGTGGTTCCTTGAGGGCACGTCTGGAGCTTCCTTCCCACAAGGCACAACAGGGATAAGCTCCAGGCACCCTGTGTTTGTTGACTGAGTGACTGATTCCCTCTGGGCACCCGTCTAAGCACTTCCCAGGTATAAACTCACTGACTCTCCCCATAGCCACCCTGTGGGGGAGAAATTATCATGAGTCCCCTCTTAGAGATGATGAAGTGGGGTCCAGGCAACCCAGCCAACGGGGCTGGACTGATCCAATGTGGCAGGTTTGACGGGATCAGACCATCCTGCTCCTCACTTCTCACCAACGTCAGCCTCCCCCAGCGACTCCGTGAGATGTGTATGAAGCCCAAAGTCCTACCCCAGGTGCTGGATAAGGAGGGTGATCCCTGGACAGATGTATTCCCTTCAGAACCCACACCCCAGAGACAGCACAGGCTGGGGATGGACATGAAGGAGTTTTTGAGGAGGTGTCAATCTTACCAACTCAGCAGACGCACACTCCTGCTAAGAACTTTCCCTTAAAAATGCATTTTTTTTTCCTGTTGGGGCTAATATTCATTTTAACGTAATGTTGTGTTATATGCCGCCTACGTAAGCAGACACGAGCCTCCAGTGTTGTGGAATACTGAGCTCTTGCCTCTAGTCAAACTGCTGTTTGCTTTCTGCTGCAGCCATAGCTACGATTGGAATAAACAGAGGGGAGAGGTTTGGCTCCCAGTCCTACTAGCTGGGCGCTGGGCCACCATTCCCCCAAACAAAGGGGAAAGATGCCAGGAGTGACGGACCAGGGCTAATGGGGAAGAAAAACACTCTTCTATTCCAGGGGCTACTGAGTAGGGTCACAACTCCCCAGAGAGGGGTGGGGAGGGGGCAGGGAGGCATTCCCTTAACCCCTGTGTGGAGCCAGCAAGTTCTCTAACTGTGGGCAGCAGAGGGAGGAGCCGGGCGCCATGACCCACAGCCCTGCACATGATGTCAGGCTTGGAAGGTGCCAGCGAATCCCAGCTTGTCCGTGATGGGCCTGGACCTGGATCCCAAGGCCTCTCTGTCCAGCCCGCGGCTCTCGCTGTCCACCCTGCTGGCCACTGGCTTCAGGATCTGATAGCCCCATGCTGTGTGTGCAGTGACCTCCACCCTCGGGATCATACTGCGTAGTAGCCGTGCCTCTGACCTTGTCCTGGGCTGCTGCGTCCATCTGAACAAGAAAATCCAAGGATAGGCTTTGTTCTTGGGCTCTCCAGTGTACGATCACACAAGCGTGATCTGTTTCTTTAGAGTCTGGTATGTTGCTGTTTTTCAGTCGCTAAGTCAAGTCCGACTCTTTGCAACGCCATGGACTCCAGGCTCCTCTGTCCTTCACTATCTCCGGGAGTTTGCTCAAATTCCAAGTCCATTGAGTCAGCGATGTTATCTAATCATGTTATTTAACCATCTTATCCTCTCCGGCTCCCTTCTCCTTTTGCCTTTAATCTTTCCCAGCATCAGGGTCTTTTCCAACGAGTCAACCCTTTGCATGAAGCGGCCAAAGTATTGGAGCTTCAGCATCAGTCCTTCCAATGGATATTCAGGGTTGATTTCCTTTAGGACTGACTGGCATGATCTCCTTGCCAGTCCAAGGAGATCTCTTGAGAGTCTATTATATCAAATGTTAAGACAAAGGTTGATGTAAAGATCAGGGTTACGGATTCAATTTCTAAATAAGCCCGTGGTCATATCAAGGGAAATAAGGAATTTTCATTCCCCCAGGGGTCTTCACCATCTTGCCCACCTCCAGTCTCAGAAGGCATCTGAGTCTTTTTAGAAAAACCTCCCCTGTGTTCCAGTAACAGCCAGCACCTCTTGTGCAGTGATCTCACCTGCCCCCCCCCTCGCCCCGGTTTCTTTCAGGGCACAGTAATCAACTGCAATCTTGCTTCAAAATCCTTACCTCTCTTTCCTGCTGGCTTCTTCTGCTCTGCCTATACACACCTTCAGGTATGCCTCGAATGAAAATTCCTGTGTCTGCCTCCTGTGCCCAGAGAGGTCCCATCTCTCCTCTCGCCTTGAACTCCAAACTTCCCAGTAGCCCAATTTCATCTCCTGAACTTCCCCCTGGGGATTCCTAAGGCCCCTGCAGTTTACAACCCAGCCTGGCTACTCAATGGGAACTGCCTCTCAAGAGTCACAAAAATCTAGAAGCATTGAAGCTCACAGCCACTTCTCAACACCCATTCCATTTGACTTCCTTTTGGCAACGAACCCAACAGAAAAGATTTTTCCTTGCAAGAGGTACGTGGGGCAAGCACTGCTTGTTGCCTATTCAAAGCCATTTCCCTTCTCCTTAGCTGGCAGACTCCCAGCTTGGTTCAAACACAGGAAGGAGATTCTTTTATTTCAGCTTCTAGTCCAACAGTAACATGGGTCCTTTCTGACCAGTGGGACACAGGTGGAGATCAGCTGGGGTCTTCTGGGGACAACCCCCCACCACCACCCAGCCCCACAAATAAAGGGAGACATGAGGACAAGATGCTGTTTCCTGCTCTGCCCAAGCGGCTCTGTGTCCTGTCTTTGAACTTAGCCGTGTGAGAATGTGATTCCTGAAGCTGAGGGAAGGTCAAGAGGACCTCGGTGACATTGACCAGAGGTCTGCTACTGGCCATCTTAACCACGAGAAAAATAATCCCTCTTACTCACAGACCGAGAAACAAACTTAGGGCTACCAAAGGGGGTGGGTGGAGGGATTAAAAGACGCTTACTCCTTGGAAGGAAAGTTATGACCAACCTAGACAGCATATTAAAAGGTAAAGACACTACTTTGCCAACAAAGGTCCATCTAGTCAAGGCTATGGTTTTTCCAGTAGTCATGTATGGATGTGAGAGTTGGACTATAAAGAAAGCTGAGTGCCGAAGAATTGATGCTTTTGAACTGTGGTGTTGGAGAAGACTCTTGAGAGTCCCTTGGACTGCAAGGAGATCCAACCAGTCCATCCTAAAGGAGATCAGTCCTGAATGTTCACTGGAAGGACTGATGCTGAAGCTGAAACTCCAATGCTTTGGCCACCTGATGCGAAGAGCTGACGCATTTGAAAAGACCCTGATGCTGGGAAAGATTGAAGGCAGGAAGAAAACGGAACAACAGAGGATGAGATGGTTGGATGGCATCACCGACTCAATGGACATGGGTCTGCGTAAACTCTGGGAGTTGGTAATGGACAGGGAGGCCTGGTGTGCTTTGGTTCATAGGGTCACAAAGAGTCAGACACGACTGAGCAACTGAACTAGAACTGGAACTGGAGGGATAAATTAGGAAGCTGGGATTAACATGTACACACTACTGTGTATAAAGGAGATAAGCAACAAGGACCTAGTGTATAATTCAGGGAACTCTACTTAATATGATGTAATAACCTATAAGGGAAAAGAATCTGAAAAAGAGTATATATATATATATATATATATTCTGAATCTTTGTGCTATATACCTGAAACTTACACAATACTGTAAATCAACTGTACTTCAATTTTTAAAACTAAAAATAAATCCCTCTTGTCTACATCATCACTGGACAGATTTGCTGTTAGCTGTAGCCAAAAGGGTCCCCTACCAGTGTGTCACGCCCCTCCTCTTACTGACTCTTACCTTCCTATCCCTCATTCTCAGGTCCCCTTGACAGCCCCTCCACCACCCTCTTTGAAAATCAGTGTTGTCCTGGCCCTCTGTGTTCCATACGTGCATACCCCCATCAGCCACCTGTTGATCAATTCACCAAATACCTGTTGGCACCTTCTGTGTGCCAGGTTTCCCTCACAGACTTGACACTCAGGTGGGGAGACAAAAAGTAAGCAAGATGAGTAAATACAAACGCCAAGTTGTGATCAGTGAGTGCTCTGAGTGAAATGACTGGCTAAAGAGGATGTTGAGAAGGATGTGGAGCCTCCTGGGGTCTTGGAGAATGATCAAACAGGCAACATTTATGCTGAAGTTTGAAGAATGAGGAGAAGCTGGCCATTCCAGACAGTGGCATGGAGGATGAACCCAAAGAAGGAAAGATTCGGCACGTTATGGGGATCCCAAGGAAGCCAGTGAGGCCAGAGAAGTGAGTGATGGGAGGCAGGAAGTCAGATGAAGATTACGAGGGTAGACACTTGTTAAGTCACAGGATGGTGGTGGTTGTCACGTTAGGTGCAGTAAGAGGTCATCGGGCAAGAGGATTAGCAATCAAATTTCTGTTCCTAAAAGGTCATCACGGCTGGAATTTGGAGCCAGAGTGGAAGTGGGAACCCCCTGTGGACTCAGGAGTCTCCCGGGTGAGAGGCGGTGGTGGCTTGGCCAGGAGGGTGGCAATAGAGGTGGAGAGAAGAGGTGTATTTCCTTTGTGATGTGGTCCCAAGGTGCACATTATGGAACTTGCTGATGAGTGAGATGCAGGAGAGGAGGAAAAGGGAGACACGGAGGATGGCACTCACATGCTCCACCTCGAACACGTGGGAGAATAGTGCCATTTACTGAGACGGAGAAACAGGTTCAGGAAGGAAGGAGGAAGCCATTCTTGGAGCTCCATTTTGGAAATGCTGAGTTTGAAATGCCTCAGAGACATCCAAGTGAAGAGGGCAAAGTTAGGGCTCAAGGAATTGAGACTTTGGAGATGAACAGCCTACACAGGGTCTTTAAAGCCACGAGAATGAATGAGATCCACTGAATGAAGCACAGTAAGAATAGAAATGTTGTTCAGTCACTACGTTGTATCCAACTCTTCTTTGACCCCATGAACCTGGAGATCCTATGGACTGCCAGGTTCCTCTGTCCTTGGGATTTCCCTGGCAAGAATACTGGAGTGGGTTGCCATTTTCATCTCCAGGGGATCTTCCCGATCCAAGGATCAAACCCACGTCTCCTTTACTACTGAGCCACCAGTGAAGCTCCAAGAACACAATAGGGCCATTCAAGTTAGAACTATCATTTCCTTTTCACTTCGTCTCTCTTCTCATGTGTTAGACTGCCACATCTTATCAGCTCTAAACTCAGAACATGGCTTAAAGCTGTCCTCTCTCCTGTCCCATGGCTGGAGTCCTTCCAGCTCTCACCTGTCTCCGCTGGAGACTTTGAACCATCTCCTGGCCTCTGATCCCTCCAGTTCATCCTTCATTTTGCCACTTGTGGAGTCTGCCTCTGCTCAGCAGGAGCAAAAACAAAACCAGCGAGTCCAGGAGGTGACCTCAGAGAAGCTGTCATGGAACACTGCCAGGAGGGAGCAGGGTCACCCAGACCTGAGCTGGAGAGGCAGCAGCAACAGAGAGAGTGAACCAGGTGCCCAGGCCAGTAACCATGGCAACCAGGGAAGGCGTGGCAGATGCTGGCTGAGCACCCTATTAAAAGTTCATCTCTGGCCAGGGTTGGCTTTATTAGCCCAGTTCCCTTGCACCAGCCCATGTGGTTTCAAACTTAAAGGTACCGCCCAACAGCCAGCATGCCAGGGGCCCTCTCTAAAGCAGATATCAGCAACAATAACAAAAATAGCAATGACTAACGTTTATTGAGCACTTAACCATGTGCCAGGCACTGTGCCAAGTGCTTCACATATAGTCCCTCATTTAATAAAACAACCCTATCTACAAGGCAATTTATCACAGATGCAGACTCTGAGGTTCGGGGAGGTTGAGAAGCGGTCACAGCCAGGGCTTAGGTGTTGGACAGATATGGGTTTGTCCCAGCTGCATGACTGGGCTTTGTGAACTCTGCAAAGTGGGATTAAGTGAGCTAGTTAACTCACATTAGGCATTTGGCTCATGCCTATCACAAAGGAAGTGCCTAATACTGATTTTGTGGTTGCTATTGTTTTGATGATGCTGAAAACAAAAGTTAGCTGGTGTCATTTCCCTGTATGTCATTTCCCTCCAGTGGCTCCCACTTCCCAAAGATAAGGTCACCCGGGTCTCCCCAAAGATAAGGATGCCCGTGTCTCACCAGCTGGCTCCCCCACGCAAAACATCTTTCGGCCATGCCCCGCCTCTCACGCTTCCCAAAGGCACCTCTGAGCCTCCGCTCCCACTGGTTCTGTGCCCAGAACACTCTACTTGCCCTTTCCACCAGGGAGGAGGTGGGAAGTCGTCAAAAGAGAGACCCCCAGCTTTCAGCTTATTGGACCCACAGTCTGGGACGTCTCTCTCATACTTGCATCCCAGGCACCTAGCATAGAATCAGTTACTCAGGAGTGCAGACAGATGTAAATATCAAGAGCTCATCACCTTTTTAAAAAGGAGTGTGGAGAGGGTTGGTGAGGAGCTCAGTTCAAGATTCCAGGAAGAGCCAGCATCTCAGGCCAGCCCTCTCAGCTGCCATCAGTGCCATCACCTCCACGAGCCAAACACAGCTCTCAACTTAATTCTCCTCCAACAAAACTTCAGAACCATCTTGGGAGCAAGATTTCTAAACTGAAGGAAACCAACAACTGAAGGTTTTGAGGGAACACAAGCCCAGGGAACAATGTCTGGGCAGAGAAAGGCTGTCCCCCAACCCATTGTCTCTCCCACGCCACCCCACCCCACCCTCCGCAGCCCAGCTTTCATCTCCAGAAACGCACCTCACGTCTACCCCAGGTTCTTGCTCAGCCAGAAACCTGGCAGAAGAGCTACTAGTGATCGCCTGGAAGGTTTCCTCATTAAAAAGCCTCTCTAGAAGACCAGAAGCCTTTTGCTCTTGTTCATTTCAGTCACTCAGTCATGTCTGACTCTTTGCAACCTCATGGACAGCAGCACACCAGGCTTCCTTGTCCATCACCAACTCCCAGAGCTCGCTCAAACTCATGTCCATTGAGTTGGTGATGCCATCCAACGATCTCGTCCTCTGTCGTCCCCTTCTCCTCCTGCCCTCAATCTTCCCCAATGTCAGACTCTTTTCCAAAGAGTGGGCTCTTGACATCAGGTGTCCAAAGTATTGGAGCTTCAGCTTCAGCATCAGTCCTTCCAATGAATTTCCAGGGCTGATTTCCTGTGGGATTGACTGGTTGGATCTCCTTGCAGTCCAAGGGACTCTCAAGAGTCTTCTCCAACATCACAGTTTGAAAGCATCAGTTCTTCAGCACTCTGCCTTCTTTGTGGTCCAACTCTCACATCCATACATCGGACTACTGGAAAAACCATAGTTTTGACTATACAGACCTTTGTTGCAAAAGTAATGTCTCCACATTTTAATATGCTGTCTAGGCTTGTCATAGCTTTTCTTCCAAGGAGCAAGCATCTTTTATTTTCATGGCAGAAGTCTTTAGTCTCAAAAAAATGTGTGTTAATCTTATAGGTTGGATAGCATGGGGAACCTTAGTTTCCCAACTAGGGATCAAACCCATGCCCCCTGCAGTGGGAACATGAAGTCTTTACCACTGGACTGCCAGGGAAGTCCTGCAATTAATATATTCTTAAGGAGCCTGCAGGTGGACTCCTGGGGGCTCAGATGGTAAAGAATCTGCCTGCAATGCAGAAGACCCAGGTTTGATCCCTGGCTCAGGAAGATCCCCTGGAGAAAGAAATCGCTACCCACTCCAGTATTCTTGCCTGCAGAATCCCACGGACTGAGGAGCCTAGCAGGCTACAGTCCATAGGGTCACAAAGATTCGGACACAACCGACCATGCATGGGCAGATCACACACCCCACTTCGATGAGAGGAACAACAATAACAGATAATGTCTATTAAGCCCTGCCTGCATGCCCAGTATTTCACATTTATAATCCCATCTTATCTGTACAACAGCACTGCCATGAACACTGCTTTATTGTCCCCATTTTTGGCCAGGGGGAAACTGAGGCTAGAGAACAGCTTGTAAGCGGCAGCAGGGGGAAGAGGAGCTGGGACTGGATGCACTCAGCCTCTCTCAGGAGCCAGAGGTCCTACCCACTACGCTGCCTGTTCCTCTGCACTGCCTGCAGAGGGGGCTATGATTCCATGAGTCCATGGTTTGGGGGGGTCTGTTGATTCCTATAGTTTCTTATTAGCTGCTATTATCTGGTGGGGTAGGGGAGTGGGGCGAGGATCATTGGAAAAGACCCTGATGCTGGGAAAGATTGAAGGCAGGAGGAGAAGGGGACACAGAGGATAAGATGGTTGGATGGCGTCACCGACTCAATGGACATGAGTTTGAGCAAGTTCTGGGAGTTGCTGATGGACAGAGGAGCCGGGCAGGCTACAGTCCATGGGGTCGCAAAGAGTCAGACACGACTGATTGCCTGAACTGAACTGAACTGGGGAAGGCAGGAAGGAATTGTCAGCACAGTCCCCTCTCGCTAGAGCCTGGTTAGAGCCATCACAGCGCCTGCCATGTTTTTATCTTGAAGACCTGGCTAGTCAATAGCAGAGCCAGGATGTGAACCCAGGACTTGCACCACTACCTTCCATGAAGGTTACAGTCTGGTGTCCACAGGAGGTTTTGGCTCACCCAGAGGAGTGGGGACTGGAGGAGCCTGGAAGTAAGAGGTATAGTTTGAATTCTAGGTCTGGGTGTAGGCACTCTGATTCCAGAACACATCTCAGCAAGAGGATTGTGTCTAAACACACTGCCACGGGCACAGTCGGAAGCTCCAAGTTTACTCTGAGGCTACCAAAGGGCTTGGAAGGAATGCCATCTTCCACCACCCGCCAGCACCCTCAGAATGATCACAAACAAAGAAGCTATCAAAAACCAAACCATCATGAAATCTAGAAAGATGGTACCGATGAACCGATTTGCAGGGCAACAGTGGAGACACAGACGTAGAGAACAGACTTATGGACACGGGGAGCCGGGCAGGGAGGAAGGAGAGGGTGGGATCTATGGAGAGAGAAACACGGAAACACATATTAGCATATGCAAAATAGATAGCCAATGGGAATTTGCTGTTTGACTCAGGGAACTGAGACTGCGGCTCTGTAGCGGGGTGGGATGGCGAGGGACGTGGGAGGGATGTTCAAGAGGGAGGGGACATGGGTGTACCTATGGCTGATTCATGTTGATGTTTGGCAGAAACCAACACAATACTATAAAGCACTTACCCTTCCATTAAAACTTAAAAAAAAAAAATTGAAATAACAAGAGACGTGAAGAAGGAGCTGCCTTTGCCACTTTATCCTTTGGCGGTAGGGAACGAGGGAGCATCCCCGAGTCCAGGGAGTATGTGAGCTCCTTACTGGCCACTCAATCTCCAGGTCCTCCTCCATCATCCTTATCACTGAGGGCCCTTGAGGACCCTAGAGCATCACTTCACCTTAGAATAAGGCTGAGCTCATAAGCAACAGCTGCGCACCAAGAATGAGGGCGGAGCTACATCCTCAGTTCCCAGGGGCCAGAAAGTCAGAGCTGCAACGGGCCTTAGCAATGGTTCCCCTCAGCCCCCTCACCTACCCTCCCTGCCAGCCCCTTGCAGAAAAATGTAAAGTCAGCCCTCAGAATGAACAAAGCCAAGCTTTGTTAAGCACGGAATGACTTTGGAGGTGGGTGGAGGGAAAAAATTGGCCGGTACTTGTGTTACTCACTTTACAGCTCTGATTTCGCTCCCCTGCCTATCAGAGGCAAAGGGTCCCCTTCCTGGTTCCTCCTGTCTGTGTCATAAGTTCCGTGCGGGCAGGAGCCAGCTCTGCCTCCTTTCGTTGCCCCAAGCCTAGCATGAGTCTCTCCAGGTGTGGTACCTACACCAGATCCACCTGGGGGCCTGATGACATCGAATACCCAGCCCCCACTCCAGATCTACTGACTCAGACCCTCCAGGGTGTGGCGCAGAAATCTGTGTGTATCCAGCACTCCCACTGATTCTGAGGTTCACTGTGGTTCCTTTATGTAACCACGGCCCATCCCACTGAGGAAGGCGGCCAGGCCCTGATGGGAACCATCGGGCTGGGAACCAACCAACCAGGTGTGGACTAAGGGATTTCCTGGGATGGGGGACTCCCAGGGCTAAAGCTGGAAGAGTCCGGGACAAGCCAAGACGGTTGGTTATCCTGCTACTGCTAAGTCACTTCAGTCGTGTCCGACTCCGTGCGACCCCATAGACGGCAGCCCACCAGGCTCCCCCGTCCCTGGGATTCTCCAGGCAAGAACACTGGAGTGGGTTGCCATTTCCTAGCTCCTCTCAAAACTCCACACAAGGGACTTCCGTAGTGGTCCAGTTAAGACTTCACCTTCCAATGCAAGAGGTGCAGGTTCGATCCCTGGTCCAGGAACTAAGATCCCACATGTCTTGAGGCCAAAAAACCAAAGCAAACAAATTGTAACAAATTCAGTAGAGACTGTAAAAAGGGTCCACATCAAAAGAAAAATGTCAAAAAATAAAAATAAAGACTCTGCGCTTCCACTGCATGGGATGTGGGTTCAGTCCCTGGTCAGGGAACTAAGATCCCAAATGCCGTGTGGCACCAACCTAAATAAATAAATAAAAGATTAAAACAAAACAAAACATACAAGGACAAAAAGCAGGAGTGCCCAAGCTCACAGGTGAGGGATTATCTCCAAATTGCTCATACTTGAAGTTGGAATGGTGTTGAGAGGTACTCAGAGTTGAATGTGGGCATTGATGATGTGATGGGATTTCACAACACTTCAAAAGAAAAAAGGAAGTCAGCCCAAGAGGAATTGACTCGGGGGCTCTGGAAAAAGGTGCATCCTCCCTAGGCTGTCCCCTCCCCCAAAACCTACTGTTGCCACCCTGTGCTGAAAGCAGCAAATGCCTGCCCTGAGCGAACTGTTCCCCTGGGATCAGAGGGGTCACCCTGGGCAGGAGAGGGTCATGAGACTCACATGGTGTCAGAACCAGAAAGTCTCCTGGAGACCAGGCAGCCCTGGTCCCCCATTTCTCAGAGGAGAAAACTACGGTCCCCAGGACCACGTGATTGGCAGGTCACACAGCTCCATAAGTTCTCCAACTGGGCAAAAAAATAATGAGCCAATAATAATAATAATAATAATGAGCCATGCAGGAAGGGGAACTAGAAATACTAATTGAGGAGGGGGCTGGACACACAAACTGATATGAGTGAAAGAGTGTGTGAGGGTCCATGGTATTCTAACCCGTGTTACAGATGCAGAAACTGAGGTACACAGTTTCCATGCAGTTTCCATGGTTACATGCAGGAAAACTGCCTTGCAAGTCATCTGTCCACAGTGGCTGAAGAAGTGGATTCTGCCAATGGATCTTAAGATTTGCTGTATCTGAAATGAGGGACTCTTGTGACAGTGTTCAGCAGAAAGGTGGGCTGGACCACCAGGAGTTGGAGCTGGAGACCTGGATCCAGAGACCCTGTCCCTAAGCCTTCAGCCTGGGAGAACTTTCCAGAGACAGTGTGTACTCGGCCAAGTAGGGATGACCTTGGAGGGGGCACACCTGGGGGTGATGTCTACTTTTCCCCTTCACCTGTTTTGAGTTGTATGAGATAATTAGTAAAATTTTGGCTTTTTTTCCATATCCTTAAAAATTGACTGCATAGCCCAGTCAATTATATTTATTATCTTATAATAAACTAATGGAAAGAAAAATTTTAAAGAGAATATAGAGTTATACAAGCATCTATGTGTAACCGAGTCACTTTGCTGTGCACCGAATCTAACACAATAAATAACACAATCAACTATCCGTCAATAAAAAAAAAGAAAAAGGAAAAAAATGATTCAAGGGAAAAGGAATCTTTCTTTAGTGGATAGAGAAGAGCCGGAGGCTAAGCCCTGAGCTCTGCGCTTAACCAGAAGATGTGAGATGAGGATGGTGGAATTTTAAGGTCGAGGCTGGGATCAAAGACAAAAAAAAATCAAAGGACCCTCATTAACTGGAAAGAAGGTGGTCATAGACATCCTGGAGATGGGGGGTGTCTGTATTGCTGCAGGAATGGACTCTAACTTGCTTTTTCAAGCACAATAAGATAGATGATTTAATCTGGAGATCATAAGGCATTTCCATTTTTCATACTCAATAGTAAAGGAGGACGATATCTGAGGATTTTCGAACTGATCTCAAAAGAGTATTTTGAGTTCTTCGTAATTGAGAATTCAAAAATATTCCCTCCGAGTCCATGACAAAATGGGAACAATCTTCCAGGAATGGATGTCTCTGTGGTTGGCCCAATAAAACCTTGGCTTTGCGGAACCCTCGGGGAATGAATGAGTCACTTTATGGACTAGAATTTCCTGAATGGCTGAAGATGAAACCTTTAAGGGACAAACATTTCAACCTTTAAATAGAAGTCTTTCTAAAATGGCCTCTTGGCCTCTTGCGTTCTAAAACAGAGTGCCCAGGACCTCATGTCACCAACCCCATTTCTAGGCAGCACTCTAGAGCTTAAGAGTGCCTGCAACTACGCTGCTTTCAGGATCTTACGTGAAGAACTTTCCCTCTCTCACCCTCCTACTCGGCTGGTGGGAATGAAGTTGGTGCAGCCAGTATGGAAAAAGCGTGAGTTTCCTGAAAAAACTAAAACTAGAGCGAATATATGATCCAGCAATCCCAATCCTGCGAACATACCCAAACAAAACTATGTTTCAAAGAGATACACGCTATGTTCGTAGCAGCACTATTCACGATAACCAAGACACAGGAACAATCTAAATGTCCATTGAATGGATAAAGACGATGTGGTGCATATATATAATACAATACTACTTAGCCATAAAAAAAAAATGTCATTTGCAGCAACATGGATGCAACTTGAGATTCTCACACTAAGTGAAGTATTAATGTTAGGTTGCACCAACCTAATAATAAATCAGAAAGAGAAAGACAAATATCATGTGATATCTTATGATAGCATATTCCACTTACATGTGGAATGTAAAATATGGCACAAATGAATCTTTCTATAAACCAGAAACAGAACTGACTTGTGGTTGCCAAGGGGGAAGGGGTGGAGAAGGGAAGCACTGGGAGTATGGGATTAGCTGATTTAAACTATTATATATCAGATAGATAAACAAGTTTCTACTATATAGCACAGGAAACTATATATTCAATATCCTGTGATAAACCATAGTAGGAAAGAATATGTTTTAAATTATAGTTTTATGTATATAACTGAGTCCCTTTGCTATTCTGGAGAAGGAAATGGCAATCCACTCCAGTACTTTTGCCTGGAAAATCCCATGGACAGAGGAGCCTGGTAGGCTGCAGTCTATGGGGTGGCACAGACACGGCTGAGCGACTTCACTTTCACTTTCACTTTGCTGTGCAGTAGATTGACGCAACACTGTAAATCAACTATACTTCAATCAAAATAATAAAGAACTTTTCCTCTATAACCACAGTCCCTCTATCTGGCCACACCGCTGTTCCTCATGCCCACCATCTCTTCCCATCCCTCTCACTTCGTCTCTAGTCTCTAGTCCTGCTCCTCATCCCTCCTTAGGACTGACAGTTATTGAAAACTCAGCTGCTATGTCCAGTTGGGTCAGCAGGTTTCTCTGTCTCTATTTATTAAAGCTACAGAACTGAAAACATACTGAAGAAAGTCATGGAACTGTGTTGCAAACAATCATAGAAATAGCCCACAATCATTCAACCCAGGACATTTTCATTTAAAATTTTTCATGAAGTCCTTACACCCTCAAAGTAACCAGCAGGGGCAGTTATAGCCACATTTTTATGAAGAAACTAAGAACTCCAGGTTAGAAGAGTTCTTATAAGGTCACCTGACCAATAAGCTGCAGGTGGATAACGTGAATCCGGACCCTCTAACTCCAAATCCATATATTTTGCTACTTCTTGAATCACCTACTCTGAAAATATCTGGTATCCAAAATCTGCCAAGAGAATGGGCAGAATAAGTAAAAACAGGCACTCCAGCTGAGCTCCTTTGATACAAAGATCAGTGAATTCAAGCCTGACAGGGACTTTTTACTCCTATCAGTGTTAAATTGTTGCTCATGCAAATCACTGTCATTGTTCATTGCAAAGAAGTGTTGGGTATAAAAAAGCCTCTGAAGTGTTTCTGCAGATGAACCAAAGGATGATGTGGCTGTAATGGGTTTGCACTGTAAGTGTGTGCGCATGCTCAGTCGCATCCAACTCTTTGTGACCCCATGGACTGTAGTTCACCAGGGTCCTGTCTATGTGATTTTCCAGATAAGAACACTGGAGTGGGTTGCCATTTCCTTCTCCAGGGGATGGTCCTGACCCAGGGATCAAATCCAGGTCTCCTGCAGATTCTTTGAGCTACCAAGGAAGTCCCCCCCATCCTGTAAGCATAAACAGCCCTAACGGAATAAATCCAAGGTGAGGGTCAAGGTGTCATTCTGCTTTTATCTCAAAGTCCTATAGACCAGAAATGTGCTCCTAATGATGTATCCACCTTCACCTATTCCAGGACAATACAACAGTGCCTTAACATTGCAACAAGTTAATGATACAGAATATTAGCTATTTGGATTTTTGCAATGCTCATTATGCCTTGCCTCACTAGAATATTCCAGGAAGACAAGGACTTGATCTTGCTTATTGCTATTCCTAGGACCTGGAACATAATGAACTTTCAATAAATACTGGTTAGATCAATGAATTTAGTAAAACCTTATCAGTTCAAAAATGTCCCTGATTGAGAATCTGTGATCATTTAAACAGAGGTTATTAAGCAAACTGACAGTATATCTAAGATGAGGAAGCATTTAAACTATGTAGGATAACAAACTATTTACAAACAACTTGCTTGTTAATTATGATTATTTGTATACACATAACGGTCCCCAAGTTTTTCTGAAAGACCTGGTTTACTTGATGGTTATGCAAAGCCTAGGTTCTTCCTTGAAGCTTAGTTCATAATACTTTAAGGATAGCCTTCAAAGTAATGTAATTGCATTTTAAAAAAAGAAAATGCAAGGACTTCCCTGGTGATTCAGGGGTTAAAACTCTGCATTTCCACTGTAGAGAGCATGGGTCAGATCCCTAATTGGGGAACTAAGTTCCCATATGCCACGTGGTAAAAAATAAATAAAATCTAATAGTAATATATAATAAATCATATAATAATATAAATAAATATAAAAGAAAATACATATTCTACAATTCAAATATTTGCAGTGATCTCATCAGAAAGCATATCCTATAAA
The DNA here is from genome assembly GCF_016772045.2 of Ovis aries. Taxonomy (NCBI): domain Eukaryota; kingdom Metazoa; phylum Chordata; class Mammalia; order Artiodactyla; family Bovidae; genus Ovis; species Ovis aries. The sequence goes on from NC_056074.1 coordinate 37,373,039, forward strand.
CACCTTAAAGTCTCGATGTTTCTATTCTCCACATGACTCGCCCAGCATCCCAAAAATGTATCTTGAAACACTCAGTCCTTTTGACACTGAGGAAAGCATGCCAGCAGCTGTAGCTGGCTTGAAAAAGAAATATGGAAATGCTCTCAGGCAGTTTCCAACTACCCTGCTAGAACTTATAGCAGTGCCTTTCTTTCTTCCATCTATATCTATATCGAGTGGCCCAGGTTTGCCATTTTCACCCATCAGATCACGGCATATGGCCTAGTCTTTTGAAGTTCAACTCAGCAAACACATCCTGCAATCTGACATGGCCCCAGGTTTGAAGGCTCAAGGATGAGAAAACATGTCCTTCCTCCCCTCCAGAACCTTCTTCCACTGGGGGGAATTATACAAGTTACATTATTGGAGAAGGAAACGGCAACCCATTCCAGTGTTCCTGCCTGGAGAATCCCAGGGACGGGGGAGCCTGGTGGGCTGCCATCTATGGGGTCGTACAGAGACAGACACGACTGAAGTGACTTAGCAGCAGCAGCAGCAGCGTACAAGTTACATTAATTATATTGGGATTATACTGACATAACCAGACTGTAACGAGTGCTTAAGCGGCTGTGTGGGTACAAAGGAACAGATCTTTCCACAAGGGGGAGAGGTGTCAGGGACAGAGAAGGTGACATGCGAAACTGTTCAGACTTACAGTGTAGACAAGGTAGGGAAAGCAGAAAGCACAGTTCATCTATGTATGAACGCTGGATCATAAACCAAAAATTACGTGGAAAAACCTCATAGAGTTGAGAAAATACTCGTGTAACTAGAGCTCTGGTTCCTAACCACCAAAACCACAAAAACTGAGAAGATTAAAACTCGTCTAATCATCCAATTGCTTCATCACACAGCCACAAACTGAGGCTTGAATGCCACATAAAGGGTCCAACCGGTGGTCATCAAAGGCGGGCAAGGTCAATAACTTTGTGAACGACCGTTTGCCACAGATTATCACCTCCTGCCAATCTTTATCTCTCATCTCTGTGCTTTCGGGGAGGAGGAGGGGGGCGTGGCGGACCTTCTAAAGAGTCAAATTGTCCACAATAACCCCTTGCTAACCCAGCTGGTGAATTTCAGTTGAATACATAGATAATACGAGATATTATCTATGATGGGTCTGTTGCAACCTCTCAGAGGTAACCTTCCCTGCCACACCCCAGATGCCTGCTCCACCTGTGGTCTACCGCTGCAAGTTAAAGAACGTCTGATTTATTTGCAGCAATACAGAAGAAGTTGGGCTAGAACTTCAGCATCCTGCAGCCATAAGCATGAGGATAAAGGGATCAGTATCTGGAGCCATGGGGAGGCAGGCAGTCCTTGGAGGAGAGCTTTCTGGCTGCAGCAGAGTTTAAGCTACCCTAGAGCAGAGTTTCTCAAAGGGACATTGCAAACATTTCATGCTGGATAATTCTTGGTTGTGGGAGTTAGGTCTGTGCATCCCAAGTGTCTTAGTAGGTTCAAGCTGCTAATGAACCAAATACTATACACCATAGTGGTGGCTTAAACAACAGGACTATATCTTACAGCTGTGGAAGCTGAAAGGCTGAGATCGGAGTGCCAGCATGGCGGCATTCTGGCGAGAACCCTCTTCTTGGTTTGCAGACGACCTCTTACTTGCTATATTCTCATACAGCTGAGAGAAAGAGAGGTTGATACCCAACAGAAGACCAGCAGGGGCTCAAACTGGGATGGGGACCACCCACCGTTACCACTCTCACTACACACGCTATGTGTTCAGCCTGCAGCTATTAACACAAGTCTTCCACCTCACCTCCCAGTCTGTATTTGCCTTACTATGAAAACAAAACACAAACAGTTGGGGCTAGTCACACCCCCACACCACAAACCTCTGAATTATAATGGATATTTGAAAGTGAAGTCACTCAGTTGTGTCTGACTCTTTGTGACCCCATGGACTGTAGCCCGCCAGGCTCCTCCATCCATGGGATTTTCCAAGCAAGAATACTGGAGTGGGTTGCCATACCCTCCTCCAAGGGATCTCCCCCCGCCCCAGGGATCGAACCGAGGTCTCCTACACTGCAGGCAGACTCTTTACTGTCTGAGCCACCAGGGAAGCCCCTATAATAATGGCCACTTAATCTATGGGCTTTCTAATGGCTCAGTGGTAAAGAATCCCCCTGCCAGGGAAAGAGACCCAAGAGATGAGGGGTTCAATCCCTGGGTCCGGAAGATCTCTGGAGAAAGAAATGGAAACCCACTCCAATATTCTTTCCTGGGAAAACCCATGGATGAAGGAACCAGTCCATGAGTCTCAAAGAGTCGGGTTCAGTTCAGCTCAGTTCAGTCGCTCAGTCGTGTCCGACTCTTTGCAACCCCATGAATCACAGCACGCCAGGCCTCCCTGTCCGTACGACTTCCGAACTAGACAACAGCCATCTAGGACAAGCACTGTTCTAAACCCTTTACAGGAATTCTCTCATTTAATCCTTATGACACGCCTATGGGGTTGGTACTATAACTATAAACGCTATAAACAGGGAAAGTGAGGTCTAGAGATGGCTGGAGACCTGCTCCGGGACAGGCAACCAATAGGAGGCCAGGCAGATAGCGGCCAGGCCAGCGGTGAGGGGGCAGGAGAGGGAGATGCGTGCACGCGCGCCTCTGGTGCCTCCCCCATCCTCCACAGCAGTTAGCAGAAAGAAGCTAAGAGGAAAGGGGGAGCTCAGAAATGAAAGAAAGAGATGAGATGGCGGGAGAGGCCCATTGGGCTGTGCTCCTTGGAGCGGAGACGGGTGCCCTTCTTGCCACACCCACGCCCCGCGGGCCCTGGACCGCTCCCTGGGGTCAGGGGTCTGCCTCTTCAAGAGGAGGGTGCGCAGTCTCCTGTGCGGGCACAGGGTTGGCTCTGTGTCAACTCTTCCCGAGCCCACCCGCCCGCTCTTCCCAACCCTGCCCTCTGGCGCTCCTGCTCCCCCTTCCCAGCCGTCTACACCACAGGCCTCTAGACCTGGGCGGGTCTGACACCTGCTTCTGTGGGAGCCTCCACCTGGCCCAGGGGGCTCTCGCCCACCAGGCGCCTCTGATTTGTCTCACCACTGCGGACCCCACATAGTCCTCCAAACCTAGAACCCCTGCCCACTTTTGGCCTTCCCTTGGGGGCGAAAAGTCGACTCATTGGAAAAGACTGATGCTGGGAGGGATTGGGAGCAGGAGGAAAAGGGGACGACCGAGGATGAGATGGCTGGATGGCATCACTGACTCGATGGACGTGAGTCTGAGTGAACTCCGGGAGTTGGTGATGGACAGGGAGGCCTGGCATGCTGCGATTCATGGGGTTTCAGAGTCGGACATGACTGAGCGACTGAACTGAACTGAACTAACAGGGTTCCTCACCCTGGCCTATGAGCCAGGGCTCATGGGCCCTCTCTGAACTGACCAGTCCACACGACTGTCCCTCCTGTCCTCCTTCCCTGAGCTCTAGGCGTGGGTCAACACCCTGCCCTGAGCAATACCTGCCAGAAGCCGGCCACTGCCCACCCCAGGGTCCCTGTGTCACCACAGGGCCACCTCCCCCTCCCTACCTTTCAGCCCACCCTCCCTGACTCATCCCAGCCCTTCCTTCCGTGCAACTCAGCCTGCAAAGCCTCTCAGGACCGTGCTTCCCTCACCCTCCTCCCAGCCTCTGCCAGAATTCCTCAGGGAGGTCCAGGCCCCTACAGGAGGATTGCCAGGGGCCCTTGTTTAAAATACTGTGACAGTGAAATAAGCCAGACACAAAAGGACACACGCTACGTGATCCTGCTTATAGAGGTCCCTGTTGTTTGTTGTTCAGTTGCCAAGTCATGTCCGACTCTTCACAACCCCATGGACTGCAGCACGCCAGGCCTCCTTATTCCCCACCGTCTCCTGGAGTTTGCCCAAGTCCACGTCCATTGCATTGGTGATGCCATCCAACCATCTCATCCTCTGTTGCCCTCTTCTGCCTTCAGTCTTTACCAGCATCAGGGTCTTTTTCAGTGAGTCGGTTGTTTGCATCAGGTGACCAAAGTACTGGAGCTTCAGCTTCAGCGTCACTCCTTTCAGTGGGTATTCAGGGTTGATTTCCTTTAGGATTGATCGGCCTTAGGAAGCACTGCTATCAATAAAGCTAGTGGAGGCAATGGAATTCCAGCAGAGCTATTTAAAATCTTAAAAGATGATGCTATCAAAGTGCTGCACTCAATCTGTCAGCAAATTTGGAAAACCCAGCAGTGGCCACAGGACTGGAAAAAGTCAGTCTTCATCTCAATTCCCAAGAAGGGCAGTACTAAAGAATGCTCAAATCACTGGATAATTGTACTCATCTCCCATACTAGTAAAGTTATGCTCAAAATCTTGCTTGCTAGGTTTCAGCATTACGTGAACCAAGAACGTCCAAATAGAGGTCCTTAGAGTAGTCAAAATCAGAGACAGACAGTAGAGTGGTGGTTGCCAGGGTCTGGGGCATGGTTGTTTAATGGGGACAGGGTTTCGGTTTGGGAAAATGAAAGAAGTTCTGGAGATGGTTGGTGGTGAAGGTTCCAGAACATAGTGAATGTATTTAATGCCACTGAACTATACATTTAAAAATGGTTAAAATGATCAATTTTCCATTCTGTATATTTTATCACAATAAAAAAAATGCTATGACAAAATCAGAATCTTGGGGGAAGTGTGAAGAAACTCACGTTTTTAAGCAGCTCCCCACTGATTCTTATGCCCCCTCAGTGTGAAAGCCAGGAATTGTTATGGCCTCTTTGTTGTGTTCCCAGGAGTCACGTATGGAGATGTGAGAACTGGACAGTAAAGAAGGTAGAGCGCTGAAGAATTGATGCTTTCGAACTGTGGGGCTGGAGAAGACTCTTGAGAGTCCCTTGGACTGCAAGGAGATGCAACCAGTCAATCTTAAAGGAAGTCAACCCTGAATATTCATTGGAAGGACTGATGCTGAAGCTGATGCTCCAATACTTTGGCCACTTAATGCGAAGAGCCAACTCATTGGGAAAGACCCTGATGCTGGGAAAGATTAAGGGCAGGAGGAGAAGGGGGTGACAGAGGATGAGATGGTTGGATGGCATCACCAACTCAATTGATATGAGCTTGGGCAAACTCAGGAGATGGTGAGGACAAGGAAGCCTGGCGTGCTGCAGTCCACGGGGTCAAAAAGAGTCAGACACGACTTGGTGACCGAACAACTTAGCTGTGTGACCTCAGTCAGGTCAAAGAACGTACTCAGCCCAAAGTCCCTTGTCTGAAAATGGACACGAGACTTTCCTCACCTGTTCTTGTCCAGGTTACACGAGATGCGGAATATAAAGTGCCAGGTATGTGGGAGCTGCCCAGCAAAAGCAAATTTGACGGTTGGTCCACAAGCGTTTAGGGCTTCCCAGATGGCTCAGTGGTAAACAACTTGCCTGCCAGTACAGAAGACGCTGGTTCAATCTCTGGCTGGGAAAGATTGCCAAGGAGGAGGAAATGGCAACCCAGTCCAGTATTCTTGCAAGGATAATCCTATGAAGAGAGGACCCTGGAGGGCTACAGTCCAGGAGGTCGCAGAGAGTCAGACACAGCTGAGCAATGGTGCACACACACCACAGCGCTTACTGAGCAGCCGGGGTACCAAGCTAAGCAGGGGTCTGCCCGCAGCACCCCTGCAGTCCCAGCTGTTGCGCAAAGCAGAAGTCTCCCTTCCCCACTCTGAGGCCTCTAAAGAGTTACCTGCCAGAAGCCACACCTGGCAGCCAATAAGGAGGTTCCTGACCTCTTAGAGGCCTGGGCCTGGCTGATCCAGTCAGCACGTACATTCCATTCCTCTCAGCAAGAGTCCAGGGGCTGGGAGGGGTGGAGCTGGCCCCCAAGACCTCCTCACAGCAAAACTGGACCCTTCAGCCCTGCCAGTGATCCCCCGCAGTTTCCTTCACAGGCCAGGAGAAGGAGAGGACAAGTTAGAGGCAGGAGGGGCAGGAAGACCTCTGAGCGTGTAAAAGGGGATGGGGACACAGGCCAGGGTCCAGGCTTTCCTGAAAGGGTGAGGGTTGCACCAGATCCTGAGGGCTGATTGACTTAGGGGGTGGCCAGGGCACTTCTGGCCAAAGGAGTAGCATGTGCAAAGGCCCAGAGGCCGCTGGTGTGTTTGGGCAGGAGCAGAAGCCAGGTGGTGGGGACTGAGAAGGGTATACTGATGCAGGCGGGAGCCTGGCATATAGAAGGAAGCCTGGCATGCAGACTGTTTTACTCAGAAGCCTCTGGATCCCAAAAGCCCCACCACCACCACCCCCAATCAGCAGTCCCTGCTGGGAACCAACTTGGAATCTCTTTCTTGTGCTCAAGGGAATCCTCCTCCAAGGAGACAGTGTTATCTTAAGAGCACAAAGCCTTCAGCCCCTTGATGTCCTGTCCCTCCCACAGACTCAGTCAGGCAGGTCTGGTCAGCACACAAACATTCCATTCCTCTCAGCAAGAGCCCAGGGCCTGGGAGGGGTGGGGTTGCTCCCATCCCAGGGCTTCTCACACCAAAACTGGACCCCTCTGGCCACCAGTCTCCCCCACCCCTCCGAAACAGACCCAGGGCACTTAGTTCAGGTCTCACTCACATCCTTTCTACCACTTTCTAGACCTCAGGCGAGCACCAGTAGAAATACGTCTCTTTTTTTTTTCTTTTTTCTCTTTTACTTTTCCCAAATTGACCACCCTTAGCTATGTTTAGAAAAGAAGAAAGTTTAAGTCGGTACAAAAATCGCTTTCAAATAATACCTCCCAGGCCTTTGGGGATAAAAACGTTTCTCTAATGTCGACAGTTAAGATTACGAAGTACGCCTATTTCAGCTCTTACCGTAATAAGATAGTTGGACATTTTTAATACCTTAAAAAAAAAATCCATTTACTTGCGTAGTTTGGGGTCTGTGAAGTGGTAAATGTGCTAAGAAATTACCTAAACAGTCTCGCCAGGCCAGCATTTTTGTCTCGGGTACCAGGAGGGTTGGAGGTCTGCCAGGTGGCTAGTGACCTCTTTATTAAGATTTCTCCCCAAGGGCCTGTCACGTGCTGAGGAGGACACCCTGGGCAAGTGCCAGGCCTCAGCTCTCCAACCCAACCCTCCCACTCCCTTCATCCTCTCAGCGTAAAATCCAAGTCGTCTTTCTAGAACAGACTCTCCAGGCAGGTGATCCAGCTTTGCGTGCAGTCTTGTCCCTTTCTTTGTTTTGCCCATGAAACTGTTCTTGACAGTTTTCCAGAATGGCTTTTTAGAGTATTCCTAGCTCCAATGTTTCACTTCAGTGAAGTGCTTTTCACTTGAATAAAAAGCGATGGTAATTTGGCAGGTGCCTGGGAGCTGGGATCCAGAGAAGAGAGAGGGAAGATGCTGGGTGTCCTTGTGGCTTGATTTTGCTGAATCTGTAGAAGGTTAGCATCCCTTCCTCATTTCCAGCAGGAGAGCAGTAGGCAGGCCTTGGAAAGTCTTGCCCAGACCCCCACTTCCTGCTAGGCAGGGAGGCCTCTGTCCAGACTCACACCTGCTACGGAAGCAGGCTGGACCCTCTGGCCAGCTGTCCTGAGCCCTGAGAGCCACCCAACCCTCGCCTTTGCCAATCTTGTCTCTTTGCTCCTTTCCAGATCCCCTAGTGACTGATACTCTAAGAGTGGAAGAAAATGAAGCTCAAGGGTTACATTATTTCAGCATCTCCAACCCTTTTGGCACCAGGGACTGGTTTTGTGCAAGACAATTTTTCCATGGACGGGTGGGAGTGGAAGATGGTTTGGGATGATTCAAGTGCATTACATGTATTGTGAGCTTTATTTCTATTATTACTACTTCAGCTCCACCTCAGATCATCAGGCATTAGATTCCCGAGGCTGGGGACCCCTGCATTAAATCCTTGCATTCATTCAGAGGCTAATCAGGCAAACAGGATTAGGCTTAACCCTTTCTCAGAGGCTCTGAACACCAAAGTTTTGACCTCTGTCCTCAAGCAGGGCCTTCCTTCCTGAGCTCTCTGATATGCTAGGAATTCTGCACTCAGTTAAAAAAAAAAAAATCCCTCCTGGATTTGACAATTTCTGACCTGACCAAGTTGGAATGTGTGCATGGAGGAATGCTCCTCGCCTGGAGGAGGACAACCCAGCCTAGGAAACTGCACATCGGTGAATAACACCCTGGACCTTCACAGGAAAGCCCAGAGGCTGCCTGCCTTGAGGAACCAGACACAAAAACTGCACAGCCTGGGTAGTTGCTGGGTGACCTTTCACCCTGAGGTAACTTGGATGAGTAGGAAAGTGTTCTGGGCTGAATTGTGTCTCTTGCCCTGCAAATCCATACGTAGAAGTACTTCCAGTATTTGAAGTGGGTGCTTTGTTTTGGCCTTGCCACATCTTTCAGGCTCTTAGTTCCCCAACCAGGGATTGAACCTGGGACCCCTGCAGTGAAAGTGCAGAGTCTTCACCACTAGACAGCCTGGAAATTCCCTGAAGATGGTCTTTAAAGAAGTTGTTGTTCAGTTGATGTCATGTCTGACTCTTTGCAACCCCATGGACTGCAGCACTGCCAGGCTTCCCTGTCCTTCATTATCTCCCAGAGTTTGCTCAAACTCATGTCCATGGAGTTGGTGATGCCATCCAACCATCTCATCCTCTGTCACCCCCTTCTCCTCCTGCCCTTAGTCCTTCCCAGCATCAGGGTCCTTTCCAGTGAATTGGCTCTTCATATCAGGTGGCCAAAGTATTGGCGTTTCAGCTTCAGCATCAGCCCTTCCAATGAATAATCAGGGTTGATTTCCTTTAGGATGGACTGGTTTGATCTCCTTGCTGTCCAAGAGACTCTCAAGAGTCTTCTCCAGCACCACAGTTTGAAAGCATCAATTTTTCGGCGCTCAGCCTTCTTTATGGTCCCATTCTTACATCCATACATGACTACTTTAAAGAAGTAATTAAGTTAAAATAAGGTCATTAAGGTGGGCCCTAACACAATACAACCAGTGTCCTTATAACAAGAGGAAATAAAGACACAGTTAAAGAGGGACAACCACGAGGAGACAGAAGACCAAGAGGGGTCTCAAGAAACCTTTCCTGCCACATTTCTATCTTGGACTTCTAGTCTCCAAACTGTGCAAAAACAAATGCCTGATGTTCAGCCATCTGGTTGACATGCTTTGTCCTAGAGGCCCAAGCAAACGAGCACAGAGGGTGCAGCTGTAGACAATCACATGCCCCCACGCAAGTGACAGAGAGAAACTTTGGGAGGTTCAGAGACGAGGTGAGATGCATTAAGAACTTGCAGGGAGGGCAAGAGATCCTCAGCCATGATATTTGGCTGCAACTGATTTGCTAGAGAGTTTACGCTGCATCTGTGAAAGCCTTTCCGATCAAATCGGTCAGGCAGAGAAGAGAAGAATGAAAGAAATCCTCTATGTATTGGGTTGGCCAAAAAGTTTGTTTGCGTGCTTCTGTGAGATGTAATGGAAAACCTGAATGGACTTTTTGGCCAACCCTGTACGTGGAATTCCCAGAATTTCCTCTCCATTGGGTCCTGGGTTGGGGTGGCCACAGGAAGAAGGTGTGTGGACTTGGAAGGCAGAGAGAAAGCAAGCCCTTTTGTGCTCTGAGGGTGGAGCAGGGCAGGCAGATGAGGGGTGGCTCAGGCACTCATTGGTGGTGGGGCAGCCCCTCCACTCCGGGCTGGGTGTGTGAGACTCTGGGGTGCGGAGCCCCGGCTTGTCCTGCAGGTAGCTGTATCATGGGGATCACAGGTGGTGAGAGCTCTCCCAGGCTGTCCCTCATCCCGACTCCACATCCATCTTCCCTCCCGAGCTGGCTCAGCGGAGACCAGCATTCCAGGTTCAACCCTCCAGCGCCTCATTACTGCCTGCACACCTCCTACCAGACCTACCACCGCCACCCAAAAGCCTCCCAAAACGTCTGCTTCTAGCAAGTCACCCTTCAACACTCTTCAAAGACAAGGTCCCTCCAGATCAAGTCTAAACACTCTGCCTTGATGCTAAGACCTTTTATAATATGTCCCTACCCTACTGTCCCATCATCTCCCACTATTTCCCAACACGTGCATTCTGCCAAGCGAGGCCAGTCCCTTCTCTCCAGTTGGGATCTGCCATGCCCACTCCATCTCTTAGATTTGTTCCCACACTATTGGCCCTCTCCTTCTTCAAGGTCCAGTTCAAGTCTGATCTTCTTTGCAAAACTTTCATCAAGGCCGTCAGGTGCAAAATTTAAGAGAAAAGACCCTGGAGTCAGGCTGTCTGAATTCAAACCCTGGCTTTGCCCTTCCAGCTCTCAATGACTTTGAAGAAATTACTTCATCTTTCTGGGCCTCAGTTTCCTCCACTGCAAAACAGGGATATAAGGAGTTCGCAAGGTTATTGTGAGGATTAAGTGAGTTAAGACACATAAAGCTTTTTACTGTGCCTGACACATAGAAAGCACTTGATAAGCGTTGGTTCTTATTTCATTTGTATTATTACCTGATCATCCCATCCTTTCCAATACTCTTTTCCTTGAATTTCTACACCTGGTATGGTAGAGACCACATCACTCAACTATTTAAATAGAGTCGGTCTTGTACTGTTTGCTGTGATTCCATGTGTAACAAACAGGAACAAGGACATTTTATCTATGATCAGAATACCAATAGGCAATAGCCTATTCATGAACATAAAATATTCCTCATTCTTAACTAGCAGCATAAGGGGGGAGAAACTGCCCTGCTTCTTCCTGGTAGCATTTAACCCCTAAGAGACCTAGAAAGGAAAAGTTGGGGACAAATCGTCAGGAGCAGAAGACACAAAAATGCCCACAGAATGGTCCTGAAACCCATCCTACCGGTGCATCTGAACACCAAGAAGATGAGATTTTGACAGATGTGGTTTTCGAATCAAGAAGCACTGTCTTCGGAGTGGCCTGACCAGAGGCAGGGCCCTCAGCCAGCATCTACTCCTGGAAACTGAACTGCACCTCAAGTAATGGAAGATCTCAAAGGTCCAGGGCCCAAGAGGCCAGCAGATGGTGACAGTATCAGGAAGGGTAGGCCCCAACGCTGCGCAGGCTCCCAGCATGACTGCCAAGGGACTTCTGGCTTACCACCCAGACTGCTGAAAGCTCATGAATCAGTCAGTCCATAGATCAAGATAACACGGGAGTGAAGAGGCACTCAGCTGTTTCAGGTCTCTATTTCTTCAGCTTTAAAACGAAGAGGTTGCTGGAACCAGAGGAGAGCTAACAAACCACTCAGTTCTATAATTCTGCACAGTGAGTTCTCTGCACAGTCAGAGTAGGCAAAGGTAGTCAAGGATGACTCTGAGAGTTTTATTTCTGTCAATATTACCCCAAAGCACTCCTCAGATTCAATCCAATCCCTACCAAAATTCCAAAGGCATTTTTCACAGAAATAGAAAAAAAAAAATATCCCCAAAGTCTCCAAATAGCCAAAGCAATCCTGAGAAAGAAGAACAAAGCTAGAGGCATCACACGTCCCAATTTTAAACTATATTACAAAGCTGTAATAGTCAAAACAGACACATAGATCAATGAAACAGAATAGAGAGCCCAGAAACAAAACCATCCTTTTATAGTTAATTAGCTTACAACAAGGGAGCCAAGAATATACAATGGGGAAAGGATAGTCTCTTCAATAAATGAGAGGTTAATTCCTCCATCCCTATACACGGAGCTGCAGAAAAGAATGGGGAAAAAAAAAAACAGAGACACGGTACAACCTGATGCACTTGGCACTAGAGCCCTCTTGGCTGAGAGGTGCCAAGGCCAAGGATGAATCCAGCAAGGTGTGCACTTACCTGGGTTCAAGTTTCAGCTCTGATACTTACAGGCAAGTTATCTGATTTTTGTCATGCCTCAATTTTCTCAGCCAGTACACAAGGTTAGTAATAATACTTCATGCACTTATTGATTAAAATATAAAGCACTTTGCACAGTACCCGAAGCAGAGGAGGTGCCCAAATCATTCAGAAAATGTTGATTAGGTACCCACTAAGAGACAGATACTGTTCCAAGGCACTGGGGCACAGTCTTGAGAGAGAGAAAAAACCCTCTTTATAGAGTTTACTTTTAGAAGTAGAAGATAGGTAATAAGAAATAACTTTAATAAAGATCAGATTTCCTCAAAAGTGCAGGAGACGAATATGAAGAAAACTCATCTAGGATAAACAGGATAGAAGTGCAGGTGTGATTTCTAGGTACAGTCCTAGCAAAGGCCACTCAGAGAAGACGAGCCTTGAATGGACACCTCAGGAAATGTCACTATCATCCTCATGGCCAGTACTCAGGGCTTGGTGCCAACAGTGTACATTTCCTGGTGTCCAAATGAGCATTTCTGCCCAACATACCTCACAAAAGAGAAGTACGAATTGGAAGAGAACTTAGAGATTCTCTGGTTCATTTTATCAAGGAAGAATGAAACCCAGAAAGGGGTGGGCCAACACACCCAGGTTCCCATGGTTAGTTCAGAAGCCAAGATTGATTCCAACTCCAGTCTCCTGTCTCTAAGACCATGTTCTTTTCTCTGCTTCATACCTCGTTGCCCCAGGCTGACTCAGACCCATGTGAAACTGTGGCCTGGAACCTGGAAGATTTCTCTCCTGTATTGTATTTCAGTCTGCCCTGTAGCTCATGGTTATTAGCTGTGCAGTCTGAATATATCTCATGCAGACACACTTGCTACTGCTAAGTTGTTTCAGTTGTGTCCAACTCTGTGTGACCCCATAGACGGCAGCCCACCAGGCTCCCCCGTCCCTGGGATTCTCCAGGCAAGAATACTGGAGTGGATTGCCATTTCCTTCTCCAATGCATGAAAGTGAAAAGTGAAAGTGAAGTCGCTCAGTAGTGTCCGACTCTTCGCGACCCCATGGACTGCAGCCCATCAGGCTCTTCTATCCAAGGGATTTTCCAGGCAAGAGTACTGGAGTGGGGTGCCATTGCCTTCTCCATCAGACACACTTACGGGGGAAGAGATTATCATGAATTTGCAAGAAGACACCCATGAACCAGTGACCCCAATTTAAACAACTAAGAGTTAAAGACCATCACTTCAGGGGGTCCCTGGGCACCAAGCATACCTCACACACAAATGCAAACACGGCACCTTGGCACTGCTCACATGACATTCCTTAGCTGTAATTCAGTGGTTAAAAGACCAAGAATTTGTTTCCATTTTTCCCGCTTAGGTTGTTGTAAAAACAATAGCTGATTCGTATAGGCGGCAGTAGCTCAGACAGTAAAGAATGTGCCTGCAATGCAGGAGACCTAAGTCGAGACCTGGGTCAAGAAGATCCCCTAGGGAAGAAAATGACAACCCACTCCAATATCCTTGCCTGGAAAATTCTATGGACAGAGGAGCCTGGAGGGCAAAGAGTCAGACAGGACTGAGCGAGACTAACACGAAGACTCCTTGAGGCCCTGAGAAGGTAACTTGGAGTCCAGTTTGGGGAACCTGAATATGATACAGGTTTTTGAAGGGCTGTTTGCTACAGGATAAATCTTTGCAGCAATCAGTGGCGTTTATAAGAACTGCTAAGGCTAAAGAGAGTTGCAAAAAGTGATCCACCCAGTTTGCTTCCTTTTGAAGCTGCCCTGGGCCACAGGTCAGGAAGCAACAGTTAGAACTGGACATGGAACAACCGACAGGTTCCAAATAGGAAAAGGAGTACGTCAAGGCTGTATATTGTCACCCTGCTTATTTAACTTATATGCAGAGTACATCATGAGAAACGCTGGGCTGGAAGAAGCACAAGCTGGAATCAAGATTGCCGGGAGAAATATCAATAACCTCAGATATGCAGATGACACCACCCTTATGGCAGAAAGTGAAGAGGAGCTAAAAAGCCTCTTGATGAAAGTGAAAGAGGAGAGTGAAAAAGTTGGCTTAAAGCTCAACATTCAGAAAATGAAGATCATGGCATCCGGTCCCATCACTTCATGGCAAATAGATGGGGAAACAGTGGAAACAGTGTCAGACTTTATTTTGGCGGGCTCCAAAACCACTGCAGATGGTGACTGCAGCCATGAAATTAAAAGATGCTTACTCCTTGGAAGAAAAGTTATGACCAACCTAGATAGCATATTCAAAAGCAGAGACATTACTTTGCCAACTAAGGTCCATCTAGTCAAGACTATGGTTTTTCCTGTGGTCATGTATGGATGTGAGAGTTGGACTGTGAAGAAGGCTGAGCACCGAAGAATTGATGCTTTTGAACTGTGGTGTTGGAGAAGACTCTTGAGAGTCCCTTGGACTGCAAGGAGATCCAACCAGTCCATTCTGAAGGAGATCAACCCTGGGATTTCTTTGGAAGGAATGATGCTGCAGCTGAAACTCCAGTACTTTGGCCACCTCATGGGAAGAGTTGACTCTTTGGAAAAGACTCTGATGCTGGGAGGGATTGGGGGCAGGAGGAGAAGGGGATGACAGAGGATGAGATGGCTGGATGGCATCACTGACTCAATGGACGTGAGTCTGAGTGAACTCCAGGAGTTGGCGATGGACAGGGAGGCCTGGTGTGCTGCGATTCATGGGGTCACAAAAAGTCGGACACAACTGAGAGACTGAACTGAACTGAACTGGGCCACAAGGATGATACTGGAGCCTGATAGCAGCAGGACTTTGATGTGTCTGCATATCTCTCAGAGACTAGGAACACCTGTGGGCCATTCGAGTGGGGGGACCTCACAGCACCATCCATCCATTCATGGAACAGATACAAACTGAGCATCTAGTATGTGCCTGGCCCTGTAATAGGCACTGAGAATACGACAGGAAACCAAAGTCCCTGACATCATGACATCATGAAGCTTACAAGGGGGCTTCCCACGTGGCGCTAGTGGTAAAAAATCGGCCTGCTGATGCAGGAGTCGTGGGTTCGATCCCTGGGTCCCCTGGAGAAGGAAATGGCAACCTACTCCAGTATTCCTGCCTGGAGAATCCCATGGACAGGGGAGCCTGGCAGGCTACAGTTCATGGGGTCGCAAAAGAGTCGGACATGACTGGGCACACATATACACATACACACACTCTAGTGAGGAGGAAGGAAATGAGCAAACTGGGGAGTGATCTGTGTCAGAAAGCGCTAAGTAAGTGGGTGAAAGACATGAGTGATGCCTGGAATCAGGACAGTGAGAGCTTGTTACCTTAAAGTTTCAGAGCAGGGCGCTCTCCAGAAGTGACCTTGGAGGGTGAAGGGTTTGTTAAGGTAAGAACATTCGAGGCTAGTTCTCCAAAAGCTCCAAAGCCCTGAGGCAGAACAGTGAGGGGACACTCATGACTTGAGCTGAGGAGGGAAGGAGAAATAGGGTCAGAAGAGCAGTGGGGACCTACAGACCTTTGCAAGCACTTATATTTGGCCTCCAGTGAGATGGACAGTGAGATGCTGGACGGTCAACAGGAATAACATTACCTGATTGATATCTTAAAAGTGTTAGTCGCTCAGCCCTATCTGTCTTTTTGCCACCATAGCCTGCCTGGCTCCTCTGTCCATGAAGAATTTTCCAGGCAAGAATACTGGAGTGGGTTCCCATGTCCTTCTCCAGGGGATCTTCCTGACCCAGGATTCAAACCCTCATCTCCTGCGTTAGCAGGTGGATTCCTTACCACTGAGCCACCAGGGAAGTCTGAGAATGTCTTTAAAAGGTTGAACCAATTGTTGTGCCCAGAAAGAGACCACAGGGGGACCAAGATCAAAACAGGGAGAGCAGTCAGGAAACCATTGTCCCGATCCAGATGAAGCCGTGGGGCCTGGATCCAGGCAGCAAAGGTGGGATGGAGAGAAGCAACTCAATTCTGGATACAGAAGATGGACCGAATGGGAACTGCTCGTTGTCTAAACATGTAAAAGAATTCGAGAAGTCCAGGATGACACCAGAGCTTTAGCTGGAAGAACCTGAGTGTAGAGTTGACCCTGATGGAGATAAAGTCCATGAGAGGGCCTGGGGCAGGGTTGGGGTGGGGGAGAAGGGAGGTCAAGAGAATTCTTCCAGCAGGTGTTCAAGCTCTTATCTTGATTTATAAAGTCAACCGTGAATAAAAGATGGACAATTATGACCCTGCAATTTTACCATTGAGCATAACACCCAAAAGAACTGAAAGCAGGGACTTATACATATTAATACTTGTACACCAGTGTTCATGGCAGTGCTATTCACAACAGCCAAAAAGTGGAAACAGGGGCTTCCCCGGCAGTCCAGTGGTTAGGACTGCACACTTCCAATGCAGCAAGCGCAGGTTCTGTCCTTGGTCAGGGAACTAAGATCCCACATGCTGTGGGAAGTGGCAAAAAAAAAAAAAAAAAAAAATTGGAAACAACTCAAATGTCCATCAACAGATGAACAGATAAATAAAATGTGACTTTACATACAATTCAGCCTTTAGAAGAAAGGAAATCCTGACCCGTCCTACAACACGGATAGACCTTAAAGATATTATGCTAAGTGGAGTAAGCCAGCCGCCAAAGGACAAATGTTGCATGATTCCATTGCTACGAGGAACCTAACGTAGTTAAATCCATAGAGACAGAAAACAGAATCATGGTTGCCAGGAAGTGGAGAGGAGAAAGGAGAAGTTATTGTTTAATAGGTACAGAGCTTCTGTTTGGGAAGATGGAAATGTTCTGGGGACAGAGAGCAGTGATGATTGCGCAACAGATGTGAATGTACTCGTGCCCCTGAACTGTACACCTAAAGATGGTTACAGCAGTAAATCTTAAGCATATTTTATAATTTTAAAGAAACAGATGGCAATCTCACAGGTTAGTCCACTGGCAAAGGCTCTAGAAGGCTTTAAAGATTAATAAATTTTTTTAAAAAATCAAATAATCCTAGAGTTTCCCTATAGTTCCTGTACCCAATCCACCAAGAGGGCTTCAGTAGAGGAAGAAGGACAGCACTGGGGGAGGGGAAGAGATGCAATAGAAGCCTATTCCAGGCACAAAGAACAATGTGGAACAGGTATGACTGGGAATTTCCTGGTGGTTCAGTGGTTAGAGCTCAGGGCTCTCGCTGCCAGGGGCCCAGTTTCCCTTCTGGGTCGGGGAACTAAGATCCTATGAACCTTGCGGTGCAAACCAAAAAAAAAAAAAAAAAAAGAGAGAGAGAGAGAGAGAGAAAAGACTGGAATAAGATGGTCAGAGATACAAAGTGAGCAAAGAGGATTGACAACGGGCTCAGAGATGCTGTGGGCCACCAGAGGTGGGGAGACCTGATTACAGCTTTGGTGACCCAGAGAAAGTCATAGTGGTTAACATCCCCTGAGAAGCTGATAAAAGGGCATAATTATACAAAAGCTCACATTACCGAGTACTTACTGTGTCTAAGCCCTGCACAGCTACTAACTGGCTTAATCCTCACAACCACCACTCAAGGGAAATACTCAAATGATCCTGATCTCAGAAATGGGGAAACTAGAACTCACCCCATTAGAAGATTAGAGTATCGGAAACAGAAGTCAAACCGAAGCAGCCCAAGAGTTCTGGAGTAGAGCTCTTAACCACTAGGCTATCTAGCTCTCAATGCCAGACAGTGTGACATGCAGCGTGGCGACTTTGGGAGCTGACATTTATCGATTGCACTTTCCAGCAGTTCATCTTCCAAAACCCTCTTAAGCATTTAAAATACCATGGGGCCAGATGTCTGCATCCAAAAGCCCCACTGGTGTGAACTCCACAGCCTTATCTCCAAGTCCAGCCATGGCTCTCAGATCAGACACACTGATTTTCTGTTTATTTACAAAAAGAGACTTTATGGCAAGAGCAGACAGCAGCGTTGCCGTGAGAAAGCCAGCCCCAAGCTCTGTTGTGTGTTTAACTAAGAAGGGACACAGCAGAATTCTCTTGAGAAGCTGATGCAGAGAAAGCTGGAGGCCAATGGCAGGGGCAGGAAAGGTTTGTTTCTGACGAAGTCATGTTTACACAAAACCCTGACTTCAAAGTCCATGCAAGTGAGGGCCATGCAAGCAGGTTTCAAAGGAAACATTTGTGACCAGGGAAAAGCCTCTGACCTGGCTGATAGCGGAGTGCCTGGCAAGGATAACTGTCATCTTTCTCCCGTCATTTAAAGCAAAGCTTGTGAAGATGAAAAACCACAGCAAGTTCTTCTAAGCTCTGCAGACTTTACATGAATTCCCGTGCCTGGCTGCATTAATTCTACCTCTTTCCGTGCTGGCTGTTGATAAATACTCACTGAATGAATACACGTGACGGATGCGCCCAGTGTATAACAAATCCTTTAGGGAAAGGGGTCAAGTCTCCATCATCTTTAAATCTCGAGACACTTAATAAATGTCAAGGTACATCATACCAGAAAAAAATACTGTGCTGAAAATGCAAACACTGAGAGGCTAGAAGCTGCTCCTAAGAAAACAAGAGAGGAATACACAGCCACGTGAGTGCTGGGAAGCCAGCCAGAAGCTCCTGCCATCATCTCTCTATTTGACGTGCCAGGCATGCTGTCTTGGGGACCTTCCTAGGCCCTCAGGGGATGTGAAGTCTGGCAGAAGCCCAGTACTGTTGGAGCTGAAACAGGGGTGCCTGGCACTACGGGAGAGCACACAGGAGGAGCACAGAGCCCAGACCCGGAGGCTCAGGGGTGTCTGGGGTGGTGACTTGAAGGCCCAGATAAACAGAGGGCATTGTGAAGACAGGAGCAGGGACCAGCATCATGAACCTGGATACCAGCAAGCACCTGAGTATGGCTGGGATGAAAGGTACAAGCGGGGGGTGATGAGATGGAAGCAGGTAATGGCAGCCTTGGGTGCTAAGTCAAGGACATGAATTTCACCCTGAAAGTCAAGAGGAGCCTCTGAAGAATTTTAAGGAGGGGAGTAACATGATCTGATTTTTATTTTAGACTGGCCTCTACTTAAAGCCCTCTCCATTCATGAAGGAAAGGTTTAAGACTGCGAACCAATTAGGAGACAATTGCAGAAATAATGAAAATTTAAGATGTTGGGGATATTAAGGAGTGGCAGGGGTGACTGTTGCGGTAAGCAGAAGGTTACAGAGCTGATCAGAGGCAAAGAAAACTCAACGGGGGTCTGAGTTTTCTTTCCAAGGGGAGGCAGAACTGGGCCCAGTGCTGGAAAGCAGGTTTAAGCATCAGCAGCCCCAAGAGGTTGCCCAGAGAGTCCCCAGCAAGAAGAATGAAGAGCTCAGGATAGGTGCTCAAGAAATTCTGCCATTTGTGAGGTTATGGGAAAAGAGGAGGCCATAAGGGGCCTGGGAAAGGAGGACGAAGTGGTCCTAGCCATGCAGACAGAAGCAAAATCATAGAGAATTCCCTGGCCATCCAGTGGTTAAGACTCAGGACTTTCACTGCTGGGACCCGGGTTTGATCCCTAGCCAGGGAACTTTGTTGTTTAAGTCATGTCCACCTCTTTGCGACCCTGTGGACTGTAGCCTGCTGGGCTCCTCTGTCCGTGAGATTTCCCAAGCAAGAACATTGGATTGGGTTGCCGTTTCCTCCTCCAGGGAATCTTCCCGACCCAGGGATGAAACCCACATCTCCTGCATTGCAGGAAGATTCTTTACCACTGAGCCACCAGGGAAGCCCTAAGAGCCCACAGAAAAGAGACAGAAATCCCGAAGCCAAGGCAGGAGGGGGCTTCCAGCAGGGAGAAAGCACAGTGCCAAGCGCCCTGAGACCACCCTGGGCAGAATGAAGGATGAGAGAGAACAGCTCTGGGTGGAGACAGAGGAAGCCCCATGGCGGGGGCGGAGCGCTGGAGTGAGTGGCACGGGAGACAGAGGTGATGGGAAGAGCAGGTGACCTTTTCAAACAGGTTGGTGCTACAGGGACAATACCACGGTAAGAAGGGGGAGGGGCTGAAGGAGGGTTTCTTCAAGCGGGGAGGGGAGTGTGCGTATTTACTGGGAGATGCCAGGATAGAGGTGGGGTGCCAGGGAGAGTAGGGGTGACTGAAAGAGGTGAGGGAAGGAGAAGCACGAAACCCCTGGAAGGATTAGCCTCAGGAAGCAAGGCTAATTCGGGGAGGGAGGAGGTGGGGGTGGGTGTCCATGGGACAAAGGGACAGGAAACCCGTTTCCCAGGGATAGGCTGTGACTCTGCTCCAGCTGGTGGTGAAACGTGAGATGCAAACATTTCAAGAGAAGCTAGGCTGTTCCTTTCGAATGCATTCCTGATTTTCTGGAAATCTCCTGATTTTTCAAGTGTTTGCAACCACTTCAAATACAGTAAGCCCAAGATCTGACTGTGACCCAAATTAAGCCCCCTGCAAGCAGGATTTCCTCTTCCCACGGTTACTGCTTCCTCTCATCTCACCCTTCATGTAGGCGTCTCCCCTCTGGAGAAAGCATTTCCTTCACAGGATCCAAAAGCCTTTTTCCTAGACTCCAGTGGATCTCCACCAGTAGATACTAACCCTGAAGTTCTAAGTTTTGGGTGTCTGCCCCTCTCTGAACTCCAAGTTCAACAGATACTGTCCTGTGTGTGTTAGTCACCCAGTCGTGCCAACTCCGCAACCCCATGGACTGTAACCCACCGGGCTACTCTGTCCACGGAATTCTCCCATTCTCTGGAGTGGGTTGCCATTTCCTTCTCCAGGGTATCTTTCCATCCCAAGGATCGAACCTGGGTCTCCCACATTGCAGGTGGATTCTTTACCGTGTGAGCCACCAGGGACACCCAGATACTGTCCTATAACCGTGTATATAACATTCTATATATGCCATGAGTGTTAACAGCTCTAAGTATCAAGAAACCCTGAGACTCCTGTGGAAGGAGTCAATTATTTCTCCAGAGTGAGTACATTTTCCATTGACTTTTCAAACAGCTGAAAGGTGAGAGAGGACTTAAGTATCAAGAAACCCTTAGATGCCTGTGGAATTTCTAGGTCCTGGAGAGGGAGGGACGGGGTCCCCGGTGTTCTGAACCAGCTCTCTGCTGAGTGACTTCTGGTCCAGGAAGGCTTGGTCACCTGTGGAGGCTCCCGTGAGCTTCATGTCTGGATGGAGACGTCACTATTACAATTCAAGTCATCGTTCTTTCAGTCCCCGTGACCTTCTCTCACCTGTGTTTGGGGTGGAGACTGACTCTGCCTGGGCTTGGCTGGTGGCTTCCTCGGGTTTATTCTGCTCTTTGTGTTCCAGGACTGATGGCTGTGGTGGGTTCTAACAACAAGGACAAGGGTTGTTACCAGTCGCACATCAAATCATCCAACCACTTAATGTTTCTCAAATGCATACTATATTTTTTAAAAAACAAAAACAGGTCTTCCCTGGTGGTCCAGCGGCTGAGAACCCACCTGCCAATGCAGGGGACTCAGGTTGGACCCCCGGCCCGGGAAGATCTCACATGCCATGGGGCAGATAAGCCCAGGCACCACAACTCCTGTGCCCACGTACCATACCTGCTGAAGCCCACACGCCCTTGAACCTGTGCTTCGAAACAAGAGAAACCACCGCAATGAGAAGCCCGCACACCGCAACGCAGAGCAGTCCCCACTCACCACAGCTGGAGAGAGCCCACACGCAGCAGCGAAGACCCAGCGCAGTCAAAAATAAAAACAATAATAAAGTAAATAAATAATAAATTTTAAAAAATAATAGTGCATAAATAAAACCAGGGGCCCACCTTTATACCCCACCGCATCCCTGTCTAGCCCACCCCTTGCTTGGAAGCTCTGTCTGTAGAAGCGATAACAGGATCTTAAGAAGGGAGCTGGCATCAGCTGAAAGACATCCTTTTGCTAAAGTCCAGTGACCCTCAAATAACGGAGACGGACAATGCCATGTCAGGCGCCTCAGTGCAGCCGACCCAGTCTCTGTCCTCAAGGATTTGGCAGTGGCAAAAGAACAGAGATGAGGTGCAATTCAACACTGAGGAGCAAGATGCTGTCAAGTGGAGAATGCATAGAAAGGAAGGTGTGAGTTACTGTCCAATGCGCATCTTTTCCTGCACCACGCTGAACTGGGCACCGTGGGGCAGGAGGGCTAACCAGCGGATTGGATTCCATGAAAAGAGTCCCTAAAATCTACGTGGTAGATCTCCAATGCAGGGGACCCAGCATCTCGAAGTAGGGGTCCCATCAGGACAGAAAGCCTATATGAGTGCAGGATTCCCTGGGCAGTGTCAGAATCCTGTCCGGCAGCAACATGGAAACCAATGTGTGGAGAACACAGTTAACATCAATAGCTTCCATGGGCTGTTTTTTTCATGTGTTCGCTCTTTCAGTTAAATGACACAGTGAGTCCCCTACATACAAACGAGTTCCTTTCCAAGAGCACACTCACAAGTCCAACAAAGTTAGCCTAGGTACCTGGCTAACACAACTGGCTATATAGTACCGGACTGTAATAGGTTTATAATACTTTTCACACAAATAATATATTTTTAAAAAACACAAAAATAAGCGTTTTAATCTTACAGTAAAGTACCTTGAAAAGTACAGTACTGCAGTATAACAGCTAGCATACAGGGGCTGGCATCGAGTGAACAGGCAAGAAGAGTTACTGACTGGAGGAGGGAGGGGACGTGGGAGGTGGTAGAGCTGAAGGATCGTCAACAATAGGAGGCGGCAAGCACACGGGCATCTTTGAAAGTTCACAGCTTGAAGGTCCCTAGTAAGGGACTCACTGTACTTGCACTTCTTTAACAGCCAGTGGCATGAAAACTGAGACAGAGACCTTTAAGTAAGTTGCCCATGATCACACAGCTGGGAAGTCATAGAGCTGGGATTTGAAACCAGGCCATGTGGTTCAGGAACCCACACTCAAAACCATCAAACCATCCACTCACATTTTGCAGCATATATTAGAAAATATGAAAGGAGAAAAAAAAAAAAAAGTCCAAGGCAAAGTTACCAGTATCTCCAAAAGAAGAAGTTATCCTGAAGAAAGTATGGTCCTAAGCTAATTACATAGATTATATTGCTGTGTCCTGTTGGCAAACTTGTAGCCAAAACTTGAGTGCTTTAGAAATAACAGAATAATACTACCATTAATAAACCATCAAAAAAAGATTCTAAAAAAAATAAATTAATTAAATTAAATTAAAAAAAAAAGATTCTGTAGCGGTTGGACTGGATAAAGGGGTAAAAGACAAATTTGTTTTCAGCTGACTTTAGGAAAGGAAATAAATCATCCGGCAATGAATTTCTGATACAAATAGGAAATTAATCTGAAACCATCAAAACAAGCCACACTGCCTTAAAATCCTGTGTTCTCTCTAACAACTGTAAACCTTGGACAGAAACCTAAATTCAGCCGTACTACGTAGTGAGTCCAATTCAATCCCCAAAGATAAACATTAAGGCACTAAATGATTTTAAGCTATACCATGTTAGTAATAGAGAACCAAGCCCAGAGAAAACTTTCAGGGAGAAAAATCCTTTCACAGCCACCATTTCAGCATTTTCCTGAATACAGGTGATGAGGGAAATGGAAGAAAGAACCCAAGATGTTGAGGTGGGCACAGGGAAGAATCATGAAATTAAATGATGTAAGATTGTAAATGCTCTTAAAGTTTTTCTTTTTAAAAGGAACTCCTTGGGACCTCCCTGGTGGTCCTTTGGTTAAGACTCCACACTTCCACTGCTGGGGACACTGGGTTCAATCCCTGGTCAGGGAACTAAGACCCTGTATGTTTCCTGGCATGGCCAAAAAAATTTTTTTAATAATAAATAAATAAAAGGGAATCCTCTGTGGAAAACATTGGACTAGGTGACCGGTGAGCTTGGGAAAAACTAAGACAAGGTCCAGCCAGTGATACAGCTTCTGATGTACCAGAAGATAGGCCAAGCAAGGGACAAGCTAAAGACTTCTGCTGACGTGTCCGGCACTGATCAAAGGAGAAACTTCTAGAGGCCAGGCTGAGAATGCACTGCTGTGTCAGACCGGACAATCAGCCTCGTCATTCCAGGACATGACCACTGTGTGGCAGGAAAGGACGTGGAGGAAGGGCAGGCTGTGACCAAAGAACTCGCTGGAGCCACTCCAGAGAAGAGAGGATACGTGGTACGGGGGAGGGGAGCCATTCCACAGGGGGCCTCCAAGACCCCAGATGCTGGTTTTTTAACATGGATAAGACTGTAGAGAACTGTGTGGAGAAAACTGATATATAACTATATTCCCAAGCAAAAGAGTAGAGACCTCCTTACTCACTCAGTGTAAAATAGTAACCAAGCACATAGCGGTTAAATGGTGCTATTACTATACATGTGATTATGTTACTAATGTGAATCACTCACAATTTCCTGGCCAAGAAGACCGAACTGAAATTTTTATTCTAACATTGAGATCATGTTTTTTTTGACCAACAGATTGGTGAAAAATAACAGAGCTCAATAAAAATCAATAAGGATATAGAGAAAGCATGGGCTTTCATACCCAGAATGTGCAAGAATACAAGTCTTTGGGGAGGGTGATTGGGAGCAGCTGTTAAAATGCGACATGCACGTGCTCCTTTGCTCAGCAATTTCACAGCTAGGTAGTCAAGTAAAATCCTTCTACGTGTGCTCAAAATGGCACGTGCCAGGCTGTTTGTAGACATGGGAAATACCATACAATATACAGTACTTCATTTGGGCCATGCAATAATTCACAGCAGTGAAGGAGAATGACACCGATCTGTCTCTACCTACACAGAACATCTCCACAACATCTCGTTAAGGCAGAAAAAAAAAACATATTGCAAGACAATATGGTATAGTCTTATTTATGATTTCTTTTAACCCACCAAATTGTAAACATCTGGATTATTGAACAGATATGTCAAAAAACTTCAAGTAATGTCTGCAAGGGGGCCACGCCAAGGTGATGACAGTGGTCAGCACTACAGAGGACTGTGCAAATGGGTTTGAGACAAGGAGAACGTACCTTGTTTAAGATTTTTACAAAAATTAATTGCTACACAGCATAATTAAAAATTAAGTCTTTGGAAATATTAGCTCTGAAAATGTCTACCTGCCCACCCAAGTGTCCATCAGCATCGGGAGGGTGATTATTCCAACAAGAGGAGGGTCATTCAACAGATATTTATTGAGTACCCTGCTACAGGGCTAGGCACTGTTCTAGACTCTGAGGAATCTTCAAAATATCTGACTTCAGGGGACTTTCCTGGTGGTCTAATGGTCCCCTTGCAATGCAGGGGACATAGGTTCAATCCCTAGTCAGGGAACTAAGATCCCACATGCCACTGGGTAACTAAACCCGTGACCATCACAAGAGAAGTCCATGCGCTGCAACAAAGACTCAGTGCAGTGGCTAACATATGTATTAGTTATATATATATAAGCCTTCATGAAGTTTACATTATAGAGGAGCTTATGGTATCAGTTCCTTTGTCGACGGCAGAGGGGTCTCTGGTAGAGAGGCAGGGGTTGATAAAATATGCCCAAGTCAGGGTCAGCTCTTTGAGGCCAGGGAAAGAGGAAAAGGTGTCTGCAGTTGGTCAGCTGCAATGCCACTACCCAGGCCTCATGGAGGGATTAAGAGCAAACTACAGAGGGAAGAAAGGGGACAGCCAAGCCTGGTCTGACTTAGGAATTCCTGGGTGCTTACGGCCACCAAGGAGAGTTCCCTTCCTGCTGCACAGGGCCACTTAAGAATGATGATGGCTGAGAGCCAGCAGGAAGGGGGACAAGAGACAGACAGGAAGAGGACAGTGAGTGAAAGGAAATGAGATTAGAGAGGCGAGCTCGCAGAGGAGCTGCCTATGCTCTACCTCGGCCAAAAGCAGGGAGACCATCTCTCCCTTTGTGTGTCATACAGATGACCAGAGCAAGACCAGAGCAAGGCCAGAGCAAGACCCAGCCGCCCCAACTGTGCAGGAGGCATGAGAGAACCTGCCGGTCCCCAGCATCCTCACTTCCCCTCCCTCCACTCCTCTGTCCCCACCCCAGGCCACCTGGCTTCCCTTTGTTTCCTGTCTAAGCTGAACGGTATAGGGAACAGGGTAGGTGAAGTGACTCCACAGAGACCCAACATGAAAAAGCAGAACTGAGATTAAGCTTAACGGAGTCATCATTTTGCAGTATATACATAGATCAAATCATTCTTTCGTACACCTAAAACTAACACAATATTATATACCTATCACACCTCAATAAAGCTGGAAAAAGTAAAAACGGAACTGAATTTGCGGTTTACGCAAGAGATTGTGCTGTGCTTGGTAGCCCAGTGGTGTCTGACCCTTTGCAACCCCGCAGACTGCAGCCCGCCAGGCTCCTCTGTCCATGGGGACTCTCCAGGCAAGAATACTGGAGTGGGATGCCATGCCTTCCTCCAGGGGATCTTCCCAACCCAGGGATCAAACCCAGGTCTCCTGCATTTCAGGCAAATTCTTTATCAGCTGAGCTACCCAGGAAGCCTATGCAAGAGATTAAATATACAGTTTAAGGGGAAAGAGTTAAGGAAAGTTATGGGGAAAGGGGAAAGTTAAGGGAATCCTATATCCCAGACCAACCCATATTCACAGAAGGATGGCAAGGAGAGGGCCCCACGATACAAACAAAGGAATGACTCAGTAATAGTGAAATGGCAGACATCCTTGATGAGCCAGCAAGGGAGAGATTTCAGGTTCTGGCAGCCTCTCCTGAGGCCTTCAAATCATCCCCCAGAGGCCCCAGGTTGCCCCACCTGAACCCGGCCCAGTCAGCTTCCTGAGATACGAATTCACACGGGTCCTGGGAGAGGGAGGACATGTGATTGGCCTGGAGAGTCACGTGTGCTAGTGAAGACTGGCTCTGCTAACGATCAGGGACAGGTCTGAACCTGTTCTTCCCAAACCTACGTGCTGTCCCGCAGAGAGCCGGACAGGGAGACGCACAGGGCGGGTTGAGCAGCTTTGCAGAGTTCTGAAGCTCCTCATGGGTTTAAAACTGCCATGCCCAATTGACCAAACTGGATCTCAAGTTAACAACCACCTCCACTTCATTTCTTTTCCACTTTGAACTCAGAGAATAAACCGGGAATTTCCTGACCCACCACTTCACATTGCAAATAATCCTTTCAGTAGAGAATGGATAAACAACAAAGTCCTACTGTATAGCACAGGGCACTATACTCAATATCCTATGATAAACCATTATGAGAAAGAATGTATCAGAATCATTTTGCTATACCGCAGAAATTAACACAACATTCTTAATCAACTAAATTTGAATAAATTTCTTTTTTAATTTTTAAAGTAATAATCTTTTCTTCCCACCGTCAGCTGAGAAGTCCTTCCCAGCTCACGACTCTGCCCTGTGGACAAGGAACCAGCACAGGCCACCTGGGTCAACTGCCATTTGCACAGATCTGCATGGGGCTGACAACAGTGTCTCTCTCTTAGCAATTGGAGGCGGACATTACTCAAACACACAACACTGTTTTAAAACACAATTCCCTACCACTTCCCCAGGAAATATCTGATCTCGAGGCCTCTAAATCTTCTTTCTCAGATCTACTTCTAGAAGGACTTTTCCTAAACCTGAGAAAGAAAAACACATTTGCCAAACACCAGTCTCACTGTCTTCAAAGAAGTCTTAGAAACAAACACCCCAAAGGGGTGGCTGTCACCAAACATGCGCCCCTGATCACATGTCACTACTTCACGGCCAAGTGCCTCCTAGCAAAATACACGAGGGCTTTCTCTCAGTCTGCAACAGTCTGCACTGGCATCGGAGCCACTGTCCCTGTGTCTGTCCAGCTCAAAAAGGAGTGGGAGCTGGGTAGAGGGTGGCAGTGAGCTGCCACGGAGAGAGGGTCGGCCCCACAACAAACACAACTTGCTTCAGAGGGCAAACGCAACTCTGCACATCCTGCTGGGGTTTCTGGTCACAGATCTCACTAGGAAGGAAGGGATGAGGGAGAAAAAAGAAGGTGTTTTCTTTGTGCTGCTGCTACTGCTAAATCGCTTCAGTGGTGTCCGACTCTGTGCAACCCCATAGACGGCAGCCCACCAGGCTCCCCCATCCCTGGGATTCTCCAGGCAAGAACACTGGAGTGGGTTGCCATTTCCTTCTCCAATGCATGAAAGTGAAAAGTGCAAGTGAAGTCTCTCAGTTGTGTCTGACTCTTCGAGACCCCATGGACTGCAGCCTACCAGGCTCCTCTGTCCATGGGATTTTCCAGGCAAGAGTACTGGAGTGGGGTGCCATTGCTTTCTTTGTATTACTCCCTTAATAAAACAAATTGGTCGGGGCATCAGAATCTCATCCAAAAGATGTATTTAATTAATAAAAACAAAGTAATCAATTGGGAACAGAACAGTCAAAAGTCATACTTCCCAGTCTTAAGTGACATTTCAGATACCAGTCACAGGAACTGGAACAAACTGATCAGATTTGGGGAGTCCTCTCCTACTCATTACCCCAGCTTTCTTCCCCACCCCCTTCCTCAACTGCAATTCTTGGCCATTAAGTATCTGTTGTGGGAACTTCCCTGACAGTCCAGTGGTTAAGACTCTGAGCTTCCATTGCTTCCACTGCAGGGGACACGGGTTCAATCCCCGGTCAGAGAACTAAGATCCCACATGCCGTGCGGTGCAGCCAAAAAGAAAAAATCTCTGGACTTCCCTGGTGACGCAGTGGACAAGAATCTGCCTGCCAATGCAGGGGACATGGGTTTGATCCCTGGTCTGGGAGGATTCCACCTGCCTCAGAGCAACTAAGCCCGTGTGCCACAACTACTGAGCCAGCGTGTTGCAACTTCTGAAGGCTGGGCGCTTTACAACCTGGATTCCACAAGAGAAGCCACAGCAATGAGAAGCCCATGCACCACAATGAAGAGTAGCCTCCACTCACTGCAACTGGAGAAAGCCCAAGTGCAGCAATGAAGGCCCTGTGCAGCCAACAGTTAAATAAATATTTTTTAAATCTCTGCTATAATTCTGGTGGGGGCCATCACCAACCCACCCCTGACTCACCTTTGTCTTCTATGAAACCCCCACAGATCTCTTCCCCACTCAGCATCCCTCTGAGGGTGCCACCCCACAGGTTAGATCAGCTCTTCACCTTTCCAGTCTCTAATTTTTTAAAAAAAATTTAACTGAAGTATAGTTGATTTATAACATGTTAGTTCCACATGTATAGCTAAATGATTTAGTTATATATATATGTATATGTCTATATATATATATTTCAGATTCTTTTACATTATAGTTTATTACAAGGTTGAATCTCCAAGCTTTTGCTCTATCTCCTTTTCCACCCCTAAGAAGGCTGTCCTGCACACTGGAAAAGTGTGGATTTTGAAATCTGCTGACTTTCCCTCTTTTATTGAAGTTAAGTCAGGCTCATCAGTAGCTCCAGGAGAGCAGCTGATTTGTACAACTTGTGTAATAACCTATTAGGGAATCAGTTCTGGTGTTTGCTTCTTTTGTTTGCTTTTGGATTTTGTTTTGTTTGTTTTTGGTTGGTTGGTTTTCACCCAAAGTCTAAGCGAATGCCTTGGAGATCAAGGAAGTACCAGTAATGGACAGAAGGAGAATAGGAGCCCATGTTGATAAGAGGAAGTGTATTAAGTGATAAGAGAGTGATAGGGCTAGTGGTGTTTCTGCCACAAGTCACATACCACGTGCCTGGCATTGTGCTGGCGATATGATGGTGAACAAGCCAACTGCCTTCCTCCCTCGAGGAGCTGACTGTCCGATGCAGGAGGTGGCCAGTTACTGATGATCTAATACAAATTGTGCTGAGGACAGGAAAGCACAGAGCAACATGGGCACACAGACCATAAGAGGATGTGGGGTGGAGGGGCCTTTGTGTGTTCCGGGAAGAAGACTTCTAGAAGGAAATTCCCTAAGCTGAAACTCGAAGCATTGAGGAAGAGAAGTCTGTTGAAAGCCAAGAGGTTAGAGCGAGCAGGGGATGAAAGAGCTGGGTGTGGCTGGAGAGACTGGCCAGAGGCTGCCTCGGCAGACAATGACCAGAGTCAAAAGTCGGGGAGCACTGGAGCACTCCCCTGGGCCTTGGGTGGAGCAGGAAAGGCTGAGCCACACCCGGAGCCCCCTCCACGACCTTTTCTTCCCTGTGTGAACCCACATGCTGTCTCAATAAAGCATCCCTCACCAAACACCCGTGAACACAAAACAACTAAGGGGCCAATCCAAGTCAGAGCAAAGCGAATGGGAGACACGCCCCACTCCCTGTGTTTTTTCCTGAACTTATTTTGGCCTCCAAAAAAGCCCTATCAAAGGTTCTCCGTGATCACATAACAAGAACAGGGCAAGCAGCCTTCGAGGGACACACAGAATCCAACAGTTTCCCCTTTAAAAAATGCAAAACACCAAAAGTGTGTGTGAGCCCAACGTGCAGTGAGGACTATTTCCCTGGGTTACTGGCAAGGTTTGGAATCACCATCCAGTGGCGAGAACCCTATTAGTCCAAGATGTTTATTTCCTTTTGATAAACAGTATGTGTAATTTCCCATTTTTAGGGACAATAATTACTTCAAACAAAGGGCAGTTCCCAAAAACAGTATTTTAGAGGGACTGGTTCTCCTCCATAAGAGGACTGCAGCTTAGTTCTTTTGTTTTTTTTTTTTTTTTAAAGCAATAAATTTTTAAAGCCCTTAGCTAAAAGCATTCATTTGTCTCTTAGATACTATTCAAGAAAACAAGTAACTTTTGGAATACAGAGTGTTAGAATAGAGGAAGGGAAGCAAAAAGCTACCTCCTCCCCTCCAGTCCTCCTGGACCACCAACTCTAACCCCAGCCATACATGGCACTGGCAGTACTCACCTGGCACGCCTCCCTCCTGCAGTTAAATTCCTAGAATTTATTTTCTAGGAATTTAGACAATCCACACCGGCTGCCTCCACACTCTCACTTGACCTCCCTAATCTGCCTGAAGGGCCCACTTGAAATTCAAGTTGTAAGCGAACTTACACTCTTACAAGTAGAAAAGGTCCCTGGCATTATCCTCTCCTCCCTGCTCACATTCCAGCCCTCCCCACTGCCTGCCCACTAAGCCAGAGATTGGAGGCCAGGATCCAGCCCTGTGCCCTGGAGGAGACCACACCCCCAGATAAAACCCACTGGGCACTGGCTGGAAAGCCAGAGGTAGTCAAAAGCCTTCTCCCTCACCTGGGTTGGAGTGGGGCACCTTAAGACAAGCAGGGGATGGGAATCCTTGGTGGTCCAGTGGTTACACAGTGAATGCAACCATAAAATTAAAAGACGCTTTCTCCCTGGAAGAAAAACTATGACAAACCTAGGAAGCATATTAAAAAGCAGAGACATCAATTTGCCGACACAGGTCCATATAATAAAAGCTATGGTTTTTCCAGGAGTCACGTAAGGATGTGAGAGTTGGACCATAAAGAAGGCTGAGCAATGAAGAATTGATGCCTTCGAACTGTGGTGCTGGAGATGACTCTTGAGAGTCCCTTGGACTGCAAGATCAAACCAGTCAATCCTAAAGGAAATCAACCTTGAATTATTCATTGAAAGGACTGATGCTGAAGCTGAAGCTCCAATACTTTGGCCACTTGATGTGAAGAGCTGACTCACTGGAAAAGACCCTGATGCTGGGAAAGATTAAGGGCAGAAGAAGAAGAGGGGGACAGAGGATAAGATAAGTTGGATGGCATCACCGACTCAACCAACATGAGTCTGAGCAATCTCCAGGAGACAGTGAAGGACAGGAAAGCCTGGCATGCTGCAGTCCATAGCGTCGGACAGGACTGAGCGACTGAGTAACAACAACCAGTGTTTAAGATTCTGAGCTTCCACTGGTCAGGGCCCCACAAGCCAGGGAGTGTGGTCAAACAAAACAAAAAAGGCAGCAGGCGGGGGTCAAACTCCAGGTTACAGGCGAGAAGCCAAGTCAGGCCCCTGGGGGAGAAAGTAAGGCGGGCACGCGGGCACCTACTCACGTTGTTTGTGAGGCTTTGCTAAGAGGCTCTCTTCTCCCAAAATACTCAGAGCTGACCTGCCCAAAGGCCTGAAATAACCACCAAGACGGACCCACCCTCAGGGCCCCAAAGTCCTCTTTTTACATGTAAATATTTCGAAGTATTAACATACAGGGCCCTGGCTCTCCGCAGCTCAGGAGTTTCTCAGAGCACAACGCTGTCGATTGACTGCGGGAAAAGCCCGTGTCCCCGCAAGGCTTCGAGCTTAGGGACCCACCAGGGAGAGGGGGTTAGCCCCTGCGGCCACGCCCTCCCTGGGAAGTGTTAACCTGGCCTCCAGCAACTTTCCGAAGCCTCCCCACCCCCTGCTTTCTTCCCCACCTCTTCTCTGCCCGCGATGCTCCGCGCCCGACCCTCCTCATCCAAAGCTACGTTGGGGGCTCACAGCAGCCCAGAGGTGGCTAAAAATCTGCCTGGCAACGAGTCACGGGGACAGGATGAAGCCTGGCGATTGGCTGCTCCGCTGAAGGGGGCGTGGCGTCAGAGGCTCCCTAGAAACTGCCCTCCGCCCTCCTCTCGGGTGCCTCACTCCCTCGCTCCCTCTCATTTCTCCCGGACCGCGGGTCTCGGCGTGGTTCTCTCACTCCTTGGACGCTAGCGGTCTCGTGATTACATTATGGGGAGCTTAGGGGTGTCATCTAGTTTCTGCTTGGAGTGGAAGAACCTGACATTGCCAGGGTGGTGTTTTATTTAGGTCGTAAATTCATTTGAGGCGCTACGAGGGACTTAAGAGACATGGGGAGCAGGGCTAAAATCCCCTCAAAGCCCTTTGGCACAGTCCCTGCTCCCTGTAAAGCCTCTCTTCTTTCCTTCCGTCACCACGCCCTGTCACGTTCCCAGCTGCTCATTCCAAACCTCCCCATTTTCCGCTCCCCTCTTCCTGGGGATTCGCTCCACCCCTACTGGCTTCTCCCTCCCGGCCCCCACCGCCGGCCACGCCGCCCTATCCACCTCTGTCCTCTCCCGGGCTCGCACTTCTATTTTCCTTATCGATTGCTTTTTGCTTCCTTCTTCCCTCGGACCCCCATAGTCTCCACAGTAAAGAGCCAGTGGTCCAACCTCAAGGAGGCTCCAGTTCCTTCCCATTCCCTTTGGGTGGGGCGCCGGTGGTGGGTGGGTGGGACTGAGCAAGTCCTTGGCTCACTCCCATGACAGATGACCATTAGCGAGTTCTCAGGCTGGGCTGAGAGGCTTCAGCCTTGGAGCCCAGGAAGCTGGCAGGAGGAATAAGGAAGACTGTCCACTTTGGGAGCCACTGTCCAGGTGGTCCAGTGGTAAAGAATCTGCCGGCCAATGCAGGGTTGGGAAGATCCTCTGGAGTGGGAAATGGCAACCCACTCCAGTATTCTTGCCTGGAAAATCCCATGGACAAAGGAGCCTGGTGGGCTACAGTCCGCCAGGTCCCAAAGAATTGGACACAGCTGAGCACACACACCCATGTCCTGCCCAAAACTACTCTCTGGAGTCCCCTCATGCTCTCAGGCCCTCCCCCAGAGATGTATCCAACATCTCTGGCCTGCATTCCCACGGCTGGGGGCAACCCTTCCACTGGAGAGGGTGGTGGAAGGGGCCTCCAGGCTGCCTGGACTGCGGTCAGGGACAGTGGGTGGGGCCAGTTACAATGCAAACACTTTGATTATGGACCCTCCCTTGTTTATTATCATCCAGAAGAGTGAATACTCTGAATACTCCAAAGGGGAAAAGACCTAGGGTAATAATGGGTGGGAGGGATTGGCAGCTGCTGAGGAGGCTGAACCCACACCAAGAGTTCACTTTTTTTTGAAGCCTGGAGCCTCCTCTTACTCCCTAGATGAATAAGAGCCTTTTCTGGGCTGGACCAGAAACCAGCCAAGCTGCCCCGAGTTCTCCAGTTTCTGCCGCTTACTAGCTGTGTGACCCTGAAAATAATTGCTTAACCTCTCTGAGCCTCAGTTTTGTTATGAGGAAAGCAATATCCACCTTAGAGGGATGTTGTAGAAATCAAAAGAGATAGAGCATGTACAGTACATATACAATGCCTAACACAAAGTAGGTATTCCGTAGAAACGGCTGACACTTCCAGTATTTACTATATGCCAAGCACATTATATGTGTCAACTCGCATCATCCTCACAAGAAAGCTACGAGAGAGATAACATATCATTGCCGTTTTATAGATAAAAGAACTGAGGCACAGAGAGTGCAGTAATGTGCCCAAGATCACACAGCTAGGAAGCAGAAGAAATGAGAGCTATCATTATCATCTTTATTATTATTCCTCTACTAGGCTGCAGGTCCCTTTGAAGAAAAGGGCTTTGCACACAATATTTAGGTGACTCAGAGATAAAGAACCCTCCTGCAGTGCAGGAGCTGCAGGAGACCAGGGTTCAGCCCCTGGGTCAGGAAGATCCCTTGGAAGAGAACATACCAACCACTCTAGTATTCTTGCCTGGGAAATCCCATGGACAGAGGCGCCTGGCGAGCTGCAGTCCAGGAGGTCACAAAGAATAGACCTGAAGCAACTTAGCACACACATTTCAGTTCTGAAAAGGTCAAGATCCTACAAATTTTGAAAGACAGCTGTCATTTCCTAAAACCTCCTCAGAAAAAAAAATTAATTCCCAACTTCCTCAGAGAAGCAGCAATGGTGTCACAGGAAAAGGGGGAATTTTTTTTTTTTTTAATCAGGATGCCTAGACTGACCTAGAGAGAGTCACCTTTTCCAGCTGTAAGAGGTGAGACAGATTATTTCACTTCTCTGAACCTCACCTTTCTGTAGCCTTCTTTTGGGGGGCTAGGGGACTTCCCTGGTAGCTCAGACGGTAAAAAATCTGCCTGCAATGTGCGAGACCTGGGTTCGATCCCTGGGTTGGGAAGATCCCCTGGAAGAGGGTATGGCAACCTACTCCAGTATTCTTGCCTGAAGAATCCACATGGACAGAGGAGCCTGGTGGGCTGCAGTCCATGCGGTCGCAAAGGGTAATAACTGGAGCGACTAAGCACAGGGAGAAGTCAGCATGAAATCTCAGGAGAGGGGTACTTTGTGGGCCAGCAGGCCCCCTGTCCCTAGAGAGGGTCTTTTCATCCTTAACTCTTTCTGATCCTTGGCCTCACTGCTGGCAAATTTTTCCATGAAGGCCAGGCCTCAAGTTTGTGGCGGAAAACAACAGAGGGTTTCAAAGGGAACTGAAATCACCGTGCTCAGCAGAATGTTCCCCATACATGTGCTTCGGCCCATGCAGGGCAGCGCCTCTGCTGGGATCAGTCACCCCTGGGAATCAAATGCCTGACACCCGGCCATTCAGAAGCTGGTAAACACTCTGGCATTCCCACCCCATGGCAAGCATTCATGCACCGAATTCTTTGTCCTTGGGAGGAAGGACAGAGAGCTGCTCTGTGCTGCAGAGCCCAAAGCCAGAACTCCGGTTTCCAAACCCCAGCTGGAGAGTGCAGGCCACCAGCTCTTTCAAGTGCGCTTGCAAAATAAACTTGCCCAAACTTGGACTTTTTCTTGAAAACTTGGGTTTACTTGTTAATTCCAAAGGGGGAAAAAAGCACGGTACTGTTACAATGGAGAAACTAGGCAATCTCCTCCTTCATCAAGGGACCCGAGTCCTGAGGGTCCTGAGCGGGGACCTCACTCCACTTCTGTGCGCTCCCTGCCCCAGAAGGCAAAACCTGAACCAAAGCATGAAGAAATGTCTTCAGACAAACCCACACTGGGGACGTTTCTGCAAAACAACTGGCCCCTTACACTTCAAAAATCAGTGTCCAAATGACAACCAAAAGAGGAGAAACTGTTCCAGGTTGAAGAAACTAAAGAGACCATGGCAATTATATGTCATGTGGGATCATGGATAGTTGGGGCCTCAGTGGGAAAATAGACATTGCTGGAAGGAAATTGTAATCATTGAGGCAACTGGCAAAATTTAAACATGGGCAATATGTCAGATAATAGTAGCAATGTTTAGTTTCTTAAATTTGGCTCTGATACTGTTATGTAAGAGAATGTCCATACATGCTGAAGGGCTTAGGAATCAAGGGTCATGGTGTTTGCAATTCACTTTCAAATGAGTCAGCAGATACAATGACAACTATAACATCTAAAGAGAGAGAGATTAAAACCAACAAGGTGAAACTGGGAAATTAAGTGAAAGTTATATGGATATATTTGTGTGTGTGTGTGTGGCTGCACCATAGCATGTGGGATCTTTAGTTCCCCCAACCAGGAATCAAACCCATGCCCCCTGCAGTGGAAGCCGAGTCTTAACCACTGGATGGCCAGGGAAGTCTCAGTTATATGGATATTCACTGTGTCATTCTTGCAATTTCTGTATAGGTTTAAAGTGAATAAATCCACTTAAAAAAAAAATCAGTCACATGCTTAGCTGCACCTCTCACATCACAGCTAAAGCGCAGAGAGCTAAGATGGGACTCAAGAAACGAGACACATGTGCCAGCGACATGCAGAGTCTTGGGGGTGCAGTACTTCAGCTTTGGGACACTGGAAACATAGCAGTATTTCAACAGTGCTGTTGCTCAAAATGTTTGAGAAAATTTACCAGCCACATGGGAAAATTAGTTGCACTACATTGTAATCATGCTTTGCTTTTGACCCCAAACAGCTCTATCCACGTAATTAACCAGCCTTGCTTCTGTAAAGATCAGAGACTCTTGGAACTGGCAAGGGCCTTAAAGAATATATGCCTTATCCACGTTACAAATAAGGAAACCGAGGCTCCAAGGGGGTGGGGGTGGGCCTTCATTTCTTCAGGGTCATGGAGAATCCCACTGACTCTCAGGCCCAGTGCTCTTTTCAGGATTCTGTCCTAGGAGCCCTGGAGTATCTTCCAGGCCCTTTGGCTATTTGCAGCCCTTAAGAGAGGAAGATTTGTAGTTCTCCAAGGAAACTGGTATTTTTTAAATGCACAAGTGATGCTGAGAGCATTTCCTAAAGAGAGAGGACTAAAACATTCTTAACAGTAAAGTTTTCACAGAAGTGCAGGGTCTCCCAAATATAACTGTGTGTGCTCAAAACATGGAGAAGGAAATGGCAACCCACTCCAGTGTTCTTGCCTGGAGAATCCCAGGGACTGGGGAGCCTGGTGGGCTGCCATCTATGGGGTCGCAGAGTTGGACACGACTGAAGCGACTTAGCAGCAGCAGCAGCAGCAGCTCAAAACAAAAATGGTCACAGTATTTTATGATCATATCTTAGATGTATCCCACATAATTGTGGCTATTCAAAGAAATCTCAATATATAGAAAGTCAAACTCGCCCAACAGAAAAATGAGGACAAATACACTGTCCTGGTTGTTCTCTATCTGGCCCTCCACCCTCAGACCCTTTTTCCCTGCGTCTCTGCCTCGCTTTGTGCCTCCAGGAGGCTGATCGCTCTACCTGTGATACTGGGCTCCCTTGCCCTCCAGCACGAGCAACCACCAAGGGGAAAACTCAGGGTGTTTCTTCCTGCTTCTCATGGCAGGCAGTTCTGGCAGATGCTGTGGTCCTGCATGGCTGGATTCCAGGAATACCATCTCTTCCCGGGCCCCTTCAGGTCCAGGGGTAACCTGGGGGTTACCAGCCTCCTGCTGCCCCTGGGGGTCTCACACACCTTGTTGGCTTCTTGGTCCTGGCCCACTACTGCATAAAGAGCCCCCATTAAAGTCTCGATAGCTGAACTATCTTCAACTACATTTCTGGGAGGGACCCTGACACATACAGAAATGAGTTTGAGTGGCTGAAAAATATTTACTGCCTTTTGTGAGCATGGGACGCGTTTCAAAATAAATGAATTTTCCAAGCGTCCCCTGAGCCACATCCACAGTCAGTCACACAGCCTAAAGCCAGGCGCACTGACAGGCTGAAGGCCCTGGGCTGTGACTCAGCCCTGGAGTTCCAACCAAGGACCCTGAGGAGCCCAGGCCTGCCCCCTCCAGGTCTCCTGAGGCCACTCCTGGCCTTGAATGCCAGCACTGGGACTGCAGAGTGTTA
The DNA here is from genome assembly GCF_016772045.2 of Ovis aries. Classification (NCBI taxonomy): domain Eukaryota; kingdom Metazoa; phylum Chordata; class Mammalia; order Artiodactyla; family Bovidae; genus Ovis; species Ovis aries. The sequence continues at coordinate 37,410,894 of NC_056074.1, forward strand.
AGACCTCCTGGATCTGGGCCCCGCAGGACTTTGGGGAATACCTTGGATCATCCCCATCAGGGACTGAGAGAGGGCAGGGGTAAATGGTGAGAAGGTGAGAAGAACAGAGCAAAGGGGGAACTCAGAGTGGTAGGGCAGGACAAGCCAAGAAAAGTCCGCTGGGATGGGCCCTCCGCATGCTTCTCCAGCCCCCGGCACCTCCTACATGCCCCCTCGTCTGTGGTCAGGGTCACTGCAGAGGGGGCGGATCCCTTCCTGGGGCCACTACTGCCTCCACCCTGGGCCTGATGTGGGAGGAGGGTGGCTAAGAACTTTCTCACCTTTGGCCCATTGCCACATTCATCATCCATCTGACCCACCACCCCTGACTGTCCCAGCCAATAAGATCTCGCCCTGAAAGTCCAGGCCCCATGTGATATCACCCATATCATCCCTGATAGAAGCGTCCCTTACAAGTGTGTATATCTCCAGTGTTCAGAACGGACCAGTGTCCCACATCCATCATAGCATTAGGTCTGTGGAGGTTGACAGAGGAGGATTCTGAGATCAGGTGGAGCTGGGACAGCATCTAACCACATAATGCTCAAAAACTACTTGTTGAGTGAATGGACAATGAGGGCCACCCTAGCCTACATTACCCCTTCCTCAAGCGAAAAAAAATTTTTTTTTAATTGCTATATTATTAGACAACCTGCTTAGTTCTGCCTAGGAGATTTTTCCAGCATCCCAGTGAGCATCCCCCTGGCTGGGCACACAAGGGCACCCCACTGTCACCCACTTAACCTCTCTCCAAACACCAGGGCCACATAGCTCAGGTAGCATGCACACCCTGTCCCACCCCAACACCCGTGTCAGCTTGAGAATGGAGGAAGGATTGAGAATTGAGCTTTGAGCTGTGGTTGTAAGAAGCACCCTTGTGGGATGCCCAGACCCAGTTAGAAGACAAAGGCATGTAGGTGGGTGTGCACGCTCTAACATTTCAGTGTGTCTGCGAGGGCTCACACCTGCTTCTCTAGGACTCCATGCCCACCCTTGTGCTCCCAATAAACAAACACAGCTGTGACACGAATGCACGCTTAAATGTGGTGTCCCTGCACAGCAGACAACCAAAATACCTGAACAGACTCTGGTCCTGTGGATGCTATCCCTGTTTTAACAGGTGAGGAAACTCTTCCCCAGTTCACAAAAGCAGCTTTAAAAAAGCCACGGAGGGGAGGGATAAATTAGGAGTTTGAGATGGACAGATGTACAGTATTACATATAAAATAGATAAGCAATAAGAACCTAACGTATAGCACAAAGAACTATACTCAACATTTTGTAATAACCTATAGGGGAAAAGAATCTGAAGAATACATGTATATAACCGAATCACTTTGCTGTACGCTTGAAAGTAACACGACATTGTTAATCAGCATTACTTATTAAAAAAAATAAAAAATTTAAAAACTACAGGCAATCAAGTGTCTCCCTTATTACCTATCCTTTCCAAAACCATCCCCCCAAGGACACAGACTCTGCTGGCTGAGGCGTGAATGGATGAGGCTGGCCGAGGCCCATTTGCAATCCAAGTAAGGGCAGGTGGAGTTCACTCTGGGCAGGAGACCCCACTGCTCTGCACAGAGACCCACAGACAAACTGACTCTGGAGAGGGTGGGAGGGGTGGGAGCTGGCATCTCCACTCCAGGGATGACCGGAGAGGAACAGAGCTGCCTCCGCTGGCGGAAAGATGGCAACTCTGAGACATGGCCCCAGGGCTGAGCTTGGTTCGATCATTTCAGTCTAAGAAGGCACTGCCCTCTGCCCAGCAATGACAGACGTCAGGAACCAGTTTCTAGGAGGCTTCTCCACCCACCATGTATTGTCCACAGAACTAGAAATCAAAAGGGGCCTTTTGGACTTCCCTAGTGGTCCAGTGGTTAAGACTCTGTGCTCCCAATGTAGGGGACACGGATCTGACCCCTGGTCAGGGGACTAAGATCCTACAATGCTACATGGCGTAACCAAAAAGAAAAGGAGTGAGGGGGGGACTTTTGTCAGAAGATATTTTTCATAAAGTTTAGCCCTCAGATGGCCTAGAAGGAATCATAAAGATATGTGACATGAGATCAGCACCCTTATTTCAAATGAGAGGACGCTGAGGCCCAGGATGGCAAGTAATAAGGCCAGTCAGCAAGCCTGCAGCCAAGTCAGGAATAGCGGACAGGCCTGTGACCCATGGCCAGATCCTTCTCTGTCACTCTAACAGGCTGTTTTATCCATTCATGTCTGAATCATTTCTGTATGGTATATTCCTATCTGAGGATGCCAAATTGGCGGGTAGGTCCTGAGGTTTGGGCTGCCAACATGCCCAGTCTCTCTCGATTTCTCAGCAGTGATGCAAACAGCCTCACTGTGAGAATCGAGAAGCAAAGAATCCCTCCCATTACCCACTAATGAAACCAGCAACGCCACTCAGTGGACCCAGTCTGACCTGTCAGGACTGGGCCTGCAGCCTCCCCAGGCCTCATCCTCCCAACACAGAATGCAAAGGCACAGGATATCCGGGTTAATAAACAGCTTTATTTGCCCTTGACAGCATCAATTTTCTTACATTCTCAATTAATTTGCCATTAAAGTGCTGGAAATTTTCTTAATCACAATAACATTTGTTAAAGGAAATCAGAACTAATATCAGGAACGTGGCGATCACAAAGAAAACATTTCCCTTACAACACACAGAATGGAAGGCTCTCATGTGGAGCGAGTGGGTGGGTGGCCTAATTTACAAAGATTCTAATTCCCTCTCCCCCCGTGAGCACCGAACAGGCTGGGACTGACCGCCACCCCTGGGAAACAAAAAGCAATGATACACAGTTCTACAAACACCCACACCCCCAGCCGGCCGGCTCCTCTCAGCCATCTTTGGGTGTTTGCTGCTTGAGTAGACCCAACTGTAGGAGAAAAAGGTCTGGCCCCCCTCTACTGCCTTCTACCCCACCCCACCCTTACTAACAAAAGCTCCCAAAAGTCATTACAATGAAAAAAGTGGGTTTCCATGACCCCAACACTAACAATGTTCAGTAAAAATGAAGGTAATAAACACAAAAGCTGGCTTAGTAAACAGGAGCTCTCAGCATTCAATGCAAAAAAGAAAACAAAACAAAAAACTGAAATCTGAAGGCAAATACTGCTGATTTTGCACGTGGGCTGGACGAAGAACTTGGAACCTATCTGTAAAGCTCCGGGAGGAGCCTAAAGGCGGCTGGCTTTTCAGCACTTGCCCCTGGCAGAGGCCAGATCTTTGCATTGTTGCTGAGGCTGTTGGCGTGTTTCTCTTTGGAGTTTATATACAAACACACCCAAGGCTGATGGAGTTCTATACAGATATATACACACACAGAGGCCGGCTACTCTTTCTTTGTGGAAACTGTCAGCTCCACCTCGGGAAGCTGGACGCCAACCTTAGTCCCACTGTCATTGCTAGAAGAAGATGACAGTCGGGACTTCTTAGAGGACGAGGACACTCCACCCCCCTGTAACTTGCTTGCCTCATCATCGCTCCCAGTCACCTCATAATGACCTTTGCTCTTTGACCCCAATCCACCAAAGGTACCAAATTTCAGCTTGCCGTGTTTCCCTTTGACTTTCCCGCCTTCCAGCGCCACCTCCCCACCCTCGAACTCCAAAGTCCCTGTGGGGGTGGTAGGGGCAGAGTGCTCCCTTTCGTCACTGAAGGAATTTGAGCGGTGGCTTGGCTTCTTGCTTTTGAATAAGGAGAATTTGCCTTTGGGTGAAGACGTGTCGACCTCAGCCTCGCCTTCCAGGGAACCCAGACTGGCCTTGGAGCTCTTCAGGTCACCTTTGGACCCTGAAACAGACGCTTCTGGTGAGCCGGCGACGCCAGCTTTCCCTTTAGGTTTGGAGAAGGTGAACTTGGGCATCTTGATTTTGGACTTTTTAAGTTTTACGTCGGAGTCTTCCCACTCGCCCTCTCCGGCACCAGACTGGACACTGGCCTCCACTTTAGGGAAGTTAATATCCACCCCCACTTCTCTGCCCACCAGCTCCCGGCCAGAGAAGGTGAACTTGGGGATCTTCATCTTGGGGAATGTTACTTTTCCAGATCCACTTTCCAAGTGACGTTGAGGCCCAGACATGCTCAGTCCAGGACCCTGAAGTCCAACCTGGCCTCCTTTGACACCTCCTTCTACCTTTGGTCCTGAGAAATGAAGTCCTCCAGCAAACGTAGGTGCATCCAGGTTGAGAGCAGACGAGACCTGAGGTCCTTTCCACTCCCCGCCGGAACCTTTGACACTCACGTGCCCTTCTCCTAGGCTGATATCTGGGGCACTGACACCCCCTGAAACATCCACGCCTCCTTTGATTTTGGGGCCCTTCAAGCTGATACCGAAATCTGACTCAGGAGATGCCACGTTCAATGAAGGCCCTTTCACGCCAATATCGGGAGCAGCTCCACGGAAACCTATCCCTGAACCTTTCAGGTCACCTTTGATTTCAGGACCAGAAATCTGCCCGGTTGGGAGTTTCACATTCACACCTGGCAGCGCCACATCACATCCAGATGACTTCATTCCAGGCATTTGGAGGTTTCCTTCCAGGCCTTGAACACTGATGCCCGGAAGACCAACCGTGGGGCCTTTCATCTCACCACTGGCCCCAAGGCTGCCTTTTATTTTTGGTCCTTCCAAGTTCAAGTCCACATCTGGCGCTGAGATTTGAGGGCCAGAGATCTGAGGCCCTTTCAGGTTCAGGCCTCCGAGGTTCACGTCCATGCCAGGCCCCTTGAGTTCTCCAGTCACCTGTGGCCCCTTGACGTTGATGTCCACGTCAGACCCTGGAGCGGAGATGCCAAACTGGGGCAGCTTCATCTTGGGAAGTTTAATACCACCCTCAGGTGCCTCCAAGCTTAGATCAGGAGCACCTACTGATACCGAGGGACACTTGATGTCACCAGAGACGGCCAGGTCGCCCTGCAGGCTTGGTCCTTTCAGGGTCACATCCGGCACACCAGTGTCAAGGGCTGCTGTGGCATCGATTCCAGGCACCTTCACTCCGTCACCTTCTACCTTCACCTTTCCACCGGCACCTCTGAGGTCAAGCCCGGGGGCATGCACTGTCATGCTGGGAACAGATACATCCAGATCTCCCTTCAAACTTGGTCCTTTCAAGTTCAGGTCAAGGTCAGGTCCAGAGATTTTTGGCATAGAGAGGTTCACTGATGGCAAGTCTACTTTTGGCCCCTTGAGAGACACATCAGGCCCTTCAAGCTTGACATCTGGTGCGCTCAAGCCTCCTTCAAGAGAGGGTAGCTGGACCTCAGCTCCCCCACCGTCCACTTTCACACCAGGGATGCCGATCTTGGGCATCGAAAACTTAGGGAACTTAATTTTCGATTCCGGACCTTGCAGATCTGCATCCGGTCCTTGCAGTCTCACACTGGGGACATCACCCTTTATCTTTGGTCCTTTCATGCTAACATTCACATCAGGGATGGATACCTGAGGGGCAGAAATGCCGAATGATGGTGCTTTGACTTTAGCATCTGGGCCTTCAATGCTGATGTCAGGCGCATCCAGGTTTGCCTGCACCCTGGGGCCTTTCAAGTCGCCCTCTATCTTTGGCCCTGAGACATCGACACCTGGTGCCTTGATCTTGGGAGCCTTCAGCTTGATGTCAGGACCTTCCACATTAATCCCTGGTGATGAAATATCCAGATCAGGCACCTGGATTTCACCTCCCATTTTGGGGCTAGGGAGAGATGCCTCAGCTTTAAATTTAGAAGATTTAATGTCAAATTCTACATCTGGGAAGTACATTTTCCCAAACATAGGTTTCTTGGTCTTAGGAGATTTCACGTCAACTTTCAGTGAGGCGTCGGGCCCCGCAACATTGACATCTATGTCAGGAGACTTGAGACTGGCATCAATTTCACCCCCAGGAGCATTCAAATCAAATCCTTGCTTCTTGGTCTTCATTTTAGGCCCACTCATGTGAATTTTTGGCATTTTAAACTTACTTTTCTTGCCCTTGCCACCAACACTAATTTCAGGAGCCTCAATGTTCAGCTCTGCCTCAGGAACTGTCACATCAAGTGTAGGTGACTTGAAGTCAGCTTTGGGGCTTTTTGCCCCAAACCCAAACTTGGGTTTCTTAAATTTGGGAATTTTTACATCTGGCCCTTCAATGTTAACATCTGGGCTCTCCACGTGTACATCTAAGCTTGGAGCTTCTAAATCAACTTTGGGTCCCTTGAGGTCCAGTTCACCACCTTCTAATTTGGGACCAGAAATTCCAATTTTGGGTGTCTTGAGATGCAAATCAATGTCAGGAGCAGTTACTTTAGGAGCAGAGATATCCAGTGATGGCATCTTCAAACGTGGGCCACTGAGTTTGGCATCAGGGCCTTCAACATCTAGACCTGGACCTTTAAGGTCTACTTCTGGGCCTTTGAAAGTCCCTTCGATCTTAGGAACAGATACATCAAAATCACCCTTGCCTAAGGATCCTTTCAAATCCAGGTCAACATCAGGCATGGAGATCTTGGGAGCTTTGATATTTATCTCTGGCATCTTGAACTTGGGGCCCTTCAGTTTTGCATCTGGACCTTCAATGTTCACATCTGGAACATCAATGTCCACCTTGGGTCCGGAGACGTCTATGTCGGCCTTGGGCAGGTTCACATCCACTTCTGGGCCCTCTCCCTTGAAGCCAGGCATGCTGAACTTGGGCATTTTCACCTTGGGCATCTTCAGGTGCCAGTCTGGGCCATGAACGTCCACATCTGGGACATCAATGTCCACTTTGGGGCCCTTGATGTCAACTTCAGGGCCCTTGAGGTCACCTTCCACCTTAGGCAGAGAAATGTCCACGTCTCCCTTTACTTTGGGTCCTTTCAGATTTAAGTCAAGGTCAGGCATGGAGATCTTGGGAGCTTTGATGTTCATCTCTGGCATCTTGAACTTGGGACCCTTCAGTTTTGCATCTGGACCTTCAATGTTCACATCTGGAACATCAATGTCCACCTTAGGTCCGGAGACGTCTATGTCGGCCTTGGGCAGGTTCACATCCACTTCTGGGCCCTCTCCTTTGAAGCCAGGCATGCTGAACTTGGGCATTTTCACCTTGGGCATCTTCAGGTGCCAGTCTGGGCCATGAACGTCCACATCTGGGACATCAATGTCCACTTTCGGGCCTTTGATGTCAACTTCAGGGCCCTTGAGGTCACCTTCAACTTTGGGCAGAGAGACGTCCACATCACCCTTTACCTTGGGGCCCTTCAGATTCAGGTCAACTTCAGGCATGGAGATCTTGGGTGCCTTGAGGTGCAGGTCAGGCATTTTAAACTTGGGACCCTTCAGTTTTCCTTCTGGACCATGAATGTCAATGTCAGGAGTATCTATGTCCAGCGTAGGGCCTTTAACATCTATTTTTGGGCCTTTCAGATCTCCTTCCAATTTAGGGATGGAAGTATCCAAATCTCCTTTTATCTTAGGTCCTTTCAAGTTCAAATCAATGTCACTCATGGAGATTTGTGGGGTTTTGAAGTGGACATCAGGCATCTTAAATTTGGGTCCTTTGAGCTTCCCTTCAGGACCTTCAATGTCCACCTCTGGCCCTTTCAGATCGCCTTCTACCTTAGGCAGTGAAAGGTCCACATCACCCTTTACGTTTGGCCCTTTCAGATTTAAGTCAAAGTCAGGCATGGAGATCTTTGGGGCTTTAATGTTAATCTCTGGCATCTTAAATTTAGGCCCCTTCAGTTTTCCTTCTGGGCCTTCAATACTAATATCAGGAGCATCAATATCCAGTTTGGGGCCTTTGATGTCCACCTCAGGGGCCTTGAGATCACCCTCAACTTTGGGCAGAGAGATATCAACATCACCCTTCATTTTGGGACCCTTCAGGTTGAAGTCAAGGTCAGGCATGGAGATCTTGGGAGCTTTGATGTTCATCTCTGGCATCTTGAACTTGGGGCCCTTCAGTTTTGCATCTGGACCTTCAATGTTCACATCTGGAACATCAATGTCCACCTTGGGTCCGGAGACATCTATGTCGGCCTTGGGCAGGTTCACATCCACTTCTGGGCCCTCTCCCTTGAAGCCAGGCATGCTGAACTTGGGCATTTTCACCTTGGGCATCTTCAGGTGCCAGTCTGGGCCATGAACGTCCACATCTGGGACATCGATGTCCACTCTGGGGCCCTTGATGTCAACTTCAGGGCCCTTGAGGTCACCTTCCACCTTAGGCAGAGAAATGTCCACGTCTCCCTTTACTTTGGGTCCTTTCAGATTTAAGTCAAGGTCAGGCATGGAGATCTTGGGAGCTTTGATGTTCATCTCTGGCATCTTGAACTTGGGACCCTTCAGTTTTGCATCTGGACCTTCAATGTTCACATCTGGAACATCAATGTCCACCTTGGGTCCGGAGACATCTATGTCGGCCTTGGGCAGGTTCACATCCACTTCTGGGCCCTCTCCTTTGAAGCCAGGCATGCTGAACTTGGGCATTTTCACCTTGGGCATCTTCAGGTGCCAGTCTGGGCCATGAACGTCCACATCTGGGACATCAATGTCCACTTTCGGGCCTTTGATGTCAACTTCAGGGCCCTTGAGGTCACCTTCAACTTTGGGCAGAGAGACGTCCACATCACCCTTTACCTTGGGGCCCTTCAGATTCAGGTCAACTTCAGGCATGGAGATCTTGGGTGCCTTGAGGTGCAGGTCAGGCATTTTAAACTTGGGACCCTTCAGTTTTCCTTCTGGACCATGAATATCAATGTCGGGAGTGTCTATGTCCACCTTGGGACCTGATATGTCAATGTCACCTTTAGGCAGGTTCACATCCACTTCTGGGCCCTCTCCTTTGAAGCCAGGCATGCTAATCTTGGGCATTTTTATCTTGGGCATCTTCAGGTGCCAGTCTGGGCCATGAACGTTCACATCTGGAGCATCAATGTCCACTTTGGGGCCTTTGATGTCAACTTCAGGGGCCTTTAGGTCACCTTCCACCTTAGGCAGAGAAACATCCACATCTCCTTTCACCTTAGGGCCTTTCAGGTGTAAATCAATGTCAGGCATGGAGATCTTGGGGGCTTTGATGTTCATCTCTGGCATCTTGAACTTAGGACCTTTCAACTTGCCATCTGGTCCTTCAAGGTTAACATCAGGGCCTTCAAGGTCCACCTTGGGTGCTGACACATCAATGTCAGCCTTGGGCAGGTTCACATCCACTTCCGGGCCCTCTCCTTTGAAGCCAGGCATGCTGATCTTGGGCATTTTTATCTTGGGCATCTTCAGGTGCCAGTCTGGGCCTTGAATGTCCACATCTGGAGCATCAATGTCCACTTTGGGGCCTTTGATGTCAACTTCAGGGCCCTTGAGATCACCTTCCACCTTAGGCAGAGAAATATCCACATCCCCCTTTACTTTGGGTCCTTTCAGGTTTAAGTCAATGTCAGGCATGGAGATCTTGGGAGCTTTTAGGTGCATCTCTGGCATCTTGAATTTGGGCCCCTTCAATTTACCCTCTGAACCTTCAATGTTAATATCAGGAGTTTCAACATCTACTTTTGGACCCTTGATGTCCACCTCGGGACCCTTGATGTCACCTTCTACTTTTGGCAAAGATACATCCACATCACCCTTCAGTTTGGGACCCTTCAGATTAAAGTCAAGGTCAGGCATGGAGATCTTGGGAGCTTTGATGTTCATCTCTGGCATCTTGAATTTGGGACCCTTCAGTTTCACATCTGGACATTCAATATTTACATCTGGGACATCAATGTCCACTTTGGGGCCCTTGATGTCAACTTCAGGGCCCTTGAGGTCACCTTCCACCTTAGGCAGAGAAACATCCACATCTCCCTTTACTTTGGGTCCTTTCAGATTTAAGTCAAGGTCAGGCATGGAGATCTTGGGAGCTTTGATGTTCATCTCTGGCATCTTGAACTTGGGACCCTTCAGTTTTGCATCTGGACCTTCAATGTTCACATCCGGAACATCAATGTCCACCTTGGGTCCGGAGACGTCTATGTCGGCCTTGGGCAGGTTCACATCCACTTCTGGGCCCTCTCCTTTGAAGCCAGGCATGCTGAACTTGGGCATTTTCACCTTGGGCATCTTCAGGTGCCAGTCTGGGCCATGAACGTCCACATCTGGAACATCAATGTCCACTTTCGGGCCTCTGATGTCAACTTCAGGGCCCTTGAGGTCACCTTCAACTTTGGGCAAAGAAACATCCATATCACCTTTCACCGTGGGGCCCTTCAAGTTTAAATCAACATCAGGCATGGAGATCTTGGGAGCTTTTATATTTATGTCAGGCATCTTGAGTTTGGGGCCTTTTACGCCTCCGTCTAGACCTTCCACTTTGACTTCTGGGCCCTCAATGTCCATTCTGGGACCCTCTATGTTGATATCTCCTTTCGGCAGATCCACAGCCATATCTGGTCCTTCTGCTTTTAACCCAGGCACGCTGAACTTGGGCATTTTCATCTTGGGCATTTTCAAATTCCAGTCTGGACCATGAACATCCACATCAGGTGCATCCAGATGAATTTCTGGTGCCTTAATATCCACTTTGGGTCCTTTAAGTTCACCTTCTAAATTAGGACCTGCAACATCTAAGTCTCCTTTGACTTTAGGACCTTTCAGATTTAACTCCACATCAGGCATTGACACTTTAGGAGATGAAATACTTAGGAAAGGCATTTTGAACTTGGGTCCTTTCACCTTTCCTTGGACCTCAACATCAGGAGCATTAATGTCAACTTTTGGACCTGTTACATCAAGATCTGGCTTTTTGACCTTGACATCTACCTCAGGTGTCTGAACTTTGGAGCCCGAAAAATTAAATTTGGGAAGCTTAAAACGTGATTTCTTCGACTTGCCTTCAATATTCAGCTTAGGACCAGAAATGTCCACTTCTGGGCCCTTTATATCCAACTTGGGAGCTTTAATATCACCTTCCAATTTGGGCCCAGAAACATCAACATCTCCCTTAAGTTTTGAGCCCTTCAAATTCAGGTCAATTTCCGGCATGGAGATCTTAGGCATGTTTCCATGCATGTCAGGCATCTTCAGCTTTGGACCTTTTAATTTGCCTTCTGGGCCATGAATTTCAATATCAGGTGCATCTACATCCATCTTCGGCCCTTTGATGTCAAGAGAAGGCCCTTTCAAATCACCTTCTACATTTGGAAGTGAAACATCCACCTCTCCTTTCACTTTAGGGCCTTTAAGATTAAGGTCCAGATCTGGCATGGAGATCTTAGGAGCTTTGATATTCATTTCTGGCATCTTGAACTTGGGACCCTTCAGTTTAGCATCTGGACCGTCAATGTTCACATCTGGAACGTTAATGTCCACCTTGGGTCCAGAGACATCTATATCAGCCTTGGGCAGGTTCACATCCACTTCTGGGCCTTCTCCTTTGAAGCCAGGCATGCTCATCTTGGGCATTTTTATCTTGGGCATCTTCAGGTGCCAGTCAGGGCCATGAACATCCACATCTGGGACATCAACGTCCACCTTGGGGCCTTTAATATCCACTTCAGGAACTTTCATCTCACCTTCAACTGTTGGTAAAGACACATCAACATCTCCCTTCACTTTGGGGCCCTTCAGGTTAAGATCAATGTCAGGCATGGAGATCTTGGGGGCTTTGATGTTCATCTCTGGCATCTTGAACTTAGGACCCTTGAGCTTCCCTTCAGGACCTTCAAGGCTCACATCAGGGCCTTCAATGTCCACTTTGGGCCCTGAGATGTCAATATCAGCTTTAGGCAGGTTCACATCCACTTCTGGGCCCTCTCCTTTGAAGCCAGGCATGCTAATCTTGGGCATTTTCATCTTGGGCATCTTCAGGTGCCAGTCTGGGCCATGAACATCCACATCTGGGACAGCAACGTCCACTTTGGGGCCTTTGATGTCAACTTCAGGGGCCTTTAAGTCACCTTCCACCTTAGGCAGAGAAACATCCACATCTCCTTTCACCTTGGGACCTTTCAGGTGTAAATCAAAGTCAGGCATGGAGATCTTGGGGGCTTTGATGTTCATCTCTGGCATCTTGAATTTAGGACCTTTCACCTTTCCTTCTGGTCCTTCAAGGTTAACATCAGGGCCTTCAAGGTCCACCTTGGGTGCTGACACATCAATGTCAGCCTTGGGCAGGTTCATATCCACTTCCGGGCCCTCTCCTTTGAAGCCAGGCATGCTGAACTTGGGCATTTTCATCTTGGGCATCTTCAGGTGCCAGTCTGGGCCTTGAACATCCACATCAGGGACATCAATGTCTACTTTGGGACCTTTGAGGTCAATTTCAGGTCCTTTAATATCTCCCTCTACCTTGGGGCATGTGACATCCACATCACCTTTTATCTTTGGACCTGTCAGATTAAGATCAATATCTGGCATGGATATCTTTGGAGTTTTAAAATGCATTTCAGGCATTTTAAACTTTGGGCTTTTCCACTTTCCTTCTGGTCCTTCAAGATGAACATCAGGGCCTTCAATGTCCACTTTGGGTCCCGAGACATCAATGTCGGCCTTGGGCAAGTTCACATCCACGTCTGGACCCTCTCCTTTGAAGCCAGGCATGCTAATCTTGGGCATTTTCATCTTGGGCATCTTCAGGTGCCAGTCTGGGCCGTGAACATCCACATCTGGGACATCAATGTCCACTTTGGGGCCTTTGATGTCAACATCAGGAGCCTTTAGGTCACCTTCCACCTTAGGCAGAGAAACATCCACATCTCCTTTCACCTTGGGACCTTTCAGGTGTAGATCAAAGTCAGGCATGGAGATCTTGGGGGCTTTGATGTTCATCTCTGGCATCTTGAACTTAGGACCCTTGAGCTTCCCTTCAGGACCTTCAAGGCTCACATCAGGGCCTTCAATATCCACCTTGGGTCCAGAAATATCAATGTCAGCTTTAGGCAGGTTCACATCCACTTCTGGGCCCTCTCCTTTGAAGCCAGGCATGCTGAACTTGGGCATTTTCATCTTGGGCATCTTCAGGTGCCAGTCTGGGCCGTGAACATCCACATCTGGGACAGCAACATCCACTTTGGGGCCTCTGATGTCAACTTCAGGGGCCCCTAGGTCACCTTCCACCTTAGGCAGAGAAACATCCACATCTCCTTTCATCTTGGGACCTTTCAGGTGTAAATCAAAGTCAGGCATGGAGATCTTGGGGGCTTTGATGTTCATCTCTGGCATCTTGAACTTAGGACCTTTCAACTTTCCATCTGGTCCTTCAAGGTTAACATCTGGGCCTTCAATGTCCACCTTGGGGCCAGAGATGTCAATGTCAGCCTTGGGCAGGTTCACATCCACTTCCGGGCCCTCTCCTTTGAAGCCAGGCACACTAAATTTAGGCATTTTCATCTTGGGCATCTTCAGGTGCCAGTCAGGGCCTTGAACATCCACATCAGGGACATCGATGTCCACTTTGGGGCCTTTGATGTCCACATCTGGCACTTTCATTTCACCTTCTATCTTGGGCACAGACACATCCACATCCCCTTTGACTTTAGGGCCTTTCAAGTTTAAGTCCACATCAGGCATGGAGATCTTGGGGGCCTTGAAGTGCATCTCAGGCATCTTAAACTTAGGACCCTTGAGCTTTCCTTCTGGCCCCTCAAGGCTCACATCTGGGGCTTCAATGTCCACCTTTGGCCCAGAGACATCAATGTCAGCCTTGGGCAGGTTCACGTTCACATCTGGACCCTGGCCTTTGAAGCCTGGCATGCTGAATTTAGGCATTTTCATCTTGGGCATCTTCAGGTGCCAGTCAGGGCCTTGAACATCCACATCAGGGACATCGATGTCCACTTTGGGGCCTTTGATGTCCACATCTGGCACTTTCATTTCACCTTCTATCTTGGGCACAGACACATCCACATCCCCTTTGACTTTAGGGCCCTTCAAATTTAAGTCCACATCAGGCATGGAGATCTTGGGGCCCTTGAAGTGCATCTCGGGCATCTTGAACTTGGGACCCTTGAGCTTTCCTTCAGGCCCCTCAAGGCTCACATCTGGGGCTTCAATGTCCACCTTCGGGCCAGAGATGTCAATGTCAGCTTTAGGCAGATTCACATCCACTTCAGGGCCCTCTCCTTTAAAGCCAGGCATGCTGAACTTGGGCATTTTCATCTTGGGCATCTTCAGGTGCCAGTCAGGGCCCTCGACATCCACATCTGGGACATCGACGTCCACTTTGGGGCCTTTGATGTCCACATCTGGCACTTTCATTTCACCTTCTATCTTGGGCACAGACACATCCACATTCCCTTTGACTTTGGGGCCTTTCAAGTTTAAGTCCACATCCGGCATGGAGATCTTGGGGGCCTTGAAGTGCATCTCGGGCATCTTGAACTTGGGACCCTTGAGCTTTCCTTCAGGCCCCTCAAGGCTCACATCTGGGGCTTCAATGTCCACCTTTGGCCCAGAGACATCAATGTCAGCCTTGGGCAGGTTCATGTCCACATCTGGGCCCTGGCCTTTGAAGCCTGGCATGCTGAATTTAGGCATTTTCATCTTGGGCATCTTCAGGTGCCAATCTGGGCCCTGTACATCCATGTCTGGAACATCAACGTCCACTTTGGGGCCTTTGATGTCCACATCTGGCACTTTCATTTCACCTTCTATCTTGGGCACAGACAGATCCACATCCCCTTTAACTTTGGGGCCCTTCAAGTTTAAGTCCACATCCGGCATGGAGATCTTGGGGGCCTTGAAGTGCATCTCAGGCATCTTAAACTTAGGGCCTTTCAACTTTGCATCAGGACACTCCAGATCAACATCAGGCACCTCCACATCCACACTGGGGCCTTTCAAATCTCCCTCCAATTTTGGCACAGACACATCCAAATCCCCTTTGACTTTGGGGCCTTTCAAGTGTAAGTCCACATCAGGCATGGAGATCTTGGGGGCCTTGAAGTGCATCTCAGGCATCTTAAATTTAGGGCCTTTCAACTTTGCATCAGGACACTCCAGATCAACATCAGGCACCTCCACATCCACACTGGGACCTTTGATGTCAACTTGAGGACCTTTGAGATCACCTTCTAGTTCTGGCACAGAAACATCCATCTCTTTCAGTTTCGGTCCCTTCAAATTCAAGTCCACATCTGGCATGGAGATCTTGGGAGCTTTGATATTCAACTTAGGCATCTTAAATTTAGAGCCTTTCAGTTTTCCTTCTGGCCCCTCAAGACTCACATCTGGGGCTTCAATGTCCACCTTGGGACCAGAGATGTCAATGTCAGCTTTAGGCAGATTCACATCCACCTCTGGGCCTTCTCCTTTAAAGCCAGGCATGCTGAACTTGGGCATTTTCACCTTGGGCATCTTCAGGTGCCAGTCAGGGCCTTTGACATCGACATCTGGGACATCAACGTCCACTTTGGGGCCTTTGATGTCCACATCTGGCACTTTCATTTCACCTTCTATCTTGGGCACAGACACATCCACATCCCCTTTGACTTTGGGGCCTTTCAAGTTTAAGTCCACATCAGGCATGGAGATCTTGGGAGCCTTGAAGTGCATCTCGGGCATCTTAAACTTGGGCCCCTTAAGCTTTCCTTCTGGACATTCAATATCTATATCACCAACATCCACATCCATTTTAGGGGCTTTCACATCAATTCCAGGACCTTTCAAGTCTCCTTCCACTTTAGGAACAGAAACATCTACATCAGTTTTAAGTTTAGAGGATTTCAGATTAAGTCCAACATCAGGCATAGAGATTTTGTGCGTCTGTATATGCATGCTTGGCATCTTGAATTTGGGGCCCTTTAGTTTCCCCTCTGGACCTTCAATATTTACATCTGGGGCATCAATGTCCACCTTGGGTCCTGAGATGTCTATGTCAGCCTTGGGCAAGTTCACATCCACTTCTGGGCCCTCTCCTTTGAAGCCAGGCATGCTGAACTTGGGCATTTTCACCTTGGGCATCTTCAGGTGCCAGTCTGGGCCATGAACTCCTGCATCTGGTGCATTAATGTCCACTTTTGGACCTTTAATGTCAATTTCAGGGGCTTTAATCTCTCCTTCTACTTTTGGAACTGTAACATCATAATCTCCTTTCATTTTAGGGCCTTTCAAATGCAGACTGACATCTGGCATGGATATCTTCTGAGGCTTTATATTCATTTCTGGCAATTTAAATTTAGGACCTTTTACTTTTGCATCGGGACCTTCAATGTTCACATCTGGAACTTCAACATCCACCTTCGGTCCTGAGATGTCTATGTCAGCCTTGGGCAGGTTCACATCCACTTCTGGGCCCTCTCCTTTGAAGCCAGGCATGCTGAACTTGGGCATTTTTATCTTGGGCATCTTCAGGTGCCAGTCTGGGCCTTGAACATCTACATCTGGGATATCAACGTCCACTTTGGGGCCTTTGATGTCCACATCTGGCCCTTTCAGATCCCCTTCAACTTTGGGCAGAGAAACATCCACGTCCCCTTTCATCTTGGGGCCCTTGAGGTTTAAATCAATGTCAGGCATGGAGATCTTTGGAGTTTTGAAGTGCATCTCAGGCATCTTAAACTTAGGACCCTTGAGCTTTCCTTCTGGCCCCTCAAGGCTCACATCTGGGGCTTCAATGTCCACCTTTGGCCCAGAGATGTCAATGTCAGCTTTAGGCAGATTCACATCCACCTCAGGGCCCTCTCCTTTGAAGCCAGGCACACTAAATTTAGGCATTTTCATCTTGGGCATCTTCAGGTGCCAGTCAGGGCCTTGAACATCCACATCAGGGACATCGATGTCCACTTTGGGGCCTTTGATGTCCACATCTGGCACTTTCATTTCACCTTCTATCTTGGGCACAGACACATCCACATCCCCTTTGACTTTAGGGCCCTTCAAATTTAAGTCCACATCAGGCATGGAGATCTTAGGAGCCTTGAAGTGCATCTCAGGCATCTTGAACTTGGGACCCTTGAGCTTTCCTTCAGGCCCCTCAAGGCTCACATCTGGGGCTTCAATGTCCACCTTCGGGCCAGAGATGTCAATATCAGCTTTAGGCAGATTCACATCCACCTCAGGGCCCTCTCCTTTAAAGCCAGGCATGCTGAACTTGGGCATTTTCACCTTGGGCATCTTCAGGTGCCAGTCAGGGCCCTCGACATCCACATCTGGGACATCAATGTCCACTTTGGGGCCTTTGATGTCCACATCTGGCACTTTCATTTCACCTTCTATCTTGGGCACAGACACATCCACATCCCCTTTGACTTTGGGGCCTTTCAAGTTTAAGTCCACATCCGGCATGGAGATCTTGGGGGCCTTGAAGTGCATCTCGGGCATCTTGAACTTGGGACCCTTGAGCTTTCCTTCAGGCCCCTCAAGGCTCACATCTGGGGCTTCAATGTCCACCTTGGGGCCAGAGATATCAATATCAGCTTTAGGCAGATTCACATCCACCTCAGGGCCCTCTCCTTTAAAGCCAGGCATGCTGAACTTGGGCATTTTCATCTTGGGCATCTTCAGGCGCCAGTCAGGGCCCTCGACATCCACATCTGGGACATCAACGTCCACTTTGGGGCCTTTGATGTCCACATCTGGCACTTTCATTTCACCTTCTATCTTGGGCACAGACACATCCATATCCCCTTTAACTTTGGGGCCTTTCAAGTTTAAGTCCACATCCGGCATGGAGATCTTGGGGGCCTTGAAGTGCATCTCAGGCATCTTAAACTTGGGACCCTTGAGTTTCCCTTCAGGCCCCTCAAGGCTTACATCTGGGGCTTCAATGTCCACCTTTGGCCCAGAGACATCAATGTCAGCCTTAGGCAGGTTCACGTCCACATCTGGGCCCTGGCCTTTGAAGCCTGGCATGCTGAATTTAGGCATTTTCATCTTGGGCATCTTCAGACTCCAGTCTGCACCCTGAACTTCCACATCTGGTGCTTTAACATCTAATTTGGGGCCTTTGATGTCCACCTCTGGAGCTTTCATCTCACCTTCTATTTTTGGCGCAGACACATCGAGACTGCCTTTCATTTGGGGTCCTTTAAGATCCATGTCAACATCTGGCAGGGTCATCTTAGGAGCTCTGAAGTGCATCTCAGGCATCTTAAACTTGGGGCCTTTCAACTTTCCTTCTGGCCCTTCAATGCTCAGATCTGGAGCACTAATATCTACCTTTGGTGCAGAAATGTCAAGATCCGCCTTGGGCAGATTCATATCCAATTCTGGGCCCTCTCCTTTAAGGCTGGGCATGGTGAATTTGGGCATCTTCATCTTTGGCATCTTCAGGTTCCAGTCGGGACCATGAACGTCAACCTCTGGTGCACTGAGGTCTACTTTGGGCCCCTTCAGGTCCCCTTCCAGCTTTGGCACTGTAACGTCATATTCCCCCTTTACCTTGGGACCTTTCATATGCAAATCTACATCAGGCATGGAGATCTTGGGGGCCTTGATATTCATCTCTGGCATCCTAAACTTGGGACCCTTTAGCTTTCCTTCAGGTCCTTCAATATTCACATCTGGACCTTCAACATCCACCTTGGGTTTAGCAATATCAATGTCAGTCTTGGGCAGGTTCACATCTACTTCCGGGCCCTCTCCTTTGAAGCCAGGCATGCTGAACTTGGGCATTTTCATCTTGGGCATCTTCAGGTGCCAGTCTGGGCCATGAACATCCACATCTGGAGCATCAATGTCCACTTTGGCACTCTTAAGTTCAACATCAGGAACTTTAATCTCACCTTCAACCTTTGGCACTGTGACATCGTATTCTCCTTTTACACTAGGGCCTTTCAAGTGTAAGTCCACATCTGGTATGGAAATCTTTGGTGCTTTGATATTCATCTCAGGCATCTTAAACTTGGGTCCTTTCAGTTTCCCCTCTGGTCCCTCAATACTCACATCTGGAACACTGACATCTACCTTGGGCCCAGAAAGGTCCACATCAGGCTTAGGCAGGTTTACATTGACTTCAGGGCCCTCTGCTTTGGACCCTGGAACAGTGAACTTGGGCATTTTCATCTTGGGCATCTTCAGGTGCCAGTCTGGGCCCTGGATATCCACATCTGGGACATCGATGCCCACTTTGGGACCTTTCAGCTCTCCTTCAAGTGTTGGTGCTGTTACATCATACTCTCCTTTTACTTTGGGGCCTTTCACATGCAAATCCACGTCTGGAATGGAGAGCTTTGGTGTCTTGACACTCACTTCAGGCAGCTGAACATCAGGGCCTTTAAGGTTGCCTGCCAGGCCCCCGATATTGACATTTGGGGCATCCACATTGACCTTGGGCCCTGAAATACTGACATCACCTTTGGGGAGACTCACATCTACATCTGGTCCTTCCCCTTTGACTCCTGGAGTGCTGAACTTGGGCATTTTCATCTTGGGCATTTTCTGATTCCAGTCCGGACCATGAACTTCCACATCTGGGGCACTCACATCCACTTTGGGGCCTTTGACATCAACTTCAGGGACACTGACTTTCCCCTCTACTTTTGGAAGCATAACATCAACACCCCCTTTCACTTTTGGCGCAGCCACATTCAAGTCTACGTCTGCCATAGAGATACTGCAGGTTCCTGCTTTCCCAGAAGGACCACTAAGTTTGGGGCCAGTCATGGTTCCCTCTAGGCTGGGTGTCTCTATGTCCACTTTGGCACCTTTAACTGCCACTTGAGGGCCTTTAACATCACCTTGCACCCCAGGAGCAGAAACCTTAATGTCTCCTTTCAATTTAGAGGACCCAAGGCTCAGATCCACATCCTGCATGGAGATTTTAGGCTTCTGAATAGTCATTTCAGGAGCCTTGAATTTAGGACCCCTCAGCTTCCCTTCCAGATCCCCAGAAGCGACCTCAGGCAGGTCGACATTCCCAGAGACCCCAGGAAGGGTCACTTCCCCTGTGGGCAGTGCCACATCAATGCCAGGCCTGTCTCCCTTAGAACCTGATACAGAGAGCTGGGGGGCCTTCACCTTGGGCACACTCACTTTGCCCCCAGGCCCATGAATGTCAATGTCAGGAGCTTGAACTTCCACCCTGGAGCCAGAGATGCTACCCTCAATTTGGGGCACAGAGATGTCCACCCCTAAACTCCCCTGTGGTTTGGCACCTTTCAGGCCTAGGCCACCCTCAACAGAGGGCCCAGTGATCTGGGGACCCTTCAACTTCCCCTCAAGCCCCTCAATATTGGCAGAGGGAGCACTGACTTCCAGCTGAGGGGTCTGGATGCTTCCACCAACGGTCAAGCCTGGTTTGCCACCTTTGTGCCCCACAGAGAGTTCAGGGGGGGAAACGCTCAACCCTGCCTCGGGGGCCTGGCCCTCAGGCCCTACTGAGACACCAAATTTTGGCACCTTCATGGCGGGAAATTTAATCTTCCCGTCAGGGGATGGGCCCTGTCCCTCTACTGCCCCGCCCCCAAGAGAGGACGAAACGTCCACCCCTGGGACTTGGATCCCTCCTTTGCTACCCAAGTCCAAACCCTTGGCATTGACACTGACACCCGGGCTTCCCACCTTTACCCCAGGCACGGTGACCTGGATCTTCGAGTGGCCAGCCCCTGGCAACTCTGGGCCCGCAGCGGAAATGGACCCTGCTTGGATGTCCATGCTGGAGCCTGTGGTGGGAGACCCAGCCCCTGAGCCCGAGGGCAGTCTGATCACTGTCTTCCCAGGCTGGGTCTCCACATCCACAGTGGAGATTTCGGTCAATTCGTGCCGTGGGATCTTGATCTTGAACTCTGGGCTGCTGATGTCAATGTCCTTGGCACCTTCACGGCTTGTCACATCCACAGTGTAGGCCGTGACCCTCCTGGTCACCGTGATGGTGCGGCTCTGGGTCTCCCCAGCATCCCCTTCCACTCCATCCTCTGACTTCAGCCGAGGCTTGATCTTCGTGGTGTAGATGCGCTGGTACTCCTCGTCATCCCCGCTCTGCAGAAACACACGCCCCGTACAGGTTGCAGCAGAGTCTGCGTGAGTGACAGACGCCCGGCCACAGCCCAGCCGACAACACGGTCACCTGCTCCCCAAAGAAGCCGGGACCGTTAGGGAGGGCCACGGAGCCTTCTGGGACCCAGCATGAGGGGCTAAAGAGAGGGGCTGACAGCCACATCACAGGAAGAAAACAAATTATTTGGGGAAACTCTGGCAAGCAAAAGCCATGGGGAAGACTGGGGACAGTAAACTCCTGGACACTGGGGCCTGGGAGAAGGATTCACAGCCAATTCTAGATTCGAGTCAGCCCATCAAGTTTCTCAGATGCCTCCCGGCAACCAGCTCTGTGCTGACTTAGTTCAGTTCTCAGCTCTCAGCTGCCTGGCCTTGTTCGTTTAATCCAGAGCGGAGTCCTCTCAGGGACCCTTCGGACAGCATCAGTGGAGCCCAGTTGTGCTGGGCTTAACACTTCCACTTTGAGGGACTCATTATGTTAAATAAACAAGCCATCGGAAGGAGCAGAGTCCCTCAGGGACTTTGCTGCCCAGCCTCTGACTCACAGACGAGTCCAGGCCTCTGGAGCAGAAAAATGATGTCTGGGAGGCAGAGCTGAGCACCGAGAAAATAATTTTCAAAGATCCTCGCAAAGCAGCCGACCTGCCTCCTGGCACCTCGGACCAGACTGATCAGTGGGTCCCCACTGAGGAGACCAACGGAAGACTTTTTAGCAGCAGTAGCAGCCACACGTGAATAAGAGGAACAGGCTGGCTCGACAGACAGCAGAGGGTGAGAGTGGGAGAGAAAAGCAAGGATGGACAAGCGAGGCCCAGGAAAGGGAGCTGAGTGGCGAGAGGAGTTCAGGGAGCAGCCGGCCAGCCAGGAACTCACCAGAACCACTTCGGAGCTGTGGGAACTGAAGACCTCGTGGGTCCAGGTCTGGCCAGGCTCAGGGGACCGGTCCCCCTTGCGATGCAGCTTCAGGCCCACGGTGTGGTGGCCCATGGTGTTCAGCAGTTGGGTCACCTCACCCGACTGCAGGTTGTCAAAGTAGATGGTGGCACCCACAATCTGGTCCCCTGAGCAGGAAGGAGCAAGATGTGGGTAAGACCACCCAGAGTCTCGGGGAAACAACCCACAACCCAGCACTCTGCACTGGGCCCTTGGGCTGATTCACAGGTGTGGTAACACCCATGGTAGAGATGAGGAAACTGAGGCAGGGAGACAACTAATTGGCCCAAAGCGGCCAAGCTCCTGGGTGGTGGAGTCGGAACAGAGGACGCACAACATCTCCAACCCACGGGACCACCTCCCACGAGGACTGTGAATGAACAAGCACCAAAGAGTGGGCAGCGGAGGGCAGGGCTTGGGTACCGACCATCCTGATGCCACTGAGACCAGGCACTCCACAGTCACCCACCCGCCTGTGCTGCCCCCCGCCCTCCCCTCCACCAGCCTCCCCGCTAACGCCAGCACCGGCCGCACCCCGAGAAGACTCACCCTCCTTGACCACCCCAGTGCGGGCCGCAGGGGAGTTCTGCATCACTTCCTGCACAAAGACGCCGTCATCCCTCTGGGTGATGGTCAGCCCGTGGGAGCCGCTGCCCTGCCAGTTGGGCAGCAGCAGCTCCCGGGTCGTCTCCTCCTCTTTCTCCATCTGTTTGGCGTAACAAAACAGAGCTCAGGGCAGTGGGGGTGCAAGGCCATGGGGGGATGAGGAGGCCAGGGATTCGCCCCCCGGGAGTGGGGCACTGTCTCCAAGGCGCCGGCTTCTGCTGTGGGCGAGCTCCCAAGGCACAAGGGAGAAATCGCAAATGGGCCAGTGGAGGCAACCACAACGGAGGTAACCAGCCCCTCCCCCGACCCCCGTCCCTCCCCGCCCCATGCTCCGTGCTACAGCCCATCCAGGTCTCTACCCTCCCCACTCCCCACCCAGTCACCTCCCCCTCCCTCCTACTGACCTTCGAAGGACTTGGGTCGGGAGCGGATGCCTTGCCAGGAGCCCGCCCCTCCTTCCTCTTCTCTCCTCAGGATATCTCTTGGGAATCTCGGTCACACTGTCTAGGGGAAAGGTCATGATCAGGTTCTCACTCAACAGCTGGCTCACTTGCAGCCCTGCCCCAGCTGCTCTGCAAGAGAGATGGCTGGATGTCCTGTCAGCTGGGGCCAAACCAAAACCCTAACCCTGCTACTGTCATCAACTCCGTTCACATGTGACTCTCCAAGGCTGGGATCATGGGAAGGGGTTTTGGAAGAGGCCAGACCTAGGTTCCAATCCTGGCTCAGCATCTCGCCAGCTGTGTGACCCAGGCCAAGTCACTTAACTTCTCTGAACCTCCATTTCCTCATCTGTGCAAATGGAGATGCTAAAGGATCCCCATGAGGGCTGAAGGAAGGAGAGAGAGCATGAGTGGAAAGCTCTGGCCCACGGGAGCCTCCCAACATCCACATCCTCACTGGGTCCCTTGGAACAGCTTCAGGAGGGAGATGTTACTGCCCTACAGCACAGATGGAGAAACTGAGATTCAGAGAGGCCAGCCGGCCAGGGTCCACCATAAGCGAGCAACAAGCTTGGGCTCTGAGCCTGTAACTCTTTCTTCCCTCGACACACCACATCCAGCGTGCAGCTTTAATGGGTGTGAGACCCCTCCTCCTCAGAGCCTCCAGCCCTGGGGGTCACAGGGAACCTGAAAGCTGGGCTGGTGGTGGCCAACGGTCAGCGATGCTGGGTCACCCTGTCTAACCCGACCTTGGCTCCAGGCAGACACTTGCCAGCTGGAGCTCCAGGGGCCCTGATACAGGCAGAGGCTGAGCAACGGGAGCCCCGGGGCCCTCAGCACTGGCCCAAGCCCGAGAGACTGCAGTGGTGCCATCTCAGGCATGTGGCGAGCCAGGGCCCATCGGGCTGCCCCGGCTGGGCCCAGAGCCAGGTTCCCATAGGTGAGGAGCAAAGACACCCTCCAGCTACAGCTGTTGGCTGCAGGGGCACCCGGGGAGACAGCAGGCGGGCCTCCAGCCCCCAGCCACCCACACAAAATGGCGGCGGCAGCCACCCAGAAGCACGTCTGTGAAACCACGAGGGGGTGCTATTAAGTTGTGGAGAGTTTCGCCCTAAGCCGAAAACCGCTGACATCCAGAAACCAGCCAACCAATCGATTAATACATGCATACCGATCGCCCCTGTATCATTGTACAGACCGCTGCAGAGAAAACCAGAAAGGGATGGAGGCACTCGGCCCAGCTCTGAATTACACGCTCCGCTAGGTTGTTACCTAACGTCACTGATGTATCCTCCAAACGCACTCCACGGGCCACGTATGGAGAGTTAAAAGACCTAGTTCCTGGAACTTCCCTGATGGCCCAGTGGTTAAGACTCCGAGCTCCCAATGCAAGGGGCCAAGTTCCAGCCCCAATCGAGGAACTAACCCACATGCCACATGGCAAAGCCAAAAAAAAAAGATTTAGTTCTTGTCCCAGATATAAATTATGAGCAAGGTGCTCAGGGCGTGACTAGTCTGGCCTCAGAATGTTCCAGAAGGTTTGGGAGCCTTCTGAAGGGGGGATGAAATCTAAATGGGATCTTGAAAGTACTGAGTTTGTCTTTGAGGATAAGATTTACGGAAATTCATGAGCATGCAGGACTTCCAATGTCAGGCAGATCATAATACTGATGAAGACAGCCACAGATACCCTGTTCCCCAACCACCTGCACTCACTTGTGTGGTATTTATGTCAGCGCAGGTGCCCGCCAGGAGGCCAGGGGGCAGCCTGCTGGCACAGGTGTCAGCTGGGGCAATCACCTCCTCCCTTCCTACCGGAAGTCCAGCTGACACTTCCCACGGAGAAACAGCAAAAGCCGGGACTTCAACAGTCCTTCCCCCAGCCTCCAGCACTAAGTAGCCAGCCCAGCAGACAAGGGGGGAGCCAGACCCGGAGGGGAAGGAAAAGGCTTCCACCCAAGGGCCCTGCAGCTCCCCGAAGCCACCGAGTGCGCTGGCACCCTCTCTTTCTCCTTGAGCAGGGCCCCTTTTTTCAGCCTTGCATCCTGGTGCTGAGCCAGCAGCCAGCAAGGTGGGCAGAGAGCCAGCCAGCTCACCCTCGCCCACATCTCAGCCCCACCCTCCCTCCTTCCCCAGTGAGTCACTGTGGCTGCAACAGCTCCAGACACGCCAAGGGTCACACCTAAAACCCGCTTCATAGGCCAGACCCCTGGGTGCCAGAGGGGCTGGGGCTCCAGGAAGAGGCAATGGGCTTCCCCGCCAGCTGCTTGGCCCAGAGCCGCCGGCCCGGAGCCCCTGGAAGCCCAAGTGGGAGGCCCAGAAGGGATCAGCCACATGCTTCCACCCCAGGGGCTAATGAGGAGGACATCATGAGTGGAGAAGGGACCACAGCCCGTGAGAACAGGAGGCGCTGGACTCGAGGCTGCAGGTTGACCCTGGCGGGGGACCCGCTGGCTTCCCAGCCAGGTGGGGCTGCCAACCACCCTGCCTGCCCTGGCTCAAGCCTCACCTCCTGGCACAGCCAGGCAAGACTCCCCTCCCCGCCCCTTCCATCTGACCTGGCGAGACACAAGGGTGCTGACAGGGAATTCGAGGCCACAGTGGCAAGGGCCTATTTTCTGCACTTGGATCCCAGCCTGTGGTCTCCCCCACCCCTGGGGCCTGTACCAAACCCAGGGGGTCCTTCCTTCTTCTCCCACATGTCAGGTGAAGCCAGCTTCCCCGGGGGTTAGGGGCTCCACCCTGCTGCCACCCAAAGCTGAGTCTTTGGAGCCTCGGGGAATTCTACACATTCCTCAAGTGTCAGAGCTGGAAGAGCCCTTAGGCCACATGTGGCTCCTCTATCCGTGGGATTCTCCAGGCAAGAATACTGGAATGGGCTGCCATTCCCTTCTCCAGGGGCTCCTCCCCACCCAAGGATTGAACCTGGGTTCCCCCTGCATTGCAGGCAGGTTCTTTACCATCTGAGCCACCAGGGAAGCCCTAACTTAAATTCAATTAAACATTTAGCCCGTAGGTTGTAGGAACTACATTTCACGAGCTCAACAGCCACGCATGGCTACCACATTACAAGCGCAAATACAGAACACTGCCACCACTGCAGAAAGTTCTGTGGGGCGGCACTGCCTGCTAGTGACAGATGGGGAGAGGGAGGTCTGGAGCCCTGAGAACGGGGGAATGCTGGGGCCCTGGAATGCCCAGGTCAGCCAGCTCCCCGCCGGCACCTGACACCAGCTCACAGCAACCTTCCTGGTGGGAAGGGCTGGAGTGGAGACCCTCTAAGGCAGAGGGCTGCCTGGAGGGCATAAAAGGAGCGACGTGGCAGGGACACTCCAGCTTCAAGGCAGAGAGGACACACACCTGAGGCTGCAGGGACAGAGTGCAAGTAATTCAGGCCAGAAGCAGCTAGAGAAGAACGAAGCTGCCCTGATGATTCAAAACCACAAAGAGGATGTGCAGCAGGGTTCTGCCCATGCCATCTCTGCAGATCTCTGCCCTGGGTGGGCAACACCCAGGCAGACCCAGGAGAAGGCCAGGAAGCAGACCCTTTGCCCGGGGAAGATGGTCCCCGCCAGCTGTGACCCCCTAGAAGGGCATGTTCTCCCACTGGTCCCAGGAAATCCCTTCTGCGCAAGAGCCAGTGTGAACACAGCCAGGGAGGGGGCGCAGTGGAACTGCTGCAGCAGCCAAAGACAACCTCGCAGCCAAGGTCAGTGTCAAGATGACAGGAACTGATACACACACACACACCCCCTGAGAGTCGGGTCCGTACGCCTCAGCGCCTCCACGCGCCACACCTGAAGTCAAATACACAGCAGAGGGACCCGAGTTTGCGCATATGCCCGCCACAGGCAGGACGTCGAAGGTGACATGCTAAGACGGAAAGAAGCACGCCAGCCCGCAATGGGGAGGACACAGACAGCGACAAAACTTCTACCCAGCACACAGGCAAACTGACCCACCAGACACACCGGCCCCGGAGAAGCAGTACCCCAAGGTGAGAACAAGATGACTCACAACCAGAGCTGAGACTTCCACCAGCCAGAAAGCCACGAACACACACAGAGTCAAGGAGCAGGGGCTGGGATATTCAGAGAAAAGAGAGACACACCCAGAGGGCCATCCACTCTCGTGAACACTCACCGGGCAGTAAAGAGGAAGAGAAAGAGCCACATTAAAAGAAACAACCCCTCCCAGGTGAAGAGAAAGAATTTTGTCAAGCTCCCATAGCGCCCCAGGACTGTGCTTGTTCCATGCCTGGGGTCCCCTTTCTTTCCCAAACAATCCCATGTGATTAAGAATTAATATCCTTATTTTAGAGTGCAGAAACAGGCCCTGAGGTTAAATGACTTGCCCGAGGATGAGACAGAAGTGAAATGCAAGCCCAGGGATCTCTGACTCTGAGGCCAACCAGTCTTAACCAGGGAAAGGGATGAAGACACGAATAAACAGACACAGGATGAGAAACCACAGAGAAAGATGCACAAGGGAGATACCCAGGCGAGAGAGATCTACATGGAAGGAGGCCCAGTGAGAGCCGGAGAGACGCACCCACAGGGAGGCGGACAGGCCTCCAGATTCGTCCAAAGAGAGGCCCACACAGTGGGACCAGGATGCTTCAGGGGACATTAAAACACAGGAAAGAGAGGGCTTGAGGTTCGGATAGGGGCGGGAGACCCCCAGGAAGCAGTGATGCCCATCAAGTGTCACAAGCACAGGAGGATAGGTGAGTGGCCACCAGCCTCTGTGCCCACACACCAGCCTCGTCCCGACCTAGCTCGGAGACCCCAAACCCAGGATGGGCAGAGCCCCAGGTATCCCAAAGCCCAGGATCTGAGGGCCCTTGTGCTTCTAGGCTCATCAGCACTGTGTCCCCAGGACTCAGAAGTCCTGAGCTGTCCAGAACCCAGCTCACCTGGAGACTCTCTGGACCCCAGCAGGTGAGACCAAGAGACAGGCCCACATGGAGATAGGCCCCGACAGGTTAAGGCAAACACTCCCACTCACTGGGAAATGGGAACAGCCATGACAGGCAGAGGCCAGGTCAGAGGACAAGGAGGAAGAGAGGGGTGGCCTCTCTCCCGGGTGCTAAAACCTCCAAATGGACCTCCACGTATGCAGCTGCCAGACCTTGGTCTGAAAAAAAAACCTGTCCCATTCTAAATGGAGTAGATCTGCGCAGTTATCTCCCGAGTCTACGCTGGCACCAAGAACTCTGAGGTCAGCTGATTCTGGGCAGCGCACCCCCAGGGGCACTTTCAACTTGGATAGGGTGTGTGTGTTGGGGAGGTCGAATTATCAGCGAGAATCTGACCAACATGTTGCAAGACACGGGCAATATGGGCACTGGCAAGATGATCAAAGACTCGCAAGGCCAACAGACGACCCACCCAATGCGTGCAGAGACACTCCTGAAGCCCCAACCCCTGCCAGCCCAGAGCAGGCTCACAGTCCCTGCCTCCGCCAGCTCTCAAGACTCGAGTCTGGGCAGCCCCAAGCCCTGTCCATCATGGAGGGAGCCTGTTTCTGTTAACCTGGTGTCCAGAGTCTGCGTGCACCTTCGAGCTCCTCCCTGGCTGCCTGGGCCGTTGGCCCCTCCCACACCTCCCACCAGGAAGAAGCTTCTCCAGCCTCATCACCCAGCCCTTTCCTCCCCCCTAGTCCCTCTCCCTGGCCCCTCACCACCATGCTGGAGTTTTCTCGCGCCTTGGCTTCCAGGGCAGCTCCCCACCCCCACCCCTGGGGGCCAGCTGTTTCCAGGGCTCCGCTCAGCGGTCTTTCTCCACCTCTGTCCCCTGGCCCCTCACACTTCCCTAGCCCCAGCGCTCCAAGTTCAAGCTTCCAGCCAGAAGAGAGATTCTCTCTTCCTTCCCTGACCCAAAGGGACTTCCTGTGGGACTGGGAAGTTCTTGGTGGGGGGTCGGGGGGGCGGCTCTGGGGCAGCTTCACATTCTCCATACGAACAGTCCCCACACCTGGCCACCTCTCCAGAGAAGAGTAGGCCTTGACCCAGGACGGCTAGGATGAAGACACCAGCTCAAGGATGTGGGGTGGGTGGGTGGGAAGGGCCCTGCTGAGCTGAGGAGGGGTGAGCTCACTCCCTCGCCCAGTCTCGCCCTGGGGGATAGATTACAGTTTGGGAGCTACTACGGCCCAGCTCTCCGCCCAGCGGCCGGGCCCGGATAGTGCAGGGGCTCCAGGCCAGGCCGCTCGGCCCAGCTGCCAAAGAGCCACCCCCAACCCGGCCAGGCGCTTCCCCTTCCCCTAGAACCTCCGCTCCGGCCCCCGGGGGACAGGGCAGGATGCCCCTCCCTGAAGCCTCCATCAGCCACGGCCTCACGCCCAAGCCTGTGCTCAGCCTCCCTCAGGCCTCTGGACACAAACTCCAGGGCCTAGAACCGTCCAAGACGGAGAAACTCACTGGAGTCCTTCCCTACAGCCCCCCGCAGCCCCCATGAAACCTCCACCACCACCGGGGCAGAGTCCCACGGCTACCCCCTGCCCCCTATGCCCCAGATGTAAGCAGAGGCGACACATTCAGGACCAGCCTGCCAGCCAGAGACAGCCTTTCACAGGTAACAAACACTCATTTCTCGGCTCTGACACGAGCAGTCAGAGTCTCAAGGCCACCATGAAACAGTGACCCCAGAGCTGGGACCTCCTCTACAACAGCCCATCTGGCCATCTGGAGGCTGAAGGGAGGAAGAGGGGGTCCATCAACACACACATTCTGGCTGAGCCCACTGTGGCCCACCCAGGGGACCCCCCACTCCCCTCACTGTGCCTCTTAGGCCCACTCAAGCCTGGAGGAAACCAGTCAGCTCAGGAAGGCCGGGAGCCCAGCGAGATGGTCAAAGCCTGGGAAAATGCCAGCTCCCTGGGAGCCTGGATGAAGCCCGTCGGGGAGCAATGGGAGAGCAGAAAGCCCTAGCGACCACCAGTCCATTCCCACCCCTCTCCAGGGGCGACCCCCCGCCTCGTGTGCACATGCCCCCCCCCCCCCCCCCCCCCCGTCAGCCCAGATCCAGGGAGAGAGAAAAGCTGGGGTTTCCTGGGTGTGGTGCAGAGGTGAGAGTCAGCAGGGGAGAGTTACCAGCAGGAGTCGGACTAGCTCTCCCAGTCTGCTTCTGCCTGACCCCAGGCGGTTCCCAAGTGCTGAGGAAGGTGATGGCCACGCCCCAGAGACCCACACACTCCTCCAGCTCCACAGCTTCGCCCCAACCTCTCAAACCAGCTCCTCAAGCTCGGGGTGGTGTGCTCGGCCAGGGCCAGCCAGCCCCTTCCAACTGAGCCTAGGAATCCAGGTCGGTGGTGCCCCGGGAACTCCCAGCCAAGGCCTTCCTGGGACGAAGGTGACCCCAGGACCTCCCAACCCATTCCCTGCCCTTGACCCAATGATGGCCATCTCCCTTCACAGGTCTCCCAGGAGTCACTTCTTTGGGTCCCACTTTGAGCCCTGGACCTGCAGTTACATCCCCCTCAACTGGCTGACTCTGCTCCATGGGTGGGAGAGGAGCCAATCAGAGTCTGGCTGGTTCAAGTCCTCAGCTCTTCACAAAGTTGCCCTGACAAAGACCCCTGAATCACTGCTGGGGCCCCCCCAGCATCTGCAGTAAGCCCCACCTATGTGGCTTCTTATGTGTCTTGGTTCCCTGAACAATGTCCCTGCGTATAACCTTTAAGGACATGGCTCTGGGGAGGGCCACAGACACCTTCCGATCCCCGTGGCTAATACCCCAGACCCTTTGTCCTCTGCTAGCCCACCTCTCATGCCCCTACCCCCCTCCCTGTCCTCTCCCCCCAACCCCAACGCCTGGACCTCACCCCTCAGGCGAGGGCTCCCTTCTCTCCCCACTCGGCATACACACCCCAATCAAGGGCTAGCCCAACCCACCATCCTTTGGGGCCAACGAGAAGGAAGCTTCCCCACTGAGCTTCAGAAAGGAAGTGAGTGCCACACCCTGCCCCAGGGATTTCCCTCCTGGGGGCAGAAGAGAGGGAGCACCAAAGGAGAAGCTACTCCCCGAATTAAGACCCAGCCCTGGTGAGGGGGCCCTAAAATGCCTTCCAATGCACCTTCAACCCCTCTCCTTTCCCCTGACTCCTTTGCCTTCTTCTATCACCCCAGCCCTCCAAAGCATCACGGTGTCGCCCAAAATCAACCCAGTCTCTCTCATGTTCTAGGCTGTGCAAGACAGGGCACACGATCCCTGCAGTCAGAGGCTGGATCCTAGTCGAGGAAACTGTTTCAGAACCCGGAGGTAACTATCTGGGTCCCTTTTCCTCCAAAGGTCCAGGACCTGCTCTAAGGACCTCGCTGGCATGGGAGGATCCCACGGTGCCTTTTCAGAGATCCACTCCGCAGGACAGGGCACCCAGCAGTAGGCTCCCTGGGGGCACCTCACCACCTCCTGGGTGGCAGCCACGCCCTGCGAAAGGCACACACGAGGCTCACAATTCTCTGGGGCCACAAAGTGCAGAGGCGCCAGTGCCCTGCCCACGTAGTGCAGGGGTCCAGTTAGATGCCCCGTCTGCCCATTCGGCTCCCCTCCCACCCACGGAGCAGAGTCAGCCTTGCTCAGACCCACGTGTCCCTCGTGGCTAGCGACGCCAAAGGGCTGCGCCCCCGCATCCCGGGGCCCTGGCACTGCAGGGGGCACCGAGCCCGCCAGCGGAGGGCCAGCCCTCGCGCACTGCACACCCTCTCCCGGCATGGGAAAGCCTTATATAACACAGCTCTCCGAACACACCCTAAGCCCGGAGACCTTCCAACTCCCCAGCAGGACCTCGCCCCTCCGCCGTCGCCCCAAGAGCGCGCCGCGGGAGCGGAGGGGTCCGAGGAGGGGAGTTGAGCCCTCCTCCTCCTACGCCCGCCGGACTCCGGCCCCCGCCTCCCACACAAGCCCCGTCGCCCCCCTCCCCTTTACCCCTCGCCACTCCTCCCCGAGTTCTGGTTTGAATTAGTCACCGGCTCCAACCACCACATTCCTCAGGCTGCTGGCGCTGAGCCAGGCGCTGGGGCGGGGGCCATCCCGCCCGGACGGGTTTGGGAGTGGGGTTGGGGAGAGAGCGCCGCCTCTGAAGGGGAAGGGGCGGTCCCGAGGGCAGCGCCGCTGCACAGCCCCACTCCCCGCCCACCCCCAGTGCAAGAATCTCCCCAGTTATGTCCCCCACCCCCACTCCCACCAGTCCCGCCGCGGGGCGCGCTGCAAACTTCCCGGCTCCGCCGCCCTAGAGGAAGAAGGGATTTTTTCTGGAGCTGGGAACACAGAGGGGCAAGACTAGGGCGGGGCAGCCGAAGGGTGGCTGAGGGGCCGCCGGGAGCCAGAAAGGGAGAGGCTGGTGGTGCAGAACTGGGTGGGGCCCCGAGGACTCGGGACGCGAAGTCAGGGGCGGAGGTGTGGGGCGCGGGGAGGGACGGCGGACGGGGTGCGCGGCGCGGGGGCGCAGGGGCGCCGGGAGGGGCCGAGAGGCCGCGCCGCGATCTCGGAAACTTCTCCAGTAAACACGGAATAGGCACAGAGCAGCTCGCCGAGCCACCGCCCCATGGAGAAGGAGGGGGTGGGACAGGGTTACCGGGCAAAAAACCGGAGCCCGGCCGTGCAGCAGGGATAACGATCAGCCCTCGAGAGACAGACGGACTGGAGCAAACGGCGCCTCGGAGCGATTTTCCGACTTTGCCCAACTTGCGCCCCTTCCAACGCCCCAACTCCAGAGGCGGAGCTCCTTTCCCAGGGCACTACGCTTGGCCTCCCGGTGGCGGCCCGGGGCTGCCCACCTTGCTCCAAGTTGAGCCTTCACAGTGACACCCACCCAAAGCGCTTCGCCCAAGTCCTGCCACCCACCTCCCCTCCCGCGTTCCCGGCGTCGCGTTCCCCGATCGCGCCAAGGTGCGCAGGAGGCCCCTACCTGCGCGCTCAGCCCCAGGGCACAGCCATAGCCGGCGCGGGGCCCGAGGTCGCGGTGCTGAGGCTGCTGCAGGCGGCGAGCCCCGGTCGGGGCGGGTCCGGCAGGGCGGGCGGTGCAGTCCCCGCGGCGGAGCTGCTCCGAGTGGCCGGGCCCCTGCGCGCGGAGGCGGCTCTTGTAACTCCGGCTCCAGCGGGCGGGTCTGCCCCGAGCTGTGGGGAGAGGGCGGGGCCGGGCGGGGCCGGAGCTGGGCTGGGACGGGCGAGCCGGGCCGACCCTGCTGGGACCCGAAAGCGGGCTGCTGGGAGGGCACCGGGGGCGCGGGGACCCGGGGGCGCGGCACATCCGAGGTGCTGCCTTCCCCTGCCCCCATCCACTGCCCACCCCGGCCCCGCCGTGCCTGGATTTGCCCCGACTTAGGCGGGTGGCTTCTTCTGCAAGAAACTCTTGGAAGCTGGACCTGCGAATCAGCCCATTT
Source organism: Ovis aries (assembly GCF_016772045.2). Classification (NCBI taxonomy): domain Eukaryota; kingdom Metazoa; phylum Chordata; class Mammalia; order Artiodactyla; family Bovidae; genus Ovis; species Ovis aries. The sequence goes on from NC_056074.1 coordinate 37,444,193, forward strand.
TGCAAGAAGGACCCATGGGGTCCGGCGGCTGGAGGGGCTTGAGTGATTCAGCCGCGACCTCCAGCCTGACGCGGACCTTTGAGTTTTCTCTCAACGCTGCCCACTACCCTTCTAATCCTAGGCCCCAGGTTCTTCACTTGGTTCTTCGCGCAGCCGCGCCCACTTCTCGCCCTCCCTCTTTCTGGGCACCCCTCAGCCCCTCCCCGCCCCCAGAACCGGCCTGGAGACGCTGGCCCCACCTGCTGGAGTCAGGGTCACCAGCGCCCCGCGCCACCGTGCCGCTCTGGCCGCTGCAGCGACACGGGAGTCAGGCCTGCACCCCTTGGAGGAAGAGAGTCCGTGCTGCCTACCTCCCTGTCCCCCACTCTCTATTTCTGCTCGGACCCCCTCCTCCACCGCCCCACTCCCCTGGACGCTGAGTTTCCAATTTTACAGCCATTTCCCACAGCCACTTCTAACTACACGGAGATTTTATTAAACATTTAATGACGGGGTGTGGGGCGGTGGGGGGGGGGGCTTCTGGTTTCACCCTCATTCTCTTCTCCCCCATGAATCCTCTTATCCTCCCTTCTGGATGGCCACCCACTGCCCACGTGGAGCCAGTTTTTCTTTCCTCTGGAATGCTGGGGAAGTGAGACCCCAGGCTGGAGACCTGAGAAGACCTGGCCCGCTGTACCATCCTGAGTGGGCTGGGGCTGAGACCAGCGGCCCTGTCCTCTGAAATGGCAAACATGTTTACAGGCTAAAAATACCCAACAGCCAACTCCACTGCCAGCCCTGGGGGCTGTGTCCCAGGTCCAGTTACCGGCATAGGGTACAGGCGTGGGGGAGGGAAGACCCAGCCAAAGGAGCCACAGACAGGCAGGCAGTCAGATAATGGACACAGAAGGGTGGAGACATGTGTGTAGACATTCAGACCGGCACCGACATGCAGAGACACATAGTCAAAGCACAGACTTGGGCACTGGCAATCTCTCATATTTTCTCTCTCTCTCTCTCACACACACACACACATTCACACACACACACAGTGACTCAAACCCAGAGCAGAGGCAGTTCCATCACCTGTATCACAAGCAGAGAATCAGAAACCCAGACTTTTAGAATCACCTCCACCTCCACTGTGGTCTGCTCCTCTTTGCCAGCACCTACCTTATTTAAAGAAAAAAAAAATCAACTTTGGGATGCTTTAAAAAAATAAAACCAACAGCTAATTATTTCCGATATCAATGTTTTTTTAATTTTATTTCATATTAAATAACATGTATTCAGTTTTTAAAATATAGACCAAGGATACAGATAAAGTGGCCTGTGACCCTACAAGTCTGATTAATCCTTGTTGCTGTTTCAGAGATAAAATCAATACCTCTATAGGGTGAAGGACGTCAGTACGGAAAAGCAGAACAGTAAAAAGTAGATGATTCCCTCCACCCCTAAGCTAGTCCCTCTCCCCCAAAACAACCACAGTTAACAGTTTATCAGAGGAGTGTTAACTTTACAAAATGAATCATTTGGTTCCTTGAAAGTGTGAGGGCTTCCAATGCATGTTGAAATGGGAGCTGATCAACAGCTAGGTTTTTCAGAGAGATAGCTATGATATGACATACGCCACAAAGATAGGGGGTCTGCACAAAGGGCCATGGGAATTTGGAGGGAGGGGCTGGAACAGGAAAGGAAGAGTGTGGAAGGGTGTGGATATTGCGCCTTCAACTCAGCGGGGACTCCCTCAGCCCCCCAGGCGTGAAAGGGCAGAGGCTGGTGTCCTGGGCTCAGAGCCAACTTATCAGCTCCATTGTTTGTTCTGGCCACCCTCTTGGTCAACAGAGAAGGCAGGAGAGGCCGGTCTGGGGAGCAGCTTCAGAGCAGGGATTACTGTCCAGGTACTTGGTTCAGGGGCACGAGTGTGAGGATACCTGGTGGGAGGTGGTCCTGCGGAGTGGCTCCTCCCCCACTTCTAGGCTAGGAGGATACAGAAGGGGTAAACTAGACTCTGCCGCCTAAAAAGCCAGGATCCTACTTGCTGCACCAAAGCTGGCAGGGAAAGGGAATATTTTCAACAGTCTTCAATGGTGCAAATGGAGACACAACACTTTTAAAGATTTCTGCCACCCCTTCTCTTTCTGCCTACTGCTGTAGCCCCCACCTTTCACCCCTCTTCGTGGTGATCTTGTCTGACACTGCTGTAGGCACCTTGTGTGTCAGCCCATTTACTCCTCACACGCAGGAAGGCAATGGTCCGGAAGAGGGGCAGTGATTTACCTAAAATCACATAACCTTCAGAAGCCGGACTCAAAGCTCCCATCCACATCTAAGCTCCAGGAGGGCAGGCACTGTTTGCTTTCTGCTGTGTACTCTGTGTCTACGGCAGCAGCTGGCACCTGGCAATCACGCCAGAACAGTTTGCTAAAAAAGTGAATGAATGAATAAACTGCAGATATAACTGGCCCCAAAGCCCTTGTTCTTCTTTTTTTTTAATAATTTTTTTGGCCATGAATGTAGGATCTTAGTTCCTTGACCAGGGATCGAATCTGCACTGTGCCTCTGGCATTGGAAGCTTGGAGTCTAACCAATGGCCCACCAGATCAGTCCCCCCCCCCCGCCAAAGTTCTTGTTCTTTATACAACAGCACCCTGTACCCCACAAGGTTCCCTCACTCTCAGCCCCCACGTGTAGTTCTCTCATGCAGCTTTGCACAAACATTTACTGTGTCCAGCACTGGGCCAGGGGTAGGTGATGGTGGTGGTGGTGGTACAGGTAAGAGTCCTTGACAAGACGGAATCCCTGCCTCCAGGTGCTCAGTCCAGAAAGATCTAGCCTCTGATGCTACCTAACCCTAACCCTTGTACTCTGAGTCCCATGCTTAAAAACTGGATGTCATCTTTTCTTCCAGATCTTTTACACCCATATCTTACTCCCCCAACAAAGACACACTGTTTTTTAGTTAAAAGGAGTTCTCTCCGTCTGAACATTGTTTCATATTTCCCCGGCAAAGTAAGGACTACCCAGGGATCTGAGAGGACTTCAGCCTTCCCGCTGGTGCTCCACTGCCCTTCAGAAGCGTCCCATACCACACAGTCCTCCAGACCCACTGGAAAAGCAAGGTCAGCTCTAGGACTCATCATTACTGGGATACCCCAGCTTCGCCAGAAGTGCCACTCCCACCCCGGGGGTTCCCTGATTTGTAGGTAGTAAGTATGTGATGAACCCTGGGCTCCTGTGTTGCCAGGCAACGTGCCTCTGTTTTGTTCTTATTATGCCTGTTTCTATAGCAACCCCAAAGGGGCGTTCTGTGGGCAGGCCCCGTGCCAGGGGATTCCCCTTCCCTTCCCTTCTCCCCACAGTCCCCTTCTCTGAAATCAGTGCATGATGCGGAAGAAAAGATGCGACTGCTCTACGAGTCGTTATGGCTTTTAAACTCTGATCCCAGGAAGGAAGTGAAAGGTGCAATCTGTTCACAATCTCTTTGAAAGCAGACTTTTCGTCCAGTCGAGGGCCCTTTGGCATGTCAGCCTTAGGAGCACAGAAATTACTGTCACTCCTTCTTTGAGTCTCGGGGCATTTCCCAGACCCCCTTCTCCACCCTATACAACACACCAGCTCAGACATGAGCATCCCTGCCAAGCACCAGGCCCTTCTCCATTCACTTTCAATTCTTTGTAAAAATATATATTTATTTGGCTGCACCAGATCTTAGTTTTGGCATGTGAGATCTAGTTCCCTGATCAGGGATCGAAGCCGGGCCCCCTGCATTGGGAGAGCAGAGTCTTAGCCACTGGATTACCAGGGAAGTCTCTCACTTTTAATTCTTAATCTATCATCTTCCCCAGTGGAGCAGCAAGTTTATTGGGTTATTCTGGGATCCAAACATTATTTTCTAAGCAATTCTCAAACTCCAAACTCAAACTCAGCAATAGGAAGCCAAGTCAACCCATCCTCCTCCAGCTCAATTCAAATCCTAGGCTGTATTTAAAGCTCAGGCTTCAAATAAGGAGTTCCTGAATTGCTCAGATCAGACAGCTGGGATACCGGAAACCCTCCCATTACACTCAGTCCTAATTGAGATCTTCAGACCCAAGCAGAGCCCAAGTTAAAGCTGATTAGAGAACAAGAGACAAGACCCAGGGCCCTGAGTAGAGAGACTGGGAGGTAAGAAGGCAAAGAAATGCTGTCTGGGCAAGTGAAGTGGGGGGAAAGGGAGCAGGGAGAGTGGGGCTGGAGGATGCACATGACAACTGGATTCCTAGATGGCCCTGCGCTGTTGGGGCTAGGATGCTGGGGGGGCAAAAAGGTAACAGGAAATGGGGACCCAGGATTAAGGGAAAGAAGTGGCAAAACAGGACTGAATGAGACTGTCAAGGGAGGGAGGGAGGGAGAGGAAAAAAAAGCCCAAAGCTGAGCTAGGGACTGGGCGGACGGACTTGTAAACAGGAGCCGAGGGAGGGAGCTGGAATGAACGAAGCAGCCAACGCCCCAGCCAGCTCCCCTCCCCAGCAGGGAGCGGGGAGCACGACGGAGGCGCCGGGAGAGGGGAGCACTAGTCTCCTCTCCCCTTTTTTGGACTCTGTCTTTCTCCCACACTTTCCAGATTCCTCTGCTTTACCCCCAGTTCCCCGGGGAAGGGGAGACCAGTCCGGGCTTCCCTCTCCGTCCTTTGCTCACACTTCCCCAGTCCAGTTTAAGGGGATCAGACTGAGCGGGGAAGGAAGGGCCTAGGCTGCCCAGAGCCTGAGTCACCACATAGTTGAGGTTCCTGTCACTCGAAGTCCCGCCTCTGCTACACCCTGTGCCCTCTGCCCGCTGCCCCAGGGACTTGGATCGCTGGGGCTGACCCTGCCCTAGGACCTGCTCAACTTCCACGAGCCTTACTCGGGTCGGGGCTGTCCTTCTCGGGCTGATACCACCCTCTTCCTGGCTTCCGAAACCTAGTGTGCTTTGTCCATCACTTTTGGGAGAAGCACCCTTCTGCTCTTTTTTTGGGAGCAAAAGTGACTCAGTTGAGCGCCTGCAAGAACTGTGGAAAGAGAAGCATGCACCCCTGATAAGTCACTTCCCCTCTCTGGACTCCAGTTTCCTCTTGGGTGAAAGAAAGGGACTATGTGCTGTGGTCTCCCGGAGGTACATTCTGTAAGACTGAGTCAAAGAGATGGAGAGTTGCTATTGAACACAGTGGGATAAAAGGGGTGTGTTTGCTAACCCCTACCCTAATAGTAGGAGTGGGCGGGGCACGGGCACAGGCAAGGCCACCGTAGGGCAGCCAACACCCCAGGCAACTCGGTGACTCAGGTCCCCGCACAGAGGCCGACAGGCAGGAAGGCACCCCGCGGCTCCCTTGTGAGTCAGGGAAACGCAGATCTCCGTGGAGAATGACCAGCCAAGGTCCCGCTATAACCAACTCTCCCTTACAACTTAGAAAGCTTCCAATTCCAGTGTGGGCCCCCGCGTCCCTTTGATGAGTGTCCTAACCTCCCCGACCGGGCTCCCACTCCTCCTGCCTGGCCTTGGCAACCCTTCTGCCTTCCACTCCATAGCCCTCCCTACCCTCCAATGGCTCCCCTGACCTGCCATGTCCCCTCGCTTACCCCTTGGCTCTGCCCATCCTCACTATCCACCCCCATCCTGGCAGAGCCAGCCAGATGATTGCAAAAGGGCTGAGCCAGCGGGAGAGGCCCTCACATGACAGCTGTTCCTGCTGCGGAGGGGAGGGGGCAGCTGGAAGTAGAGGGAGGCACATTCCACGGGAGATCTGATCAGAAATAGCCCCAAACACAGAATGACCATCCAGCTCTGGCTCAGCGCAAAGCCTGCCCATTGTATAAAACAAAGTAAGGTCAACAGGCTGTCTTTGGAATCCCGAGGAAATTAGGAAAACAAAAGGGGGTGGTTACAGCAGGGGAGGGGGCTACAAGAATGAAAAAAATCCGGGAACGTCTAGAGATCCAGGGTCACGAAGGATACCTTTGCCATTGACCCAGCCCTAACTGCCCAAGACATTCTCCCTCTTACAAGAGATTCAAGTGAATATAGGGTTACTCTCCAGCAACCGCCATCACCTGCCACTCCACCCATCCCTCGGGTGCTGAGGTACTGGGACACCCCCGTCAGTCCACTGGAGTAAAACACAGCCTCCTCTGGGAGCCATGCCAGCCTGATTAGAGCAAACAGACAAGAGCAGGTGGCATAGTTTCTCTAACCTTTCTGGAGCGCCAATATTTTAGCTCCATAGAGTTAGGCAAAGAATAAAGACAGTGGATACCCCAGAATGACATTCTAACATACACAGAACCGATCAAATCACGTGGGGGAAGTTACAGTGTCCTGGAGGTACCGCTGATGGGGTGAACCAGGGAAGCCACACTCACCCAGGAAAATCCATTTGATGTTTGGAGGGAGAGTTTGCATTCTGAGGACACGCCATGAAAGGTTGCCATGAAAACCACGGTATCAGTTTCAGAAATGACTGGGTGGAGTCTTCAAAGCACTTCAGGCCTCTCCCTTCAACATTCTAGACCCTTCCCCCACCCTTCAAAAGGAGAACTGGCACACTTGGGGCATGTGGGCAGCTGGTAGGATGGGTCTGACCCAGTGCGAGCAGCAGCTGTCCAGCTCTGGCTCCAACCAGGACATGAGGAAAAGATAATCTAGGTCTTTCTTGGAAGAACTTTAAAGGCTTTTGACTTTTTAATAAGTGACTTAAGCAGAA